>NC_080088.1:44768303-47177053 GCF_950005125.1 Chionomys nivalis | reverse complement strand
TCCTCTCCAAGATGGACGCAGGTTAAGATCCTTCCTAGTAAGCCACCACCTCGTGGTGCTACACTCATTAATAGAAATGGGTTAATCAAGATGTGAGAGTTATCTAATAATAGGCTAGAGCTAATGGGCCAAGCAGTGTTTAAAATGAATACAGTTTCCATGTAATTATTTCAGGTAAAGCTAGCTGGGAGCCGAGCCGCAGCCCGCCGCTCCCACCACTACATGACACCAAAGATACTCCAAACATACTAACGAGTTTATTTTGTATTGACCATCTACTGCTGGGCATGAGACATACTCTTAAGTAGTTTATATACACAGTGAGACTCTATTATAGAAAAATAATTTTCCTTTGTGTGCAGTTTTCAGTTGGAGATAGCTTCTGAGTTAGGGATGGGGCTCTGTCCACTTCCTCTCTCAGCACTAGAACCTTATCTGGCTTAGACCTGTGCAGGCTGTATTCATGTTGTCACAGTCTCTGTGAGTTCATGTGTCAGTCCCCCTGTGTCTAGAAGGCCTTGTTTCCTTGGTGTCTTCCCTCCACAATGGTTCTTGTATCTCTTGGTCTCCTCTTCAGCAGAGATCCCTGAGCCTTGGGAGAAGAGATTTGATGGTAACATCCCATATAGGACTATTACATTTCTCCTGTGGTAGCATGCAGAGTACCTTCCAGTACCATGAACACTAGGCAATGGGGGTGATTATTCTAGGTAGACACCAGCTCGATTTCTTCATGTTTAATGAGCTACATAGATGTCTTCAACATTAGAGCCCTTACCATCAATTTGTAGAGATGAACCAACAGCTTTGACAATACAGTCACCTGATTTCTAACAAATATGTCAAAAATATGTGTTGGAGGAAGATAAACTTGTCAACAAATAGTACTGTGAAAACTGGATATCTATAAGTAGGTGAATGAAAGCAGACTCTTCTCTCTCACCTCATAGAGGAATCAACTTCAGATGGATCAAAGACTTTAATAGGAGCCCTGAAACTCTGCTGCTATGTGGATGTTTGAATGAAAATGGCCCCTATAATCTCATAAGGAGTGGCATTATTAGGAGGTGTGTCCATGTTTGTTGGAAGAAATCTGTCACTGGGGTGGGCTTTGAGATTTCAAATGCTCAAACTCAGCCCAATGTCATTCTTTCTTCTGCTGCCTACTGATCCAGATGTAGAACTCTTGGCCCCTTCTTCAGCACCATGTCTGCCTGTACACCACCATGCTTCCCACCATGAGGATAATGAACCAAACCTCTGAACCTGTAAGCCAGCCCCAATTAAATACTTTTCGTTTTTCATAATAAATTTTTTTCACTTTATTGATTTTTATTGAGCTCTACATTTTTCTCTGATCCCCTCCCTGCCTCTCCCCTCCCCTGCAACCCTCCTCCAAGGTCCCCATACTCCCAATTTACTCAAAAGGTCTTGTCTTTTGATACTTCCCATGTAGGTTAGATCAATGTAAGTCTCTCTTAATGTCCTCATTGTTGTCTAAATTTTCTGGGATTTGATTTGTAGGCTTGTCTTCTTTGCTTTATTTTTAAAAGCCACCTATGAATGAGTACATGTGATAGTTGTTTTTCTGTGTCTGGGTTACCTCACTCAAAATAATGTTTTCTAGCTCCATCCATTTTCGTGTAAAATTCAAGATGACATTATTTTTTTCTGCTGTGTAGTACTCCATTGTGTAAATGTGCTACATTTTCCTTATCCATTCTTTGGTTGAGGGCAATTTAGGTTGTTTCGGGTTCTGGCTATGACAAACAATGCTGCTATGGACATAGTTGAGTACATGCAAATGCTTTTCTTATTAGGAGTTGCCGTGGTCACGGCATCCCTTACAGCAATAGATATCCTAACTAAAACATACTGTTAGAGGAAAAGTAGAAGAAACATTCAAAATATAGCAATAGACAAGACTTAAGTCACTTATGAAATAAGGTCAGCAATTGACAAAAGAGGTTTTATTTAATTAGGAAGTTTCTGTACAACAAAGGAAAATAATTGAGTGAAAAGACAGCCTACAGAATTGGAGTGACATATTTGCTAACTATATATCTCGAGGAGGACTAACACAGAAAATAAAAAAAATTTAAATGGCCCTATCAGCAAATGAGTTAATGAAATGAATAGACAATTCTCCAAAAAAGAAGTACAAATCAATAAAAACATGTGAAAAATGTTCACTATTAATAGTCTTCAGAAAAATACAAATTGAAAACATTGAGATTAAATCTCACACCAATTGGAATGATAATCTGAGAAAACAATTACAGGCTAGAGGCAGGAAAGGGAGGAAAAATGTGATAATATTTAAATAAATAAAAAATAGAAATTTTATTTTTAACAATAAAGAAAAAAACAACCACACACATGCAGATAAGGATACAGAGAAAGGGAAGCCCTTATACATTGCTGCTAAGAATGTATATTAGCTTCCATCATAATTCCCCAAATTTGAAAAGCAATAAAAATTTTTGTAAACAAATAGGTAAATATATTATGTCACATTTGGAAATGACAATATCACTCAGTGGTTGAATGAACTTATCAGAGTTGAGGAAGTAGCCCAGTGGGTAGAGAACTTGCTTAGCACACACCAAGTCCTGAGTTCAATCCCCAACCCTATGAGGAATTGGACATAATATACTCATGTAATTCTATCAATTCTGAATAGAGATATTTATTTAAATTATTTATTTATCTAATTAAAATTTTAGTTAGCATAAAAAATGAGTTTCATTATAGCATCTTCATTATAGCACAGAGATATTTCCTATCTGGCTGGAGACATGGCTCAGTAGTTAAGATCATTTGTTCACTGGAGTTCAATTCAGTAGCTCACAGCCCCAGGGCATCCAATATCCTTTTCTAGCTTCCATAAGCATCTATCTGTATACATGTGCACATTCACACATTCACACACACACTGAGAGAGAGAGAGAGAGAGAGAGAGAGAGAGAGAGAGAGAGAGAGAGAGAATTTTTTTTAAAAAAAACTTTGTTTCTAGGTCTCCTGTTTTTGAGGCAATGGGAGATGGGAATCTCCCCTCTTCCCCAATTCTTTTCTCAATAAATTCATTATTATTATATAGAAAACTCCATGGGTTGATTTTGTTTCTTGCTCCTATGATGGAATTATCAGA
The DNA here is from genome assembly GCF_950005125.1 of Chionomys nivalis. NCBI lineage: Eukaryota > Metazoa > Chordata > Mammalia > Rodentia > Cricetidae > Chionomys > Chionomys nivalis. The sequence continues at coordinate 47,173,902 of NC_080088.1, read as the reverse complement.
TCTAAAAGGTTTCTTGTTGAGTCTTTAGAGTCTTTTAAGATTCAATTATTTAAAAATTGGGATAATTTGACTTTTCCTTCTTTACTTCTTTCTCTTGTATTATTGCTGTAGCTAAAGACTTTGAACTCTAATGAGTAGGGATGAAGAGAGCAGACACCTTTGTCATTCCTGATTTTTAAGAAAATGCTTTCATTTTTCCCTTTACACTGTATTGTTTGCTATAGATTTTTCATGAATAAGCTTTATTCCATTGAAGTATGCTCTATTCTTAGTTTCTTCAGAGGTTTTATCAGGAAGGGATTTTAAACCTTGTCAAAGTTCTTTACTGAATAACTGAGATGCTCATAATTTTTGTACTTGAGTCATTTGTGTGTTGTTTGCATTTATTGATGTGTATGTTGAACCATCCTTATCCTTAAGTCACTTGAATGGAATGAATTTGGTCAGGGTAACTGATCATTTTAATGTGCCCTTTAATTTAGTTTTCGAGTGTGTAAAATCATTTCTTCTAATATAAATTGGTAAATATTCTATAGTGACAATAAATAGGTCAATGGTAACTAGTAGGTGTGACAGGGATGGACTGCAGGGATACATGAAGGATATTTTGGAAATCATATAAATGTTTTTATCTTTTTGATGGTGATGCTGCACAAGTGTACACCCCTGACAAAACTCATCAAACTATACAGTTAACATTATGAAGCTGGAAGAGTTATTAAAAGCTGCATCAGAAGCATCAGGTTTTACATGACCCAACTCTCTGCTGTCCCCAAGAAATACACACAGCAAAGAAAGACATCCATAAACTGAGAGTCAAAAGTTTATGGCTACCTGACAGAAGCAGCAAACAAGCTGGCACAACAATTTTTATATTTAATAAAATAAACATCAAACCAAAACTACTCAAAAGGGATACAGAGGGCCACTATATACTGACAAAAGAAACATTTCATCAAGAGAATGTCATTGCTGTAATATTTACACACAGAATATTGGAACCCCAATTGCATTAAAACAAATACTACAAGGCATAAAATAACACACAGATCTGGACACAATAATAGTGGGAGACATTAGCATCTCAATCTCACACCTAAATCCTTCAAATAAAAACTCAGCAAAAAAAAAAAAAAAAAAAAAAAAAAACTCAAAGCCAAGTCACACCAAAGACCAATTGGACTTAGATATTTTAACAAACATTCCACCCAATAAATATGGACAAACAGATAAAAACAACACTGTCTCTAACACTGGCCACATTATAAGCTACAAAATAAGTCTTAATGAATGCCAAAGATGAAATAATTCTCTTATTCAATATAGTGATCAAAGTCTTAGGTAGAAAAACACAAGAGAAAGAACAATCCCTACTTGCAGATGGTAAGGTGCCATATTTATTTGGTCTGTTTTTGGGGCCCCTAGCAGTGGGACTAGGACCTGTCCTTGGCACTTGAGCTGATTTTTGGGAACCTATTCCCCATGTGGGTTACCTCACCCAGGTTTGATGCAGGAGCTTGGTCCTGCCTCAACTTGATGTGCCCTGCTTGGCTGACTCCTATGGGAGGCCTTCCCCTTTCTAAACAGAGAAACAGATGGGGAGAGGAAGTAGATGGGGGAAGAAGGGAGGAAAGGGGAGGAGAAGAGGGGAAACTGTGGTTGGTGTGTGAAATAAATGAAAATTTTTTAAAAAAGAGAGAAGAGAAAAATTTTGTTCAGCTCTATGGAAAATTGGAATTCACAGGAAAATGGGCAGAACTAAAAATGTATTAAGCAAGGTAACCCAGGGTCAGAAAATGAAATGTTATATAAGGATCCTAGCCTCAGACTATTGAATGTATGTACAGGTAGGAGTAGATATGGGTAAAGGTTAGGAAACAAGGAAGGAGTCAGTCGGACTCGGCTCTAACTCTAAAGGGAGGGGTAGGGAAGACAATAGAACAAAGCAGGGGAGGGAATAGTATGTGGAGAGCAGGTATTAAACCGAAATGATTTAAAAATTCCATCTGGAGAGAATATTCTGTAAGCAAATTTTAAAAATAAAACATTGTTTTTTAAAAAAAGAAACACCAAGTGTTAACTCATGTACCATCGCCACATGCAGCTACACCGTATGCAGCCACACAAATAAGCACGTAATAAAGACCTTGACTCTCAATGAAAGTAGTATTTAAATGGAAGAAAACTTTTCCACCTAAGTCAGAATCGTCATAGGAGAATGCGTTTTACTGTTTTGATTTTACTGTTAGCGAAACTTCTTAGTAAGTTCGAGCAGCAGAAGTTTCCTTTCCCAAATCATCTTTGTCATATGCCTGAGCAAGCAAATCCCGCCCACACGGGACACATTGCTTAGGCATGACTGTGCAAAGCCGGAACAGCTTCCTCAGTGACAGACAAGGGCTCTCAGAGGCAGCACATGACTTCTTTGCAAGATTAAACAATTGTCAACTGTTGCAAAATGCTGCATTTGAGTGCACACTCAAGAAAAAAAAAAAACCCTGGAGGAAGGCATTTCTGAAATATCAGCAGTAGCAGTCCTGGTTCTGAAGCATGGTGTGCGCCACAGTTCAGCAGCTAATGTAGCTGTTAATAGTCACTTATTATTACTAAAGTATGAAAATGAGAAACTTAACAGTTAAGAGTTTGTTCCTTTTCATTCATTTGTAGGTCTTTTGGAGGAAATGCAAACTTACAGCTAAAGTTCTAATAAATGAACTTCATATTAGAAGTTTTAAATCAGGCCCAAACAGTAGGCTTTTTTTAAAAATGAAGCTATGATTTGATAACTATATCACTGCAAAAAAAAAATAGTGTAAGGTAGTTTTGCTTCCTTGTTTCTATAGCTATTTCTACACAGGTACTGAGCTAAGTAAAACTCAGTTCTACTGCTTATCATAAATTTCAGAATCCGTCACCTTTGTTGGTATTTAACACAAAAAAAATACACATCAGAATCTGTGAAAACATCTAAGGGAACCAAGCTAAAAGTATTTCTGTCTTCACTTGTCATTCCTACATCTCAAACTTCATAACTGTTTCTTTTCAACAATTAGTGTCCTTCGAAGCTATTCTAATACACTCAGGGCCAGTCTTGCAGGAAGCCATTTCTAACTGCTAGAGAGTACAAGCCATGGGAGTTTTACCTCTTCCTATTCCTCTACATGTTTTATATAATGAGGTAAATTTTGGTGCTTTGCTTTCCCTTCTGACAAATGCATACAGTGTTGTTTATTTGTTTAACAAACAAGGAATAAGAAGAATATAAAACCAGATTGCAAGCTGAGGTAGCAAATCCATTAAAATCATGGATTCATTTCTCCTAAAGCGTCAAGGTTTCATCTTATCTTACTTATTCATGTATTTTCAAACAGGATCTATCTATGTAGTTTTCACTGGCATGGAGCTTGCTGCATACACCAGGCTGGTCTCAAACTCAAGAGATCTGCCTGCTTCTGTCTCCTGAGTGCTGGGATTAAACACATGCACCACCACTGCCCAATTCAAGGTTTTATTTTAAATGAATGCAACTTTATGATTCATATCTTCATCATAGAAGATCCAGAAATTCAGATGGCATTAGCAGACCTTTATGTAGCCCAACTGCGAGGTGATTTTTGCTAACCACAGAATAATAAGGTCATGTTGGTATGGAAAACTTCTGGCTCCAGTAAAGGTTAGTGTGGGAACTTTAATTGTGGCTTAGTGGATGTTTTTCTACATTTAACAAGCTGCATGTTGTAGCTATAGGTTAGAAAAGTGTCGTTTTTCCAAAGTATTTTTGAGTTACAGATGAAATGAGATTGAAAACTCTTTGAAATGTGTGATTAAATTGCCTGTTTTCCAGAGGTTATGAGACTAATTTTTCATCATCCAAATGACTTCACTATATTCTACTCTAATGCAGCAGTTTTCATTGTATGGCGGGAAAACTGGTGGAAGACTGTGATAGCTAACCTGAAGATCCAGGAACACCACACGTACTCATGAGAGCATCCATGCACATACACACATGCACACACACACAGACATGCACACAAATACACATACACACACAAAGCACACACGCATATATGCATGCATATATACCACATAAATAGAAAAAAATTAAACATGGATTACTCTCACCCTTGACATGAAAATAAAATAAATAAAAAGTTTAAACATAAAGAACAGAAATAGTTTTTAAAATAGTCAATTTTGTATTTGTTTTTGTTTTGTTTTGTTTGTTTTGTTTTGGTCTTGAGGAGGATATATGATGAGTGGGAGCTTGCTTTCATAGGCCCTAATGAGTTTTCTTAACTGCAGAAATCTTAGTGGTTAAACCAGAATTTAAAAACAGAATTCCAAGTAAACTGAGATGGTTCATTTGCACTGAGCGATTGAAAGCAATTAAAAAACAAAAAGTTCAATATTTCTGTTAGGCACAACACACAAAAAAGCAAGAGACACATTATTCTTCAGGGCAGCACATACATGTGATGATGAATAGACAATCAAGGAAGCAGCTGTTCTACAAAGGGAATCATGAGCTCCGAAGACAGTGGCTGCTGTTGGGCAGAGAGACTGCAGCATTCTGCTTCTTACTTATTCATGCCTTTGGTGTATGCACCCAGCCCTTCATGTCTACGCATGTCTTACAGTACACAACGTAATATATTTAACAGAGATTAAAATTAAAATAATTGCAAATCAATAAAAAATACAAATTCGTATGTTCTATTTTTAATATTTTAAGCATAACTGGCATAATTGACCTAGGATTCTGTTTCATATTCTTAGACTTTATGAACCGTCTTTTCTTATTGAATATACCAACCTAGTAGCAGACAGCACTCTAACTAGGTGTTAAGTAACAAAATTCTGGACAGAAACCCAAAGTTCTATCAAGACAGAGGAAGGGAGACATCAAAATCTGAGTCAGAATATCAACCAATATATCAAGTCTTCATTTCTTATCCCCGTAGTTTTACATAGGTTTCTGAGAACCTCAGTCACTTAATTACACATGTGGGAACTGAGTGCCTGACGTTATGAGTGGCACTTAAGCTCCTATAGGCAAGGGTGATTTGTTACATTATTAGTGGACGGTATTAAGAGGGATAGCTAGGCATGTGAAAGGAATAATATCAGGTTCCTATCTCATTCCTCAGACAAAAAGAATGGAAATATTTAAATATAAAAATAAAATAAATAAAATCCCTGAAAAAAAAACAACAAGGGTAGTTTGGGTTTTTTCGTCTTGCACAGAGCTGACGATGGTAAGTTAATACGTTGCACAGCTGAGGGACTTCCTGGGATGTGTGAGTTCAAGTACTGAAACCAGGAAGAAAATTCCAGATAAAGTGTGACAGTTGACTTTAGCCAGAAACTATACTAACCATAGAAAACTGAAACTAGAAATAATAATACTGAAATATTTAACTCCAGAACTTAAATTCTTTTTATGGAAAAAAAATCACTAACAGATTGCCAAGCAAAATTCTAAAGATTGTTCACACATTTATGATGAACGAAGGCCAGTTTTCCTCAGAAAATATACAGAACACATACAACCAATTTGGAAAAAAATGGAAAAGCTGGATAAAAGATGTCAAAAACTTTAACAAAAGACTGAACAGCATCTTAGTTATCATGACTAACAACTCCAATTCTACTGATCAGATGGGGTGCAGAGATCAAATAAACACCCACCTGGTGGTTTGTAAAATGAAGACATGAAGAAAATAATTACAAAAGCAAGTCTTAAGACACAAGAATTTAAACAATTCAACGGGTAGATAAAATTTCGAAAGCAAACAATAATGATTGCAAAAAATAAATCTTATTCCACAGCAAAGTAGTTACCTGTGTCAGCAACTTGTGCCAACTGGTAATAAAAACCATCTTGCTACAAAAAAAAAAAAAAAAAAAAAAAAAAGTCAATCTATAGAGAGCTAATTAAATGGCATGAAACAACATATGTGAAAACTCTTGGAGAACTATAAAATAATCATTTTTAAATGTTCATGAATACAAGCCATGCCTAATCCTTCCAGCAACTCTAGACACTAGACTAAAGAACAGGCTAATTTAAAGTTTGAAAAATATGAGTGACTGCGTGTGGGCTCAAGTCTGTGACCTGCCGAATGTCTGTGGTATGGAAATTAGAGAAAAGGTCAAACACAGACCTTTCAAACCTGCGTACCTAGGGTTCTGCTGGAGGCTGTGAACATGGCAGAAAGTGCAGCAACGCAGAAATAAGCATAGTATCAAGAAGTCCAGAAGAAATAAGATCTTCTGACACAAAGGGGAAAACGTTGAAGTAAGAACATTACAGCTTGGCAATAAGAATGTCGGTGATGGCTCTCGGGACTTACAAGGAAGCCATCTTAGCAAAGACGCTGGAGAGGAAGCCAGCCTGAAAGGGCCTAGAGAGCAGAGCCGACTGAGTCAACAAAATGGAGGCTTAAACTCTCAAGGATTCTGCCCTAGATGAGATGGAAGCCATGAGACCGTGACTTTGTTACCTGTTCATGACAAACATGGGAAAGATTGAGCAATACCTAGTGTGTGAAGACGGGAGGAAGTGTCTTACAAACAGTAAGAGACACCGCGTGCTTGCAGACAGAAGGAGGTAGAGGTTAAAAGAATGAAGACAGCTAAGTGGGGAAGCAGGAGTCTAGATGTACTGAAGGAGCATGAGGCAAACAGCAAAGTGGTTTCCTTTCGGATCGCCCTAAGGGGTCATGATTGCAGAGACATGAGGTAGTAAGGATATTTAAGGCTACTAACAGTGAAGTAGCTTAGTGTCCCTTAGCTGGCAGACCTCTGGGCATGCTAGGAGGGATGAAGCAAGGTCTCAGATGCCCTACCAGTGGGAGGTTAAAGTCCACATTGCAAGACAGGTGCATCAGAATGAGCCACGATCCTCTCCCTGTGTCACAGGGATAACCCAAGCTGCAAAGAAACTAAGAAAGTCCTAAAGCAGTGCTCTTAACGCCACCTCTTTCCATACACACCTGGAAAGGTTCATGAAAACACAGCTGCCTGGAACTTCGAAAGCCTGAGTGTCCCTAGCAGTTTAGAGCCATAGAAGACTCTGTGTGGTACATCTGCTGTTGTTATTGTTGTTGTTGTTGTTGTATTGTTATTGTTTTGATTGCTTGATTTTTTTTGAGACAGGATTTCTCTGTGTAGCCATGGCTGTCCTGGAACTTCCTCTGTAGACCCAGCTGGCTTTGAACTCATAGATCTGTCTGCCTCTGCCTCCTGACTCCTGGATTAAAGGTTTGTGCCACCACCACCTGACTCCGCAAGACACATCTTAAGAGTACCGAATCACAACAGCCCCTGGGCAACTTCTAAGAAGGGACCAATTAAGGTTTGCTTTGGGAATAAAAATAGCTAGACTTAATCATTTGGAATCTCCATGTATTTACCACTTCAACTTTTTGTCAACACCTTAGAAAGGGTCATAGAAGTAAATGTTCCTGTAACATGCAAAGGGGTTAGTTGGGCAGGCAGTGACATTTCACGGTAAAGTAAGAAAATGTCAAAAGAAAAAAGGAAGTTACTAAGTACCTTAAAATCACACTGACACACAGATCAGAAAGACATTTCTACTGAGCAACCACATTGTCTCAGGTGGTGTCCTTATCCCTAGCACTGTCCCGGGTTTACCACTGTTGATAGAGATTTAAAAAGTAAAAGGGGGTAGATTCTGTTTTCCCATTCTTGCTACAGTCTTTTCCCTTCTTTGCTACCTCACTTCTAGAATGAGTGGCCGGGGCTCTCAGCATCGCTTCCCTCCCACTCACATCCCCGGCAGTGCCAGCAATCTGGCTGCTCCCCCGCCTTCTACTCAAACTGCAATCTTGAAAGACACCTGCGTCTTTATAGCCAAATTCTATCTCTTCAGCTGTATTTGTGCACCTGAGTTGTTTGGCTGGGTTTTTATATTGGAAAGTTTGTATTAAAGCTTATTTTAAAAAATTGAATAAAATGAATAAAGCCAGAAGATCATGTGTGGTAACAAGAGCTATCGTGACTCTGTAGAACTTGGGATAAAGGCCACTGGTTCCTTACACAGAAAGCAGGACATTTACCTAATGACGATGGGCAAATACGGACAGACCCCACTCATGGCATGAATCCTTGCAGCTAACAATGACAACTTGAAGACATCCTGTGTAATCCTTTTCTTTCCACCTTTAAAACCTTCCCTTGTTATGCTGGGTGACAGTGGTGTTGGCCTTTAATCCAAGCATTCGGGAGGCAGAGGCAGGTGGATCTCTGTGAGTTCGACAGAGTGAGTTCCAGGATAGCCAGGACCACACAGAGAAACCCTGTCTCAAAACAAACAAACAAACAAAAAAAAGAAACTAGCAGCTTCTCTTGCCTCAACCTTTTTGAATACACACATGGTTAACTATGACTCATATTTGCAGGACAGTACTGATCCAAAATATACTTACTAATCTTTGGGTCACCTCTCTTTATTCTCTAAATTAACAACACACATGGTCACTTTCTCCTTGTGAAGCCCCTTTCTTCACCTCCACCACGACACCTACACATTTCCTTTTCTGTCTCCTTGCCTCCTATTCAGGACCCTCTCAGTAAACTACCAAACTATCTTTGTCCTCCAGCACCTTGGTGTGGGGTATTCCTCTCAAGCATCGGCTGCCCCTCTAGTTTTAAAAACATTTGTTGCCTTCATTTGCTCCTTTGAGACAATGTCTAACTAGGTAGCCTAGGTTGGCCATACCGCCTACCCCACCAACCTAAATGCTGAGGTTTCAAATATGCAACACCCTCCGTGGGTCTTCACCTACTCTTGTTTCTCTAATTCTTCTCCCACTATCCCTCCCATCATCCAAAATTCCCGCTAAACTCCACACTGTGGATTCGCTCACCCCAACCATACCTCAGCTCTCTCTGTGTGTGGCGCAGGCTGGTCCACCAGACTGGAGGCCTCCTCTCAGAGCCCTCCCTGGATAGCTCTGCCATTCACCTTCTCTGTCACTTCCGGCAAGATTATACTCACCAACTACATTTTTATGCCACCCCGTATTTTCCCTACATTCTTTATGTTGCTTAATTATTTTATTATTTAATAACCCCTGCCAGATTCTAAGCTCCCAGAGAACATGATCTATAGCTGTCTTTTTGGAGGGCTTGGGTTTAATTTAAAGCCTTATACCTGAGAGTGCAATGCTCTGGTACTGAGCTACATCTCCAGCCCCTCCACATCTTTCTTCACCAAATATCCCCAGTACAAAGCACAGTGACAGACACATGGCAGAACATCCCTTTCCTAACTGAACAAATGACCAAGCCTCATTCTAGCTGTGACTTGTTTTTCCTAAACAGGGATCTCAAACCTTTAGTCACTATTGTTCCTCTCTTGAATGTCACTGTCATTTCCAGCGCATCACATCTGAAACCAGAGGTCGCATACACACACTCTTGCCGCGGCTCTTTCCCTTCTATTGTTGGTACTGGAGAGCTGTTCCAAGCCAGCTCGTCCACTGAAAGGCGAGGGGACAGGGTCAGCAGTTCCTGGAATATGGCTAGTCTTTATTGGTCCTCATACAAAATGAAAGAATTTAATATAAAGGCATCTTGAGTCCTTCCCTTCTGCAAAGTCTGTATCTCTTAATAGTATTATGCCTACTTGTTTCATAAGTGGGGAAATACTGTCTAAAAAGATTAAGTAACCCCTTATCGATGAAATACCACAGTTAGACAGATTAAATGTGGCAAACCCCAGCAATGAGGATGTAATGTTAAAAAATAGCCCTACGAGATAGGAGATTAAATTTAGAGAAATTATGTGAGTGGCAGGCTGGCTTCTCATGAGAGTTTTTCAGTGCTAAAAGGGGGCGGGAGGATTGATCTCTACCCAGAACTCTACACATCTCCAGCAAACAACGTGCTTTGATAATGAAAGTAAAATAAAGGTTTCAGACATAAAATCGTTAATAATTCTTTTCATACAAAAGAAAATAGAACGTTTCAACAGCAGAAAAAAAGTGAAATAAAAGTTAAAGATATAATATTGATTGGGGAAATAAGACCAGATAGAGACTCAGAATTCCACGAAGGAATGGAGACTACAGGAGGCGGCAAGTACGGTGCGTATCTAGAATGTGTCACCCAGAATCCCCTTCAGGGACAGCCCCTTGCCCCAGCCGAGAGCGCTGCCAGCAGACAGCCCTCAGTTTTCTGGGACTTCAGAGGGTGGTTTGCCTTCCTTGCTCAAAATCAAGCCCTCCCCAGGTCAGCCCACCCAACAAATGAATGGGGGGGGGGCGTAAAAGGCATTCTGATCAGTGCGGAATCTCTCGAAGGCCAGCTAGTTCAGTAGTACCACCGCCCCTGCCCGCTGTTTCCGAGGAGAGAGACGGTTGAGATGGAGGAATGTTCTATACACCTAACCGCACCTAAGTCTGACTCCAGGAAAACCGGCCACATCATCAACAGTTTGGAGCCTCAGAGTTGCTTAAAGAAAATTACTTCTCTATAAGCAGAATTCCCAGGTGTACCTCAATGCTGCAGCTTCTTTATGGTACTTTCCTTAAAGACAAATAAGATTGTGTTCTCAGAATGGAGCCTAGGTTTCCAGACATGCAAGACATATACATTCTAGGTATGAAAACCTTAAAATTCTTTGTTTAGTGTTAATGCATAAATGATGTCAGTTCTTGGGGGGAAATGAGTAGATTATAATCAACTCTCATAAAAATTCCATATATCTGCGATGTTTATCATTTCTTCAAGTGATGAATGGTGATTACTTCCTAGGAAATATTAGCGTCACACAATCGAAAGTCACATAACACCCACTGTCCTGCTCCCTAGACCCAATTAGGAGCTAGAAAATGGGAGTCAGGGACAACATGGGAGAAGAGGCAAAACCTCATTGTCACACATCGCTTTTTAATGACTGCATAGACCAATTCTTCAGGCGCAATATAAAACCAAATGACCGCTGGATCGTTTTGTTCAGGAGATCATCAGCTGAAATTCCCATGGTCTTACTGAGAAGCAGTTTACCTACAGTGAGCACCTTCATTTATCCCCATCTTGTTCTAGCCATTCTGAGCTGGTCAGCCTCCATGTAGCTAACATCTGTCTCAACCCATTTCTCAATCTTAGAGCATGTCTTTTCTCCTAGCTAAAGCTAAGCACATAATCTGTTGGTGATATTGTCTTCTTTCCCATCTCTTATGAGATCTTGTTCTCTGTTATAGAGGAAAAGAAATCATTATGGCTCCTCAGACCTGAATGCAAGCATTTCTGGTGTTTCCTCTGTCGTTCGAATCTCTGTATTGGCTTTGAAGAAACACCTGCTCCGAGCGTGCTTCAAATATGCTGGATTCCCCTATACTCCCCAGTATGGAGAGGAATGTCCAGCATCATGTCCTTCCTCTACGATTCCCTTCTCAGGCGCCAATATAATAGCATGAAACTCCTATTGTAGGAAACCCTGCTAAGAAGCCCCCTGTTTCTGCTTCAAAGGGAAGACTTTACTAAGTGCCACTGCCAAACATCAGGATGCTACCGTCACATTATTCTCCAAAACTACTGCCTTAAAATATTGTTTCTTTTTACAAGCTAATAGATGACCTCACTGTTAACTGTACAATATCCAGATAACCAGTTTTCCATTAGAATCCTTTGAAATGTAGTCTTATTTTTTATTACTGTATGATACGCTGTTCCTGCAAGTTAGAGCCCCTTGTCTCATAGAACCTCCTGGCCTTTGTTCCTGTTACACATCCTTCTTCCCAATTTCCTTCTCTGACTTACCCTATCTATCCAAAGTTCAGTCAAGGCCAAACTCAAGACCAGATCCTCTGTAACGCTGTCAATATCCTATGGTTTTACCATTCCTCGTTTTTACTTTAATATTTTCTGATTTTAAATGTTCCTTGAAGATTTGATTTTATTTTTGTCTCCCTCATTTAGGTTGCTGGAAATGTTTAGTTGGTATTCTTTCACACTTTACACATGCACGGCGGGGGGGGGGGGGGGAGAGAAAGAGGGAAGGAGAGAGAGGGAGGGAGTAGGAGAGGGAGATAGAGGGAGGGAGGGGAAGAGAGAGGAGGGAAGGGAGAGAGAGAGAGAGAGAGAGAGAGAGAGAGAGAGAGAGAGAGCACTCTTAGGATTTTTATTTACCAGAATATTAAGCATGAAGTTCCAGAGAGAAACACACCTGTATATTAAGCTAATAGGCAAATTTACAGCAGAAATAAAATAAAAAAAAAGAAGCTAGAACTGAAGTTAGCAAGGACAATTCTCTGCTTTTCTGATGTTGCTTTTAATCTCTTTAGAGCTGAGAGCTGGTTGTCTCCTCCTGTCACTACCTGCCCCCTAGTGGAAGATGAGGAAAAGGAGTAAGAATTATGAAAAGAAAAAAAAAATACACTGGAGAGTTGGATCCTTTCTTCTTTTTTTTTTCTTTTTTTTTTTCTTTTTTCTCTCTCTTTTTTTTAACTTACATTAGTAAAACCAATAACTTCAATAAAAGGTGTAATGATTTCGGTCAGAACACGAAACTATAATTTGAACATAGGGAAACTCAGAAGACAGTGGGGCAAAAGTAAGTAGAAAGAAATGGTATGGTCCGTGAGAGTGGGGGACAAGCAGCCACGCATGAGGTGGGGAGTTTAGCTTCTTTTTAACTTCTGCCTTGACTATTTCATTAGATAAATACCACATGGTTTACAGTTTACAGTAAACAGACAAAACAAAAGCATCCCGTCCTCTACCCTTCCTCTCTCCCTTGTGAGTGAGTTAACTACTCCTGTCTGCAACACCAGTAACAAGCCATAAAATTGTGGCCCTGGTTGGTTTTCAGCTCCCCATCCTAAATGGTTTCTCCGTGAACTTAGTGTGCAGATCGAGTGTATAAAGTCCTTTGCTTATTTGTGTTCTAAACACCCGATGACTTTATGACACCAGCAAGGACTTCGGAGATTTGATGAATGCAGCGTCTCCAACTTGTGTTCAGACGCAGTTTTAAAAATTAACCTTTACGTCTTTAAAGTTCAAATTATCTGTTAGCATTTCCATTTTGCTGCTTTTCTGTCTGCTTCGCTAAGTTAATATGCAACAGGACACAAACAGCTCCTTGCCTGCCTGGCTTTCCCTGTCAAACTCATCCTGCACGGTTTTCAGGAGCTTTCTAGAGAAGCTCAGCTACTGAAAGATGCAGATCTTTCATTTCCCATTTAACTTCTAGCCCATATTAGCTTAGCATTGTCTAGCAGTGCTACAGAGGGTGGTTCTGGGCAGTGAAAAGCCTACGGGTAAATGGCTCACTCGAGTGTTTCGTGGTGTCCTTTTAAGAACCACGGACAAACCACTTCACCTCTCCAAGCTTTGAGCTCTAGCTTTGTAAGTTGGAGCTGTCTTCCATGCCTACTTCACTGGGTTGCTACGCACATTAAAGAGAAAAGACATGTAAAAAAATCTCAGCAGAGAGGTGCGGTGGTAGAACAGAGCTATTTTACGTGTGCTCACAAACAAGGTTATCATGAGATACTCTTTTTCTGGGAGATAGAAAAAAATTTTAGAGGAATTCTGATGAGAGAAAAAAAATACCATTTCTCCTTTAAATCGCTGAACTATAAAATTTAGAACTAAGTGCGTTGTTCCTTTGCAGCTTCTCCATCCACTAAAAGTGAAACACAAAAATGCCCTCCCACTCTCACTCCCACCTACCTTCTACAGTGAAACCAGGACACCCCCACAGTAGCCCCAAATTCTATTCACCTCCTACAAGAATGCAGACACCGAGGAGGGCACCTTCTGATTCAGAAAGTATCTCCCGTAGCCCACACATCTTCAAGATAAATACAGACATACATCAACCGACATGCCAGCGTAACTGTATGCATAAATCCCACAGTCACAGAAAGTAATAGAAAAAAAAACAAGTATTCCTGATTTACGCTGTTGGCAAGGGAGACCTAGACGAGATATGGGAGATGGTAGTCATTTTAATTTTTCTCCAAGAGGGAGAAAATAGAGAGAACCCTTGTCACTTTGCATGCTGTGAATATGTGTTTAATTTATTCTCCCTTGTCCTCAAAGGGGAGGGGAGATGAGGACATGGCAGTGGAGGAAATTATACCTATGCATATATTGTAGGACACAAAGCAAAATAAATATGGCAAAACAGAAAGGATGGGTGATGAGACGCCTCACATCTAGAGGACCCCCCCCCCATCTCTACAACAGCAATTGGCTTGCACTGCCTGGCAGAAAGGGCAAGGCTCAAAAGCAGCATGCAGCAGGTCTCTCACCCCCTAGTTCTTCTCCCAAAGGAAGTTCAAACTCACCAGCCACAAAGACCCCCCATATCAAGAGTACCGCTAGGTCAGAAGTTCTCCAAAAGCAGGGCATTTCTGGTTTCTGGTTTCTGCTGCTCACTCGGTACTTTTTCTCCTCACAGGTAGGAGAGCAGTAGTGACCATGGCCAGGCTCCCTCTGCTCGCCCGTTGGCTTCTGTGTGGTAACACCTCTTAACCATCAGCAGCGAGCTCTCCTTTCCTCCCTGCCCTTTCCTTGGACTCGACGTGTTGCAGTCTGATTAGTAAGCTGGAAGAGAAGAAACTTCTCTGGGACTTGACACAGCAGTAGATTTCCTGTGCAATGCTTTGCAGAGGAAGCAGAGTGAGTTATCTTCCAGCTCATTGGTTCTCCTCTCCTGCTGCTCACAGATAAACTGTACAATAAGGCTCTGAACATGCCTGAGACAGATGGATTTGTCCATTCAAAACAGACCTGGGATATTGACCTGTTTGGAGCCTACACTTGTAAATGTTCCAATCACAATTAACTTCAGGGAAATTCTCCAACAGGAAAAAAAAAAGTGCACAGCCTTGTCCAGGCTTTTAATGTAGAATAATATTTCTCATTGGAAATGCTTGGGTGAAATTGCAATCTTGTCTGGAGGTCCAAACATAACACTGGAGCATCGAAAGCGTGCCACTTTTCTGGTAATACTCTAGCAATCCCAAAATTGGTGGCTTAACACAACACAAATTCAGTGCCTAGGAGTCAGAGTCTAGATGGCTGTAAGGGGCTAAACTCAAGGCATGCCCAGGGCTTCACTTCAATCTTTCCCAGAACCTAGATGACATCTCCGCTCTCTGGTCTGTGGATACATCATTCTGGCCTTTGCTCTGCTGTCAAAACTGATGCCCTGACTGTGACCCATCTGACTCTCTTAGAAGGATCCTCTGTGATTGATTTGCTCAGGGAATCCAGCACTGTCTCTCCGTGTGAAGACCCTTAACTGAATTATGTCCACAGAGTCCATTTGTCAGATCAGTGGACATTCAGCCGCGGGTCTCTGTTGGAGGTTTAACACTGAATCTCCCTACTCCCTGACTTTGGAAGAGAAAGATTAGTGTAAGCACAGATAATCATCTCTTATTTGTCACACATCTGAGATTCTGACTTTCCAGAAAAAAAATCGGTGTAATGTTGCTAGTTAATGTGCGCTTAGATTACAGTTGAGAGAAAGAAAGACAAAAAAAAATGTCTGTGGCTGTGGTAAGAATTTCCTACCCCACGACAAAGTGCTCCAGGCAGGGGAAGAAAACAGTGCAAACAGGAAAAAAGATAAAACAACATGCATTTTTTTTCAAAGTTAGCAGTTCCCTCTTCCCTCTTACCAAACATTAAACTGTGTATATTCTCCCCTCCCCCCCTCTCAAGCTTTCTCAGTGAATCAATCTGATTCACATCATGAGATGAGATCCTTAAGAGCAAGGAAGGCTTGAAGGCGTGGGCTATGACAGTGAGCGAAGAGTAGCTGTCCTTCTGTTCAATGATTCATCAGATATCTGAAAAGAAAAATCGAAGAAATGTCATTTAAATAGCGATGTCATTTTTCCATCACACGAAGCTGTTAGTCCTGGAGGTTCTGAAAACAGACAGAAGTAGGTTTAAGTTCTCTGCCAGGCGATGTCAATGAGACCAGCTAATTTTAATTTCCTTAGTCATGACTGCATTCTTTTTTTCCATTTGGTATTGTAATGACGTGAGCTGTTGTTAATGCCACCAAAAATTCCTCATGATCAGGGCAGCAAAATGGCTTAGTGGGTAAAGGTGTTGGCCATACTGATGTGGGATTTCCCTCTGTGTGCTGTGATTACCATTAATGAATAAAGAAACTGCTTTGGGTCTATAGCAAGGCAGAACTTAGGTAGGCAGGGAAAGCTAGGCTAAATGTTGGGAGAGAGAAGGGCAGAGTCAGAGAGAAGTGAGGGAGCCACCGGGGACAAACACTAAAAACTTTAACCGGTAAGCCACTGTCGCATCACAATACACAGATTAATAAAAATAGGTTAAATTAAGATGTAAGAGTTAGCCAATAAGAAGTTAGAGCTAATGGGCCAATTAAACTGTATTTAATTAATACAGTTTCTGTGTGATTATTTCGGGTCTAAGCGACCCAGGGGGACCAAAAACCAACTAGTGGCCTCTGTCTCTCCTCCTACACCTTACAAGACTGAAGACCTAATTACAATCCCCAGAAACTACATAAAAGGAGAGAGAGAGAGAGAACAGAACCAACTCCACAGTAATCCTTGTCCTTCACAAAAGCACCATGTCATGTACACACCACACACACACAAAGAACAAGAGAGAGAACACACATTGTTTCATTTTGCTTTTATTTAATTTTATTCTCTTTATCATTTATTTTTGAGGTGCAATGGATTCAGACTTTCTGTGTATCTGAGAATGACCTTGAACCCCTGATCGTCCTGTCTTCCCCACCCCATGACTGAGATTCTACTGTGACATGTGTTACCACACCTGGTGTACTGGCGATGGAACCCAGGGCTTCTTGCATGTTAGGCAAGCATAGCATAAGCTGAGTCACATTCCCAGCCTCAAAAACAAATGAAATTACTTGTCGTTTATTTTAATGCCTGCCCGATGCTAATATCAAAACCAAGCTCAAGAGACCTGCCAAAGTCTAAGGAAACCTGGTGCCTGAGCTGAACTGAGCATTGCTGCCTGTGAGGTCTTCAAACTAGGCTCCCACCCCCAGTCTGAGATTCCAGGTGTGACTTTCACAGGCACGCTCCCTGGGTGCTCATCTGAAAACAAACCACAGTCTTTAACCAGATGTGTAAGAGTCGAGTCAATGGTTGCCACAGCACACAACTCACAAAATAGAAGAAAGAGTGGGGTTTTTCTCTCATCACCCCCTCACATCGTCTACCCTAAAGCCCCACACCTCAACTTTCTCAATGTCCACCTTCTCTTCTTAAGAACAAGCATTTGGACTGGAGAGGGAGGGGGAGGGGATGGTGGGAGGGGAAAGGAAATGGGAGGAGAGGAGGAGATGGAAATTTTTAATTAAAAATAAATAAAAAAGAACAAGCATTTAAATTAAGGCACCAGGAGTTTATCATCACCCGCTGAAGATGTGCAGTGAGAACCACCATAATAAGAGAAGTGTGTGTGCATCTCGTAAAGGCTTCTCTCTGAAAAATCTCCAGCGCTAGTTTCTTCCTGCATGAGCTTTTCGGAAACAGAACAGAAAAATGAGAAAGCATCAAGAGGAAGAAACTGCTCAAGCAGAAATGCAAACCCTCCAACTGTCTTCTAGAAGACAGTTCTATTAAGAACCAGGGAATTTGAGGAAGAAAGAAAGCAAAACATAAAAACATAAAAACCAGAATAGTGCCATGTCGATTTTAAACAAAACAAAACAGACAGGATGGTATAGATCCATGATGTGGTAGGCAAAAGCTTAGCTCAGCAGCCCTCAGTGAGTTAGAGCCCCTGTAAGCCATGACAACCACAAACTTGAACCTTTGGTTTGCTCAAAAATTACCTATCTGTCTACAAATGCCTTTCAAGTAAATATCTGCTCAGGAGTATTTCTCGCCCTCAAAGGGCTGGGGTGTAGCTCAGAGGCTGAGTGCTTGCCCAGCATGGTCAGTCCCCGACACTGAAAACAGGGATGCTTCTCCTTTCACATCCTATCGGGCTGTTGATATTTACCTTGAAAATTTTCACTTCTACTTACACTATGTCATCAACAGAAAAACAACCTTCAGAAAATGATGTGTGTGTGTGTGTCGTGTAAGAGCTAACCATCTTGTTATAATTTTCCAACTAAATGTGTGTGTCATGTAAGAGCTAACCATTTTGCAATAATTTTACAAAGTGTACAGAAGAATTAGACAAGGACGTCTGAAAACGAAGTACATACACTATCAAACAAGTGAGCACCATGTGCAGTGGTTAGTATGTTCACATGCTTTGTATACATAAAGAAACTTTAGTAATGTTTTATTTGTTGCAAAGAATCAATTCTAGATCTCACAAGTCATATCTATGGTAAAGAACACTTTCTAAGTCCTACGCTTAACAACCTAAGTCGAGCCCTTAGGCTCACACTTCACAAATATTACCCTGCTTAATTCTCTACACAACCGTATGCAGAATAATACCTTTATTATTCCCACCTTACAGTCTTCCTTCTTAGCAAAAAGACTAGGTAGATTTTCCAAAGACACACAGATGACTTGTGATGGAAGCAGGAATAAGACTCCAAAAAGCTTCCTTCATAGTTGGATACTATTAGTTAGACTTTCATTTTTTAATCCATTTCTAAGGGTCTATATTGTCTTCAATACATCTTCCAGGAAGTAGTCATCTGCTATTTTTTTTCTCTTTCAGTTTCACACACTTATTATTTCATTGCATTTTTGTTTTTGTTGTTGTGTGGTTGTTTAATAAATAAACCATGAGCTGTAATTTACTTTATATTAATATTGCTCTTTGCTGCTTACTGCAATTTTGTGAAACCAAAACTAATACTTAACCCCAGAATTCAGGAAGCAGAAGCAGGCAGAAGCAAGTAGATCTCCATAAGTTTGAGGCCAGCCTGGTCTACATAGCAAGCTCCAGGACATCCAGGACTACATAGAAAGACCTTGTCTCAAAAAAAAAAAAAAAAAAAAAAAAAACAAAACAAAACCCACTACAACTAATTACATAATGGATAGTGTAGGTGCCATAGCCAGAAGACATGTCATTTAAAAGGTCACATGGCACCTTGCAGTGTATTTTGTATAAGGATAAATACTGGGAAAGAATCAGATCCAATTCTGTGCTCAGACACAGTGCTTTTCTGTGTTACCAACTGTATTTATGCCTCGCCCCAGAAGCCAAAGAAATCTTGTTGAAAATGCAATCTTGAAACATTTTCTGCATTTCTGTAATTTCCTATCTAGGGCAGTTTTTTACTTATGGGTGGCAATTGGGAAGTCCAGAAAAATACAGAAGTCAACCCCCACACTACACCAAAAATAAAATGTTGAAAATTGCTGTCACATATCTTGACTAAAAGCTAACAATGTGGCAAAATATTCTAAATTCAGACAATGATCATCTGACCATCGTGAATTTCTAAGGCAGAAAAGTTGGAAGAACATATTCCTAGTGTGATTATCTTAAATGCCTTAGATAGAGTGCAATTAATAAATAAATGAACTCCTTGTGGCCTTCTAGTAAAATAATACAAAACATGAAAACCACAGCAGTCACAAAAGCTAATATTTTTCCAAAATTCATTTGCATTTCATTAGCTCAAGATTTCTTAAATGTTCTGTTGAATTATTATGGGCTTAGTCTCCCAGTGGGTTAAGAATGTTGTCTTCAAATTACATATAGCTAACCATGATGTATTTTATAATTGTATATTGTTTTCAGTGAGGTGAGTTTTAAGCAGTCAGAACCCAATGTGTTGAATGCAGAATAAGAAAATCACGAGTTTCCCTTTTGAGGTAGCTATTAAACTAACGGCAAACTTCACCTCTGTCACTTGATGTAGGATGTCCTTCTGTATGCTGTGAATATGTGTTTCTCTCATTGGCTGATGAATAAAGCTGTTTTGGCCAATGGCCGAGCAGAATAGAACTAGGCAGGAAATCCAAGCAGTGTTAGAGAGAGAAAGAAGATGGAGACAGGAAGACGCATGTAGCAGCCTAAGGTGTAACATGCCAGGGCATCACTGGTAAGCCATGACCATGTAATAATACACAGATTAGTAAAAACAGATTAATTTACATGTGAGAGCTAGCCAGTAATAGCCTAAGCCAAACAATTACAATTATTATTTAACCTCTGAGTGGTTATCTTCTAAGTGGCCGTGGGGACTGAAGGATGGAGAGAACAGATCCAGTGGGGCTGGGTAAGATGGAGAAAAGTCACCATTTACAATCACTTAACTGTTTGTCTGTTCTAGAATGTCTATCTGATTCTTTTTTAAGATGTGTCATGCTGGTTGGTGATGGTGCATGCCTTTAATCATAGCACTCAAGAGGAAGAGGCAGAGGTAGAAGGATCTCTGTGATTTCAAGGCCAGGCTGGTCTACACAGTGAGTGTCAGGGATACAGAGAAACCATGTCAAAAAAATTCTTATCTGTATGATACTTCTAGTGGAGACTTGTTTCAAGTGTCTGGCACTGTTTGTATTTTTAAATTATAAGAAATTTGGTCGTAATTTGAGCGCCTGTGTGATTTTTATCATCTTCTGGAAGTGATTTTCATGTACTTCTAGGAATCGGTGACCATAGCATCTTCATCCTAAGCTAAGACTAGGAGTAGAGGGTGACATCCTATGACTCAAAGCAAGAACTAAGTCTAGGTGAAGAATGGTTTTCTTGTCCACTCAGCGCCCATTTCATCTTACTCTTCCCCATTCAAGGGGCTGATGGGAGCACCATTAATGTTTTAATGGCTCATGTAGATTACTTAACAGACATTGCCAGCATCAGACGTTACCATGTCCAACTTATCCATCTTTCTTTTTTCCTTCCTTCCTTCCTTCCTTCCTTCCTTCCTTCCTTCCTTCCTTCCTTCCTTCCTTCTTTCCTTCCTCCTGCCTGTTTGCCTTTCTTCCTTTTCCTTTCTTCTTGTGGACCTTGCCCAGTTAGTTCATCATTACCTAGACAGCTCTCTTACCAACTAGCAGATTTTATTACTGCTATCATGTCCAACTTGTCTACTAGTCTAAAGGTCTTCACCTGCTACCACACATATGTCCCTCTCCTTGATTCTTTACTGTCCCCCACTCTCACAGCATTCATCAGCAAGCCACCTCTGTTTCTTCAGCATGTTCCCTGAACCTGACCATTTCATCCAGTCTCCCTTGTGCTACATTGGAAAAAAGGAGAAGAAGTTACATATTCAAAATTTGTTTTCTGAAAGACAAAATCTGTGTCCTTAATTTGTAGACCACAGTTAAACGCTAAACAAACAGATCCTCAAGGATCCTTGCCTTTCGCAGCTGCGCTGCTCCACCACAGACTTCTTCAGTGTGGTCTCTTACAATATTCATCTGATTTGGTCATTTGTATCAGTTGTTAATATTAAATAACCATAAAGGCTCAGGCATTTCATAAGTGAAATAGCAGAACTGTACAAGCCCAGAGTTCTACATTAGCATGGTTTTTCCTTAAAATAGTTTGTTGTGTTAATATCTAAGTTACTTTTCTGTGACAATTTTTCTACTATTGATTTTTATCACGTGCTTCAATTCACTGTTAGTTTGACATACAGTATTGGCGATAATTTTGGGCTAATTTAATATGCTTTGAAAGTTTGTGTAGGGGAGTTTTATTAGAAATACTCTTATGATTATCTCAGCTTGGGAAAAGAAGAAGTAAGGATTATGGGACTGTTGAAAATGTTTAGATTTTGAATGTTCCCTATCAAGAAAAGGAAGTAGATAAGATCTTTTTAGACTTAGTGTTCTATATTTTACTTGGCCGAACATAATACAGCAACTAAGCCCATGAGAAATAATCTCCTGCTTCTAACGATTTTGTCCTGAGAGTAAACAAAACAGTTCTAACTGAGCCCCTGGTTATGATGGAGCAACTTTGGTGAAAATGAACATGAACTGTGGTAGAACCATGGTTGACCTGTAATCCTTGGTTCTGCAAATTAAGAATGCCAGCAGCATGGCAGAGGGACCACAAGCAGCCATGCCTCCATCTTCAGATGGAAGTCCCTTTTTTATTATATATTAGTTTTATTTTTTGAGAGTATAATATAGTTGCATCATTCTCGTCTTCCCTCTAACCCAGGGGTTCTCAACCTTCCTGGTGCTATGACCTTTAATACAGTTCCTCATGTTGGGGTGGTCCCCAACCATAAGATTATTTTCATTGCTACTTCATAACTGTAATTTTGCTACTGTTATGAATCATAATGTAAATATCTGTGTTTTTCCAATGGTTTTACGCAACCCCTGTGAAAGGACCCAGAGGTTGAGAACCACTGCTTTAGCCCCTCCCATATAGCCCCTCCCTTTCTTTCAAATTCATAGCCTCTTTTTCTTTGTTGTTACATATATGTGTGCATACACATAATAAATAGTTTTTATATAATATTTGTATATATTTGTAAATACATAGGCATAACCTGCTCAGTCCATATAATGGTACTGGTACGTATATTTTTAGGGATGATCATTTGGTATTGGAAAACCAGTTGCTGTGCGCTTCCCTGGGAAAGACTATTTCTCCCTCTCTCAGCATTCCTTAGTGGTCTGTAGTTTTGTATCTACAGTCGAGGCCTCCTGGGTCTTCCCTCTTTCTTGTTCAGGCTGTATTTAGGCAGAGAAGTCACTTTCTGTTTTGCTTTTTTTCTTTATATTGAAAGTAGATTTTTTTCTCACATAATACATTCCAATTATGGTTTCCCCTCTCTCCACTCCTCCCAGTTCCTTCCCACTTCCTCCTACCCAGATCCACTCCCTTTCTAGTTCTCATTAGAAAAAAAAAAGGTTTCTAAAGGATAATAATAAGATATAGCATAAGACAAAACAAAAACTAACATGTCAGAATAGGATAAAGTATGAAAAAAGAAGGAAAAGAACCAAAAAAAGGCATGAGAAACAGATCTAGGCATAGAGACCCACTCATTCACACACTCAGGAATCCCATAAAAACACTAAACTAGAAACCATAATATATACACAAAATACCCCTGCAGGGTAGAAAGAGTGGAAATTTTATATACATATATATAGCAAGATAAATTTTTTTCAAAAGAAACTAAAGGAAAGCCTTGTCATGTCATTATGAAACAAAGAACCCCAAAAATGCCATTGAGTTCCTTGGCCATCTACGGCTGAGTTTGTAGCCTAGCCTACTCTTTTTTTTTTTTCTTTTCTTAAACATTTTATTCGTGTTATAGAGGGATTTATTGTTTGCTTTCTTCTCAATCATTAGGAGTTGAGGAGTACTGAATCCATCACTACTTTGATAACACAGGTAAGATTCCAGATTCACATTTCCAGGTACCAAGAGTTCCCTCTAATGCCACGATCCAGTAAGCCTTCCTCTACTTCTACTGAACACAGCAATGCCCATTGGTATCTCTGAAGCGTAATCGCATCTTAGTTCGATATTTCTCCAAGTAAAGCAGCTGTTTGGAATTGAATGCTCCCCTTCTTTTTTGTCTTATAAACTGAGCAGCATCTTCATACTTCATTCCACATTCAGTCAATAAGAGTACTTTGTTTCCCCATGACTCACTTAGAGAAAACTAAATTTTCATTTGTAAGTGGTTATCAGTTGGAGTTAGCTTCTGGATTAGAATGGGGGTGTCCATTTCTCTTTTCAGCTCTAGGGCCCCAAACCAGACCTGTGCATGCCGCCTCTGTGAATGTGTGAATGTGTCGATCATGTTGATTTAGATTTGGAGGTCCCTGTTCCTTGGTGTCTTTCATCATGACTGGCTCTTAGACTCTTTCTACCACCTCTTTTGCAGGATTCCCTGAGCCCTGAGGGGAAGGCTTTTCTTTTTCTTTTCTCTTGTTTTGTTTTTTTAGAGAAGTAATATTTAGTTTTACCCTATGTCCCTGGACTGTCTAGTCTTAGATCCTTGGTCACCCAAGCAATGTCAGGTATGGATTCCATCTCATGGAGTGGACCAGTGTGCCTTACGTCAAATCAGACGTTGGCTGGTTACTCCCACAGTGTGCCACGATTGCACCAGAATATCTTGCAGGCAGGACACTATTATAGATCAAAAGAATTGTGGCTGGTTTGGTGTTTATATTTCTCATATGGTAGCGTGCAGAGTACCTTCCTGTACCAAAGACGCTAGCATGCAGCGGTGAAGGCTCTGTGCTAGCACCAGCTAGAGGTCCCCATGTTCAGTGAGTTGTGTAGGTGCTGTCGTCAGCAACTGGTCTTTGCTATCAGTTTGTGAGAGCAACCTAGAGGCTTAGCAACAGCTTGATTTGTTGGGGGGGGGTCCCATGGGGCCCCTTTGGCCAACAACTCTGTTAGCTGTAACCCAATCCCTGTACTGAAAGCTTCATTTTGCGACAAGAGATGGCCAGTGGGACTGTCTCACCTGTTATTTGGCAATTTCATTTAGATCACCTTCACATTTTCATATATTTTAGGAAGCTTCTACTGTATTAGGTTTCCATACTAGCTCTCAAATAGTCCTTAACTTTACCTGTCTCTCTATATACATTTCCCCTTCATCCCCCACTTCCCTCCCACTCCCTGCTTGATTTTCCATTTCCAGCCCTCCATATTCATCCATAACTATGTGTTCTATTTCCATTTCCTGGAGAGATCTGCCTTTCCCAGTCCCTTACTCTATACCTAACCACTGTGTCTCTATAGAATGTAGTTTGGTTATCATTGGGAAGTCATTTTCTTAATATTAGCATCTCCTGGTGTATCCATCTTGTGAGTAAGAATGTCTTGGTAAATCCTTTTGGAAGAAGGGATATTAGTTTAGCTTACAGTTCTAAAGGTCCCAAAACATGGCATGGAGATTAACTTGTTTTGAGAGCCTCAGAGCCAGTAGCATACAAGAAAGAGAGGTCATGCAGTCAGAAAGGGGGAAAAAGAAAAGAACAGTTGAAAAGCTGAACTGTAGTAACCATTCTAGTACCACAGAACCTAACTGTCCTCTCTGACCTGTTAATATTTTCCAAGAGTCAATCTAACCACCTCTCACTAGACCCCACCCCTTAAATGTTCCACCACTTCTCAAGAATGCCACAATGGGGCCAACTTTGCAGCCCATGAATCTGGTGCAACAAACCATACACAGATCCCAGCCACATGTATTAAATAACCATACTGCAATAAAATATTTTATGATTGTTGAAATTCAGTTTTCCACATGACAGAATTGGAGAAAGAGAGATAGCAAACATTACTACCGCGGAAAGAGAAAAGAAACTTTCTGGAATATGCCAGTGAGTCTTCAGTCTAGCGTCTGTCTTGGGTCCATTGGGAAGCAGGGAGTAACTCCCTGTCACTGGGACACCAGTATTAATAAGAGCAAAGAGACTGGAACTGGTTATGAGAAAATGACATGCTGAAATACTTTCTAAATATGGGCTATATTGGCTTTTATTTTTGTTTTGCTTTGCTTTATTTATAGTGTCTAACATTTTTCTTCTCGCAACGATTATTTCCTCGATTCAAGAATGAATATTCAAAAAAGAAAAAGAAAAAACACAAAAAACAAAAAGAAAAAAAGAACACATATCATATAATTCCACTATGTTCTATATACTCTATTTTTTTGTTTCTACTAAATAAGGTTATTGAAACATAATGAATCCAAGATGACATTGAAAGTAAATGCTTCTAGAAGTCAGAGAGGTGCATAATTTAGATTTTATTGTCTATAAACAGAAGCAAATAATGGCTGGGGAAACAAAGTGTCTTGTGTGGTTACAAGCTATTGAGTCTGTGGTATTTCGCTAACGCGACAACAGAAGGTTGCTGCTTCACTGGGTTGCTCCTACATTTACATACCAATGTGAATAATATTTTTATTATCTTTCTGTCTTTATCAGGTCTGGGTTTTATACTCTTGAGACTCTAATGAAAGCGTCGATGGAAGCCCACACATAACATGTCTAGGTTTTTAAAGTTATAAATAAGAATAATAATTTGTTAAATAAAGTCTGTTTGGCGCCTGTGAGACATCTCAGAAGTTGAAAGTGCTTGTTGCTAAGGCTGAGAACCTAAGTTCGATCCTCCCCATCTTTGTGGTAGAAGGAGAGAAGTGACTCCCGAAAGTTGTCCTTGGACCTCCATATATGGGTCAAGATACATGAGTACATGCGCATGCACACATGAAACATATACAATAAACAAACAAAGTTATTCAGCATACTTAAATGTGTCCTCTTGGATGCCTGGGTGTTGTCTTGATGACCCCTCTGTGTTTGGAAGAATCCTAAGCCATGCAATTCATAAGCCTTCATACATAATTCTGCTATAAAATTTGTGCACTTTATGCTTCAGTTATCTTGACTACTGGCACTACCTAAGCTTGTTTCTGATGGTTGTGCATGTGTTGGCTGGTTGTGTGTGTCAGTTTGACTGAGCTGGGGATATCCCAATGACAGTAAAAGCATTACTGATGGGTGTGAATGCGAAAGTGTTTCTGGAAGTGATTAGTATCTGAGTTGATAGGTTGAATGGAAGAGAACCATACCATTGTGGTTGGATTCGCCGTCCCATTATCAGGAAATCCCCTAGATTCCCTACCATACACGGTATGCCTTTCTAGAGAGTAAATATTCTCTCTCCCTCTCTCTTTCTCTCTCTCTCCCCCTTTAGTGACTGACAGTCCAGCTCATGGAAGAGAGCAAGGAAGCTGAAGGATATGTTCCATAACCTAGCAGTCCCTAATTCCAGCTTAATACTTCAGCCTCATTTAGTCAGCTGAGAATCTGCCATACAGGAGTTGTAGTGGGAGGGGGGGTGGATAGAGTGGGAGTGGGGACAGAACCCAGGACCACTTGAGTTGTTAGGCAAGCACTCTGTCACTGTATTACTTCCTAGCCTGAGACGGCCACTTTGATTAGAATTTCCTAAACATGTAGAATTCTGGGTTTTACACATTTTATTAAAATGCTAGGGCAAGTCCACCCCATTTTTCTTAAACATTTCTACAGAAATTATTTATATTTAAAGCAGAACCTATATTGAATATATACATTGTATATATGTGTGTGTGTGTTAATATCTGTGTGTGTATATATAAATATGTATATGTATATAAAAAACAATAATCCAAATGAAAAGGGACTCACTTTTCAATGTTTTCCTACTAAATCTGTGTGCAGAAAGGAGTTCAGCTTACCTATAAGACTGGCCCTGAACTGCTTCTGAGTTCTTGACTAGCGAGCACTTCCTTCACTTATGTGGCTTTCTGTGCTTGCTCTGTTTGGACAAGGTTGCTTAGAGTTGTGTTAGGAAGCTTGCTATAGCCATGGCAAATACTAGAAATGATCAACTTCTGCCAACTATTTTGACGGTAGTTTTGGAGCCTTCAATCGGTCCTATTGTGTTTAGCCTTATGGTGACGCAGCATATCTCTGCCCAGAGCGGTTGGTAAGGAAAAAACTGCTTACCTCATGAGAAACTAAAGAGAGAGGATATGAGATTGGAGTCCCAACATCCCCTGAGAGTTCATACCCAATGATCTGGAGCAGTTGTTCTCAGCCTTCCTAGTGCTACAACCTTTCAATACAGTTCCTTATGGTGTGGTGACCCCCAACCATAAAATTATTTTCATAAAATTAGCTTCTTTGTAACTGTGTTATGAAGTATTTGTTATGAATCATAATGTAAACATCTGTACTTTTCTGATGATCTTAGGTGAACCCTGTAAAAGGGTCTTTCAATCCCCGAAAGGGTCATGGCCCACAGGTTGAGAACCACTGAGTTATAGACTTCCCAGCAGGCCCTACCTCTTAAAGTTTTTGTAATCTCCTAATAGTGCCTCTTTAGAGATTGGCCACACCTTTAACACCTGGGCTTTTGGGGGCCATTAAGATAAAACTATAGCAATAACTAAGCCAGACGTGGTGGTGCATGCCGCAAATCCTAGCATTCAGGAGGCAGAAACAAGTAGACCTTTGTGAGTTTGAGGTCTACATCGTAAGTTCCAGGACAGCAGGGACCACAGAGTAATACCTTGTCTCAAAAACAAAATAAGAATTGTAGCAATACTGAATGCATGATTACCTTCTGGGAACCAGAAATTTCAGAAAGTTTTGTCAGTTGCACAACCACAAGGTAGTTACATGGCCAGCCCCTGATATTAACCCTAAACTCCTGGTTTACAGTGAGCGCTCCATATGAACAGCAGTCCCTCATTTCAGCTCAGTGCTGGCAGATGTAAACGTGACCTGTGCTGCAGGAGAGAATTCTGAGAAGCTTGAGCCTCGTTTTTTCAGGGGCTTCAACTTGAGTCTGTTCTTTCAACTTGCATCCTTTGGCTGTGGCAAATTCTAGAGACAACCATCCACTGAGTTTCGGGAATCTTCCTATTGTATCAGCAAACTTGGAAACCAGACTTGGAGATATCTGACAAACACCTCTCCATAAATGAGTTTAAAACTGGCACGTGTGTTTAGTATATATCCCTGAGGGATGTTGCTCTGTTTCTTCAGGGCTGTCAAAGAGTATGCTGTTCCTGTCAGTAAAGCATTGAGATGTAGTTTAGATAGTGTCTTAGATACTTTTCTGCTGCTGTTCTAAGACATCATGGCCAAAGCAACGTAGAAAAGAAAGAATTTCTTGCGGGTTTACAGTGTGAAAAGTTGGTGTCTGTGACCATCATGACAGAGAGCATAACAGCCGGCAGACAGCCATGGCCCTGGAGCGGTTGCTGAGAGTTTACAACTTGACCTACAAGCATGAGGGAAAGACAGGTAAGTGGCAATGGCATGGGCTTCTGAAACCTCAAAGCCTGCCCCCAGTGCCTCACCTCTTTCGACAGGCCGCACCTCCTAATTGTTCCCAAATAGTTTCACCAACTGAAGACCAAGTATTCAATATCTGAGCCTATGGTGGCCATTATCATATAAACCTCTACAGGTTTGAATATAGCAAATGAATACAGTATTGATAGCAATACTACTATCAAGTAAACCCACCAAATTTTTTGCCTAATAAATAGTAAAGATTAAGATGTTAATGAATTCACCGCTTGAAACAGAAAAATCCATGCTTTTTATCAACAACTACAGCATGCGCATGAGTGCGTACACACACACACAGAAGCTTTTAACAGATACAAAATCACCAACTATAGATGACAAAGAGTTCCAAAATAGTACCATTAGTATGGTTAAAATGAAGCACAGAATTAACAATGGGAAAATATTGTTTAAAGCAACTTGCTTTCTTTTGATTGAAAACAAATAACTTGATGGAAACAAATTTTTATTTTCCTCTCAGAACCCAAGTTTTTCTAAGAACTTACCTCCTACCTGACCAAAACTTGATATTTAATCTCCAGATCTCTTTAGAGAAATTTGTCAGCATGGTAGATACAATCTTCAAAGAACCTGAAGATTACATAGAGAGAACATGAATAACAACCACACAATTATTGAAGTTGTTAGAGACATTATTTAAAGCAACATTAATGAGATATAAATAAAATTCAATGATTTGATAAACTACCAAAGATGGTCAAGAGAAATGCATCTGTTATTTCTCAGATGGTAATATAGTGGCTCTCACATGTAATAACCGTATCAACATCCCCCCCAAAAAATAGATTAAGTAGAAATTCATGCATCACATAGCATGTGTGGGGGTCACAAACCTTTATGAATGTGCTGAATTACAGCTAATATAATTGTTTAAAGGGAAAATTTCACAGAGAAGTTAAAATATAATTAAAGAAATTGTAAAATTGCCCTAGAGAGATAGCTCAGTGTTTAAAAGAACTTGCTTCTCATTCAGAGAACCTGGATTTAGATGCTAGCACCCATGTTGAGACATTCACAACCTCCTATAACTTCAGTTCCAGAGGACCTAATGCTCTCTTCTGGCCTCCGCGCACGCGCGCGCGCACACACACACACAAATATTTTTAAAATAAAATTTAAACTTAAATAATTCATTCCAATAGTAGCTCTTACAATTCAGGCAATTTGTGTAACACAATTTCCCCATGTCACTCTCTATATAATTCACCTTCTTTCCCCGACTATTTCCTTCCCAATGCAAGCACTCAATTTTAATATGACCAGGCCTTTGCCATAATTGATCTCTGATGCTCAAATCAATTCATTTTATGGAAAGCATTAAATAATGTTTCTGAGACAGATTTTTTGTAGTCTAGGCTGGCCTCAAATTTGGTGTGTAACTAAAAGGGGCATTTTAACTTCTGGTCCTCCTTCCTCTACCTCCCAAGTGCTAGCATTACAGGTACCACCATGCATGGTATTTTGTTGTTAGGAAAAGAAAAGTAAAGGTAAAAAAGAACCTTTTGTAAAAACCAACGCTGAGTACTAATCCATTACCTCTTCATATCTAAAAGCTAGTTTTCCCAGCATCCCTACTCTTATCTCCGTCCAGACAGTCTAAGTGTGGTGTGTCTAAACTAGAATAGGAGTTGACCTGTGTGAGTTCTGCACTTGCTGACTCTCTGACATCCATGATTCTGTCTACCTATCTAGGCCTACAAATGCTTAACTCCTTCTTGGATTAGATGGTATCCCTACTTCATACCTACTGGATCAACAAAACTCATGATTGTTTGGAAGCAAAAAGCCGTTCAGCTCAGAGATGGACAACAATGGAAAAACAACTGTGCTGATTTGTGAGAATGGTGAGATCTCTTCGCTGATCTGCCAGCCTTCTTCCTGTCCTTACCAGCTGAGCCTGGCAGAGCAGACTACAGCATTTCAGTCACGTGAACGTTAGTGAAAAATCTTAGCTCTAAATCTGGGTGTGGCGGTACATCATCAGAAGGCAGAGACAGAAGGACCATGAATCTGAGGTCAGTCTGACCTACGTAACAAACCCTGTCTCAAAAGCAACTGCCCCCTGGCAAAAATAAATAAAATAAAAATGACTCAAGGATTATGTGTAAAGTCTGCAATACCTCTCTATATCATATTAACTTTTTTAAGTGTTAACTCCATGGCTAACTACCTCTTCAGTCCTCAAAATCAAAACCACATCTTCAGAAGGATGACCACAAACACTCCAAATGGTAAAGAAGTAAACCCTGTAATAACAATCTGAAAGGAAACATTCCAGGCAGGGATGTACAGAAAGGTGGGGCTCGCTATGCTTCTTAAGTTACTGGGAAAACTTCGACTTTTTTTTGAGACAGGAACATACTGGAGATTTTCGCTTTTACTTTGACAGGATCGTATTGGTGTTGTGTCGGGGATGCACCTAATGGAGTAAAAAGCAAGGGTAGACAACCAGTTTCTGGAAGGTATAGCAGTTATCTAGGTGAGAGGTAATGGGAACTGGAAACATGATACTAAGAGTGGATCTGCCTAAAGACTCAAATTCGGGATATGTCAAAGATTAATTCAATCAGCAAGACTGCTGCTGTATTAAGTGTGGGATATAAGGAAAGAAATCAAGACTTTCCCTCAAGAAGTCTGGCTGGATCAATTAAAGGGATGCTGTTGTCATTTACTGTGATAGAAATGAATGCAAACCCAACAGAACAAGGGAGACGAGAATATTAGGAATTCCATTCTGGAAGTTGAACGTTGTGCCTAGATCATGTGTTTTTCTAAACTATATTGTTTTACCTCACTGGGGCTAAATTTTATTCTCGATCTTAGCCCAGACAAACCTCTGATGTAGGAAGCTAGATCCTGACTATTAATCTATCTCTATATACTAATATCTACTTCATGTAAACAAAACACCAGAAACCAAGATATTGACAACAAACAGGTTCAGAGTATTACTGGGAACTATTACAAGATCCCATTTACCAGATGTGATCTTCTCCTATACTGATTTTGGCTTTTTTTAATCTTCCTGAATTTACACAATTCTCTGTATTCTTTAAGACTCCCATGGCAACTCTAATGGGGTTAGTTTCCTTAAATCCAATTGTAATTTTCCACCCTCTCACTAGTAGATCTAACTGCTATAAGCATGTCTCATCTTTGATCTTCTGTGTACACTGGGAAGAGTTTGATCACATATGACCAGAGAAAACAGCATATATTGACTCTAATCCATCTCCTTAAAGTTTACGTCCCTGATATATACAGATGCTTTTAAAAATAATGGAGAGACAGAGGGGGGAAATGATGATTAAATGTTTGTGCTGGTTTGAATGAAAACGGGCTCATGTGTTTGAATACTTGATTCCCCAGTTTGAGGAACTGTTTGGAAAGGATTAGAAGGTGTAGCCTTGTTTTCAAAGGCCTCTGGTCATTCCCAGTTCCCTGTTTCCCGTTTATGGATCCGGACGAGAGATCTCAGCCACAGCTCCAATGGCGTGTTTGTCGAAGGGTTAGTCCCTCCTCTGAAAACGAGGTGCTGTTCCAACCACATTTCTCACCAGCTCATTTAATTTTGCAAACATGCTTTTCTCAGTGATGTGAACTGATGATTAAATGTTAATTATCGGTAAGACGACCGGAAACAGATGACAAAAGGGGCATGGAACCCACTAGAGCTTCGCTGTATGACTCCTTCCCTTGAGACTCAAAAGACCACAAAGACGAGGTAAGTTTTTCGCCTCTGGAAACCGCTGAAGACTTTCCCACAGAACACACCAATCCGATGCACAGGTGGGAAGGCCAAGGTGTTAAAGAAAGTCAGCGGGCTTTTCCCTGCCGGTCCCAGACATCCTCTCAGTCTTCGGCTGCGAAAAGCTTGAGCAAGCTAGAAGACGCTGAAAACTACAAGTCCCAGCAGGCGCCGCGGCAGTAAGACTCACTAGCGCTGTCCAGACCCTATGAATGAATGAATGAAATTGTCGCGAGGATTCTGGGAGAGAAACATGGCGGCTGCTGGGCTGTGGCATAGAACGGGAAGGCTCCTTGAGATGGCGCCAGCCCGAGGGGCTTGGCCCCGGCTTTACAGCACGTCCCCTGCCTTCGCTGACGTGCTAAAGCTTCCGCAGAAACAGCTAACGAAAATTGTATACCCGCTGCGAGAACTGGCGCAGTACCTCGTCACGGACACCGGGCCAGGCCTCATCGAACAGAGACTCTTCGACCCCAGCCTGGAGGACATCGCGAGGGCGGAGAGCGTCTTCGAGGCCACAGCCCGGAACCGCGTCGACTACCTCAGCTCCGCCGTCCGCCTCGACCACGCCCCGAGCCTGCAGCAGCCGGAGGTGAGAGAGCTGGAGCTCGCCAGTGTGCCAGTGTTCATGTCTTGTCACCCAATGTGAGAGACTGTAAGAATCAGAGAAACGGGAAACTCGGTATGAATGCACCACCTCTGTGTGCAGTGCCCGGTGAGGACCGCAGTGAGCCGCACGGAATGTGGGTGCTGGGAATCGAACCCCGGCCCTCTGGAACAGCAGCCAGTGTTTTGGTTTTTTTGTTTTGTTTTAATTTCATTATGTGTTTTTTGCATGCATGCATGCATGTCTGTGCACCACATGCGTGTCTGTTGCCCTCAGAAGCCAAAAGAGGGCATTAGATCCTCCTGGAACTGGAGTTTCTGGCATTTGTGAGCAGCCCTGTGAGCTGAGAATTGAACCTGAGTCCCCTAGCAGCAAATGCATTTAACTACTGAGCCATCTCTCCAACCCCGCAAATAGAACGTTTACAAATAAACCACTCTTCAGATCTCTAAGCTCTCCATTCTCCTTTCTGCCCGCCATACTAGGTGTGTTTCATAGGCCGAAGCAATGTTGGAAAATCCTCCTTGATAAAGGCCTTGTTTTCGCTGGCCCCTGGTGTAGAAGTCAGAGTCTCAAAAAAACCGGTATGCTGGATATCTCTTGAATTTACTAAAATGAAACCTAAGTATTGGAAGGTAAAGAGATCATAATTGCTAAATTCCTAGAGAAGAGATTTCTTTTAAACAAAGGTAAGACATGTTTTTAGTGCCTGTGTATTTCCTGAAGAAAAGGAAGTATAACTGAACTGACCATAGGGCTCTTGCCAATATCTTGAGGAAGGCATCCGTTGTCTAAATCTTCTCCACGTGCCCAATTAAGTATTGTATTGCTGTTTTCCGTTTCCATACATAACAGTGAGCATCCCGTTCTACACTGGTTATAGGAAAAACGGGTTTCAAGTT
Organism: Chionomys nivalis; assembly: GCF_950005125.1. Classification (NCBI taxonomy): domain Eukaryota; kingdom Metazoa; phylum Chordata; class Mammalia; order Rodentia; family Cricetidae; genus Chionomys; species Chionomys nivalis. The sequence continues at coordinate 47,139,828 of NC_080088.1, read as the reverse complement.
GTCTTATCTTCTACAATCCTTTATACCTTCTCTATTCATACACTCTCATACATTCTTGCATATTGTTTGGTTGGCAGCATCACCTCAGCTCCCTGGCACCCCTTTATACAAAGAGTCTGGGATATTAAGTTGGGGGCTTCACTCCCAGCCCCTTGACATCCATTTTTGGAACGTTGGGCAGAAAACTCCATTCCAAGCTCCCTCCTCTGGGAGTTGCTTCAGTCCAAACTTCACCTCCGAGAAAGCCTGCGCAATGGTGACCCCTCCCCAGGGAAGGTCAAGACCACTCCCACAGGCTATTTAAACTGCCCCCCACCCCCGCGAATGAACACGTGCTCTTCCCTTTTCCCTCCCTGGTGGTCCTTCTGGTCCCCCCCCCCTGTGTTTTCGGGGGGCCATCCAGGAGCACTGGCACCCATTAAACCTGGGTATCTTTTAATTTGCTCTGATTTGGACTCATTGGGATTATTTGTCGGCGGAGAGATTTGTTGTCCGGAAAATACTTAACGCATATATACGAGTCGTGCTTGTTCTTTTACCCAGGGCCACCCTATGCTTGTTGTCGCAGATGCTCTGCTGGCATTGTGTCCTTTTCCCCTCCTTCTGCCTCCTTCTCAGTGCTGCAGACTCAGCTGTGACCTAAAATAGCCTTTTCTCAACACTCGCACCGTTCCCCTCGCATTGGTGTCTGTATGACCCCTCAGTTTCACCATCTGTAATGCTCACTGTTCCCTGCCCCTTTTGTTAAGTTCAAGCCCTTCATGATCCATTCCTCTTCTTCCTCACCAAATAAGCCACCTAAGCTATGGCTTTTAGATGTGATGAAGTCCATTCCTGCATAAGAGGACAATGGATAAGAGTGATTCTTTTCATTCTCTAATATACAATTCTAAAAACTCTAACAGATGGACGAGTCTAACCAGGAACATAATCATCATTAAAAAAAAACTCTCTTTGGTCTAAATTGTTTGTCTTTCCTTTTCTGATTCCTGTTTCATGATCACAAAAGCATGAGGAGCCATATTTTATCTTTGCATGAATTTTAATCAGACTTTATTTTATAATTATGGTGTTGCACAGACTTTTAAAAAAAATCTCTATGAGGACACTAAAACCCACATCCAAAACATCTTGGCTTAGGGAAACACTAGTCTGCAGGTAAGAAACATCAGAAACATCAGATTTTGGATATAAGAATCTGTGTGAAGGGATAAACGTTTGATCAGCACCCTAATTCATGCTTTTCTTTGTATATTGTTTACCAGAGAACTGACTAATGGCAGACATACAGGTTAAATCTGGGTGACATAAATAGATAGCAAAATAAGAAAGATTCTGAAATATTTTATCTATTTTTTATGGGAAATATAAAGTTTTTAAGCCAAACATTTCATTTAAAAACAAATTGAAGAGATTTAATTATGATCTAATTATTGGTGGCCACTAATCACTTCTCCCTTTGCTCAGAATATATACTTCAATTTTAATTAATATTTGTTGAATGAATGGAATACATTTCTAGTTATGAAATAAAGGAAATATTTTAAGCCAGCTATTTTTTTCATTTACTTTATCAGGGGCACACAAAGAAAATGAATTTTTTCAAAGTTGGAAAATACTTTACATTGGTGGACATGCCAGGGTATGGCTATAGAGCCCCCGAAGACTTTGTTGACATGGTAGAGGCCTATCTAAAAGAACGAAAGAAGTAAGAAAATTCCTTTCTTATAGTAGTTACACATTTCATACCAAAGCATGTTTTTAAATCCAGGGTATTCTACACATGACAACTACATAGCAAGTGACTAATTTGTAGGTGCTTTTTATCCTCGTATTACTCCAGAGTACAATATTGAGAATCTTAACTTCCTTTATTTTCTCAGCTTGAAACTATAAAGAATATTCAACAGTTAGTTCGTTTTTTAAAAAAAAAAAACTCCCAGCTGACTAATTTTGAAAATGAAAATCATTAGCTAATTAATTTAAATAAAATTCAGTAAACTCTACTCTGAAAATGTTTACTTTTTCAACTCCATAAGTAATCAAGCAGTAATGTGTTTGAAGAACCACACAATCTAGAGGAAAATAATGTTAGGCTTCTGATATATGCACACATATATATTCATTCATAGTAGGCAGTGGTGGTGTGTGCCTTTAATCCCCACTGAGACAGAGGCAGGCGGATCTGAGTTTGAGGCTAGCCTAGTCTACAAAGAGACTTCCAGGATAGCCAGGGCTATACAATGAAAGCCTGTCTTGAAAAAAAAACAAAAAGAAAGAAAAGTATTCATTTATGGAAAAAATAAATAAATAAAATGGCTGGGTATGTAGCTCAGTAATAGAGTACTTGCTTAACTTGCTAAAGGCTCTGTATTTGATCTCAGCATCACAAATAAAATGTGTGTGTGTGTGTATACACATATATATGGAAATTTGTTTCCTGTAGCTTTACATATAAAGGCTAAATTAAAAGTAAAATTAATTTTAATGAAAATTGGAAACTTAAAGTAACATTAAAAATTATAACAAATTTGATTTTGTCTCTTTTTCCACTAGACTTTTAAGGTCTTACAGGAGGGGGCTCATTTATATTTCTGCCAAGACTCAGTCAGCTTGATATGTTCTTATTGAGAAAAATTGATGTTTAACAAATTTAGGTATTGAAAGTACAGTAAACAGCATTGAATTCTGTTGGACTGCAGGATGAAGTTCCTAGGATGAGAGACATGTGAATGGGTATGTCTTATATTGCCGTTGATTTTCTTTCTGTTCTTACAGCTTGAAGAGAACATTTTTGTTAGTGGATAGTGTTGTTGGAATTACAAAGGTAGACAATATTGCCATAGAGATGTGTGAAGAATTTGCATTGCCTTATGTGGTAAGTATTTCCTTAGAGTTATGCAATTAGAAATCACATTGGGATGCATGTGAATATGTGCATGTACTAGTTAGTAGTGAGCAGGTATTTCCTCAGAAGATAGAGGAGTGGCTGGGGAGATGGGTCCATGGGTAAGAATGCTTGCTACACAGAATGGACACGTAAGGTCTAGTCCTTAGTACCCACCTGAGAAACTGTGGTCACATACATGCTCATAACCCTAGTGCTCTAGAGGTTGGAGACCAGAGGATCTCCAGATTCAGTGAGAGGCCCTGGCGCAAAGGAAACAGGTAAGAGTGATGAAATAGACACAGGTCCTCCTCTGGCCTCTGCATGCAGACATGTGCACCTGTACACACACACACAAAAAAAAAAAAAAAAAAACATACACACAACATATGTATACATCCCATATACACAAAAAAATTGAAAGTGCTTTAAGTTCTGTAACACTTTCTTACTTTATGTAGGGGGAGGGAGAGAGAGAGAACACATGTATATACACACATACACATGCCTATATCATCTGTATGCGAATACCTATGAAGTCCAAAAGAGAGCAACAGATTTCTCCAAAGCTGAAGATCCAAGAGGTTGCCAGCTACCCACTGTGGGTGCTAGAAACTGAACTCAGGTCCTCTGAAAGAACAGCGTGTGCTTTTAGCATATTGGACCTATACATGCTTTTAAATTTACAGTCAGAGTTTCTTAAACTGTTCACTTAGTGTTCTGAAATGTTTTTTATTCCCAAGATGTTTTTTATGGAAATACAAACATTTGTCCAAAACATGTTACTAGCTCTTGGACAACAGCTCACGGTTTAGTACTTACAAAGGCGTGACTAAGACTGCAGCAGAAACTTAGACGATTCCAGCACACACAAATAGAATTTTTATATTCTTAAAAAGAATTATTTTCTAGGATGGAGAGATGGCTTAGCAGTTGGGAGCACCGCTGCTCTTCCAGGGTACCCACTTCTCAGCACCCACTTGACTAACTATCTAACTCCAATTCCAGGGGATCTGACACCCTAACACAGACATACATGCAGCCAAAACACCAGTGCATGAAATAAATAAAATTGAAGATTTATTTTAGAGATATCTCACTAGGTTTTTTTTTTTTACTAGCATAAAATTGACCTACACTAAAATGCAGATCAGCTTTATATTACTTCCAGATAGACTTTTAAAATTCCTTTTTAAGAAAAGTGAACTCAATGACTATAATTTACTTTTAAGAAACTGTCAGAAACCACTGAAGTGAAGCAGTGGGTTTATTTGTGTAAATAAAGCCATGCAACTCGGCAGTCACTCTTTCTGTGTATTCTTGGAATACAAAAGTTCTTGGGATTTGCAGAAGTCCTATGAAGTATTAGGGTCACTCTTACAAAGGAACTAGTATAAAAATGACAGAATATTATCAAACTGGCTAGAAAGTAATTCCTGATTTAGTATCATAGGTACCACTCTGTGCAATCACATACTGAAGAGAGTATTATTTCTTCTTTGGAAAAGGAATTAAGATATTAGTAATAATCTAAGTACCCAAGAAGGGGGGAAAGAACAAGCAAAAAGATGACATTAAATATTAGCCCAAGAGAGTTATAGTTCAGTGGGTTCCCTTGCCTGGCATGGGTTAGCTTCAAATAAGAGTGTGTGTCTGAGTGTTTGATATTCCCTGGGAAAACCTGATAGATTGAAATTTCACCTTTTTCTTTGACCTTCCTCTACTATTTGTAGTTTAATAAGTAACATTCTGGATTCACCAAGAGTACAACTATAGTAGATATAGCCAACAAAGAACACAATTTCTAATTTTTCTTTTGAAGTATTACATGTAAAACCAAACTTTTTGGTTCCAAAATTGTTACATATTGGCATCTTTATGTGGCACAGTCAAGTTACAGTCATTTAACTATCTTAGACTATAAAATACATTGTAATCACATTAAACAGCCGATGTCAGTTATAAGTGTGGCTCTGGTTCTCTGATCTTTAAATAAAGTCCAAGGCATTATGGTCATGTCTAGTAAAGCATTAGGTAGCAGACACACAGTGCACACTGTATGTGACATTTAACTCATCATCAGAGCAAATTATTTATGGCTTGTTTTTATTGTATAGATGAGAAAGTAGGTAGAGATTGAGAGATTTACATGAACCAACTCAACCTAAGTACTGAAAAATTATAGTTAAAATGTGTAAAAGCTATATTGATAAATTTTATTTTCTAATACTTATTTTTCTATAGATGGTATTAACAAAAATTGACAAATCTTCCAAAGGCTATCTTTTAAAACAAGTGCTTCAGATCCAGAAGTTTGTTAACACACAAACACAAGGCTGCTTTCCTCAGTTGTTTCCTATAAGGTAAGAGTCAGATTTCTCTAATAACACTGAACTAAAAGCCTTTACCAGGCGGATCTCTGTGAATTCAAGGCCAGCCTGGTCTACAGAGCGAGTTCCAGGACAGCCAGGACTGTTACACAGAGAAACCATGTCTCAACCCCAGCTCTCCCACCCCCAAAATAAAAAGCCTTTACTACGAAGTCAGTGTTCTTGATCAAGGTGCCTCTCGGAAACTGCTAGCTGTAGTTTTCAGTACTGTCTGTTAGTGTTTGATTCTTTTTTTTTCATGCTGACTCTTCCTTACAGATACTTCATTCTGTTTCACCTAGTTCAACCCTAGACCATGACAGAAATGAAACCTTTCCTTTTCAAACCAGCTTTTACTTATTTATCTGTCTATGGGGTGGGGGCACATGCATGCTGTGGTGTGCCGGTGGGGTCGGTTCTTTCCTGCCTGCCCCGTGGATCTGCCATTTGAACTCAGGTCATCAGGCTCTCGAACAATACTTCCACCTGATGAGCCGTCTCTCCAGTGCCATCTCCTTCGTTTCAGTGAACACTGTTTATCTTAGAGTAAAAAACTCATTCAGGCCGCAGTAGATCAGTTTGCCTGAAAATTGACAGGAACATTTTTCTTCCAGGAAGACTATGTAGACCTGAGTTCAAGACCACCCTGAACTACATAGTAGGACCCACTCAGAAAAATAATTAAAAATTTTAATATAAAATAGGCCTATATAAAGAAAAATGTTTCAAATTTGAATTAAACAGATGGAGTAGGTTATTTATCTAAGCTGGTAAATTTGGGGGCACTATGATGTGGTTTCATGAAAAACTTCTATTTTTAACTTGTACTGTGTATCTTGGGTACAGTAGGTAATGTGTACTGAGGCAGCTGGAGCATCAGTCTCTGGTTTTCTTGCCCTGACTTGTTTGTGGAAGGCACCAGGGATAGTTTGTGAGAAAATTAAAAATCAAAACCATATAGCAGTTAGATGTAGGTGTAACTGTCCCCTTAGCCGTTTGGGTCCTATCAGTCTAGATCACACTGAAACTGCCATTATGAATGTGCCTTTCCGGACCCCTCCATATTCCTACAGAATGCTCTCTGCGTTCACCTACATTCAGATCTGACCTGTTCCTCTATCCTCCAAGTGCAGTGGAATTCTGGAGGTGGAATAAACTAATTCCTTCAGAGCCCTCAGCATTGCCATTTAAAACTGCCATTTATTTTAACTGTTTAGTAAGAAATAAAGCAGAGTTAAAAAGCACACAAAGTTAAACTAGCAACATATTCAACATTTTTCATGTTAAAAAAGTGTAAATTTTAATTACTATAAGCTGTTTGTGTTAACAGCATGATGTTACTAGGGAAAATTAACAATTTTGGGAGCTACATCAATGGAATTATTGAGCTCCAAAAAAGGGACTGATGAGGCAGTAGCCCCACACTGCTATATATACTATATACCAAACCAGTCCTGTCAGATTGAGGCTAAACACTAACTAAAGCTATAGGAAGACAGATAATGGGGGAGGGGTGCTGCACATACACACACTGCCTTGATCTTCATAGTGAGCATGCATGCTTATTCCACAGAGAAGGCTACAATGAGAAATGGAGTTACAGAGAGGTATCTGCTGAAGCGGAAGGAGCATGGGCCTTAGGGACAGATAGCCTTGGGTTTGTGTGACATCTGTGGGTCTCTGGTAACCAAAGAGGCTACTGGTTTTATTTGAGTCCATTTTCTCACCGGTAAACATCACTATCAGGAGCATGTAATGTGATTGATAGGCACTTTACATAATTTCCTTTCTTGCCAGTCGTAAGTGGCAGGGTTAGGCTTAAGAGCCATATTATTGGATTCATGGTGTTTTTTAAAGGAGTTTGCTTTTTTTAGACATGATGGATTTCTCTGCTCATGACCCTGGTGAGTGGGATTACTACTGCCACTCATATTTACCACATGGGACCTATAGAAAGTCACCCAGCACTCAGAGTCTATGAATTGAGACATGGAAGCCTCTTGTCCTGAAAGAAACTCAACACTCACTGTAACACAGCAGTCATTCATAGGAATATACTCCTAGCTCTCCAAACCTGGTAGACTTGTTACGCTTGCCCACTCGCTTACTAGAGCTCCAGGCATATTTCGGATGGAGTAATTAGTACTGTAAATGAGTCAGGTTTTCTTTCTTTTCTTCCTATATTTTCTTAGGACAGTGGTTCTCAACCTTCCTAATGCTGCGGCCCTTCGGTAGTTTCTTCTTGTGGTGACCCCAACCAGAAAATCATTTTCATTGCTACTTCATAACTGCAATTTTGCTACTGTTGTGAATTATAATGTAAACATTTTTGGAGACAGAGGTTTGCCAAAGAGGTCGAGACCCACAGGTTGAGAACTATCTTAGGAGAAAGGTAAAGACACTTAGTCTGGAAAGGTTTGGCTTTGAACCTATCAACAAAACTTAAGTGATAATTTTTATGCTTGAACTCTGGCCCAACACAATAGAAAAGTATAGATGTGAGGTGTCCGTATAGATTAATATTACAGATGGCATATTTTATAAATGATATGTGAGTGGGTCCAGTCTATCTGCTTCTGTATTTTTGTGTAGTAGAATTCCCAGCATCTGAGAACTGACTCTGGGGATAAAATTGTGAGCAAACAGAAACACTGCATGTGAGTGCAGAGTGCCAGTCAGTGTATGAACCATCAAACTTGTATCTCCCTCTAAATTCCATGATTAGTTCAGTTGTAAAAGCCATCACAAGGCTGTTTTAGGCATGGGAGTTTTAAACAGAAAATCCAAAACACTGTACATACTAACAGAATTGGCAGCCCTACAGGAGATAACAGCTTTATAAAACCAGAGGATGTTCAGGCCTGAGACCACAGCTGTCCACTTCTGCGTGGGTGGAGACAGACACATAAAAGTCAGTGTGTGGTGATGGTTGTTTCTTACCTTAAATATACTTCAAGGTGTTTGCATTTTTATCACAGAAAGACTAAATTCTGTCAAGACTTACTCAGGAGAAAGTAAAATGGAAGGTGTGGCAAAATGTTTAGACTCCTGAAGGAGATGGAGCAGATGCTGTGGATCCTCAGAAGAGTTGCGTGAATCTACCAGATACTGTAGAATACTGTGTGAAACCAACAGAGAAGGGAGATGGGGCACACTAAAAGGCATTGCCCTGCTACATGGCATTATAAGACTTTGTTTAAAAACAAGTTTGTGTAACATGAATTCAGTTCTGTTACCTCTGAGCAAGGGGGGAAATTAAGCTTTCTTTTCTTTCCACAGTGCAGTGACCTATTCTGGAGTGCATCTGTTGAAATGCTTTATAGCAGACCTAACAGGAAATCTTAAGTAAATGCTCCCAGGGTTGATGAAGGTTCAACGTTCTTCGTGTCAACTGGAGTTAAACATCTGGAATTCCAGTATTGTTTTAAATACTGTGCATCTCAACCAGCAGGAGAATCAATTCAACTTTAAAACCTGTATCATCCTGAACAAAAACGAATTTGTTGGGGGTGAGGATTATAATTAAATCATATCGTTCATTAGGACAGATGCTAGCTGTCTTCTATTTTAAAAAACTGACAAGTCCAAGAGCATAAAGCAGTACATGACGTGAGACTGTTACTACTATGTAGAGAGGTTTGTTATATTATTCTTTGTCTTATAAAAGAAATGTCTGCCACCTTTAATGCTGTGAATGTGAACTAGGTAAGGTGGGGTGCCTTTCTGTAAAGCGTGCCTAGGTAAGTAGAAAAGTAAATGGCTATATGTATGCTTATAATTCTTTTAGTCATTATTTGAATATAAAAAAGTCAAAATTTGTCCAGCCATGGAAAAAAACCAATCATGTGGGAGTAGAATCATTCACTACCCTTTGGGCAAACACAGGATTGATAATCAGAATCCAGGATTCAGATTCCTAGTGTCTGTTATTACTTGCTCCTTGGGGAAATCACCTGATGTCTTCTCACCTCGTTGATGGCTATCAGCACCTTAGCTATGAAGGCTAATGAGTTATATCCATGGCAGCTGTACATTTGCAAGCCATAATCAACCAAAGCACACAGCAAACCTCATAGGCTTTTATCACGAAAACATCCCACCTTGAAGGAAGTAGCAGAGATCACAGGACCTAGTTTTAAGTGACTTCGCAAGGCAGTGGGATGGTTTAGAATCACTCACACAGATTTAAAACGGGCAGACTGGCTTTGAGCTGCAGCTTACCGGAGCAAAATTTTTATGAAGACATCAACTCTTCATGAAGTGTCTTAGTATTCCAAAGTGAGATTGCTGCCAGAGGGTATAGCTGTGGTGAAGCCGTACAACTTTGTGGCTTTTAAAAACTCAATAGGAAAAATTTCAGCTGTTTTTTAATTGATAAAGTTAGTCTATTTTATCCTAACTAGCAGTATTTGAAGCCAAAAAAAATTTTTTTTAATTTTTTTCACAAAGCAAACATAGGTGTTAAAAGAATTACATTCAAAGGCATCCTTCTGCCAGGAGCAGGGCTCTGTCAAAGCTGTAGCATTCTTGTGAGGTGATGAAGGGAACAGGAGTGCTGAAGAAGGAAAGCTTGCCCTGCATGCCTGGCCACCACAGACACTGGTACTTGGTGTGGAGGGACGTTGTGAGCAGCCTCGAGACATGGATTTCTAGTTCAAGAGGATGTAGTTCAGTGGTAAAGCCATGGCCTAGCAGATATGAGGCACTAGGTTCCATTCCCACCAAAACAAAACCTTGGGCTTTCTTTGACCAGAGGATGAAGCAGGTATATTCCTCTTCCTAGTTGCACGTACCAAGTGCCAAGCAGTTCCTGTAGCTTGTCTAAACCCAGAGGTTCATACACTCATACACACACATACACACAAAGCTACATACTTCTCTTAAATCACCCTTTCTGGCCTGGAGGAGTTGAAGGCCAGCAGATTTCCCATGACCATCATGTCCGGGAGCAGTTGTGCTGATATGTACAAAGTCAGGGGATAGCACTGACACCAGGTTACAAATTTATGATGGCCTTATTCCTGGCATACACTCACCTACTTTTTTGCATCCCTTAGAAACAAGAAAAAAAATTCCAAAAGCCTTGTAACATATCCTCTTAAGAGTTACAGTGACAAAATGAAGATTAAATAATAGTTTTTCCATTTGAGTAATGGCAAATATTTTGATAATTCATTTTAGTAACAGCATATACTGCATATAAACATTGTTATTCAACCAGGACAGGCTCCAAAGCCACAGAGAAACCCTGTCTCAAAAAACCAAAAAAAAAAAAAAAAAAAAATTGTTATTCAAGAGAAGAACCTGGGTAGCTGAGATGGTCCGGTGGGTAGACACACATGCTGCTAAGCCTGACACTGAATTCCACTCTGGGACCTGCAGATCAACTCCCACCAGTGATCCTCTGATATCCACACACATGTACACACACACACACAAACCGTGAAGACTTTTTGAAAGGAATGGGGCCAGTGAGGCCAAGTGAACCTTTATGCAGCTCCCTTACTACTCTCCAACCTTGTTCCCTGTTACCCTCAGATACAGAAGATTTTGTGAACCTTACCTCTCTAGTAAATCATAAGCTTCTAATTTTCAGAAACCTGCTTGCTTCAGTCAAGAAGGTGTACTATTCTGGGACAGACTATTATTGACTTTTCATCATATTTCCCACCCTGCAGAGTCAAAGCCAAGTAAATACCGATTAGCTGACACAGAGCTGCTGTAACTTTAGTGGACTATGTGTGCTCCTGTGGAATGCTGCACAGAAGCAGCTCCTGGCGCAAGCAGTGTTCCACTTAAAACAGCAGAACACCAAACCAGCTTGTCAACTGCTCAGAAGTTTCATATATGCACATCTAAACTCCCATCAAAGCAAAAATATCATCAATGTCATCTGCCTCTTGAGCAGTTTCTGGCACACTGTATGTGTATGTTTGTCTCTCTGTCCACAAACCAGTTTCATTTCCACTGCCTGCTGTGACATTCCCATGGATCCCCGGCTCCTTTGTTTTTAGAACAGGCTTTGAAAGTCTTCTCAAGATCTCCTTTTTGTTAGGACAGACATCTGTCCTCTGAACTGTCCCACCTGAACGGCTCCACTTAGCACTGGTGTCCCTAGTGCTCTTTAGAGTCCCTTCAGGGACCTTCTGAGTTTCCTTTAAAAGATTTGACTGCAACTTTCTCTGCGGTTTCCTTTGTCTCGATAAAACTTTATGCTTTGATCTTCTTTGTCTAGGAGGACACTTTGAAGTGCTGGTAATGGAGCCTCGAAGAAGGCACTTACAAAGAGATGTTTTCAAGCACTGTAGCTTCTTTGGCAAACTAAAGGACAAAAGAGAAAAATCTCAACTTATTATGATGCTAAAAAGCTCTCAAGCACCAATTTCCAACACAAAAGTACACAATTTGTTATAAGTCCTAGGCCTGTATGCACGTATAACCTCAAGCACACAAAATAAGGAAATGGGAGTTCCAACCTAAGAGCATGTTTTTCAGAGCCTGATTCCCTCTCAGGATGCAAGCAAATATGCTTCCATTTTGCCCTCAAAGTAACTCCCATAACTACCCAGCAAGGTCACAAATGGTGAGACACCTCCATGCTTGAGAGCCATGGCCTTTCCCTCATGCTGATAAATCTGTTCCCAAGGTAAACATGTGGAAATTGTAAAATATCACAAATAGAAATCTCTGCAGTATGTCACAATCCATTTCTAGCTAAGTTCATGTTGTAGCAGGAAATGAAGAAAGGAAAGGGTGGGGGGCTTCTGGTGAAGAAAGGAAAGGGTGGGGGGCTTCTGGTGAAGACAGCGTGACAGCTGTGAGACACCCTAAGTGTGAGGTGCTCTGTACCCCTTCACGTCTGCAGCAGGACTCAGCTGATGAGTCCAGGCGTTTGCTTCACTGCCTGATGGCTGATTCTGGCCTTGGTAAACCGCCTCACTGTTAGTAAAGGTTAACAGAGCTCTATGTGCCTTACCCAAATCCCTTCATGCTCATCATTTGAGGAAACTCTGTGTAATAAGCAATTCATGACTCACTTCCCAGCCATGACTATAAGCCGTGATTTTTTCACTATGTAAAAAGTGGGTGCATCTCTCAGTTGAAACGAAAACAAGAATCAGAGGAACTGAATTGAGTTCTAGATCTCCAGTTCCAATTCCTTGAGCAGTACCATCTCTTTATGAATAAAATGGGATAATGCCTACCTCCAGAGTGCTGTGGACATTAAATGTTTTACAAATTATACTACAGAAAAAATAATGTATTAAGGAAACAGCAATAGGACAATATGATTTCTGTATTTTGAAAAGTAGAAACTAACAGTTTTACCAATAAAACCGAGTTTGTTACCCCTCTTGCTAACTCTTCATTGTTATTAACTGTTTTCCTTACTATTCTAAACTGTTCTTCAAGTGTAAGAACCATGATAAATTTAATGCATCAATATGTAAGCACCCAGCTGCTATGAACATCAAATCTGACCCTAATCCCTGCGGCCTGTGGGCCTCATAGGCAGAAGCACTCAGTTCCCTGACGTCCTCACCCAGCTGTGCTGACGCTGTCTACTGAAGGGCTACCTCCCACTGGACATGAGCTCCTAAGACTGTTGCCGTTGGCTGTGAAGGTCACAGGTAATCTTAATGCTTTCTGACATTAAGCAGTGGGAATGATGAGGTACAGACTAGTGAGTCCAGTGAACACTTACTTTCTCCCTCCTGACGTAACTGCCCAGATGCCAGGAGCAACACAAGCAACTGTACTTTGAGTAGGTCTTAGTTTAGCGTTCCGAGGGCTGCTAGACCTCCCGTTTTAAATGTACACTTTCTTACCAAAAAGAGAAAGGAATTTCCTAGCATAATCACCTATAGCCTTGAGCTTCCACGTGTCTCAGCCTGTTGCTCTTCAGAAGCTTGCTGCCCAGATATGCAGCCTGAGCCTTGAGCTTTCTGCTCCGGCACCACACAACTGCAGTTTGGATTTCTTCAGAAAGCTGGGCGAAAGTCTTGGTCACGCGAATTCTTTGCACAATACTGTTAGCCCAGGGAGCTCTTCTCGGTTTCTGAGAGGACAGTTTGCTTGTCTTAAAGTTGGATTGAGAGCACTTAAACTCAGGGCTGGCTTCCTGAAACATAAAAAGGTGAGAAAGATAAACTAAAAATGGTACTGACTTGAAAATGAAGAACAAAAGTTTTGGGAAGCTGATTTATTTAAAAAAAAAAAAAAAGCCCAATAATTACTTTTTTTCTTCTGTTTTTTTTAATTTGGCAAGGAAGGAAACTCTAAATGCATTGACCTGTTCTTTTTACCCATTCTCCTAACGACACTACTTTCTACCAAGGCAGGTCCTATCTGACTTTTGATTAAATGTACAGAGAAAACCCAAAATAAAGCTGGGTGGTGGTAGTGCAGAGGAAGAGGCAGGCTAGTCTCTGCGAGTTTGAGGCCAGCCTGGTCTACAGAGCAAGTTCCAGGACAGCCAGGACTACATAAGAGAAACCCTGTCTCGAAAAAACCAAAAGTAAAAAGAAAACTCAAGATACTCTTATATACATGTAACATACACAGTGAAACTGATTAAACAGTAGTCAAAGCTAATGATGAGGGGGGAATCACAAGTCTTTCACAGTGACATCACTGAACTACCTTGTTCGTTTATTGGTTTGGGAGGTTTTATGTTTTGGCTTTATTTCTTTTACTGAAGACTGAACACAAGACCTTGTGTGTACCTGGTAAGCAGCCCTTATCTCCAGTCCTTTTATTTTTTTTTTTACTCTGACACGTCTTCAACAAGTTACCCAGGCTGATGTGAACTCACTCTAGTTCACAGAGGCTTTGAACTTGCCATCCTCCTTCCTCGGCCTCCCAGGTATCAGGGAAAACAGACCTGTGCCAGCAGGACTGACTTGGACTACACTTGTTTCCACTTGTTTCTATTCCCCCAGGACCAATCCTCAATACAGGTCATAAACATTACTGAAAACACGGCTGGGGGGCCCCAGCAAGCCAAACATGGTAGGTCTGTCTGTCAGTCAGTGCACAGGATAAATGATTAAGAGTGCAGCCCTCCTAAACTTGCACCATTTTTAACACGGCATCTTTATTCCTTCAGTTTTCTATAGCAAGTCAAGTTTGGATTTTACTAGCTTTTTCTACTTTAGGAAAATTATATACCACCTACCAAGTCTACCTATCTTCCAACCAAAGCTAACTTTCTTTTCAAATTCATGGTGCCACACACCTTTAATCCCAGCACTCAAGAAACAGAGGCAGGCAGGTCTCTATGAGGTCGGGCCAGTCTGCAGAGTCAGACCCTGTCAAATAAATAATCCCCACACTCAACAGAAGCCTAAATAACTATGAAATTAAAGACCCTTGAGTATTGTTTTGTGATCAACAATTTGCTCTAAAAACTAGCTGAGCTATGGATGCCAATTACAATATTCTGCGATTCCTCTTGAATAAGGAGGATGCTAACCAACCAGATCACCTGTAAGCTGGCTCTCAGGCTGCAGAAGTGGGAAGGCTCACAGACAGCACAGCTCTTAAGACCAAACTTCAGATATTCTCCCTGGGACTGCTGCACTATGGAATCACGTGGCCTGCATTCAAACCTGATCCCTGTCCTTCACTATATGGCCTGAACAACTTTTGAAACTGTCTATGCCTCAGTGTCCTCCTCTGACATATGAAAGCAGTAATGAAAGCGCCTACCTCATTCAGCTCTTCTGAGGATAATGGGAGCTGATACACATAAAGATTTAAGATAGTGTCAAGCGCTCGAAGATCTATCATGCTTTCTCCTTCTGAACTCATGAATTGGGTAAGATAAAAATGCAAACTGGAGAGATGACTTAAGCAGTTAAGAGCATTGCCTGCTCTTCTAAAGGTCCTGAGTTCAATTCCCAGCAACCACATGGTGGCTCACAACCATGTGTAATGAGGTCTGGTGCCCTCTTCTGGCCTGCAGGCATACACGCAAAACAGAATATTGTATACATAATAGAAGATAGATAGATAGATAGATAGATAGATAGATAGATAGATAGATGATAGATAGATAGATAGATAGATAGATAGATAGATAGATAGATAGATAGATAGATAGATAGATAGATAGATGCAAGCTGCCACCTATGTTAAAAAGTGCAATAAAGAACTATGGGTTCGACGCTGGGGAGATGGCTCATGGATTAGGAGCACTGGCTGCTCTTTGAGAGGTCCTGAGTTCAACATGGCTCACAACCATCTATAGTGGGATCTGATGTACTCTTTTGTAATAAAGTTGTACATGCAGACAAAGCAGTCATATAAATAAATAAATAAATAAATAAATAAATAAATAAATAAATAAATAAACCTTTTAAACAAATAAACATAGGTTCTTAGAAATGATTAAGAGTTCTTAAATAAAATGGAGGAACTAACTCAAAAAGGAAACCAGACAAAGGGTAAAAGTCAAGCAGCTGCTGAGTGAAGGGTGACACCAATGCACACTTATCAGACAATTTTCCGACACTAATAAAAGCTATCAAGTTAAAGCTCGAACCCCCAAAGATGGCTGGTACCTTATGACAGATGAGGAGGAAGACAAAATATTGCTCCCCACACTCGAGAGTCCACGTAACATTTTACGAGTACTGAAGCTAGCCCAAAGTTAGGAGGAGCGTGGAGAGGAGAGGGGAGGTATAGCAAGGTCAGTGAACGTAGAGATCACACAGCTAATATGGAGTGGGGTCAAGGTTCCAGCAACTACAAAATCCATGCTCTTAAACTGCTCACCATCTGAACCTCAGATGGACCATATGGTTACTCTAAAATTCTAGAGAAATGCCTATTAAAGCCCTTCTGAACACATCTACTAGCTGGAGTAACCAGGTCCATTAAAAATCCTGTCTTGTTCATTCAGAAGCTCACACTGAGAACTAAGAGCACAACCAAGCTTACTAAACGAAAGCCCAGCTCCCTCTTTAGTGAGTAGCTTCCTGTAAAATTGGCAGAAATGAAAAGCTGTGTTAGGGTAAACCAGACAGACCTGAGCAGCCTTGTTCCGCAGCTTCGTGCAGAAAGCCCGCACGTCAAATCCTGATGATTTTTCTATGGAATTAAAAAAAGGAAAAAAAAAATTCAGTCACATGACTTTCAAATTGCCAACAAATTCTTAACTTCATGACATTTCCTGCCAAGTTACTGCAAAGAAACAAACAGAATAAAGCAAAGGCCCAAGAAGGACCTAGAAACAAAGCTTTGAAATGGGTAACATTCTCACCTCCTAAACATAGCCAGTGGGTAACATTCTTGCCTCCCTAAATATAACCAGTGACTTAGGAAGTGAGATCCTGAATTTCTTTCTACATAATATGTGACTGTATCATGCTTTCAAAGGCTTATTTTAAAAGTATGTCTTAAAGAATAAAAAATAAAATTTTAAAAATAAATGAAAAAGAGTATGTGCTTATTCAAGCAACTCACCGTTTTTGGTCTTTTTACTCATTCTCACTGGCTGACCCAGGTCCACACCACTCTGCAGATTGCTCTTCAATTGTTCAGATGATTTGGAAATTCTATCTAGAGTGTCTTCATTGCTCTTTGGTAGCTCTTCTTTCACTAAAAACAGTTTATTTAGCAACTTAGTTACTCCTTTAGTGGCAAAAGCTGCAGGCCTTTTTTCCTTAAAGAGTTCAATGTAAGGTGGCCCTAGAAAGTCAGTAACATCTGAGGGAAAGGAAAAATCTTTGAAGTAAGGCATGGGCTGAATCCTGGAGACCTCCTGAAGCAATCCAAGCAGTGGCTCATATAAGGAAATCAGCCTCCTTAGAAGCTCCTTATGAAGAACCCTAGAAAGACAGAAGCTCACGAATTAGCTAGTAATGTCGTCTGCAGATATGCAGAAAACATTCAAAACTGAAAATAAAGAGTTATCAAGCCACTACAGATTAAACAAAACCAAACAAAATGCCTATAGTATGTATTTGAAAATTGCCATTCTAGTCCACACCAAATACAAAACTCCAAGTATTAAATGCTACATGAAAAGAACTTCCTAGAGACGTGTTAAAAGTGTACACATAAAAATCCTATGGGTATTTTATCGAGATGAGATTTCAGGGGCATTTCAAGTTCCTCACATTTCTGTGATTTGGGATTTCTAAGCATAAACCATTGTTTTAATCAGTAAAATGTAAATCCTTTTCATTTCAGAAAACAATGAAAGTTAAACATTTTAAAATAATATGATTAGCAAGCCCAGCTTGGTGGTACACACCTACAACACTTGGGAAGCTAAGGTAAGAGAATCATGAATTCAGAGCTACCCTGGGCTACACAGTAAGAACCTCTCTTAATTTTTCAATTAACAAAGTAACATCAGTAATTCAAATGCTGTTACTTCTGATTAAAAGTAAGCAGAATAAAAAGATGATTTGAAAATGAAATGAGATATCTGGATTAAGACATCAAAGCAAGGTTTATGTTCAAAGGTAGAAAGAAACTTCCTGGTGTTTGTTTTCATTGCTGTTTTGATAGTTTTGCTACATTCAAGCAATAGCTAATGATCCAACTCTGTATCCATCAAACCTTTTTATGCTGCACAAACATACACAAGCAAATGTCTGATGGGGGCTAGAGAGATTACTCAGCAGTTAGTCACAAGCACTGGCTGCTCTTCCAGAGGTCCTGAGTTCAATTCCCAGCAATCACATGGCGGCTCACAAACATCTGATGCCCTCTTCTGGTATAAAGGCATACATTTAGAAAAGCACTTATATATATAACACAAATAAACAAATCTTTTTTTAAAAAAGCTCTTAAAGAAAGGAAAATGCCTTTCTTTAGTGGGTGAGTATTACTAGTGTTATTTCCATCAAGCAAATATGCATCAGAAGCAGTGTGTGCTGGCAGCAGGAAAGTCCAGAGCATACTAGGAAGGCCAAATTCTATTTCTAATTGCTATTAAAATTAGAAAACAGTTGTCAAAAAGAATCAAGATATGACCACCCCAGGAACAGCAGCTTTTTCAAAAGCCTACTACAAAGCCACTTCAGCCCACCATTATTATCATTACTATCATCATCATAATCATCATCATCATCACTATACTGTTATTATAGGTCCTAGGTCCTAGGAGTTCACTTTCTGAGCTACTCGGTGTCAGACTGGTCGTGTGGTTTCAGAGGTCCACTCCTCCAGCATAGCCACCAGCACTCAGCTTACAATCTGCACGGGACCCAGGGAAGCCCGTCTGTCTTCCTTCAGATCCCAGGACAACAGCGAAACATAATGTGTGGACACTAATAAGAAACAGGTCAGGCAGAGATGAACATAAATGCAGAAATGTGAACATACCATAACCTGCTCACCAGCCCGATCATCACAAGGTTCAGAATAATGAATTCCTGCAGTCCTAAGTGCTTCACAGTCAACCTGAGAATCAATTTAAGTTGGGGAAAAAAGAACAAAGGAAGATTTGTGAGTTAAATAATGAAAGAAATACACTGGCAGTAAAGAAGACCTTAAAGGTATCGATGCCCTAGCATGGCAATAAAGGCACAGTACACTAAACACAGAACAGTGCCCTTTCTGCTCAAGCTCCTAGGACTACAGTGAGTGTCTGCAGGTAAGAATTTCAACAGCCACGCTCTTAGAACGCATGCTAGGTAGAGATATAGAGCCTCTGGCACTGGCCACACCAACAATTGCTGGAAGAGGAGCCAAAAGGCAAAGCTTTAAGAACTCCCACAGGTTACCCCACCATATAGCACAGCTTTCGAAGGGAAGCTAAACAGACCCAAACAGCCCCATTGCAAAGGTGTTCCCGCAACCACAGATACCGGAATGCCTTGCAGCAGCAGTCCAACAAGCGCAGTAACAACTTGCAGCCTCCCAAAACCTTCATCAGCACCACCTCCACCACCGGCTGGCTGGGGACGGCACAGTTTTTGGTGGCTCCAGACTGAGTTTCACTTGACATAAACAGAAAAGGACATTAGTTTCATTTTTAAACACAACATCTCTACAGCAGTATTCAATTGAAGACTTGCTTTAGGCTCAGCCTGAAGTGGCTATGCCCACAAGCAACCCACTGATCTTTCACTGTAACCTACTGTGAGCCACATTTCAGAGTCCCACCAGTCCCTCCCGTCAATCAACAGGTGCCCTTTATTAAAACACAACATATATATCTTGGCATAGTTGATTATATCTCAACACCAAGCAGAGAGTAGCAAAGGCATCCTGACAGAGCAATGGGCCACCTACTTGGCAGACAACAACTGTGACAGGTCTTCAATTGAGCCCTCCAAATGCATGTTTTTCAAACGCTTTAAGCACTGCTCTACCTGAAGGAGGAAGATCAGCTCATATTAGCATGTGTGTAATACAGCAGTGCCACAGACATGACCAAGGGCGCGAGGAGAGCAAACGCTCACAGTATGGAAACACACCACAGAAGACCTTCTCATTTAAGGATGAGGAAACCCAAATCCCAAAGCAATTGCTTCCGCTTATGAATATGGACTTATGAATATAACCAATCTAACAAATTTCTCAATTTAAGAAATTGCTATGTGCCAAATACCCGATGCTATGAAGGGACCAAAATGAACAGAAGTCCCAATATTATAACTTGTTGAGGGAATGTATTTACAGCAGTGAACCTAGTAAAACAAGACAGCAAATTCTCTATTCAGTTTCAACAGTCTGTAAACACCAGAAATGTAGAAAATTGACTCAGTCATATAACAAATCCATACTGAAGACCTAACTATATGCAAAGTATGTTAAGAGATAACACTGTATATGATACATCTGAATTTTGAGAGCTTTGGGAGAAAATAAATAAATACTGGAAAGCCATCTCTGGCCTGCCGTGGGCAGCATGCTGAGCTTTGAAAGGTACCTGCGGAATTAGTAAAGAGGGTCTATAAATGGCACATACAGAGCCCGGCTTCAGCAGCTCTGCCATGGAGTCAAGAAGCTGAAGGTCACAATACTTTCTTAATTTCCAAAACTTTCACAAAACCACTTTACACCACAATTTGCCATAAACCCACTCACACACACCGACAGACTGCTCATTATATTATGACCCCACAAGAAGCAAACCACAACACTA
Source organism: Chionomys nivalis (assembly GCF_950005125.1). Classification (NCBI taxonomy): domain Eukaryota; kingdom Metazoa; phylum Chordata; class Mammalia; order Rodentia; family Cricetidae; genus Chionomys; species Chionomys nivalis. Next base: position 47,119,463 of record NC_080088.1, on the reverse strand, counting down.
AACCACAACTGTTTTCATTTTTAAGATTTTTGGGTTTAAATTAGTTTACTTTTGAACCAGGCCAAGACACTGTTAAAGGCTGCGCATAGTGAAAATTAAATTGGAAAGAATCGAAATAAACTTCTTGTTTGAGTTTCTTGTTTTGTTTTGTGTTTTTGTCGTTGTTGTTTTCTTTCTTTTAGATGGGGTCTTTCTCCATAGCCCTGGCTCTCCTGGAACTCATTACATAGACCAGGCAGACTTCAAACTAATAGAGATCCACCAGTCTCTGTCTCCCAAGTGCTGAGATTAAAGGTGAACACCAGTTTTGAATGCACTTCTTGGTCATAAATTACCTTTTGAAACTATTTTGGAAAAATAAAAGGTCAAAATATCTAACGTGTGATTGTCTTATATACTTACGAATCAATTCCCCTCACCTGTCGGAGAGCCAAATGCGGCTTGTGGTGGCTCAGTCTGTTATGATTGCTGTAGAGGACGGAGCATAACACATCGACTTCCACATCTAAAGTCTGGCTCTTCAGTGACTTTGTGACGAGATGGCATCCTTTAAGGACAGCTGCAGCGCAAAGGTCTAAAGAAACAGTTAAAACAAGCCTCGGTATGCATTTCTACACCTACTGCACCATAGAAGAAATACGCTGGGAAAAACACTCCGCCTTGTTTGTCTTAAAGAAATCAGAACACAAATCAGCCTCGACTATAAAGGTATAAAGGAGTCTAAGAATGTAAGAAATAGAGAGGTGTCAGGTGATCAATAAGAGAACTATTTTACACATGAATGTGTGTGTGTGTGTGTCATTACGTCCCTCTTTGATTGTGAGCACTATGACCACAGTCACTTGTGATGACCACTTACACCCCAAACATACAAAGGCTGGGCACATGCTGCATCTGCCTCTAAACCCTCACTCTGCTCTGCAGGTAAGCAAGACAGAGTGAATAAAGTCACAGCCTTCAAAGCCAAAGGAACTGTATCTGGAGACCACTTTGTGATGAGAATATGTAAACACACTCAGCCCTCTACCCATGTATGCCCTGTGTGCATTCAGCCAACCTCACACTGAATATAGTACCCCCCCAAATTCCACCTGTAATATATTTCAATAGTAGTCACACTGTACACAATATCATAAGTCACCAAGAGATAGATTAATGGATACAGAAATACGTGTGTGGGTCACACTGAAAAATACTGCCTACCATGTTGTAAGACTTGAGCATGTGCACATTTTTATATAGGATTCCTGGAACCAATCCCCCAAGGATAGCAATGGGAAACTACATTCAGAAAAAAAAAACAACCAGGGTCACTGAAGTTGGATTGTGTAACGGAAGGGGTGTGTCCATTTGTCCTAATCTTAACAGGAGCAGCTGTGAAGCAGGTGTAATGTGCCACCTGGTGGCCCGAAAAGGAAACACAAAGATTCTTAAGTGGAAGAATCTTGTCTGTTCCTCCCAACTATCGGGAGAATGTATATTAGCTACCTGGGTAAGGAGGAGTTGGTGAATTTCCCATAGCACTGTTTTTTAGAAACGTGGCTAGGGAGGAATTAGAACCTTAAGCTGCATAAGAAAGGCAGTTGGGAAGAAAGGTGTGACGACTTGATAGTCGTACTTAACAATTACGACCAAATGTGTCTATTTAATATTAAGGACATTTGACTGTCAACCCAGGCCGTGTTACAAATGCTTCATGGTATCAACTCTTTCATTTTCCAAACAGTCCCAAGAAGCTGGTACTATTTTTATTCCCATCTTAGAGTGGTCTAAAATCTCAGTTCTAGAAACAACGAAATTTCTTAGCTGACAGGCATAGGACTATTAACAGCTTCAAAAAAATAAAAAAAGTTAGCTATGAGGTAACCAAGAAAACTATAGCATATCTTGGTAGCTATGTTTTCTGGTCTGAACGTCCCTCTGCGGTTAAACATCCTTCGGGCTGTAGGTAGACTGTTCTCCCACTAAGACCACCACCACCTCATTATATTTGCACTGTTTTAATATTTTATTACATTTCTTTATTGGGTGGGAGGGAGTACCACACACACAGTACTGAGTCCAGTGGGAGATTAGAGAACGTACTACTTGCGGAAGTTGGTTCTCGCCTTCTACCACGTGAATCCCAGGGATCGATAAGCATCTTTTCGTCCCGTCCACCCAGTAGACTTTTCTATTAAAAAAAATCCTGCGATGTCCTAAAAGCGAACCATCCACTATTTGGGACAGGGTAAATAACATCACCCGATTCCACAAATACGCACCCTTCCACGTCATATTAATACAAACAATTAAAACTCACAACACAGACCCCACTGAGCTGCCACCCCCACATATCTTTGGGAGTTCTAGTTTTGTAAAAAAAAAAAAAAAAAAAAAAAAAAACGCTAAAACTGTCTCGGAACTGAAATTGCTTTCCTCGAGAAGAAGCGAGGAACCCGAGGAATTCCCTCGCCCGGCAAGGGGAAAACGAGCTCCATTTTAGAGACAAGAGCGAGGTCCGCCGCCAGGGAGCTTGGGGACAGCACTGGGCCCCAGGCAGCGTGTGAGGATTAGGAGCTGCAGGCGCCAGCCAGGGCCAGCCTTGCTTTCACGTCCCAGCTATGGCCCGCAGGAGACCACAAGCTCCCAGTCCCGGAGCCACCAGCCCGGACCTGAGCAGCCCGGACCTTCCGCCCGGTGCGCCCCTTCCCGGCGTGCCCTGCGCTCAGGAAGTCCCACCCCATCCCGCGTGAGCCGGCCGCGGGCCCCGGGAGACGTGCGGAACCTCCTCGCGTGTCTCACTCACCTAGGGTGGCGCTGGGGTCCGGCACCGTCAGTGTGCTGCTGTTCCCCGCCTGCGGGATCCTCACGCGGTTCCACGGCTCCTGCCGTACCGCAGCGGCCATGTTGCGCGGAGCGGGAGAGCCCGGGGAAGACGGAGCCCGGAGGGACCGGGTGGGACGGCCTAGGCGGGAGAGGGAGGGAGGAAGTGGGGGGGCGGGCCGAGGTGTGCGGCCCGGGCCGGGGCGGGGTTACGCGGGGTAGGAACCTCGGCGAAAGGAGTTTCTAAGTTCCTTCCAGGTTTGGAACAATTTCGAAGCTTTGATAATAACAAAGAAACCCAGAAACTGTCAGGATTACCACCGTCACTGTCTCGGACAAAACATCCCAAGCCTCCAGGATGGTTGTTCATTCTCAGCCGTTCATACCGTCTTGCTTATGTACTTAAGGTTCCTTTCACAATGTGGAGAGGACTAGTTAGTTGGTGGGCGTTAGAGACTGCTAGGTCATTTCACTCTGTCTTTGCGGGTTACTATATATTAGCTCTATGACCCCAAAAGGCTACTCCTATGCTTGTGAGTGAAACAATGACCTTCATAAGTTATGGAATACGCTGGAACTGTACCTCCTAGACTTGTTTTTAGTGCAAGTAATCTTGCCTTACTGAAACATTTCTGTCCTCCGTGTGTACCCCGCAGATAACTGCTCTTCCGTCTGGACTATCTCCCTGATAAAACCTCACTTCCTCAGTCAGTCCTGGGACCATTATCTTTGATAATTCTTCCTAAACACCTATCCTCACTCTGTAACTGCCTAGATTCCCCTTTAATGCACAACCATTGTGTCCTTTTGATGGCCAATTTTGGCTGTAACAAATAATCACAAATTTAACCGATTGAACCAACGCAAAGCTACTGGATTTGTGGAAGATAGAAACTAGTTTCATTTGGGAATGTGGAGTGCAGTCATGTGCTCATGCCTGTGTAAAGGCTAACAGTAGCAAAATTACAATTATGAAGTAACAAGGAAAAATAATTTTATGGCTGGAGGTCACCACAGCATGAGGAACTGTATTGAAGGTTTGCAGCCTTAGGAAGGTTGAGAATCTCTCAGCGTCTTCTCTAAAGCTGTCCACCTTTGTTTTCGAGTCAGTGTTTGACGGTCAGTCCCAGCATCCTCCATCCCACCATGCCCAGCTTTTACTAGGATGACAAGGATCTGAACTCAGATTCTTACATTTGCACAGCAAGCACTTTACCCTCTGAGACATCTCAGCCCCTGTTCAGTCTTTTTGATCGAAAATTGACTGCTTGAAGGGCTGTTTCCTTCTGACGGTTCTAAATAATTTGTTTCCTTGTTTTTTTTTCCGACCTTTAGTGACTGACTCATATTTTGGCTCATGTCCACATCATCCATGTACAAAGTCAGCACCATAGCATTTTGTAATCTCTTCCCCTGTTCAGAGGAGACAAGGAGAGATGGAATCAGGTACTTCAATGAAAGAGTCCACTTGAAGATAAAAAAGCCTTTCTACCTGAGCCAGAACGAAATGTTAAGATAGCTATAGATAGGGATATGTTCGTGATGCACTGATAGGAAGAGATGAGGGAGCTGTGTTCTCATGAAGGAAGGTCTGAGGTCATCATGAACAGTGGAGACAAGGGCATGGTGTTCTGTGAGCAATGCATATTGACAGCAGAGCTTCTAGGAACTGCTCATATGGATAAAGCATAGGGCAGGTTTTCAAGTCATTCCTGGAAAATTCTTAGACCCCAGAGAAAAACTGTCGCAAACACAGATGGCCACCAAATATGTAAAACCTTGCATACCTCAGTAATCCAAGAAATGCATATTAAGATAATTCTGAGGTATTATTAAATGAAAAAAAAAAACGAATGATGGCCTGTGTTACTGGGGCTTTGCTCACACACATACACACTCAAAGGACAAAGATATCTTTGTAGTCCTGAAAATAGAAAATAAGCTAGGCTTGGTTACACACATGTAATCCTAGCACTCAGAGACTAGGGCAAGTGGCTCTCCTTGAGTTTAAGTTACAAACTGGTCTACACAGCAGGACCCTGTCCCAAGTTTAAAATGGGAAATACAGTGATAACATTATATCCTCACAAGAAATCTGTTCTTTTCTAGTAGTTGAGCAGTAGAATTTTCTCCCCTCAAAAAAAAAAAAAAAAAAAGTCTTAAACACTGGTGTCAAATGTGTAAAGCAAATATTTAGAACAGAATTGTCAGCTTCTGCTCTAGCTCCCTCGGGTGGTTCACAAGCCCATACTTCGGAATGGTTTGAAATCCTCTGGTGTAAATAAAGTATATACTGATTTAAGAGATGAACAACTTTTGATGTTACATTAAGATGGGTTTTTAAGAGTTTTGTTTTTTTATTCTATCCATTGTCACGTGAAATGTTTTGCCTGGTTGTATGTATATGCACTACATGCTGCCTGATGCCTGGGGAATCAGAAGACAGTGTCAGATCCTCTGGAACTGGAGTTACAGACGATTGTGAGTCACTATGTGGGCGCTGGAAACTAAGCCCAGGCCCTTTGCAAGGGCATCAAGTATTCCCAACCATTGAGCCATCTCTCTCCAGTCTCCTAAAGTAGTTTAAAAAGTAGTTTAGAAAACTGCGATCTGTTGAAATTACACATTTATTTATTGTGGTTGTTTTCTTTTTGTTTTGTTTTGTTTTGTTTTTGTTTGTTTTGTCGAGACAGGGTTTCTCTGTAGCTTTGGTGCCTGTCCTGGAACTAGCTCTTGTAGACAAGGCTGGCCCCGAGCTCACAGAGATCCGCCTGCCTCTATCTCTCTAGTGCTGGGATTAAAGGCGTGCCCCACCTCCTCCCAGATGAAATTATGTGTGATGGAATGCTCTGGAAAATTTTGAAAAGGTATTGGCAGTGATCAGTTTTCATCAATAGGACAGATTTTTTCTTCTGTGATTGTATTTTCTATTTTAAAACTGTCTTGAGAAAAGTAATGTTTTCATGCAAAATATACCAAAAATACTCTGTGTGTGTGTGTGTGTGTGTGTGTGTGTGTGTGTGTGTGTGTGTATCAGAGAGAGGGAGGGAGGGAGGGAGGGAGGGAGGGAGGGAGGGAGGGAGGGAGGATGGATGTATGTTCAGGTCATTGCTAAACCACTCTGGGCCACTAGAGGGAGGATGACTACAAGAGGAGAAATGGTATTGTTCCCTTATTTTTAATTAACAATGTTGCTTTTCAGCCCAGGTAGTGGCATTTGGTCCCTGAATCTTTCTTTAACAGATCCCAGAAACACCCCTGGTAGTACCAGCAGTGCCTCCTCGGTGACATATGCCCATTCTGCAGGTCTCCTCTAAAGCCTGGTCTTGTTTCGCCAGTTCCTAGAATGGTAACTGAAAAGTTACTTGTGCTAATGCACTGCTATAGTTTAGCATTTCAGCTCTCAAATGTCTATTTATCTACAAATGTTCAATTCTTGAAGGTAAAGTGTGTGACATTTATCCTTTTTACTAAAGGGCTCTAACAGATAAGCTATTTGGAATCAAAGTTGAGCCCAGATAACAGCCCCTCAATATGTGATTCAATATGTGGTTGATATGATTATATCATTAGTTTTTAACACAATAGCAATCTTTTTCACTAAGGCAGTGGGATACGATAAATCTGTGCTACGCTGTGTCCCTACTAATCACATTAGTTTGGCTGGAATGAAGAGCTTTCTGGGGCCCACGGAACCAGAAACAAGTAGGAGTGATGCTTCTGAATGAACTGAAGAACCTGAGAAAACTGGTTGGCAAAGTGAAAAAAATGAGAAAAATGAAAAAACTGGGTCACTCACTCTCAGCTCAAGGAGAAAAACCAGAGCTTCTGAGGTAACTGCAAATGCTTCAGTAGTTTGTTAGAATTTCAAGCAGACCTGGACTCAACACAATTTTGTGCCTTGCACAATTACAACTTCAATGACATTTGTGTGCTAATAAGACTCGTATGTAAATGTGATTAGTTACAAGAAAGACTTTGAGCCTTGTATAGGGAACTTCTGCTTGGAGTCAGGAAAAGCTGAGATCTTGGGACTGCATATCTATCTGCCTGTGTCTGAAGGGACTGATGCGAAGACCCTCCCCAGCTGCTTCTCGTCACTCCAGGGCTATTTCTAGAGGTGGTTTGTTTTGGGTTGTTCTAAGGGACAAAGTCTGGCACAGAAGGAAAGAGTTTATACTCATTTTTAGTGACAGAAACTCAAGAAACCTTGAGATTTAAGGTCATTAGACCAGAGACGATAGGTTTAAAACAATGAACTAGACAAAATGTACTGATATGGGAGAATCTTGGAGCTAGGAGTTGCCATTCTATGTCCTCCGCTGTCTAAAGTGAACCAGCTAGAACCAATATTCAGTCAGGACAACTGCCAGAACTGTCTCGGGATAATACAGAGGGTAAGATCCAAAGGCTTAGAGGGATTGGAATGTTGGAGTGGATATATAATTTGTGGTCTGTGTACCCACCTCAACTCATGGCGTAGCCTCTAAGACAGTTCAGACACAACTCCCCATGCTGAAGCACTGAAAACAGTGGAAGCAAGAAGTTCAGTCTCTCTACGTAGCACAAATTCTAGTTGGTATTAATAAAAACGCAGAGTCAAGCCGGGCAGTGGTGGCGCACGCCTTTAATCCCAGCACTCGGGAGGCAGAGGCAGGCGGATCTCTGTGAGTTCGAGACCAGCCTGGTCTACAAGAGCTAGTTCCAGGACAGGCTCCAAAACCACAGAGAAACCCTGTCTCGAAAAACCAAAACAAAAAACAAAACAAAAAAAAAAAAAAACAACAACAACAGAGAAAAAAAACGCAGAGTCAAATATTAGGGAGTGAAAGCTAATAGTAAAGAGAAGCAGAGCAACCACTAGAGAGTTCTTACCTCTATCAATGCTCATATCAAAGGGGCAGTCCTATCTCTACAAATCCTCAGGCTACTGCTGTCTCTACAAAACCTCCGACTACATCTGAGCTCCTGTCTCCTCCCACCTTTTATTCCTCTCTCTGCCCAGCCATATCACTCCTGTCTCTACCTCTTAGTGCTGGGATTAAAAAGGCATGTGATCCCAAGTGTTGGGATCACCTGTGTGCAAGTTCTGTTTTCTCTTTTAGACAGATTCAATCTCGTGTAGTTCACGGTGGCTTTGAATTAACAGAGATCCGTCTACCTCTTTTGCCTGAGTGCTGGAATTAAAGGTGTGAGCCCCCACTGCCTGGTCTCTATGGCCAACTAGTGGTTTAGCTCTGCACTCTGATCTTAAGGCAAGCTTTATTATTATATTGCAAAAAAAAATCACATTTCCCCTTTCTTGGCTATAATAAAAGAGGTTATATGTAATATAAGAAAACTTATATGCAATAAGTACAATAACTATATACAATATATACAGGAAATTTGTCAATAATGTCTAACCCACCTGCATTTAATAAATTCAGAAAAATACTTCATAATCTATCCTATCTTGATGAATCCAAAGTCTTATACCTAATTTACTTTCTATCATAACTTTCATTACCATCCCAAACTATCTTTTGATATCTCTCAACCTTATACACTTCACACCTCTTTATCTCTGGGACCTTTCTCTCCACACAGTCTCTCCAGTAGGATAGATAACCTGGACTCTTTCCATGGAAGCTGAATTCATCCTCAGCAAAAGCTGATGCTGCAAGTCCTCTTGGGGCTCATCCGTGGATGAAACTTCCATCATGCTCTCCTGGATCAGACAAGTCATAGGGACAATTTCTAGGACTGAGGAAATAAATTCTGTCCATTTTTGGAGAAAGAAGTAAACACATCAGTAAGCAGCATGTGCCAGGGTGATGTGGTCTTTTCATTGGAGGCCATTTTTATCAAGTTACTCTAGCCTGATAGGAGACATTTCATGTTAGACATGAACCTGGGGCCCGTGTCATGTGCCCTTCAGGGTAACTGTGAATATGGCCCAACACAAAACTGCAAACTTGCTTAAACATTGTAAGATATTTTTGTGAATTTTATTTTTTATTGTATCTGTTTATGTTTAACTTGATTGTGTGATTCTCGAGTGTGAACCTTGTAGGTAACAATTTTGTCTCAGAGGAAGAAGATGGAAAAGAAGTCTGGGGTCTAGGTCTGAGGCAGGAGTCCCCATGGATCCCTGTGTCATAAGCCACATTTGGGGGTGACTTCTGTCCTGGTTCAGCTACAACAGGTTCATGCATTACAGGTAGGGGCGTGTGGATTAGAAACATTAGGTAGAAGGAACAGAGATATGAAAGCTATACAGAGATACAGGATAGTACCAAGAGGGCAGCTCAGTGAATATTAGAGACTCGATTTGCCTACGTTTAATTTTCATGTGCTTTTATGCCCCAATACAAAAGGAGGGGAAGAAGGCAGAAGACTGCTGTAACATGACACAAAGGACAGCCAGAACAGTCACTTGCTTCAGTACTTAAGACATCAAATCACTATTTCCTGTCGAGATGGCTCAGCAACTAAGAGTGCACCGTACTGTGCTTGCAGAGGACCTGAGTTCAGTCCTCTGCATCACATCAGGCTCACGGCCTCCTGCAGCTCCAGCTCAGAACTGCACTCCCATGCTCTTACCACACACAGACACATCATTTAGTTAATTTTTTTTTTTTTTGAGACAAAGTTTTTCTGTAGCTTTGACTGTCCTGGAACTCACCTCATAGGCCAAGCTGGCCTTGAACTTGGAGATAACATGCCTTTGCCTCCTAAGTACTGGGATTCTGGCATGGTCACCAGCTTTAAAAAATCTTAAATCTTATCAAGTCTGAGTCACTATTCCTAGATCTTTTATCCGTATGTTCTTAGTATAACTTTTAATGTCTTTCTGGGAGAGGAGAGATCATCGTGTTTGGGAAAAGGCTAATAAACGTGTTAGGAGAGAAGAGAGAAGTTGAAAGTTGCACTTTAGGGCTCTAGAGAGATGGCTCAGTCCTAAGCCGTAAGAGAGAAGCCATGTTCAGTTCCCAGGACTCACGTCAGGCAGCTCACAACTGACTGTAACTTCAGGTCCAGGGCCTCGAAGGGCACATGCAGTCATGTGTGCATGCACACACATACACACACATACATGCATGCACACACACAATTAAAATACATTTTGGGGGGGTTTCAAGACAAGGTCTCACTGTGTAGCGTCAGCTGCCCTGGAATTCACTATGTAGACCAGGCTGGCCTTGAACTCACTGAGATCTGCTTGTCTCTGCCTCTCAAGTGCTGGGATTAAAAGCATGCGCCACTATACTGGACTATTAAAATACATTTTTAAGTTGCAATTTTGGAGATGTTGTAGTTGCTGATACTGGATTTAATTTTCCAAAGTTAATTTCTGAGTCTGATATTCTATTCATTCAATAATCCCTTTTGGTCTGTGTAATATATTAATTATATAATTTCTTTAGTCACTCAATAGCCTGTAGTAGTGTATCTACATGTATTTTCAACATTGCTGATTAGCAATAAATTAGTAAAACTTTTTTCAAGATTTATTTTATGTATAATGAATATTTTGCCTACATGTATATATATGCACTGCTGTAGAATAATTCTTCTGTACACTGTGAATACACATATTAGTCTCATTGGTTAATAAAAAGATGACAGACTGGTAGCTAGGTAGGAAGTATAGGCAGGACAGCCAAACACAGAGAACTCTGGAAGGAAGAAGGGAGGTGTCAGGGAGATGCCAGTCAGCGACAGAGAAAGCAGGACATATAGAAAATGAGGTAACAACGTGGTGAAGCATAGATAAGAAATAGGAGTTAAGTGTAAGAGTTAGCTAGTAATAAGCCTGAGCTATCAGCTAAGCATTTATAAGCAATATTAAGCCTCTGTGCCAGTTATTTGGGAGCAGGAGGTTGGGATAGAAAACTCTGCAACCAAAATGCACCATGAACATGCCTGGTGCCTACAGAGGTCAGAAGAAAGCCATCTGGTACCCTAGAACTGGGGTCAAGGACAGTTGTGAGTCCCTATGTGGATGCTGGGAACCAAATCTAGGTCCTCTGCAAGAGACGTTAAGTGCTCTTAACCACTGAGCCATCACTCCTGCCCCTAGAAAACTGACTTTAACTTAGAAAAAAAATCGATAGTGTCTGAACTATCTTTAATTCTCACATTTCAAAATGTATCTCACCAGTAGAGGATTATTCATATGGCATTAGGCCTGACCGTAATTTATTTTCCTGGCCCCCATTTTGCCAGGTGTGTGACTGCTTTGCATGTACTTGTTAAGTCCATACTAGATCGACTTATGATAAAAAGCTTCCCAACAACTAGCCTAACATTAAAAGTTTCATAATAAAAAAGATAGTTCTAGAATTGATTTGAAAACATTTGAAGAGCCAGCAAAGTAATCCAGTTTGTCAATGTGTCATCCTGTAGTCTCCAAAAATTCCGTCATCGTAAAATTATTGTATAAATCATAAAAGTATCCTCAAGTAGACATTAATTAAAAATGCTTGCTTCTGTCTGGATGTAGTTTCTGAGAATTTTGTAATTTTTGGACTTCTTTTAAAAAGATAACATTTCTTTTAAAATGTTAAAATGCATTCAAAAGTGCTAAGAAGACAGCATCTTGCTTGAATGGAGGGACTCTTAAATGTATGACATTAGCATGTTTCATTGAATTTCTGAAGTAACTTTTGGTTTAGCATTTGACACAAAGAGCTAAGGAGAGGTGTAGCTCAGTGCTGGGGCATTTGCCTAACATGCCCAAGTGTCTGGATTAAAGCCAACCCAGTTGGGAAGCCTGGACCATTTCCTGGGTAGAATGGATTTCACTTTTTGAAACTATTGACAGTTTTTACAAGAATCTTGAAAATCATCCCAAGATACATCAAATGACAGCTGAAGTTAAAGACACGGGGACTGGAGTAGTGACTTGGCAGTTAAGAGCACCACTCTTGGCTGAGGACCGAGGTTCAGTTCCCAGCACCCACTCCCGTGGCTCACAACCACCTGCAACTTCAGAGAGTCAGGTGCTCCAGGCCTTTACAGGCACAAGACAGAGTACACACACACGCGCACGCACACACACACACACACACTAAAGAAATAGATATTTTTCTTTAAAAACGAAGGGAGGGAGGCAGAGAAGCAGAAAGAGTGAAAGAGAAAGAAAAGGAAGCAGTGAAATAAACGAGAAATGAGATCCCAGCAACACTGAGACATTAGACTCCCATAGCATAACCAATTGTTCAAACTCCATTAGTTTAATATAGCGTTCTTTCATAATATTTAGATTTGAGTTTTAGCATAACGGAATAGATTTAAGGGCCATTATTCCCTGTGGGTCTTTATATAACACCTTAAACTTAATTAAGAAATCAGTCCTCAGTTCTGACTTGCTCAGTAACTATCTTTACCTCTAGAGGGTAGCATAGGGCTATGACTGGATTACGGTCTAACTGGGTCATTGTGGTCTCAGACTCCTCAGAGGAATCTGCTGAGATCTAAGACAGGAAAAAAAAGACAAGTCTATTTACCTCTTCCAGAGAAGGAGCGTCCCAGAGGCAAAGCAGATTTCAAGGCTTAGCCTAGAAGAGGAAGCGGTCTTAAGACCAAAGATCTAGTTTTAGGTAGGAGTACCTTAATCTTAATGTGTTGTCAAGGAGCAGATCTGATCTGGTTGGGCACTGGTGACACTCAATTTTTACCCCAGAACTAGGGAGGCACTGGCAGGTAGAACTGAGTTCAAGGCCAACCAGATCTACAAAGAGAGTTCCAGGACAGCCAGGGTTACACAGAGAAACTCTGTGGTGGACAAAACGGGAGGCCGTGTGGCGGGGGGCGGGGGGAGGGGGTGTTCACCTGACCTGGAAATCACTACACTATGTGCGTGTGTGTGTGTGTGTGTGTGTGTGTGTAGGGGAGGTGGTAATAATCAGATAATTGGATGTATTTTCTCACCATTAAAGTCTAAATGCCCAGAAATTGGACCTGCAGAAGATAGAATCATTATTTCCACTCTTTCACAGCCTCGAGGCAGAATTTCCAAGTCAAATTTCCAAGGTGCAAAGCATTGGGTGGCGTGTTTTGCTTTCTTCTCCATTGCCAGTTACCTCCTGAGAGCTGGGCATGGATCAGTAAGATCCCTCCGCTGAGGCTGCCAGCAAGTCTGTGCCTGATTTGGCGGGTTTCTGAAAGGTAGCAGGACTTCCTCTCAGCAGGGCCTCTAATGGAACATAACACCCTAGAACTAAGCCAAGGACAGAGCCAAGATGTTTTCCATGTCTCATGCTGAACCTGGGAGCCATCTTTCTGCCTGAGAAGCTGTGACTGGAATCTTTAGTGTTTCCTCTGGGACTTAAGTTAGCCAAAAGAATGACCCTGTAGTCTCATTTCCAAATTTCTGTACACACACACACCAAGAAAACATTTCGGCAGTCGTGATTCTAAAAGCTCTCTCTATTATGTCGGTATTTATGGCTGATAATTCTTATAAACTCTATTATGAAAAAAAATTACCTTAGCAAAAATTTTGCCTTGGGAGTATTAAAAACAGGATCAGGGCAGTAGGCACACATATTCAAAGTGATATCATATGATAAAGCCAACACATGGAGTTATACCTAGCTCCGGTCAGCTCCGGGAATTAAAAAAAAAAAAGAATATTAAAGTTAGTAGTGAAAATCTGCTTTAGTCATGCAGAAACTATGAAAATAAAAATGCTTCATTTCTCGTTTTATTCCCCAATAACAAGAACATGTCATTGGTCAGTTACTATCTGCCAAATGAAGAAAATAGTTAAGAAATGTACCCTAGGAACCGGAGAAATGGCTCAGTGGTTGAGAGCTTGTGTTGCTCCAGGTCCCAGCTCTAGGGAGGCAGAGGCAGGTGGATCTGTGAGTTAAAGGCCAGCCTGGTCTGCAAAGCAAGTTCCAAGTCTCAAAACCACAAAAACAAAATATAAACAAACAAACAAAAAATAGCAAAACGAACAAAGGACCATGTCTTGCTCTTGCAAGAGGACTCCAGTTCAGTTTTCAGCACCCAAGTCAGTGGATCACAATCACCAATAACTCCAGTGTCAAAGGATCAGATGGCCTCTTCTGGCCTCCAAAGTTACTCTCTGTTTGTGGGGCACATACATAGAAAACACTCATACACATAAAATATTAACAGACCCTTTATTTTAAGAAGTACCTCATCAGAGACTCTTAGTATACCAATTTCTGATTTTCCCCTCTCTCCGCTCCCAGAATAGCACTAGACAATGGCTTCTTCAGAGCAACACTATCTGAAGTAGGCAGCTTGGAGACAGGAGTCACATGTATGCAACTCCACAGCCGTCATAGCAGGAGGCGCAAGATGCTAACCCTGGAAGAGCATGTGGGCACCGGCACTGACTGAAAACCAGCAAAATTCCCATCTCATGCTGTCTGGGGTAAGGTCAGATTCAACAGCAACAACAAAAAACCCAAAACCACAGGGTGTTCAGTTGAATTTGAATTTCAAATAAATGGAGGTAGCCTGAGATAAACTTTTGCTACTAAAATATTATGTTTCTGAAATGTAAAACTGAACGGCATCCTGTATTTTCACTGGCAGCGTTGCTCTGGGATCTGCACTTTCTGAGCAGAAGAGGAGGGGAGGCTTTTCTGACTTTGCAGGGGTAGTTTCTCTTCCTCTGTGGCTCTGAGGCTGTAGCATTTCAATTTCATAATCTCCATGGCATTGTAGCATAAGAGTCCCTTTAATTATGCCACAACGAACTCTAGTACTTCCCCAGTTCAAAGTTTGGGTTTGTTTTCTTTTCTTTTCTTTTTTTTTTCCTAAGGGTGTGTGTTGAAAACAATTGATGTGTTTATTTTGTTGATTTGTTTTGGTGTGTTGAGACAGGATCTCTCCCAGGCTAGCCCCCAGCTCATAAAGATTCTGTATCAACCCAAGAACTGGGATTACAGGCATTTGCCATCACACCCAGCTTGATATATTTGCTCTAAACACTCAGCTGATGGCGATGGCAAGTCCTGACATTTTGAATGGCCCATGGTACTCAGTTTCTCCAGAGTAGGCTGACGACCCCAGGGCTCCCAGCTGAAGGGGCAGCATCTGTGTCAATTATCCTGATACCCTTCTCCCAAGGCATTGGGTGCATCAGGCATTCTCAAAGCTGGCTCCTCTTTCTCTGCTTGTGTATATGTGACTACCTGACTTTGCCTAGGAAATTCACGCAGGAGCACTGGGTCAGAAACTGGTTCTTAGGGTTGGAAGAAGTTGTAGTTACCCAAATCCAGAGTTTATCCATATGGGCTTTCTGCTTTAGGGTGCCCTGTCAGTACTGCCTATAAGGAATTTTTAGAATTTTGCACTTGGCTTCCTAGAAGCAGAGGCAGCTGCAGAAGAATTGAGGATGAGCCCCAAAGGGCCAGGATAAAGTACTGTTGGAGCTACAGGGGCAGAGGGGCCGTGGATCCAGACTCATCTGACCCAGGGAGGGCCTGGGAACCTCTTCAAAACTTGTGAGCTCCTGATTCTTTTTGGGGGGACATGGGAACTTCCTAATCTTGTCTATGGGTCGTGGACCACCAGACCCAGCTCCTGGGGATGCTGGCCAATAATTTATTCTCTATTCCATCCCCTCTGGCTCTTGTTGAAGACACTGATAGATTGATTCTGGACAATTTCTGGGTTAAGTGTCACCACAAGTTCACATTTTTGAGGCTATAAGTGACAAACTTTATTAGTATTTTGTTTTTCTTAAATCTGAACAAAGTGTTTATATGGTAACCCTCTCCTACCCTTTAGGAATTAATTGTTGAGTAGATACCTTTGTTTAGGAGGTTAAAAATGGGCCTAGGAGGCCTTATGTTTCCTTGGTAACTTCCGACTAATTTAAATTTACCATCTTTATCTCGGAGTGGCTTTAACACCGTGAGGGAAGGCAGCTGTGGTCTGGGCAGGCAGGATTCACAACAAACCAGATGGTGAGGACTCAGTTTCCCCTACATAATTGTGGCTCAGGACTCGTGATCCACAGCTTTCTAATCGCAAATATCCAGAGCCAGCCCTTCCTAGGCCACAGGAAGCTGGAGCTCAACGCATGTGATCTTTGTTACAGTGGCTTCATGTGGCGCTCAGCCCTGTTTTCCCCGGCAGCGTTGCCAAAAGCCCCTGTGGACAGATGGACTCCCTGATGCCTTGAGAGGAGGGAGGGGCAGAGGAGTTCTAGGGCAGAGAGCTAGCTAGGACCAGAGAGACAGACAGATGATGCCTTTCTTTGGGGAACCTTTTGTTTCAATGACCTCAACACTTAAATTGTTTGTTTGTTTGTTTTTTGGTTAAAATGTGTGTGTGTGTGTGTGTAGTATGTATATGCAGGTGCCCACACAGGCCAGAAGAGGGCGTCATATCATCTAAAGCTACAGTTACAATAGGTTGTCAGCTGCACAACATGGGTGCTGGGAACTGAGTCCAGGTCCTCTGTAAGAGCTGTAAGCGCTAATCTTAACCAATGCTTAAGCTGTAAGAATCTTACAAAGAAATACTCTTTTGTCACTTGTTAGAATTATTACTTTTAATAAATTAATGAAACCAATTAAATTAATTAAAATAATGTTTCTTTACCTTTCCAGAAAGCTCCTTTATATTATATAGCTTTTAGTTTTTTGTTTTGTGTTGTTGTTTTTGTTTTGAATTGACACCTATTTTTCCAAATTTCTTTTTCTTTTCTTCTTCTTATTGTTTCTCTATTTCTGTTAAGGGTTTTTAAACCCTGGTGCCATTCACATTTTGACAGGATAATTTGTTTTGAGGAGTTGTCCTGTTCACTGAAGAACACATAACAGCCTTTCTGGCTCTTACCCAAGTTGTGACAATATAAAAAAAAACAAAACCTGGAGACACTGTCAAAAGTCCCCTGAGGGACACAGCTGACTTCCCTGTGAAGAGCTACAGCCAGGCAAACCTACCTCCATTCATAACTGCCCCCAGGTCTCTCCAACAGCTCCTGCTGTGAGCACATCTGCCATGCCCTGCCCTTCTGACACACTCGTTCACATTTCCTCTGCCCCCTCACCTGAAGCCCCTGCTCTTCCCGCTTTCACTGACACACTCCTGCTTGCCCTTTCCATCCTAAGCCAAATGCTGACGGATAGCTCTGCTTGCATTCATGCCAGCTCAGTTCCTCGTCCCTCCTCAAGCTGACATAGCCACTGTGTGTGTGTTTACTTGTGTTAGTAGTGCTCACTCATGACTTTGCAATTGAGAGTGAATTCAGCCTTACTCCCACCGAGCCTGTGCATTCCAACAATCCCCAATATGGTCTCATCTGTCTGTTTGTCTGTGTCTGTGTGTCTGTCTGTGTGTGTATGTGTGTGTGTGTCCTAACAAATATACACATTACTCAGATCTGAAGTAAATGTTTTTGTTGAAGCATAAGCCAAAATCTTACATTCTGCGCTGTCAGCGCTTTCTAAGGAATATGTGGATTTTAGAATTATTAAGTAAACCAATTTTAGTTAGTTTAGACTGCGCTCTTTTTCTCCAGCAAATTTAGATTCCTTCCTATTTTTCCAAACATGCCCAGTATAGCCCATCTTGATACCATTGTAGAAATAGCTTCTCTCTATTCAGATCCAGTTCAAATACTGCATACACTGATTACAGCCCCCCTCCTGCCAAGAAGACACACACACATACACACACACACACACACACACCATCTCTTTCTTCTGGAAGCATCTTTGTTTTCTTCTTTTATCTCTGCTAAGTTCCTACTGTTTTTAATCTTCATTTTTGGTTCTACTCCTTGCTTCAAATGTGATCTTCCTCTTCTTCACCCTGCAGCTCTTTAGAATGGATCTTAAGGATGAGAATTGGCTGAGTCATAGAAAAATCAGAAGTTGCTTTAAAATACTCAGTTAATACTTAAGGAAAGTGTAGTTAAAAACAGAAAGGCCCAGACTGTGACCTACAGGGTAAAGCATTGAAAAGTTCTGAGAATTCATGTAAGCTAGGAAAAATGAAGATGCGCTATCAGGCATTCTCAGTAACCAGCAGGTGGAAGAAACCCTTGATTTCCTAATATCAACAAAGCAAGAACCATTCAGTTATCCAAAACAGGGCTTGGGACCCAGTTGGGAAAAGGCCAAAGGAGAGAGGGAGTGGCAAGGACTAAAGAGTGCCATCCTGAGTCTGAGTACTAGGATGAAGCTCATCACCACAGTGTAAGCATCTGAGGCAGAATACACTGAGTTCTGCGTTTGAGGTGCCCATGAGCTCACTCAGTGGAAGATCATAGACACCACTGGAAGTCGGGGTGGTGTTTTGGAACAATCTTTTTGTACACTTTGAAGACGTGTCACTTGAATTGGTTTAATAAAATGTCAAATGGCCAATAGCCAGGCAGAATTTTCAGGGAAGAAAGGACGCTGGCAAGCAGCATGGGCATTACAAAGTAAAAGTAACCAAGCCACTTAAAGGAATGTAGGTTAAAGGATATGAGTTAATTTAAGTTATAAGAACTAGTTAGATACAAGACTAAGCCATCTGCCAAGCTTTCATAATTAATAGTAAGTCTCTGTGTCGTGATTTGGGAGCAGGCTGGTGGGACAGAGAAAGACTCACTACAGAGTGGAGTACTCGGAGAAGCTGAAGGAGTAGAGCCAGGGCTTGAGAGCCTAGAACTTAGGTCAAGAGACCATACAGGATCCCCTTGGGGTAGGGTTGCCCCGAAAAGAGTGGGAGCAGAAGAGGCAGGGGAGCTGGGACCACAATGCTGTGGAAGACATGGGATAACCTCAGTTAAGAACTGTGCATTTGGAAGATCTAAATGACACTGATGGCAATGAAAGCTGGAGATAGGCTAGTGGACTTGTTGGTCTGGAGGTTCTTTGGAGAGCTGAGATTCCATGAGGGCGAGGGACTGGAAGCCAAAGGGTTAGAAGATACGGAATGAAGAAGGATCAAGGAAATTACCAATGGCTGCAAGAGCAGAGCCCGTTTCCTTAGTGTGTGTGTAAGAAGGCTGTGGGCACCTCAGGAGCTTCAGGGGAGAGCAGGGCTGGGAAGCCTCTGCTTGCTTTGAGTTTGCACAAGACTGGAAGGTGTTTGTTGACACGAGGAAAGGAGATGGAAAGTCAAAGAGTTTGAACCAATGAGACAGGAAATGTAATAAGCAAGGCTAGAAGGTGAGGTGGGATGGGGCTGCCTGAAGAAGGGCTGCTTTTAGAAGAATCAAGGACATCTTCCTTTGTGAGAGAAGGGATGAAACCATTGGGAGTGAGGACTGATGTAACTAAAACAAAGATGGGGTACCTCAGCTCTAAATGTGGCCGTACCCTTGAACAAGAGGTTGAGGTTTGTTTCTGCCTGCGTGCTGAAGCCAGTGTTGTAAAGCTGATTCGCCACCAGGCTAATCCTGATTCAAATGTCTCAGAGAATTGCTCAGAGATGATTTAAAGGATCAAGAAACAATAGACTTGAAGGGTTCCCTTCAGGTGACTCACTTTTTCCTGAAAACAACAAAACGAAGAAGAAGAAGAAGAAGAAGAAGAAGAAGAAGAAGAAGAAGAAGAAGAGGAGGAGGAGGAGGAGGAGGAGGAGGAGGAGGAGGAGGAGGAGGAGGAGGAGGAGGAGAAGAAGAAGAGGAAGAGGAAGAGGAAGAGGAAAGGAAGGAGGAGGAGCAGCAGAAGAAAACCACCTAATCATCCTTTAGTACCAGACTTACATATTCCTTCCTCTGGTTCTTCATGCAGAAACCGAACCATGAGAGTCATCCCCATCACCACCTGCACATGCCATCTGAGGAGTCATCCCCATCACCACCTGCACACTCCATGGGGGTCATCCCCATCACCACTTGCACATGCCATCTGAGGAGTCATCCCCATCACCACCTGCACACGCCATCTGAGGAGTCATCCCCATCACCACCTGCACACGCCATGGGAGTCATCCCCATCACCACCTGCACACACCATGGGAGTCATCCCCATCACCACCTGCACACGCCATGGGAGTCATCCCCATCACCACCTGCACACACCATGGGAGTCATCCCCATCACCACCTGCACACGCCATGGGAGTCATCCCCATCACCACCTGCACACGCCATGGGAATCATCCCCATCACTACCTGCACATGCCATGGGAGTCATCCCCATCACCACCTGCACACACCATGGGAGTCATCCCCATCACCACCTTACTCACTCCTTTATAGTCTTTTTTATTTTAAGTTTATTTTGCTTTCTGTCTACTTACTCTTTCATTGTTCCTTGAGTTCCTCAAAATTCTCATTATCTGGCTCCACAGCTAACAAGCATTTAGTTGTTCAAATAGTGAGTGAGTGAGAGAATAAACACACGAGTGGATGTTATTTTCTTGCTGCCAGAAGCAGACTTCTGCTTATGGTGCCATTCACTAAAGCCGAGAGAGTCCCAAAGAGAGGCTGGGTCTCTTCTCTGGCAACACTAACCAGAAGAGCCACACCTGTGGGCACACACGACATGCAGATGAGGGTAAACACAGCCAGGCATCTAGTGTGTAACACGAATGGCTTCCTCCAGAGCTGTGTGCAGTCCTGAAGAGCAGAAAGAGCGGGAGGGCGTGGGTGAGTGAAAAAAGTAACAGGCCCAAAGTGGGCCTGCACTGACTTCATGCACCAGGGAGTGTGTGGTCCAGAAGACAGAGCCTGCCCAAGTGCTTACTGTAAAAGAAGCCTCAGGACTTTTTTTAAAAAAGAGTGTCTGGTTTGAATCTATCTCTCTAGTAGAATCTTGCCTTTAAAAGCCACAAGTCTGTGAAATCCTGCTTCAGGTGGAACTCTGAACTTACCATAAACAATACTCAGCAACAACATGATTCCAGTCTGCTGGACCCCCGCCTACTTTGTGCTACCCTTCTTTCTCAGCCCCCCTTGGGTGGGTGTGATTGTCTCTGCTCAACACTTGAGGAACCTGGAGTAAGGAGTAGAGAAGGCAGGAGCACAAGATTACTGCACAGGATCACATTGTTGTTGTTGTTGTTGTTGTTTGAACTTCTTTCTCTCTTGCCTCTAATTCTCCAGTGCTGGGATTTCAGGTATGCACTACCAGGTTTGATTTATGGGGATCAAACCAAGGACTTTCTTCAAGTTAGGCAAGTACTCTATCAACTGAGCTTCATACCCAGCCCAATTGGGCTAATATTAAAGATGGAGTCCTTCTGTTTCTAACCACAAAGCCCACGGTTGGTTCTCCCTCTCTGTCATGCAGATGCTCCACCAAGTGTGATCAGAGGAGGGCAGTAGTAGGGACACAAGTTCGAATCCAGCTTCACAGGCATGCTACTTGATAAGACAAATAGGCCACATTTAGGGTAGAAAGGCTTGGCACTTGGTTATTATTATATTCTACTATTTCTATCTTGGAATTCTTTTTGTTTTTGCTTTTCACGACAGTGTTTCTCTGTACAGATCCTGGAACACACTCTGTAGACCAGGCTGGCCTCAAACTGGAAGATCTACCTGCCTCTGCCTCCCAAGTTCTGGAATTAAAGGCATGTATCATGCACCCGGCTATATCTTGGAATTCTTCGTAGTTTAATAAAGGGTCTTGAATTTTCATTTGACACTAGGTTCTTGGAAAATAGGGAGTGTTGCATGGAATCCTAGTCTACTGAGTTGGAAGAACTTGAAAAGGCCTTCTGTTCTACCCCATCCATCCTACAGATGAGGAAAGTGAGACCCAGGGAAGGAAAGAAATGGGACCTTCAGTCACTAACAGCAGAGCTTCCGTACCCTGGGTTTTTGTTCACTTCCCACTCCATCTTCTCAAGGGCCTTGACAGTTGGAGCAAATTTCCCCCTTTGCTCTAGGCAAAATATCAGTTGTGGCTGAACTAAGCCAACTCACTTCAGGCCAAGGCAAATGACCCTAGATTTTTTAATAAAACCAAATACACATTGACCCGAATGTGATTTCAGAAAATCTCAATGTCTACTTTGTGGTGAATAAGTCCTTTAGTTGAGTGTTTTATTGAATGCCTCTTTCCTTCATAAACCTCCCAGCATGCATTTCTTACCCTGGGCAAGGCTGGCTCATCCAGAGTCAGGAAGATAGTCATTATCAGGGTAGCCATGGGGAAGTCAGGCTCAAAGCAGACTCCTATCAGAGTTGACCCAGACAGGAGGAGCATAGCTAGTCCGTGTCTATTAAACTGATGTCACATCAAATCTCTTCACAAGGCCCCTGAGCTCCATCTCCAGAGGCTAAAACAGGTAACCAAACATTTATGAAAGTTCATGCTCACCTCTCTTGAAGCTAAAGTTTGGAAGTTGCTATCGTGAAGGTTTTTCAGGCTAGAGAATACACATTTTACCCAGGGTACCTCTCAGCCTTCATCACAGAAGTATCTTTCTGTAGCAGATGAAGACCATTATTGAAGACCATAAATGCAGGGAACAACCGGCTATGGGATGCCCAATCCCAACGGATACATATACAACACAAACCCTATACCTAAGGCTCAGGGAACATCAGGGAAGAGAAGACACTGTGAGATTGTGTCTTCTAGACAGGATAGGGAAGCCACACCCATGAAATGTCAACCATATGGCTGCCTAAACAAGACCTGAACAATGACAACACCAATGCCGACACAGATGGCGGAAGTGTCACAAGGCCCTGCCACTAGATGAAGAGCTCGGGGAACTGCTGAGATAGGGAGAACCCATCTTCTTCAGGATTAGCTCTCCCAACTGATTGTCTAATACCCAGTGTCACTCCCAAACACACACACATATGAGCAACACCAAAAAATACTGATACACATTTGCCTTTGATACACCTAAGCGGGTGGCTCTGTTCACCTTACAGCCCCAAGTGAGAAGTTAGTTTGTAAAAAGCACCTGTGCCTACCACAAGCTGAAGGAGATACCGTTGACAAGTACATGTGCCCAAGGAAGCCCAGCTGTGCCTCTAAAGGGCTTCTCAGGTCTCCCGGGGTTGGGGAAATCCTCGTTGTCTAGGAAGGGTATGGACAGCTTCCATTTTAAGCGTGCAGCATGGGATGACCACAGGCAGCACCCCTGAACATGAAGCACCACAAGGACCAGGGAGCTGTCCTCTGCTGTTCACAGATATGATCCAAACAGGGTTTGGCATAGGGTGAGTGTTCAGTTAATACTTCCTGGGAGAGGGAGTGGTACATCTAACCTGAAGTAGTGTGGGCTCTTCCTGAAGATACCATGCCTTTAAACTAACAGAAGATGGTGAAATGTGTTTCCTCAGACCAGAGTCTCCACTTATCAGGTATTAACTTTTAAGGAAAGATGCATGTATGTATATGAGTGTACATATACAGATAAGTATGTATATGTAAATATGTTGGCATATATAAGTACACTCATATATGAACTTGTTATGTATATATATCTACTCACATATGTGTGAAGGTGACTTTTCATGTAAACTGAGTAAAAGAGAAGTTCATGAAATGTATATGTACTCTTTCTTTCTGATACACAACCTGTCGCTCAGACCACCCCTGCCATCCCTCATGGAGTTCTGTTATTGTTCTTGTACTCATAACAGCAAAGGCACCATTCCGCCATCAAAAGGAAAAGACTTTGGTGAACAGACGAGGTAGGAATGTGATTGACTCCTGGAAAAAAAATGTGCTCAACAACCAGCCCAGACTGTGGAGTCACCTGTGATAAGAAAAACAATACTCTCAAAAGTAAAGGGGCTGCCGGGCGGTGGTGGCGCACGCCTTTAATCCCAGCACTCAGCACTCGGGAGGCAGAGGCAGGCGGATCTCTGGGAGTTCGAGGCCAGTCTGCTCTACAAGAGCTAGCTCTGGGACAGGCATCAAAGCTACAGAGAAACCCTGTCTCAAAAAAACCAAAAAAAAAAAAAAAAAAAAAAAGAAGGGACTTTGAAATCCACAGCTTCTTGGGCTCTGGGAGAGAACGTTGAAGAAATTATAGCTGACAGCAGAAACAGACTGTCTGCTGCCAGGCTCTCCAGCAGATTGAGCTGAGGCAGAGCCAATCTCATCGGTCTCTCCTTTGGCTGAGCCTGATGGTGAGTGCGGACAACCCGGACCTCCCCTGGCCACCCGAGAGAAACACACTGAGTCAGGCATCTTATCGAAGCAGGATCTCATTTAATTGTATTAGGCAGGAACTTATATAGGGTTGTGATAAGGAGTGGGAGTCTTGGGATGGGTTGAGGGGGAGTAAGGAATAAGGGCAAATAATATCCTGCCACGTTAGTGGTGGCTAGGCAGAGGCGGTCTAGGTCGGGCTGTGCTGAGTCACTCATATGTGGAAGTCACTGCCAAACACAGGTAGGCTCAGGAAGTTATACTGGGCCTCCCGTCCAGGCCTTGTGAGGCCCAACAGTCTGCACCCTTCTAGACAGCGTATTGATTCCACATTAGGAATGGATGGAAAGGAAGCTGTTAACAAAAAAATGCTGAAAGGTGAAAAACCAGCAATAGCCCTCAGGAAGAGTGTCACCTGTCCTCGGGCCTACACAAAAGTAAAATAAAACTGCCGCCATCAGTTTGTGTGTGTGTGCGTGTGTGTGTGATAGTACACTGTGCAAAACAGAGGACAACTCGCGGAGGTACAGGCTTTCCTTCTACCATGTGGTTCCTGGGGATGGAACGCAGGGTGCCATACTTGACCTGAAGGGTGTTTCCCTGCTGAACCACCGCAATGGCCTTTGGGCCATAACTGTTGGTGCAAGTGAACAAACTCAGATCACACCTCCAGGCTGCTACTACTGTTTTCCAATGTCCTTGTCATAAAACCTCGTGGGCCACCAGTGCAAAGAATTGGATTAATTAGTATCATCCCTTTGATTACTAAATAATGTGGTTAGGTTAATAGAAAATATTTCAGTGGCTCAGTGGGTAAAGGTGCTTGCTACTGAGCCCGACAAGCTAGGTTGGAACTCCAGGACCCAGATGACTGAAGGAGAGAACCAACTCTGACAAGCTGTCCTTTGAACTCTGTAGGGGTGCCGTGTGCATGTTCAACGCCCCCCACATACAGACACGAAATAAATGTCAAAATTGTTTTCATTTACAGAAATAAATATTTCAGAACAGTCATGCATTGATTAACTGTAGGGATCCATCCTAAGAAACACTCATCACTGGTTTTACTATGTGACCATCACAGACATCGTGGGCAGTCTCCTAAATGCTCATCAAGTGTTTTCATCTTTTTGATGGTTGTTTTTGGCCCTAAATTTGACCAGTGGGGGCTCTTTTGAACTGACTTTTATTTTGTTTGAAGGTGGCCCTATTATTCTCTGAACACTTTATTTTCTGTCACAAGACAGCCCAGGCTCAGTTTGATCTTTCCTCACCCTTGCCCTGCACCGGTAAGAAGGGAACCCTGGCTCCTTTTCATGGAGGATAAATGGAAAGCCAGCATCTGGGGACTGAGCATGCTTAGTGTTACGTGGATCTGTCGTTATCTCTGTGCCTGTCATTGCTCATGCTTTAAAATCTTCAACCTCGCTCTTTTTCGTGGCGCCTCCTAGGCGGTAGGCTGTGCGAAGATGAAGCTGAATATCTCCTTCCCTGCCACCGGCTGCCAGAAACTCATCGAAGTGGACGATGAATGCAAGCTTTGGACCTTCTATGAGAAGCGCATGGCCACGGAAGTGGCTGCCGATGCCCTGGGTGAAGAGTGGAAGGGTTACGAGGTCCGAATCAGTGGCAGCAATGACAAACAAGGTTTTCCCATGAAACAAGGTGTCCTGACCCATGGCAGAGTGCGCCTGCTGTTGAGTAAAGGGCATTCCTGTTATAGACCAAGGAGAACCGGAGAGAGGAAGCGCAAATCTGTCCGAGGATGCATTGTGGATGCCAATCTGAGTGTTCTCAACTTGGTTATTGTAAAAAAAGGAGAGAAGGATATTCCTGGACTGACAGATACTACTGTGCCTCGTCAGTTGGGACCTAAAAGAGCTAGCAGAATCCGAAAGCTTTTAATCTTTCTAAAGAAGATGATGTCCACCAGTACGTTGTCAGAAAGCCTTTAAACAAAGAAGGTAAGAAGCCCAGGACCAAGGCACCCAAGATTCAGCGTCTTGTGACTCCACGTGTCCTGCAACACAAACGCCGGCGTATTGCTCTGAAGAAGCAACGAACAAAGAAAAACAAGGAGGAGGCTGCAGAATATGCTAAACTTTTGGCCAAGAGAATGAAGGAAGCCAAAGAAAAGCGCCAGGAACAGATTGCCAAGAGGCGAAGACTGTCCTCGCTGAGAGCTTCTACTTCTAAGTCTGAGTCCAGTCAAAAATAAGTCTATAAGGGTAACAAATAAATGATCAGACCTTGAAAAAAAAAATCTTCAACCTCAGTCCAAACTTCCTAGCTTTTCCTCTTTCCATCTTTGTAAGTACTGTTTCAGATGGTGTAAGTACATTGCCCTTCCAGTACTCAATACTTCTCCCATTTCCTCAATTGATTGACTTACTTTTCCAAATATAACCAATCCCCAACCTCCAGTTGCTTCTTCTCTTGGATGCCCCTGCACCTTCCCCATGCTCTTACCCCTCCCCCATCATCATCATCACAACACCCTCCATCAAAGCCCTGCCTTCCTGTGGGACGCAAGAAGGGGAAGGGAAGGAACCATATTTGAAAACTGTCCCCAAGTGGCTCTTTGTATGCTAGTAAATTTGCACGTCACTGAACTAGACAATATCTACAGGCAAGCCTGAAGTCCAAACTGTCAAACTCACTACATGACATTCTCTTGAAACATGTTTTGTTGTTGTTTCAGAGATCCTGTGATCGAAAGGTTTCTGGAAATGGTAGAAAGTCATAGACTTCAGGGAAAACATATGTAATGTATTGCTATCTGTTCATATTGCCTTAATAAATTATTGTATATTTGGATGTTTAAAAGACACATCTTTATTTTTCACAATTTTGAAAAGTAGAAAGCACAGAACAAGGTGAGGGCAGATCCAGTGTCTGCTAAGGACTAGCTTCCTAGTTTGCAGAAGATCATCTTTTTTGTATATTAGGTTTTATTATCCTATATTTATTATACATAATAATGGGTTTTATTATGCCATTTTCACAATGTATATCCCCTTCTACTTTCTTGTCTCTTTGTATGTGTGTTTGTTTGTTGGTGACCTCGAGAGTTTATAGGATGATGTAGGAGTCCTGTCTCTATGATGTGATTACCATTAATGAATAAAGAAACTGCTTTGGACCTATAGCAAGGCAGAACTTAGGTAGGCAGGGAAAGCTAGTCTGAATGCTGAGAGGAAGAAGGGCAGAGTAAGGGAGAAGCTATGGAGCCTCTGGAGACATATGTGATGAAACTTTGCTGGTCGGTCATGACCTCGTGGTGATGCACAGATTACTAGAAATGGGTTAAAGTAAGATGTAAGAATTAGCCAATAAGAAATTAGAGCTAAGGGGCCAAGTGGGGTTTTAATTAATACAGTTTCTGTGTGGTTATTTTGGTTCTGGGCAGCCAGGACGAACAAACAGCCTCCTCCAACAACAGGACCTCGAGTAGGAGGTTATTACAGGAACATGGTCAACTTACCAGTGGCTACACCACTGAAGAAAATGTCTTTCCCTCCCCTAGAATCCATCAACTGCCAAAAATACTTAGAAAGGGACAAGACCTCACAAGTCACTCCCCATTCCGTGACAACACTGAAGCCTTTGTGTAGGAGCAGCACAAGTAGCCACAGCTCCAGAGTTAAAGAGCACAGCTGCCATGCTGTGCCCAGAAGGCAGTGTTCCTCAAGGCTCTCCGCCTCCCTCCAACTCTTACATTCTTTCCATGCCTCCTTCTGCAATGTTTCTTGAGCTATAGAAAGGATGATAATACCTCATTTAGGGATGAATATTCAAAAATCATTTCTTCTCAGAATTTTGATCAGTTACAAAGCCCTGTCCAATTGAAGAAAAAAAGTTTCCCTGTCTAAAGCCAATAGTACCACTAATACATGGGCATAAAAATAAATACTTAGCTGGACATGGTGGTACACACCTTTAGTCCTCCCACTTGGGAGGCAGGTGGATTTTTGTGAGTTTGAGACCAGCCTGATCTACAAAGAGAGTTCTAGCACAGCCAAGGTATTACACAGAGAAACCCTGTCTCAATTAATTAATATTCAGAAGTCAATTTAAGAGGTCATCCCTATCACCGTTTAGCATACAACAGAAATGTTTTCCCAACTAGGGCTTAATTACTTAACCAGATTTACAATAACAGCTGTAAATTCCCTCCTGTGTATCAGGTGACAAAATCCAATCAGAAAGAAGTTGGTCCCCAAATCATCTTGCTATTGTACCAATGAACATACCTTGCCTGGCCAGATGGTTTTGTTGCATATGTGCTCCAAAACTTAGTAAAACATTTCTCTCCCAGAGCTCGCAATAGAAACAAGGTTCTGGCTTGATTTTTCTGTGTCCTGCCACCAAAGCATGTAGGAGATTGTCTTCATGTTGCTTCTTCACATGATAAAGATCAGAGAGAGGGAGAAGAAGGAGAGGAAGTATGGCGAGAAAAACATCCTGGTGTCTTTCCTCATAAGGGCACTCACTAATCTCATTCATTCATAAGAACACACACTTATGACCTTATTACTTTCAAAAGACTTCACTTCTTATACCATCATATAAGGGCTTAAAATTCCTACATACAGATTTAAGACATAAACATTCATTGCAAATAACAGCAAAAGAAAACAAAAGATGCTAAGAGAAACTGCCTAATTTTGCTTCAGGCTGGCCCTAGCTGTGCCCTCTCAATAGTTGTGTGTGCCTCTTTGTTGTATGTATGCGAGTTTCTCCTCCCCAGACTAACCTACAATCAACTCTACTTGACTCCTAGTCTATGAAGAACCCAGCTAATTTACGATTTTATTGAAGGCTTCCCTCCATATCCAATGGCATTCTTGTAGTTTTCCATTTTGGAGAAAGAACTGAATTTCAGGAGATGAACACACACAGTCGATTCAGTTTTGTCTCTTTCCAACCTTGGTCAATAATCTGCTCTTGAACCCCCTACTCAGTAACCTCATGACTATCTGTATTTAGTCTTTGCCACCGGGCTAGGTAAGAATCATAAATCCAGCACTAAAGTCCGCAGACCAGAACTAGCAGGTAGAGCCACAGTCATTCACCTGAGCCAAAGTTATTTCATTTCCTCCAGCTCCACATGAATAAAGAAACCTGTGAAATATTTATTCTGGAAGCAAACTTAAAATCAAGCCAATAGGAAAGGAGAGGGGATGATTGAATTCTGTTATTGCCTTTCCTGGCTCCCTATGCTGTTTGGAGAAAGCCATAAGACCTTGTTTGTGCTGTTCATTTTCATATTTTTATGCTTATATTAAAGCCAAAAGAAAAGTCGAGGCTGGCTCCAGATGAAACATCCCTCTGCCTGGAAAAGGAGTACTTTGTTTCAGAGCCATAACCGGCCTGGCCCTGCAGAGCAAACTTACACAATAAAGGAAGGCTGGAAGTTAAACACTGAGAACTGGATGGAGAAAGAGAGGTAGGCTCTTTAAGTCATTAATGTTTTGAAAAGGCTTCACAGAAGATCTGGACAGTGTTCAGTTTGTTAGCAACAAAAGGTTAGCCTTTGTGATCTCCCACCCTCTAAGTTCTGGAGCTAAGCTTGGGTTGGCAATGTGTTAGAATCGCATTAAGAAAGATTATAAAAGTTCAGAGGATTATTCTAGTCAAGGGATGAAACTCAGTTGAAGACTCCACTTAGGTTTGGAGCCTTTGGCCCTGCACTGTGTTAACACCTTGGTCTTATGAACACATCATTTATAAACGATGCCAAAGCAGCAGTGTGCTAGAACTGGTTCACACTGGCCCATGAGAACAGACTGCTAAATATTCTGAAAATCCTTAAGCAGGCAGCTAAGCTGTAGCCATCTTCAGACTAAGTATGAAAGGAGTATTGAAGCCATAAAAATAGATAAATCCTATAAACCGGGACTTTGTTTTCAGATTCCTCGTTCACCAACATCTTACTTTCAAATACAGAAGCACTCTGCTCAAAGAGGAGATGGTGGGCTTAGAAGGAATGTAATGAATGACAGAAAAAAAGGCAACAGTTTGACTCAAGGCTAGACTCTGGAAGCCAGCAAAGCCATTTTGGTGTCACGAGGAGGCTCCTGCTGGGAGGGGGACTTAGAGAAGGAAAGAGAAAGAGCATTAGCATCTCATCTAGCCAACTTTGGTCTCCATACCACTTCTCACCAGCCAAGGCCACCCCATCACTCTGTTCACTTTCAAGGGGGAGGCAAAGTAAACGAGGAAGACGGAAAAGCTGCTGACACCGCCATCTGGCTTTCCAGGATGGAAAGGTCTGGAAGATTAGGCAACACCACCCCCTTACTTCCAAAACAGCAAGATGGCTCCAAAGTTCTACAGCCAGCGTGACTTGGCCAGTGTCTTGCCCATTTCCTGTCCAGAATGGCACACGCCGTGTTTTCCTTGATCCTAGCCATCTCCTCAATGCTGCCTCCAGCGTGATGACAAAGACAGGAAGCAGGGAGGAATTCAAGCTGATGAATGCCCCTCTCACACTCCACACACCAAGGGGAAAGTGCTGTTTGTCCTAAGTGGAGTTCCAAGCTATGATTTTCCACTCCCAGCCTTTCCTCCCTAGGAGACTACCAAAGAAATGAACTGGTGATTTCAATTTCTTCCAGATGGAAAAAATGTTGATGTCATCCTGAGTCCTGCCTCTGGGAGAGTTGTTTTATTCTGCCTCGTAGAAAGAGGCAGCCTAGATGGAGGTGTCAGAGTTGGAATGAGTCCCTGAGACCAAACAGGCCCCTCTGGAGCTATTTCCTCCATGTCAGGGTTACACCTCTCACACTGAGAAAAGGAGCTGGGGCTGGGGCCGCAGCAGCTGTGTCTTCTCAGGGACTAGAAGGCTCAGTTTCAGACTGGCCAGCCAACCCTTCTCATCGACATCAAACTCACACTGTATTTTAAGACGAGAGATTCCTATTAAGCCAGAGTAAATAAATCCTTGGTGAGAGAACAACTCCATGCTGGTCCCCTGGGGCGGGGCTGGAATGTATAGTTTATTGTCCTGTTGCCTCTCTGATTGCAGCTATTACTCCAACAGGAGTGATGGGGGGGCGAGTCTACCTGATCAACAGGGACTTTCTTGCAGAATGCAGGACTTTCCTTTAAAGAGACATTCTGCAGGACCAGTGGTGTGGGGAGGATGTATCATTGCAGGTGGGTTTTCAAGATTGTATTTTGTGTCTGCTGATTAAGAAAAAGATTTCACGGGCCAGTTCATCATCAATAGATGTGTCCAGATGGTGATCTTCCCATACTTGGGGAAATGACAGGAACTGAAGGAACTTAGGAGAAATAAAATTTGAAAGCATTTCCTATACGTTTAGCCTGTAACCACAGACTCACTCGACCCCTGCTTTCATGATATGCAAACTTCATAGCTCTGCTGGGTTGGAGCGTGGCCAACTATTCCAGTTGCTTGGGACTGAGAGAGAGAGAGAGACAGAATTTTGGAGGTTTGGTTGCTGCTGTTGTAGTTGTTTTTGGTTTTACAAGACAGGGTCTCTGTGTAGTCCTGACTATCCTCGAACTTGTTATGTAGACCAGACTGTCTTCGAGCTCAGAGATCTGCCGGCCTCTGCCTCCCAAGTGCTGGGATTAACAGTATGAATCACCACGCTCAGCCCACAATTTTAGTTTTAAAATCAGAATGGAATTTACTGAACCTGAGTTCCTTCGCATCCCAACTTACTAAGAAACTGAAAACCCACTAAATGAGGAAATTACTCAAAATTATATGCTATCTGATAACAGAATTTGAATTTGTCTAGCCTGAATTCAGAGATAAGACGTCACTTTTAGTGACTATATTAGTTACTTTTCTCATCGCCGTGACAAAACACCTGACAAAGGCCACATAAAGAAAAAAAAGGTTTGTTTGGGTTCATGGTTTTATGGGATCAGGTCACTTGTGATAGCATTGGCAGGGTGGTAGGAGCAGGGGACAGTTGTCATATTATATCTATAGTCAAGAATCAAGCAGGGCTAATTGCTAGCATTCAGCTTCCTTCCTTTCCCATTTTCCTCAGTCTGGAGCCCTAGTCCAGGGGATTGTACTATCCACAGCCAAGGACGATTTTCATTCCTCACTTTAACTTCTCTGGAACCCTCCCTCCCCTGAGATTTATCCAAATGGGATCTCCTAGGTGATTCTAAGTCTAGTCTGAGTGGTAAAGAAGATCAACCATTTCAATGATTTATAATACCATCTTATTTATTGGCAGAGATAGATGCAATGATGGTAGACACACAGTTGTTTCTCTGTAGTCCTGTTAAACAAGGAAACAGCTCTAACCCCTTGGCTTAGGAAGATTTCCTAAACTCCTTCAGGACTGTAAAGACTTGGTCATGAATAGGGAAAGCATGCATTCCAGTTCTCCAGTCCTGGTTCATGTATTGCTGTTCTGTTGGACAATTGGGTGTTCTCTTTTATTCTCAACACAATCCTTGGCTGATTCTTGTCTTAGTTTGAGTTTCTCTTGCTGTGAACAGACAGCATGACCTGGCGACTCTTATAGGGAGAACATTTAATTGAGGGGGCTCCCTTACAGTTTCAAAGGTTCAACCTATTATCATCATGGCAGGGAGCATGTGGTGTGCAGGCAGACATGGTGCTGGAGGAGCAGCGGAGAGTCCTGCATCTTACAGGTAACAGACGCTGACTGAGACACTGAGCGAGGCTTAAGCAAAAGACCTCAAAGCTCGCCTTCACAGTGACACACTTCCTCAACAAGGCCACACCCACTCCAACAAAGCCACACCTCCTAACTGTGCCACTCCCTTTGGGAACCATTTTTTTTTTCAAACTGTCACAATCCTAAAACAATCACAAAACTCAAGTCCCTGGGGACTCAGAGAATATCATGCAGAGCTCATGGCCTATGAGAAGATACAATGTATACAAAGAAAATTAATCCCACAGATTTGCCCATTTTTATAGATAAACATCTGGGGGAATACACCAGAATATGTACTGACAGAAAATATGTACCAAAGGCAATGAAGCGGGACAGAAAACAGAAAATGCAGGGTGCACCACACTGAGATTGACTCTGGACTCAAACTGTACGCCTGAGCATCCAAGACTGGCTGGAAGGGTCTCGATGGAAGCACATCTTTTCATTAGTATTATTGTTTTATTTTATCTAATGTGTATGGGTATTTCGCCTGCATATATGTCTGTGCCCATGTGCATGACTGGTACTTTCAGAGGCCAGAAAAGGTTGTCAGATCCCCTAGAACTGGGTAATGAACAGTTGAGTTACCATGTGGGTGCTAAAAAATTTGAACCATAATCCTCTGGAAGAGCAGAGTAAAAAAGAAATTTGGAAAACAATTGCCCACCATTATAAGCTTTGACACCGTTATAATTTGTGATATTAGCAAATGTGACTTTTAACCTTGAATGAAAGGCATCATTTTTAACAATGAAAGAAGTCAAAGTTCAAATAGCTGCAATAACTCAGAGAACTACTATTTTACAAATGGCCACTACGTGATGTTACAAAGCAATTAAAACAGCCTTTCAAAGTTCAAAACTAACCAACGGGTTTCAACAGAATGAAAAATTGGTACAGTGTCCATTTCATGTTGTAATTAACTTTTCAAAAACTATTACTAACTTTTGGTGTTGTCTCAAGGGAATGCTTGTTAAACTTTTCAGTGCTAAATTTTAAAAAAGGTATAAGGTAATTATAGATATTGCCCAAATAAAAGCACTTTAGAGTTCTCTGTAATTTTTAAAAATGCAAAGGCTTCTGAGACTAAAACATTTGAGTAAGAATACTAAAGAGAAAGCTATATAAAGTTTTATGAGATCTGAATGCAAAAGTAGATTTATCATGTAATTTTGTTCCCTCCTAGCATGTCCCCCAAGAACAGCTCAGCCTAAGGAATGTAATCCTGCTGGGGGTGGGGGGCACTCATCAGACATCCTGCATATCAAATATTTACATTGCGATTCATAAGAGTAGCAAAATTGTGGTTATGAAGTAGCAAAATACATTTATGGTTGGGGTCACTACAACCTGAAGAACTGTATTAAGGGTTGCAGGATCACGTAGGTTGAGAACCATTGCCCAAGAGGATTTAGAGGACATCCATGTTATCCTGTCTGCAAGAAACACATTCCTAAGAGGTGTTCCTATAAAACACTTTATCTGCCATCTAACTGATCCAAATAATTTTTAAATAAGGCAGTGAGTTGGGCTAAGTGTTAATTCTTTATGAATTCAGTATGAATGCTTGGATCTTGGAGTGGCAGAGTTCAAGAAACAGAATTAATCACTCAAAACAAAGGGGATATAGGTATGCGCATGGGCAATGGGGACAAGGCAGTAAGCATAATTATTGAAACTTAAGAATCTTACTAGCATCAGGTAGTTCAGTTTGGTGGCTATATTAATCACCGCTGCAGTGGCCTTAAAGCTTAAGAGATGGGCCATCTACCGGAGTTTAAACTTGTAAATTCAGAAGGGTTCCAGGTTTGTTCAACCAATCAGAGTTGAATCTGTGCAATGGAGACACATGGCCACTAGACCAATTTCCCAGACTTGAATAGTTCAAAGATTCAGAACTTTAAAGAAAGAGGTGCTGTGGCATCTTAAGGAAGTACCCAGAATGCAGCAAAAAAACCCATATATTGCAAATCATCTCCTTAACCTTTCCTTCCTGAAATGTGCCCTAGAGCAAATAACACTTTCACTACACATAATAAAAAATGCATACTGTGTGCTTAAGCTATCTATTATTCTTAACAAGAAATGTTGCAGAAAATCATTATTATTTTGCGAACTAGGTTATAAATACCTAATGTGATTCAATATAGTAGTATAGTTCCTCTGGCGATTGGAAATAATGTCTCAAGAGTGAGAGCCTGGGGACAGGAGAGATGGATTCAGTGGTTTGTATCACAGGCTCTTCTGTCAGAGGACCGCGGCTGGATTCCCAGCTTCCCCACGCTGGCTCGCAACCATCATCACTCCGTTTCCAAGAGCGGTACAGCTAAAGCTCTTCCCTGCCTTCCACAGGCACCAGACATACATACACAGTGCACAGATACACTTGCAAGCAGAACACCCATAAGTATAAAACAAAAATAAAATGAAAAGGGGGGGCTGCCTTAAAGATTAATCCCTTTTTGTTCAGAGACACAGTTTACGAGTTATGTCCATGATATGTCTTCTTCCTGTCAGCCACTGAGCCGGGGCACAGAAGAAGAATAACTAGTGAGAGCTTTTGGGTCCTCATGAAAATTCCTTTAAAAGACAGGAAGGGAAGCTGTCCTTGGGAGCCTTCCCATCCACAGTTTGTCCTCTACCTCCTCCAAATTGAACTGTGACCAAGGATCTTATCCAAGTCTCTTTTTCCCTGCTCTGTTTTTCCTGGAGAAACCAGTTTTGTCTCAGCAGCGGCGGCAGCAACAGCTCTGAATGTGTTGAGTATGTAAGCTAATCAGCAGCCAGGCACCCAGTTACTGATTCTTCGCTCTGATTATTTATTATTTATACAGTGTGGGAAGTGCAGATGGCATTTTGCAAAGCACGGAACTCAGAAAATGAAACCTTAGCCTTGAGGCGTTACCGTCTGATTTAGACATAAACAAGGCACTGAGTGAACAGCGAACCATTGCCTCAGTTGATGTGGTTGGGATGTAGGGGGAAAATTGGAAGGTCGAGAAAAAGAACCAGCTTTACAGAGGGATTTGGAGAAGGAAAGAGGAACATGAGAATGAGGGCTATTCCAAGACATGTAGAGAAGACACCAACCCAGGGGGTTAAAAAGAGAACAAAGAACACATGGAGAGGGAAAAGTCACAGGAAAAAGAAAAACAGAGATGTTATGCTTTTAAACATATATCCCATTTATTTACTTACTGTTTGTGCATATGTCTGCTTATGCATATGCTACAGCAAGAGTGTGGAGGTCAGAGGGCAGCTTGCAGGAATTGGAAGCACTTACATGGGCTCCAGGGATCAAACTCAGGTTGTCAAGCTTGGTGACAAGTGCCCTCACCTGCTGAACCCTGCTTTTGTCTTTAGATTGGAGAGATGAAAGACAGGGATGTCCAAAGAAAACATTAATGATCTTGAATGAAGCTGACAAGGTCAAAGACTAGTGTTTGACTTCTGGATAAGAAAGAAAAAGATGGCCAGGCAGTGGTGGTACATGCTTTTAATCCCAGTACTCTGGGGGGGGGGAGGCAGAAGCAGGTGGATCTCTGTGAGTTCGAGGCCAACCTGGTCTACAGACCTAGTTCCAGGACAGCCAGGACTCTTATACAGAGAAACCCAGTCTCGAAAAAAAAGAAAAAGAAAGAGAGAGATGCTAATTAAAGTGTAAAGATTCCAAAATAATCTGCATGATAAGAGAAAGATGGAAAGCTGGGGTGATAAGACTTTACTATGATTCATTTTGTGTGGTGGCTGGAGAGATGGCTCAGTGGTTAAGAGAACTGGCTGCTTTTCCAGAGGTCCTGAATTTGATTCCCAGCAATTGCATGATGGCCTACTACCATCTGTTGGAGGAAGGCCACTTGTTGGTCCCCGGCTGCTTAGCCCCAAAATAATCACATAGAAACTATATTATTTAAATCATTTCTTTGCCCATTAGCTCTAGCTTCTTATTGGCTAACTATTACATATTAATTTAACCCATCTCCATTAATAATAAAGGCATACATGCAGAAAGAGCACTCAGATACATAAAATAAATAAGTAAAACTTGAAAAAATAATTCATTTTGTGGGTGTGTGTATATGTGTCTGTATATATCACATGTGTGCAACTTGTGTACACATCCCAAAGAAGTTATTCAAAGGTATGAGATTCTCCAGAGCTAGAGTTACAAACAGCTGTGAGCTGCCTTACATGGGTTGTGGGAGATACGTAATGTGGGTGTTGAACTCAGGTCCTCTGGAAGAGCAGCAAAGTCTCTTAACCACTGATACATCTCTCCAGTCCCCCAGTGATGAGATTTCTAACATGGGTCAAGGTCCTGGTTGTTCACCTGCCCCTGATTTTTTCAGTACAGAAATGTCTTCTTACTGATTTACTCAGAGATTCATACTTTCAACGTCTTACTCAAACCAATACATTTCACAAGAAGCTGAACAGAAACAGGGATTTAGATGTAGTGGTCCAGAGTGGTTGACAGTAACAGGGTAGGGCAAAGTAGAGTGGCACACTCCTGTTATCTCAGCATACAGGAAATGGAGACCGGAGGACCAGGAGTTCAAAGCCTGCCTCAGCTATCTAGCAAGTTTGAGGCCAGCTTGGACTACATTCGAATCTGTTTAAAGAAAAATCACCATCAAGAGCAACAGAAAAAGGCAGGGTATGAAAGATAGGTCACATAAGCACTGATCATCAAGAGGTAGACCAGTTGTTTTTGTGTGATAACAGCATAGGTTTTTGGACAGAAATAAAGATACTTTGGTAAGATAAAGAGGCTGGGTGTCAGGAAGAGAAAGTGCTGAATAAGCATTATCTACGAACAGAACTTCCCAGAACACAAAGCAAAAATGGACAGAAATGCAAAGAAAAATATGTAGATTTCACTATCCATAGATGCAGTTGGAGATTATAACAACTTTTCTTAGCAATTTATAAGATGTCCCCCCAATTAATAAGACTAGAGATGGGGGTGCTTTGAAAAATATATTTAGCACATTAGCCAAATTCATAGACTGTTTACCCAACCTCTGCAAAATACATGATCTTCTAGAGAATGGGCGATGGCCTGGCCCTAAGTCACATTCAGTTTGCCTGAATAAACAATGTGTAGAAAGGGCTCCACCTCTCTGGGGTCCTCAGGTCAAGATGGCATTACAGTTTGCCTCATAGCTGTTGCAGTCGTTCTGATTTTGAAGTAATGATTCTAAGCTTTCTTTGCAAGGCTTAGGAAATGCTCCATTCTATGCAGCCTAAGGACTTCCTTTGAGATTGAATTATTTTGAGGTATCATGCTGCCAATGTTGACGGCATTGCTGTAAAGAGAGAAAATTCATTTCCTGGTGACTCTCTACATGGACACAAAACATTCTGTACCCAAGGCCTGAAGGCTTGGGTCTCAACCCCTTTTCTCAGGGCCCCACTTTCCTGATGTGTCACCGTCAGTTTGTAACCTTGAAACCTGACTCAGTTTCCTTATCTGGGCACCCTCAAGGGCCTGCAGTATAAAAACTTCTTATAAAGCTATGAAGCACTATACATATATCATCAAGAATTTTTTTATTTAATTGTTTTTAATTTGCTAATGTTAGCACTGTAGACATGAGAAAGGGTGTTTGGGGCCAGTACCCAGCTTCTGGGCTCCAAATACCAAGTCGTCTCACGTGAATGGAAGCTATTTAATGGAAAAATACAAGTTGGAAAGTTTATTGTGAAATAAAACCCATAAGAATCTTTGATTTCGTGTGGCAGGGCAGATTATAAGAGGTGTAATAACTGCCACATTTAAAGTTTACCCAAGGAGAAGATGCGAGGAAATGTTGGGAAAAAGCTTTGGGGATGTGGGAGATGTTGGATGACATTGATCCTACAAAAAGGCATGGCCAGCTGCCTAGGAATGTTCTACCACACCAACAGACCTTGAACGAGGAATGTAATTTCCCTAAACCTGTTTGTCCATCTGAGAGCCTAAGGCAGTAATAAAAACCACCCGCCACTGTCTGGGGGCTGAACTGTTGTTTATGATTTGGAAGGCCAAGGGTTTATGATTCCAGCACACTAGTTAGAAAAGCCAAGGAATCACCAGGGAAGAATCAGAATCTTCCCCTAGCCTTTTATAGAACACTCTTTTGTCTTGTAAGGGAAGAAAAGCAAATCAGAGGGCCATCTCCACTCTACAAGTCCTCTCTCTGCATTCACTCTTCCAAAGGAGAAGGCTGGAATTTGATGGCTCAGATACCTTCATCAGTAGATATCCTTCTCTAGGAACATGACTAGGGAAGATGAAGACTGTGGGCTGGGGTGGGGCAGGACGGGAGGGGGGGCCTGGCTGCAGGCTCTGCAGGCAGATGCTCTTCCATCTTTTGCTCTACCTTGGACCTAGGGCAAATCACAGACCCTCTCAGCTTCATCCTCAGCACAGCCAGGAGGAAAACGCCACTCTCTGGGAGGTCAAGTGAAAATTAATGAGCTGTGTTCTCTTGGAGTTCTCCATGGGTAATCCAGCCTTCGGCAGTGATTGGCTGGACACTGCTGGACCTTGCGTCTTTCTATCCCATGACCTTAACACTCTCCCAACGGAAGTGAGTACAAAAAGATCTCAAAAGTTTATAGATCGCTACGGTTTGGAGATTCTGGGGACATTTCCGAAGATATTCCTGAAGCTCTGTATTTTTAAAAGGCACACACGCATGCACACTCACGCCCCCCCTCCCCCGCACACACTTTACCACCTTCCTCTTTCCCTTTACACTTCTGCTCTGTGATTCTCACTCTGGTCCTTTTTCTGTTTCTCCGCCTCTTTCCCTCAGGTATCCTGAACTTGTGAAAATGATGTTTAGCAGAGATGTAATAAAGTTAGCCACCTTGCAGCCTCTCCAGGGAAATAAAAACCTCTTAAATACAGCTGCCACCACGCTCATTAAGCCCCCCTCCCCTGCCTCCTTCCCATTGGGTCACTAACAAGTTACAATGTTTTTCTCTTGCCTCCTGTTCCCCTTGTTTGGGGGTTTTGTTCTCTTCTTCCTCATCTCTCCTGTCACTTGCTCCATCTCAGAAACATGGGTTGCTCCCAACCCCAACCCCCACCAGACCACTTCCACCCCTCTCACCCCCTCCCCCATCAGACCAAGCCGTCAAAAGATGTGCAGGCTGCCTGCTACAAAAGCACCCATCAGTTCTGAAAGGGGATAAATATGATAGGGTCACAATTATAACACTGCACACTTGTTAACCAGGAAAATCCAGCAGGAGCTGGGGGCAGGGAGAGAGGGAAAACTTGAGAATAGAGGCTGCCTGGGCAGGAGCCCCTGGGGGAAACTCAGAAGGGGGGCCCTCCAGCAGCCACCATCAATTATCCAGGCTGGTTTTGTTGTGTTTTGTGAGGTCTGAACCGAAGCTCAGCTGATGTGGCAGGGGTGGCTAGCGGGTGAATAAGGGATTTTACCCAAACCAGTGACCCTGAATGGAGGGCTTGGGCTCAGTTGAGGGGGCCTCCGCAGTGAGAGCTTGGAGAGAGAGCCTTGGGGCTGTGAGAAGGAAAGGGGGGAGGCGGGACCGGGTGGGGGCTGGGGGAACATTTCGGAATGGGAGGGGTAGGGGCAAGAAGGAGAATAGCACAATAATGGGGGAAAGGAGGCCAGCTCCTGTGCTCTCATTGCTCACAGTGTGTCCCATGTGGTTCTCTTTATCTCAGCCTTTCAGAAGTCAATACAGGGAGCTTTTTCATTTTCAACTCTAAGTATATAGCTACCCCACCTCCCCATCATACACAGCACAACCACACACACACACACGCGCGCGCGCGCACACACGTACGCACTCGTGCAAGCACACACACAAACTGAGAAATAGGAGACAGTTGACAATATGCTAAAAATATCTGACGAGCTGTTTCTTCCGGACAACACTGCCGGGCTTTTCACTTGTCTAACATTCCACAGTGTTCCTCACTTCCCTCTGCCTCTCTCTTCCAACCTCCAGGATACAGCCCCCCACCTTTCTCCAGAGATGCCTCAGAAACTGAAGGCCTTGTTTATTTGTGACAGAATCTCAATTCATAGCTCAGGCTGTCCTCAAACTCACAATCCTCCTGCCTCAGCCCCTAAAATGATGAGACTATAGGTATACACCACCCTATGTTGCTACAAGAAGGTTCTTGACTTTGGAAAGTAAAAACACAGTAATAGAATGATTTGCAATCAAGAAAACCAAAAATAAAAAATTAGGACAAACCCACACTTGAACATTAGACTGTTAATATGCATAACCTATCGAATAAAATATATGTATTAGACTTTGTATTTTATGTATATGGTATTTTGTCTGTATGGAAGCATGTGTACCAGATGCATGCCTGTTCCTTTAGAGGTAGAAGAGGGTTTCAGATCTCCTGTAACTGGAGTTTGGATGGTTGTGAGCTGCCCCATGTATGCTGGGAACTGAATCTGGTCCTCTGCAAGAGCAGCAAGCACTCTTAACCACTGAGCCATCTCCCCAACCTCCAAGTAAATATTTTTGATGGCAGACTTCTCTAAAATATTTAATCCTCAAATGAACAAATCCCTTTTCAACTTGTTCTTGAGACTGAAGCAGTCATAGGCTCTGCACTTACTTATCTTATCAGATTTATAATTTTTCTATTTTTCTAACATTGCTGTTACATAGATTATCACTGGGCACCTGCATCCAAAAGAGTAAAAAAAAAATTCACCAAGGGTGAGAATCTCACCGAAGATGAGTCCCACGAAGATTTGAACTTAGGAGCTTGGAATGGGGCTCAGTGTGTGTGTGTGTGTGTGTGTGTGTGTGTGTGTGTGTAAGAGAGAATGAGGGGGGAGGGAGAGACTTAGCCATTTAAGACTGACATGGAATAAGACCTGGACGATAGAAGTGAGAGAACAGTCCAGAAGCAGACCCTTCCTCAACCACGGAGTGCTCCTCAGGTTTGTTCCTGCCGTAGAAGTCAGTGAGAGTGAGGAGGGCAATTAATGGAGGTGGTTCTTGTATTTTATCTGTTGCTTTCATTGGTTGACTAATAAAGAAAACTGCCTTAGCCCATTTGATAGGCCAAACCTTAGGTGGGTGGAGTAAACAGAAGAGAATGCTGGGAGAAAGAAGCCGAGTCAGGAGTCGCCATGATTCTCCCATTCCAGACAGACGCAGGTTAAGATCTTTCCTGGTAAGCCTGCTCGTGGTACTACACAGAATATTAGAAATGGGTTAGATCAATATGTAAGAGCTAGCCAATAAGAGGCTGGAACTAATGGGCCAGGCAGTGATTAAAAGAATACAGTTTCCATGTAATTATTTCGGGGCATAAGCTAGCCATGCGGGCGGCCGGGTGGCGCCGGGAACACAGCCCTGCCGCTCGTATTACAACAGGCAATGGCTCCTTGTTGGTGCCTTCTCCTTGAGTCTAAACTTCCCATCTCTCACAGATCATATGATTTTCCTCTTAGCCCAGTTGGCCATGCCAAGCAGAGTGTTCCACAGCCGACCTCAAAGGTAGATGGGTCTTTCTTTCCTATCTAGTTCTGGGCAGTGTAATGAGCATAGCTTTTCGAGTCTTACACACGTGAAAAGATCAGTTAAGCTTCCCTCGGTTCCACATCTCTCTCTTAAAGGTGCAGTTGGGTGACCAACCTCAGGCAACTGGGGAAGATAGAAAGTAGGCAAGGGGATGGCTTCCCTAACTCCACCCTGATAGCACCTCGTCTCCATCACATGCCTTGCCTCTGCGGCATGGAATGGACTCCATCACCGGAGTGGGAATGCTGTCTCCACTTCCTGACTTCACTGAAGCTCCTCTAGGGCAGAGGCACTGCCTCGAGCAGCTTCTGCGCTCCCAACCTGCTCAAGTACAGTGTGGGACATGTTCAGCGAGGGACCATCCTTCCGGTTATTCTCAAGAGCCTCTGAAAAAGGGATTCTTGGAGTTCACACATCTTTCAGTGTTCTCTCGCTTACCCGCCTCTCGCGAGACTCTATTTTCTGAATCCCCCCTTCAGTCCTCACCCCCACCCCCCACTTAGACCCACTCACTGACAGCCACGCTGTGCTGCCTTCATCGTCACTGACAACTGACTGCCTTCTACCTCCCAGCCTGAGGTGCCAATTTTCCACTCCTCGGACGTGCCCACTGTCTGTTCATATTTTAGGTCTGTGTTTGTGCTGATTTGGCAAACGCATGCCCATCTTAACTGTTGTTTACCAAGACATTTGCTCACCTTTTCCCAAGTCTACGGTCAGTCTAAAAGGCCTCCATCCTCCCACTTCCACTTCTCACTTTCTTCTGCCTTGAGAAAACGCCACAGATCCCAGCTTGATTACGACCTGCCTGCCGCTTACTCTACTTGTGGGGATCCCACCGCTGCACTCTGAGTTGTCTGCACTCAGAAAAGCCTCTTGGCCTGAAAGAGCTGCTCCTTGAGCTCATCTTCCAGAACGTCCCTGCATACTTTATTGCTCACTGGGTTTCCTCTGTGCTATTCTGTGTGATTCCATTTTCCCAGCACTGCCGTTTCTCCATTCAGACTTTTCTGAGGATTAGTGTCTGCATGGTTTTCCGTGGAAGTAACTTTCATTTCTGTGGCTTCCGTCAGGGTCTTACATCAGGGCCCTGCTTGCAGCCGCCTAATGGATTTTTCCACATTTCCCTCTTACTGTTCATTAAAGTGCCTCAAATTGAATTTATCTCCTTCCCCAACCATTCATTTTCTCCAACTAACTTCAAGCCGGCTCTGTGCTCATCGAGGAAGTATAACCTCACATCAGTCATGAGCGTTTATGACTTAGTCGGCCCTGTCTCTTCTAAATGGACTATTAAAATTAATCTAGTAAAACATTTTTGTTAAAACGCACTCTTCTCAAAGCATTATCCATTATGGACCAAATGAAGTCTCAGTTTGTTAGCATAGTATTCAAAGCCCTCCTTAATTGAATTCCAACTTCATTGTTCTTGCTGGTTTCCTCTCTACCATATTTTCCTCAAACACATAAATTGCTCCAGTGGTAAACATATCCTGCTCATAAATACTTATTTGCATAACCCTCCACACAATTGTTCATGTCCTTCCATCTCTACCTGGTACAACCATCACCCTCCTAGCCTAAACTTCCTTCAAATTCTAATTCAGACTCTTTTAGAATAAACATCCTGGACTTTCTCAATCTACAGTAATATTTTGCCCCCATAAATTCCCTTTAATTCCCATAAATATCTA
Source organism: Chionomys nivalis (assembly GCF_950005125.1). Classification (NCBI taxonomy): domain Eukaryota; kingdom Metazoa; phylum Chordata; class Mammalia; order Rodentia; family Cricetidae; genus Chionomys; species Chionomys nivalis. The sequence goes on along the minus strand of NC_080088.1, from coordinate 47,075,718 downwards.
ACAGTTTCTTAAATTATGCAAATCATCATTTTGTGTTAATGATTATGTACATTTTCTTCTGTTATCTTCCTATTTAGACTCTTCTGGATTTTTTATAGCTCTGAACACTCTCCACCCCAATTGGCACCCAGCTTTAATGCTTTATAAATACTGTTTTTACTCTTGTGACCTTTCATGGACTTACAAATGTCACTTGCTTCCATAAGTCGAGTCTCAAACCTGCATACTAATGAGAGCAAACTCCATAGACAGGATTAACTCTGGGCAGGTGTTAATATTCTGCTGTACTTTCTCCCAAACAAAATCTTATTTATTGGTTACTGTGGGGGTTTGAATAAGAGTGGCTTCATAGGCCCATATGTCTGAATACTTAATCCCCAATCAGTAGAACTGTTTGGAAAGGATTAGGGGGTGTGGTCTTATTGGAGAAGATGTGTCACCAGATGGGCTTTGAGGTTTCCAAAGACTCATGCCATTCCCAGTGTGTTCTCTGTTTCCTGTTTGTACTCTGAGATATAAGCTCTCAATTGCTCCTGCCACCATGCCTTTGTTCTACCATCATTTTCAGCTTTAATGCTCTGGCACCTTAAACCAAATTAAACACTTACTTCTCTAAGTTATCATGGTCATGGTGTTTCATCACAGCAATAGGGAAGCACTAACATGGTTGCCTACGTATCTTAGTCCAGTTGTGGTGTATTACAACACAAACAGAGTATCACAGAGCAGGTAATTGAGAATGAACAGAAATTTATTAGCTCACAGATCTAGAAGCCAAACAGCCCAATATCAAGATGCTACCATCTATTGAAGGTCTTCTTGTTAGGTCATAACCTGGCAGATGGCCAAGAGAGAAGGAGGCCAAACTTGGTCCTGTCATAGTAGCATTAATCCCACCAAGGAAGTAAGAGTGCACGAAGTCACATCTTCCACACCCTAGCTCTTAATGCCATTATAATGGTAATTAAATGTCAGCACAAGGGCTGCAGGGAACAAGTGAATATTCAGCCCATAACAGTAGGAAACTCCACATACCTCACCTCATTACATCACTCCCCTAACCCTCAGTAGATTAGGAAAGCAAAAGCCAAGTAGACAGCAAGTCTGTTTGCCTCCAGAAACAAATGTATAGTAATTAATTTTTGTTTATTTAATTCATCTTAAAGACAATTCATCACTGCAAATCCCTTTTTACGTGTGGACAAGATGGTGAAGTGACGCCATGTTACTTGAAGCATCAATGGACCAACAACAAGAGTATCTCTAGAAAGCTTCTTAGAAAGGTGCAGTCTCAAGACCCTTCTTAGAGTCAGCGCTTTAGTGCTGCGAGGTCATCTGCCAGCATTTTAAAGTCTGGGAACACTTACTTTTGCAAACAGGAAGCAGAGAACACAGTGGGAATAACTAACATGAATCTTATGAAACCTCAGAGTCCACCCCCAGTGACACACCTTCTCAAACGAGGCCACACCTCCTAATCCTTTCCAAACAGTTCTACCAACTGGGGATCAAGTATTCAAACGTATGAGACCAGGGAGCCATTCTTACTCAGACCACTACAGCAGAGAACTACAGCAAATTCGGTAATGAGATGGTGTTAGCTGTTCATTTTAGATGGCATTAATAAGATGGATTGATGATTCTATAGGACTACCAAGGCAACACGTCCATGGTGAGTGGCTGGTAATATAAAGTAGCTGCAGTTTTCCCACAGATTGCGCTAAGTAGGGTCTTCTCGCTAATTCCCTAGACTGCATTAGCCAGGAAACATACGCCTGCCACGTAACTCTTGGGCTGTAAGTCTTACATTCTAGAACCCGGCCCTAACTTGTTCTACCACGTTGCTCTTCTCTTGTGCCTCCCCGATCTGCCTTTCAGAGATGACTGTATGAGACAGAAGCGGACTTTCTCTATACTACAGCCTTCCAGTGACTGTCACTGGACCGTTCAGGGAAGGAAGAAACAGAGAGTACAAATGACCCAGGCGTGAACCGCTGCAGCCGTGGCTTTCTCCAGTGTGTCATCTTCTGCTATTTTTAGCCCATCCTTCCTCCCATCTCCTTATGGAGGAATAGGATGACTCTGAGCACCGTGCTCATAATTTTCTATTAGCATCTGGGATTTTTCTCTCAGGTTTTTCCTAAGCCTGTCTTTGTTTTGAACCGTGAAGGAAGCCTGATGCTCACATAAAAGAGCAGTGGCAGCAGACCAAGAAAAATAAGCAGACTGCTCCGGTGTGATGCAGGTCTTCCATAACCCTGGAAACACATTTTAGTTCACCTTTAACATGTGTTGTTGAACTCTTGTGGTGGGTGTTTTTTCTAGACGCAGTTTGGTTGGTGAACAAGAAAGTCTTTCGTCTTAATGAAGCCTCCTTGGAATGAAGGCGGCTGAGAGCACACAAACATATAGATAGAGAATATGATAGACAATAAGCGGTACTCTGGGGGAACATAGAGTCATGGGGGAAGGCAGCTAGGAGCATGTGGCTCTTAGCACCTTCAGCTCTCCCTCAGTCAGTCGGGAAGAACTCTCCATGTTGGTAACATTTTGAACTCATGTGTATGAGGAGAGGGAGGAGTCTATTCAAAGACTCAGGACAGATGTTGCGGGATTGGGAGAGAGAATGCTAAGGTGATGAGAATGTTGTGTTGTGATAAACACTGGGATGAATCAGAAAGGGATGGAGAGGTGATGCCTGAGTCAAAGACTATCTTCTGTGTATGTGCAATGGTCCCTGGGGATCTGAGGAGGGAAAGGGGAAGATATTGCAAAGAGGAGGAAAGAGGCAGAGAAAGAAATCGGAGGCCAGAGGAGGCCGTGGGAGTGGTCTGGGTGGTCAGGCCAAATTCACTGTCCAAACCCCCAGCAGCGATACAGGGCTCAGCCCAGGATCTGCGGCTGGGCTCTGTTTCTGTTTAGAAATCAGAGAGCTGCAGAAGGAAATGATGGCAAGAAGGGGACTGAGGTGGCCCTTAGTGACTGGACATCTGAGGAGACCCAAGCTGGGGGAATCTGATATGAGCAAGATCTAAGTGGGGATGGAAAGCATGCCCAAGAGGTTGAGCAGACACTTATTTCAGAGCCTTCTGCTCTTCAAGTTCCCACAGTCGAGTGTGATATTCACACAAACACATTAATATATGAATATATAAGTGTGCAAGTAGATGGTGTGCATTGGGATCATGGGGAGTGCCCTGGCAGAGGGAAGAAAGAAGGGAAAGCCATTAAAAAGCCTCGCAGAGAAAGGTATTTCTTGTGGACAAAAAAGAATCAGGCCCCTCGCTCCCTACTGAGCCCATTTCTCCTGCCTTTACCCGAGCTGTCAGGCATGAATCTCGGTAGCATTCCGTAACTAATTGACAGTAATGGGGGCCATTGGGAACCTAAGAATACATGGCATTACCCAGCGTGCACTGCGAGGAAGGGGGGCTGCCTGGGGCCAGCTGTGAGGAAAATAAAAGCTGGCTGCATTTTAAACTTTTCTCTCCTCTTCTTTAAATTGGAGGTAGGCTTTAGAAGAAGGGAACAGATTCTCAGTAAACTTCTACTCACACCTAAAAATTAAAGATTGTAAATCTTATATCTTAGCCCGAGGGGATATCTCAGGATCTTAGCCCATGCGGAAGAAACAGATGGAATTTCAATTAACCCCAGGGCCCCCTGTGAAATCTATATTGTACCCTCTGGATTTACAACATATTGTAATATATGACTGCAGGCGCTGAAGATTCCATCGCAAATCAGCCTTCTTTATTCCAGGGGCTCAGAAAACTGCGACAAAAGGCACTTCAGAATCAAAAGTGGCAAACTTCCTGCCACTTCTTCCTTGGGGTGGGCATCCAGTTTTAGTTCTATGGCAGATCTTATGTATTCAGCAGTCTCCTGTTTCTACGTTTCTTCCTCCCTGCTCCCTCCCTCTCCGCCTGTTAATGGTGTTTATGGAATGAAGCTGCTCATACCAGACAGGGAAATAAAACCATTATCCCATTTTAAACGGTGACTCATCACACACCCATACTGAATTATCTTCCAAAGGATTTTCAGACTTTAAATACCCACGCCTTCAGGGAATGGAGTCCTGGAGACCCATGGGTCAATCTTAGCTCTGCTATGAGGGTAATGTATGGTGGAGCCATCTTAAGGATTTCAAGCTGCTTTTCAAAACCAGAATTTTTTCTGAGGTGCCCATAAGTTCAGGGCTTTGAATTTCATTCCTATTATTTGCTATTAACCCCAACTGTCCACATTTGTTCTTTGTTTCAAAAATAATATTCATATAAATATTAAACATCTCACATACAAAAAATAAAGAATTTGGACTCACATTTTTATGCCCACTTTTTTCTTAAAACGTTGACTTTTCCCTAAAATTGCATTTCGCTTCTTCTGCAAAGGTAAGCTTCCCTCATGCAGCATTTGGGCCACTACTCACTAGCTGTAATCCTTGTTATCCAGCGTCTGCTGGGAGCTTTGTGCCTGAACCTTTAGGGAGTGTCTCTTGGAAATCAGACAAGCGAAATTCCTATAGCAGAAACAAAACAAACTCACAGCACTCAAATTGTCTTCTGGAAAGATTACTGATTAAAATACGGTGCATGGTTTCTCCTTCATCCCGAGATAACCATGAGGAACAGGGAAGGGTGGCTGCCTTCAGAGCCAGGGTTCTGTGAGACTCCTAGACGCGGTGAGCTGGAGGGAAGGTGAAGCTCCACCACCGGGGCTGCTAAGATGTTTGCCTGGTCCTGGAGTGCCCTGGGCTAAGGGTGCTCCTCTCCAGTGTCAGAACTCGGGACTTCTTCTCCAGTCAGCCCTTCTTTGGCTCTGCCCAGTCCACAGACTGCCAGGAGTCCCACTGGCACCTTTGTCTCTTGCCTGTCACTGTGTCTGAACCAGGAAGTTCAGGTACCTGCTGAGGACCTCTCTAGAGCATAGAGTTTGGTATGGCACAAGGACTGGGGCCGCCAGGGGAATTCACAGTCCTGGGAGACTCATGCTTTGGACTCTGCCTGGAACTTCAGCTCGAAGGTCGGAAGAGGATTTTTGGTAAAACAACTCCTCAGATTTCTAGTGAAATTGTCTATCCCCTTAAGCTAATATGTAATCAGAAATGAATATGATGCTTTCAAGTTCTCTTGTTTTGTATATATTCTCTTGTTTTGTATATATTAATATCAGGTCATCAAACACCATCTTGAAGTAATTATTAAGTTTATTTCTTCATCTGAACAAAAACACTGATTTGTTATTAAACCAAGACCGACGTTCTTTCAACCTGTGTCTCTCCCACCTGAGACAGCAGTTATTCTGGAAAGAGACAATCTGTGGCTACTTACGAATGACATGCCAACCAAATGTTCCAAGTCCCCGGGGTTCCGCTTCTTTTCTCTTGCCGGTTTATGAACGATGCAGGCAGTTTCCCCGCAGTGTTCATGTGTCTGGCACTGCTCTCGATGTTTTACATCTACTCCCTTCCTAACCACCGCACTAACCTGCAGGATTGTCTTCCAACTAGAGACTATTAGTGACATAAACAGCTCGGAGTGTGTGCCTGTCCCTCGCCCGTCAGTGGTCATAGCCAAGTGACAGATTTTCTGGTGCCCCATGCATCTGCAGAATTGAGGTTTCTCTTTGGAGACCGGGTCAGTCTTCTTTCCGACAGCCCTGCACTGCTCGCAGCTTCTCGTCTGAGGACCCCTGGCTGCTGTTTGGAGACTTTAGCTCCACTCACGGGTTTTTCTTTTAATTAATCACATGTCCCAGCACCACCAGACGTTAAGGTAAAACAAAAAGATGGAAAGAAAAATCTCCAAGAGACCTTCTGGAAGCATCTTAACTGGAGAAAAGAAATGCGCTGAATACTTCAAGTGAAGATGGGTTTTTTTTGTTGTTGTTGTTTTGTTTTTTCTCTCTCTTTCCCCAAGACTCAAACCATGATTGCTTTAATCCATCTGTGGGGCTAAGGAAACTGCATACATTAGACAGACAAGCTTTCTACTCCATCTTTCTCAGGAATCTGTTCTCTCCTTTTTCCCCCTGAAAATCTTGTCTGCGGGCCTTTCCCACAGGCGTCTCTTCCCTTCTTTGACTTTATTTTGGCATTTACATTCTCAGACAGGGCCTTGCTGCCAAGTCCTTGTTTATTATCTTGCCTGGGATTTGTTCCCCACTGTTTACCTTCCTGGTATGTTGGCTCTGGAGCCAGGTTCCCAGGAAAGGGCTCTTAAGTTACCTTGCAAGATCTGCAGAACCTTGTTAGAAGCAGACCGAAGTTTTTGGGCTGAGTTAGGAAGAATGCTGTGCAAAGGACAAATCTGTGGGGATAGCTCAGGGGTAAGGTGCTCACCTGGCACGTGGAAGCCCGGGTTTGATCTCTAGCATCACAAATAATTACAATAAATGAACCAATCAACAACACATTCCCCTTTGGCTGAGTACAAGAACACTGAACTGAAACCAGATATGGAAACACACAGCTTAAAATCTAGGACTTAGGAGGCCAAGAAAGACAGATTGTTAGAAGTTCAAGGATGGCATGGGCTATGTGGTGAGTTCCAGGCCAGTCTGGGCTATAAAGTGAGACTGTATCTCAAAAACGAGAACGCTGAAATTTGTTGAGAAACTGGGCCAAGTAAACTAAAGAGCAAGAAAGTTAGTCAAGACTGGGCCAGACTCTGCCCAAAAGAAGACAATCCTAGTTGTTCCAAGAGTCCAGACAGCTGCGAAATTGAGAGACTGAAGCAGAGGCCCCGGGATAGAGGGCCCACAGAAGACCTACCAGGCATTTGGAATGTGGCATTTCCACTCAGAGGTAAGATCGAGTTCCCTCTGCACCAAAGCAGCTGTAGAGAAAAACCCAAGAGAAGCAACTGTTCTGAGAACAGCAGGAAATCCCCTGGGTGCCAAAGGAAGATGATTCTAGAAAAGCAACCACATAGTTCCATGGTTTGCCAAGAATGTCTGAACGGGCCATTATGACAGAACCAATCCCAGAACCTCGGTTGTGTGTTTCAACAACTCTTTAGCCATTCTTTCCAGCCTGTCCCTCTTACTGTTAACATGAGCTTTTGGTCTTTGTTCTCTTTGGTCTGACATGTTCCAGGAAGCCATTGCTTAAGAAGGATCAGACTCTGTGACAGCAGTCTTGTGAACTGCACTATGCTTTTGACAGGCATGGTTTCAATGACAGGCACTCAGCCCAACGTTACTACTCATGTTGGGTCTTTTTCTAGAAATTAGCAAACGACTTCATGTCTTCAGAAATCATTTCTAGCCTCTCATTTAGAAGCATAAAAGACATCAGCATTTGTGTAAGATTTTTCCAAAAAGGAGCTCAAAGGCCAACAATATGGCTACAATTCAGTTGAAAGAGTTCTTACCAAATGCATGTATGAAGCCCGGAGTTTGATTCCCAGTAGTGAATAAATTGGGCATGAATAGAATGGGCACGCCTTGTGACTCATCCTGTCCCCCTCATACCTGGGTCCTGACCCTAGCTCAATTTATAATCCCAGGACTCAGGAAGAGGAAGTAGGAAAGGCAGGAGTTCAAGATCATTTCAGCTTCATAGTGAGTCAGATGCCATCCTGGGTTATATGAGATTCTGCCTCAAAAAAGGTCAACGATAACAGAAGGACTCTCGCAGTCTCAGTTTGCTGGACTTTTTATCACCATGCTAAGGACTGAACTCAGGGTCTCACCCACTAAACAAGCACTAGCTCACTGCTGAGGCAAACACACTAGCGCCCGTGCAATCTGTACTTCTAGTCTGAGTGCCTCATAAGCATGCCATTTGTAGCTGCCTCTTGCAGACAGCTTTCCCCTCTAGAGGCCTCTTAACGTCATTCCAGCTCAGACTGCTGCAGCAGCACACCCCTCACAAATGCCATCAATGACAAACATTTGTTTCCTATGGCTCTGGAGGCTGGGAAGACGAAGATCAAAGTGTTGTCAGGTGTCTGGGTCTGACCCGCTTCCGTGATTGCATACAGCTATCTTCTGGCTATATCTTCCATGGCCAATAGAGATAATTAACTTTCTGAAGATACTGGTTCATCATGGCAGACCAGCCTGATCACCTAATCACTTCCTCATACTGGATTAACATTCAACTTGTGAATCTGGAGGAAGGAACACCAAGGGACAGTCTGCACAATGAGAAAACTAGGGGGTACCCTTAATGCGACCATTAGTATCTTTGTTCCTGGGTTTTGAAATCTGCTCAGCCTTAGGGAACTAGCCACCAAGTTCTTCATTTCTTTTGAACAGGGAGGTTCTTAGAAATTAGAGCCATCTACTTTGTATTTCTTACACTGGTCCCCTCTCTATTAATTTGATGTTCTTGACCTCTATAAACATAGAAAACACCCTTCCTGTTTCTCTTGTCTGTGATTGTGGGGTTTTCAACTAGCGAAGGTGCAGGGTTGGTTTGTATCCTAGGAATTCTCTCTCAGCAACTTCCTGTCAACCGTATGTTTCTGCTCTCCCTTCAGTACTCAGTACCTCAATGCTCAGTCCTCCAGGACCCAGGACCTCAGTACACAGCACCTCGGCATACAGTACAGATACTCTTACAGATTGCTCTGGAGGGGGGATGTATTTTCCTCCATAATCCCAAGCAGCAAAGACATATTAAAAAAAAAAAAACTTGAAGCTTCCTTCTATTGTATTTTCACAACAATCTTTTATGGGTGAACTGGGCTGTGTGAATCGTCATGTTGCCTAGGCTCACTTCAAGGAAGTAGTAGTTCAACTCTGCTGAGATGGGGAGACGCAAGATTCCAAACCGCCTAGACGCATCTCTTCCGCAGGCTAGCCTCCCTTCCAGCAATGCTGCCGCGACACCTACTGGGAATTTTCTCATCACATCCCACTTCTTGAACGTTCCCTGGAAAGATTCCAGCCTCTAGGGTTCTCACGGAATTGCCACTTCACGTGCCTACTCAGGGATCTCGTCTCAGAGTTTCTTGTTGAGAAGATAGATTTCATGCCAGCTATCAACAAAGAGGCCTTTCTCCAGCTGGGCCTGAGCAACCACTTCCTGCTTTGTGGAGCTTTCTGTGAAATGTGGCTAACAGCACTGCATACGGGGTTTCCCACTGACCTGCTCATCAGACTTCAGAGGAACTGAGTCAGCTTCGCACCTGCCAAGGAGAGTAAAGGACACAGCAGGAAGAGACTGAACACCACAGCAACCGAGGCAGGGAAATGAGTGTCAGGAACTCGGGGAAACATCGCGGAGGTCCTGAGGTGGGGGAGGGGAACATGAGACAGCACTATGGGTAAACGAGTTACATGCTCTCCAAGTCCAGTTTTCGAACAAACAGCTCTGCGTGTGTTGCTCAAACATCAATACTGGGTTTGAGGTAGGAAGAACGCTCCAGAGTTAGAACCCCCTCGTTTTCAAAGTAGACTGAGCAAGGATGCAGACGCCATTGCGATCTCTGGTGAGTTGAATTTGAAGGGGATTTGTCCACATCACCTCTAGTTTATCAGTCATCTCCATCTTAAAGAGCCACGGGAAGAAAACGCAAGGGATACATCAGGAGCCCAGGTAGCAGTGTTCAGATCCCTGGTGCAGCTGGATTCAAAGCCTTCTCTTAGGTTCTCTGTGACGTTTGAATTATACACGCCCCCCCCACACACACACACAACTCTTACTAAGAAAACTCTTCTCCTTTAGCTAAAAGCACCTTGAGATTTTATAATTGCACGTTTATCCTTGATAAACACTTGATTTCCTGTGGGGAAATTCTGCAGAAAAGGGTAAGCCATTCGAACATTTACCATCAATGTAATTCCTGCTAGGAACCAGCACTCAGGAGGCAGAAGCAGGCAGATCTCTATGAGTTTGAGGCCAGCCTGGTCTACAAAGAGGGTCCCAGAATAGCTCAGCTGGAGCTGTTACACAGAGAAATCCTGTCTCAAAAAAAAAAAAAAAATAGAATAGAATATGCAATAATACTATATGGGGACTTTGATGGCATCCAGTTAGAGTGGAGGGCAGTCCAAAAGGGAAAGTGGGCAGTAAGCAAAGGGACAAAGTGAAAGACCATTGCAGGGGGGGAGGAGTCAGAAGACATCTTTGCTCACTTCTCATGCTTTTCTAGGTGCAGTTCCACGTGGGAGACACCTTGCCATATATCAAATGTTCAGAGGAGGAAGCCGGGAAAGAAAACGCTAGCCACGTTGGAGCCAGGACAGGGGAGGGGGCTAGAAGCAAAGCTGGAAGTAGCTGTTTAAATAAAAATTGGTAAGAAATGGGTAGAAGAACTAGTTGCGGGAGCCCTGAGAATGCCGGACTGCCGAGCAAGGGCCTCTCTCTTTCTTCACTTTTCTTTTTAATTTTCTTTTATTTAATTTCGCTGCAGCACGTATAATCAATTACAGACTGAATTGGGATAAAGGGAGGGGAAGCACTTTAATTCATAAATCAATTTTATACGGTCATCAGTCAGGTTGTGAATGCAAATACCTCTGTCGTTTTAGGTTATTCAGAATTAATTGACTCCCACCAGGCTGGGCTGCAGATGGAGAGGGGCTTTCTCACAGTCTTCTTGGGCCCAGCATGGGAGCACATGACTCTGTCCCTCCCCCCACTCTGGACCTCTGACCAAGCCCTTCTTCTTTACTCTGTTGGCCCCAAGATTGGAGACGATGGCGCGGGACAGGGGACGCGGGGTAGGGGGCGGGAACCAGGAGAGGGGGAGAGCATTCAGCAAGGAGCTGGGGAGATAAGAGTTCAGAAAGACTGAGGAAGGAAGGGGAGACACGGAGAGATGAAAGTCCCCAAACAACCGCTTCAGTTCAGGCCCCGCAGAGATACCTTTATGTGATTAGAAATGCTTTGTTTTCAAGCACCGGCCTTTAAGTTCTCTTGAACTTCTTAAAGAAAAAACGAAGCAGAGAAAAGCCAGAGGCCCTGGGCTCCCGCAGAAGGGAAACAGTCCAGAATCCACTGGGCTGCAGGGGTTTGAGAGGTTGCCAGAATCTAGCAGCCAAGGAGCAGCCCGGGACAGAGGGCCAGCTACCCTGCCTCGCAGAGCCCAAGGGGGAGAGAATGGGACACTTTGCCTGAGGTATCTTACGCCAACAGCCAACGAGATGGCCTGACTGTGACCCTTCACACAAAGTGGAGAGAGGGTGAATCCAGGTCATTCAGGCTGACCTGGGCTGTCCTTGCAGGGTAACACTTGTTCCCTAAGTCCGAGGGTTGTCTACCCACAGAAGTTCACTCTAATTAGCAAAAAACTTATGGCCACGTATTTGATGTATCCTGACCTTTACTTTTCCATTTTTTACCCTTAGCTAAATATACTCTTAGCTGGGTTGCTCCATCAAAGCCATCATCCCAGTGGTTTTCCACACCACCCTGCCACAGGAGACCCTGGGAGTTGGTTTTGCTTACTTCTCTGTTTGTTTTTGCACACAGATGTCTGGGCTCAGTCCTAAAACACTGTTCTATGTGGTCTCTAGGAGGGCCTGGGGAATTGGTATTTTGGACCAGAGTACAAGCGAGTCTGGTTTGAACAAGTGCAGGAACCACCGGCGTGTCTGAGGACCCTGGTAGGCAAATTCTCAAAAATCAACCTCATCTCCAAAGCTCATTCCTTCCCCACAGCCTATCAGAGCTTCCTACAGCATAAAGCATAGGCTTTTCATCAGAAACAGAACCTATTGGTTCAAGAAGGAGCTAGGGAGGGGAGTCAGTCACCCAGATCTCTGTGCTGTCTTTATTGAAAGTCAAACCTTAGCTTGCCTGGTGGTCATGAATGTGGCTTCCATCTAGCAGTAACTTGTCTGTGGTTTCCACTACGACAAAGGTCTGGAAGCCAAAGGACTGTGAGTCATGAGGCAGGTTGCTCCCAATACTTGTATAGTCCAAACACAGGGTCGGAACCCTTAACAACCACCGAAAATTCGGATGCAGAATTCTGATGTATGATCAGCCTCTGATCCGAGACACGGCAGCTAATAGGCAAATGAGCCAAACTTATTTACTTGTGAAGGCTGAGAGGAATTCCTGGACCAGTTCCTTTTTGTACCACCACCTACTAACGGAAGCAATAGTACTGCATGTCTTTAAAAAAATTTGACCTTGGGCTGGAGAGATGGCTCGGTGGTTAAGAGCACTGGCTGCTCTTCCAGAGATTCTGAGTTCAGTTCCCAGTACCCACATGGTGACTCACAATCATCTGTAATGAAATCTGGTGCCCTCTTCTGGAATGCGGGCATACGTGGAGGCAGAATGTTGTATACATAATAAATAAATGAATATTTTTAAAAAATTGACCTTCACGTTTCTTCCCAAAGTCAGACTAGACTTCCCTTGCAAAAGTCCAGAGGTCTTGGTGCCTATGAAATGCCTATTTCCTCTTAATGTATTTAGCTAACAGCAAAGAGAAATTTGGGAAGAGACTGGTGTAGAACAAAAGGTCACTATGTTCATAAAGTCCAAGAAGAGAATCTAGACATGGAGGGGGCCGGGATCCTTAAGCAGTTAATGCAGCATAGTAAGATGATTAAAAACCCAAGCTTACGGTCAGTGCTGACCAGCTCTATCCCTTACACCGCACAAGATACATAACCTCGGGCCTATGTTTCTTCCTCTTGAAGTAGGACTAACAGCAGTGCCTACCTCAAAGGGTTGTTGCAAAGATCTGTTGACTTAAAGCTCTCAATAGGCTTGGCAGGAAGCAAGCCAAATAACCGGCAGGATGTGCTTGCAATGAAGGAGTCTGAAGGACACGGGTGACTGGAGGGTCTGACTTGGTCCTCCCAGGTCGACACCTTCTCAGAACTCTAAACATGCAAATCTGCCCCCACTCCAGAGTTAGTGAAGAGAAACTAAGCTGGGACCTAGAACCATAGAGCAGTTATAGAACTGCTAAGTAGGCTAGGAGCTGGCACTCAAAGCCAGGGGAAACAGTAAGAATCTGCTGGGAGTTAACACAGTCTGTGATCACTGGAGAGGTTGGACTTCCGCTGTCACGGGAGTATGAGCTAGAGGCTGTGAAGTCAGGAAACATGAAGAAATCGCATCTGGAGGGATCAGTTGAAGGAAGGACATCAGATAGCAGATATTATATTTATCACAGACTGCGTCTCACTAGAGCCCAGGACCCAGGGCAGCTTCTCTCTCTCATACCTTTAGCCCCTCAGACCCTCACATACCTAGACTCTAAGGCCCACAGGAACTTCTGATCTTATTTGAACGTGAGACCAGCCAATTGCCTCACCCACTGTTAGCAAGAGCCAGAGAATCAGCAGCTCCTTGCTCAGACTTTGTATAGAGGGACCCTTTGTCAGGGAAAGGAAAGAGAAGACCAGGCCAAGTGGTGTTGCTTTGAATTGCCAGCAGGGAGTCGGGCATTTCCCTACTCTTACAAGGAATTCTAAGGTACGAGAAGAGAGAAAGACCATCTGGAGTCAGCTGGGGCTGGCAAGATTGCTCATCGTTAGGGTATGTACTGCTCTTTCAGAAGACCTAAGTTCTGTTCCCAGCAAGCAGCCCAGGAGGCTTGTAACTGCCTGTAACTCCAGCTCCAGGAGATCGAATGCTGTCTTCTTTTTTCCATGGGCACCTGAACATGTGTGACACAGATATGCACAGACATGAACACACATAAATAAAAACAATTCATAAAAGAGACTGAAAATCATTTGTGTAAAAGTAAATTTAAGAGAATCTGATGGCATAGTTACTGTCATGTTTGCTTTCATGGATTCAGTCCCCAACATAGAAGGAAGGAAGAAGGGAGAGAAGGGAAAAAAGGGAAGGGAGAAAGGAATGGAGAAAGGAAGGAGGATGAGGTAAAGTCATGGCGAATATCCTATAACAAAAAGCAGACTAAAAAATGAAAAGCCTCCGGCATTACGTGGCACAAGAGCTTTCAGAATGAAGACTCAGCACTCACAGAAAACCATGGGAGTCTTTAGGTTTGATGAGGAATGGGCAGTCCTAGAGGGGTGTGCCTGGATTATGATCTAATGGTCAAAGCTGGCAGACATCAGCCAGGCCTGCTTGTCCAGGTTCTTCTTTGTGGTTTCTGGTTTTATTCCTTTCCTCCAGAGCAGGACACCTCTCCCATGAAGGTCTTGTGGATGCTTTCAGGAGGGGTACCGGACAGAACCCATTTATGTATTCCTCTCCTGCAGCAAGACAGGAGGGAGCCAGAGAGAATCAATGGCCTCTGTAATTTACTGTATACTCTAGTGACCCCTGGAAGAACACCACCTTCAACAAACCATTAGGGAGTACCTCTTGAGCTCCAAGCATTGGACAAGACTCTAAAGAGAGGGAAACAGGAAGGGAAAGAGGAAGAGAGAAGGAAAGGGAGCAGGAGAAAGAGAAAGAGACCAAGAGACTCCAGCCTCAAATGACATCGGTTCAAAGAAAGCATAATTTACCCCCATTTTTCAACTCTTTGCTCAAATTTGAGATTTGAGGTTCAACAAACCATTGAAATACTTTCATCCTATCTCCTTTATACACATACATACAGAACTTGCACATGTGTGTACACACACACACATGCACACCAGCAAGCATGTCCTGTCCTACCAGCCAGTGAAGTCTAGGTCTAGTTGCTGACAGCCCTGCTGGTACTTCAGTTTTGATCACACAGGTATTGGAAGTTAATTAAACAAACAAATCCTAACAATTTCTGGCATCTAAACCAACTCCACCCTAGTCTCCTTTTCATGAGGTGGGGGTGACAAAACTTGACACAGATCCCGTTTCCTGTGAAATGTACAAGGGCGTAGGAGCTGAGACTGGACAAAGACCTTCTGGGTTTTCTCTCACGGGCCACATAAACTGCTTTTGTTCTGCCTATCAAAGCCCCGTTCCCACTTGGTTCCACCACCCTGGACCCACCCCTCCATTCTCTGCCTGAGTCTCCCTCCCCCAGTAGCCTTCTACACTGAGAAACAGGTCACAGCATTCTCATTGAGGTGTGGTGGCTAGGACACACGGGCCCTTCCTGTCACTTTTCCCAGCTGGACATCCCCATTCTGTCTCAATGTCATGTAATTGTTGAGATGTAAGGAAGGCCGTCGGTCACCCTCTCACGTGTCCTGAGATACGCCCGCTTGCCCCTCAGATGAGCTCCCATTCCTCTCAGACCTCTGCTGCTATTTCTTTCCCAGCTCAGTTCTCAACAACAAAACGAATTTTGACAGAGAACCACCGCTGACTCATTAGGACCTCGGTAGCAATATGAAAATAATTGAGGAAAAGAAAAAAAAATCCCAGAATCCCCATGGGTATTATTTTTTGCAAACTTTTCTCTGAGCTGTCTTCCGTGCCCTGTGTTATTCTTTAGTCCAGGATTTAGCCATTCCTCTCAGGCACTTCTTTCCCTCTTCCCCCCAAAATACGCAGGCTACATGTCAACATTCCTGAACAAAGTTGACTTCTCTCTCTCTCTCTCTCTCTCTCTCTCTCTCTCTCTCTCTTTTAAAGTATGAAACATAAACCTAGCTATGGAGGCTTTTGGGATGCAGGAGCCTGTGTTAATGCATGGCCTCTTTCATGAAATCTGGGGGCAGTTAATGGAGGTGGGGGTAGAGGAAAAAGAGGAGGAGGCGTGAACCCTTACACCCCAAGCAGGCTTCAGAAGAATTTATAGCGCTCTTTTCTGGAGACCGTTAAGATTTTATTACCTCGTACCAGCAGTTACAATGCTCCATAGAGATCTGTGCTGAAGGCAGGCCAAGCATCCAGTTTGCTAAATCTGGAAAAAAGCCAGTCAGGCTGAAGGCTCAATTCTGGGTAGAGAAACAACCCTAGCTAAAGAGAGAGGTGGGCTGGCAGAAAGCGGCAGCCCCCAAAGTAAAACCATATACAGTTACCACTGATGCGCTGCAGGCAAGCCAGTTGACCTTGGATGACTTACTCTCATTTGTGAGCTCGTGACATGCAACAAGTCATCTTGAATTTGTAATCTGCAATTGGAAATCATAATAGCATGTATCTTACTGTATGGTTGTGAAAAACAGTCCTGCCTGGTGTGTAGTTCACAATAAAAGCCGAGAAGACACAATTTTATTCTAATTGAAAGAATAGAGTTGCTGAAAGGGGCTCTGAGCAGAGCTGACATTTTTTCCCCTAAACGTCAGTGTGCATGCTCAGGAGGTCAGCTTTCTTTCTTGATCCTAAACATCCCTTCTTTCTCTCATCCTAACCTGTTAGACGTCTTGGGTGGAAGGAGAAGGGAAAAAAAATGAAAGAATAGATAAAAGGCAATAAAATAAAAAAAAAGAGACACAAGTGGAGAAAGAACTGGGAAAGGCAAGTAAAAGAAAATTACGTGAGCAAAGGAGAAAGGGAGGGAATGGCAAGAACATATGCAGTTGGGCACAGACTGGGCAGGAAGTATGGGGGAGAGGCCTGGGGTTGAATATGCAGAGGTTTACTTTGCTGGCACACACCTCCTCTAGGGAGGTGACGACTCCTAGAAGCCGTGGGTTTTTAAAAGGAAAGTAAGCAATACGGCAAATGTTCCCAAAGAACATACGACCACACTGTATACTTTCTGTCAACCCCAATTCCTCCTTCCCAACTCTCACTGGACCATTGATAAATGGCCCACCCTGCCTCCCACCACCTCACACCTGCAGACTTTATGGAACCCTTCAGGTGATCCTCAACACGTGGTGCCGCTCATGCCCCTGTCGAAAGGGGAGAGTTAAATTCTGCCCAGACTGCAGCCTTGGCAAGTGAGCAATAAATGTTTGCCGAATGAATGGCTGAATAATGAGGTCTCTTTGAGGCAAGCCTCCATCCAAGCCGACTAGACTGCTAACGAGTATAGCGTTCCTTCCTGGGGGCGTGAAATGCAACGGTGACTGCACAGCTTTGTGAATGCACCAGAATCTATTGACTTGGACATTTTTAAATGATGGATTTTATGAGTTATATTTCAATTAAATAAAATTGAAAGCACAAACTGCAGCCACAGAGAAACGGATGTGCTGAGCACATCTGTTTCCATTCTACTTTTGACCTTGGGTCCTTTTATTGTCTTTTTGGTTTTTTTTTTTTCCAAGTTTTTTTTAGATTTTCCAGTGCTCTAGAAATCTTAGTAAAGGCAAGGATGGTTAGATCGCCTGGAAATTAGATGTCTGTGTAAGAGGGACTCGGGTCTTCTTGAGCATTCTTCTAAGGGCTCTGGAAACTTTTGAACCTGCAAAGTTCTCAAGATAAATCCTGTTGAAAGACATGACCCCAGCTACCTGAAATTCAGATGAAGTTAAAACAAAACAAAATAAAGCAACAACAACCTACGTCATCACTTCACTTCATTTTAAAGTCTGTCAACCTTGCCATACCTTTGCAGAACACTTTCTCTTCCCTAAAGGTTCAGGGCATCTAAATGAAGAGAAATAGTTTTCCAGATGAATAAAAATGGGTGAAACCTAGCAATGCACTCATTCTCCCCCTCCGTTGACCTCTGCTCTGTCTGAACCTGCGTCCCCACACAGATCGGTCAGCACAGACAGTGTCCCAGGACTGGAAATGACAGCTTTCTACAGATATTTTCATTCTGTGAGACCATATGATCAGCTTACACATAGACAGCACAGTTACCACAGATTTTGTAGCAAGTTTATAAAGCCCCAAACCATAAGCACCATTTAGGACATCAGTGACAGGCTGTTAAATCAAGCAGGACTTGGAAAAATGATGAGTACGTGATACCCTTACGGAGGACCTAAGTATGGTTTCACTTGTAACTCTAGCGACAGAAGATTAGACACCTTCTGGTTTCCGTGGATACCTGCACTCTGGTGCATTTAAAAGCCAAACCAGCAGAAAGAATAGAAGCATTTTCTAAATTTGGTTTCATGCTGAGGAGGACACCTAGATTATCTTGGCGAATTCTCACCACAAACCAATGAGGACAGTGTTAGGACATGCCTTCTCACTCTTTATCCACAGCTGCCCAAAGGTGGCCCTGTGTCGTCGCTGGTTCATGAGAAACTCTTTGATTTGGTTTTTTATTCTCTCATATCAGCATCTGTCACTTCAATTTCATCAGTGTTCCATGGACAAGATATTTAATTTTTATCTGAACATATTCATGCAGTTAATATTACTCTGAGTACATTTATGTTTAGGTAAATGATTCTGAAAAAATATCTTAATTTCTGTAGTCAGGTATCATCAATGATCTGGTATAGTTTAATCAGTGAAGTTCTTTTTAATAGTTCATAAAATCATTATGTATAATACCTTTAGATTTGAGGGAATATGCTGTATATTTCATCCTGTTACTTAGTTGTTCTTCCTGAAGGACCAGTTTAAGATCATCAAATACTGCTATATAATCATTTAATTCTTTGTTTATAACCACTACTCCAAGGTGGGCCTCCACCAAACTATCTACTCCCAAAGACTGCCAAGATGATCTCTGCTCCATAAAACCACGAACAGTACTGGAATAAGAATCCCTGTGCTATAGATCATTGTAAGCGTCTCCCTGTCATAGATGTCTTGAAGAAGAATTGGTGAGTCATAAGGCTTATAATATTAATTTAAATGTACATTTAGGTGGCTCTCCTGGCTAGTTATACTATCTACATTCCCAACAACAGCAGGTCCAATGTGTCCCCAATTCTGCAAATATTTAGCATCATTCAGCTTTTCCATTTTACATATAAAGAAAGAGAAGCTTCTGTGGGTAGAATCTGCTATCTTTTTACCAGGAATAGATGTGGTTAGTGATACGAAGGCCTGGCCTATACCGAGTTGTCTCTGTGACCATGTAGATGAGCTATATGGTCTCTTAATCTGTATATCTTTAGTCTTTTAGAATGTCTTTGGCCTCTCTGGGCATCAGCCTTCTTAACTCTTAACTAAAGAGGTAGCTTTTGCTGATATCAGACATCTTTCCAATGTATAATTCTCTAGCTTTTGCTAGTCTTTAGTTAATCAGTAACAACTGTTTTAGATGGATCCCCGTACCTCCACGGACTTCAAAATAGTGAAAATGGGGCTGGAGAGATGGCTCAGGGGCTGGCTTCTCTTTCAGAGAACCTGGGTTTGATTCTCAGCACCAACATGGCAGCTTACAACTGTCTGTTGCGACAGTCCCAGGGGATCTGAAACCTTCTTCTGGACGCCTCAGGAATCAAGCGCAAGCGTGCATTTTGTGTACAGATATACATGCAGGCAAATCACATAACACACAATAAATAAATAAATAAACAGGGAAACAAATAAATAGTTTGCTTAAAGCTGGCAAAAATGAAGGGCTATTCTGTGTACATTTTCACCTAAGAGACAAGAGAACTTAGTGTGTAGCCAAGACTCCATATTCATTGCTATTTGCTTTCATATGAGCCTCCCCTTCAGTATCTGCGCCCCAACCCCACTGAGAAAATGCCTCAAAATTAAAGACAAGGTATAGTATGCAGTGTACTTCAGCAAAGTAGAAGGCCCACTACACTGGCTCTGTTCCAGTCTGAGCAGTATCTGATGAGGGACGGACCACATTATTTTACCAAGGCGAAATCCAGCTGGAAATGACACAACTCAAGCAAGAACCTAATGATCCATTCGTGGGCACTTTCTGAGTAAACAAAGGGGCTGAAATTCGATGGAGAATTGCCCTGGCTGAAATGCCGTGGTCCCTTTGTCTTTCTCTGCGCTGAATGACGGTTCCTCACTCTCCTGACTTACAGCCACCCGTCAGTGTGTGCTCATGCCTACTGACTGCATGGAGATTCACCCACCTCTGACAGGCTCCAGGTTCTCAGGCCTCGCATACGTTCATATACCACCCTCTTTCTCTGCAATCTTCTCTTCAGATTTCCAGACCTCAGAGACCTGGGCAGGGTGTATTTTTGTCTGAGTTTCAGCTCCCTCTTATCACGAAGAAAAAGATGAAGGCTCCAGTGTCTCCGATCTTTGTGATTCACATCTGTGGAGCTGATGTCTCTTAGCCCTCTGTTCCCTGAGTTCATATAGCTCCATTCTGAGCACCCACCACACCTCTGTCTGTGTCAACATTGTAAGGAGTCAAGGGAGTTGTCGCCGAAAGGTTCTATAACTCCATAATTTCCATAACTCTAGCATCCCTACAATATAAACAAAGGACACTTTGCTCTCAACCTGAATGAGCTGTACTAGTTGCCCTTGGTGTCAGTCTTCTCCCTCCACAACTGAGTTGGGAGACTTACTTTACTTTATAACCCAACTTTGATTATTTGGAGTTGCTGCAAAACTAGTTCACGCCAACCCACCCTGCTAGGACCTAGATGGTGGCTTCAATGAAAATAGCCCCTCTAGGCTCATAGAGAGTGGCACCACTGGAAAGTGTGGCCTTGTAAAAGTAGGTGTGACCTTGTTGGAGGAAGTGTGTCATGGGGATGGGCTTTGAGGTTTAAAATACTCAAGCCAAGCCCAGTGTCTCTCTCTTGCTGCTGCCTGTGGATCAGGATGTAGAATTCCCAGCTACCTTTCCAGCACCTTACCTGCCTGGATGCCACTATGCTTCCCACCACGATGACAACAGACTAAACCTCTGAAGTGTAAGCCAGCCCCAGCTTAGTGTTTCCCTTTGTAAAAGTTGCCATGGTCACAGTGTCTCTTCACAATAATAGAAACTTAAACTAAGACCGGCAAATTGAATATCAGCCCAAGTGGGAGATGGCAGTAACAGCACACATGGAATATCTGTCCACCTGAGCTGCAAGGCAGGAGTTCAGCGCTCTAGCGTGCCAATTTTCATGTACTTTGCAAGGTAACTTCTAGAATGCATCAGGCAGACCCTGCATCTTTCAGATAGTAGGGAAGTGAACTGGTCTGAGACTTATTGATTCTCTTTCGAGTTCTTCAGTAATAACTTGTGGTAGCGGGAAAAGCAGAGTCCTCGGGAGTCCTTACTTTATTGATCACACTATATTGATCACACTAATGAAATAAATGGGCATTATAACCAGCCTCACATCAGCTCAGGCTAGGGACTTCATCAAAGTTTTCTGGCTAGAAGGGGGAAAGTTCTTCTTAGGATTAGAAATTGCAGCTACAAGATTATAAAGTTAATTAACAGAAAAGCACAGAAAGTCTTTTGCAAAAGAAAAGCTAGAAATTCAAACCCATTTGGTCGGATTTGGGAGGTGATGCCTAGCTTCTCTGACACTCAGACTCTGATCACTGTCAATGCTGGTTCATGGTATTACTCGGGAGACTGCGGCAACACTGCTGTCCCGGCAAACAGAAAGTAGGGAGAAATCTGTAACAGTTTGAATTTGGAACATTACCTGCAAGTTTATGTATCTGGTTGTGCATGTGCCTATGTATGCATTGGGGAGCATGCATGCAGGTGGGTGCTGATGCACATACACATGCATGTAGAGGCCAGAGAACAGCCTCAGGTGTTGTTCCTTAGGCACCTTCCACTTCTCTTCTTTAACACTAATGTTTCTCTAGGGTGGAAGGCTGACTCAGTAGTTAAGAGTACTTGGTGCTCTGAGCTGGATTTCCAGATCTCACATGGTGGCTTACAGCCACTCAAAACTCCAGTTTCAGAGTCTCCTGACCCCTGTGAGAACCAGACACGCACAAGGTGCCCTTTCTTACGTGTAAGCAAAACTTTCAGATGCACAAATAAATCCTTTTTAAAAACAAGAAATAAACAAGTAAAGACAGGGTTTCTCATTGGCACAGAGATTGTCAAGTAGGCTAAGCTGTCTGGCTTGCAAGACCCAGGAATCCCCCTGTCTCTGTGTCCCCGTAGCTGGGACTATAAGCATGCACCGTTGTACCAGCTTATTTTCTTTCTTTCTTTCTTTCTTTCTTTCTTTCTTTCTTTCTTTCTTTCTTTCAGGGAACCTGAGGACTAAACTGAAGTCCTTCTGCTTGCAAAGCAAACACTTTATTGACAGAGCTATTTCTCCAACCCTTATATATTTGTTTTTGTTTTGTTTTGTGGTATTGGGAGATTGAATGTAGGGCCCTGTGTAAGGGAGGCAAGTATTCTACCATCGAACTTCTCCCACAGACCACAGCCTGTGTATCTGAACACTGGCTCTCCTGTTGGTGGCACTATTTGGGGGAGGTTTTGGGACCTTTTGGACATGGGACCAAACTGGCAGATTTAAGGCTTTAACACTTAAGAGTCATAGGATGGCTTCCCATGCGCCCTGCTTCCCAATGTTTAGTGATGTAAGAATGCTGCGCCCCATGTTCCAGCTGCTGGAGACAAAGGTGGTCCTAGGTGCCCTGCCTTCCTCGCCATGATGAACTCGACCCCTTAAACTGTGAACTCAGATAAATGTATCCTCTATAAAGCTATTCATATGAAGTATTTTGTCAAAACTGCAAGAAAAATAACCAATGTAAAATGCCTCTATTACTTGGAGGGGTTAATATGGAAAGAATCAAGGTTGGGCTAGGGAAATGAAATGAGAGACTAGAGAAACTTAGGGAAGTGGAGAGGTGAACCAGGAAGGAAAGCCTGAACTTGGGAGAGGCAAGGAGCAAAGACGACAGAGTCAGAAGGATGAGGACTTGGGCTAGTGGGTTTCAGGGAACGAAGGAAGCTCTATCACAGGAACAGGACACATTACAACTAAGAGGTGGGCAGGAAGCTCAGTCAGCAAGGGTTAAGAGCCACCATGGGACCTGTCTTTTGAGCCTATAAGGAGCCAGCCAGTGTCTCAGAGCAGAAAGTGAGTTTTTCTGAAAGGACCATCTGCTTCTTACTTTCCTGTGTACATCTCTACTCCAAGATCCAACTACTCTCTGAATCGGATGCAAAATTCAGATTATACCATACAGAAGAGAAAAGTTTATCTTCGAGATGGCTATTATTTGGTATGTGCTGTCTTAATGTGGCAGGCACAGGGCTAGTGCCTTTGACATCCATCATCACCTTAAAGCCTATCTCGATCAGGCATGCATTATTTTCCGCTTATGTACATGAAGAAACTGAGGCTCAGAGAGGAGCTGTCACCCAGGGTTATGTAGCAAGTATCTGTCAGGCTGGGCCTCATCACGAAGACTGACTGGCTGCAGAAACTGCGCTCCTAACCACAGCAATATTCTTACTTCCCACTGGTAACCAAGAAATGGCAAGCGTGGGTTTATATAAAAAAAAACTCTACTCTTGGATGTTGGAAGTGGAAAGCGACAGCTGTGGAGCATGTGTGGAAGGATGTTAGGGCTCCCACACCATTGTTTCTTCATGTAACCATGTCCCAGCTCCAGGTCCCAGTCCACCAGGCAGGAGCCCACAATCCTCCTAATGGCTTTTAAACATTTTAATTCATCTGGATTTTTTTTCAGGAATATGATGCATACCAATCAGTTGTAAAGAGTAATGTTTGATGCTTTGGAGGGGAGAAGGTGGAACACAAAGGAAATATTAGCAGCCGTGAAAATTCAAATGTGAGCCAGAATGATTTCATATATATACTAATCCCCATTCATCAGGAATTGCTCCTGGTCCCACTCCCAGAGGTCCCACACACTGCCCAAGCCACTCACCACTGTATCCTGGGGTGCAGGGCTGGATCAGTCTTATGTAGGTTTCCCAGTTGTCTGTCTGGGTCAGTGAGCTGTCACTAGTTCGGGTCAACTTTTTCTGTGGGTTTCCCCATCATGGTCTTGACACCTGTGTTCATGTTATCACTCCTCCCTCTCTTCGACAGAACTCCGGGAGTTCCGTCCAGTGGTTAGTTCCCCACAGTCTACAACCCCAGAGAAGCTAGGTAACAAAGAGAGACAGACATATATGGATCCACCTAGGAAGGAGAATTAGACATGACCTCCTTAAACCTTCATCCAATAAGTAAAGGAAGCAGATGCAGAGATGCAGATGCAGAGTGGTTAGCTGAATGTTGTCTTTAACAGCCCAGACAACGTAAGGGGTGTAATTGCAATCCCTACATAGGGCAGCCTCCTCTTTCATTCATATGTGGAAAAGATAGCACTCTGGAAACCCTTACATCTCCCTCTCTTAGAAGGCTGTTCTCATTAGTTAACACGAGAGCTGATATAAGCATATCCAAATACTTAGAGATATGCTGAAATAAATAAATATGCAAAAAGCTTTGTGTAGGTACACTTTTTCATGAGTATAAATTCAAAAGCATTAAGGGCAACCCAAAGAACTTCACTGCAAACACATACACACACACACACACACACACACACCTTTACCAACAATGTCACCAAATAGACAAGGAGCCAGCGTCAAGTTCCCATCCCATGAACTGTTAATGAGAATGAAATCCCAGATTGGAGCCAGTCTGCAGCGAGTGAGTCATGCGGAGGGAAAGAGGAGCAGGGCTGAGGGTAGAGCCTTGCAGGCAGAGTCAATACATTCATTTTTCAAGGTCCAAGATCAGTGTGCTTGCTAATGATGGCTCTCAGAGCTGCTCCAATTAGGCATTGTTCCCTGCTCCAACAACCCCCTAGCTCTGTTTAAGGGGTTCCAGATCTGCACAACTTGGTGATAGCTTCAGATTTGATCTTTTGTGGCCCAGAGAATTGAGTCGGGATTTGAGAGAGAGAAAGAGAGCAGGTAAAATTACTGTAGACTCCACGGTTAAAAAGAAGTTTAGAAACAACTCAAAAGCCAGAGAGGAAAAAACCGGTCTCATTAATTGGACTCTCTTTACTTCTTTGATTCTTCTACCAGCAATTCTCCTCCGCCGACAGAATGTACCTAGACAAAACAGTTGAAAGAAAGGGATTATCTGCCCTGTTCTTCAAAGCCAAGTTATTTTTGGTTAATTGGGGAAGAAGATGGCAAAAGTACTTTCAGTAAGGGTTTAGAATGGGACCCGAACTGATTGAAAATGTGAACCTGTAACTGGGCCTTGAACCTATACACGGTACTTCCAGTGTTCATGTAATGAATTTTTGTACTGTTTCCTGTTGAAACATTAGCAGGTAACCACTGTGTAACATTGCTTTCTCTGCAATGATCTTTAATCTTTATAACTTCATGAAGTAAGTGCTCTCTCTTTTTTCTAATGTATGGGTGCTCTGTCTGCATGTATGACTTTATACCAGAAGAGGGCATCAGATCCCACTACAGATGGTTGTAAGACACCATGTGGTTGCTGGGAATTGAACTCAGAACCTCTGGCCAAGCTGCCAGTGCTCTTAACCACTGAGCCATCTCTTCAACCTCCATAGGTGCTCTTTTTAAAGAAACAGAATTTTACAGAAAAAGAAACTGAACACTGGGGTTGTTGAAATTTTGGCCTAAGTCTCCACAAGTAGGAAGCAAGCTCTGCTGCTGACATGTGTATGTATGCAATCTGGATGTGTGTAACATGTTTGTATGTAATACTGCATTTTCATCACCATTACCATGTTTTTGTTTAGTTTGGTTTGATTTGGTTTTTGTTGTGTTTTTGGTTTTGGTTTTGGTTTTTCAAGACAGGGTTTCTCTGTGTAGCCCTGGCTGTCCTGGAACTCACTCTGCAGACCAGGGTGAATTTGAACTCGGAAGATCTGCTTGCCTCCCAAATGCTGGGATTAAAGGCATGCACCACCACCACCCGGCACCATTAAGGCTTTTATTCCCAAAGTTGAAATGCTAAAAGCAGTATGACAAGACACTTCTTTTGCATAAATCTTTCTTAGAATAGATTTTCAGTAGTAAAATGTTTAGATTGAATAGTAGAAATGTTCTTAAATCTCCACATAACATTAAATAGCATTTTAAAGTGTGCTGCTAATTTCAATGGGTAAAGTCAACATGAGCATGGCTCTTTTTCTCTTCATATCCTTTTAACACTCTTTTATTATAATTACTGTTGTTCCGGACTATTTTATGTTCACCATTCCAAGCTCAAGGGCAAAGGTTCCCAGGAATTCCATTTGGGGGAGAGTGGTATTCTCAGGTCATGAGCTTCTGAGGTTGTCAGGCTCTGTATGGGCTTCCAGCTGTTTATATCTGCTGAGAAGACAAAAGAGCCTGCCTTGAGAAAGAATAGAAACTAGAGATTGGAGTTTTAGGGAGCCACAGGGGAGGCTTTGGAACCCAGAAGGTACAGCATTAATTTAGCTGAGCTGGGGAGTCCTTTCCTTCCCTTTATAGCTAAGACACACTCCTTTCTCTTCCACGCCAACATGCAGGAAGGCAGTTTTGATTCATTCACTCTTCCTATTGTTTGAGTATGTAGCACAGTGTAGACAACCCTGGAGGGAGGTGGGTCAGCGGACAAACTCTGTCCTAATGAAGCTTCACTCCAGTGAGAGGCAACAAACAAATGTAAGATGCCAAGAAGTAATGAATTCTACAAAATGTCTCTAAGAAAGAAAAGTGTCAGACAGTTCATAGACCCAAGGGCTTGGGGCATAGGTGTGAGGTTGGGGGATGTGAGGCAAACTTACTAGAAAGTACCCCAGATCTCTTTGTTGTTCCCTAAGAAAAAGCCATGACTTCTATCAGGTCTTGCCCTTTGCTCTAAGGATGTGAAAGATGTGCCTAGATACTGCAGTGCTGGGGTCTGGAATTATCCCTGTCCGTCTATCTAGACCCAGTGTCTCATTGCTCCGTGCTGCTACGCAATGTCGGTGCCCTGTGTCTGGAGCCACAGCTATTGCTCAATGTCTAGATGCAGTGTTCCATATCAAAGCAATCAGAGCTCTTGCAGACTTCCCTCTAAGGAGACTACAAAGTCCAGTCAAGGCTTACCCTAACTCCCTCCAAGGTGCAGGCCAAGCCTTTTAACTGCTCTGCTCTGGGCCCCAATTAAACCCAATTAAGTAAAATGCAGAGATTAGATTATACATGGGAAGAAAAGTTTCCATAGTCCTGTTCAACCCTAGCCTTCTTTTTCTACTCAAACTTGCACTTGGGTCTGTAAGACTTAGGTCACACAACAGGATTAACCCATCAGCTCAGCTGCACTGGGAGAGGGAGGGAGGCTGTGGAGGAAGTATCA
Organism: Chionomys nivalis; assembly: GCF_950005125.1. Classification (NCBI taxonomy): domain Eukaryota; kingdom Metazoa; phylum Chordata; class Mammalia; order Rodentia; family Cricetidae; genus Chionomys; species Chionomys nivalis. Next base: position 47,048,802 of record NC_080088.1, on the reverse strand, counting down.
ATGATACCGCACTCCAGTGAGCACTGAAGAGGCTCCATTCACCAGCCAACAAAACCTAGGCAAAGCCTCTGACTTAATCAGCCAGGGAGGCTCCAGCAGGAAGAACAGAGCAGGCACAGTTGCTGTGGGGGCCTGAGCCCATTAGGACCCCCAGCAGAGGGTGAGGCTGCACACACACACACACACACACACACACACGACTGTGAAGTCACAGATTCCAGAAAGAAAAGAAAAAACGAAGAAGAAGAAGAAGAAGAAGAAGAAGAAGAAGAAGAAGAAGAAGAAGAAGAAGAAGAAGAAGAAGAAGAAGAAGAAGAAGAAGAAGGACACAATATTGTCTGAATACTTAGCTGATGTGATTACACAAGAGCTTTATTTTACCAAGTTTTACAGGCTAGGTTTTAGGAAGGCTAATCTTTTGGGGGTTTTGTTGTTGTTGTTTTTGTTGTTGTTGTTGGTGGTGGTGGTGGTTTTTTTTGTTTGTTTGTTTGTTTGTTTGTTTTTTCAATTAAGATCTTTTTCACACTTCTTGTTCAGACAAAGTGCCTGGCAGAAAACAGCTGAAGGAAGGATAGTCCATCATAGTGAGAAAAGCACGGTGGTGGGGGTGGGCTGTGGCTGGTCACATTGTATCCACAGTCAGGAAGCAGTGAAAGATGAAGGCTGATACTCAGCTTGCTTTCTCTGTTTTATTCAGTGCAGGAGCCAAGCCTAGGGAATGGTGCCACCCACATTCAGGGTGGGTCTTTGCTGGTCAGTTTAATGCTTTTAGGAAACTCTCACAGACAAACCCAAAAGTATTTTTTTTGTGATGGTTTCAAATCCAGTCAAAGTGACACTCAAGATTAGTCATCACGACCACCAGACCACTTCCACGAAAATCAAAATGAAACTCCTGCATGGTCTTCTGCATGAAACCTTTTCCAGTTCTGAAGAAACTTATGTAACTCAGTCTAGCAGTCATGGCAATGCTTGGCACTATCCACTGATACAGAGTGTCTAGCCAGGCAGAATCTTTTACCAGTTTTCATATTCTGATACCATCTTATGACGTAAACTGAGATGGTAGATAACCCCATTTTATAAGTGTGAGGACCAAGACCTTGTTCCCTGTGGCTGATCTGTATGCTTATAGCATACCACTCTAGTAACTGGGCAGCTTCAGCAGCAGCACCATCCATGTCCTAGAGGTGACGGTGATGGCAGTGAGCTCCAAGGGAGAGGTCAGAAGCAATAGAACAAGATGACAGAAGCCACCTGATTCATAGGTGACAATGAAACACAAGTTGGAGGAGGAACACAAGAAACAATGATGGCTGAACTCGAGAAAGAGTCCCATTTCCCAGGGCCCGATGGGTTTTGGCTGGAGATACTTTGTTTTAAAGGAGGAAACACTGTCTCCCATCTCTTGGTCCTAGCAACTCAACAGTAATCTTTTCTTTTCTTATTTATTTATTTGTTTGTTTATTTATTTATTTATTTATTTTGAGGCAGGATTTCTCTGTGTAACTCTGGCTGTCTTAGAACAAACTTTGTAGACCTGACTGGCCTGGAACTCAAAGACCTGCCTGCCTCTGCCTCCCAAGGCAAGTGCTGGCATTAAAGTTATATGCTACCAACAGCCAGATCTCTCTTTTTCCCTCTCCTTCCCTCTCTGTCTCTCTCTCTCTCTTTCTATAAGGTTTCTCTTTGTAGCCCTGGCAGTCCTAGAACTCAACTAACAGACCAAGGTGGCCTTGAACTCAGATATCTGCCTGCCTCTGCTTCCCAAGGGCTGTTCTGCAAGTCCTGCACCACCACCACACCCAGGTTTCAACAGCAATTTTTAACCCTTACTTTTACCTTATTTCTTTGACCAGGACACTGCAAACCATGTGCTTTGTTTACTCACCCTGTTGTTCAGCTAGACTTCTTACCTGGAAAGAGGGACATGGGACTCCCCTTCCCTCAGCTAAGACAGACACCTACACACTGGCTGACAGTCAGCCTCAGGAAGAGTCCACGAGGACTAGAATGACTAACAAAATTAGATAATGACTTGTTTTTGTTTTCTTTTGTACTCACTTGTTTTGCTTCGCATGACCTTGTACTGCCCTGTGCTAATCGTCAACGGCCTCTTCCCTCTTCCCGAAAGCGAGCCTGCAGTAAGTTCACACAGCGGAGCAGAATATTAGCAGCATTTCATCTAATGGGCACAAAAAAAAGGGGGGCTGTCTTTTGGGAGGCCTTCAAGTAAGACATTTCCAAATAGCTCTGGGGCAAATAGTTTTGGCTGCAAAGTCTAGTATAAAAACAAGACAGGGTCCGTAAATAAAGCTCGCAGTTATTTGTGCTCAGTTAATTTCTCCCCAAGGAATAGGTAAGAGATGGAGCATTTGAAATGATTGTTTAGTTGTCATGACCGGGAGATGGGACACATGTTACTTTCATTTAAAATATAATACCTGTGACCACAGTGACAGAAGCCATGGAGATGTGTCTTTCTCATGAGTTCTGCTATATTCCCTTTTCTGTGTTCCTTTTCCTGCTTGTGAAGTGGCTTCTGTCATTCCATATTGTTCTTGACTTCTACCCCTGAACAGCACCACTGCGTGGGGAGAGAACCTACTGCCTTCTCTCTGTGAAGTGTCCAAGCAAGCCCTGACTTTGCAGTCCTGGTGTAACTTCCCAGTGCTAAGTGGTTTCAGCCGTCAAAACAGAGTTCTGGGGACAGAGGAACTTTATCCAGCATTCCTCTCAGACTCTTCACAACAGGTTTGCACAGAAGTCTAGCCTTTGCCAACCGTCCTCCTTGCCATTACAGAGGGTTTTAAATGCCCAAGCCAGGCTCAGTGTCTCTCTCTCTGCCTGCTGTCTTCAGAAACTCATGTAGAAGTCTGAGTGCCTCCTCAAGCACCATGTCTGCCTGGGTGCCACCAAGTTCCCCACCATGATGATAATGAACTAAACCTCTGAAACTGCAAGCTAGCAGTTAAATGCTTTCTTTTATAAGAGTTGCCTTGGTCGTGGTGTCTCCTCGCAGCAATAGAACACTGACCTTAGTCTTAACAGGGCATTTTCTCAGTTGAGGTTCCTTCTTCTAAGGTGATGCTACCTTGTATCCAGTTGAAATAAAACTGACCAGTACAACAGCCTTACACTGTGACACACAGAGATCCACCAGTGGCCTTGGCCTCTCAGTCACACCACTGTGTCTTCAGGCTCCAAGTTTTGACAAAATTTTGATGTCATCGCCCATGATCCAGGTGCCAACACAGAAACACCAAAATCAGGGAGATGAGGGGAGATTGTCCCGGACAATGCCAGTTTGTTAATTTTCCTAGATTAATAAAAAAGAGACTGACCATCTACTTCGGCCTGATCAGTACATTGCCTCAGTGTTACCAGAGGAAGTTGACCCTTAGAAATATCTCTTTGTAGAGAAGCTCTGGTCTGTCACCAAGTACAACCTCTGTCCAGGACTCTGTTCCAAACTGCCTGCCAGTGTTGCTTGATCTCCACTGTTTTTCTGGTCAGTCATAGCCTCCTGTCCAATTCCCCCAGGCCAACACAATCTGAACAGACACCCACTGGCTGGATTCTGAGAACTGGCTGGCCCACTGGCCGAAGTTTGCTGCTTGCTCATCCTGGCTGATTTCTTAGATTTCCCTAAGCTCTTGGCTCACACATTTAGGTGTGATCTAGTTTATTTGTACATGTCTCATATACAGACTTGGCAGTGTGCCTGTCGAGATGAACTAGAGTCACAGAGCTTGTCTTACTGAAGTCTGTAGGCCTACAGTGTCCCCTGATCCTCTCGTGTTGACAAAAGCAAACATTGCCCAAGACACAGTTTCTAGATGGCACAGACAGAAACGGATGTATATATTCCAGCCACTGTCCCTTCTCTGAGCAAGTCATTGGCTTTTACTCCTTCAGTTAACCCAGCTAATGCCTTCTTTCCATGCTATAGGTGAGCAACTGGGATAATAGCTGAATTCCTACACAAAGCTTGTTCAGTGTCCAAGGACTCACATAAGAGTGAAAGCAGTACCATGAAGGCAGGAGCTAAGAGCTTCACAACCTCTGTCTGTAGGCAGACTGGAGGCATAAGGACAATGTCGTCCTCTCTGGGTCAGCTTATTAACCACAGTGTGGAGGATGGATGAAGGTCCTTAAGCATCGCTTGCTTAACAAATCCCTATTGCTGGCCTCCACTGTGCCCAGGCTCAGGATGTGGGCACGGGGAGTGGGGAGGAACATGACTAAGATATGATGCCTGCACACCAGAAACTTACAATCTGGCAATGGCAAGAGCTGATGGTTCACTGGCAAGTGGTACCTGGAGTACACTATGGAGTTATGGCTGGCAAGAAGGGGAAGGTGTTCAACCTTGCCGTCCTTCCTGCAACAATAGGCTGCTTCTCTGGGAGGAAGCCTCATCTTTCTCACCTCCTTCTCCTTTCCCTCCTACTCCTTCCTCTGGGCTGAAGATGTCTGACAGGGAGCGCCTTCTGAGACCGCTGATCCACAGAAGGAGTCACTGCCAGCTATCCCCACACAGCAACACACCCTATGAGAAGAACATGAGGCTTCAGTTCAAGTTGGGGCTGAACTATTTACTTGTCTTAAGAGGGAGTAAGGGGGGAAACTGTTATTTGAATATGAATGTGCTTCAACGCTCTATTTTAAATCATAAGGATTTTATTAACTTGGTTTTGTTTTTAATACATGTATCCTAGGATCCTAAGACATCTCCTCATGCCCATTAGAAGCTGTGACTGGTGAGAAAAGCTAAGAATTAAACTAGCAAGGTTTAAAAAGTTAGTGGAGAAGTCATATTTACTTTGGCTGAGCTCAGTTCCAAAACTAAATGAAATGTCCAGAGAATATGTATTTCTAAGGATTTCATTGTTCAGAAAATAATAAACCAACACACTTCACAGTCAACAGTATTTAGTGATAGTCACTTAATAACTGCTAGAAATACTAAGTAACACACTCCTTTTATTTCTTTTAAATCTGTAATTAAATTTTATTTTATGTGTATGAGCATTTTGTCTTGTGCATGTATGTGCATCACCTGCTTGCAGGTGCTCACAGAGGCCAGAAGAGGACATCAGATCCCTAAGAACTGGAGTTACAGATGACAATGAACCATCATGTGGGTGCTGGCTTCTCTACATGTTCAGCAAGTGCTCCTAACGTCTGTGTCATCTCCAGTCCCCAAGCAAGACTCTTTCATCCCACATGCATCCTTGATGCTTCTTCAAAGTAGAACAGCTTCAGAACCAAAAGTGAGCACCCCACCTTCCCCTCTGAGTCTCCTTCTTTCTGCCCTTCCTTCCTCCCTTTCCTCACACTTACCACACTTAGAGCATGTTGGAAACTTATGCAGCTCAGCATAATCAGAACAGTCTAGGTTATGCTAAAATAACAAATGACCCCAAACTTACTGATTTAAAAGAACAAAGGTTTGAGCTGGGTACGGGATACCCATATTTAATCTCTGCACTCAAGAAGTAGAAGAAGGCTTATCTCTATGAGTTCAAGGCCAGCCTGGTCAATACAGTGAATTCCAGGCCAGCCAGAAACCCTGCTTCAAAACAACAACAACAAACAAAAACAAAAGCAAAAAAAACAAAAAAACAACAAATAAACAAAAAACCCGAAGATTGAGCTTTCAAATACCAGAAGTCAGCAGGAATCTTTTTTTGGAGCAGTCACTGGAAGGCTCAATCCAACGGAATAGCCATCTTGAATTTCTTAGCTACTATATTGAACGGGGGAAAAAATAAAGTCTTGGAAAATCTCAGGTTCCAAGTTCCAATCTAGAAGTGTCACTTGTCGTTTCCAAACAAAATTCAAGTATCAAGGGGCGAAGGGTCTAACTCAGTGATAGAAAGCTTGCCTAGTAAGAGTACCACCAAGAATAAATCAAACAATTAAATTTTAAAAAATAAGAGATTTTAGTCACAAGACTCTGCTCCACCCAATCTGTCTTAGTTATGGTTCTTGTTGCTGTGAAGAGACACCATGACCACAGCAAAAAGAAAAGCATTTAACTGGGCTGGCTTATATTTTCAGAGGTTTAGTCCATTATCTTCACTGGTGGGAAGCATGGTGGCATACAGGCAGACATGGTGCTGGAGAAGGCTCTGAGTTCTAGATCTAGATCTGCAGGCAACAGGAAGTGAACTGTGTCACTGGGTGTAGCTTGAGCATAGAAGACCTCAAAGCCTACCCCAACAGTGGAACACTTCTTCCTATAAGGCCAAGGCCATACCTAGTCCAACAAAGCCACACATCCTTTGGAGGCCATTTTTTTTTCAAACCACCACATAGTCTGTAGCACAAATAATAAAAACCCAGAGACAGATATTGGGGTTCAAGCCAAAGATAAGAAAAGCAAAACAGCCAACAACTAGAAAGTTTTTACCTCTAACAAGGCTGGGCAATCCTGTCCTCAGTGTGAATGCAGATTGACTGCAGACTGAGATACTGAGCTCTGTCTCCTTCTCTCATATATTCCCCTCTAGTGCTGGGATTAAAGGTGTGCACCACCACCACCTGGCCTCTGTGGCTAATTAGTGTGGCTACTGGGATTAAAGGTATGTGCCACTACTGTCTGGCCTATATGGTTGACTAGTATGGCTAGCTTTGCACTCTGATCTTCAGGCAAGCTCTATTTATTAAAACACAAATAAAATATCACTATAATAATCATAGAAATCTAAAACATTCATTATAACCTGTGCCCAGGAGTAAGGAAAGGGAATTATTGACAAACAGAATCAGTAACTACTGAGATGGTGGGAAGCAAATTTTGCAGTGTGGTGGCCATCCTAAAATGTTCTCCTGAATGATCTCAATCTCTTCAAAGTAAATTCTGCTCCCTTAGCCTTAAAGAAGAGTGGTAAATGGTCCATTATCAGGTATCTTCCCAGGACAATCTGACTCCAAAGTGTCCTAATTTGCTGTCTGTCACTGTGACAAACATCATGACCAAAAGTGACTTCATAAGGAAAGAGTTTGTGTGACTTACATGTCCCGGGACACAGTAACTCACCAAGGGAAGCCAAAGCAGGAACTAAAGTAGAGATCATGAAGGAATGTTTCTTACTGCTTTCTCTCTCAGTTTGCTCAACTTTTTAAAAAAAAAAATTTTTATACAATTCAGGACCACTTGCTTTGCAACCATTAAGGACAGTAGTCTGTTTGGAATAAGAAATATTAGTGCAATTATCTGAAAGACATCATGTAGCCGATTAAAGGATTTTTGCAATTTGTTGCCTCTCTTTGAATTGCTCAAAGGAAAAGGAATGAAGGAAGACTCCAGGTAATGTGCACAGGAGGCAGAAAACCCAAGTGCAACCGGACCATGCTTCCCTGTATAAGCTTTTAGGAGCACTGTATACGTGTACCTCTATAACCATCCCAAAATACCCTCTTAGCTCCTGGATCTGGCAGGACCTGCTTGTAATTCTAGTACCCAGGAGGCTGAGACAGAACAACTGTCAGTCTAAGGCCAGCATGAGCTACATAACAAAACCATATATCATAAAACAAGACAAAATAAAACAAAAGAAGCCCTCTGAGTTGGAAAGCTAGAAATAGCTATTTGACAGCCTACTGGAGAAGAGGGTACACTCTAGTCTGGACTGGCTGGGTGCAACTCTCCTCTTCCTAGAACATGGCTTCCTGACTGCCACTTAGGTCACCATTCCTCACCTATAAAGTGGCAGTAATTACATGGCATGGAATTGCTATGCTGTTGAAATAAATAACACACATTAAATCCTGAGCCTGGGTCTGGCATGTCATAAGAGCTCCACGGATGTTAGAATTATCAAACATGAGGAAATCAAGACTCCAACAATGTAAGTCACTTGCCGGGGGTCACGCAGTTAGTAATTAGCCAAATTTAAACTCTGGTCTTTCCAAATCCAAAGCACATGTGTCTGTGTTTTACCACATCATTCCGTTATTTACTCTCGCATAATTGCCCTTAGGACTGCATTAATCTGAAATTTGGGTCAAGCAGTTCTCAGGCATAATTTAAGAATAGCAAGAAATCATGCCATGGCCAACTGTGACAGCGGCCTCAAGTAAACAGAGCCAGTCCATTTCTCTCCGACAGTTCTAACAAGACCCTGAAGATGTTTCTCCTGGGAGGAGTGGGAGATGGCAGAGGACTGACCCGGCAGGCTCTGCAGGACGGGATTCACTGCTTCTTGTCACCTTACATTCACAAAAGCCTTGAGGAAGGGAAATAGCAATGATTCCACTTTGATAAGGAAAAAACTAAGATTTGAAGGGTGAGGGTCTCAGTTGGGGCTTCTATTCTGTGAAGAGACGCCATGACCACAGCAATTCTTATGACGGAAAACATTTAACTGGGGCTGGCTTACATTTCAGAAGTTTAGTCCCTTACGGGAAGCATGGCAACAAGCAGGCGGACTCCGTGCTGAAGAGGAAGCTGAGAATTCTACACCTGAATCAGAAGGCAACAGGAAGAAAGACACTGGAACTAGCTTGAGATTCTGAAACCTCAAAGCCCACCTCAGGTGATGCGCTTCCTCCAGCAAGGCCACACCTCTCATAATGCTGTTCCCTGTGAGTCTATGGGAGTAGTTTTCATTCAAACCAGCACAGAGCATCGCTCAAGCTCAGATAGGCGGAAGGTGCCAGGTCCTCTGAGAGATAAACCAGGTGGAAAAAAACCTCTGCAATCAACAACATGATCTCTAAAATATATTCATATGAATGTATGTCACCATAAAAAATACATATGCTTTTGTTTAGATCTTTAGAAAAATAGATGTATTTTTCTTTAAAACTTAAAGTAAAGTATAAAAGAAATGGGAAAAATTATCCACAGCCCTATACCCCAAAGTCAACAGCTTCTTCAAGTCTTTTGGTCTTTCTTTTTTTATTTTATAGTCGAGATCAGACTCCATGATTCCATAGGTCAATTCTTTTAGAAGCCCAAAAATTAATTGACTGAGAATTTCCAATTAATATAGTAAAACCCTTGGCTGTAAGTTTTGGTGGGAGATAGCAAGACAGCAGGTCCTTTACTCTAAGTCTGATGACCCGAGTTCAATCCCAAGGACCCACATGAAATGAGATAGTCAACTCCTGAATGCTGTCCTTCAACTTCCATGTATATGTCTTGACACGAGAGTGTCCACATACATACACATACATGTATACATACATACATGTAACATAAAAAGATTTGAGGGAACTACATGTAACCAAAAGATTTATGCAGCTATTTTTTAAGATTCATTTAGTCTTAAATTATGTGTACGTGTCAGTGGGTGGGTATGGATATGTACAGTGAGTGTAGGAACCCCTCACAATCCAGAGGACTGAGGTTCCTAGACTGGAGCTACAGGTTGTTGTGAGCTCCTTGGCATGGGTGCTGGGAACCAGACTCAAGCCTGCTGCAAGAGCAGTGTATGCTCTTGACCTCTGAGTCATCTCAGACTCTATAGATATTATTTTAAAATATCATTTATATAATATTTATAACAAATAGACCGAGAGATACGTTTATTTTTTGAATTAGAAAAATTATTTTATGTATATGAGTACTTTGCCGGAATATGTGTCTGTGAACTCTGTGTGTGCAGTGCCCTTGGGAGTCCCGAAGAGGGCATCAGGTCCCCTGGGACTGGAGTTAGAAATGGTCATGAGACTACACGTGAGTGCTAAGAACAAAACCTGGGTCTTCCGGAAGAGCAGTCAGTGCTCTTCACGGTCAGAATTCAGTCTGAGGTCACCATAAACTCTTTCTGTTTCATATACAGCATAGTGAAGACTGGTGCCCGTGATGAACCAAAGGATTCTGAACAACTCTTTCCTCCTTGGCTTGAACGTGGCCAGGCTTGTTCTTGAGCATCCCATGTTATATGGGGCCATTCTGGGAATGTAAGAAACAGGAAACGAGCCGTATTTCCCTAAAGCAGCCTGAATCATGTCCACTTTCCTCTTTGGGCCATTTTAGCCCGTTCCACAGGATCTCTCTTGTCTATGAAGCTGGACTGCAAGCCTGGTGTCATTATGGCTCTCAGAAACTCATTTGACATGATGTAGACTTAGTAGAAGATGGTAGCTAAATTGTGGAAGACAGGAAAGGTAGGAAAAGAGAGAGGAACCTTTTTAAGATGGTCATACCTCTGTCAAGTAAACTATAACACAACGTATGCGTGTTCAGAACACTCGGCCCTCATGGGTTCTAAAGAGATGCCCTAGGAAGTACCAGTTACAGAGTCACTGATGGTCAGGAGCTGGCTTTGGAGTTTCCTGTTTTATATGTTTAAAGACCAGGGCTGTGTTTTGACAACTGAACTTGCTAATAGCCAGCCACTGGAGTTGCTGCTTCCAGCTCTGTTTGTTTTAAATAAGGAGATTCCACCAGTAAGTGTGGGAGGAGCTGCAAATGACTTCCTCTGGCTGGGAGTGCCTGCTTATTTTTCCTACAGCCTGGCCAAGCTGATGTGCAGGCTGCACTCAAAGCTCGCGTCTGAGAAGGCAGCCCGAGGGACTCCTTGATCTGTGTATTTATGTAGGAGGTGTGCCTAAGTGGGTGTCAAGTATCAAAATATATAGGTAACCATGGGCAAAGGCTTAAATACACCATCTTATACATTCCGTTCCTTATTAAATTAACTGAAGAGCCTTTGCTGAGAGCACAGGAAGAGAGATGCTATTTGCTATGAGACCTGCTAAGATGCCTGATAGAGCCTCCCTTTCAGATGTGTACATATAAATATGTGCATGTGCGCGCACACACACACACACACACACAAATTACCCATAGTTCTGGGTAGAATGATGTGCATTGCACCTGTAAAACTACCAAGAACCAAGTAGAATGAAATAGGCTTATACTAAAAAGACCTAGATGTTATACATTTAAAAAAACTTTCTAAAATTATTTTTATTTATATTTATTTTATTTCATGTGCATTTGTGTTTTGTCTGTATATGTGTCTGTGTGAGGGTATCAGATGCCTTGGAACTGGAGTTGCAGATACTTGTGAGCTGCTATGTGGGTCCTGGGAATTGAACCCTGGTCCTCTAGAAGAATAACAAGTGCTCTTAACTATCAAGTCATCTCTCCAGCCCGATATTTATACTTTTTAAGGAAATAATATCACCAAAAGATGTACCCAGAACATACCTAAGCAATCTCATAGCACACCAAAAAATAAAACAAATTTGTATGTGTGTATAAAATGATGTAATGATCACTTGACCCAAGAAAAGAGAGCTGGATGATAGTAGACATTTAAAAATTGTTCAACACTGGTCATTAAGGAAATGCTAACTAAATCCATAGTGAGTTACAACTCCATGCTTAAAATAATAATAAATACGAAACCAAGCACTGATGGGAATACATAGTGTCTGGAACTTTCATGCAACAGAAGTGTCCACGTCAAATGGGATGATTCTGCACAATGGTTGAGTTTCTTAAAGAGTTAAAAATGTCTGCGAATCACATGAGCCAATAATTCCAGCACTAGAGTATGAATCTTATAGAAATAAAAGCTTAGGATACACACATGTACATACTTCTAGGAGATCTATTCATAATCAGCCCAACTATGAAACAGTCTAATATCCTTCGACAGATAACAGGGCAAACAAATGCTGCTCGGGGGATTTTGAAGGATGATGAAGACATTATGGTCACTCAGGGTTGTGAGGTGCCCCAGAAAAAAAGGCTCGAATTTTTTATTCTACTACTTAATTAATATCCCAAAACAATCTGAAGACTTGGGGTCTATAGTTAGAGAAAAAAATAAGGGTAGCCAAGAGGAGGATTGATGCTCATGGTAGCCCTAGTGTGTGCAGGAGTTGTGTCTCAGCATGTAAGAAAACATGAAATAGGAAACCAGGCATGAGAAAAGCAGGAGAGTGAACTGTGTAAGGGACAGAAGAGAGAGGTCACATGTGGAATTATTGAACCTGTGCTCACCAGCTTGACTTCAACCCACAGGAGGGAGGGAGACTACATGGGAGGAAAGGAGGGAGAGAGAGAGAAAGAGAGAGAGAGAGAGCACTACGTTCACTGGGAGACCCAAACACTTTGATTAATATTTTTTAAAAATTGACACTCAAAATTGTTCATTGTCTTTAAGAACTAATCTTTTACTGGGAAGGGCACTCCATATTTAGATGGAAGCCAGAGAAGGTAATTTCTTAACCAAGTGGGCAGGCAGCTACTCCAGGCACCCCTGTGGGGTCTACACACCAGCTGCCCCTTTTGCTTCCATGCTAGCTACCCATTAAGGGACATGGCATGGTCCCTCGGGGTTTACCCTCCTGATTAATGGCCACATGTGGAAACTAGTGGTCACTGCCATATCTGTGAAGTTACTTTTGCTGCTCATTTCTCTTCTTATTGAAGCTTTGCTTAATTAGAGGGAAGAAAACCATTCGCTGAATTAAATGAGACGTAAGTAAGTTTACCAGCAGGTGGCAATAGAGGTAATTGGGTCTCCCAAAACATTAAATTTGAATTATTTTCTAAGACAGATTTGTAGAGATGGGAACCTTCAAAACTCAACTGAGTCGCAAAGCAGACTCTACTTTGTTCTACTTTCACTGTGCTAGAGAGAAGTTTTTAAACTATGATGTGATAGGAAAAACTCGCGCATCCCCCCATCCTCGTCCTATAATGGAGCTGCAGTCACAACTCTCTTGGTCTTTCCTTTGGAGAAAGGGCCTCACCGAGGATACCCAGGAGGGCCTTGACTTTATACTGCAGTTGACGCAGGCCATGAACTTGTGATCCTCCTGCCTCCATATTGCAAACAGCAGAGATACAAGCCTGAATCACCAAAGCCCAGCCACAGATTTTTTTTTTTTTTAACTAAGCTGCTTGTTGTATGTTGTTCCCTAAAAATAGATACTCTGGAAGTTTTGGTGTTTGGGGTTGAAAAATTGGAAATAATAATGAAATTATGTCTAGGCCCACAAATAAGGTATGTGGTGAAAAGCTCAGCTAGGTGAAATAAAGTGCGCTTGCGATAGAACTTTATTGGCGTTACTTAAGGAGTGGAGCCCAAACTCTCACTCTAACAAAGATGAAGGAATTTGAACACTCGAATGTTGAAGGGATCCTGTTCCTAAAGGAATCCATTAAGCCTGCGCTAATTCCTTTCATTGTCGAGAAAGCCTAGAAATTGTAATGGAAAATTCAGTTTTCATCGTCACACAACAATTTGGAAGTCTGGGGGAACAGGACAGTTTGTTCCAGAGCTCATGCTCCAAGGGGATCAGTTTCCAAAGTCATAATATACAAAAATCCTCGTCCTGCAACCGACAGGTCGCAACCACTCTTTCTGTTCATCAACTCTCTCTGGCTGACTGGTCCTTTCTCCTGGGTAACATCCAGGGCTGGGGCTGAGAGAAAGGCTAAACAAGAAAGTGTTTACTCTGCACCTTCGTAATTTCGAATCTAATGAATATGTGAACCTATTTAAACACGAAATTAGATAATTGAAAAGTGGTTTATACCCAATTTTTTTTAGAAATATAGAAATGATTCAGCCTTTCAGACTATAACAGCATTGAGTAGTTCTTCAGTTCTTCATTTTTAAGTTAGGAGTCCTAAGCTTCTGTTCAGTATTAGAGAGAGGTTTGGCGGAAGGGAAGCAGTGATGGACCCCTAAGAAGAGGGAACCTTGGAAAATGAGACTGAGTTAGTGATGATATGACTCAATAATGATTATTTTTTTATTTGAATTTAAATTCACTTCCAGATGTGTGATGAACGATGCTGCTGATGTTACGGAGCTCAGGTGCTCTGTCCTCAACATGGCTAGTGAGTTTCCTTAAGGTTCATTTTCATTTTGATAGCTTTCAATCTTTCATTAGTTCTCATTATATAAATCTAAATACACAATAAAAGTTTTCTAAGTATCTTTTTCTTTCCACTTTGTATATTTGTTATCTACTGAATGTTTGTACCCAATCAAAATTCATATGTTGTGTGGGGGCCTGGAAATGTGAGCCTATTTTGTCGACTGAAGATTCCTTCAAGGTTATTGTGCTTCTACCTCAAACAAAGGTCCCACCTAGAAGTAGAGCAAAAAGTTCTGCTCTCTCAAGGTTATTGTCAACAGGTGTGGCTAATTGCCAGACCTTATATTTCAGAAATAGGGAAGTAGTTTTCTACCCCAAGCAAAAGTCTAAGGATCCAACAAAGTTCCAGTTCACTTAAGAAGATAACATTGGATTGCATCCAGGGAGTGATTTGCCTACAGAATGTTTTGGTCTTGTGTGTGGGCGTAACTTGTTTGGTTCTAGCAATAAAATATTTGACTGTGAATGCACCCTGCAACCTTCAATTGGTATGATCATTTCCTTGTATCATGTTAATGTGGTTTTTGTCTTAGGAGCTCCTATCTTCTGGAGTCAGAGGTATTAAGCCGTTGGAAATTAAATGTGGGCAAATTTTCAATACTCACTGGAATTCCCTTCGGATACTATTCTATATCTTTCTCCAGTTTATTATTTTCATTTGTATCTTCATATTCTTTACCATATTTCTAAATCAACATGCCTCTACCCCGGCAAGAGGTATATCTGGTGTGAGTGAGAAGGAAACATGCAACACGGAACAAACCTGCTTAGGAGTTTATTGGGGGGGGGGGCACTGTACAGGCCCGGCCAAAGTCAGTGTGCAGAGAGAGCTGGAAGATGGTGCGTCCACCTTTTAAAGGCTGCCTAGCGCATGTGCATAGGGGGATTATGGGGCTGCGTCATATGCAGATGATGGAGCTCACGCATGTGTGCAAGGGCTCACGTAACTGTGTCATACTTAGATGATGCAACCATGCTGCACATGGGTCACGCGGGGTCCTTTAAGATTCCCAAGGCATTAGGCACTTCTGCCTGAGGGCTTGTCTGCACATGCGTGGCCCTGGAACACGGAAGTGTCAGCCATGTTGTGTGGCTGAATCATTACAGCTGGCCTTTGACAATGTTGACTCCCCAATCCCTAGTGTAACTAGGTCTCTAAGAAAGTATTTGAGGTTTTTTTTTTTTTTTTTTTTTTTTTTTTTTTTTTTTTTTTTTGGTTTTTCGAGACAGGGTTTCTCTGTGGTTTTGGAGCCTGTCCTGGAACTAGCTCTGTAGACCAGGCTGGTCTCCAACTCACAGAGATCCATATTTGAGGTTAAATGAGGCCAAAAGGGTAGAGCCCTGATCCAATAGGAATCTTATACAAAGAGATTCATATGTTGTGAGAAGGCAAACCTACAACCAAGAAAAAAGGCTTTATCTACCCTACTAGACCTAAGGTTCTCAGACCTTAAGACTATGAGGAAATATATAGCTATCGACAAAGTCACTGTCTGAGGCATTTTTTTATGCAGCCTGCACTGACTACCACATACTCTAATTTTTTTATTTCATTAAATGTGTTGACTAGAACCAGAACAATGTAAAGAAATGTGGCGATTGCAAATCATTCCTTGTTTTTCCGTGAGTTTTGTCAATTGTTTATAGTATTTGTTGAATAACTAGGGAATGCTTCCTAATGTCTATGATGATGCTAACATACCTTTTCTCCTTAGGTCTATTAGCAGAGCAAAACAGTGTAATTTCTTAAGGTATGGGTTCATCACCTAACATGTTCTTGACACATGTGCATGCCATAGTATACAATTGTACATAGTGTATATGTGTAGATGTTGGTTCTTTCCTTCCACCGTGAAGGTTATAAGAATCAAACTCAGGTCATTAGACTTGGCAGCAAGTGCCTTCACCTGCTGAGATGTCTAGCTGCCCTTTCTTC
Organism: Chionomys nivalis; assembly: GCF_950005125.1. NCBI lineage: Eukaryota > Metazoa > Chordata > Mammalia > Rodentia > Cricetidae > Chionomys > Chionomys nivalis. The sequence continues at coordinate 47,033,000 of NC_080088.1, read as the reverse complement.
GTCTAAAATATACATATATGGTTTTAATTTATGTGTAGGGACAGATTGAAAGTCACTCCAGAATTACAAGTTCAGGGCCAACCTTGGTTAGGTAAATAGGAAGACATTATCTCAATAAAACAAAGTAAAATAACATAAAATGAAAGAAAGATGGGGTACCCTTGCTTCTGCTTCCAACAACAAATCTCACTTAATCATCTGTCACACTAACCATGGGTTTTCTCTAGGTATTCTTTACCAAGCCAAGGACCATTCTATTTCTGCTTCGCCCAGGTTAGCCTTGAACCATCTCTGTTGAACCAGCTCTGTAGCCCCGTCAGGCCTTACACATCTCCCTACCTCAGCCTCCCAAGTCCATTTGAACTTAAAGGCTTGTGCCTCAATTCCTGGATGAATGTTTTATTTTGCATTTAACTCATTGGGGGGAGATTTTGGTTTTTATATTTATTCTCTTTGGTGTTCTCTGAGCTTCCTGACTCTATAGATTTGCATCTAATGCTAATTTAAGAAAACTTTCCAGCTATGACAACTTAAAACAGCTCTTTTCTCTTCTCTTTGTGGTATTTATTCCCTTTATAGATGTTTATATCTGCTGCAGTTCTCCCCCGGTTCTTGGATAGTCAAGTCTTGTCATTTGTTTGGCTGGATTTGGGGGCTTCGTCTTGCTTTTCAATTTCCTAAAGTTCTGCTGAGAATCCTCAGACTGATTTCCTTATCTATCCCATCCCTATTTCTGAGCCTTTCATAACCACCATTTCAGGTTTAATCCCACCTTTCTGTTGATACCACCCATCGATGTATCCTATTTTTTGTCTCTAGTGTTTTTCCATTGGAGTCCTCAATGTAGAAACTGCGGCTGTTTTAAACTCCCGATCTACGGATTCTGAGGTCCTTGCCAAATCTGCAGCTCTTTCTAGTACTTTCTCTATCTACTCAAGCTGTGCGTGCCCCTTGCTTTTTAGCATGCATGCCTTCTACTGTTTCTTACTGACTGGTAGGAGGTACTGGGTAAAAAGCAATTGCAGTCACCGGCCTTTGGTAATGCGGCGCTATGCTGTGGAACGAACGCATCTCACACATCTATGAGGATCCCTCCTTCCTGGGTGAGCCTGTGGACTTCCGCAGAGCTGCTCCACATGGCGCTCCGCCACTCTGCCAGTGAGACAGAGAAGGTAGAGGGTCTGGAGTTCAGGCTGTTTGAGTTCTGAGAATGTTCCTGGGGATTAGACATTGAACATCAAGTGTTTTCTGAGGGTGAGCTGTGTTAAGAACAGAATGTTCTAAGTTATTTCAAAATCTATTTTTTCCTATCCCAAACTTGGCTGTGAGAATTTGTTCACACACACACACACACACACACACACACACTAGTACAAACACCTCCTTTCTGCCCCTCCTGACTAAGAGGGATCCCACAGAGTTTTCAGGGCCGACTAGGCAGTGCTGAGCCTCCAGCAACTCAGACACACAGTTCAGGTTTTCCTCGCTGACACTGGTTCCCACACGTAGCATTTGTTCGGCTAGACTGGGATTCGACATATCCATTCATCTGTCTCACATTTTTAGGATCGTGGTTTTGCCACCATCTCGATTCTCCGCCAGAGTTGAGAAGAGCTGCCGATTTCTTAGTTTGATTAAATATTCGTTTGAAGTGCATAACATAACATTTTGATAGGTAAGTACCCAATGAAATGAATATTTCAGTCAGTTAAACTAGCTTACTTGCTGCCGTCCATTATTCCCTACTTTGTATATAGGTGGGGAGTGAGTTCTGAAAGAGTTAAATCTAAGACCTTGGTTTCTCTTCCGGTTGCTGTGGTAAAGGTACTTAACAAAAGAAACTGGCCAAGATATTGTTCACGGTGCACGTCCACAATCAGAAAGCAATGAATAAAGATCTCGATGTTTCTCAGATCCCTTTCTGGGCTTACCGTAGTTCAGGATCCTGTCCAGGAAATGGGGTGCTGCCCACAGTGGCTGGGACTTACCATCTTAGCAAAATCAAGTAATCCACTTTAGGCGCTGCTCCGAGGTTAAATACCCAGGTGATTCTTAACTCTGCCAAGTGACAATTAACAATAAGCATCATATCTACCCTCAGCAAGTTTTCAGTATAGAATATAACATTTTAACTGCATTTCTCATGCCGTGCCGTGGCCATCTAGACTGGCTCGCACAATTGTAAATTTGTATCTTGACCTTCGCTCGCACAATTGTAAATTTGTATCTTGACCTTCCTCTCCTTTTTCTCACCCTCCCTGTCTCTGACAACAACCATTTAACCTCCATTTGACTTCCTTCCTATGCTTGGAGTAGGAGTGACTTCTAAGTTCCTCCCATGTGAGGTAGAAAACTGTACATTCCATGTTTCTTTTTTCAGTTTTTATGTTAGTATTTTCAAAATAAGTTTAAAGGCGATAATTAGTTCATCCTTTCAAAACTTACGATAGACATAATCAGAATAATTAGTTGAGACTCTTCTGGCATCTAAAACCTAAACGGGTTATTCATGACCACACAGCAGTCTAGACGCTGAGCAGAGACTTTGGAAGGCCTGACTCCCACCCACATGTGCAGACCACACTATCTGTAGCCTGGCTAACTGACAGCTAAAACAGATAAATGTGCATGGAAAGGATCAGATGTGACTGCCAAACGTGGCCTCTTGTGTATGATCAATAAGTAAAGGATCCAAAAACTAAGACGTTTTGAACACACATCATCTTGAGAACACAACCCTTAGAGGCAATGCACCAAGAGGCAGCAGTCCAACCGTCTTTGGTGGTCATCAAGTGACTATATATCACATTTGTAAGGTCTTCTCCAGTGTTTGGAATACTTTTCTGTGTCTCTTAGGTATAGAAGAAGACTGTAAAAATGTCCATCTCTTTTACTTTTAAAAAGTCAGTCCTCCAAGAAGCCAGCTACACAGCATTGGGTGCTGAACCTGCCACAGTGAGTATGAAGATGTGAACAGACACCCTGGTCTCCAGAGGAACACGTTAGTGGGGTAATCTTCGGGATCAGAGCCAAGTAGGATACAACAAGGTGGAGATGCAGTTTGAATAAGGCCCGGTGTGCTTCCCGGCTCCTCTTAGAGAGAAAGCTCCAGCTTGTGGTTGTGCTCCACTAAGTAAGATGTTGGGTTTATTGTTTTTTGTTTTTAACTGTACCTGTCACACAGTGTGGTATATAGAAGGCATCGTCTGCACACTGTGCAAGAGGGAAAGAATGGTGGAATGGCGTACTTTTCACTAACAGTGTTAGCTTACTGTTCCCCCATATTTGGAGATAAAAAGCAGCTATTAAGCAGTTTTCAGGTTAAGAGTTTGTGGTGGTTTGGAAGAAAATGACCCCCCCAAAGGGTGTGGCACTGTTAGAAGGGGTGGCCTTAGTGGAGGAAGTGTGTCACTGAGGGGTTGGGTTTTGAGGTCTCCTATGCTTAAGCTATGCCCAATGACATGGTTCACTTCCTGTTGCCTTTAAATCAAGATGTAGAACTCCCAGCTCCTTCTCTAGCACCATGTCTGTCTGCGTGCTGCCTTGTCCTATCATGATGTTAATGAACTAAACCTCTGAAAATGTAAACCACCTCAACTAAATGTTTTCCTTTATAAGAGTTGCTGTGGTCATGGTGTCTCTTCACAACAACAGAAACCCTCACTAAGACAGAGCTGATGTCTTTAGGTAAATTATTTAATTTTCAAAATATTAGGATAAAATTAAAAAGAAATTCTGTTTTCTTTGTTCCTTACTACGCTGAGACTAGATTCCCCCCTCACTTTTCTTTTTGTATATGAGCATATATATCTTATCTCTTATTGTCCTGGGTTTCAGTGATTTAGCTAAGCCAACTTGCAAGTGAAGTGAGCTCCAGGGATGCCCACTCCCCAAACATTGGTGTTAAAGCCACTATGCCACTTGCCCAGTTTTTTTGAATGGGTTCTGAGAATGGAACTCAGGTTCTTATATTTGTATGCTAATCGCTTTATGAACAAAGCTATCAACTTACCCTCTCATATACTTAATTTTCATAGGGGAAAGGGAAGAGTGGAGATAAGATGTTGATCAAGGTTTCTGTCCCACCAGGTCCCACATTCATTTAGTCCCAAATAAACACACAGAGGCCTGCATTAATTATAAACTGATTGGCCTATTAGTTCAGGCGTCTTATTAACTCTAATAACTTATCCCAAAATTCTTGTCTATGTTAGTCATATGGCTTGGTACCTTTTTTGGCAAGGCAGTCTCATCTTGCTTCCCCTATGTCTGGCTTCCTCTGTGCCTAGGTCTTGGACAATTGCATCCATATAAAGCCTGAGAGAGCTTGGGAAGTTATTCTAGACAGAAAAGAATGGAGTTAAGCATGGCTTATTGATAGCATCACTTTCTCAAGTGGGCTCTGCTTGCTAACGGCAAGTCCTCTCATTTAAGAGAGGCTTCCTGACTCAGCATTAGCTGCAAAACCTTGCAACTCTTTTAAGAGGCCCTGCCACCAAAAACTTAAATGGGGTTTATGAATTGCTGACAGCATGCTTCTTGGTGGTGTCTGGGACCTTGAAATGCAATAGAGTTGTGGCAATAAACATGGCTCCAGCCAGTACCTCTGCCACAAGGCTAGACTCTCAGAAAGCTAAGGAATGGGTTGGATCCAGCTGTCAAAGCTATGGCTTTAATCCTAGCCATATTGCTTAGCAAATTAAAGACTCATGTGATCAGAAAATGGGAGCTATACAGTAAAGATAGATTCAGATAAAGAAAACCTCTAAATAGTTTACAGTGTGATTAAAATATATGTAGGCTTGAGAGAGACAAGAAAAAGGATAAAGTCCTTAGAATAAAAAAGAGAGTATTTGGGTGTGGTGGCACACACTTGGGAGGCAGAGGCAAGTGGATCTCTGTGGGTTCAAGGACAGCCTGGTCTACAAAGTGAGTTCCAGGACAGCCAAAGATACTCAGAGAAACCCTATCTCAAAAAGCCAAAAATTAAAAAAGAAAAAGAAAAAAAATAGAGTTTAAAAGAAAGCCACATAAAGATGAAAAATACACAGAGCGTCTGGATACTGTATATTAATGTGTTGCCTTTGAATCGTTTGATGGCTGAGGAAGGAGCAATTTGATTATAAATGCTGCTGGATTAATCCAAGATGGGTATTTTGAAAATGCCTTGACTTCAAAATTTAAGTCAAAAGATATGTTATTTTGGAGAAGAGGTTTTGCTTTTGTTTCTACAGGAAATGAGAGGCTGTAAATTCATTCTGGGCTAAACCATTCCAGGTTTGACCAAGGAAGACCTCCTGAAGAATCTTCAATAGGAGCAGATGGTCCAGATGATCCAACATTTCAAAGGACCTCCACTGGAGTCTCCTCTGAGTTCTTTCTCTGAGCAGTTTCAAGACTGCTGACTGAGATGATCAAGCCTCATAAAATATTCAATTCAGGACTTGGCCATAATTCAAAATTTTCTTTAGGTTTCCATAAGATTATCAGCACCCCCAATCAACAGGAAGTACCCTGGAAAACTATGCCCATATTCCCAAAAGATAGATTATGGATGTTTTTCTTTGTTTAGAGTGTTGGTTACAATTTGTATGGATAATGGTCAGGAAGAAAGCTTAACAAGGGAGATTCAATTCAGAGTGCTTGTTTTGAAAAAAAAAAGAGAGAGGGGAGAAGTGCTGTGGAATAATGGTTTGACCCTTTAATGATTTGTTTCTTGTACTTGTTTAATAAAATACTGATTGGCCAGTAGCCAGGAGGAAGTAGAGGCAGGGCGACAAGAACAGGAGAATTTTGGGAAGAGGAAAATTCAGTCTGCAGTCATTATCCAGACACAGAGGAAGCAAGATGTACCTGCCTGGCTGAATAATGTACTGAGCCATATGACTAACACAGACAAGAATTAAGGGCTAATATAAGTTATAAGAGTTAATAAGCAGCCTGAGCTAATAGGCCAATCAGTTTATAATTAATGTAGGCCTCTGTGTGTTTATTTGGGACTAAACAAATGTGGGACCTGGTGGGATAGAAACCTTGGTCAACAATAGGGTCTCACCCTGTAGCCTAAATAGTCTCAATTGTGACAGTACTCCTGCCTCAGTCTCCTGAATAGTAGGATTAGAGGCATACATTATCACGCCTAACCTAGTCTGGCACCCACTTCAACAACCTTTCATTCCCTTTCCTCTCTGTGCCCAGGAGTGGGTACTATTTATTCTGGTCTTTTCTACCCAGCTCAGCATACCTTTTGGCCAAGTTAACTTTAACAGTTAGCTTGACACAGCCAAAAGTCATCGGAAAAAGAACTCTCAGCTAACTCACTGCCTTTATCAGGTTGTCCTGTGGGTATGTCTGTGAAAGACTCCTGATTTTTAGTTGGTGTAGGAGGACCCACCCCACTGTGTGTAGCACCATCCCTAGGCAGGTAGTTCTGGGCTGTATAAAAAAAACTAGCTTATCATAAGCCAGAAGTAGAGAGACAACAATCTAGAGTAAATCATTGAGCACCCAGCATTCCTCCATGATTTCTGCTTCAAGTTTCTGCTTGGCTTCCCACTCTAACTACTCAGGGGTGGACTGGGACCTAGGAGAATGAGCCAAAGAAACCCTTCCTCCCCGAAGATGCTCTGGGTCATGGTGTTTTGTCACAGGAACAGAAAAGTCATTAGATGTCTTTCTCTGTCCTCCTTTCCATCTAAATATTTCCACTCCTACCTCTTCTACTGAGCTTTCTTTGACTGTGTTGTCTCGTGATGATGCTTCCCTTTGACTTTCTTCAACTTGGAGGGTTGGCATCTTGCGTTTTGTCCTCATTTCTTTCCTGTTTTAGTCATTTTGTTATATACCATCTCAGACTGGTTGGATTGCAGGTTCTTTAAGAATGGGGCTTGTGTTTGGTAGAGTGCCTAGCATAGCTTCAAAAACTCAAGAATTATTCTGTAAATAGCTTGATCAACATTAAAAACATGTTTGACAAAGCCACCATTTAGAGACCTGCTTGAAGTCACAGGATATCAGTACACAATGTCCTAGAAGTCACAGGATATCAACACACAACATCCTAGAAGTCACAGGATATCAACACACAACATCCTAGAAGTCACAGGATATCAACAAACAACGTCCTAGAAGTCACAGGATATCAGGCATACAGCATCCTAGAAGTCACAGGATATCAGGTGTACAACATCTTGGCCCTGCTGAACTGTTAAAACCTAAAAGTTCTTCTTAGAACCAAGTAGACCATTCTCCTGTTTCATCCAGGCTCCAGCTTCAGCTCCCCTAACTATTAAGCAGACAAATCTACTCAGCAACAAGCCTCATCCTTTGAGCCATCTCTAGTTTCCTGAACAGTCTGTTGCCTCCAGTCCCATCCATTAGTAGCCATGATACTGTCTCTCGGCTCTGCCCACTTACTTACCCATGTCTTCACCTGAACCACACACCCAACTCTCTCTTACTACTAGCCAAAAACACATGCAGACAATGACTGAACTTTAGAAAAATTGAACCAGGGCTATGCAACATAAATACTATGATCCAAAAGTTGACCCAGAAGTATTAAAATTATATATTTTATAATTAAATTATAAAATAAATGATAAATTCAAGTATAAAATAAAATATAAATTAAAAAAGAATTCCTTAAATTTAGATCCGTGTTAGTTTATGGGCCTGACACATTAGAGACTTGGTATATAGGGGAGCTAAGGGTCCCAACTCCAGTCTACTCAGAGGAATAGAACATTATCAGTTCTGAATGCCAAAGCTGCTAACATTGTCAGATGTCATAAAGAGGTATATCAGATCTTTATATCATTAAAGCCACGTAATATGTGAAGCATTAAGAAAATGTCAGTGTGTACTATATGTGCGTGTATGTGTATGTGTGTGTGTGTGGTGTGTGTGTAGTGTGTGTGTAATGTGTATGGTATGTATATGTGTGTGTGTGGTGTGTGTGTATGTGTGTGATGTGTAAGGTGTGTATGGTGTATTGTGTATATATGTGTGTGATGTGTAAGGGGTGTATGGTGTATGTGGTGTGTGTGTGTTTGTGTATGTGCATGTGTGTGCGTGTGTGTAGGGAGTTAGGGATGGAAGGAAGGAGAGGGATAATGAGAATCACAACCGCTTTTAAGAATTGGAAAAGCATCCATGCAGAAGAGATGGGTTCCATATCGACTGCTATTACTTTGGAACACCGTGTTTGGAATACCATGGAAAGCGGCTCTGCACAAAGTATGAAATTATGCATTGACTTTCTCTTCTGGAGGTTCCAAATTGGTCCTCAAGAAAGTTTCAGGTGTAAGACATCAGGAAATGCTCTGTTCTGAGTTTCCCATGGTTTCTGTCACTGTGTCTAGTCTCAGTCATTCTCAGAGAATGCTCCTGGCTTACTGCAAAGGGACAAAGGAGGTCTGGGGAGTTAGGAAGCCGTGGGCCACATCAGAGAATAGGTTCGTTTTCAAAGTCTCCCTGTCAGGGAAGAGAAAGCAGCTAACAGAGATAAGCAAAGCATTCGGCTACTAACAGCCCTCTCATCAGACTGTGTAAATTTAATTGAAGCTTTAGCCAGATGCCTGCAAATGATGCACCAGCTTAATTATTGCTACAATTTCAACACAGGTTGTTCCCACTAAAGGCTGATGGGCCATAAATTCCGTCTATATAGTGGTTCTGTTGAGATGAGTTTGACTAAGAAGAAATGGGATCTGATGCAAAATGAGTGGCTCCTCAATAAGGCAGCCCCCAGAAAACATTCAGTGTTATGGAATGCAGTGCTTTGACAAGGAAGGGTCCTTATGAAAGAGCAAGATTGGCCCCATCTCATTTTCTGGCTCTGTCTCACCATGTGATCATCCCCTCTTTCACCATGACATCTCCTGCCATAAGTATCTCTTCAGGGAAGAATAAGATTGACCAATGTTAGGCTTTCCCCCCTCAAAGGCTATGCAATAAATAAACTTCTCTTCTTTATATACCCAGCCTCAATTATTTCGTTATAGCAATGGAAAGCAGACTAATACAATTGCCCACATCATGATGATTTAAAAGACCAGTATCTTGTAAGAAGAAAGAAAGGCTTTATCATATGGACTCTCTTTGAGGATCAGACTCAATTAGGTACCAGGGAAGAAGCCCAAGGATGGTAGTGTGGGGGCTGGGGCAGTTTGGGGTACTGCAGAAGAGAAAGAGTGGGGTTTTGCCTCCTTTGCAGTTTAGCCTTAGGCCTTGGTATGATGCTGAGAACTTTCTCTGAGCTGGAAGTTTTTTTTGTTTTGTTTTGCTTTGTTTTGTTTTATTTTGTTTTGTCTTTGCCAACACACAAACTGGGATGTGAGGACTTGTTTATAAACTGAAAATAGTTTACTGCATCTTAGCCCAGGCTTTCCAGTCTAGGCGAGTCTAGACTCTTTGGGCTCAAGTCTGGGTCTCCTTAGCCGTCTCTCCAAAACTGGAGGCAATGAAGAGCTCTGTATTGAGCATCTTCTCCTGGAGGTCTCCCTCTGTCAGTCAGCTGCTCATTCTCATGAGCATCCAGCCGCCTACTCCCAACTGACTCTTCCCTCTTCAATCTGAGTCCATAATATAATTCCAATATGACTCTATAATTTCTCTGACAGAAGATTTCTGGAACAATTCTGCAAACGATGCCAACTGCCTGTCTCCTTGATATCTAGAGCAGTGGTTCTCAACCTCCCTAATGCTGAGACCCTTTAATACAGTTCCTCATGTTGTAGTGATCCCCAACCACAAAATTATTTTCATTGCGACTTCATAACTGTAAATTTGCTACTGTTGTGAATAGAAAGGAATGTGAATATTTGTGTTTTCTGATGGTCTTACGGCAAACCCTCTGAAAAGGTCATTTGATCATCAAAGGGTCATGGCCCACAGGTTGAGAACCATTTCTCTAGTGTCTAACCAAAGAATATCCTAAAGAAGAAGACAGACTGGGTACTGCATGTCAGCAGGTAACTAGCAGGCTAGCAGCATACACATCATGGATATTCTGAACAAGGGGATAGATAGTTCACGTGCCAGGGAAGGCAGAGCAGGAGGCACAAACCCATCCCACTACTGAGAACATGGTACAATATAAATTTCAAGGATTGTTGGTTTCTGAAGCCTTACTTTTTGGATTGCAGTAACGTGGTTTCCTAATTAGGTTTCTACTGTTGTGATAAACACCATGACCACAGCGACTTGGGGAGGGAAGGGTTTCTACTTCATCTCCCTTTCCAGATAGCAATCCATCACTGAGAAAAGTCAAGGCAGGAGTTCAAGGCAAGAGCCTGGAAGGAATAACAAAAGAAGAAGTCATGAAGGAGTGCGAATTACTGGCTTACTCCCTCTAGCCTACTCAACTTCCCCTCACACATACCCCGGAACCACCTGCCCATGGGTGGCATCACCCCCAGTGGGGCCCTCCCACCCACTAGTCAAGAAAAGAGTCCACTGGCTTACCTACAGTAAATCCCATGACACCTTCTCAGGTGAGGTTTTTCTTCCCAGATGACTGACTAGTTTATGCCAAGATGACTTCCACTCCCTCCCCCCCAACGTGTCAGTGGATAAGGAGAGAAGGACCATATGTACTGTCTCCTGGAGCAGGTACCCAAAGACTAAAAATCCTTTGCCTTGTCACTTCTTCTGAAAGCATGCTAGCTCAGGTTGACAATGACCTGTGAAAGCTGGATTAAAAGTCACTCCACCCCTCTGAAAGCCGCTCTTCCTTTGAGCACACTTGGAAAATAGACTCCTTTGATTTTTTTGTATGAATCTGTAACTAAGAACCTCTGGAAGGGGCTGGAGAGATGGCGCGACAGTTATGAGCACTGGGAGGTCTTGCAGAAGACCTGGGTTTGGTTTCCAGTATCCACATGGTGGCTGCTCACAGCTGTATTTAACTCTAGTTCCAGGGGACCTGGCACCTTCTTCTGACCAGCTTGGGCACCAGGCACACACATGGTGCACATACAAATATGCAGGTCAAACACAAGCATAAAAATATTTTTTTCAGAGCCGGTTGGTGGTGGCGCACGCCTTTAATCCTAGCACTCGGGAGGCAGAGGCAGGCGGATCTCTGTGAGTTCGAGGCCAGCCTGGTCTAAAAGAGCTAGTTCCAGGACAGGCACCAAAAACTTCAGAGAAACCCTTTCTCGCAAAATCAAAAAAAAAAAAAAAAAATTTCAAGGAAAAAAAAACTTTTTAAAGAACTTATGAAGGTTGAAGAAAATTATTTTTCTCCTGCTATACCCTCTTTCAACTAAAGTGGCATCATTTAATGCGAGTTTTCTTTCAGCTTTGTAGGAGATAAAGTTACAAATTTTTACCTGAAGGATCATGTTCAGGTTTAAATAAATGATGATTTATTTAAACAGAAATTCTCTTAACAATAAAGCACTTCTGGAAGCAAAAACCAAAGGGATGAACAGGACGGTAGATTCACGTTCTTAACTCAGCTAGCATCACTTTTCCCTGAGCAGAAAGATGGGCAATCCAGCTGGCGTTCCCCCCTCTCCCTCCCTACCTTCCTCTCTCTCCCTCTTTCTCCATCCTCCTCCCCCACCCTTTCCCCTCACTAACAAATATCATTGCATTCCTTCCAATTAGTCGTGTACAGGACTTGACTCCATGATTCACGGATGTGCTCGCTCTAACCCACCCAAGTTCCTAGGGTGAGAGCTAGAAATGCCAGCTGGGGCCCAACACCCAGGGCTTCCATCCCAGGACAATCCAGCCTCCAGAAAGCGCCTGGCTTTTGTCTTTTGTCTCTCTAAATGTCTGCCCCTGACTCCAGCTCTCAAACATCGTGCTCTTCCCACTTTCGAACCTCCTGACTTTAGTGTTCTTTATACAATTTTTGGATGAAGGTTTTTCAGTACAGAGACCTTGAAAAGGAAGAAAACACAGATGTATGGGAAAGGGTCCTGGAAAGTCTCACAGAGTCACGGCTTTGCTGCAGCCTTGTAGACCTGTGGGAGAGGAAGCACCCCGAAGGATCAGCCCTGAATTTGTTCCAGCTCCAGGCTCTCAGCCACTCCCTTCTCTCCGTTTGGCCAACATGTTCATCTTTCCATCTCCCTCTCTCCCTCCCTCCCTCCCTCCCTTCCTCCCTCACCACCCCCTGCTTATTCACCTTTTCCATTCCCTTGTCTCATTTTCTCATTTTTTTGACTGCCCTACTCCCTCACACTCAGATCCCCTCACGGATCATCTTTCTGTTGGAGCCTGTACCGATGGCCTCTTTCCAAGAGCAGCAGGTTTGAATCAGCTCCAGCTTGAAATGCAGGCAGGAGGTGGGGGTGGAGCGACGCTGGCTGGTGGGGAGAGCAGAGATCTGATGCCCAATGCACAGGGAGCACAGCCCTCCCCAGACGTCAGCAGGGCTCCAACTCTCTCTCTCTCTCTCTCTCTCTCTCTCTCTCTCTCTCTCTCTCTCTCTCTCTCTCTTCCTATCTTTTCCCTCCCAGACATGCACAAGAAAAGTTTTTAAAAAAATTCTCTCACAAACAAACAAAAATTCCCCACTCTCCCCAGCCAGGCATCTGGTTCCCATTAGATGTTACAAGACTTATAAATATTCTTTTTTTTTTTTCTCACTTATCTCTTATTATTTTTCCTTTCCCTTTCTCATGTTCCTGCCTCAGGATCCCCTCCTGAGAGTAGGCCTAAATTAAGGAGGAAGGAGTTGCCAAGTTTTGAATGGAGCATCCTGTCGTGCCTTGGGCTTAGGGCTGAGCGGGGCCCAGGAATGATAGTACTGGGCTTGTCCAGTTTGCAACGCTGCACACCCAAGGCTGAAGTGACACCCCCTCCACCCCCAGGACAGCCGCAGAGCTGAGCTTGTCTGAATTCCAGGATGTACGGCTCCACTGTGTTCCCATCTAAGCCTGCTAGGTCCTTGCAAGGCAGGGTTGCACAGATCCCTAGATGCTGTAGCTGTCTTCAGTCTGAGGGTCAGCGTTCTAGCCCCTTTGTACCCAGTCCACCTGACCTCCTAAGTTACACAACCTTCCTCATTAGAAAAATTGTCCTGATAACACCTGCCTCAAAGCACCATGAAATGAGGTAAGTGATAAAAAAGCAAAGCACTTATCTTAGGTCTGAAGGTAGCATGTGCCCACCGCTCCTCTCACCACGGCTTGTAGGCTTTATCATAGAAGAACCCAGCCAGCCCTCTTGCTGCAGGGCCTCAGATAGCATCTAAGCCGTTAACTGGGCAACCAGAGGTGAACTAAGGCCTGCGTACCCAAAGCCTGAGTCAAGCAGTCTACAGTAATCACTTCTTATTCTTCCATCTAGCCTGCTTGAGGATGCAGATGAGGAAAGAAGGAATATAAAATCCCCGAATTAGAACAATGTTTACAATGGTTAGAAGTTCTTATAAACCTGGCAGCAAGAAGCTATGTCATTTGAGCCTGTGACCCGAGAGCTAAAGTTCCGAGCATCTCATCCTAAGCCCTGGTGGCTAAGAATGCAGCCGCTGCGCTTGGACTGTCTGGGGCTCCACAGTCCTCACTCCTCCTCATGCTAGTGGTAACACTAAGCTGTTGACCTCATGGGCTTCCTTGCCTTTCCTCTGAGGACAGCAATAGTGCTGACTTCATAGGGTTGCTGCAAAGGCTGACTGAGCTGAGCTATTGGCTGATTCTTGAACAACCCCTGGCAGAGGGAGTGTGCAGTACTGGAGTACGCAGTACAGTACAGGTACACGCTAACAGCCCCCACGTCTCCGTATGGGACTTGACCCCTGTGTACTGACAATAATCCAGCTAGGACTGGCTCCTCACCAGAAGTCTGACCACTTTGGTGGCTCATTAAAGATCCACCTGGGAACACCTTGACTGGCCTTCCCATCAGGATGACCCTTTAGGAGAAGGTGCACTGAACAGCTAAGACGGTCTTCTTGAGGCTCAACCACCTACTAACTCCTAACACCATTGTCGCCTTGCTGGGACCAGAGCTTTCCTTTTGAAGCGTAGTCCATGACAAGCGACATCAGTGACCACCACAAACACAGCCAGTCTCCAGGGTTCCCCGAGAAGGCTGTGCCCACTCAACCTGTCCTTTGGGCTGAGGGCTTGAGCAGTCTTTGCCCCCTTAGCACAGAGACACAGAGAGTACGCAATCACACAGCTGAACTCCCTGAAGTCTACACACAGACCCATCTCAACTAAGGGCACGTTGTAAGGTGATCTCCCCCCCCACACACACAGCCCGATTATTTGTTTTTCATCTCTTTGTCCTGAGGGTCAGATTCACATTACTGTAGTTTCGGGCGTGTCCCTGATGTGTGGCATCAGGCGAGTTTCTTAACCTCTCTGAATTGCCATTCACTGCTCTATAAAACGGGGCTAACAGCTTTACAGCCTTGTATGTATGTATATACACACACATCACATCTCTCTCAATAGAGTTTAGCTGTGGCAACTCGCTTTTATAACTACTTATTCTCTCCTTTTGCCCCAATCTCATTTCGCTTCCTTTTATTCTATCCTTGGGGCCGTCCGAAAGCAGCTGGTCGCCATCATTGCTCTGTGTAAGTACCTTCCCAAGACCTGGAAACAGCTAATAAATCAAGCTTCCTCCTAAACCGAACGTCAGGATAAATAACAATTTCTTTCATCTTCCTCCCGTGGTCCTCTCTGAGAATGGGGATGCTTTCTCCTCTCTCTGAAGCTTGACAGGGTTTAGGGTCCAAACATAAGTTTTTCTACATACGAGGGCAGCACATTTTGCCAATTAATTCACCCAATACATGATCGACTCACCTCACACACCCACTGATGTCTGCCATGTCTGTTGGCTTTTTTAAATGACTAAATTTTATTGGCTTTCTCATTCAAACAATGTTAGATAATGAAAATATGAAATCGTGAAGAAAGGCCACTGCTTGTTCCTGTCCAAACACAGCCTTGAAATTTAGTTGGTAAACTTTGGCCCCATTTGCTGAGGCAGGAGAATAAAAAGCAAGCCACCAGAAGAGACTCTGGAGAAAATTAGAGGGAGAAAAACTTGTTAGGGAAGTTTTCTGCCCTCTGCACCTTCCTTGCTCAGTTCCAATCTCTGGTAGTGACAGCGCCATTAAGGGATGCCTGTGCTCTGTGAGGCTCCTGCTGAGCCGAGCTGGGCTAGGACAGGAAATCGCCACTCAGAAAATAAATGACCTGTCCCAGAGTCTTTTGTTAATGAGTCCAGGGCGTAATAAATCAAGGTGACCCAGTCTCAAGAAACACAGCCTGGATAAAAAAAAAAAAAAAAAAAAAAAAAAAAAAAAGACCCCAGAGCCCAGAGGTGAGGAGGAGGAGAAGCTACAGGGAGATCTTGTAAATCACACCCAGGAGAAGCCAGGGCAGATGTGTTCCAGTTCCAGCCCCACTCAAGAGACAGAATAAATGCCTGGGGTTGAGAATGGAAAAGGCTCGCTAAGTGAGAGGAAGGACAAGAGACGGGGCTTGACAGACACAGCCTTCCTCTTGTCCTGTGGTTTTCAGGGCCTGCGGGCTCTTGCTCAATGTCCCACCAATATCTCCTGGGTCCTCCCTCTGTCAGCTTGGCTGAAGCCTCGGCAGCAGAGTGAATGCTTCATCCTTTGGTTGAGGAAACCGAGGGCTTCTTGTGGAATGGGGGACCTAGCTGCCCTATAGTGTCGGGCCCCTGTGAAAAGATAAGAGCAGCTGGGGCTGAATCTTGGCTTATCTGTAAATTGCAGGCTTTCCCACAGTGAGATTTGTCAAGAGAGTTAAAGCTGACAGGAAAGTCAGAGCCAATAGGTTCACGGTGAGCTTACTGTGAGACCCAGTTATGTACAGAGAGGGCTTTATAACGAGCTGTAATAACCTGGTGTCGTCGGTGCCACTGGCCCTGCTTTGCAAATGAAGAGATTTAGGGGAGGAACAAGAACAACAAAAAGCATTTCTGGTGCTCCTCAGAGTTTGCAAAATCACTTCATGTGGGGCTGCCTGGACAGAAAGAGAACCCCTCTCTCACAACATAGAGAAGGAAAAGCTGACAGCCCTTTTTGGGGTCACAGACAACCTGTACTTTAGGACACCACTCTGCCAGTGTATGGCACAAGCACCCCCATGAACACCTAGGGCCGCTAGAGCAGGTCAGGGGAACAGCAGCTCTACCAACGCTGACCTCAGCTTTCCCTTTCTTCTCCTTGCTTTCTGCTGTTCAGCATTGTGGCCGCTCTATTCACCTAAAATTTTCATACTCTATATTGACTTTTAGCTGGGTGCTGGAAGCAAGCCTTCCCAAGGATTTTGGGTTCCCAGTGAATTCTGGTATATTAACCTTCTAGTGTAAATGTCATCCCTCTATTCAATAAATATCCATGGATTTCTCCGAAGTACTCGTGTTGTGATACTTTGTGTTCTGACAAATAAAGCTTGCATGGAGATCGAAGGGTGGAGCTAGCCTCTAGCTAACCATAGAGGTCTGGAGGTATGTACAGAGTGGAGATAGGACTGACAACAGGAGGAGGAGGCAGGAAATGATAAGGCGGAGCCTAGAGAGGATCTAGGCTTTCCAGCCTGAGGTTTCAGGAGGGTGAGAGTTGACTGTGGCTGCCCCTTCTCTGATCTTTCAGCTTTTACCTTGATATCTGACTCTGGGTTTTTATTGATAAGATTAATTAGGATCCCGCTTCTTACTAGTATCTGTATTAAGTACGGAGAAGGTTGAGTCTAGACTATCTTTGCGAGAAACTAACAGGAATTAGGCAAGATCCGCCCCCTTCTTAGGTAATTCCTATGCATATAAAGCAAAACTGTAGCTTGTTGAGCTTCTGGAACGTTTCTACCCTGTGCAGCATACCAGCATCTGTGCTGAGGGAGCATCATGTGTGCAGCATCCGAGGAAATGGATAGTGTCCTTTTCATTTACTTTCATTTGGGAAGATCTGCAAAAAGAGGAGGTAATCGTGGAAACATTCTTTTCACAAGAACGTCAGTCAGATCCTCTGATGTAAGAGTGTGAGTGGCTACGAACCTTTAAAGCCCATTAGATAGGTCAAGCTGGGGCGAGAGCTCAGTGGGTAAAACACTTGCTACACTACCATAAGGACCTCAGTTCAGATCCCCAGCACCCATGTTAAAAACAAACAGCAAACAAATAAACACTAGCATAGTGGTGCACACTTCTAACCACAATGCTTAAGGCAGAGACAGGAAGATCTCAGAGCCTTGGTAGCCAGCCAGTCTATCCAAGTCATGAGCTCAAGGATCACAGAGATCATGTCTCAAGAAATAATAGGCAGGTAGGTAGGTGGGTGGGTGGGTGGATGGATGGATGGATGGATGGATAGATAGATAGATAGATAGATAGATAGATAGATAGATAGATAGATAGATAGATGATAGATAGATAGATAGATAGATAGATAGATAGATAGATAGATAGATAGATAGATAGATATTAGCAATTAGAGGAAGACACAACATCTACCTCTGACATTCATGCTCACACATATGGGCAAACACATGTGTCTCTACATGCATACACCACACACCAAAGGAAAAATGGAGAAAAACTATTCTATATTCTAAGAAAATTCTCAAAAGCTCACATCACTTTATGTTCTTTTCCATCACATATCTATATGCTATGATCAAGGCCTGTATAGTATCTTCCATTCTTTCTACCCTAGGATTTCCTTACATTCTGTGTAACTCAATGGACAATCTTCTCATTTTTCTTAAAGTGGATAAAAGCATCCCACATGCTCATACCACAGTTTGCTTAGCTATGCCCCAAATAGTAGGATGTGATATTCAATTTTTTTTAATTAATAGTGCTAGTATAACTTTTCCCCTAAATTCTTCCCTTTGATCATTTGATCAGGGAGTGATAGGAGTGGACAAGTCAGCTGACCCCAACTCCGCGTTATGAATCTGCATTTCCAGGAGACCCGACAAGTTCAGAACTGTGTATACCAGCAGTTGGTGAGCACTTCTGCCTTACTTCAATTCCTTCCATTTAAATGTAATAATTTCTCTTTGGCTTTGATGATTTAAAAGTAGTACAATTTTCCCGCTGCTGCAAAGTTCCATATTTATTTCCTGCTCATCAGGCTGTTGTCTACATGTCGACATTTCCCCCTTATAAATAACTTACTCCCACCTCTTGATCCAATATTTAACGATTTTCCCAAAATATATGAAAGCTTTTGTATTCTAAATTCTATTACTTTTGTTTTTTGAGATAGGGTTTCTCTGTGTAACAGCCCTGGCTGTCCTGGAACTCTCTTTGTAGACCGCTGACCTCACACTATTAAAGGCATGTCCCACCACCTTCCGGGAGTGTATTTTAAATTCTTATGTGCTGATGATTGTTAGGGATTGAAGATGAATGCATTTACCATCAGAACAGTGAAGAATTTTTCCAATTATATTAAGTACTCTACGCATATATAATGAGAGAACAGTAGTACATGCTTAGCACATGATTACTGAAAAAACTAAATATTACAAAGTAATTCTTAATATTTGTGAGCTCCCCATACATGTTGCTAGAAGGAAAGACAAAGAGTAGGGTGGGGGGACCACTGTTTCTTCAGAATGTTTAAAATGCATCCAAAGACAAAATGGGTAGGTAAGAAGTCACCAAGTCCTCTCCAGTAATGGCATAACAGGACCAGAGCCCAGCTCCCCACATGACCAGAGCACAGCTCCCCATATGACTAGAGCACAGCTCCCCACATGACCTGAACACAGCTCCCCACATGACCTGAACACAGCTCCCCACATGACCAGAGCACAGCTCCCCACATGACTTGAACACAGCTCCCCACACGACTCGAACACAGCTCTCCACATGACTAGAACACAGTTATCCACATGACTAGAACACAGCTCTCCACATGACTCGAACACAGCTCTCCACATGACTAGAACACAGCTCCCCACATGACTAGAACACAGTTATCCACATGACTAGAACACAGCTCTCCACATGACTCGAACACAGCTCTCCACATGACTAGAACACAGTTATCCACATGACTAGAACATAGCTCTCCACATGACTAGAACACAGCTCCCCACATGACCTGAGCACAGTTCTCCACATGACTAGAACACAGCTCTCCACATGACCGGGACACAGTTCATGTATTGATATTGACTGCATGTTTTTACTGCATTTACTGAACAACCATTGATTTCCACTCTTCAACTGAGCTGATTTTATGTCATCTAAATCAGACCTCAATGAAGCTGGTTAGTTGAAAAAAATAATTTCAAAGGCGAGTGGGTGGCCACTGAGTCCCATATTCTTTTAAACAGAGCAGGTATTTTAGAATGCGGGTAGTATAGTGGCCATAGGGTGAGTCCAGGAGCCTACTTGAACACCCTACACCTAACCCAAACCTGGGGGTTCAGGTGACATTTTGCCGAGAAGATGAATTCCAGACTGAGAAAATGGCAGGTTGAAGTGAGTGACAGACAGGTCGTGCTGAGACTGTTGCCCGCCTTGTCTGAGCCCAAGCAGGTTTCCCAGGAAGTTCAGCACTGAGAAACACATCCGTCACTGTCATCTACTGAGAGCTATGCAGGACAGACTTACAGACCGAGAAGCAATGGCGGCCAAGCAAGTCTTCTCTGCATACTAGGGTCACATTCCTAGCGGAGCTGGAAAGCATGCAGGCCTGCATCTGAAGCCTGTGCCATTTCCACACCACTCTCTGCTCTCAGCACTCCAGAGACACATACCTATTGTGGAGGGGGAGTTAATTAATGAATTAATACTGGCAAGGATGTAGGGTTTGCTGCTCTTCTCTGAAAGATTCCTAAAATCCCATCTGCAGAGAGTTTTGCAACTGCAGTTTGACAAGAGCTCGGAGACACACAGCCACTGTGATTTGTGACTGTCTTGGCACTCCTCCACTCTACGCAGGCAAGCAGGCTGTCACGATGTGCTGTTCTCTTTTAGCTTTGGATGTGTAAGTAAAGACTTCTCTGGGCTCAAGAGAAATGAAAGGATAGTGTTTATTCTGAAGCATTAGAAACATTTGAAAGGCCACAGAAATCTCTTCCATAGCACAAAACTCTAACCCACAAACCCTCATTAACTGTTCCCCAATAATTATTTTAAAAAGCAAATGTCACAAAGCACTTAAGACGATACGACCCCACCAGAAACACGTCTTTAACAATTGCACTCTTTCTCTTGGCTTTCTTGAGAACGGTTCCTTCCCCTCCTTTGGGCCAAGTCTATCTGCTCTTTATGGGAAATTGTGAGTTGGCTTGGGTGAGGCAAAAACACACATTCTTCCCTTGGAAGAACAGACTTGCATTCCTGGGAGTAAAATAAATTAAACCCGGTTTCTCTGTCCATTAATTATGTGGAATAAACAGCCTTCTCCTGGTCTCCAAGAAGCACAGGAGACCAGCACAAATTTCCTTCCAGACCCCGGGGAGGGGGGGCCAGGGACTGGGGAGAGCTGGGTGTAGGAGGGAATCACTCGCCCATCCAAGAGAACGCCTGTGGTCTGGGAGGCTCAAAGGACTGAGGAGCCAAGCTTCACCACCAGATGACCAGATGTTTGTAAGAAAGCCTCTAATGGAGACAGTCCCATGGTAGATCCACAGAGGTTTGCTGTACTGGGAGGAGGCAGGTGGCATTGCAGACAAGCAACTCTGCAAAGGAAGAGCCCCACCGATGGGACTGGCCCCGGCAAAGGGAGCTCCACAGATGGGACTCTGGCGAGCACTGGCCCAGGCACTCACGTTAGCTTGAGTCTTATATGATGCCTGTCCCATTTCTTTAGCCGGCCTGGAGGGGCAGCAGGAGAAAAGCCCGGCTCGGTTTCTGATGGTCTCAGTACTGAACTTTCTGGGCTGTTCCTTCTCTCACCTCCCTGACCTGAAGGACCGAAATAAAAGCAGAAAACTTTCAGCACGGGAAATGTTCCCCTGGAACTCTCGGACTTTTGGTTGCCCCTCTCTGTTCGTTTCTTCATTATCCTCATCTACTTCACTGAGACAACCTTAATGTTGCTATGAGCGACAGTAGAGCACCCCTGTAAACAGCTTCCCAGAAGCCATTGCTCCTTAGGGGGCTCCCAAGAGACCCACTTAAGGCCAATGAGAATCAGCAGGAACTCTCTGTGTTGGGGGATGTTAAATCACACTGCTCCTGCCCTTGCCCATGACTTCTATTAGTGCCCATCTTTAGACTTTGAGAATAAAGGGCTACATTAGCATAGCAAGCAGAACTAGAGCAGCAGCCCAGATGGTCGATGGATCCCAGTAAACATTGCCACCCAACACTACTTCTGACTTGCTTTGTTTCTTTGTTTGTTTTTCTCTCCAGTGTTGGGGATTAAACTAAGGGCCTAGTGGTAGGCAAATACTATCACAGAGCTGTATCGCACCTACATCTTGTTTAAGCCATGCCCTGCTAGACGTTTGCTATACACAGGCCTACGCCGGGATTGATAACAGCCTGAGTTCAGTTCTGTTCAACTGCGATCCCTTCAGCCGTGCTGGTATTGTGCTGGGTTTGAGACATGAAGATGAGAGTCATAAACATTACCTTCAAAAGAGTCGCAACTGACTGCATTAAAAAAGGTAACACAAGCAAAACATTATTGCACAACTCATATGTTCTTTAGAAAAGATTTACATTGCCGGGTGATGATGGCTCACACCATTAATCCCAGCACTCGGGAGGCAGAGGCAGGCGGATCTCTGTGAGTTCGAGGTCAGCCAGATCTACAGGGTGAGTTCCAGGACAGGCTCCAAAGCTACAGAGAAACCCTGTCTGGAAAAAACCAAATAAATAAATGAATGACTATAGAGTGAATGAATAAAAATAAATAGATTTATATTATACTTATTGATTAGTTGGGGGAAGTGCATAAGAGCCACTACATGCAGATAACTTTGGGATGAGGGTTCTAGGAATAAAAGTCAAGTCATCAAGCTTGGCAGTAAGAGCCTTTATCCGGTCCATGTTTTTATGTTAAGGTTTGTCTAAAGTATGTGAGAAACACCAGACATGGTAGTTTCTAGAATTTTAGCACTCAAGCAGATTGATAGTTCAAAGCCAGCCTACATAGTACTACATAGTTAACTGAAGTCAATGAAGGCTATAGTGAAACTCTATCTCAAAAAAGCAAAATCAAGGTTGGTAATGTAGCTCAGTTGCTAGAGTGCTTGCCTAGCGTGCAATCCCCAGAACGGCCTAAATCTGCTGTAATCTCAATGCTCAAACAGTGATTAAACAGGACCAGCAATTCAGTGTCATCTCAACCACATCTGGAGTTCAAGGTCAGCCTAAGATATGTAAGACTGTATCAAAAAAAAAAAAAAGAATGTATTGGGAGCGAATATTCCCAAGGAAGCAAATATAAAGCTTAGATGAAATTCAAGATTCTCACGCCTCTGATACATGTGCCTATACGAGCAGCTTCTACCAACTCCATAGCCAGTGTTCACATTATTATTGACAAAATCTACTAAGCCATAAAAAATCACAGTTGTTTTACCCTTCCCTAAGTGCCACTTTACCCTCGTTTATTTTTTCTGTTGGAGTCAAAAGACCTCTGTGTTTCCTAAGCAGCTTTCTCAAACATTTGTCAATGTCTAATATACAGGAGAAATCCATGGACAAATAAGCTCCATCTCCAAGAGCAGTAGCAGCAAAGGACAGTTTGATCTGAGACTCACCCAGGTGGATGCTGAAGCACAGAGTGGCAGTTTATCCCGCTGAGGGGACACCTCCTGCCTGGCTTCTTCCTCTCTGTGACTCCTCCTCTGTCTGACTGTCTGGCTGTCTGTCTGGCTGGCTGTCTGTCTGTCTGTCTGTGTCTGCATCACTGCCTCTTCATCGCTAGTCTCCTGGGTACCAACCGGTGTTCCCATGTTTTCATCCTTTATCTCCTTGTCCTTTATGAATAAGGCCTTTGGGTTGGGGGATGGTTTAGTGTGTATATCGCTTGTGATTCTAGAGGACCTGAGTGCAGAACCCCAACACTCACAGAAAAGCTTGCCTGTAACTCTCTATTGCAAATGAGGTTTTACAACTTTCACACATTTGCAACTAGTAGTGTATTCTTCTCTGTTAAATGGTCTTTGTTCTTTCTATGGAATTGGTAGGTTTTTAATTGATATTCCATGTTCTTTATTTATTAGGGGAATGAACAGTTTGTTTTGATTTAAGATGCGTGTTTGGGTTGGAGAGATGTATCCGTGGTAAAGAGGACTTGCTACTCTTCCTAACCAACGTCAATTCCCAGCATCACTGTCAGCGGCTCAGCTCACAGTCTCCTGTAACTCCAGCTCTAGGAGAACTCACACTGTTTTCCGGTTTTCCCCGGGCGCCCGTGCTCACAGAAGCATATACACAGGGATCCACACACTAACACAACCATACTCACATACTTCAAAGTAAAAACAAACCGTAAAAGAAGAATCATTTCCCCACATGTCACATATCCTTCACTCTGCAGTGAAGACACTCTGCAGTGAGACCTTAGCCTTGCAAAGAGATTAGGTTCTGTTTAATCAAAGTTATTCTAGTCTTTTCACTGCTGATTCCTAGGTTCTGTTTTCTTCTTGAAAAAGCTTCCTGAGGGCCGGGCGGTGGTAGCGCACGCCTTTAATCCCAGCACTTGGGAGGCAGAGGCAGGCGAATCTCTGTGAGTTCGAGACCAGCCTGGTCTACAAGAGCTAGTTCCAGGACAGGCTCCAAAACCACAGAGAAACCCTGTCTCGAAAAACCAAAAAAAAAAAAGAAAAAAAGAAAAAGCTTCCTGATAGGAAAAGAATTTCTCAGTACCTTCCTATCCATAGATTGTATTGAATTTCACTCAATACATGTTTTAATGAGTGGTCAGGAAATGGGGAGATTAAAAATCAGGGAAAACTGGCATGGTGGCATATCCCAATAATTCTAGCACTTGGGAGATAGAGGCAGTAGGACCAAAAGAGAATATGAGAATATGAGAGATTGTCTTTAAAAGGAAAAAAATCAGTGCTGGTAATGGGTATGTGGGGAAAGCAATAAGAATACAAATTCAAGTCGGGTGCTGGTGGCGCACACCTTTAATCCCAGCACACGAAAGGCGGAGGCAGGAGGATCTCTGTGAGTTCGAGGCCAGCCTGGTCTACAAGAGCTAGTCCCAGGACAGGCTTCAAAGCTACAGAAAAACCCTGCCTTGAAAAACAAACAAACAAAAAAATGATCCAAATTTAAACACTCTCCACTTGGGGTAATCTTGCTATACAGGAGCACTTGGGTTTTTGATTTTCCATCTGTCTCATTTGTCTATAGGAAGCCAATGGCTAATGAGCATGCTCAAAGTATTATAGAGAGCACGGCATGCAAGTGTTACGGTGCTTTCAGGACATGTGTGCACGAGCACTTACACTTCTCTGTTTGGGCATACCACAATATCATCATCTACATAATGGCACTGCTTTTGTCCATTCTCAGGGGTAAAAATTCTGTCAAGAAAATTATTACAACACCCATAAACTTGAAAAGGAAAGCAGGGGAAATAGAAGATGGCCCAACGTATGGCAACAGAAGGAAAGTTATCAGTCAAGATGCAAATTCCTAAACAAGGAGTGGTGGAGCATGCTTTTAATCCCAGTAGTCTGGAGGCAGAGACAGGTGGATCCCTGAGTTTGAGGTCAGCCTGGTCTACAGAGCTAGTTCCAGGACATCCAGAGCTACATGAGAAACCCTGTCTCAAAAAAAAAAAGCAAAGATGCAAATTCTTTGACTGTGTGGGCTTGAGAGTGAGTAAATGAACCAGCTTAGACATGTCAGTGTCAGCTTAGCTGTCACTACCTACAGTCACTGGCCTTTCCTGTCCTCCCTCATCTCCCCTACAGCACTTCTCCTCATGAAGCCCAGCCCCCTCCTTCAGAGGAGACCAGTGTCTCACAGAGACAGCTACAATAGGAAGAGCTGCTAGCCTGTGTGATTGTGAGGCTTCTACCAGGCAGGAAGGAAGAGTCCCAGGATGGCAGCGTCTGGGTGTTCAGAATCATCAAGGCCCCATTCAGAGGCCTCAGATCTGCATGAGAGCAGAAAAGTTGGCTCGCCCAAACTCCTTCAGAGCAGCTTGGCTTCCTTCCAAGAAATCCCATTCACACTAATCTGATGCTTTGTTCTTTGATCCCTCCCCCCTTTTTTAAAAACATGTTGAGGCAATCATGGAGTAGGAGTTAGAATCTTGGAGTAGAGTTAGAAGAGGGGACTGAAATTGAGGCAGCGTTTCTGTGTTTGTTTGTCATGGTAACAGGTAAGACGGTAGAGGTTGCCGGTACTCTTTAACTAGCTCCCTATCCAGTCATTTAACGTTTCAAGCACAGGTCGTTCATACTGGTGAGAGACAGACCCATCTATTTCTAATTTCGGTAGAGAAAAGAAGGGGTTCAGATGAATGAGAAGATTCAGAAGAGTTCATCAGCAGCCTGAAGAAGGATGAATTTATCCTCAGGGAAATCCTACAGTTACATCTCTCTGACCCGCCCCCAAGTTGGGATTCAAGTACTTGAGGCCATTTTCTACCTAAAATTGTGTTTGTAAGACAAATTATTAAAGCCTGTGACTTGAGGCTTAATCATAAGAAGAAACCACAGCCATGAGAGAAATGCCTGCTAATTATGACTGAAAGATGAAGGTGATTCCCAACAGGAATGAGTACCTGATGGGCTGGGGAGATGGCTCAGTGGTTAAGAGCACTGACTGCTCTTCCAGAGGACCCAGGTTTGATTCCCAGCACCCACATAGCAGCTCACAACTGTCTGTAACGCCAGTTTCGGGAGATCCGATACCCATAGCAAAACACCAATGCACATAAAATTGATGTGGGATGTCCTTCTACATACGTGTGCCTTCATTGGTTGATAAATAAAGCTGCTTCAACCAATGGCTTAGCAGAGTAAAGCGAGGCAGGAAGTTCAAGCAAAGATAGAGAGAAAGAGAGCAGGCAAAGTCAAGGAGAGCCATGTAGCCACCTAGGACAAAGAGGTTCGAACGTTACCGGCAAGCCACGAGCCTCATGGTAAAATATAAACTATTAGAAATGGATTAATTTATAGTTATAGCTAGCCAGTAAGAGAACACAAACATATAATAAAAAGAGAAAAGAGTGCACACTCAGTTTGTTAGATATTTTTGAAAGGTGCCACGATACAGCAATGAAGAAACAAGAATCCCTGCTCTCGAGATGGCTCCATTCAACTGCGGAGATAGATGATACATATATAAAGTGAATTATAAAATGTTTTACCCTTATAACAAAATGGCAAACTAGTTAGGTACAGCAGTGGCGATAAGTGTGATAGAGCTAAGAAACAAACTAGAAGAGGGAGGGAGGGAAGGAAGAAGGGAAGGAGGAGAGAGAGAGAGAGAGAGAGAGAGAGAGAGAGAGAGAGAGAGAGAGAGAATCTTTAATAAATAGAGATAAGTTCCAGAGAACACTCCGGTATTAATTATGAGAAATTTGAGCAGAGCTGAGTATAATCAGAGGGAATTTGTACAGGTATCAGGGAGAAAAGTATCTAAGGTAAAGAAAAAAAATCGCCAGAGGATGAGGGGGCTGTGTGAGGGGAGCCAGGGAGACCTCTGTGGCTGGAAGCCAGAGGATGAGGAAGTATGCTAGAAGATAAGTACACGGAGGTTGGAGGTGGGGGTGTCTCAACAGATGGTAACCCTCAGGTCTCACTCAGTACCTGTGACTCCTTCCATCACTTCTTACCTCTCCCTAAATCTCTCCCTCCCAGGGTCTGGGCTTACGGAAGCTTCCCTTACCCCAGCCTGATCCCTATATAACTCTGCCGTTTTGACCACCCTGGCCTCTCAGCTGACTGCCTCTCTTGCTCGCTTTCCCCCATGCTTCCTCTCATGGTCTGGTTCAGTCTGTCAGCTATGTTTAGCCTGGATTCGTCCCTCCAACTGCTTTCTCCCTGATGTCTACAGTAAAAATCTTCTCCATGCTTAGGAATGGTCATGTCCTCCTCCTTAGATGTCATTTTTTCATTCAGTAAGAATTGGGGGATTTATTCTGAGCAGAGGGAGAAGCCACTGGAAGATTCCACACCTGTAGGGTTACTGAGGGCCTGGAAGATGCGCTCTAATTTTATCAGTGTGTTTCTCTAGGGTGGTAATGTCTTTCTGCCCTGTGAAAAGACTGTATGTCCCTAACCTCCAACCCAGGTAAACCAGTTGTCCCATTTCAAAGACAAGCTATGTGGCTCCAAGTCAGGATTTGAATGAAGCGACAAATTTTAGACCACTTGAGCAAAACTTTCACCACCTAGGCGACGGGAGCCATAGCTCTAGGTTGTAGCTGGGAGTTATTTTAGTCCTTTTCTTCAAGAGTATCACATGTACCAGTGTATGGCTGTTGCTTGAACATCCCCTTTCTCCAAAATTCCTCATCTCAACATCTCATTAACAAGCCTAAAGGAAGACACCTGATATGCTTCTTTTCTCCTGTCTGTGACAAAGTAGGGCAGGCCTTCACAAGTTTCTTCCTTACACAGAAAGTGAGACCCCCCCACCCTCCCCATTCCTCACACAGCTAAATAAAAGATCTGTCTGGTACATTTTTAGGTTCAGTCTGCAGAAACCTTCTGACAAAACTGAGATGACTTAGCAGATCTCCACACGGACGGAAGCCAGGTACTGGGAGCTGATCTCTTTTAGAGGTGCTCTTTCGCGAAGCCTTAGAAAGTGCAGATGGGTTTGTTGCTGTTTGTATCTTATCATTAAGTTCTTAAACCTGCACATTCCCAAACTGCAACATCGTCAGAGACTAGTTCCTTAGTGAAATCGCATGCTCTTATAAGTATTTGTGTGTGTTCAAAGAATATCAAAGTATATGTAAATATTTGGAGATAGGTCCATCAAAGCAGTAGGATTATGGGTGACTTCTATTCTTATCTTTTTATGTATGTATCCTAGAATTCAAGAGTGTTTAAAAAGTCTTTACGTACCAACTAGTTGGACATGTCAGAGAGCTTCAGTCAGCCCTTCATTATAACTACTCTACGAGAGGGGGCCTCATGCGTCCTTCCAACAAATAAATCTCTTTTTGAAATAGCGCACGTGAGCTGAGTGGTAGTGTGGCACTCACCTTTAATCCCAGGTCTCGGAGTCAGAGGCAGCCGAATCTCTGAGTTCAAAACAAACCTGATCTACAGAACAAGTTCTAGCACAGCCGGGACTACACAGAGAAACCCTGTCTCAAAAAGCCAGATAGATAGATAGGTAGATAGATAGATAGATAGATAGATAGATAGATAGATAGATAGATAGGTAGGTAGGTAGGTAGGTAGGTAGGTAGGTAGGTAGATAGATAGATAGATAGATAGATAGATAGATAGATAGATAGATAGATAGATAGATAGGTAGGTAGGTAGGTAGGTAGGTAGGTAGGTAGGTAGATAGATAGATAGATAGATAGATAGATAGATAGATAGATAGATAGATAGATAGATAGATGATAGATAGACAGAGAGACAGATGATAGATAGATGAAATAGAGCACACATGGATAATGAATATACATTCACTAATCCCCTGACCTACTGACCAGTTTCCTCCTGCTAAATACCTTAGCATGACTTAGAATGATTTATATACAAAAATCCAGAATGGGAAGAGATTTTAGGAATGGTCTTGCCTAGCTGCTGGTTCAGAGGCGGGCTCTCCTCATCATACTTCTGTCTGGGGCCCATCTAGTTTTCTTAACTCTATCCCAAGATGAAGAATCCAGGGAGTAAAACCGGCCATTGGTAGATTATGGCTTTCATAAGAAGGGTTTTCTCAGGCTGGGTGGTGATGGTGCACGCCTTTAATCCCAGCACTCAGGAGACAGAGGCAGGCAAATCTCTGTGAGTTGGAGACCAGCCTGGTCTACAAGAGCTAGTTCCAGGACAGGCTCCAAAGCTACAGAGAAACCCTGTCACAGAACAGAACAAAAGTATCTATTTCCACCCTGACTCCCACTACAGATCCCAACCCTCAGATCTGTGGTGCACCAGTGACTTTAAAGCTTATCTTGGGGAGGTGGGGAGGACTGGAGAGATGGCTCAGAGGTTAATAGCGTTGCCTATTCTTCCAAAGGTCCTGAGTTCAATTCCCAGCATTCACATGGTGGCTTACAACCATCTGTAATGGGGTCGAGTGCCCTCTTCTGACCTGCAGGCAGACACATAGACAGAATATTGTATACATAATAAATAAATAAATATATATATATATATTTTTTTTTTAAAAAAAAAGCTTATCTCAGGGGTAGGGGAGAGCTGACTCATGTCTTGCTTTTCCAGAGGATTCAAGTTCAGGTCTCAGTACCCACATCTGCTGGCTCACAACCACCTGTAGCTCTGGTTCCAGGGACTCTGGCCCCCTTTCCTGGCCGCTTTGGATATCTTCACACATACTCATGTCCATACCCAGATACAAATGCCTACTAACAAATTTTTTCAGATAATTTTTTAAAAGTAGCCTTGGACCAGTGAGATGGCTCAGGAAGTGAAGGTGCCTACTGCCAAGTCTGGCGACAATGAATTTAATCCTTGAAACACATGTGGCATGTGGCATAAGGAAAAAAACCATGTGACCCAACTGAGCAGTGGTGGCACACGCCTTTAATCCCAGCACTCAGGAGGCAGAGGCAGGCGGATCTCTGTGAGTTTGAGCCCAGCATGGTCTACAAGAGCTAGTTCCAGGACAGCTAGGGCTGTTACACAGAGAAATCCTGTCTTAAAAAAAAAAAAATAAAACCAAACAAATAAACAAAACCCCTGCAACTGGTCCACTGACCTCAACAAACATGAGTGATTATGCCCTGTTCCACCCCACTTCAACAAATAAATGTAAGCAGAAAACCAAAATGAAACAACAACAACAAAAAAAAAAAACTCATCACACTAGGCATGGTTACATATGCCTGTAATCCCAAGCATTTGGGGCTGGAGGCAGAAAGATCAGAAGTCCACAGCTACGCATGACTACATAGCAAATTTGAAGCCAGTCTGGGCTACATGGGATCCTGCCTCAAAAAACAAACAAACAAAAGAGCCCCTCATCTAACAGGAAATAAAAAGGGAGATGAGACAAGAGGTTTACCGAGTATTTTTCATTTTGCTTTAACTATCTTTTTAAGTTCTCCTCTGTTTTATTTTTTCTCCCTACTTTGCCTGAGGCTTCTTTGTCTTCTAGGCAGAAAGCATTATGAGTTTCTCCTCCTTCTCACTTCTTGGGGCATTTTGTCCCTGGCTTTTAATGCCTTTCTGTACGAATGGCTTTCCCACATCTATGCCTGTCACTCTTTTTTCTTTATTCTTCAAGCATTTCTTGTCTACTCTCTTTCCCTTTTAGGGTCACTTTAATATGCCAACCCTCTGAATATGAATCAAATGTATTTCAGCATCACGTTGTATATGAGTCCACAGAGAAGTAGTACCTACTACAGCCTGACTTTTCCAGATATTCAGAGTGGTTATTCCAATGATTTTTCTTATTGTAGAAAGATGCATAAATCTTGAAACTTATTTGAAAATATACGACTCGGTGGCATCAGATATGCTCATAACATGATACCACCAATGTCTCTCCCAATTCCTAGAACTTTTCCATCATCTTAAAAGGAAACTGGATACCCACTAAGCAACTTCCTTGTTTCTCCCCCTCAAACTCCTGGCATTAACTGAACTGTTCCATTACCGTAAATTAGCTATTTCTGGATAAACTGAAATCATACAGAACATGGCATCTGGAGCCTGGCTTCTTCCACTCAACATATGATTTTCCAGGCTAGTCTCTGTTGTCATGTGCATCAGTGTCTCGCTCCTTCCTGTGGATGAATAATATTTTACCGTACGGACATAGCACGTTTTGTTTATTCATCCGTTGATGGACATTTGGGTTGCTTCCATCTTTCGGCTATTGTGAGTAATGCTGCTATGACTATTTGTGTATAAATTTTTGTTTGAACATGAATGCTGCTTTTGAAGTATTAATTTTTTTTTCTCCCAAACACAAGCTTGTTTATTTGTGTCTTGCTAGAGGCAGGGGTGAGTCTGCCACCACTTTGCTGATGTCCTAAGCATAGCTTAGTCTGCCCATGGCAAATCTCCATCTGTCTGTTCCTTCTACCCTGTTTCTCTGCAGAAGTGTTGCTGGGGGTGGGGGTTTCTCTTACCTTGAACAATTTGGAATTCATATCACCAAGTGAGTTTCTTCACTCTTAATAGAGGTGACTGTCCCCCTTTTTCTCTTTACGTAATAAGTACAGTAAATGTGTCCAATTCAGAAAGCCCTTGGGCTTCAATTCTTAGCCTCCCCTAATAAGGCCTCTTTCCAACTCAGTTCCAGGAAAGCTGGCTGCAGGAGCTCAAGCCAGGAAAGGCCGCCCCAGGCCTCAGCTCATAAAGCCAAGGTGTGTCTGAGCCCCTCAACTCCTGTCAGCCTTGGCTCTTGAGCCTTCACTCCCTGGCTGCTGTCAAGAGTTCCCTGCCTCCTGCCAAAGAACCTAGGCTGGAGACGGAAAGGAGTCAGATTTCTGTCTGCAGAAGGGACTGGGGCTTCCAGGCTCCCCATGTCTTCCCTGTAGCAACCACCGACCTTATCAGCAATCTCCATCACATCCATAATACTCTCGTGATCCCTTCTTCCTAGCCTCCCATCAGAGTTGCAGATGCCTTCGTTCCAGTTCTCTGATGCTTCTCCCCCTTACCCCAGTTGCCGCTGTCCCTTCCCTTGTACCTCTGCTTTCCAAACTGGCCTCCTTTGCTCCCGCCCCCTTCCTTCACCCCAACTCCCCCATCCCCCACCCAGGGCTCACGTCCCCTGGTTCCCTGCCCCCCCCTTCAACCTCCAAATCTTTTTCTATGGACTCCCTGTCTCTCTGCCTCTCCGCTGAGTTCCTTTCGGGTCTGTTTCCTTTGACACTGCTCCCAGGCCTGATGCCAAGTTTCAGAGCCATTAGTGAGGTGCCTTGCTGACTGAAACACAAATCAAGACTGATCCGGGTACAATTAGCAGCTGCTCGCACCTCATCTGGAAAGCATTAGGCAGCCCTGGGAGTGGAAGGGGGAGACGGGGAAATATTGGTGCCAAACAGAATAGATCTCCTATTTGGAACATGAAAGAAACCTGACCCTGTAGATATATAACTGCCAAGAAGATATGTATAGACAAGGCGGAGTGGAAAAATCTTACCTTTGGCATCCCTCAGTACCTACGCACTTGACAGAGGGTTCTTCGTACTTGGTTCGAGGGGCTAACTGTCAGGCAAGAGAAAAGGTGTGTTGCACTTAAAAAATGACTCGGGAATCCTTTGCTTCTTTGCAGCACACTCTTGTCTTGGCCCTGCTTCCAGAAAGGAGAACGCTTTTAAGAATCACCTGGCTCTGAGTTTAAATTGTGAATGTTAATGCATCAGGACCAGAGGGAATCTCAGCTCTGCATTTAATCAAGCAGATCGCTGTATCACATAATCTGCTCTTGTTCTCTGCTACAGCCTTCTCCTAGCGCTCTGCTCTTGTCCCTTCTAGCTCTCACAGTTACAGTCAAGGATGGATGATGTAATGAGTTGTTGCTGTCTATCTTCCAGCTCAATGTGAGCTCTGGGGGAGGTGGTAGGTGAACGGGTAGATGTGTCTGTTCTCTTCGGAATTATCAGTACTCGTGATGTACACACTAGGGGTTGATGGAGGAGGTCCTTCTGTCCATGTGTCACTTTCATTGGTTAATGAATAAAGAAACTGCCTTGGCTTAGTTGATAGGGCAGAACTTAGGTGGGGAAGACAGAACTGACTGCTGGGAGGAAGAAAGGAGGAGTAAGAGGGGAACGCCATGGAGCCGACAGAGGACATGCAGAATCTTTCCCGGTAAGCCACTGCCATTTGGCGATACACAGATTAATAGAAATGGGTTAAACTGAGATGTAAGAGTTAGCCAATAAGAAGTCAGAGCTAATGGGCCAAGCTGTGTTTTAATTAATACAGTTTCTGTGTAGTTGTGTCGGGCTAAGTTAGCTGGGCGGCCAGGAGGAACAAGCAGCCCCCTACCTATTACAAGGTGTTTAATAAATACTTTAAAAATGTGCCCCACCCTTTTTTCTTGGCAATACTAGGAACTGAACCTAGGACTTCAGACTTGCTAGGAAAGTACTCAGCCACTAAGCTGTATACAGCCCCAGGCCCTACAAATGATCCCCCCCCCCCCCCCCGCCGCATCTTAAGGAATTAGCCCAATCCACAAGGCTTATCACAAGTCATCCTTGGGGCTAGTTTTTTGCCATGCCTGATGGCCTGAGTTCGACCCTCAGACTATCTGGTAAAAGGAGAAAACAGATGCCCATAGGTTGTCCTATAACTGTAGGGTGTATGACAACATCACCCATATTCACAATAAATAAATAAATATTAAAAACCTATTTTTTTAGGGGCTGGAGAGATGGCTCAGCAGCTAAAAGCACTGACTGCTCTTCCAGAGGACCTCTTCCCCAGGATCCACATGGCAGCTCACAACTGTCTGTAACTCCAAGATCTGATGTCCTCACCCAGACATGCATGTAAGCAAAACACCAATGCACATAAAATAAAAAAGGTAAATGTGAAAAT
Organism: Chionomys nivalis; assembly: GCF_950005125.1. Lineage (NCBI taxonomy): Eukaryota > Metazoa > Chordata > Mammalia > Rodentia > Cricetidae > Chionomys > Chionomys nivalis. The sequence goes on along the minus strand of NC_080088.1, from coordinate 46,999,392 downwards.
AATTTAAAAAAAATTTTTTTTAAAAAATCACTCTTTGCTGGGTGGTAGTGGTACATGCTTTTAATCCAGGAACTTGGGAGGCAGAAGCAGGCAGATCTCTGTGAGTTTAAGGCCAGCCTGGTCTACAGGGTGAGTTCAAGGACAACCAGAACTACACAGAGAAAACCTGTGTTGAAAAAAACCAACAAAACAAAACAAAAAAACAAACAAACAAACAAAAAAAACTCTTATTCCAAAGAGACTCCCTAGTCTACTCGTCCTAATCGAATGCATCTGAAGAGGCATTTGGGTAATTTCCCATGTGATTAAGACTCCCAACTACATTATGAGAAGCTTGAGGCTTAGACAGTTGGATCTCCCCATCTTCTGAGAGTCTGAATGTTCTTGATGCCATCTTCCTTTTCCAACCTCATCTTCATGTATTCTCTCATGCCAACAGGTATTTGATGGTAGTTGATTGAGAAGCCTTAGGATGGCCAAGCACTGTTTAGACCTCAACTACAGGGCTCAAGGGTTGGCTGGATTTGGGCTTGGATAAAAGCCATGGTTTCTTGTGTCCCAGAGATACCTCATTCCTTTTTCACAGCTGAATATCATGATCCACAGTACCAGGCCTTCTCTCCCACAGGGGAGAGGATGTTGCTCCCCAAAACTAAGTGGACTGTTCCCCTTGAAAATGAAGAAAACTAGCTCACAGTATTCTGTCATAGACAGAAGAACTTGGTCTTGTGTAAAATTCATCTAATGCTTCAACTGCTTCTCAAACACTTGGGGCTGCTTGCAGCCCAACACATCCTTTTTCAAGAACACCCCCCCCCATCATCTTAAAACACATGCATATTTTAAGGGATGTTTAATCCATATGCTTTTAATTTACTTGCCCTTAAATCATCGAAATATTGTTATGAAAGTCTCGTTTGATGTGTAAGAAACTTTATGAGAATTATTTGGAAATTTAAAAATTTTGCTTTTAGCAGGGAAAAACCAGGAAGTTGGGTTTTTGCAAGCGTTTGTTGCCTTTAATACAAAAAGATTTGACAGTTTTTCCAAATCTTAATGTCGTAGGACTTGAGGAGTCTAGAGCCAATGGCCTAAGACACTGCCTCTTCTGTAAGCTGTAAATAGATGTCTCAAGCATGTGAGGCTGGTACTAATCTAATCGTAATCCGTGACCCTTAATTTAGAGCAATGGAAATGCTTCATATCTGCAGGATCCCAAGTGTATTTAACAACCAATACCCCAAAAGTGGATTTCATGTGCATCCCATGTGCAAATGTCTTGTCCTGGACTCGGTACCTTCTCACATAGATGAGAAATGAATCCAACAGGATTAGAGAAAACTTTAGAAGTTTGGAAGAACCTAGCAAAAAAAAAATCCACATGAATAGTGTGAAGATGGAACGCTCTAGAACAGAATTGCTTAATCTCAGGCAGGAAACCTGGGCTGTCCTATGCTGTCTATAAAGCCTTGCCCCAAATTGAAAATTCTGATCTATATACAAGTGAAGTCGGGAGATAGGTGAGGTCGATCAGATTCAAGCCAATGCTGATGTTATATGCATGCACACACATCTGCACAATGCTTATATAACAATGTCCTTAGTCAGTGAGGCCAAAGTGGGTAAGTGATAAGGATCAAAGAAAGCCTGTAGTACTTCTGACAAACCAAGATCAGGGCACAGTTGCTGAAGGAAGTGTAACTACAGATTGCATATGACAGGAATTTGTATCCATGGGTTCCCAGGCCCAGATAATAGGCTCCCCAATTCCAAATAGGGGCATGCAGAGTGGACCGGAGGACAGGACGATGGGTGTGCGCAGGCTACCATGGTCTTAGCAGGCACTGGGAAGCCAAAGTTCATGCAGGTCAGTGTTCCTAGGCTAGCCTGCCTGCCTCCCATTGTCTCCTCTTCTATGCCACCTTGCAGTTCAGTCTAAAAGGAACACAATCCTGTCTGAGGCTACCAGGAGTGATAGTCAGCGCACATTCCCCGAGGCTTGCCATCTGTCAGGCATGGCACAGCCACCGTCTCAGAGAACAATGATGGATTTGCTTTTGGTCCCCAAGCTCAGAGAGCACTTTCTGGTGCAAGAGACCATCTTCATTTTCTTCTGTAGGGGTAGGAACAGAAACAATAGAAGGGAGAATGAAAAAGAGAAGGAAGAGAACAAGAGAGTAGCCTTCCTAACAAGAAGAAATGGCTGTCTAAAAAGTTCATACAGTGGCGGCAAAGGCGAGTAGACAATGAAGTATGAGCTCTAAGAGCTCATCCCAAAGAGGTTATTTTGAACCAGCTGGGAAAAAAAGGAGGCTGCTTTCCTGGCTTAAAGAGGCTTCGGTCAAAAACTAGCACATTGCTTTCTCACTCTGGTCAGGGCAAATGCTTCCACTGTGGAGAAATGAGTAGTCTCCCAGCCCAATATGCTGGCTCAGATGTGCATGCTTCAGCGGATAGCGGTGAATCCACACATGGAAAACTGTGCTCAGAAACTCCTGACTCTAGCACTTACATCTCCCGGTGCACATGGAAGGGACTGAGGAGACTGCCAAAGCTACAGAGTCCACCCACACCGCAAGGGATGCTGTCCTGATGCACTTTGGAAACTGAAGCGAACTATGGTGGGGAGCCCCTTCCAGGGTTAAACACGGGCACCTTGAGCGTGGACTTGACTCTTTGTGAGACTCTAAGTTTGCTAACCCTGCCAAATACTGCAGGGAGATCATGGACTACCATGTCTGGTCATCCATATATTTTGGAATACTGAAGGAGTCTGGAGGAGCTAAGCATCCTAGACGGCCAAGTGTTCAGTCTTTTGGTGACAAAACTTCACTCCTTTCAATGGTCTTTCAATAAAGTCTCTCTCAAAGGGATAAACGTTTTTCTTGGTTTCTTAAATTGTGGATTTAATTTCACTTAAGAACTGTCGACTACAAATTATACTATAATAAGAGACACTCTAGCCTGAAAGTTCCATGAATGAGGAATTTGTGCAAAAACTGGTAAACCCCAAATAAGATCGATCATCTTTGGAAATAAACTGATGCCTTATTTCCCTGCCCTGAATATAGGTCGTTAATATGTTATGTGACATGATAGAATTAGGAAAAACAGGGAAAAGGATGTCTGGGGATTCTTTCTGCAGGTGTGTGTGTGTGTGTGTGTGTGTGTGAGAGAGAGAGAGAGAGAGAGAGAGAGAGAGAGAGAGACAGAGAGAGAGAGAGAGAGAGAGACAGAGACAGAGACAGAGACAGAGAGAGACTTCAAGTGCACTACTCTCTCATTTTCCACCTTTATCCTTTGAGACAGAGTCTCTCACTGAACCTGGAGCTAGGCTAGCTACCAGCAAGCCATGATGATCCTCCTGTCTCCACCCCAAAAGCATAAAATTACAAACCTCTGCAGCTACCCCTGGCTTTTTATGTGGTTCTGGGGCTCCAAGTTTAGGTCCTCATACTTGTGCAGAAAGGACTGTTGTCCACCCAGCCAGCTCCCCAGCCACAGTTTCTTATGAGCCTGAAAGTATTCAAAGTAAGTAGCTAAGGAGGGTCTAGGGAGATAGCATAGCCAGTGAAGTGTTCAGCCATGAAGCATGAAGATAGGAGTTTGAGCCTCAGAACCTACATTTGAAAAGCCAGGTGTGCAGGTATGCCCTGTGATTCCCCGGGGCTTCATAGTCAGCCAACCTGGCTCACTTGGTGAGTACCAGGCACGTGAGAGAAACTGTCTCAAATAAGAAGCTGAAGAAGCTAGGCACGGTGACTCAGGCCTTTAATCCCAGCACTTGGGAGGCAGAGGTAGGCAAAGCCAGGTGAGTTCAAGGCTGACCTGAGCTATATAGCGAGTTCCAGGCCAGCCAGGGCTATATAGTGAGACCCTGTCTCAAAAAAAGAAAGTGGATGACTGAAGGAACACTGGAGGCTGTCCTCTGTCAAACAGGAGAGAGAGAGGGAGAGAGAGAGAGAGAGAGAGAGAGAGAGAGAGAGAGAGAGAGAGAGAGAGAGAGAGAGAGACCTTTGAGTGATGACCTTTGTAATATTGGGAATTTCAAATACATCCTGCAGAAGATTACCATGTGAATTAGATCGAAAGAAATGCCCACTATACCTACTAGAGTATTTATCACCCAGTACACATTCATGAATTGCCCTATCCCAAATGCCTTTGGGCAACATGGGTTGAAATTCATTCACCTTTCTTCTGCAGTTCTGATTATCAACCATCACAATTGGGCTCCCCTGGAACGCTGATGGTTCCTGCCAGATGAGCTCCTTCTCCTCTGCCATGGACTTGCTATAGTTCCAGCTGCAGCACTAATTAAACTCAAAAAGAGGATCCCATCTGTGAATAAAGTATTTTTGCTTTAGCCTACACATACTAATTTTAGCCCGTTAAAATACTTTTTTTTCTTTTGACTTACTTTCTAGCTTTTGACTAAGCCCCAGATACAGGACTTAGATAAGTTCTGAGTAGATGAGGCTATGATGTCAACAAAAAGCAGTTGTAATCTACGGATCATTAAAAGGATAACCATGCTCAACAACCTATTCATAGCATCTCACTCCGATTGTTCTGTGATAACTATTTAAACCTCTACCTTCTTGCCCAATGTCCCAAAACTAATTATCTGTAATACCGGCAGTACCCGGCCGGGAGACTCCGGAGCCCACGCTTCTAGCTTCTGCTGTGCTGTCATAACTTTTGGTTTCTTCCATGTAATCAAAGGGTTTTGAAATAGCTTCAGGCTTTGAGAGGGGAGGCTGGTTCTTTTGATAAAGTAGGTTAAGAGGAGGTAAGAAGAAAAGGAAAGGAGAATCAGAAAGCTATAATTGCAGGAGATCAAAATATCCCACCCTGGGGCAAAGAAGGAGGTGCAGGGGTGGGATAACGAACACGAAGGATGATTGGAAAGGCCATATGGAAAGCTACCATTTTATAAGCGTTCTAAGTATATACTTTATGTTTTTATAAGCCAACTAAACACACAATCATATCAAAGAGTTTAAATGGAATTATACAGGGATGATGCTCCTCCCAGAATTTATAGGATGCCAAACTAAAAACTCAGTGCCGGGTGTGGGATATCTGCTTTAGAGTTGTTGGTTCGGGTTTCTCAGAGACCTTAAAAATGATACAGGATGTTGTTGTTTCTCTTGGTTACCCACCAGTACTCGATGGTAGATCCTATGATGTTAGACATTGCATGCCTTGCTCATCAGGGCATGGGAAAATCAAGCTGGTAGCAATTAGGAAACTTCCTCCCTGATGACAAGATACCACAGTACTGAGCAGTGCTGTGCAGGCTGCTGGGGCAGAAGAGGCAGTCACAGTCTTGCCTAGCTAGGAGTCCTGGGAACTGTAACAATAACTGATATGGCAATATGTGCCCATGGGAGCAAACGTGGAATGAATGTTATGGGGATAGCCAACCACTTTCTGGCTGAATTTAAAGTCTGCGCTATAGGAGGAAATGCCTGCCTAATATTGTAAATCTGGCCAACAGCCCATGGTTGGGGCACTTACAGGACCCAGAGGTTAATCTACTACTATAATTTTGCTAAATGGACATAGCATCAAGCTGTACTCTAGATCTGTATCTCGATACCCATACATTAGTGCAGCTATCAGCCCTCATCAGAAAGAAGCATCTTTGTTCAGTGTGTGTCGGAAATGAAGGAACTCACAATGGACCAGTGCGGAGAGGAAATGTCTGTGGGGTATTCATCCACAAATAAGGCATCTGTACATCATCCCATCTCCCCAGGTTTCAGGAACCATCATGGTAAGAGAGATAGAAAGATTGCAAGAGCCAAAGTCCAGGGAAGATCTGGCCAAAACCGTGTCTTCTGGGCTGGACAGGTCCAATGCTCTCATAAACTCATAGGAGCCATTGTGGCTTCCTTAAGGACAAAGCAGTCAATCCTCCAGTGTGGAGGCAGGAGGAGCTTACAAGCTTTGACCCCTACCTGAGGTACTATTATTCCTTGAGTATATGGGCCCAGGTAGATCAACCACATGCCACTGAATGGCTCCATACCCCTGATTTTGATGAGTTATGGGGGAGGGGGGAAATGACAAGAAATTGGGAGGGGATAGGGATCGAAAGTGTACCTGGGAGGAATTAGTGGTAGGAATATGGGGTGAATATGATTAACATACATTGTGTACACTATGAAATTCTCAAAGAATTGATTAAAAATATATTTAAGATGTTCCTCAAATATTTGATGTTCTCAAGCTGAGTATCTAGAGAATCTCAGGACTCTGCGGGGATGAGAATGCCTCTGAAAAGCTGTCCTCTAGAAAGGAGGATAAGTAGCGGCTGGGTATAACGGCACAGGCCGTTAATGTCTGCACTTGGGAAACAGAAGACATGGATCTCTATGAGTTCAAAGCCAACCCGGTGTACCTAGAGAGCTCCAATTCAGCCAGGGCAACATAGAAAAACCTCCCCCCTCCTGCTGCCATCTCCCCAAAAAGGTGAAACAAGTAGAAGTTGAGGGGGAGGTAGGCTTTTCCATCAGACTTCTTTCTATAGGAAAGACACTTTCACAAAACAAAGATGGGGGTCTGCCATCTGATCAGGCACAGGTGAGAGAAGGTGGCTGTTCTCCAGGGCACTTCATCTGCACAAGATGATCCCTGCCAATGTGCACACCCTACTAACCTTCTCCAGCCTGGGCCACCTACTTCCTGCCAGCTGCCGAGCCCCTCCCCTGCTAAGCTCTGTCTAAGACTGTCCATCTCCTGATATTTGGGGATCTCACTTCATACAAGGCTTCTGTGCCAGTGCAGGGAGTAGATTTGTAGGCTTTATTTCTTCTTAAATCCCCATTAATCTGTATATTGCCGTTGCATTTCCTAGACTAAAATTAATGACCTTTTCGTGAGGAAAAGAGTAAACTTAGATTTTTTTTCCCTGCACAATCAAAACACTCCAGTTCTTGGGGTTGGAGAAATGGCTCAGCAGTTAAGTTGTTCTTACAGAGGGACCAGGTTCAGTTCCCAACAACCGTATGGCAGTTCGCGACTGTCTGTAACTCCAGTTCCAGGGGATCTGGCACCTTAACACAGACATATATACAGACAAAACAATTCTTTTTTATTTTTTTAACAATCCAGTTCTTTAAAAACTCCAAGAAGACAACAGTCATGGAAACAGCACTGGTTTGTACTGTTAGATCCTTCATAAATGTCTGTTGAAAGTTCATTCATGACAGAACCAGTCAGAGAACTTCTCTGAACACACAGCACCCAATTTGAGAATTCGGATTCTATTGGCTCTCTTTTTAGACAATCTCAGTGGAATCATGACCAGTTTTACCCTCTGAAGGCTTCCTACCTTTGGTAAGATGACCACTGGGCAAATGCCGCAGGTATAAGTCTATAGTCGGAACCATGTGCACAGACCCAGAAGAAGGAAAGGGGGTCATTCCTGCTGCCAAGATGCTTCCCCAGTAGCAGAGAGTCTAGCCCGAGAGACATGAGAGAATTTGCTGATTCTAGAGGGGAGCAGAAACTAGGAGCCAGCAAGGTTGTGGCCCTAACCCAGCTGGGAAGCCAGAGGAGACTTTGAATGGAAAAGACTGTCCTATCCTGGGCATGTGTGTTGCAATGGGTTGTGGTGTGAGGGATGTTTGTGGCAACTATAAACAGGAACTGTTGTGTCCTTATTAGGAATAATCATTTCTCCAGGCAAAGCAGGGACCCTTGAGGCTTTTAAACACACTCTGCTTGAGAATTCCTTTCTCTGCCGAAGACCTAGCCTGTCTATTCCAGTCCTCTGAGAACTCATTTAAGCTTAGTCCTATGGTTGTTTCTGAGTCTGCTGCTTGGCAGGGCCCGAGAGAAGAAAAAGACTAAGATTCCATGGATCTGGACCCACCTTGATAGCAGCTGCTCACAAGAGCTGTCTATTCCCCAACACAGGGCCTTGTGTCTCTTTCTCCCTCTAGGGTGGCCTCATGAGCCAACAGGCCTGGCAAACATTTAGCGAAGGCAGAACACTGGGGTGGAATGGGATGCTCAGCAGGCTGCATTTGGAGAACTTAGCATTCAACAGAGAGCAGGGCCATGGAAAGAGCAGAGGGGCATCTCACACCTCCTGAAGGATGGATGGACCTCAGTGCCCATGGCCACTTTGATCTGCCTTGCCCTATAGAGAGTTGATTAAACATAAACTATTACTCAAACAGAATGGTTTGAAATTCTTGCTTTGCCTCTTCCTATATTTGTCTTATTAAGTCCTAGAGTAAGACGAGCCAAGTACAGTCATGCTTGCTTAATGATAGGCACCCATCTTGAGAAATGCATCATTAAGTGATTTCATCACTATGTCAATATCCCAAGGGTGTTCACAGAAGTCTAGATGTTATGGCCTACTACACCCCTAGGCTGTGTAGTGAGGGAGGTGGGGATCTCAGAGCTCCAGTCACGGTGGACTTTAGGGAAGGAAGAGGCTCAGGTAGGCTTTACAGTGCTGAGAGGTTGGGAGGGGGTCACCTGGGCAAGTACAGAAGAGGATTTAGGTAAGAGCTTCCGGATGAAGAAAGCAGAAGCTTGGCAGTGGGTACCACTTCAGGCTTTGTTGTTTTACGATTTCATTACCACAAAGTGGAGCAGGGAGCTAAAGATACCCCCAAAGCATCATATTGAGGCTCACAGCAGTGGGAATTGACACCTAAGGCCTTCTGTCTCTAGATGTCTTTCCCTTGCCTGGTCCGCAGCTCGCACTCACCATTTCAGGGCCCATTCACATCCTGCAAAGAAGGTCTCACCTCACTCCTGATAGGGTCAGATGCTATGGCAGTCTGAATGCTATTGGTCCCTGTAATCTCACAGAGAGTGGCATTATTAGGAGGTGTGGCTTGGTTGGAATGGGTATGGCCTTGTTGGATGAAGTGTGTCACTGTGGGGAAGGACTTTGAGATTTCCTATGCTCAGGATACCACCCAGTGTTTCAGTCAACTTCCTGTTGCCTGAAAGATGCTCACAGCACCAAGCCTGCCTGCACACCACCATGTTCCCATCAAGATGATAATGGGCTGAACTTCTGAAACTATAAGCAAGCCACCCCAATTAAATGTTTTCTTTATAAGAGTTAGCATGGACATGTGTCTCTTTCCAGAACAGTTCTCACTAGGACAGATGACCTTCTGCTAAGAGTTCATATTTTTTCATGTAATTTTATGTCTCAATTGTTTATCTAATTGCCTCTTACTAGCTGAAGCAAAGGTGACTGTGTCTTACTTATTTCTAGTGTTGGGTACTGTTCTTGAGCCAGAATGGGTTCAACGTAAGTTTATGGAATAAATTCATACATTTCAAAGCAATATATTGGTCCCAGAGACATATCAAACCAGGTCTCTGAGATGTTTGGGCTTAGAGTTTTCTTAAGTTTGAGGGCTTTTTTCAGAGAAGGGGGAGGGATTATTTATAAAATAAATAAAAATCGGTGTGGAAGAGATTAATGAAAGGGCAGCCAAGAAATGCATAGAGAAGGGTTTGGAGAATGGGTGGGCCCTGCTGAAGGGGGGAGGGGAAGGGGAGCATGTGGACAGGGAAAGGGGCAGGGTCCTCGGAAGCCTACCCTGACCCCTGGGCAGGCTGTACAGGAACTTCTTCCCTTTGGGTTGAAGAAGGTGACTTGAGGATGACTTAAGAAAAGCGTGTAAGAGGGACAGTATATACCCAACATGCATTTATTGAATTTTGGTCCTTCATTTTAAGCTCCTGGTTCTTGGGTCAGTAGACAAAACCCTAGTTGCCCTCCAGAGATATCCTGCCTCTATCGCTATAATGGCACAACCCCAGATTTGAATAGTCTTGAGTCTTGGATCCCCCAACCCCAAGGTGCCCAGGACAGCCTGGTCCATTCCCCACTCCCCACACATGTCTGTCCCTCCTCCCCATCCCCAGATGAGGGAGGCAGCTTCTTCTTGGTTTCCCAGACTAGGAGAAGCCTGTTTTCAGTTAAAGCTCTGGTCACACACAGATGCCTTTCCCATTACTCTTGTTTTTCTTCTTGAAGTGTAACATTTCCAATTAACTCTCCACAGGGGATCCCGCCCTGCTGAAGGGTGGAGGGGAGCATGTGGACAGGGAAAGGGGGCAGGGTCCTCGGAGACCTGCCCTGGACAGCCTACAACTGACCCTTGGGCCGGCTGTAACAGGAGCTTCCTTCCTTTGGGTTGAAGAAGGTGACCCTGTGGCCAGTTTCAGCACATGTCACAGGTCAGGTCTGCCATCTCAGTGACTAAGTCTGGGAAGCAAACTGTTCCCTGATCCATTTTATTGATCCTTTAACTCTAACTGCCTCAAGATACTAAACTACCCTAGTCCATCTGCAGTGGGGGCAGGTGGGCATGAATGGTAATTTTCCTTATCAGTGGCCTTTGGAGTTTCCTGACTTTGACGGGTGTCAAGACAGTGAAGGCAGATTCCAGAAGAAAAGAGCGCCTCTTCTTCGTGGGTCTCTGTCCTTTAAAATTCTGCTTCGAGTCCTGTGAACATGGGACTTTGTCTTGCTCTTAGAATCCTACATGAAGAGTTTAAAAACAAAGACTGTTGGCCTCGGTCATTCACAGGTTTCCAGTTTGGAGCGCATTTTATCTGCCAGCAAATTCCTACAGCATGGAAATGAAAATGTGCACAGGATTTTGTCTTCTCGCCCATCCAGGGAGCTGCCTGTGTGACAGAAACTGCATAGCAATTAAGGTGCTGAGGGACTGAGCTAACTCAGCCACTAGCGTGTACACACACACACACACACACACATTCACACACGCACGCACACACGCACAGGAACTCTTCAGACAGGAAATTCAAACTCGCTCCTTAAGAAAAGGTGTTTTCCTGGGTCCCGAAGGCTGGCCCAAACTTGTCAAACCAGCAAGTGCCTAAGTTGTGAATGTCAAGTGTTGCTGTGTAAGAGTCCTTGGTGTGGGTGTTTTTTTAAAACATGAGCTATTATAAAGCATGCATTGTGCTAGGGAACGCTGCCAGCACTTGGAGATTTGCAGAGACTGACTGCCATGAAGCAACCCCAGCCAGCCATGCAAGTGGGCCGGGCTCCATCTCTGCCCGTTTGGAGCGCCACTTCAGGACTCCTTGACCCTAGGTTTCCTGACTGAAGGATCATCTGATTGGTTCAGGGAAGGCAAAAGGAATTGAAACCTCCTCCCCACGCGCGCGCGCGCGCGCACACACACACACACACACACACACACACACACAACCCTCTTGCAGCAGGAGGAACAAAAGCTATGGGAAATGGACTGTGGGGAACAGCAGGGGGTCAAGAGCTCTTTGCTTTGAAGGGAAGAACTGGAGATTCCTGTCAGATTGGAGGTCCAGGGCACTCTAAGAAGTAAAGAACACGGGCTATTTATAATCCTATGCAAAACAGGCTTGATTACACCTTGAAGCTCCTGTGCCCCGCCCCCAGGCACCTGGGTGCAATTATCAGGGTCCCCTCCACCTAGAAGAGCATCCAGCTCTCTCTCGTTCCCAGCCAGGTTCTCCTCCACATGCTCTTCCACTTTTGGAAACGAACTTCAAGGAGCCAGATGGAAGAGGCACGCTGGCTGCGGACCCTGGAAATACATCACTGCTTCCCTGTCCTACCTCTCCCTTAAACTTTCCCATCTGCGACTTGCTGATTCGTCCACATCATCCGTCTTAGTAACTGATTTAAATCCTGATAAAAGATGGGACGATGATCATGTAATTAGTAATATTCGGTGCACAGCCTTCGCATGAAGAGTGTAAGACTGGTAACTTTGGAAAGGAAAGATCATGGTCATAGTCTTCGGGGACCAAACCTGTTACAATAACACCCCCTCCCCCAACATCCTTGTTGAAACTTCATCCCCAGTGTAACAGTATAGGGGTGGGGGATGGAGAGACATCATCTGAGATGTTAGTCATCTAACCCTTGTGAATGAATTCAAACTATTTTTAAACAGGCTTGCAGAGTGGGTTTCGCCCTCCTGTTCTTCAAGGCCACATTTGCAACAGAGAGACAAGCCCTCCCCATCAGATGACAAACCTAGAAGCTCATTGGCCAGTCGCTCCCAGTCTTCCGATGGTGACAAACACACTATCCAGACTTGACAGATATGGCTGCATGAAATGTACCAAGGGGCCGTCCAAGTGGATGGCAGAACCCACCCAAGGGATAATTAAGCGCTTCAGTAAGGAAGACACTCAGGTGGAAGATCGCCATGGGCTTTGAACAGGAAAAGTCTCTCTGAAATGATGTGACTAAGACAAAATGGGAAAAATGAAAAGGAGCCAGGCTCACAAAGTATAGGAGACAGTTCTTTGCAGAGGAGGGAAGTAGGGTATGCAGAGTGCTACTGGCTGGGATGTTGTGTTTTACTTAATAGAGAACATATTGCCTATGTTGTTTTTCTCCAAAACAGTTTTATCTGTAGAGTATTTCATTGTTCTAGTTTGCTTTCTGTTTCTGTGATGAACCATAGACCGCAACAAGTTGGGGAGGAGAGGCTTCGGTTCTTCTTTCTCTTCCCCATCCAGCAAAGGAAACCAGAGCAAGGGCCCAAGGCAGGAACCAGGAAGCAGGCACTGAATCCAACATCTGGAACCGGCTGGCTCCTCCTGGCTTGTCCGGTTACCTTTCTCCGACAACCCAGGCCCATTTGTGGAGGTGTGGCAATGTCACAGGGGGACCAGCCCTCCTACACCAGCTAACACCAAGAAAGCCTGACAGATGTGGTGTCAGGCCAAGCTGATGAAGGCAGTTTCTCAGCTGAAATCCCCTCTTCCCAAATGTGTGGAGATGTCCAGGGGTAAAGCTAGTATTTTGGTTTTTGAACCAAAATACTGTCTGAAAAGATGGGCTATACTACTCTTTTATCAAGTTAAAAAAAAAGAGTTGTCTTGTATATTGAAATGGCTGAACTTATACCAGATGATACAAAATTCATTATTATACTACTATAATAATGAATTATAATTATATAATATTATATATTATTCTGAATTTATACCAGATGACTTCATTATTCATTCAGGTACAAGACATAATCAGGAATAGGCTTTGTCCTATATATATAACACACATCCAATTCCATAAGTGTCTGCCAGGTCCTCTAGCACAAGATAAAACAGAAATTGATCAATTATTGATTGGAAGTATATGGCAGGCCTCAAAATTTCATAAAGAACATCATGTCAATAGCAAAGGTTTAAATAAAGAGTTTCCTATTATATGGCAACAAGCTAAGGAGAGTACAAAGAGGCGTTCTACTTGCTTTTTTTATAGCCAAACACCATTGCCTGCAGGGAATAGTCCAAAGGGTACTCAGAGAAATGAGATCTGGCAGATGGATGTGTTCCACTTTATGGAATTTGGAAAATTAAAATATGTGCACCACACCATAGACACGTATTCAGGTAATCATGCATTTATTAGAAGTTATGGCCATCATGGATATTCCTGCACAAATACAGAAAATGGTCCAGCTATATATCTAAGAAAATAAAGTGGTTTTTTGCTCATTATAATCTAAAGCATATTATATGTATAATGTATATATTATATATATGTAGGATTATAACAAATAATCCTACAGGTCAGGCAGTTATAAAAGGTCAAATCGAACTATAAAGGATATGCTGAGCCGGGCGGTGGTGGTGCACGCCTTTAATCCCAGCACTTGGGAGGCAGAGGCAGGCGGATCTCTGTGAGTTCGAGACCAGCCTGGTCTACAAGAGCTAGTTCCAGGACAGGCTCCAAAAATCACAGAGAAACCCTGTCTCGAAAAACAAACAAACAAAAAAAAAGGGATGGAAAATAACCCTAGAAATAGATTGTATAATGCTTTATTAACCTTGAATTTTCTTAACATTGATGAGAAAGAAACAATGGCAGGAGAGAGACATTGGATAATGGAAAAAACTTCAGAATTGAATCAAGCAGTGTATTTCAAGGATGTGTTGACTTCACAATAGAAACCAGGAGATGTGCTACATTGGGGAAGGGGTTTCATTCTTGATTCCACAGGAGACAAAAATTAATAAAGATTTTCTTTCAAAAAGGGAAACCTTTTGAGAAAGAGAAATGACAGCTCATCCACAATGGTGACAACCATACAGGTGGTAAGGAAACCATGTCTTTACAGGAAAATTTACATCTTCAAAAATTCAAGAGACCCTGGATTTTTGGATGCTGACAAAGGAAAAATAACTGTCCAATAAGGGTCATCAAGAAAGAGGAATGTGACTTATTAGGAAAGGTGATCAAAACATATACATGGATATATTCAGCTGGATTTGGAGTTAGACAATGGCTCTGTAGTTCTCTAAATCCAAGCCTGTTCTTAAAAGGAACATTCAGAATTTCTGTCTTATGTCAGGGAAATCTGGTAGGGGACAGAAAGAAGACTTTAGGAAAAATTTTACTTTTTTTTGGTTTTTCAATAAAAATTTTACTTTCTCCATGTCTATTTTGTCTATATTGTATTCTTCATTGAATATATGTCTATATAAATAATGTTTAAGTTTTCCACGATGAACAGTAGAATTTCCTACAGTTCCTTTTTCTGCAACAATCTTTGAAGTTTCCAGGAAGAAGATGGGGCCCCACAGCAACAACTCCACCTGGTTAAGAAGACATCATGATGCTGATAGTGCTGCTGTAAGACTGGCTTTTGGGTACCAGCTGCTGACATGGTGCACCTTCTCATGATGTTCTGGCCAGAACTCCAAATAAGAACTTTGGAAAATACCCTATCAACTGCTCAAAAATAGTTTACTACTATGCTGGACAGTGATCTTGAAACTTAACCATCACTTTACTTTTGCAGGATCCCACAAAGAGATTATCACCCCCATGACAGCAGAAAGCAATTCTAGAGAACAACGCCCCCTTTCCCAAAAAAAGTTTGTCCTCAGGGTTGGGAACATCATTTAGGGGTTGTTGATTATTACTTGTATGAGGTAGAGGGTTGGGATGAAAACTATGTAGGTTCAAAAATTTTTAAAAAAAAATCATAATAGTGGATAATAGAGTGAATACTTGTGAGCTATTGTTTATGGATAATTTACATTGGTATAGTTTTTGTATATTGATACAAGTTCAAATTATATTTGTTACTTCTGTTTACAATATTTGTACACCTGTGCAAAGTTATTTTGTCAGATTGTATACATGCATTTCTACCCCTGTTTAGAACATTTTGTATATTGATACAACTTTTAGGATATATTTTTGTATTGCATTATATATAATTATTACCTCTGATCAAGATACTTATACATTGTTTACATTTTGAGGTCATTGTTCTCATTTGTTGCACATTTGTTTACAGATTATTTAATATTCTGACATGAAGTCTTAGTCCTTAAGTTACACAGGTATTAAATATTACAGGTCAATAGTTGTTCGTGTTTGTTATACATATAGTCAGATTAATTAGGTTTTTTAGATACATAGAGATTGTATTCTGTCTAGATAGGTAATCTTCAACCACTTCAAGGATCTGTAGAACATGGCATTTAAATAATTTAGGGTTCTGTTGACATGAGACATGATTGCTCCTGACAGCACCAATCTATTCCTGGGAGAATGTTGAGTACGGAAGACATTCCACTCAGAGTTTGCTTTCTTCTTGGCACAATTGGCCTTTGGGCAAGTAACTGCCCATGCCTCAACCACTGACAAAGTATACAGTATCCGGACTGGATAAGCAGGACACAAGGAAAAGGACTGCCAAACCTTGCCAAGACAGGGTAAGATAGTTCTGAAAAATTCTCTGCCTCTGAAAATGGTCTGTCTATTACTCTAGGCCTTAGCCAAAGTTGGTTGCCTCAACTTGCAAATGAGACTTTGGGTGATTGTTCAGGTAGCCAATTCTCTTAGTCATATACTGCTTGCTTTGGAAGCTGTTTGATTGCACTTCCTGCCTACTCAAGTAATATTATCTCCCTTCTCAGAGCTTCAATAAGGTTAAAGAGTAGATAGTTGTAGTTACCTTCCTCTTATGATTTAGCCAAGCTTATTTCTGATACAAGATTCAGACTCTTTGAAATAGAATGTTTATTAAAACATTTGTCATGTGTTCCTTGCTTAATATTGTCTATGTTGTTTATAATTTTATATTTGATATCTGTTCCTATTGTATATAGTTTGGTATCAGATTTGGATCACTCTTGTTTAGACAAAAGGGGAAGGTGATGGGGAAGCCTTGTTAACCAATTATCTTTAAGAAGTGGGACCAAGTTAGGGTGTGGCATTCTGGGACCCGGAGAAAAACAGGCTCACAGCTCAGGTGCTCTCTCTGTGGTTCCCATGCTACACAGCTGACCTTGGACGTCTCATTCAGGTTTTGTGAGTTTTCCCCTTATAATAAATAAAAATATAATTGGTTATATTTTAGCTAACCTGGTTATTTCCCAAATCGAGTTAACTTCTATACAGTGTCCTGCAAGAGTGCTAAACACTCTTAACTGTTGAGCCATCTCTCCTGTCCCCATGCATGGAGAAATCTTTTGGCTAAGTCAAAAATGTGTGATATGAAAACAGTGTTAGTCTGATGTTAACTTAATTAAAAATGCTTACTGTCAACCAGAGTTACCCCAGCTATAGTGAAACTGAGTAGGATAGGGTCTCTGTGATGCAGTTGTCAATTTACTCAGGACACTTAGTCCCTGTCCTCCTTTTTCATTGCTTCCCAGACACAAGCTGACCCCTAGATAGTCATCTGCACACATACAGCATGGAAAGGTGCAGCTCGCTCCTGCGCTCATCCCACCATCTCATCTCATCCTCGAGCTGATGGGTGTAGTTTCTAAGACACTAGTTCCCTTCAGACACACGAGGAACCACCAGATAGGAGAATAAGACAATCAGACACATGAAGAGAATCATTCAGGGATTCCATCTATTGGGTTATTTCAAAGTAAGGCAAAGGGAAGATGTCAGTGGGAACTGGGACTCATATCCAGCCCTGGAATTAAAAATAAATACAACACCTCCAAATACAGTTGTAAATGAAGGGTCAGTCCTTACCCTGGCTCACCTATGAGCCTCCTGTGTCTGAGTTCAGATATTTACCACTTGGAAACATCAATCTCTGTTTAATGGGGAACCTGGTATGCATTTCATCAGGATTGGAACTTTCAAGTTTCAACTTCAATTTTATACTTTATTTTTTATTTATTTTTCTTTTTTTCTTTTTCTTCTTGGATGAAGGACCCAGACATAGAACTTCTGGTAGACACTTTTCCCTTTTCCTTTTTTTTTTTTTCCAAGACAGGGTTTCTCAGTGTAGCTTTTAGAGCCTGTCCTGATGTTTGCTCTTGTAGACCAGGCTGGCCTCACAGAGATCCATTGTCTCTGCTGGGATTAAAGGCGTGTGCCACCCCTGCCTAGCTACTTTCTTTTTATTGGTCAAATTTCTCTCTCTCTCTCTCTCTCTCTCTCTCTCTCTCTCTCTCTCTCTCTCTCTCTCCCCGAGAAAGGGTTTCTCTCTTGCTTTGGAGCCTGTCCTGGAACTCTGTATATCTGCCTGTCTCTGCCTGTCTAGTGCTGGAATTAAAGGCATGCACCACCACAGCCCGGCTTTTCCTTTTTTTTCTTCAGAGAGTTGCATCTTGGATTAACTTTGGTTAGTGCTGTCTCTGTCATCTCTGGGACTATAGCAAAAACCTTTTGTGTATCCCTCTGGGTTGCTAAAAGGCACCCCAGTAACACCCTTTGACTTTCTTTCCTTCAGTCTTAGCCAGCCCAGGAGAAGGAGCCACAGGAACCAGGAACAGAAAATATTATTAGAGCTTGTATCATAATTCCAGGAACGATCCCCAGGAATCTAAAACAGAAGATTGATATGTTTATCAAGAAAGATAACACTTGTCAACAAAGAGCCCTTTTCAAGCCCCAGGATAAACAGAGGGCCTCTCCGGATTGCCCTCTGGCTTGGTGCCTGGACAGGACGCCTGTCCTCCTCTAGAGAGAATAGCCTGCTGACTTCATCCAGCTTCCAGTCCTTCCCCACGCAGGTTCCAGCTCTCAGTCACAGGCTACTGCTTCCTCCATGTTTCTTTACTTTAAGGGAATACTCAAGGATGATTAAGAATGTTGAAGGAAATAATTCCTCAGAAGAGATGTAAAAGGCTAGACATGCATAATATGGTTAAACAATGACTAACACAGGCCCATTTAGTCCCTTGCCTGTTCCTTTGGGCCATGGCATTGTTTAGACTAGCTTGAGGGCCAAGGGCAAGGGATGGCTCATCCCCAAGTGGCCCTCACTGTCAGACATCTCTTCACTATTTGGGGAAGGAGCATAGACCAAGATCTAGGCAACTGAAGCATGTTTTAGAGATGTGGTCTTGGACAAATCTTTAACCTAACATAACCTTTCAGTTTCATTACTGGTTGAACAAAGATAATATTTCTCACCCCTTAGAACAGTGGTTCTAAACCTGTGGGATATTTACATTACAATTCATAACAATAGCAAAATTACAGTATAAAGAATCAGTAAAAACAATTTTATGGTTGGGGGGGTCACCACAGCACAAGGAACTGTATTAAAGGATCGCAGGATTAGGATTATGATTGATGATAACATATGCAATGAATTTTTTAGAGTTAAACATCATTTCCCTGCCACTAATTTTTCCTGTTCTCCCTTTCTGCTCCTATCTTTTCTACATAATAAAAAAAAGTATCACAATAATAAATATGCGAGTTTTTAAAGGAAGTACCAAAGCAGAGGCAAGTTGTTTTTAACTTACCTTTCCCAGAACTTGCCTTGCTGGACCAAACAATTTTCTAACATTTTCTTCTTGTTGGCCTATTTTTCTAATCACATGTTTATCTGATTTCTTCCTCATGCTTATCCTATTTCTTTTAGATAAAATAGACATGACAAAAATAAAAATTCAAAAGTGTAAAGAGAACCATCTGTCGCAGTTGTGAACAGTATCGTTCAGGTGCCCTGATGCTGCCTACACTCTATCTACAGTCTATCCCTATGAGGCGCTGGGATTAGAGGATGGGAACTAAGGAAAGCCCATTCTCAGATGCAGAACCTGAAAGAGCAACCTTGCTGCAATTACAGCCCGCCTGCTGTAGAGCCCATCCTTTATGCTGTCTCATCTGGCACTCTGTCACCATCCTTCTTTCCTGGTTTTGGTAACAGGGCCAGATAGGAATGCATTTGGATGTGCCCTCCACACTACTATTCTATGGAATAGTTTGAGAAGAATTAGTTTCCCCTCTTCCCACTTCTCCCAGCTCCTCCCCCATACCTGCCTTCTCCCGCAGATCCACTCCTCCATTTTCCTACAGAAAAGAGCAGACCTCAGGGCTATCAACAAGACATGCCATAAAAAGTTACAATAAGACCAGGCATAAACTCGCATATCAAGGCTGGATGAGGCAATCTAGTAGGAGAAAAAGGGTCCCAAGAGTAGGCAAAAAAGTCACAAACACCCACCACCTCCACTGTTAAGGATCCCAGGCTCAGCAGTTAAAAACACTGGCTGCTCTTCCAGCGGTCCTAAGTTCAATTCCCAGTAACCACTTGGTGATTCACAACTGTCCACAATGACATCTGGTTCTCTCCTCCAGCCTGCAGGCATACAGGCAGGCAGAATACTATATACATAATAAATAAACACATCTTTAAAAAACAAACAAGCAAACAGGATTAAATAAAGTCAACCAAAAGGTAGAGCAAGAAACTAGTTGGCAGGAAGTGAACATAAGATTATTAAGAAAAACCACAGGGAGTATGAAGGACTCAGGAGAAAGGATAGATGCACAAGAAGGAGAAGAGAGGGACATTGAGTGAAAATAAATAATTAAATAAATAAATAAGCCAGGCAATGGTGGCATACACCTTTAATCCTAGCACTCAGGGGGCAGAGATAGGTAGATCTATGTGGGTTCAAGGCTACCCTGGTCTACAGAGTGAGTTCCAGGACAGGCTCCAAAACTAAAAAGCAACCCTGTCTCAAAAAAAAAAATACAGAGAATCCCACAAAACCACCAAGCTAACCATAACATCTATGTAGACAACCTAGCGCAGACTCATGCAGGCTCTGTGATGTTGCTTTAGTCTCTGTGAGCCCTTATAAGCTCTGTTCAGCTGTCTGTCGATAGTGTTCTCCTGGTGTCATTGACCCCTCTGGCTCCTACAATCCTTCCTTCCCTTTTCTTCAGGGTTCCCCAGGCTCTGCCTAATGTTTGCTGTGAGCCTGTGCATCTGCTCCCATCAAGTGCTGGATGAAGCCTCTCTGATAACTATAGGCTCCCATCTGTGAATGAAGCAGAATATCACTAGGAATTGCATTTTTTTTTCATGCTAGTTGTATTTTGTCTCTGTCCTAGGTCTCTCGGCTACCCAGCCTCTGGTTCCTGGCCCTCGAGGCACTGTGAAGGGTGGGCTCCCTTTCGTGGCATGGATTTCAAGTTGAACCAGTCATTGGTTGGTCACTCCCACAAGTTCTGTGCCACCTTCACCCCAGCACATCTTGCAGAAGGATAGATTGCAGGTGGAAGGTTTTGTAGCTGGGTTATGTCCTAGTCATATATTCCTGCTTAAAATTTCAGTAAAACTCAGCAACAAAGCCCGCCCAGACACAGCTTTTCTTTACTGGGAAGTTCTCCAGTTATTTTTTTAGTGTCATTACTCCTACTAGTTACTCCATGTCTTCATTGTTCCTTTATGGTAGATAGCAGATGTCCATGTTTTCCCCCATTTCTTAGATTTAAGTATGGTGGTATATGCCTCTAACCCCAACATTTAGAAAGTGGAGGCAGGAGGATCATGACTTCAGTCTGAGCTACACAGTGAAACCTTATTTTAAAACCAAACTAAACAAAAAAACTCATTGAAGGCTAGGAATCTAATTTAGTGCCATAACGTTTGCTTAGTGTGCTCATGGGTCCCAGCCTCAGCTCTGCAACAGGTTCATTTCTCTGGGTTTTCTAATTTCTTAGTACACAGTTTTTCATAATTGCACATAGCACACTTTTGTATTCTATAGTGTCAATTGCGATGTCTTCACTTTTCTTTCTCTTTCTTCCTTTCTTTCTTCCTTCCTTCCTTTCTTTCTTTCCTTCTTTCCTTTTTCCTTCCTTCCTTTCTTTCTTTCTTTCTTTCTTTCTTCCTTTCTTATTTCTTGCTTTTCTTTGTTTTTCAAGGCAAAGTTTCTCTGTGTAACCCTGGCTGCCCCAGAACCCACTTCATAGATCAAGCTGGCCTTGAACTCAAAGACACATGCCTGCTTCTGCCTCCAGAGTATTGGTACTAAAGGCCTGTGCCACTATGCCTGACTGCATTGTCTCCCTTTGTACTTCTAATTTTGGTCTCTGTTTCCTTGGTTATTCTAACTAAAACTTGGTTATTATCTTTACCTTCTCAAATACTTTTTGTTCTGTTGCTCTTCCATGCTTTCTTCTATTATGTTTATTTATGTTTTGATCTTTATGTTTCTCTCCTACTCACTCTAGGTTTCATTCGTTTTTCTTGTAAATCTTTGAGATGCATCACTTGATCATTTATTTAAAATCTCCTTTGGGGAGTTCAGTCAGTATAGTGTTTGCTAAACATGCACAAAGCCCTGGGGCCCATACCTAGCACAAACTAAACTTTGTAGCACATGTCTATCATCTCCACACTTGGGAGGTAGTAGCAGGAAGACCAGCAAGTCAAAGTCATCCTTAGCTGTATAGAAGGCTCAGGTTTTGATGATATTCTGAGCCTGAGATCCGTGAGGTCCTGTTTCAAAACAACAGCCTACTTTAAAAAAAAAAATGTAGTCCCTTATTACTATAAATTTTTCTCTTGGCCTGGCGTGGTAGTCCATATTTGTAATCTCAATATTCTAAGGCAGAAGCCAGAGGATCACAAATTTCAGGTCAGCCTTGGCTGCACTGTGAGATTCTCTCTCAAAAACCTGACAAAGAACAAGATATACTTTTTGTCTGTTGATGATAGACTAGGAAAGCAGGTTATGTGACTGTCTCCATTCTGTAGGAAACAGTCTACTAAAATCATCTCGTTTGTTTTGAGACACGGTCTCTTTATATAGTCCCTGCTGTCCTGAAGCCACTGTGCAGACCAGGTTAGCCTTTGACTCACAGAGGTCCCCTTCTTCTGACTTTTGGGTACTCGGAAGAAAGGCATGCACCGCCGCACCCAATTTAATCTTATGTTTAATTTCAGGACAGCTTGAGCTAGATATTACGACCCTGACTAAGCAACAAAATCAAGAATTTAATTCTTAGTATTTCTTTGCTAATTCCGAAGAGTTTTAGTGTGTTGTATTTCCATTTTGATTTGTGTCTAGAAGTTTTTAAAATTTACTTCTTATTTTTTGATGACTCATTTATTCAAAAGTATGTTGTTTAGTCTTCAAGTATTTGCATAATTTCTTGTGTTACTGAATTTATTAATGAAATAAATTTTAATCATCAATAAAATTTAATTTATTACTTATTAATCATTGACAGCATATAAATGTTAATAGATCATTAATAAAAATTATTGTGTTACTGACTTCCAGTTTTGTTGCATTGTAGTCAGAAAAGATGTAGAAAATGACATCAGTCTTTTTCAAAGGTTTATTTTAAGCTCATTTTTTTTGAAGGTTTTTAAATTTTTTCTTTTATGTGTTTGAATGTTTTGTTTGCACAAGCACTGCATGCATGCATTGCCTGTGGAGGACAGAAAAAGTCACCAGCTCCTCTGGAAGCGGAGTTATAGAGTTGTGAGAGGCGATATGAGTGCTGGGGACCATGTTTGGGTCTCTAGAAGACCAACAAGTACTCTTAACCTCTGAGCCACCTCTCCAGGCCTTTGTCTGTTACAGCATTTGTCTTGAGCTTTTATCTTGTCAGATATAAATTAACTATTTTTGCTCACTTTGGGCTTTCATTTGATTGAAATATAATTTTACTTGACACAAACTAGAGTTATACTTGAAGAGGGAACATTAACTGAGTAATTGCCTCCATCACATTAGCTTCTAGGCAAGTCTGTGGGGGAATTTTCTTGATTAGTGGTTGATGTGGGAAGGTCCTTACCACTCTGGGAAGAGCCACCCTGGCAGGTGGTCCTGGGCTGTATAAGAAAGCAAGCTGGGCAAGCCACGGAGAGCAAGCCAGCAAAGAGTGATCCTCTGTGGTCTCTGCTTCAGCTCCCTTAATGATGGGCTGTAATCTGCATCCTAAAATAAACCTGCTCCTTTCTAGGTTGTTTTGGGTCAGTTTTTTAGCACAACAGAAGCCAAACTAGGACACCAACAACCCTTTAGCTTGCAGCCCTTCTGTGCCTTTCCTGGTGAGATGAGTCTCCTTTTGGCAGAATGGTCTTCAATGTTGTTAATGCTGTTTTCCTTTCAGCCAGTTCGTATCTTTTAATTGGAGAACTGATTCCGTTCATAGTCACAGATTTTATTGACAGGTAAGGGCTTCCTCCAGTCTTTTTTCTGTGTGTGTATGTGTGTGCATGTGTGTGTGTGTGCGCGCACATGTGTATGTGTGTGTGCATGTGTGTGTGTGTGTTATAAGGAGCATTCTTTGTTCTCTTCTTCCTCTTTTGTTTATCTTTGTAGTTTCGGGGTCTGCTGTACTGAAGATGTTCGATTATTTTCCATTTCTCTTTTGCACATCTACTCTTCCACTGCAGTCTCTATGTTCATAGGCTTTCATGGTGGTGGTTAGCTTTCTTTCAATTCTGGGTGTAATCCCTGTAAGCTTGATATGTAAGGCTAGTCTCTGGTCGTGAACTCCCTTGGTTACTTGTGTTGGAAGGATTTTCTTTTTCCTTTGTTTCTGAAGCACGGGTTTGGCAGGTGCAGCAGTAATTTTGTTTCAGGATTTATAATGTGTCGTTCCATTGTTCCCAAGCTATAGGATTTCTGCTGAGAAAGATGTCACTAACTGTGAGGGATCACATATGAGACCTGGCACTTTTCTCTTGCAGTACACTTTTTAAAAATATTTTGTTTTCTGCTTTGCTTGCCCATATATCGGTGTACTGTGTGCATGCCTGGTGCCTATGGCTCCCCTGGAATTAGAATTATAGACAGCTGTGTGCAGCCTTGTGGGTGCTGGGAACCACATCAGGGTCCTCTGCAAGAGCTACAAGTGCTCTTAATCACTGAGCTATCTCTCCAGCCCCTCTTGCAGGTTTTAAATCGTTACTTTGATTGATACTTGTGACAGGCATGGATAGGCGAGGATTTGATGAGCCACTACTCCTGTTGGGTTATTGGCTATTGACAGATGCCGCGACATGGGAAGTCATCGTCTTCAGCTGTGTATCCGGTGCAGAGTCCTCCGGGCTCCAGGGATAGCTCCACACCCATGGTCAGAGAGACCTGGTTAAATGCAGAGGGTCACAAAATAACGCTAATCGACATGGATGCAAGAGAGAGATTAGTAAGGAAGGGGCAGGCAGGCAGGGGTAGAAGGAGGATGGGAGAAAGCAGGTGGGTGTGGTCAGTATACACTATGTACAATATGTGAAACTGTCAAAGAACCAATGTAATTAACTTTTTTAAGTGGGGAGGGGGAGTTTGCCTCAGGCCACAGAAGAGAAACTGAATGTTTAAACTTGGTGAGCTTGTCAGACTATAGGGCCTTGGGGCGTTGGACTGGGAGCATTTTGCATTGTGAGATGGCTATAGCCCTCCTGGGGCCAAGAACAGAAGGTTGTGGTGTTGAAGGTTGAGTGTGACCTGCTTCCCATAGGCTTAACTGTTTGAATACTTAGTTCCAAATGATGGTGCTACATCGGGAGGTTTGGAGGGCCAAGCCAGAGAAAGCAGATCACTGGGGGACAGGCCTTAAGGGATAGAGCCTGCCCTGCCTCTAGTCCCAGATCTCAGCTTCTCGGTCAGTACCATATGTCAAGCTGCAACACAAGCTGTTGCCACCAAGGACCCAGGCATGACCCACTGCGGCTCCAACATCAATCCTTCATCTCTCAAATTGTTTCTACAGGTGTTCTGTCACAACAGTGAGAAAAGCAGTTAGCACATATTGCCCTATTGAGATTTACTCATCTCCAGGACCAGACATCTCTACCACTTTTGTGTTCCTTTATAGTAAAGCAACTCCCTCCTAACGATGTGTTCTGGGTATTGTTAGCTTTATTTACCAGAGTGTGGTCTCCCTAGAGCTTCTTGGGCTACAACTCAAGGCTATGAGCACAATATATATATAATGTGACAGAGAGACCCTCTGTCTTTCTTAGCCATGCAGGAGTAGGGACATTCTGGGAGTTTGGAAAGCGCATTGCAGATAGCAGCAGGGCTAGGTTAATACGGTATGGCTGTTCTCACACTGGAAACGGTGGTCCTTGTCGAGTGTGGCGCTTCCTCAGCTAGTTGACGCTAACTCTGCTGCTAAGAAAGACACTTATCACTGGGAGCCACAGCAGTTGCAAAGGGCCCAAAGCATTTGTCCTCTGGCTGGTCAGTGGTGCCAATCTGCAAACGGAATAGTAAAGAAAGCACTGAGATGGTATTGTTCCTCCACTGTGTCTCTCATGTCCAGGCCTGAGAGCAACACATGATCAATCAAGGTCTGGGAGCCTGAAGTAGCGGGAACTGTGTAAGTGGAGTGGCAGTCACAACTCTCCTGTGGTTGCCGACAGGAGAATGGGGGGGGGGCCGCGGCTGGAGCCAGATGATGCTCTGGGTGCAGTGAGCGTCCATGGGCAGAGACGGGACTGAAAAATGAGGCATCTGCCTCCTTCACACGCACGTGGGGTCAGGGTGGAAGCTGGAGCCACAGAGTTGTCCCAGCGTGCCTTTGCACGCCCTGGTAAGCGGGCCAGCAGGTAGAATAACGGTTTTCTCTCCTGCTTTGTCAGTAACAGTCGTCTATGTAGAAGGGTAGCTGAAGGCCTGTTGCTGACGGAGCAAGGAGGGGCACCATAGCTAAGGACCACGTGTAGCTGGGACAAGTGCCAGGCTTTCCTGCTTCTGGAAGGTGGTACCTTCTCTTTGCTCTTCTCTGTATGGCGACGTCCATCTCCTACAGAGTGGGTCCCTCCATGAAACCCTCATAATTGATTGTTTCAAAAGCATAGAATAGATTGAAACTCTTCATACTCTCAAGACAGTGCCCCATCGTGAACATATGTGCACCACATGCATGCCTAATGCCCACAGAGACCAGAAAAGGACATCAGATTCCCTGGAGCTAAGGCATAGGTGGTTGTGAGCCACCATGTGGGTGCTGGGAACTGAACCCAGGTCCTCTGCAAGAGCAGTAAGTGCTCTTGACCTGAGTTACTTTTTCGGTCTTCGATTCTCAACTTTAATTTTTAAATTATTATTATTAGGTTATTATTATTGTTGTTGTTACTATTATGGTTTTTTGAGACAAGGTTTCTCTGTGTATAGAAACACTCTGTTTCTCTGACTGTCTTGGAACTCTGTAGACCAAGCTGGCCTCGAACTCAGAGATGGCCCTGCCTCTGCCTCCCAAGTGTTGGGATTAAAGGTGTCACCACTTCCTGGCTCAAAATTTTATTTTTAATTATTCCATTTTTGTTTCCCGAGAGGTTTTGTGGTTTTCTATTTCACTTTCTGATGTTCCACAATGTCATAATAGGTTCACGGGTGAGCACCTTATTCCTTCACCACAGTCAGCCCTCAGAACTCCAAATGTCAGACACCCAAACTTTTCCTGAGGGGAATTTGTGCTCCCTGAGAGGAGAGAGCTACCCTCTCAGGCAACGTTTCCATAACCAAACACTGAGACTGGCATACATGTGGCTTTTCCGGCTTTGAAGAAGTAGCCTTCTTCTAAAGCTGCCTTTCTGACCACTGACCGGTGTTTAGCTCTTGGCACCTGGTAAAAAGTTATGTGGTGACTGAATGGATGTTATTGTTACCATGTTTGTATGGGGGAAGACTTTGAAGTCCTTGGAATCAAACCACCTAAATCTGATAAGCTAAATTATGCTAACATGTTAATGGGAAAGACCTAAGACCCAGGCTCTCAGGACCTGGTGAGCTTTTGAACAACAAACCCAACCCCTCTTAGCTCTAAAGACCCAACAGCCAGCCATTAGCCTGACTGGGGCCCCTAGCTACCTGGAGAAAGCAGAGGAGAGAGGGAAAGAAAAGACAGAGAAGAGGGCAGAGACAACTCAGGTGGGCTAGAGATGGCAGCTCAAAAAAGCCAAGTAATGACCTCTGACTGCATGCACATATTGGAGGATGGGTCTGAGGTGAAGTCCGATGGAACCAAATCAGTAGGTGTGAATAAGTATTGAGAATTGCCTTGATCTCTTTATCTCCTCTCCATTAGGTATAGCAACCTTTATTTATCTTAATAATTCGGTCAAACTAGTATAATCTTGTGGTATAGTCAACAGGCCTAATTAACTAGGAAGAAACCAAAAAAAAAAAAATTTCTTGTTCTGAATACATACACTCTCCATGAGCTCAACATAGCTTTGTTAATTGGATGTACTTGGAGGGGAAATAAAAGCTAGACACATGCATATTTATGTGTGCGAGTTTAGCTGCATGTGTGTGCATCCGCATACACTCTGGATATTGTCTTGCGGGGCACTAAAGGCATCCTTTTGCTTTTAGCAAATCTTTCTCTAAGTGAGTCAGGAGGTTATGAAATCATCCTAACATGCATTCCTCCACCAGCCGCAAGCTTGCATGCAGTTTGGCCTTTCACATTTTGAACCCTAGGTCTTCCAGGTAAAGAGCCAGAGGAACTGGGCTCTGAGGACGTCTCCTGTGTGCAGGGCCAGTAGAGGAAGGAAACTCTAGTTTCATCCATTTTTTCTCTTGGGTTTTCGAGGTTTGGTTCCATCCTGGGGCCTGGAGCCAGAAGAGGGATTAGTGAATGTTTCCCTTTAGTGTCCTTTAGGAGGATTCCTGACAAAGCTCTCTGTTATCTCCGTCTGCATGCCTTACTTCATCTGGCCTAGCTCACAGACCCTGCTGGATTAATCCTGCCTGTGTTCACCCGCAGGATGTGGGCACTGGGAGGGAGGAGGCAGCAGGGAGCTAGGGAGAGGAGGGAAATAAGGTGAGAAGAGGAAGAAGAAACCCTGAAAGTACTAAACACTATGCCTAGGAAGGAAAACACGGCACGCTAATGTGCAAGACCGAGGAACAAACCCAAAGAAAAACATTTAGGCGATGAAAGGAGACAGAGACAAAGACCCACATTGGAGCACCGGACTGAAATCTCAAGGTCCAAATCAAGAGCAGGAGACAGAGCACGAGCAAGGAACTCAGGACCACGAGGGGTGCACCCACACACTGAGACAATGGAGATGTTCTATCAGGAACTCACCAAGGCCAGCTGGCCTGGGTCTGAAAAAGCATGGGATAAAATCGGACTTGCTGAACATAATAGACAATGAGGACTACTGAGAACTCAAGAACAATGGCAATGGGTTTTTGATCCTACTGCACGTACTGGCTTTGTGGGAGCCTAGGCAGTTTGGATGCTCACCTTACTAGACCTGGATGGAGCTGGGTGGTCCTTGGACTTCCCACAGGGCAGGGAACCCGGATTACTCTTAGGGATGATGAGGGAGGGGGACTTGATGGGGGAGGGGGAGGGAAATGGGAGGTGGTGGCAGGGAGAAGGCAGAAATCTTTAATAAATAAATAAATGAATAAAAAAAAGAATAAATCTGCAATGGAAAGTGAAGGGGGCCCAAGGGATGGACCTAGATTGTGAGGTGCCTTCCATGGTAAAGGAGAGACTCTGGGATGCTGACACTGTCTTTTTTATGTGTACAGGTTTATAAGTTTCCATTGGGCACACATTTGTGGAGGACATCTCACTTACTATAACGCACTGGCAAGTGTCATGGGCCTGGTCTGTCCTCAGTTTCCTCTAAGACAATCTAGGTCACTGCAGGGATCTTCAGACAACAGCTCTTAGGCAGTTTACCCTTACAAACCATGTGACCACATGGAATCCAGTGGAAAAACACTGCAGGCTCCTCCATCCATGGGAGGCCAGCCTGGTCTAACAAAGCTAGTTTCAGGACAGCCAGGGCAAAGAAACCCTGTCCCTGAGGGGCGGGATGTGGTGGGGTAACGGGTGGGGGTGGGGTCGGGGTGGGGCAGAGAGACTGAAAAATAAAATGCACAGTGCCATCAAAGAAAAGAGATTCGTTTGGGGTGGTGAGGTCAGCACCCTCCTTTCACACAGGTCCCCAGGGTCTCTATATGATGACATTCTGACTCTGGGCTCCAAAAACCGGGCTGAAACAGAGGCATCTGCGTTTTGTATAGCGCTGCCAATCTATTTCGCTGCAGGTAGCCTGCAAACTGCACTTTTGGAAACACAGGCAGGCCTAGAGATCTAGTGGGGGCGGGGGGGGGGGGGGGTCCAGCAGAGGGAGTCTGTGGAAACAGAAATCTGAGTTGGCTCGGAAGACTGGAGTCTTTCCAGGCGGGGCCCCTGCAAGGTTTCTAAGCAGGGTCCTGACAAGGCTAGAGATGTGATGGAAAGCAACTGTTCCCACTGAAGCTCAGGTCATTTTCTCTTTGCTTCTGCACCATTAGATATTATTGCTTCAAGGGCCCGGAACAAGTAGCATTCCACGAGAGCCCTCAGGTTCTATAGGATCAGCCTCCCAGGACCCAGCAGAACGTGAGGCTCATAGGCTGCGTCCAGGCTTTGATTAGGTGAAGAGGCAGTCGCACATCTAAGTGGGTGCCCACACCCGGGTCTGGCCTGGTGTTGTGGAGCGCTCATTCAGGCGCACAATGCTCTCTTCAGTTCTAAGCGCCACCTCTTGAAACAAGTTAAAAAGCAAGTTCCGAGCGAGATGCCCACGTGTTGTGTTTCACACAGACTAATGATCAACGACCTTCTGTTTTAACGGCACTGGCTGGGCTCACATTGCTAACTAAGGGCACTATAGAGAAGAAACACACGGTAGACATCTGACTGCATAGCTAAATGCTAAAAATATGATTTGGGTTAAAAACCATAAAAAAAAAGGATGGAGAGTTGCTTTACTGAAATTGTTTATGGAAATTCCTGCTTTGTGAGATTTTTTTCCTCTTGCTGTTGTTGTTGTAACAACATGTTATGTTTAATTGCACTAGGACAGAGAAATTAAAATTAACATCATCCATAATGTGTTTTACTCTTTAAAGAACACTTTAGAATCAGAAAACACACTGTAGTCTTGGTATCATTTGAAACCACACAATTCGAATCCCCATGCCAGACGGCTTCTGGCTCCTCTCCAGTGGGGACTTAGGGATCTGGGGTGGGAATGTGGCTGTGCCAGTGATCACCTGCACACTCCCCAGGAAGTTGAAGTGCAGCTCCAGAGATGGCTTAGCATCTTGTTTATGTCAAATGTGCTTTCCTGAGAAAGAGGTAGGTGTCTCCAGCGTGAGGCCAGGACATCGCATCAGAATCCAGCTAGACTGCAGTTAGTGATGGCATGTCTGTCTTGTTAGAGATGTCAGTTCAACACTTTGAACTTAAAATAGCTCTCAAAAACTTAGAAACCATGTAATACTTCTCTCGAGAATCCAGCTAAATGAATGCTAATGGGTATTCCCACAATGTTTTCTTCTTCCTCAGACAATTTCAAGCTGCCTTTCTTCTTTCTTGCCTCTGTCCCCGCTTCTATCTGCATGGCCATATTTGTTTTTTCAACTTTGATTTCTCAATTTTAAACGTATAGAAAATTTGCAAATGCAGTACATGGAGTTCTGACATAGTCTTCACCTACTTCCCCTGTTTTCATTATCCTTAGCCATCAAGTCCAAGAAGAACCACTAAGAAAATAAGTATTAAGGACTAAGGTGATGGCTCAGTTGGCAACGTGCTTGCTGTGCAAGTTGAGGAGCTGAG
This sequence comes from Chionomys nivalis, assembly GCF_950005125.1. Classification (NCBI taxonomy): domain Eukaryota; kingdom Metazoa; phylum Chordata; class Mammalia; order Rodentia; family Cricetidae; genus Chionomys; species Chionomys nivalis. The sequence continues at coordinate 46,968,530 of NC_080088.1, read as the reverse complement.
TTCAGAGACCTGGCATACCACAGGAGAGGCAAATGTGGCAACTGTAACCTTAGCATGGTAACGTACAGGGACAGAGACAGGTGGACCTTGAGTTCTCTGGTCATCTGGTCTACCCAGTTGGTGAGCTCTAAGCCCATTGAGAGATCTCGTCTCCTGATGTCAACCTTTGGCCTTCATATACATGCACACATGCATGCTCTTTCTCACGTAACACATACACACATATGAACTATAAACACCCACAAATTACCAGCATTACCTGCATTACATTACCATTAAGTACAGTGTAGTAAGAGCTGCGGGCTGTGTTCCTGCCGCCCCAGCTCCTGGTCGCCTGGCTAGCTTATGCCCCGAAATAACAACACACAAACTGTATTCTTTTAAACACTGCTTGGCCCATTATATCTAGCCTCTTCTCGGTTAACTCTCGCACCTGGACTAGCCCATTTCTAATAATGTGTGTAGCACCCCAAGGTGCGCTTACTGGGAAGATTCTAGCCTATGTCTATCCTGGGTCGGAGCTTCATCGCATCTGCCTCTGAGAGGAGCTGCCCTGTATCTGAGCTCACTTCCTCTTCCTCCCAGCATTCTTTTCTGTTTACTCCACCCACCTATGTTCTAACCTATGAGGGCCAAGCAGTTTCTTTTTTAATTAACCAATGACCTTCCTCCATCAGTACAGCACCAACTTTATTTGAGTTTCACTGACTTCTTAACTAGGCTTTTTTCTTCTACTTTAAGATTCAATCCATGGTGCTATATTGCATTCAATCATTACATTTCCTTGCTCTTTTTAGTCTATAGCAAGTCCTTAGCTTGACTTGACACATTTGAATATCACTGGTCAGCCATTCTGTCAACTCATTCAGTGTTGATTGTGTGATGTTTTCTATCGGGGAACATGACTACCATGGAAATGGTGTTCTCAGTATGTCACACTGATGGTACCTAACACCTGTATGTCCTTTTACTAGTGATGTTTTAACACTGGTCACTTAGCTAAGTGATTTCTGTTGGGTTTTAGTACATGAAAGGTAATTAAGAAAAAAAGAAGTTGTGTAGGTAGGGGTGTAACTTAGCAGAATAGCACTGGACTGGCAGGCATAAGACTGGGTTTGTTCCTTAGTACCATAGATAAAAATAACAGAATTTTAGAATCAGAACACTATCTTGTGGAGGGAAGCTAGGGAGATGGTTTGGAGGTGAAAAGCACACACTGTTTCTACAGAGGGCTGGCGTTCCACTCCCAGGACCCATGTTGGGTAACTCATAACCTACTCTATCTCCAGTTCTAGGGAATTTGATACCTTTGACCTCTTCTGGCACCTGCACTCATGTACACTGCCTCCCACATACAGGCAAAAATAAAACTAAAAATAGAAATCTTTGAGAGATAATGTTTTGAGATTATTTAAATATCTTATACCCTGACTGTTCCCAAACAGCCACATGAATTTTAACATTTGTCATTGGATCTTGATCTAAAATTTCTGAATATTTTTCCCATTTGTGTGTGTGTGTGTGTGTGTGTGTGTTACTTGAAATAAAACCCAAGGCCCTGAGATTGCTAGGCAAGCACTCTAGCCCTGATCTTGGTCTAAAATTTTATTGCTATGGTATTCTAATAACTATTATCTATTTCTCTAACTCCTTCCATGTGTTACCTGCACCACCTGGAACCGCAATCGGGCAAGGGACTGGAGATTGAAACACACAGAGAGAGAGAGGACGGGTCCCTCTTGAAACAAGAATGCCCATTTTATTGTGTTCCAGGGCAGCTTATTTAGGGCTCTTCTTGGCCATGCCCTAGCTCTTGGGATTTTTCAGCTGCAAGTCCACCAGAAACCACTCCCCTGCCATCAGGAACCCACAAGTCTTGTGCTCAGAGCAGCTGCAGGCACAGGAAAACAAGCTGTTTACCCTGGCAGGCAAGGGGTCATAGAAAATTCAGGTCTGAGGGTCCCCAGTCCCCAACACTTTCACATTTGTTATTTGGCTTTACCTCATTCATTAATTTGATCATTCATTTATATCAGAGGAACTTGTGGGTAGCTATTGTGTTTAAAAGTTACAACCCCAAGGCATGGTGGTGTACACCTTTAATCCTAGCATTCAAGAGGCAGAGGCAGGTGGATCTCTGTATGTTCAAGGCCAGCATAGTCTATAGCGTTAGTTCCAGGGCATCTAGGGCTACACAGAGAAGGCCTGTCTTGTAGGGGTGAGGGTTTTAACCCAAAACATTTGATTTGTTGTTGTTGTTGTTCCATCTTCAGTTATAAGTTGGCTTCTTTGCCTTTTCAGCTCTTCAGGTCATTCTTTTTTGAGTACTTCCATTTTGACAACACAAAATACTCCTAGATCATTGTGCGCCAAACACTTGAGAATCTGTAACTCTTTCTACTGCAATACAGATGTGTAGGAACCAAGATATGGATACAGGGTGTTCTCACTGGTACTAGAATGACATCTTATCCTTTTCTTATCAAGAGGATTTATGTGAACATTAGGCATACCCTAGGTTCACGTACACAATATCTGTAGGTATACACACATGCACACGAATACATATATGCATTCTCTAGTAACAGAAAGATGTAACATACAAATCTTTTAGCATTTCCTCAGCACCCATTATTTACTAAGTACTTTGCAAGATGCTTTGTATGTATATTGTATGCCATGAGTCCCCAGTGATATCCTGTACTCTAATGCAATATCAGAATTTAACTCCCCTGTCTAACCTTATCATACATGTAAACACCCACATGAGAAATAGATTTACTAACTACAGCATAATATTTGTGTACAATTATTTTGTGTCCCAGTATCTTTGAGATAGTTCTCTAATGTGGCTTAGATTAGTTCTTCTCTTCCCTACCCCTCTATTATGGTTATTCTGTTCATTTAAAATACAGTTAGATCTAATTTTGCAATTTTAATACCATTTTGAGTCCTCCCATTATCCTAGTTGATTTATTTTTTAGTTTTTGTACACAGTGGAAATCTCCTTTTGTAGAGTACAGTTTTATGGATTTCTTTTTCTTGAGATAACATTTCACTGTGTTGCCCAGGTTGCTCTTGAATTCACAATCATCTATCCTTTGTATGTGTCCATGCCTGGTTCCTTTCTATAGATTTGGACAAATACACATTATGCAACTTGACGTTGTTTTTCTATGTCCATGAAGGTTGAATTTTTTTTCTTGTTATACATCTTTAGCCATTCCTGTTTATTTTCACAGTGCCTTACAATAATGTTATGAACTGATTATCCCCACAGGAGTGAAATGTCAGGGTCTTTTTGTTTCATGTAATCGGTCCCAAGCTGAGGGGCCAGCTGTGTCTATATGAAGCTACCACATGAATTTGATCAAGTCATTTTTTTCCATCACCTAAACAACTGTGCCTCCATGGTCAGTTGGAGTGGCTTTGCTGACAACCCCCTTAAGACCCAGCAGCTGATGGGGGGGAGGGGGGGAAGTGTTAGTCCACAGCTGGAAGGGAAAGAATTATTACAAGCTGGCTGCTGGTCACTTCCTTTCTTTCTCTCCTTCAGCAAACATCTGGTCACTACCCACCTTATTCCAAAAATTATCTGAGATTTTAGAACTGCAAGGTTGTTAACCAAGCCTGAACATCATGGGTTTCAAACCCACTAGAGAAAGTGCAGATAGACTATGTAACTTCCAACTGTGAGATGTGGTGACCAGTAATAATTAGGGGATTTGATAAGAGTAAATTCCAAGTGAGGTGGCCTTAAGTAATAGGCATATATCACATCCTGAACGTGTGCGGTGGGCAAGGAGGGCCAGTGGGACTAAGTATTAAGCTAGATTTTGCACGACAGGTACAAATTTGGTGAAGTCAGTAAAGGTGTATCCAACGGAGCACCATATGCCCAAAACACGGGATATGTAAAAGATCCTGGGATATTTTGCAGAAGCTGACTGGCAACAGGGATGAATGGGAAATGATTGGGGACCACACTCGTGTTTTATTGGGACCAGCGTGAAGTATTTCATGTCTTTTGTTAAGGAGTTTGATTTGATCCTCAGAGCAGTTGCTGAGGTCAACAAACAAGTGTAGCGGATATATGACACAGCTAAATTTGCCACTTCTTTTCTTTTGCTTGTTTGTTTGTTTACTCTCCTTCCTCCCTCCCTTTTCATTCTCCTCCTCCTTCCTGTCACTGCGGTGCTGAGGATTGAAATTCACCCTTTCTTTTCGAAGGTGTCTCTAACAGGAATGTGAAAAGTAAAGCTGTGTTGGAGACAGACGGGAAGGAGGAGATTAATCCGGAAGCTTTTGTAAAATCCCAAGTAAAACGCAATGGAGGTCTGTATTGGGGCAATTGGTGATGACTGTAGGTGCCAGGGTTTAGAATGTGGCACTGCAGGAGCTCCTGACCACCTGGTGTGAACTGTGAAGAAAAATGGAGCGGGAAGGGTCTCTCTCAGCTGAGCAGATGTGAAGTTAAAACCGCTTAAAACACAACAACAAAACTGGGTTGCTGGGTGGTGATGGTGCAGGCCTTTAATCCCAGCACTTGGGAGGAAGAGGCCAGCCTGATCTACAAGAGCTAGTTCCAGGACAGGCTCAAAAACTACAGAGAAACCCTGTCCTGGAAAACAAAACAAAAACGGTGTGTGTGTGTGTGTGTGTGTACATGAAGATACCAGAGGAAGGTTCTGCACCCCCTACACACACACACACACACACACCTATTTCTTTGAGGCAGAGACTCTCATTGAACCTGGAGTTCACTGCGTTTCCAGCTAAGCTGACAGCCTTAGTCACTGCTGGGGAATGCAGATGTTCATGGTCATGACCAGCTTCAAAACAGAAGTTTGAAAGTTTGATGTCATGAATCCTATCTATCTGTTGCCTATTGTGTTGTCTGTGTCATAACCAGGAAATTGCCAAACTTGATATACTGGCGCCATCCTTCTGTGGTTTCAGCTAGAAACTTAATAGCCTTTATCTTCAGGTGTTTAACCATTTCAAGCCAATTTCTATAATGTGGTAGATAACCAGCTTCCTCATCGCCATTTGCTGAATGGCAGTTGGTTAGCAGAGTTCCCATTTCTCCGCTCTTTCATGTTGACACTCTTGACAAGGACCATTGGGCCATATGTGCAAGGATTGCTTGGGGGCTCTCTACCCACTGATCTGTCGATTCATCACTATACAACTCTCATAATGCCTTAATTACTATTGCTTTGCAGAATGCTTTGAAATCAGAGAGTGCTTGTTCTTTTTCAAGATAACTTGGGCCAGTCTGGGTCTCTCGGAGTTTATATGGCCTTTAGAATAGTCTTCTCTATTTCTGTTGGGATTTTGATATGGAATATATTAAATCTGTAGCCTTTCTTTGAATCCCAGATATTTTCCAAAGCCTACAACTACTCACTAAATTAAGTTTGTAAGCTTTACAAAACCTGAATACAGTTGATGGTGATATTGTGTCAATTTGCTAAAAAATACTGCACTATGGTTTGAGTAGTGGTTTTGCTGTAGGTGGGAGTGAGGGAAAGGCATATGGGACACTCGTGTGTTGTTATTTCTACAATTTTTGTGGCTTATAATTATTTCAAAAATTTTTTTAAGGCCATATAGCTAAAAGTCATTTCAAACATACCATTCATATCTAAAACGAAATATGACGGTCTTGCAACTTCACATCTAAGATAAACAAGTCTTAACTTGCTTTAGGTAAGAGATTATATTTTGCTTTTCAAGTTATGATTCACCCGAGGCCCACGGTATTGGAATCTTTTCAACATTCCAGCCCACACAGGTGCTTTAGGCTTCCACAGCTGTGACAGGATACTTGGTTTTATTCATTCTTCATTCATCCATCCATTTGACTTCCTAACTACTGTTCAGATGCTGTGTTGAACACAAGAGGTACAAACGTGAAAAGACAGGGATTGGTTTGGGGCTTGCAGGTATTGGTGGGGGGCGGGGAAGAATGGTAGAACTCCACCCCCTCCCACAGTGACCGTGACAATTACAATGCTCACAGCAGATTCAAGAGAAAGGCGAGAAAGATTCCGGGAACTGTAGGGCAGCTGGACTGGGGGGTGGAGGGGGGTTGGAGGCTTGGGTGAGACTTCTTAGAGGAACTAGCTCTTGTAGACCAGGCTGGCCTCGAACTCACAGAGATAAAATCTTTTTCTAATTAATTAATTAATTTTTGCATAGCAAGCCCAGTTCCCCCTCCCTCCTCTCCTCCCACTCCCCTCACCTTCCCCCACCCCACCCTCATCCACTCCTCATTGAGGGTAAGATGAGAAGTCAATTAAAAGTCAATTAAGTCTGTCACGTCGCCTCATTGAGGCAGGATCAACACCCACCACACACACCCCTTTACCTCCATTCTCAACACCCCTCCCCGCGCCCCCGCCCCAGGCTGAGTAAGGTATTGAAGGTAAGTTAGATGGTAGAGAAAAGGAGGCAAAAAGATTTGAGTCTAGGTAGAAAGTGGACCATTTAAGAAGATAAAACAGTAGGGTTCTTAGAGGGAACTCAAGGAGACAGATGACAAGGGGTGGGTGGATCAGCGGGGAGTCAGCTGGGAGCTCTGAGCTAAACCAGACTGGTGCTTACCCACTGTATCAGAAAACCTGGAGGAAAGTCAAAGAAAGGCAGGAACGTGACTGAACCCATCATTATCTCTCTTGGATAAATCATAGGAACAAGGTAAAGAGTTCTTAAGAACTCTTCTTCCCTTGCTCATGGCTCTGCCAGGGCTTAGAGACCTTCAAACCTCTGTCTAAAGAGAGACTGGTCAGTTTCGATTATGCCAAGGAGAGCAAGCGGCAGGGCTTGGAGTCCTTTCAGTGGGGCCTGTGGGTTGGGGGGAACGGGGCGCGGGGAGGGGGGCGGGGTGTGGAAAAGTAGGAGGGGGTGGAGTTCTACGGCGCGTGATTGGTTTTTCAGTTGCTGTGGCCCAGCGCCCCAATGGCTCCCCAGTGTTTTATGAAGGAGAAAGAAATTAATATGCTTGAAGCAAAACAAGCAAAACACTACCTGTCTCCAAGTTTGCAACAGTAGTTTTGGCGTTCGAGTCTGCACTGCTCAGTCTCTGGAATACTGATTCTCTCCACGGAAGCATCCCCTCACTACAAACCCTTCAGGGGTGTGTGAGAAACTTCTTCCCCGGTGAATGGCTGACTGAACAAATTTAACCGAGGTTGTTACCCACTGAGCCTGGTATCAATGCTCCCAAGTCCGGTTCTCTTTGAGTTCTGCTTTCATCCGGAATCTCTCGCCTCTGCCCTCTTTACTGTGGTTATCACACAATATCAAAACAGCTGGAGTCTGGGCAGCTCCAAGAGCCAAGTTTCTCAGCCTCACACGTGAGGCTGGGGGCAGGGGAGAACAGATGGAGGCACTCGTGGAAGGTGGGGGTTTCATGTGGACTCAGTGGGGGCTGTGCTCGCTTCAGAGAGTCCGATATCTTGGAAAAGTGGAACTCGGGGTTAACAGACAGATTTTGTTTGTGTGGGGCTTAAGATGTGTGCAAAATCAAGCGTGCAGGGATGGAATGAAGACATGGCTCTCACTAACTATCCTCTTTGCCATTTGTCTAGATCAAACTCAAATATTCAATACTGTAACAGCTTTTTTATTAAGAGGCTACCAAAGGTTTTGATTCAATAAAGTGTTACGATGGGCATAACGTAAGAACTCAATAGTCAGAATTAAGCCTCAGCCATAACTAGCTGGTATAGCTATAACAGATGACCCATTTATATCCTGAGAGAAATACTCCATATAAATTATTTCTAACTTTCACAGATGACAAATGGAGGCCAATTTGTCTCTGCTCACAAGGCTTATTGAAGATGAAATTCAAATCTCCATTTGTTTTGAGTCTATGATCCCCGTTTGACTGTACGTCTGTCACCTTCCCCTAGGGTACACTTGTCCACAGACAGCATTAGGGAACTCTGGGGGTGACAGAACACATGGCTATAGGACCCCTAAGTTGACAGCCTCGGGCTAGAGAAGTCAGCCCTACTCAGTTCAACTTGTATGAGGAATCGGCGGCGGCGTGCCAGGCTCACCTGTAATTTTGCTTGAACCATGCAATTTAGGCTCTAATTACATGCTGTCCTGCACAGGTTGCTAATTGTTGCATAGGTCAACCTTACACGTTCATTCATCATTCTTTATTTTGTCAGACAACCAGTACATAGCTTGTCCAGTGGCCCCTGTCTTACCCAGCGTGGAGAGGAAGCCAATTCAGAGAGTTGATGAAGGGCCTTGCTAATGAGCAAGTGAATGCTGAACTTTGAATTCTAAATTGGGGGATCAAGTTACGCATCTAGTTTGAAATGTATTGAGGTGGTGCCTGAACTAATAAAAGAAATAAGTAATAAAGAAATAAAATAATATTCACCAACCAGACTTTTTAACTAAATAGTTGAAATCAGAAGTAATTCATTTCTTTTTTTGTTTTTTGTTTTTGTTTTTGTTTTTGTTTTTCAAGACAGGGTTTCTCTGTTGCTTTGGAGCCTGTCCCAGAACTAGCTCTTGTAGACCAGGCTTGGCCTCAAACTCACAGAGATCCACCTGCTTCTGCCTCCCGAGTGCTGGGATTAAAGGTGTGCGCCACCACTGCCCGGCAAAAATCAGGAGTAGTTCATTTCTAACAGCTCCTACCAAGGCAAAACATTTCACTCAAATGTTAACCTTAAGAATACAAATGTACATGCCACCAGCTTACTACTTACAACTTGCTACATGACTTCTTAGAAATGCGTTTTGGTATCTAGTTTTTAATCTTAGATCAAACATCAGAATTTAGTCTCTTATGGTATATAACTCCTAGACTCTTTATTGTTGTTTTTGTTTTGTTTCTTTTAGTCTTTATTTATTTTTGTTTTTCAAGACAGGATTTGTCTGTGTAATAGTCCTGGCTGTTCTAGAACTCACAGATATCAGCCAGCCTCTTCCTTGTGAGTGCTGGGATTAAAGATGTGTGCTGCCATCACTATCCAGTGTTTCTTTTAATTTTTTAATGATTTATTTGTTTTTATTTTAGGCACGTTGGTGTTTTAACTGCACATACTTGTACATATGTCAGATATCCTAGAATTGGAGTTACAGTAAGCTGCCATGTGGGTGCTGGGAATTGAATCCAGGTCCTCTGGAAGAACAGCCAGTGCTCTTAACTGCTGAGCCATCTCTCCAAGCCCAACTCTTAGGCTCCTAAGTTATTTATGCTTAGTAAGATGCTTTGGTTCTTGGAGTGTACATTGATGCATCTCCTTGGAAAACCCATTAAAGATTCTTTAATGGCTTGCCAAATTTCAGGCATTATTAAATATGCTTTTCTTTCTGGACATGATCTCACCGGCTAGGCCAGTTTGGGGCAAGAACTCTTAATCCCCCTGCCTCAGCCTCCAGAGTGCTGGAATTATATGCATAAGCAACCACACCCAGCTTAAATGTATCAGTCTTTAAAAAATATTTTTAGATTTATGTATTGTCATTTTATGTAAGTGTTTTGCCTGTATGTATGTCTGTGCACCACCTGTGTGCTCAGTGCCCACGGAAGCGAGGTTGTTGGGAGGTGTATCAAATCTCCAGGAACTGGAGTTACAGACAGCTATGAGCTGCCACATGGATAGGTTGTGAGTTGTCGTGGGGATTTTACACAAAATCTTTCCCAGAGACTGGGAGAGGAAAGTGTTCAGTGGTTAATTGCTTATTTCTTAGAAGGATATTGGGAAGGTCAAACAAGATAAGAACAGAACCAGGCTCCACGAGGTAGTGGGAAGTCATTGTTCAACTCTCACGCTTGAGTGTGGTCTTCACTGTGCCTGCTTGGCAGTTGTTACCCTTATCTGGTGAGCGCAATCCTCCAAAATGGGTAATTCAGTTAAGTCTCCACTCGGGACTTGTGTTTAATGATGTCACTGTTGTTTTTGATTCAAATGACCAGAGAGTTGGAAATGGTTCTCCAGGAGGCTTCTGGAGCTCACCGTTAGAATACTGACAGAAGCAACAGTGGCATTTAGAAGGTGATTCCTATCAACTGGTCCAAAATTTTTCTAGAAGTTCACATTAGGAAAATAATCAGAATCATAAAGCTTTGTGTAAGACTTTTAGTCAAACTGTAATGTAGAACAATGTAAGTGAAGCCTCTGGAATGTATGAAAACAAGAACGACTGAACAAATAATCTTTGTGCTGCAATTCTGTCTCAGCTGTTGAAATCAAACTTTGAAGATAGCTTAAAACCATGGGGGAAATAGTTGTGTTAGACTGGTAAAGTTAAAAACCAACAAACTCAGCCCGGCAGTGGTGGCACACGCCTTTGATCCCAGCACTCAGAAGACAGAAGCAGGAGGGTCTCTGTGAGTTCAAGGATAGCCCGGACTACAGTCTATGTAATGAGTTTCAGGACGCCTTGTCTTTAAAATAAATAAATAAATAAATAATCAAGAAGCTCAGTTTGGAAAGATATGAAGAAACTGGCTTCTACCTGAATTGTCAATGCATAAGAAAAAGGATAATGTAGATTTTGAATGAATCTCTCTGACTTATATTATCCTTTAAAGATAATCTGACTTTTGATTCAATAAAAAATCATCTACTCAGTGTGGAATACATAATGATGAGAAACAAGACAAATAGGAAAAAAATGGCTAAAACCATCGGATAATAGGCTTACCGCGGCGGTAACACCCCTGCTGGGTTTTTTGGTAGTCTGAATTTTCTTCAGTGCACATATTTTGTAATCAAGAAAAATGTGAGAACAAAGTGAATAGCTAGCAAGTTCCCTGTTACTCTTTGTCTGTACCGTGGCGGTTCTCTCAACACGCTCTCCTACGGAAACTCTGTGACTAAGGAGTCCTCGTTTAGGTGATCTGTGGGAGAGTCTGCAGCCCACCAAAAGGGGAGCAACATTGCTCGCTGGACTCCTGGCTTCTTCTGCACAGTTTAATGTCGGTGGCCAATGTGCAGTCCTTGCCTATCCTTCCACTTCCCGGCAGGATAAATTAATAATTTATTATTAAATAGGACTAAATGCTTCCCTCCAAAGCAGGACGCCAGAGGTAAACTGCCAGAAACAGAGTGCATAGCAGAGCGTTTTATTAAATCGCAGTTCATCTAACACGATGGCCAGAGGATTAAGGTGAGGCTGAGTGGGTTCAGAAACTCACAGAGTCTGGTGTGGTGGTACTAGCCTTTGTCGCCTTTGTCTTCAGGGAGGCAGAAGCAGACAGATCTCTGAGTTCAAGGCCAGCCTGGTCTGCAGAGTGAGTTGCGGACAGTCAAGACTACACAGAAAAGCCCTGTCCGGAAAAAACCAAAACCAACCAAACAAAACAGAACAAAAGAAAATCCAACACCGAGAAGGGGAGTGGGCTGGAGAGACAGAGGCAGAGACTGACAGAGGAAGGGAGGATGATATGCTCTGGGCAGTGGGGAGTGAGGAGATACAGTATGCCCGCTGAAGCTATGAAAATAAACACAGTGCATTAATGCAAAGATCCAGGAAGACAATAAACACATCTGAGGTGCCCGCAGTGGGCCTGGTGCTGCTGACAAAGCTAAATCCTCTCCATTAAGTTCTGCCTCGATTATAGTGCAGGTCAGTGGGCATGGTGGTCAGCCTGCCTGGGGGAGGTACAAGGCCACGGATCCCTTTCCTGGCTAAACAGTGTTGGCAAGGACAGATGCTTTGGCTAGGAATGCAAAGACTGTGTGGACCTAAGGCCAAAGTGGAAATAATTGGGTGTCCTAAGAGAAGACTAAGTGGAAGGGGTAGGAGATATCTGTGAGGCGCTAAGCCACAATGGATCATATATGTAGGGGATGGAAATCTGAGAACTTCAAGAGCCGTTTTCTTCCTGGATCCCACCATCGCTGATGGGATTGGTACTTCTAAAGTATCTTTGAAAAGCTGGGGCTGGAGAAATAGCTAAGTGGCTAAGAGCACTGTCTGCTCTTTCAGCGGTTTCAGGTTCAATTCCCAGCGCCCACATGGTAACTTACAACTGTCTGTAACACCAAGTCCAGGAGATCCAAGGCCTTCTTCTGGCCTCCACAGACACCAGACATGTATGTGGTATATGGATGTCCATGAAGGCAAAACACCCAAACATATAAAAAACAAATTAAATTAAAAACTTAAATAAAGCGACAATTCCCCTACTCGGGGCTCTAGGGAAAGGTGGTTTGCACAATAGTAGAAGACTGGGTGTTGCCGATCCCTTCCTTTGGGGATTAGGAGTTCTGCTCCCAGGGTGGTCCGCAGGTGATTCTGGCCTCATTGCGCCACAGAAAGACAGCAAGAAGACAGGAGCTCACATCATCACTGAACAGGGGGAGACATGGATCTTGGAGGCTGTTCTCCAAGACTGATGAACATTAAAAGAGAAGAGGGAAGTGTCCACCTATGGGGGGTGCTGCCGGCGGGAGTGTCAAAGAGGGATCTCAGAGCCTTTTCGATGTCTTATTAAAAAGATTTCATCCACTTGATCCACTTAGCCACAGGGGATATGCCCAACAATCTAGGCATGTAGAGGAAGGCAGATGTGTCAGATAAATCAGTGCAGAAAATGACTTCTCCTTTAAGTAGCAAACACAGGAGGAAAGACTAGTAGAAAACGTGGAATCTTTCTTTCTCTCCCGCCTCCTGATTCAATTAAAATCATGTGCTGAACATAAACTTTTTTTTTTTTTTAACTGATGAGAACAAAAAACAACAGAAAGCAAAATCGTGGCCTATAAAATTTAAGTGACTTTTTCTGTCACCGTGGCTGAGTCCCAAAGCCACCTTTCTGCTCAGGGACAGCACCTCTGTCTTCCCTAGCAGACCCACTCCAAGGGCCGCCTCCTCTCCACCTTGGACCGTGACTTTGACAAATGGCTTAACTCCTGAAGTATGAGACATAACGAAGTCTTACAGAGTCTGCTTCATCCTCAGGGAAGGATTCTTACTTGGTGTCGCCAACTTAACTCAGCATTGAACTTGTGGAAAAGAGTTGTTGTTGTTGTTTTTGTTTTTGTTTTTTTTTAATGTGGACCCGAGGAACCAGCAGGATCAGATCACCTGAAAATTCGAGTCATTCTTGCCTAGCACAGACTTACTGAATCAGAAATTGGAACCTAACCATCTGGGTTGTAACAATTTGTCCTAAGAAGTTCTGCTACAACGGGTTTGAAAACTGTTGTGGATGTTTTCTGTCCAACCATCACAGAGGTAACGAACTAACTCTGCGATACCACTCCCCAACCCCCTTCCCTAGGATGACGAATGGAGGTCAAGCCAAGGACCTGGCAAACCCTTCCCAGCCAACCCAGAGAGTCTGGGAAGGTTGCCTTATAGCTTTGCCTTGATGAGGTCTCTTATCGTTTCCCTAATTGTCCCGCCCCCACTTTTTGGAGGGGGAGGGCGCCCCGCTTTTATTAATTGTGATTTTTGTTTTTACTTATTTATCTGGCAGGGTTTTCTTTTCTTTTTTTTTTTTTCAGAATGAAAAAGACATTGAGAGGTGGGTGATAGAAAAAGGCTGGGGGAGGATAGACTGGTGGCTATAGGGTTGTGCTGACCAGAGGAAGGGTCCGAGGTGAAGCTAAGCAGAGTAGAAGGCGCACCGCGAGTGGGGGAAAGCATTTTCGGTGTGGGTAAGGGAACGAAGTTGGAAGGACCGAGTAAGTCTAAGGCGGAGCAAAGAAAGTAGGCGTTAAGGGGGAAATTCTCGTAGAGTTTAGGGGGACTGTGTGTGCATGTGTGTGTGTGTGTGTGTGTTTTCCCCCAGTTTCCTTTCCAAGACTTTTTCTTTGCTCCCTTTCGCTCCTCCCCCTCCTCCCCGCCTCCTCGGCTCCCCTCCCCTCCCCGAGCAGTAATGGGAGGCTCCTAGGCAGGAGAAGCAAAAGAAGGAATTGTTTGCAAGTTCAGTCATCCAAAAAAGCGTCTTCCATATGGAGGGATTGGGTGCGCTGTGCGCGGCGTCTCCTGCCTTGTCCTCCAGCTGCCGCTGCTGCCACCACGGCTCCCGCTTCCTGCAGTGGGGACCCTGAGCTGGGTTTCGCTGGTGTCAGCTCCGGCCGCGCTCACACACTCTCGCACCTCGTACTCGCCGCGGCCACACAAGCCTTTCCTTCTCGGCGTGCAACTTCTGGGTCCCGGGCTCCTTTGTTGCTCCAGCTGCCGCTACTCTCCCGTGGTGTGTGTCCCCGTGTGTCACCGCTCTGTGCGAGTGTGTCGGTGCTGCGCGGGGCCGTGTGGCCCTCTCCGCGCCGCCACGCGGGACCCGGAGCCCCGGCCTTCTCTTCCCAGGCTCCGGCTGCTGGAGAGGTGAGTCGTGTCACTGAAGTTTGTTTTCTTTTCATAAAAAGTTGTGTTTATTTGTTGGTTTGGGGATTGGAGGCGTGTGGGAGGCGGCCGCCCGCCCCGTGATGCGGTCGACTCTTGCGAGCGCTGCTGCCCGGCGCGGGCTCCGAGCGCTGGGCTGCGGCTCCCACTGGGACTCCGGGTCGGGACTCCTAGTGTTTGACTGGGATTCGGGCTTGGGCTCAGTTGAGGCCCCGGGTGTTCAGCTGGGACTCAGATGGGGTTTGAATCCCTGGGCTGTGGCTCGAGCACTGAGCTGGGGCTCGGACTGGGACTCAGAGCGCTGAGCTGGGCTCGGGTTTAAGCTTCGATTGCTGACCTGGGCTCCGACTGGGGCTCCTAGCGCTCAACTGGCTCCAGCTAGTGTCAGGGCCTGACGCTGCACGAAGTTCCCGGGGCCGCCGCTGCTCGTGCTCCGCTGCCCGGCTCAGGGCCGCCGCGCCTCGCTCTCTAGCCCGGTCTGGGTGATTTTGGTCCCGCGGTTTCCGGAAGCAGCTCCGGTGGTAGGAGGGCGCGGACATCTTCCCAAACTTACCCCGAAGGCTGACACTGTGCCCCGGCTGCCCAGCCAGGCGATGGGAACAAGTCTACACCCAACACCCATTTGCCTCTTTGGGAGGAAAGTTACCACCAGCGTTTTGAAAGGAAAAACTATTTCTAAATAAGGGACCAAAGAAGACCAAAAGCTAAACTGCCCCCAAAGAATCCCCTTGACTGGACGGTGGGTCGGGGATACTGAATTGGTATCTAGAGGTGTTTGTGGGGCTGAAGGATCAGCAAGAGGTGTGTGTGTGTGTGTGTGTGTGTGTAGTATTCCACTGGGATTGTGTTCTGGAGATTTTGTTTCTGGCTTTGGAAGGGCCTGTCGGTTGGTTTTCTAGGTGGAAAAGAGATGGGGAGGGGGTGCGGGGGAGGCAGGCAGACCTGAGGCGGAGGGAACTAAGGGAACATTGGAGGTGATTTTGCTGACATATGGAGATGACCCAGGCCCAATCTCTTGAAACAAGTGTTGTGCTCCTCTCGAGATGTGGCAGCTATGTCTAAGAATATGCAAACCACGTAGCAGCGATCCCAAACAGGCACTTTCTGGGTGTGGTGAGGTGTTCTGGGTTCCCTAGTCCTTCCCTGCAAGTTTTTTGAACTGTAGTTACCTCTTACTGGATTAAGTGACACGAATATTCTGTTTCAGGCCGGTCTTGCCAGCACGTTTGTCACCTAGCTTTTTGTTGTACAGATTTTTGTAAGCATGGACCTTTAATGAATGTAGCTTTAAGAATTCTTGAATATGTAAGCACTTTTGAGCTATTCTACCACTGGGTGCTAATTCTAAGCAAGCAGCCCAGAGCTGCGGTGACTTGCTTTTTCTCTTTCTTTCTTTCTTTCTTTCTTTCTTTCTTTCTTTCTTTCTTTCTTTCTTTTTTTATAGCTTTGGTTTGGCAAATAGTATCTCCATTTTCTCAAGAATAGTGTGGAAAACGTTTAAAAGATCCTGTTGAACCAATGTGAGGGGCTCAGATGCCCTTCCATCTGGATGGCCTGATTCTTGAGCTTTTAAAGTGGCTCGGGGCAAGAGGTTGGCCATTTTGAGGTGTGTAACAGGTTTCCCAGGAGCACTCTGAGGTCTTATAATTGGCCCTTTTTAATGGTCTCATAATTGAGACCCAGGAGGTTCCCATGGTGATCTTGAAGCACTCTCGGGTCAGCGGGACAGAGTTTGAGGTGGAAACAGCAGTAGAGTTATGATTTCCCGGCTCGATGAGTTTTTGGAGCAAGTTTCTGCAAAGAGAAAAAAATAAAAGAAGTTATAGCTCTCTCGCTGTGCCTCGTGGCTGATGCTGCCAGCCCGTGTGGAGAATTAGGATTTGTCCCTTCAGGAACTGGTTAGAGGCTGCCTATACCTATGAAATCCAAGGACTGAGACATCAGACACTGCCCTTTGACCCATTTTTATGATATCTCAGAGGTACAGCGCTGCAAGTGACTTTCACTGGGGGGGGAAGTGGATGTTAGCAGAGTCCAGGATGGGCAAGTTCTTTGACCACATCTGGGGAGGAAGAGTCTAGGTGGATACCTTGAGAGGAACCTGCTTAGCTGCTAGCTGGTTGGCCAATTCAAGATAAAGGGTATAATTTATGTCCCTTTCCATCCTCCAAATGGGTCCAGAGATTTTACTGTCTTTGAAGTGTTTTTCAGTGGCCTGAGATCCCTGCTCTCTTCAGAGGCCTCTCAGTGGTTTCCATGGCCTGATGTGAATAGGAGATTATTCATGAAGTAATTCTGTTGACTTCCTCATGGGCTCCTGGGGTTTAAGAAGAGGGCAAGAAGTGAGCCCAAGGATCATAGTATTCCAAGGGCTCTGGGGGATCTGGGTTCAAATTTCAGCAGTCACTGATATGCTTAATGACTTAGAGTTTTGTCGGTGTCTTTCCAACAACAGCTGAAGACCCGACTGCACTAGGTAATTACTGCCTACGATTTTCTGGTCTCTGAATAAGAAAGAGTTGACCAGGCTTCAAAAGATGTCATTATACGTTGGGAGTTTGCTTTCATTCCTCCATACTCCATGCTCCCTTGTTTTTTGGGGAAAAGAATGGAAATGGGAGAGAGAGAAAGGAAGGAGATATGCTTCCATTTTGAAAACTACATGTCGTTTAGCATAAGTAATTTCTTGTCACTTCTACATTCACCAAATATTGATGGTGCATCAGACACCAAGTTGGGAGCTTCCTTCTCCCAGGAGAGTCAGTTTTCTTCGTCAAAGAGCAGCTCCCCTCAGTTTTTGCTGATTATATAAACATCTACTACTACTTGCAAAAATGTTTTGATAACTACCCGTCGTCCCATCCAATGGCCATCTTCTCACTTTTCCTTTGCACATATGTGCTTCCCGCGACTGTGAAGAAAGTGTAGACAGTTGTCGTCAGACATCTCTGGAGTGTCTTTACAGCGTGACCAAAGACTCACAGAGAGCACATATATATCACCACATTGCTGTTCATGGAATAAATTGATTATTGAATAAATGTTGAGGGAATCAATCAAATCCTAACTGTGCTCTCCTGTAACGTGTCTAGAACTGGTAAGCTGGACTCAAGTATTTGGAGTAGGCGAGCTGGTAGAACATGTTTGGTTTGCATCTAGAAATCCATGCTTACAGCAGCTTTCCTAGGGAGGAATTTTGCCTTTGGGTCCTTCAGGATTGGTGTGAGTGAGGAGGTAGGATTCGGTTTGGGGGCGGGGGGCTATAGGATGTCTCAGGTGGTAATGTGTTTCACGCACCAGCCCTGAAACTCCAGGCACACTGCCCTCGGTCCCTGCATCCGTCAGCTTTGCCTCCTTCTTCACTCTCGCCCTGTCCTCCTTGCTCTTTCTTTGGTTGTGCTGCCGTCCCTTCTTCATTCCCACTGCCACCATGCTTGACAATCCCCACTGCCCACCTGTCACCACCTCACCATTACCCATCGTGTATTCTCTCTCACCTGCCACTCAGCCTTTTCTGTGTGCTCCATCCCACTCTGTGGTGCTAAAACCTTCTGTTCTGGCTGACCACATACAGCGCCCATTGATTTCTGATGAGTTTATTCCCTGTGTCCTACCCTGCCGCCCCAGGGCTGCATCCTTATGAATCACGAGGTCTGCTTATCTATTGTTAAGAAGTACTTTATGAGTGTCAATGAAAGTGTGCTGCTGGATGCAAAGATAATGGTTTTATAAAATATAATCATTGTTCGTTGTTGCTCATCAGTTCTAGCAGGAGGTAGGTAACTGGGAAATTAAAGAGGCCTATGATGTTAAGGAAAAAAACGTTCTTCTCTTTCCTTATACATAAAATGAATTAATAAGGGATTGCTGAGGTTTATAACACTGCACTTATAAACAGCAAGGACTCCAGAACTGTGTTTGTTCCCATTGTTCACAGGGTGAAACAGCTCTCTTTGTCTTCAGTCTGGAAATAGACTTCGTAGACTCCATGACCCATGAAGTCTTGTCAACATCCGCCTGAGGGAAGCAGAGAGGAAGCAGAAGGCACAGGTGAGGGCTTCCGCTCCTTGTCTTCCCTCTCTGGCCTGGCGAGTCAGCTGTTCCTTCGTGTTCTGTCACCACCAAGATGGCAGTGTTTCTCATCCCTTAGTTCTGGAAGGGTCCAACTTTGAACGGAAGGTAGATTTCGGGTTTTTCCTAGCAGCTTATATATTCTTGTGGGCAAAGCTTGTGGCGTCCATGTGAACCCCCTTTCCGAGGGCAACCCCTGCCAGATATGTTGGAGACAGATTATTAAGCAAGAGATGTGGAGTCTGTGCTGGCTGTGGAAAAGTCCTGCGTAGGTTTGGGTGAGGAATGCAGAGTGTTTATGTCTCTGTCAGTGCTATCACAGTGGATGCCTTGTGGTCTGATGTACCAGGCATTGTTTATCCCACCAAAACCAGAGGGATTCTGCTTCTTACTGTCTTCTAAAATATAGCAAGGGAATAACTTCTCTTTTCCTAATGACGAATTTGGCCTTATCTTCAAAGGAGGCCTTTGAAGTTTGGGACAGGATTATTGGGCAGAGAGAAGAAATTATAGCAATAATGCCCAATGAATTCATTCTGGTTGCCAGAGAGCATGTTGAAAAAGCAACACAGAGTGCAGGGTAAGCAGTCCTGATGAAAAATAACCCCAAAGAAGCCAAGCGCTGAGAAGTATGGCCAGAGAGCGTCATTCTTCTCAACTGTGTTTGCGCCATGTTAGGCAAGTTGAGGGTGAGGAAGTGGGGCCAGGCTGGCGCCTCCCTCCTTTCATTGGCCTTTTACTGCATACATGCTCTGCCCCCGGCATCATGGCATGAGTTTTGCCAACATTCTTCAAGGGTCCATTTCTAGTGTTTGCTGGGAGAGTGCATAATATCCAACAGCCCATTGCTGGCTGGAAGGTAAATGCAGAGCAAACCCTGATGCTAATAAGCATCAGCTAAGAAGTACTTCCTGAACCAGGGGAGACAAAAACTCAGACTGAGTGAGTCAAAGCCAAAGTTGGGGCCGGCAGTCCGGCAGTCCGGAATGCTCGTTCACATCTGCCTGTGTGAGTCGTTCTCTAGTGTCTCCCTAAAAAGTCATTTTTCCCTCTGTGGGTGACTGAGCACGCTGGAGACATGGGATGCCAAAGTATTTCTGTTTGCATTTTTAAAAAAGGGTTTCTGAATTGAAAACAGAGTCTCTTGAGTCTGGGTCTTGAATATGTTTTTAGGATCAGTCACTGAACATTTTTCAGGGGGAAAGGAATAATTAGATGATTTTGTTCCTCTCTCAACTCCATCAGATTTTCTCTTGAGAATTAGAGAAATGTTCAATGTGGTGGTGTACACCTTTAATCTCAGCACTAGGGAAGTAGAGACAGGAGGATTGCTGTGAGTTGGAGAGTTTGAGACCAAGCTGGTCTATATAGAGACACCCTGGAGAGAGAGAGAGAGAGAGAGAGAGAGAGAGAGAGAGAGAGAGAAACATGTGTCTGAATTTAGCATTTTGCTTGCCAGTTACATTTACTCCCATGCATATCTCTGGATATATAAACGTCTGCAGCAGGTTTACGTGACTCTGAAGTCCATCTCAGAGTAGCAGGCAAGGGAGATAGATGTGTTTTAAGGGCAACCAAGTCACGGAGCTTCCCAGTTGCCCCCAAACCTTCTGGGCTTCTGAGAGCTGGCCATCACACAGGATGGGAGGTGAAGATGGTTGAAGATGGCTGGTCTTTGGGAGCCCCCACTCAAAAAGGACTAGACATAGATTCCCGAAGAAAGCCCCACCACCACTTTCCCTGGCTCTGCCAATAGTTAGATTAGTCTAAGTCAAGGGCCTTTACCAGCCCATGCTTACCTAACATTATAATCCCAGAGGTTTATTAGGTATGGGTCACAGCTAATTGAAGAGGAAAATTGGGGGTTCTGGGTTTATTGGTTTTCCATGAAAGCTAAGGCTGCCCTTAATTATCTCAAAAATCGCCTCTCCCACGTGATTCTCTTTCTGAAGAGACTGTCATCTTCCAGCAGTTTTCCATAGCTGCGCGCAAGGGAGGCCGATGTGTTAACACGTCAGTTAGCACAGTGCTTCCTTTGGCAAACGCAACCGCATAAAGTCCTGGCTGTTCACAGCCGTTTACCTCTGTCAGTATGAAAGGATGCTTTGTAGCGGGCCAGTATACTTGTACACTTATTTGTTGCCTGACAACTCGGAGTTAGATTCCATTGTATATCGCCACATAGGCAGGTCTGCAACCCTTCCTTCAGACCCTGAGACCCTTGGTGGTCTGCCACCTGTAAGACTGAGTCAGCCCAGGTGACAACCCAGTCAGGTGATTTTTCTTCTATAGGCTTCTGTTGCAGACATAGAGGCTGGGACGGCAGCCCAGCTCTCACCCTGCTGGACTGTGGCAACTTGCCAGCTAGTTCCACTGGGTGGTCTTTGACAATAAAAGAAAGGGGTTGGGGGAGTTTAGCTCTCCTCCCCAAAGGGGAACAACAAGGTGCCTTTCTATAGGTGGGCTTTACATGGGCGGCCAATCCCCTTGTCACAGACACACCACTCGGGTCTTGATTATGGGAGAAAAGAATCCAGAGGCTTGTCTGAAGGTGGCATTGTATGATGTTCATTTGTGATGCCCCGATTTTACAAACAAAGCCTTGTGCTTAGGTACAAGTGTGTAAGCACACACGAGCAGCAGGTACCCCTCACAAAACAAAGATTTTTATCCTCGCTTCTCGGAGAAGCAAACCCCACAAGGCTTCCTACTCCACCACTCAGGGAGGTAGCCGTGGACAACGGGAAGGAGAGGCAGCAGTGACTTGCCTGGGCCTTTTCCAGAGATGGACAGTTACCGTCGTTTACAGAACACCCACTGTGTGCCGGACCTCGAGTCCAGCACTACCTAATCCATGCGCCTTCCAGCAGTCCTGTGAAGATGGCCCTCACCACTGCGCTCTGCAGATAAGGGCGCAAAAGCCTAAATAAGTACAGTGGCTTGTTTCTGGTCTCTGGGCTGGTAAGTGGCAGAGCCAAGATGTCATTACAGTCTGCTAACTCCGAAACTCTCATTCTCAAAGAAGTAAAACAGCAGATACGCTCCTCCCCAAAGCAAAGCCCCTTGACTTAGAGAACTGTTTTCTTTTCTAACTGACTGCACACAGGGGCAGGTGAGATCCTTCATGAGACTTGTCAGTATAGAGGTCGAGTCCCAGATGGAGGGTGCACGCATGAGCACTAGGGACGCTGGGCTCTGTGGCACAGCCATGTTGGATTTTTGTAGGCCGTAGTGAGAGTCACAACCTCACCGGGTTTCGTCTCAGACCGTGAGTCTTGCCCCTCCCCTGGGACATTGTCTGAATTGCCTGGATCTAGGCACTGCTGTAAGTGCCAGATGAATCCATTTGCACCTAGAATCTTTGCAAGTCTAATCAAGCAGGTCCTCCACTCCCTCAGTGGGGTGAGGGGAGAGCTGTTTAGCCTAGTAGACACTTTGGTCAGGAGAAGTGGCAGCTTGTATAGAAAAATACCCCGGGGAAGGAAGTAGAAGCCTTGACAGACAGGTAACTGACAGGGAGATGCTTCCTTGAAGGCAAATATTCAGCAGGCAGCTAGCAGAAAGGATTGGACAGGCAGTTACCTGCAGGAGCGCTAACACCCCACTCCCTTCAGGCTTCGGATTGTGCTAGAAGTTTTGGTACAGAGGATGTGTATGTAGTTAGGTGCTCCCCCACCCTCGCAGCTTTTAGTGGGTGTAGGTGTGAGACATAGGTGTATGTGGGTATGGGTATTTGTGTGAATGTGGGCATTTGCGTGTCAGTCACGGTGTGAGTGGGAAGGGCAGGGGACAGCGTAGGGTGCTGGCGTTCATCTTCTTCTACCTTTGTAAAAGCAGGATATTTCTTTTGTCCTCTGCTATGGACACCAGGCCATGCTGCCACACTGAGCTTTACCTGGGCTTTTGTGAGCCCAGTTCAGGTCCTCACCCTGGTGTGGCGAGCAATCTGCTTTATGAGTTCCCTCCCTGATGCCAGCAGCTGTGTATGCTCCCTGTTTTTCTTGAACAAACAAGGGAAGCCTGAAGTCACGATATTCTGGCTGTGGAGAGACGTGGGATGCCTGGGTTTGCAATACAGTGGTGTGATGAAGTGGCGGCTACCACGTCTCCATCTTTGTGTATGCAGTGACCTGGCACAGTGAACGCAGGTTGACAACATTCTGCTGGCAACTGAAAAGCCTGTCACAGCTATGCTCACCAACCCTGAGTTCAAAGATAAGAAATTCCAGGGCATTAGCTAGATGTTGGGCTGGGCTCGAGGGCATGCTTGCTCTCCTTTGCAAGATTCTGAATAAGAGGCTGTTTGATCAACAGAAACTCTCTTGGGTCCTTCCAGGCCTCCGCTCTGTCCCTTCCTTTGGGAAAAGTTTGTGAATGGTCTCAGCGTCCATAGGAGTTGGATTGGAAAAGAACCCTTGCAACAGAATTCGAGGCAGGATCTTTCTTTGCTAAAGAAAGGGATAGACATTAGAAGGTCTATGCTGTGGGGAAATACTTTGCAGGAGGGTCGGGAACTAAGGTGTGTGCCATCCTAATTCAGGGGAACCTGCCTAGGTTCAACCTGCCTTTGCCAATTGCTGATGTGCAACCCTGTCCAGGGTACCTGGGATACTAGTTTCTTTCTTTCTTTCTTTCTTTCTTTCTTTCTTTCTTTCTTTCTTTCTTTCTTTCTTCTTTCTCTCTCTTTCTCTCTCTCTTTCTTTCTTTCTCTATATCCCTGGCTGTCCTGGAACTCACTCTGTAGACTGGACTGGCCCTGAACTCACAGAGATCTGCCTACCTCTGCCTCCCATGTGCTGGGATTAAAGGCGTGCACCACCATTCTTTCCTTCCCAAACCAACCAAATATGCCAACTATTTATAGAGCATTTACAATCTATTGTGATCCAGAGATGATTTGTATGTATATGGGAGAATTAAATTAGCTGCAAACCCTATGCATGCTATTTTATGTAAAGGACTTGAACCTCCACTGATTTGGACATTCTTAGGAAGATCCTGGAGCCGACCCCACAGATGTCAACAGATAGTTATACTTATCCTTAGACCCGCACAGGCAATGCTTTCTGGGGCATGTGTAGATGGGAACACGCAGAAGGGAGGCGCTGTGGAGTTCTAGTGAAGGAGGGAGTTAGTGTGCCTGTCTTGGAAAAGCCTGAAAATGGTGGACAAGACCACGTGGAACAGTGTCTCCTCAAGGGGCAGATTTGGGGCACACTCATAGGTGAGCCAGCTGTTCCGTCTCATGTCCCCTCCGCCCTTTCTTCTTCATGCACTTCAGCAGAGTTCATGGAGCATCTCCTTTTTGCACTGCACACCTGCCTGGGAGGCGCAGAGAAGCTGTGCACTGTATTTCCTGGGTTTTGACAAATATAAGATGCCCCATGTCTACCATTGCAGAATCACACAGACTCGTGGCTCACACCTGATCACCTGACCATTCCTCCCTCCTTCCTCTAGCTGCTTGGTGGCACTGACCCTGTCACTGTCCATAGTATCACCCAGCAGGTGGCCGGGATCACCCAGGCAGGCTTCATTCACTTTCCAGTGTTCTGTTTAAAACACGACTTTCTTTCTTTGAGCTTCACGTGCATAACCAGCTAGGGAAGTAGAGGTTGGCAAAGCAGGGGCTTCAAACCCTTTGCTGACTCCCTCCTGATCAGAGCCCTGTGGCTCCACAGTGAGACCCCCTTAACTCCCTATCCTCTTCCTGGCCTTGCCAGACTGTGGTGCTACTGGAGTTTAGCCCAGCCTGGTGCACTATCAGGAGCTGCCTGTGTTTGGGTTCCACATCTGGAGTATCAGCTGGGCGGATCTTCCTGGACCATTTGTAAACATACGGGCAGGAGGCATACATGGGGCTGTTTGTTTTACTTTGGAGCTGTGAGCGAGTGTGTGGAAGTGCTAGTCCCCCCGGGCAGGTAGCTGTAGAGCCCTTGTACACTAGCATGCGGTGGCAGGCCATAGGACCCTAAGCCTCAGTGGTGTCTGTGCTCAACTCTGAGAGTGATGGAGTCTTGGGGCCTGTTTTGTGGTCATTATAGAGGAAGCCCAACCACAACATAAAAAAAATCCAACGAAACTGAGAAACTTTTTCCACCAAAAGGTACTTGGTTCTTACCAGCCTTGAAAACTGGAAATCTCAAGGAGTTCAGGAGCAGAAACCTAGTATTTTTTAAGGTACTCAGCGTTCACTGTAATCACAGGGGCTCACTAGGGAAGAGGTGATGAGGACAGATTTGACACTGGGAGGCATTCCTCCAACTCCACGCTAGCCCTGAACCACATTTAAAGGAAAGAAGGGCTATGCGAATGGGAGACCATACCATCATCTAGAGCAGGCTGACAAGGTTAAGAATGAGACGATGTATTCAGAAGACCGAGATCCAAGGCTGGGAACAAGCATTTGAATCCAGACCCCAGCTCCATTCCTGTTCTGAGTGAACAGAGAACTGAAACAGGGTGGTACCTTCTTCTCACATTGAAAGATGTCGGCCAGATGTGTCAGATTCGGAGCAATGGAGGAATAAAACTCATAGGGGCCTTGGGAAGTCAGCCATTAAGTGGGAAGTTCCATGCTGATGATCCAGTCTATCCACCCCTCCACTGTCTTCCTCCATTCAGATGGCTTTGGGCTGCCACGCCGTTGTTCTGACTCCCACGGAATGCACACTGGTCCAGGTTTGCTCCTGGGACTGTAGGAGCTAATGCAATACAGCGTGTGGCCAGCGCTCCTCAATCAAGTTGTCCTTGCTATGCTTATACCCTCGGAGTGGAGCCCGCTGGTTTGTCTTTGCTGTCTGGAACTTGTGAGGCCAGCACAATGACCACTGACCATGCAGAGGAAACCTTGGCCTTTGTCGCAGTTTACCTGGGCAGGCGGAGGATAGGGGTCTGCTGGCATGGGTGAATGTAGGGCCTGTGTCCTTTACAGAATGCAGTCTTCAATTCCGGGTCACCCTGTCCACATCTTGTATCTCTTCTTCCAAGGGGAGAAGTAGAAACCCTGAGCGGAACTGGGCATAGCTTCGATAGGTGTGCCAAATGGTAGCGCCTACAAGAAGGGACTGCCTTTTGTGAACCAAAAATAAAAAAAAAAAATAAAAGGACTGTGTGATCTGACAGAGCATTTGATTTCTATTCTGATATTAGTGGGTTGGGAGTTTCTCAGAAAATCTGATTATAAATACCCAACGCTGATCCTTTTAAAAATTGTCTTTAGTGTAAGTCACAGTGAGGCCTTCTCTTTCCTGATAGTCACCCTGTGGTCAGGGGTACAAGGAGGCAAAGGGTGGGTCTTGCTCCAAGTAGGGTTATTGGTGAAAGGATAGTTCTGGTGTGGTCTGGGTCTTCTCCGATATGTTGTCTCTAGAGCAATGGTAGAACTGGGGCTTGGCTCCCAGTTTACTCCCCTACACACACCCCTCTCCAGAAAAAAATCGAGCCTCCAGGGCGGGTGGAACAGGAAGGTTCCTTAATAATTAAGTCCTGTCTGCTTTGAAAATCAGGAAGTGAAAAGGACGTGCGTGGCCAATTGAAACGGAATCTTAGGCAAGCAGAACTAATCTTTCTCACACTAGAAATTAACCAAAATGCCATTGCTAATGTCCCTGGAATGGGCAGGGGAGGGGGCCAGAGAGACATTGATCGCTGCATTTCAGCCAAGAAGGAACATGTGTCCCTGTGGTGTGGGCTTGGACCTGGCTTCCCTGCGTGAAGAATACCACCCACTAAAACTCATGACGCCCGTTGTGGCCTCACTCCATAGGAACTCTGAGGTTTCACACTGAGCTGTGACCACTTACGCTGGTGTCCCAGGAGGCTTCCTACCGCACAGCCCATTCCCCCCAAGCTGTCACCATGGTGGCCAGCAGAGGAGCCTTCTACTTGGCCAGATATTTATTGAGTCCTGTGTTCCCATCCCTCAAGACACTTACATCTCAGCTTCTGGAGATTTCTGAATCAAAGCAAGACTTGACTGCACTCTGAACTGTGGCATCCACATCTCTCCTCAGAAGCCTGCTAGACTCCAACTACATCTCTATCAGTGTCTTACAACTGTGACAGAATAAGGAGGAAATCACTTTTAAAGGAGGAAAGATTGGGGGTATTGTTTGTTGCTTTCATTTGTTTGTTTATAGTTTCCTAAGTTTTAGATCCTGATCAATTGTCTTCATCCCTTTGGGCCTGTGATGAGGTGATGTGGGGAGTGTGTCCTGGAGGAAGGCTCCTTACTTCATGGTACCCCAGAGAAAACAGAGAAGGGAAGAGGTGAGGGTCCCAATACCCACTTTAAGGGAATGTGTCTAAGGACCTAATGTCCTTCTAGAAGGCCCCATCTTCTAGGATTTTGTCACCTCCTGATAACTCCTCAGGCTGTTGATTAAACCATTAACATATGGACCAATTATGGGGGGCAGGTAGGAATCAAAGCTTAACAGTTACTTAGATGGCCACTGTTGTCATCGTCATTGTCCTCTTCATCATCATTATAACATTGGCAATTTGAGTCTCATCTGATTTGCTGACTCTAAATTGTTGTGGGGAGCTGCAGGCTGCATTCCTGCCACTTAGCTCCCGGCTGCCTGGCCTAGCTTATGCCTCGAAACAACAACACACAAATTGTATTCTTTTAAACACTGCCTGGCCCATTTCTATTAATATGTGTAGCACCTTGAGGTGCACTTACCAGGAAGATTCTGGCCTGCCTCCATCCTGGGTTGGAGCTTCATCGCGTCTGCCCTGGGGAGCAAGCTGCATGGCATCTCAACTCACTTCCCTTCTTCCCAGTATTCTGTTCTGTTTACTCCACCCACCTATGTTCTAACCTATCAGGGCCAAGCAGTTTCTTTATTAATTAACCAATGACCTTCCTCCATCATTTCCCCTTTTTCTGTTTAAACAAAAAAAAAAAAAGGAAGGCTTTAACTTTAACATAGCAAAATTACATATAACAAAACAGTTATCAAGTAAGAATTACAGTTACAATATTTACATCTATTTTATATTTTATCATAACAAAGGAAAACAACTATAGCTATCTTTCTATTCTTCAACTCCATCAAAGACTCCAGAAGGATATAATATTACCTAAATAAATGAGAAGTAAGCAACTTACAAAACTCTAGAAATCACAGAGACATCTTGCTGCCTGGACAGTCACCCAAAGTTCCTCTGTACTGTTGGGGCATCCATCTTCAGCCTAAAGGCCCGTGGTATTCAGAGACATTTCCATGAAGCAGGAAATTTCAAAGGCAGTTCAGTCACTATCTGCTGTATCCTGCAGAATGTCTCTCAGACTCTTTCATGAATCAGGAACCCCGAAAAATCAGCTCACCTTTAGGCAAGTTCAGTAGTCCTCTCTCTGCGGGTTCTCTGTGTCCAGTTTATGCAATAGTCCAGGCAAGAGCAGTTTCTTGCCCAAATGACTATCAAACTTCATAAGGTGCCTCTTCGATGCCCATCTTCTTCTTGAAGTAGATTGGTGCTGCCAGGAGCAGACGTGTCTTATTGTCAGAAAAACCCTAAGTTATTAAAACACTTAAAATGCCATATTTTATAATCTTTGAAAGATATGAAGAACGCCTATCTAAAATATGTCTATGTACATCTAGAAAATCTAACTAACATGACTACAAGCTTGACTATTATTGATAATTATCCATTAGCAACCTATATACATTACATTTTTAAATGAACTACACAATCATAATACCTTAATCGAGATCAGGAATACATATATATATATATCAAAATTGACCTTAAATTTATATCAATAAAGTCAAATCCATACCGATGCAAATTATTCATATATATCATATCCCCCTTTAAATGTAAAAGAACATTTATAAACAATATTTGGGAACATGGGCACAGTTTTTTCTCTCCAAACTACTTCCTGCTGAATGGGGGCGCTGTTATTCAGGTCTTTTATGGGATAACCTGTGTGCCAGGGTCAACTCAGTTGGCAGTTGAGTGAAGTAATTTTCTGAAGGTGTTCACAGCAACCTTTCAGGAGGGCATGGTCTATCATACCATATTGTGATAGAAGCAATCCAAAGAGTCTCATCCTCTGTGAAAACAAAAGAAACTCCTTTCCAAAGCATCATGTCCTTAGATCCAAATTTTAAAGTCAAGTGATTTTCAAAATATCTATGTTGGATTAGTTCAGCAGCATTTATAAACAAATATCTTTTAGCAGATGTTGCTCTTTCCTCATCTTTCAAACAATTCAAAGAGAACATAATAGCGTACAGTATCAAGATTCTCTGTGTATTTTCCATCTTTGTGCAGCTTTATTTTAACCTCTATTTTGTTTATTTTTACTTTTATTTTTTGAGACAGGTTCTCTGTATATCTTTGTCCTGGAATAACTCTGTAGACCAGGCTGTCCTTGAACTCTCAGAGATCCTTCTGTCTCTGCCTTCCAGGCATTGGGATTAAAGGTGTGTGCTACCACACCTTGAAGTCACAGAGGTCAATCTCCCTCTGCCTCCCAAGTGTTGGGATTAAAGGTGTGTACTACGACACCCAACTACTCTCTTTTTTCCTTTTTTTTTGTTTTTTACTTTAAGAACTTTAACTTTTAGCCTGCATATATTTTTAACACACTGTAAAACATTTAAAGGTTTTCTTTGTCTTTGAATCTCTTTTTACTGTATATTTCTCTTTTTCTGACCACATGAGCCTTTAAATTACTGAGCAATATGAGTAGGGTTAAAGCCGTGGCTTTGGTGGCTGGATCCAGCCCATTCCTTAGCTTTCTGCCATTCCAGTCTTGTTGCTGAAGTACATTGCCACAACTCTACAATGTTTCAAGGTCCTTGCCAGCAAGCAAGCTGCAACAGTATTAAGCAACACTCAAAAGTTCCGTAGTCAGTAGTCAGGACCGCCTCCTTGAAAAAGTCAGACGGCCCAGAAAGCTGGCATTTTAAATCAGTGCAGCTTTTTTCCTGCTATGGCTGAAAACAAACAAGCATGCAGCCAGCTTTTATCAATACAATTTAAGTGTTTCGTGGCAGGACCTCTTAATGAGCTGCAGGGTTTTGCAGCTAAAGCTGAGTCAGGAAGCCTCTCTTAGATGAGAGCGCTTGCTTGACTCTAGCAAGCAGAGCAGACCTGAGAAATTGCTGCTACCAAGAAAACATGCTTTACTCTATTCTTTCCAAAGCTTTCTCAGGCTTTCTCTGGACTAAGTTATCCACGTCTGGGCGCCATTCTGTTGTAGGAGCTGCGGGCTGCATTCCTGCCACTCAGCTCCTGGCCGCCTGGCTAGCTTATGCCCCGAAATAACAACACACAAACTGTATTCTTTTAAACACTGCCTGGCCCATTTCTATTAATGTGTGTAGCAACTTGAGGTGAGCTTACCAGAAAGATTCTGGCCTGCCTCCATCCTGGGTTGGAGCTTCATTGTGTCTGCCCTGGGGAGCAGCTGCATGGCATCTCAACTCACTTCCCTTCTTCCCAGCATTCTGTTCTGTTTACTCCACCCACCTATGTTCTAACCTACCAGGGCCAAGCAGTTTCTTTATTAATTAACCAATGACCTTCCCCATCACTAAATTATCTACAAGAGCCCATATTTTGGAAAATTTGATTATTTAGAGAGTTTTGTTCATTGACAGTTGAAATTTCATCAAGCTAAACTATCAAACAAATATCATATAGTAGAGGAAACAACCAGCAAAATGAAGAGACAGTCTACAGAATGGGAGATGATAACTACTACTGGCCACAATTGTCAAGACATGGGTCAGCCAAGGAGCCAGTCAAGACATGGGGTCAGCCTAGGTGCCAGTCACAGACGAACGGATAAAGAAATGTGAAGCAAATATAGAAGACAGTATTATCCAACTGCATTGAAGACTAAAGCCCTATCAATTGCAGTAATAGCATATGAAGGGTTGGACTACCTCTTGGCCTGAGACATCCAGAAGGTTCCAAGGTATGCACCTTTTCTATCCAGACCAGAGAACCTGCTGAAGCCAGCTTGGCAGAGCTGTTTGTCTTAAGTGACAGGACATTGGGTGGATAGGAGCTCCTTAAAGTTGGTGAAGGCTTGAGAGTATCTTGCCGTAGTTACCCTATTGTTAATAAAACATTTTAAAAATCATTGTTTTCTAATCTAAAATCTCAAGCAAACATAAAGGCAGAAAAATAGTATCACAAACCCTGTAGAGTTGTTCTCAACATGGGGGTCCCACAAACCTTTTGCAGGGGTCACACAGATATCCTATGTATCATATTTATATTACAATTCCTAACAGTAGCAAAACTGAAATTATGAAGTAGCAACAAAAATAATTTAATGGTTGGGGTTACCACACCATGAGGAACTGTATTAAAGGGTCACAGTGTTAGGAAGTTGAGAACCACTGACTTACAGGGACATTGTAAGTTTATTTTTCCTCTACATCATCTAGGAAACTAACATGCAATAGACAGAAACATGAAAAAGAGTGGACTGATTTTATTATGTTCCTGTAAGGACTGGAGATGAGGCCCACTGATGACAAGATGGTTGCTGAACTTAAGTAGAACGTAATAAAGGAGAGAGGGCTTTGGCTCCTGGAGGAAGGGGATAACCCAAACTGTGAAGGGTTGGGGGAGGGACTATCTCCTGCAGATAAAGTCTCCCAGGTCACAGTCATCTGTGCTCATCTGTGCCTGAGCAGATGCCAGTCCCTCAGCCAGCCCCCCATCCAGCCCCTCAGCCAGTCCCCCAGCCAAGCCCCCAGCCAGCCCTTCAGCCAGTTCCTCAGCCAACCCTCCATCCAGCCCCTCAGCCAGCCCCCAAGCCAATCCCCAGCCAGCCCCTCAGCTAGTCCCTCAGCTCCTTCTTGTGGAAAGTGCCTGGTAGTGGTAAGGTACCTGGCAGAAAATGTTTGCTAATGCAAACAGATGAGCATTTCCTTTTTACAGAAGGGCATCTCTTGGCATGGCTGTGCATGCCTGTAATCCTGGCTCTCTGGCCCTCCAGAGGAGGCTGAGGCAGGATGATCAGCAATTGCAAGCCATCCTAGACTACAGATGAAAACAAAAGCAAAACAAAAATCAGAACAGCTTTTAGGAGACATTCTTGTGCCTGTGGAGATCTGCAGTTTTTCTAAAAACCTAACCTGAAATATGCCAAAGATATCTATTTTGGAGTTGGAAATTTTTCTCTCTCCTATTCTTCACAGGGATTTAGCAATTATCAAGATAGAAGTTTTTTTCCTTCCTTCCTTCCTTCCTTCCTTCCTTCCTTCCTTCCTTCCTTCCTTCCTTTCTTTCCTTTTGTCTCTTTCTTCTTTTGTGTGTGTGTGCTTGTTTGTTTTTGTTTTTTTAGACAGGGTTTCTCTGTGTAACCTTGGCTGTCCTGGAACTTGCTCTGTAGAGCAGTCTGGCCTCCAACTCAGAGATCTGCCTGTCTCTGCCTCCCGTGTGAATGCTGGGATTAAAGGTGTGCACCACCACCTCTGCCTGGTGGAAGTTTTTCTTTTCTTTCCACATAGGACCCCACTGTCTTTTCCATGCTCTGTGTGAATGGGACAGAGGTGGATGCTACGCAGCTTCTTATTCCAGAGCAGGCTGTGATGCTTCTCACCTCCTGGCTGTAGCATGGTCCTCGGGTTGAATTCACCGGTGGTCTGTGCTACTGTGCCCTTAGCCGTTTCCCTTCTCTAGAAGCTAAACTTTGGCTTCAGAGCCTGACTGTCATCTTTTAAGGACTCAGGGTGTAACCACTGTTCTGTGTTGAGTGACTTGTGGGGCAAGTTAATTCCAGGAGACAGTGGGTTTCACTGGGTAGGTATAAGCAGAGTGAGTCCACAACTCTCCATGTTTTGGAGGAGTAGATAATAAGAATACAGAGGTAGGGATGGGCCATTACCTGAACTCTAAGGGACCCTGGGCAGGACTGATGGAGCTTCACAAACCCTTGTGGTTTCCGGAGCAGAGCTGTTTTTCTGGTCTCCAGACTCAAACATCTGACTTCAGGCCCTGGAGGAGATAGGGGAGGGTCCTAAGAAGGAGGCTCCATCTCTGACCTCTTTTATGGTGTAGCCACAGGCAGTCTGCGAGGTATCTGCATCAACCACCAGCCATGTGCCATTTCAATACCGTTTGATTCATTTTGAATTTGTCAAAAGAGAGCAAGCAAGGAACAGAGTTCTTCCGAGTGTTGGGGACAAGGATCTGCTTCCTGCAGGCAGTAGGGCCACTCCGAGCTGCTCTGAGGCAGGGCTGAGTTGGACAGTTGAAGTGAATACAGTTGTGTGAGATCACACTTCAAAGTCCTCCCCTCACTGCGGACCCTGACATCTACATAGCAGGCAGAGACTGCAGGAAGGGCGTGCTGACTCCAGGGGCTGCCTTCAGGTCCTGACTGTCCGCAGCTGGCCTGACCCTTCCCTCTCTGCTTGGCGTTTTTCAGTTTAAAGTCCCAGGCTGATTCTCCCCTCCCATGTAAGCGTGATGTGCGCGTGTGTTTAAATTTTTTTTCTTGGCAGAAGTTAAGACACAAAATGGATTTGGAAACAGATGAAACCAGTCTGGGTATAAGCTGGGCAGCAGGCAGCTTCATTCCTGGAGTGGGATGGGCTCTGATGTGGGGGCGGAAGTTGTCTCCTCCCCCTGTGGGGACCAGGAAGGCCTGGAACTCTAAAGTGGGGCCCAAAAGATACGGAACCCTCAGACACACTCCCTAAGGATCTGTGAACCCCTGGATTTTTCCTTTTTGCCTTTATTAGGGGAATTTCTGTGAGCATTGAAGTTCAGGCATGCAGATATATGGATGGTTTGAAAACTTCTCTTCACTACTAACATCTTCCTTGGTCCCAAGCCCCCATACTCCCAGACCTATAGGTTCAGAGATCAGTTTGAGGGTCTCCATCTCGACTCCTAATATAGGTGATTTTTACAGCAGGGCCATCTTCTTGGATATTTATTTCTATGTGATGGAGAGTACCTAGGAATCCAAGTGTCTGGCAGCAATTGCGAAGTGTAGTGCGAGCCTGAGGACCTGAGTTCGATGCCCAGAATTCAAGTGAAAATGTCAGGCCGCTGGTGGTGTGAGAAGCAGAGGCAGGAGGATTTCTGGGGCTCGCCAGCTAGTCTGTTGAGGCTAATTGGTGAGCTCTAGGCCCATGACAGACCCTATCATAGGAGGAGATGGTGTTTTAAGGATGGCATGAGGTGTCCTCTGGTTTCCATATGGACTTACATACCCAAACACACGTGCTCAGTCATAAAGAAATTCAGCCGGAGCCCGGAAAGACAGGTGACTCCTCAGTTAAGAGCACTTCCTGCTCTTCCACAGAATCAGAGTTCCATTTCCAACCTACCTCCTGTAATTCCAGCTCCGGATGATCCAGCACCTTCTGGTCTCTGCCGGCACCCACATATATGTCTGAAGACACACATACACATAATATAATAATAAATCAGCTTAGAAGATGAGAAAATTGATTTTAGTTTTAAAATTGTAAACATTTTCCTTAAGACATTACAACAACATCTTTGTGCAAAACCCCTTATTCTGGACATTTTGCCTCATTGCAGAGCTTTCCTTGAAGACATTCTTTCCAGAATGACTTGGACATCCGTGCTAGAGGCCTCCACACAGGGCTCTCAAAGCTGGCCGGATGAGGCAATCAATGGACAGAGTTGAAAAGCTTGACACCGATGCCCACCCTTAGCCACAGGTGATATTGCTGTGGCTGTCAGTCCTCTGCCAGAGTGACTCCATTCTGTCACGTGGGGCTGGGAACACTGTCCGCCTCCTGGAGTTGTGTAGAGGTGACACAAGGTCATACATGTGTCTGAGATGATTCCCTTGTTTATTGACTCGAAAAACAGTTAAATAATTGTCTTGGTTGTGTGTTGATTAGTAATTTCTTTTTATCCTAAATGTGTGTTTTAATCATAAACTGCTTATCGTGAAAACCCAGTTTATTTTATCCACTAAATCTCAATGGCATTCATATTATAAATCAGTAAGACATCAGTGATTTGCCACAGAAGTTAGTCGTGTTTTTGTTGTTGTTGTTGTTGGTTTTGTTTTTGGAAACAGGGTTTCTCATGGCCCAGACAGGCTTCGGGTTCACCGTGTAGGTGAGAATGACCTTGGTCTTATAACCTGCCTGCCTCCTGTCAGTTTATTAAATTACTATGTGTATTCTCTATCCTTAACACGCTTTCCCAAATAGTATCTTTTAAGAATCAGTAAATTGTTATACTAAATGTAAGTTATACTTTCCATTGTCTACAAAATGTGAATGCATACAGTGATGTAAGCATCTCAGCTGCATTGCATAACCAGTTATTGCTAGTGGGAAATTATATGTGACAGTTTTAAAGGGAGTCATAAACTCCTTTGTATAATTATGCAAATAAGTGAGCTAAAGGTGATATGGGTTCAGTTTTAGATTGTGTGCCACAAAAGGTAATTTTTGAAGCGTTGCTATTATTAAAAATACCAGGTATTAAATTGCAGAATTCACGTTGGTTAAGCTATACTCCACTGCATGCTTGAATGCAGATAGTATGGTGGATCAAACCCAGGGCTTCGTGCAGGCCAGCCACACTTTAGCCACAGAGCCACATCTCAGCCCCAAACTCAATCTCTAAATATTAGTTTGCTCAACGTGACAGTTTCGGCCTAATTTATATGCTCTATTTTATACGGCTTACTAAGGAAAGTCAGGGTTGCTAGGAAAAAGATCTTTAAAGATGATTACCGAAGCTAAGGAGCCTGTTTTCCCTCTTTGCAAAACCTATGTCCGTGCAGCGGGGAAGCAGCAGAGCCCCGGAACCAGGGAAGATGATGCTCATGAGTAGTTGGTAAGGGCCCGAGGTTGGAAACCCAGCACAGCAAACCGTGATGTGGCAGGCAACGTTTGGAGTCCAAGGGATAATAAGGCTAGCAGGTCTGTGGGAAAATGCAAGACCAGCGATGACATAGTGGTACCTTGGGACAGGCTTTTCCCAGATGTGTCTTTTTGATGGTGAAGGTGATAATACAAACCTACTTGGACTATTTCTGATGTTTCAAGTGAAAAGTACAAATCTCCTAGTTTGCAGACCTAATCAGTGTTAAAATTGTCTCTTGCCACTTTCCTTTGACAACCCAAACAATTACATGCTAGACTTTCATGTATTTTATTTTCAAAATGGGATCTCCAAGAACCTCTTAAGTTAGGTCAGCAGGCCGAAAAGCGTGTTTGGAAAAATCCTCATCACTAGTAGTACTCTAAGAAAAAAAAAAAATGGCACTCCAAATAATTCCCGGGCTAAGGGTCATGTAAGTTCAAGCTTGTGGTTACAGACTCGGTGCCTACTCTACGTTGGTGATTCATGCTGTATAACAGCAAATTAAAGGTTCTGAAATGCCCGCAGTAAAGAAATCTGACTGGATTTCCATACATAGCATTTCCCTAAATTATTTTTGTTACGAGTCTGTAACATTGTTTAACATTTGGTAGGGTTTCGGATTATCTTAGGCAGCAATCCCGGGCCACTTTCCTCCACTGCCCACAGGTCCGTGACCTGTAATACAGGGAAGAAAACAGCTCATCTGTTGGTATCATCAGCAAATAGCCACTGTGCTCCTGTCACAAGCCACGCACTGCGATTGCTACTGGGTGCCTAACAATGGGCAAGATGGCAGAGCGTTGGCCTCCAAGATGTCACAGTTACAGCATCAGTCCCATCCACAACGGCTGACTGTTCTGCCCTGTACCTGGGAATGGCAGGGCATCCTAGGAGCTGGAGACGAGAATGAACCCGCCCCCTTTGCTCTTCCCATCAACACCTTGCTGCAGTTCCCCGGCACTCTCCTGCATAAACAGTGGCCCCCAGTCCAGCTGCGAGACTCTATGTGTTTGTTTTCTCTACATGAGCCAGCCTCGCACTAAGGTCTCAGCCCTTCGCGCAAGTTGTGGAGAGCTGGCAGG
The DNA here is from genome assembly GCF_950005125.1 of Chionomys nivalis. Lineage (NCBI taxonomy): Eukaryota > Metazoa > Chordata > Mammalia > Rodentia > Cricetidae > Chionomys > Chionomys nivalis. The sequence continues at coordinate 46,932,183 of NC_080088.1, read as the reverse complement.
GGTGTGGTGAGGGCTTCCAGCAGAAGGCAGGGACTGACTTACTGGCAGATGGCTGCAGCCTGCTCCACATTTCCACACGGGTATTTATTTAAATTGTAGTCAGTTTAAAAGAGCTTGGTAATTGAGAAAGGAAAGACGGGAGGTGGAACAAGGAACTCCGTGTGTATGCTTTGGGGGGCAGGGGTCAGGGCGGTGGTGAAGAAAGTGGGTTTGAATAAGGTCAAATGGGAGAGTAAACTGTCATGATTCTAAAGCATGGCTTCCAGCCAGAGCTGCAGCTCCACTGTGTGTGTGTGTGTTTATGTGTGTGTGTGTGTTACTGTCTGTCTATCTGACTATGTGTCTCCAGCCAGAGCTGCAGCTCCACTGTGTGTGTGTGTGTGTTTATGTGTGTGTGTGTGTTACTGTCTGTCTGTCTGTCTGACTATGTGTCTCCAGTCAGAGCTGCAGCTCCACTGTGTGTGTGTGTCTGCGTCTGTCTGTCTGTCTGTCCAGCCAGAGCTGCAGCTCCACTGTGTGTGTGTGTGTGTGTGTGTTAGTGTCTGTCTGACTATGTGTCTCCAGTCAGAGCTGCAGCTCCACTGTGTGTGTGTGTCTGCGTCTGTCTGTCTGTCTGTCCAGCCAGAGCTGCAGCTCAACTGTGTGTGTGTGTTAGTGTCTGTCTGTCTGACTATGTGTCTCCAGTCAGAGCTGCAGCTCCACTGTGTGTGTGTGTGTGTGTGTTTATGTGTGTGTGTGTGTTACTGTCTGTCTGTCTGTCTGTTTCCAGTCAGAGCTGCAGTTCCACTGTGTGTGTGTGTGTGTGTCTGTGTCTGTCTGTCTGTCTTTAGGGCAGAGGGTGTACACAAATAGGTAGGTGTTAATGATACTAATGAAAATAACCAACTTGCAAAATTCACAGTCCCTTAGCAAATCTCTACTTTGTACTTCCTTTGTTTTATTTTAGAAGCTTTACTAATACAATCTGAATTACCTTCACTATCTCGGAATGCGATAGATTTTATGGTTCTGTACCAAACCCGTTCCTCTATCACTTCGGGACAAGGGAGAGGAACACCTCTATCTCTCTGTCAGTGCTGTAAAGTTCAAGACTGGATGCCTGATGCAGCTTGGCCATTTCACCCTCAGGATTAGCTCTTGAATCCTTCAGATGGCCTTCAAGCATGCAAAGACGTGTGAGCAGCGGGGTGAAGGGGTGGGGGCTGGTTTTGCCTGGCATTTGTCTGAACCAGCCCCAGAACCAGACAGGACTGATCTTCCTTCAGTCTGGGTCACAGAACCTGGGAGCTTTTTGAGCTGTGTGAACCTGGTTTCTGTGTAAGGAAAGGGCATAGGAAGTGACAGCAAGCGACTGTGGAGTGATTCTGTGGCCTGACCAACAATACGTCCCGCGTCTTTTCAGTCTCCCAGTCTCCCAAAGTCCTCTGCGTGTTTTGGATGACTGTCATTCTCTCCAGCCATAACCTTCCATCTTAAGTCATTATTGACTGGCTCAGCAGGTGTTTTCTAAATACCTGGAAACGTATTATGGCTACAGATGCCAGTGTGATCAACAGCATCACCACTGTTGAGCTTTTGGTCCAGCAGGCAGGAGAACATAAAGAATTAACTGTGTGAAGGGTTCCACAGGAATGAAGAGCCGGGCGCCTAACTGCTGGTGGGGAATTCCTGACATGTCTATCAAATGAAAACAAACTTCCTCGGGCATCTACCACCCTCTTGTTCTTCTCCTTCATTTCCTCTCTCAGGTGCCCCCTCCAGCCGCCCCAAGCTTGCAGGCAAGGGTGGGAAGGCCTGGGGACTGCCTGACTTCACCCCTAGCAAAGGGCCACAGTGAGCTGGAGTTCAGGAACCAAATCCCTGGGGAGGACGTCAGGCAGCAGGGCTTCCTTCCCTAGTCCCATCTCCAGCTTTGTGTTTGCAGCGGAAACCCTCTCTTTGGTGATCTGAACTTTGTAGACCATGGGAGAACCTGGGATGTGAGGCTCGCACAGCTTAGTGGACACTGGCTGAGCACCTGCTTACTAGGTGTCAAGGAGGAAAGTCAGTTGTGTATGTGTATGAGACTCAGGAAACCTTGCCACGCTGACTTCTCTTCGGTCCCAGCCTCGGTCCTGGGACTCTCTTGGAACTGGGTAAGGGGTGACTATGGGTGAGATAGCAGAAAGGTTTCTTTTGTGATTCATAACAAGGGCTAACTTTGAGAGCTGACTTTCCATGCTCTGTGGCACATGAGTGCGTGCCCAAGACACGTGTGCACACGTGCGCGGACAAGAACACGTGTTCACATTGCTTCCGTTCTTCTGCTGCCTTTGCAACTGGTGCTGGTCCCTGCATTTAGTGATCAGTGCATAAGATAATCCAGTTTCTCTTGTGACCCGTCTTCCTCGAGGCCATCCATGCTGCATTTTAATTTGGGCATAACCAAAATATGCTAGAAGAGAGGCTTGCCTTGTTTTTCTCCGTGTCCCCCTCGGGCCTCCATACAGTGCATGCAGCTTCCTGCAAGTTGGCTGGACTGCGTTGAATCCTGCCCAGTGCCCACCCCAGGGCTTTACTGTTCCTGGCAGGGGTGACGCGTAGTTACCAGCAGTAACCTCTTCTCGGTGTGAGCATTAAACAAGATGCCCTTGCTTTTCTTACTCCACTTAGGAACCAAGCCCCATTGCCCTTCTGCATGGTTTGGAGGAAGCACCTTCCTTGAGGTCCTGCATATGGGCTGAGTGATAGCACGCTCTTAGGAGAATTTCCTGGGATAATCGCACCCTGTTCTCAGGGTCTCCTTGTCTTCCTTGGGCGGCTGCAGGGGGAAACTGTGTGTTGGGCTTGCTCTGAGCCTGTGTGTAACAGTAGGGTTTGTGCTTATACATGGATTCCTTTGCCCTGAGAGATAGGGCTTTAAGCTTTCAAGGTGTGCTTTAAGTGCAGGTCCTGGAAGAGTTGCCTTTCACTTTTTTTTGAAAAAACAACTATCCAGGCTATAGAATAATAGCTTTTCCTTTGTTGTTTTGTCTACTTTTAGCATCTGGAGATTCTGAGGTACCACGTACCTGCTTCCTCTCCAGGGACTACAGTGTTTGAATTGACCAAGTACTGTGCTGTGAGGGATAGTCCTGGCCAACTCCAGTCTTTAGAAACATAGATGGGAAAGACCGGGTGTTTTTCTTTGTACCAGTGCGCCTTTGCCTGTGGCTATGAGCATTTGCTGAGGTCAGAAGCAAGCTCCTTTCTGGAACTGGGAATGGTCTCTGCAGAGAAACTGCAGTCAGGTTTTCCTCTCTGTAAACACCACCTCACTTTCTGGTGCCAAGTGGCCTTCTGTTGGGTGGGGATATCTTCTCCGTTCTCTCTGAACAAGTAGAGACACTCTGTAGAGAAATTATGGTGATTAATGTCATTATCATCATCAAGAGAGTGCAGAAAGGGGAAGTGTGCAGGAGGGGAAGGTTGCTAGCTTCTGTTGTAGTAAATGTTGACGAGGTCTGGGTGGAGATTGAGCCTTAGAAACTAATGAGAGCGTGTCCAGAGATTCCTGCCCTCTACACACACACGCACGCACACACACACACACACACACACACGTGCACTCATGCATATATCCCCCACGAGACAAAAATAGGGCTTCTGGGAGGGTCTGTAAATCAGAACGCATCGCTGTTCCCATCCCATTCATTCCTTGACCTACGGACACATGTGTGAGGAACAGCAATGGCATCCATGGCTGTGTACAGACCATAAGCCCAGAGCAAAAGCCGCACATTGTATACGTCTGGAACTGTGAAACATGCAACACGTCTTTGGTCTGAAATGATGTTAGTTGAAAAGTCCAGCAGGTGGCAACGCCACTGCCCGAAATCAGATCTCCGGTGACTGATTTCCGCAGAAAGTTCATGACCCCCCGCTCTCCAAACCGACTGTGTGACTGCTGTGTCAGGCTGCGCTTTGCACATTATCTCATTAATGGTTTTCAGTAGTTCATCAAAGTCCTCACCCTCATTTTCACAGAGAGTAATCCAAGACTCGAAGGGATGAAATAACCTCAGGTTATCTTATGGGACACTTTGGGTTAGAAACAGTAATGCCCATACCTGACCCTCGGGTGGGACATTCTTCAGTGTTGACCCTGAGTTCCAACACTGTCACAAGCAGAGAAGCTTTGCTCTACAGTAAGCATTTAAGATGAGCCCCAAAGTCCTTATGCCATAACTGTTAGGGTAAGGCCTCTACTTGGGGACAGGAACATTCCTGGGTGGGGAAGATGAAAGTGATCGTGGTTAGACAGCACCCAGTGCTGGGCTAAGTACATCCTAAGAGCCCGATCTATTTAGCTGACTTTCCCACGTCTCAGTTCTCATCTTCCTTCCCCTCCCCATGCTCTTTCCTTGAACTCCTCAGGCCTGGACCTGTCTTCCTCTTTCTGACTCAACAGCTTTTTATTCCTCCCTCTCTGCAAATCAAATCTCCTTTAGCCTGAAGCAGAGGGTGCCCTTTAGCAGCTCTGCAGCCTCTGTCCTAGATCAGATTATGGCCGGTCCTGCAGCAAGCCAGGAGCTTCCAAGGTGGAGAGATGCAAAGGGTGGTAAAAAGAAGCTCCTTGAAGGCTACAAGGCACGGGAGAATCTGCTTGGCTGCAGCCTCATCCTTACAGGGCATACAGCCTCCATAGCGCTCACCTGTGGCTATACAGCTTGGGACCTTTTGATATTTCTTCTTAAAACTCCCAAGTCCCCAAATCCCTTTCGATAGTCCTCCTCCACCTCAATCAAACCACCATTCAGCAAACAGTGAGCATTACCACGGGAAGTGCCAAGGAATACTAAGATGCGTTTGACACATGGCGGCCTTGGGGAGTTTATAGTCAGTATCAAGGACCACAGATACACTCATCAAAACTTTTAAATCGCCACGGAGTGGAACAGGTGCACAAAGCCCTTCAGAAGATAGAAGGAGGGACCGTTGTAGGAGGCTTCGTGAAGGAGAAAGAAGAGGCGCTTGAGGGAGAGTGGTTCCTCAGGCACAAAGTGAAAAGGGGCAGTGGTTCGCATGGAGGATCAGAAGGCGAAAATGCAATTTGCTGAGATTAGAGGCAGTGGGAAGAAGTCACGGGAGAGGTTGACTTTAGGCCAAGCGCCAAGAACCTGGAAGGCTGTATGCAGCCTTTGAACCACGCTTAATCGTTCCAAGTTGGGGAGCTATACAAGTGGGTATGTTTGCCCATTTCCTGTTTTGTTTCTTTTCTCCATCTTTTTGAAACTGAACTCAAAGGCTTAAAACATCACTCATAATTCTTCCTCTTCCAGTGACCTGGTTTTCGAGCCTTCCATGGCCTCGCACAGATGCTCACTCTCCTCTCCCAAAATGGGATGGGCATCATTTTCTCCTCTTAGAAACAATTATCTTCCTGTGGCTACTTGATCTTTGTAATTATGATATTAATTGCTAAATCCACGCCAGACTCATCTGAATTATTATGCCTGAACTTCTTCCATGAAGCTTCAGAAGAATGAAAAAAAACCAAGGGTTCAAACCCTGGCCCTGAGGTTTATCTTGTGTGTGATCACAGGCGAGATATTTAATAACCTCCAATAAATCCTCAGCAGACTGATGACATGCCGACCTCACAAGACATTGTGGAGTGTCAAAGAAGCTCGCGCTCAGTGCCACAGACACTTGAACAGTAGCTGCCCTGTTCCTGTCATCTTGTTTTGTTCTGTTTTGAGGCAGGGTCTCACTATGTAGCTGACTGTCCTAGAACTCACTCTGTAGACTAGGCTCGCCTCAAACTCCCAGGGATCCTCCTGCCTCTGCCTCTGCCTCTGCTTCCCAAGTGCTGGCATACCATAATCTGTACCTGTTTGGCTGAGCTTGGTATTCTAGAAGGAATGTAGGAGAAGACAATGCAAAGAGTGGTGGTCGCACAGGCTTGTAGTCTTAGCACTCAGGAGGCTGAGGCAGGAGAACCACTTGGTTGAAACCAACCTTGGCTATATAGTGAAATGCTAGCAACAGAAAGACGAGGAGAGAGAATCTTGTCAGTGCAAATGAGCATCATTTGCTGAAATTTGGATGCATGGTTAAGCAACATTAATAAGTGGGGCCTTTGACCTTTCCACACCTAGAACTTTTCAAGGGAATCTGAAGAGCCCGGAATTGGTCACAGGCCTGGCACCCTGGAGAAGTGATGCCATTGATTTAATGAATATAGTTAATTGGGATTGAGATGGCCAGGAAGTAGGGAAAGAGAGTGATGGGACTGATTACACAGGCACTGGTGTCAAAATAAATAACTATTAAATACTACCCACTCACCCCCCACACTGTACTTCATGTGTGTAGTCTCAGGCTCATGCAGTATGTGCTGCTCCCGTGTGTCCACGCTGTGCCTCTCAACTGCCCTCCCCTCCACCATCCTCTTCCTCACTCCCAGCCTCCTTAGCTCCAGTCTTTCCGGCAGTTCAGTACTCTCCCGATGAGCGCTCTCTGGGGACCAGCCCCTTTTGAAAGGAAGAAAAGAAGAGAAGAAAACCAGAAAGAAAGTGAGAAACCGGAGAATGAGACCAGCGAAGGGGCAGTGGTGCCTTGAGCTACCTCACTGCATCACAATGAATATGGACTCTATTAAGCTCCGTTCTGCCTGTTAGTGTCTCCCGGGGCAACACAGCCCCCATATGGCAAGCATGCAGCAGATTAGGGGAGGCCCCCAGGCCGCATGGAAGGCCAGGGGCTTGACTGGCAGTTGAATCCCCTCCCTCCTCCCCCTTCTCCTCACACTTGACACTGCCTGTGTTTATCTAAAGCAAGGAAAGGGGGGGGGAGCACTGGAAGGTTTTTTTTTTTTTGTCCCAGCTCTAGAGAAGGGGAGGAGGCTGGAGCCCTGTGGGGAGAGGGGAGAGAGGCAGGAGGGTGGAGGTGGGGCAGTAAGGAGTGAGAGGAGAGGGAATGCTTCATAAATATTCAGAAGGAGCCCTGAATGGTGAGAGAGGAATAAAGCAGATGGAATTCGTGTTAAAGAACAGCACAACGGCACAATCACCCTGTTTTGAGCCCTCCAAAAACAAAAAGAGAGAAAGAAAAAATAAAAGGAAAGAAAAGGGAACAGCCTCCTAGGAGCATAGCAGTTCTTATCCAATTAGCAGGGTTGTCAAATTGAATTTATATGGAATAAGGGTGAGGGGATTGAGATGGGAGTGTGGAAGAAAAAAACTGGTGATTTTCCTTTTCTGGTGTCTGTCCATCTATCTACACACACACACACACCTCAGCCATTTTGGGGAAGGGGTACAAGTCACAAAGAAGTGCGACTCCTTTGTAGTGTCTTCCTCCTTTGCCAGACAGAGGCGCATTCTACAAGAGCTCAGAGGAAAGTCCAAGGATGGTGGAGGGTCTTGCCTGGAAGGTAAATGACCTTGGTTTGCTATCAGCTTGTTATATTAGATTCAGAATGTGGAGCCCAGGCATACCGCTCTGCCCCAAATGTCACGGGCTGAGTTCCCTCTGTCTTTGTGTTGATTTCAGACTCTCTTACCGTGGTCTTCACAGCATGACTGTCTCAGTGTCCCATCTGTCACTCTTTATTCTTGGTCTCCAAAGAGCGATATAAGCTCCCCAAGGTGAGCCTGAGCAATTCCATTGTGGCCTTGAAAGTAGCAATTCCCTCAGCATTTCTTTCTGTCTACAAGAGAAGTAGGGCGTCCGCCACTGATATTTAATCCAGGAACTGACAGCGATGTCTTTAGGCTGCCGAACAATGTCACAAGTCTACACAGTATCCAAGATATCTCCTGGGTAGAGAGGGCTTGCCAGTGGGGACCCCAGCCACTCATTCATTGTCTCCTCAGTTCGCTTGTTCTCTCTTAAGTGGATTTTCAGATTATATTATTTGGTTTTAATTAAATTAATTCTCACAAAAGGGTAAGGGGCTTAAGGGGATGCCTGCACAGAGACTGACTTGAAGAGAGGGCTGATCATCTAAGTGTATGCAAACAGAAAGACAACAGTGGAGCCGACCTTTCTGTGGCCATGGGAGGAGGTGGGAGCTTTGGCAAGGCAATCACTTCTGATGAGAAGTCAACAAAATAATTAGCATTCAAGCAGACTGCTTGAAAGAGATTATGGCATGATCCTACCCCAAGCAAACTGGTGTCAGAAGTTATTAACTAATGATTGTAAAACAGTCAGGATTAAGGAGTCATTCAGATATAATTAGACTTACCTAAAGTGTAAATCATAGTACATGTAGATTTTTAATAGGCTTACACGTAAAATCTGGATAAAGACTAAAAGAGAAAGATATTTAGAAGCTGGCAAAAGCGTAGCACATTATTTGAGAACATCTGACCATTGAAATTATTTCCTATTTGACAACAGAATGGAGCTGGGCATAATAGCACAAACTTGTAACCCCAAGTAGTAGGGAAACCAAGGTAGGAATGTCTTAAGTTCAAGGCTACCCTAGTCTACACAACAAGTTCTTATCACACACACACAAAGAGGAAGAGGAGCTAGAGAAATAACTTAGTTAGTAAACTACTTACAAGACATAAGGACCTGGGCTTGAACCCCAGAACCCACATTAAAAAACAAAAAGAAAAGGTTGAGAGTATTGGTGCCCACTCAACACTGAGAATAGGAGACAGTTGGGTCTCTGGGTCTGCTGGTTAGCCAGACTAGCTTATTTCAGGGTTTTCAGGTCAGTGAGAGACTCTGCCTCAAAAAAGAAAATGTGGACGGCCCCTGAAGAACAACAGCCAACATTGTTCCCTGGCCTCTACATGCATATGAACACAGAAGCATGTGCAAACCCACACACAGATGCGACTCAGCAACACACAAAAGGAGAATGAAACCAAGGGAGGGTGGGAAGGATGGAGGGATCGCAGAGGTCTAGGAGATGTTTCAGATCTAGAACTGTGCCGGCAAACGTCATAGTCGCTAGCCCTATATGATCGCGTAAAGCAAACCTGAGATCTCGTTTCGTTGTTACAGTAGCCAGATTGCACAACTTGATAGGTGGCCGGTTGTCACCTGTTGTTTGGGGTAGCACAACTGTAGAGCATTGCTGTCATCTTTTATCAAAGAGGGTTTGTGCGGTGAACTTTGGGAGCTTGTTATAGATTTAGTATGTCTGTGATTAGAGAGATGAAATGCTGTGTAAAGAGTCACCATGAATCACCATGCACAAAACTCAAGTCCAAATGGATTAAAGACCTCAATATCAGTCCGAACACACTGAATCTGATAGAAGAGAAAGTGGGAAGTACTCTACAACACATGGGCACAGGAGACCACTTCCTACCCTACGTATAACCCCAGCAGCACAGACATTAAGGGCCTCATTGAATAAATGGGACCTCCTCAGACTGAGAAGCTTCTGTAAAGCAAAGGACACTGTCACTAAGACAGAAAGGCAACCCACTGACTGGGAGAAGATCTTCACCAACCCCTCAACTGACAAAGGTCTGATCTCCGAAATATATAAAGAACTCAAGAAACTAGACCGTAAAAGGCTAATCAACCCAATTATAAAATGGGGCACTGAGCTGAACAGAGAATTCTCAGCAGAAGAAGTTCAGATGGCCAAAAGACACTTAAGGTTATGCTCAACCTCCTTAGCGATCAGGGAAATGCAAATCAAGACAACTTTAAGATACCATCTTACACCTGTCAGAATGGCTAAAATCAAAAACACCAATGATAGCCTTTGCTGGAGAGGTTGTGGAGAAAGGGGCACACTCATCCATTGCTGGTGGAAATGCAAAGTTGTGCAACCACTTTGGAAAGCAGTGTGGCGGTTTCTCAGGAAATTCGGGATCAACCTACCCCTGGACCCAGCAATACCACTCTTGGGAATATACCCAAGAGATGCCCTATCATACAGCAAAAGTATATGCTCAACTATGTTCATAGCAGCATTGTTTGTAATAGCCAGAACCTGGAAACAACCTAGATGCCCTTCAATGGAAGAATGGATGAAAAAAGTATGGAATATATACATATTAGAGTACTACTCAGCAGTAAAAAACATTGACTTCTTGAATTTTGCATGCAAATGGATGGAAATAGAACACTATCCTGAGTGAGGTGAGCCAGTCCCAAAAAGAGGAACATGGGATGTACTCACTCATATTTGGCTTCTAGCCATAAATAAAGGACATTGAGCATATAACTCGTGATCCTAGAGAAACTAAATAAGAAGGTGAACTCAAAGAAAAACATATAGGCATCCTCCTGAATATTAACCTTCATCAGGCGATGAAAGGAGACAGAGGCAAAGACCCACATTGGAGCACCGGACAGAAATCTCAAGGTCCAAATCAGGAGCAGAAGGAGAGAGAGCATGATCAAGGAACTCAGGACCGCGAGGGGTGCATGAACACACTGAGACAATGGGGATGTTCTATGGGGAACTCACCAAGGCCAGCTGGCCTGGGTCTGAAAGAGCATGGGATAAAACCAGACTCGCTGAACATAGCGGACAGTGAGGACTACTGAGAACTCAAGAACAATGGCAATGGGTTTTTGATCCTACTGCACGTACTGGCTTGGTGGGAGCCTAGGCAGTTTGGATGCTCACCTTAATAGACCTGGATGGAGGTGGGTGGTCCTTGGACTTCCCACAGGGCAGGGAACCCTGATTGCTCTTCGGACTGATGAGGGAGGGGGACTTGATTGGGGGAGGGGGAGGGAAATGGGAGGTGGTGGCGGGGAGGAGGAGGCAGAAATCTTAAGAAAGAAAGAAAGAAAGAAAGAAAGAAAGAAAGAAAGAAAGAAGGAAGGAAGGAAGGAAGGAAGGAAGGAAGGAAGGAAGGAAGGAAGGAAGGAAGGAAAGAAAGAAAGAAAGAAAGAAAGAAAGAAAGAAAGAGAGTCACTGTGAGTCCAGAGAGATAGCTTAGTCTGTAATGTGCCTACCACACAAGTATAAGATCTGAGTCCAGATCTCCAGAACCCACGTACAAAAGCTGGGCTGTCCATGTGTGTGTGTGTGTGGGGGGGGAATGCGTGCACACATGTGTTTATGTGTCTGGTACACTCCTGTAACGCGAGCACTGAGGAAAGAAGTTGGTCCAAAAAGCTCATTGAGCAGTCAGCCTGGCGAATTCAGATGGCATCTTGCTCATTGAGAGAGCCTGTTTCAAAATCAGAGATGACGAGTGATCAAGGAAAGACATCTGATACAGGTGCACACATGAAGACACTCACTAAGAAGTACATACATACAGGCACCATACACACACACATACACACACACACACACACACACACACATCACTGCGACAGATGGCAATATTATCTTTATGTATAAGGAACCAGATGCAGAAACAGTTATAACCAGTTCTGAATCCCTGTAGGGGTGGTCCTGGATACCAAGATGAGCCCTGAATGGAGGTTCTGAGACAACTTGTAGTTCTAATCTCCTGATTTAACTAACTGGGAGATTCAGTTGCCTGGAAACCCACTAGATGTTATTCTAAGCCATATTACATTTTTCCTGAGGTCCTTCCAATTTAAAAAATGTTTCCTTTTAATTAGGTCTGTGGGTAAAGCACACCATTTTAAGTAAAAATAAACTTTTTTTTACTATGTATTTTCAAGGGTGTATACGTGGTGTTTTGGTAGTCGTTTTAAAAATTCCTTCTCCTAAATCTCAATTCACATATTCATCCCTCCGAGAAATAAATGTTTGTGATTTCCTAATGCCTCCTGCAGCGTGATCTTTTGATTGGGAGTTCTACTCTCTTGAGACCTGGGGCTACCCACTTACTTACACCCACTTACTTCTTGTCTCAACCCCGGGATAAAAAGAAAGCTTTGCTCTACCTTCACAGACCACTGGGAATGCGGAATCTTACTCTATAAAATAGGAAGCCTGTAGAAACTTGTACCTTGGCAGATAAGCTTGATTGTCCAGCCTTTTTCAGGCAGCGGAACAAAAGACTCTGTCAGCTCTCATCCTTACTAGTCATTTGTTCCTGAGGCGGCTCACGTGATCTGCTTGATTACCCTCTCCTGTCACGGGTGCAGACCCAGGCCCTGCAGAGGACCTGTGTCTGAGCAGGTGAGGTGGAAAGAGAGGCGCTCTTCCCTGTGCTCAGCCAGCCTCGTGGGAAGGAGTGGGGCTGGCTGCCTCCTGATGACAGACTCTGTTGTTTGTAATTTCCTAAAAAAAAAAAAAAAAAAAAAAAAAAAAAGATAAATAAATAGTCCCAGGCCACAATTTCTCATGCATGGTCTCAACTCCAGAAATGCGTGTTTGGCTGTTTCTTTTGGATTGCTTCAGAAACGGCTGCCAGGAATCAATTATTTCAGTGGGAAACGTGTATGTATGTCAGGAGTAAAGCTGCTCGGACAAACTTCTGTGTGAAGATCATCCTTCAAAATGGCGAGCCGTTAGTCCTCATGGGCTAGAATTCTTAGCAAGAATTCACTTTCCTGTTTGTCTTCTTTAGCTATTTTAAAAATCTCTTCTTTTTCTGAGAAAACGCATAAGAAAATAAGGTGGATCCAGACATAGTTTCATATTGCCAAGAAAAATAACAAGCCTTGCTGGTGTCTTCCTTCAACTTTGAAAACATCTCACTCGTTCCACAAGGAGGCAAAATGACACAGCCGTTAGGTCCTCCATCTCAGGCCTTGCATATATATACATATATATGTATATTTATATTCCTGTCATATACATAACAGATATTCATAGGTAGGCGTGCATATGTGTCTTAAATAAGATCCTGTAATACTCATATCTTTGGTGCTGTTACGCCATCAAGTACAATAGGGATCTCAGTCTAGGAAGTCTCAGTGAAGTCTCCACAATACACAGTATGTGAGAATCTGGGCTCTGTCACCAGTACTTCCCAAATCACACAGACAGAAGCAGAGAATTGAGGGACTATAGTTCCATGGTAGTGATCATGCCTGTCACGTGTTAGACCCTGGGTTCAATACTTAGTTCTATAAATTAAAAAGAAAATAAAAAGAAAAAGTAAAATAAATCTAAGCCAGATATGGTGGCTCATGCCTGTAAAACCCCGTAAAGTGTTGGGAAGTCAAGGCAGAACAGCTGCTTTGAATTCAAGACCAGCCTGAACTACATAGTAAGCCCCAGGCTAACTTGAGCTACAGCGTGAGACCCTGTCTCACAAGAGAGTAACTTGGATAACTCAGTTTCCCTAGCCAGCCAGAAAAAAAACTCGAGTGCCACACAGTCTTTTTGTTGTTGTGTATCGCCCGACACACCCCGTCACAATCCTCCATTTACAAAATGAGACCCCAGAATTCCTCCCTGGGGTCAGCTAATTCATGCTACCTCTCTCTTCCCTCACTCCCCTACCACAGTCTCTTCTTCTTTTCCGCTTAGCAGGACGGTGGCTGGCAGCAGGAGCGAGGGCTGTTTCCATTTTTTTTTTTTTAATATTTATTTATTATGTATACAATATTCTGTCTGTGTGTGTGCCCGCAGGCCAGAAGAGGGCACCAAACCTCATTACAGATGGTTGTGAGCCACCATGTGGTTGCTGGGAATTGAACTCAGAACCTCTGGAAGAGCAGGCAATGCCCTTAACCTCTGAGCCATCTCTCCAGCCCTCCATTTTGAACTGTATAGATTACCACGGGTGCAGAAGTGATGGGAACTGCTTGGCCTGTCCTCCTAAAGCGGTAGGGGGCTTGGGCTGAGTTTCCTCAGTAAAACCTTTGTCCATTTTACGACCCAAGCACTTCCATGCACTCTGTGCCAGATGAGAAACAGCCCTTGGCCTGCTTTGTCTGCTGTTCCCACTTTATTATTTATTGCGTTGTGTTCCTATGTCCTTTCCCTTCGCCCTTTTGCCGCCAGTCTCCTTAAGGAGCTGGGGAAACTGGGGCATGTCATGAATGAGTGAGTCCCCTTAGGAAAGAAATCCTGTAACTGGGAACCCATGCAAAATTCGTCTTATTGGGAAAAAGTCGATTGAGAATTGAAAAACAATAATCTGGAAAATGAAAGGACACAGAAAGTTATACTTTCCGGCAAGGCGTTTCCTCTAGCCACCACTGTCTGGCTATACACTTATTCCAACTCCGAAAAAAAAAAAAAATCAATGGGTACACAGCCCTTATAGGAAAGGTGGGAAAGACGCCATAGTGGCAGAAAGCACGGGGTTCTGGGGGCAGCCCACGTGGCTTTCATCCCAGGCGTACAGTTTCACAACCGTAAGCAATTACGTTTCTGGTACTCAGTTTCTCCGCCTGTAAAGCAGAGATAATGGTCCCCACGTCACGGGGCCAGTGTGCCAATGAGAGGCCTCATCTTGTGCAGAGCTTGCCGGGTCTCTGGAGCAGGAGCAGGCAGAGGCTCTCACCCATCCGCTGTCTCTGGCAGCACTCACTATCTATCTATGCGTTAGCGTCTCGTGTTCCATGAGTTTCAGCTCACAAGCAACAGACCTTCGATTTAGTAGATTATTAAAACGGGAGCAGAAAGCTTCTCTGCAGCAGGAAATGATTGAGAATGTCAGAAGGGGACTTTTCAAGCCTTTCTTGAGAATTTTCTGTCAAACAGAAAACATCCCTGTCTGCTCCCTAGGACAACTGAGAGGCCTTGTAGGATCCCGGCAAAGGGTGGGTGTGAACATCAAGGGGCAAGAATTCCATCTTGGAACAGGCCATGAGCCTCCCTCATGGTGGGTTGGGACCAAAGGCTTGTGCTGAGGTTACTCACTGGGTGGAGCCTATGTGTTCCTCTGCACCCTCACAGCAGCCAGGGTGGACCGAGCCCAGAGCCAAAGCCTCAGAAAAGCAAAGGCTCTAGGCAAGTCCCAAGCACAGGGCAAGAGGCTATGGCAGGGTTAGGTTGGAAGACCTGAAATGCCCACCTAAGGCGACCTGTGGGCAGCCAGAAAGCACAGATGGGGAAGCTGAGAGAAGCTCTCTGTCTGGAAGAATAGCCCTTCCCTCCGTGTTTCCAATGTGACCAAGATTTGAGAATCACTCGTTAGATCCATTGTTCTAGAAGAATTACATTTTGATCATAGGCCACTCTCTCGGAAATAACCATTATATTGCCATACTACTGACCTTTACCATTAGGAAAATTTCTTTAGTTGTGTCAAAATTCTCAACTCAGCCTTTTCAGCAAAGATCTCTTGCAGAAGAATGTTAAGAACGAAACGTGCTTAAGGCCTAAGCTTATATGACTTTTGAGTTAACCGTATCCCTCTCAGGGCTGTAAACCTGGAACATCCTGAGAATCTCAAAAAGAAGACTATGACCTCTGTTCTTGGCTGGGGAGATGGGCCAGAGCGCAGACCCCAGCACCCACATAAGAAAGGCAGGTGGGTGGTAGCCTTTCTCCAATGCCAGTGTTCAGGAGGGAGAGATGGGATCCCCAGAGCAACGTGGCTGATTAGGTTACTAGAATTACCAAAGTGGCCAACTCTGGATCAGCAAGAGATCTTGCCTTGGTAAACACACACACACACACACACACACACACACACGGAGGGAGGGAGGGAGGGAGGGAGGGAGGGAGGGAGGGAGGGAGGGAGGGAGGGAGGGAGGGAAGGAGGAAGGAAGGAAGGAAGGAAGGAAGGAAGGAAGGAAGGAAGGAAGGAAGGAAGGAAGGAAGAAACTCTTTGAATAGTGTAATATCAGAAGCCACAAAAATTGTATAAAGCGCTGTTGGTAATATTCTTGAACACTCTTCTCTCGTGAGAGGTCCACACTCAACGTCTTGAGTGTATAACATTTTTCCCCACGCACCAACATCTTGCAATGTTCTAATGTTATGCTTAAATCTATATTAAACCCTTCTCATAAACCACAGGGAGTGGGCCCGGGAAGGGGGTGCCCAGTCAGTAAAATACCTGCTGCTACTCAGGTATGAAGATTTGAATTCAGATCCCCAGAGGCCACACACAAAACTGGCACCGCACTGTGTGCCATCTACGACCCCAGGCAGAGACAGGAGGATTCCTGGGGCTTGTTGTCAGCTAGGTTACCCTATTGGCAAGCCCTAGGGTGTAGCTGGGTTTTGTTTTGTTTTTACTCTTTGGAGGACCCACCACCCAGCTCCCAAATAAATACACAGAGACTTAGTCTTACTTAAGAATACTCGGCCTTAGTTTGGCTTGTTTCTAACCAGTTTTTCTAACTTAATTTATTCCATTTCTCTTTAACTATGTTTTGCCCCTGCACTTTTTAACCTCCCTTTATTCCACATATCTCTCTTCTCTTCTTACTCTTTGGCTAGCTGTGTGGCTGCATGGCTGGTCCCTGGTGTCCTCCTTCCTTGCTCTTCTCTAGAGTTCTGCCTGGAAGTCCCGCCTATCCTTTCTCCTGCCTAGCTATTGGTCGTCCAGCTCTTTATTAGACCAATCAGGTGTTTTAGACAGGGAAACTATCACAGCCTTACAGAGTGAAACAAATGCAGCATAAAAGAACACAACACATCCTTGCATCATTAAACAAATGTACCACATCATAAACTCATATTCCACAGCACTAGGGTTTTGTTGTTATTTTAATTTGGGATTTTTTATTTGTTTGTCTGTTTTGTTTTTGAGATAGGGTTTCTCTGTGTAGCCTAGGCTGTCTGTCCTAGACTTCTTTCTGTAGATCAGGCTGGCCTTGAACTCAGAAATTCACCTGCCTCTGCCTCCCAAGTGCTGAAATTAAAGGTGTGTGCCACAACTGCCTGCCTGAGCTCTAAGTTTAATAAGAGACCTTGTCTGAAAAAAAAAGGCTAGAGAACAATTGAGCATATTTGATGTTGACCTAACCTCCACATGCATGTGCCCCAAGCCCTTAGACAAATAATAAGTAAATACATACTCCAACTCTACTTCATGTAAAAATATTGCAAAATGCACACGATGAGGGGGGCAGTGTTCCACCACTGTCTGGTCATTGGAACATTGCCTCTTTGTTCCTGGAACTCATTTTGATGCCTTTGTCTAGTAAAGGTTGATCCATCAGAATTCCTTATTTGGTAATGCTAGAGATACGTCAGTGGAAAGCTTAGACACAACGCCACGTTTTTGGCAGTAGCAGCAGAGTGTATCAGGATATTCAGCTGCCTTTGTGATTTTGAAGAATCTTTTAAAGAAGCAGAGCTATGGAGATAATAATAACGGGGGAAGAGGAGCACTGAAGACTTTAGGCAGGTGTTGAAGGGCGGCTGATAGCGTGTCAGGCAGCTGGAGAGGCCGTGCCGGCAGACTCTCCAGGGGAATGTTGTCCCGGACAGAGATGCAGCCCTGTGAGTTATGAAAGTGGGAGCCCCAGAATTCTGGCACTGAGGGCAGAGAGAAGCAGAAGTGGGAAAGCAAGGCTCTGTGCACAGGGGGGCTCAGAGTCCTGGCTGACGTGCGACCATTGTCTGTTTTGTGTTTGGGGCAATAGAGGACATTGACAAGCTTAGGAGGCAGGTTTATTTCGGGAATAAGAGAGCCCCTAAGGCCATAGGTGACATTGGTGTAAGGGAGACTTAAAGCTTTCAGGGTCACTGAGATTGTGGCTGCGTTAATGAGGAACACTCCCCAAAGAGGAACTTAGCTTTGTCCATCTGGGTTCTACACTCCGACATGGCATGACACGTAGCCATGGATACATAGCTTCTGATAGTGAATGAGGAGGATGTTTTTGTCTGTTCCAGTATCTGCACTCACCCACACAGAGAGACATTCACTACCTGGCTCTTACATAGTTCCCAGCCCCTCAATACTTGGGGCTACCCCGTCCTCCCTGTCAGTCCCAGTCAAGACTCTAGCACTGTTTCCATAACGAAATTACCTCCGGACTCAGGAGGGATCCTGATAAGACACGCCCTTGGGATAAGAAATGTCACGAAGAGCCCCTCTGGTCATCTGGCAGCACAGCCACTTTGAACACTGCCCACAAGCACGACAGAGTGGAGTTAAGGGATGGCCCAAGCCCCAGATAGTCTCACCCTGACCATTCTCCCAATTTCTCTCACAACAGGGTTGCAGAGGAGTGCGGTAGCTCTACCAGGGTCATACACAGCTTATGGGACTTCAGCTTGAAACCCCCTGTGACACACCATACCGCGAGGGAAAATGACAGCGTGTCAAGGAGAGCAACCTGTTGTTGCACTGATTGGACTCCTCTTGGCTGCAGCAGGCTGCCTTGCAGATCTGGGTGAGTGTTTTCCTTCTGTTCTCAGCCTGCCCCTCCTGGGAGTGCTCTGCCTCAATGTTGCATGGGAGCCTGAAGCAGCTTAGTGTCCTTAGAGCACTACATCTCTGCCGATCTCCTGGCTGTGGCACACTCGAGGACACAAGATAGAAAGCCATCAGGACAATGTCATATCGGGTATAGTTTTGTATTTTAGTAATTTCAAAGATATGCTACTAGTAGAGGAAGAGGAACAATAATAGCTGCCTGGAGTGTGCATTTATTGTAAGAGCCCAGAGTAGGTCTCTTGCATACTCAGAGCCTTATGACAATGCCGCCAGTCAGGCATTGGTAGCCACAGTTTACAGAAAGGCCACAATTACATGGCTCAGAGGTCGTGGCGCTGGATTCAGCCAAAGTCTGTGCAACTTTAGAGCCTGAGCTTTTGCCTTTGTACTGCATTGTCACATAGCAAGGGAACTTTCTGGAATCAGGAAGAACGGGGAATGGGCAAAAAGAGCTGGGAGCTTGTCTGGTTGCCGAATCCTAGGTGATGCCTCACAAGGGAGTGGTGGCAGCAGTTTCTTGGGGAACTCTGCTCATGGCTGCATTGATGCTCTTTTTCCAGGTGAGGTTCCCCAGGTCACTGTCCAGCCCACGTCAACTGTCCAGAAGCTTGGAGGAACTGTGATCCTGGGCTGTGTGGTGGAGCCACCGTGGGTGAATATAACTTGGCGTTTCAACGGGAAGGAGCTCAACGGCTCGGATGATGCCCTGGGTGTCCTCGTCACCCGTGGGACCCTCGTCATTGCTGCCCTCAACAACCATACTGTGGGACGGTACCAGTGTGTGGCTCGGATTCCCGCAGGAGCCGTGGCCAGTGTGCCAGCCACGGTGACACTAGCTAGTGAGTCTGCTTCGCCATGCTGCACCCTATGACCTCACCTTCTCTACCCACTCTTTCTTTTCTCATAGTCCTACGCTCTATCGTTAATCATAGCAACTGCTGGCAAGCTTCTCAGTCAAGTGGTCACTGCTGAACCGTCTTAGGGTCTGTGGTGTCCTGGAGAAGTTTCCCCTCTGAGCAGGGTGATATGTGCAATGTCTACAGGGGGTAAACTGTTCTGGGGACCCAAAATTGACACCACCTCTCCACTTGGCCAGTTGTTTCTGGCGGATGTGGCAGCTGCTCTCTGGGCAGCCTTTTCCCTCTTACCCCCTCGTCACAGTGGTTTCAGTCACGGTTCTCTTGATGGAGGACGCCCGTGTGCGCCAAACCTGGCCTCAGCATGTTCCTAGTGCTTGGGATACAGATCATTTCAAACTTATTATCATGTGCGTGCGTGCGTGTGTGTGTGTGTGTGTGTGCATGCATGCGTGTGTGTGCATGTGTGTAGGTGTGCATGCGCATGTGTGTGTGCAAGCGTGTGTGTGTGCGTGTGTGTGTGTGCATGCATGCGCGTGTGTGTGTTTGTGTGTGTGCTCACTGAATGTAGGTGGGGGCTAGAGGATAACCTATAGGAATCAGTTCTCTCCTTCTGCCATGGCAGCCCTAGAGGATTGAACACAGGTTATCAAGCCTGACGGATGGTAGGTGCATGTACCCACTGAGCCACCTGACCAGACCCTAAATATAAATTCCTGAGCAAATGCAAAGGAACCCGCTTAATAAATGCATAAAGAGAAGAGAGATAAGGAAGAGGTGCCATGCACTCAAAGCTCACACTCTTTCCTTTTCTCTTTCTCTCTTTCCTTCTGTTACGGGGTTTGCCTATCTCACTTTGCTGTTCTCAGTATAAGGGTGGTTGACTGCAATCATTGTCTGTAGGCATGCTCCTTGTGCTGTTGAATTAGTGTTATCCCATCTCTGGTTTCTGTGATGATTACGTTAAAAGAACCTGTGTCCACAGGTCAATATGGAAGCCAAGGGCTAAGTGGCCTCCAGCCTCCCACCCACCCACTCCCCACACACACAGAAAAGGATTCTGGTGGGCTCAGTACTTCTTGCCTCATGGTCTTTAGGACTGCTCACACTTCTTTCATGCTTGCGAGAGCTGAGACATAATTTGAGAATGCATTTTGAAGATCCAATAAAACAAAGTAAGGGTCAAGTGACTTGAGCCTCATCCAGGACAGGTAGCTCTAGTTGACACCCTACTCAACTCATTACGTTAGTCCATGAGGTAGGTGGGGACAGTGTGACATACTGCCTTTATATGTGATTGCCGCCAGATGCCCAGTGTCCCATGCATAGGAATTTGCTCTCTGGCTTTCAGTCCTTCATTCACGAGCCTTTCGTAACAGTTGCTAATCAAACTCTTCCCTAAGCCAGCAGAACCACCTCAGGACTCGTTCTTGTTCGCGTGGCTTATAGCTAGGGAACAAAGAATTGCTTCCGTCCAGGACCCTTTCCACTTGAAGTGCAGGAAACAGGGAAACTTGTAGAAACTTTAGGCATTTGGATATAAACTTTGAGATTTCTAGAACTCATAACTTAATAGTGTCCCCTTAACCCTGACAAGCTTGTTTTCAGCTTCTGTGTCACCGTCACCAATGGCCTCATGGGTAATGTGGTTATAGGACGTGAGCTGTCCAGCATCCTAAGTCCAGAGGAGAAAATTTCTGCAATATGGGTCTATTGAAGTCAAGTGAGGTCGCTGGGGCTCGTGATATGTGAGCTCTGGAAGGAGAGTGTCAAGGAGTAGGGAGGCATGGATGAGGGGAGAAAGACTCCCCCTGCCTCTGATCCCAGCACTGCTGCTGGTACCCCTTGTTTCTGAGGAAACATTGAGAAGTTCTGCCTTTTCCTACAGGGGATGGACAAAGAGTGCCTCCCTGAGGGGCCAGGTTGACACTGAGCTCTATCTGTCCCAACCCTACTCTCCTTCCAGGCAGAAAGAGTGCCGTGGAGTCTGAGTGTGAGGTCTCTGGGAGGAAGCTAAGCATCGGGCAAAGTGCAGCTAGGCCCTATCTCTGGGGCTGTTCTCTGGCTGTGCCTGGTGGGGGTGGGGGAGGAGTTGAAGGATGTCAAAAGGCTTAGAGGAAGAAGTGGAGATGATTAGGAATCATCTCATCATCACAATAAGAGTGGCTGAGACCAGAATCATACTTCTTGGCATCAGACATTTTTGACTTCTTTTGCTAATTTTAAAATTAGAATTGCCCTATAGAAAGTCTGGAATACGTAAAAAGCAATGTAGCCCTTAAGTCTGCCATCTTCACACAGCCACGATTGTCATTTCGGCATCTACTCTTCTGGTTTTTATCCACACCCATATGTTTTTATGTTGTTGCTATAATATGGCTGAACAATATATATCCTATTCTTTTTTTCCGATTAATTATGCATGCAGATGTCACATTCATACACAGACAGCACAGAGACATTCATACACAGCACAGATACACAGATACACGGACACATTACATCACACAGTACAGACTCACCTGGGACTTGAACCGGGAACCTCGGGCACTGCAGGCGGGGCTCCAATCCTCTCAGCCAGCTCTCCGACCATTTATATATGCTATTCTTAACTCTCACCTTTGGCACTGTATGATAAGCACTTTCCTTTGGCCATATGATAATTTGCCTTTCCTTCTTCAATGAGTATAAAATGTGTTCAATAAAGTGCAAAGACCATGCATGGCTCCTAGTGGACAACCAATGAGCTTCTGCACATGGGTGTATCAGCTAACCAACACTCTAATATATCCCATTGTGTCCTTAGCTAGTTGGCTCATCCCTCCTGCAGTAGAATTCTCTTATAATGGACCAGAGTATTTCCTGTGGCTGGGCTCTTTCCCTGATGTTCAGTATTACACATGCCTTTCAACATCTGTGCCTCGCAGGAGCCTCTAGGAGAGAGATTCTATCTGCAAATGATCAGCATGTGTCTGTAGACCTGAAGACACTCTATAATTGTCTGTTCAAACTCATGAGGAGCCAGCCTGAACCTCTTATTGTTTGGAGAAGTGGGAGCTGGAAAAGAGGTGGTCTGGTTTGGACCTCTCTATTTGATTCTGAGTGTACCTATGTGAGGAGGTTTGATTTATAGTCTTGATCTGAAACAAGAAACCAAAACAAATCCTGGCTCCTGCTTTCTTTGGTGCTTGAAGGACTGTGTGGTTGGAATCGAAAGGTGTGTTCTGGAGTGGGACTGGTCTCCTTTGAAAGCCAAGAGCCATTGGCTTGTCATTCAGACATGGATCCAAAGTGAAATGTTTGGGCCTGACTAGAAAGAAGGAGAAGTTGGAGAGATGGGGTGTACCTCAGGGGAGGGGTAGGTATCCCGCAGAGAAGGTAGTGGGTGGTTGGGGGAATGGCAAGGCAGCCTCCCAGGCTTGAAGGAGGCATCACTAGCCTGGCAGGAAGGCTCCTGGGGGCCAGAAAAGGGGTGCTATCTTTGGGTTAATGCCACTGGGAGGTTTGGCCCAGACTCAGCAGTTAGATTAAGTTTCTGAGAGCGCATTCCTGAGCAGAATGGGGCTCTGTTCTGCTGATTGGCTGGTGTACAAGAAGATTGCTCTCTAGATGGGATTATCAACAGCACCCTCTGCACCCTCTGCGTTCACCCGACGGCAGGACAGGGGAGTCCCAGTGCACACACACGTACACATTGCACTCAGCATTTAAGGCCTGCTTGGAACCCATGCATTCACCTTTACACAAAGCCAAGTGTGTTTGGCCTACCTGGCAACATGCCGCCTCCTGGCTTCCATCTAGAGACCACCGGGAGTTTTTCACGGGAGAGTCAAGGATCTGGCTTAAAGATTCAGAGGTAGGGAGGCTCCTGGAGAACTGTCCTGGCTCAGGCCGCTGGTTACTCCTGTGTTGGTGCCGAGTGGTGGATCTCTGACCAGGTAGCACCAGCTTCTGGATTTTGGTAAAAATGGAGCTAGAAGTTGAGAATCACCCCAAGAGTCTTGCCCATGTCTTCCCCTGTTACTGGAAAGGGACGTGAGGATGTGAGTCAAAGAATCCCATGCTAACTCCAAAAGATTTCAGTTACTTTTTTTTATTATTATAAGGGGCAAACTCACAGGACAGGAACGAGAAGTCCAACCTCAGGTGTGTAACGCAGGAACCAGAGAGAGCGAGCCCTGGTCAGGTTGCCAGGTTTTCTCTGGGTACCCAAAATGTCAAGCCCTAACCTGGTCCAGCCTCTTTAAAGGTCACTGGCTGAAGGAAGTTCCCCGACATTCCCCACCTGCCATGCTGTGCAGGGAGGAACTGTTCACTCTCACTGTGCCCTGTGGAGAATTTTGTTTATTGTTTAACCTGACCTTGCTAACACCTGACTTCAGGTCCCCTGCTCTGACTTGATATTTGATATGCCATTTGGACTCCTCCCTCCCTCCCTCCTTCCCTCCCTCCCTCCCTCCCTCCCTCCCTCCCTCCCTCCCTCCCACACATTGTCTATTAGGTAACTACAACTCTAGTGACCCAGCCAGCAACTCTCCCACTCTGCTTCAGAATCAGCAGCAGATAGGTAACTTCAGGCCTCTTAACGGCCCCTGTTGAGTTCCGTCTGTGAGCTTCTCGGCACACAGCACATCCAGTAATCACAAGCCATCATGGAACTGATGTGAGACAGGAAGGTCCCTCTCTGTCCTCTGCCTCTAGTTACTCCACATGAACTCCTTTGTCTCTACTGCTTCTTTAAAGGCAGTGTTGTCAGGAACTGAACCTTTCACAACTACCTACCAGTTAGTGTTTGGCAAGGGGGTGGAGCTGAGTATTCGAGAGAACAAGAGGTCTAAAGTCAAAGCTGAGATGACTGGGATCGGTAGCTTTCTCTAGAGCCTGTGGGAGTGAAGTCTCCGAAGACCACTGAATAGTCCTGCCTATTGCTCCAGACGCCAACAGAAAAGCTAAGGATCTACTATTGCTCCAGACGCCAACAGAAAAGCTAAGGATCTACTTAGGCAGCTGTCTCAATGATTCTCTCTCTCTCTCTGTCTCTCTCTCTCTCATTTTTTTTTTCGAGACAGGGTTTCCTTATATAGCCTTGGCTGTCCCGGAACTCGCCCTGTAGACCAGGGTTGGCGTCAGACTCAGAGATCCACCTGTTTGTGTCTCCAGAGTGCTGGGATTAAAAGTGTGCACAACCACTGCCTGGGTAGGATGTTTATCTTAATGCGAAGAATAGCTAGCTTTGCTTATTCCCCAATCTTTATGGGCCCATAAACTCCATTGAGCCCTCACAGTGTCCTGGATTTCAGAGGATGGAGCTTGTCCCCTGGAGACAAGGACGTGGGGGACTTTATTGTTCTAGTCACTCTGTTACTGAGGGTTCTCTGGAGGAACAGAACTTGTAGAATGAATCTCTGTATATATAGAAAGGGGATTCGTTAAAATGGCTTACAGGCTGTGGTCCAGGTATCCCAACAACAGCTGTCTATCAAGAGAAGGTCCAAGAATTCAATAGTTGTTCAATCCATGAGGCTGGATGTCTCAGCTGGTCTTCAGGTATACACCAAAATCTTGAAGAAGTAGCCTTTAATGAAGGGATTTGCTGGGTGAGTGGGAGCAAGCAAGCAAAGAGAGAGAAGCTTCCTTCTTTCATGTCCCCTATTTAGGCTGCCAGAAGAAGGTATAACCCAGAATAAGGGTGTGTCTTCCAACTCCAAAGATCTGGATTAGAAGTGAGTCTTCCCACTTCAAATGATTTAATTAAGAGGCAGTCCCTCACAGGTGTGACCCGTCATTTGGGTATTAGTTAATTCCAGGTGCAGTCAAGTTGACAACCAAGAATAGCCATCACATCCTCCCAGAGGGTAAAGGCACCAGCTTCCTGCAGCCTCCTTGGCTTGGTACCTGCATACTGTCAGGAGTAGCTTTGGAATTTTATCTGTAATATATAAATAATATATTGCATTTTGATTTTTACTTTAAATTCTGATTTATACGTCTGCTGTACTTACTAGCCTCTTTAAACCTTTTTTATGTTTGTTTGTTTTGTTTTTAAGAACAGAGAGGTAGAGAGGCTAAAAGGAAAGAAAGTATAAAGGCTAGCCAATCAGTCCCAAGAACTTCTCTCATTCCCAGCCATCACTATGATGCTCCTCCTAAAACACTTTCCATTGCCTTGATTCATTATCTAGTGTCTTGAGTTTAGGTTCTTCCTCGACTATCCACTGCTTACCAACTGCTTAGTCTATCCTCAGAGGCTTCAAGGTCAAACCAAAGTCAATGAGCAAACTGTGACTTTCCCAGTGCTGGCTTCTCTTTCTGGATGTTTTGGAGGCTGGTGTCTTAACGACTGGGCTTTTGTGAATTCCAGTAAGTCACAGGAAGTTCTAGTCCCAGTTCTTGAGGATATCTCTGTCTGATGGAGGAAATGACCTTCCATGTGGTAGCCAAGTTGTCAGACAGAGATGTGAGCAGATTTTAATGAGAGCTGAGAAGCTAGCAATGATATATTTAAATTTGGAGGGTGGGATTACAAGAAAGACTCGGGAATTGAATCTTGAAGAATGTGTATGGGTCTGCTTTCATCTTTAATGTTTTGAATCTTTACATTCTATCCTCAAGCCTTTAACACATGGTAGACAGACTTAGGAACGGTTTCTGGAATGACACAGATTCTCCCATAGTGAACACTAGCAAATTTTTTAGTTTTATTTTTCTGTGTATGGCCTGCGTATATGTCTGCATACCGTGTGCATGCCTGGTGCCTAAGGAGACCAGAAGAGGGCATGATCCCTCAAACTAAAATTATAGATGTTTGTGTGGGTGCTGGGAACTGAACCTGGGTCCTCTGAAAGAGCAGCCAATGCTCTTAACCACTAAGCCAGATCTTTAGTCCCCGCCCCCCATTTCCCATCCTTATGACCAAATTCTTAACCTAACTCAAGCTAGTCTTGTTGTTCCATGCCATTCTCCACTCTATTTTTCTCACCGCTTTTCTTTTTCTTTCTTTCTTTTTCTTTCTTTCTTTCTTTCTTTCTTTCTTTCTTTCTTTCTTTCTTTTTCTTTCTTTCTTATCTCTTTACCTTTGAGGAATGTATGATTCAGAAAGGGGTCCTACAGATTTTTCCTGCAGTAACATCCCCAACCCCAAGCACACACCAGTCTAGTACAGACTGTGCATGATTCCCAAAGAAAACAAGGAGGGAACCATTTGCTCCAAATTGAAAAAAGAAATGTGGAGCAGCTTGGCTGACTTGCGGAATCCTGTGCACGCCCTTTGCTTTGGGATGAAGGGATGGCAGAGAAAAGAAGATCTGGGGGAGAAAAGAAAACACAGGTGGCTTCCTGAGCTGCCCCAGGAGGCGAAGGCAGTCTGCAGCTGAAGCCAGGCCAGCACCGCTCCATGGCAGCCAAAGCGTGGAAAGGGAGAACTGGCTTAGTTTGAAATCATGCCTTTAGTGGTAATGATGTGTTTGACTTGGCCAGGTGAGCAAGAAAAGCACCTAAAGATCCTTGGATTCAGAAGGTGCCAAGGAGCTGAATGTGTTGGTTTAAAAAGAAGAAGGAGGAGGAGGAGGAGGAGGAGGAGGAGGAGGAGGAGGAGGAGGAGGAGGAGGAAGAGAGGAGGAGGAGGAGGAGGAGGAAAAGAAGAAGAAGAAGAAGAGGAAGAGGAAGAAGGAGGAGGAGGAGGAGGAGGAAGAGGAAGAGGAAGAGAAGAGGAAGAGGAAGAAGAAGAAGAAGAAGAAGAAGAAGAAGAAGAAGAAGAAGAAGAAGAAGAAGAAGAAGAAGAAGAAGAAGAAGAAGAAGAAGAAGAAGAAGAAGAAGAAGAAGAAGAAGAAGAAGAAGAAGAAGAAGAAGAAGAAGAAGAAGAAGAAGAAGAAGAAGAAGAAGAAGAAGAAGAAGAAGAAAAGTGCCTATAGCTCTAGGTCAAAGTCATAATAACTAATTTCTTCTGTCTTCAAGTAAATTAGGCATGACTTTATAAGGATTAGCCGATATTCTCGTAGACTCTTCAAACAGCACCAGCAATTTGTTACAAGCGTCTAGACAGACCTGTCTTCTAAACTCTACACAGAGTCTCTTAGCAGCAGATATTTGTCCATGATAGTCAGGAGTCCAATTTTACAGCAGTCGCTATGTACCAAACTGAGCTCAAATCACAGAGCTTTTTACCAAGAACAGCTTTAAAGACTTGTGTAAATAGGACTTTCTTTGGACCCCCAGCTCCCAAACAATAACACGGAGACTTTTTATTAAGTATGAAGGCTTGATCTTAGCTTAGGCTTGATCCCAACTAACTCTTACAACGTAAATGAACCCATTTATATTAATCTATATTCTGTCACGTGCCGTTGCCTTTCTTCCACGCTGTATATCCGACCTACCCCACATCTCACTGGTGAACCCCGCCCCTCTCTCCCCAGAAGTCCCACCTATCCTCTCCTGCCTAGCTATTGGCTGTGTAACTCTTTATTAAACCAATCAGAAGGTACCTTGGCAGAGACACATCTTCACAGTGTACAGAAAGATTATCCCACAACAGACTCATACCCCCAACTCTTTGTGCACTCGGCCATACCAAATTGTAAGTCCGTTGTCTAAGCCAAGAGAAAAGGGAGGGCCATCATAAGTATATTGTGCTGAAGTTGGGAGAGGGATTGACCAGTTTGGTTTGAAACCACTAGCCACTTGGTGGGACAATGCAAGATAGCTCCTGTAAGAGGAAAGGAGACAACCCAGTGAGCTGACAAGTTCCTTCACACTCCATTTTGGTATATGTGGGACATTTAGTGATCTCTACTTTGATCTTCCTTTTAGACTCTCCCAGGTCCTCTCTGATCCTTCGCCACCCCACTTCCCTGTCCACCAGTTACAAGTTGTCATCTTGCTTCCTCTCTTCCCTCTTCTCTCCTCCATTATTTCTTCTTCTTCTCAAATTCTGCTTGTGTTTCCCAGCTACTCTTGGGAGTGGGGCCTGCCCTGGAGTGTGGTCAACCTACCAAGGGTCACACAGTTAAAGAAAGCCGGCTCTCCCTCTCCCAGTAGCCATCAAATCACAATAGGTGGATAGTGGTGCAACCCCAGGTTTCTAACTCTTCTTTCTTGTCTAAATGGATACTCCTAACATACATACCCATGAAATATAGTTAAAATTAACCCGGGCATGGTGGCCTGCACCTCTAATCTCAGTACTCCAGAGGTGGAGGCTGGTGGATCTCTGTGAATTCAGAGTCAGCTTGCTCTACTTGTTGAATTCCAGGCCAGTCATGGCTGCATAGTGAGAGACTGACCCTGTCTCAAATTTTAAAAGAAAAGAAAAAAGAAGAAGAATCACTAGGAATGTGAGCAAGGCTGCTGCACATCTGGAAGCTTTAGGCACGTGACACCTAGACATCTGTATCATACATAGTCCAAGTATTAATTCACAGAAACACATGCTCCCAGTGAAGCAAGTGACCTGGTTCTTTAGGAAGGCGACAACCCCCAAGACTTAGTTTCATGGACAAGAGTGTCCTTGGATTCAGGAAGTGCTAACACCTACTCATGGAATTCCTTTCCCTTCCAAGGGCTTTCACTTCGTCCCTAAGCCATTGTTTCCTACAGCTTCGTGCTGGTCGTTGTACGAAGTGTCCTGTGGCCTCTGTGCTTCCCCTAGACTGCAATGGCAACTAACTCTCTTGTGCCTTTGTGCTAATTCTGGCTAATCCTAACACACAGAGCTGGTCAGATTGCTTTGAAATTGAAGTTACTGGTTCCAAACTTATCATAAATAAGTCTTACAGTCTTTGTTCTAGTAAGTCTCTGCATAGTTTAATGAAGACTAAACAAAATTAATTGTGTAATTAAAAAAAAAACACTAAAACTATTTTTAAAATATTTTTTAATGAGGAGATTGTGGCATCAATAGAAAAAAACGAAGAATGAATTTGTGTAAAAACAGGTTGATAGGAGCACCAGACTACAACCCCAAGGTCCAAACCAGGAGCAGAAGGAGAGAGAGCACGAGCAAGGAACTCAGGGCTATGAGGGGTGCACCCACATACTGAGATAATGGGGATGTTCTTTCGGGAACTCACCAAGGCCAGCTGGACTGGGTCTGAAAAAGCATGGGATAATACTGGACTCACTGAACATAGCGGACATTGAGGACTGCTGAGAAGTCAAGAGCAATGGCACTGGGTTTTGATCCTTCTGCACATACTGGCTTTGTGGGAGCCTAAGCTGTTTGGATGCTCACCTTAATAGACCTGGAAGGAGGTGGGAGGTCCTTGGACTCCCCACAGGGCAGGGAACCCTGACTGCCTCTAGGGCTGATGAGAGAGGGGGAGTTGATTGGGGGACGGGGAGGGATATGGGAGGCGGTGGCAGGGAAGAGACAGAAATCTTTAATAAATAAATTAATTAATAAAAATAAATAAATTAAAAAATAAATAAATTAAAAAAATATAAAAAAAAAACAGGTTGATAATACAGAAGAGCTTTAAGAGAAAAAAAAATTTTAGAAGCCAAAAGTGTTTTTACACTTTTGTATTAAGTGAAATGGAGGGCTGGCAAGATGGCTCGGTGGGTAGCCTCACTCGCAGGCAGGCCCCGCACTCGAGTTCAAGCCCCAGATCCTACAATTTGGCAGAAGACAGCTGGCTCCTGAGAGCTGTCCCTGTGGACATGCACACACAGACGGAGTAAATAAATCTGTTAGAAGACTTGGAGATGTCCACTGCACCCTTCAAGGGAAAGCCAGTGCTGGTGAGAGCCACAACCCCCACAAGCGCATGGTAAGAAAGGAGGGCCACAGGAGACATCTGTCTGTCCCCAGGGCAGGGGTCCTTGTCTCTCCAGCCCGGAACTCTGGTTACAAGGGCCATGCTGAGGGGCTCCATTCCCCTGTTTTCACCCTCCCCTCCCCCTGAGCTGGCCCTGACGGAGGCTCTGCTGGGATCCCGTTCTGCCTCTGCAGACCACCAGGACTCACATGAATTTTCCCATTGCTGAGTTTATATTTATATTTATATTTGGATGATCAGAGAAGTATGTGTGATGTGGGTTGTTGGCAAGTAAATCTTTTTTTTTTCCTCTCTCTTTCTTCAATGTATTTTTCCCAAACTATTTCATCGGGTCCAAAAGAAAGTGGAGCTTTGTGTGCCCGCCCCACCTCCCAGCAGCGCTGAAACCAGATGAATGAGGATGGCTGCTGACATCTCACGGTGCATATGGCTGCCAGACTTGGTGGAGACATGGCTCCATCTTTGACTTGTCTTTGAGGATTAATCACATTTCATGTTCTCTTCTGTCTTTTAAAAATATTTTTAATTGGTTCAAGCCAAAAAAAAAAAATTCCTAAAGCCTTGAGCCAGTTTTATTGCAAATCATTTAATAACATTGCAAAATAGAGTCTTTTTCTTTCTTCCCTTCCTCTCACACGCTTGCCTCTTTCTTCCTGCCTTCTCTCTTCTCCTCTTGTCTTGACTATGATTTTTTTTCTGATTATGATTTTTTTTTCTGCCTTCAGACACCCCCCCCCAGTCTCTTTCATCTCCCCTCCATTCTTTACCCTTCCACCTTCCACATGTGGGGAGTTACACCTTAGCTGGGGGAAAACAAAACCAAGATTTGACAGCTAATCTGTTTGGCAGATGCAAAACGTCCCCCACCCACCCATAGAAACTGTTTTCTATTTAAATAAAAGACAGCATAACTGCCTTGCTTTCATCAGAAACTGCGTTTGAGAAATTTCATGTCATGTTTCCATGGCTGTCGGGAAAGAGTTTTGTTTGGAGCCAAAATTATTTGTACAATTGGATTGGCAGGCGAAAAAAAAATCCCAAAGAGAGCAAACATATTTATCCACCATCCTGGTCTGCCAAGTGAGGCACGAAGCTTGCGTATCCAACTTCCTCCCTAAATTGTGTGCAGCTTGTGGCAGCCTGACTTAAGCTGTTGGTAGAAGAGGGGAGGACCACGCTGGGCCACTACTCTTATGTTGACCTTACCTATCTCATCTGTTAGAAGCCCCCACTGTCCAGGACCTAATCTTATTTCCTTTGCATCCTAAGTAGCAGGATGTCTAAGTGGTGGCATCCATGATGCTCGAAGGGATACCACTGTACTAAACGCCTGCTATAGAAAACACTGGTTTGGGCCAGCCTTGTGAGTTACAGTTGTTTGGCTTTGGTGGTCTGTGTGCCCTGGCTACCCACTTGTAAGCGTTTAGCCATTTCCTCAAGTACTCAGCTTTTGAGAAGCCTGCCCAAGTCACGGTAAACCCCAGTCACTCTCCAGGTGCCAGGCTCCCTGACCTCACGGGCACCATCAACTGCAGCTTTACTTGGTCCCCTATCCTTAGCACATGGCTTTTGTGGTTTTCCACTTGCAAAATACTTTATTTCAAGGCTAGTTCGTGGGTGAATCTAAACTATGGTATCTCAGGTGACCGAAGGATCGAATGTGGTGTGTGATTGTGTGACCATCGATAGAGCAGTTTAGAGCTCAGTCAAGCTCCATGCTGCCAGAGGCCACTTACTGAGGCAATGCCATCAAATCCTCTGCCTTCTTCGCTGCCACACCCAAGTTCTCCTCTGTTGTAAACCAGAGATTCAGCCTGAGAAAGCACTCGGAATCTTTACTTCCTTGTCCAAAGTGAAAGACCACGGGGTCAGTCTGTCACTGAGAAGTGGCTCCCCTGGCACAGGGTCTTCCCAAGCTTTGTAACCTCAGTCGTAGACACAATGAGTTGCCACAAGGACAAGCTGAGGCTTGGAGGCCTTGGGGAATAGAATTAACAGTGAGCCCAGAAACTTGCTCATGGCTCCAAGGCTGCTAAGCATTCCAGCAGCTTTGCCAAGTGAGCCCCATGCGGTGCCCATGATCTGATGGATCTCGTCCAGACTCAGCAGATAAGTGCGGGCTTGTCCTCTGATCTCTGAGAACATGGAGTCGGCTCAGACAGGATCATGTGTGATAAAGGCCTGCATGGCCAGTACGCCACACTGTTTGAGTCCTCAGCCTAGTGTACAAAGATGGGGGTGTGGGTGACTCCTGCAGCATCCAGCAAAGGTGCCATCTTTTCTGCCTGAACAGAAAGGCTTTGATTTGCCACCAGGGAGGAGGGTGTTCAGGGAGAAGGCTGAGTGAAGAAACTCTTGGAAAGTTAGGGTTCGGGTTTTACTAAGAACATATTATACTATACTAGAACTGAGACCCAGGCACTCTGTGAACTTTCTGAAAATGAGGAGGTAAACCTTCGGTTAAGATTTGACAGTTTGTATTAAACATATGTAGGCACATTCCTCCAGTGTTGTAATTTAACTCATAGTTCTAATTATTTGTATTAGTATTAGTATTACTATTTTGATTTCTCAAGACAGGGTTTCTCTGTGTAGCCCTGGCTGTCCTGGAACTAGCTCTGTAGACCAGACTGGCCTCGAACTCACAGAGATCCCCCTGCCTCTGCCTCCCAAGTTCTGGGATCAAAGGTGTGCGCCAACACTGCCTGGTTTGTCATACTTATTATTAAGAGCTCTTATTACGGGCAGAGTGATGGAGATTAGAGAGGAGTAAACGTGCAAATGGACTCAAGATAAGATGTGCCCGTTTGTGCTTTCTCGTGTGCACCTCATCAGTGAGGAAGTATGTGCACATACCTTCCAATGCTTTCCTGTTTCTCCCATGGCCAAGGGAATTTGGACCTGATGTTCCCTTTAAGTGGAAGAAGGACACGTAGAACACACCTACAGCGTGCCTTTGAAGAAATCCCTGTAGACAGTGCGTCTAGGCGTCTCGCAGAACCCACTCGTGGGAATACGCAGCTTCCCTTTGGAATCTGTGCCTTTCAGGGGAAGGAACCAGGCAGGACTCTGTATAGAGACTGAGATCCTATGAGCTTTCTCAGAAAGGACAATGTACTGAGACAGTAAGGCATGTTAGTAACCTCAGAGCTGGCCCTAGAGACCAGGGCTTTTGCCTGGTGGAGAGCTGAGACATGAGTAGGTCTGCTGGACCGTTTAAGGAAGCAGCTGGAAGAATGTACAGAGAGAGGCTGCAGAAGGGGGGTGTGAGGGAAGGTAAAAGATCAGAGCGGAGAAAACATTTCTGCCATGCATGTCTTAAGCACACAGGCAACAGGCAAGGACAGGTGTCCTCTCAAGTCATTTCCCGTGAAACTTGACCCACCCTTCCGCCAACAGAGGCCTGTTAACCCCACCTGTAACTGAAGGGCCTGCCCCTTATTCCCAGTGTGGCATTGTTGAGGGCCAGGAAGCTGCTTTGCAGAGCCTTGGCCTGGGAGCAGTTTCTTTCCCCTTCACATGAAGCCAACGGGATGCCTCTGCATCTGCCTACTGATAGCGGACTAGTGAGTTACTGATCACGAGTGTCCTCCATCTCTGGTCTCCTTCCTGCCCAGAACACAAGGACTAGGGGCCCTGATTTCTACATCATTCACCACTTCATTACCCTGCCTTTGGTCCCTGACTGAAACTCGAATTTTACTGCCGCGGCCAAACTGGGAGTGATGGAAGTGGCAGCTGAGACTTAGGCTTAGGAGGCACACGGAGGGGGCAGCAGCAAAGACCAAAGCGCTGATTATTTGTTTGGAAGCCAAGAGGCCTTGCCTGCCAGTCAGCCCTTGTGAGCAGTGGGGTACCCAGATGGGGTGTCCACGGCCCTGCCCACACGGGCTGTTGTGCACATGTTGGCATCGGAACAAAGGGAGAGTTGGGCTTCCTGGCTGACCGGTGCCCAGCTTCATGCCACGCCGAATGCGCAGCCTTCTGTTTCCGCTCTAGCAGCTGTCAGAGGGTGCAGTGAGAGCCAAGAGGGGCTTAAGGAGGCCCCAGTGCTCTCGCATTGGGTTGCTGAGGTGGGTGCCTGGATGAGCCTTCCATTTTAGCAGGCAGGAGCCTGAGGCCATTATGATGGAGATGGCTTCCTGGTGCCAAACTCCTTTCAGTTGCTCACATCTTGCTTGCAAAATGATCTGCAAGGCTTAAGTATATTCTTGCTCCAGGCAATTTTCCCTGGGATGATGTAAAGAAGGGTGGGGAAATACAACACTTGGTGGGGTAGCTTTAGACTTATTAGACCGTGGAGGAGAGTGTTTCTTAGTGCCTAGGGAATTTTCCAGATGCCCCCGAAGTGCAGTTGCTCATAGCTCACTTGGTGGGGAGCTTCCTGACTTGGCAGGTACAAGACTCTCTACCCTGAAGGAGGATCAAGGCCTTTGCGTATTTTCAGTGAAATGCTTTTAAAGGAGTGGCATTACCAGAGTTCAGATGGAAACTCATTCTTCATCCTAGCCAAGAGGCTCAGCCAGGTCAGGGATACACAATATGCAGGCCCTGGTGCAAAATGAAAATGTAGGCTCCTTTGTTCAGATGGGGTTAAGGGTTTAAGATGGCTCAACAGTTAAGAGCGCTGCTTGCTCTTCCAGAGGACCCGGGTTCAATTCTCAGCCCCTGTATAGCAACTCACAACTGTCTGTAACTCCGATTCAAGGGGACTGGATACCTTCTTCTGACCTCCTGGGTACCAGACATTCTTTTTCTAAAATAGCTGCCCTTAACCACACTGAAAATGCTCAGGAAACATTTGTGTTAGGACTTTGTCCTTCAGCTCATGATGTTAACCAAGCTTCGTGAGACAATTTGGGTTCATCAATCTTGTAAATGGTCATCTAACTTGTGAAGCTTGGTTCCCATGACTATCGACTGTAATATGACCAAGACCCAAGTTGGGCTCAGAGGACATATATGATCAAGTTATGACTGCTGTCCTTAGAGAGTGAATGCTTTAACACTGAAAAGAAATGGACAATGATCTTTTCATAAACAACAGCAAAACAAACAAAAACAACAAAATACTTACAAAGAAAAAACAGAGGTCTTTCTTCCCTACTGTGGCCTGACTGACAACTGACTAGAAAGTTCTATTAAGTGGCAGCCTCCTTGACCTTGCCAGACTCTTGATCACCAGGTCCACCTGTGGTGACTATAGTTTATTTGCAGCAGTTGTTTTCCGTGTTATTTCTTCCTACCCTGCTTGCCTTTCTGAGTGGCCCATTGGAAACAACACTGCAAGGAGGTCGAGTCTTGCAGTGAAAGTTTAGGACATTCAAGGCTGAGAGAAATGAGCAGAATTTGGGATGGTCTGCACTCTGAAAATGGCCTTCAATGGCTTCCTTGTTACCACACTGAAAAGAGGGTCTGGGTAAAATATTTTAGCCCTTTCTTCGTGTTCTATCAGCTTTACTCCTTCTCTTAAGATAGATCCGGCTACAATCCTGAAAACCCAGAATGTTCCGAATGTGGCTGTATGGTAGAAATGGCCAGCTTTTCAACAGCATCGGTGATTTGGCCCATGCAAAGAGATTTGTTTCTTAGACACATGAATTGTTTGAGAAACAGGCTGCTCTTGCTCCAGATGGGTCTCCATTCTTTCCCAGCCCTCACACAAAGCTTACACAGTAGAAACAGCTATGGACACCAGAGGATGCTGAAACCTTGTGTCAGGACCCTCAGTTCCTCTCAGATTCCACATAGGGGTGCCGCCTGGGGTGTCCTGGTATCCAGGGAGACCCCTCGTCACCTGGGAGTATCATCAGGACATCCACCGAGTCCCACATATCCCCTATCAGAGCGTATTAGTCATTAGAGACTGTGGGTCTTGGGCAGCAGCATCTTGGCTGTGACCATGGTTGGTGACGGAGTCACTTTTCAGTGTGAATGGGTGAGAACTGGGAGGCTGTTCTTGATGGAACTGGAGGAAAAGATCAACATTTCTGTTCCTTGTTCTCTTCCGTCTCCATTCTCGGAGCCTTCTTACAGCTGTACGTGGACATTGGTAACCTGACCATGACCCATATCCAGGACAGCTAAGTAGGACCAGCTCACTCTTAGGGTTCAGTATTGGAGAAGAAACTGTTCTGGTCACCTTCTAGCCAGATTCTCCGTGCCTCCCCAAACTTACGTTTATAGAACCCCACGTTTCACTCCATACAGTGATGAGACTCTGCATTCTATGCTTATGAACCTCTGTATACCACTAGAAGCCAAGAAACGTCTCATCATTCTCGTAGGGCCCAGAGTAGATCCTGGAGAGCGTGTTGTGACTTACAGCGACAACCCATCCCAGGATGCCATGCTGACATTCTCTGCCCACGTCTACCTGGAACCTCCCTTCCTCTCCACAGATCTCCAGGACTTTAAGTTAGATGTGCAGCATGTGATTGAAGTGGACGAGGGGAACACAGCTGTCATTGCCTGCCACCTGCCAGAGAGCCACCCAAAAGCCCAGGTCCGGTACAGCGTCAAACAGGAGTGGCTGGAAGCCTCTAGAGGTAAGGAACGGGCAAGAACTGCAAGACCAAGCCCAGGATCCCTGACTTCCGATTGCTTTCATTTGATTCATTGCTGTTGCTTCCTCCCTGAGTCCCCATGATCATGTTGACAGCCCCAACCTCAGGCTAGCCAGATGTCCTCTGCTCTAATATTTGGCTCTAAAAGATGCCATGGGGACAGTTTCCATGATGGAGTTTCTCTGTCCTGTCTTGCAGACTTTAACTCATCTTGTGGGGCCCTGGAAAGCGCTGGCAAGCTGTTGCTA
Source organism: Chionomys nivalis (assembly GCF_950005125.1). NCBI lineage: Eukaryota > Metazoa > Chordata > Mammalia > Rodentia > Cricetidae > Chionomys > Chionomys nivalis. The sequence goes on along the minus strand of NC_080088.1, from coordinate 46,895,561 downwards.
TTTGATCAGGCACTCAGCACATGGCTGGTTCCAGATGCTGTCTGCTCAAGCCCCTGGCACCAGGCATGGAGAGAAAAGCTGCCTGACAAGCTCAGAGTCCTCAGATCTTCAGCGTTCCCTCCTGGGGGGAATCTTCCCCCACGTGGTCTTTGGTGGGCCCTCACAGCTGCCCCAATTTCCTGGGCACAGGGATAATCTCAGCTCTCACAGCTTTCTGCTCAGACCACAGTGGACAGAATGGCTAATCTAGGGGAGGCCACAGTTTGGTCCACAGCCAACAGGGAAGAGTATATCCACTAAAATTAAGTCAACCTCCTCCACAACAAACTTACATGTAAGGCCAAGTTGACCTAACTTGCCCTGACCTTGTAGCTCAAAATGCGTACCTTTCATATTATAGAATTTCTTTGCTTATGAAAGGAACATATGCTTATGATAGGTATCTTAGGAGGAAAATTGAAACTCAGAAAAGAAAGATCACTTCTTTTGAAATGTAAGCACCCTGATCCAACCACTCAGAAATAACGGTGAGGAGAGAAGAGACGATGGGAGTTCAAATCCCTGTTCCTCGGCAGAGGCTTGGCAGCAGTCCTGGGCAAGATTCATTCCATCTGGCATTTGCCTAAGCAGCTCACACCTGGGTGGCCCAACAGCAGGCAGGCACCAAGCTTGGTGACACCATGGCTCCCAGGAAGGGCCACCAGGATGGAGCTCAGAGCTGACTGATGGCCAGGAAGCCTGGCAGAGAGCTCTGCCTGCCAGGAAACTGAGGGCCACCCCGTCGCTGGGCTGTCCAGAAGTTGTGAGTCTGCCTCCTGCCTAACAAACCTGAACACTTGCTTCAGGCCCCACCCACAGCACTCAAAGCCTGTCAGGCCAGTGAAGCCCAGGATCACTAGCATAGAGAGGACATTGGCTCTGGATTGGAATTCCTCTCCAGCAGAAGAAATGCATAGTGAGGTGGCCTAGAGTGGTGGCAGTGACACAGATGGGCAAGAAGTGCTAAAATCAATTCCACAAACTCATCTTTTCCCCATTTGTGTGGCATGAGCCTCAATCTTAATAGGATTTTAGCAGCATAGTTTCTGCTTTTTTTCCCCCGTCCTTCAAGACAGGGTTTCTCTGTGTATCCCTGGCTGCCTTGAACTCAGAGATCAGCCTGCTTCTGCTTCCCAGGGTGCTGGGATTAAAGACACGCCCCACCACTGCCACATTACATTCGGCCTCTTTCTAAGTGACCTACGTGTGGATGAACTCCTCAAGATCACGCTGTGTCAGTAGATTCTGAGCGGAAGCCCAGGTTGATGCTGAGCCCTGCATCCTTTCTACCCTCCCCCAGCTCCCTTGAGAGTGTAAGATGAACCTCACAGCCAAGTGCTAACTCAAGGGCATTCATCCAAGCAGTTCACGGACCTGTAGTCTAGTTAGCTCCGTATGCTGGCACCCTGCCGACACGGTACCAAGTTTTATGTGGAGAACAGCATTTCAGGCTTTGCTTTATTCTCTCTGGGGCCCCTTAACTCGAGGGGACTTTCAGACTGTAAGATTCTGTGCCCAAACCCACCTCATCTTCCTTCTCCCTTAACCTCTCCACAGACAACTACCTGATCATGCCGTCAGGGAATCTCCAAATCGTCAACGCCAGCCAGGAGGATGAGGGCATGTACAAGTGTGCCGCTTACAACCCAGTGACGCAGGAAGTGAAAACCTCCGGCTCCAGCGACAGGCTGCGCGTGCGCCGTAAGGACCAGCCTCTCTTGTCGACAGTGGGGTATTGTGGATAAGGGCCACCGAAGCTGAAAGGAGACAGGGGGATCTGGGGATACCACAAACCAAGTTCAGGGTCGGTGAGCCTAGATGTAGCAACCCAGCCTTGCTCACCAGTGTAGCTCATTGGTGCAGGGAGAAACTCCCGTGCTGTGTTACTTTGCCAGAGAGGTGGGTTTGCTGGGTAGGAAGGAAGAGCACAGTGTCTTCATGCAAGCGACACCCTTGTGGATGGCCTCTGGGCCTGCCTTCTGCTCCTAAAGTGTGCCCAGGTGAAAATCTAAGGAGACCCACAGGCTCCTCCTTTTACGTGTGAACATTCTCACTTCTGGGCATCCTCTTAAGGTTTCCCTACACCAGAGGGGATTTTCTCCCATAGTTAACAAAGCTAAAACTTTCTTATCCTCTTCCTGTGGAGACAAAGAGTCTTCAAAACTGTGTTTTCCTGGGTTTTCAAAACCCAGAGCTGCCACAGGCTGGCCTGGCTGGCTCATAGCATGAGTCATGGGGCGGGCTCTGTAGGGAGCACCCCCCAGCACAGCAGCACACTGGGAAGCAACTGCCTCTCAGCCATTCTGTGCACCTTCTCCCCAACATGGAGAAAGATGGCTGCTCTCTCTATCCAGCCGTTCTGTGTTTGGGGACCTTGCAGTGTAAAAAAAGTATGACTTTAAACCGTGGCTCCTGCTCTGCTGAGTGGGTTGCTCATCCTGTCAGGGACACAGCAGCTTGGACGCTGAAGACTAGGCGGGGCCTAGCAGGCCTCTGTCTCTCACTTCATCGTCAGACTCGGGGTGCACTGCCTGAAGCCCAGCAGGAAATACTGCCTGTGGCGTTCAGACAGTTTTCCTCTTTGCACGCTTGTTTCTCTGTAAGCGCCTCTAGTTAAGAGCTTAAGTTATATTCTCTGTCGGAGAAAAACCTTGCCCCTGGCAAGTGGCATTGCTTTAGCTATGTTGTGAGCCTCAGAGGGGTTGTTTGATCTCAAGCTCATAATCTCCGGAACCCTTCTAGGGCTGGGTCATCAGAGACAGGATGGGGGAAGTTCGTGTGTGTGACCATTTCCTTCTTCCCTCTCCAGGGTCCACCGCTGAGGCTGCCCGCATCATTTACCCGCTGGAAACCCAGACTGTCATTGTCACCAAAGGCCAGAGTCTCATACTGGAATGTGTGGCCAGTGGGATCCCGCCACCTCAAGTCACGTGGGCCAAGGATGGGTCCAGTGTCGCCGGCTACAACAAGACTCGCTTCCTGCTGAGCAACTTGCTTATTGACACTACCAGCGAAGAGGACTCAGGCACCTATCGCTGTATGGCTAACAACGGGGTTGGGGAACCCGGCGAAGCTGTCATCCTCTACAATGTCCAGGTCTTTGGTGAGCATCCCCATGGATTCTTCCTCTTTAATCTTCCCCTCTGACATTGATGGTGGTTCCAGGGTTATGTTGTGAAAGGCCATAGTGGGGAAGCACATAAGAAAGAAAGAGTCTTAGATCTCAGGGCTAGGGCCCTGGGTCCTGGTGTGCTCTTTAGTCACCTAGACACATTACCACACACACACAACACACACACAACACACACACTCACACACACCTCTCATAGGAAGAGTCCCACTGCCAAGGAGGAGGAAGCCACTCAAAGGCAGTGTCTCATTCCAGGCTTTGTAGTCCTTGGGGTGGGAAAATGCAACCCTCCACGTTCTGATCTGTTTTCTCCACAGAACCCCCCGAGGTCACTGTGGAGCTGTCCCAGCTGGTCATCCCATGGGGCCAGAGTGCAAAGCTCACCTGTGAGGTTCGCGGGAACCCCCCACCCTCTGTGCTGTGGCTGAGGAATGCCGTGCCCCTCACCTCCAGCCGGCGCCTCCGGCTGTCTCGCAGAGCCCTGCGCGTGGTCAGTGTTGGGCCTGAGGACGAAGGCGTGTACCAGTGCATGGCTGAGAATGAAGTGGGCAGTGCCCATGCTGTGGTCCAACTGAGAACTGCCCGGCCAGGTGAGTGTAAGCAGCCCCGAGGTCAGCGACTCCAGCTGAGCAGGTCTACAGCCCTTTCCTCAAGTACACTCAACCTTAGTGACTTGCGGTTGCAAGATCAAAACCGCACTCCCGTATTAGTAAATCAAGTGTGCAAATTTCCATTTGTGAATATGACCTCTTTGGTGGGAATTTCAAAAGTGAATTAGCTTTCCAAGTTTGTGGGCTTCTGTGATTATGCAGAATCAAGCTTAAAAACCAGGACTTTAAGACAAGGGCAAGTAGGTCCTTCCTTTTTAGCAGTTGTCCCTTGTGTCCCTGGTGGGGCACCTATTGTGAGTTGTCCCTTGTGTCCTTGGTGGGGCACCTATTGTGAGTTGTCCCTTGTACTGCTGGGGCACCGATTGTGAAGGAATGAAGCACACGAGAAAGACACCCTCTACTGAAAACACTTCCTGTAAAGGAGGCAAAACCAGGAAAGAATTTGAGAGAAGACTACAGGGGATGACTGTGTGTGTGATCATTATGAGCTCTCAACATCCGATGGGGGTGGTGTATAGTGGGGTTGAGACAGAGGCTGGGAAAGTCTGAGGATGGAATTGTTACCACGCTGCTCTTGCTTCTAGAGTCTCAGAGAGCATTCCCAATTGAGTTCATGACTCCAGTCACCTCGGTAGAGAAGGAGAAGACTGCCATTGTGTGTAGTGTTAAAGTTTCATGGTGAAAGGACATGTTCCCAGCCCAGCATAACAAAATGGGATAATTTGTGTGTGCTTGTTCATCGCTGTAAGAGATGCCCTAGGGGAACAACTTTGAAGAACTGGCTTTTTCTTCTCCTCTGTTATTCCACTGGGCCTTTAGCCTATAAGATGGCAGTTCCTATGTTAAAGGCGGGTCTTTCCTTTGGTTAAACCTCTCAGGAAACACCTTAAATCTCTAAACCCAGAGGTGTGCTTTCCTAACCTCCAATGTGTTTCTCAACCAAGCCAAGCTGACATTCAAGATTAACCATCGCAAGTCCGCCCTCAACTGGAGGACCCAAGTTCAGTTCCCAGAACCAATGTCAAGTAGCTTACCACTCCCTGTAACTCTAGTTCAGGAGCTCTGGCTCCCTCTTCTGGTTCCCAAAGGCTTCTGCACTCACATAGTGCACATAAACTCATACAGGTGCATACACACAAATAAAAAATAAATTTTAAAAAAAGTCCAAGTTCAAAGTCTCTTCTGAGACTCGAGACAAGCTCTCTGCTATGAGCTACAGAATAGATTAGCATTATGCTTTCCATTCACAACAGCACAGAGTAAACACAGTCATTTCAAAAAGATGGAGTGGCGTAGAAAGGAGAGATAGGAACAAAGCAAAACCCAAACCCAACAGGATGAGTCTTCAGACCCATAGCTCTGTATCCAGTATGTAGGCAGCATGGACATGGACCTCGGCAGGCTTGGGCATTTGCAGCCCACCTGCCCCGCCTCTCGTGTTAGCGCCTTGCATTCCTTGGCAAGCATTCCGTGTTTGAGGGTATCTCTCACTTTCTTGGAGCTCTGTTGTAGCCCATGGTTGCACGTGCCACTGTCTGAAGGGCTCCCCGCAGGGACTGTGATTTTGTTCTGCACTGCCCGGTCTCTCGGGCCTTCCTCTTGGGAGGAAGTTTCTGTGACCTCACAGCTCTTGCACTCTGCCTATCTACACAACTCGTCCCTTGTGGATGGCACTAAGGTCTTTGGTTTGCTCAGGTAACAACCTATCCCATCTGGAACCCAGCTACAACAGAGTGGTCAATGGATGTTTGAATGTCTGGGTGAAGGAGAAACACTTCCCAAAGTGACCCCGTGTGACCAGGTTGTCCCAGAGAGGTCTCATCTCAAAGCAAAGTCTTTACACACTTGAGGCCACCCTGAGTGGGGTAAAGCCATTTCTTGACATGCTTTCAAGATGTCTTTTGTACCAACTTGGTACAAAATATGTGGCTTCCTCTGAATGGCTCTGATGGCTTTAACCACCTCCATGGCCAAATGTTTGTTTTTCAAATGGTTTTGCGGTCCTTTTTTTCCTAACTCGCTATAGACCTTGTAAAATCAACTAGCACTAAGCATGCCATGGGCTGGATGCTGACCCCCTTGTAATTTCCTTTAATTCCTCTGTTGCTTTCAAACTTAGCTTTCGGAGAAGTGTTTGCCACTGTGTTCTCGTTCTATCTTTCCTATCTAAAGTTCTTAAGTCTAGCTTACGTCTGTCTTGTTCTATCTTAAGCAGTCTCTCCTGTCATCCCCATCAGCATCCTGCTTTTCTGGGCTCCCACCAGAGGTCCATTAAGTTCTGTGGACAGCGCCCTAGCTTTCTTAGCACTCAGATTCATTCTCCAGATCCTTCCTATAAATCAGCACCAAAAGGCACAAGAACCACAAGGCAGATTTAACTGTAACCTCAATCCCACTTCTCTGGTGCCAACTTTCTGTGCTCGTCACTTTCTCCAGCCCTGTAGCAGACAAAATAGCACTGAAGGAGAAAACAGCTCATAGGGTGGGAATCATTTGTTTTGGTTCACAGTTTTGGAGGTTTTAGTGCAGAGCTTCCCGATCTGCTGAGTCTGGGAGCAGAGGGAGGAAAAACTTCATGTCAGTTCCTGTGACAGAAATAGTATAGCAGATAGTAAACAGAGAGGAAGGGACTGGGGGGAGGGACAACCTTCAGAAATACGCCACAGTGACCTACTGCCTCCAGAGAGGCCCCAAATCCCCTAAAATGCACTATTGGCTGGAAACCAATCTTTTAACACACGAACCTGTAGGGAATATTTGACATTTAAGCTATCACATCTGAGCCAATGAGATGGCTCAGCAGGTAAAGGCGCTTCCTGCCAAGGCTGAAGACCTGAGTTCAAGCCCCAGGACCCACCCACATGGACAGCCAACTCCCCAAAGTTGTCCTCTGACCACCATATTCACTCTGTGGGGTGCACGCGCGAGCACACACACTTAATAAAATGCAATAAAAATTAAATATAAACCTCAGCACCACTCAAATACACATCCTGAAGACACAGGCAACAGGCTACACAGACGCTGCCTGTTTTCTGCCTTCAAACAGCAGCAAGAGGCCTGATCCAAGTAGACATGCATCCTTTTCCTTCTGGCAGGACAAGGGCACCAGCCTTCTCTTCTGCAGAGTGTGGTTGATGGGGTCTTAGGTTTCCTCTGATTTTCTTCTGTTTTCTCCCTGGCAGGTGATCAGGGCCACTAACACCTTCCTCCTTCCCTTCTCTTTCCTGCTTGGTCCTCAGACACCACCCTGAGACCCGGGAGGGATGCTAAGCCAGTCGCTGCCACACCTCCCATGCCGCCCTCCAGACCCAGCAGAACTGACCAGATGCTGCAGGAGAAACTAGGGCTTGTTAAGCCTCCCACATCAGTACAACCAACTTCCCTGAAGTGCCTGGGAGAGGAACAAGTCGCTCCTGCAGAGGCCCCCATCATCCTCAGCTCACCCCGAACCTCCAAGACTGATTCCTATGAGCTGATCTGGCGACCCCGGCATGAGGGCAGTAGCCAAGCGCCCATCCTGTACTACGTGGTGAAACATCGTAAGGTATGACCCCGGCGCTGTAGCACCCTCTCCCTGTGAGGCTGAAGGGAATCCCTCGGTCTCCTAACCTGAAGTCAGGCCCCAGTAGGTGCCACAACTGTGCCCTTCTGTTCTCAAATGCCCATCGCTACCTCCTCTTGTAATGCTCATGGCAATACAGACAGGTGGTGGCTCAGAGGCCCACATAGAGCCTCTGTCTGCATGGTGTAAGCTTTGTGTACTTTTTACCTAGAAGTTAATGAAGTCCAGTAATAACTCCCTCCCTCCCATTACCATCACCATCCCCCCCATTTACCCCCACCATGTTTTGGTGATGCTATTTCAATTTGTTTTCAACCAAAGCAAGCTCTTTTTAAAGCATCCCTGTGGAGACTTTAGCAGGGCAAATGGTTTGTCCAGCCAGGAAAACAAATATCAGGAAGCAAAGTAGGCTGTGAACTGCTCTCAGTCCTCAGATACTGAGGTAGCTCCAGTTTAACCAGCAGGCAGTAGAGCCTGGCACGTCACAATATTGAGATCTTAGCTGTTTCCTCCCAACAAAGGCAATCTGTCCAGGGGCTATTGTAGAAGGGTCAGGGAGAGTCTTTTAGATTGCAAGAGGCTGCAGAGACAGAGCTGTGCTGGTCCCATGGTCTTGGATACTGTGATGAGGAGGACCAAGGCCTTCAGGCTGTGGAAGGAAGATAACATTCCTCATAAAACAGCCTTTCCGCCCACCACAGCTTTGTGCTGTTTCTTTCTAATCCCTTCAGATAGTAGAAAAGTGCTGGTTTTTAAATGGATTAAAATTTTTTAGCACCAACAGCCTATTCTAAATGTGGAGTTTATATCCATTTAGAATTCTATTTGTTTATTTATTTATTTATTGCTTATAAAGATGGTTTGTGCACTTGGAAGAAAATGTGGGAATGTGAAATGGAACTGAAAATATTTACCCACTTTTTCCTATTTCAAACGCAAACAGGAAGGCAAGACTACCCTTCCTGGGTGGAGTGTTCTGACCCCGCACAAACCAGGTCCCACTGCAAACACGGCTGGCCTCTCACAGGCTGTCCTTGGCTTTGTCTCGCCCTCCCCGAAGACCTGGGAGCCAGAGAAGTTCCCAGAGACATTAGGTGGTCAGAAAGTTCCTGAGACCAAGCAACACCGTGTACTGCCATGTAGTTTCCCGGGTAGGCATAGGAGGCACCACCATCCCCACCTCTGCCCCACTCCTAGGAACAGCAAAAGGTGTGAAGGGTTTTATGAAAAGTAACAGCCTGGTTTAGCCTGTGTTCCAGGGCAGGGCTGGGCCCCATCTTTATTTTCCTGTGTAATCAGACACCTCCCTGTGAATTGCAGGCCAAAATCAGGGAAGGCCAAGCATGGTACCCAAGAGACAAAAGCCAGTGTGAGAATAAGAATAATATTTTTCAGGCCAATAGGTGGCCCTGAAGCTACCTCCCACAACAGGCAGGCAGGCGGCATTGCACCGGGGTAATCCGGAAATGCCAGGCCGAGGCTGCGTACACCTCCCAGTGTGTGTGACAGTGACTAATTACCCTTGCCTTTTTTATTTTCATTTCTGGGTCCCAGTAGAAGTATGAGGCCAGTTCTGGGAGGACAGAAGGAGGAGGGGGTACAGAGAAGTGACAGTTAAGACAGGGCCCCTGCTGAGTCTGGTTTCCATTAGGCACTGCCCTGTGGAACAGTTGGAGCTTTTAGGTGGACTTGCCAAGGGGGAAAGTATGTCTTGAAAGCCGTTCTTGCTTGTGGTAGTAATATAGCTTAATGGTCGTCACCCAAGAGAGAATATTGGGATCAGAAGTCAGAACTGGGTTGTGTGTTTTTCATGCCCTGTCTTCTGCAGGACATTGGAAATTAGTCCTCTGATTTTCATATCCATGAAACAAGTTTCATCTCCTAGTCCACTGTAGACATGGGCTACTGTGTTTGGGTTTCTAGCACCACTGGGGATTCTCAGTTTGTGAAAACCTTTCCCCTTGGAACAAATCCTGGAAGTCCAATGTTAATGAGCTCAGACCATCCCCTTGCCTTGAATGGGAGGTTTTGTTCTACTCTGGAATACTCTACGTAGGGATGAGAGCTTTTGCCACCAGCTGCTTGCTTTCCTCATCAAACCCCAGCTTCCATTCTGGAAGACATTCTGAGATACATGGAGCTGGCCCCTCTTAAAAGATGGAGGGTTGCATGAAATTATCTCTCGCCATTGCCTTTGGGGTGCCTGGAACCCTGTCATAATTTTTATTAAAAATTCATTTATAATCCTTAACATGGACCCTGTTTTTAAGCTTCAAAAGCGTGGATGGAGAGCAGAAAAAACTAAGTTGAGAAATCTCAGAGGGTGACACATACATAAAGGGAGGAGACAAACGAGCTAGGTGTTTATTTGTTGGGGACCTCACCCTTGCCACGTCATCTAATTTGACCTCAGAATTCCTCAAGACGTCATATTTGCCTTGTTTTAGAAATGAACGGCTCAGGGCTGGGGAGTGAGGGAGTTCGGTCATAGTTATTAAGTTAGGACTTGGAGTTTTCTACTCCCAGACTCCTCGTGGTGGAAGACTGGGATGACTAGCTCTGCAGCCTTGAACAAATTCTTCAGTTCTCTCAGCTTAGGCCCCTTGCCTGTGATGTCAGAGCAGAATAAAGACTGATTGCTGAGACTTGCGGGCGGGTGAGGTAGTGCCCTCACGGCGAGAACACTCTGGTGCGCATCCCATTGATACGGCTTTGGTCATCGTTCTCGGCCGTGTCCCCCTTTATCTGGATGGAAGGTTCTGTGTTTGACTCAGGATGCAAACAGAGTGAACCTTAGAGGAGGAAGTTGCAGGAGACAGGGGAGGGGTGGCCTTAGGTGCAGTTCCCAGCAGTTTGAGCTTGGCTTTCTAGCCATCCTTGCAAGCTTCCCTCATGGGATTATTACTCGAGAGACAAGGAGATGGGACCTACAGTTCCACCTGCTCCCAACTTGGCCCACGGTCCATCCCCTCTTCCTGTCCATGTGGGCTCAGGCTGAAGCCCTCCTGGACGCTAGAGGAGAGGCTGGTCCTTACCCCAGTCACCTTCTTCAGCAGGTCACAAACGCCTCTGATGACTGGACCATCTCTGGCATTCCAGCCAGCCAGCATCACCTCACCCTTACTGGTCTTGATCCTGGAAGTTTATATGAAGTGGAGATGGCGGCCTACAACTGTGCCGGAGAGGGCCAGACGGCCATGGTCACCTTCCGAACAGGTAAAGTCCAAAGTGCCTAGCTCAGAGGTCCAAAGGCCAGGGCAAGTTATAGGAGGCCCCGGTGCAAAATCCTGTTGGCTTTGTACAGCTCTTCATCCACAGCTCTGTCCTCTAGTAACTGCCTCTGTGGACTTATATGCCTGGGCTAACGTGCTTACCTTTCTTCATGTAAGGGATGAGCCTCCTCTCTGGCACCCTGCCATCTCTCCCAAGCACAGGGGCCAATAGTTGAGTTGGCCGAAGCTGGGGATTACACCACACTTTCAATACTCTCAAATCATATTTGTATCATCTCGTCATGGCCCTGGGTAGATCCTTAGGCAAGAAAAGATTTTGATGAGGGAGGGCTCATATTCTCTCTCACTTGCTGTTCTCAATCCCTTCCCTCCCAGGCCGGAGGCCCAAACCTGAGATCGTGGCCAGCAAGGAGCAGCAGATCCAGAAAGATGACCCTGGTGCCAACCCCCAGAGCAGCAGCCAACCTGACCAAGGCCGCCTCTCCCGTAAGCCCAGCAGCAGTTGGGGGCAGGCTATGAGCAATGGGGACAAACTTTCACAGAGGCATGTTGCTGCAGGCTGAATGAGGTTAGGGTTCTGTAGCCCAGGAGTCTGGTGACATATTCTTAGCATCTCCTTAGTAACCACAGTGAAAAACAAAAATTACAGCTTGGAATACTTGGGATAAAATACTAGAATTACTGAGTCTGTGGGTTCAGAGAGCAGCAGTTCTCTGGGGGGAAGAGTAGAAGAAGATTTAGCTCTGGGCCTTCTCCCACGCGGAGGGATATGAAACAAACAGCAGCAGGCAGAGGGCTGGGGGCTGGGAGAATGTACAGGCCCTGTCGGGCCAGGCTGGGTCTAGTCAGCCCACAGCATCATCCCATGGTGTCTCTGTCTTCCTGCATCTTTCCTCTGTGCGTGGCCATCCCAGCCCCAGAAGCTCCAGACAGACCCACCATCTCCATGGCCTCAGAGACCTCTGTGTATGTGACCTGGATTCCCCGCGGCAACGGAGGTTTCCCCATCCAGTCTTTCCGCGTGGAGTACAAGAAGCTAAAAAAAGTGGGAGATTGGATACTGGCCACCAGTGCCATCCCTCCCTCGAGGCTGTCTGTGGAGATCACAGGCCTGGAGAAAGGTAGGGGCCTGGTGTCTCTCTTCCTGGGCCTCTCTGCCCTGGTACCACATGGAGTAGGAGGAACAATAGAGGGTCTTTCCCTTCATCCTTCCCCCTAGTACTCACGGGTGTGGAATCTGTGGTTCTGCCTCAGCCCCTCCTCCTTCCTCTCTCCACAGAAGAGCCCAGAGTCACTTCCTGTGTGGCTTGAGGAGGCTGCACATTCTTATGGGTCCTGTGTAGACCTCTTTGGGGAAGAGCTGATCAGATCTCCCTGGGTTAGGCCTCCGTGGGCAGTGGGGGAATCAACTGTATTTCTGGAACTCAAGGAGGGGTTCTCTGACAGGCATTTCCTACAAGTTCCGCGTCCGAGCCTTGAACATGCTAGGAGAGAGTGAACCTAGTGCTCCCTCCCGGCCCTACGTGGTGTCAGGATATAGTGGCCGTGTATACGAGAGGCCCGTGGCAGGCCCTTATATCACCTTCACGGATGCAGTCAACGAGACCACCATTATGCTCAAGTGGATGGTAAGCAGCCTGGCTACCAACACCATGGGAATGGTCTTCCTCTTACATGTCTGTAAGCTTGGCTCCCCATTTGGTACACCCGAAGGTTCAGATCCCGTGGGGGACCTGGGAGGGTGATAGTCGCTGGAGCTGCTGTTAGCTGTCTCTTGTGACCTGGCTCCCTCTTTCTATTGCATCCCACTTATCCTCCTGCCTTTCACCTGATACCGCAGGGAGTCCCAATACTTGACCAGTGTCACCTTTGTGTTTTCAGGGGGCTCAGGAACCAAAGTCTTGGAATAAGTGCAATTTATTTATTCTAAAAACTCCAGGGCTCATCGGCAAAATAAAATAATGCCCGATCTCTACAGTCTTCTTCAGAGAACCCGGGGGACTTAGTCAGGAATGTTTGCTGGGGCCCCCACAAAGTTCAAACCCTAGGGAGGAGACTGCACAGCTTTGTGGTTTGGCTTTGATGATGTCTCTGATGCACTATCAACATGTCTCTTCTCCATTCCATGTAGTATATCCCAGCCAGTAACAACAACACTCCAATCCATGGCTTCTATATCTACTACCGGCCCACGGATAGCGATAATGACAGTGATTACAAGAAGGACATGGTGGAAGGTAAGATGTGTGGATAGTGTGTCCTTTGTTGACAAAGAGGAGGTCTGGGGTAGGTAAAACCTATCTGTGCTCAGTGTCATTGAGTCATTTATGACACACCTGGAACCATCTAATTAAAAGACTCAGTGTGCTTCTTTTTTAATGACCACAGCAAAGTAGAAACATGGGTGGTCACCAAATAATTCTCCTGTGCCTCCTGTGTTGGTCAGTGGCAATAAACAACCATAGTGACCCCCACTCTCCTTCCCAGGGGACAGGTACTGGCACTCCATCAGTCACCTGCAGCCGGAGACCTCCTACGACATTAAGATGCAGTGCTTCAATGAAGGAGGGGAGAGCGAATTCAGCAACGTCATGATCTGTGAGACCAAAGGTGATTCTCCCGGGGTCCCCTCCTGTCCTGGGAATCCCCATGAGGTTGAGCAGAGTCTTGCTTCCACCCACTCTGGTATCCCTTTCCAAGAATCCCGGACCTCATCAGTCGCCACCCTTCCTATTTCTTTGGACTTTGTGTCGACATGTGTAGGTTACCATCATGACGGCTTCAAGGACTTGAGAATTAACTGACCCATGATCTCATTAGGAATAGACCCCATCTTAAGATGGAAATGTTCCACGTATGATATATTTCTTGGGTTTTTGTATGTATGTATGTTGGTTGGTTGGTTGGTTGGTTGGTTGGTTGGATGGTTGGTTGGTTGGTTGGTTGGTTGGTTTAATTCCACTGCAGCCTGGTAAGATGGGAAGGAGATCTGAACATCAGGAAACTTATTATATATGCATCTTGGCCAAAGTTACACAACCAAGATATGGTAGAACCATCAAACAGTCCCAGATAGCTACAAGCCCAGGCTTCTTTTCTGCACTGATACATTAAACACCCACATGCACTTCTTAAAATGTGTGCATTGCTCAGCCATTCCAGTTTTTAAATACTCAAAATGAGATGAAGCCAAGTATTGCCAGGGACACAATCAGAAGACCACAAAGGAATCCAGAGAAAACAGCACTCGCCTGTGACTGAGACAACAGTGTTCTCTGTCCCATTTTACAGTGCCTTTGGTCACCTCACCAATACTCAGCACCTCCCGTGTGCGCATGGCCTCGGTGCCATGCCCACCAAAGAGAGGGACATATGTGCACACAGCCCAAACTCACATCAGTCTGAACACAGGGTACTCAGGGAACGCAAGCAGCTTCATAAGGCCTTCTTAGGTCTTCAGACTGTCTCTCTAGGCTGGAATGAGGAGGGAGTGGCCTGGGGGACCTGTCAAACCTAAAAAGCGGCTCCAATGGGAGGAGAGGGGGCAGCTTAGGAGAAAGGCCAGAGACACCAGCAGCAGCGGGTCACTGAAGGATGCCAGAGGAGGAGCTAGTGCAGTTTGCAGGGACTGTGAGCCGGAAGAGGTCCTCGTGAGACGTCTTTGTAATAAGGGTCACGGGTGGGCTGAGGGGAGAGAGCTGGGACTCTAAAATAAAGGTGAAAAGAACAGTTTTCATCATTGCTTTTGGGCAGGACATGGGCCAAGTGCATGCTGGGTTGGGGGATAGTAAAGTACTTAAAAGCAAGCTCGGGGTTTTCACTTGGAGCACTGCTCAGGTGACTGCCGTCTATTGGGATGGAGAGGGCAAAAAGAGAAATGGACCACATAGGAATGGAAAAAAGGACTGGGAAAGTTACCATGGCTGATTCTTTGGGGATGCTCAAAGTGTCTGATAGAAGCAGTAGGTGGCAGGGTGGTGGCGCAGGCCTCTAATCCCAGCACTCCGGGAGGCAGAGACAGGTGCACCTCTGTGAGTTCGAAGTCAGCCTGATTTACAAGAGTGAGTTCCAGGACAGGTTCCAATGCTACAAAGGGAAACCCTGTCTCAAAACAAACAAACAAACAAACAAAAAGGTTGCCTGGGTCCAGAGTCCTTAGGACTTAGGAGGATCATGGGAACAGAGCTTACACAGGCTGAAAGGAACTAGGAAGGCCTTCCGGGATCGGAGGAGCAGAAGAAAGGATGAATGGTGCTAGACCAGGAGGCTGTGACATCAGAAAGCAGAGAGAAAAGTGTGTGGCAGAGTTCATGCAGGTTCCCCTGCAGTCGCAAACCCCAGTGAGGAACATTCACATTTACCAGTTATCATCTGTCCTGCAATGTCCCCTGATGTCCTTCTCCACTGCAACCCAAGCTAATAGCTAGTATTTCACATCACCTAGAAGTAGCAAAGCTGTGGGAAGGGTCTTCCGCCAGAGGTCCTTCACGGCTCCCACGCATTTAATTGTGCTTTCAGAAAACACAACTACCCCTGTCCGCTACTCAGTGCTTGGCTCACAAACATGTATGCTGGAATATGTTCCAGGCCACCCCAACAATGCACTTCACGTTAGGTACCAGTGTCACGCTAAGTTACAGATGTGATCCAAATAAGGGCTATCACGACCCCCATCTTGGGAGCTTGGCCCATTTCCTGTATCCATGCATCTGAGGAGTGCTCTGTTTTCCTATTTGTTGTAGAGAAAATGACAGAGAAATCGATACTGATGTGAGTTTTGTCTTCAACTGCAGCTCGGAAAATTTCCGGTCAGCCTGGTCGGCCCCCGCCCTTAACTCTGCCCCCACCACAGCCTCCACCCCTCGAAACCATGGAGCGGCCAGTGGGCACTGGGGCCATGGTGGCACGTGCCAGTGACCTGCCCTATCTGATTGTGGGAGTTGTTTTGGGCTCCATCGTCCTCATCATCGTGACTTTCATCCCCTTCTGCCTCTGGAGGGCCTGGGCTAAGCAGAGTGAGTACCACACCTCAGCACAGACAGGAACAAGCTGGGGGAGGGAGGAGGTCTCTCAGCCCAACAAGCAGGCAAGTTCCCAGGCTGGACCTCCTTGATGGCTCAAGCTACCAGGTGACCCCAGAGGTCCCACAGAAATAGGGACTATCTGAGGCAAGCCCTCTCGGCTTCTTCCCTCTCGGCTTGCAGATGTCTATCCAGAGCAAAGTATTCTATCACACCTCTGGCTCTTGGTGTTTACCTGCTTTGTTCTTTTCCAGTGTCTGAAACTGTTTCTCAAACACATGTTCGTATACAAACTGCCCCCACCTCTTTCCATTTTTTGCTATTCCATCCAGCAGGGGCTGCCTTGAGCCTTCCTTTCCTCGTGGGCTAACCTGACTTGCCTGCTAATTTCTGCTTCAAATAGCAATAACCTCAGCTGACTCCCCTACTAAACAATGGCCCTTCTCACCCATCGTTGCTCCCTAAGCCATTGCCCCATTGTCTTTCTATTTTCTTCACCCAAAAGAAGAAATGGGAGATGAGAAGTCTCAGAAAAAGCATCGTCAGGCTTTTGGACAGTCATCTCCCTGCCTACAGCCTCTGACATGGTGAGGGGGAGGCTTTTCCCAGGAGGCTAAGTATACTTCTGTCTTCTGCTCTTCAGAACATACAACAGATCTGGGTTTTCCTCGAAGCGCCCTCCTGTCTTCCTCCTGCCAATACACCATGGTGCCATTGGGCGGACTTCCAGGCCATCAAGCCAATGGGCAGCCTTACCTCAGTGGCATCAATGGACGGGCCTGTGCCAGCCGACTGCACGGAAGCCGGGGATGCCCTGTGGCTGTAGCGGGCTGTCCAGGCAGGAAACCTCAGCGTCACTTCCCAGGAGAGCTTGCACAGGTAATGGGCTCGTGAGTGTGGGCCCCAGGTGCGTATATGGAGGACAATGAGCTGCCCCTTGGGCCTTCTCCCTGTACATCCAGAGCTGCTGGGCTGGGCTCCCTACAGTCAACCACAGCTCACCCCGCTCAACAGTGAGCTCTGGGAGGTTGCTTGGACTCCTGGCATGACCTTTCCTTCTCCTGTCCTTCAGCAGCAGGAAGATGCCAGCAGCCCACTTAGGCAGACCATTGTTGGCAGTGGATATGACCCTCAGAGCCAGCAGGCTGTCAGGTAACCAGGCCCTTCCCAACCCTGCTTTTAGTCCCAAGCCCCAGAGCCTCCCATACTCTTTAGCTCCTTGTGACCAAAGTCTCACTCAGAGTCAAGCAACGCTTCTTGCAAGGATCCCCAAGTTTGCCATTTGTGCTTCCCATAGCAATTACCCCATGGGCAAGTGCTGCGTGCACAGTTATGATGCCCTTCCTGCTCAGTTGCCCCGTGGGTGAGGTGCTGTGTGCCCAGTTATGATGCCCTTCCTGCTCAGTCACTCCATGAACGAGGCGCTGTGTGCACAGTTTCTCTCTTCTTGCTTGGGGGCTTCAGCTGTTTCTCAGCACCTGTTGCTCACTGACTCACCCAAACCCTTGAGATAGAACCGATTTTGCCTGCAGGCCCCTGAACAATGTTTGCCATCTCCCACTAAACTATCACTGGTTGAATTAAGTGTGGCACCTCCTGGTGTTCACAGGGGAATGGTGTGTGCTCTCAGCTCTGACCTGATCAGACACCTTTATTTTTTTTTTTTTTTTTTTTTTTTTTTTTGGTTTTTCGAGACAGGGTTTCTCTGTGGTTTTGGAGCCTGTCCTGGAACTAGCTCTTGTAGACCAGGCTGGTCTCGAACTCACAGAGATCCGCCTGCCTCTGCCTCCCGAGTGCTGGGATTAAAGGCGTGCGCCACCACCGCCCGGCGATCAGACACCTTTAGATGGGAGGAAAGGAGCCAGAGCCTGAGAGGCCAGGCTCATTCTGCCCTGCCTTACCCATCCCATCTACTCTTGTACGATGCAGAGGTCCCAAGTCGAGCTCTGAGGAAGGCCCTTTCTTATACACATTGCCTGATGACTCAACTCACCAGCTGCTCCAACCTCAAGACTGCTGTCACCTCCAGAAGCAACCTGTCACCACGTGCCAGACAGCAATGAGGAGGGCACCCGAGGGTCCTGGCCTGGAAGTTTCGTGGGATCCTCCATATCACTCAGGTCAGTCAGGGGCAACAGGGAGAAACTGTCTGATGTGGTCACCCATAAGCCAGGAATGGCTTCAAGGAAAAGGGACCGCTGTCTTCAAGGAAGCATTTTGGAGTTGGGGTGAATGGCTGCTCGCTCCCTTTTGCTACTAAGGGCCTGGGGAGGTAGGGGGTGCTGCCAGGTTAGTCTAATTCCACTGTCGCTGCGATCCTCAAAGGCAGAGAAGAAAGACATTCTGTAATTCCAAAGGAGGAAGCCTGTTTGGTCTCTCCATTTCAGGTTCAGGGCCATTCGCAGAGTCTGCCTCTCATCACATGGCGGCCTCTCTAATCCCTTGCTCTGTTGAGTCATGTCTTAATTGGGGAGTGGTTCTCATCAGTCATCAGGGAGCCATGTTCATACACACGTCACCCTTGAACCGTGTGCTTCACAGAACTTGTTCTTCCAGGGGCCACCCGAGGACTTGGTTGGGAGCCTTTGGTACTTCAGAGGATTAGCTGGTTTCTCTTAGCTTCTGGGATGTACATACCAATTCCAGGTCCATCCTGAACCATCTGTAGGACATTAAGTTCTAAAAGAGCATCAGCTCCCAGAGTCAGACCAATCATCATGAAAATAATATTTGGCTGGACAAGGGGAATGGATTGTAGCACCACAGCCTGAACCTAGAAAGAGTTGGGTCTCCCTTTGTGTCTCGTGCACATAGCCAATGGCCACAAGCAGCGTGTTTTAGACTCTAAAGCACTCTAAAGCTGTTTAGACTCTCTGGTCCCAACATGGGTGGTTAGTAAGTGGTCCTCTCCTTCCTGGGCCAGGGTGACCAGTGTGACCAGTGTGGCTAACCACTGATAACAAGTAATTAGCTCAAGACTCTTTGGACAGTCTGGATTTTAATGTTGCCTACTTTTTTCTCCCCGCAGGGCCCCGGTGCTGTTTGGGCCTTGTACCAGTTGAAGAAGTAGACAGTTTTGACTCCTGCCAAGTGGGTGGAGGAGACTGGTGTCCCCAGCACCCTTCCTACACAGGACAGGACCTTGGGGTACGGCTTTCTCCCAGCCCATCAGTTCATGTATCTTTTGAAACACCGCCTCCGACAATTTAGGCTGAAGCCAATATCCCAGAAAGACTATATATTGTTGTTGTTTTCAAAGAGACAGAGAAAATTGGTATTTATTTTTCTATTATAGCCATATTTATATATTTATGCACTTGTAAATAAATGTATATGTGTTTCTATAATTCCGGAGAGATAGGGAATCCTCCCCTTTATGGCACAAGGAGGAAAACAAGCAGCAAGACAACTCAAGTCCAGTGGCACAGATTGACAGGCTTCAGGTGGCCCCCGGAACCTGCAGCTGCCTGAGGCTGTTGGCGGAAGGACCCTAAGTGCCCTGCTCACAAAGAGCCAGCAGGAGGAAAACACCAAAAGCTGTGCTGCAGCAGACTGGAGCCAGAGGAAAGCCACTCGGACTTGGTGGCACAGGACACATTTTCAAGATGCCATGAGAAAAGGCCCAGATGTGTACAGCACAGTAAACCTTAAGGACCATCCAGAGTCAATAATCTGTGACAACATATCTCTGTAAAAACAAACACTGTAACTTCTAAATAAATGTTTAGTCTTCTGTAACCTTCAGCCGAGTCATGTGTGAGTCAACGCTTTCTTTAGCGGGTGGGAGTCCTGTCTCGGAGTACCAGCAGAAAATAACTGCTCGTTGACATCTCTAACCCATCAAGTGATAAACTCTGCAAACAGCAGCAGATGGTTTTCATGTTTTTGAATTTTTAAACAATGAGCATTGTGTTTGACTCGTGTAAAATGACATTCGTAACTGTTTCCTCCAGGAGGGAATACGCGGACAGAGCGGAGCAGGTTCCTGCTCTCTTCCTGGACCGGAGGTGATTGTCTGCCAATTGCGGGAATGAAACTGATCCTTCTTAGGGAGGTGTGCATGCGTGCGTGCGTGTGTGTGTATGTGTGTGTATTCACCATTCATTTTAATGCTGTGCTACATATGAACATGTGGTCCCCTCATTCTAAAGTTACCATTCAATGCTGGAGGAGTCGACTCATTTCAAGCCAACATTTATTTAGTGTTGTTCCACAAAAGATCATCCATAGGTTGGCGTGTGCCTGTCTGTGTGTGTGTGTATGTGTGTTTGTGTGTGTTTGTCTGTATAAACTTAAAACCTTTATGCGTGGAACTAACTGGAAACTGGAAATTTCAATGCAAGTTTTCACACAAGCGTTCATTGCATGGGGAAGGATTGTACATTTCAGGCAAATGAAGAGCTGAAATGTTGCCTGACACTTTTAATCTTATTAAGAGTTGTATCAAACTCTGCTTCTACTCAAAGAATTTGATAAACAGAATCCTAAGAAGCCCAGGGAACTGCCTTCAGTCTGATTGTTTGGGATGAGTCCACCATCTGCTGGGCAGAAGAAGTACTGCACCTGCCCTTCTATAGATTTGCATCCGTTTTCCATAAATGCAAGAGCCTTCCTTAAAATGCAGCTTTGTTGTTGTTGTTGTTGTTGTTGTTTTGTTTTTTTAGCAAGACAATGCTTTCAAAGTATTTATTGAGATAACTGTAAAGAACGTGTAAATTATAGGAGTGGAGCGGATAATACTGGAATAGAGGAAGTAAGGTGATTTCAATCACAGGTAGTGAAGCCATTGAAGTCCTTCCAGGAAAGCAGTGGGCAGAGCTGATGTTCGCAGTATTTGCTAATTCAGTTCCAGTCTGAGCTACAGTTCACCTGCCAGACGGTCGGAAATTTGTTTCTTCAGAAACCTCACTTTGCTTTTACTTCTTCGTGATCTAAACTGTCAAGTGGGCCTCGGTGAACGCCACTAAAAGCAACACCTGACAGCCGGCTTGCTGTTCTCATCCCTTCAGACATGGACGGGGTTCCCCAGGCTTTCAGAGCTAACCATGGACACCCAGGTGCTCTGCCACCGGATTCCTGAGCCCCACAAACCCTCTCACCTCTGGGTGCAATGAATGCTATGGTTAGCACTCATCTGGTTTAATTTAGAGAGGCACACACAGCTGAGTGTGGAGATCGGGTTGCTTCAAGCTACTCTACATTATGCAAGGCGATGGCTTCTGGGTGGCCCTGCCCTGAGTTGCCCCCTTTTACAACAGTAGAGACACAATGATGTCATGTCTTGTTCACACAGACACTACCATGTTCCACGTGAACCACGAGGAATGGACTGGTAAGCAATTTATCCTTCCAAGGAAAATGCTATCACCTACTGCACTACCTGCCAGCTTCCTGAAGTAGACAGGGAATGTGTGGGTTGACACATGGGTGTTAAAATTCTATCAGAAAAGCCAGACCCGAGAGCTTCCTGGTTATACCTCAGCTCTCACCCAGCACCCTGAAAAGGACAGCTGACACTGTGACGTCAGCGGGCTTTGACCAGTCACCTGAACCCCAAAAGTGTGACAAGGGATATTGGGACCCAGAGCAGTCTAGAGGCTTCCGCTATAGTCCATTCTAGATGGCTGTTATTGGTCTGTCTGGACCCAGTTCTGCATCTTCCATATCAACCTTCCTAAAGCTGCAACCCTTTAATACAGCTCCTCATATTGTGACCCCCACCCATAAAATTATTCTCATTGCTACTTCCTAAATGAAAATTTGCTACTGTTATAAACTGTAATGTAAATATCTTTGGAGATGGAGGTTTGCCGGAAGGGTCACGACCCAAAGGTTGAGAACCGAATCGCTGTACGAGGGTCAGAACCCAAAGTTGTTACCAGTAAGCTTACTGGACTAAATCACGTGGCTTGGCTCATCTGGGGTTGGCTTCCAACTGGCCTCTGTATCTAACCACTTGCAATGACTCTGCATGGATGTCAGGTCCCTTGCTGCCTGCCGGAGGGCCCCCCGGAGCTCTGTGGCCTCAAACTTCTTCGGAGTCAGCTGTAGGCATTGCGGTATGAGATGTGACCTGCAGTCTGAGAGCTAGTAAGTCGGGGAACCATCAAAGTCTACAAATGTCAACAGCGCGCTAGGGAGGAAGACTGAGACTATTTGGTGAATTGGAGCCCTTAAAACTGATGCACCCTGTGGCAATATGATTTTTTTCAATATTCTGACTCTGCGCAAAGGCACAGATGTGTCTGTCTACGTTGCTGGCGACTGTGCTCACAGATGTGAGGCACCGAAACTGGGAAAGACTCTCCAGTACAGCCTCTGCCAGCTGTGCTGAGGTTTATGGTATGGGTGCAGACAGTGCACCTAGGCATCCAAAGTGTCACCCCTGGGAGGACACCACATGCCAGGGAGATTATTCTGTAAGGGGTGCGGCCACGAATTCCAATCTACCCTTCATGAGACCGCAAGTACACTCTTGAGTTGAAAATGTCACACATAGTCAAAGGGGGCTGCTAGCGTTCGTCCCTCAGAGATGACAATCTATTTCATGCCTTCCTCATCTGGTTGCAAGCTGGTAATGGATCAAGTGCACCCCTACAGAGGGCACAGGGCACAGGAAAGCGCGGGGCGATGGAACTCAGCTGGAGTCGCAGAGCGCCAGGAGAAAAACTCCCTTGACTTATTTTGGAAAATGTGAGCCTCGGAATTGAGGAGTCTGCGGAAACAGTGGGTGACTCAAAGCCACCTCTGCCAACCCAAAGCCAGCTGTTTTGTCTGTGTTCCCTCAACCCCAAGCCCTCCAACAACTGCTGGATGAAGTTGACAGTAACAACGTTCGTATTTGCATTTCTTACTCTAAGTTATTACTGGCAAGATGGTTCGCCTTGTTTCTCTTAGGTCCCTTCACAGACTATTTAACACAAACAGTTTATTTTCAAAAGATCCAAGGACAAAGCAAAGGAAGTCTCTAACTGATTGCTGAATAATAGTTTTTCTTACCGACGGCTAGTCAAAATACCAGAAAAACAGATGTTGCTGAGGACACAGTATGTAACAGCTGCTTTCTTAAATTACAAGATCCAACCTTCTTCACGCTCAAGTTAGGCTGGAAGCATCCAACCTGTCTTAGCACAACTATAATTACACGTCATACATCAGTTATTTCTAAGGCGGAGAGATACTGTTAATTCACATGGCAGGGGGCTTTTCTACACTCTCGCTATGGTTGACTCCATAGCGGGAGGATGGGTAATGGGAAGTAGGCCTGGTGAGTTCCACCAGGACTCCTGGGTGGGAGATGAGGAGATCGTGCAGTTAAGCATCCATGGACCTCATTTCCTTCTCTTGTGTGGATGTGATGGGCGGGAGAATGAGCCCTCCTTTCTTCCGCAAAAGGGCAATCTCCTCCTTTAAGGCCAAGATCTTATCTGCCTGGGTTTGGACCAGCTCGGTGATCTTCTGTCTTGCCACTGTGTCTGCTTTCCGAGGGCCCTGGAAGGCATTTCCCTGTTTGGGGGGAAAATACCAGTCTTACAGCCCATTTAAACAGTGACCGCCTCTTCAGAGGACTTTTATTTCTCTACTGAAATCTTACTCTTAAAATGTGTGCCTTTGGATAACTTTTAAAATTCAACCCTGCTTCGGACGTACTTTGAGCTATTTTCTCAGTCCTTCCCTCACCAGCACTGAGGCAAGACACAAAGAAAGATTAAAGGAACCGAGATGGGAGAGGAGCCCGTCCCACTTGAGTCTACTGGAAGCCTCTCACCAGCTGAAAGCTGAGAATTCTAGCACAATTGAAATCTGTGTGAAGGCTGCCTGCCGAGAGGCAGCCTTCTTTTGATAGATACTGCAAATAAAAATGTTAAAATAGCAGTGAACTATGCATAAAGTGGAAGCCTATATGACCTTAGGGCAGGGTCTTTCTTCTTCCTTAGCTGAAAATCTGTGATTTCTCTGTAATATTACAAATAAGACTATATAAACTTCGCTTACAATGAAAACAGATCAGCCCCTCTGTGCAACCCTTGTGGCCTATGGTTTTCTCCGCCTGGAATCGCAGCATATTTTGAACAAAATCCCAGCTGACGTAGCTGCTGTTCTTCAGGGGACCGAAATTTGAAAACACCTGGTTTAAATTATTTCCAGGATGCTTAAAGAAAATAGAAAGCAGGGAAGGCTACGAAAGACAACTGATGTTTTCGCAGACACTATAGTAGGTGTGGGGTTACCAGAGGACAAGACTCAGCTCGGTAAACATTAAATAGGCGCTACCCATCATACACTCTGTAGAAAACTAGCGAGCATTTCATAGGGTGACATGTACCATTCTACAATCCAAGATTCCTGTCAAGTCAAATAAACATACTGAAAATGGATCCTGACACCAACCAATTTCAGGGAGCACATTGGTATCGTTGTTTATGTTTACATACCCTTACCTCTCCAAGATCAAGGCGAAGCCTATCACAAGTTCTCAGCTGAGCTCATAGCACACCAGAGGCACTTGGGAAAGCTAGTCCCCTCTCCCCCGCCCCGGGAAGCCACTCTAACAGGGCCAGTACTGAGTCGGCCTCCGGGGGTAGATGGCCTGGAAATGGTCTAAGCTCCAGGTCTGTTTAAATGCCAGCGCTGTGCAGGACTCTGGGTTCTGCAAACTTTCCCCTTGGAAAGGAACACACCTGCTGGTTCTGGAGCGTGTTCAGTCTGGAATCCAGTTTCTTCTTCTCGATGCACAGGTCGTTCATCTGGTGCAGCTTTCGGGTGTGCTCTTTCGTCTTCATCATCAGTTCCCACCGCAACTGAGCAATCTTTTC
This sequence comes from Chionomys nivalis, assembly GCF_950005125.1. Lineage (NCBI taxonomy): Eukaryota > Metazoa > Chordata > Mammalia > Rodentia > Cricetidae > Chionomys > Chionomys nivalis. Next base: position 46,871,146 of record NC_080088.1, on the reverse strand, counting down.
CTGTCAGGGAAGGAAGGCGGAGCACGGACGACGTGAACAGGAGAGGAAATAAAGACAAGTGAGGCTCCAGCTCACTCAAATCCACCAGTAGGGACATAGCTCTCCGGTAGAGTGTCTGCCAAACACGTATCAGGCCTTGGGTTCAATGCCCAAGACTGGGAAAAAATTAAATGTAAAACCAATCAGGCAAAGGGAACACGATGTGTACATGAAAATATATCTGGAGCCAGAAACAACTGCGTTGAGTCTGGTTTGACTGTAAAGACAACTGTAAAGCACTTGCTGCCGTGCCTAAGGACTTGAATCCCATCACCAAGACCCACTGGGTGGGAAGACAGAACTGACTCCTACAAGTCCCACAGATGCGCTATGATGCCGTGGAATGCCCATCCAGATGACTATATAAGTGCAATCTGTTAACTGTGCTGGGGATTGAACCCAGGACCTTGCCTGGGCTAAGCAAGCTCTGTCCTCATTGAGTAACAACTCCAGTCGCCCAATGTGTTTTCTAAGTCCAAATTGGAATAGCAGGCCAATGCTCTTAAGTAGAGGAACAGGATTCTCAGAAAACAGTGGTGCCATGTTCAAAGCTGTGAGAGTACACACAATTTAAGGCATCACACGTTGTATATGCAACCGAGACTCTAAAGCCCAGGTCTGGTGCTGTCTCTTCAGAGAGACAAGACTCTAGTAAAGAGTGAGAAAGGGGCTGGACAGTGGTGGCTCCTTTAATCCCAGCACTCAGGAGGCAGAGGCAAGCAGATCTGTTAGTTTGAGGCCAGCATGGTCTACAGAGTGAGTTTCAAGATTGCCAGGGCTATCAGAAGGAAGGAGGGAAGGAAAAAAGGAAGGAAGGAAGGAAGGAAGGAAGGAAGGAAGGAAGGAAGGAAGGAAGGAAGGAAGGAAGGAAAAAGGGAAGGAAGGAGAGAGAGAGAGGGAGGGGGAGGGGGGAAAGAGGGGAGGGGGAAGGGAGGGGAGAGAGAGAGAGAGAGAGAGAGAGAGAGAGAGAGAGAGAGACAGAGACAGAGACAGAGACAGAGAAAGTGAGGTAGGCCCTTGGGTGCTGCCCAGACAGTTTGCAGGAGCCACTTAAGCCTCACCAGGATTTTATAACTCCGGAAATACAGCCAGGCCCTTCCCTCTCACCTCCCACATCCTTAGCTCCTTCGCATTGGCTAGCTCCTTTCGCAGTTTTTTGATCTTCAGTTCTTCGAGTGTTGTGTTCACAGAAAGCGTCTGCAGGGCTTCCAGATCGATCACTCGGCCAAACTTGCTGATCATCAGATCGCGGACCGTCTCTTCCATCTCTGAAAGACCATCACTGTCTCAGTCTCCACAGCAGCTCCAACCGTTAGTAAAGGGACAGAGCAGTGACGAGAAAATACCAAGGAACGGCTTTGGCAAGACCATGAAGACTTTTTGTTACCAAGAGCTCCCCCCCCCCCCCCCCCGCCCCTCCGTGGATGTTTGCTTGCTTACTTAAAATGCCGGTTCACTGACAGCCTTCCTCATTTTCAAAACCCGGTGTAAAATGGCCCCATTTTCCCAGAGCGGCTTGTGTGCTCTGACCTCTGTCCCTCAACTACTGATGGGTTCCAACTAGATTGTTAAGTGGTCCGATGGTTCTAATTGATGTCTACAGAATCTAATATTAAGAACGGAGCAGGCACTTTGTAGAACTTTCCATCTGACGCCAAGCAAACTTTACAGTAAGTCCTTGTGGTCCTTCTCAGGGCACACCTGGTCTGCTCTGCCCCATCCTCTAGTTCCCACACCTCTTCTCCGCTGCTCCACTCCACATCTAATCTTGGAAAATAATAGTAAAAGGAGTCTTTTCCAAAGGCCATATAATATACAACAGTTTCACAGGGCTCCAAAGTAACCTACTAGCTAGGAATACATACAGATGTGTGTACTGCTTTTCATATTTTTTTTTTAAAGACATGGAACACTAAACACACAATCGGCAATAATGGTTCTCTCTGGGTAAGGGAAAACAACAGAATGCGCCCCTCACAGGCAGGCAACATTAAGTTGGGAGGTACGTTTATTGGATTCATTTTGTTTTGGAACTTGACGACTTCCACAGAGCTTCTATATACCAAACATTAGAAAGTATAAAAAAGTATTTTAAAAAGATGATTATCACCAGGTGTTTAATTCCAGCACTCAGAAGGCAGTGAGTTCTAGGCCAGCCTGTTCTAGAGTTCCAGGACAGCTAGGGCTGTTACATAAAGAAACCGTGTCTTGAAAGACCAAAAAAAAAAAAAAGCAAAGATTATCTTCTCTTCTGTTTTCCTATTATTCATGTTACATTGCACACCACCTTAATTCTAGGGAGATTACAAACACAATGTGAGTAACATTAATAATAGAGGAGACTAAAAAAAGTTTTAAAACCCTGACAAAATATATACATTTATCATGTACAACATGCTATTGTAAAACGTGACTTGTGAAAGGGTCAAACTGAAGTAATTGATACATTACTTCACACGATCATCTTCTACCCCACTCTGCTGTGTGTGGGGGGGGGCACTTAAAACCTATTCTCTTTTTATGATTTATTTTTATTTTATGTGCATTGGTGTTTTGCCTACATATATGTCTGTGTGAGGGTGTTGGATCTTCTGGAATGGGAGTTACATAGAGTTGTGAACTGTCATGTGGGTGCTGGGAATTGAACCCAGATCCTCTGGAAGAGCTTTAACCTCTGAGCCATCTCTCCAGCCCCTAAAATCTATTCTCTTAGCAATTTTAAGGAATGCAATCCATTGTTGCTAACTAGTCACCACACGGTTTGTAAAAGAACACCTCTGTATCTATTTAGCATTTCCCTGAAATTTTGTAGCACTGATCCACCCACAACTCCCCCATCTCCATCCCAACCAACAGGCCTCTACTACTTATCAAATCCTCTACCCATGTCACCCAACAGGCCTCTCCAGCCATCAAACTCCCTATTCATCCCAACCAACAGGCCTCTATCAACCATCAAATCCCCTACCCGTCTCACCCAACAAACCTCTATCAACCACCAAACCCCCATCCCATGCCATCCAACAGGCCTCTACCAACCACCAAACTTCTAGTCTCTGCTTCTGGATTTTATTTATGTTTTATGAGGTAGGGCCAGGCTACCATCAAATTTGGGGCAGTTTTCTGAAAACTGAGGTGACAGGTGTGTGCTACCACTCCTGATGAGTTCAACATTCTTTATAAGACACTTATTAGTAAAATCATATGCCATTTTATTTTTCAGGGCCTGGTTTGTTTTGCTTAGCACAGTGCCCTCCAGATTCATCTCTACTGCTGTAAAGTGACAGTGTCTCGGTCTTCTTTAAGACTACTGATATTTTTGATATGATTAGTAGCACATTTTCTTTGCCCACTCCTCTGCCAAGGGAACTCTTGGGTTCATTTTGTATCTTGACTCTTGCAAACAGTTCTGCACTGAGCACAGGTGTGCAGATAACTCACTGACATACTGACTTCATTTCTCTTGAATATATCCTATAGAGGGATTGCTGGATCAAAACTTACTTTCTTTTTGGGTTTTTTGTTTGTTTGTTTGTTTGTTTGTCTTTTCAAAATAGGATCTCACTATGTAGCCCTGGCTGTCCTGGAACTCACTATGTAGACCAGACTGGCTTTCTATTCACAGAGATGTGTCTACCTCCTGTGTACTAATCCTGGGATTATTATTCCCAGGCAAAACTTACCTTTAGGAAAAGGATTTCTTTAAAAGGCACATACAAAGTACACATCATAAATAGATAAATTTACCATACTAAGATTTAAAATACCCCTTTTTTCACTTTACTATAAAGTAAAAAAAAAAAAAAGTTGACCCGATGAGAATACATAATGAACTAAAATCTTTAGAATTCCCTAAAATCAATTTTCATTTAAAGGCAAATGAAAAGTGAGCAAAGGATACAGCGGATCTCACAGAAAGGAACATAAGAATGGCAAAAGAGTGTGTGAAGATGTTCAGTCTCAAAAAGAAGTGTGACTTAAAACCACAATGGAGTATGTTTGGACACCCACCGGACTGTGGGAAAAAATTAAAACCTGAAATAAACAAATAAAGATCCAAACAGCTTTTACATGCTGCTTTGGGAAGGAGACCTGAGCTCTGTCACTCTGGGGAGCAGTTTTGGTGACATTTCAGAGAAAAGCAGGCAAATGCTCTTCGACCCTGGAGACCTTTTGTGCACGCATGCATAAGGAATTATGTATAAAAAGACTTACAGGGATAATGAAAAGCTCCATATACCTAAGTGCTCATCAAGAGGTGACTTGAAGAGGTGAATACGTTACCATCCACACAATGGGATATTGCACTATTAGCTAAAGAGAAAATTTACCTAAAGCAATATGAATAATAAACATGATCTCCAAAAGTCCACCAGGGACTCTGAGTGAAGCATGCTGAAGAGTTTTCCATACAGTGTAAGAACACATTGGCATGCGTGCATCTGTACCCAGTGGTCAACCTTGGAGGAGCAGTACACAGTACCAGAAAGAGGAAGGGCTTTCCTGTGTCCGAAGCACAGTTTCAGGTCCAGCAGAGACGAACCACGTTATTCTATATTTCTTATACACAAAGAGAAAGAGACTGCATGCCAGCATTTTTTCCCTTTCAAATAGGAAGTGAAGGGTGTTTTGTTTCCTCTCAGTGATGTCGGGTCTGCGGTTACTGTTTTCCAAGCTGGGAACCAGCCACCTGTTAGTTCCCTTTTGTCCCAGAAAGTGTAATAGCGGTCCACCGGTTGAGCTACTCACTATGGATGGTTTTGGCCATCTCTCTCTTCTCCCGGATCAGCATCTTCCGCCTCTCCCTGCATTCTCTGTTAAGTTTTTGCTGCTGGGCGTTTTCCTCCTGGAGCTGAATGATTCGCTCTTGCAGCCGCCCCAGGGAGTGGTTAGAAAAGACCAAGGTTCCAGAAAGGTCGGTAGGCACCTCCCCAAAGACCACATACTCTATCTACAGATACAAAACAAAGCCAGGAGAAATCAGAACCAAAGCAGACAAAGGTCAGACGGAAGGAAGGCAAGGCTGTAGGAATCCTTTCTTCTTCCGTCCCTTGCTTAAAACCCCTTATGCTGAGGCTTCTCTCTTTCTCAACCCTAGTGGCAGTGACCAACCGGGCAAACAGAAAGTTGACATCAGAGAATAAGCCACATTGGATCTCTCTGGGAACAGCAAAGTTGCCAGAACAAGTCTTGCCTGATATCTTCTTCTTAACAACGGAGCACACATTTCAAGGATGATAAAACAAACTGTCACAGATAGCTCAACCGGTTAGAGTCAGGTCACAGGAAATACAAATAAAATGACTTTTGAAGTATTTCTTGCCCCTTAAGAATGGCCTCTTCTCTTAAAATGACAAGAGTCTACAGCAAGCCTTTCTCTTCTCATGATGCGAATCCCCACAGTTTAGTGTAAGTTGTGATTCAAGTAGAGAGCGGAAATGAACGGAGATGGAAAAAAATTAGAAAAAGATTATTTCTGCCTTGTCCTAACCTCCCTTATGAATGACATTAAGATGAGCTTCCTTCCGCTCACTGGTTCACAGCTGACTAAAGATGGATGGAAAGTCACCTGTGTGCAAGACTCAGCATCCCAAGCTCCAGCCATCTCATTCTCACATCGGTTTCTCCAGACCTGAAAAGGCTGGACCGCCAAGTGACTACGAGCCAGGGAAGCATGCGTGCCTTGGTGTTTTTCTTTAGTTAGCAGCCTGACTGGGTAAGAAGGGTTGGGGATGTCATTCTGCAGGCAGAATCCTCCCACCAAGGGACACGGCACATCGTTGGTGAGCCATGAACACTGCTTCTTCCCGAGGGATGCTGGGCAGACTCGTTGGGGGGGGGGGGTCACCTGGTGGAGCTTGAGGGGAATGACCACCAGCAGTTCGTTCAGTCTCTGCTGCTTCTCTCGCTGATAGGCCTCCAGGGCCTCCTCGGCAGCATTCAGATTGGTCGCCACAACTTTTACCTGAACAAAGCCACGCGAGAGAGAGTGACATGATTCAGTGACAGTGTACACATATATCCATCCAAGGTGGTAAACAAAGGCACAGTGGGCACAGGATGTGCTTCAGGGGACCATGACTCAGGGCCTGAATCTAAGCTGCAGCCAAGAAATGCGTAATATTTTCTTCCTGCCAGGTTAGAATGCATATTCCCTCTTGAGTCATCCCGGAGTCCAAGAATTGTAAAAGCTTTATAAACAAGATTTTTAAAAAAAAAAATCTCCCTCTCTTTCTTCTATTTTCTGTATGAAAATATTTTATCTTTGTCAGAATGGTAGAAGACTTTGCTGTTGTTATTGTTGTTACAGTGACCCAAAGAAATTTAATAAATAAGTGGTTTTTGTTTTGTTTTTTTGGTTTTTTGAGACAGGGTTTCTCTGTGTAATAGCCCTGGCTGTCCTGGAACTCACTCCATAGACCAGGCTGGCCTCAAACTCAAAGAGATTTGCCTGCCTCTGCCTCCCAAGTGCTAGGATTAAAGGCTTGTGCCACCACCACCTGGCATAAAAGAAGTATTTCCAAACATGAAGCTACAGCATTGCCAAAGCACAATCGTCATCTCCTGACACCCAACAGTGTTCCTGAACATTTTCATCTACCAAAAAAAAAACAAAAACAAAAAACATATGTGAATCAAGTTGAGTGACATTTTTCCAAACAAGAGTACCTAAGACTGAAAGTCAAAAGAAAAAGGAGAAGATAATAAAGTTCCAGAAGCTTTAGCTTCCTCCAACAGACAATGCATCAGCCCCAGAAGACTGAGTGAGAGAGGAAACACCAGAGTATCTATTGCTACTCACCTTCATCTCATTTCTAAGAATGCTTCATGATCAATATATGAAACCAATATTTCCTGAGTGTTATTCATAAATCCACAGACATTTATTATGTCTTATGTGCTATGCTATCTATTGCTCATAGAGTTATATCATCAAAAAAGTTGGGACAGATGAATCACATAAAGAAAAAGCAATTATCCAAAAGGTAATGACCCTGCCACACTACAGACCTGTGACACAGAGAAAGCTGTAGAGAACGTTTGAAATGCTTCTTCTCTTAAAAGTCCTAGCAATGCCATGCCTATGACAGAGGAGGGTGGGTAGCACGTTAGAAGACAAACAAGTAGGTAGACCCCATACCTTTTTGGAGAACGTATCATACTCTTTTTTCAGGTTGTCAACAATTTTCTTTTCTTCCACTAAGGCTTCCTCAATGTCTAGCCTTTTCTCTCGAAGTTGGAGGGCCAGTTCAAAAAGATTCGGATCACAGTCTGAATAGAGAGTTAAAATAAGAAGGAAGCCAGCTCTGTTTGAAGGGGGATGTGGTGGTACTAGGAACACGGAACTAGGAACATTGAAGATTCAGAATCACTATTCACAGACCCACACTAGACCCTGCAAGGGAGAAATTGTTTTCCTTCTTTTAAAAACAAAAAAACAAAGTGTGTGTGTGTGCTCGCGCGGTGCACGTGCGTGCATGCGTGTGTGTGTGTGTGTGTGTGTGTGTGTGTGTGTGTGTGTGTGTGGTGTATGTGGCGGTCAAAGAACAACCTCAGAGTCATTGTTGTGTAACAGTTTCCTCCAAGATAGAAACATTCCACTCTTCAGGGAAGCTCCTTAAGCAGCAAGATAAACAACTCAAAACAGCTTCAGGAAGTCCCTGAAACTGACCAGATTCACTAGGCCCCTCCTTGCCAGAGTAAAGAAGCTTTGCTGCAGAGAAGAATCTCAGACAAGCCAAGCTGCAAAGAAGACTGAGACCAGACCAGCTGCCTGGAAGAAGCAGAAAGCAGCTGAGCTACCTGGAAGAGGTTTAGACTAACTAGGTTACTTGGAAGGAACACTTTCCACTCTGTTGTTCTGCCTGCAGACGGTGCAGTGTGCTCCAAGTTCCCAACTTTCATGAGCTGTCACCCATAGTGGGTGACACCCATATTCCTGTAACTCCAATAAAACTCACTGGACTTCTGTGGCATTCATACTTTTCTCTGCCCTGGGTTCCCTATCTGGATGAGTAGACATGAGTTGCATTTCCTCAGGGAATCTTTAGTCACACAATAATGCCTTCAACCTGTGTGAGACAGGGTCTCTTGTTTCCCAGTAAGTTCACTAGGCTAACTGGCCTTGATTTTCTGGGGTTCTGATGTTTCTGCTAAGCCTCTCCAACTTTATATGGGTTCTGGGGATTCACACACAAGTCCTCATGCTTCTTTGGCCATCATTTTGTGCTCTGAGGCCTCTCTGAAGCCCCAATTGTCCTGATTTTATAGGCCAAAAAAAACCTTCATTCTAAGGGAAGTGCTATAGTGTAATCTGCATGCAATGCAACATGCTCCCCGGGCAGGCTTTTATTTGAGTTGTGTTATACTAATGTACATTTCTACACGGAAGGATAGATGACCCTGTGTGCAGGTACTCGAGCTGACTTGAGGATGGCAAACATGGCTTTGGCAGCCTTGCCCTTCTCCCCCATTCCCTCTGCCTTAGTAAAAAGCATTAGATTACATTCCTAAAGGGAGCAGCTAAGGTCCATTCCCTTATTTGGCCACTTCCTCCCCCTGACGCTCTTTGGCTCAGTTAAAATTAAACTCATCCTAACCGGGTTTCCCCTTTTAGTTTTAAAAGCCTCCATTTGCTTATGGGCCACGTCTGTCTCCTCTCTATCTAGAGACAATTCTTTGTCCCATTCTGAGACAAATGCCCCTGTCCCCTCTCCCTTATTCCCTTCTTCTCCCTTATACTCTATCTCTTTCTCTGTCTATTATTCCCTGCCCTTTGTCCCTCTGGGGCAAATCAATCTCCTTTGTGCTGAGAATTGGTTTTGGGGGTCCCGAGTCAATACTAGGCGTTTTGGTGCTCCCGAGTTGACACCGTTCCCTTGCAATGTGGAATTAGAATACTGAAACAGAGCTGTGTGTAGATAGCACGTGCCTACAATCCTAGCAATAGGGAGCTGGGGTAGAAAGGGCTGTAAATTCAGGCCAGGCTAAGCTACATCGGAAGGCTTGGTCTCAAATCCTAACAGCTGGGAATGTAACACAGAGGTAGAACACTAGCCTAGCACGAGTAAGAACTTGAGAAGTGACCCCTCAACCCACAAAACAGAGTAGCCAAGCAGGATTTACAAGCCCTAGTTTCAAGCCAGCTCAGCAGTTAGACTGGCTGTGTGGTGTGCAAGCCCTTTAATCCCACTACAATGTAACAAAGTGAATTACAAAATTCTTATTCTGCTCATAAATATTGGAATTGTTAAATAAGACTCTTGTCAGCTGGGCAGTGGTGGCGCACGCCTTTAATCCCAGCACTTGGGAGGCAGAGGCAGGTGGATCCCTGTGAGTTTGAGGCCAGCCTGGTCTATGCTGCAAGTTTGAAAACAGACAAAGCAACAAAGAGAAACTCAAAAAAAAAAAAAAAATACAAAGAAAGAAAAAATCTTGTCTTTGAAATTAAAACAAGATATAAGCTTTATTTGAAATGAAACTTCTAAATTTTGAGTAAAACTTCATTTTTAATGTCTGGAAAATCAAATTACAAACAAAATGAAATAGATTTTTTTTTCCACTGAACTATTGACTTATGAAGACTGTAAGCATATTGATCTGATGCTCTGGGGTAGTGTCACTAGTAAAAACTTATCACCAGTTTCCTGGAAACTGGAATGGACTGTCCTTACAGAGTCAAAATAGAAAATTTGAGAGTTTGTCAAAAAGGAAATACTGGTGTGTGTGTGTGTATGTGTGTGTGTGTGTGTGTGTGTGTGTGTGTGTAAAGTACAAATCTGGCTTTTATCTATACAATTCATTTGCTACATAATTCATATCTCTGAATTGTTTACCATATTAATTTGTTCCTAATAAAAACCCTGTCTAAAGGCTTGGATAATAATCCTCCCAGAGAGCCCTCCCAAAGGGTTGTAGGCTAGACTTCAAACATTTTAACCCACTCTTTTCTTTAATTTCATTACCAGAGAAATAGACTAGAAATAGGAAAGGACCACCTCTGCATCGATAGCCCCTGTTCCCACTCTACAACGAACGCGTGGCTCTGCCTAACTTACTGTTTGGGCAGATGGAGTCGTCAAAAACATCATCCTCAGATCCAGATGCATCTTCATCGCTCTCCAAGCTGGACTCCTCTTCGCTGGATTCCTCACTCTCTTCATCTTCATCTAAGGAGAGAAGAGGACCTTGTCAGCAGGGCAGCTGCTGCAGCAGGGTTTCCCAACAGTCAGTCACTAGGGAGCAGACAGTGCAAAGAGTTAAAATCATTAAAGACGCAGACCACGCATTCTGTCCTCAGCTTGCTGAATCCAGTCACAGCAGGAATGCTGTTTGAGGACCCTCACCCTTACCAGCAGACAAAATCCTCAGATCTCCCCTTCTCCCTATCGCTTGTCACGTTGGTCTGCCTTCAGAGAAGATTCTGTTAGATTTTAGCAAAGAATTACTCTACTTGTCAGTAATTTTCTATCCACTGGCCACTCTCCTGCTCCTCTGCTATAGGTTATCATTTGTTCTTGCATTCAGAGTTGAATTCTATATTTTTTCCTACCTCAAAATACCATTTCAGCAGCCACCTGGACAATTTGCATTGTAGTGATGGAGCTGCGGGCCTGCTTTTCGTCCCCTACGGCTCCTGCACCTAGCTTAGCCCCGGAAATAATAACACGGAAACTGTATTCTTTTAAACACTGCCTGGCCTATTAGTTCTAGCCTCTTATCAGCTAATTCTCACATCTTGATTAACCCATTTCTAATAATCTGTGTAGAACCAGGCTTACCGGGAAAGATTCAGCATGTCTGACCTGGCGACTGGCTCCATCGTGTCTGGCTCACTTCCCTTCTTCCCAGCATTCTGTTCTGTCTACTCCACCCACCTATGTTCTGACCTATCAGGCCAAGCAGTTTTCTTTATTAATCAACCAATGAAACAACAGATAGATAAAGACCCTTCTACATCATTGCATGGTTGCTCTTTAGCAAGGGTCATGCATAACTTTCCATTTTCATGTTGTGTATAGCATCTTGATAAATTGTTCAAATCTGAATAGTAAACATATCATCCCCAAGATAAATGAGTATAGACTTAACATGTCCCATTTTGCTCTTAAGACACCTTGGGAGTATCTATGAGCTACACGCCACCAATTTGCAATTGTGGTCTTATGGAACTTCAAATTAGACATAACATGGACCTCATACTTTTAAGATTTACTTATTTATTTATTCATTCATTTTTTTTCCTTGTTTGCTTGCTTTTTTTTTTTCCCAAGACAAGGTTTCTCTGTGTAGCCCTGGCTGTTCTGGAACTCACTATGTAGACCAAGCTGGCCTTGAACTCAGAGAGATCCACCTGCCTTTTGCTTCCTGAGTGCTGAGATTAAAGGCATGCACCACCACAGCCCAGTTTATTCATTTCTTTTTATCCAGGACTACATGCCAGGCAAACACTATACCGATAAACTTTAATTCTAGCCCTTTTTAAATTTAAATTTTATTATAATGAATTTTTTGAGGGCAGGGAATTGCTAAATTTCCTAGGCTGGCCTTAAACCCACGTAGCCCAAGAGGACCAAACTTGTACCTATTCTAACCTTCTGGGTAGCCAATGTTACAATCCTATATCTCTATTTCAGGATCTTGTACATTTCTGAAACCTAAAATCTCTCTGAAAATGACTTTAAGTAACCTCTACCTCCATATGAAGTGAATCAGAAACATTTTAATGCCAGCTACAATGTGACTTCCTACGTCACCGTCCTACTGTGGCGTCTTCCCTGCCATTATGGACTGTGTCCCCAAGATAAACTCTTTACTCAAGTCATTTTTTGTCAGATAGTGTGTCACAGTAATGAGAGAATAACTAATGCCAGAGGCAGTGTCAGCAGCATCCGTGGAAACCCTCGTTACCTGTAGGGGTCCTGCTCCCTCTGTACAAGTGTAATGAGGCCGCCCCACATGCTCTGAAGCTTACATGTACAATGGGACTCTATCTCACTCCAATAGAATGGCACATGTATACATAATATAATATATTATATATATAATTAGTGATGATGTAGAGACAAAGGGATGCAAATACACTGTTCACAGGAATGTCACTCTGGGGGTGAGGGACTGCATGAACCTTCCTCAATAACTACAAGCAAAACTGTCATGTGCCCCAGTATCCCACTCCTGGGTGTATATACAAAGGAAATGAGGCCAGCATACAAAAATGCCTGTGGACTCATGTTTATTGTTCACTATTTATCATTGCCAAGATACAGAATCGGCCTGTCAACAGACAAACAGATAAAGCAAAGAGGGTATTTATATACAATGGAGTGTTATTACTCAGCCAAAAAGAATGGGCTCTTGTCATTTGCACAGAAAAAAAAAATGGGTGTAGCCAGAGGACATTTGCACAAAATAAGCCAGGCACAGAAAAACAAGTGTCACGTGCTTTCTGTCATACATGAGAACTGTGAAAGAAGAGAAAACGGTGCTGTGATTAGGACTATGGAGAACTGGGAAGGGACTGTGGGGGGAAGGAAGATGGCAGACAAGGGGTAGGAGGACCAGTGAAGAGTCTGTGTGTTTCTTTGGAAATAGTACAGTGAATCACATCCATTTGTACAATTACCGTGTGTTAATAACTACACTAAAATGTTATATTACCACGCCCTGCAGTTACTAAATGATAACAAGGAGACAGCGAACAGCTTTATACTTATGAATTTTGTTAGAAAAGTAGGCCGATTCCTTAAGAAAACTGTACTCACTATGCAAACTCGTCTAACATAAAACAGGAGATTGAATATCACTGAGCTATTAAGAAATTTTACTTCATGAAATTCATAACGCTCCCACTGCTGCCAAGTCTTCTGTTGCAAACAGCTTCGCAGGCCAATTCTACTGAAGACTGAAAGCAGAAAAGTCTTTCCTCCGGACTTTCCTCCAGAAAGTCAAAGATGAGGACAGACTTCCCAGTTCACAGCACTGACGAGAACGGGAGATAGAGAGGCGCTGGGCGGGTTAGGGTTAGAGAACTCTGTTCCAGTTCCTTGAGCAGAAGCTGGGAGTGTCTGGGATTCTCTCCCAGCCCCAGGCCTGTGACATCGGAAAACATTCTGGATCCTGGTCTGGTTTCTGTTTATCTCTGTTCCCCTAATTGAGGCCCCTGCCTGGAGGCCCTGTCTGAGGATATGACTGACATTCCAGTCCAGACACTAATCAGTTTTGGTGAACACTTGTAGAATTGGACCTCTGGATTTTCTTGGTGAAAATGGGTTGTATCTATTCCCTGTGTTAGTTAAGACATTAGGGATGACCTCAGAGGCACCAAGCTGTGTCGATATCTCATGAAGGAGCGAAATCAAAGAACTTCCTCTTGAAGGAGTTCGACCAAGAGTGAGCCCACATTTGAATTCTCCACTTCTCTCCCTGTGTCTTTTTTCTTTCTATAGTCTGTGTTTTTTAGCTCGTCTGTAGTCTCTCTGTTGCCTGGTGTGTGTGCGTGCATGTGTGTGTGTGTTTTGTGTGTGTGTGTGTGTGAGAGAGAGAGAGAGAGAGAGAGAGAGAGAGAGAGAGAATATCTGGGTCTAAAAAAGAGCTTTACTATATTTATTAAACAGCACAGAAAATAGGTATGGGAAAGAGATTAGGAAATCTTTACAGAAAATTTAGCAGTTTTTACAAGGGAAGAAATCCCAGCTAACTCAGACACACAAACAGACTTCAAACAGACACCATCAAACTGTATCTACACGCTGCTCCCAACATTCATGTCAGATACTTGAGGCTTCCAACTTGTTCGCAGCTTTCAGTAAATGATTGCTACTATACACATGTACATACATGCACTACTCTGGGGCAGGTGCATGACAGGGCATAAAGTTAATTAAAGGTGTTCATCTGACGTAAAAGCTGGTTGCATGAGAAATGCAAGGATCTGAGTAAGAGTGGTTTAATGTTTTCTTAAGGGTAAGTAAAATAGACTGGTACGCAGTAGGATAGCAGGTTAAGTGTACAGTCTTTTTTAATGCAAATGATCTTTTAAAATTGTTTTTATTGCGCTATACAGTCTTAAATGATCCCAAGGGATTATGAACTTTTCTGTCAGGTATGCTGAAACTTCACTTTTTGGAGGTAAAAAGACAGTTTCACAATAATGTATCACTACACTCCACAATTTCAGTCCCTCTCCTCAATGATTTTAGGGTCTCCACTCTTGAGAGGGAAAGTTACAGTAATCTTGGACACCACTGAGCATGAACATAAAGACCATGTTGTGGTCCATTAACAGAAAGTTTTTTCTTCCTAGTCAAAACAACGGAGCACTTCTAACCCCAATCAGAGATATGACATTCTGATCTGCTCCAAACATTAGAAAATTATATTTTATGGGGTCTGTCAATCACTGGCCAAAAAACCATCCACCCTGGAAAGCTGATTTACCTGTGGCCATGCTAAGGAGATAGAGGAATGATTATCCCTTTAATGAGGTAATATACCTTTCTCCCCACACCCCATTACCTAGCACTGTGGCCTCCCTGCTTAACCTTTTTCCTTTTTGTCTTCTCTTTTTCTCTCAGATACTCCCACTCACCTAAGCATCTTGCAATAAGTCCTAACAAGCATCCAATTAAGGGACACATTGCTAGTTTCCTCAGCAGCAGCCTGCCTCTACCCACAAAGCAGTCAAATCATGTCATCAGGTGTAACGTAAAGACTCCAGGTGTCTTTCCACATGCTATGGGACATGTGCACCTTTTAAAATCACCTGCCAGGCTTCAGGCAAGATTTATTTATCAAAATACAAACAATATACCACTATGCTCATGGCAAAAGACTGGATGCTTTCTCTGTAATGTTGGAAACAAAACAGAGACCTCAGCCTGCCAGTCCATTTAGGTGTAATTCTAAATTCTAGATATTTGAACCATGTAAAGGGGGAAAAATAGGAAAATCTGGACACAGACCAGAAATAGAATGGCTCATGTTTGCAGATGAAATTATTTCTACCCAGAAAGTTTCCAAGAATCTATTCAAACCTCCTAGAACTACTAAGTCCATGGAACATGATGCGAACATGTATCAATAATGCCGCTGAGCGGTGGTCCATGCCTTTAATCCCAGCACTCAGGAGGCAGAGGTAGGTGGATCTGTGAGTTCAAGGCCAGCCTGGTCTACAGAGCGGGTTCCAGAACAGCCAGAGCTGAGAAACCCTGTCTTGAAGGAACTAAAAAAATAAATAAATAAAACAAAAACAAACAATCCAAACAACAAAAACCATTCATACGCCTGTATGTTAGCAATAAGCATGAAAACACCGAGAGCAAAAGTACCACTTACTTATGATCATCCCAAACAGGGAACTATACAGGTATAACTCTAACAAAACAGGAGCACGAGCTGTGTGTTGAGACGCAGTATGCTGATTACTAGGCAAACATGCAAGGTCCGCCCAGAGACACGCAGAGCTAAATTAATAAATAGATTTAACATACCTGTGGTAAAAATCCCAACAAGATTTCTTTGTAGATATAAAGAATGCTATTCTAAAATATGGAAATATTAAAGACCTAAAGACAGCTAAGGTCATTTTGAAAAATAAGACTAGCGTAGGAGGAACTGGTCTACGTGATCTCAGGACTTAGTATGCAGTTACAATAACAAAAGGCGTAGGTCACCGTAAGAAAATAGAAAACCCAGAGACACATGCACATATAGGTCCAGACAACTGTGACACACAATTCAAAAGGTCACAAACAATTCAAAGGAACGAGACAAGCTTCTCAACAAATGCACAGATGCAAATGTCACCGATGAGGGGAAAATTGTGAAGGATGTATCAGGCAATGGACTAGGCTCTACAACAAGGGAACACTCAAAAACTCAGGGCCCGTCAAACACATAGAAGAGATGAGGACAGGTATTTCATCAAAGATAGCAAACTATCCTGTATTAATCCATATCAAACACACCACACACATGTGCGCATGCTCACACACACACAAAACCACTCCCGCTCCAGGTGTTCAAACACACCATAACAGCTTGTAGCCCCTGCTCTTTGATTCGTCCAGCACATCTACATCGCCTGGGAGGTAGTTGGGGGAAATGGCACTAAGCCAGAAAACCCGGGTACTTCTCTTTTTAGTGTTAGTGAAAATAAATGAACTAGAGTGTGAGGAGGAACACAAACCAGCATCGCCTTCAACTTCCTTTTTCTTTGCCCGCTTAATTTTCTTCTTCAGGACTTTCATAAGGAAGTTTGCAAATTTATTATTTTCTCCAAGGGCTGACTGGAACCCGGCGTAGAGGGCCTTTTCCTGCTCCTGGAGCTTGGTGATTTCATTCTTTTTCTCTTCCATCTCTTTCAGAGTTTCATTGATTTTCCACTAAGGGAAGGAAGAAAAGAGCATAAGATAACATAAGATATTAACATTTCTAACATGCTGGCTTTGGAGGGTAATGCACTTTCCAATGCAAAACTGGAGTCTACAGATATTTTTAAGCTTAATAGAAATTTAAATTTCTAATGTTTTTAGAACTGCTTGATTAAATTTACATTCTTTAGAAACATCATTGAAGTTCAGTATCTTTGGAATGTTCACGTAAAAAATCCAAAGTAAATTAAAATTTTTTGTTGTTTGTTTTGGGTTGTTTCGTTTTCTGAGTCAGGGTTTCTCTGTGTAACAGCCCTAGCTGTCCTGGGGCTTGGTCCTTAGACCAGGCTGGCCTCAACTCACAGAAGTCCACTTGCCTCTGCCTCCCAAGTGCTGAAATCAAAGGTGTGTGCCACCACTACCTGGCCAAATAGGAATTTTTACTGCCACTCAGATAAGATGGTGCCTACAGAGAAAACATAGACGAAGATATGAAGCGATGTGTCTAACATGGGGCAGGGCCAGCATTCACAGCTGGATTCCTGAAGGACCATCCCAGAGGACTGACCAGCATCTCCGACCCAACCCTTTAAAGATTGTCTACCAATGGGACCAGTATCTATGACCAGACATGAGCCTCAAGTAAAGACTGAATTTGAAACCCGACCTGGGACTAAAACCAGCATTGAAGACCCTACCACATACAGGGCTCTGATGGCATCTGCAAGTCCTAGAAGGACTGCCAAGAAAGCAGAAGCTGTAGCCAGCAATTAGACCCTATGCCCCCATTCATCTCTCTCCTTCACATTCATTCCCCCTGTATTCAGCGCCAAGTGTCAATTTAACATTCTCTCCCCTCCTTTCTTCCTCTTTTGTTCTTTTTTCCATTACGCCCTACCCCTTCTTCTCAAAGAACACAGGTTAGCCTGGTTGAGAGGGTTTCAATTCTAGAAACTTGGAACTGTCGGGTTATCTGACATCACATTTTGACCTCTCTCTTTTCATCCCCAACTCCTTGTCCCTGTTATGTCCCCAGTCTCTTTACTATTCTGTTTGTACCTTGCTCAGTTAGGGTTGAAGATTGCTGTGCCTGTTCCTCTATCCATTCTTTTTTCTTCACCCATATCTCATGACTTTTCTTTCTGTCATCCTTATCCCCTTCTCGTGTTCCTTCATATTTATAATCTTCCATAGATTTAATAATCTCTGAAATCTATAGACACTAAAAGTACCCCAACTTTCCCCTCTGAGCTGTTTTACCCAGTGGATTTTTTTTTCCTTTTAAAGTAGATAACAATGAGTACCCCTATCTTTATTTCCAAAAAGCTATTGACAAATTCATGCAATCCAAAACAAAGTTCTAATGAAATTCTTCACAGAAGTAGAAAATAAACCTTAAAATTCACAGCAAGTACAAAATATCCTGACAGCCATAGCAATCCTAAACACAAATAATTCTGCTGGAGGAATCACCATGCCATATTTCAATTTATACCATAGAGTCATAGTTAAAACAAACAAAAAACCTTGAAACAGTAACAACACAGCATGGTACTGGCACAAAATCAGATATGTGTGTGCATGCATTCGTGTGTGTGGTGTTGTGAACCTGGTCAAAAGCTGGTGAGATCATGGACCCTAAGAGGTACCTATTACTATTGTTTCACTAAATGGACATATTGTCTAGTTGACTTCTAAATATCTGTGTTTATATTCATAGATTGGTGCTGTTCGCAACCTTGGGCAAAGAGAAACTTGTTTTTGCAGTGATAGGCAGGTAATGCAGAGATTCATAATTAATCAAAAGACTAAGAATGAGTGACTGCTGAGCGCCTAAATGGGACATGTATATCATTCCTGCCCCAAGGCTCAGGGAATACTGCAGAAGAAAGGTTAAAGGAATACAAGAGGCAGAGGATCAGAAGAGTACTGTGAAATGTTGTCTTTGGGGCATGGCATGGCTGTTACACTCATGAACACACAGGAGCCGTGGCTACTTGCATATGACTTGGGCAAAACTCAAAGCAGTCAACGCTCTAGAACGGATGAGGAAGAGCTCATAATGTCCCACTTCCAGGAAAAAAGTATTTAAAATGAGTGGATGCTGGAGGGGGGGTGGGGTGTCATTTCTTTGGGTATGCCCATGGGTAAGTTATCCATTCTCCGGTGAATTGCCCTCACCATGCACATGTGGGCAGCACTAACTTGATTTACTGGGTTATATTTAGAAAAGAAGAGGAGGAGGAGGAGAGGAAGAGGAAGAAGAAAGGAAGAACAAGAACAACAAGAAGACAGCAACAAGGAGGAGGAATAAGATTAGCTGGGAGGATGTGAAGGCTGGAAGGAGGGAGCCAGAGGGTGGAATTGGTCAGGATACACTGTATGCAAGTGTGAAATTCTCAATGAATAAGTAGAAATGGTCTTTAAAATAATAAAGCTGTATCATTTGCAGAAAAATGGTTGCAACTGGAGATGAATATATTAAGCAAATTAAGCAAGCATAAGAAAGACAAATGCGTTTTCTCTCATACGTGATTCCTATATTTTGTGTACGTTTGTATGTGTGTGGGGGTACATGTATTCACACATGTGCAGAAACTAGAGATGGATGTTGTGTCTTCCTTAATTATTATCTTGTCATATTTTATTGTTTATAACCATCTCTCTCTCACACACACACGTGTGTGTGTGTGTGTGTACATTTATCACAGTGTATGTACGGTCAGAAAACAACTCCAGCATATGGGTTAAAGGACTGAACTCAGGTAGGTCATCAGGCTGGTTGGCAAGTGTGCTTACCCGCCAAGCTATCTTGCTAGCCTTCTCTATCTTTTTTTTTTTTGGAGACAGCATGTCTCACTGAACCTGAAGCTAGCAATTTGGCTAGACTGGCTGACTAATAAGATCCAGAGACCCTCCTTTCTCTACGTCCCCGGATTTGGATTAAAGGCATGGGAGCTGCTGTACCCAGGTTTTTACATAGGTTCTGGGGTATCAAATTTATGTGCCCAGGTCTGTGTGGTAAGGACTTCAGTAATCCTCCCTAACTGAAGGGGAGCAGCCAGCTAGGGTTCAGCCTGCTCTTACTTGCATGTCCTGCTCTTCTTTGTCTAAGGAATTGACACGCTCTTGAAGAATATTTTCCTGTTTTTCAAAATTCTTGAGGAGAAGCATTTCTTGAAATAGCGTGACATGGTGCAGGTCAGATAGTTTCATCTTCGTGTCCAGTTTCAGTTTCCGGTGTCTCAGAAGGTGGAGTTCTGCATCAAAAGTGACCATCAGCTCTTTGATCTGAGATAGAGGAGAGATGTGAGGATATAAAAGTTAAAGGGTAAATATCCAACAGTTCTAATGTGTCTACAATATTTTTCATTATACAACTATTGTGCTCGTTATAAATTCACTTCTACGTGGCACTAAATCTGTATAGCTCACTAGTGGAAATTGTATAACTACAGTCCTCTGAGCCACTTCATCAACACTGACTAAGCCATCGGTAACACCCTTTATGTCTGTATCCTCTCTATCTACCCCACCTTCTCACAGTAGCTATAAATAAACATCACTCTTTGTAACTCTTGAAAAAAATTCAAAAATATAAAATGGAAGATCAGTGCCTAACCCAATCGCCATCAGAGGGGTGTGATCCAGAATCTAATGGGAACAGATAGAGAGACCCACAGCCTAACACGAGGCAGAGCCAGCAGAACCCCTCAGAAGAGAGGGAAGAAGGACAGTAGGAGCCGGAAGGTTGAGAACACTATGAGAACACAGCCCACAGGATCAACTAGGCAGGGCTCATAGGAGCTCACAGAAACTCACAGGTCATGACAAACGTGGACCGCGGATGGGTGTGAGCTAGGTCTTCTGCATACATCCTATGATTGTGTAGCTTGTGTTCTTGTGGGACTCCTAACGATGGGGACGGGGTTGCCTCTGACGCTTTGGGCCGTGCTTGGGATCCTTTTCCCCCTACTGGGTTACCACATGTAGCCATGATTCGGGGGTTTGTGCCCAGACTTGGTGTAGTTTTTAGGCCATGTTCGCCGAACATCCTTGGGAGGCCTGCTCTTTTTTATCTATTTAATTTTTTTTTAAAGGAAACAGAGGAGGAGTTGATCTTGGAGAGGGAGAGGTAGGGGTGCTGGGAGAAGTGGAGGGAGGGGAAACTGCAGTCAGGATGGTAATGTATGAGAGAAGAATAAAAGTTTAAAAAAACATAATGGAAAATGCTGTTACATAGGTAAATACAATCATGGAGTCGCAAAGAGCTGTTCAGTTATCATGTTCTCCAAGTGAAGAAATGAAGATAAAGGTGATTTCCCTGCAAGCAAGCCTACCTTATTACAGAGGTAAGCTAGAAATCTAAGTCCCAGATCCTGATCTGAGCCTTACTCTACTCTGGCCAAGGTCCTCATGTGTGCTCTGTTAGGGTGCAGCTCTCCATACGCAACTCAGAGTTAGTGATGCCCCTGAGGGAACTCACACAGTGGGAAGGGGAAAACCACCGAGTGTTATTTGTTGGGTTGTACATTACAGGACATCTTGACTGTCAAAAACTTAATGTACATAAAGTCCCCTGATAGAAGATAATGGGCAGGAAGAGGCCTGTGGATCTGTGGGAGTAAAGTTGCTAGGAAATTTTAGAATGTTAAAATACAGAAACTAACCCAAAGAAAAGAAATAAATCAAGCTCTTAAGTAAGTGTGGCTGTAAAATACACATTTGGACTTTCCTTTATGCTTATTAAATAAATCTGAATTCTTCCTAATTTCTCTGGAGGCAGGAGGACATTTTCTTTAAAAAAAAAATTACTGAAACTGGACCACATAGGTCTCCGAGTCTGTAAGGGTTAATCTATTCTGTTACTCTCACAACTGATACTGTGCAAGTTTTATGATAATGGAGTGTTTTTCTTGAGCATTGCTGTGTTCCCACTACGCAGCTGCTGTGTCTCTGCAAGTGGTATGGCCAACAAACATTTGTTCAGTTGTTAAAATCAATAAATTCGTGTGATTATAGCAAAGCTCGTGAACGAGCATGTACTATATGTCTGGCGTGCCTTGTGTCTAGGCATCCCGAGCAGAACAGAAGAGGAGAGGTGGCGCTTGTCTGAAGAACTACTTCATCTGCGTTGTAAGACAAACAACACGCGTGAAGCGTCAGGAAAGACAAGGGCAAGCGATAAAGCGCTGACTGCAGGTGCGACGGAGTTCACAAACGCGGCCGGGGAGTGTGCGGAAGATGATGGCAAGGGTGTGGACTAATCCGCGCTTTGCGTGTCGGCCCAGTTTGGATGTCAGTCACTGCAATTACACGGAACGGTAAAGAAAAAGGCTCTGCTGTGAGACGGTGGCAGGAGAGCCTGGGAGACAGGGATGGATAGTGGGAGAGTCGGCCTGGACGGAGTAGAAATGGTGATGAAGAAGAAGACTGGAAAGCAGCAGGGAGCGCTACTGCAGGGCGGAGCTGAAAACTGTCGGAGAAGGGGCTCCTTCTACAGGTCGGGTAGCAGGGCGCTATCTATCCAAGAAAGGGTCTCTTCCTTCCATAGTTCAACTGTGTCCCACACTTCCGGTCCGACCCGGTTCTGGTTTTCTTGGAAATAACTGCACCTGTCATTTTTATAGCAGCTTTGAACCTTGTCAATACTCCCACTCACTGTAGCAAAGCATGCATTAAAGAAAGGGGGCGTGGTTATAGGTGCACATCTGTAATCCCGGCATTTGAAGGGCTGAGGCAGGAAGATGAGCCGTAACTTTGAGGCCAGTTTTTGGCTACATAGTGAGTTTTAGGCTAACCTGAGCTACAAAATGAGACCAGCAAGCAGGGGGAGGAGCGGAGGGGGCAGGGAAAAAGAAACAGGGAGGTAGGCAGCCAGGCAGGCAGAGACAGAGAGGATGGTGTGAAAAGCAGAGGGTTCCCCCTTTAAGTGCCTTCTATTTATCTTCTCAGGGCTGGTCCTCCAGCTCCCTTTACTTTACACTTAGTTGCAAGTGTCTTCTAATGTGTTGACCTGTAGGAAAAAGATACAAAGTCCAAGGTTCTACAGAGAGCACAGTGATTTGTTGGGGGACTAAAGATGGGAGAAAACCAAGCCGTCGGCGAATCACCGGTCAGCATTGGTGAAACGTTAAAATGTAGAGAAATTTAAAATCAACCAATCAATCATAAACCAGACCGAATTGTCCCACTATTCATCCGGTCGGTTTTAAGTAGAGGGACGGCTCTACCTCTTACCCTGCTGCACAAATACTGCTGCATGTACAAGTGTTTGACCTCATCTCTCTTCATAATCTCCAGCTCCATATCACTTGGCTCTGCCTTTTCAAACTCGGATGACTTTGGAAGCTCCGTGATGAGCGCCGAAGCCTTGGATGACCTAGACAGGGAGTCTCGTGTTGTAAGATCGCCTTCCTTTCCCGAGGACAGCTTGAGGAACCCCAGCCCTCCTGAGCCTGTGCTCCCAGATCCTGTCTGCTTGCTGTCCGTCGCCTCATCTTGGCGCTTCTTTTGCTTTCTCTTAAATCTCAAGAGTGTTTCCTCGTCGTATTGAAATCTCCTTTCTGGGACTTCTTCTGGATATATCTGCGGGATCTGAGGAATGGGTAAGTGCTTGGATGCGGGGATGGACGACTGGATGTTCTTCAGTTCTTGTACCAGGCACTGGATTTCCTCAATGACAGCCAACTTAAGATCTCGGAGGGAAAGAATGCACTTGTTCATGTACCTCTTCTTTCCGTGGGCCTGAAACGAGGGAGAGAAAGAGCACAACATCACAGCCGCCTCACAGAGTGCAGTCTGGGTGCCATTTACCCTTTGTCTTTGGGCTGGTGGGCCTAGGGAATGGTGAGCACCTCTGCTCAGTGCTCCATTGAGTTTCCCACTAGGTTTCAGTGTCGCCCATTAAGACTGGAGGCCAGTCCGGATGTGACCTCCGGATTCCTTTCACTTTCTTCCATTTGTCCCCTTCTGCTGGTTTGCAAGGTTGCGTTTCCTGTCCTTCACCTCTTCCTGGAAGACTCTCAGGAAGCCTTGTGCTGAACTGGACACTGTGCTATGGTAGAGGAAGGACATTAACTAACTGCCTTTCCTAGCGGGAAACTGGGATCTTGTTGATTTAGATTCACCACGTCTGCCCACCCAGGATCTAACTCTACGTTATCCTCTTTTCATTCTGAGTTTCGACTCCTTCGTGGTCATCATCCTAAACATCAATGTCACAGCATACCATGAGATCCTTCTGTAGCTCTCTCTCCATTGATCTGAGCCAAAGCATACCCACACAGGTACTTCATCCATTCAAGGCTTGTTCATTACCACCTCTGTCCTGAAAGTGACTCCCGGCATCTAAGAGCCCAGCAACCCCTGAGGCTGCTAACCAGACTGAGAGTTACTTTGCATGAAATGTAGTGTTTTTTTAATAAAATACCAAAAGCACTTTGTCAGGTAATCTTATAAAACTTACCTACATATTTACTATGAAGAGCCTACATATTACTAACTCAAGACCACGGTGTTTAACTACTTGAGAATAAGTCTTTAAAGAATTGAGACTTAAAGTGAAAATTCAGCATTGGCTATGTGTGGAACCACCTATGAAGTGCATAGAAGACCGAGGATTAAACATACATGAATGAATCTCACCCCTCTAACGGCTACACAGCCCACTTCTTTGGGGAGCCCTGAGATGGTCTTAACTGTCAACTAGATACAATCCAGAATCATCTGGAAAGGGTCTCAGTGTTGGATTGTCTAGATCAGGTTGGCCTGTGAGCATGTTTGTGTTCATTGATGTGAGAAGAACCACCCTGCTGTGGGTTGCACCATCTTTTGGTTTGGGGGTCTTCAAAAGCATAAGAGTGGAGCAGGTGAGTTGCTCTCAACTGTTGTCATGCTGTGATTGGCTGTTTTAAGTCCACACTGCCTTGACTTCCCTGCTATAGTTGGAATTCCAGGACTATAGCCTGGAATTATGGCTGAAATAAACCCGTTGGCACCCAAGTTGCAACAGAAATGAAAGGAAGACAATCCCTCCTTCTTTCTGGTTCTACAAATAACAAACAAATTGAAATTTTATTAGTAACTAACTGTTGTTGCTGTTATGATGAAATAAGCTGACAATTTAAAAGAAAAGAGGTGTGTATTGTTTCAAGACTGGCATTGTTTTATAGCTGGGAAGTCTTGGTAGCAGGAACTTAGGGTAGTTGGTCATGCTATATCCACAGTCAGGAAGAGAGAAACAATGAAAGCTGGAGATCAGTCAGCTAGAGTTTTCTTTTTAATACTGTCTGGAGCCGAAGCCTAAGGAATGGTGCCACCTAGGCTTAGGATGGGTTTTCTCAACTCAGTTAATCAAGATGATTACAGGGCTGGAGAGATGGCTCAGTGGTTGGGAGCATTGCCTCCTCTTCCAAGGGTCCTGAGTTCAATTCCCAGCAACCACGTGTTGGCACACAACCATCTGTAATGGGGTCTGGTGCCCTCTTCTGGCCTGCAGGCATACACACAGAATATTGTACACACAATAAATAAATATAGAAAAAAAATCAAGATGATTACAGGCATGGCCTGAGGCAAACCTCATCTAAATAATCCCCCACACAGGTACCTAGAAGCTAGACCAACTGCCTAGGCCTCCTGGCGATTCCAGGTCTCATCAACTTGAAAATCGAAACTTTTACACCAGCTGAAGGGATGCAGGATGTGTGATAAAAGCATCTAATATTTCAATATTCTTAAATTAACCATGACAATAATTACTCATTGATTCTGAGCATTCCATTATGTGTATAAGGTTATTATCATATTGTATTATTTTATATTAATAACCTTTCACAGATGAGATAATTCAGAATTAGGAGATTTCTATGACAAGCAAGGTCCACATAGCTAGTAAATCCCAGCAGTGCAGAAATTGTCTCCATCATCCTGAGGTACAGAACAATGCTGTACGCTGCTGCTTTCATGCAGCGTATTTCAGTTTGATAGAGCTAAGTTTATTCTTGATGCCATAGCTACCTATCTCTGTAGAGACAGAATTTCAGGCCAAGTGGCCTCGGTTAAAGTTGTTGCCTGGCATACATGAGACCCTGAGTTTGATTCCAACACTGCAAAAAAATAAAGAGGAAAGGAAAGGAAAGGAAAGAAAAGGGAAGGAAGGAAAGAAGGAAGGAAGGAAGGAAGGAAGGAAGGAAGGAAGGAAGGAAGGAAGGAAGGAAGGAAGGAAGGAAGGAAGGATTAATTCTGGCTTGGATAACTAATAAGTTACAGTGGAATAAAATATAGATTATGAGATATAAAAAATATAGGCAAAGCTAGTTAAGCAACTTAAAATGAACTTAGAATAAAAATGTGGCCGAGTGGTGCTTTGTCTCATCTCTGTAAGTTCAAGGCCAGCCTGGTCTATAGAATGACTTCCAGGACAACCAAGACTATTGTACAGAGAAACTCTGTCTTGGAAAAAAAATATGGTCAAAAGGCTGAAAAGATGGATCTGTAGAGGACCCAGGTTCAGTTCCCAGCACCTACATGGGGGCTGAGCAGACTCTAGTTAACACCAGGGCGCTTTTCCTCATCATGACATCACCAGGAATCACAACCATCATCTGAGGGTTAAGTACCATTGTGTCAAGGTGCCCCAGTTCCTCCTCCTTCTTGGCAGCATTTATCCTCATGTGTTCAGGGATCTTGTAGTCCGGGGCTGTCTTCAGATTGAAATCCCCCATGAATGTCTGCGCTTCTCTGATGGCTTGAACGTCTTTGGGATCTTCATAGTCATCGTCAGGCTTGCTCTTGTAACTATCAGAAAAATAGATAACTTAGACATAAATGTAACAGGGAACTCTAAATGTGCACTCGCTGCTTCCTCCCAGAACTCCACGGAAACAACTGTAGAGAGGCACAAAAAGCAACGACAAACCATCAGAGAAGCTGAAAATAGCATGGAAAACTATTAGCAAACCAGTTACATTGATACATATATGGGAATGCAGAAAAATGAAATTATATCCATGAATAAATAAGACTAGAAAAATCCATAGCCCAGAATGCCTCCTTCTGGAGTGTATGCTCCTCTGGAGGAGGCACCAAATTTTTTTTGAACATTATTTTCTCGGCAGAGTCTCCAGGGATCAGAGAATGAAATGGAATGCTAGACGTATTTGGTAAAATTCGTTAATGCGCTGTAAATTGGTGCATCACTGATTTCCCATCTCCACACAAATCAGTGAAGCTTTCATACCAACCAAAAATGAAGAATTGCTCTCTAAAGAAATGGAACTCCTGGTTTAGGGAGTTCTAAGGTATCATTGGGTATCCCTTGCATGGTATTTAACTTGGACTTTTCAACATTCCCCCACAATTTTTGAAAGTGAAGTGTGCCAGCCAGTAGGGCGTGTATTCTTAGTCTGCAGTCAGCATTTTCCTTGAAGAGAAAAGCTCTTTGGGAACACATAGTGTGGACATTCACACAAGTGTTATTCCATTCACACAGTGTTAGTCCATTCACACCGTGTTAGTCCATTCACACCGTGTTAGTCCATTCACACCGTGTTAGTCCATTCACACAGTGTTAGTCCATTCACACTGTGTTAGTACATTCAGTCTGTGTGTTCAACAACAATCATTCATTTATGTATATCTGCACCAAAAAAAAAATACTGCTGTTTTTAAAGCAAGAAATGGTCATATGGAACAAAGAAGAAGAAAGGGGGCAGAGAAGGGAAAACATGGCCTATAGCCATCCTTATGATGTAAGCAACTAGAAATTTAAACCAAAAAATATGAAACAGATTCAGACATATAAACATCATCAAGAGACGCAGAATTTAGGTAATATGAAACCAATTTCTCAGAGAAATAAAACCAAGTAATTCTAGCTGAAATAATTCTGCCTGACTTTTGGCACAGCGGAAATCACTAAATTACAGTGTACGGTAGGATCAGAATGCTACTGACCCAAATATAACCCAGTGAGCTCACTAGTCAAGCAGACAGAGGAACCAAGGTAGCTAGGTCCTTGGTGGAAAGAATATAGAACTATATGAAATAACACTGTCAGAAATCTATGGGGCTCTCTTCAGTCTTGAGGGTGGGTTCTAACGGAGACATGTGACTTTGTGGATGGCTACTAATCGATACATGTGTAATGGGAAATAGGACAGAGCTTGGCAAAGAACAGATCATTGGAAGCATACAACACTGCTGATGTTCACACAGAGCTAGGAGAAAATTTGCTTGGTAGCTGAAAGACTTTAATGGATATGGGGCACAGCTAGGAGCAGCCCTGTCCTAGGAAACCTGAACAACATTGTCACTGCTCTTGCCCTAGCCGGCCTTCACAGAGTGCTGTACCCAGCAGTGCAATCACACTATTTACCAAGCACACTTGAACTCTCAGACAGAATGAAGCACAACAGCCTAGTTTTCAGGTCTAACACAATTACTCTCAAGGATAATAAGAAGTTAAATAAGAAATCTAATCCAAAATCTAATTTTTAAAATCTCAAACCTTAGAAAACCAAGCAGCAGTTATCAAAATGAATCAGAAATAATGGAACACATCTCAGAGGGTCATAGAAACATTTGACAGTGAAGGACAGACAACAAGCATATATAAAACATGGTTAAGATCACGCTTAGAGGGGAATTTATACTTTACAGGCTTATGCTATAGGAAAGAAGAAAAGTATGAAATTAAAGCTAACACACTTGCTTTACATTGTAAGAAAAAAGAAAAAAACCCAATTAATGCTAAAACAAGGACAGAAATCGGTTTTAAAATCAGCCACACGGGAAGGGGCAATTATTTTAATACCTATGAGCAAAAGTTAGCTTTTTAAAAGCATTAATAAGACTAAGAAATGATAGCCTAGAATGGTCAAAAAACTAAATTAGCAACTAAACTAAATTCCCATGGACTAAAGGCAAGTGCCCGAAACAGCTACCAAAGAAGCTGCCCGGTAGGGACCATCTAGGTAAAATGTATCAATGCCTTGGAAGACACAGATTGCAGGAACTGACCCAAGAAGAAATTTAAAAATCTGAAAAGCACCATCACAATAAATAGTTTGAACTTGTATTTGAAGCCATCTTCCAGGAACACTACAAAACCAGGTGGTTTACTCGTGACTTCTATCAAATGTACGCATAGAAGAGACACAATGGCAAACCTACCCAAGCACCTTCAGAAAGCAAAGTAGGAGCAAATGCCTCTCAATTGCTTCTGCAAAATCCGTATTCCTTTAATAGTAACCTAGGAAAGACATCACACAGAAACATGTACACACACATGCACACATACACACACACACACACGTCAAAACTTTCAGTAACACAGACAGAAGTTCTCAAAAATACTAGCAAATCAAACCGAGTACATTTTATGGCATAATTACTGGATTAGAGGTTTTAGATAAAAATTTTATTTTAATTTAACGTTAGAAATCAAACGATTCAATCCAAATATTAATAAATAAAAAGAAGACTGTGATTATCTCAATATACATATTAAAATCATTTTGGTATTTTAATTTTCACACAAGAAAATTTTCCTACTTAAAAAAAAAAAGGCATGTTAAAGCTAGGCCAGAGGGACGGCTAAGTAGGCTAAGGTGCTTGTCACTGAGACGGACAGCATGAGTGCAGTCCCAGTAGATAAGAAACCCCTGCAAGTTGCCCCCCGACCTCCACGTGTGCACTGCGCCATGTCCCTCGTGCAGAAAATAAATAAATATATAAAGAGTATTTGTAAAAATGACATTTTATAAAATTCAATACCCATTCTTGGTTTTAAAGCTAAGAATAAGCCAGGCATGCTGGCCCTAGTCTGTAATCCTAACCCTGAGATCAGAGGGCTGTATAAACTCAAGACCAGCCTGGGTCATAGAGTAAAACAACATCGTAAGAATAAATGAATGAATGAAAAAGCTAGGAATAAAAAAAGAATTTATTCAAATTAATGAAAAAGTGTACTTAAGATTATGAAAGGAGAAAGTGATTTTCCCTAATCCCTAATATTGGAAATATATAAGAATGTCTAATTTAATATTTTTAGACAACATAGTATAGAATCCCAAAACAATAAAATGAACAAAAATAGGAAATAGAAAGCAAAAATATTAGAAAGGCAGAACCAATCTTTATTGCAGAGTGACGCCAACAAGACAGCAGAATATAAAGCTCTTGCCTCAGTGACACTAGGTATGAATATTGATACACAGTAACTCAGTTTCCCTCTGTGAGAAACCCTTCAGATAATCAAAGGCCCTTACACTGAAACTAGTGTCAGTGACAGAGCACACCTCACCAGACAGAGTCAGTCTTCAGGTCCATGAGATAGGGCCCAGCTTTCAGCTCTTTCCAGGGTAAGAAGGCCGTTAGTCTGCACCTGGAGTTCCCAGCTTTGCCGAGGGGCTCTGCAGAGGGCTGCTTCATCTGAGCCGTAAGGCTTTGATGGTGCCAGACTGAACAACCAGAGCTGCCAGAGAGTGACGATGGCAACTCAGGCTGTTCAAGGAGATGTTCTTCCCGTTGCCTAGCACATACTCAGCAGTTGAAAGATTCCAGCTCCCAGGATCTCCTGGGGTGGGGAGGGGGCTGAGCTGTGTTCTCCAGAGCCTACTAAAGAACTGGTACCTCTCTTGCCAGCTTTGGACTTCAGAGCAAGAGAGACAGAGAGAGAGAGACAGAGAGAGAACAGGCTCAGGGAATCCCTCACTACAGTAACCTATCGTATAAGAAATGCCAAACAGAGTGTTTCAAATTGAAATGAAAGAAAAATGAAAAGAGACATAGTGGCACAAAGAAGTAAGGGACACACTTGGAATAAATGGTATATATATGGATTTTAGTATTATAGAATTATGTATTAGTATTACTATAATGATGAGGAATAAATAATTTCATTGTAAGACTTTAAGGTGACTCTCAAAAATAACAATAACTCAAAATGTTAAAGATACATACTTCTCAAGTAGATTTAAATCTGACAATAACAACATAAACTATGGAAAAATTTAAGAGTAAATCTAGAGAGACACGGTTGAGTGTCTATTGCTACAATCACAAGTGGAAGGGTTCACATCCCAGCACCCATGTGACGAGGCAGGTGTCCCACACATGCCTGTGACTCTCGCTGCAAGGGATCCAACACCCTCTTCTAGCCTCCACAAGCACGCAGGCATGTGAACTACAAACATACATGCACATACACTCACAGACATACACACCTAAATAAGTAAAACTCAAAACTAGTGTTTTCATATGCAGTTGGACTTAACTTGCTGTGATAGTAAAACCCATTGGACAAACCAGTTCAAAAATGGGCAAGAAGTTGAAGAGACGCTTCTCCTCAGAAGACACACAATGACCAATAGACATGTTTTTAAAAAGCTAAGAAGTCACTGGGTGTAGAGGTTCACGCCTTTAACCCCAACACTCAGGAGGCGCAGTTAGGCGGATCTCTGTGAGTTTGAGGTCAGCCTGGTCTACATAGTAGTTCCAAGACAACTAGGGCTATTAGAAAGTCCCAAACAACAACAACAACCACAACAAAGCTCAACATTACTAGCCACTGGCAAAATATAAATCCACACAATAGCAAGTTGCTCATTTCACACCTTTCAGGGTGGCTACAATCAAAGCACCAAGGAGGGAAGGCACTGGAGAAGTGTAGAGAGTTCCTACATGTAGAGAGTCTAATGAAAGGAGGGCACCCTACGACAATCATGTGACCTGCCAATCTGACGCCTGGGTTCGACTGACATCACAGTCTCCATGATACTGTGTGAAAAGAATTTGTTAATCCTTAAAAGACCTTCTGACAGCCGGGCGGTGGTGGCGCACGCCTTTAATTCCAGCACTTGGGAGGCAGAGGCAGGTGGATCTCTGTGAGTTTGAGACCAGCCTGGTCTACAAGAGCTAGTTCCAGGACAGGCTCCAAAACCACAGAGAAACCCTGTCTCGGAAAAAAAATAAATAAATAAAGACCTCCTGGCTACATTAACATAATAGACTTTCTGAAGCAGGAACTAAAGGTTACAGGCGTAACAACGAAACGCATGACCATTCCGAGGGATGCCCACTGCTCCTTCACATTCCATCCGGCTTGTGTTTCTTAACTTCTTCATGTAAGTAGCAACCGTGTCAACAAAGATAAAATTTATAGTTACAGTTGTGGATCATATATTAGAAGCGTAAGAGTATAGGTTAAACATAACTCACAGCTCATCCCACTCCCTTTTGCGCTGCAGAATCTTGAGTTGGGCCCGTTCAGCTTTTTGTATAAGTTTCCTTGTTTTCTCGACTTGATTTCCTACCATAATTTCACTTAGGGTTCTAGGCCGAAATTTCTTCCCTTTTTCTATTATTGATTCTTCTTGTAGGCTGACAGTTCCACCTGTATAAAGAATCAATTTTTCAATACTTCTGAGACAGAAAAATAACTCAAATATTGTTTTCGACTTATACACACACAAAAAAAAAAGAATCAAGAGAAAATATGGAAGCCACTAAGCGTGAATTCAGCCCCCCTAGCACAGATGTTCCTTGGCCTTTGACGCAGGCCCACATCCTGATAAAACCGCTGTAAAGTGAAAATGGCTGATTTAAAAAGACATTTATTATAATCTAGCTCATAGCATATCATATCTTACGATGCTCAGAATACCTGAGGCTTACACAACAGTCAAAGCCTATTCTACAGGAAGATGTGGAATATCTCATGCAACTTTTGAACTACTGTACTGACCGAGGAAAACAGATTGGCTGGACGGGTACACTTTCACACCACTCCAGAGTTGGAAAATATAAGTTGAGCAATGATTAAATTGTCTGCTATTTCTACTGTGGAAAAACAGAATGGAGATCAACGTCACAATATGCTCTTGAGCAATTTCATTTTAAAAGTTGGCAAAATAACAGTACAACTCCCAAGAGCGGGTAGACTGTGAGAGCCAGAGGATCAGGGAGCATGCTGTGAACGTTTCTCCTACGAACGACAGAAGCTCCACCTGTGAAGTCTCCACACCGTCACTGCCTAAGCACGCTGAACACGGACAATAGACACGCTAAGAGAATGGAGACAAACCACAAGCCTTCAAGCCTGCAAGAAGAGCTACAGACCACTAAGGAATGCTGAGAGCAGGAGAAATAGTCTGCCCCTCGGAAGAGCACACCAATCGGTAATCCAGTACCACAGTCGGCCCTGGAAACACACACACGAGTAACATCATACAGACTGAGCAGGTTGCATTTATGTGTACATATGAACGTATACACATATATGTACATACATACATACATGTATGAAACAATTAATGAAAAAAGAGGTTATGAGTTTGAAAGTGAACCCGGAGGGGTATGTGAGAAGGTTTTGAGAGAGGAAAAGGAAGGCAGAAATATATAATTAAATTATAATCTCAAAAATCAAAGAATTAAAAATGCAAACAAGTATAATAAGATAATCCTCTGATTTTAATTTTAGAAGAGATCAAATGTCAACTAAGTAACTTTCACGGTTGAATATATAAAAATTGGCAAAATAAAACCAATACCAACTACTTACAGAATGGTAAAATAAGGACCACTGGCAGATTGAGAAAACTAAAGGCCGGTGTTCGGAATATCGCATTGGGGACGGGATTAAGTGAGTCGTAATTTGACATATAATGTGAAGTGGCATAACTAAGTGAAATTTTAAAAAGCTAATTATAAAAATCTAATTTAAAAACAAAAGAAAAAAGTTCTTTTGTTCGTTTGTTTTTTGGAGGACTTGGCCACTGCAGGATTCTTGTGTTCTAATAGATAGCCCAGATACAAACACATAAGGGCACAACTAAATGGGCTTAGTAGTTGATTTTTTAAGACATGGTTGGGTGAGAGATCACATTCCATTATTTTCATGCATGAAATTCTCAAGAATAAAAGAAAAAGTTAAAAACTTGTCAGAAGCACTTAAAATGAAAACTATAATTTTAAAACAATTGACTTTGTCAATGAACAAGTGTCTAATAAAGAATTACTCTCCATGTTCAGCACACATATAGATACCCATTTAGATATACATTAAAATAAATAATAATCCAGGTGGCACATGTCTGTAAACACTGCACTTGGGAGGGGGAGGCAGGAGGAACAGGTGTCCAAGGCTAGACTCAGCTACTGGTGAGTTTGAGGCTAGCCCGAACTACAAAATATCCTGTCTCGACAAACAGTAATCAGAACAAAATGTGCTATAAAATACACAATTGAATTTTTTCAGTTATAAAGAAGAATGAAATAGTGCTGTTTGCAAAAGCATGGATATAAATCGAGGTGATTATAAATTACGTCTGTCTCAAACCGATAAACATCACATTTTCCTCCCGGGCACACCTCCTAACTTCTGCAGGGAGGCTGCCGCCGCCATTGGGGATGGAGACCAAACACGTACTATTTTCACACCTGCGTTCTGTTTAAACCTGTGTGTTTGGAAAACAGTTTGAAATACAGTGTTTTAGCTCCACATTTTTAGGGGTGAAAGCCAGGAATATGGGGAAAAACAGCCTCTGTGGAAAGTTCACAGTTGAGGCTACTTGGGTATCTGAAGCAAGAAAGCTGTAGCTTCCCACGTTCTCGCACGGGCACGGTGGGTTGGCTTCCGCAGCGTGCATCCAATAAGAAAACAGGTACTGAGCATGGGCGGAGTCTAGAAGCCTTAGCGGTGCCGCAGAACCCCGACTTGCAACATTACAAATCAAGGAAGAGTGCAAACAAACTGAGCTCCAGCTACTAAAGCAGGGTCAAAGTCCCTTCCTATGAAAAGTTAAGTCTGATTTGAAATCTTTGCAATATGGATTTAAAGCCTCATGTCGTCCGGACGCCCACCTGTATCTTTTTGGCTCTCCTTCCTTGTAGGACCTTCCTTTTCAAACCTCTCCAGTTTGCTGGCTCTTCTCTCCGACTGACTTGGTCTTTTTAACTTGGAATACTTCGAGGGCTTCACCAGTCTATAAGACGCTATCTGGTGGTCACTCTGGATGGCGTAAACCACAACAGTGTCGCTTTCCAGTGGGTCATGAAATCTGAAAGAAAAAAAAATAGAACGGGTATTTTCAATAGTTACTATTTTGATCATTTTGCAATGATCACATATTACACCAATATCTTCATGAACTGCTCAAAATTTAGCCATACCTATGGCGTTAGGGTGCTATGAAATTTGGGCTGGACTTGATTAAAGGGCAATAAAAATGCTTATAGTGAAAGTACTAAACATTCCATTATTAATAAATACAACATCAAATTTTTGCTAATATGTGGTAAATAAAAAATTATAGGTAGGTTCCAACTTGCTGGAAAGCAGATCACAACAAACTGAATATCTGTTATCTACTGCATTCTAGATAACAAGTTCTATGTATCATGCAAGAATTAATTGAATAGGAATATATAAATTGTATACAAATGTAAATATCTGTGTGCTAGTAAGGAATTCCTAAGCTAAAAAGCAGGAAAAAAACTAACATTTACTTACCAAAGACATGAGAAATTTTACTTCATTAAGATATTTAAAACACATTTCGTTTTCTTAAGTTCTATGGTGTAAGTGCTAATGAGATTTGTTTGTACACAGCCACTATTAAGTGAGCAGACTTTGGAAGGCTGACTATAAGGGTAGTTCTCAAATGCCTGCCAACAGAATGGCTGAATTCTGATGTCAGAGAGAGATGACTTAGTGGCTAAAAAACGCTCGTTACTCCCGTAGAGAACTGGAGCTGAGCTCTGAGCACCTACGATAGGCAGCTACATTATGGATAATCTTGGACATAAATGCATGAGAGAAGCTAGATGCAAATAAAAATCATACTTAGCACTACATTTATATGAGTTCACAGATAAAACTGACCTATGATAATAACGATTCCTTATCAGAGAAAAGGTATTAGCTGAAAGGAGCCACGAGGGTATATTACGAGAGTAACATAAATGTTCTTTATCTTAATGGGAATCATGGATCTATGTAATGGTGTCATGTCAGAGAAAGTATTAGGCTGTTCAATTAAGATATGTGCACTTCACTGTCTATGAATCAAATCTCAATAAGCAGCAGTTTCTTCTGAGAAGCTGAACTGGCATGTGGAAGTGGCTGCATAGGAGCTGGGTGCACAGAAGCACGCTGTCTTCTGAGAAGCTGAACTGGCATGTGCATGTTTTAACTGGGCATAAAACAAATAATTTGTCAAAGTAGTAATGAAATAGTCATGTAAATTTTAAAAATATAATTGTCACCCAAATTCCTAACGTATCCCTAGGAGTGAGCCGACAGCACAGGAAGACCCAGCCGCACCAGGGGGGCTGCTTGAGGTGTCGGCTCGCTCCCTGGCGACTTCATGAGATGGTTCATCTGGTCACCTCGCAGGCATCGCTACACACAACCCTAAAAGTACACTTTCAAACGTCTTAACTCGCAGGAAAGATGTACCTGTTCTGGAGCTTCTTCAGGCCGAGTTCATATTTCTGTTTTTCCCAAGCTAATTCATTTTCCACCTCCTGAATTTTGAGAATTGTTTTCTTATTGATTTCAGCATGAATTGTGGCATCAATATTGAAATCCTGCAGATAAGTTGATCTGTTCATTGAAAAGGCTCTTATTTTGTGTCTAAATTACATTGTGTGTGTGTATATGTGTGTGTGTGTGTGCATACACATACCTATGTGTGTCTGTGGAAGCCAGGTGCCATTCTACAAAAGTCATCCACTTCATTTCCTGAGACAGTCAATCCCTGGGCCCTGGAGCTTGCTGATGAAGCTGACTAGCCAGCAGGCCCCAGGTATGTCAGTCTCTGTGTACCAAGTGCTGGCATTATAAGCATGCCCCACCATGCCTGGTTTTTATGAGAATGTTGGGGCTTGATCTCAGGTTCTCATATTGACTAAGAAATCTCTTTAACCCCTTGATTAGACTCTTAACAATAATTCTGTTCAGGAAATAGCTGAAAATGAAATAAAGGGGCTGGAGAGATTGCTCAGTGGTTAAGAGCACTTGCTGCTCTTGCAGAGAACCTGGGTTTGGTTCCCAGCACCCACATCTTGATTCACAACCATCTGTAACTCCAGTTGAAGGGAACTGAAACCCTCTCTGGCCTCCACAGACATTAAGCATGTACATGATGCACATATATGAGGCAAGGGAACCCTAATAGATAGAAAACAAAACTTTTGAAAAATGAAAACGTAGCCCAATAACTAACAGGTATATTGAGTTTTACAGAAAAGTCACAAAAGAAATAATGAATATAAAATTGACTTAAACTCTTCTGCGATTGCCCTTGTAGCTACAGCTATACCGCTGTCTTTTAGAAGCCTTGTGGCTCAACCCAGGCGATATTTCCCATAGAGCTAATGAATTATTAAAAATTAAATGACAAAACCAAACTCTACATGCACCTTCCCAACAGAGAAGCTAGGTTCCAGCCAGCGTTTTTATTTTATCACATTACTGAATACAGAAAAAGAACATCAGAGAGGCAGCCAAGACCAGCAATCAACTTTTGTGCTGCATAGGTTCACTGGCTTCCATCCCAACTGTGTCAAGTTTCATAGTCCTTGAGGTGGTGAAAATACATATACTGGTCAGGTAAAAGAAGATCTAAGGATGATGTCCTAATTTTTTTTCTGTCTCTTTGACAAATACCACAACCAAAGCAACTTGGGGGAGGAACAGGATGATTTAGCTCATACTTCCAGGTCATAGGTCATTAATGACGGAAGTCAGGGCAGGCACTCGAGCAGGAAGCAAATCAGGAATGGCAGGGGAATGTTGGTTACTGCTGGTTCTCTACCTCACACTCAGATTTCTTATATATCCTCAGATCACCTGCTTAGGGATGGTGGTCCCTGCCCGCCATGGTGGACTGAGTTTGCTTCCATCTGTCTCCATCAAGACAGTGTCCCACAGATGTAGCACAGACCAGTCTCTTCTGGGAAATTCCTTAGTTGGAACTCAGATGACTTGGGACTGTGCTAAATTGACAATGGATGCTAACTTTGACAAATGATTTCTCTGCATTCATTGTTGCTAACAAAACAGTAGTACTACTCCCAAAATGACATGTTCAAACAGAAGCCAATCATTTAGACTCACTTTCCGCTGAAACTGCATGTGCCCCGGTAATTCTTTATTCATCGCTAACAGTTTCCAAAATTCATTCCTCAAAGATTTGATTTGCTCTCTCTTCATGGCTTTTATTTCTTCTACTTCCTTCATTAACTTATCATATTCTCTTTTCCTTCTGGCATTCTCAATACTTAAAGCAAAAAATGTAAAACAACAGTCATTTCAGCGACAGAAATGGCGTAAGAGACAATTAGCATTCAATAACTTGGAAACACATTTGTCACAGTCAGCTTCTGCAAAGGGTCAGTTTGGTAAAATCCTAGGTCTGATCAGTAGTTATCAAATGTTCCATACCTGTAGGCTTTGGGATCTTCAATGTCTTCTGGAATGGGCTCTGACTCAATCCCAAACTGTAGGAAGAAGCAAAACATCAGCTTGAAACAATTGTGGTTAGATCACTTACTGTCTAAGACCAAGCCAGTCGAAATCCCATCATGGCTGGAGGAAGGGCCCCCAAGGCCTCACCCTTGGCAGAGGAGCTCCTGGTAATATATGGATGGAGACTGACTTTCCTGTGTGGACTTGGTTGATAGGAGGTTGCCCATGTCCCCAGTGGGTGGCCCCACAGCCATGTGGATACGGGCAGCACCAGATGAACTTAGGGGGTTATTAATAACAATATTTATTTTAAAAGGACATGACATGGGAAGGGAGACAGGGAGGGGGACAATGGATGGGGTTTCAGGGAGGCAGTGATGAATGGATATGAACATTATAGAAGTGCATGAAGGTTTCAAAGAATAAACGTAAATTTTTTAAAAAGAAATCCTGGGGTGCTTTGTTCTAGGTGTGTGAGTCAACGGAAAATACAATTTCCTTCTTGGGAAGTAAAGCCTGATTCCAAGTCATATCTGTTATTGACTAGACTAGAGTGGCTTAGGCTTGCTGCCTGCTTTCTAGAAGCAAAGATAAACCTTTGGGAGGTAAGAGCAACACGCCAAGAATCAAGGTAACCCTTGAGTTTTTCACATAAAATGTCTAGGGCTCAATAAAAGAATAACTAGGTATGCTGGAAGGATAGAATTTGATTGAAAAAAATCAAAAGACAGAGCAATGAAACAGAGTGACAGGAGATATTAATGAGGAAATCTTAAAAATATGCTTCGACATGGCGGACAATGAAGGCTGATGAGAAGCCAAGGACAATGGCACTAGGTTTCCATCCTAATACATGAACTGGCTTTGTGGGAGCTTAGCCTGTTTGGATGCTCACCTTCCTGGACCTAGATAGAAGTGGGAGGACCTTGGTCTTCCTGTAGAGCAGGGAATTTGGACTGCTCTTCAGTATCAAGAGGGAGGGGGAATGGACTGGGGGGAGGAGAAGAGGAGTGGGGATAGGGGGAGGAGAGCGGGGGGGGGGGGGGAGTGGGCAATATGTGGGAGGAGGGGGAGGGAAATGGGAAACGGGGAGCAGTTGGAAATTTTAATTAAAAAAGAATAAAAAAAATGAAAAAAAATGCTTCGAGACAGTTCTGATTAATATGTTAAAGAAAGGTGAAGGCACTGCTGAAAATTTTAGAAGTCTATTGGAAGTTATTAAGAAGTAAATAATGGAAAAAGAAAATATAGACCTGAAAAATATTGCCCATTTTGAAGAAAAAAAAGAAACATTGTCTAAGAGAGTGATCATTTAAGAAAACCTGATGCAGTAAGGAGCTGTATAACTTTAATAATAATAAGAATTCAGTGCCATTAATTTTTGATACAGAAGCAACAACAAGTCAAAATTATAATACTGTGAGAAGACTAGATTATAAGGGATAGGTTACAGATACTGTGGATTATTGTCAAGAAGATTATATTAAAAGGTTAATGTGTCTAAATTATTCTCAATACTTAAAGACTTTAAGATTATATCATCACTTTATTTTAATGTCAGCTATTATTATTCATCAATTAATTGGCTAATTGTTTACATACCCTGGGAGATGGCACTTTGGCTTTGGCTATCTTCTCAGCCATAAATTGAGAATAAACGTTGAAGACAAAGATATTACCATCTGCCCCAGCAGTCACCAAGTACTGATCATCGAAACTAGCAGCAATGCTTTTAACACATCCGTAGTTATTGTCATGCACATTGAAATGCCAGTAATCCTGCAAACTGGTCAGGGAGGTATCACCCTCATTTAGGACATACACTCGAATTGCTCCATTTCTCATTCCACAGAACATCATAGTCTGGTTAGAACTAGGAGACAGAAAAGAGTAAAGGATTATTCTCATAAACTGGAAAATTACCTTTATTTTCTACCTATGCATAGGGAGCAGAGGAAGCCCTGGATGAGTGACGTTCTGAGGTGATGTGTATTGAGACACGGACATGGCTTGTTGAGGACTACAAGGCCAATTGACCCAAGGGAAATTGGCCAAGCCCTTATCCACCTGGCCAGGCTCAAGATGAATGGCAAAGCTTTGCTTGAGGTTTGAGGATGAATATGTATGAAGGGCTGATCAGTGAGTTTAAAATCAATCAATCAATCAATCAATCAATCAAACTAGATCTGTTGCTTCCTCCCCCAGGTGTTTACAGCTAGAGCCCGCAGGTCAATAGAGATCCTACCAAGGTGAGCCCCCTCTCCCGGTGTTAGACCTAGTAAACATGTTGACATCCCAAGTTTACTTGGTAGTGGTAGCCTTAGAGAATCCCATCTGATCCCATCTTCACTGTATGTGTATCTACATGTCTGTCCTTTCTTCATTCCCTCACCATCCCCTGCCAGGGTTCTAAGACCCAAGCCAGGTTTTAAAGGTCAGAGGATGTAGTGGCATTTCAGTTGTATTCTGATAAAGACCGCCTGAAGATCAGAGAGTAAAACAGTCCCACTGGCCAGCCTTACAGACCAGGTTATGGTAACACACACCTTTAATCCCAGTAGCCACAATGACATGCACCTTTAATCCCAGTAGCCACACTAGTTGCCATAGAAACCAGACGATGCAA
The DNA here is from genome assembly GCF_950005125.1 of Chionomys nivalis. Taxonomy (NCBI): domain Eukaryota; kingdom Metazoa; phylum Chordata; class Mammalia; order Rodentia; family Cricetidae; genus Chionomys; species Chionomys nivalis. Next base: position 46,830,630 of record NC_080088.1, on the reverse strand, counting down.
GCCTTTAATCCCAGCCCTAGAGAGGATTATAAAACGGGAGAAAACATCTCTCAAACACAGTCTCATTCTGGAATTCCAGGAGGCGGGATGGCCATTCCAGACTGAGGCTGAGGTAAGAGCCAGTGGCTGGCTGTTTTGCTTTTTGAATCTTCAGGTTGAACCCCAATTTCTGACCCTGAGTTTTTATTAACCATGCTTCAAGAGGACAACTAGTGGGGGTTGGTTTTCTTTTTACAAATATGAGTCCCAGGGATTGAACTCTGGTCGTCAAGCTTGGCCATTGGTACCTTTACCCACTGAGCCATACCACCTGCCAAATAATGTTTTAAATACCAATGACGTTAAGAACGAAGCTGCGCACCACAAAATGCATATGCTCAAGTCTGAGATCCAGGACTCCAGAGTGGAACTAAATTGCAAGTTAGGGACTTGTGAAGAGGCAAGTAAACTAAAATGAGAGCGTAAGGAGAAATCCGAATCCATCCAGTCCAGCTGCTGTCCTTGCAAACAGTGCCGCAGAGTGGCGCTAGGGATACCTTGCGCATGGGAAAGGCCCAGTGAGGGAACAAGGCAGCTTTGAGAACGCCACGGATCGACTTCATGAGGAACTGCATTTATCAACACCTTGAACTTGGAACTCCAGGCTCCACACTGTGAGAATGTTAAGTTTCTGCCACTTGAGCCAAACAATGTGGGGTGGCTTTGTCACAGGAGCGGTTGTGAGCTAACACAGAAGGATGGGGAGGAAGAGCCGTTTTGAAAACTGGAGCTAGTCTCCAGGCCTCGGAACAACGACTGGCGTCCGTGCTCCGTTCTCAGTTATTAAATGGAGAGCAGTTCAGTTTATCATTGCTCCAGAATCACTGCACGCCTGGTCCTTTGGTAGCTTACCATGCAGACACGTCTTTCTACGTACATGAAGACAGATCCATGTGAGAAACAAGAACCGTGATATCATACCTGGCACCAATCCTGCGGGGCTTAAATAATCTTAAGGCTATGCCTAGCTTTAATTCTGTTTGGCTCATTTGATTAGTTTAACCAGATACCATGTGTGTTTCCCTTCACGTGAACAGATCTTTAAAAAGTGACAATTCCATTTGCAATGGTTACCGCTGTCAGCTTGAAAGAATAGTATCTCTGGGGAAATGGTGCAGGGAATACCTGTAAGGAATTATTCGATCATTTTAATGGAGAAGGGGAAAAGCCAGCATAATTGTGTGTGGCACCATGTCCACGACAGGGGAGTCTGGAGTGTATAAAATGAAGAAAGTAGGCTGAACGCTAGTTTGTATACATGGCTCTCTCCTTCTGACTTCAGACATCATGGGATCCCGCTGCCTGACCACGACCTTGGATATGACCTAAAATAGACCCCTTCTCTCTTGGGATGTTTTGGGGTGCTTTAGTATAGCAATGGGAAAATAAACCCAGGCATCCAGGGTACACAAAGACACAGGTGCTAAAATCCTTTTTAAAGTTCTCTTCACCTGAAAGAGAATGTTTGGATGGGATTGTCCTCTGTATCCTCAAGAAGGCGGTAATCAAATGGTTCATCCTCCTGCTTCTGGAAATTAATGCCAATGACGAACGGGGGAAACTGACAGTGATAGAGAAAGCCAGAATCGTAGTTGCCCTGGAGGACAGAAGAGAGCAAAAGGTGCTTTGTGAGCAGAGCACACACCTGAGTCCCTGGGGGGTTCGTTCCATTCTAATTTAAAATGCAAAACAATGCTTTAAAGCATCCTCTCTATAGGATCTCAATAGTTAGAGGTAGGTATTGCTTCTACATCTCCCGTGCCCATTAATATTCAATTATGTAATTATGATGATGATTAGCTTCTACTTAGAAGTCAGCCCAAGAGAGATTTCCCCTCTGAGTCTCCGGTGAACTGTATTTTACAACTTGAGGGGGTATTCTGCATAAACAGTGTTTCAAACCACCAGCTTTTTAGATCATGCTTTTCACAGTTCCTCTGCAGTTTGGGGTAACTTTAAACACTATTAATTGTTCAGGAAAGGCAGCATGGGAAAAATACATCTCACTACACAAGGAGAAGACTACTAATAATTTGTAGCAGCTACATAGTTCTAACCTATTTTCTTTCTCTATGTGGATGGGACCATTCATAAAGGAAGTGAATTAAATGTTCTGGACATCTATGCATGAGATAAATGAGCAAATAACAAAGAAAAAGTAACAAAATGATTAGCCTGAAACATCAGGAAACTGAGTTTTCACTCTGGCCAGTGCAGACTGGATTGTTTCAGATAACCTTGCCCAGTGGAGATAACCAGAAAACACACACACACACACACACACACACACCATGTTTGAAAGCTTTGGGAGGCACCCATGCTTCAAGCCCTATTTTTTAAATAGAAGAAAAATCAAGAGTAAGCTACACACAGTGCTGTTTTCCTGCCTGAAGCAGACAAGTGGGAGATCAGAGGCAAAAAAGTTGAACTAATCTACCTGCAGTTTCGTGGGCATATTGCAAGGCTAGCTTTTCCTGCTCCAACGAGAAGGGGACATTGGAAATATGCTTTGCACTGGATTGTACTGAAATCCTAGACTTCCATTGCTAGGGAGATGATAGGGATGGGGGGCGGTTGTGGGAGCTGCCGTTAATTTGCTTTATGGTCAAACGGCTTTCTAGATATTTGCTTACACCCAGAAATTTAAACTACTTTTTACTTTGCTCAGAGAAATCTTCCCATATTTAGGGAGGGCGTGTGTGTGTGTGTGTGTGTGTGTGTGTGTGTGTGTGAAGAAAATTTTGCAATATACTGGGTAAATGTTTCATGATAGACTACACGGTACATAAATGGAGGAGACATAACCTTCCACACACATTGTGACCCTCTCTTGTATCAGTCTTTGTGACATCCATTACTCTTCTTTATTTTGATTGGGGTGGAATGAGGCCACCTAAAAACATACAGATTCCTGTCAATCAAATGCCACACAGCATGCACATTAGCAGAGCGACACTGTACAGTGCTGCCACAAAAGCTGCTGTTCTCAAACTCCAAACCAAACCAACAGCAGCAGCCACAAAAGAGATCCAGGGGGAGGACCTCTTTGGTCCAGCGACTCTTGAGTCTTTCCCCCTTTGGTGTTCCTGAGCAGGTGAGTTCAGAGCTAAGTGCCAACAGACACAAAGGGAAGATGTATTTTAAAGTGATGCTAAGAGGATATTTAAATGAAAAACCTGTAGCTTATATTAAAACTCACAGCTGCATCAATAGTTAAAAATTGAATTCTCAACCTGTTAATAATGAGTGTGGTGGAGTGTGGTGGAAAATAGTGATGCTAAACAGGACTGGACAAGGGCGAGGGAAAGTCTTGGAATTTTTACTCACCAATGACACCCAGAACTTCCCTGGCCCCGAGTAAAAGCCACAGAGGATGGGAGAGGGGGTTGGTGGGATGAAGATCTCAGGTAGCGGCTCCTCTTCCTCTTCCTCCTCTTCCTCCTCCTCCTCCTCCAGTAATCCCTCTTCTCCGAATTCTTCCCTCTCCTCTGCAAGCCTCTTCCTCCTTGCTTCTTTCTCCTTCTCCTTCAACTGCTTTTGTTTTTCCCTCCTTTCAATTTCCATTAATCTCTTTTTTAAAAAGATAGTAGGCATTTAAAAAAAAAAACAAACGTGTTATTCTATGATTGAGCAAGACAAAATTTGTAAAAGGAAGATGGGTTCTAGAAACACTTAGAGTTCAGATAGAGAACAACACCATTTACACATAATTACTCTTTGGTGATATATTTTTATCATTAAAATTCAAATCTTTGTGATGAGCATCATTTCTGCTTAATCTCCTTGGTACTCATTTTATTGGAATTATTTTATCATTCTTCCTATAAGAGGAGGAAAGTGCTGTCTTTTTTTTTTTTCTCTCAAAGTCTGTCACTGTCAACCCAGGAACCATGTGGCAATGAAGAAACTTGTTTCCAGCTCCTGGAACCCTGTGATGTAGGCACTCAGTATCACCAACTGCCCAATGTAGAGTCTCCCAACACTGGCGGCCCCACCTCCTATTTAGAGAACTCACTTCCCAGTTTATATGATTTCTTCACACCAGTCCTTTCTCCAAAGGCATCGCAGTGGCTCAGACTGGTGTGGCTTAGTTGTCATCTAAAGAGACCCAAACTCTGGTCTAGCTTCTTCTGCTACAGCCTGCATGCTGCCATTCCACCGTTCCTCACCTCCTGGAAACGCTGAGAACTGTCTGCATGGTGCCTCTCTAGGGTCTCCCACGTTATTACCCCTCTCTTCCTCTCATTCTCTGTCTTCCCATCCTCTGAAGACTCGTTTTCACTCTGGCAGCCATTTTTAACCCCCTCATCCCTCCACACCCTGAAGTTCCTTTCTTTCTTTATACTTGGGTTTTAGTTGTCTATCCGCTGCTGCTGCCTTCTGCTACAGTTAGCCACCTTCCTGCCAGGGTAAAGTCTCCTTCAGGCCACGTTCTGTTTTCCTTTGTTTCACGTGTGTTCTCCTAGAGTCTCATATAGGGTTTTGCATCTCCAAATGCAAGAAAAGAAGGGAGAGAATGTTTCAAGGACATCTCATACCAGAATCTTCGATTTGATACTTGAGAAGTGGAAGCATCTGAGGACAATGTCCTGGATTTCATAGGAGACCACATCGTGGTCATCCATGTCCTTAATGGTTGGACTCTGACATTCAAGGACGTAGCCATTCTCGCAGATGGTCATCAAGGTGCTTTCAGGCTTAAACAGAAAGTTACGAATATCATTTACATATAGGCAAATTTTATAAGTTCAGAAAGCTAATAAACCAGGGAAAATATAACTATCATTTTAAAAGACACTACACCACTGTAGTTATTAGTAAAAAATCCTAGTAACTAATGATTACCATACCATTAGTATTAGTTATTATTATTTAATGATTAATCATTAGATTTATATTTGTTTCCTTTAGAGATACCACAATTTATCTCTTTAGCCAAATACACGGTTGTGAAACCTGTCAGCCTAAAGGGCAGAATGTTTTAGTGGGAAATGCTGAGGAAATCTGTGCTGTGAATGACTTCTCAGCCCTTGACAACCCATCTCTGCCTTCCTAAGGTAATTTAAACGTGGATGCTCTCAAGGTCTCTGCCCTCTTTCCAGTTCTCTTCTCTCTCCGTACTTGCGCTTCAGGAAGTCCTGAGCTGTGACATCCGCTCACACAAAATAAGCCCCAGATTGGTCTGTACAGCACAGGACTTTCTTTTGCCCTGAACATCTGGCAAATCCCCCATCTCGATATAATTTGTTGTTTATCTTCCACATACTCAACATTTTGCTATGTGCTAGAGACAGGACCATAGGAAAAGCTGCTGTCCGCACTCCCATTACAGAATTTGGCTCCAAAGGGAGTGCCTGACAGTTATCAATTCACAGAGATTAAAGTAAATTGTAATTGTTGTGCATGATTTCCCGAGAAGGTGGCATCTATCTGGAAGGAGTAGCTAAATAAGACATTTTATAAAATGAGTGGAGGTGTGAGCACTGTGCTGTAAAGAGGAGATACTGTGGCCAATGTCCTGTGGCGCGTTTGAACTTTGGGAAAACGGGCTCAGAAAGCATCAGCTAGAGCAAAATGGCAGGAGAGAGAGAGACAGGGCAGGGCACTAAGGGGTTGAACACCGACTGGCTGAAAAAGCTGCGAGAGCTGGGAGCAGAGAAGCACTAGCATTAGAAGAAGAAGATATTTTAAAAGGGAAGGAAAGGTCAATGGGGTCAAACTTTGCTCAATATCAAGGAAGATAAGAATGAGAAATCAGGTGGGCATTAGTGGTGCCTTCAGAAGGGCTGCCTGGTGGAATCAGAGAACTAGAAGGCAGGCAGGAGCCACGGAAGGATGGAGCGGTAAGGAAGGCAACGGTGTCCTGGGATGGTCAAGCCTCCTTAGGTGCTGAAGAGGGAGATGGGCAATAGCTGCAGAACACAGGATCAGTGGATTTGCTTTCTGTAAGTGGTGGAGACTACCGCTGAAAATTACCCAGTGAGCAGCAGGTAAGGCTAAATTTATATGCCAGAAAAGTGAGAGAAATACTAGAAAACACTGAAGGAGGGATTCTAATCCAAGACAGGAGGCGGAATGACCACTAAGTAGGAAGAGGGGCGGCTCCTCTTGTAAAAGGAAGAAGAGGGGGGAGACAGAAGTAGAAGAGTCTGTTGGTAGGGCCCTGGCCTTCCTGGGAAGTGACGCCGAGGACGAGAGTGGCAGGAAGCCATCTTGTGTGGGAGAAGGCATTGATAAGAGTCGCCTCAGGAGCTGCGGAGAATTCACTTACATCCCTGTATTCTGGGGGAGCTAGAAATCTTCTGTGACAAATGGTTATCTCCTGCAGTCTTTGGCTGACACTGGTGGCAAATTTGTTGGGGCAACTTGGGGGTGGGTTTTTGCCACATAGTAATGGAGAAAGTGCAGCCCAAAGTTGGGGGATGGGGAGCCTGTAGCTGCCAGACCCTGAGATTTACTCTCGAGGATCAATACTAATGACTTACGTGACTGGCTGGGGACCACATCAGCTGGCAGACAGGACCGGGGGTGTTAAAATAACCGATTGGCTTGTACTCCTTTTCCACTTCAAAAAAGAAGACAGTTTGATCTTTACTCTAGAAAAAAAGAGACATGTACAGCCAATATATATTACTATGACAGCAAAGATTTAATATCATGTGGTCTATCTGATTTATACTTATAGACACAATGGTCACATATTCTAAATTAATATGATATATATATATATATATATATATATATATATGATTTCAAATGTTTGTTCATTTTCCCAAGTGTTTCAGTTCGTAGTTCTAGAAATGTGATTACCATATATATGTGTTTACACACACACATATATGTAATCCCTAAAATAATTCCACACTGCTTCTGCATACTTCTTATATCCCATAGATTGTAGACTTGTTTCCTTTATCTGAAGTAGGCTTTTGTTGAGGATTGCATTTAGGGGGTATAAAGGATCAAAGCAGAGCCCACTAGAAGCTAGATAAGAGCTCTCTCACCTAAATTATACCCTCACCTAAGGTGGCCCTCTGTAAGAACACACCCATGTTATAAACTAGGGACTGGAAGGATTTCGTCAATGTGATTTCCAATTGAAATTTTCTACTCATTTAAAATAAGCATTACAACTTATAAGATTATTCTCATGTATTCTATACATACTGCACTGAAAAAATGTGAATTAATTTTAGTAAATAAGGCACGATGGAGTAGGTGGACTCAAAAGGGAAGCTAGACGTGCAATTCCAATAGGAAATGAGAGAGAATTCTGCACTTACTCCAGTGGCTAGGATCTCCCCATCACGATCATAAGCTAAAGCCGTGACTTCAGCAGTATGGGGCTTGAAGACTTGTTTCAAGTGTAACTCCGCATCTAAGATTTTCTTTCGTCCTGCAAAAAGTGTAACTCCTTTCGGTTCATAAAGTTCAAGAAGCCGAACAACACCATCTTGGAATCCTATGACAAGCTGTGCAGCGGAGAAGCTCACCTTGGGGGACAATCAAACACAGGGACTTGGATTTAATTAGGAAATTCTCAGTCCACCCCCCCACCTCCCCCCCCCACACACACACGTCCACATCTTGTTTCAGTTTTGGTAACGGGGCACTGGCTTGCCTTTGCAACTCTTGGTTCCATGTTATGGCAACTTCCGTCGATTACAGGGTATTTATCTATTATAACCACAAGCAAGGCAATCTATGGCGAGTCAAGCTTCCAGTGAGCAAACCCTCACAGCGTGTCTGCCTCCTGGGTAAGAGGCATCTGTCACCAGCAGTTCAGGGTAAACACAAATAGACTGGATGTCCCCCATTAACATGCACGTGAGTATGAAATATGAGCTAACATAGGTGACAAAGGAAAGAAGCATAGCCACTTAGAGCGGTTAGGTAATAAAGCCAACCTGGACTGAGGACTTTCCTAAGGCAAAGATGGTGGAGCTGAGATTGGACTGGTACCAGGTCACGAACTAACTTGATACAAGAAGGAGGAGCAAGAACCTTTGAGACTGGAAAGAGCCTGTGCAAAGGTCCAGTGTCAAGAGAAAGCAGCCAGACTAGAGGGGAAAAGCCACGTTACCATAAGAGCTGGAGGGAGAAACTGGAAGACACCAGGACACAGGATATCTTACACGGTACACTGAAAATAGTCTTTATCCAAACAATAACGGAAAGCCAGATCTGCAGCATGCCTGAACCAATTTCTCTGTGATTTCATCCCCAAACGATAATAATTAATTACTCCCCAAATAGTTCCATGTTGTGCCAAAAGCATGGTTGCGTGGACAGACAATAGCTCAGATGCAGTTGCATGGTTTCTTTGCAAAACAGAGCTGTTTTATGCCACAGAATAGATTTTCATCAAAACAAACGAACCTTTAACAGTGAAATCAGGAAATGATTTTCGCAGTGTTCTACGTAAAATAAACTAACTTGAAACATTTATACTTCTAAAGTTCTGAGCTAGAAAAGAACTATATCTCATAAAATATCTCTAATACAGTATATTTTTCATTGTTTTTGTTAGAAGTTGATTAAAATAGCAGACTTACTGTTAGGGGCGCCCAAGTGACCGAAGTACCTCCTTGTCTGAATTTCATCTGGACCAAGGGAGTTTTGCTAGCAAAATCATAGATGCGAACAGAACCTACAGAAAAAAAAAATACACACACAGTTTTAAAAGAAACAAATTATAGACATAGTACTTCTTTAAACAATCTTGGCTCACTTTTTACAGGATTAAATGCTGTAACTCAGATCAACTGATAGCCTAACAGCTTTTAAAATTTATATTTAGTTTTTTTCTTTTTAATTATTTTTAAATGAACACACATAGTAGCTGATTTCCTTGTGGCAGGCTCATGCATACTAGTTTTAGTTGATCTTGCCCACACAACAGACATCATCTGCTCTCCTTCATCTCCTAGCCCCATCCCCACTGTCTCCACCTTTCCCCAGTACTGGTCCTTTCACACCCACGTCACATGTGTTCTGTCACCCTCTCCATCTCTTCCCTTAGAGTTTCTTTTTCTCCATCTCATGGGCTCTCTGATAGTTTGAGAAGAGACACAGGTTGTGCTTGACCAACAAAATGTGGATCTTTGCTCAATCAACATGATCATAAATATCCAAAGTCAAGAGAAAAGAAAGGGCGTGCCTGTGGGTACTAAAATGAATAGTATTTTATAAGTAATTTATAATTATGTCTTTATTCTAATCTCTAATTTTGTCTGCTGCTGTCTGTGCACTTCCCTCTCCAAAATCCATCTTGCTTATATTCAGCAGGTTTCTTTTTTGAAAGAGTATTCAAACATTTTAAATAGCACATGCTTTAAATTTGCATACAAACAAGGCCAGATATATTGTCACTAAGAGTTCCCATTTACAAGACCAGAGAGATGGCTCAGACGGGGAAGTGTCTGCCGCACAAACATGAGGACTTGAACTGGGATCCCCAGCATCTGTGAAAAAGCCAGGCATGGTGGAACATGCCTGTAACCCCAGAGCTGGGGAAGCAGAGACAAGAGAATCCCAGAAGCTTCTTGGCTGGCTAGTCTAAACATTTGGTGAACTCAAGGTTCAGAGACCATTTCAAAACATAGGGTAGAAAGCAATAGAGGAAGACACCTGAGGTCACTCTTTGACTACCACATACATACACACCAGAACACGTGTACATATACATGAACATGAATGCATGCACAACACACAGATGCAGACATACATCAGAACACATGTACATATACATGCATGCACGACAAACACACACTAGACATAGATACACATACATGAACATGCATGCATGTATAACACACACAGAGGGTTAGGGGGTAGTTCATGCTTACAGTCCAAGGCAGTTGTGGCCATGAGATAAGTAAGAGGAGAAACAGCCAAGCCTTCAATACCTCCAGAATGGAAAGAGAAGAGGCATTCTGGGTCCTGGGTCTGAGAACAGACAAAGAGCATACCAGATATCAAATGCAGAATTAAATATAGAAATATAAATAGAATCCTGTAACACAATGGGTGGTGTTACTAGAAGACAGAATCTTTTAAAGTATGATATATTAGAAAAAGCGCTGAACTTCGTAATTAGAAAAACCAAATGGAGTCTTGGCTCTAAAGTTAATGACTGATTTTACACAGATCCCATCAAATGCCACTCCCTGGTCTTCCTGCCTGCCCGGTAGGGCAGGTGTGAGGATCACATGGGTACCCATGTGTTTAGGAGACGTGCAATGCAGAATGACATAGTCCTGTTTCCATCTGATCTAATGTGGAGAAAGATGGAACAGATTTTTAAAAGTATCAAAGAATTTTTGCTATAGCATTTAGGAGAAAATAAGGAAAATAGGCACTTACAATATTTGAAAAGCTAAGGTCAAGCTTCCATATGGCTCCACTGGCATCCTAAAAAATTAAATAGTTAATAATATTTCATCATTTTTAACGTTCACCAAATGAAAATTATTATTTCTGTGATTTGTTAAAATGAGGACCAACAATAACATCTAGTGCTTACATATATTATATAGTGTGATTGAAATATATTAAAAATATCTTCTACATATTTAAGACTATAAACATATACTAAGCAAAGCAATCACAGAATGTTGTAACATTCTGTAGCACTCTAGTCCAAACAATCAATTTTATTTCTATTTTAAGTTCATGCCCTGGTACAGTTAAAAAGCCAAAACAGAAGACTGTAACATACCTGAGCCAGCCAAAAGTTATTTCCAATTTCATTCATCTTTATCATTGAGAAGAGGTTGACATTCTTGTCTACTTGAAGTTCATTTATAGGCTCTATCTCCAACAATCCAGTGTCATCTATGACGTCAGCAGTATCTATTGTCTCAAAGTCCCAAATCTTACAAAATCAACAAGAAAGTAGTTTATAATACAACAACAACACCCCTACTATACCCCAGAGGTGAATAAACAAGAGGTGTCAGATAAGAGCGACTCTTTCTGGAGTTGTTGGCCCATGAAGCTCCATAGACCACCCAACATCACAGGCTATTGCCATTGCCCTTGATGGACCCCCAGAATTTGATGGTGAGACCCTGTTGCTGAAGATACCATATGCTTAAGTCACATAACATGGCAAAATCAAGTTGGTACAGATGTGAGAGCTTCATCCCTACAGGCTAGCTTTCGTGGTGCCAGAAAGTGCTGTTCATGCTACTGGAGGAGAAAAGCAAGCATCAGTCATACCCAGCTGTGGACCCTGAGAGCTATAGCCATGACTGGCCTGGGAAGACGTAGCCATTGGTGCAGAAGTGGCACAGGCATCATGGGAGTAACCAACTTTCAGGTTGGATTTAAGCCCCACTCCACAAGATGAAACTCATACCGGACACCATTATCTAGCTAAGAGTCTATGCCTAGAGAGGTTATAGGCTCTTAGAAAGCACCTACTACTAGTATGCAGTCAACTGGACATAGTAGTAGATCAACTTCCAAATGACTCACTCGTACACCTATAGATCAGTGCACATCTCAGTCTTCATCTGCAAAGCTTTATTTTCTTTTTATTTTCATTAATGCAATGACCTATAACTGGCCAAGGTATAGGGAGTAAGAGACTGTACAATGCTCATTCCTAAACAGAACATATTACACCCATATGTCCCCGTCTCCCCAAAAGGTTCGGGATTGTTGCAGAACATGAGATGGAGAGAAAGTAAGAGCCTGGGTGGTGGATAGCTATAAGGAAACCTTATCTTCTGGGCAGAAGCACAGCTGCAAATATGAACTCACAGCAGTTGGGACAACATGCGCAGAACCCACGCAAGCCCTAGCCAGACCAAATCCCAACACGGTGCGGGGAGTTAGGCACACAATACCACCCCAAGCCACAAAGCTATTGGTGGTTGCTAGCTTCCGGGAAGGGGAGAGACCGTTTTCTCTAAGTTGACCACCCTCCAGGGGAAGCTCATACATTGAAGAATATATGGACAGGGCAAATTGGTCTCAAGGAATTTAAGAGCTAGAAGGCCCCAGAAAACCATGCACCAAGAAGACTGCAAGGCAAATCACAGAGTTTAAGAACAGTGATGGTCTTATATTTGTCAGAATGGCTAATGTCAATGGCATGAATGACAAATCATGGTGGTATGGATTTGTAGCAAAGGGAGCACTCCTCCATTTCTGGTGGGAGTCCAAACTTGTCCAGCCTTGATGGAATCAATAAGGTGGTTCTCAGAAAATTTGGAACTGATTTACTGCAAAACCTAGGTGCACCATTTTGGACATATATCCAAAGGATGCTCTCTCTAACAACAAGAACACTTGCTCAAATATCTTCACTGTGGCATTATTCATAATTACCAGAAACTGGAAACAACGTTGATGTCCCTCAATGGAAGAATGAATAAAGAACAGGCAGTACATTTACAGAAGGGAATATTACTTGGCTGTTTGAAAAGTGATATCCAATTGCTATTGTAAGCAAATAGGTGGAACTAGAAAAAAATCAAGCTGACTGAGATAACTGAGATCCAGAAAGACGAAAAAAAAAAAAAAAGAACAGTGATGGTTCACAAAAGGTGCCATTGGGAAGCATAGGACAGAACAGCAGCCCAGGAGACTTGGGGAAGGACTGTACACACAGCAACCCCCATGCACACACCTCTGAGACTATCTCCCACTTGCACACGTTTAATCCCGGCCCTCAGGAAGCAGAGGCAGGCAGATCTCGGACAGCTCAAGGCCAGTCTGGTTGATATAGTGAGTCCCAGGCTAGTAAGGGCCACGGAGTGAGACCCTGTTTCAAAAAGAAAGTTCAGCATTTTCATTCCTTAGAAAATGCCCAGTGGGTGTTTTGAAAGGATCACTGTTTATGTGGTGCTAAGATGAGCTTTCACTATCGGAGGCTTCTGTGTCAACGCCTGAAGCACAAGAGCAAGAGATCCCTTCACAAACATTTCAAGTAATCTTGACAAGAATGCAAATACCTACTATATGAGCAATATTTAAAATGAGTCGGTCTTGGAAATAAGCGACCATCAATCCCCTTCACGAAGCAGCCTATAAGACAAAACCACCCTCGTGATCTGCAAGTCTTAAGTGAAGGGCTGCTGCCTTACCCTGACACAGCCATCTGAGCCAGCGGTAATAACTTCCCCCTCGTCCAGCATTATCTGGTTAATGGGACCCTGGTGACAAGACTTCATGCCAGTTCGACAGAGCTCCACCTTGATGAGGCTGCCTTCCCAAAGCAGCAGGTTGCCCCACTCCGATCCCGAGAGCACCTGGCGGGCGTGGAGAAAGAAGCGTGCATAAGAACTAAATACCTCCAGTTCCATCTCTATGTGCCTCTTTCCAGCACCCCGTGACCAGGAGGTACGTGAGTGGCAAGTTCTTCACGAGTGCTCGTTGTAGATTTCTGTTATGCAACTCTTAAGAGTGAGATTTGGGAGTTAAATGACTGGATCCAATGTGGATATTTAAAGTCTTTCATAGATGAGATTCTATTTCGAAGTGTAGAGTTGCCTGCTAAGCTACAAGGTCATTAACAAACTGGGCAGATTATAGCTCAGTTTCAAGCAAGGGAAATATTTGGGACTCTCCTTAAATTAATCTGTGTGATTCAACAGTTCCCAAAGAACATGCCATCAAACATTGGTTCTCAGAAGACTTAATGAATCTAATAATAAGTAATACTTATGGTGTATGGGCTTTGTGCCAAGTATTGCCTGAATACTTTATTGACATTGGTATTTAGTGCCCAAAGCCACATGCACTAGGTACCATATGCAGCTGTACATATGACTGCTTTATTTTTCTAGCTAAAGGTTTGGTCTCACTTCCACAAGGGGATCACGTGAGCCAGGGGTGACTCTGACCTTATCTCCCTGTTTTACACAAGAGAAAAATTAGTGAAAACTGAAACACAAACACTTCAATAACGTGCCCTTAAGTTTCCCCGAGGAGCGAAGATTCTGGTTCGAGAGCTGTGACTCAGAAGTGCCCGGCCTGACAATACTATCTCAGAAGCAGGAAGCCAAGGAAAACTAGCAGGCGCATTTATTTATTTTTCCCAGATCCTTGTGCATCTTAGACTAGAAGAGCCTGATTTCCGCAGAGCCTTACTGTAGACTGAGGCACCGTGGGAAACTCGGGGGTAGCCTCTCCCCTTCTCATCCGCAGGAGCTGATGGCTTTAGCTCCGTCTTCCTCGCTAATCTTGCCTCACTTGCCTTTGTGCCTGCTGTTAGGCCTCAGCTCACAGTAGTGGAGTCTTGGGCTTGTTTTTTATATGAGTGTTTTCTTTGATGAACACTATAATCGTGTGCATTTACTCCTGCAGTGTGATAACTTGGTCCACATATACAGTGATGGTCAGGTCAGGATTATTAGCATTTCCTTCTCCTTCAACACGCATCGTATATGTGTGCGGGGGAAGCTTTGCATGCCTGTCTCAAGTTCTTCACTAAACAGTCAAGAAATGGTTGTGCACATTAGAAGACAGCTCTCCTGTGTATTTGTACTTTGACCGCCATTGTCCAATCTCCCTCTGTCTCCCTCCCCTTTGCTAACCTCCAGGGACCGTGGAGGCTTGTACCTCAACCCAGATGAAATTAATTGTTCAATGGTTACAGTTGCCTAAAGTGACCAAATTCACAAGGCATTCTTTTCTGAACCATTGGTCATACACAGCCAGCTTTCTTTTCCATTGGTCCTCAGAGCAGGACGTCCCCGCCCCCGTCAGCTCTTTTATTTCTATGATTGTAATAGCTTCCTTCCTAGCTCATCATTCCAGATTTCCCCCCTGACAGCCTACCAGGAAACTTATGACCACATATATCTACTGCTTCTCCCGATGCGCAATGATTCTGCTGGTCTATTAGACTCCTCACACACTCTAGGGCCCAAACACGCTTTTCAACCAAACTGTCCAATCTTTCCCAGCATGTCTTAACCTGCTGCTCCCTCTAGATCCCTGATATTCATTCCTGACCCTGAATATTTCCTTCTGTGGCTTTATCATTTAGAATGGCTACTTCCCCCTCACCTCTACACAGACTCTACAGAGCTTCCAGAGACACAGTTCACACCACACTCTAAAGAAAAGCGACACTGATGTTTACCTTAACGAGTATTAAGAGTCTGAAGACAGACTCATTTAATACATTAATTATTTAATTAATTATTAATAATTATTAATGAATAAATCTGTACATTGCTGTATAGATTAGGATTACAATTTAACCAGTACCTAAAGCTTCGTAGCAGAGGAGGGAAGTGAGTGGTACATGTGTGTATAGGTGCCTGTGTACATGCAAGTACACGTGGAGGCCAGAGGTCAATGCCAGCATCTTCCTTTCCACTCTTATTATTATTGTGATTCTTCCAGAGTCCCTGACTGAGCCTGGAACTTGTTAACTTTGCTAGACTGACTATCCTACGGTTTTTGATTTCCTTCCATACATTGTACTAGCTGACACTAATCTATCACTTAAATGACCAGACAATAAATGACCAGATAATTTGGTTTCTTAGAGTAACATTTGTGTGCTGGCATGTTCTTATAAGAGAAGTGATCGCAAGTAACACAGTGTAACTCATTCTAGTAGGCGGCCCCATAAGATGCTAAAAGAGAATGGATCCCGAGTGCCTATCATTTTAGGCAAAAATAAATAAATAAAAGCCATAAGAACTGTAAGAGCAATAGAAAAGTGAACTGACGATGTCAGAAAATCAACTGACAAATGGCTTTACAATTCTACAATGTTGTAGATATCTCTGTAAGATGACGTCATCTTCCTGAATGACATTCTGACAGTGAAACAAAAGATACATGATTGAGTAAAGCCTTGGCCCTGTGCAAGTCCCTTGGAATATCATGACAAAAACAAGAAAGACCATATAAATCATTATAATTCCATGACGCCATTTAAAAGTAACGGGCATGCCACTATGTAAGAAGCAAAACCAGGAAATGGGGCACACATATGGATTACAAAACTTTTAGGGAAAATGTTCTATTTCAATAGAGAGTTGGGAAAAAGTAAGATGAGGTCTGCACTATCTTGATAATTACAGCATCTGTTATCATTGACAGTCTTAGACTATGTGGTCCATGTCCAGCTGCTTTCAACCGAGGGGCCACAGCCAGACTCACCTTCCCATCCGGAAGCTCGGTGTAACCCTCTATGTCGCTAGTGGTTGTTTTGCCAAATCGCCCCAGTGATCCCTGCAGCTTGAGGCCAGTGAAAGTAAAGGCCATCTCCCAGAACCTGCCAATGAGACAGGAAAAGTCAGGTGGATCAGTCAGTTGGCTCCTTTTCATTTCCATCTGACCCCAAATTGTATGTCATAAGCACCTGTAATGCACTGAGTCATCGGACTACCATGTAGGGTCTGCTTCCTCTCAGGGAACATAGAAAATCCTCTGCCTTTGCAAGACCTGAATTCTGGGTTGTGCTGTTTGATGCAGCAGTTACCAGCCATGAGTGAAAATTTTGACCAGACTGGAAGTAATTAATGGATAGAGACAGTCTACGTTATTCCATCAAGGAAGCAGAACAAGGGGCGTGGTATTTGGAGCAAGAGACGAGATCAGGAGTAGACACTGCTTGTCAGGATGTGAGAATTCCTGTTCCACTATGAAGACTGAGGTGCTGCTATAAGTAAGAAATGCCACTGGGGTCCCAGCGTGGCTTTGGAAAAGCCTACGGTATTTGTGACCGAGACACTGTGAACTGTTTTAGGTGGAGCCTATGAGAAGGCAGCACTCTGAATGGAAAAGCCCTTGTCTTACCTACGCTGCTGTGGGAGACCAGTCCTCTATATCAGAATGCAAAGGGTACACTAAAAAGGGGGGAAGGGAGAGGGATACAGGAGAACACATGTGGATCTGGAGAGAAGGCTCAGCAGGTACAAGCATACCCTGTTCTACAGGACGTGGGTTTGATTCCCAGCACACACATGGCGGCTCACTACCACCTGTAACCCCAGTTCCAAGGGACACAAGGTCTTCTTCCGGCATCCACAGGTACAGCATGCATGTGGTACACATACATACACAGAGGCAAAACATTCATAGAATTATGTACTGGCTGGTTTTGTGTCAATTTAACATGAGCTGGATTCATCAGAGAGGAAGGAGCCTCGGTTGAGGAAATGTCTCCATGAGACCCTGCTGTAAGGTGTTTTCTCAATTAGTGATCAATGGGGGAGAGGGCCCAGCCCATGGTGGGCAGTGCCATCCCTGAGCTGGTGGTCCTAGTTCTATAAGAAAGCAGGTGAATGGGGGCTGGAGAGATGGCTCAGAGGTTAAGAGCACTGGCTGTTCTTCCAGAGATCCTGAGTTCAATTCCCAGCAACCACATGGTGACTCACAACCATCGATAATAAAATCTGGTACCTCTTCATCTATAATAAAATATGGTACCCTCTTCTGGTGTGCCAGCAGAACACTGTATACATAGTAAATAAATAAATTTAAAAAAAAAAGAAAGAAAGCAGGTGGAGCAAGCATGAGACACAAGCCAGGAAGCAGCACCCATCCATTGTTTCTGTATCAGCTCCTGCCTCCAGGATCCAGCCATGCTTGAGATTCTATCCTAACTTGATCTTGCTTTTTTATGTAGGATCTGAAGGTGTAATCCAAACAAACCCTTTCCTCCCCAAATTGCTATTTGGTCATGATATATAAAAACCAAAATTAAGCAATAAAAACCATAATTAAGACAACATAAAATAAAAATAAGTATTTTTAAAAATATATGTGAAATCTAATTTTTTTCTTTTTCATTTTCCTTTCTTTTTTCTTTCTTTTTTTTTTCTTTTTTTAGAGGCTACAATTCCATCTTCTGTGAACACTTCCAGTTACATGACACACACATAGTGCAAATATATCCTTTGGTGCCATGTTTTAAATAGCTGTAAATCTATATTTGGTTTTCTTATTTTTATTGTTTTTATTGAGCTATATATCTTTCTCCACTCCCTTCCCTTCCTCCCCTCACCTCTTCTACCCTTTCCTGTGACCCCCATGCTCCCAGTTTACTCAGGAGATTTTGTCTTTTTCTCTTTCCTTTATAGATCCATGCATGTGTCTCTTAGGGTCCTCTTTGTTGTCTAGGTTCTCTGGGGTTGTGGATTGTATGTAGGCTGGTTTTTCTTTGCACCTATGAGTTAGTACATATTATATTTGTCTTTCTGGGTCTAGGTTACCTTGCTCAATATGTTTTTTTTTTTCTATATCCATCCATTTGCGTGAAAATTTCAAGATGTCTTTTCTTTTTTGCCACTGAGTAGTACTCCATTGTGTAAATGTACCACATTTTCCTTATCCATTCTTCAGTTGTGGGGCATCTAGGTTGTTTCCAGGTTCTGGCTATTATGAATAATGCTGCTATGAACATAGTTGAGCACACGCCCTTGTGGTACGATTGAGCATTCTTTGGATATATACCCAAAAGTGATATTGCTGGGTCTTGAAGTTCATTGTTTCCTAATGAAACAATTCTTTTGGGGGTTTTGTTTGTTGATTTATTTGCTTGTTTTTCAAGACAGGGTCTCCCTGTGTAGCCTTGGCTGTAGCAAAAAATATCCCCAAGCCTTTGATCCTCTTAGAAAATGCCCTTGCGATATCTATTAGTTTCTTTGTCGGGTGCCAGACTTACTTGATGTGACCCGATCCTGATGTGGTTAGCTGCTCATCATCTTCGGGATTGAAAGTGACCTTAAAAACGTCCTGAGAAAATGCTTTTGTCCTCAGGATAGGCTGCTCTTCCTTCCAGTTCCAGATGGTTATCGTGTAATCAGGGTGACTCCCCACGGAAGCCAGCAAGGTCCCTTCACTGTTAAAGTCTACGTACGCATAGGCCTTCTCTGTCCCGTCTGCAAGGACGACAAATACGAGAGAAAGCTGAGCCCAGAGGGGCACACCTGTCATCCTAGCACTGGAAGAACATGTCTGGAAAATAACAAAATCAAGCCCACCCTATGCTGCGAATCTCCTGTCCCCAAACAAAACCAGAGAGGGAGGAGGCAGAGGAGGAGGAAGATGAGAGTGCCCTTGTGATCTGTGTTGATGTAAATGTGTCAAGAATCTAAGAGTGCTGGAGAGATGGTCCAATCGGTGAGGTGCCCAGTGTGCAAGCATGGGTATCCAAGTTCGGCTCCCAGCTTCCAGGTTCAGCTGTCATTACAATTTTATAAGGTAAAGGAGGGGCAGAGACAGGGGGATCCCCAGGGCTCCCCAGCAAGCCAGCCTAGTAGGAATGGTGAGTTCCAGGTGCAGTGACATCTTCTACCTCAAAAATAAGATCGAGAGCAATAGAGGAAATGCTTGGCATCCAGCCCTGGCCTCCACAAATGCGTGCACAGGCAAGCACGCGTCACGCATACTGCATGCGTGGGAGTGTGTGCACGCACATAACCCTCCTAACAGAGTAGTTCTAAGATATTTCATCACACTTGCTGTGGTGGTTTGAAAGAAAAAGGCCCCCAAAGGGAGTGGCACTATTAGGAGATGTGGCCCTGTTGGAGGAAGTGTGTCAGCTGACTTCCTGTTGCTTGCAAGATGTAGCCCTCTCGGCTCCAACACCACGTCTGCCTACACGCTGCCATACTCCCCTTCATGGCCTTAATGGACTGAACCTCTGAAACCGTGAGCCATCTGCGTTAAGTGTTTTCTTTCTAAGAGTTGCCATGGTCGTGGTGTCTCTTCACAGCCGTACAAACCCAACTGAGACGTGCGGCTTTAGAATGGATAAGATTATAAAAGGAAGGTAAAAAGTCCCTCCCTCCAAAAACCATACATTTCATCTTGTGGAAGAAAGAAAGTCAAGCACAGAGAGCAAATCTACAATAGTAAATTAGGTACAAAACTTTTGGCTAACTAAGATAAGATAGATAATTAAATAATTTCTCGAAATTTGCCAAATACAGATGGACTGGATAATTGTCCTTTGTTTGTTTTTGAGACAAGGTTTATCTGTGTATCTCTGGCTGTCCTGGAACTCCCTCTGTAGACCAGGGTGGCCTTGAACTCACAGAGTCCTGACGCCTGACTCCTGCTTCTGCCTCCAGGAGTCTTGGGGTTAAAGGCATGTGCCACAATCACCAGGCTTGGTAACTGTTCTTATTGTATATTAGTTTTATTGTATTAGAGATAAAAAACCTTTCTTATTATTTAGACATAAGGGGGAAACGTGGGATATTTGTACACGGTGTGAAGCTGTGTCTTTGCCAAGGCACACTGTGATTGGTTTAATAAAGAGCTAAATGATCAGGCAGGAATTCTGGGGACAACAAGTACTCTGGGAAGAAAAAAGGCAGAGTCACCAGCCAGATGTGGAGAAGCATCATGAGCAGCACAAAGATCTGAGGAAACAGTCACACAACAGATTGTAGATTAGAATAAATGAGTTAATTTAAATTACAAGAACTAGTGGGACAAGCCTCCGCTAAGGCCAAACTTTCATGATGTTTAAGTCTCTGTGTCACTATCTGGGAGCTAGCAGTACAGAGAAAGACTTGCTATAGATAGAACTCAGTCTACAATTTTCAATTTGTCACTGAAAAACTCCCAAAGTGACCACTGACTCCTGAAATTTATTACGCAGGAAACAGAACCAACTTTAAGGTGACAGACGGTTAGTGCTCTGTGTCACCTTCACTGGTTTGTAACAGCCAGTTACTCAACTAAACAGCAGTACAGACACTGTTGTGCGGACAACACCAAAACCACCGGTATTTCTGATCGGGTGACTTTATCCAATCAGCTGAAAGGTCTTGAAGAAGGAGGTATTCTGCCTGGAGACTGCCCATGAACTCCTTCCTAGGGATCTCCAGCTTGTGGGGCTGATCCTCAATTTCCAGACTTATAAGCTTCGACAGGTATAAGCCAATTTCACCAAATAGATTTCTTTTCTACCTCTCGCTGTTGTTTCTCTGCTAAAGCGTGGCTAATTCTGGAGTCTCAGCCATTTTCCGGCCACCTTCACGTGGACGGTTCTAACGATCCCCCTGGACTCACCTCGCAAGATTCTGTAGGGCCTCAGAGAGGGATATTCATAGATGATAATCTTTGGGAAACTGCCCTTTTCAGCGACTATGAAGTAAGTTTTGTCCGGATGAACCTAGGAAAACAGAATCTCTCTAAAATATTAAAAGGAAATTTCCACATTGATAATCTTATCCATGCAGTACTTAGTGGCTGTTATTTAATTGGCTAATTGGACTGTAATTTTTTTTAAAAATGCACATCTGATAAACACTTGATGGATATGATTTGAACTGAAAACTAAAAGAAAGTAAAAGAAAAAATAAGGTTGGCCTTGACTAAAGCAATCGTTTTTCATGCTACAAGTACTGAATTCATAGTGAGAATGACGGTTTCAATCTCCAGTGTATGTCAGGATCTCTTGACAGATTCTTCAAAAGCATGGATCTGAAGTCCCCCACCCAGTGTTTCTGAATTCACATTTATGTTTAGCAACAAGTGCTAAGCTACTGCTGGCCTGGATGGCTGTGTGGGAAGAGCTAAGCAGAGCCAGATGCCAAACCCCTGTCTGAGTTCTTGTAGTTGCAACCAGAAACATTCACGGGATGTGTGTTTCAGCCCGTTTGCTACCTGAGGACGGGCTTGCTTATACGGACAGAATTAACTTTCCTAGCTGTTCTGAGAAGTTGCAAATACAAAACTCAGGGACAATATCTATCAATCAAGGGCTGTTGTGGGCGTTATCCCCTGGTACAAGCCAGAAGGGCAAGAGAGAGTGAGAGCTAAGAGGTGTATATGAGGGGAGTGTGTGTATGTGTCTGTGTGTGTGTGTGAATGCACACATGTGCGTGTGTGTGTGCATGTGTGTGTGTGTCTGTGCATGCTGGATCTGCTCTCGTAAAATCCCATCATCAGCTGACACATTTCCTCCATAAGATGAATATACTTGTTCCTAATCACATTCATTAGGCCCCACCTCCCAACAGTAGTGCATTGGGGATTAGGTTTACAGTGTACAAACTTGTGGGAGGAAGCATGTTCAAGCCTCAGTAGTGTGGAATTTGTGTCCCAGAGGGATTCTAGCCATCCAACATAGCTAAGTAAATAAATAAATGGAATACACCTTGAACAAACTCACCAGACATGACTGCAAATGTAAGAAGAAAGAGAATTCTTACTCACAGAAGAACATGTAAGAAAATACGGTGTGGATGAAGTCTTTGTGTCAGTGTTTATATTGATAGAAACTGGCTAGAGTTTTATACTCCTTTGTTACTCTGGCTAATTGGTAAGCCAAATATGCAGAAAGCATGAGGAGCCAAGGAAATAAAGATAAAATAAAGTAGGCTCCCGTCAGAAGAGACTGTTCACATACACTGCGCTGCGCACTAGTCCGCGCATGTTTTCAGCTCCTGACTGCAGAGTTTAGGAGATGGAGCCTGGGTTAGGATACTAAGGGGGAGCTTCTGCTACCCAGACAACACTTCGGCTCCCTTCCTTTCTTCCATTCCTGGGGACAGAAGACCTATGATAGACGGGCTGATTCCTGCTGAAGCTGCCTCTTGTCCTACGGTGATATGTCTTTATGAAAATATGTCTCTTGCTCTCTAAGAGATTGGAACATTTGCTGGACCTCACAGCTTAATTAACATACAGCTCAGGGTTACATAAGACTGACATTCTGCTGTGTAGCCAGCCCATTTGTTCAACCTGCTGTTAGGATAACAATGCAGTAACTAACCTTACTTGTCGTGGATTTCCTACATTACCTATACAGACACATAGCTGTAATCTTAATATATATACAGAGGTGGTGTGTGTGTGTGTTATGGTGATAATTTACTGAAAACAGCAAACAAGTCTAAAGCGACCTTGTTATAATAAATATCCATCACAAACCTTGAAAGCAGCATGAATATATGAATATAGTTTCTGGGTAGCGGTGTTTGCAGTGCATCTGGGTATTTGGGAGTCAGTAAAGTTTTATCCCTTGTAAAACCCTGTTAAAGATTTCTGTAAAGGGGCTGGATAGGTGACTCAGCAGTTAAGAGCACTGCTTGCTCTTCCAAAGGTCCTGAGTTCAATTCCCAGCAACCACATGGTGGCTCACAACCATCTGTAATGAGATCTGGTGCCCTCTTCTGGCCTGCATGCAGACAGATACTGAGAATATTGTACACATAATAAATAAATCTTAAAAAAAAAAAAACAGATTTCTGTAAAGTGTCCCTCATTCCATCCTCATGTGATACTTTCTGTTATGATCAATAGAAGAGAGAGTAAAGCAAGCCCTTTGCTGGAGACAGACAAAGTAGACATCAGGCAAGAACAGAGACAAAGATTCAGACACTCACAGGTTACAGATAGACCAGTAACCATAGCTACAGGGAGAGAAGTGGAGAATTTAAATTTGGCATCACTCTTGGTCAAACTCCTCCAAAAGGAAGTCTTTGAATTATTTTCTTAATTCAACATCATGATTACTTACATGCAGCTCAGTAAAACTATCATGTGCATATATATATGTGTGTGTGTATATGTATATCATGTGCATGTATATGTATGTGTATGTATATATGTGTGTGTATATATATATATATATATATATATATATATATATACTTTCTCTAGAAGTTGTTAAAGCAGGAGGATGCAAGTTTAAAGCCAACCTGTGCTACATACTGACTTCAAGGCCAGCCTGGGCTATATACTGACTTCAAGGCCAGCCTGAGCTTTATATTGACTTCAAGGCCAGCCTGTGCTTTACATTGACTTCAAGGCCAGCCTGTGCTATATATATACTGACTTCAAGGCCAGCCTGTACCATATACTGACTTCAAGGCCAGTCTGAGCTATATATTGACTTCACGGCCAGCCTGTGCTATATACTTACTTCAAGGCCAGCCTGAGCTATGTATTGACTTCGAGGCCAGCTTGCGCTACACATCAAGACACTATCATATAAAGAAAGAAAGAGAAAGAAGAAAAGAGAAGGGCTTAAAATAAAGATAGCTGTGCATCTTATGAGACCCCACAACACCCTGCATGCCACTGGTGCCTAACTGCCAATGTGGCATCCACAGAATAACCGAATAGGGCTTCCCTGCCCCTCCCCGGCTCACCCAGGTCACTAACTGCTAGCATACCCCAATGGCACCGATTCCTTGACCACTGCTACTCTGCAGGTACATTTGCTCCTTGGTTTTAAAATTCAGCAGGACCAGCTGGTTCCCAGCGATGTACAACAGGGTACTGGAATCCAGAAGCTGTAGGTTAGCTCGTTTTTTGCAGTCATAGCCAAAAGAATGTCTGAGGTTAGGCTGCTAAGGAAATAAGTGAGGCAGATCAGCAATCTAGCAACAGGATGAGGGTTTCAAACAATGGAGTCCACTTTTAAAATCAATAATCTTTTAAAACGATAAAGATTTGAAAAGGTAGCTGATCTTTACCCCAAAATTAGGAACCTTCCTATGAATCATAAAGACGATTTTATTTTTAAAGTAAGTGAAAATGCTTATAGAGCAATCCTGAGATCTGGGGATAAGCAGATAGCCTTTCTAAAGAGGTATCATTTTCTTCTGTACCACAAAAACAGAATCACACCATTAATGTGGGACCAAATCCACATCTTCACCTTTGAGTTGGCTAGTCAAGTTTGTTGAACAGTAAATATTATTTTTATTTTTATTTATGTGGTATGAGTGTGTGGGGTGTGTGTGCATGTGTGTGTGTGTGTGAGTGTGTAGGGTGTGTGTGCATGTGTGTATATGTGTGTGAGTGTATGTGTATGAGTGTGGAGGTGTGCATATGTGTATGCGTGTGTGTATATGTGTGTGTGAGTCTGTGGGGTGTGTGTGCATGTGTGTATATGTGTGTGAGTGTGTATGTGTATATGAGTGTGGAGGTGTGCATATGTGTATGTGTGTGTGTATATGTGTGTGTGAGTCTGTGGGGTGTGTGTATATGTGTGTATATGTGTGTGAGTGTGTGTATGTGTATATGAGTGTGGAGGTGTGCATATGTGTATGCGTGTGTGTATATGTGTGTGTGAGTCTGTGGGGTGTGTGTATGTGTATATGTGTGTGTGTGTGTGTATGCGTGTGTGTTTTCTCTTCTTCCACTTTGGGTTCCAAGGACTAAACTTAGGTCATCAGGCTTGTATGATAAGGGTCTTTACTCACTGATCCATCCGCTAAAAAGATTTTATAGGCCTCTTGGTTGATGTTGAAAGGAACTTAAAATTCTGGTATGTTGGAGCAGCTGCGTAGTTTATTGGGTTAGGACTGATAATCCGATTCTCATGCCTTGAGTAAGATATGAGAGGAAAGGGCAGCCTCCTGAAAGCTGTCCTCTGACATCTCTGCACATGCCCTGACACATGTGGGAACACACGCACGCACACGCACGGACACATGCACTTGTGTGCATGCACACACACACATAAATGTATGTATGTATGTATGTATGTGTTTATGTCATAGATTAAAATTGTGTTAATTCAAAATAGAAGTTTAAAAATCTAGGTTACATTAGACCTTGTAATTTACATTATATTAGTACATTTAAACTAAAATTAAAAGAACACAAGACAAAATAACAAAGAGAGCAATCTCTGACAACCTTTAGTATCACAGCCCTGCGTAAGCAGACAGATTCTTTCTAAGAGCCTGTTGTTGAGCTCCGACGTTTAAGGATCAAGGGAATGAGCAATATTATTTATTTCGTGAGCACTTGCTTGGAAAAAGAAATTAATTTTTAGAGGATCCACTTATTTGCAAGAGATTTTATTGTGTCCAAAAGACAGAAAGGAAAAACTAAAAGGAGGAAATTTCAGACTAGAAGGTAATTTGGGGGCAGAGTAGCTTAGTCACACCCAGGATTGAACCAGAGTTCAGAGCTGCATTCAGACAGTAAGCACCTCATCTCCCAACTACAGCCTTCCTGAAAGGCCAGCCACAGTGTGGGTCACGTGGGAGCAGCCACTATCCGAGTGAAAGCAAGCTGACGTCATAATGGAAATAATTCCTCTAATTACCTTCTCACCCACATACCATCCTGACCACAAACAGAACGCTCTCGTCAGGCCCCTCCATTTTTACCTATCTTCACAAACCAATCAAAACTGGCCATGCCATGGATGATCTGCTCAGAGTTGACTCCCATAACTCTTCGGATGCAGGATGGGGAAGTGAGATAAGAAAGCAATGATGTCACTAGACAGGCGCTGGCAAAGAAAGACCAGCCTGGAACAAGAAGAAAATGGCAGTAAGAAGTTCCTCATGCTGGGCTGTGGTGGGTGCACACCTTTAACCGCGGCACTCAGCAGGCAGAGGCAGGCGGATATCTGTGAGTTTGAGGCCAGCCTGGTCTACAAGAGTTAGTTCTAGGACAGGCCTCAAAGCTACAGAGAAAACTTGTCTCGAAAAAGAAGGAAAAGGAGGAGGAGGAGGAAGGAGGAGGAGGAGGAGGAGGAGGAGGAGGAGGAGGAGGAGGAGGAGGAGGAGGAGGAAGAGGAAGAGGAAGAAGAAGAAGAAGAAGAAGAAGAAGAAGAAGAAGAAGAAGAAGAAGAAGAAGAAGAAGAAGAAGAAGAAGAAGAAGAAGAAGAAGAGAGGAGGAGGAGGGGGGGAGGAGGAGGAAGAGAAGAAGAAGAAGAGGAAGAGGAAGAAGAAGAAGAAGAAGAAGAAGAAGAAGAAGAAGAAGAAGAAGAAGAAGAAGAAGAAGAAGAAGAAGAAGAAGAAGCTCCACAAACTCCTTCTAACCACATTTCATCATCTCATGAATGAACTGGTCCATCTGTGCAAAGAGCATCCTCAAAACATCATCATGCCCTAGGTCTGGCATCAAACGAAACATTTAGTTTAAATTAGGATCCCCTGTCCCCCCAACCCCCCGCATCCCATCCCCTACTCCCGACCCATGCCACACTTTTTACAGTTTCCTAAGACAAAGGTTGGCAACTTTTTCTTTGGAAGGCAAGAAGTAAATACCTTAAGCCTAGACCAAATGTGCTCCATCACAACTACTTAAGCAGCCATGGACAGAGTGTAATTGTGTGTGTCTGTGCTGCAATAAAACTTTATTTACACAAACAGGCTGGCGGCCACATTTGCTCCTGGAGCTGTAGTTTGTAGTTTGCAGTGAAACCCTCCCACATTATGAATGCATAGCCAGAGTGGATACTGAAGCGTAAGAAAATCCAGTGGGATCTTTGCTTCTGGAGTCACATAGGGTGTGGAGACAAGCTCCTCGTAGTTGTAGAAGAAGCTCTCCGATATCTTCTTCTTTATACTCTCCTCGGCCTCTTCTTTAATTTCTGGAGGAGGTTCCTGAGTTACTAAAATAGGAAAATACTTTATCTAAGAAGAGTATGCATTGAACCCTAAAATTGTATTTCACATCATCAGGGGAAACGTGCAGTCTGCACTAGCAGTGAAAGCAACCACTGGCTTCAAAATCGCTTTATGCTGCCAGACCTGGGAGGAAGAGCTGACAGGTTGTGCACGTGTAGGAGATGCTGAGTTCTGCCCACAACAGGGGGACTTGGAGAACTCTTCACTAATCTGAGACACGGCACTTCCTTGATCACTTTATCCCCTTATCAAGCACAAGACTGCCTGACAAGGTCCTCAGAAATACATTCTTTTCTTTCTGCTCATAACACATGCCCACACTCTGCAGACTTTCCATTTCACAGATAGATAGATAGATAGATAGATAGATAGATAGATAGATAGATAGATAGATAGATGATAGCTGTTTAATTTGTCAGAGCAACTTGCCCTTAAAGCCGTGACAAACACTGAGAGAAAGCTAATCACACTTACAGCTGGTCATATAAAGAAACTCTTGAAATGAGCTTGTACTTTGTCCCATGTCTTCCAAGTCAAAGTCATCATCGAGATATGATTCTTCCTCGTCAGTGTATAGGTCATCTGTGGTGTCTTCTGGAGCTTCTTTGGTAGATATTAAAGACAATTTGTTTTATCAGTTTCACAAAGTTTTAATTAATGTTCTTACTTCCAAAGTAACTAAAACTTCTTTCTTGTTTGTGCCTTAAATGCAATGAATTTTTAAATTCAAAATTTCCTAGGATTACTTTATTGCATCAGTCTTAAACGTGTACAAAACCCAAAAGGCCTTTTTGGTGGGTTCATCTCCATTTTCACTTCATTCCCAGTTGATTTCTCATATGAGAAATCATAACAATATGTCCTAACAAGAAAGGCTAAATAGTGGGCTAGCATGAATGCTGGCATACTGTTATCATAGCTCTAGCTACCGTTAGTGGAGGATCTGCCGTGTTGAGGAGCCGTAATGCTATGTAAGAGTAAACTCTGTGTGTGATCATTTCTCTCCAAAGTAAAATCAGACAGATTAAGTTAAAATATTGGCTTCAGAGTAAACTAATAAGGAACGAGAATCAAGAACAGAAGCGGCTGCAGGCATAAGGCAACATTCAATTCAAATCCAAACATGGACATGCTTAAACTCCATAGCGTCAGTCACGTGAAACTCTGGACTGGGGGGCTTTCAGAAGAGCAAGGAAGAAGCAGCGGGTGCACCCAAAAGTGCCTAGTAAATCAGAGATGAAGCTAAAGAACTAGAGACAAGGTCCAAGACTAATAAATGGAGCAAAAGTCTGGACCAAGTGGATGAGCTGGGCCGCAAGACGGAATTCCATAGGATGCACACATCTGGATGAAAAGAAGCTCCCGGAACCAGAGAAGACTCAGTTGTACTCACGGAGGCGCTGGAGAACCACTTCCTGTGAACACCTAAGTGCTTTCTTCTGATTGGCACAACCAAAGACTGCTTCCTCACCTCGCCCATTAGCAGCCTATGAAATAATCCATATCTCACCCGGTTTAATTCCCAAATAACTCATTTAAATGGGCTAGAAGAAGCTGAAGAGATGGCTTGGTAGTTGAGAACACTGGCTGCTCATCTAGAGGACCAGGGTTTGATGCCCAGTACCCACATAGTGGCTAACATTGTCTATAACTCCAGTTCCAAGGGATTCAATACCCTCTTCTGGTCTATATAGGCACGGCACATATGTAGGGCAGACATACATTCAGGCAAAGAGTCACAGACATACAATAAAAATAAATAAATAAGTAGGTTAGAAAATGGAGACTCCAAAGTCAAGCATCTCCCAGCGGTTAACTCGGGACTTAAAACCAAACTCCCACTCTCTTTCCACTATGCTGTACCCAAAAGTCCACTGAAGGCATGGGTCTCATGGAGGAAATTGAGAGCGGGTATTCAGGCAGGTTGTTATTAACATAGACAGCTGCCATTTCTTTTGCTATTCTGCGACAGGGTCTAATGTCACCCGTTGGGTCTCAAGGCGACAACTGCTAAGGCTGAAGGTGAACCGGAAGTCCCGGTCTTCCTGCTTCCATCTCTGGACTGGCTGGGATTACGCTTCCACTTTAGGCAGTGCTAGGGATCAAACCCAAGGTCTCTTGTATGCTAGGCCAGTTCTCTATCCACTGAGCTAAATCCAGAGATCGTGCTAGGAGCTGGAGGTTAGAAAAAAAAAAAGCACAGCTGTTACTGCTAAGGAACAGAAGAGTTTGTAAGGGAATTAAACAGGCAAAACATTCCTGTCTATACACTCAGAGGGCACTCTTGCAAAACGATCTTACCTAAATTTGATAACAATAAAGAGTATAGTAGTATCCTTACATACGTTTTGAATCGGATCTAGAAGACTGCTTGCCATCGCTCCTTGATCTTCCCCCGTCAGTGTCCTGGTCATCTGGCTCCTTCATGTCTTCTGTAAGCACAAAATCGGAGAGCGAGACATAATGCCAGAACACAGAAATTAACAGATCGCCGCACAATGAATTCCACAAGCACCAAGCCCGTGTGTGCACTGTATCGGAGATGACAAACAGCGGGAATCTGGGACCCATATCAGACCCCTCGATGACAGTGGAGACTGTGCTCACAGCTTCCCTTCTCAGGGCACACGGCGTTCTGGTGCGCTCCGGTTTTCCACAGTGAAACACAACACCCAAGCCCCCCTTTTCTCCGAACGCATCCCCGCTAACTCTGCTACCGTTCTTTCGGTCAGTTCTTCCTCTCCTTTTCCCCTTCCTGTTATTGAACCCCCTCAGGTTACTGATCAGTTTCACTTCAAATATACTTTTTGAGCACTCCTGCTGTCTCAAGTCTTACACAGTGCACTAAGTTACCAAGGTGCAGGGAAAAAATATGGGTGGTCTTGAGCTTCAGAGAGCTTATGGTTTGGAAACACAGGCATCCAGCAAGCAGTAGAAGTACACAGAGTGCTACCAGAAATGGAAATGAAAAGTTGAGGTATCCTGGGAATGTGGAATTAAAACATTAACTTATGTTTGAGGTTTAGGGAAGGGGCGTTTGAGACAGAAATGACGACTGTGGGTTGGCAAAGGCTGGAAAAAATCATGCGAGGCAGAGAATACCTTCAAAGGGCTGAAGCTAGCCCACTAAGAAGAGCCGGAGCCACGTATTCGCTTATGCACTGTTTGGACAAAATTCCTAGCAAGCGCAACTTAAGGAATGACGGCCTGATTCTGGTTCACAGCTCGCGGGTTCCAGTCCGTCATGGCAACAAGAGCTTGGAAGAGCTGATCACACCCAGGAGGCAGAGGGCTTGAGTCCTTTTTATTTAGTCCGTGGCCCGCATCCCGTGGAATGGTGCCATCCACACTGAAGGTGGGTCTTCCCACCTCAGCAAACCTGGTATGAAAATCCCTCGCAGCTATGTCCAGAAGTTTATCCGCCACAAGAGAGGGAGGCATACGAAGAGGAGACAGGTTGCTGAATCACATGGGAGTTTCATCTGTAGGAACAGCCATACTGTTCTCTCCAATGACTGGAGGGCTATACATTCCGGTCAGCTGCATATAAGCAGCCCCCTTCCTCCATACCTTTGCCAGCTTTTATGCTTTTTTTTTTTCTAACAGCTTTTCTAACTGGGGAGAAATGGTAATCGATAATTTCTTTGAAAAAAAGAAAATCAACATTCAAGGCGTTGGAAAGAAAGTGAACCTGTTCTCTAGGCGCTTGTGATGCAGTCTCATAGCTGGTGAAACAAGGAATTTGTTTCCATGGGCTCCTTGCATTCCAGGCCCCATGGCTTTCTGCAATGCAGTCAAGTACCTTCCAATGACTTGAAGCGCAGCTTTCTCTTCTGCTCTCTGCCAGCCGGAAGGTTCATGAGGTCACTTTCTATCTGATGCCTTTCTTTTCCTAGACACACCACACACACACACACACTTTTTTGTTTGTTTGTTTTCTGAGACAGGGTTTCTCTGTGTAACAGCCATGGGTGTCCTGGAACTAGCTCTTGTAGAACAGGTTGGCCTCGAACTCACAGAGATCACCTGTCTCTGCCTCCCAAGTGCTGGGATTAAAGGTGTGCACCGCCACCGCCTGGCCTCCTACATTTATTTTTAATATGCTATAACTTAGTGGTTTTCAACCTTCCTAATGACGTGACCCTTTAATACAGCTCCTCATGTTGTGGTGACCCCCAACCACAAAACTATTTTATTGCTACTTCATAACTGCAATTTTGTGGCTGCTATGAATTATAATGTAAGTATCAGTGCTTTTTCGGATGGTCTTAGATGACCCCGGTGAAAGGGCTATTCAACCCCTAATGGGATCGCAACTTACTGGTTGAGAAACACTGATATAACTGAATATAAACTAGATAATTCTTTTTTAAAAAAAGAATAGGCCATAGACCTAGTGAATTTACTCATAATTATTAGGTAGGAAAAAATGACAAGGAGGATACTCTGCAAACATATTGGACCCACAAAAAAAATACAAGGACAGAAACACCCCACTGCTTTCCGTGCCGTCAGAAGTCATGTATTCCTCACACGGCCAACACTACCACGAAATAAAGATTAGCATCGCAAGTCCAGTCAGTGGCAGGCTGTCCAGAGTATGGAAGAAAATTCTAGAACCCAGGGGCTCCACCCAGTAATCTGAACTAGCAATAGGGGGAGGAAAAAAAAAAACAAACATACAAACAAAAAACATCCTAGGATCATTCTTATCTCTCGTGAGGAACATAGGGTAATGGAGGATTTGGAAGATGCATGGGAACAGGCCAGGTACAAGAGACTCTTGGAATCCATTAGCAGGACTTCTGACAGGGAGCAAAGTGGTATTTAGGGTTTTTAATGTTTGTTTTGGTTTGCTTTGTTTTAGATCAGACAGATTGGGAAATTACACTTTTAACCTTATGGAGGTTTTGAAGCCAAAGAGAATTGTGTTCACATTCCAGCTTGGGCAACAAGCGGGGTTCTTAATCTTTTGGTATTTGTATACGTACATGCATATGTAGATGTATAATATCTACAGTTACCGTTTGTCCCTGTATATGAATGTGTACATGTATGTGTATGTATGTGGTGTAGGATGTCTACAGTTACTATCTGTCCCTGTGTGTGTATATGGTATAGGATGTCTACAGTTACTATCTGTCCTTGTGTGTGGATGGTGTATGATGTCTACAGTTACTATCTGTCCTTGTGTGTGTGTGGATGGTGTATGATGTCTACAGTTACTATCTGTCCTTGTGTGTGGATGGTGTATGATGTCTACAGTTACTATCTGTCCTTGTGTGTGTGTGGATGGTGTAAGATGTCTACAGTTACTATCTGTCCCTGTGTGTGTGGATGGTGTATGATGTCTACAGTTACTATCTGTCCTTGTGTGTGGATGGTGTATGATGTCTACAGTTACTATCTGTCCTTGTGTGTGTGTGGATGGTGTATGATGTCTACAGTTACTATCTGTCCTTGTGTGTGTGTGGATGGTGTAGGATGTCTACAGTTACTATCTGTCCTTGTGTGTGTGTGGATGGTGTAGGATGTCTACAGTTACTATCTGTCCCTGTGTGTGTGGATGGTGTATGATGTCTACAGTTACTATCTGTCCCTGTGTGTGTGGATGGTGTATGATGTCTACAGTTACTATCTGTCCTTGTGTGTGTGGATGGTGTATGATGTCTACAGTTACTATCTGTCCCTGTGTGTGTGGATGGTGTATGATGTCTACAGTTACTATCTGTCCCTGTGTGTGTGGATGGTGTATGATGTCTACAGTTACTATCTGTCCCTGTGTGTGTGGATGGTGTATGATGTCTACAGTTACTATCTGTCCTTGTGTGTGTGGATGGTGTATGATGTCTACAGTTACTATCTGTCCTTGTGTGTGTGGATGGTGTATGATGTCTACAGTTACTATCTGTCCCTGTGTGTGTATATGGTGTAGGATGTCTACAGTTACTATCTGTCCCTGTGTGTGTGGATGGTGTAGGATGTCTACAGTTACTATCTGTCCCTGTGTGTGTGGATGGTGTATGATGTCTACAGTTACTATCTGTCCCTGTGTGTGTATATGGTGTAGGATGTCTACAGTTACTATCTGTCCCTGTGTGTGTGGATGGTGTAGGATGTCTACAGTTACTATCTGTCCCTGTGTGTGTGGATGGTGTAGGATGTCTACAGTTACTATCTGTCCCTGTATGTGTATATATGTGGTGCATAATATCTATAATTCTCAACCCTGACTGCACTTCAAGAGTTACCTGAACAAAGCCATAGAATTAACAGGGCAGGCAAATTTCATGCAGCCAGGTATAAGAACTAAGGCTAACAACAAGGGGTTTGTATGAAATACACAGGCTTCTCACATGAGGTAGTTGGTTTCACTAGCAATACTACGGCTCTTCTTTAACACTGGTGAAACTCAGTAAATACGATCAGAAGGTAGGCACGCTTCCATGTACCATCGTCCTGGCAATTCAATAGGCCGAGGAGAAACACTACCTGAGCCCAAGAGTTCAAGGTTGGCCTCTGCCACGTAGAGAGAGCCACCTGTAAATGACAGGACCAAAGGACAACTTAGCACAGTTCTCACATCTTTTGG
Organism: Chionomys nivalis; assembly: GCF_950005125.1. Classification (NCBI taxonomy): domain Eukaryota; kingdom Metazoa; phylum Chordata; class Mammalia; order Rodentia; family Cricetidae; genus Chionomys; species Chionomys nivalis. The sequence continues at coordinate 46,796,679 of NC_080088.1, read as the reverse complement.
GTGTAGGGATGGGGTCCAGGGAATCTGGCATGCCGTGTCCATCTGGCGGCAATTCCTTTACTTGCTGAGCCATCTCAGTGGTCCAGAAAGAAGCTTTCCCTAGTGCAGCACCTAGCCCATGAAGGGGGCACATTCACATCTGTAGTAGTCTAAGGTGTTGGCCAGGCTGGGGATATTGGCTTCCGACTCGGTCTAACTGGGTTTAATATCTCTGTGCTCACTAGTCCCATCTTAGAAATGCAGTGTCTACGTCATAGACCTGAGATCCGCAAGTACATCTAGGGAGTCGAGCAGCAAAGCGTTGAGGACGGGGCGTGACTCCAGTGGAAGAGCACACATCTAAGAGTATTTGAATAGCATCAGTTGGACTCAGTGGGCTTCAAAATAAAATAAGAAGAGAACAAAGAGTTGGCTGAGTAGGGAGGTAGACATGGACCTGCAAAGTTGGGGGAGGGGTGAAGACGAACAAAACATGTTGCATGAATTCTGAAAGGACAGAACAGAATGGTAAGTGGCATACAGCCATGGGGTATGGGAATAGTTGAGGAGGTGATTAATATTAAATATGGTCTCGAATAAGTGACGATAAGGAGCATTTAAGATAAAAACATGTGATCATCTTGTTAGATGCTGAAAAAGCCTTCAACAAAATTCAACACCTATTCATGATAAAGGTCTTGGAGAGATCAGGGATACAAGGAACATACCTAAACATAATAAAGGCAATATATGTAGCAAGCCAACATTGAACTCAAAGTAATCCCACTGAAATCAGAAACAAGACAAGGCTGTCCACTCTCTCCATATCTATTCACTACAATACTAAAAATACGAGTTAAAGCAATAAGACAAAAAAGGGAGCCGGGCGGTGGTGGCGCACGCCTTTAATCCCAGCACTTGGGAGGCAGAGGCAGGCGGATCTCTGTGAGTTCGAGACCAGCCTGGTCTACAAGAGCTAGTTCCAGGACAGGCTCCAAAACCACAGAGAAACCCTGTCTCGAAAAACCAAAAAAAAAAAAAAAAAAAAAAAAAAAAAGACAAAAAAGGGAGATCAAGGGAATATAAATTGGAAAAGAAGTCAAAATCCCACTATTTGCAGATGATATGACAGAATAAATAAGTGTCCCAAAAATTCTACCAGGGAATGCCTACTGCTGGAAAACACCTTAAGTAATGTGGCAGGATACAAGATTAACAACAACAAGAAAAAATCAGTAGCCTTCCTATATACCGATGATAAATGGACTGAGGAAGAAATCAGAGAAACATCACCCTTTACAATAGCCACCAATAACATAAAATAACTTGAGATAGCTCTAACTAAACAAGTGAAGGACCTTATGACAAGAACTTTAAATCTTTGAAGAAATCTAACACATCAGAAAATTGAAAGACCTTGCTCTTGCATTTTTGTATCAGTGTTCACGAGGAAGATTGGTAACATCATAGTAAAAATGGCAATCCTACCAAAAGCAATCTACAGATTCAATGCAATACCCATCAAAATTCCAGCAAAATTCTTCACAGACCTTGAAAAAACAATACTCAACTTCATATGGAAAAGCAAAAAACCAAGGATAGCCAAAACAATACTGTTCAATAAAGGAACTTCTGGGGGCATCACCATCCCTGACTTCAAACTATACTACAGAGCTACAGTAATGAAAACAGCTTGGTATTGGCATAACAACAGAGGGCCAATGGAATCTAATCAAAGCCCTAGATATCAATATATACACCCATGAACACTTGTTTTTTGACAAAGAAGCTAAAATTATAAAATGAAAAAAAGAAAGCGTCTTTAACAAATGTGCTGACATAACTGGATATCGACATTTAGAAGAATGGGAATAGATCCATATCTATCACCATGTACAAAACTCAAGTCCAAATAAATCAAAGACTTCAACATAAAACCCAACACACTGAACCTCATGGAAGAGAAAGTGGGAAGTAGCCTTGAACGCATTAACACAGGAGACCACTTCTGAAATATAACTCCAGTAATACAAACACTGAGAGCAACAATTAATAAATGGGACCTCCTAAAACTGAGAAGCTTCTGTAAAGCAAAGGACACAGCCAACAAGACAAAAACTGGCAGTCTACAAAATGGGAAAAGATCTTCACCAACCCCCCATATCTGACAGAGGACTGATCTCCAAAATATACAGAGAACTCAAGAAGCTAGACATCAAAAGAATAAATGATCCAATAAAAAATGGAGTACAGACCTAAACAGAGAACAATCAACAGAGGAATCCGTAATGACTGAAAGACACTTAAGGAAATGCTCAACATCCTTAGCCATCAGAGAAATGCAAATCAAAACAACTCTGAGATTCCATCTTACACTTGTAAGAATAGCCAAGATTAAAAACACAGGACAGCTCGTGCTGGAGAGAATGTGGGGTAAAGCAAACCCTCCTGCATTGCTGGTGGGAGTACGAACTTGTATAGCTACTTTGGAAATCAGTATGGTGGTTTCTCAGAAAATTGGGAATCAATCTACCTCAAGACCCACCAAAACCACTTTTGGGTATATATCCATGGGATGCATACTCATACCACAAGGACATTTGCTCAGCTATGTTCATTACAGCATTATTCATAATAACCAGAAGCTGGAAACATCCTAGATGCCCCTCAATTGAAGAATGGATAAGGAAAATGTAGTACATTTACATAATGGAGTACTACTCAGCGGTAAAAAAACAATGTCATCTTGTAATTTGCAAATAGATGGAACTAGGAAAAACCATCCTGAGTGAGATAACCCAGACACAGATAGACAAACATGGCATGTACTCACTCATGAGCGGATATGAGACATAAATAAAGCAAAGGATAACCAGCCTACAATCTACAACCCCAGAGAACCTAGACAACAAAGAGGACCCTCAGAAAGAAGTACATGGATCCACTTAGGAAGGAGAAAAAGACAAGATGTCCTGAGTAAATTGGGAGCATGGGGGGCAAAGGGGAGAGTGGAGGGGGAGAAGCGGGGAAGGAAGGGGAGTGGGAAAAAAGGTATAGGTCAATAAAGACACCAAAAACTGTTTTTTTAAAAAAGCACTGGCTGTCATTCCGGAGTATCAGAGTTCAATTCCCAGCACTTGTGTGGAAGCTCACAGTCATCTGTACCAGTCCCAGGGGATCTAGCCTTCTTATGCACTCCAGGAGCACTGGACACATAAAATAAATAAAACCTATAAAATTTAACTTTTGGTTGCATTTGTCTATATTTTGTGTGGGGGTGGCGCATATGTGGGCATCACAAGACACCTTTGTAGAAACTGGTTCTCTCCTTCCACCAGAGGGGGCCAGGGGCGGGGCGCAGTTTGTCAGGCTTGGAGGCAAGGGCCTTAACCCACTGAGCCACCTTGCCAGCCTTCTAATGTCCTTTGGCTGCCTGTCCTTTGTATTCCCGAGAGCTCTCAGTGTGCCACTCTGAAGTAAAGCGCTGAGTGGTTCTGTAGCTGTCAGAGGAGAATATAAGAACTCTCAGTTCTTGTACACACACTCAGCATGGCATAAAAGCCCTTCATTGCGGGCTTCTAAATCACTGCACCCCACTCTGTTCCTACTTCCTCTCCAGTCCCTTTTCTCAAGGAACTCCCTTGTCTTACCAAGTAGGCAAGGAAGACAACTCACTGCTAGCCGGGATACTCTGCACACCCGCTTCCTTCCGACTACCTTCGCTATTACCAGCATTTAGTTGCATGCATTGGCCTCCACTCCTAACAAGAACCCCAGGAGGTAAACCCGTTTTTTATTTTATTTTTGTTTGTTTGTGTTTACAGATAAACTAGTGCAGAGGGGTCCACTTGACAAGACTCACAACTCAGGGTGAGTACAGGTGGCTTTGCTGACCCTAGGAGCATCCCAGCAGGCTCTCTTCTCCCCTCTGTGGTGATCTAACTCCTCACCGGCTGCCTGGCTGCCTTTTGCCCCGCATTACCAGTTCCCTTCAGGCAGGAGCTGTGCCCGTCTAACCTGCACTGGTGGCTTCGAATGTTTGCGCTGAACTGACCAGGAAAGTGCTCCACAGAAACTGGACCACACTAGTTCCACCTAAGGGAAGTCCAGGCAGGGTTCGCGGCTCTCTGGGTCGCCACTAGATTTAAGGGAGACTCATGGGGACAGCCCCGCTGCTGGAGCCCACTTACCAGAGGTGTTCAGCACCGCAGCTGGTTTCTACTCACACCTGCCCGAGGACTCCGTTTACTATGGTTGCCACAGCAACGCCGGGGGGGGGGGAAGCCGCCAGTGCTGGTGCTGTGGGGGAGGGGACCGACAGGCGAAGAAGCGCATGCGTGGCATTACCCCATGGCTTTTCCCAAACTGACCAGAGGTGTGTTGTTGGCAGAGTCCAGTCTACCCTGGGGAGGCTATTGCGACCCACCTCTCTCTAAAAAAACAGAAGCCCAGCATTCCAACAGTTTATGACCCTAGTGACTGAGCACTTTCAGAGGTACGTGCCCCACTTTCCAAAGTGACCACACGGTCCTGAGCCAATTACTTGTCAATTAAAAACAAAACTTTTTAAAGTGGGTGTGTTCTTAGCGAGGCAAGGCAACTTGCCAGCTGCAAAAACGCTGTAGACAGATAAACCAAGGGGTGAGGTAGCATTTTCTAAAGCTACATACCTGACGGCTTTCAGAGAGTAAATAAGGTTTTGTGTTGTGTTTAGAGAGTAAATAAGGCTTTGTGCTCAACCCTCAGGGTTTGTTTTTTTTTTTTAATCTGCGATGCATGTATCAGACAAAGAAACTGTACACAAAATATATGAAGAGCTCTTGCCTTTAATAAAAAAAAGCAAATAATCCAACAAAAATTGAACAAAACCTTTTGACGTTTCTTTGTGGAAGAATGGATAGAAACATCAATGAACAGATACTGTACCATATTGGGATAGTTTCAATTTTTTTTTTTTTTTATTTTCGAGACAGGGTTTCTCCGTAGCTTTTTGGTTCCTATCCTGGAACTAGCTCTTGTAGACCAAGCTGGCCTCGAACTCACAGAGATCCGCCTGCCTCTGCCTCTCGAGTGCTGGGATTAAAGGCGTGCGCCACCACCGCCCGGCCCAGAATTTTGCTCTAATGAACAGGGGTGCTAGTTAGGAGCATTCCAGGGGATAGCAAAGTTCCAGGGAAGATTGTCCTCAAAGCATATAGGAAAGTACAAAAAGTTATCTAGTGGATAACTAGAAATAAACTGTGTCCTAAGTGTAATTCAGCTCAAAGGATTAGATGAAAACAAAGAGGTCTAAAATATTGATTGATATAATTATTTTTATGATTTAACTTGCTAAATGACTGATTCCTCCATTTGTGTGTACACACGCACTTGTGCAAATGCAACATTAAGAGAAATAAAAGTCTAAAGCATTCAGATTGAGAATAATCGCTTTAAAGGTTTTAGGGTGAGTGGGGGGGGTAAAGCTAAAAAAACAAAGGAAAATAAGTATCAAAGAACGAACTCAGGAGTGAACAATGCTGTTCCCAGAAGGCAAGGGATATTAAATGCTAATCTCAGGGCTACACAGGATAAGCTCTACAGATAGTAGTCAGGGAGGTGACAGAGGTCCCCCCCCCCAAACATAGACTATTTCTATGCCATTGTTTGTACACCACAACTGGATGGTGAGACCATGTTACTGAAGACTGGTGCTTAAGGGAGTGCTCAGCTTCAAAAGGACCACACTTGTCAACCGCTTGACTCCATCTAAAGCTCAGGGAGCATCACAGAAGGGCAGCAGGAATAGGTGGGGAGGAAAGCAGTGAAATGTCCACTTCCAGACAGTACACGGCAGCTGTGGTTACTCGTGCAAGATCGAGCTAGACGAAATTCCAGCAGAGACAGGGAAGAGGCTCAAGGGCCCACTCTTGGTGGTGGAGCTATGGACAGATGCTGCCCCTGGGGAAAGGAGCCTAACTCTCCTTTGGGGTTGGTAAGTGGCCTATACCCCAGTGGACAGCCCCACATTCACGTGCATATGGGCAACGTTAATTGGCTCAGGTTAGTAATAACAAAATAAACACGAACCAGGGAGGAAGACAGGATGAAAGGTACTAGGGAGAATTGGAAGGAGATAGTGATAGATGGATAAGATCAAAATACATTGTATAAACGTATAAAATTGCTAATATATGTATATATGTATGCATTTCGTTCATGGAGTTGGGAAGATTGCTAAGTGGGTGAAGCATTGGCCATGCAGGCATTAGGAATGGAGTTCAGATCCCCAGCACCACAGTTACCAGGCACCTTGGTGGCTCTCCTGTAATCTCAGTGTGCAGGAGAGGAAGAAAGGGAACCCAGGGACAAGCTGGCTGGCTGAACTAGCCGAATTGGTGAACTCTAAGCTCAGCATCAGTATCTATGGTGAAGAGCAATTAAGAGACACCTGACTTCAATCTCTGGGCCTTCACAGGAACATGAACACATGCACTTGCACCTGCACACACATGCACGTTCACACACACAAGAACATTCCTATACATTGCCATAAACACATAAAAAATACATTTACAGAGAAAGCAGGTGACCTAAATTCTCAGGGAGGGGTAGCACCAAAATGGTTTTATCTTAGGCAAAGAAAATCCTTAAGTAATGAGTTGCAAAACATACAAAACAAGCAGAAGAAATCTGCAAAAAATAAAGCAAATACAGACCTCACACAAATTCAACAGTGTTAGAAGAAAATAATTTTACTCCTCCCACCCCCCCCCACCCCCCAAACTCTCTGAGGTTGGAAATTCCCATCACAGCATGGTAGACATCACTGGAAACAGAAGCCAACATTGAGAACCAGTCAATTCATGAAAGGAAATTTATTCTGGGTAATTTATGGCAAGGAAAATTGAGAAGTTTTTATATGTCTTTTTCTAACATTATCATTAAATCAATGGACTGCATTTAGACATCTGAACATTATAGTTGGAATCATTATTTATTAGATGTACATTATCATTTTTTTAAATTTCCACACTAAAACCCACATTAAAAATTTTATTAAACACATAGCCACTGTTACTTGCTTAAGAAAAATAAACAAACATTCCTATGCCCACCTCCTGTCCTACATAGCTCAGGCTGGCATGGAACTCATGATATATTAGAGAGCCCCCTGCCTCAGGCTTCTGAATGGTGGGATTATAGGTAGACGCCAGAGCCTCAGGCTTTTGCTTTTTTAAAGCTGCACATTTCATTTGGAATGATGGATAGCAGAAAAGAAATTACCATATTTTTCTGAGAGCCAGAAAATTTTTATTGTAAGTTATACAGAAAGCAATTTAGTTCTCCTGGGAAGCTGATCCACATTTAAGACGCACTAAACAAGAACAACAACAAAAATAAAACCTTCAACAGCAATGACAAGGATAATAATATATTACTAAAAAGTTTAACAGGGTTAATCAAATAGAAAACTGAAATTTTCCTACAGTCAAAGTTTTATTCACAGAAATTTTATAGGTTAGATGCTTTGTTGAAAAACCTATTTGAAAAAGTAAAATATTAAAATAATTCTTCTTTTCTTGTTTCCATTAATACAGGATATCTTTGCAGGCTTTTATCTGAAGAAAAATGTCAGAACTTGCAAAGAGGATTCACGAAGAGGGAGGGGAAGGGGGGAAGAAGTCACTCAGGGCACGCTCCAATGTAACTTCTATGACATGTGGGTAGAAAGAGCAAACCAGCCTTCTTCACTTTGCTTTTCAGTCTGTCGAAAAGAGACACAGAAAGAAGTTAGATACGAGCCCACTAGAGATTCACAGACACTCAGATCAAGAACATGCAACAAAGTCACCATGTGTTAAGTGGCTCTGGAGTAGTGTCACCTCTCCTGGCAAAGCTCCTGCCCCACAAAGATACCGCCAAGCAGCTGCCTGCTCAGCGGGCACCCTAGATAAGACAAGGACCTTTCAAAAGGAGAAAACCAACATTTATTCAAACTATAGATACAATTTTAAAGATGGTAAAAAGAAGGTTATTGGAACTTAGTAAACGGAATGATGCTACGTTCAATGACCATATCAAAAGATTAAGCTTTTCAGAATTTAAGAATCAGAAAGGACAAATTCTTAATACTAGGCAACCGGGGTAGCTAACTAAGGCAGTTAGTTCATCTGGGCTGTGCGTCTCCACTTTGTGATATACTGATTTCCTCATATCTGTTACTGGCTTACCTCTGGAAAATACAACTTTTACAATTCTAAAGATATTCTTACAATTTCCTATGACAAACAGAGAGAAAACTGTATTTTTCTCTATTATCAACACACATAAAAATGTTTTCTGTGAAAAATCTGATAAACCGTAAATGTTTAGCTTCCAGACAGTTCTGGAGCAAACCAGAACACATGAAAATGTACAAGGCATTCATTTACCCTCTGTGCTATCACATGTCTAACAAAGGCACCCTCAGACAGGGCACAGTGGGATAAAGTGCCAGACCCAGGTCTCTGGCTATCCCAAACTCTACCCAGTCACACCACCAACAGCAGGACCGACACCTCATCTCTATAAGCTGCTTTGCATTTTGCTTTGCACTTGGAAAGCAAAATGAAACAAATAATTCCTAGTCTTGGAAGACACTTGGAATCCTATCAAATTTTAACTTATTTCTTAGTTACCCTAGAAAACAAAATAAATGTATTGTTTTCAAACAGAAATAAGTTATAGTATTTCTTTTCCTTATAGAATTTTATATCATGTAAAGACATCAGGAATAATAACAAGAATGAAGCTAGTCACCTCCACCCTCACACTCCTGACCCTACGTAGTGATCATATTTTATAACGTACCTTTGTTCTTGGATTAACAGGTGTGAATCGCCCACTTCCCGAGGTGGCATTTAGTGGAGAACAAGAATTGCTGGTAGCCCCTGAAGATCTATCCATGAGAATGAAATGGTCAGAGAGTGAGGTATTACCACTAGCCGTCAACAATTATGGGAACAGCTCTCTAGAGTGGCAAGAGGTTGAAAAGGTTTGGTGACAGGTCCAAATGACCTGTCAGGTCATTTGGTGACAGGTAGATCACTCCTAATACTTCACCAACACAAAACTTTGAACTAGGAGTTTACTGCTTCGAGTAGTTTAGCTCTACAGACAGAGAGGAAAGAGCAGTGCTCTCAGGTACCCTTACCTCGGTCCTAACGTCCTGATGGACACGTTACAACTGACCACACAACACTGACTCGATATTAACCCAAGACCAGTTTCTGTCAAAGCTGTCTTTGTGTGACAGACACATCCTGTGGTTTTTGACAGATAATTGCACATGCCTTCCATATAGTACCATTCAGGTAAGATTTCAAGGCTGTGCAGTAGTGGGGAAGGTGCTCAGGGTAGCCTGGTATAATGAGAACTGGAGCAGCGTGGTACAGTACAAGGACGCCCTTTCCCGATCCACTTAGCACTCGAGTGGTTCAGCTAGGCCAATCGCGCTTTGTGTTCACTTACTATAATGGGTGAAGTGCTACCCCGGGACACAGTCTCCTCATGCTGCAGCCATAAACACCTAGAGATTAGCCCACGTCTGTGCTAAGCAAGCAGCCCTACTTGGTTAAGCTGATTCACTTTATTCTCCCCTAGTTTCTTCCTCTGTATGAGTGAATCTGCCTGAACTTAAATTAAGCAGATGCTGGGCACAGAGAGAATGGCACACAGACACTCTTGGTGCTTTAATAACAGTGGCCTGGAGCCCTACCGTCTTGAACTGATCCCGCTGACAGGAGAGATGGTATTGCATTTCGAACTCTCTGGAGCCTCCACTCCTGGAATAGACACCTCGATGGTTCGCTTTCCTTCTTCTAAAATATAAAAATAATGTTAGCTTCATTACTTTTCACTAATAAAAGTAGCAATTTTGCTCAATTTCAATACTATTGGAAATTATACATTACAAATTTAGGTGTTTTTATATTTTTATCATGACAGTTCACAGAAGCACTTGAGAGGTGATTTTTAAAAATGAACTTCTAAGACAAGAAACGTCAGCTGTTTCTTCCAATTTCACAGCACACCAGTTCGCAGGATGCCAGAATGTTCTGACAAGTGCTGTCACACAGAGCAAGAAGTGAGAAACAGTGAGCCCTAAGATACATTGGGGAGCAGGAGGGTGGGTGGAGGGAAGGAACGAGTGGAGGTAACCATGATTCAAATGTGACCCAGCCACAGACACCATGAACTCACAGCAGCTGTGGGTGCCTGTCCTGGGCTGCACAGGGTGGACTTGTCAACAGTCTGTTAGAGTGGGGAAGGGCTTGTGGAGCCGTACCCCTCTCTGCTGAACTATTGGCTAATGCTAGATTCTGGGGAGAGGAGGTGTCACCATCTTTAGCTAAGTACACTACCCCAGGCCCTGAGGGGATAGTTCCACATCCACGGCCATTCACAAAACAACAAGTTATATGAAAGGGAGCTGTAGGCAGGGGCTGATGGTGTGACAGAGAAAAGGGAGGAGGGTGAGATGAACACGTATGGAGTCGTCTGCATTCTATACACGTATGGAGCTGTCAAAGAACAAAGCCAATTAATTACTCAGTTATCCTACCAAACAAAAGATTTTTAGCTCATGACATATTGTTTATTCTGATTATACCCCATAGAGGTTCCTATAAAACCAAGAATCCTATTTTGAGTGTGTTGAGAACTAGATGGGATAACAGAAATAAAGGTAATTTCCAAGAGTTTGTTTTCTTGTCTGTCATTTCAAAAGCTACATAATTTCCAACAGAAGTGAACACTTCCCGTGCCTTTCAGGTACCCGACTTCACCCAAGCACACAGGACACATGGATTCCTGTAAGCACCAAGGCCCGAGCATCTCAGGGACACCATGGATAGAAGCTTCAAGTGCCTCACAATCTGGGCCTCAGACAGGACTCCAATCAATACCTCTGATGCAGTGCCATCCTTGAGGGCATAGGTTCATTTCTGGCTAACGGCTGACTTAGAGCTACTTCATTTAATTAACATTCTCTGAATAGCACTACCATAAAACAAACTTTCAGTCACCATTCAGTTATTTAAGAGGACCTTCTAGTTTTTAATACTCCTAAACATAACAAAATAATGGAAAAAATAAATTGATGGGAAATATTTTCCTGGTTTTAAGAGGACAATAACTTGTAATCTGATGTTGATAAAAATTTTAAGTCTAATTTTGACACAATTTTCTCAGCATATGTCCTAAGCTAAACATACTGTAATGAATATTTCTCTTGCATGGCGTTGCCCTGGATGCCGAAGGCTGGCTATAGAACAAGAGACAGCTTTCTACCACTACTCCTGCCACTCACTCTCTGACCCAAGCCAGTTTCTCTGGTACAAAGTTGAGAGTCATGAATGTGCGACCCACCGGCCCAGGCTCTGAGCGGCGACTGAGCGGGTGACACTGGCGAGGAGGAGAGGCTCAGGCCAACAAGTTTCTGCTGCTCTATCAGCTGCAGCAGTTTGCCGCGCGCCTCCAGGCTCTGCCGGTTCAACTCTGCAATCCGTTCTTCCATGCTGCTTGGCACTAGAGATGGAACTACTGGAAAATTCTTCAGGGGAAAAAAACACATAAACTCATTATTAAAAAAACAAATACCCAATTCTGATTTTTATTCTAAGTACCAGCAATTTGCTATCTACACATATGAATTATGGGGTAAAATAGTTTATAGATCATTTAACTGAAGAATCAAGACTAAACTAAAGGCATACACAAATTCTTCTACGGCTACTGCTGCACAAGCAGTCTAGTGGGGCAGTACCATCCTGCATCTCTTACTACTCGCCTCCGCTGAACTGAAAGAGAAGATCACATGAGGAGAGATGCCTGCCAGGGAGCCAAATGCCACACTTCTACTGGTCACGGGTCTGAGCGGGGGCAGACTACACAGGAATATCTCTAATATGTTCTTATAAGTTTAGTCTTCAAACACGCTTCATGTCCTGAATTATCTGGCAGACTCTAAAATTCCAACCAGTCTTTCTGCCCACGTGTCAGCCCCTCCAGGCTGCTCTTAGCTTCAGATATCCGATTTAAAAATATTCATGATTAGGAAGGAACATAAGATACAGAGAGTAAAAGGCAAACAATACAAACCAAAAGGCTACTCCAGAGATATAAGTATAGCTTGAAAGCCCCAAGAGAAATTTACTTTCATCATTCATAATAATTTCATTTAGCTAAATACATCCTTTTGTGGGGGGAAAGCAGTCCCTGATAGAAATGACTAATTTCTACCTATTAGGTTGTGGTGGTTTTGTTTGTTTTGGAAAAAGGTAAGTAAACTAGTAAGGATGAAAGTCTATTTTGTATTTCCAACTAAAAAAGAAAGGGGCTAGTAAGAGCAGCAGTATCCGACCTCCCTTTCCAGGCTAATATTTACACTATTTAGAAAGGGCACAGGCTCAGCATTTAACTAGTACCTTTTTAAAAGCAACAGTGATCTGCTTCCAATGATCTTCAAAACCCTATAAACACATAAAGTGATGTGCAAACACACGCACGCCCACACTGATGCTGCTGGCCACCACCCGACACTCGTGGTAACAGAGGCAGCTCTTCCTCTCACCCACCACTTTCCACACCAAAGCCTTCAATCACAATTTCAAAGCTCTTAAGAAAGCAGCTCCTTCAGAAACCCGTAGTCAGAGGCTGTCCACTCTTTCCAACTACAGGATCATCCACTGTCAGATGCACGGGAGTCACCTCTGCTCAGAAAGGTCAGATAAAACATCCCCCATGACCAGGCTGTGTCATGGACACTCCCGTCTGGGACTAGATTCTCTTTCCTCTCCACAAACAACAAAGCAAAGGTTTAAGTTATCATGTTAGTCCATAGAGTTTATTTTACTTATAAAATTCCTTCACTGACAGAAAGGCAAATCCATACGATCTTAAGTAGAAAATTTATAAAAGCTGATCTCATAGCTGCTGAGAGTAGATCTGTGGTTAGCAGAGCTGGGGAAAGACAGTAAGAAGGGGCAGGGACTAAGAACAGTCAGACACGGTTGACTGGATTTTGTTGTTGTTGCTGCTGCTGCTGTTGTTTTAAAGACAGATCTCATACTATAGCCCAGAACTCACTAACGTAGCCCTGGCTGTCTTCAAACCCATGACAACCCCGCTTCAGTCTCTTGAGGATTATATGCATTGAGTCACCATGTCTGGCACTATAGTTACACAGGGAAAAAAAGATCCTGCTCTATAAGAGCAATGCTCCTCAGAATGTAGTCCTGGTATCACTGAGGGACAACACAGGTCCCACCCCAGACCTACTCAGGCAACACATCCCAACAAGCTCCTCAGATGGCTCATATGCAAATTGAAGTTTAACTGATTCTTTAAATATAATTTCTATAGAAAAACCTATTCTGTGTCCTAGAAAGAGGTTATTCATCAGTAGAGGGTCAACTACTCTTTAATAGGCCATGTGAGGAGTAAAACTACTTTTAATTACAATCTAGCTACAGCAAGCATTCTATGTCCTCCTAATTCCATGTCATCTGTTCCTAGCTTATCCTTATCCCGCCTAAACATTTTACCTTAATTCTACTTTCTATGTTTTTTCCTTCATGTTGTCTTATTGTAGTACAATATGAACTAACAGATAAGTTTTATCTATCCTGTAAGGAAGACATGTCAAAGCTATAGTCACTTATGAAAAGAAATTTCTTTGGATGCCTGATATGGTTTGAATATGAAACCAACTCACATACTGGGGGCTGCTGGCCAGCTGGTGGGCTCTGGAAGTGACTGGCTCCTGAGGGCTTTACTGATGAGACTGAGCCACTGAAGTAACCATAACATAACAGTATTATGGGGAGGCCATGAAAAGGAGGAGGTAGGGTTTAGCTGGGAGAATTTGGTCACCTGGGACACATCCTAAAGAGATGTACCATGTCCTCCGACCCTCTGGGCCACTCTGAGATAGCAGCCTGCCATGCGTTTCTGCCACCACGATGCTCTAACCTCAAGTTCAGAGCAACAGATTCTGCCACCCTGAGTAACCCTCTGACGCCGTAAGTGAAAACAAACCTTCAGTCCCTGTTTAACTTGCCCAGCAGTGAAAGGTCTACTTACAGCAGTCCCGTCACCAGCACTTCCGGGTTTGCTTGGCTCCCGAAGCCCATCTCCTTGCTCTCCCACTGGCCCGGTAACATTATTCAGGTGTGCCTTGATGGCTGAATTCTGCAGTGTCAGCTCAGCAATCCGTGCCATTATGTCCTTCCTCTGTGCCAGTGCCTCATTTGTTCTAAGATGCTGCCCATCTCCAAGCACTGGGGGCTCCTCTGAGAACACAGGATTTCTCAATTGCTGAGTGGTGGGAAGGGAACTGCAAGGCGGCTGTGACAGGTTAACAAATGGCGTTGGGGTTTTGTTCTCCAGATCTTCTCCCATGTGAGAAACTCTCCACCTCTGAGTGAAGAGGCGATTTTCCTCACTTGAGTTCTGAATGTCTGGATCAACAGGCAAGGTCTTCTTTTCCCAGTTCTGTTCTTTCTCTATGACTTCCACAGTGGGAGGGATTCGTGGGGCAGGACGAGTCTGAACCGTTCTCCTCAATACTGCAGACAAGAATTAAGACAATCATAAGCACTCCATTTTCCAATAAACTGGCACTATAATCAGCACATTGCTCTGTCATGGTCGTCAGGGAAGTACTTCAGTAGACGGGTTTGGCTTCTGAGTGCCTAAATTATTTTTATGAAGGAATATGTGCAATCAAGTACAGAAACTTTCATATTCCTGAGACTATTTATTAGCTTCTTATGAATCACGTGTTGCAATGCACACCGACACATATAACTCCTATCAAGGAACAGTGCTGCACGCCTGTGCTCACAAATGATGAGGAATGATCTTGAGTCTGACACTGGGGGGGGGGACTGAATTAGTACTATAAGGAATAAAAGTCTGTTCTGAACACGTCACCCCTTCCTTAGTCTAGACATAGTTAATAACTTTCCAGATCCCCGAGAAAGAAATATTAAACTACACAATTAGAAAGCATTAAAGTAAAAAATTTTCACATGCTACAATAAGAAAGCTGGGGTCCAGAAGAAGAATCTGAGCCCAAACCTCTCCCCCACCAAGTCAATGAGGATGAGTGGATAAGCTGCCAGAACTTGTCTCTCAGCGCGGCACTGTCCCCATTTTCACCAGGCTGATCTGACAACGCCCTATTTGCCTTACAAATGGTGAAGTACAATTCTAGCAGCAAGGATCTACTGCTCCGCAAGAAAACATTACTAATTCTTAAAGAAATAAAAATCCACACAAAATAGGGATGGAAAAATAACTTCTAAAAAGGAGCTGGGAAACTGTCTCAGCAACTAGAGTCACGTGAACACTGGCTGGAGTTCCACTCTGAGACTCCACAGAGTTATTCTCTGACCTCCACATATAAGCTAAGGTATCTATATATGCCTTCTCTCTCTCTCTCTCTCTCTCTCTCTCTCTCTCTCTCTCTCTCTCTCTCTCTCAAAATTAATTAGTAAAATTAACAAAGGAGGTGGAGTGTGATAAAGGAATACACTTAGTATTGTCGATTGTTGGCCTCCACACTAGTATACATGGGTGAGTGAAGCCCCCAACACACACACACAAAACAAACAAACAAAGAAAAATAATTAAAAATGTTCTTTTCAAGGACCAATAACACACAGTTCAGTGGGTAAAAGCACTTGCCACCTAGCCTGACGACCTGAATTTGATGCCTCGGACCCAGACGGTGGAAGGCAAGAATCTACTACCACAAGTTTCCTCTGTGTGCCATGGTACACGTGCGTACACACACACAGCTGGTCACCAGCTGCATGCCTTTCAAGAGTGTTTTCCCAGAGCCCTCTTCTCATTCTGTCTCTGGGATGTCATGATGCGTGAGCAGCTTTCCTCTACCATGTCTTGATCTACCACTGCTCGGAAAGAACACAGCCAAATGACCATGGACCACTGAACCCATGAACGAAATAAGTTACCTAGTTATTTCAGAGATGGTGGGGAAGCGGGGACACACGGACACACAACATGGGTGACACTACCCTAAAATACACACACATACACACTATACATACATATATATAATATATCATATGAATCAAGGGCAAAAATCTCAGCTTCCATGGAAACGTAGAAGAGCCAGGCTTACCATCCTGCAGAGGAGAGAATTCTGAGTTGCTCTTCTGCCTGGGTGGTGTTAACATCACAGCTGGCTCGAAAATATGTGTTGGGAAATTATTAGCCAGATTCAAGTTCTCTGTGGGGGTTGGCCCCTGAGACAGTTTAACAGGCAACTCTTCCTGTGGGAATTCAATGGCTCCTTCCCCTCTGAACATTGATGGCATGGAGACATTACTGCTTACAACAGGCCCCTCTGAGAAAGATAAGATGACATTAATTTGAAAGAAACAAAACGGAATTAATTATGGGCACCTTTTAGGTATTTAGTCTTTTTTTTTTTTTTTTTTTTTTTTTTTTGGTTTTTCGAGATAGGGTTTCTCTGTAGCTTTCGAGCCTGTCCTGGAACTAGTTCTTGTAGACCAGGCTGGCCTCGAACTCACAGAGATCCGCCAGCCTCTGCCTCCCGAGTGCTGGGCATTTAGTCTATTTTAAAATTGTTATTTACTTGTTTTTTATTTACATATACATGTGTTTGTGTGTGTGTGAGAGAGAGAGAGAGTTTGAATGCACACCATATGCTTTCAGGAGCTCACAGAAGCCAGGAGAAGGCCTCAGACTCCGAGGAACTAGAGTTACAGGCAGTTATGAGCCACCACAGGGGTGCTGGGAACTGAACCTGGGTCTTCTGTAAGAGCAATAAGTGCTCTAAACCACTAAGCCATCTCTCCATTGCCCAAATATTTATTTTTAAATGCATTTAAGTAGTGTGAAAGTTCCCAGAGTCCTCAGTCTCTCAGGTATATCCTCGTTTGCCAGTAAATTATAGGCAGGCTCTTGTTTTGTGTAGGAAGAGCTCTGAAAGCCACAAAGCTATATAAAGAAAACACTTACAGAGCCCACACCCCACCCTCAGCCTTCCTAATGGTCATGACAAGTAAGGCAACTTCAAAACCTTTTAATATTCTGACTTCCAGACACAAGGGTCATTGCAAAACCAGGTAACATGGTAATTCATTATTAAGAGTGTGGTAAATTCCATGCAATCCTAACAGGGTAGCAAGGCTGAGACATAAAAAGATGTAAACCGGGCAGTAGTGGTGCACGCCGTTAATCCCAGCACTTGGGAGGCAGAGGCAGGCGGATCTCTGTGAGTTCGAGACCAGCCTGGTCTACAGAGCTAGTTCCAGGACAGCCTACAAAAACCACAGAGAAACCCTGTCTCAAAAAACCAAAAAAAAAAAAAAAGATGTAAACCGATTTTCACCTCCATGGCATTTCTGACTTTCCCCAGGCAATGACAAAATTTACAAGAATCTTATAAGGTACCATCACCCCTTGGTTTCTCACCCTTGAATACCTAAAGGTTTCTCAGTAGCAAAGCTTAAGTCACCCGCATTATATTAATGAAACAGTAATGACAGAGCCCACCAGAAGACAGCGGTCACTAAGATATTTTAGCCTGCCACTCCTTCAAATCCATCAGTTCTAGCTACTACTCTAAGGCCGCCGGGCCATTTAACGACAGCATGAGAATAATAAGACTCCACCTACCTGTATTATCCACAAGTCTTCTACCCATCGCTGCCCTTTCTGATGCCTGACCCTCTTGTCTGCAGTTATTTATCACAGGACAGTTCTTAATGGCATGTGTGAGCGATATAAGCTGCTCATCTGTAGTGACCATGTATTGCTGAAGTCTCGCCTAAAGAAAAGCACACATCACTGGCATAACAAGCATAAAGCCATTACCTAAAGAGTAAGCCATACAGAGATGTGGGTGTGTGTTTGTGTGAGTGAGAGCAGACAGAGAGAGAGAAAAAGAGAGATCGTTATTTTAAATACCCACTCTAAAGCAATGTTATTCATAATTATAAATACTCTAAAGGTATCATAATGGTGAAATGATTAGATAAATCATGAACTACTAGTTACTAAGTACTCTGCTATAAAATTAAAACTAATGAATAGAGCTTTTAATTTACCAAATCTTTTCATACAGATTATCTCTACTGACTGACTACAATATAGAGTGACACATTAGGTAGGGGAAACTCAACAGAGCATTCCATGGGATTTTAGGTGGACAAACTAAAAAACATAAAATTATATAAATGAAATAATGTTATGGGCAAAAGAAACAACATTTTACATGTAGCAATGTAACAATTTAAATTATATTTTTATATGAGCAATAACTATTTTATGTGTACTCAGATTTGTCTATGCACATGCATATCCATATTAATGTTATATAATTTTAAAATTTAAAATAAATAAAATATCATACTAATGACTTACTTTCTGTCATATAGATGGATGAGTTTAGAATTCCATTCTTACATTAAAAGTCAACTTACTGCCCAGAAGTTTAGATGGATTTTTTTTTCTTTATCTTTTCCATATTGTAGATGTAAATAGGTTATGTGAAATCAATAAATCTGATTAAAACCACAAAATGCAGGTGTTTTGTAAATACTGGCATACGGTTCTTAGGAGCATAGACGATGGCAGTGAAAGGGAAGAAAGAGGATTTGTAGGAACTGCCAAGACCTTGTAACAAAGACAAAGTAAGAGAAACTAAGGATGACAGCTAGAGACACATGTCACACGTGCGTAGAAACACAGACAACTATTAAAAGTGGGGACGGTCCAGGCATCAGA
Source organism: Chionomys nivalis (assembly GCF_950005125.1). Taxonomy (NCBI): domain Eukaryota; kingdom Metazoa; phylum Chordata; class Mammalia; order Rodentia; family Cricetidae; genus Chionomys; species Chionomys nivalis. The sequence continues at coordinate 46,777,893 of NC_080088.1, read as the reverse complement.
AATATCACCAACAGAGTAGATGATAAAGCACTTGAGGCACCTTTATATCACCAGTCATGTTCTCCCCAAATTTCACACTCATATATCCAGTGGTTTTTTGAGCACCCCCATCTAGGACTCCGTATATATAAAGCCAAGCACCTCTTGAAGCCGTCCATCTACAACATAAACAGCAGCTTCATCTTCTGAATGCTTAATCCCAAACTGCCCAATTACCTTTGGCTCTTTTCTCTTACACCCTTTCCTTCAACCCATTTCCAATGGGACCAGCTGACCTTCAAAGCACACTCTGAATTTGCTCCATCTTCATAGTTTCCCATTTCTACTCTAGGCCAGGCTGCTATGTCCCATCTGAATCAATCTGACAACTCCTAGGTGCAATGCTCTACTTTAATGGTCTGCTACCTTTCCTACTTCTGTCCTCATACTGCAGTCTGAAACAGCAATGATTTCATAGGGGCACCAGAGGACGGCTTCAACTCTCAGGAGACACCAGTAAAGACACTGACTATGCAGAATTAGTCTGTGCAACTATTGACCAGCATCAGCTCAGTAAAATGGGATTTGGGTATATTCTTTTTGGTAATATCAAATCTGCTTAGACAGGCATGGCAGCGCACACCTGCAATTTTAGCATATAACAAATTAAGATAGGAGGGTCACAAAGTCAAGGCCGCATTATACTATATAGTCAGACCCACTCTCAAACAGTAACAGGGAAGCCAACCAAAAATAATCAAATCTGTTCATGGCTGGGTTTCTGGAAGCACCTATGTTAAAAATATAAGTTCAGATGAGCAGATAATGAAATATGACATATATACAAGGGCGTATTATTCAGCTTCAAAGAATGAAGTCATATCATTTGCAAGAAAATGGATAGTGCTAAATAAAATACCCTAGATAAGTAACACACACACACATAAAAACAATAAGACAATAAAAACATAAGTTCTTGGTAGAAACACAGTGTGGAATAAGAAATAAAAACAATGATTTTCAATATAACTCTAAACTTAGGATAGTTAAACAGTACGGGGAAGGTACACATATCTCATTGATAAATAATTGTAGTCATTTATCAACAAAGTAAATGTATGACTATTTCTACTTACATATTTCTACTTATATATTACATATAATTATATATCATACATTATATAATATATTGCTATATAAATATATATTGTACATTACATATTATATAATATAATGTACATAATACATATTTCTACTTACATATATATTAAGCATTTATACATATTAAGTATATTATTGTTCAAACAATCCAAACAGTTGTTAGAACCTGGCACTAAGCCAACAAAGGCAGCACTCTGGCCGTCGTCCCACACAGCACAGTGCAGGCACAGTCGCCCAGATGAGCCTAAGGACTCTTCTCTCCAGTGGTCCCCATTTCATTTGCCGGTGTGAGGCACGTACCCAGTCCTCTCTCTGCTCTCTCTGCACTTCACTTCTTCCACACGCACCCTTGAGGACTGTGAAGCCCCAGTTACACTTTACCTCACGACCTCTGCCTCCCTGCTCTTCCAGCACTCTGCAAGTATTCGCCACCCACAACAACAAGATGAACAAAACTTGTGTTCTCAAGCAGCAGTCTGTGATGATATATAAGCAAGGATATTCAATAACACAATATCCAAATGCATCAAAAGTATGCAGAGGAAGACTGCTTAGGGGGCTAGGCAGGTGGCTCAGTCAGGAAAGTGCTTGCCACACAAACAGGAGGGCCTGAGTTCAAATCCCCAGCACCAATGTTAAATGCACGATATGGCCGTGTGTGTTTCTAACCCCAGTGCTGGGAGCACAGAGGCAGGTGAGCAGATGGAGTCACTGGCCAGAGTGTAGACAAACTGCTGAGCTCCATCTTCCTGAGAAAGTGGCCCCAAAAACTAAGATAAAGAGTAACTGAGGCTGACCCCAACATTAACCTCCGTCCTTGTCACATAATACACACACATACATACTATAAAAAGCATGCAAGACGTCAGTTTTCTAGAAAAGATATTGTATGCTTTTTTTGTAGAGCAATTAGTCAAGCAGCAAGTCAAATATGAAGTTGCTGAAAACAATCATAAGTAGCATCTGATGTCACTGCAGAAGGGCTTAAAGGCTAAGCTATCCTCTGCTCTAAAATGACAACTGGCTACCAGAACACTCCTTCACATTTGTATGAATGGCCTGTTATCTCCACTCCATGGCATATTTCTTAGAAACAGCAAACTTATCCTATATACTATGTGCAGTTTAAGTTTCAAATATGGGATCGTGGCATAGCAAATGCCATCAACACCCACTGCTGCTGCTGAGCCTGACCGGTAACGGCATTAGCACAGCCAAGCCAGCAGCAGCTCCAGGAGAAACCTTTGTGCATACAGACATGCTCACTACTAAACATGGAGCCACTGGGAAAGCATGTAAGACCTACATGGCACTGTGTTCTCTGAGAACCCTGCAGACATACAGACATGCTCACTACTAAACATGGAGCCACTGGGAGAGCATGTGAATACCTGTGTGGCACTATGTTCTTCTCGGAGGAGGAGAATTTCAGCTGTCAGAGCATCAATGAGCTCTTGGTGATCACCTAACATCTGTTCCAGCTGCTGCCTTGTCTCTACTTCTTTCCGAAGCTGAATCTCACTCTACAAAACACAGACAGAAAAACTCCCACCAGTAGGATCACAATGCTGAAAACTTTGTTTCTACAAAGATAGCAAAGATAATTACAGAGAAGTATGAACCATGGCAATGATGAGATTTAATTTAACTTTCATTAGAAGGCTCTATTTAACTAATAAAAATAAACCTTTTTGTGTAACACATTTTATAAATGGTATATTAAATTAAGGAACTATATTTTTTCATTTAACAAGTGAAGGGCTGTGCATAAATACTGTTTAAATACACAGACCATCTCTAAAAAGATACATTATTTCTGGCCATAACAGTAGGTTACAAAGAAACAAACAGGTTAGTTACAAGTTATGAAAGAAATTAGTACTTCTGTATCTTTGAATTTTATGCTGTGTGATATACTGCCACTCAAAAATTGATAGTTAATATAACTTAAAACAAGCACATTCAACTATATTGACTATTTCTACTATTAAATGTCATAGCTTTGAAAGCAAGTGAATAGCTAAAAAGCCAACTATTACCAAGCCTGCAATGCTTTCTAAGCACTAGCGTACTTTTCAGGACTACAGGCTGAAGGGGAAAGGATGCTGAGAGGTGGAGGATAACAGGAGTGGGAGGGAGACAGGAGAGGACGGGGGTGACAGTAATCAGAATGTACTATGTATGTGAATGAAATCGTCAAACAAGCCAAATAAAGATAAAGAGGGAAAGAAATCCATTAACTACAATATCATTCACATCATAAAAGGCACATGAAGGAAAGAATGAAATAGTCTCAGGATAAGGATCTATTGAAAACACCTTCGCATGCCTTACAGCACAACAATGTTTTCATCACAAGGCAGTTTTAGGAAAACACAGGCAGATGACATGTAAATTACAGAGATACAACTATTGCTTAAAATAAAATTCTCTTAAACATTTTTGTCATATTTGTTCAACAGATTTAAGTACATAGTAAATAAACTGTATGTACATTTTTAATGTGTATGAGGGTGTGCCTCCATTCTCAGAAATACAGTGTCTCTCCCTGACCTAGAGCTCACCATTAGGCTAGCTGGTCTGGCTGGTTAATGAGCCCCAGGGATACTGTCTTCACTTCCCAGTGCTGGGACAAGCAAGCACCATACCCAGAATTTTTTTTACAAGGGCTTTGGGGACTAAACTCAAGTCGTATGCAACTGAGCTATCACCCCAGCTCCTTAAGTAGATTTATAGAAAATTAAACATCCTACTAATTCTATACCACACAAGGACCAATTATCATTTATAAGCAAACAATTCTTTATTCTACAAGTTATTTTCACAATAAGAAGACATCTTCCACTTAGACAACTCCCAGTCTACAGAGATCATGAGCAGTTTTCTCACCTATAAAACTTACAGATTACAGGAAAGCAATTCTCTAAACTAATATAGGAGCTAATAGGAGCAGTCAGCAAAGGAAAGGAACACAACAAAGATACAGTTAAGCCGGGCGGTGGTGGCGCATGCCTTTAATCCCAGCACTCGAGAGGCAGAGGCAGGCGGATCTCTGTGAGTTCGAGGCCAGCCTGGTCTACAAGAGCTAGTTCCGGGACAGGCACCAAAGCTACAGAGAAACCCTGTCTCAAAAAAAAAAAAACAAAAAACAAACAAAAAAAAAGCAGTGCTATTTAAACCAAAATGCACTAATAGTAATACTTGCAACTAGCATAATATATTACTTTATTTATAGCAGATTTTTCTTACTAATTACATTTTTTTCTAAAGTTTAAACTAATATCAGAATAATTTACCTAAGCAGGTGTCAAATGATAGAGGGAGACTACAGCCATAAATTTTATTGTAGATAAATTAACACCGAGTAAAATAAAACTATTCAAATTTAACTTTACTTATTATGAAGCAAGAAAAAAAACATTCCCATGTATTCAGCCTAAAGAGAAGATTCACATAACCTTGTATTCTTACCTCTTTAAGGTACCGGACCAGGCGGCAGAGAGAGCTCACCAGGGACAGAGTGAAGCCTGTGAGCCCCTGACCACCCTGCAGCCCCTTGACCTCACGCCCCGTCCAGCGCTCATATTCTTCCATTTCATGTTCCACTTCATGTATCATGTGTTTGAGGACATCCAGGCTGGAGTTGTTACTTGGCAAGTCTGTGGAGGTTGTGCTGGAGGATAACATGTTTTTCTTCTGCTTGGAAAGAGTCCGCATATCTGGTTTTCTTTTCACTGAGAACGACAAAGCCATTCTATTTCAAAACCAGGAAAACCACAACTACAAAACTACCAAGAAAACATTTAGTTGTTCACCATTCAGAAAGTTAGAAGTTACCACAGTTTTATAATAAAAACCTACAGTGTTGACACAAAGTTTACATTATTGATAGCTAACATACTATAACTCTCTCTCACATTATGTGGGACACAAAGGATTTCTTGGCTTTCCCTCGGCAAACTCATACTTAAATATATCCAATTGGATGAGCTTCAGGAAAAAATATTCATTGGGTAATGAATAAAGCTTTAACAGGACGTGTGTTTAACAATTCGTCTTTGTAAACTGAGAAAATGTGGACCTTTATTTAGCAGCTGCTTTTGCTTCCTTGAGTTTAGCACTTGTCCCACCGCATAGCTGGAGTCTACAGTCTCCGCAGACTCCTCGGGCTGAAGCCCAGCCTGGATTCTCTTGACAGCATCAGTCTCATTCAGAGCATCTGGACAGGGAGAACATAGCAGAAAGCATTTCAAGGGAATGCAAGTTTTCTCTACAAACATTCCCACCAAAAGATTCATCAGGATTTTAGTTAATGTGTAAAGACTCCAAAAGTAGCATTTGAAAATTATTGTGCTCAAAACAAACAGATAAAACCTAAGAAAGTTTGCTACCAGAAATACTACAAAAGAACAACTAGCCTTTCTGTTCCTCTGCTGAGAGCACCGAGGACGGGGTTCCTGGAGGGGTTCTCTGTGACTGGGTAGCGATTTTCTGCTGAATATCAGTCCACAATTGATTGATTAACTCAGAATTCTCTTCCTTTAGTTGATGAAGAAACCTATAAAGTATGGGACAATTAGAACAGGTGCTATCATTTAAACTGTCCACCTGCCTATGTGCTTTATTTGAAAGTTTTTATCAATTCACAAATAAACAATTTTATTTGGTGTGGGAGAATTGTCTGTAATCTGTCAATCATGTCTGATTGGCCAGGCAGGAAGTATAGGTAGGAAAACCAAACAGGAAGTAGAAATGATGCAAGGAGAACAGAATTCTGGAAAGGAGGAAGCTGATTCCTCCCACTCCTGCCTAGACCACCGAAGCAGCAGGATGTGAGCTGCCCCACTGAAAAAAGGTACTGAGCCACATGGCTAACATAGATCAGAAAAATGGGTTAATCAAGACGTGAGAATTAGCCAGTGAGAGGCTAGAGCTAATGGGCCAATCAGCTTATAATTTATGGAGACCTATGTGTGATTTTCTTTGGGGCTAAACAGTTGTGGGGTACCGGGTGGGACAAAAACCCCAACAACAAACAAGCCAGCCCTCATGTTACATTTATTGACTTTAGCTGGCAATATTGTGACTGAATAAGAAATGTACCCCACAGGCTTACACATTCAAACACTTTGGTCCTAGCCAGTGGTACTGTTTGGGAAGGTTATGGAATCTTTAGGGAGAGGTAACCTTGCAGGAGGACATCTGTTACTGGGGGTGAGGCTTGAGGGTGAAGTTTTTATAGCCCGACCTCACTCCTTCCTCTCACTCTCTACTTCCAGACTGCCAACACACTGTGACAGGCTGGCCTCCTGCTCCTGCCACCATGCCTCACTACTGTAATGGACTGTATCCTCAGGCTGCTTTTGTCTGGGTATTTTATCATAGCAACAGAACAAAGCTAATACAGACAGGTAGGAAGCAAAAAGGCCCCACATCTTAGGGAAGAAATCAATCCATCTGTCCTTCAGTTTCTATGCCCCCAATCCCTTTTTAGTAGTGTTGCATAGTCTCACCCTTCTTTCTCTAAAGTAATTATGCATATGTGATTCTGCGCACTGTGGCTTCTCTTTCCTTCAAGAGACCCAGTCTGCACTGCAGACAGTCTGCTCATATTGAAGCAAGTGCTTTACACCAGAGACGGGCAGAAGTCAGAAGAGATGCTTAGGGATTTTGTACTTGAAAGCCCTTTCATGACAGACCTCAGCCTTTTCCACATTCTCGCCACTGACAATGAAAAATATTTTATTTCTGACTTGAATTGAGGTTTAAGAAGTGGGAAGATAAAAAATAGAAACAAGTAAATATCTACCAGCTAATGGATGCATGTGTAAAATGTGGTGTAGCTATTCAATGGAATAGTACTCAGCCAGAGAAAGGAATGAAGTATTGCTATAGACTACAACATGAAAGACACCAGGCACAAAAGTCTGTATATGACATGTCTAAATAGGCAAACCTATAGAGCAGTAATATATTAGTAATAATTATCCAGTGCTGAAAGGGTTGGGAGGAAATGTGTTTTCTTTCTGAAGTGATGAAAATATCCTAAAATTGATGACAGTTGTGACCAAATGACTGTTAATGTATTTTTTAAAATAACTATGTTATAAATGAACAGGCTATGTATCTATGAACTATAAACTGTTACAAAATTAAAGAGGAAAACAGATAATTTCATTAAGCCACTCTATAAATCGCAATTTCAAGTAAACTATAAGTAGCACATTAGAACACCATTTACTAAAAGTGTATCTAGCAAAAAGAGTCATGATATACAAAGAGGACGGATGATAAGAAAACGCCCTCTGTAAGACAACACCAGCTTTAGTTTTAGACTCAACCTTTAAGATGAATCTCAAGAAGCTGGACAAATAAACACCACAATCTCACATTTAGATTACCATCTCCGCCATCCATGCTTCCAGGAGTCAGGCTACACAGCAACCACAAAAAGAATGCCGTATCATCGATACGCTAAAAGACGGCCTGCCAAAAGACACCCACAACCCATGAATGCTATCTTACCACACTAAAAAAGGGGACTTTTCGGATGTGGTCAAGTTAAAGAGCCTGAGAGAGGGACGTTCCTAGACTACTAAGGAGTGCCCTGATTGCTAAACATGTGCATCCACAGAGGGTCTCCACAGCGTGAAGACGGCGGCAGTCTGGCATGAGGTAGCCACAGTCGGGGACTGTCAACACGGCCAAAGGAGAAAAGGAAAGCAAGAGATTCTCCTCTGGAGCTCTCCCTAGGGGTGGAATGTCTCTAAACACACTTGATTTCAGCCTATTGAGACATATTTCAGATTTCAAACCTACAGACAATGAATTTGTATCATCTTAAGCTGCCAAGTTTTGTTAATTTGTTACAGTATCATGAGAAAACTAATACAGACTGTGGACTTGAGTAGAGTGCTAATGTAGACACAGCTCGGAAGTAGTGGTTTAGGGCTAAGCCTCGAAGAATTTTTAGGTGAATGACAGAAGCAGCCTACATTGTCTTAAATGAACAATTGGCAGAAATGGGGATGTTAGTAACTCCTCCAATGAAGACACAGGAAGAGGTGCATTGTAGAGAAGCCCCAACCTGACAGAGAATTCCTATGTTGTAAAGAGAAAGTTGACAGAAAAATGACTCTTTTTTTTTTTTCGGTTTTTCGAGAAAAATGACTCTTAATGGACTTCTAAAGTCCAAAGGACACATAACAGCCAGTGCGTGGGGTGGCAGAGGGCTTAGTGGAGTGGCAAAGCGGAACTTTGTAAGTGATAAATCAAGAAGTTTTGCTGCCGAGATTGCAAAAAAAGAAAAGAAAAAAAACCAACAACAACAAAGAGCTAAAAAGCTTACAACCTAAGGAAAGAGAAAACCTGAGGACAGACTGTTGAGCAAAATGATTCAGGGATAAGTGTAGGGATAAGTCCCGCCCCTTAGGGGGCGTGTTCGCCTCGGGCTAATGTTTACCTATAAATCTGGCAAGCATGCACGCAGCTTGCTTCTGCTTTCCTGGTCTCCACACGGTGGTTCTGTAAGTCTATTTCCCCATTAAAGCTGTATATATTTTTACAATCTGTCTGCATTCGTTTACGTCTTTACATTTTGGCGTCCAATGTCGGGCTATTTTGCCCCCGACTCAAGCGCATAGCCCCCTAGCTAACACAGCACGCTCCCGGATGCCGATTTTTAGTTCGTGACTCGGGGCCCCAGTGCCGAGTTCCAGATACACACAGGCCCATTCTGCCCCGCCTGCTCGCCGCAGGTTGTGGTGGCACACGGCTTTAATCCCAGTACTTGGGAGGCAGAGGCAGGCGGATCTCTGTGGGTTCGAGGCCGGCCAGGCGGTGGTGGTGCACACCTTTAATACCAGTACTCGGGAGGCAGAGACAGGCGGATGTCTGTGAGTTCGAGGCCGGCCAGGCGGTGGTGGTGCATGCCTTTAATCCCAGCATTCGGGAGGCAGAGACAGACGGATCTCTGTGAGTTCGAGACCAGCCTGGTCTACAAGAGCTAGTTCCAGGACAGGCTCCAAAACCACAGAGACCACCACTGGCAGGAACCGGTCATTGCAGGTAAAAAAATTTTCTTTTATAAATAAAATGTCTGAACACGTTACCATTCAAGAATTTAACAGTTTTTTTTTAATTGTACCATGTGGGAGATTTTACAAGAGGTGTCTATCACCCTACATCTATGGATCCTTCTGGGATTCGTAGTTTTCATTGGAACTAAATGGTTTGATAACAGAAATATGATAAAGTCTTTATGAGACGAATCCAGGATTCTTAAGGCAGAGAGTGAACGCTTAAAAAAAATTGAGAATGACAACAATCTTCTCAAGAATCAGTTTGAAGTCCTCCAGGAAGAGAACAGATCTTTGTTTAACATGACTCGATCAACCGAGCATAATTTTAAAAAGGTACAGGCTGATGTTAAGGAAAAATTCATTACTATGGAAGAGGGAACAGCTGATTTGGATCGTAAGCTTCAGTCCCTTTCTGTAGGAACTGAAACATTAGTGGCTGATATTAAGGAGAAATTCATTACTATGGAAGAGGGAACAGCTGATTTGGATCGTAAGCTTCAGTCCCTTTCTGTAGGAACTGAAACATTAACTGAGAGAATCAAAACTGCTGAATGTAACAATCAGATTTTGTCTAAAGCGGAAAGATTGTCAATACAAGAAGGCACGGTTTATGCCATAAAAATTATGTCCAAAGATGAGATGTTATCTCTAATGGACAAACTTCATACTTTAGAATCCTCAATGAAAGCTTTGGAACATAATTCTAGACAGGAGATTCAGACATTGCAGAAGGCAATGGTGAATAGAATTGAAAAGATTGAGGAATTTCTAAATTCTGATGAAGAAGAGCAAAGGGTAGAAAGGCAAATTTTAACTACATCTGTGGGTAAATCTCTCCGGGACAATTTCCACAAAGCTCTACCTACAACTCTACCTGCCTTTCCAGTAATAACAACAGAGAAGGTGATTGGTTCCAGAAACCCTAGGGTCATCAAGGAAGATACATGGGAGCCTATCCGTATGAATGATCTCAAAGAAATTAAACAGGCTGTCATGACTTTTGGGATGCACGCCTCTTTTGTTAAAGAGATGCTAAAATCTTGGGCAACGACAAGCAGAGCAACCCCCTCGGACTGGCTCAAGCTGAGCTCTGCGGTACTTGAGAGTGGACCGCAATTGAAATGGAAATGTTTTTCAGGCAAGAGGCTAGACTTTTAGAACAGCAGGAAAAAGCGAAGGGAATTGACATTTCCCTAGATAAAATTCTAGGTGAAGGGCTCTTTTCCGACCCTCAGGAACAAGCTAATTTGGATGAAAACACACTCTCCGTGTGTACTACAGCAGCCTTAACGGCTTGGGACAGGGTACAAGACCCAGGACAAAGAATGGAATCATTTGTCAGAGTTAAACAGGGTCAGAGAGAACCTTTTTGTGACTTTTTACAAAGACTAACTAAGGCTGTACAAATAGGGATATCTGACCCAGAAGCAAGACGTATAATGATTGAGTCTTTGGCTTATGAAAATGCAAATGTGGAAGGCAAAAGGATTTTGGGGCCTTTAAAGCTCAGATCAGAGCCCTTGGAAGAATGGGTCTTGCATACACTGAATGTTGATACATTTGATTATGGCACTGAAGCATGGGTAGAAGAAGCAATTTCCAATGGTAAAAGGAGACACCAGAATACCAAATGTTTTAATTGTAGCAAAATGGGTCATATGAAAAGGAATTGTAGACAATGGATTTTCAGAAATAATAATAATGCATCTTCTAGAAATAACAGAAATAGGAGGACTCAGCCTTCAGGTTTATGTAGAAGATGTGGAAAAGGCAGACATTTGACGAATGAATGCAGGTCTACAAGAGCTAGACAAGGCAACCTGATACAGATGGGAAACGTGAGAGGGGGCGCCTCTCAGGCCCCCATGGCAAACATGGTTCAGTCATTTCCAGTTTCTGCAGAGAACGTGCCTCGTCAGGACAATTAGGAAGCCCCATGCCTACTGTTACAAGCAATAATGATCAGAAAGATAAGTTACGTGTGTTTTGGCAAACTTCTATAAATGATCAAAGACCTAAACTGAGAGTGTGTGTAAATGGCATTTTTATTACTGGCCTGCTGGACACAGGTGCTGATGTAAGTATCATTACCCCAGAATCTTGGCATCCGTATTGGCCTCTTCAGAATGTAAATGTTCAGCTCCTGGGAATTGGAACCCTATCTCGAGTAAGGCAGAGCACGAGATGGGTTGAATGTATAGGGCCAGAGGAACAAATAGGAAAATTAAGGCCATATGTAGCTAATATTGCAATGAATTTATGGGGTCATGACCTATTACAACAATGGAATACCCAAATTAACATTCCTGCTACTTCTAGAGCCTATATTTCTGAGAATAATATTAAAAGATATTACAAACGGAGAAAACCGGCCATTCGGGCTGTACAAGAACAAGCAATTGATGTCCCTTCAGAGATACCAACAGCCTTGCCTCTAAAGTGGTTGACTAAGAAACCAATATGGACAAAGCAATGGCCTTTAGCTGAGGAAAAGTTACAGGCTTTAGAACAGCTGGTACAAGAACAATTTGATGCTGGACATATAGAAGAATCTACCAGCCCTTGGAATTCTCCTGTATTTGTGGTTAAGAAAAAATCAGGTAAATGGAGAATGGTGACAGATCTCAGGGCCATCAACAAGGTTATTCAACCTATGGGCCCTCTGCAATCTGGAATTCCTTTGCCCTCTTTATTACCAAAAGGATGGCCTCTCATAGTTATTGATTTAAAGGATTGTTTTTTCACTATACCTTTACAAAAAGAAGATAGAGAAAAATTTGCCTTCACAGTGCCTACTTATAACAATTCTCAACCTTCGAGTAGGTACCACTGGGCCGTCCTCCCCCAGGGTATGTTAAATAGCCCCTCCCTGTGCCAATATTTTGTGAACCAACCATTGCAAATAAAACGCAATTTCCCAAATCTATAGTATACCATTACATGGACGACATTTTGTTATCCGATTCAAACATGGATACCTTGAACAGACTGTTTGAAGAAATAAAGATACTTTTACCTAAATGGGGATTGCAAATTGCTCCTGAAAAGATTCAGAAGGAAGATTCTGTTAATTATTTAGGTTATAAAATAGGTTTGCAAAAAATTAAGACACAAAAGGCACAAATTAGGAGAGATCGCCTACGGACTCTCAATGACTTTCAAAGACTGTTAGGAGACATTTCCAGTCTATGACCAGCTATTAGGATAACACCTGATCTAATAATTCATTTGAACAAAACCTTGGATGGTAATAAAGATTTAAACAGTCCCAGAGAATTAATAGCTGAAGCAGAAAAGGAACTGACAATGATTGAGAAAAAATTACAACAGGTACAATCATTACTCAATCCCCGGCACTGAAAAGGAGAATAAGTAATTAGGACTTGAAATTGAGAAATGCTTGGGTCTGCAGATCTTAAAAGACATTTAGATTAGCAGAACTGCTGCTTAGAAACCAAGCTCTGAGAAGAAGGTATGTGAGCTGCCACGTGTCAGCTAGTTCTAAAGGGGAAGATATAATCTCTGGATTGCCTCAGTGATCTCAGCAGAAGCCAGGGCAAGAAAAGAGATTCTTGTCTAGTAGGTAAAACACAACCATCTACAAAAGCTCTTAAGAATGTTTTAACAGCAGAAATAGCTCCAGCTTGGACTGATAGGATGAAGTAAATAATTGGTGCCAGACCCCTAAAATCCTACAGAGAGAAATAAGCTGATAAAGCTAGCCAGCTATAAATGTGAGCTCTTTTCTGTTTCCTTTGTCCAAATCGATGTATCGGTTTTTTTTATCTTATTATATTTTATACAGTACATATTTTGTATTTAAATTATATATACTATAATATATTATAATTTATAAAAATTGTATTATTATCTCTTAAAGGACTGTTTGTTTCCTAATGAGAGACAGAAAGAGAGTGGATCCAGTTGGGAGGAGTGGAGGGAGGAGAATCCGTAAACAGGATGTATTCTATGAGGGGAAAAAAGGTTAGATTAAAAATGTCTAAGGAATTCAAGGAACATTCTATTCACAGGCCCAACAGCATGGGCTTTAACTAAGCAAGATTCAGATATCAAACAGTCAAGGAACATGAAAGGACTGGATGATCACTTAATTATTTCATGGCTGTAGGATACAGAGTCAAGATATATAGGAAAGCACAGTGTGCAATGCTTTATGCTCTGTCAGTTCAAAACTAAGGATGCAACAACTACAATACGGGGAGAAATGCAGAACAACTCAGTTGAATAGTCAATGTGCAAAGGAAAATCAAGAAAGCACATGGCTAACAGCAAAGAATAAGTAAGAACAGTAATAAGCAGACCCATAAAAAGGTTCATACACAAAGGCAGCCATCTACAATCTTCCTAAATACCAAGACTTTTAAAGAACAATAATAAATATGTAGAAAAAAACAGCATGCAAGCCTGCAATTCTTGCAGGTAGGAGGTTAAGGCCTAAGTTGACAGTTTGAGGCCAGCCTGAGTTTTATAGTAAGATCAAACCAACAACAAAAAGGAAACGCAATAGCTACAGTGCAATGCACAGTCCTATGAGAGAATAAGGCAAATTTGACATCTAACACATCAACTGTATAACCGGTGTTACAAGCTTTCTTCACCAACTAGAATTTCCAAATTGACTAGGAAGGCCGTACACACTCTCCACTGAATACAAGGAGCATAGGAATATAAAATAATTGCAAAAGGCTAAATATAAATGACTGTATGTAAAAAGCAAAGATAATGGAGACAATCAGAAACATACATGTTCTATAAGTATAGCAGTCAGCATCACAAAAAATGTATTAAACTTCAACTAAGTATACTAAAACAAGAAATATGAAGAAAAATAGAAGCACACTAAAACTAGTCTTTAATATATCACTCTTGGTACATAATACAGCAAAATTAACTAAAGAGACAGAAGAAATACAACATTCAGCAAGGTCGGTGCTATGATGTACACACAGAATGTTTTACCTTCCAATAGAATCACAGCCATTCTCAAGCGCATACATGGAATACTCACTGAAATGTGATCATAGACAGCTCATAAAGAAAGCATCATCAAGTTCCACAAGAAGAGAGATGACAGACCACAGCCTGAACACAGTGTGATTATACTAGAAATGACAGGGAGGGTCTGCAGTTTTGTTTTGTTTTATCTTTAATTATATAAGTATAGGCAACTCTCAGGGAAAAGCAGAAAAATCAACTAAAATGATCTCATTTCTAAAATAATCCATTTATTTTTGTCAAATAAATACTACAAATAAATTTTGAAAAAAAATACTACAGGGGCTGGAGAGATGGCTCAGTGGTTAAGAGCATTGCCTGCTCTTCCAAAGGTCCTGAGTTCAATTCCCAGCAACCACATGGTGGCTCACAACGATCTGTAAAGAGGTCTGGCGCCCTCTTCTGGCCTTCAGGCATACAGACAGAATACTGTATACATAATAAATAAATAAATATTTTAAAAAAAATACTACAACCCTAAGTCAAGAGGCAACAAAATAAAGCACAAAAGACAAAAGGTAAAAGGGAAAACTGAGACAGGAGAAATAAACATATTAGCTCAGGTTAATAAGCCAGGAGTCTAATTCTTTGAAAAACTAAGAAAATGGACTATTAACCAATGCAATCTTAAGAGAGGTCAATCAAAAGAAATGATGGGGAGGGTCCGGTGCACAAGCCCACACACACTCTACCAAAACAAGCATATTGTTGTAAGATAAAGAACACAGCAGAGACGCCTACTAATTCACACAGTCCTATAAGGAATATACTAAAAAGAGGAGGTGTAAGACACAGACCTTTGGAGGTGACATGATGCTAAACCCAGAAGCTGGAGAACTGCTTCTAGAACTCACTTCACTAAGATCCAGTGAGATAGCTGGACAGTGAGGTAAGAAGCAGAAATTAAGGGACCTGCAGAAACATAAATACCAACAGGCTGGAAGGTATAGGGAAGGGTGCCTAGGACGAAGATCAGGAAAGGGTACCTCCCACAAGGCCCCCAATTTCCCAACCACACAGGGAAAAACAAGATGTAGTAAAATAAAAAATTCCATTTAAAAGAAACAAATAAAAGGATAAGCTGAGCAAGAAATAAATAAGCCCTACATAAGAAAAATGTTAAAACACTCCTCAAAAAAAATTTAAAAAAATCCACACATATTAACAAAGGGCGAACATTATGTCCTAACACAAAATATCAATAAGCTTTGTTTTATAAAGTTGAATAAGTTGATACTAATTTTCATATAAAAATAAACTAAAATTTTTGAGAACACCCTAATTTTTTATGTGTGTTTTACTTTTTGTTTTGTTTTTTTGTTTTTTGAGACGAGGTGTCCTTTTGTAGCCTTGGCTGTCCTAGAACTAGCTCTGTAGACCAGCCTGGCCTAAAACTCAAAGATCCACCTGTCTCTGACTCCCAAGTGCTGGGATTAGCGGCATATGACACCACTGCCTGGCAAGAACAACCCTAAATTTAAGAAAATTTGTAGAAAAGTCAAGTATGGTGACATACATCTTCAATCCCAGCACTTAGGAGGCAGAGGCAGGCAGATCTTTGTGAGTTCAAGGCCAGCCAGGTCTACAAAGTGAGTTCTAGGACAGTTAGGATGACTATAGAGAGAGATCCTGCCTCAATAACAAAACAATAACAAAAATACACGCTGGCATGCCTAGATGACTTTTCATGGCACGTACTGCCTCCTCTGTGAGAGCCAAATGCACACCCACATACCTCTCTGTGTTCCTGTTAGACTGCGAGCTGAGGGAGTTAGGCAGTTCGCTCTCGCTGTCTTCGGACTGGCTGTGAGCAGTCCTCTCTTCTCCTTCATCATCTACTTCATTAAGAGCCTATCTCAACAATAAAACCAGCAGCACAACTTGATTATATGCTCACTCATCCTTTTGTCATAATAGAAATTTCTCCTCCTAAGGCTAACCCTTGATATGTGTGCTAAATACCTTCTAACATCTTCAGCGGCCCTTGCTCCCTTCAGCTGTATTTAAATGTAAGAAAACCTTTCCCTTCTTAAAACTAAACCTGGGACCACCCTGAGATACTATCTCCTGTTCGTCTTTTGTTTTTGTTTAGCTTGGGCTAATTCAATCTGTTACATACCTGAGGCTGGCCCCAAATTCACACTTGCTTCTGTTTCAGCTGTCTAGTGCTAGCATCGCACGCCTGAGCAACCAATACTGGCAGCACAATCTCTTTAAGGAATCGTTTCCCGTTTTGCATGCACCATCTATGCTCTGCACCTTTGCCTGTGTCCTGCCACTCCACTCAAAATGCTTTCTGCAAGGTCGGTGTCAACACACTTATTCCTAAAAAGACAATTCCATCTTTCCCTTTCCTTCTCTGACTCATTACACCTTACCCATCACAAGCTTCCCGCTTCTACAGTGGATAGGATTTTATGTGCATGAGAAATTTAGTCCAAGACCCAACACACTCACAATAAAAAGCCAGGCATGGCAGTTCATGCTTTTAATCTCAGCACTGTGGAGGCAAAGACAGGGAGATCCCAGGGGCTCCTTGCCAGCCAGTCTAGGCTTAGTTGTTCAATTCCAGACCAATGAGAGACCCTGTCTCAAAGGATGACACCAAGGTTGTCTTCCCAATCTCCTTTGTCAATTTTCTTTTTCTATTATCTCTTTATAGCTGACAGGACAAGGTGACGTTTAAGCATTTAAAATGCTGACCACGATGCCTAAATCAAGCTGAACTTCATTTCAGCATAGGCTGGAAGTGCAATGCATACCTGAGGCTCTATGAGAGATTCATTAAGGGTAGTCTGGGCGACAGGGTCTTGAATCACTCCAATGGGACTCTGAGAGGAATCTGGAGCCATGGTTACATTTGGAAACCCTGCAGAAGGGACACAAGTCATTATGATTTATTGCATCTGCCTAAACAGGCTTCGCAAGTTCTGATCTGCCACAGGCTCCCTTCACTTCCCGGAACTCTCAAAGAGCAGCTCCACTTACATGTATGGACGTAAACCAAACACATATCTAAACTCACTTTTACCTTCGCAACATTCCATGAGACATAGTCTATTATTTTACAGAGCAGTAAAGTGGAACTTGGAGAAATTAAGTAAGTAGCCCAGAGTTACTCTAAATGGCTGACCCGGAATTCAAACTCTCTACTAAAAATAAATCATGTGTTTCTGAAGGATTAAACAAGTTATATGCAGATTATGATATAATGTTGAAGCTGAGAATGGTGGTACACGCCTATAACACCAGCACTCAGGAGTTAAAAGACAGGAAGATCATGAGTTCAAAGCCAGTCTTGGCTACAAGGACCCTGGGGGTGAGGGTAGGTATAATCCTATGTAACTAAAGAAAAGCAAAGTTTCTTTGAGCAAGAAACTGAAGTTGCTTTGGATTTTAAGTTAAGCTTATTCAAACTACAAGTAAATACATGCTTTAATTATGTGGCAATCTAATAAACTGAAAATTAAGCCATGTTTTATAGTTACAAAATACTGTATTTTATACCATATGTTAATGGATAATTCCCTTAGATGAATAATTTGTAATACTTCATATTCCTAGTGAAGAGCAAACAAATTATGGCTCTAGTCCTAATAATCTTCAGATACTAGTCAGCTAGAACATGTAGCAGAAACAGGCTGGATTCTTGTAATCACAAGCTGGGTTTAAGACAGAAGAGCAGGTTTGAGGAGTGATCACTCACCTGTGCGCTTACGAGGAGCATCAACAAACAGACCTTTGGCTGCGGCTATCAGATGATCGGACTTCTCCAGCACATCCTGTGCCTGGTACTGATCAGAAAGAATCTACACACGTTGAGAAAAATACTGTTCAGAGGAAATACATTTACTTTAAAATCATTAAGGAAAAGGACTAAGGGAAGGCATCGAACACAATGTTTTCAAAGCTTAAATATCAACCTTTATTGGTTGTGGTTGCTGGATTTGTTCTTAACCATGGGCCATCCTAAAACCCTCCAATAGCAATATCCATTAGATATTAGTAGATGGAGCTATTACAGTAGTCATTAGCTTCAAAGAAAATATATTACATTGTGCTCTGATATGCACATGGCACACACACTCACATACATGCATATATACTCATACATGCACACTCACGCACATATACACTCACATACACACATGCGTACACAAACTTATGCCACACCAAGCACACACTTTTTAAACTTTCTTTTGATTCTTTGCATCTTTTATATCATGTGTCTTGATCCCATTAATTTCCCCAACCCTTTGTATCCAACCTCTGCCCTTGCACCCCCCCAAAAAAAAAATAAATAAAATAAAATTTGAGAGGAAAAAGGGAAAAATCTTGTCACGGAAGCTGTAGTGTGACACAGTGAGTCACACAGTAAACCCTTTTCTCCATGTATCTTTACTTGCAAGTGTTCTTTGCAAAGAGTCATTGGTCTGGTTTGAGGCCTCTGTTTTCTGCTACACTGTCTGAGCCTCACTGGGACTCTGCTTGACATCCTGTTGTTGCCCTATGTTGTGGAAACCCTGCAGTTTTGGGTCTACAAGACCGATCCCTTCGTGTGTTCCGCAGATCATTGTTGGGGTGGACCAACATTCATACCCTGGTTCTGGGCCTGGGTAGTTGCAGGGTTGGTCAGCCTGCCGCCCCTCCCCCTCCTCCACTCTCCCTCCTCAGCACCAGGGTGAGCTCTACAGCACTGCCCTGGCTAGCTCACCCCTCCCCCTCCCCCATTCTCCTTCCTCAGCACCAGGAAGAGCTCTCCAGCACTGCCCTGGCTAGCTCACCCCTTAAAGCAGTGAGCAGGGGAGGGGGGGGGGGAGACAGTCTGCCTGCTTTCACGCCCTCAGAGCTGGAGCTCTCACACCTGGACCGTCAGGGCCAGCTCTAATGTGCTGCCCCAGGTGAGGTGAGGAGGCCACTGTTGTAGCTGGTGAGGAGTAGGGACAACTCTCGTACTCTTATGACCACAGACCCAGTTCTTCCTCCTGTCATAAGCAGTTTGGGAAGAGGGTCTCTCCCCAGCCATTCCTTATCACAGGTGAGGGGCAGGGCCACATCTCCTGTCAGTAGGGTTAGCTCCAGTGAGCTGCCCAGGTGAGCAGCAAGGCCTGCTGTCCTGAAAGCAGCTGGTAAAGGGGAGGGTCCGCTCCCTCACCTGGCACTAGCAGCTAGGCGTGAGGGGTAGGGGAGGACACATCTTCCACACCAGCACATGACAGATGGGTACTAGGGACAGCTCTCCCACACTCACAGCTTTGGGGCTGGCTCATCCACACCTCCACCAATAGAGGTGGAGGGCCAGCTCTCCCCAAGATACACACACTTCTTAAAGTGAGACTTTTACATAGGATTTCCACATAAGAATGACTTTAAGTTGTATTCCATTCTAGTTTTAAGTGATGGCTATCACCCACTTACTTGATTTCATAACCCATTAGTAAATAATAATACATAGTTTTAGAAGCACAGATTAAAGATAAGAATCTTTGAGCCATTAACTCAAAGGTGTTCCCATCACTGAAGTATTCTGATACTCCATTAACAGGTCCATGACTTAAAAAACAAGGTATAGGTTTAAGGACCAAACAAAAACTGTTATGCTTATGTATTTGTAAACAAGGTGGGGTTTTATAGAGAGATGGCTACACAAAAGCACCATTACAGTTGTGCCTCTGATTACACACTTTCTTTTGAAGCACTAATACACATATAAGCGAAGTCATACGCTAAAGAGGAGTCAATTCTATCTACCACCACCAGATGTCATTCTTAAGCTGAAAAGACTTTTAAAATCAAGACAACTCCATTTGGAACACTGACTCAAATCAGCATCTAATAAGCACTCTGCCTAGATTTTCCCTATAACATAGAAATAATGACATCAATTACTATCTTAAGATACAAAGAGAAAAGTGAGCTACATTCTTATGTTATCCTTTCTGCTGCTATGGCCAACTGGGTCAGCTAGGTCAGTTTGGGGGCCTTTCAATGAGAACTGGCACACATCAGATGTGTGTGACTGGTCCAAGATCACAAGATGCAATGTCACATTCTCCAAACCACTGTTCCCTTTTTCAAGTGATGGGAACAATTATTTGGGAGATACTGCTCTTCCTGATCCATAAGATTTCTGTAAGACAGTGGTTCTCAACCCTCCTGACACTGCAATCCTTTAATATTGCTCTACTCCTCATGCTGTAGTGACCCCAGTCATACAATTATTTTCATTGCTACTTCATAATTGTAAATTTGCTATTATAAATCATAATGTAAATATCCGTGTTTTCCGATGAGTTTAGGTGACCCCTGTGAAAGATCAGTTGACCCAAAGGGGTTGAGAACCACTGCTCTAAGAACTCTAAGGAATTTCTCAAAAGGCAGCCTATGACTTAAAACCACCATGAAAAGTCATGCAGAAAGCACACACTGTAAGCTTAGCCTGGTCAAGAAGCTACACACACAGCACATTCCTTCACTGTGACTTCAGTTCAAAAAAGAAAGAAAGGTCGCTCTGCTATAGTTCCTTCTAACTTCCCAGCCTACCCACCGGACATATCTGATTACTTCTTCAAACACCCAGGCAGGCAAAAGGTTAAGCCAGAGGTAAATGGCTGATGACCTAGATCAACAGTCACACAAAATTAATTTTATTTCATTTTTGCTAGGTAACCCTACTATACTGTTGAACTGAGACATAATTATAGCAGTTTATGAATATAGAGCACTATTTGCCAAAGACTGTGGTAATCTCTTTTAAAACATTATACCAGGGCTAGAGCAATGGCTCAGTGGCTAAGAGCATTGATTGTTCTTCCTGAGGACCTGGGTTCAATTTTCAGCACCCACATGGCAGCTCACAACTGTCTGTGACTCCAGTTCTAGAGGATCTGACACCCTCTTCTGGCCTCCACAAGAACCAGGCATGCACACGATGCACAGACATACATGAAGGCAAATCATACACATAAATCTTTTTTCAAAAAAATTAAAATTCATAGCACAGCCAAGTATTTTGTTTGTTTGTTTGTTTTTTGAAACAGAATTTCTGTGTAACTGCCCTGGCTGTCCTGGAACTCACTCTGTAGACCAGGCTATCCTCGAACTCAGAGATCTTCCTATGCCTCCCAAGTGCTATTAAAGGCATGCACCCACCACTGCCTGTCAACACAGCTAAGATTTTAAAGATTAAAAAAAATCAAGTTAATGTAAGAAAAATGAAGCTACAAAGTTTATAAAAACAAATGAATAGAACTAAGAATGCTCTATTAAATTAGGTAACCCAGCCCAGATAAATGTGCTCTGCATGTCTCTCTCATGTGTGGACCCTTGCTTCTAATTGTTAAGAATGTGTATTTAAGTGGGAGCAAGTGTGGGTGGAGGCTATGACCTGGAAAAAATGTGAGAATACATGTGATATGAAAACGAAAGGGGGATGCTGGAGGCAGAAGATTCGTGGGACAGGAGGAAGGGGAAAGTGGGGGAGGTGGGGTGGGAGTCAACCATCCACAACTGAGGATTATGACAGCAGAAGGAACACGCTACTCTGTAAGCTAGTTTTTGAAAGGGAGAAGGAGAAATGGGGAAACAGAAAAATTCCAGGCCAAGGAGTTACATAACCTAAGGCTACAGAGCTAATGAGTTGTGGAGAGAACATTTAAGGCAGCAAACTAGATTCCACCCACCCTGTTGCTCTCTGCACTAGACTCCACCCACCCTGCTGTTCTCTGCACTAGACTCCGCCCACCCTGCAGCTCTCTGCACTAGACTCCGCCCACCCCCTGCTGTTCTCTGCACTAGACTCCACCCACCCTGCTGTTCTCTGCACTAGACTCCGCCCACCCCCCTGCAGCTCTCTGCACTAGACTCCGCCCACCCACCCTGCTGCTCTCTGCCAAGTCCCTGAGGAGCTCACTGTTAAGGCTACAGTAAGTACTAGAGCCTCTCATGAAGTCAAATCAAGAACTCTAAAGACAATGAATTTTTGCACTACCTCCTTCATGATAGATAATCTTCTTTTTTCAAGATTTGAAGTTTCTGGTTTCTGTTTCTTCCATTTTCTCTTCAAAGCTTTTTCTTGAAGTTCCCAGTGCACCAATGCTCTATTCTTTGACTTATGTATCTCATGACGGCGTACCTATACAGAAGGAAAAAACTGTAAAAAATGTTTTCAGGAACAAAGACGTTGCCTGCTCCTATGTAAGACCACTTACACTAGTTCAAACTTCTTACTCCTTACAGGTTCAACGTGTGTGCATGCATTCATGGCTAAAACTTTGATAGCCTTCAAAAAATCATCTAAAAGAGAAATATCTAACCTAAAGCCACAAAAAATATTAACTTCTACTTTAGTTATAGACTACCAATCTTCAATTCAAAAGTTAAAACTCATCAACAAGTGCTACAACATCAATTCGTGACCAATGCCGACACTTCACACATGATGTAAAGGGTACCAAATTCAGCACAGCCATCTTTGGCAAAGCACACCCCTTTCATGATAACTGCATCACTTCCAAGTCAATGATGCACTGTTTGCATAGCTCTGAGGGGGCTTCATATGGAAGTGAGGTTACAAATGATGCAGTTATCCAGGGAAGGAAAGTTCCTGAGACAGAGGAGATAGGAGCCAAGGCTCCTAAATAGTTGGAAGGGAAGAATCCATAGGGGTGACTGAGGAATAAAAGACATTTGCCGTTACAAGTATTCTAGTGCTCAGAACTGTAAATATGAACAAAACCTGGGTCATCTAATGAAGTTTTAATCAGGCAAACATGCAAACTACCAAAAAGACTAGCAATCAAGAATTGTGAATATGCAAATCAGAATCACAATGAGACAGACAGTACTTTATACCCACGAGGAGAATTAAAATATAAACTGGAAGCTCCACACAGTCTGGTGGTATTTAAATCATGTAAGCACTTTGGAAAACAATTAAGCAGTTATTCATAAAGTCCAATATAAAGATGCAAGACCTAGTCATTCTATTCCAGATATACACAACCGCCTGCATATGCATATATTCACAGAGACTTGTACATGAACATTCACAATAGTATTACTCATAATAGATGAGAAGCATAAACCAGTACAGCTGACTAACAGATAAATCAAATCTGGAATCTCCATTCAATGCAATCCTATTTCACAACAGGAAAAAATGAAGTAGAGATACATACTATAACATGGATGGATCTTTAAAATATGCTAGAAAAAGAGGCTACACACAAGAGCCCACATACTGCATTCCATGGGTAAGAAAAGTCTAGGCTAGGCAAATCTCGAGAGACAGAAAGTAGATTAGTCACTGCCATGGAGAGACTAGCCAGGGTTACCCAGCACAGGCCTGCCTTGAAAATAACAATAACAGCAATGATAAAATGCTGTAGATATTTCTAGACAGAAAAGACGAACAGACCTGCAAGTCAATTCTAGGTAAGTGGTAAGATTGTAAACCAAAAATGTTTAGTAAGATTCTAACAGTAGCTAATAAGCCTCAGTAAAATCAGAAATTTCTTAAGATAGACTTTTAGGTTTTACACAGATGTGAACAGATTAAATAAAGCTAATCAACTTCCAGAAGGGACAGTGGTCTCTGTTCTGAAGGCTAGACGCCAGACACCAACTAAAACATAGAGTCCAGGACTTTTTCAGGGTTAAACTTACCAGATCTTCAGGAGTTGCCCGGTGAACTGTTAGATCATTTACAGTATTCTTTAAAAAAAAAAAAAAAAAGAACTTTTAAAATGTTTCCTTATAAATTATTAATAGTTACTGAGTTTTAGTAGCTGTAAATTGATTCAAAGTTCCAAAACCAAAAGCCTTTTTTTAGGAACCATTATTGTTACTATAACATTAAAACAGATTACTTTTAAATATCTTCTAGAAAATAGCCTATTTTTTAAGTGTTATACAGGAAATAAAGCACTCTCTTATTTTAAAATAAGGACTAAAATAGGATAGCATATATTCAAAACAAGTCAACTTAACTGAAGCTATAATGTTCACACACTAAGATCCCTTGAGGCAACTTGGAAAGTGTGGTGACTGCAGAGGGACCTTTTCAAAAGACACAGTTTCTTTCTTTTTTTTTTTTTTTTTTTTTTTGGATTTTTCGAGACAGGGTTTCTCTGTAGCTTTTTGGTTCCTGTCCTGGAACTAGCTCTTGTAGACCAGGCTGGCCTCGAACTCACAGAGATCCGCCTGCCTCTGCCTCCCGAGTGCTGGGATTAAAGGCATGCACCACCACCACCCGGCCCAAAGACACAGTTTCTATCTAACACTCTAATTCCTGGAAGGAATGAGAAGTTACTGCCCTTAGTATCTGTACTCTTAAGGCGGTGCAAATATCCTGCTCTTCCCTCCAAGATCAAACACACATCTAGAAACCCACCTAAGCCTACAACAGCTGCACTCCAACACGCCAACAGTCATGGCGTCCATTCCCAGAAGACCTTACTTACTGTCCCAAGACTTACATCCCATTCTTGCCTCGCTGAAGCTTTCTTCTTTACTTTCAGAGTTTTTCTTCCACCTCCCCGTGGACCAAAGCGATTCACTCTGATCAATGACATCTAGGAATAGTAATATTTTTTTAAATACAGACAAATATTTATGCATCATAGAGAAGAGGACACCTAGGGTAAACAAAGTCACTCTCAAAGTAACAGAAGAATTTAATCATGATGAAAGGAATAAGCTATCAAAATATTTTGTTTTCTCGTTTTACAATTAATAGTAAAGTAAAACCAATAACCACAATAAAAAGGCCTTAAATAGCAAAGCTTGTTTCTTAAAAAAGAATTTTGGAAATATAGAAATTATGACCTAAAACTTAATGGTTGTATCTGTCATCAGATACAACATTCATAATTAAAAGAAAAACGCCAGGAAATGGGCAACATGAGGAATGAAAGCGCAGTTGTAAGCGTGCTAACGCTCATCCCACCAGGCACACATGTGGAAAGCGCAGTTGTAAGCGTGCTAACGCTTATCCTACCACACACACACGTGCTCATTTCACAGGAGCACATCCTTAGAGAGTCTGATTCCATTTCTAACAAATCTTCACACAGCACCGAATGGAGGTGATTTCGTAAATCACAAGCATTAGCCTGACAATCAAAATCGCCATGTGGGACTAAACATCATGAAAAGTTAGGGAAAGACTCACAGTCCACAGTCCTTGAAAACAAAAGTTTTTACAATCAATACATATAACTGCGAAAACAAAACAAAAACAAGCATGACTTCTATTTCACAACCTCTTTACCACTGTGGCAATGCAATATGGAAATATCTTACATCCTAAGAGACTGGAACTTTTACTGGACTTCATAGACAAAGTGAAAGTCACTTAAAAGATTGCTATCTTAGGATGCGCTTACCCTGTCTGTTTAATCTGCCTTTAAGAGAACAATGGAATGTCAACCTTAATTGTCTTGGATTTCCCATGTAACCACCTTTTGCAGCCTAAGCTAATGGGAGAGCTATGATCGCAAATTATGTACTCTTCATGCCCCTGACCCAGAACAATGAATGTGTACCCTCTGCTGAAAGCAACAACTACTGAGGTTGAAAGCAACCTTCTAAAATGAGTATCTATTTACAGAAATGGTTGATAAACAATGTTGTCTGCAGTAGTTTCTTGCCTGGGTCAGTTCCAATCACCGGGAGCCAGTGATGTAAACCCTTGTAAAAATCTATGTTAAAGATTCCTATAAAGTACCCCATTCTTTCCCCATGTGATACTTTCTATACTGTTCAGAAAATACAGAACAAAGCCTTCTGTTAAAGATAGACACACAGACAGACAGATGCAAGTGAGCACACAAGACACACACACACAAACAATCACACACACATACACACCAAAAACACAAACACAGGAACAAACTTACAAGACAGCCTTCAGGCAGGCACAAATTCACTCATTCAACAGACAGAGGACAGAAGATACAGAGAGCATGAGTAGAGAATTCAAATTTGGCCTTTGCTCTCGGTTAAATGATCCCAAGGGGAAAGAAATGCTTTTCTCTCCTTAATGTGACCATGGTGACTCAATCACTAATGTATATAATCCTAACCTACCAAAATAACTACATAACTTTCTGGCCGGTCCTCATATTTCCAACTAGCCTACAGTGCTTATTATCACCTCTTCCCCCCCCCCCTTGCTATAATGGAGACAAGAACAGACATGAGGCCTAGTACATGCTAGGCAAATGTTCTGCCCTTAAACTCCACAGCCTTCCCCTTTCATTAAGTACTTTTAATAAAATAATCTGCTATACAAAAGACACCTAAACTCCAGTGCTTCTCCACAATAATCTCGCTAGCTCTCTGTATTGTTTTCCTCTTATTATATTTACTCTTTAAACGTGTCTAATTACAGAGCTTACAATCCAGCAAAGGAGGTAAGTCACAAACGGTTAGAAAACAGCAAGTTATTTTGTCTTTTTCTGTGGTACTGAGCTCAGATTGATGCCAGATGTAACATATGCCAGACAAGTTCCCTTACACTGAGCTCTATGCCCAGTTCAACAATTAGGACTTGTTTTCCCATGACTAGGCCCTTTTTATTTTCCTATTTTTATTTCAAGTTTTATTAACACACACACACACATATATAAAATGATTTGTGTAACATTTTCATTCATGTACATAATGTATTTGATTCTATCACTTCCCAACTGCCCTCTCTTCTCCCCCTCTAACTGGTCCCATCCCTCTTTACAAATAACCTCCCTTCTACTTTCACGTCTTTTTCTTTAAATCTAGAAAGAAAACATATAATATTTACCTTTTTGGATCTATATTTAACATAATTTCTAGTTCTATTTTCTTGCACATATAATTTGATTACATTCATTTGTGGCTGAATAACACTCCCTTGCATATATCTTTATCCAATTATCTGTTGATGGGCATCTAGGTAGAGCCCATAACTTGACTACTGAGAACAGTGTCACAATAAACAGGGATGCACAGGTATGCTGTGGTATCCTTACTTTTGGTATGTACCCAGGATCACAAGACTGAAGAACTTCCATACTGGTTGCACTAATTACATTCCCAACAACCACATATATGGGCTATTCTCCAGCTCCCAGTGTCCTAACTATTATTTGTTGTTGTTTTCTTGATGACATAGACATTCTGGTGAGACAGAATCTCAATGTAACTCTGATTTGCATTTCACTGATGACTGAAGATACTGAACATTTTTTTTTTTTTTTTTTTTTTTTTTTTTTAGTTTTTCAAGACAAACACTGTTTCTCTGTGGTTTTGGAGACTGTCCTGGAACTAGCTCTTGTAGACCAGGCTGGTCTCGAACTCACAGAGATCCGCCTGCCTCTGCCTCCCGAGTGCTGAACATTTTTTTTTAAAGAACTCTGTGTGTGTGAGTGTGTGTATGTGTGTGAGAGAGAGAGAGGGAGACGGGGGGGAATGCCAGACATGTGTGGGTGCACACAGAGGCCAGAAGAGGGTGTCAGACTTGCTAAAGCTGGAGTTATGGGTGGTCATGAACTACCCCACATGGGAGCTAGGAACCAAACGCAGTCCTCTAGAAGAACAGTACACAGGTCTTAATGACTGAGCCATCTCTCTAGCTCCTGAACATTATTCTCATGTGTTTCTGGTCATGGGTACTTGTTTTGAAAACTGTCTGTTCAGTTCATTTGACCAACAATTAGTCAATGTCTTCTTTTGGTGTTTAGATTTTTAAAGTTTTATATTTCTGGGTATCAATCCCTTGTTAAATAACTGAAATACACTAGGGAAACAGACTTCTACCCATACTGTAAGCTGTTTCTTCACTCTGAGTTCCAACTGTGCAGCTTTTTAACAGGGCGTAGCATCATTTTTCAACTCTTTTACTGCAGTATTACTGCCCTCTGGGGGAGAGGGAGGAGTACATGCCACAGTACACGTATGAGGGCCCGAGAACAACTTGCGGAAGTTGGCTTCCTCCTTCCACCGCATGGGCCTCAGGGATAAACTCAGGTGTTAGGTTTGGCTCTAACCCACTGAACCCCCATCAGCCCACATTGATCAACAGCCTTATACAGAAAGTCTTTGCCTGTGCCCGTATCCTGTGTTTCCCTGGTTTCCTCGAGGAGGTTCGTGTCTTTCATTAAGGTCTCTGATCAATTTTGAATTAAAGTTTTACAAACTGAAAAAAAGGGATATGGTTTCAGTCTTGTACTTATGAGCACAATCTTCTCAGCGCCATCTGTCACCAACAATTAAGTTTTATGATGGTGACGGCAATAACAGCAGCAGTGGAGGTAATGAAAGCATCAGTGAAGACAGTCTGAGTACTCGCTGTAGGCTAGCTACTAGTCTAAGCTCTTTCACATCTTAGTTTCTTTAATACAAGGGGCTCAGCTGGGCAGTCAGTAGTGGTACACATCTTTAATCCCAGCACTCAGGAGGCAGAGGCAGGTGGATCTCTGTGAGTTCAAGACCAGTTTGGTCTAGAGTTACTTCCAGGACAACCAGGGATACACAAAGGAAACCCCATCTCAAAATAACAACAAAACAAACAAAAAAAAAAAACCAAGAACTTCATAAAGTAATTAATATTTTGATTCATTTTAAAGATGAGAAAACTAAGGGGCCAAGAGTTAACCAACTGTGATGTTCACTTGTAGTAGACATAACCAACACTTAACAAGACATGGAACAGGCAAAAGTCTAAATGAACCACCACAATTACAGTTATTTTCCATAAAAGGAGTCAAAATCATTTAATTCAATGATTATCGTTTTCAATACTTCTGTGAAAAAAATCAGGTTCCTACCTCATATAGGGTATAAAAATTAGCTTAAAACTAGTCACATATTAAAATCTTAGAGCTAAACCTACAGAACTCTTAGAAGAAAACCTGAGTATAAATAGCCCTGAACCTCAGGTCAAGCGATAGTTTCTGGAGTAAAACCAGATGTGGGGAGGATGAGTGGTTTACCAAAATTTTTAAAGACTACTCAAAGGTACAATCAAGAAAATGAAAAGATGACAAATGAGTGGCAAAGGTATTTGCAAATCATTTACCTGTATCTAGACTATACAAAGAAACTTCATACCGGGACTATTCAAACAACCCAATTTAAAGCAAGCATAGGTCTTTAATAGACATCTTCAACTAAGATACTAGATGGTCAATAAGCACATAAGAAGTTCATCAAGAGAGGGGCCGGTGGGATGACTCAACGGTTAAGAATCTTTGCTGCTTTTTCAGAGAACCGCAATTCAATTCCCACCACCTACATGATGGCTCACAATCACTTGTAATTCCAGTTTCAGGGATCCAACACCATCTTCTGACCTCCAAAGGCACCAAGTGGCATGTGGTGCACATACAGACATGCAGGCTAAACATTCACATGCAAAGTAAAAGGACCTTTTTCATAAAATGATCAACATAATTAAATATGAGTCAAAATCACTCTAGGGTGATTTTTTAAAAAAAGGACCAGACCAGTACTAACTATGGAGAAAGTGGAATCTTCATGTATTTGTTGACTGGAACATAAATTTATACAGGCATTTTGGAAGACCAGTGGGAAATTATTCAGAAATTTAAACCATGACTTAGTAATTCTCCCACATAAATACTCAAAGGAATTAAAAACATTAGTTCACAGAAAAATTTGAAAATGAATGTCCATAACAATATATTTAATAGACAAAAGCGGAAATATTTCAAAATGCCCATTAACCCATCAGTGTATAAATGTGTGTGATATAGCTATACAATGGGATATTGTTTAGCAATAAGGAATAAAGTATTGATGTATGCTACAATGTGGATGAAGTTTGAATATATTAACTATGAGAAAACTAAGCACAAAAGCCACATATCACATGATACCATTTCTTCTAAGTATAGACTAGGCACACACACAGAAATATCAAGTATACTGGTGGTTGCCTGGAAGAAGACAGGCGTATAGTTTGTTTTTCTCCTGGGGTAGGAGGAGAGATGAAAATGTTCCGGGATTCGCTGATGATGGCTGTACAAATGTGAATGTACTTACATAAAGGATGGGTTTTATGGCAGATGAATTATATCTCAAAGCTGTTGTTTTCTAAAGGAGGAAGAGGTAGGCAATCCCCAAACAGGCTAATTATATTACCAAATCAGCACATCCTAGATTCAAGGGAAAGACCCTACTTCAATATATAAGGCAGAGGAAAAGTGACAAAGACACCCGACTGATATCAAACTCTCACTTACACACACACACACCCGCACGCACGCACGCGCGCGCGCACACACGCACACATATGTGTATGTACACATACATACACATTTGCAAAAAGAAAAAGTTCAATGTAAAAAAGTGGTCTATAGAACTGCATGCACAACCTCAGTGATGTCAACCCATGTGCAGCATTAATGAAGAGCCACACCACTAACCCCACAACTCCAGGCAGCACACACTGGCTTAAAGACAACATGGTACAGTGGCTAAGAGTAGAGCCTGGAATCAGACTGTCTAGATTCGCCCGTGAGCTTTATCACTGACTCTAAAATTAAACTGATTAAATATGTGAGCAGCTTGGAAACCCCCGCCTGACACATACCAAGTCTCATTTAAGTGTTGATGGCATCAGTGACAGTTTTTAATTCTCTCAAATGACTTGAATAACACTTAGAGAATGTAATGACATTGCTCAAAGTGACACAAATAATAACGAAGAGAGCAGAAAACTGTCACAGAGAGTGTGACTCGCGACTATAAAGAACATGCTAGGAAACCACTGAAAATGGATTAGCTCTGCTTCGCTCAAAACATACAATTCTTTAAAAGGGAGGGTATTTTTATTTCAAATTATATTTAAAACATTAGTTATTCATAAACTAATCCTATCTACTCTGCTCCATCTCAACTAGGAACAATTTTGTTATTAAATTCCTTAAGGTTTCTTTTTCCCTCATTCATCCACTGCACTCATCAAATAACTTAAGAGTACTTGCTAAGAGCCAGGCATCAAATAAAATAAGAGAAACAACCTATACCCTCACAGAGGTGAGATTCGCAAAGGACCATAACTAAACCACTGATTAAAAATAGAAAAAGTAAGTATAGATAGTCGATTCTTTATGTCAACGAAGTACCTACTACACGTGATGAAAAGCTACCTCCTCTCCTCAAGTCCCTCCACAAAGTCGAGGGTGAAGATTAAGCATGGATAAGAGGAGCGGAAGGAAAATGTTCTGTGCAAAGGGGAAAGACCATTTTCAGAACTGTGTTCATTCTCAACAGCAACGTCTTGAAAGGGAGGCAAGCTCGAGAAAAGTCAAGAAGGCTGAGGGCCACAGCAATGTGAGCGCTATACTAAAGACTGGGGGAAGCCCTTCCAGGCTTTGGGGGAGCGAGGGGGGGTAGAATTTTACCAGATTCACCTTTAGTATGAAAACCTGGAGGGCAATCAGAACACTGTCCCTGCCATCAATTTTACCCAGCTATGGGGATACAGATCTCATTTTCCTTCCTCCTGAGATTTTAATGGAGCCCACTGTGGCGAAGACTCCAACCTCAAAGGCCCTCCCACACGAAGGCCAAGCGCCCTTTGGAGCAACTTCAGACTTTTGACTCCCAATCCCAAGCCTGACCCAAACTCTCCAGCGGCCCTTTCTTCGAAACCCAGTCCTAACCGCTCCACTGAAAGGACACGCCCGGTCCCAACACCCCGAGTACTCCGCCACTCCCTGGCAGGACAAAAAACACCTGGAAGACCGGACAGCCTCGGGGCTTTGCCGCCTGCGGGGCGCCCGAACGATCGCGCGTGCGCACGGAAGGGCGCCCCCGCAGAGGGAGCACCGGGCCCTCCCCGGAAACGCGCTCCGGCTCTGCGAGGAGAGCAGCCGTGCGGCGCTGAGTGCCTGGAAGACGGAGGCGCCGGCCGCTTCCCCTCGCCTCACGCGTGGACGTCAAGCCTGCCCCCTTCACCCAACCTGCCTTGCCGATGGCCGACTGCTGCCTCCACCCCGACTAAAACTTCAGCCTCCTGAACCGCAGAGCCCGCCACAGGGGAACGCGGAAAGTGGCTTCCGGGATGTTGCCAAGGTTACCAGAGCCCCGCCCCCACGCCGTTGCGTATATCCGGCGAGCCCCTCGGAGGCGTCCCAGAGCCGGTGCCTGTGGATGGCTGCGACGGTGTTTGAGCTTGTCCTGCTTCCCTCCGCACGGGGCTCTGCGGGTCTACATACCGCACTTACTTGTTTTCACTTTTGTTCGTTTACTTAAAAATATTTCTGCCGGGCGGTGGTGTCGCACGCCTTTAATCCCAGCACTTGGGAGGCAGAGGCAGGCGGATCTCTGTGAGTTCGAGACCAGCCTGGTCTACAAGAGCTAGTTCCAGGACAGGCTCCAAAACCACAGAGAAACCCTGTCTCGAAAAACAAAAAAAAAAAAAAAAAAATATTTCTTACCATCTACCTGTGTGCCAGACGCGCTGGGTTCACTAGGAACTAAGAACAGGCCCGGCCCTCAGGAAGTTTATAGCACCGTAGCAGAAAGCTATTGACGACAGAAACGGTTACGGTGAAAAAACTGGCAAATGCTAAGAAAGAGCCCCACAAACTAGATAATGCCCTTACAGGAATAGTTTAATATCTCAGGAAAGCTGAAATTCAAGGAGAAATAGACCATCAAAGGAGAAAGAGCATCTCTAGCGAGGAAATTGCCTCCGCAAGGATGTATGTCAGATTGCAACGGATGAGAGAACTTGGTGGTTGCGCTTGGCGGACTTGAGCCAGGATGTGTATAACTTCGCTGATTGTGTTAAGGACTTTACAATGAATTTATTCTTGGTAACTTCCTTTGTAGCCCCTGACTTTTCATTGTTAAGAAAGAGCTACAGCCGGGCGGTGGTGGCGCACGCCTTTAATCCCAGCACTCGGGAGGCAGAGGCAGGCGGATCTCTGTGAGTTCGAGGCCAGCCTGGTCTACAAAGGGAGTTCCAGGACAGGCTCCAAAGCTACAGAGAAACCCTGTCTCGAAAAACCAAAAAAAAAAGAAAGAAAGAGCTACACATGGATCAATAGATGTATATATTCAGTCATCTAGGTGCAAGGAACCGCCCTCTGAGACTCCAAACTCTGTTTTGATGTGGATGTGTTAATCAACATAACCATCCCTTCCTCTCCAAATTGCTGCAGTCACCTGGCAGGTTGCCAACACTGACGAATGCCCGTGCTGACTTTAAATTCGCGCCCACTAATTTTAGGTAGGCCCCTACTGATTGAACATTTTGTTACAGGTCCCTGCTTCATTAATTCTCCCACTCCCCCAGGTAACAATGGTATACTTTCTTATATATCTCCTTCTCTAACCCCATAGCAGCCTGTGGTCTTGCTTCTTATTTCATTGATAATTTTAAGAAAACTTCTAGGCGGATTTCCGTGAGTTCAAGGCCAGCCTGATCTTACAAGAGCTAGTTCCAGGATAGCTAGGACTGTTACACAGAGAAACCTTGTCTCGAAAAAACAGAGAGAGAGAGAGAGAGAGAGAGAGAGAGAGAGAGAGAGAGAGAGAGAGAGAGAGAGAGAGAGAGAGAGAGAAAGGAGGGGAAGGAGGAGCAGGAGGAGGAAAAGTTCTATCAGCTTCCATCACTTCTTCAGTCTTCCAACCGACATATTTATCCACAGACTTCATCTTTTCCTTCAGCTTCAGAAGCTCAATGAAATGTGAGCACACACACATAAAAGAAAACAACGAAGTAGATAATAATCAAATTGATCAAAAGCAGTAATACAAAAAAATCTAAAAATTAGACGTACCTAAGGACAAAAATAAAGATATTAACGATTTCTCTTTAGAAACAAAACAACACAGTAGGACAATAACATGTTGTTCCATCTATTTCCTTCTTAGTTTTACTGTTTTCTTTATAGATATATAGCAAAATTGTATATATATATATGATATATATAGTAAATTTTGTCTTGTTGAGTTTATATATTATACATATTAAAGAAAAATACATTTTCTTTAGAAAAATAACAAACTGATTCTGAAATTCTTGTGAAAATACGGAAAGACCTAGAATAGCCCAACAAACACAAAATAAAAGGGACAAAATTTGATTTTGATTTTATGCCTGATTTTATTTAAGACTTATTATAAAGGTTTTAGTAATCATAATGTCATGGTATTGGTAGACAGTCCATTCAAATATATCAATGAAGTAAAACAAAACTCAAACTCACACAAAGGTGGAAAATTAGTGTTTCACAAAAGTAACAGAGTGGAGAGAGGACAGCTTTTTTTCTTTTCTTTCTTTTTTTTTTTTTTAAAGATTTATTTATTATGTATACAACATTCTGCCTCGATGTATGCCCGCACTCCAGAAGAGGGCGCCAGATCTCATTACAGATGGTTGTGAGCCACCATGTGGTTGCTGGGAATTGAACTCAGGACCTCTGGAAGAGCAGCCAGTGCTCTTAACCTCTGAGCCATCTCTCCAGCCCCAGGACAGCTTTTTTAAATGAATCTTTCTGGCATTGTTTTATCTCCATATGAAAAAATGGAACTAGACATTATACCTACCACATTCAAGAAATTACTTGAAAAAATAGGCATAGGGTTGAAAATATGGCTTCGCTGGTTGTAGTAAGAAGCTGCGGTGGGATGCATTCCGGCTGCCCCGGCTCCCACATGGCTAGCTTTACCTGAAATAATTACATGGAAATTGTATTCTTTTAAACACTGCCTGGCCCATCAGTTCCAGCCTCTTATTGGCTAGCTCTTACATATTGATCTAACCCATTTCTAATATTCTGTGTAGCACCACGAGCTGGCTTACCAGGAAAGATCTTAACCTGCATCTGTCTGGAGTGGGAGAATCATGGCGACTGCCTGCCTCGGCTTCTTTCTCCCAGCATTCTATGCTGTCTACT
Organism: Chionomys nivalis; assembly: GCF_950005125.1. Taxonomy (NCBI): domain Eukaryota; kingdom Metazoa; phylum Chordata; class Mammalia; order Rodentia; family Cricetidae; genus Chionomys; species Chionomys nivalis. The sequence goes on along the minus strand of NC_080088.1, from coordinate 46,742,741 downwards.
CTGCCTACCTAATTTTCTGTCCTATCAGGGTCAAAGCAGTTTCTTTATTAATTAACCAATGAAACAACAGATAGAAAGATGACCCTCCTCCATCAGCTGGTAAATTACCTCCTGCCTAGAAATGAAGACCCGAGTTCCATCTCCAAGCCAGGCATAGTGGCGTGCACTTTTCATCTGTGCTGGTTAATTTTAAATGTCATCTTGTCACAACCTAGCATCACCTGACAATGAACAGAGCCTCGACTGAGGGATCACCTAGATCAAAATTGCCTGTTGGCAGCCTGTGGGGTCTTGCCTTGATTATTAGTTGGCGTAGGCAGGCCCAGGCCACTCTGGGTATCACCACACCCAGGCAGGTGGTCCTGAACTGTATGAAAAAGATAGGGTAGTACAAGCCAGCCTGCAAGCCCGCTAGCAAGCATCATTGCCAACGTCCCTGCTGTGCTTCTTGGCTGGAAAGTGAGTTCCAAGGTCTGAGACTGTGCCGTGTGGAAGAGCAAGAACGTCAAGCTTCTGCCTTGAATTCCTCCCATGATTCCCCTCTATGGTGAGATGTAATCTGGAACTGGAAACCAAATAAACCCTTTCTTCCTCTATGTTACTTTCGATTGGGGTATCTTATCAAAGTAAGGACAGTGGAAACTAGAACATAACCCTAGTGCTGGGGAGGCAAAGACAGGTGAACCCCTGGAGCTCATTAGCTAACCAGTCCAATTGGATGGGGCTCCAGGTTCAGTGAGAAATCCTGCACATGCATTTACTCCCAGTATTCAATAGGCAGAGACAAGCAGATCTCTGTGCGTTCGAGGCCAATCTGATCTACCGAGCCAGTTCCAGGACAGCCAGTGACACACAGAAAAACCCTGTCTTGAAAAAAAAATGTGGGTAAAGATGTCTGACATTGACCTCTGGCCTCCACATGTACAGGCATGAACACATGCATGCACACAGACACACAGATATGAATGCACACACACACACAGACACAATTTATTGTGAAATTAAATGTAAACTCTAAAACTGTAAGCCAGAAAACATTGAAGAAAATATGTGAATTGGGCGAACATAATCCATGAAAGATAATTTGGATTTCGTCGAAATTTAATTTTTCATTCCACACTTTTTCATTGTTTTCTCTCATTAAACTTGTTTTTATGCATCTCAAAATTCTGACAGATTTTTGGTCAAGTTGTTTTCATTAAAAAGTACTGATTCTGAAAACTAATAACTTAAAACTGCCACACACACACACACACAAAAAAAATGGTCCACAAAACATTCTCCTTTCCTTCTGAAGGTTGTTATCATTAACCAGTCTTTTACTATTAAACTGAAATGACCAATGAGACAAACAGTTCTGAGACCGTTCTTCCACCACTGATTATGACTGGGGTGGCAGGTATTAGGGATAATATTCATTTAGCCTTCTGAGCTTTCTGGGTAGACTTGGTGACCTTGCCAGCTCCAGCAGCCTTCTTGTCCACAGGTTTGATGACAGCCACACCAACTGTCTGCCTCATGTCACGAACAGCAAAACAACACAGTGGAGGATAGTCAGAGAAGCTCTCGACACACATGGGCTTGCCAGGAACCATATCAACAATGGCTGTATCACTGGATTTCAAGAATTTCGGGCCATCTTCCAGCTTCGTGCCAGAACGACGATCAATCTTTTCTTTAAGCTCAGCAACCTTGCATGCTATGTGAGCTGTGTGACAATCACACAGGAGCACAGCCAGCACTAATTTGGCCTGGGTGGTTCAGGATAATCACCTGAGCAGTGAAGCTAGCAGCTTCCATTTTGCTGTCACCACCAACGTTGCCATGTCTAATGTCTTTGACAGACATCACATTGAAGCCCACATTGTCCCCAGGAAGAGCTTCACTCAAAGCTTCATGGTGCATTTCAACAGACTTTACTTCTGCTGTCACATTGACTGGAGCAAAGGTCACCACCATGCCAGGATTTAAAACATCGGTCTCCACTCGGCCCACAGGGACAGTCCCAATACCACCAATTTTATAGACATCCTGGAGGGTCAGTCGCAGAGGCTTGTCAGTTGGACGAGTTGGTGGCAGGATACAACCCAAAGCTTCCAACAGGGTGTTCCCACTGGCACTACCATCTAGCATGCACTTCTGGCTTACACCCTGGGAGTGAAACAGCTAATTGTTGGTGTCAACAAAATGGATTCCACCAAGCCACCCTACAGCCAGAAGAGATACGAGGAAATTGTTAAGGAAGTCAGCACCTACATTAAGAAAATTGGAGCCGGTGGCGCACACCTTTAATCCCAGCACTTGGGAGGCAGAGGCAGGAGGATCTCTGTGAGTTCCAGACCAGTCTGGTCTACAAAAGCTAGTTTCAGGACAGGCTCCAAAATCACAGAGAAACCCCGTCTTGAAAAAACCAAAAAAAAAAAAAAAGAAAAGAAAAGAAAAGAAAAGAAAATTGGCTACAACCCTGACACAGTAGCATTTGTGCCAATTTCTGGTTGGAATGGTGACCACATGCTGGAGCCAAGGGCTAATATTCCTTGGTTCAAGGGATCCATACTTTTTCTTAAGAAATCAAAAAGTCCACAGACTGGGTTTAAAAAAATCTTTCCAAAGTATATATCAATTAAAGACATATTTAGTACATATTAAGAGCTCTCCAAAACTTAACAATAATAAACAGATAAGGTGTCTAGAGCCTACTGTGTTATCCAATCATTCTAATTCTGTATCTTTACCAAAAAGGGAGAAAATATATGGTTACAAAGATGTATGCATGCAACAGCTTTATTTGCCATAGCCAAATGCTGTTATCCCAGATAACACTCACCAACAGGTGAATGGAAAAATACATTATTGTATATCTACACAAGGAAACACTGCTCAGCAAGAAATATTATCAAACTATTGCTACAATAGCCTCGATGTGTCTCATTTTATTTTTTTTTATTTTTTTTAAAGACTTTATTTATTTATTGTGTATACATACATGCCAGAAGAGGGCACCAAATCTCATTATAGATGGTTGTGAGCCACCATGTGGTTGCTGGGAATTGAACTCAGGACCTTTGCAAGAGCAGGCAATGCTCTTAACCTCTGAGCCATCTCTCCAGCCCTGTGTCTCATTTTATTATGCTGAGTGAAAGACGCCAAATAAATAACATAGACTCTGTGGTTCCCTGTTGGCTGAGTTTTCTGTCCTGCCCAGTTCCCACAGCCGTTAAGTCCCAAAGAAATCACAAAGAAGCCTACATTAATCATAAACCGATTGGTCCAGTAACGCAGGCTTCTTACTAATTAATTCTTATAACTTGTATCAGCCCATAATTCCTGTCTGTGTTAGTCACATGGCTCGGAACCTTATTCAGCAGGGTTACTGATTTTTTTTTTTTTTTGAGTTAATCTTGTATCCTGCTACATTACTGAAAGTGTTTATGAGTTGTAGAAGTTCCTTGGTAGAATTTTTGGGATGGCTTATGTAAACTATCATATCATCAGCAAACAGAGAGAGTTTGACTTCTTGTTTTCCGATTTGTATCTTCTTGATCTCCTTTTGTTGCCTTATTGCTCTAGCAAGGACCTCAAGAACTATATTGAATAGATATAGAGAGAGTGGACAATCTCGTTTTGTTCCTGATTTCAGTGGGATCGCCAGGAGTTTCTATCCATTTAGTTTGATGTTGGCTGTTGGCTTGCTGTATATTGCCTTCATTATGTTTAGATATGTTCCTTATATCCCTGCTCTCTCCAAGACCTTTATCATGAAGGGATGTTGTATTTTGTCAAAAGCTTTTTCGGCACCTAATGAGATGATCATGTGGTTTTTATTTTTCAGCTTGTTTATATGGGGGATTACGTCGACAGATTTTTATATGTTGAACCATCCCTGCGTGTCTGGAATGAAGCTGACTTGATCATGGTGGATGATGGTTCTGAAGTGTTCTTGGATTCGATTTGCCAGTATTTTATTTAGTATTTTAGCATCAATGTTCATAAGTGAGCTTGGTCTGTAATTCTCTTTCTTAGCAATGTCTTTCTGTGGTTTAGGTATCAGCGTAATTGTAGTCTCATAAAAAGAGCTTGGTAATGTTCCTTCTGTTTCTATTGTATGGAATAATTTGAGGAGTATTGGTATTAGTTCTTCTTTGAAAATCTTGTACAATTCTGAACTGAAACCATTTGGTCCTGGGCTTTTTTTGGTTGGGAGACTTTTGATGACTGTTTCTATTTCTTCAGCAGTTATAGGTCTGTTTAATTTGCTTATTTGGTCTTGATTTAATTTGGGTAAGTGATATTTATCCAGAAAGTTGTCCATTTCTACAGATGTCTGTTAAGTCCATTTGAGTCATAACATCTGTTAGTTCCCTTATTTCTCTGTAAATTTTTTGCCTGACTAACCAGTCCACTGGTGAGAGGGGATTGTTGAAGTCTCTCATTCTTAGTGTGTGGGGTTTAATGTATAATTTAAGCTTTAGAAGTGTTTCTTTTACATATGTGGGTGATCTTGTATTAGGGGCATATATGTTCAGTATTGACATTTCCTTTTGATGGATTTTTCCTGTGACTAATATGAAATGTCCTTCTTTGTCTCTTTTGGTTGATTTTAATTTGAAGTCTATTTTGTTAGATATTAGGGTAACTACACCAGCTTGTTTCTTAGGTCCATTTGATTGAAAAAAAAATTCCCCAACCCTTTACTCTAAGGTGATATCTGTCTTTGAGGTTGAGGTGTATTTCTTGTATGCAGAAAAAGGATGGATACTTTTTCGTATCAATCTGTTAGCCTGTGTCTTTTTATAGGTGAGTTGAGTCCATTTATATTAAGGGATATTAATGACCAGTGATTGCTATCTTCTGTAATTTAGTTTTTGTTGTTAATAATGTTAATTTGTGTATTTTCCCCTTCTTTGGGATTTGCTGCTATGAGATCATCAATTGTCTATGTTTTGTTGATGTAGCCAACTTCCTTGGGTTGGAGTTTTCCTTCTAGTATTTTGTGTAGGGCTGGATTCATGACTAGGTATTGGTTAAATCTGGATTTGTCATGGAATATCTTGTTTTGTCTTTCTATGGTGATTGATAGTTTTGCTGGGTATAGTAGTCTGAGCTGGTATCCGTGGTCTTTTAATGTCTGCATAACACTTGAACATGACCTTCTGGCTTTCATTGTCTCCAATAAAAAGTCAGGTGTAATTCTGATAGGTCTGCCTTTATATGTTACTTGGCCTTTTTCCTTTGCAGCTCTTAATATTCTTTCTTTATTCTGTATGTTTAGTGTTTTTGATTATTACATGGCAAGGGAACATTTTTTTGATCCAGTCTGTTTGGTGTTCTGTACACTTCTTGTATCTTCACAGGCATATCTTTCTTTAGGTTGGGAAAGTTTTCTTCTATGATTTTGCTAAATATTTTTTCTGTGCTTTTGAGTTGAACAACTTCTCCTTCTTTTATACCTATTCTTCTTAGGTTTGGCCTTTTCATGGTGTCCCATATTTCCTGGATATTTTGGGTTAAGCCTTTGTTAAACTTAATGTTTTCTTTGACTGACGAGTCTATTTCCTCTATTGTATCTTCAGCATTTGAGATTCTCTCTTTCGTCTCTTGTATTCTGTTGTTTGTGGTTCCTGATCATTTTCTCATGATTTGTTTCTATAATTCCCTCAGCTTGTGTTTTCTTTATTGTCTCTATTTCAGTTTTCAAGTCTTAAATAGTTCCTTTTATATATTTTATGTTTTTTCTTGGTTTTCTTTACGGGATTTGCTGATCTCTTCCAATTTTTTTGTTTGTCTTTTCCTCCTTTTTTTGAGGGAATTTCTCATTTCCTCTTTAAGTATTTCAAACATTCTCCTGAAGTTATTTTTTAGGTCATTTTCTTCTGCTTTGTCTACATTTGGTTGTTCTAGTCTTGCTGTTGTAGGGTCTCTAAATTTTACTGGTGAGAAAAAGCCAGTTTGTGTATGTTATCTCAGACATTTCATTAAAGAAAATGCTACTTGCAGTTGTATAACATGAAGTCAGTGATGGCATGCTGGAGTTTCACTGCTGCGTTTCCTGATGGCAGAACCTAGTAAGAGTTCTTCCAATGAGGCACAAGAGCAGTTTTGTGGGTTGTGGTTTTTGTCTTTTTCTTTTTGCTTTACACTGGGCATAACTTACCTATTTTTTTAAAAAAAAAACTTTTATTGATCCTTTGTGGATCTCTCATCATGCATTCTAATCCTACTTAGCTTCCTGTCTTCTCACATTTGCCCTCTGCCCTTGCAACCTCCCCCTCTCCCACCTCAAATCAAAACCAAATTTAAGAGAAAAACCAAAACCAAGCAAAACAAAAACAAAATTTTAAATAGAAGAGGAAGAATCTTGTCATGGAAGCTGTAGTGGCCTGTTGAGTCCATTCATCTTTGCTTGCTGGGGCTCCTCTTGGCTATCCTGTTGCTGTCCTGTACCGAGAGAAGATCTTGCTGTTTGGGATCTGTAGATTCGTCCTTTTCACGTGCTCCAACAACAGTTCATAGACTCTGAGTGCTGGGGTAGGCAGACTCATAGCCCTGATTCTGGGCCTGAGTGATAGCTGGGTTGGTAGCTGGCTAGCTTTCCCTTATTGTCACTACTGGCATGAGCACCAGAGACACAGTATGGTGAGGACTCTGAAAAGAAGAATACAGGGCCCATGGGACAGAAGTGGACTCTCTCTCTCTCTCTCTCTCTCTCTCTCTCTCTCTTTCTCTTTATCTAGCTGAGATGGGGCAGTTTCACAACACAGACCTGCTTCCAAGCCCTCTGATTCCTAGCAAGGAAGCAGGGAAGGTAGTCGGAACCAATACCACTACCCCCACCACCACCCAATTCCCCACCCCTTTGATGTAAGCTCACTGTCCAGGTAGGAGATCCTTGCACCTGGAAGTCTGTTAGCTGGGGACTCATGGACAGTGTCCTGCCAGGGTGTCTGTCAGTACCTGTGAATGAGAAAGAGCTGCTGCAAAGCGCTATGATTTGAAATGCCACTGGATTCTGACATGACCCTGACATACACACCAATCAAAAATGTCCCCTCCCCCCGGGTCCCAGAGATTATACTCCATTTACTTTCTAAAGTGCCTCTCAAATAAGTTTTGTTGAAGTGAATATTCCCTAGGGTGGTCACTGAAGGCCCAAATCATATTTAATGAAACTGTGCCATTTAGCAAGGCAGACATGAGGATTAGGATCGGACTGAGTGTGCACATAAGAAGGCAGAAAACCAGACTTATAAGAGCTGGTAGAAGGTGGCTGAAAGTAAACCTTGGGGTGGTGGCGTGGCTTGACTGTTAAGATCACCTATTGCTCTTGTGAAGACCTGGGTTCCATTCCCATCAACCACTTGGTGACTCAACCAACCAAGTCCAGTTCCAGGGGATCTGATGCCTTCTTCTAACCTCCATGGGCACCAGACACAGATGTGGCTCACATACACACAGCGTCAAAACACTCAACACATAAATCCTCAAAACCTTTTCTAAAAAGTGATGCAGACATGCTTTGCATCTCTAGCCCTGGCTGGATGCTTAACTGCTTCCCCATGAAGACCAGAAACCTGTGCTTCCAGGAGGTAGAATACCATGGAGAATGTTCTCTGAGGATCAAAGTCAAATTCCAGATGGAAGAATGAGTTGATCTGGTTTGTGCGAATGAATGTGGTGGAGGGGAACCATGTCTATCTGTGAAGGCAGCTCAGCTCAAGCAGCCCACATCTGTGTTCTACTCCATGGCAACACTTTTAGACAACACATCACAGAATAGAATGAGAGCAAAGAGCAAAAAAGGGGGGGAAATTATTGCTATGACTCTAACAAAGACACTAAGCAATGGAAACTGGTAAGAAAACCTACAGACTCTGATAGCCAAATAACTCAAAGACAAATGCAGCCGAGTTCAGGAGTCATGCTGACCTCGCACACGTCAGTGCAGACAGAAAGTCCTGAGCAGTAACAAGGGGCGTTAGTGAGACCTGTCTGGTAGGTAACTAGAACTCACAGTAATAGATGGTGCCAATCATCTTTCTGTGGGATCTTCAGAAAAACATGGGACTCAATAAATTTTGTTTTCACAAATAAAAACGGAAGTTCTCATTTTGCTATGACAAGTGATTCATCTACTAAACATGAAGGCAGAGGTTTAAAGGAAGCAGGGAAGTGAGAAAGTTTTATAGTGAAGGCTTTGGAAGGCTCTGATTGGATCCTGGTACAGAGACACTGAGGGCAGGCCAGCAGCAGGGTACCTCATGTTGTGAAAGACCCTACAGACCCCCTCCTCAGAACCCGCAGCTAGCAGGCTCCCCGGGAAAACGTCCTGTTTGCTTGAAAGATTCTCAGGATCAGCAGCTAGCCTGCTCTCATGAGAGGAAAACAGGATATCTATAAGATAAGAGCAGGATGTCTGCTGCCAGACATCCATGCTGGGAGAGGAAAACCATTCATGCCCCCCCGCCTCATTCCGATAACCAAGCTTCTGCTTCTGTAAATTGCTTTTTGCTGCCCTCTTTCCTATAAAAAGTCCTCCTCCCAGTCTGCAGGCGCGCAAGTCCTCCGAAAGACTTTGCTGCCCGCAGGTACCTGTGTCTACCTAATAAACCTCTTGCAGTTTGCATCCGACCCATGGTCTCAGCCTGGTCTCTGTGTCCGGGGGTCTCCACCTGAGGGAAGGTCCCACCGGGGTCTTTCATTTGGTGCATTGGCCGGGAAAAGAGGCCCCACCCAGGGACCACCAACCCACCATCAGTAGGTAAGCTGGCCAGCACCAATTTGTCAGTCTGTGTCTGCATCGTTTATGTTCTTTGTTAAGTCTGTACACTCAGATCTGGGTGCTCTGTATCTGGCGGGCCCAGGAAGGAGCTGATGAGCTCGGACTTCCACCCCGCAGCCCTGGAAGACATTCCAAGGGTGTCTGGAGCCCGGAATTAGGTGGCAGCTTTTTCCGGAGCTCAATCTGTATCGGACCCAAAGTCTTGCTTTGCTGACTTGGGTCTGAATCTGGAGCCTTTTCGGTGCTCATCTGACGGGCCACATTCCAAAGGTGGCCGGAGCGCGTCTATATTGTCTGTGCCTAATTGTTGGATTTTTGTGTTTAATATGTTCTTTGTTTTTGTATATCTGTTTGTACTCGAGTCTAGATTTGGTACCATGGGGCAGTAAGTAACCATCTCTTTGCAGACCCAGCTGTGGAAATCCAAAAGAAACGCTGACAGTTTGCCCCTCCTTCACCTCTCTAGGCTGTGCCTTGCTGAGGCGATTGCCGCCCTGCCGGCCTGCTTTCTACCCAGAGGGCACATCTCGAGCAGGGCTGGTGATCTCCTGCAGTGCAGCCTGAAGCCAGGTCTAGGCAGGGCAACCAGTTTCAGCCCAGAGCAAGCTTCTCAGCAGGGCCCAAGGTGGGGAATGGCAGTGACCCTGGCTGTGGCCCCACATCTGCACCTCCAGAAAGCCCGGAGGGACCAGAAGTAGCGGTGGGCGGACTACCCCCACAGGAATCTCCGGCTCCCTCGCCCACGGCTGGACGACTTCAGGGCAAAGCGAGCGGCCCCCTGATGATGCGGCTTTTCCCTTGACCCGCCCTAATTGGGACTTTACCACGGACGCAGGTAGGGGACACCTACGTCTTTACCAACAGTTGCTCATAGCGGGTCTCCGAGGGGCAGCACGCCGCCCCACTAATGTGGCTCAGGTAAAGCAAGTGATACAAGGGAATGAGGAAATTCCCTCACCCTTCTTAGAGAGGTTTAAGGAAGCATACAGAATGGATACTCCCTATGACCCTGGGGGAACCAGGGCAGGCCACTAGCGTTTCAATGTCCTTTATTTGGCAGTCCAGTCCGGATATCAGAAGTAAATTACAGAGGCTGGAAGGTCTGCAGGGATATACAATACAGGATCTGCTGAAGGAGGCAAAGAAAGAGGCAGAGAGATAGGGGAAAGAGAGAAGGAAAGGAGAATTTACAAGTATATTCAGAGGAGCAACCAATAAATGAGGAAAGAGACATGAAAAAGAATAAAGAATTAAGCAGGCTGCTGGCCACTGTAGTTCAAGGACAAGAAAGAGAGGGAGGTAGGCTGGGAGAAAGGAAGGGGGCCAAAATGGACAGGGACCAATGTGCCTATTGCAAAAAAAAAGAGGCTCTTGGACCAGGGCATCCTCATCCCTGCTGGTCACCATGGAATACCCCCCCTTTTACCAGTAAAGAAACCAGGGACTGGGGACTACCGGCCAGTGCAGGATTTGAAGGAAATTACAAAAGGGTGGAGGACATGCATCCCACGGTCCCCAACCCCTATAATTTATTGAGCACTCTGCCACCATCCCACGTAAGTTGATGACCTCCTTCTGGCGGCCGCTTCGGAGAAAGAATGTCAGGAGGGCACAAAGGCCCTCCTACAAACATTGGGACAATTAGGATATTGGGCATCAGCCAGGAAGGCTCAGATATGCGAGAAGCAAGTCATTTACCTAGGTTATCAATTAAAAGATGGACAGAGATGGCTGACCGAGGTGCGCAAACAAACTATCACTAACATCCCTGCCCCCTCCCCCCCGGAACCCCCGCTAGCTGTAAGAGTTTCTGGAAACAGCGGGATTCTGCCGCCTCTGGATCCCAGGGTTTGCCGAGATGGCTGCACCCTTGTATCCTCTAACTAAACAAGGGACAATGTTTGATTGGGGAGAGGAACAGCAGAGGGCTTTCAAAAACATTAAGAAAGCCTTTACCAGCCTCCCCTGCTTTAGGCCTCCCTGACATCACCAAACCCTTTGACTTGTTCGTGGATGAGAGACAGGGTTACGCCAAAGGGGTCCTAACTCAAAAACTGGGCCCTTGAAGGCATCCTGTAACTTATCTCTCAAAGAAACTCAACTCAGGACCGGGTGCAATTTGGACCTGTGGACACTCTTAATCCCGCGACCTTGCTCCCCCTGCCGGAGGACCCGGAACACCACGACTGCCTCCAGATCCTCGCAGAAATGCACGAGACCAGACCGGACCTGACGGATCAACCCCTCCGAGATGCTGACTATACGTGGTATACGGATGGCAGCAGTTTCCTGGCAAATGGGAAACGAAGGGCGGGGGCAGCAGTGACAACGGAGACTGAGGTAGTTTGGGCAGAAGCCCTACCAGCAGGCACCTCCGCCCAGAGGGCTGAACTCATCGCTCTGACCCAGGCACTCCGGATGGCAGAAGGTAAGAGACTGAATGTTTATACGGATAGCTGATATGCATTTGCCACGGCTCACATACATGGGAAAATTTATCGAAAATGAGGGCTGCTGACCTCAGAAGGAAAGGAAATTAAAAACAAACTTGAGATACTGGCACTCCTGAAAGCCTTATTTTTGCCCCAAAAATTAAGTATTATGCACTGTCCTGGGCATCAAAAAGGCCATAGCCCTGAGGCAAAGGGAAATAGACTGGCAGATCACACTGCTCGAGAGATTGCTATAAAATCAACCAAGACCTCCCAAGCTCTCCCCTTGACGAACCCGGAAGAGGCCCAAGCCTCCAGTTCGCTACCCTATAGTAAAGAGAACATTGATCTCCTAAAGAAAATGGGGGCCACATATGACCCCGAAAAGCAATATTGGGTTTTCAAGGAAAAGATTGGTATGCCAACAAAACATACTTATAAAATAATAAGCCGGGCGGTGGTGGCGCACGCCTTTAATCCCAGCACTTGGGAGGCAGAGGCAGGCGGATCTCTGTGAGTTCGAGACCAGCCTGGTCTACAAGAGCTAGTTCCAGGACAGGCTCCAAAGCCACAGAGAAACCCTGTCTCGAAAAAAAAAAAAATAGACTACTTGCATAAATTGGCTCATCTGGGACCAGAGAAGATGAAAACCTTGCTGGACAGACAGGAGTCAGGCCAATACCTCCTGAACAGGGACGGAGCCCTGCAAAAAGTGACTGATGAATGCCAAGCCTGCACTCAGGTAAATGCAGGCAGAACCAAGCTTGGTCCAGGAGTTCGGGCACGGAGACATTGTCCCGGAGTACATTGGGAGATCGACTTTACGGGGGTTAAGCCAGGTCTCTAGGGGTACAGATACCTCTTGGTGTTCATAGACACTTTTTCAGGATGGGTAGAAGCCTTTCCCACCAAACACGAAACCACAAAGGTGGTGACCAAAAAGCTCTTGGAAGAAATATTTCCCAGGTACGGAGTGCCTCAAGTCTTGGCACCGATAACAGGCCCGCCTTCGTCTCCCAGGTAAGTCAGTCGGTGGCCAAACTCCTAGGGGTCGAATGGAAATTACATTGTGCGTGTAGACCCCAAAGTTCAGGACAGGTAGAACGCATGAATAGAACAATTAAGGAGACCTTATCCAAATTAACGCTTGCAACTGGCACTAGAGACTGGGTGCTCCTCTTACCACTGGCCCTGTACAGGGCCCGCAACACTCCGGGGCCTCATGGACTGACTCCTTTTGAAATCCTATATGGGGCTCCTCCCCCATTTATAAATTTCTTTGATTCAAACATTGCTAACAGTCCTTCTCTGGAAGCTCATTTACAGGCGTTACAGATTGTGCAGAGAGAGGTTTGGAAGCCACTCGCCGCTGCTTACCGAGACCAACTGAACCAGCCGGTGGTACAGCATTCCTTCCAGATAGGAGATACTGTTTGGGTCCGCAGACACCAGACCAAAAACTCGGAACCTCAGTGGAAAGGCCCTTACACTGTCCTTCTGACCCCCAACGGCACTAAAGGTTGACGGCATCGCAACCTGGATCCACGCCTCACATGTTAAGGATGCCCATATGACTGAAAAAGTGGAGCCCGCCACGACCCCAGCATGGAGAGCCCTAAAGATAAGGCTTACCCGTGGGGCCCTTGGATCGTTATATGGGCCCTACTAAGACTGGGGATGGCGACATTCCAGGGATATGGCTGCCATCACGGGGGGGGGGGGTGTGACATGGGACCAGGAACAAAGACTTCTATGTTTGTCCAGGACAAAACACACCATGGGACGTGGAGGGCCTGGGGACGGTTACTGTGCCCAATGGGGTTGCGAAACAACGGGGGAGGCTTACTGGAAACCCTCCTCCACCTGGGATCTAATCATGCTCAGACGAGGAACCACGCCTGGGTACTCAGGAAGGGGACCCTGGACTTGCGGGGGGGGGGGGAGCTTGTGGCCCCTGCTATGATATCACTACTGCTACCAATGTCCAGGGCGCCACCCCAGGAGGTAGATGCAACCCCTTAGTCCTAGATTATGGAGACCAGCCAATTTAGACAACTTCAGGCAGCCATGCATACTGATATCAAGGCGCTGGAAGAATCAGTTAGCGCACTTGAAGAGTCATTAACCTCCCTCTCAGAGGTAGTCCTACAAAACAGGAGGGGCTAGACATGTTGTTTTTTACAAGAGGGAGGGTTATGCGCGGCACTCAAAGAGGAATGTTGTTTCTATGCGAACCACACTATGACAAAGCTTAGAGAGAGGTAAAGACAGACACAAAAGCTGCTCGAATCACAACAGGGATGGTTCGAAGGGTGGTTTAATAAGTCTCCCTGGTTTACGACTCTATTGTCTCCTCTGATGGGTTCCTTGATTGATTATCCTCCTTCTGATACTCCTGTTTGGGCCCTGCATCTTAAACCGCTTGGTCCGGTTTATGAAAGACAGGCTGTCAGTTATTCAGGCCCTAGTACTGACCCATCAGTATCATATGTTACAACAAGAAGAAACCGAGGTTCCGTAACTGCTTAGCGTAAAAGATTTAACTCTATGATAAAAAGAAAAAGGGGGGAATGAAAGACCCTACAGACCCCCTCCTCAGAACCCGCAGCCAGCAGGCTCCCCGGGAAAACGTCCTGTTTGCTTGAAAGATTCTCAGGATCAGCAGCTAGCCTGCTCTCGTGAGAGGAAAACAGGATATCTATAAGATAAGAGCAGGATGTCTGCTGCCATTCATGCCCCCCCCCCCCCGCCTCATTCCGATAACCAAGCTTCTGCTTCTGTAAATTGCTTTTTGCTGCCCTCTTTCCTATAAAAAGTCCTCCTCCCAGTCTGCAGGCGTCCTCCGAAAGACTTTGCTGCCCGCAGGTACCTGTGTCTACCTAATAAACCTCTTGCAGTTTGCATCCGACCCATGGTCTTGGCCTGTTCTCTGTGTCTGGGGGTCTCCACCTGAGGGAAGGTCCCACCGGGGTCTTTCAGTTGGAGAGCTTGCCTGGCCTCTGATGAGCCCACGTGGAAATCAGGACAAAAGTCAACTGACTCACTCACTGTACCAGTTCCCAGCGTCTGCACCACTTGCTGCCAAGGTTACAGTTTCGGCCTTCTGGGCTGCTTGCTGTTAAGGCTGGCTTCCTGAGCTGACTGCTCCAGAAAGTATTCTCCAGGTTACACAGCCAATGGCCGTTTGGACATTCTGTCTTCACTGTGAGGTTTTAGCATTGTTAATATTAAAAGTGATGGGGCTGAAGAGATGGCTCAGAAGTGAAGAGCACTGACTACTCTTCCAGAGGCCCTGGGTTTGAGTCTCAGCACCCACATGACAGCTCATGAGGGTCTGGAACTCCATTCTCAGAAGACCAGGCACCAGGAAAGCACATGGTGCACAGACGTACATGAAGACAAAGCACCCAAACACAGAAAGTGAATAAATAATTTTTTTTTTTTTTTTTTTTTTTTTTTGGTTTTTTGAGACAGTGTTTCTCTGTAGCTTTGGTGCCCGTCCCGGAACTAGCTCTTGTAGACCAGGCTGGTCTCGAACTCCCAGAGATCCGCCTGCCTCTGCCTCCAGAGTGCTGAGATTAAAGGCATGCACCACCACCGCCCGGCGTGAATAAATAATTTTAAGTGACTGCCCGCTAGGATACATTTTTTAACTACTGGCCTGGCACTCATACGATAACATTCACAGAATAATATTTGTTCATACACCTTTCCATTTTTTAAATATATTGTTAAGCGCATTCTTCCTCCTAATCCTTATGACAACTTGTGATTCTGAGATGACAATTAGCCTAGCTCATTCAGTGGATTGTCGTGGTCCAGCCTTGACGGGTTCCAGGGCAGGGCGTGTAGATTAGAAACGTTAGGCAGAGACGCAGAGTAGAGTTGGGTGGGCAACCCAGTGAATACTGAACCTGCCCCACTTTTATTTTCCATACGCATTATATGCCCCAAACCAAAAGGGGGGGGAAGGCAGAGACTGCTTTACCATGATACAAAGAGCAAACAATAATTACCTCTTCAATACCCAAAACATCAAGTAACTATATCCTGAGCTAAGTATTCTGTTAGGCAGGAAATGAAGCAACCACACCTTAGGCCAAGCATCCTGTAGGCAGCCACACCCTGGGTCAAACCTCCTGTCAATAACCTTGAAGGGACAAGAGGAGGCCTGAATTCTCTGACCTTTACTGGAGGTAGAATGGATTCACTTCTGCGGATAATGGCTAGACTCAGGACTAATCATGGTACAGAATCGTACATCATCTGTGTCTCCATTTTCTAGTACACGGACCACCTATATTAATTTCAAAAAAGTACTTTTGATTTAGTACTAACTTCATACGACGATCCAAAGATCTTTTCAGCTGCGTCTAACTGTAGAGCTGTTCTCCTTGAATCAAAGTCAAATTCCAGAAGGAAGGATGGTTTTACCTGGTTTGTCCAAACGAATGTAGTGGAATGAGAACCATGATGGTTTGTGCAGGCGGCTCAAGCTAAGGGCTTGCAGAGGCCACATCCACTTGAACATCAGAACAAAACAGAATCTTTTCACTTGCATTTAATTGTCTAGCTGTTTTCTGTGGATGAAAGTCAAATTCTAGATGGGTAAAACCTTGAAAGATCCCATGAAAGGTCATAGTTCCCTCTGCATACCTGCAAAGCCGCCATGTGGAAGAATTAGCTTTATTCCCACGGCTCTAGAGGGCAGGACTCGTGCAAGTGAGTGGAAGGAAGGCTGATTTCGTCTGAAAGTATGAATTATCTTTCTAATAAGGAGATGTTTGACCACCAAAGAACCTGTGAGATGCCGGTTCCCAGTTTGAGTCAGAGTCTTCAAATCAAAGACTGCCTGAACTGGCTACCACAGCGAACCTCAAAGGCCTTCAAATTAAATTTCATTGAACTTTGCAGAAACGGCATAAATATTTTCAACGCTGCAGTTTAATGTGACCCCAATTCTGGCTCATTGTGCGGTGTTTCTCAAAAACTTCGGGGGTGAGTTTGGCACACCATTGAAATCACAGCACTTGGAAGATTGAGGAGGAAATATCTCGAGATCAAGGCCAGTATGGACTATACAGTAAGACCCTACCTCAAAAAAAAAAAAAAAGAGAGAGAGAGAAAGAAAAGAAAAGAAAAAATTAAAAAGAACAAAAATGCAACTTAGAATCCTGAGAATTCTTCCAGAATCTGAAAGAAAATATTGCCGAATTCAAAGGCTCAAGAGGTTTGCGTGGAAAAAAAAGGTATCTGCCTAAATACGGCCACTAAACCCTGGTTGATCCCTTACGGAAACAGTCTTGAGGCTGAGCTGCGGACTGTTCTCTTAATCATATAATTTTTTTTGTAACTGTGCATATTTACATACACGCACATATGGCAAGGGAGAGATGACGTTGAGTCTCTGTGGAGAGCGAGAGTAATAAGGAAATAACAGGTGTCTGAGAAGGGCTTCTCTGAGAGCAGGGCGGATAGCCAGACATTTCACACCTGCAAGAGTCCTGCAGGTAGAGCGGAAAGGCAAACCGGGGCACCCCCTTGAGAGGGCACACTTTTTTGCTTTCTGTTCGCGTGCCTGCAGCTAGAGAGCATATTCATTATATCTTGCACCCGATTTCCTCCTTGATGGCTGGTCACATAGATTCTTCTAGACTAGCAGCGACTTCTCTGAGGGTTTTGTTATTGTTTTGCGGTTAAGAGGAAAGAGATCAGTGAAAATTCTCTATGGTAAGTGGTGGGTTCTCAGCGATGAGAAGAGGAAGACTTCAAAGCCGAAGGAGAAAGCAGCCTTCACTGGTCCCCACGTCTCGCGGTACCCCTACTCCATACGCGTGACCTCCTTTGGAGACCCCAGGTGGCACATCAGTATTTGATCTGCTCTTCTCCAGACTGCTGAGGGCGTTCTGTCACACACCACCCAGCTGCTGAATCCGGAGTCCAGCCCCGCAAGCGACTTTGGAAGGACCGTCTCCGTGCTCGCCCCCTGCTCGGGCTGTTTGTGTTTCCGGGCCCCCGGGGCGCGGCACCCACCATGCTCGGTTGCCCACGGCTGGCGCTGCTCTGCGCGCTGCCCTGGCTCCTGCGGGCGGCGGTCCCCGGCCACCCGGCAGAGCACTTTGCCCAGTCCACAGAGCTGCTCCGTGATCCCCGCGACCCCGCCAGGGCCGCCGACTTTGATCACGTCTACAACGGCGTGGTGAACCTCAGCACCGAACACATCTACTCCTTCAACCACACCAGCCACCCTGGCCAGGTAAGAAGCTCGCTCGGCTGACTCAAACTTCCGAGATCGCCGAGCCCCCTCGGCACCTCTGGCTGCACCCAGCATGAACCAAGGGAGACCTCCGGGACCTGAAAACCCCTCTCCCTGCCTCTCTCCTGTGAGGCAATCGCTACCCTGCCTCAGCGTCCGCACCAGCTTCGGGCACCTCTAGGTTTCACCTCGCTCCCACCCCAGCCTGATTGTTGCCATTCTTGAGCTTTGCAGAGGCGCCAGGACCCGCATCCTCTGCGGATTCTGACTCAGGCTGGGCCTTTCTCCAGGATGTTTGGGTGGCTATGGGAGGAGGGCGGGGGAGGACGAACCTGTTCCTAAGCCCCTGCGGACCCTTCTGTCTTATGGCACACGGGGACGGAACCTGAAATGGAAAGTGTGTGAGAATGGACAGGTCTCCTGTGTTCGCTACCAATGCCACACTATGTACTTGGTTTTTTTTTTTTTTTTTGAGAGTCAAAGACGTTGGAACGGCGATGCTCACTCAGGTGCTCTGGGCAGGCTTTGATTATTCATAAGGGTGAAAATTGGTGTGAAAGTTCCAGATCCGTTTGACAAGAGTTATGGTGGAGCAAGGAGGGAAGAGAATTATTTCATCAACCATGCCTCTGACTTAGGTGATTATATAATGTAAGACAATGCACGTAATTCACATTGTCTTTCAAATAAGATACCTTTAGGAGGGGTGGTTGTCCGGTGTACCTCCTTTCGTGTCTTCTTCCCGTATAAAAACACTTATGCCTTCCTCACTATGGTGGCATTCCCTGCCCCCTTGGGGACATTTCAGAACCAGATGATAGGAATACCTCTGTGCCTTTTTGTCCCTGAGCCTCATTCAGGGTCACAATCCAGAAACTTCCTTCCTTAGGACTGCCATTGTTCTCCAGTGCCTTTCTGCTGTGTGTCTTGAGAAAGTGCCCCAAGTTCCCTCATCTCCTGCCTGACACCAAATCCTATGCCATTGTTCCCAAGGCGAGGGCTCTCCTGCAACTCCTACACGTGTGCAAAGCCATTCAATTACATATCCCACACGAGGGACTCCTGCCTGCCCAGTGTGGGGTGCCCACCAGCTGGTTGATGTATTACACATAAGATAGGACCCTAGTTCTGTGGTTTCCTGTAACTAGATGAGAGTCTTGAAAACCACAGGGTTTCCGAGGTATAGCGCCAGCTTGGTCCTAAATCAAATAGCATGTGCAAAGAGGAATATGACAGGCTGTGGTGTTCTTTGCAGTTCTGCTGAGAAACAAATGAGATTTTGTTTTTCTTTGTTTTTATTTTATCTGGGTGTATGAGTGTGTGTGTGTGTATACCAACGTACTTGTGTGGTGCCCATAGAGGCCAGAAGAGGGCGCCAGACCCCCAGGAACTGGAGTTATAGACAATTGTGAGCCTAGAGGCAGGTGGTGGGAACTGACTTGAGGTCTTCCAGAAGGGCAGTATGTCCTCCTATTGGCTGGGCACTCTTTCCAGTTTGCTTGCTAAGAGTCCCATTATGTAGACCAAGCTGGCCTCGATTGTGTCCTCCTCTGCCTCAGCATCCTCAATGCTGAGATTATAGGCATGCACCATCCCTTCTGGAGGACTAACCGCTGTTTTATGTTGCTTCTGCCTTTCCCCGTTATTACTGCAACAGTCCCTCTACCCCACACAAGTTGTTCCGTTTGTACTTGCGATCATCTGCTTGACTTTCCTTGGACACTTGAGATATTGAGGCCAGGAGCACAATCATGTTCTGTTCTGAATTTCAGAGCTTTATAAATGTTTTCTGCAAAACTAAATAAAAAAAATGAATAAAAGCCTAAGGAATCGTTAAGATGAAGTCAAATAAGACTAAATATTGGAAAAATATTCCACTGTGTGGCCGGGCGGTGGTGGCGCACGCCTTTAATCCCAGCACTCGGGAGACAGAGGCAGGCGGATCTCTGGGATTTCGAGGCCAGCCTGGTCTACAAGAGCTAGTTCAGGGACAGGCTCTAAAGCTACAGAGAAACCCTGTTTCGAAAAACCAAAAAAAAAAAAAAAAAAATTCCACTGTGTCCTTTGTATTTTGCATATGCGTGCATTAAAGCGCTTTTCGTTTTATGAAACAATGGTGATAGCTTGAAGAACGTCTCCACACAGCACAATAAAAAAAATCAAGCCTTAGAAGTTTTACTAAAATGTTCCTAGTCCTAGGAAAGAAGGCACAAGAGAAGTGATGGGTTAAACCAGAAAGACCAGCGATAACTATTGTACTAACTCACCAGAGATCCCCCATGGAGGGCAGGAAGGATTCCCAGGGAGACCTCTTTCTTTCCAACTCTGACCCCTTCATCTTCTTGGCCACTCCCTCTCTCCACAGTCCCAAATTCTGGCCATCACTATCTAAATTTTTATTGTTGCTCCATATTGAACAACTTTTACCTCCACTTCCAACTCCGAACTTATTTGAGGAGCTAAATAGAGATCGGTCAAGTGGAGAGGAGAAGCCTGACTGTTTGGGGTCATTTCCCACTATCCTCCTCCCGCCAAGATTTTAGTTTGCTCGAGTGGGGCGGGGTGGGGGTGGGTCCAGGTTATTCGTTTAAGTTTTTATCTTTTGTTCTTTTGAAGTCATTCTTGTTTGTCGTTGTGTTTTCCTTTGTCTTGAAGAAGGAAGTCTAAAATTCAGGCTTTTGCAAGAGGGGAGGGGGCAGGAGCCTTTGCTCTGGGCTTTTCCCATCAGCCACTGCGTCTCCACATGGATCCACACGGAATGATGTCACCTGGCTTGTGTCACTCTAGCTGAACTCGGCACCAGGAAAAGTTTGATATGCCTTGAGGCTGGGACTAGTGTAAACATGAAGTTGACATTAAAAAAAAAAAAAGTCACCGAAAGGATGGACTGACCAGTTTCTAGGCAAATAAAGGAATCAGTGGCTAAACGTTCAGGCCGAGCAAGGTAAGCTTCATGGCATGTCTCTGGAGAGGAAGTGTTAGAGTAACACTGTGCAAATAGGTGCTGAACCACAGGGCTCAGTCCACCGAACAGGAAATCACCTTGCAGGGAAGTCACCGGGGATAAATTGACTGGGACAAGGACGCAAACACAAGTCTGCAGGGAAATGAGAACATCGTCGTGGGGACTGGGAGGAACAATCTGTGCCCACTGGGGCTGGTTCACCGTCAAAAACCCATACAGAAAAGTGGAATCTGTGCACAGCAGGCGGCCTTCTCTGAGTCTTGTAGGGACAGAATTCCATATAGGCTACAGCATTTGGGAAACATCGCTTTTGTTTACTAAGCGGAAGCCTTTATCTCTTTTTGTTACCTGCCCACCGTTTGCTTGTTTTTAAATTAGCCTAACAGAGTGATAGGTTTCATTGTGTTGTTTCAAACTTAGCTTTGTTTGCAAAGCTGGTCCATCCTCCTGCCTCTCCGCTGTCTCCTGGCTGCACCCCTGGCTGCACCCCCGGCTGCACCCCCATCCTGCCCTTCTCCTGTTCAGTCCCCAGTAGCCCCTTTCTATTTTCAGATCACGGATTCTGTTATCCTTCTTCCTTAAAACCTCTTCTTCTATGGTCCCTTTCTGGTCTCATGACCTATATCTACACCCACTCCCGCAAAAGTACACATCTAAAAAATAAAATCTTGGACATGCTTATGAAAAGTTAATGTAGTATTTGTCTTTCTGAGTCTGAGTTGTTTACTTAATGTAACAGTTTCCAAATCCACCCATTTTTCGGCAAGTTCCATAATTTCATTTTTCTTTACCCATGAGTAAATTTTACTGTGTGTATGAAGCACATGCTCATGACTCATTCATCTGTTGATGGACATCTAGTCCGAGTCCATTTCCTTATTGTGAACTGAGCATCTATGGATGTGGATGTGAGCGAATCTCTGCCTGACTTACAGAGTTCTTTGGATATATGCCCAGGAGCAGTATAGTTGGGCCGTATGATAGCTCTATTTGTACTTTTTGGAGAAATCTCCATAGTGGACGCCCAGTTTATACTCATATCAACAGCAGATAAGGGCTCCTCTTTTCTCGTACCCTTTGCATTTATGTTCTTTTTGTTTTGTTTTTTGAGACAGGGTTTATCTATGTAGCTTTAGAGCCTCTCTTGGAACTTGCTCTGTAGACCAGGCTGGCCTTGAACTCACAGAGATCTATCTGCCTGTCCCAACATCCTGAGTGTTGCCACCAGGCATTGAATTAGCGCTTTGAACAGCAATCATTCTGACTCGGGTAAGTGGGAATCTCAACTGTAACGAGTCTTTCTCTGTCCCACCAGTCAGCTCCCAAACGATGACTCTGAAACACCTCATTAATTATGAATGTCGGCTTTAACTTAGATTTGTTTCTAACTAGCTCTTATATCTTAAATTAACCCATTTCTATTCATCTACATGCTGCCACATGGCTTGTGGCTGTGACCTCCCACCCTGCTGTCCTGCTTCCTCTCCATGTCTGGCAATTCCACCTTTCTTCTTCCCAGAGTTCTCTTTCTGCCCTGAAGTTCCGCCTGTATCTCCTGCCAAATATTGGCCAATCAGCTTTTTACTACACCTATCACAGCAATACGTTTTCACACACTGTGTAGGAATATTCCATAACACTCAACCTGGGCTTTAATATTCGTTTTTTTTTTTTTGTTTTTTTTTTGATGGTTAAGGATGCCAAACAATTTATTGGCCATTCGTGTCTCTTCTTTTGAGACGTGTTTGTTTGGTTCGTTAGCCCATTTGTTGACTGACAGGGGCCATTTTCCATTTAAATGTTTACAATCTTTGTAAGCTCTACATGCAGAGACCTCTTTCCCTGATCTGAAATATAAATGGCAAGTATGTCCTGTTCTGTGGCCGACTGTTCACTCTGCTGATAGCTTTCTTTGCTGTATAGAAACCTTAATTTAATTCTATCTGGTCTGTTGATTCTTAGAGTTATCCTCTGTTACTAGAGTCCTGTTAAAAAAGGTCTTGCCTGTGCCTGGAGGTGTCTTCTCTATGTTATCCACGAATGGTTTCAGAATTCGGGGTTTTATTATTTTTTTGTTTTGTTTTGTTTTTGTTTTTTGTTTTTGTTTTTGTTTTTTCGAGACAGGGTTTCTCTGTAGCTATGGATCCTGTCCAGGCTGGCCTCGAACTCACAGAGATCCACCTGCCTCTGCCTCCCGAGTGCTGGGATTAAAGGCATGTGCCACCACCACCCGGCGAATTCGGGGTTTTAAATTAAGGGTTTTGATCCATTTGAGTTGATTTTTCTGCAGGGTGAGTGATGTGAACATAATTTTACTCTTCTGTAGGTAGATATCGAGTTTTGCCAACATCATCTGTTAACCAGGATGTCTTTTTTATCAGTGTATGTTTTTAATGCCTTTTTCAAAATGAATGGCCATAAGACACGTGGGTTCACTTCTGGGTTTTCTGTTATGTTCTATTGATCTACACCTCTCTTTTCCTTTGGGCATCATGCTTTCTTTCTCACTATGGCTCTGTAGTATAATTTGAGATTTGGTATTCTTAGTCACTATGGCACTGTAATTTGAGATCTGGTATTCTTTGTCAGATACCTCCAGCTGTTCTCTCTCTGCACTGGATTGTTTTGGTTATCTGTGGTCTTTTGTTTTACCATATAACTTTTACCATTTTTTTCTAGTTCTTCAAAGAATGTCATTGAAATTTTCATGGGTAGTCTATTGACTCTACAGATGACATATTGGTAATATAGCAATTTTCACCAAGTTAACTCTGCCTATCCAGGAGATAGACATAAGCATCTACCTTATGTATAGTGTCTTCTTTAATCTGTTTTTTCGGTTTCTTACTTTTGGGAGGAGGAAGAATCTAGAAATGCTTTATATTTAAGTTGTTTGAGAATTTCATATACAAGTACTGCATTTACATCATTCCCAACCCTTCTTTTCCCTCTAGAACTACTCTCTTGTATACCCTCTCCCTCTTCCCCTCAGTTTCACTACATTTTTTTGTTTGTTTGGTTTTTGTTTGTTAGTTTTTCTTGAGAGGGGGTTTCTCTGTGTAACAGTCATGACTGTCCTGGAATGAATTCTCTAGACCAGGCTGGTCTCAAACTCACAGAGATCTGCCTGCCTCTGCCTCCTAAGTGCTGGAATTAAATGTGTGCACTGCCACCACCCGGCTCATTACTTCTTCTTTAATTGGGGGGTGTGTGTGTGTGTGTGTGTGTGTGTGTGTGTGTGTGTGTGTGTATAGCGATGACTACGTAGGAATGGATTATCTACCAGGGGTGCTCATCTCAGGAGAAGACTAATTCTTCTTTTGTCAGCAGAAATTAATTAGTTTGTCCATTAATTGTAGCTCTTCATCTAGAGGTGGGGCCTTGTGAGAGTCTATCTCCATGGTGTCATTGTACTGGTCTTACTTAGGCGACTATATTTCAAAGGTTTCACGGGTTCAGCTCCCCTGTCATATGTATGAACACTGCCTCATGGTAGACATGGTGATTCTTTGGCTCTTACAATCTTTCTGCCTCCTTTTCCTTAATGTTCCCTGACCCTTAGGTACAGGGATGGTGTTGTTGATAAATCAACTAGTATGGGACACCTGACACAGTTGTTTTCTGAGTTTTGACCAGTTGTGGCTTTTTGTAATGGCCTCCATCTGCTGGGAAAAAGAGCTTCTTCCGTGAGGGGTGAGGACTAGGCTTTCCTGTGAGTATAAGAATCAATATTTATAACGCACTTGAGAGATCAGCAGTGAGTCCTCTGGGGTCCATGACCAGGTAGCTGTCTGTGTTTACAGGGCCAAGCATACATTCTTCCCTATTGAGTGGCCCCTAAGTCCACTTAGATGCCTGTGAAGTTCAATCAGATGCCCCAAGGATTAAGTACCACTCTTGTACCCTTGGGGACATTTGCTGTGATTGTCATTATTGTGGTTCATAGACTTTGCAGCTGGGTAGAACTGTTGTTTTCTTTCTACCCTCACAGGTTGTATAGCACTTCTGATGCTATGGAGCTAATCCTCAGGGAGATGGCTCCTAGAGCAGTTCCAGTTCCAGCTGGATTCCTCCAAGTAACCTATCCAAAGTATGTGGTGTCTTCAGCACTAGGGTCTTACCTTCAAGTTCTGGGAGGCAGCCAAGGGCAACAGCAGTGGGCCATATTATTTGAGGAGTGTCTTCAAGTCCCCTGATCAGCAACTTGAAGGGAGGTTTCCCCATGCCTGGCACTGGGGCCGTTAAATAGTCTATGGCTCTTGGTGGTGGTAGTGGTGGGGGTTTCAACTCAAACAACATAATTTTCGTTAAAACTACATAGTGTGTGTGTGTGTGTGTGTGTGTGTGTGTGTGTGTGTTTAGAGGTCTCATGTTCTTGTTTAGGTATTTTTAAGCTGCAGTGAATAGAATATTTTCCCACTTTTTTTGTTATCAAGTTTATTATTGACATATAGAAAAACTACCATTTTGTTGTTAATTTTTGTATCCTTCAGCTTTCCTGATAAAGTGTTCTAAAAGCTTTCACCAAAGTACAAAACCATATTGCTTACAGCAGAGATAATTTGACTTGTTTTTCTGGTTTATACTCCTCTTTTTTTGTCTTCCTCTTCTCTAGGTAAGACTTCAAGCACTGTATTGAATAAGTGTGGAAACAGTGGACACCCATTTCTAGTTCTATATTTTAAAGAAAATTATTTCAGTTTTTTCCAGTTTAGTATAATTTTGTCCATTAATATTTTGCACTGCATTGGCAATTCTAAGCAATGCAGAGGTAATGCCAAGAATACATAAGTGATATGGGATGCCCTTCTGTACACTGTGATTACCATTAATGAATAAAGAAACTGTCTTGGGCCTGCACAGGGAATAGAGGTAGGTGGGGGAAACTAAACTGAATGCTGGGAGAAAGGAGGTGGAGTTTAGAGAGAAGCCATGTAGCACCGCCAGAGACAGACATGCTGAAACTTTGCTGGTAAGCCACTACCACGTGGCAATACACAGATTAATGGAGATGGGTTAAACTAACATGTCAGAGTTAGCCAATAAGAAGCTAGAGTTAATGGGCCAAGCAGTGATTTAATTAATACAGTTTCTGTGTGGTTATTTCAGGAGTCTGGGCAGCCGGGAAATGAACAAGAAGCCTCCCTACTACACATAGGGATGCACATGAGTTGTAGGAAATGGTGTGGATATTCTATATGGTGCTAAAGCATCTGCAGAATGTGATACCCTGGGGTCTGTGTAGCCCTCGCAAGGATGCTGGCACACAACCACAGCACACATTAAAACCTGGATGTGGTAGCCTCAGTTTTCCCTTTCTTGGTATGAGCCAGGGCATGCTGGTTCATTGTGTACTGAGGCCAAGAAACCTTTGCTGTCCTCCCACAGTCTCCTAAACAGAACCTTTGCTTGTTGGAGGGAGGACTCATTAACACGTTATCTAAATGAACCATCCTGCAGGAGTCTGAGAAG
Organism: Chionomys nivalis; assembly: GCF_950005125.1. Classification (NCBI taxonomy): domain Eukaryota; kingdom Metazoa; phylum Chordata; class Mammalia; order Rodentia; family Cricetidae; genus Chionomys; species Chionomys nivalis. The sequence continues at coordinate 46,716,837 of NC_080088.1, read as the reverse complement.
GACTTGTCTCCTAGCCTGCAGAGAGCTACTCCCTTGCTGCATCCACAAAGGGGCAAGAGTGCAGAGAAACAAGCCTCATGCGAAGCAAGGTCTCAAGGTCTTTTCTCATAAAGGCATGGATTTTATCCTGTGACCTAATTACTTCCCCCAAAGCTCCGTTTCAGACATCATTTGGGGGGACTAGGTTTCAGCTTGTGAAGAACTGGAGTGAGGTGCGAGACATAAGTGTCCAGTCCATAGAAATCACCTTCATTTCTCTTTCACTGTGAAAATGACGTCAGTAGGTCATGACGGTGCTTAGGGGCTGACATCACTTCAGTTATGGAGCTGATATTATGGCGGGCACAGCCTGATTACAGACCGAGTTGTAGAATGGATTCTGTAAGTTTGTGGTATCACATGTAGATGGCATGACTAGTCTAAACTGATATATAAAGCACACACCAAATTTCAAAGACTAGATAAAAACAATATCAAATGTTTTGCTGATTTTTGTGTGTGTGTTTAAATAGGATTATTTTTCAATATTTAAGATTGAATCAGCCAGACCGTAGTAGTGCATATCTTTAATCCCAGTACTTGGAAGGCAGAGGCAGGCTGATCTCTGTGAGTCTGAGGCTAGCCTGGTCTACATAGCTAGTTCCAGGACTGCCAAGGCTAAACAGAGAAACCCTGTCTCAACCTAACCACTCCCAAATGATTTGCTTTTATAAAGTTAATTTCATTTATCTGTTTTTGCCTTTTCAACCTAGCTTCTAGCAGATATTTAAACAGGCATATAGCTCATATTTTAATTTTATTGAACGTCCCTGAACCAAGAACTACTAAGTTCTAGAGAAATCCTACATCCTGCATGCAGTTCAATTGGAAGAAACTGAGCTTCAAAAGGTTATGATCAGGAAGCAGAAAGAAGGGGAAAGACGTTTTGGACACAGACAAGTAACCTGATTTCTTTTCTGACAAGATTCTTTATCATGAGCTGTAGGCCTACAATGGGCAGCTTCTCATTGGCTGTTAGGTTAGCTTAAGTTGCTGCTTATAAAGAAAGCACGAGACAAGTGCTTCACTCTTCACTTGCCAAATCTGAGAATATTGGCTTTGTTCCCTCGCATCCCTTAACGGTATTCGTTATTGGTTTAGACGTACTTGATGCATTTTGGGTCATTGTTACTTTTATTTTTCCTTAAGGTTAGAAAAAAATAACCCATCCTTCAGGATTGAAGGCCAGCTCAAGCTTGTTTCTGATTTATTTTGACAGGTCTGTTTGTTCATTTGCTTGTTGCTTTGATTTTTTAAGACAGGGTTTCTCTGTGGTTTTTTGAGCCTGTCCTGGAACTAGCTCTTGTAGACCAGGCTGGTCTCGAACTCACAGAAATCCGCCTACCTCTGCCTCCCGAGTGCTGGGATTAAAGGCATGCGCCACCACCGCCCGGCTCTGTTGCTTTGATTTTTAAAAAGAAGTCTCCTGTAGCCCTGGCTGGCTTTGAAATCACTATGTAGGCAAGAGTAACCTGGAGCTACAGATACTCCAAGTGCTGGGATTGCAAGCGTGAGCCGCCAAACCCGGCTGATCTCTTGCTTGCTTTCATGACAGTTGCTCTTGTTCTTAACCTGCCATCGGGCACCGGCTCAAGAAGGCCAAGTCAGAGTGAGAACTATTTTTCAGAGAGCACCATATAAGAACTAGAGTTCCTCATTGCTCACGGTTGGTAACGACTTTTCCAAGCCCTCTCCATGGGAATATCTAAAGATATTATTGTATTGTGGACGAATATCATGACTTCTGAGTCAGATCTAAAGATGCATTGTATCATGGACCAATATCGTGACTTCCGAGTCAGATTTGGAAACCTGAGGTTTCATTTGCTCTCTTTGATATCCCATCTACCTCCCCTTTCAGACTCCAAATCCTGGTTCTCAACAGGCTAAGCTTGGCTACACATCCAGTTTCTCCCACAGTGAGAAGGCGTCTATTTTAAATAGGGATATTAGTATTACCACAAACCATACAGCTCCTAGGAACAGTCTGTTTGTGCCGTTCCTTGTAAACAAAGCGTACCGTAGCACCACCCAGCTGCTGTGCCGAAGGTCACACGGCAAGTTCTTTGGATGACGAGATATTATTAACGTGTTAGGCTCTTTCTGAAGTTTAAAATTTGATTCACTTTGTTAGTTTTTCTGCTTTTTTTTTTTTTATCTCTAGAGCGTGTGGCAGTGAAGGTCTAACCCTTGAGTTTCAAACCTCGGGACAAATGGCTGAGGTGCTGATTTAACATATCAAAGTGGAATGCTGGCTACCAGGTTCTCCCAGCATCCCTCAGTCCCAACCTCTTAGGGGGCCCTCCTGGCTGGCATACCCGCTCCCTCTCCCCTGAACTTCTCCAGCCCAGAGACTTGGCTGCCCTTCCCTATATAATCCGATCATTTTGGTTACCTGGTCCCTTTTGTCTACTCTCTTTTGGGACTCCTGGCTATCGTCCCTGGTTCCCCTCTCTCCCCTGTCTTTCTCTACCCTCTCTCCTCACGGCACAGCTCAGTTTGGTTGTGTTCACTCTGGACTCCCCCAGGTGTCCCTGCCTCTGGCCATGCTCTCCCTTTTATCTACAATAAACCTTCTCCTCCACCACACCTAGGAGCAGTCATGTCTTTTCCTTTTTATTTGTTTTTTCATTCACTACCTTCTGTTTCTGTCCTCTGCGCATTCTCCCTCTTCTTTTTCTTTATTGGTAGTAATGTATAAAGTTATGACCTTTCATAAAAGTTTGTTTTTAATTAAAATTTTTTTAGAATTTTATACATAAGCACTGTATTTACATCATCTCCACCCCCTTCCAACTCTTCCCATGCCCCCCACGCTTTTCAATTTCATGACCTCTTCTTCTTTAATTGTTATACATAAGTATACACACACACACACACATACACACACACAAATACAACCTGCTGAGCCCATTTAGTGTTGCTCATGTGTATGGGTTTAGGGCTGACCACTCGGGATTAGATAACCTGCCGGGGGCTCCTCCCTTCGTGAGCAACCATCAATCATCTGTATGTAGCTCCTTATCTAGGGATGCGGCCTTGTCAGGTTTACCCCATTCATGCTGGTTTGTCAAATAGTCTTGTCATTGTGCCAGTTTTGAGATTTCAGTGGTTTTCAGGAAATCACCCAAAAGATTCCCATTACCAGTTATCATTGAGATTATCTTTGCGTCTTAACCTCCAGGTCAGCTGCCAGTAGTACCGAGTTGTAACTCCTTGTACTCTGTTGTACTTGGGATTTGGTAGCTGGCCTGGAGGGTGAGCATGGAGGTTGGACTGGAGGTTTACCACTTAGCATGGTAAGCTTCAGTTTTGAATGTGCAGTTAAAAGGAAAAGCACTTCCTCCCCCGCCCCCCAGGAGAATCTGAAAGCCAGACTAGTGCAGCTAATCCTCCCTGTGACCTCTGAGGCAGGGATTCCCCAACTATTTCAGATGCATGGTTTTACCTGGTGGAGTCACGGATTATGGAATTCTCAGAATTCTTTTTATGATATCAGTCTTTATTAGTGGTCTCTGAAATACGATAAACTTTGCATTTTCTCTAGGGGTACTAAGGCTGTGGCTATTTTTTTATGTATCTTCTAAACATTGAACAGTGAAAATATTTTCACTTACACCTAAAGATAGTAAGTGACTAAAAAGCAATAGTCTTGGGGAAAACATAGAGTTTGGGAGATGTGTCTTTATAAACCCTTTCACTACCCTCAAAAATCTCTCTTTGTTTTATCAATCAAACAAACGTAAAGTTGACTGTTTTCTAACTTTTGTGCTCCAGTTTGGAATGCTTCTTATAGGTCTTCCCACTGCTCAGAAGGCTTGGTTCCCAACCACTGTGCTCCCTCTGTGCGTCCCTGCCACGTGCACGTGCGCTGAACTTGGCTTCCAGTCCCTTTGTTCTTTCTTGCTATCAGTCCTGCTGGGCAGCACATCAATAGGCTTGCATGGTGTGGGTTTGTTTGGGGCTTTGCTCTTTGTTTTATCTTCACTGTTGTGATGGTCTCTTCTGAGAGCGTATTTTAAACATCTGAAACAATATGCAAAGATTTACCGCCCTATCCCCAGCTGTGGTCTCAGCTGGCTGCTTTCGGTATCTTTTCTATGTCCTCTCTGGCTGACTTCAGTCTAAAAGACCTGGAGGGACATGTGACGCCTGGAAATCTCTTTGCTGTTGGAAGATGTCATTGTTTCTGTCTCCTTTTCAAATAGAGCTAACCCCTTGATGTTCATATTATTACGGGGTGTCGTGCAGCAGCATCCCAGAGTTGTGTTGGCTGGCTCTTCTTGCGCTGTTTAGCTTGGGGCCTAACAGAAGTTCCGTATGTACACAGTAGGAGCGTGGTGCAGTAATGGCCCCAAGGCAGAGATAACATCCTATCTGAGTGAAAGCATCTACATAGAGAAGTATCAACCATCTCACGAGATCGCCATAACAGAATGCAGAATCACAGTCATCCATTTCACCAGATTTATAAAAGCATTTTTGATAAGCGTTATTTTTTTTCTTGGAATTTTTGAAAATGGAAAAATTTAAAGTTTTTCTTAATGAATTACTTGGCTATTTAATGGGTGGGGGAGGCACAATGGGAATATATTTTGCTTAAAAATTAGAGTCAGTAGTAAAAACATCAAATTCTATTAAGTCCTTCATGTAAGATCCTTTGGCTTAGACAAGCCGGTTTCTAGGAATGTGTATAAAACTTACTCACACAAAAACTATAGGTCTGTAATTTCAAAAAGAGTGTTTGGCACTGGTGAGACGGCTCAGTAGGTAAAGGCTCTTCTGTCATCAATTTTGGGGACCCCCATGGTAAAAGGAGAGAATCTGCTCTCCAAGGTGGTCCCTGGCCTCCACAAGCTCTGTACAGCCTGTGCATGCCCAAACCGCCAAACAAATAAATCAATGTAGTTAGCATTGTAAAGGTAGTTTTTCGTTTCTGAGGAAGTAAAACTGAACGGCAGTCTTATGCAGCAGATGTGCATTATATTTTAAATGCTAACTGGCCTCTAGCAGCGCTTAAAAATAATCTCTATCCTTGAAAGTCAAAAGCAGGAGGATTGCTACAAATTCAAAGCCTGCCTCAGCTACGGATGGTCTTCTAGCCCAGCCAGGGATACAGAGCGAGACCCTGTCTCAAAAGTCCAGGCAAACAACACACTGTTAGTGATAAGATGAACAAAAGAATTATTTGCTGAAGTTTTTACCCCTTCAACCTGTTTGCGTGATGACAGCAGACAAAGAAACAGATTCTGTTAGGAGGAAGGACGTGGAGATTCTGATCTTGTACAAGGTTGATCAGGGCCTTTTTCAACTGACTGTTTTAACAAGCGAGGAGCTGGAGTAGAGGAGGCTTCTACCGCAAATGTGGCCTGAGGATGCTGAAAACAATGTCTTTACTGATAAGAAAGCTATAGTAATTCACTTCCGTGTCCCTGCTGGCAGAACTGGGACATTTCCTTTCTCTTTAGAGGACCGAAAAGCTTTTTTAGCAGCCAATACTCAGACCAGCATTTTCAAGAACCCTCTTTCGTACCCCTCTCTATAGTTAGCCTTAAGGCTGGTCAGAAGTGACAGCATGTGCTTAGGAGAGAATTGCCGTAGCAAGTGGTGCGGATCGCCTATGGTTTGGGAAAATTCCAAGTGCTTTGGTAAAACATTTTATTTCTAAAAATGGTTGACGATGAGATTATCTAGCATTATTAAGTGAATAGAAGCCGTCTCTAGCTATGGGAGCTTGCAGTTTGTATCCCTGACCTGCAAGAATAAAAATGAGTCAGGCGGTGGTGATGCACGCCTTTAATCCCAGCCCTTGGGAGGCAGACGCAGGGGGTTCTCAGTGAGTTTGAGGCCAACCTGGTCTACAAACTGAGCTTCAGGACAGCCAGGACTGTTACACAGAGAAACCCTGTCTGGACAACAACAACAAAATTAAAATAAAATGAAAATTAAAACCAGAACACATGCATTTTTCCTAGTTTCTTTGACATCTTCTGTTATTAACCCTCAGTGATGTGTTGTTGCACGGGCGAGGGCCAATATTGCTCCATCACTGCACTCGCTGTTCACTGATCCATGGCTTACATACATCAGTGTCCCTCCCGTCAGTCCGAAATGGCATGATCCACTGCTGTTATCACACACAGTTCTCTTTTCTCCTAAAAAAAAAAAAAAAAAAAAAAAAAAAAAAAAAAAAAAAAAAATCCCTGTGACTTGACAATTACAGCTTTCTTATCTTCCCTTAAACTCCTGGAATACTGGCATAGTTCCCCCAAATATCTCTAAAGTTTAACAACCCCAGAGCATCATTTTGCAAGGAGGGCCAAACACATCACCTCAAAGTATGCGTCTTCGGTATGTTGTCCTCTCTTTCCAGTTAGAGGCCCTTGAGAAACAGCGGATGCAAGTTCACCTGGACTCTGAACCCTCATTCTATTTTGTAAAAGCAGGAAATGAAATCCCATGGGGAATGTACCCTCCTCGCATTAAAAGAATAGTACCTTTATCATCAAAGATGGCAAGGTGAGGCAGGAAGACTTTTGTACAAACGTTGTAGACAAACCCTTCCATTCCTATCCACTAGTCTGTTGGAACAACTAGCTACCCAAACCCAATCAGTTTCAGTTTACCTTACTCACCTAGTTCAATACATAACCACTCAGCTGAAAGTGTGTCTTCAGAACTTCATGTATTCATGGGGCCCTTCATACGTCACTGAATGCAATTGACTTTGTGTGCTTTTCTACTACTAATCTATATACGTCCATTTAATCTTGAACCCACTCAGGACCCCAAAATGTCAAAGGTAGACTTTGGCATCTACAGTTGCAACCACTTAATGTATAGGCTTCCAGACTCACTTCCTTCGCTCAGCAGCTTGTATGTGAGGGTTTCCCCATATCTTTCTTGGCTTTCTCGTGCTAAACAATACTCTGTTATCTAGATAAACCACAGTCCATTTATCTGTGGTCTCATTGAAGGGCATATTGATCGCTCCCAGTTTGGGCCAATTATGAATAAAGTGGTTGTAAATATTTGTGTAGATCTAAGTGTTCAGCTCAGTTTGTTTTGGTTTTGTTATTGTTGTTTGGAGGCAGGGTTTCTCTGTCTAGCCCTGGCTGCCCTGAAACTCACTCTATAAACCAGGCTGGCCTTGAACTTGGAGATCTATCAGCCTCTGCCTTTTACGTGCTGGGATTAAAGGTGGGCACCACCACCTGGCCAGCTCATTTTTTTAAGATACCTGGACATGTGAGCTGGATTCAGCCAGACTATATTTAGCTTTGAAAAATCTGTCAACATCATCTTCCAAAGTGATCATTTTGTGCTCCCCTCAGTGCAGAACAGGAGCCCCCAGTGCCCCACACCAGGACATTTGCGGCCAGTGTTGTGAAGTCCAGTCCTCCCATCATTTTCATCGGCAGCTAATTCACAACATGTGCTGTTGAGCAGTTTCTAAGCCTGGCTACCATATGATTAACGTCTTTGGTGAGGTGATGCTTTAGATCTTTCGACTATTTTTAAATTGAAATTTTCAATTCATTATTGTTGAGCTTTCTTTTCTGGGTGTTAGATACCAACCCTTTGATAAAAACGTGTTTTGTAATATTTTCTCCTGACTTGTGACTTGTCATTTTATGTCCTCAACATTGTCATCTGCAGGGCATACATTTTAAATTTTAATGGTGTACCATTTATCAACCTTTTTTTGCCAGGTATCCCACTTTCGTTGTCATGTCTAAAAAGTTGTCACCAAAGCAAAAAACACCTAGATTTTATCCTGTGTTATCTTCTGGAAGTTTTATAATTTTGCATTTTACATATAGCTATATGACCCAAGTGACTTAATTCTTATGGAAGATATAAGGGTTCTGTCTAGAGGAGTGGTTCTCAAGGTGTGGGTCACAACAACTTGGGGCTGAACGACCCTTTCCCAGGGATCGCCTAAGACCATCAGAAAGCACAGATATTTACATTAGGATTTATAACATTAGCAAAATACAGTTCTGAAGTATCAGTGAAATGATTTTATGGTTGGGGATCATCACAACATGAGGAGCTGTATTAAAGTGCCACAGTTTTAGGAAGGTTGAGAACCACTGCTCTGAATTACCTTGCCCACGTAGCCCAGTTGTTCCAGCACTGCTTACTGCAAAAGATGCTGAACCAGCACTTGCTGCTTGGGGTCTTCCTCACCATCCCCAGCCTCCTCCTATGCTGCCGCTACCTCTGAGCACTAATACTCTCTAGTTTCTCTCCCCCCCCCCCCCCCCCCCGTGTCTCATGCCTGTATATTCTTCATCTTTCTTGGCTTTTAAACTGTGCCTTAGCAAGGTCAGCCATGGAGATGCCCCCAAGTGTTCCTTAGCAAGGTCAGCCATGGCGGTGCCCCTCTTCTCTGGGTGTACCTTCCAGTGGGTGAGGCTTTCTTAGAGATCTTCTGTCTCACTCATCCCATGAGATAAGTGTCGCTCCTTCTTTATCTTTTTCCTTTTTTGGGTTTTCGAGACAAGGTTCCTCTGGAGCTTTTGGAGCCTGTCCTGGAACTAGCTCTGTAGACCAGGCTGGCCTCAACTCCCAGAGATCCGCCTGTCTCTGCCTCCTGAGTGCTGGGATTAAAGACGTGCGCCTAAGCCACTTGTCTGTTCCTTCTTCATTCACAGTCCTGGTGAAAGGCTCCCTTACTACAAAGCGAGTCTCCCAGTTGTTGAGATTTTGCTACAGAGTTTCAATCACACCCGTGACAGAGGAGGGAAATTACGTTTTCTTTTCAGTCAGGAAGTGTCTATGTTATTTTCATACACTGGTACTTCCTTTCTTCAAATTGGTTATCTGTTAGGTATGCTTAGCTTCGGAAATGTCATTGGACTTGCATTTGAGGCTTTTCTCTTTTTTCTTTTTTTAAGAAACATTTATTTATTTAGTCTTCTAAGTATAAACGCTTTTTGCATGTTCACCTACATGCCAAAGGAAGACATCAGATTCCTTTATAGATGTGAGATACCTTGAGAATGTTGGGAATTAAACTCAGGACCTCTGGAAGAACAATCAGTACTCTTAACTATTGAGCCTAAGGCTCAAAGGACCTTTTAAATCATCCAATCTCTTCCCATTTGACATGGACAAAGACTAAAGCAAGCAAGATATTACTAACTTCTTATCCAAAATGATGTGCTATCTGTGGTGGCTCGTGTCTGCAATCCCAGCCCTCGGAGAGGTGAGGTAAGAAGGCCAAATGGCTGAGGCCACTTAGGGCTTCATATAGACACCACCGCCTCCAAAAGTGAAAAAGGAAATCATGTAACTAGTTTGAAATCCAAGAATGTAACTCGAATTCTTGAGAGCATTTCTTCAGCATCTTTCCACAGACTCTTCCCACCTCCCAGAAGAGCGCAGCTGCTACACTGATCGTTAACAACAAGAATAACTTCGAAATACCACGGTCAGGCTTTCCCTTGCTTCTCTTCATTACGCAACTTAAAAACCTTGTGTCTGACTTCCTGGCATTACTGGAACATGAAGCGAGAGGCTTTTGGCTATTGTTTTCCCGCATGGATTGTTTGGACACCTCTACTACCAGGGTAGACACTAATTCAAACTATGCAAACGGCAGATTTTCTTCAGTGTTTCAGAGAACCATAGTTGGTATTATCTGCAACCTTGTGCTGCCTCCTATAGAGCTTAGAAGGGCAGTTTTCAGACATTCTGGGCTTTCCCCTCCAGTAAAGGCCTATGAGGTTTGTTGTAGGCATGCGCGCTCCGCCTTGATTTCAGCGTAACTGTTATTCCTAAAAACTAGTATTTCTAGGTCCTCACTGAGCAGCCATGAAGACAAACCATAACAAACAGGACTCACCCAGTGTTCCCGTCCCTCTAGATGATCTGCCTTGCTGCGGACAGTGCAGCTCAAGTCTATTTTGATTAATTTCCTGGCTGGGAACATTTTATGGGCGCTGATATGGGAATGTCACAATTTTATTTTACTCTTCTCCACCACTTGTTAAAAGAAACACATGCTTGTCTTCCCTCTGCTTCCGCAGTATCGCTACCGAAAGGGAAGAATTACAGGTTTCAGAAGAAAAGCATTGTTTATTTGGGTAACAAAGGGCCGCGGTTGAGGGATAAGGAGAGCTAAACAGTGGACAGTCCAGGCATACAGAAGTTTGGAGAGATTTGTAGGCAGAGGAGCTCCAAAGTACCTGTGAGGTGTCTGGGGAATGACATGGGAGAAAGGTGACAAGGGAGAGAGCAAGATTCTTAGCTAAAAGAAAAGAACCAGCAGGCTAGCACAGCAGAGAGCTTAGTAATAAGGTTGGACTAGGGCAATGGCTCAGTCTCCAGAGCATTTGTCATACAAACATGAGGTCCTGAGTTCAGACACCCAGCACCAATGTGAAGGATGGGGGTAGCAGGGAGTATCTGAAAGCCCAGGGCCGAGAGGGAGCAGAGACAAGCAGATCCCGGGCTCACTGACCAGCCATTCTAGCCGATTGTTGAGCTCCAGTTTCAGAAAAAAAAGAAATCTCAAAAAGAAGGTAGAGAGTGACAGATGAAGACATTTAGTGTTGACCTTTGGCCTCCATACCCTTGTGTGTGCACCCACATGCGCGTGCACGTGCGCGCGCGCGCGCACACACACACACACAAATACGATATTGAATAGGTCATGAACCTGGGTTCATTTGACATCATTTTGAAACCAAAGAAGACTAAGCTTCACGGTATTACAGACCCCATCATGAAGAAGAATAATGGTTTAAGTGGGAAGCTTGGCTTGGCAAAGCCTTCCCTGTTATTAGATGCTGTCACCACAATGTACTCTGTTACTGTCATTGTCACCAGCACACTATAAACTCTGTCTTCATCGTGGTATCATTTGCTCTGAGTTGAAAGTACCAAGCAGGTTCATCTGGCTACTGAGCATGGGCCATGCGTCTGCCCTTTTGACAACCTAGGTAGCCTAGGCAACCCACAAAATCCATAAGCATTGTGCCATCGAAATACTCAGTGGTTTGGGATGCTGTACTGGCTTGAAGCCGGCTCTACCACAAGTCCTCGTGGATCATGCTCAGGCGAGAACATTTGCTGGATTGTGCGGACCCAGCATAGAGAGAGATTCAGATGGCAAGGAAGGGAGCTGAGGTGCCACAACCTTATCTATGACCAACTAAAGACATGGCTGTCATCTGATAGTAAGAGAAGAATCCAAGGATGATGTGTCACCTCTGCCCCAGTGTCGCTGCACCATTAGAAACGATTTATGCTCTTCAATGTGGCCTTTCTAAGGTCCCTTCTGAAAAGGAAGCTACTTGTAGATGGTCAGTTCCATATTATTTAGAAAGATGTCAATTTCCATGGTAATAGTAACATTTACAAGTATTTATTGGCCAGCACTCGGGAGGCAGAGGCAGGCGGATCTCTGTGAGTTCGAGGCCAGCCTGGTCTACAAGAGCTAGTTCCAGGACAGGAACCAAAAAGCTACGGAGAAACCCTGTCTCGAAAAATCAAAAAAAAAACAAAACAAAACAAAAAAAAAACCAAGTATTTATTGGAAGTTATAAATGACATCCATCTAGCAGTTCTACTATAAAATAAAAAGATGATAAACATCATCATCTCACCACTAAAATCATAACAATAATTTTCTAGCAGGTTCTGTTTTCAGAGCATTAATTAAGTAGACTTTCAAATAGTTCTAGAAGGAATTTGTCAGTAATGCAATCAGTCAGTATAGAACAAAAATCCAGAGGATGGATCCCTGGGTTTGGTTTCAAACCATAAAATAGTTATTTTTATACCTCTTTATCGCCGTCACAAGACCAAGGCGAAGAAAGGAGCAGGGAAATGAAGATGCGAAAAAGCCATGTGCGGATGAACAAATTTAGCTCGATGAGAGGATGTCCAGCCAGCATGGGCAGCTGGCTCTCAAGCAGAAATGGAGCTTGGAGATGCCAACGGCAGCGGGAAGCCACTGGAACTGAGAAACTCATGCAGAACTTGTGAGTGAGCCTGGTGGGGACAGAGAGGTGTAGCTCTTGGAGTGGGAGGGGCAGGTGGCCCATGACAGGTTTCAGTCTTCTGGACATAATTTCCTTGATACCAGTTCCTGGAAAAATACCCAGACACCATTTACCAAGTGTGCTCCATGGAGCAACAGTTCTGGTGTTGCACGCAAAGGAGGTATCAAGTACAGGGCAACTTAGCTGGATACTGACCACCCAGCATCCATGTTTTGCTTGGGGCGTTCTCTGTCGGGGGACCCATCTAGAGGAAAACGCCCTTCCTCTGCACGACTGGAAGACAGCTACCCGACTTCTCATGCCCCCTTGCCATCCCGCTGGACTCTTTCTGCCCACACCCTTGGTGCTGCCAGCCAGCTCTGCCCCGCCCACTCTTCACTTGAGAACTGAGGCTGCTACAAAGCAGCTCTTGAGCAGCAGGAGAGCCCACAGTGCTTCTCCAGAGGGCCAGTGGCTACAGGACAGTGACATTTGAAACCTTTCAAAGTCTTCCATTCTTCTTAGGATAATGCCCCAGCCTTCTTAACAAGATAGACCTCACTAGTACCCACTGTGACAGCCCTGCTTGCACCTCAAGCCCCAGACAAATGAATTGTCTCTTTAGTCTTCTATTCTGCTCCTCACCCTCCCTTTTTCCCCCCTTTACCTCTATCAACAATGGCATTCCCTTTATTTGGCCATTTTTTTCCCTGCTCTGCTCCCTCCCCATTTTTCTGGCTTTTAGAAAACATCCTCCCCAAAGTCCCTTCCGTACCCTTCCCTAGATACTTCCAAGGAAATTAAGTGACTTGCTGAATTAACACTCCACATACAAACCACCCATCTTCACCAAGAGGATAACTATGTCTACACTGCTCTCCAAACAATGCCTCACACAGAAAGGAATCAAATATTTACAGAATGAACTAAGACAGTCCCAAAGCTGCCAGCTTGCCTGCATTGTGCAGTATTCCTGGCCCGCCCAAAGTCCCACATCTCTTTAATAGCTTCCCTGAGTGTGCGGAACTGAAGCTTCTAAAACAACATTTTGACCATAAATCAAATGATGAAGGCTTATAGAAATGTTTTCCTATCTAGGTTATTGATGGCATGGTGAAACCAGAATGACATGGTTTTTACAGCAATCTTCCTAGAGACAGGCTCCGGATCGAAAACATTAATAATCTGAAAGTGGAAGAAGTAAGTGGGCCCCAAGGGATAAGCTGCTCTTTTCAATGAGATGAATAAGCTGTTCCTAGAAGCCAGGCCTTAAAAGGAAACTGAGATCCTCTGTGGGATGGCTCTTTCTCCTTTGCTATTGGACTTGTAAGCCTGTCTCCACTAGGCAACAGATTGTCAATAGTGACTGACTGATGGCCCAGAGCTTCTCTGCCATCTGAACCCAAGCATTGGTGGAGTGTCTCTTGTAACACCCGATTTTGTGTTACACCCTTGGTACAGTTTGCGCGCCACTGTACCTTTCGCGAGTTGGGCAAGGGCCTGGAGATTGAACACACAAAGAGACCAGGGTCATTCGAAAGGAGATCAGCCAAATGCCGTTTATTCAGACTTGGGGAAGTCCTTAAGTAACTAACTGCTGCACAAGGACCCCTGCCCAGGCAGGTGGGAAATTACCATATTAACAATGGAGTCAAAGTCCTGCAGCTAATCACCAGGCAGGGCAGGGAGAGCACAGAAACAAACAGGATGCTTCGTTAGCTGACCAGAAACTGTCTCTGCAAATGCACCCCAGGAACAAGGGCAGACCCGGGCCCTACAGGTCCCCCTTTTATATAAAATATATGACTAGGCCTGTCTTGGGTGGCATTGGACATCTCTCTGTGTACAGAACTAGAGAGGTTATCGAAGCTGATGACTGTTTCCAATTCGCCAGATCCAAGTTAGAAGTGGTTCAGGTGCTCCATCGAAGGACCCGAGGGAGGAAAGGAAACACCTGACAGATTGCCGCTTCTTCTATGAGTTAGTCTGCAGATCTTTAAGTTTCCTTTTTCTTTCCTCTAGGCATCAACAGCAAACAGCTTAGGTAAAGCTCACAAACCAAGGGAGGGTAAGGTCACACATACCATCTACCTGGCTCTGTCTGCCCAGGGCTCCTTAGGTCTGGGGTCCATTTAAATTTCTTATAACGATGGATGAGTACAAGCTGATGGTCAGGATTAAAGGTGGAGTCTGGAGCAATGATTTGCTGCATTTAAATTCTATGAATCTAAAGTGCTGGGTTGATCCGTTGTTCCAGAAAATTATGTTGCGATCTCATGGCCAAGGAACCAGTGAGCCTGAACTTATTTGGAAGTAGATCTTGGCCTGTGTGGTCAGTTAAGATGTCGTCATTAGGATGGGACCTACCCCAGGATGGCTGGGACCCCTACAGAAGAGGAAAATGTGAACAGAAAGCAAAAAAGTACGTGAAGGTACGGAGGCGTGCAGAGTCTGCCAGCTGAGGAGAGGGGTGCAGGAAGATCATGGAGCTATGAGCGAAGGGATGGCAAAGAAGGACTCTACCTGCATATACCTGCCTCTCAGAGGGAGCACGGCCCTGCTGCCTCCTTCACTTCGGTCTTCAGGTCCCCAGAAATGGGAAAGAATAAATCCCTAGTATCTGAAGCACCTGGTTTGCGATATTTTGTTGTGGTCATCCCAGGACTCGAATCTACCCATGCCGAATCCAGCCTAAGCCGCTGCTGCTACATACATGCCAAGCTTCATCTGGGGCTCCCTTTGCTCAGCGGGAAGCAAACACAAAGGCCAGAATGTCAGGCTTCTTTCTGTTATTACAAAGCACAGTAGATAAACATTCAAGTAGAGAAAAGAATGAGACAAACATTTGTGCAAAGACTCAGTGTGAGACAGAGATTAGAATGCCTTTGCTTACCGTCACCTTTGTCCTTGTCAACCATCACTTTAAGCAACCGCTGTGTGAGACAGTCCTTCGTGGGTCTCTTGCACGAAAGGGTTGGTTGAAAATTTTCCTCCTTTTTTGTGATTTTAAGGATATTTGCTTAGCAAACAACATCATAATGCCTCCCTCTAGAGCTAAACAAAGGCAAGCAGGTTTCTTGCCTCTTGTAAAATATTTAGACACTCTGATCATGGGGTTCCTCTCCTGTAGAGCAACTTACTGCATGCACATAGGCATCCATTTGGCCTACTCATGTCTCGTTCAGAATACTGGGCAAGGAGCAGTAGTGCTAATATTGTGTGTGGTGACAGGTCCTTTATCTCCAATGGGGACATTTTGTCTTTTCCTAGTATTGTTGAACATGGCCAGTGGGGTAAAGTCTCAGATCCTTTCAAGTTTATGGGCTCTAGCATCTCACATTTGATCTTTATTCTTCTCATGTAGGTATATTTTATTAAATGCATATATATAAACATATAGCATAGCTTTCCTTACCCTCAAAGTTCACCTAAAAGTGATTATGCAATGTGACTCCCTTGTCCACCTGCTCTCTCAGTTCATCTTTGTGAGCATTGTCCTCATTGATCCGTATTCCTGTCATTCACATTTAACCAGTGTCTAGCCTCCTCTTGCAGTTGTATTTTGTATTTTTTTGTTCCTCCGTTGCATAGCTTACTTTTGTTTCATTTGCTTGCAGTGAACCTTCTTATTCAAGATTTCATGTGTGGGTGTGTGTGCGCTTGTGTTAGAGTTCCTGTCTATAAACTTAGGAGTGGGAAGATAATTCGTCTTCAACTCTGATTCCTATTTTCGACTTGCTTCATGAAGTGGTTGTTATGGTACAACACTTTTATTAGCAGCACGCAAGAGTTCCTGACTTTCTCGATAGCTTTGCAAGCATAGTAAGGCCATACATTTGAGAATTTGCCTCTATGAGGAGTCTAAAGTGCTGAATGTGTTTTCCTGTGTTCTTAGGGCATTCTTCCTTCTTTAGAAGCTGCTTACATCCTGTCTTAGTCAGTGTTCTATTGCTGTGAAGAAACATCATGACCACAGCAATTCTTATAAAGGAAAGCATTTAACTGGGGCTGGCTTACAGTTTAGAGGTTTAGTTCTTTGTCATCATGGCAGCGGGCAGACATGGCGTTGGGGAGGAGCAGAGAGTTCGGTATCTGGACCCAAAGGCAGTAGAAAGACAGAGAGAAATGGACTGGGCTTGAGCATTTGAAACCCCAAAGTCCACCCAACAAGGCCACTCCTACTCCAACAAGGTCACCTTTCCTAACCTCTGTCATTTAACAGCACTCCCTAATAACCAAGAATTCAAATAAATAAACCTATGCTATGGGGTCATTTTTATTCAAAACACCACACAACCTTACTCCAATTTTACATTGCTTAGGGATTTTGTTTATTACAAGTTCTTTATCTATTTAAAATACCAGTCTGTTGCAAATGTACATGTCCTAGCATGCAGCTATCTCTTTGCATCATGTATGGTTCTTCTATAACATCCTGGTTTTCTAGTGGAATAATACAAGAGTCGCAGTGAGCCGGGCGGTGGTGGCACACGCCTTTAATCCCAGCACTCGGGAGGCAGAGGCAGGCGGATTTCTGGGAGTTCAAGGCCAGCCTGGTCTACAAGAGCTAGTTCCGGAGTTCCGGGACAGGCACCAAAGCTACAGAGAAACCCTGTCTCGAAATACCAAAAAAAAAAAAAAAAAGATGATTAAAAACAGTGAAGGCAGTATATTCTGTACAAGCATTTGTGGCAGCTGAGTCACAGGAAGCTTGGTTGCTGCCATGCTCTTCAGCATATGAATATCTTTGGCAAAGTCACATCACCTCTGTGTCTCAGGATTCTCAGTTATAAGTGACAGAGCTGCATAGATGGTCTCCCTGTCATCTGCCCAGACAGGTGTTTTCTAACACTGAACATAAAAACTGTATATACCAATGAGGCAATAGCAGAGCTTGCATGGAAGAGCCACCTCCATTGATTCAAAAGTGACTAGCCTGCCTCTAGTCTTGGCTGACTTACCCATTGGAGAGGCATTGTGTGAGCCCACAGCTCATTTCCACACTCTGATGAGCTGCCATGCCTTCTTTGTTGAAAGGTTTCCTTTGGTATATCCTCAGTCCCTACTGGGGCTCCTGCTCATTCATTTCCCGGCTACCCAGATCCAAATAATCACATAGAAACTATATTATATTAATTATAACACTTTTTGGCCAATGGCTCAAGCTTATTACTAGCTAGCTCTTATCTCTTATATTAACCCGTTTCTATTCATCTATGTATCACCACAAGGTTGTGGCTTACCAGTAAGCTTCTAGCGTTCTTCTCCTTTGGCAGCTACATGGTGTCTCCCTGACTCCATCTACTCTCTCTATATATCTCTGTTTGAATTTCCCACCTGGCTTTATTCTGCCCTGCCATAGGCAAAAGGAGCTTCTTTATTGACCAATGGTAATAAAACATTCACAACATACAGAGGGGAATCCCACATCCAGTGTCTATGCTCGGTGACTATTGCAAGCATGGGTGGAAAGGGAGAACAGGAGAATGGGCATAGCTGAACACCAGCAGATAAAAACCTGGTGAGCACAACAGAGTTGGCGAAGCAGTTACACATTAGCAAAGGGACTATCCACAAACACTCTATAGCCGTTTTACAAGTAGAACCTGATGTTCAAGGTCGGAGGGGCGTACACTGGTATGTTTAATGATGGAAGCCAACAGCCTCTATGTCTGAACCTGAGATTTCGTGCAATAGAGCTGCCGTCTCATTACTTTAACAAAAACAAAGTCAAAGTAGAATTAAACTCAGTTTTATCCTTTATATGCAAGAAAAATGTACCACCTCCAAATCTGAGCTTTTCCCTGCTGACACAGAAGATTAAAAAGGGGGTCTCAGAGCTTCCATAAACATGATCTGTATACTACCAGAGGCAGAAATACTTGCACAATTCTCCTGCTTATAATATGATTCCATGCTTGTAGCAAATACAGGAAGAAACACAATCTCTGTAATAAAAGTACTCTTTTTGTCATAGAAACAAGTGGAAGCAGGAGAAAATGGTAGGCTTTGAGAATGCTCTATTCTAAGGTGTCAGGGTCCATTCAGCACGGCCAGTGTCCACCCTTCATTGGGCTTTATCTTCACACAGCCTACTTCCCTGCAGTAGGCATAATCCAATTTTCTCAGCTGCTCATTAGCTTTTGGAAAGGCAGAGCAGATTTTGAGCAAGGCTCTTGATCCTCTCCTCGGGGTATATATTATCTGTTCGTCCTGCAAAGCTGCCCAGTGTCGCGCAAGCCCCACTCTGTTATCTTTTGTGCAATTTATTATGTCAGTATCTCTGAGTTTGTTTTTATCATGCTGGTAAGGCCATTATTAAATAATGGAGAAAAGTAAGTGGATTACGAAAGCTAGACCAGGAAGATCAGGACTTGGAGATGGTTGAGTGGTGGAGGGGCATAATACAGCCATGATGCATTTGTTGTGCTGGACGCTTAGTCCCAACAACAACAGCTTCCAGGCTGCGGTAGCAATGCTGAGGTCATCATCGGGGACCTCACCGTGACACATAGGCTCATGCAGTAGATCAGTAGATAGCTTTGAAATAGCGCCTCCAAAGGGTAGGCCCCACGCCACATACTCCACCCACCAGTATTCCTTAGGCTTGTTCTTCATCAGCTGAATCAGAAACCTCCCTCAGTTGAGAGGAGGTTAGAGTTACTGCCTTACAATGAAGCATGAAAAATCTATTTCTGAAACAATTGAAAAGCTACAAACACCACATGAATATCAGATAAATTAAAAGAATTAAAATGGCAGTGAAGTCATACTGTTTACATTTTTTAAAGATTTATTAATTTTTGATTGTGTTTATATGTTTCTCTACATGTATGTGTATCATGTGCATGCCTGGTACCCTTGGAGGTCAGAAGAGGGCATTGGATGTGAAGTTACAGACAGTTGTGAGCTACCATATGGATGCTGGGAACCAAACTTGGATCCTCTACAGGAGCATCAAGTGTTCTTAACTGCTGAGCATCTCTCTAGTCCTGTTTATGGATTCTGTTAAAGAGGCTCTAATCTCTTGAGATATTCCTTAGGCTATTCGATGATTATGTAATACGTGTGTGTGTGTGTGTGTGTGTGTGTGTGTGTGTGTGTTTCAGAATACGGTGAAGGGATGTGTGGAAAGAGAAAGCATGAATAAAATAAAATACATTTGTCAGTAGTTATCAAAGCTGAATGATTCGTGACTATTTATTATAGTTTCCTTGTTATATTAGAAGGAGGGACTGCTTGTTTGTCCCGGCCACCCAGCTAGCTTAACCCCAAAATAATAACACAGAAATTGTATTCATTAAAACACTGCTTGGCTCATTAGCTCTAGTTTCTTATTGGCTAATCCTTACATCTTAATTTAACCCATTTCTAGTAATCTGTATATCGCCACGTGGCAGTGGCTTACTGGAAAAGATTCAGCATGTCTGACTCGGGCGGTTCTATGGCGGCTCTCTCTGCCCTTTTTTCTCCCAGCATTCAGTTCTGTCTTCCGTGCCTACCTAAGTTCTGCCCTATCAAAAGGCCCAAAGCAGTTTTTTTAAATTAGCCAATGAAAGCAACACAAAGACAGAAGGACCTCCTACACCACTGTTACTTTGGCATAAGACTGAAAAATTTTCAGAGCCATTGAAGGTCTTCGACATGGAGAATGACAGATGACACTGACATCATAAGGGATGCAGCCCTGAAGGGCTCAATAGAGAAAGGAGGCCACCGAGAGGGCCTTGAGGGCTGAGCTTAGCATTGGTAGGGACAGAGGCCTGGATAAGAACAGAATGAAGGAGTTAGAAGTGGCAGAAGTAGAGACTAAGCAGGACCCTCGGGTTTCAAGCTTAGATGAATAGCTGCGTGATGGAGCCATTCATTACAATAAGTAAATAAGATAGAGTTAGGAGTGGAGGGAGTGGGAGATTCCATGCAGCCATGTGGTGTTCGAGAGGCCGTGGGAGTCCCGGAGTTTAACAAAGAGGAGGGCTGCCCTAGAAATACAGCATCAGCTGCAACACAATTTCCATGGCAACAGTGTAGGCACAGGAAATGCTCCCTCAGGAACAAGCACTTCTTATCAAATTAATAAATTACTCTCCCCCTGTGCTAACATTAACAATGTGAAGCAGCGGCTGGATTGGGGAGAATCCAGAGAACTAAGCACTGGAAGCAATGCACGGGCCAGCCTGTTTCCTCTCAGCCTGCGCTTGGAATGTGGCAGGTCTGCAAGATTCAACTCAGGACTTGCTTTTTTATTTTTCCAGTCTCTGTCTGTCTGTCTCTGTGTGTCTCTGTCTCTCTGTGTATCTCTGTCTCTCTCTCCCTGTCTCTCTCTGTTGTGTCTCTGTCTTTCTCTGTGTCTCTCTCTCTGTGTCTCTGTCTCTCTCTCTCCCTCTGTGTGTGTGTGCACATGTTTGTATCTGGAGGCCTGGAGGTTGTAGATGAGAGACAGCCTCCATACCTCATCCACTTTATTCACTGAGGCAGCATCAAATGGAAAACTGACTTAGCTAGTCTCTCTAGCCAGCCTGCCCCGAGGTCTCCTGTCTCCATCTCCTGAAGGAAACTTGGTCCACCCAGGATTTTACTTGGATCCTGCGGTTGCTTAGCCACTGAACTACCTGACGAGCCATTTGACTGGCCCCCTAATAAAGAAACTTTCAAAGGGACATAAAGACGATAATACATCCATAAATAAAAATGTCATGTAGAAGGTCAGGTTTTATTTTTTTCTTTTACTCTTCTGTATTTTATATGGTACTGTAAGAGTCTTAAGGAAAACACCAAAACCTCAGAATCAGACTTAGCTTCCCATCTTCAAGCAGGACGGAGACTCGCTCGGTGTGCTGTGTGCTCTCAGGCAGAGCGACGAGCTGCTGGTGTAGAAGGGCTTGTTAGAGACTTACCCTGGAGCAGGCAGGACTCAGCCCTACAGAGCTTGCTGCAGTTGATGGGAAGCAGCAGCCCATCTCTTAGGCTATGAAAAAAAAATTATCAGAATGATTTACCATACCCAGTTTGCCATCAGCTGGGGGTTTTGTAGACTGTGAGGCAGTTTGGGAAATGTTTGTGATTTTGATTGTATTTGCATTTATAGTTTCTTATTTATAAATTTCTTATAAATTTATAAATTATAAATAAGAAAAAAGTCCATTGAGATGTTTTTATCCCCTCCTGGAGCTATTCTTCAAGCCTTAAGCTGACTGCTTAGCCCCCGCTCCTCAGCTTACTATTTGAAGGCCCCATAACTGGTCTCATCCAAGCATAACGAATCAGAGTTTTATGCAAACTGTATCCAGGCATCAATTATTAGAGATCTCTGAGGGCAACTTCAATGTGTGGTGGGGGTTGAGGCCCTCTCTGGATAGCCTATGAAGAGTCGAGGACAACTGGGGCATTTGGGTCGCCTGTCATGAGCAGGAACGTCGGGAATCAACGAGCTTGCGTTCGCCTGCCCCACAGGTGGCAGCGGTGCGGGTGCACGTGAACAGCTCCTCGGAGAACCTGGACTTCCCAGTCCTCGTCGTGGTCCGCCAGCAGAAAGCAGTGCTGTCCTGGCAGGTTCCTCTGCTCTTCCAAGGACTGTAAGTATTCTCTGCTCAGGCGGCGTCACTATGGTTGGCATTTCTCAATGTCCTTAGACTTAGATGGGTTTTTTTTTTTAATTATTATTATTACTTTGTTGTTGTTGTTTTTTTTTTGTCTTAGCCGGAACAGAACTCAGACGTGGAAATGTCAGATTAGTGTACCTCAAATGCAAGCAATGACTGCCTGCACCAGGCTGCTCGGTGCTATGCATTTCCATTCTTTCCGGATTTCAGATCAAGCATTCCGTCTAGATTCTCAGCACCTGGGAGAATTTATGCTACTTAAAATATATCATAATATTCTACTCCCATCCCCCATTTGGAAAAATGGATCCTTCTATATCCATAGTGGGTTAGGCCCGGCAGTCCATATATGAGCAGCACCAAACCCACTCTTCAGAACGCCTCTCTTACATGTGTCCTTCAGTCAGCAGTGCCCACAGGGCAGAGCTAAGTTTAGGAAGACACCATGAAAAATAACAGGAGTCCCTGTCCTCGTAGAGGAGACGATTTTGTCCTTAATTTTCCAAGGAGAGTTCACTGAAGCATTGTGGCCTCAATACAGAGTCCAGAAGGCATAGAGAAATGAGTACCTACTGAGGTGTTATTATGTGGGTTTTTAAAGGTTCAGGAATTTGAGGGTTAAATACTAATTTTGATAGTTTTAACTTGAAATAGGTGAAATTGGAGAGAGAGAGAGAGAGAGAGAGAGAGAGAGAGAGAAAGAGAGAGAGAGAGAGAGAGAGAGAGAGAGAGAGAGAGAGAGAGAGACTTTATTGCTTGTTTAACAAGGAGAGTTCCTCCAGTGAATTTTGGTGTTTTTTCCTCGAATAACTTGGGAGTCTGATGAATGCAATGTAAAACTGCTAAGGAAACTGACCAGGACATAGCAGTCCCTATATCCCTGTCAGATAACAGATGCCAACAACAGGTGCCCTAGGTGTGCTGTCCACAGATCTAGCCTGAAAATAAACTTCAAGCCAGGTTAGAGAGGAATGGAGCAAGGTATTGTTGTCCCTGGCCCTGTTCACTGCATCTCCTTCTTGCTGATGCTGTCCACACCCACCTCTGCAGATACCAGCGGAGCTACAACTACCAGGAAGTCAGCCGCACTCTTTGTCCATCGAAAGCAACCAATGAGACGGGCCCTCTGCAGCAACTGATCTTTGTAGACGTAGCATCCATGGCTCCCCATGGTGCCCACTACCAGCTGCTGGTCACCAAAATCAAACACTTCCAGCTCCGGTAAGCAAGTGCACATGGATCTTTGCTTTCTGCTGCTTTGCCTGTGGATATTTAGCCCAGCAACCATCTTTAGAGATGAGCTGGGCATGTCTTCAATAGAGAGCTCAACTTGAACCTTCAGGGAAGCCTTGCCTTTGCCGGTGGTACCTTTGATCTGTTGCTGTCAGCTGGCTTTGGCCTCTGTGAACTGCAGTGCTGATATTTAGTGAGGTAATTTGGTCCCCAGGGAAAGAACACTGTGAAACTGAAGTCATTGGGTCGCAGCTCTGTGCAAGTGTTAATGAATGACTTGCAAATCTATTCTGCCACGTTTGTTTTCTGTTTTCACATTGGGTAATATGACATTGGGTCATCAAACAGACCTTGCGAACAGAAGGAAACACAGAGTTAGGAGAGCTTGGATACGATAAAGATTAGCCTGAAAAGAGGCGGTGGCTGAGCTATGTGTGTTTTCTTCCCTTCTCAATTCACTAACTTGGCCGGTGACCCAGAAACCCAGAGGCTGGTGGTCATGGGGTCCGGATGAGAGCTGTGGTAAGAACCAGGCTTCAACTATGGAGAATTAACTCTGACACAGCAGTTTCTGCCACACAATTCGGAATGGCAGTCTAGAATCATACAGAACACAGTTTGCTGATGTCCAGAGGCTTCTGTTGGTCTTAGCTGAGACCAGGGTCTGCCTATACTGCCAGGTTTGCCTTGGACTTTTAGGCTCAAGCCATCCTCATATCTCTGCCTCCTAAGAAGCTGTGACTAGGGATATGCATCACTGCACCCAACTCTGAGGTCCAGAGATGCTGTCCATGTTTAAATTCACAAAGACAGGGTAAGGCAAAATCAAGCCTGGATTCTGCTGCTGGCTTCCTCTTCTAAGTTCTTCTCTTCATAACACATTCTTTCTTCTTTCTGCTTAAATCCATCCTCCCTAAATATGCTTCTCCATTGTACAAGGCACTTATCTATTCACATCCAGATTTTAAAATAAGATGCTTCTGCCTCTAAGTATTCCTCCCGCTCCTGTCACACACACACACACACACACACACACACACACACGAACACCATCTTCCCACCAGCTCCCAACAGCGATGAACCACTCTGTGTCCCTAGAGGTCACAGTTGTAGGCAGGGAGCAGTGGGAGGGGGACGCTGTAGGAACAGGCAGCCACCAGATCATGGGGTAGGAGGGATATGGTAGGACATTGAGAACTCAGTTGTCCACAATGCGCCATTCATTGTGTGAGGAGCGGACTGCAGGAGGCAGTGTTGGCTGCAGAGTTAGGAGGCTGCCGTGATGGCCAAGGTGAAAGTGAGAAGGGGTCTTGAAGAGTGTAAGAGCTGAAACGCACAAAACTTGAATGAATCTGAAGACGAGGGGAAATGGGCGGGTCAAGAACAACGTTACATTTTGTTCGAGGGAATGAAGATTGAATGTTTGTGACTCTGTGGCCAACTTCAAGCAGGAGTTGCTTCATACAGAACCTGGTCCCAGTTAGTCACCTCTCCTTCTCTCCTTGGGTTAGAAAGCACTTGAAAGGTCTAAGTTACTGGAACTTTGCTAGAATCAGATACTTTCTGATCTTCAGCTACGTTCTTTGCTTTATGGGGAATGTCAGATGTCATGACTTACAACATTCCCAACAAGTTCACCATGAACTCCCATGAATTCATTGGACTCCCAACACCGTGGTCCAACAGTCCTGTGTGGAGGTGGTTCCCTTGAAGTGTGGCAAAGCTGTGGGTCAATCTATCCCTAAAGGTTTTGACTCTGTTTGGTATATTAAGGTGAAAGACTCAACAACAACAACAAAACTATCCAAAAGCAAACAAGTAGTATAGATCACAAACATGTGGTCAGAAGACGAAGATTATGTGAGAGAGAGTGCTCAAAGACCCTAACTATTATTTGGAGCCTGCTCTAATGGGGGTCAAGAGAAGGAGGAATTTGGTTGATAAGGGCATATCACAGGTTGTTCTATTTTTATTGACAGGCCTAGACTATGTAAGCTTCTGGTCACCGTGCATGTCCTTTCTCATGATGCATCAGATCTCAATCACACCATGCCCAACTATGCAAAGACCTGAGATGGTAGACAGGGGATTTGTCCCAAATCTTCACTCAGAAGACACAGTTTGCCTTATTGTGCATGCACCGAAAATAATTCAGGCCTGATTGGACACCCCTATGTTCACATTCAGAGATATCTAGAGTAAAATTAAATAGAAACTGTCCATTCTGGATGATCATCAAGGGGAGGAGGAACGTACTCTTTTGTTTGGAGGAGAGTATGCACCCAACTGCATGCAGGAACAGGGTATTAAACTAAAAGGCTACCGGGTGCATTATTAGGAGAGGGTGACATAGCCCAGACCAAGTGGAGCCCCTGGCTGCTAATCTATTCCCTACTGCAATAGAGCCTCAAGATAAGTGAGGAGAAACAGATGGGAAGCATTCCTCAGCAGAGATGTGTGCTTTGGTCCCAGAGTGCATTTCTCCACCTCTCCCCATTACAGTGACAGGAGGTACAGTTACCCAGCATGCATTGCTCGGGCTGCTGTGCTCTCTGAACCCCAGGTGTCTCGGCAAACTCCTGGCGAAAGGACAAAACAAAGAGTGGACAGCAGGGATCTTCTCTAGCTAGAAAGCTGAAAGATGGCCTGCAGGCCATTAAGGAATTGACCCAGATAAAACAAAGGAAAATTCTCTGCTGGAATTCTCCAGAACGCTGAAAGGGAACTGGGCAAACTAGCAGAGATGAAGAGCCGAATCAGAGGAGGGACAGAGGAACAGCTTCCCCAAGGAGAGTGGACACTGGGCAGGGTGGGGGCTCATCTGAACCCGGCTCTGCTCAGGCCTGGGACCTACTGGCAATGAAGATGAGGGTGGCCAGCAGGAAATGGTAAAGGATGATGAAAGAGTCTGAGCAGGAAAGAGCGACAACCAGTGCCAATGGTGAAGAGACTTCGAAGCAACTTGAGGAATTTAGTGATCTCATCTCTTTTATTATTATTATATCATCATCATCCTAGATGTGTCTGTATGATCAGACGTTTATCCTGTCATGGTGGTACATGTCTGTAATTCTAGCACTTGGGAAGTAAAGGCAGCTCTGTGGGCGCTGGAAGCTGCGAACAGAAATTCAACTACCACCCTAGAGAGCTGGCACGCTTCCTGTCTGTGCTTGTCAGTCCACATGGAGAACCTCAGATCACCCCCTAGTGGGCTGGTACCCAAAAGGCTATTGGCTGAATGAATTCCCATAACACCCACTCCAACAAAACTACACCTCCTATTAGTGCCATTCCCTGTGAGATTATGGGGGGGGGGGCACAATTACATTCAAACTACAGAAGTACCTAAGAGTGCTTACTGCTCTTCTGGTGGGGGGGCAAGGTTTGATTCCCATACTCAACATGGCGGCTTACAACCACCTGTGACTTTAGTGACTATTCCAGGGACTCTGACACCCTCTTCATGCCTCTGGAGGCACCTCCGCCTATGACACACATCCACACAGTCACATACACACATAAATTAAAATTAAAATAAATCTTTAAAAGTTTCCAACATGGAGGCTTGAGGCCCCACCCCTAACTGAGGAGCTGTTGGCTGTTACAGAAGGGAAAGTCACTTCTCTCTGAGGGCTGGCCACTAGCAGGCTGCCCACGCCCCAGTGGCTATCCCCACAGCCATGTGCTGGCTGGCATTACTTAGTATACTTTGTGGGCTAATTTAAAAAAACAAACAAACAAAAAAAAAAAACCCTTAAAACTGGAAGGGAGATCTATTGGGGAGGAGACAGGAATTGAAGGGAAAAAGTGAGGTGCTGGCGTTTAACACACATTGTACACAGCTACAAAATTGTCAAAGGATGAAAGAGTTAGAAGAATGAGGTGGATAGCAATAGAGAAACACGCTCAACACTGACTGACCTCTGGTCTCCCATGTGTGTGGGTACACACACACACATACAGAGAGAGAGAGAGAGAGAGAGAGGGAGGGAGGGAGGGAGGGAGGAAGGGAAGAGAGAGAGTGCAAAGGAAGAACTTGGTTGGACTGGTCTGTCAGTTATTTGGAACTGATTAAGACAGGAGCCTATTAAGTGAAGGCGCAGGAAGGTAAAGTCGATTCATTAGAGAGTTGATATTTGTAGACGCAAAGTCCCAGAAAAAGGAAGAAAGAGCGGGGTGCAGGTGGTGGGGGGCAGACATCACACACCAGAAGGATGAAGCCTGGAGGGTGAGAGATAGCAGGAGGGCTAGAGGAAGGGCTGTGGGTGGTCAGAAAAGAGCTCACAACAATCGGCGGCAGGCAGCAGACCACAGGGAATGTGGAGTCCATGGTGCCGAGTAATAAACGAAGTGAGGTTTGGAACAGCCACTGTCCCTGACAAGAGCTCGCAATAGGAGCCGTGTAGGGTCCTGTGACTCCTATGGCCCCTCACTCAAAACTACAAACCTTTGTCTCTGCTCGCCATCCTCTCATCCTTCCTTCCTTCTTTATTACTCTTCTGTAAGTCTTTATTTTTCCATCCCTCTAGCACCCTTCTGCTTCTACTTTCCCCGTCCATATCTGGATCTCCTCTCTTGACTCTCGTGTGTCTTTCTTTCCCCTTCCCTGGCTTCCTTTAACAGCCAAAGCAGGGGAACAAAGCTAGGTTTTAGTCTCTTGCCATAAGCATTTGCTTCCTGTGTTTCAGTTTCAAAACAAATGCATTGAAACTTGGCTGCTTCTTGCTGTACCATTAAAGGTGCGGTGAATTTCAGTTAGCTTTGTGCTGTTGACTGGGGAAAGCCTTTGATAAAACACAGCTTGCTGGCCTCCCCCAGGGCCATGCCAGCAGATACTGTTCCGTTCCCAACCACATACTGTTTATGTTGTATCTACTGTTAACTCCACAAAACCCAGAAGGCTTAAATGTTACTGTCTTCAAGACAATAAAGCTAGAGGAACCAAAACAAACAAAACCCCAAACCCCTAGAAAGTCTATGTTGAATTAGTATTCCAATTGGAATCCAAGTCATGGGAGACATTTATAAAAACCACATTTCTAGTCGAAGCACACAGATTGCTTCAGGAAGTCACAGTCTGTCTACTGCTAAGCTGGAAAGTCATGACCTCTGAGACTGTTGAAGGCTCCATGTTGCCCCATAACAGCAGGTGACATTTCTCATTAAAATGTCCCTGCCCAGGCCATACACAGCATGGCACTGCCTGTCTTTCCTCTGGCTGTGGACTCTAGAGTGGACTACCACTTCATTTGACAGTGATGTTGGCATCTTTAGGTGACTTGAGGTCAAAAGTTTACTATTGTGCTCCTGCAGAGCCAGTAGCCCCATGGGTAGCTGTAAATGCCAAAAGTTAATATATAAAAATTGCACCTGTTTCTGTGAGCTCAGTTCAGTGGCCAGACCAATGACAGCCATTATCTTTATAAACGGTACTCAAATATTATGACTTCTAAGGAATACCTCTCATTATAGGCACCCTGCCCAAGTGTCTTGACCTGCCATTTCTAGAGAAATGGTTAAGTTTTAAACTATTTAATTTTTTCCCGTGTAAATTTAAATCTTTATTTGGGTTTGCATTTCATAGCGTATGGAACAAGGGTGTTTTTGGTTTTGTTTTTGTTTTTGTTTTGTTTTGTTTTCAACCTGCATGGGACCAAACTGGACCCTCTGAATGTGGATGACAGTCATGTAACTTCATCTGCTGGGGAGGGGCCCCGGCAGTTGCGCCAGGACCTATCCTGGGTGGATGAACTGGCTTTTTGGAGCCCATTCCCTATGGTGGGATCCCTTGCTCAACCTTGATAAGGGGGCGGGGAGAGGGAGGGCTTGATCCTGCCTCAAGTTGGTATACCAGACCTCGTTGACTCCCCAAAAAAGGCCTTATCTCCTCTGAGGAGTGGGTGGGGGGATGGGAAGGGAGAGGTGGGGGACAGGAGAGAAAGAGGGAACTGGGGTTGATATATAAAAGTGAAAAGTAAAATATTTTTAATTATAAAAGTTATTTAATTTTTATAGAAAGGGAAAGTCTTCAAAGAGCTCTAGGGAATGAAGATGGTGAAGGAACCCAGAAGTTCAGGTTCAGACTTAGCAATGCCAGGAAGGATGGGCATTGGGAGAGTAACCGGCTTGTCAGTCTTGGGGATTCAAGTTGAGCGAGTGTTTACAATACTAATAATGAGGGCAGAGCCACCAAGAGCATGTGCAAAGGAGCAACTCCGCTAGAGAACCCACTCATCTCTGTGCCTGTTAGGCCACTTCACAGATGTTCACACCAGACAGTACCTGATGCTCAGAACTTCCTTCTTAATGGAATTCTAGCTCTCTCCCTTCCTTTGTGCCTGGATCCTGGCTCTCTCTGTACATTCACAGTCAGTTTCTATTTAGAGATCTAATAGCTTCAGTGGGTTAAGGAATGGTATAGAAGACAAAGCCTAAAGTCAAAAGAGGGTGAAATTTTGGAGACTTCAGCAAGTATTGCAGGAGACTGGGGAGATGTTTGGGGCAAAAAGAATGTATTCCGACCCCTACTGATTGTCCCACAGTGGCCATCTGTTCCCCAACCCTATTTTTAAAGCACAGTTCTCCATGAACATTATCGTGAAGGGATACCTACATTATTCAAAAGGACTTAAGCTTGCAGTTCCTCTCTTGCTGTCTACTTCTCATGATCCAGCCTGATTGATTATATTACGTGATTGGAATATCTTAAGAGAGTCCAAAGAGAAAAGCAACCAGAAAACTAAATGAGGTGTTTATATAGGTATGACCTCATGGATGTTTACCGATGGGAAAGCAATCTTCTTCCCCAACTTCATCGTTCTTTATTGTTGAAAACACAAAGTCTCCTTAACATTTATCCGATCGCAGGACCAAATGTCCTTCAAAAAGTGGCCCTCCTTTAAGTAACCAGTTCTTCTTGCCAACTCATTTTTTTCTCTCTCACTTTTCCCCCTTACGTTTCTCAGGACAAATGTCGCCTTCCACTTCACTGCCAGCCCCTCGCAACCTCAGGTAAGCGAAAATGTCCAGCGGTTATCGAGAGCCCAACTGCTGGTGCTGCACACAGACCCCTGGGAGCAGCGAGAGTAAAGCTGGCGTGTATTAACGCCCTTGATCTTACTCTGTGTATTCTCGGTTGTTACTTAAGTCTTGGGCACATTTAATATTACCACCTTTATTGGGATAAAACAGGAAGCATGATATCTATTTCCAGTGTTCCGTGGGACATGCTTCATGGAGTAAAGTCATGCATCTGATATGTCCTGAGGGATGTTAGATGGGACTGGGTGCTATGGGAAAGAGGAGGCGATAATCACAGACTTTGTGATGATAGACGTCTGGGTGATTGAGAGGGGGCGGGGAGACCGAGTGGGGAAGGCTGACGGCAGACAGATATGCAAATGACTGTTCTGAAAATATAAAAATAAGACTGATTTCCATTCCTGCCATAATATTGACAGATTGAATTTGTGTTCCCTGTCAGTAAAAATAATTAGCTAGTTTTATGTGTTCCGCAATAAAAAAATAACCACAAGCAGAATAGACACACGAAACTATTTTTTTAATATTGTTTTCCTGATGACATTTCTAACTACCCTTTTCCCCTCTTTATATGGTTTCTGAAAGACTCTATGCTGTAACAAGTTCAAAATAGGTTTTTGGCCCTGTGTAGTGGTTCACACCTTCATCTGACTACTCTAAACACCAAGCCAAGACATGAGAAGTGTGAGGGAGAGGCCAGTCTGAGCTACATACAAGTTCCAAGCCAGCTTCAGCTACATACCGAGTCACTGTCTCAAAACAGAAAGACAAGACTCATCTATATGCCGCAATACATATCCTATGTTTTTTGAAGGCTTTAGTAAGATGTTGCTCACAAATGGTTACTTGGCTTTTGTTCTGAATATAGTAAACGGGTGATTAAATAGTATGGGCCTCTGTAACTCTATTGCAATCATTGATGTGCTTGTAAATATCTAACAGCTACTCGGGGGTAGGGCAAAACTAGATTTGCACCTTTTCCCCTTCCTGTGGTAAAAACTTCTCCACCATGGCTGATTTCAAACCTCTGACCTGATGTCCTTGGTGATGATGTGAACAGATGTACCAAGTAGTGCTCCAAAACCCATAGAAATGAACTCCTGCTTCTGTTCTGTGATGCTGGGGCTTGAACTCTGGACCTTGTACATGCTGAGCAAGTACTTTACCAGCTGAGTCCCACCTCTGGCCTTAAAGCTACGATTTAAATTTTCTTTCTGTAAAAGTCATCCTATACATTGATGCCCAATGGCCAGAAAGGCCGCAAGGCACAATTTGTTCTTCTTCATAGTTATGGACCATTTAAATTCAGATGGTATTTAGAGGAGCCAAGCAGGTGATTCAGTAACTAAGAAAAGCTGCTGCTCTTGTAGAGGACGTGCATTTGCTTCCTAGTGCCCACATGGTGGCCCATACCTATATTTGACTTTAATTCTAGGGCATGCAATCCCTTCTTCTGGGGTACTGTGTCTTTTAGTACGCAGACACAGATGCAGGAAAAACATATACCTAAAAGAAGAATAGAAGCTTTCACCAGGCGGTGGTGGCTCATAGCTTTAACCCCAATTCTTGGGAGGCAGAGCCAGGTGGATCTCTGAGTTTGAGGCCAGCCTAGTCTACAAGAGCTAGTTCAAGGACAGGCTCCAAAGTTACAGTGAAACCCTGTCTCGAAAAACCAAAATAAATAAATAAATGAAATAATATTTCTTTCTAAATAAAGAATATTTTAAGGAAGAGGTCTAAAACATTCCTTTGGGGTTGTAGTGATTTAGAGATAAATAAAGTTGATAATAGTTTGACATGTTGATAAGTGTTCAAAGTAGTAGTATATATTCATTGCTAACAGTAGTGCTCTTAAATTATAAAGTATGGCTATCCTGAAAACCACCCTGAGACCTCTAGGCTCCTCCTTTGCAATAACCCTGTTTCATGTGCATTTGAATCATGCTCCAAAATGCAGCCATACAAGGCATGAAAAAATTTCTAAATAGGAATGTGAGTGGCGTTCCTTAATTCTAACATTCTACTTATACTTAATTAGTTCTCAAGAAAGCATTAGTATAGGGGATACTGGAATGCAAAATTAAATTTTGACTTTTTTTTTACCTCTTTTTAAAAATGATGTGCTTACTAGGTCTCCTCAGGGTGGGTCTCCAACCTTAACCACAAACTTGATGTTTCTCATCCAGTTGCCACACCTGAAATTATTGGGCGAAATTCTCCTTTCCCCCATTTTCAAATGTGTTTAAATGTTTTAGGAGTCAGTATGTTTTCCCAATGGATTCACAACTGAGGTAGGTAAATAGTGTCACCTCTTCACGTTAGCAGTGTTGCCAGTGGGTTAGGAAAGATGACTCAGAGGTCAAGAGCACATGTGGTTCCTGCAGAAGACTGGAGTGGAGCTGCCGGCGCCCACCTTGGCCAGCTCACAGATGCCTGTCACTTACCTTCTTCTGGTCTTAGTGGACACCCTCTTCTGGCCTGTGCAGCCACCCACACATCTCTCTCTCTCTCTCTCTCTCTCTCTCTCTCTCTCTCTCTCTCTCTCACCCACACATCTCTCTCTCTCTCTCTCTCTCTCTCTCTCTCTCTCTCTCTCTCTCTCTCTCTCTCACACACACACACACACACACACGAGTCTACCAATACTTGAAAAATAGATTTACCCCAAATCACAAACATATTTCAAGGCTCAACGTCAAACTTGCTCTTTTCAGTTAAATAGTTTCACAGAATATCTCAGTTAGGGAAAAGATTCTTTGCCAAAAGGTTTAGAGGAAAGATGGGTGGGAAGCTAATTCTTCCCTCTGACAAGATGGTCTACTATTCAAGGTGGAGCTTCATACGTCGCAGACAAAAGCTGTTGTCTGCCATGACATCCTGTGTACCTCTGCTTTTAGAACAGGCTGACAGCGGAGTGCCTAGGTAGGAAAAGGAATGAAGCCCAGGCTAAGGGAGTTGATAAGAAATGTCTGTATCCTAAAATGAAAAGGCAGCCTTGTGTAAACGGCTACTCACCCTCGCTGCTGCCTTCCCCAGGTGGGGCACTGAGCCCTGCGCAGAAGAGTTTGCTGCTTACCATGAGGTGAATGGAAGATGGTGGCCATACCCTGAGCTTTGCCTCTGGAATCCAAACATCGTGGTAGAGAAAGAAATCCCACACCTTACTTGTGTTTCTACAGACATTTCCTGAGGTTAATAAGTCACCTCTCCCTTTTTCTCATCCTCAGTATTTTCTATACAAATTTCCTGAAGACGTGGACTCCGTTATCATTAAGGTGGCGTCTGAGAAGGCTTATCCTTGTTCAGTTGTCTCGGTCCAGAACACCATGGTGAGCTCTCATCCTGTCAGCCTTCTAGCCCGTAAGATCCTAATGTTCCAGAATAGATGGGGGGAGGGGCTGCGCCATCCTCTCCAGTTCATCACTCCCAGATGCCAGATGATAGCAACATCTCGTGCCCCTGACTGGGCAGTCCATGTTTGCTGACATTGATAAGAAACAAGACGTATCTCATGGATACAAAGAAGAGGTGGGGGATGGGGACTAGGTCAGGACAAAAAACATCCAGTTGTAAGTTCAGTGAGAAAAATAAAATAAAAGCCTATACTTCCTGCTTTGCTTTTAGATTGCTGCCACAACGTTAGATGCTTTCTGTATCACAAGATAGCAACAAAATATTAGGAAATATTAGGAAATATGACATACTTTAAGACAGTCTTTTTATAGTTCTCTTCTGTATAGAGTGATTCTGGCATCTTAGGTCAAAGACCAAATTGTAAGAGGACCATTTCTTGACTCTTCTGAGGAAACCTCCCATGGCGTCGAGATTAGAAGATCACTCCCCCCCCAGGCCTGTGGTCCAGGTGGCCCAACCCTGACACGTGTGTACGGAGTGACCTCATGCCACAGTGCTGATGCTCTCCTCTTTGTCTCTCATGTGCTTCAGTGTCCAGTGTACGATCTGGACTATGACGTGGAATTCAGTGGTGTCTACCAGTCCATGACCAAGAAGGCTGCCATCACGCTACAGGTGAGACATTGCCTCTGAAGTCACCAGAGCAGTGGAGCTCAGCCGACAGTCACTTCCCTTCCAGACCAGCATCCAAAGGAGATGACTGTCCACTGGGTACCTTGGATCTTTTTTCTTTCTGATTGATTTTAAAAGTGAATAGTGTTCTGCCTGCAGTTGGTGCCTGGGTCATGGTAGACAATGCTATTCTTTCAGGCATTCTTTCTTCCCCTTGGGGTTCTTGGGAATCTACAGTGCAGTAGGACATATGTCTGACAGATCGCTTACAGGGATAAGTCCAGATGAGGTTCCAGTTTATTCAGTGAGGCAATTTAGGGTAAAGTTTATTACAGTCATTTAAAGAAATTTAACATATTGTAATTCCTACCAGTAGCCATCACCAAAAGTTGGGTTCAACTCTGGAGAGAATACCAGATTCAAAGGCACATGAGCCTTATTCGTGCAACACTTTGCCCTTTTGGTATCTGTGACTAAACTGTGACTTCAGTGGTATTTTATAGCAAAAAAAGATGTCATCCTATTCCAATAGACACTCTACCCCAGTCTCTGGTTAGTACTTAAGAAATCTGTGACTCGGTCTGGGTAGCATAAGACAACGTTGCTTTTTGAGTAAATAGACAAAAACTGCAGAGAAGCTAAGTGTAATTTAGGTATCAGACCTGACAAGTTTCTGTCAGTCAAACTTCAGGTTTTGAGCATCACAGATTTAATAGCCCAAATTTCCTGTTGACTGTGCTTATTTCTTCCTTAGCATACCATATTGATGTGATCCCCAATTTAAAAAGGACACACACATGCAAAAATAGTAACAGTGGGCATTTTAATTTGCTTTCTAGTGCTGTATAAAACATCATAATCAAATGCAGCTTTGGGGAGAAAGGGGTTATTTAGCTCATATCTCCACACCACAGCTCATCATGGAGGAGAGCAAGGGCAGGAACTCCAAGTAAGAACTTGGAGGCAGGAACCAAACCAGAGGCCCTGGAGGAACTCTACTTACTAGATAGCTTTCCGTGGCTCATCCAGCTTGCTTTTAATACACCTAGAATTCCCTGCCCAGGGTACTCTCCACAGTGGGCTAGGCCCTCCCACATTAATCAAGAAAATGCCCCACAGACACCTACAGGCTGATCCCAGGAAGGCATTTTCTCAGTTGAGAGTCTTTCTTCCCAGATGAACCTAGTTTGTGTCAAGATGACATAGAACTATTATACCAGGCTAATGAGGGGCATAGCCATACCCACCATGTCTACCTTCTGTCTCTGGCAATAAATTTCTACTTCTCTTCTGGGCATGTGCTTGAGCTTTAGACATTTTCTCTGTGACCTAAACACAATCTCGGAAATTCAAGCATGACAAAAATGCCTGGGTTAAAGGAACTGTAATGCATTATTATTTTATTAACCCCACTTGAACCAGGACTAGAGAGGGACACAGACAGAAGTCAAAGCCAAAGCCATAGCTCAGTCCCCTTTCCCAAGCCCTTCATCTCCCTAACCTGCATTATTTATTAAATATTTATGGCATGATTTTAGAGAAGTTATTTCTTATTAGATTTTAAAATAAAACCAATAAACTCCTGTGTTTGTGCCTGTAATGCCAACATTCAAGATGCCGAGGCAGGAGGATCAAGAATTCAAGGCCAACCTGGGTTATATAACAAGACTATCTCCAGGGGCTGGAGAGATGGCTCAGCGATTAAGAGCACTGCCTGCTCTTCCAAAGGTCCTGAGTTCAATTCCCAGCAACCACATGGTGGCTCACAACCATCTGTAATGAGATCTGGTGCCCTCTTCTGGCCTGCAGGCATACATGCAGACAGAATAATGAGGATGCTGTATACATAATTAAAAAAAAGACTATTTCCAATATATGTGCTTATATGTACATGTATTTATATAAATATTCTTTGATCAATCTAGGCTATTGTTTATTATGTTTATTATAGTACTAAATCTTCAAGTGGGCGTAGACTTTGAATTTCTCCATGTACCCACTTATACTAATTTCTTGGCTGAAGTAATATTCATGGCCAGTCTGGAATAGACAGCAAGACTGTGGAAGCCCCACTGGAGAGGGGAGTCAGAAGGCAGGGGTGAACTTTCTTTTCTTCCTTTCTCTTACTGCCCCTCTCCTCCTGGCTGTCTTTCTTCCCTGCGAATCATGAGGTTGTTATGTCTTACACAGAAGAAGGATTTTCCAGATGAGCAGTTCTTCGTGGTGTTTGTGATAAAACCTGAAGATTACGCGTGTGGGGGATCATTCTCCATCCAGGGTAAGACGCACCAAGGGATACTTGGGAATGAAGGAAAGGGCACCAAAAGCCCCTCTCTAGTTTTCCTGGGGATGTAGCAGCTACAACTTGACAAGGCACTTGAGAGACACTTGGATAAAAAAATAAAATGGAGATAATTCTATACCTAAAGGTAGTATTGGTACTACAAAATGTCATTTTGTACCTTCAGCATTCTGATATAATATTTTTAATTCTTTGAGCATCTTATACAATGTGTTTAATCATGCTCAACCCCTACTTCTATCTCTCTTTTCCAGTTCACCCACCACCTCTCCACTTCCTCTCAGCTTCACGTCCTTTTTATTATTTACTTCTTACATAGCACAGAGATTCTATTTTCTAACGACTGTATGTTCCTGGGTATAGGGTCTTCCTCTGGAGTATGGCCAATCTATTAGGGGCCACACTTTTAAAGAAAACTGTCTTTCCTTCCTATAAAAGTCGTCAACTATCAATAGTCCTCAGTTAGGAGTGGAAGCTCATGGGTTCCTCGCCCCCTAATGCTGGAACACTGATTGGTTTGATTTTGTGCAGCTTTTTGGCTATTTAGAAATCATATACCAGGCCATATGGAGTGAGTTCACTTAGTTGGCATTTCATTTGCTTTTGTGATGTAAATGCAAAAGAGTCTGTTTCCTGAGCTGCTGAGATGACTACGGCCAAGATAACTGACTTGAGTTCCATCCTCCATCCATCCCTGGATACTCTAGGATGGAAGGATAGAATCAGCTCCAGCAAGTTTTCTCTCCCTCCCTCCCTCCCTTCCTCTCCCCTCTCTATGTCTCTCTCTTTCACAAACACATACACAAGAAAGAGAATGAATGCAATAAAAACATTATTAAAATTCCATTTCCTAATGTGGAAACATTTACATGAATCAGCAGTCAGTCCTTCCACAAGAATATACAAGGAAAGTCTAGACTTTGCCATCCCAGTTGCCAAAATTGTACCTAACAAGACAGAAAGATAGCCAATGTGATGACTTACCCTCATAACTGGGGGTTACACAAGCTCCAGTGTATACGCAAATAGTTGTATTTCCCAGAGAGAATAGACCATTAATTGAGAACACAGACCCTCTGCCAATAGGCCATGTGTCACCAACACAGAGGCTCCCTTGGTGTCAGGTGGCATTTCTGCTTGTGTGTGCTTTTCTCTTAATTGTGTAGTCCTATAGGCTTGCCAGTGTCAACCTCTAGGGCCTTTGATGATGATGTAAAAAAAAAAAAATAACAACAGATTTTCACTGGCTAGGAAAAATGAAAGCTAAAGGGGATATAGCTGTCTGTTCGGGGCACATTTTTCTTGAGATGTTTGTGGGCATCAGGAGAAAGGTCACGTCTTTTCCAATGGAGAAGGAAGGCTGCTGTGGCATTTCGTTTGTGTCAGTGGGTGCTCCTAAAATGCACCCAAACAAGGGCCGATCTGAGAGTCTTAGCCCGAGGGAGCCCGGAGGTGTCAGGTGTTGGCCTTTGCTCCAGCTCTTGTTCAGCAGTCAGAATGGATTCTGGATGTTGTTTATCACAACCATTCTGGGTGGAGGGTGAGAGACTAATATCCGAGCCGCTGTGCTTTGTGCCTTGTTGTGGCCTTGTTTTTGTGTTGTTGTTGTTGTTTGTTCATCTGGGGTTTTTTTGTTGTTGTTTTTACTAGAAAATGAAAATCAGACCTGGAATCTACAACGATCAAAGAACCTGAAAGTGACCATTGTCCCATCTATCGAAGGTTGGTTTGGGCTCTGGGGTATAGTGGAGAGATTATTGTGTTAGGAGATCTATCATGTAACTAGATATTAATCTTCCACTCAAGCGGAGCCATCCTAAGAATACTAAAGCCTATTTAACTTAGAGATAGAAGTAGATCTTTCTGAAGAGGAAGAGGCAGGCTAGGGGTGTGGCTTGGCAGCAGAGAGCTTGCCTAACTTGTATGAGACCCTCTTGCATAGAAAGAGTGGGGGTGGGGAGGGTGTGATAGAGAGAGGAAAGGGGGAAGGGAAAGAAGAGGGAGAGAAGGGGAAATAAAGGAAATGAGGGAAGAAGGAGAGGAAAGAGGAGACTAAATTCTAGAGTTGTATACTATCTCCCCTCACCCCCACTCCTACCCCACCCCACCCCACCCCTGCTTCCAAGGACAGCCATCACTATGAAGCTGCTTGTGGATACCATGGGGTGGCCTCCCATACTTTTGCGGCTAAAGTGAAAATCTATTGGGATTTAAGAATGAATGTGATGGTGGCTGATTCTTTAAGCTGTGCTGTTCCCAATATAGTCCTATTCCCACGGGCAAGCTGGCTGAAGCTGCTTCTTTCTCCCCAGGATCTGTGTATGTGAAATCCAGTCTCTTCAGTGTATTCATCTTCTTGGGTTTCTACTTGGGATACCTGCTCGCTGTGTTATTTCATCATGTCAGGTAGGTCCATGGTGTCTTCATCTCCTTTGTCTCTCCACGTGATGCTTAGAGCGCGGGCTTGGGAACACATTGACTGGCCACTAACTGAGTCCTTGGCCAAGCTGCCTGTCCTCCTGTACCTGTACTTAAGGTTTTTTTTTGTTGTTGTTGTTGTTGTTTTTTGTTTTGTTTTTGTTTCTTTTTTTGTTTTGTTTTTTTGTCTGTGAAATGAGATAATAAAGGGCTCACTTGCAGATCTGAAGTCAGTGTTCCACATAGCATGCTGGTAGAGTTTTCACTATGAAGCCATAACAATAAAGCAACTAGATTGTTTTTATGCCTGAGAATATTCGCTGTAAATCGCACAGACTGTAGGAAATGATCAGCTTTTCCCAGCATAGAGTCTAGAAACAGACTTAAGCATTCTGTGGAAGGTAAGTTTAACACCTAAATAAACCTCAAGGTACAGTCCATAGCAGGAGTGATGTGCTTTGATACATATTACCAGGTGCAGCAATTTCCCAGGAAAACGTTCCTTCAGTAGAAAAGGAAGAGGTAACATTGTTGCAATTTGATCAAAGAAATTCCCCTATTGAAGAATTTGAAGCCCCTGGTTAAAAACATAAGCAAATAAATAAAATGTTATAACACTTTTTGCCTCTCTCAGCAGGACTGAGCTTTGAGGATTCTGTTTTTGTTATGGTTTCTGAGAAACAACTACAAAAGGATGCCAGGAAGCTTACAATAAACAAATGATTTAAGCATGGAAAGAAAGAAAATAGAAAGGAAGAAGGAGCTATGCGCACACAAGGCAAGGCGCACACCAGCTGTGAGAAGAGCTCTTGACACAGCAATCTCTGTAGCCAAAACTGTAAACAGCTCTCTTCTATACTCTCAGAAAACCTTTGGGTTGAGACACTGCCTTCAAAACCTCCCACGCCCTGCCTGGGAGCATGCCTAGCACCCCAACACTCAGGAGGGAGAGGAGGAGACTGGCAAATGTAGAGTCTACACTAACTACACAGAGAGTTCAAGGCCAGCCTGAGCTACAGCATGGAGACCCTTTCTCAGAAAACCAAGGACTGGGAATGGGATTTCATGCTAAGTGCTTCCCTAGTGTGTATGGGTCTTGGGTCTAAGCTGCAGCACAACTGAAAACCTAAATAAATACAGGTCCACTGCCAGCCAAACCTTGGTGGATTTAAGCACCAAAATAATCAAGAATTTATACATTATAAGTCATTTGAAAAAATGGAAATTTTAGGAAGAAATAAAATCCCACAAATATATATCCAGTGAATTCAACAAATCTAGAACAACAGCTGTCCATCAGAGAAAGGCATTGCCAGCAAATACTGATGCTAAAATGAATGGATCTCCCCTATAGCAGACCAAGAGCTGACTGGTAAACACAGGAAGTGCTGGGGTTGGAAAATCCTTCGCAAACGTCACAGCTAATACTAGCTCAGATTAAGACTCGTCTATAGGTCCAGGTCTGGTGGCACAGCCTGTCCTCTCAGCTACTCAGGAGGCTGAGGAAGAGGATTCAAAGTCCAAGAGCTACCTGAGCTACAGAGTGAGTCTTATTAGCCCGAGCAACTTAGTGAGACCCTGCCTCAAAATGAAAAGTTAAAAAAACAAAACAGTCATGGCTGTGGCTCCGTGGTAGACCAGTTGCCTGGCACATGCCAAACCTTAGCTGTGACCCCCAATACTGAGAGAGGAAAGCAAAGTCACCAGTGAATGCTAAATTGAGGTGGGGAGTCAGACAAGGAACAGGATGTTTGTGTACCTTCCTAAGTTGCTAAGCCATGTGGGAAAAATTAATAAGTACTTAGTGGGGAAATAAAACACACTGACCTATCAATCAACATAAATGCTATCAAGGAGAAGGTCAGCAACGTGCGCCTCCAGATATGACGTCACTCTGAGACGGACACAGCTTACTCCCTGTAGCTTCCTACCCATGTAGATTTTGAATCTAATCAAGTGGAAACGTTAGGCACAAAACCTGTGGTAAAAGGAGGGAAAGGGAAGGAGAAGGACGCTCTCAGAGGAGTTGATAGATGTGAAACTAAGCCAGCGCTTGACCTCAGATTGGCTCTGGCACCAAATGAAAAAGTATGCCATAAAGGATAGTTTTAGGTCAGGTGAGATTAGAGACAAACAGTAGGGGAAAGAGCCTGTAATCCCAGCTACTCTGGGTGTAAAGGAGGAAGATCTTGAATTCAAGGTCAGCCGGAGCTACAGAGGGATTCAAGACCAGCCTGGACAATTTACAGAGACCTGCCTCTAAACCTAAAGGAAGCAGTGGGCTGGGGTGTAACTCAGTGGCAGAATGCTTGCTAACACACAAAGCCCTAGAGTCAATACCCAGAATTGAAAGAATTTGATATTTTCCTCACTCTACAGAAATATTGAGGGTAAAATCAATAACAACTCCAAATGACTTTCAAATGGCACAGAAAAT
Source organism: Chionomys nivalis (assembly GCF_950005125.1). Lineage (NCBI taxonomy): Eukaryota > Metazoa > Chordata > Mammalia > Rodentia > Cricetidae > Chionomys > Chionomys nivalis. The sequence goes on along the minus strand of NC_080088.1, from coordinate 46,675,743 downwards.
TTAATATACATATAGATGAGTACATGTTAGAAATTTAATATACAAGTAGATGATCACATACTATAAATTAACATATATGTAGATGAGTACATGGTATTCATTTAAGAAAGGAGAGAGAGAGAGAGAGAGAGAGAGAGAGAGAGAGATCACTAAAACCAGGCAGAGGCAAGACAATTGAGAATTCCAGGTCAGTCTGAGCTACTGGGTGAGATTCTTTCCAAGAAGGAAGGAAGGAATGGAAGGAGGGAGGGAGAGAGGGAGGGAGGGAGGATGAGAGGGAGGGAAGGAGAGGAGGGAGGGAAGCAGAAAGAAGGAGGGATTTCATCTGATGCCCCAGCCACTATTATTGGGATACTGTGACTGCTACTGTGTGGAAGGTTAAGGAAATTGAAGCACAGAGAGGTTAAGCAATTTGATCAAGGACTCATAGCCAGTCCCTGAAGGAGTTAGGATCTGAGCTCAGGCACCCTGGCTCTATCAACAGGCTCAGTCAAAGTGGGGCTTGGTGTAGGCATGTGACAGATGACAGTCCTGAGCCAATGAATGTGACCATCAGCCTACACCTCAGCAAGGCCATCATTTTATGAAGGCCCAAAACATTCCCGTTTTGCCTCAGACATTTCCAGGGTCACAGTAAAGAGCCAGTATTCTGCATCTTAGCAAGGCTTCCTTCCTATGTTTTAGGTCAAGGAAACAGAATTATTTCTCTTTAGCCAGCTAACATGTGCCATCAACACCGAACCAGATGAAATCGGAGCTAATGGCTCGCCGTTTGCCACCACCCCCAAAGCCGTTGTTCAGCAGCTGGAGTGAGCAGAGTCTCTAAGTTGTGTTCTGACTCTTGAAAGTTCACAGCAGATGACTTCACTACCGTCAAGTGCACAAGCGTAGACTCTTTCCAGATATAGACAAACAGAAATAGAAACCTAGAGACACAGAACCATTTGGCATTCTAAACAGGGAACTAGACTGAGGGAAAATGCTAATAGAACTTTTCCGCCATTGGACTGAGTGAAACAAAGTTTTCCACTCCACTTTGTGAAGCTCTCTCAGACTAATGCCAGTTGCTTGGTGGGCCCTTATGTTTTATCATTAACACACATGGGATTTATAGCCACACTATGAGTCCAGAGAAACACTTGTAAGGGACACGACCCTAGGTCTTGGGGAGCTAAGAGCTCCTTCCCACTTCCCTCCTGTCCCAGCTTGTATTTAGTCACCGCCCTGCCATGGACATGCAGGCTTCGTCAAGCACTGAATATGTGTTCTTGTTTTTATCACCACCCCCCCTCCCCGCTCCCAGACTCTCTTAAGTCAGACCTCCCAGTTCTGGGGACTTATCCTTATCATTGATTCTTTTACCTACTGCCATGTTGTCACTGTAAATATACAGTATACAGCAGTTGCGGAAGACCATGGGTCAGCAAATGCTTCTGTTTTGATTGATAGCTCCAAAGGACACATTTAGAAAACTGTCTTCTTTGAAAAGAAAAAAATCACAAACCATCAATTCATGTCTTCATAGTATACAATCCAGAGGCTTAGTATCATCCCAGTTGGGCTCAAGAATCTCAGCTGGATGTGGTCACAAAATATGACCTGCTGGCAGGTCAAAGAAACTGTCAATCCTAGAATGGCCTCAGTGGCGCTTGGTCGCAATACTCCAGCAGGCCAGCCTGGGACTGTGGGACCTCAGGGAAAGCACACAAGTGCAAGCCTCAGGTTATAGGCTCAGAGGTATTCCCCTTTACCTACTGGACAATGAGTGAGTCATGAGGCTAGCCTAGTTTCCAGACTAATAGACGTGTGCATGTGTCCATCTCAGCCAGCCTAGCATAGTTCCCATCTATTTTTTTTTTAAATTACTAACTAGATACTTCCTTCCTCACCTTAGCTGTGAAAATTACTTAACTCCTCTCAAGAAAAACTCTAGAAGTTTCAGGGAACTAATTCAAGCATGGGTAAAACTCATGACTCCAAATATATTACAAATTATAAATTTTCTCAGAAATACCTTCCCCACAGCATCCTTCTGGATAGAATAGTCAGGATGATCCCTACCAAGTACCAACTTGTTTTTTTAAAAACAGAAGTTAGGGGGCTGGAGAGATGGCTCAGCGGTTAAGAGCACTGACTGCTCTTCTCAAGGACCCGGGTTCAATTCCCAGCACCCACATGGCAGCTCACAACTGTCTGAAAATCCAGTTCCAGGGGATCTGACACCTTCACACCAATGCACATAAAATAAAGTTAAATAAACCATAAAAATTTAAAAAAAAAAAACAAAAAAAAAACAGAAGTTAGCAAATCCATCCTAAAACACACGTGAAGATGCAAAGGACACAGAGTAGCCAAGAGGTTTTCATTTACACATATTGTTTTCTGTATCTACTCAAGTCTGGGAACCACAAGTGAAAGAAAATATAGGCTATTTGTCCTTCTGAGAGTTGCTTAGTTCATTCAATGTGATTATTTTCAATTTCATCCATTTCCTGTAAATGACATAACTTCATTGTGTATATATGTCATAATTTTTTTATCCATTCCTCTGTTGTTCAACACCTAGGTTGGCTCTGTAACTAAGCTATTTTGAACAGTGCAGCAATAAAGATTGGTGTGAAGGTATTTCTGGGACATACAGAATTGGAATGGCAAGGGTGGGTCATAGGGTCAATCGATGTCCAGTTTTTTGAGAAGCCTCCATGTTGTTAGGGTTTTCTGTCCTGCCCAGTTCCCACAATCATTAAGTCCCAAAGATAATCACACAGAGGTCTACATTAGTTATAAACTAATTGGCCCATTAGCTCAGGCTTCTTATTAACTCTTATAACTTACATTATCCCATTATTCTTATCTATGTTAGCCACATGGCTCAGTACCTTTTTCAGTGGGGCAGTCTTTTCTTCCTTCTTCTATGTCTGGATAGGACTGCTCAAGGAACTTCCTTCTTCCCAGAATACTCCTGTTCTCATTGATCTGCCTCTACTTCCTGTCTGGTTGTGCTGCCGATACTTCCTGCCTGGCTACTGGCCAATCAGTGATTATTTAAAATATAATTGATAGAATATAGACATTTGTCCCACACCACCTCCGTGGTGATGCCACAGTGGAGGGGCTAGTTTATTTCAGCACCCGCAGGGTATAACAACTTCCCTTGTCCAGGGCTTTTCCAGTATTTGTTGTTACTCTTTGCTGTTCTTTTTCTTTTCTTTTTTTTTTTTCTTTTTTTTTTTTTGTTTGCTTTTGTTTTTCAAGACAGGGTTTCTCTATGCAGCCCTTACTGTCCTGGAACTCCCTCTGTAGACCAGGCTGGCCTTAAACTCACAGAGATCTATGTGCCTCTGCCTCCCAAGTGCTGAGATTAAAGTCATATACCACCACCACCCAGCTTGTTTTCCTGATAACTTCATCAGATAAAAACTAAGTGTGTTTTGATTTTGATTTCTCTCATGACTACTGAGGCCAACCTTTTTGTTGTTGTTGTTGTTGTTGTTGTGTGTGTGTGTTCATTGGCCATTTGTGTCTCCACTCTGGAGAACTGCCTGTTCATTTAATTTGCCCATTTATTGATTGGGTTGATTGGTTTCTTGCATAGTTCTCTCTTTTTTATTTATTCTTTTTTATTTTAGATACTAATCCTCCATCGTTTGTATAGCCTGCTAAGGTTTTATCCCTTCTTTGTTTGGTTAATTGTTTCCTTTTCTATATAGAGAGAATATACAACCAAATCTTGAATAAAAATAACAAAATTTAGAGGACTTGACACTTCCTGATATTAAAGCTCATTCCAAAGCCTTGACAATCAAGACTCTACAGCTGACACAGCCCTGTGGGCTAAAGGAGGGAGGACACGAACAAATTCTTCTGGGAAAACATTTGTATTTAGGGTATGCATGTGCATGCATGCACACACATGCCTGGGCACAGGTCACATGTGTGGAGGTCAGAAGATAACTTGTGGGAGTTATGGAGGTGTTTCTCTCCTTCCACAACATGGCTTCCAAGGGACCAAACTCAAGTTTCTGGGTTTAGCAGCAAGTGCTGCCGCCCACTGGGCTCTCGGAGGATTCAACGCCCACTTCTGGCTTCCGTGGGCATTGCACTCATGTGCCCATACCTGCACTCAGACAAATACACATACACATAAGTTTTAAAAAATCATTAAAAAATAGGTGCAAGATTTAAACAGACACTTCGAAGAAGATGCATGGATGCCTAACAAGCATGTGAGCAGCCGTTCATCAATAGTTCTCAGAGAAATGCAAATCAAAGCTGCAACGAAGTGTCCAACTCCAAAGGTTTGACATAATACAAATTTTTAAATAGAAGATGAGACTTGACAGAGTTGTAGGGAAAAAATGGGAATCCTCAGCCTTGGCTGTGGAATGTGAAACGGTGCTTCCTCTACAGCGCTTATGGAAAACCGTTCGGGAGAGTAAAACACAGAGTGGTCTCAGGCTTCCCCTACTTATATACCCAGGAGAAGTGAAGATGTATCTATAGAAAAAACTTGAACACAGTGGTCATAGCAGTGGTGTTTTACTGCACAGCAAACAGAAACAATAGGAAGTACTCATCGAGAGAAAACAAATGAAATATAGTACAGAGAGAGAAAGAGAGAGAGAGAGAGAGACACTGGAATATTACTCAACCATAAATGTATTGAAGCACCAATGCATGTTACAGTATGGATTAACCTTTAAAATATGCTGTATCAAGGAAACCAGTCAAAAAAGTTCATGTGTACAATGATTTCATTTATATAAATTGTCTAGAAGAGGTAAATTTGCAAAGACAGAAAGCAGATGGGCAAGGGCTAGGGGACAGGGGAGAAAGGAGAGTTATGTGTAACAGACACAACTCTTTGGATGGGGGCATGAAATGTTCTAAATTTAGATCGTGGTGACAGCCGTGCAAGTATTTGAATATATTAAAACATGCTGAATTGTGTGCTTTGAAAGACACGTGTTATAATGTCAAGTTTATGTCTGAAATAAGTGAATCTTAATAAACAATGTACATGCCTGAGAATGGACTCACTGGGTCATATGATCAGTCTGTTTGGCTCTCTGAGGAATTGAAAACTGTCACCCAAAGTGGCTATGCCATTTTAAAGTCCTGCCAGTAATTTCTCCAAAGGCCATTTTTAAATGATCCTGGAAGACAAATTTTCAACGGAGTGTACAGTGCAAAATGCTGAATCTTAAGAGAATGTGGACAGGTGTATATACAGATGTATTTGTATCTATGCTTGCTTGCAGGTTTCAGAGGAAATCCATTGATGGGAGCTTTGGTTCCAGTGATGGTAAGAGCATTCCTTGGTTAATTCCTAATCCCGAATAATGTTCTATGGTGCGGCCACATCCTTTTGAGCACCTTTAGCCTCTCTCCTCTTTCCCCCTTTGACTCTTATCCTCGCCTCTACAGGCTTTCTACAGAAGGCAGGGCTAGTGAGAAACAGTTTTATAGTTGGTAGCTATTGAGACCTGGGGACCACACAAAGAATCTGTACTGGGAATGCCCTTCAATTATTCATAGAGCCCTTGCCAACCGCTCATCTCTTTCAGACGTTGTCTCTGCACTAGGACGTGTCTGACTGCTCATACCTGCTTGCTGCATCCCTAAGCTGACTTGGGAAGAGCAGTAAGAACGTGTTACGTCAACCCTCATGCAGTGTGCTTTCCCTTTGAGATTCAAAAAGCTTTGTGTGTGTGTGCGTTTGTTTGTTTAAGCACCTAGAAAATCAAAATATTTGAGGCTAACAAGCACAATAAAAAATGTAATAATTGAGGAACCCAGCATAAATACCTACCTAACCCATCCTTCCACTCTGAGAATTCCCACAAAGGATTTTAATTGTCCGATATTTTTACTAAAACTTAAGACTTCACCTGTGCTCGATTTGACAAAGCCCAGCTCGTCGTGGTAAGCTCCTAGGTTGTTTAGAAGGAGTGAGAATTGAAAATGACAGATGGGATGGACTTCATCTGAAGGCAGGTGTAGTCAATATTTAGTTCTGTGTTTTCCACACGAGTCCACAGAATCCTAGAAAGATACCAACTGGCTGCTGCCTCTACCCAGCAGGATGTTCTCCCTTGGCTGGAAGGCTTTTTGGTGTTTGCCTTCGTCTTTCTTAAGAAACAGCCAGTCTGTTTCTCCAGAGCCCCTCCCTGCACCCAGGCTCTTTGTTTTAATAACCATTCAATATAACAGACTGAAAAAGACGCCTGCTCCTGGAGTGCTCAAAGGCCAAGATCTGCTTCCACTGTTGTTTATAAAATGTTTCCGTCAACCTGCCTGGAGCCCATCTTTTCTACCGCACTCCCCAGGTTTTGCCAATAATAGCAAAATATACAAAACATAAATGTAAAATATATGAAAAAAATAGGCCCTTTAGAATTTGGGCTTAAACCCAGTAGATTCAAGTTTGTTAAGTGCCCTCTGAATGGAAGGGTCTGTTGTTTCTTTCAAGGTATAAATGATGTAGAATTTTGTGATTGCTATAATCACTAAAAGAATTCATGTTCAGAAGGGTCCCTTAAACATCGAAACAGACATCAGTGGGGCTCAGGCCTGAACCAGATCATTGTTGGAAATCAGGCACGGTACAGACAGCTGAGAAGCAGAAGCACCCTGCAGATGACAACAGCAGCGAGTGACTGAAAAGATGAGGATCCGTCTGCTCACATAGATCCACATGGCAATGGCAGTCACTGCAGGATGTACTTCTATTCCAGAGGATCCCCAGCCTGCAAAGCCAGGGAGGGGAGCTTCCAGGGTAGATGGAGTGTAGTGCTCTCTTCTCCTCCTCCTCCTCTTCTTCCTCCTTCTACTCCTCCTCCTTCTTCTTTGTCCATGGCTGTGATACTTTACTTTTTATTGATTTTTATTGATTTCTATCTTTTTCTCTGCTCCCCTCCCCTTCCCTCTCCCATGGTCCCCATACTCCCAGTTTACTCAGGAGATCTTGTCTCTTTTTCTACTTCTCATGTAGATTAGATCTATGTATGTCTCTCTTAAGGTCCTCATTGTTGTCTAGTTTTCTGGGATGATGAATTGTAGGCTAGTTTTCTTTGCTTTATGTTTAAAAACTACTTATGAGTGAGTACATGTGATAATTGTCATTCTGTCTCTGGGTTACCTCATTCAAAATACTGTTTTCTAGCTCCATCCATTTGCCTGCAAAATTTAAGACGTTGTTATTTTTTTCTGCTGTGTAGTACTTCGTTGTGTAAATATACCACATTTTCCTTATCCATTCTTTGGTCGAGGGGCATCTGTTTCCCTGCCAGCCCCTGCACTCTTTCCTTTACTCTGAGGGAGAATGGGGAAGATGGGTCAAGGCTCAGATTCTTTGTGTCAATCTCAGAAGACCCCACCAACTTCTAGTGATCGCTTGGTATAGAATGTATCTATCCTTATTGTTTTTTGTTTGTTTATTTATTTATTTTCTTTTGAGGCAGGGTTTCTCTGTGGCTTTGGAGCCTGTCCTGGAACTAGCTCTTGTAGACCAGGCGGGCCTCGAACTCACAGAGATCCACCTGCCTCTGCCTTCCGAGTGCTGGGATTAAAGGTGTGCGCCACCACCGCCCGGCTGTATCCTTAATGTTAAATAAATAAGTCACTATACAGAGATAGTTGCATGGTTGGGGTGTAGCTCAGGTGGCAGAGTACCACTCTACCTTCCCCTAAACCCTGGGTTAATGCCCCCAGCACCGTATAAACTGGTTGAGTTGGGCATGCCTGTAATCTAGCACTTATTAGGTGGAGCCGGGGGATCAGAAGTCTTGCAGATCATTCTTTGAAGTACACAGTGAATTCAAGACCAGCCCAGGATGCATGAGACTTTCTCTCAAAAGAGGGGGGCCAAGTAAATGTAGTTTTAGAATTATTACTAAGTCCTCTCTCTCAGACTATAATTTTTCTCAACATCAACATTATTGACATTATAAGATTCATAATTCCTTGTTGTTTGGGATGTTCTACACACTGTTGGATTAAATACACTTCTTCCTTGTGATAACTACAAGTGTGTTGGTCACACATGGCCAGATATCGTCTTGGGGTAAAACTGGAGAATCACCAATTTACATGCTCCAGCCGCGGACCTCAGGTTGAGGACACCCAAAGAAAACAGGTGTTTTTGTCCATTCAGGAAGTAGAAAACAGGTATGCTTGCCACAGAGGGCTTTGAAACAGGAGGAGATAAGTAGCCTTTGTGTACTGAGAAGCTACAAGTAGAGCTGGCAACACCGCCAGTGTCCCATGACCTTCAAGCTTCTGGAGCTGAGCCTGGTGAGACCAGTCAGGAGAGAGCCAGAGAGGCGTGTGCTACCAGGAGACACTCACAGGAAGAACCTTGGGGGGGAAGTGAGGCTACAGAAATGTCTTTCTCTCCCATCAGCAAGACCAACTGTCTGTGAGAAGCTCAAAGCAACAGGAAACACTCCGAGGGCTGGGCTCGGAGCAAATGCTAGAAGCAGGTTCACAAAGCATTTACGTGATGACGAATGAAGTCTTCAGTAAAGTCACAGATGTTTCCAAATATTAGGTACATTCACTGAAAGTTCTTCCCTAACACAGCGTAAGACACCGCTGAGTTCCCCAGGGATGTAGCTGAGTGGTAGGGAGATTGCATGAAACATGAAAGGGCCTGGATCCAGGTCCCCAAATCATATTGAAATAGAAGAGAAAAGGAGGGAGGGAGGGAGGTAGAGAGAGAGAGAGGAGAGAGAGAGAGAGAGAGAGAGAGAGAGAGAGAGAGAGAGAGAGAGAGAGAGAGAGAGAGAGAATGAATCACTCTGAGCCCTTATGTCGGTCTTGTGACTGGTGAGAGCAACTCTCAAAAAGAGGAACTGCTCAGAACTCCCACCAACCCTTTAATATCCAAGTTCTCGGCAAAGTTCCAAGAGCAGAGAAGGAACGTTGTCTCGGATTCCCCTGATGAGTTTGGCTCCAGCAGATACTGTAGCACCAGGTCAGAGAAGCCGCCTGGATGGCTGCTAATTTGTAGCCTCGGCTCTCATTCCATTTTTCCTGAGTCTCAGAAACAGATTAACCGTAAGGAGTAACTCTTTTTCTTTTGTCACAGAGCAGACTGAAGGTACTTTCCTGTTGCAGGTGGTGGGGTGACTTCTGAGGCACCCCTGGACTCTCGGAGAAAGGGGGCCACTCTCCTTGTTACCAGGAGCCCTGGGCTTCACTGAGAATGTTAGGGTCTGCTTTAATATGTCAACAACCCATTAGGGGCAGATGGACCTGATCGACCTTCTTAATAGTCCTCAAAATAACGCGGGCTTCTCCCACGCTGTCAATTGTTGTGCTCATCACTCTTGGCTCTAGTGAGTGTTGTGATGTCCTTCTTACTTGTAGTTAGGATGCTTTAAATAAACCCCAAAACTTCTGTGGCTGTGTCTCTTCCGCACTTGCCACGGTGATTCTAGACCCACACTCCTTTGTTCCTACAACTCTGCTGCACTGCCAAGTGAACTTGTCGTGTGTAGAGTCAAGTGGTTCACATGTAAGACATTTGGGGACATATCATCTAACCTGTAACTACCCAAACATGTCACTGTAGAAACAATGCCTATCTGTACCTAAATGAGGCTGGCTATGTTTCAATCCAACTCTGTTCTTGAATATTGAAATTTTAATTTTGTGCAAGTTTTACATGCCATGAAATATTATGATAGTTCTTTTGAATTTTCTCCACAAACTAAGAGGTTTTAAAACAAGTCTTCTTTTATGGATCATACAGAAATTGGTGGCAGGCTGCATCTGATCTGTGATCCCTAATGATGATTTCCGCATTAAAGTGGGAAGAAAATCAAACTTAAAGATGGCTGCTTAGTGATTCGCCTACTCCAAGTTGTGTGGTTTTACTTCAGCAGCGGAGAATAAACCATCTCTCTCTCTGTGTGTGTGTTTTGTTTTTTGCTGCAGGAAATATGACTGTATCACATCCCATCACTGCCAGTACACCGGAAGGGAGCAACTATGGGGCAATAGGTACTTCCTACAATGAGTCCTTGGGTAGAAGTCTGTCCTTATTCTACAGAGATCAACGCAAAACTAATGAAACTGCTGTTACATCTAAAAGATGTACTGGCTGGGTATCCTGAGAAGTTCCTTCCAGCATTCTCTAGGGTTCTATTGTTCTGTTTCTTGGACCTGCTAGCTACACCTGAGCAGAACTCACTACAGTGGTTGCCATCAACATCCAAGGCTCCCTTAGGACTTAACTTTTTTATTACACTTTTATTTCTTTGTTTTGGGGTTGGAGCCTGTGCATACTGGGGATCACAGGACAACTTGCAGTGTTTGATTCTGTCCTTCAACTACGTGGGCCCCAGAGACTGAACTCAGATCTGTGGGTGGGGCAGCAAGCACCTGTTACCCACTGAGCCGTCTCACCAGTCCCTTGGGCACTGAAACGCTTATTTGTTTATCTGTAGTGTGTGTCATATGTGTGTGCGAGTGCACATGAGTGGAGGCCAGAGGACCTTTCTAGCTCACTTCTCTCCTGCTACTCTGTGGGATCTGGATCAAACTCAGGTCCTCAGGCCTGCACAGAAAGTCCTCTACCATTGAGTCTAGGACTTAAAAAACATGTCACAGCCAGCCACTGTCAACTGACCGGGTCACTTCCTTCTCAGGTGTCAGTGGAGTAGGGCGTTAGCAGACTAAAGCAGTTGCTGCGAGTTGGCATAGCTAGAGCCGAACAGTCCTTCACCTTGACTAAGTTCACACTGAGTCTACTCAGGGCCACTCAGTTGTTCACTGGGCAAGCCTAGATGTCATCAAGCAGACTGAAGGGAACCAGACCACCCCTCCACACCGGCCTCAGAAAGCAGCAGTGCCTGGGCTGCCTGACCCTGCCATGACGAATGGCGTGCCTTAAACAGTCTCCTAGAGGGCCCGTCGCACTGTTCCGTTGTTCTGGAACTCTGAGCATGTGGGCTCAGTGCAGCCTGCTTATTTTTAGTCCTGTTAAAACAGGGTTGTTTTTAAACCATCTGAACAGAAGGAATAAAGCGGAAGGTAGGCTCAGCTCATGCTCTCGAGCTGCACAGATCCCATCTGCTCTAGAACATTCCTGAGAAGAGAAGAGCCCCTCCTGAAAATGTTGTTTTCATTACATAATGATGGAAATGTCATGTGGGGGCTTTTCTGGGTAAATAGTCTGTGAAAAGTGTACAGCAGTTGGTTATGTATGTGCTAACCCACACGCATGATAGAACCTATCTATAACCCTGTATGGGTATGCTTACACATCTGTGTTCATACCTTAAAATATGAAACATGAACTACAAGCAATGCCATTTCTGCATCCAGATATCTACAGAGCAGATGCCATTCTGTTCTTTATAGTCAGCCCTAGAAATAGACACCTCAGATCTGAAATGGGAGGAAAGAAAGAATGGAGGCCACTCGAGAAGGCAGCAGAGGGGTCTGTCCAGTTGGGACCAACTTGGGCTTTTTTGGAGTGAGTAAGCACTGTGCTTTCAGCAGAGGAATGGGCTGCATAGACAGTTCTCGGCTTAAGAGAGTTTTCTGTTTCAGATGAGTCGAGTTCCAGTCCTGGAAGACAGATGTCTTCCTCCGATGGCGGGCAGCCGTGCCACTCGGACACGGACAGCTCCGTGGAGGAGAGTGACTTTGACACCATGCCAGACATTGAAAGCGACAAAAACATCATCCGGACCAAGGTACCAAGGCTCCCTGGCCGTAGCTTTTAAAATGGAAGAAGGTTTGGTAGTGAAGTAAACATCATCAGTGCCTCAGTTTCCTTAATATTTTCTTCCTTTGAAAGGAGGTTAAATCTTCTGAAGGATTTAGGTGGAACAGCGAGAGCCCAAGACAACAGCCTCTTCATCAGACGAAGCAGAACAAGGCATTCCACAGCCCCAGCACCCACGTGTTGGTGAACAGGGATCCAGCCAGATGGAAATTGAGATTTGCCCCAGGGCTGCTCTAGAACCCTTCCTCATTTCTGTGCACACCACACTTGAGTAAAGCCAGCTTCTTTCTGGCATATGTTTAATATATAGTATTTTACCTACCAAAAGATATGAGCAGAAATCACACAGTTTCACCTGTATGCAATTCAGGAGTGGCAGAATGAGCAGAACTGAAAGCTGAGCAGCCAGTATTGGAGATGTGTGAAGTGTTCAGTACTTCTGATAGGTAGGATTTCCGCATCAGCCGGACCCTGAGATGTGTGTTCAGTACTTCTGATAGGTAGGATTCCTGCATCAGCTGGACCCTCAGTGTGCCAAGAATGGGAGTATTTTTTTATCGCAGTATCTGGAGAAAAGCAAAATTAAAGGAAACATCTTGATGAATAATGTTAATCTTCGGGGGACTAAACTGGACTTTCTAAGGTTCTCCCTGTGTCCTATACAAGAAAAGCCAAGCTCAGCTCTGCATTCTCTTCTTGTTGGTGTCTTAGGTATTCCTGTACCTGTCGGATCTGTCCAGGAAGGATCGCAGAATTGTCAGCAAAAAGTCTAAGATTTATTTTTGGTAAGTAGATGACCAGTGGGATCCTGGTTCCCTCAAAAATACTGAATTACTTCAATCCATTTGTTTTGATGCATGTGTGCACGGCAGTGCTAGAGATCAAACCCAGGCCCCCACTTACCAGGCAAGGCAAGTCCTCTACCACTGAGCTACAGGCTCAGCCTCTGCATTGTTTAAATTTAAATTTTTCTTTGTAAAAGCTACTACCACTTCTATCGTGAGGAGTTAGTGTTTAAAAAGGCATGCTATGGATGGCGATGCCTCCAACTTGTAACAAAAAAGACCTGCAATGTGGCCACAGTCATGGCATGTTCTTCCACCCAGTCAAGAGGATGAGCTGCCTGGAGAGGGGCTTCCCTCTGCCTAGAAAGCTCTAAACTGTGGTCTTTTGTCACACACACACAAACACACACACACACACACACACACCCTCATTTTTACTTTTCTGGAGAATACTCCTACTTCTGGAAGCAGACGTTAGAATGAAGTCAGGGAGCCAAATGGAATTTCGTAGCTGAGCTATGTTTTGGAACTAAGTGTTATTTAAGAGTCTCCACAAAGCTGAGCAGTGGTGGCGCACACCCTTAATCCCAGTACTCGGGAGGCAGAGGCAGGCGGATCTCTGTGAGTTTTAGGCTAGCCTGGTCTACAAGAGCCCCCACAAGTTATTCCTCGATTGTTCCTTGCACTCTCACCATATTTAATCTAACAATGTATGTTTGGTATGATTTATATAGATGGTATGGTTAGAGAAGAAGTAGATTTTTGTTTTACAAATGGTTGTACAAAGATGAAGAAAGGAGGGGGAGGAAGAACTTCAGCTTCTTGAGTGCCAATAGTTAGTGTAAAATACTAATTTCAGCTCAGCATGAGGGCATTGTCTGTAACCACAGCTCTTGAAATCACTACAGGTTCAAGACCAGCTTTGTCAAATAGCAAGTTCTAGGCCAGTCAGGGCTACACAGCAAGATTCTGTCTCCAGCAAATTAAATAACTGAATGATTCGATGATTTCAGTTAACAGTGCAAGGATTCTTTGCTAGAACCAAACCAATGGCAGTAACTCAGGTAAGTTTTATTTGCTTCCCTATGTCCACTTTGTCCACCTGTCTACCAAACGTTCACATGCACAGGAAAGGACAGGCAGACTTCAGAATCAGGAGCCCTACCCCCAGCGCCTCCAAGCTAAGCGTGGAGTTGTAAGGTGGACAAGCTGAGCAGAGTCCAGTGTTATCCTGGGGTCACCGTGTGTGGTTCATTCTTTCGTAGGAACATCATCACCATCGCTGTGTTTTACGCTCTGCCCGTGATGCAGCTTGTTATCACCTACCAGACGGTAAGTGCTGCGCAGGCGCCCACCTTCTGTCTGTAGGGAAAGTCATCACTGGCTCACGGGGAACCGTTTAGCTTGGGAGCAGTTCAAAAACTAATTTATTAAAGATTATTATTTTTTTTAATTTCCCCCATCTCATGTGTGTGTGAGTACAAGAAACACAGAGAGAGAGAGAGAGAGAGAGAGAGAGAGAGAGAGAGAGAGAGAGAGAGAGAGAGATGCCTGAAGAAGCAATAGGTACTGAATCTCCTGGAACTGAAGTTACAGGCATTTGTGAGTTACCTGCCATGGTGTTGTGCACCGAATTCAAGTCCTTTGGAAGAGCAGTGTGTGCTTGTAACCCCAAAGCCATCTTAGCCACTCTTCAGTCCAAAGTACTATATTTTTTGGTTAATTGTTTTTTGAAACAGGGTCTCTCTATTTAGTAGCTCTGGCTGTACTGGAACTGGATATATAGATCGGGCTGGCTTGGAAGTCATAGAGACCCACCTGCCTCTGCCTCCCATGTGCTAGGATGAAAGGCGTACACACCAGCCTCCAAGAGATTTCCCATTCCGGTTCCAATTGGGCTTCTCCATTAGCTACTTCATCTCTGAGACCTTTTCTACTTATTTCCCAATTATTTCAGCACAAAAGACCTGGCACCTTATGTTGGGCCTTACCAACATAAAAGCAGTCATTCAGCCATGATGTCTGTCCATGGCACCTCTTATTTGTCATTCTGAGTGTGTGGCCGTCAGGAAACAGTGAGCAGAGTAAATAAAGTTCTAGACTAATGGACTTGGGCTATAGTTCAGTGGGGAGAGTTTGCCTAGAAGGTGTGAAACTGTGTTCAACTCCAGCACCTCACAAACAAATGTAACATGCCCGTGACCCCCGCAGGAGGAACAAGGATGCCAGAGGATCAGAAGTTCAAGGTCATCTCAGCTAGGGAGTTCAAGGCCAGCCTGGGCAACTAACGTGAAATGCCTAAGAAAGTAAAACAAAATAAGATCTCCAGACTTGTCAAAGGAAGCCAGAAGTCTAATTTAGCCTATACCTGCTCATTGGGGATAGTCTATAAAACTACAAAAAGCTCTGCAAGGGACTGGAGAGATGTCTCAATAGCTAAGAACACGTGTAGCTCTTGTAGAGGTCTTGGCTTCCCAGTGCCTCTCACAACCGTCTGTAATTCCAGTTACAGGGGAATCCAGCACCCTCTTCTGACCTCTGTGGATGTCAGGCACATGGGCAGTACACAGGCATACATATAAGCAAAACACTGATAAACACAAAATAAATAAATCTTTTTCAAATGGTTTAAAAGCAGTTTCATGGAACTAACAAATTATTAAACCAACAACAAAACATTAAAAATTGCATGAAAAATTTCGCACTAAAACAGCTGGAGAATGCCCACTGCTCCTTCACAGAAACTCTGGATGCAAGTTACCAAAGTAGGAATTTAATTGGGATCCATATTTCTAAGTATAAATCTTCTAAAATTATGAGATCTGAGAAGGCCCATTTAGAATGATATGTGGCTAAGGACATTATATGCACCGTCCTCAATTTTTTGCTATGTGTTAAAATCACCTGGGGCACTTTTAAGAATCACAGGGTCCAGGGTGGTACCACAACACCAAGTAGATCAGAGCCTCAGGAAGTAGAACCATGCATCAGTGTTGCTGAAATCCTCTGTGATTTCTGTGCATAGCCAAGCCAGTGATGTAAAATATTTAATCCATTCATTCTCATTACACAATGAAGACAAAGTCTCTATGAGGTTTGAACACCACTGTTTATAATCTAAACAGTCTCTCCATCCATGGCAACCCTGTCAGAAGCTCAGCTTGCTAGGATTTGGGTAGGTTCTTGATGGAGAAGGAGCTAGACAAGGAAAACTAGATACTTCTCCCCGGGTGCCGGCGAATGGGACGTCTCCATTTCCTCCAAGCCCGTTCTGTTCTTGGTGACTTTGGGCAGACTCACAGGATGGGGAAAAGTCACACTTCCTCTTCTCTCCCTTGATTTTATAGGTGGTAAATGTCACTGGCAACCAGGACATCTGCTACTACAACTTCCTTTGTGCCCACCCCTGGGGCGTCCTGAGGTAAACTTAGCCCACTGGTTCCTCATGAAGCAGTAGTCTTTCTGTCTGGCTTAAGGTTTTGCAAGCATGAAAAGCAACTGAAGAAACTACCCTAGTCAGGACAAAGAGGAATTAAAGTCAGATGTAGAGACCAGGTACGCTTCTCTCCCAGACGAAACCCCTAAGAGTGGCCTGCTGAGGAGTGGACAGTGAGGTTTTTAAAAGCCAGATCCCCAGTTATGGGCGGCACCTGCCCTGAACTTGAGTTAGTGGCCAGCTCTCATTCAGTCTGCTCAGTGAGAGGTAGGCATTATTAGCGCCACCATTTTAGATGAAGATGCTAAAACTTAGACGGGTAAGGTTTGCTGAATTTGGTTTCCTTATTTCTTCGTAATGCCAGAGTTCATCCACAAACCTAGCTATTCTAAAGCCCCCAGAACTTGGTGAAAGAAAATTTCTTCCTGAGACGTAGAAACCCAACTTCTCGCTACAGAGCAGAACCAGTCTTGATTTCCTGAAATACAGCCACTGTCAGTGATGCGTCTGCACTTACCCTGAAATCCACAGTCGGCGACCTGAATATTGACACTCCATGGGTCCGCCGATGAGCGTCATAGGTGGAGCTTAAATTCTTGTCTGTCTCTGGACCAGCTCTTTATCAGGACTCATGCTTTGCTGGGGCTGTGAGGACAAGAGATGATCAGGCCGGTGTTAGGGATGGTGAACAGACATCCCTGAGAAGATACAGTTAGGTTAAGTCAAGTGAGCATCTTCAAATCAGGAAGTTAGATTAAAGAGGACTCCTGGTGATTGTCCAAGCCTGAAGGCCCAGGGAAAGGTCGGTAGTGAAAGGCACCAAATGCTGAGATTCCCAGCTCATTTTTGCATGGATCCCCGTGATGGCTCTCACACTCATTTCTCACTCCTCTCCATAGTGCCTTCAATAATATTCTCAGTAACCTGGGCCACGTGCTCCTGGGCTTCCTCTTTCTGCTGATAGTGTTGCGCCGGGACCTGCTCCATCGAAAAGCCCTGGAAGCTAAAGACATCTTTGCCATGGTGAGGAGAAACTGCGGCAGACCAAAGGCACAGACTGGGAAGTCCCAGAAAGAGGAGGGACGTCTGGCTTGGTGACGGAGGATAAGCTGTGTGTAGAGCCACTGAGGCCACCATTCAGGATTGTCTGCTTACTAACAAAGCTTCTCCTTTTTCCAGGAGTACGGGATTCCCAAACACTTCGGTCTGTTCTATGCCATGGGCATTGCGCTGATGATGGAGGGCGTCCTCAGTGCTTGTTACCACGTCTGCCCGAATTACTCCAACTTCCAGTTCGGTAATTAGAACGTATATCAGTGATAGATTTGAGTTACAGGAGTCTTATCCTGGAGCCCTTCCAAAAACATCAAATTCATACTTGCAGGCATTTGGGGTGAGCTAAAATGATCCAAATGTACCTTGCCACTGAGTGAGATTTCTGTGTACTATACCTTTAATTTGTTCTCTCTGACGATTAGTCTAGAAAACACTCTACACTGAATGCTAATGCCACGGTGACACATAGTGTCAGTGGCCAAGCTAAGTATCATTGCCCTTCAGGCTTCCCTTGGTGTAACTTACATAGTTGAGTATTTAGCCCGCTCTGGGGAGGGGCGGGGGAATAACAGAATGCTCCATTTACAATTAACTAAACGATAAGGCCATCACATTGACTGCTCACTGTCTGGAAGGTAGAGGGAGAAAGGGCATTGTGACTGGTTCACCTGAGGGCTCTGCCCCTATTTTCCCCGTGTGACCCTTTGTATGTCCCTAGCCTGTGTGTTGGTTTTCTCCCAAGGGTAACTTCTCTCATGATGGCCAAATGTGTCCATAGCAGAACCTGATTTTAAGTCTCCTTCTCTGGGTTCAGAGCAGGTTCAAGGTGGCCTGTACTTAGAGCGAGGAAACATCTTCCTAAGAAACCTCAGGATAAAGTTCCCTCATACCTCAGCATCTCTAAAGGTCATAGTACATTCCTGAATCATTCCTTAGGTAATGGTTAGCTCAGGTCTAGGCTGCTACATCCATCAGCAAAGGAAATTGGGTTAACTTTGGACCAGTCAGACCCATCCCTTCCAAGAGTAGGGTTAGCCTCTCTGAGGCTGGAAGGATGTATAGTTCTGATTGGAAAGATGGCAGATATCAAGTTAGTATTAAAATAATATTAAGAATGAATGAGAGTGGTGGTCTCTGCCTGTAAATTTAGCACTTCTGGGAAACTGAGGTAAGAAGACCTCCGTTACTAGACTACATAGAGTGAGAGCCATCTAAAAGAGACACAAGAAGAGAATAAAAATGAGGAAAATAAAAGCTATACACTCCCGCTCACACTCAAATATAATGATATTTTAAGTAGTCAATTTATATTTTTTTGATACAAAATCTCACTCTGTAGCCATGGTTCTTCTAGAATTTGTCATGTAGACCAGGCTGGCCTCAAACTCACAGAGATCTGTTGGTCTCTGCCTCCTGGATGCTGAGATTAAAACTCTGCCGCTACCACGACCCACAGGACTTTTTAATTGCCTGGCTTGTGCACCTTCTGTTTTCTGTTTGACAAATTTCTCCTCAGAATGTTAATTCTCACCCGCGCTAGCTGTGCGAGAGCTTTTATTTCCCACAGAGCCCTTAGCATTGGCCACCGACAGGCTTGTCTGTATTTTACGGAAGTTTTGAGTAGCATGGGTGTCACATTGTTGTTTTGCTTCCTATCCCCATGACGGAAGGGACAACAGCTTAGCCTCATTTAGTGAGTAGCTGTCTCCCCCAGTAGGCTATCACTGCTGTACATGGAGATGCAGCAGTGACCGTGGCTACATTTCGGAGTGCTGAGAACAGCCCCCCCCCCCCCACACACACCCTCATTACTCTCACTCTGCCTAAACTATCACCATTACAGGATTTTCTGTTTTGTCACCGTTGTCCAATGTAAGGTTTAGAGTGCACATCCCCTTGCAAGCGAGGCAGCTGCTTACCTACCCCATCAGATGTTTCCCTTCTGTGAACCAAAATACATTGGCGTGTGGCAAAGGGTTAGAAATAGGAGACACGGGATCTTCCTAGAGGATGTGCCCTGAAGGACTGTTGTGTGAGAGATCTCTACACGGCAGCAAATAGTCCGCTAACTGAAGCCAGGGGCCAGGTAGAAGCTGAAGAGAAGCTGGGGTCTTATTGCCTATCACCCACTGAACTTTTTGGTTTGGGTCCTCAGACACTTCCTTCATGTACATGATCGCGGGTCTCTGCATGCTGAAGCTCTATCAGGCCCGCCACCCAGACATCAATGCCAGCGCCTACTCTGCCTACGCCTCCTTCGCGGCAGTCATCACACTCACGGTCCTCGGAGTGGTGGGTCCCTCTCTGTCTGCCTCAGTCTGGCTCTGGAGAAGTGTCCCTTTGGGGGGGTGGATTTTGCTCTTTGTGTCTCTCTGTTGGGCTTCGGGTGTGTGGATTTGGGTCTCTTCATGGCACTCTGGCTGGGTTACTAGCTGAAGGATTCTAAGCATGTGATAATTGCCTGTAAAAAAGCTGAGGGTGGTTTTTATATACAAATGGAGGAGTCTGAATCTTGTCAAAACTGGAATCAGTAATCTAAGTTGATTGGATAAACCAACCCAAGAGACGAACTATGTTTAAACGTTAGTGGACAGCAGTTGCCGGCCACCTTTGGTTATTTGAAGAGCATTCTCCCCAGCTCTGGACCAGCTGCCCCTCCACTGTTGTTCTGCTACCATTCTATCTCTCCTGCCTTTGTTTTCATTTGACTAGATAACCATTGTTCTTTCTGTCCACTGTACAGAAAGAGCCCTGTGCGTTTTGAGGTAAGACAACAAAATGCACGTAGGGCTAGGTGGCTTTTTAAAAACAGATTTATTTATTCTTTGACAGTTTCATACCATCAAACACATCCACCCCAATTCCCTCCTCCCACCCCTTTAAGCTACCCCCAACACATTCCCCTCCAAACCTTCACGTCTTCTTCGTTTTTATGTTTTTATAACCTACTCAGTCTAATGGGTGCTGTATGCCTGAGAATGGGTATAAGGCCATCCACCTGTGCGTGAACACTACCAATAGCTACACACCACCTCACAAAATGACTCTCCTCCCCCAGCAGTTAGCAACTGCCAATAACTCCTCAGCTAGGGGTGGGGCCTCTTGAGCGCCTCGGGCTCGGTGGAATGCTGGTTGGCCTGATCTTGTGCAGGTCTTGAACAGACAGCCACAGCTTCAGTGAGTTCATGACTACAACTGCCTTGTCATGTCCAGAAGACATTCGTCACCATCCTCCAGCTCTTGTGTTCTTTCCACACTCCCCTCCCACGTTGTTCCCTGAGGCTTATGGCTGGTCTATAGAATGTGCTGTTTAGCCAGCACGCCCACAGTTCTCTGCCTTAGCTGCAATCCACTGCATATAAAGAAGTTTGGTTTGCTACTATAAGCCCCAACAAGAGACAGTGGTCATACAGAGTTCTCTGAGGAAACCCCAGATCACACTAACCCGCTTCTTTATCCCTAGGTGTTTGGGAAGAACGATGTGTGGTTCTGGGTCATCTTCTCTGCAGTCCATATTCTTGCTTCCCTGGCCCTCAGCACCCAGATCTACTACATGGGCCGTTTCAAGATAGGTGAGTAAGCACAGGCACTGACTTCCCCAGGGAAGCCAGCATAGGCTCATCCCTCCTCCTCCGTGACAGTGCTACTCACCAGCATGAACATGGGCTGTTCAGTTTTCTCTAAGAACGGCTTTCTCCTTGTAGATCTACCCTTCCTTAGATAGTGTAGCTCCCAAGAGCATTTGATAGGTGTTCTCATTATTCCAGACCAAAATCTGGAAAGTCATGTAAACTGTCAAAAAAACTGACTCTGAGTCTTGTTCTACTTTCTCCCAGATTCATGAGCACAGAGTTAGGTAGTGGTGCTGATCCCTGTCACCGTCCTGTCATACCAATGGCAGTGACGTGCAAGCAGTGATATATCACTGGCTCATAAACATCTTAGACAAGAGGAAAAATTTTTATGAGGACCATGCAGCGATTTTTGAGGGTCACAGCAGGAAAGAGTTGTTACATACAAAGATTGATGAAGATTTACTCATGAAATGATGATTCACAAGACATGCATGGTGAGAGGTATGTTAAGGGGTCTCTCTGGGCAACCTGGGGTTAATAGCAATGCAGCCCTCACTGTCCTTATTTCTAGAACAGGGATAAAGTGGTCACTACAATGTGTCACAGAGAGGAAGTCCCTCTGAAAGGAACTTTGGTTGATAGACAAGTTCAGTCTGAGGCAGCCTCACAGGGAGGTCCCCCACAAATGTTGCGGGAGAGAGGTGTATGGCAGTGGGAAGGGCATCTGGAAGCTAGACTTTAGTTTTAAGTTCTGTACCCACAGAACCATCCTGAGGTGGTTTTAGATGTAGCAAAACCTGCTGTTAGAAATAACAGGTGGCAGGTTTGTCTAACGGCAGCAGGACAGCTACAGTACCATGGCCATAGGCAGCATGATGGGACGTTGAAGAGAGACAGATTCTTCAGGTTGCCAAGAATTTCATTGGAGAGAGTCTAGGGCAGGGTTCTGAACGGTGGTGGCCTTCAGTTCCAGAGGACAAAGGGAATGCCTTGCTCTTACAGGCTCCGGGGAGAGGGAGTGGGAGATCATGCCATATAACCCAGCCTATGTGTTAGGAGTTACAAGTCAGGAAGGCACCAGATAAAGTTAGAAGCTGGACCTGCTGTCACGGGCGAGGCTGGGCTTGCAACTGCAAGGCGGATGGAGGCTGAAGGCCACAGGAGGATAGTGGGGAAGGACTTGAGGACTGTGACCTAACAGCTGTTTCCATGTGCCAAGGATTTTGTTTCAAGTCAGCCCACAGGCAGGAAGTTGCCTTGACAGACAGTGATTCAGCCATATCTAACCTCTCCACACAGTTCCTCGACACCTTTGCTTTCTAATTACACATTCCTTTCTCTCTGGTTCTCGGGAGAGCTCATAGGAAAGGCAGCTGTGCACTGCAAGGCAGAGCATGTTATATAGGTGGGCAGAGCCACTTGTCCAGACCACTGCTGCATCCTCCGCTCAGAACCTAGGAGTTAGACCTCGTGGGTTGTTCATAAGAGAAGATGGGTTCCTGAAGTGGGAGGGGAGAGAAAGGCTTCTCTGCCTGTTCTTCAGGGAGGGGCTTTCTGAGTGTCGGAGACAGGTAGAGTCCTTGTCCTTCATGGGGGAACATGCATCACTTTTACAATATGAAGTAATGCCATCATTTTAAGGAAAACAGACAGAGGGAGAGGTGATTTACCTGTGTGGCCTCCTTCTTACAGCTCATCTCTCTCTCTTCTTTCCTCTCTGCTTCCCACTGATTCAGATGTGTCTGACACAGGTAATGTCCTGCGGCCCTTTGTAGGGGTCTGAACTGTTTCTAGACCCTCCTGGCTGTCTCTGCCTCCTACCTTTCCCTTCCAGGTCAGGCAGTGCATGGGAGGGGGATTCAGAGTAAGAGTCAGTAGGCAGTCTGCATCGCAAACCATGCTGGGCTCCATGCCTTCTGGGTTATCACATGGCTAGTCTCCTTTCTCCTGGGTTAGTTCACCCCCGAGCCTAGCCTGAAAGGGGAGGGAGAGACCCGACAGAGCTGGGCATCCACGCCCAGCAGTGCTGGCTCTGGGTCACGCTTTTGATGTCAAGACATGAAGAGCTCACAGGAAGAGAGCCTTCCTTTGACCTAGACTCTTACGCTGACCTGACGCCATTCCGTTCCGACCATGCCTTTTGCAGGATCCTTTCTGTGTTTCTCGCCCCCTCTTAACTTACATTCCTTAATAATCCTGCATCCTGTTTCCAGACCACTGTTCTTTCTGTCCATTCTTAGCACAGCCCGGGATCTCTTGATTCAGAACTTAGTAACTCATGACTGCACCGAGAAGTGAAGGCTGGAACTTTTACAAGTTAAGGTCTCCAATCCCCACTACGGAGAGCAAATGTTTTAAGGTAGACTCAAGGGTTCCACTACATCTCCACTGACAGGAAACCTCACCAGAGTGACCTTTAAGCTTAGCCGAAGGAAGCACAAGGGTGGCAGCTGCCTTTCCATTCTACGATCCAGGCACCTGGCACACCCTCCAAGACAACAATGTTTTCTCGAGCAGTAGTTCTCAACTTTCCCATTGCTGTGACCCTTTAGTGCACTTCCTCATGTTGTGGTCACCCCCAGCCACACAATTATTTTTGTTGCTACTTCATAACTGTAATTTTGCTTCTGTTACAAATCTTAATATCAATATCTGTGGTTTCAGATAGTTTTAGGCGACCCCTTTGAAAGGGTCGTTTGACCCCCAAAGTGCTTGCTCCCTGTGGCTTGAAAACTGCTGTCCTAATCATGTATTTACTGCTCACCTATCAGGCGCAAAGCAGTCTCATGCCTTTTAATCGAGTGCCGATGGCACCCTTCTTACCCCCAGTCATCTGAGACGTGACCGTCACGTCACTTCCCAGTATATGTATTTTCTCGGTGTGTTTTCATCATGTAATTGTGTCAACACAGATCTGGGGATCTTCCGGAGGGCAGTTATGGTGTTCTACATGGACTGTGTGCAGCAGTGCAGCAGACCTCTGTATATGGTACGTGCATACTCCTGTGTTCCTTGGCCAGCTCCCAGAAAGCTGAAGGGCAGGGGGAGGGGGGGCAGGCTTGGGGCAGTGACTCAAACCTCCAGAAAGCCAAAGAACCAGATGGCCTGAGGTGGCTGTGGTCCAGTCAGTGGGGAAAGAATCACATTGCCATTCTTTTAAAAAGGCAAGCTACCGTGGTCCTGCTTTGATAGAAAAATATTTGTTAGTCTATAAAGAAGATAAAGGAAATACATAAACACGCACACACATACACACCAAAGTTTTTAAGTGGTATATATATATTTAGTTTTATTTTCTTTTTTGAGAACTTCACACGTGAGTACTTCATACATGTTACTACTGCCTCTGCCTCTTCCCTCCCAAATTTATGACCTCTTCAAATATTACCGTTCCATAGATGTGTAGATATATACAGACACACACATGCATATGCCGCCTACTCAGTCTATTTCATGCTGCCAGTACGTACATGAGTCCAGGGCTGATCGCTTGGGCTTGGAAACCTGTAAGCGAACTCCTCCCCGGAGGAAACTGGTTCTCCTTCTTCTGGGAGCCACTGACCACCCGTAGCTCTTCATGTAGCGGTGAGACCATTTGGAATTTACCCATCCGTGTTGGCATGTCAGCTGGAATATACCAAGCTTTTAAAATAGTGATAATGACTGTGGAGAGAATTGAGGCACGATGCCTTTGTGAGCAATCCAAATAGGTGACCTCGTGCAAACGAAATGTCACACTATTAATAGCTTTACCAGGACAGCAGGTGTGAACTGGCGTGGCTCTAAGAAGATGTTCCTTCTGGCCGCTTCCATTAGGGTATCAGTTTGCTCACTGTCGCTGTGACAGAACACTTAGACCAAGAGTGGAGGCAAGGGTGGATTTGGTTTATACCCCTCCTCAGAGTCAGTTACTGCAGGACCTCAAGGGAGGCCCTGAAACAGAGACTCTGGAGGAATGCTGCTCAGCGGCTTGCTCCGCATGGTTTGCTCAACCTGCCTTATGGGATTACCTGCTTAGGGATAGTACCACCCACAGTGGGCTGGATCCTTCCACATCAGTTATTAATCAAGAAAATACCTCACATGCTTGCATTTATGAAGGCATTTTTCTCAGTTGAGGTTCCGTCCTCCCAGATGGCACAAACTTGTAGCAGGTTGACGAAAAACGTCCAGCACAGCTGGTAACGTCCACTTCCCATGTTTTCACCTCCTTATGTTTTGACAGCAGGAACATTGGTAAACTGTGCTTGTGTTTTGGTGGTTGGAAATATTCCTTTAAATTTTCCCCTATAGCCCTCATACTATCCATTTCTCTATCAAGCCTGAGAGACTGGGGCCAAAGCCCTGCCTTCGAGTCCAGGCCATTGAACTGGAAGTAGCCAACATCCTCTGAGCACTAAGACTTGGCCTCTGTATAGTTCTGTGCTCAGATCTGATGCTGTCTTCTGCCCTGGAACACAAGAGTTCAGTAAGAACCCAGTTAATGATCTTATAACCAGAAGGATTTCTACATCAAGAAATATGGAGACCCCTTAGCCTTCAAAACTTGGGCAGGAAAAACTGAGAGACTTGAAGCAGGGGTTTCCTCAGTGCTAGAACTATAAAGCCCATTAGAATCTACAAGTATCTGGGGAGTTGTGTATGCTGTGGCTGAGAGCCAGGCAGGGCAATTAATGTCTAAAGTGTAGAACAATTTTAGCTTCACAGCAAAACAGAGTAAAAGGCTCAAGATTCTCCACACGCTGAGGACTCCTACACATGCATAGGTGTCTCTGCTATGAGCATTCTCATCAGGCTGTTGCACGGAACAGCATCGGCTTCTCCACACCACTGCTTTGTCCTTTGTTTGGGTTTTGACAAACACTTAATGACAGGTTCAAAGTGTGCACAGCATCATGCAGACCAGTCTGGCTTGCCCAGCACTCCTTTGCGCTCTGCCTGTTTACCTCTCCTTCCTTTGGCACTGCCAACCTCTGGTCTGCTTCTAGAGGGTCGCCTCCTTGTTTTGCCTTTCTCAATGTGTCATGGGACTGGATTCAAGTCATGCAGCGCCTGCTCCCAGACTTACCTCTTTCACTTAGTAACACACATTCACATTTCCTCTCTGTTGCTTCCATGACATGACAGCTCTTTTCTGTATAGTTCTGAATACTGCTCCATGGTCTTATAGTGCTACCAAGTATTGATCCGTGAACCCACTGAAGGTTGTCTTGTTGCCTCCAGGTTCGTGTAATTACAAATAAAGTTGATATAGCAATCGTGGAGGTGGGGTTTCTTGAACCTATGTTTTCAACTCATTTGGAAGCATTCCCTGGAGAGAAACTGATGGAAGAGGTGGTAAACAGGTATTTAGTCTTGGGGTTAACAACAGAACAAACGCCAGCTGTCCCTCAAAGTAGCAGAGCCTGTTTGTATTCCGACACATCTGTTTCAGGGACAAACTGTTCTGATGGTCCCACATCCTCACCAGCATTTCCAATCAGGCTTTTAGATTTTCACTATTCCAGTAAGAAAGTAGCCTTTTGTCTGGTTTTGTTTTTCGACAGGGTGTCCCAAACTGGCCTGGTACTTGCTGTGTGAACAAGGTTGGCTCGAACTCAGAGATTCTCTTGCCTCTGCCTCACAAGTACTCAGATTAAAGAATTTTTTTTTTTAAAAAAAAGACATTTCTTTTATATCGGATGGATCACTTGGGAAGCTGAGAATTGGTAAAAATGAGAGATGGTGGCCATGCACATGCAAATATAATTAAATACACCTAGAAGCTTGAAGTAGTCGCAAAAGGGCAGAAAAAGATGGAGAACAGATTTCACTCAGAGGAACCTTAATCATGTGGACAGTTTCCCTGCATCTCCCGAACCCCCGTTCCTTAACTTCAGGGTTAAGATTGTGGAGTGAAAACTAGCTCCTACATTTAGTTTTGACTGTGCAGCCCAGGCCACGGGGACATGACTGCAGAATCCCCACTACTGAGTGACATGTACCAACCTCCAGCACAACGTCACCAACCTCCAGCTGCTCAGTCCCACTAACCTATGGGAACAGCCCCACGGCTTTGCTGGCCACACTTTCTTACACGGAGCTGCTCTACATCCTTTTGTGGTCAGGTCTTGCTGTTCAGCCTGACTCAGTATTAGTGTGAACCCCAGAAAGTGTCTTCCCACAAAGAAACTGTTTTCCCGTGGGTGACGCTTTCACCGCAGTGAGTAGCTAGCAAAGCGACCTCTATTCTAACACTCCATTTTCTCTTTTCCAGGACAGGATGGTGCTGCTCATTGTGGGGAACCTGGTTAACTGGTCCTTGTAAGTAGAATTACGGGAAATGATGTTCTTATCATTGTTAAAATCCGCAGCGCTCGGCTTGGAGTTCTTGGACTGTCATTTTTACAAGAAAATCTGAAATTAAGGAGACTGTAGACCTGTTTGTCCCAGAGACTTGATTTTTTTTTAAAAAAAGTATTAGGTGGTACTTCCACCTGTAAAAAACAAAAAAACAAACAAACCCGAAACAACAACAGCAATAAACAAATGGGAAATCAAAGCAACAATAACAACAGCAACAAAAAACCCACTAGGAGTCTGGAGAGATGGGTGGATGGATGGATAAATAACTGAGAGAAAGAAAGGAAGGAAAGAAAGAAAAGGGGGAGGAAAAAAGGCATTTTGCCCATGAGTCCAAAAAATGTAATTTAAAATGATCTTATAGAACTTTGCATAATGACTATTGAGGAGACATTAGTTTTTATAAAATACTTTTTCCTTCATTTGTGGTGTGTGTGCACGTGCACGCATGTGTGTGTGTGACTTTGCTATTTCTTTCTCTCTCGCTTTCTGTTCCAGCCATGTCATTCTCCTGCAATTTGTTCCTTTGCATCCTCTTGTCCTGTTTCCCAGGTGAACACAAGCAGAGGTGCAACAGATGTGCATTCTCCGCTAGCTGAGATTGTCTTATGTAGTCTCCTCACTTCCAACACATGAGATGCTTCATTGGTATCGCAAAAATAAGTAACTTCAGCTGTTTTTACTTACGACTCTCAGCTAATGGGTTTCCCTGGCTCTGTGACTTTTGGTCCTTGCACCCATTCCTGATATGCATAAGGACACAATCCACTCACGAGACAAGATCAGTGGCCTCTTTTCCCTCACACAGCTCTGTAGGATGTCAGGTCCAATAAGGTACAAGGTTTGATGTCCCATAATTCTAATTCAATGTTTCCCTGGCAGAGGGGCTATCTCTTTCTCTGTTGTTCCATATAGATAAAGAGTGATTGGATATGAATGTTAGATGTGTGCTACAGTGTCTGGATCACCTTTATCCTTCCGTTCACTTCGTGCTGTGGATAAAACTTAGGGTCTCTTGCATGCTAAGCTAGTGCTCTTCCATAGAGCTGCACGCCAGCCCAAGTCCATGCTTACCTACTTATTAGAGTGTTACTTCTCTTAATAAGATCATAATGCACACATGTGTTCAAGTGGAAGCAATCTATGGACAACCTTCAGTATTTACAGATTCCATATTTATGAAATGTCAGCATCTATTTATGGATCATTATTTATTTATGTCTTATCCCTAAAAGAATAATTCCAACGTGGCCCTGAAGAAGAAAACCTTTGGGGTGTGTGTGTGTGTGTGTGTGTGTGTGTGTGTGAGAGAGAGAGAGAGAGAGACAGAGACAGAGACAGAGAGAGAGAGACAGAGAGCAAAGAGAGCACAGAGCAAGAGCCAAACAGCACACATATCAAATTGCTAATTAATGAATCTGAGGAAAGGCCACCAAAGAGTTTTTAGTGAACTGAGGATTTCAGAATCTGGAAGGATGGTATTTCATGAGTAATCTGGAGCACAGTCAGCTGGACTCTGAAATTCATAGCCATTAATAACAGCTTTGCACTTGAAATACTTAGGAATACAATTTGAGAGGCAGGCAGAGTCTTTCTTCTGAAAATTTAATTGCCTTATTAGGACACACAAAAGAAAATTTAACCAACTGGAGAGAGATGTCAGGGCCTGGAGTGGAAGACAGATAGCTGTTCTCCAGTTAATGTGTCAATTTCAAATTAGAGCTTTTTTTTTTTTAAATCACAAAATGGGTGAACAGTCCCTGAAAAGCAAGGTTAACATGAGGAAGGAGGGGCCAAGAATATAGTAACTATTCCAACATTATCCAATAGAACTTTCTGGAATTACATAAATGCTCAGTACTGCACAGTCCTAAGAGGAACTACTAACATGTGGGCATTGCGATGCTGAAATGCAGTCCATGTGTCTGAAGAATGGACTTTTCAATTTTTATTTAGTTTTAATCGATTTAAATTTAGATAATGTGTGAGGACCACGGGGGTTGACATAGGCTAGCCTAATAAGGCAAGCTAATATTAAAATATAAATAAAACAGAGCGAGGCAAGCTCTGATCCAAACTTAGAACTATAGACCAGTGAGTCAGACGAAGAGGATGGAAGCAGACATGTAACTCAGCTATCGGGATATAAGGCAGAGGATCCCAAGTTCAAGGTGAGCCCAGACATCTAATAAATGAAATGGTTCAATCCTCCAGTACAGTGAAAGCAGACAGAACAGAGACAAGAAAAATCCTGACGAAACACTATGTCAATATAGATTTCATTACATTAAAGATTAACACGTGATGATTATTTATATGCACAAATGTAGTTTAGTGTGATATCTCCGCATTCACAGATGAACTCCACCTTCCTTTTATCCACCCCTCCACTTCCCAACTTCCAGTCTTCACTAGTCTTCATTTGGGGTTGATTTCCATTTCCCTGGGAGCCAATGACCTCGATGACGCTGTCAGATATTTATTGGCCATGTGTATGTATATACGCTCTCTCTCTCTCTCTCTCTCTCTCTCTCTCTCTCTCTATCTATCTCTATCTCTATCTCTGTGTGTGTGTGTGTGTGCGCGCGCACACACATGCAGGTGCATACACTAGAGAGCTCCTTGCAGAAGTCAGAGGCATTGGCTGTCTTTCTCTGTTGTACCACTCATATTTCTCAGCATTTCAACTGGACAGCCTGGCCAATGAGGTGCCAGGGTCCACCTGTCTCTTCTGGGGTTAGTGGAGTGTTCTGCCATGCTGGAGACTGGAACACATGTCCTCCTGTTTGGGCAGCAAGCACTTTACCCTCTGAGCCATATCCCCTTCCCACATCTGCCCATTTTTAAGTTGTATTCCTTGGTTTCTTAATTCTTGCTAGTTTGGATGTTGTTTTGTTTGCTTTTCCATTGATGTGGCAAATATCGTGAAGGGCAGCAGGGAAGGGTTGATGTCAACTCACTGTTGTCCATAGTGAAGGGCAACAGGAAAGGGTTGATGTCAGCTCAGTGCTGTGGTCCATCATGAAGGGCAGCAGGGAAGCATTGGTGTCAGCTCACTGCTGTGGTCCATCGTGAAGGGCAGCAGGAAAGGGTTGGTGTCAGCTCACTGTTGTCCATAGTGAAGGGAAGCAGGGGAGGGTTGATGTCAGCTCACTACTGTGGTCCGTTGTGAAGGGTAGTCCCAGCAGGGTCTGACGGCAGGAACCCAGGCAGGAACCCGGAGGCAGGAACCAAGCAGTTCTGTGGGGAAGCAATGCTCACTGGCTTACTCAGTCTGCTTTCTTACACACCTAGGACCATCTACCTGGGGGTGACACCACCCACAGTGGATTGGGCCCCACATCAATGGCTGATCAAGAAGGTGCCCTACAGACTTGCCCACTGTCTACCCTGATGAGGACATTTTCTCAATTGAGGTTCCTCTTCCTAGATGACCCTAGAATGACAAAAACCTAACTAGGACAAATATTAACCCAAGATTAGCTAATCCAGGATTGTTAATAGCTATTTTCCTGTTTTCTTGTCTCTTTCCTCTGTGAACTCTTTGCTATGCAGAAGCTTTTTAATTTGGTAAAATCCCACTTGTCAATTTTTCCTTTTTGCTTCCTAGAGCCACAATATAGTTGTTTCATTTTGTGTTATACTGTTTGTTTGTTTTTATTTGTCTGTTTGTGACAGGGTTTTTCTATCTAGACCTGGCTTGTTTGGTCCTCACTTTGTAGCCCAGGTTAGCCTCAAGCTCCTGGCAATCTTCCTGGCTCAGCTTCCAGAGTGCTGAGATTACAGGTGTGTACCACCCACCCACCACACTGTAGGTCTTAAACGTATATTTATTAAAAAAAAAAAAAAAAACTTCAAATAAGGAGATGAAGAAAGCTACAGCTGGGTGTTGCCTGCACCTTTAATCCCAGCACTCGGGAGGCAGAGGCCAGCGTGGTCTACAGAGCAAGTTCCCGGGCAGCCAGGGATACGCAGAGAAACCCTGTCTCAGGGAGGAAACGTTACCAATATTTTGTTATAGTGAATAGAAATTTTAAACAGACTTAAGGTTCACCCTCAGTCAAAGTAAATTTCAGTGCTAAATTAAATACAGACGGCTGGCATTAACTCGGTAATGTTGTCAAGCCAGTTACTGAGGTAATCCTACTGGCAGCAATCTGTTCTGATGAACCAATGGACTTAAATGAAAACAAAGGCAGCATTCTGGAACATTCCCTTTCATGACAGTGCTGTTTGTAATCATGAGACACTGAAGGATACTGGGAAAACCATTGCACCCAGAGAGGAATGATAACTGTGCGTTCACTCACAAGACCACTGTGAAGGCACTAAGGAGGAATGTTCTGGCAAAGATCGATCAATTGAAAGTATTTACATCACTCATTAAGTTGTGTAGTTATTACTCATCACCCAAAGACATTTCAATTACCAGAGGACCACATGCACATGAAAGATGGTATGGCCTGGTGACATGGCCGTCTTGGCTTTTCTATAACGTTCACACAATGCCAAACTCACCTACTGCGCATGTCTCAGACTGTATCCCTGTTATCTCAGAATGCATTGTTGTATCTTAAAGTGTGGTTTTAACTAGTAAACTCCCACAGTGGTTAACGATCCACTCACACACCACCAACACCCTATACTACACCTGCAGTGCCTTCTTTGGACTGTTCTGCCGGCCCAGGGACTTTGCATCCTACATGCTGGGCATCTTCATCTTCAACCTGCTGCTGTACCTGGCTTTCTACATCATCATGAAGGTGAGCACAAGGGAGGAGC
This sequence comes from Chionomys nivalis, assembly GCF_950005125.1. Taxonomy (NCBI): domain Eukaryota; kingdom Metazoa; phylum Chordata; class Mammalia; order Rodentia; family Cricetidae; genus Chionomys; species Chionomys nivalis. The sequence continues at coordinate 46,644,027 of NC_080088.1, read as the reverse complement.
TGGCAGCGCAGGGAGCCTGCCCACCACTGGGGCTGCAGCCTCAATGGTTTGCATCTCTCCACAGCTCCGCAGCTCCGAGAAGATCCTCCCGCTACCACTCTTCTGCATCGTGGCCACCGCGGTGGTGTGGGCTGCGGCCCTGTACTTTTTCTTTCAGAACCTCAGCAGCTGGGAGGTAAGAGGCCCCTTCTTTTATCTGAGCAGTTCTCACTCCCTCCTGCCTTTTGGACCTTTCTCCCTCCCTGGCTTCCATTGCTTCTCATCTTTCGCCCATCATTTAAGCTCACAGCTTTCTTTGGGAGAGAAAGGGCAAGCGGCGTGTGGTCAGCATGGCCAGGGTAATGCTACATGAACTTGCAAGTCTTGGAGATACCGCACATGTGATCTTCACCAGGTCCCTCGTGGCATGTTCCCAGAGGTGTTTAACGCTCAATTAGCATATCGTCACCATCTTTCCCAGGACAGTTGTCATCCATCAGTAAATGCAGGGGTAGCACAGGAAAGCTGAGCCCTCAGAAACCAGTGCTGTGTCTGAAGCCCAAACAGGATGCCTCCGCTCTCTACCACAGCTGTATCAGTAATCTGATCTTTGAGCATCTATCTGTGTGACTGCAGAAAGAAAACTCATGAGAGCCATTCTGTCTCGCAAAGACCCGACAATACTTAGCAGCCATTAACTTACCTTCTGTGGCTGTGCAGTTCCCAGTCTGGGCATTTCCAGAGCCGTGGTTCTCAACCGTCCTAATGCTGTGGCCCTTTAATACAGTTCCTCATGTCGTGGTGGCCCCACCCATAAAATTATTTCATTGCAACTTCGTAACTGTCATTTTGCTACTGGTATGAATCATAATGTAAATATCTGATATGCAGGATGTCTGATATGTGTCCCCTGTGGGGGTCTCGGCCCACAGGTTGAGAACTGCTTTCCTAGAGATAGAGCCACACATCGTGCGGCCACCGAGTCTGGCTTCATTCAAGCGGTGTGCAGTGTAATGGTTTCTAGGTTATCCATGCTATGGCCCTGCATCAGCGTGTCTTCTAATTGCTGAGCAGTTTTTTCCGTTGTGGGGCAGGGCACATGCGATCTTCGCTAGTTCTTTTATGGTCTGTTCCCAGGGATGTTTAATGCTCGATTAGTATATTGTCACCTCTTCCCATCGCAGTCTTCGTCCATCAATAAATTCAAGGCTAGGACAGGAAGGCCGAGCCCTCAGAAACCGTATCAGTGCACTCTGGACAGTTGGGCTGGCTCCATTCTGGGACTAGGATAAACAGCATTGCTGAGAGCAACTGTACACGACCCCCAGCAGCTGACTTTCCGGGTGCTTCCTCAAAATCAAACCCTGAAATGACTGAACCGTGGGTCCTTGCCCACATCTGCGTCCCCTTCCTCCAGGGAACCCCAGCAGAGTCCCGGGAGAAGAACCGAGAGTGTGTGCTGCTGGACTTCTTTGATGACCACGACATCTGGCACTTTCTCTCTGCAACTGCCCTGTTTTTCTCCTTCCTGGTGAGTCACTCAGAGCTTCTTGCTGCTCTCCCTGCTTCTGCAGTCCTGCATATTCCCTGCTGTTCATCCGCAGCCTCTACCATCCCCTCTAATTACTCTGCATTCGTTTTTTGCAATTCAGTGTGCTGACCATCTCCCTGTGCAATCCAGTGTGCTGACCACCCTCCCTGTGCTGACCATCCTCCTGTGCTGACCATCCTCCCTGTGCTGACCATCTCCCTGTGCAGTCCAGTGTGCTGACATCCTCCCTGTGCTGACCATCTCCCTGTGCAATCCAGTGTGCTGACCACCCTCCCTGTGCTGACCATCCTCCTGTGCTGACCATCCTCCCTGTGCTGACCATCTCCCTGTGCAGTCCAGTGTGCTGACCATCTCCCTGTGCAATCCAGTGTGCTGACCACCCTCCCTGTGCTGACCACCCTCCCTGTGCTGACATCCTCCCTGTGCTGACCATCTCCCTGCGCTGACCATCTCCCTGCGCAGTCCAGTGCGCTGACCATCTCCCCGTATCTTTTTTCTCTTACTGTAACTTCTGTGAGGCCACGACTTTCATTTTCCTCTACTTTTCAATGTCTGTACACACAGGAGAGTGACAAAATTATTTTCCGTGAGTTATACAGTGCCTAGGGACAGAATTGGTTATTGGATTCAAATGCTCAGAATTCCCCCAGGAACCACTTAAGGCATCACCAAAATTTGTGGAATTGCTGCTTCTCATCATGGACTCTCTTCCTTCCCTTCCTCCAGGCTCACTGTGTATCTTAAAAAGAAAGATTGGGTTCCTAGAGAAGCTCAAGAAGCCACCCAGCCAGCATGTTCCTAATCTAGGGTGCCTGGGATTTGCTTGTGCCCTTCCCAGAACCCATTAGTAGTTATGCTAATGTAATATGGCCATCCTCCGCATCCTTTAGTCTTTTTTTTTTAATTTCCTAATTTAAAAAATTAGGTGTCTGTCATCCTCACAGAGGCCAACCATGCAATCACAAGAGTGGAGCAGGGCTTCCCTCTAGTGGCCATAGTGGAAAGTACACCCAATCTCTGTGACATGGGATGACAGAGTGGGACTAGTGATTTCATGTGGAGAGGGAATTAGGGCAAAGTAGGAATGGCTCTTATACAGAAACCCTCAATACTTCATCTCCGATGAATTTTATATGTCACCTTCTAAGTAATGACTACCCAGGCCACCTTATTCAAATACTTTTCCATCCTCCACCCCAAGCTCTGATACTCTCATATAGTCTGTGAAATACACTGCATCCTACCTCATGTGCTTTCTTCCTGTTTAAGAACCTTTCCCTAATGTGAGTTCTAGGTTCTAGGGCAGAGGGTGGATGCCGTTTTCATCCTCAGCTGTGTCTCTAGTGTCAAGCACAGCACATGAGAACCCTCTTCACGAGTATTTCAAGAAATTTACACATGAGCTGTAATTTAGTAATAAGTCCCAGCTAAAAGCAAGGCCTTGTGGATCACTGCCAAAAATATACGAACAAGTGAGGGGGCATGCCATTTCCAGTCTGTGGACGGCAGGAAGTTGGAACCTGGTGTGGCAAAGACTTATTCCCTTCCCATCTCCAACCCTCTCACTTCAGGTGTTGCTGACCCTGGATGACGACCTGGATGTGGTTCGCAGAGACCAGATCCCTGTCTTCTGAGCCTCCAGCATCACGGGGGGAGAAGGCCCGATTCACTTTGGTGCTGTTTCGTGGGAAATATGTCCACAGCAGCATGTCCACTGCCAGACACTCCGCTGGGCTCTGGGGAGTCAGCCGTGTCTGCATTCACACAGGAAGGCTAGAACTTGGGGTGAGCTGCACCCTGAGAAGAATGGGAGAATGGGAGACCTGCTGTGTGCAGAAGAAAAGCCAGGAGGCTCAGGAATCTCTGTTTGCAATTTAGAGTTCAGTCTGGACAAGCTGCATCAGGCCAGCTTGCTGCCTCGGCCCCTTCCATCCTCACTGATTGGCTGGAAGACTAGCTACTTTGTACCTTCCACACCAGAGTTTTTGGTGTGGCCACTGCCACGCCTGTAGGACACCTACTGCTCTAGAAGCCTAAAGCACCCAGCCTCTGAGGGTGTGATTCCTCAGATAAGGTGCAGAAGTGGGACCAAGTCCCCACCCAACTGAGACAGACCTTCTGGTAACTCAAGTATTCAGAAGGAATGCTGAACAATCCCCCAGGTTCCTGGCACTACTGGAAATGGTCAGGATGGGACTTTGCCACGAGCACTTCCGAGCGGATGGACAATGCTGGCCCCAAGGTCTGGGGAATCACCAATTTCCAAGTGTCTTCGTCTTACCACTGGAGGGTGACCAGGCACACTGGTGCGGCCTTCTCAGAAGGGCCCTCTTTCTCTGTAGACTTCTGCAGTTCTGAGGTGGATAAGGATGGGAGGAAACGACAGCAGAAGAGGCGAGAGCAGTGGTAGACAGGGCTAAGTACCTGAGCATCGGGCAGGCAGCTCTCCTCAGCTTAAGGACTCTGGATCCTGGAGCAAATTCAACAAAGCTACAGCGCTTGGTGGTCCTCTCATACACAGCTCAACCGGTGCCCGTACGCCCTTTGCAGGGAATTAAGTGTTCCCAACAACGTTACCCTGGAGTCCTCCACCCCGGAGCCTCTCGCCTGTGACTTATATAGATGTCACTCAGGATGGACACATGTTCCTCCCCCACTTGGGTTGCAGAGATCAGAGATGATCCAGTCACCTCACACTGTATCTCTCTAAGATGTAGAACGGCTCAGCGCTCTAGTTCCCGTCTCTCACACAGTCTGGCAAGCCCAGTGAGAAGCCCCATTTGACCAGGCTTCCTGGTTGCCTAGAGAGTGGTGTGATCAGAAAACAGGCAACCTGCCTATTTGCTTGTGAAACTGAAGTCTCTCCTCACCCGTCTGTTCTTGGTCACTTATTAAGGAAGCGGATAAGGCATTCCTCTTTTTAAAGGTTGTTATTCTTTATCTCAGCCATGTGCATACTGTTCAAACAAGTGCTTTGAAAGTTTGAATGGCAAGGTTTTCTTGATTTTAAAAAGGCAAAGATAATTTCCATGAATAATTTTGTGCGTTTTGTCTTTCTTCCCCAAATGGTCTCATGTTTGCAGTTTTTTTTCTGTTATTCTTCATTACTTCGGAACTTGCAGATTTCTATGGGTCCTATGAAGGCTGTCAGTTAGATGAACATCCTAGTCAAACATCTTTACAGAAGCAAGAATGTTGCAAACAAGTGAGAAGTTGTGCCTAAGGCCCTTAATCCCAGCCCAGGCAGAGGCAGGTGGCCGTGACTCAAGGCCAACCTGGTCTACAAAGTTGAGGCCAGGCCAGCTAGTGCTACAGTGAGACCAGATCTCAAAACAAACAAACAAAAGGAAGCAAGTTCAAATCTGATTGCTTGATTCTTTCAAAGCAGTCCTCCTGTTGTTGAATCCTAAATAAACCAGGAAGGAAAACCCATCCAAACAGCCCTGTGGCGTGAGTGAATAAATACAAAGCTACACTATCTGTTTTGGAAGCTTGTTTCGGGGGCAGAGAGTCAGTGAAAACAGGGCAGTAGATAGCGCCCTGTGGAAAGGGAGGAGGGAGGACAATTGCGCCTCTGTGTTCTTGTGTTCTGTTGTGCCTTGTACTATAATGTCATATGTCCTGGCCCTTTCTGTTCTTTGCAGCAGGACCAAAAAGCCCCAGACCAAGCCTGCTTTTGAAAATAGAATTTCCACCAGGCGATGGTGGCGCATACCTTTAATCCCAGCACTTGGGAGGCAGAGGCAGGCGGAGCTCTGTGAGTTCGAGGCCAGCCTGGTCTTGGAAGTTAGTTGTGCTTCATCTGGGATGCCGGTGTGAGCGCTGGGGTAGGAACGCCACTGGAGATGTCAGGACATCATTGGGATCTAAAACAACACTTGTGCTAACTCTCTGCCACGTTCACGTGCTTTGCTCCTTAAAAGCAAAGACCAGGCTAACTCTGAGGGCCAAGTGAAGCTGGCAGGTAACAGAGTGAAGGGCAGAGGCTCTTGGCTGAGAACACTCACAAGTAAAGAGAGCTTCTCAGTTGGAGGGAAACCTAGATGCAACAGCCAGGGGAGCAAGACTCTGTCTGTAAAATAAGAGCTCTTCACGCCTCTGACAAACACAGAGGAGGTAGCCGCACCTGTTCACGCAGGATGCCTGGGAGATTCGCCTGGTTTTATTTTAGCAGCAAGAGAAGCCAATGGAAAACTGGAGTCTATGTGGGGAAGGGACTTTCCATGACTCAAGGCAATCCCTGAGCCAGCAACTGGTGCTGAAAGCTATTGCAGCTGCTTCCCCGTATCTCTGGTCGCCCTGCAGAATGTTCTGTGGGATTGCAAAATGCATGCGTCAGCGAATCAAATAATGCCCAGATGCTTCTTGTTCTGAGTGACAGGCACTGTCGGAAACTGTGGGGAAAGGCAGGAATGGTCTTGCAAGAGACACCTTCATGGAAGCAGCGGTCAAGTGTGAGCGAGATCACAAAGGCAGACCTTTAGTCCGCCTGTGTCAGCCTGCTAGCTGGGTGACCGAGGTTAAGCTGCAGAAACCGTGACTGTCTTCATAGCGGCTCCGCAGTGTTACCCAAAGCTCACAAAGCGGTAAGGGCCCAGGAATGCTGCCAGCACGAGGCTGGCTGGTCCTCAGGACCCACCTCCTAACGCCCACCTCCTAACACAGGGCTATGGGACAATGGGCATAACCTTCAGCTGTCCTGGTTCTCTCCTTTCAGATCCTCCTTGGCAGCCACCAGTCCTGCTTCCTGCCCTCATCTACGAATGACCCTAGGGTTGGGAAGCCTTTTGACCTTCAGAGGCAAAGCCCAGATTATCATCTCTCCAATCCCTAGCCATCTCCTGCTGCATTCTTCCTCTTAATTCCAACTTAAAAATTTTAATGCTTCCAAAATTAGGACCTAGTAGAGAGTCTGGCTATTAAGAGTATCGGCTTTATTACTGCCGTCTGGGCCCTGGTCTCAGAGGAAGGAAAGCTTCCATTTTTGTCCTTTGGAGTGGCTGTTACCACTGGAGTCTAGCAAATGTCAGGTGTGGTGTCCCCCACACTCCTTCTCCATCAGCCAGGGCTCCCACTAGCAAGCAAATCCTAGAAGGAAGCACAAGGGTCAAGTGGCCACCATGACTCAGCTTCTGGAAGGAGAAAGAACACGGAGTAAAGACCATTTGCTCAGCCTGCAGTTGGCCAAGCCCGGCCCGTGATGACTCCACCTGGCAGGGAGAACGCATTTCAGCTTCATTCGCTTCCTTTGTTTGGAGGAGGCAAAACATCCACCAGGGCTAAGCTTTAATGTCCCCTTGCTATGAAGTCACCATTGTCAACAAGGCTAAGTGCTTATTTGGATCTTGGTCACTAACACATATGAATCTGGGCAAACTTAACAGCATCCCAGAGAAATTGGTTTGGCTGGGATTCTTCTATCAAAAGAGTCTTCCTCGCTGAAATTCTCAGGACACACTCACAGACCTGTGTAGTCTTCTTGACATGAAGGCTTCATGTTCGGACCGGAAGACAAAGAGGACGAAGAGATGGTTAATGTCCTCACCTTGACAGGCTCTGGAATAACTGGGGAGGCAGGCCTCTGGGCACACCTGCATGGGATTATCTACATTAGGTTAGACTCTGGGCATGCCTGTAAGGGGTTGTCTTGATTGGATTAATGAGTTAGGAAAGCCTACCTTAATAGTGGACAGTGCTAGTCTCTGAGCTGGGTACCAGGCTGAGTTGCATAAAAGAGGAAAGTGATCTGAGCACACAGTATGACAGCGCTCACTGCGCTCCACTTCCTGGCTGCAGATGCAATGTGACCAGCTGCCTCAAGCTCCTGTGGCCATGACCTCCCCATCAAAATGGACTGCACTCCAACCGCGAGCTAAAACACATCCTTCAGGCTTTAAACTGTGCTTGTCAGATGTTTTGATACAAAGACAAGAAAAATAATTAAGATACCTGTTCTTTGGTTCGCCCAACCTGAGAGGATAGGGGATCTGTCTGGTCTCTAGAATACCATCATTTCCCCTGACGACTTAAATTTAAAACAAAAGCCAACAACACTCAGCACCAGGCTGGACAGGTGGCTCAGCTGTCAAGAGCACCTGCTGCTCTTCCAGAGGGACTGGCCCAGTTCCCAGTTGTGTGGAATGCATTGGTGAAAACATAGGCATACACAAAATATGTCAGGGCACATTAAGAAAAAGAAATTAAAAAACATTTCCCCACCGGGCAGTAGAGGCACATACCTTTAATCCCAGTGCTTGGGAGGCAGAGGCAGGCAGATCTCAGTGAGTTCGAGGTCAGCCTGGTCTACAGAGTGAGTTCCAGGGCAGCAGGATTGTTGCACAGAGAAACCCTGTCTTGAAAAACAAAACAAAACAAAATCTCAGTGGCTGCTCTTCCAGAGGACCTGAATTCAATTTCTAGTATCCACATGGCAGCTCACCTCAGTTCTTTAACCCCAGTTCACCCTCACACAAATGTGTAGATAAAATATTTTGAAAAGAAGCATTTCCCTTTGATGGAATTTAACTAAAAGTAGGACCTGTATTTGAGTTCTCGGTTATTCCGTGTCTCCCTGTTGTATGTATGAGTCTGAATCTGTGCCTCCCTGAAGGCCGTCTTGTGAATTTGTCCCTGTGTCTGTGTGTGTCCTTACCAAAGGGCTTTGCACTCTATTTATTGGAGCACAGAAAGCATCACATGGGGAAGAAATGGGGGGTTACCTTACAGAAATCTTTAACAGGGTTTTAAAGGGGATTAAGTCACTCATCCTCAATGGACCCAGACTAACAAACAAAGGCTCTCAAGCAATACCTGAATATTGTCTTTAATATTTATAGTGGATATTCATTTCACAAGGTTGCTTTCAATCTATTTGCTATTTCCAACATTTATTACTCTAACACACACACACACACACACATGTGGTACTCTGGATCAGGGACTTGGAGGAGAACATTTAAGGTTACAGCCTAGGTTGTAAAAGCTGATGACATGGGGAATTCAAGGAAGCAAGGTTGTTTGTAACACTGTTCTCACAAAGGCAGACTGAGCATACCGTAAGACAGCAGTCTTAAGTTTGAAGTGACTCTGAGGTCTGGAAAAAGTTTCAGTCTCTTATAACATAAGTGATGTTTTAATAATAACATTATCGCCACACCCAACACCAATTTGGGCATCTTATATCCATCTGTAATCCCAGATCCAAGGAGATCTGATACCCTCTTCATGCCTGCCTCTGTGGCTGGTTGCCTCCAGCACCATGTGGCATGCCCCCACCCACTACCGCACCTACACATTCAACCTAGAAATTCCTCAGGTCTCCTATATCCTTTGGCTTCTGTGAAGTCGCTATGACCCAAGGCTCATCCTCTCCCCTGGATATGAACAATGGCTAATCACATTGGCCTTGAAGCAATACTACGCTTTAGTCAGAGCTAAAGGAAATGTCCACCACCCATTTCTTAGTATATCACATGAGGGAAAAAGAGAAATCTGGTGGTCAGTTCCACATAATCCCGCTCTGGGCTGCTTTAAGCTAAATCTTGACATCCCTTGTGGATAAAATTCTCTGTCCTTTAAACAAAGGATTATCTGAAGTGATTCAAAGTATTTTATTTTCCGATAATGAAATGCTGCCACCAAAGAAAGATTCTGATTTGCATTTTGTGGTTTTTATTAGACTGCTTGTGCAAACTTCCACAGGGCACCTGGTGCCAGGCAGGCCTCTTCCACGGAGAGGGTGGCTTCAAGCCTATGTTTGCTCTGCCTCTAAAACATGGGACAGTTGTGGAGGGATCTACTTTTTAGGGCATGCATTACCCTTTATCTTCTTCCTACCACTCCTCTATTCCCTTCACTCAATAGTTGGAAATTATTTGGACTGGGCAGTGGGAGGAGCCAGGGCATAGCAATGGGTAAAAAAACATACAGACTTTTCTATCCTGTGTTCTATAATCCAAAAGAGAACATGGTTTAGAAACAAATTATTAGCCGGGCGGTGGTGGCGCATGCCTTTAATCCCAGCACTTGGGAGGCAGAGGCAAGCGAATCTCTGTGAGTTCAAGGCCAGCCTGGTCTACAAGAGCTAGTTCCAGGACAGGAAACAAAAGCTACGGAGAAACCCTGTCTCGAAAAATAAAAAAAATTAAAAAAAAATTATTACAATGTGTTCATTATAAGCAAGTAACAGTGAAAGACTAGAGTGGCCTAGCATGTCCTGGTCACTGTTACATGACCAAGGCATTTTTATAAGAGGAAGCATGTAACTGGGCTCACTTACAGTCTCAGAGGTTTAGTCCATTACATCATGGCAAGGAGTATGGCAGCATGCAGGCAGATGCTGGTGCAGTATCTAAAAGCTATATCCTGATCCACAGACAGAGACAGAAACACTCTGGGCCTGGCATGGGTTTTGAAGCCTCAAAGTCCACCTCTAGTGACACAGTTCCTCCAATAAGATCACACTTCCTTATCCTTCTAATCCTTTCAAATAGTGCTATTCCTGATAACCAATCATTCAAATATCTGAGTTAATGGGAACAATTCTTAATCAAACCACCATGGCATCCATACAGAAGAGAAAACAAATCCAAATAATTTTCAGCAATTTTTCAATCTAGAATGTAAAACCCTTATGGTTGGCACAACTTAGCATCTCTCTACAACTCCATCCCAAGAAGGACTATTTGGTCGGCTAGTTCACCATCAAAGCCTCTTTGGGGGGGTGCATGTTTTCTCCTTTCCCAGTTCTACACAAATGATGAAAACAGTGCCTTGTATTTAGCATCACAGAGAAGAGGGTGTGTCAGGCATGGTGGTGTACATCTTTAATTCTAGCATGTAGCAGGCAGAGGCACACAGACCTTTATGATTTTGAGGCTTGCCTAGTCTACACATCAAGTTCCAGGCTAACCAGAGTTACATGTTGAGTGAGGTCCTGTGGTGGGGAGAGAGAGATTAAAAATGGGAATTTAAAGACATAAGCTTCACACTAAAATGGCTCCAAATATGCCTGAGAATTCCCGATTGGTCTTTGAGTGTTGGGTTAATGTAAAAAGAGTGCGGATGGAAGGCTACAGGAGGAAGATAAGAAATATCATACTGGAGGACAAACGGAAGCCCAGCTGAAGGCAGGTTCAAACAACCACGGTTCTCTTGCTTTTTCTTTTTTCCCTCCAAGGAAGGCTCTTACTATGTAGCCCAGGTTGGTCTATAGAGCTGCTGGTCTTCAACTCATGGTCCTTCTGGCTGTTCCCTAGTGCCGAGATGACAGGTATAACAACCAAGTACTGTTTCCTGATGGCCTAAAGGGGAGGTAAGATTTCAACCTCAGACATTCCTTAAAGCTTAAAATGTGAAAAGTGGCTCTGTATTAGTCAGGACTGCCTAAAGGAACAGAACGGATAGAACACACACACACACACACACACACACTTTCTCTCTCTCTCTCAAGACAGAAAGGCCACACATCTAGTAGTTATTCAGTCCATGAGACTGGATGTCTCTGCAGTCTAAACCCGGTGCTGGAGTCCTGGAGTATCCCTAGAGAGCTGCTGGTCGTCAGCCTACACTGGAATCCCAAAATGTAGGTTCTGACACCAGTGAAGGGATGCTTCAGGAACAGCATAGATGACCTTGCCAGTGCGAGTGAGGGCAAGCAAATTCTCCCTTCTATGTCCTGTTACGTGGGGGCCACCAGAAGGTGTAGCCTAGAATTAATTGGGTCTTCTGACCTCTCTAGCATGATCAACTACTTGGGTTTATAGTTTTCCCATATGTGGTCAAGTTGACAACCTTAACCATCACAGTAAGCAAGCAAGGACTGGACATGGAGGGAAACACAATTTCAGGTGACAAAAACAAAGAGGTAACCTACAAGGGAAGAAAACTGTGTAACTTTCCCGGCAGCAGTGTATAGGGGTGTTGGTGGCCACTAATGGATAGAGCCTGCAGGATGTTGTTTAGCTGTATACATGTTAGGGAAGAGTGGCTGGACCAAAGGAAGAAGAACAAACTATTGATGCAGAGGGTTTTACCTGTTTGTTAGGTAGATTTTTTTTTTAAAAAAAGGATTTATTTATTTATTATGTATACAGTGTTCTTCCGGCATGTGTACCTGCACACCATAAGAGGGCACCAGCTCTCATTCTAGATGGTTGTGAGCCAGCATGTGGTTGCTGGAATTGAACCCAGGCCCTCTGGAAGAACAGTCTGTGCTCTTTACCTCTGAGCCATCTCTCCAGTCTGTTAGGTAGATTTTTAATTAATTAATGTGCATTGGTGTTTTGCCTGCATGTATGTTTGTGTGAGGGTGTTGGATGCCCTGGAACTGGAGTTGCAGACAGTTGTGAGCTGCTGTGTGGGTACTGGGAATTGAACCCTGGTCCTCTGAAAGAGGAGCCGGCCATCTCTTCAGTCCCAATTTGTTAGGCAGACTAAAGGCTGACTGACTCTCAGGTTCTTCTGAGCCAAGGGTACAGAGACCTGCAGCTACTACAGGACACATTTTAAAAGTTATTTATTTATTCTGCAGGCCAGACAGATGGTTGCCGGGAATCGAACTCAGGACCTTTGGAAGAGCAGGCAATGCCCTTAACCACTGAGTCATCTCTCCTACAGGGCACATTTTAAAATACCACTTGTATGTGGTGGCCCAAAGAGGCCAAAGGTCAGAAAGTTTTGGGACTTGTTTTTAGCTCGAGATTATTGTGCTTCTAACTCAAACAAAGGTCCCACCTAGTTGTAAACAGAGTTCTTCTCTCTCAAGGCTACTGTAAACAGGTGTGGCTAGTTGCCAGACCCCGTGCTCCTGAAATAGGGAAGTAGTTGGTTCCTACCTAAAAACAAAAGTCCAAGGAACCAACTAAGTTCTTGTTCCCTTTATGGAAATAATTTGGGATTCTACCCAGGGAGTGGTTCGCCTACTGAGTGTTTGGTCTAGGGCAGGAGTCTAGGGCCTGAGCTGTGACTGTCCCCCACCACTTTCAATTTGCATGTTAATGAGTCCTTTTGTTCTACTCCTGCCTTTGAAACCAGGGGTGTATTAAGCTCTGGGAAATGTTCAGTGCTCGCTGAAATTCCCTCTCGATCCTATCCTATGTGTTTCTGCATTTTATTATTTTTGTTCGTGTCTTGGTATTGCTTATTATAATTCTAGATTCCCACGCCTCCAAGCTGGAAGAACGGTAATCCTGTCGGGGCTGGCCTCTGACACTTGTAGGGTCTAGCAACGTAGCTCAGCTGTTGGACTGCTTGCCTAGCAAGCATGGAGCCTTGGGTTTGAGTCCATCACTGCATAAACTGCACTGGTGTCTCGGTCCTGCCCTAGGTCATCCATCAGGACTGCTGAGATGGCTGTGTCAGTCCAATGGACAAGAGGGTGTCTCTAAGTCCAGCCCATAATGGGACCATCTTTGTACTGGTGTCTCGGTCCTGCACTCACCTCTGATAATCAGATAAGGTTGTGGTCTCACCTCGGCAAAACTTAGACAGAGGAAATAACTACACTGGAAAATTTTTCTTTCTTCCTTCCTTCCTTTCTTTTTTTCTTTCTTTTCTTTCCTTTCTTCCTTTTCTCCTTCCTTCCTTCTTTTTTTTTTTGGTTTTTCGAGACAGGGTTTCTCTGTGGGTTTGGAGCCTGTCCTGGAACTAGCTCTTGTAGACCAGGCTGGTCTTGAACTCACAGAGATCCGCCTGCCTCTGCCTCCCGAGTGCTGGGATTAAAGGCGTGCGCCACCACCACCCAGCTTCTTCTTTTTTTTTTTTTTTTTTTTTTTTTTGAGACAGGGTTTTTCTGTGTAGTCCTGGCTGCCCTGGAACTCACTCTGTAGACCAAGCTGGCCTCTGTCTCCCAAGTGCTGGGATTAAAAGCATGTGCCATCATTGTCCAGCCATATTTCTTCATTTGCAGCAAGATGACAAAATATTTCTAATTTGTTCAGAAATGATGCAAAACAAATCAACACAATTTGATTTAGAACAGGAACATACTATCCAATTTTCTTGCACTAAGATGTCTGCTAGATTTAAACACACACACACACACACACGTGTAGTGTGTATTAAGTGTGAATCTTCATGGCTACTCTATAACATCAATTAAAAAAAACTAGGATCTAGCCTAATTGAATCATGGATTTCCAGAAAAGTCCCTGAAGCAGAAGGTTTTCTGCATCAGTCTGGATGCAGGCTCAACAAAATGTTTTCTCAAGTACTTGTCATGGAGACAAACAGTTAACACAGGACAAGGAAAGACTAGGTGTGATGGCTGATCCTGTCACCTTGATGAGATCTGAAATCACTAATACACTCCTTTGGTCAGTTCTTATAGTGTAGACCTTTCTTAAAATGATCAACTGAAGACTCCCCCCCCCCACCCAGGGTGGAAGGCACTTCCTGGTGGGGGCCCAGCCACAAGGAGGTTCTGGTAAAAAGCTGTGGCCTTTCACCTGCCCGCCTGCACCCTCACCGCTGAGTGAATCCACCCTCTTGCTGCCACAGCTACCGCCATCATCTGCTTCCCTGGAACTCAGCCCCTTCTTCTTTCCAACACGAACTGAAGACCAGTGGCTCTCTAGGATTAGTCCAGGGCTTCCAGCACCTTCGACTGCTGAGGTATCCAGCCACTTGAACTGAGTAGCTTTTTGACAGCCCATTGTGCAAGAGCCAAGCATGACTCATGTAAGCTAACCAAACAAATTCCCAATTACCCCATATATATGTGTGTGCATATATATAGGCATTTATGCATGTATCCATTCAATCAATTCTGATCCTCAAAGAAGCCTAATATTCAAAGCATAAATGAGACCAACCCCCAAGTATTTGCTGCCCAAATGCAAGCGAACACATTACCTTGGAAGTACTTTTTCTTTGTGTGATGCCAAGTTGCTCTTTTCTAAGTATTATTTGTTCTGAATTGGGGATTGATCATTTCTGCATAATTTTTACCCCATCTGAAAACAATACATTGATCTGTAGATAATCAAACCCAGGGTCTTGTGCCACACACATAAGCCCTTATCACTGAGCTACGCTTCAGCCTTAAATGTCATATAATTTTAGCCAGATGTAACAGTACATACTTGTGATAGCAGCAGCTCGAAGAATAAGCAGGAGACTAGTTGCTTCTGGGCCAGTGAGGGCTACGTATAAAACAAAAGCAAAACAATATAAAGCTTATGTAAGTTTATACAAAACAACTTTATATAGTTTTGTATAAATTTTTATACTTACAACTCACTGTTTCCCCCTCATAAATTATACTTGGTAAGCTTTTAATTCAGTTGATAAAGTTAGAGTAAAATATCCAACTTTCAGTTTTTTGTTTTTTGTTTTTTTTTTGCTTTTTCGAGACAGGGTTTCTCTGTAGCTTTGGAGCCTGTCCTGTAACTAGCTCTTGTAGACCAGGCTGGTCTCGAACTCACAGAGATCCGCCTGCCTCTGCCTCCAGAGTGCTGGGATTAAAGGCGTGCGCCACCACTGCCCGGCTTCGGTTTTTTTTTTTAGGCAGGTCTCACTATGCAGCTCTGGCTGCTTCTGTCTCCCAAGTGCTGGGATTAAAGGTGTGTGCCACCATTCATGGTCCCCCAACTTTATTTAGATTTAATTTTTAATTATGTACATCTAAGTGGGTATGAGCATGGGTGCAGATGCCTGAAGAGGCCAGAGGAGGGCGTTAGATCCCTCAAGCACGAGTTACAGGTGGTGCAAGCACCTTACATGGGATCCTCTGCAAGAACAGTATGTGCTCTTCTCAGCTAGGACACCTGTCTGGCCTAATATCAGCTTTCATCTCAAATTCCTACGCTTTAGTTTCTCCCGCTACTCGGCTGAGTGTTCAGCCTCAATCATCACTGAATACTCTTCCATATGTGAAATCCTAATTTGACTTTTTCTAAGGAATGTACAGGTGTGCCCCGATCATAACTGATTTACTTGAGGTGTAATGCTTAGGAAAACATGCCCACCAGAAATGTGCCATGGCATCTTTTCAGACAGAGGGAAAAACTTAATTATACTACTTCATATGTGAGAGAAAGTGATCTGCAGTGAAATGGGGAATGACCAGGAAAAAAATTGAGAATTCACAATGCAAAAATTGCAAAGTTTATTTTCTTAAATAAAATACTATATCCATATCCATACAAATAATTATTACAACCATTAAAATGTTACATTTAACAATAAAAATTTCAAAACTTTAAACAAGAGCATGTTTTGGAATATTCACATCCTAATACAATGCATTTGTAAAAAGATGTCAAAATAAACAGGACCTATTCTTATTTACAACTGTAGGACAATCCTGATCCTATTATACATATCTGCTCTGTATTCCATTACAAAACAAATTAGTTTCCATCAGAATTATAAACCAAGTGCTTTACAGTCATAGGACACAGTGCACAGAAGACAGACTGCTGGCCGGGCACAGGCACACAGACTACACCACTGGAGACTGCTGGCCGGGCCCAGGCACACAGACTACACTACTGGAGAACTAAAACTTGTGTTTTCCTGGTGCTTGCTGACAGTAAGCATCACAACCAGTGTATCTATAAATAATCTGCGAAAGTAATCATGTTCTCCTCAATTTTCAACCTTTTTAAAAAAACCAAAATGAACACACACACATGCACACGCACGCACGCACGCACACACACACAACCTGCTGAAAGTGGATGATGTTTCCTTCACATTAACACAACTGCAGCATCTTAAGCAACACTGTCTGGTCCCTTCTCAGAAGTTCAACAGCCTGAAAATTTACCACTATCATCAAGCCCTGTGCCCAGTGACCTTACAGATGGAAACGACTTTAAGACTTCAGGAACAGGGGGGAAGAGAGGTCTCAGAAAGAGTAAAGACAAAATTAAATGGGTCAACTTTAGTTTCCTATTACAAACTGCATGGACAGCTGTACACACAACTGGGCCAA
This sequence comes from Chionomys nivalis, assembly GCF_950005125.1. Lineage (NCBI taxonomy): Eukaryota > Metazoa > Chordata > Mammalia > Rodentia > Cricetidae > Chionomys > Chionomys nivalis. The sequence continues at coordinate 46,627,558 of NC_080088.1, read as the reverse complement.
AAGGTTAAAGATTTTTTGTTTAAAAACGTGCTACAAGAGAGGTTTTGTCTATGTTCATGAACTTTAATGACAGATTGTGCATTCATCCAGAACAGCTTGCAGATCATGCCCGGCATTCTCAGCCTAAGCTGAGCTATGTTTATGATGCACCTGTCGACACACGTGTGACCCCCTCCCCACAAAAACAATTACCGGGTAGAGTTTATGCCAACGTGGAAATGAGGATGTGGAAGGACGGCCTGCCTCACAAGCTCAGGTACAGGTTCAGCAACACAACTTGCTAGCTACTTTGTCAACAATGGCTCAGAGGCGGTAAGGCAAGAGCGAGAAGCACCGGCTGTACTGATTATCTAGGTGTTTGGTCACACAGCATGTGCCATCCCTGTAGCTCCTTCGCTGCAGCACAGGGCCGGCTGGGTGACATGTTCTGGGATCTGGTCTCAGGAATCAGAGGCACAGTTTCAGGAAAAGGGCAGTGCCAGGGCAGACGTGTGGGGTCAGAACCAGAAACTCTGAGCCCAAGGTCCTCAGTGTTTTCCCAGCCCACATGGACTGTCTCCATCTGAGCACTGTGAGCCCCACGGAGCTACTAAGAACTAAGATTTTACTATAGTAGAATTCAGTACGGCACGAGCAGAATACTGAGTATAGTCAAGCAAAAAACAAGCAAGCAAACAAAACAAACCAACAAACAAAACCCTTGCTTTTTGGTAGAACTTTGGGAAAGAAAACAAAATGCTGACATTCAGCCTGAAAGGCATCTTTAGAAAAAATTAATTTGCATATACACATTGCAAAACAACCACTCAGACATTAAGTCCATACTAGTTTCTCTGGTCATTGGCTAATGGTCGCCCTCCAGATAGAACAGCCAAAGGCACACTTCTTCCAGCTAGTCCTAGACGACAGACCTGGAGTGCCTTTCAGGCATTGAGATACAGGCTCAGAGCTATTCTATTTTGGTTCCTCCTCTAACCTTTCCTTCCACCACAGGGGAGAAGTTTACCAACTTTAAACTAATGGCATTTTGAGGAACTGTTGCTGTTTAAGAAAGAGGCATAGGGGACCCACTACTACACACTGGTCTAATAGAGAGGGTGGGCCCAATCACATTCCAACATGGAGGCATAACTGTCTCGTGGACAAAGCCAGGCTGCCTGCCATCTGCTCGATGTGGAATAGCTAAGAGAGCTTGAGCCTACACACCTGTGTGAAGGAACGGGAAAACCAGAAGCACAGTAACAGTCTCATTTTAATGTTTCCATTAAAATGTATGTCTACGGTGGTTTTGGGGTGTAAGTTTTAGCCTCTCCATGAGATGGCTAACATTAGAAGGCAAGAGCAAGGCAAAAGAAGTTTCCTTAAAATGCTAACAGACTGACGTAAAAAGCTAACCTCCATTGCAGCTCTGACCAGTATCTGGGGACTCCCAAGGCTGGAGTTTAGACCCCCCAGCCTTCTGACATCACACCGCCACCACTGGGAATCCTGCCCTCCACTCTGACGGGGAGCGACTGCTGCCGTCTCAGAGCTGTGCTAGTGAAAACAGAAACAGAACTGGAGAAATACAAGACTTATAAAAACCCAGTGTCTATTAAAAACATTAAAATGGATTTATTTCATCTATAGTTGACATATTTAACAAATTCATTGAAGTACACAAAGAGAAATCTAAAACTCTTCACTTCATCAGAACTTAACTTTGGAATGCCCAAAGGAACAGAGCATGTTTAGTGATCCTGTATGATCAACAGTCAGAACAAAATGAGCTAATCAATGACTCACTTAGGAGGCAGACATGATCTTGTGTACTTCCAGAAATTACAGTTATCTGTGGAAATGCTTTACATAGTCATGTTAAAAGGTTAGGACAACATGAAACTTATAACCAAATTTGACTGCATTTTCTGCCATTACTTCAACAAAAGTTTTATCTTGATATTACCAGAAACCATTTAAATTTCTTCCCCAAATCATTTAGCTTTAATTATTAACACTAATAAGAACCCAGACTTTTAAACCAAGTGCAAACTCTTTCTCATCCGAGTCCATGCATGAAATGATCTCTAACACACAGTGCATTATGTATTTAATTAGGGCCACATGTGAGCAGGAGCCCAATTATTTGCAGACTTTTACATCTCACAGAAGGCTGAGATCCAGACAACCTCACAGCACTCTTCTTGGCATGAAAACCCCGACAATGCAATGCTATCTCAGGACAGAGCTGAGCTGCAGACAACCAGATAAAAATAACCCAAAGTCTTAACAGGCTTAGAACTTAGTGCCACAGTCACAAATGGAGCTTCTCTGCTGGGTGGTGGGGTGCACCTTGAGTCCCACTACCTAGGAGGCTGAGGTGGAAGTTCTGCTTAAGCCCAGGAATTCAGGGCCAGTCTGGACAACAGAGCAAGATCCCTGTCTCAGAAACACAACACAAAACTGGAGTTTCTCCACAGCATGCAACCTTGGTTCCAATAACGCAAGCCTGCCCTTCCAAACTCAAGAGCCATCATGATGTAAGGATGCATGTGTGAAAGACGGCCACTAAGAGAAGGGGGAGGGAGGGGGAATGGCCATACAGAACACTACCTTTAATGAACTTGGCAAACTGGGCCTCCAAGTACAAAGACCACTCTGAATATTAATGCTTAAAGCAATTCATAAATGATTCTTTTTCCTCAGCAACCTTTCTATTGTGGTGTACATGAGTTAAGTAATGCAACTGTGAACTTCTCTTCTCCCCCAGGAACACTATGTGGGAGGAAACACTGGTTTTCTCTGTTCACCAGGAAGGGTGATTTTCGGGCAACAGAAACTGACAAGGCACAAGAAGCCCTTTGCTGGGCCCTTAGACAGGCATTCAGTGGCGACTGCTCTGACCAGGGCTCTGACCAGACTAGTACAAAATGAAAACAAACCAAAGGAAAAAACCCAAACCCTCTGTGGTCCTTGGGTTCGCTTCTACTCAGCCGACGGGCCCAGCTCTGCACCTGTCCTTCTCTCTGCATTCAGTTTTTACCAGAATGGAACAACAACTGAGAGCTAAGAATTTAAATGGTTTAAAAAAAAATTCAGCACATAAGTTTTTTTTCTTAGTTTTAAGTTCTCAAGACTTAATATATGTTTTAAAATTAATTACTAATTCAGTGGTGTTAAAAAACATCTACAGGAGGCCGGGCAGTGGTGGCGCACGCCTTTAATCCCAGCACTTGGGAGGCAGAGGCAGGCGGATCTCTGTGAGTTCGAGACCAGCCTGGTCTACAAGAGCTAGTTCCAGGACAGGCTCCAAAACCACAGAGAAACCCTGTCTCGAAAAACAAAAAAAAACAAAACAAAAACAAAAACAAACAAAAAAAAAAACAACAAAAAAAAACATCTACAGCAGGACCCTTTTCCTCCTACCAAGGTGCCTTGTCCAACCTTGATATTAGGGTTTCTGTATAGTTCTATTGTAACTTGTTATGCAGTGTTTGGTTGATATCCCTGGGAAGGGGAGTGGAGAAGTGGATCTAGAGGATAGAGAGGTGGAGGGGAGATGGAGGGAGGGAAACTGCAGTTGGGATGTAATGTATGAGAGGATAATAATATTAATAATAATCTTTAAAAAACTACAGCATGCTTTAGAGCAGGGGTTCTCAACCTGTGGGGCTCAACTAGCCTTTCACAGGAGTCGCCTAAGACTCTCGGAAAACAGGTGTTTACATCATGATTCACAACAGTAGCAAAGTTACAGTTAGGAAGTAGCAATGAAAATAATTTTATGGTTGGGGGTCACCCCAGCATGAGGAACACAGTATTAAGGGTCGCGTTAGGAAGGTTGAGAACCACTACTATAGAGCAAGCCTCGATTTCCCATTTGCAGATGGCAGTCCTGCTGTCTTTTCCAATTTGTTCACTTTGTTTACCATGTACAATGTGATCTGCATCTCCAATAGCAAGGACAAGCTAGACTTGGGAACCTGCTTTCACACGCACTCACACTCATGAACTCAGATACACAGAGAATGTGTTTTTGTGAAGCACCATTTCATACCTACAAGAAAAATAATGAATTCATTTTCTTATTATAATTGTTATGAAGAACAATAATGCAATTTACAATGCAATATTTAATATAAATAATCAGTAAATGAAAATACTGAGACAGCTTAAACCCCTATTCAGAAGTATCTGAAAAGGCTCAAATGTGTCTTCTAAACACAGTATTCACTGAGCAGTTCTAATATTTAAATGATTGTAAATTAATTTATTTCAAGACCAAATAAATAGAATGAAGAGAGAATACTACATCAACTCAACTGATGAAGCACTAATCACTAGGTGACCCTAGGAAAAGCCACAATACAATGTCTGTTATTCTTTGGCCTAATGCAAAACCCAAGTACTAAGTGAAAAACATTTCTGTATTTTATCTTTGCTTTGTATTTTTAAGGCTCATTGTCTAAGGAAGACTTTTACTTTCCATGATCTTGGCACATTAAAGGATAATGTGACTCCCTATTTTGAAGAACAAGACATGAAATTTAGGTAGTTCGTTAAAATTATAATTAAGAAAGAAGACTCTGTAACCAAGTTCAGGAGTCAAACACTTCATATATTTTTTATCTGCTTGGTTTTATGTATGGGAATTTAGCCCACTATCAATTTATCACCTACCGTGGCTGAGAATTGTTAGGTATTGACATCACCGAGTGATGAATCACGTTTTTTCAAGTTGCTTTTACTTTTGGATTTGCAAACCATCTCAACTATCTATCTTATAACTTATCAACAATTGATTTTAGAATCTCAGCTCCTTCCTACCATCCAGCATGTGCCAAGATCTCTTCAACATCTTGTTGGTTAGTACTTAGGGAATAAAAGATTTACAAGTCAAACTTGGAAAGGTAAATCATTTAGATGATCAAAGAAAGTACATCACTCAAAAATAAGAGGTGATTGTTTTGATAACCCTGGTGTATGCATCTTCTCTGACATGGCTCCCTTGTAATCAGAAGCTAACTGAAAAATGGTTATCCAAAACAAAGACACATACCCACACAAACTCCCTCAATGCACACGTGTACATACAAGAACAGCTGTCAACTCAATCCGAACCTTCGCATTTAGTCTCTCTGGATTTAAACAGCTGAGCTGCAATCATGACCTAAGATATGGCTTATGTTGTGAGCAGGTCTGTTTGAGGACTGCTTGGAGGAGTCAGAAGCAGAGGAATTTGCTATGGTGAGCAAAGGTGACATCGCTGAGCCATCAGGAAGAGCTGTTGCTATTTCCGGAAACAATGATGTCATATTGAAATTGGATAGGTGAGAGTTGGCCATATGCATTGGCGGCATCTCAGGGAGAAGGGGAAAGCTTGGCTGAGCGAAGCCAACGGGTCTGGGAGGAGATAAAATGGATCCAAATCGGTTGTTTAAACTTCCACTGTTTACTTTCTCTGTGCTAGGATTGGAGAACATTTGATTAGAAAAATAAGGGATTGAAATGTCATTGGACAGAGTAGGATGAGCAGGAGAATAGGGCGGGTAGAAGGAAGGTAGAGTGTTTTGGGGATCTACTGGGATGAGAGCTGGAGTTCGTGTGGCACTAGGTTGGGTAACCTGTGGAATGAAGGAAGTATTCGCATTTATTGGTGGATTCATGCCACCCTCGGGAATAAAAGGAAAACCAAAATTTTGTGACAGCGTATGCTGGTCAGGACCTGAATTATCGTTAGGGACTTGTGGACTCTCTGGCATGAAACGAACAATACCCCCTCTCTTTTCTGCAGCAGGTTGCTGACGTCCAAGAATCATGCTGCCGCCAGCAGGGAGAGGAAGGTGAGGAAGACTTGGGTCAAAGACACTACTGTGCCTTTGATTTCCAGATCGATTCCTTTCAGGTTGGCGGATTTTGGAACCACTGCTGTCTTGCAGGGGATGTCTTGACCTCTGGGCAACTGAAGAGTTAGCCTGACGTACAGGAGGCCCTTGTTCAGCATTTCCATGAGATACAGACGGGTGTGGCAAAGTTGGCCTTGCAACCCCATGCATGTTGGATGTGACCGGAGGAGGGTTCATGTGGCTCTTGGTCCCATGACTGTCAGTAATCCTCATGGGATTGGACTTCTGTACAGAAACATTGGGACTTGTGTTTCGACCTTGAATATCTCCTGAGGAAGAGGAACTTGAAAAAGGAATATTCAAAGTGCTGTTCCTGGTGTTAATTGCACCTAAAGACATGTCACAACTCTCCCTATTCTGACCTTCACTCTCTCTTCTAATATGAACACTTTCACGAGTTGGGGGACAATTATATTCAATTGTTGAAGATGGACCACATTGTGCATTCCTTGGATGTTCTGAGAGTGACCTTTGGCTCCCAATGACCTGGTCACCAAGGTGAGGAGCAAGTAAATTCTGCATGAAACTCTGGTGACATGTGTTCTCACTGTCCCTTGGTGGTACAGCATTTCCTGCTGGGACGCTTTGAACTGGTGGATAAGATAACCTCTTTTGTCGGTCGATTGGTGGTGGGCCAGTGTTCTGACTAATTCGAAAAGCCTGTGACTGCATACTTCTCAGTGACGGCACAGGGTTACCTATTTCATTATTTCTTGAAGATTGTACTTCAAAATTACTCTGGGGCTGTTGGCTGGCTCCTGCTGGTTTGAATGTCTGACAATCAGGAAGAGGGACAGCATGGTCCATGCGACCCTGCATATTATGAAGTGCCAAGCTTTTATTTCTGGGAACATCAATATAACTTCTCATTTCAAGCTGATCTGAAACCCTTGAACCCTGAATCGACATACCCATTCTCTGTTCCGAAGTTGAAGATGACTTTCCAATGAGAGCCTCAGCAGAGTAACTGGACACTCGGTTTCTCTCTGGCCTGTGTGGAGCACAGGTCATGTCTGAAGACCTGGTCACAATACTGGGTTGGGACACCATTTGCTGCTCTAAGCCTCTTGGCGGCAAAAGCCTCTGCATTGGATTATGACCGGATACATGGTCAGAAGAAACTGCTGAACCCTGCTGTCTGCTTCCAACATCCTGTTGCTGGTGCAGAATCTCTTGACTGATGTGGTTCTGGGCATGGTTATGGTGGCCCCGGCCAGTTGAAGAGTTTTCACAGCTCTTCTCTGGCTGGGAACTTGCAAAGTGTTGCTGCATCTGTTGTTGCATCTGTGGATGGTGAGGATGTGGCTGACTACTCTTGGGTCTTGACTGGTCAGTCCCATGGTGTTTTGGTTGTAAGGACAGCTGAGAGGCAGGAGTGCCCTGAACTAGATTTCTCTTCTTCTGCATCTGAACTTCCTGTTGTAGAGTTCTCTGCTGGTGCACAATATGGGGCTGGGAGTGGACAGCACTGTCTGCATGAGGCACATGATGCTGCAGCTGATATAAGTGATGCCTCTCTCTTAACTGCCCTGCTTGCTGCTGCTGCTGCTGCTTGATGTAGAGATGGTTGGTGTGAAGGTGAGACACTGCTTGAGCTGGTACATGCTGCTGCAGGGCCTGCAGATGTTGACTTGCCTGAGTTTGTTGCTGTTGCTCAGCAACTGGAGGCTGAGAACCACACTGAACTTCAGTCTGTCTCAATGCAGGCGCCACAAAGTTGTTACCAGGAGGGAAAAGCCGTGTAAGGCCGTCTCCATGAGCTGGGTTGCTAGCAGAAACAACTGAGTTTGAAGAGTTGGTAGGGATCTGACTCCCCATCATTTGGGTTTGATCAGGAATGCTGTCTGGAGTCCGGCTCATCAGGGGCATACTTTCAAGCCTCAGAGGGGCTGGCTGACAGTGCTTTTGCCGTTTGGCTGAAGACAGTAGAAGATCATCTTGTACAGCACGCTTTGCAGAATCTTTCCGGCTCTCCTGACTCAGCTTCGAGTGGGGGTCTTGAGCCTGTGGATTTGGTACGGCACTACTCATGCTGTTCAGCTGCTCCTGGGGATGGTCTGTCATCAGAGGTGGTGCAGGAGGCTGGCTGCTGTAAGAGCTGGATACAACAGGCATACTAACAGTTACAGGAATAGATGTTTGCTCGGAAGTCTGCGATAACCCCGTGCAGCTGACCAGAGGATGGCTGACGCTGCTCTGATGGACAAGATTATTCACACTTAAACTGGTCAAACTTGGCGGCTGAGAGGCCGGCACCTGCAAGGAGGCATTTGATGATTTAATTCCCAGAGAACAGCTCGATTTTTCGAGAGGCCTATTGACTGTGACTTCCACTGAATCCTGAGAGTTAAATTCATTTGGTGTTGCATCTGCCGGTCCCGTGCAAGGCTCCTTACGGATCTGTGTTTTAAAAGGCTGCTCTCCTTCTAAAGAGGTTTCAGAAGACTTGGAAGTAACCTCCCTCATCTCAGTCTGTGTGCCAACCCTTCCCTTCTCAATGTTCTCCTGGTCCAAAATAGCTCTTGCTGCCAGGGCTACGATATCGGTTTGCTCTGCAAAGGTACAGCTGTCACATGTGTTAGCTGTTGTACTGCTGGTCACGTCTTCGCGAGCTGTTTCGGGAAGCATAGATGCAACCGAGAAACTACGACTGCTGCCAGAGCTGGTCGACATAGGAGAGTCAGCTTGCCTACCGGTGAGCAAAGAGCCATTAATAACCTCTTGATCTGGAAGACAGGAGTGGTGCTGTGGAGGATCTCTGTCATCGTTTATCAGTAACAGTTCCTGCTTGGGATGCAGACCAACATTAGAATCACCTATCTTAGAATTATCTGGAGAAAAATCCGGATGATCCATCTGAACAGAAAGAGATGGTTTCTGAAGGTCTTTTTCTTTAGTAAGATCGGATAGCAGCATTGTTAGACCTTGCCCCTTTAAAGGCCCTGCTGCTTGCATGGTGTCCAGTGAATCCTGCTGAATGGGGCAAGGTTCTGCCACAATTTCTACTTCAGAAATACAGTCAGCACTTGAAGTGCTTGTAGTGGATGACATACCAGAAACCTGAGAAACCAAAATCTGGGATTCGATAGGAGATGGACTCAACACATTGGTTGAAGTACAGGAGTTTGTAGCTCTGGACAAGGCTACAGTAGTTGGTGGTGTGCCCTGAGATGTCTCTTGCAAGATGGGAGGAGAATCTTTGGATTTTGCTGGGGTCACTGCAAACTGTTCATTTGTTTCCGATTCCTGGGAGGATGAGCTACAGTCCCCTGCTGACTTAGGTTTGGACACAGACTCAGGGATTACTGATTCAGAATTCAGAATGTCCAAAGAATGTGAAGCAGAAATATTAACACTCTTTGCCTGGGACACAGCAACAGATGGGAGGCCACCAGGGAGGCTGTTCAGCAGTCCATCACTACATGATGGCTCTGCTGAGCTGTCTGTTCTAGGACCATCTAGCTTGCCCACATCTCTGACTGAATTCAGGGCACATGCTGGCTTGTTAGCTGCTAAGTGTTTCTTGGCACCTGGCTTCTTGTTCGGTCTTTTTGATTTCATGGTAGAGGGCAAACAAGTGACAGTGTTTGCTGAGGAAGCTGTTGCAAGACTGTACGTACTGGGTAGTGTGGCTGAATTATCTGTTGTCATGGTAGGTGCTACAGTGGTTAGTGACACACAGTTAGCTGGGCTGGGCTGACTGTTTGCAGAAGTCTGAGGATTAGCAGACTGGCTGATAGACAACTGTACACAGCTTTGCCCAGCCATCTGTGATATGCTTTGATTGAGGCTGGCCAAAGCCCCAAATGTGTTCAGGGCAACATTGGTATTTGGATCTTCGCTGGTGGTAGGTTGAATAATTTGCATAGGGCTTTGATTTGTAGTTCCTGATGAAGACATGACAGGTTGCAAAGCAAAGAGCTGCCCATTTAAAGAAATGGTTTGAGGCTGCTGTTGGTTTGACATGGTAACAGAAAAAGTTTGGGTTGAGTTAGATGTGGATAAAGATGAAGGTCTTGGTAATATGTGGACAAGATGCTTTCCTCCAAAAGTCTGTGGGGCTGGCACATTATTATGAGACCCTATTATAGCACTGGCTCCATTAACAGGAAGTCGAACAGGACCAGGATGGGGAGCAGAGAGGAGTGGCAATGGGTTCTGATTGGCTGCCTGTATGATGACAATCTGTTGGCCTACTGTTTGGTTAGGAATCTCTGCCCTCATCACTGTTGGGCATGGGGTTGTGCTGGGTGGCTGAAGAATAATGACATTTTGGTTACCTGGAGCCGCAGTGACAGCTGACCCGACTGGCTGAGCCATCTGAATCACTTGCATTGTTGAATTCAAGGGAAGGATATTTTTTGGAGGCTGAGATTTAACTTGTGGCTGGGCAATTGGTGGCTGCATAGGTAAGGGTGGACACGAAGGCAAAGTGACCACTACTTGCTCAATTGGCGGCCCATCTGCTGGAAGGGAATTATTTAAAGTGATGCTTGGGGTAGGGTTGGTGTCAGACTCATTTAATACTGGAGTCACAGCAGAAGACGGTGTCTGGCTTAAAGGCTGAATAGTGTTTCCAGCCATTTGCAAAGTAGTCCATGTTGTCTGTGTGTTTCCAGCCGAAGAGATTCGGGTAAGGCTATTGATGTTTTTCAAATCTGAAGCACTAACACTTGAAGAAGGCAAAGAACAAGAAAGGGTCCAACCACTGTCCAAAGGATTTGCAGAAAGACTGCTTACTGGGAGGGTGGTCTTCACTACTCTGTTGGGAGCTGGTGCCACCACTGTCGTTGTAGTTGTTGAGTCTGCCGCCTTGCTAATGCTCACCGGAGAAGAATCACCTGTAGATCTGGGAGGGCCAGGGCTTACTGTGGTGGTAACGGACACAACAATGGTGTTCTGCAAATCTCCACTGAACTCCTGCACACTCGGGCCAGATCTGGTTCCATGATGCACTTTAGAGGCAGTTGCTGAGCTGCTGGAGGAGGTGCTTGTGACACACACAACTGTTTGCTTTGATGATTTAGGGCTCTCTTGCCCATTGCTATTTTCTGAAGCATTTTGATCATTTAGGCATGTGTGCAAGGAACGATGTTGGTGAGGGTCAGGACCAACTGAAACAGTGATCAGTGAGCCACCACTGGCACCAAGCACACTTGGTTGGCTTTCAGAAGTAGAAAGTTCGAGAATATTTTGAGCAGAAATGGCAGCGGGAAGACAAAGGGGAACAGGCTGGTTGGCAGCCAGCGCAGACACTGTAGTCTGATGCCACGGCTTGTTTTCAGAAGGGTAAACTCCAGAAATAGACACAGGAGTCACAAGCTTGCAGGTCCTCTGCACTGGCACCACATTGGCGGTCTGCTTTTGCAAGCTGTGACCAACATTAAAGGTTATTCCCTGAACGGCTGTCCCCTGGCTGTTTCCTCCAGGCTGGCTCCCATTGGAATAAACAATGATGTTTTTCTGGACCTGGTCACTCGGAATAACAACCGACACCTTTGAGTTTTTCAGATTTCCTTTCCAGTGGATTGTGGGGTCATCATATAAACATATGTCATTTGCTTTCAATAATTCAATATATCGGCCATTTTCTTTTTGGATTTCTTCCAGTTGTTTTCGTAGCTTTTTAATTTCTTCAGCTAAAATGTTAGAAATGAAGATGTAAAATTACTGGTGAATGTCAGTGACTATAACAACTTAAGCAAAAATATATGTACTATGCCACTAATTCCAATTCTAGCCTTCAAAGGCCTTAGCAGAGCCATGAGCTCTCTGCTGCTATGAGGTTTTCTTCTAAGACTGACACCCCAAGCCTTCTTTATATTTCTTTTAAACTATACCTTTAAAGGACAACCACTAAAAATCTCCTAAAGTGTACAAGTCTCAACATTCCCAATCCAAAATTTCCCAGTAGCATAGATAGCTAACAGATGAAACGGGGAACACAGGCTGATTCCTGGGAACATGCTTTTGATAAACTGAAAGCTCTTTGCTCAGGGCTCTATCTAAGCTCAGGGTTACCACAACTGACAGGCCTCTTAAATGAACCCTACGGAATGCAAAGGTTACATTTGAGCTGAACAGGCTTCAGCCTGATATAGTAGCCCAAGGGTGGCCAGAATGTAATAGATAGATATCCTCACAGCTACCATGGATGACACTTGTTTTATTTTCAAGACTGATTGGTATAACTCTTAATTCTGCTAATGTCCCATCTGACTAACAAAACCAGGTTAAAACCATGTTAGACACTACCATCTCTTTTGGCAAACAGCTTTGGAATGGGACCTCTGAATTTTCAGAGTTGGATCTTTTGTGCTGTAGGGGCCCACAGGTGTGAGTACTATTCCACCTTGACTAAAGGTCAGAGAGTTTGAGCTTATTTTTACTCTTTCAAAGTTGTTGACAATAGGTGTGGCTACAAACAAGAGATCCTGACCTTGGCTGTCCAGGAACTTGTAACCAGGCTGATCTTGAACTCACAGAAATTCACCTGCCTCTGCCTCCTGAGTGCTAGGATTAAAGGTATGCACCACCATACCAATAGCACCAGCTAACCAATATATTTTTTTTTTTTGTTTTTTTTTTTTGGTTTTTCGAGACAGGGTTTCTCTGTGGTTTTGGAGCCTGTCCTGGAACTAGCTCTTGTAGACCAGGCTGGTCTCAATCAAACCCCCAGAGATCCGCCTGCCTCTGCCTCCTGAGTGCTGGGATTAAAGGCGTGCGCCACCACCGCCCAACTAACCAATAGTTTTTAAACCAAGGACCAAAACTGCAGAACTCTGATTACTGGCCAAAGAAATGGGCAGATATCTAGTACTAGGTAAAGAAGTGACATTCTGAAGTGACTGGAAGGTCACTACTAAATTATAATATTACATATAATGACGTTATCTCTCTCTGTTTGTGTGTGTGTAAACCCTTTAAGAGTCTTTTTTTTTTTTTGCTTTTTTCGAGACAGGGTTTCTCCGTGGTTTTTGGAGCCTGTCCTGGAACTAGCTGGGATTAAAGGCGTGCGCCACCACCACCCGGCTTCCCTGTAAGATTCCTATCTGGCTAGAAGCTTTCTGATAAAGCATACCATTGTCCCATTAGGAGTCTATTAAAAACTCTTCTGGACAGAATTATGCTCTGAAAGAAAAGCTGTCTCTCCTACAGACTTTATTATAAAGCCTGCCTGAAACACAGCTTGGCACAGTGCTCTCTCTAACACTGTCCTCTACTCTGCATTAAATAAAATCAACTATTTTCTACCAAAAGAACAACAACAACAACAAAATGCGGGGGTCAGAGAGTGGATAGAAAATAGCACAAAAAGAACCAGAGAAACAAGGATCACAACAGAGATGACAAAAGAGCCAGAGGAGGCTGCTTCAGGCTCTGCCCCACCCTGGCCTGGCTGCTAGGCCTTTCCCAAGCCCTGTGCATCTGGTATTTTTTTCATTAGCTTCCCTTTTCTCTAAGGTAACATGACACTTTGACTTAGCTTCGTGCTCTGAGCCAAAGGTGCTATCATGGGAAAAGTCTATGGATCATTCTGGCCTTCAGAGCATCTTAAGGGGTGCGTCACAGTGTTCCCAAACACCAATATATCTAACTACCTGCTGTAACCACCCATGAGGGTTTACATCATCACAAGAGGGCTGACTTAGGAAAGCAACTATTTAACTGAATGTAAGGAAGAATCTGAATGCTGGCCTCCCAGACATGGCTTCCAAAACCATTCTTGCCCATCACAAGCAGCATAGCAGAACACATCCAACTTTAGTAAAACGTTATGCCTTTTAAGGTGGTGTTATGATTTCAGCCACCATATGGCTGACACTGCCGGGTTCCAGGGCCATGCATGTGCGTACAAGCCCTCAGGCTTGATCCACATGCGGCATGGTTGCATCATCTACGTTTGACACAGCTGCATGAGCCCTTGTGCGCATGCGTGAGCTCCGTCATCTCAATATGATATAACCACTTTATCCCCCTGTGCACATGTGCTAGGCAGCCCTTAAAAGCTGGTTGCACCATCTTCAGCCCTCTCTCTCTCTCTGCACACCGACCTTCACCAGGCCTGCACACACCCCCAATAAACTCCTAAGTGGGTTTGTTGGGTGTTCTGTGTTTCCTTCTCACTCGCACCAGGTAATTTCAGGTGGTCTACTAGGTTCTTTTCAGAACCACAGTAAGTGGCCACTCCAGTCTTCTACCCTGCAATGTGTCTCCTTTCAGCTTCTCTCCAATACTGTGGGAAAAATCCAAACCCACAGCAAGAAAGTTACAACTAAAAATCAAACATTGTTAAATGATATGGAAGTTCAATATATACTTTATATTAATGTAAACAATCATGAAATGAATATTTTGGTTCTCTAAGTCAATACATTGCTAAAACTTAGCCCAGATTGACCCTCTGATTTTGTTTATAGGTCACACTGGGCAGAACTCCTTTATGAGTCAGAGCCTTGTGATAGTCTCCTAACTGCAGGACCCAAGTGGACAAAGGAGACTGAACACTATTAGTTTCATGGCTTAGGCAAACATGAAACACACAGAAGTAATCAAAATTGAAGTTATGTGCCAGGCGGTGGTGGCGCACGCCTTTAATCCCAGCACTTGGGAGGCAGAGGCAGGCGGATCTCTATGAGTTCGAGACCAGCCTGGTCTACAAGAGCTAGTTCCAGGATAGGCTCCAAAACCACAGAGAAACCCTGTCTCGAAAAACCAAAAAAAAAAAAAAAAAATTGAAGTTATGTATTTCTACAAGATGAAATTAACCAAGCACAGAGGAGGAAGGAGTTCAGATACAATGATCTCATTTGCAGTGATATTCTCTTGGGATCCTTGAAGGCTGGTCTATTCTGATTTGAGGGTTGGAGGAGCTTTTCATGTCCTCAAATGCATGTTACTGCAACACAAACACCTAAGCACAGTCTAACAGGAGACAGCAAGACTCCACACAGCTCTACCTTGTTCACTGTTCCCTCCATTAAGCAGGAGTTCATCATTTTGCCGCTTCAATTCTGTTATATACTTAAAGGCTTGGTCCAGGATCATGTTCTTGCTCTGCAAAAGAAAATTAACCATTTAAACATTTCATTAACAGGTAAAATCTTTGGATTTAAAGGTTTAAAAAAGATTTAAATAAAGAACACTTTGAGAAATATAGGTATTAGCTCTTCTTTGAAATTCTGGTAGAATTCTGCACTGAAATCATCTGACCCTGAACACTCCTCCATTGCTGGTGGGAATGCAAACTTGTACAACCACTCTGGAAATCAGTATGGTAGTTTCTCAGAAAACTGGAATCAACCTACCTCAGGACCCAGCAATATACTCTTGGACATATACCCAAAAGATTCTCAATCATACTACAAGGACATTTGTTCATCTATGTTCATAGCAGCTTTATTTGTCATAGCCAGAACCTAGAAACAACCTAGATGCCTCTCAAGCGAAGAATGGATAAGGAAAATGAGGCACATTTACACATTAGAGTACTACTCTGCAATAAAAAACAATGACACCTTAAAATTTGCATGCAAATGGGTGAAAATGGAATAAAAAAACATCCTGAATGAGATAACACAGACCAAGAAAGATGAACATGACATATACTCACTCATAAGTGGATACTAGCTGTAAAGCAAAGGATATTGAGCCTATCATGATCCTAGAGAAGCTAAGTAACAAGGTGAACCCTAAGAAAAACATACATAGATCCACCTGGAAAGTGGAAATAGTCAAGATTGCCTGACAAAATTGGATGCATGGGGGTGGGAGTAGAAGGGAGGGCAGAAGGGGAAAAGGAGGGGAGAAGAGGAGGGGGGAGAAGAACTTGAGGGAATGGAATAGTCGAGATGGAAGAAGGACAAAGATGAGAGCAAGGAAAAAGATATTTTGATTGAGATAGCCACTATGGAGCTAGCAAGAAACCTGGCACTAGAGAAATTCCCAGGAATACACAGGATTACCCCAGTTAAGACCCTAAGCAACAGAGGAGAGGGTGCGTGAACTGGCCTTGCCCTGTAGTCAAATTAATGAATATCTTAAATATTACCACAGATCCTTCATCCGGCAACTGATGGAAACAGAGGCAGAGACCCCAAAGTCCAGTTGAAAAATGGGAGGAGTGAGAATATGAGCAAAGCGGTCAAGACCATGGGTACACCCACTGAAACAGTTTACATGAGCCAACTCCAGCCAGACAGGGAAGGAAACAGCATAGATCCAAACTAGTTCCTCTGAATGTGGGTGACAGTTGTGTGGCTGGAGCAGACTGTGGGGACACTGGCAGTGGCACCAGGATTTATCCCTACTGCTTGTACTGGCTTTTTGGGAACCTATTCTCTTTGGATGGATACCTTGCTCAGCTTAGATATAGTAGGGAGGACCTTGAACCTTCCCAAAGCAATGTGCCTTACCCTCTTTAAGGAGTGGATGGGGAGTGGAGTGGGGAGGTAGGAGGGAGAAGTGGGAGGAGGGGAGGAGGTTGGTATGTAAAATGAAAAAAAGATAGTTTGTTTTATTTTTTAAAAAATAAATTAATTAAATTAAAAAAAAGATTTAAAAAAGTGTAAGATCTGTATCCCAGGAGAACAGAACAGGAAGTGTACTCGGACCTTCACATGAGTATGAACACGCACACACAAATACACCCACATACACATGTATGCCTGCAAACACAATACAAATAAAGTCAAAATGCTTGGTTCCTAAAATATGATACCTAAAGTTGTCCTCTGGCCTCCACATGCATGCATGCACGCACACACAAAATTAGGTGTAAAGATTTTGTAAGATACACAGGAAGCAATATAAAGGAAAATCAAAGAGACTAAGGAAGGATCTTGGTGATGGTAGTATGTGGAAGGTTTGTATGTACCACTTCTAATCTGTAATGTGATGGTATTTGGAGCTGAACTCTGAAAGGGCTCTACCTTCATGAATGGGATTAGCACCCTCACAAGAAGAAAGAGATGGTGAGATGGTTCAGCAGCTAAAGAACACTGACTGCTCTTGCAGATGAGCACCCTTATATGACTAGACAGTCTGGAAAGACGGCTTGGCAGTTAAGGTCACTCATTGTTCTTGCAGAAGATTTGGATTTTGCTGGAGGAGGTCGCTTGCTCTTTTACCCTGCAAACATATGTTTCATAGCAGGGTTTGTTTCCAAGAACCCACACAGGGGCTGACAACTGTCTCTAACTCCAGTTCCATTGGCTTCAATAGTCTTTCTGGGTTCTTCAGTGTCCTACACATAGACATAAATAATGATTAACTATTTTTTAAAAAATCAGTTTTTTAAAGTGTGGCAATCTTTCTTTTTTTACCATGTGCATACATAATTAGGACTAGATTTTTTTTATTTTTAAAGTTTTTTTTTATTAATTTTGTTTCTGTCTTTATGTGGGTTTATGCGCATGAACGCCCAAGGAGGACAGAGTTGTTGGATCCTGCTGGTCTGGAGTTGCAGGCATTTGTGAGATGCCTGACAGGGGTGCTGGGGATCAAACTGAGGTCCCATGCAAGAGTAGGTCCTACTTTTACCTGCTGAGCCATCTCTACAACCCAAGGATTGGAATCTTCATTTTGGACTCCTCAGCCTCCATAACAGTGAGGTTGAGTGTTTTTGTAAAGTCACTGATTTGTTACTCAAACAGGAGCCTGTACTAAGACACTGTTTTTTGGAATGGAAACTTTGGGAAGGCCTCTCTGGAAAGGACAAAGCATATGCTGAGGCTCTCTGGAGGAAGAAAAACCAAGTCATGGGTGTTGGGGATCTCCAGCTCAGGGCCCATTCCAAACCCTGCCCTCAGCACACAAGCAGCAGCTCCCTGGAGTTGCCCTCTCCAGACCCCTCCCAAAGAAAGCCCACCAAGGGTCAGTTCCTCCTCTGGGGCAGCCCAAGACCACGCATACAGGGTATTTAAGACTTGGTTGCCAGACCTACCAAGATTTTCTCTCCCACCTTTCTGAGAGTCACCCAAGAGTTGCTTTGCTCTGTTCATTAAACCTGGACTTATTAATTTGGCTTGATTGGCTTATTGCATTGGTGGAGGATACCTAATAATCAGGGATCCATACTTATCAATGGGGTCAAAAAGCAAAGGCACTTAGGCAAGGTTGACCTTGATTTATTTGTATTTTAATAAATAAAGTTTGCCTGAAGATCAGAATGCAAAGCTAAGCCACTAGAGGCCAGGGAGTGGTGACACACACCTTTAATTCCAGGGAGACAGAGGTGGCTGGATCTCGGTGCGGTCAAGGCTGCCCTGAGGACACAAAATCAATCCAGAAAAAGATCCAGGTGGTAGTGGCTCACACCTTTAATCCCAGTGTTTGAGAATCACACACCTTTAATCCCAGCAGTAAGGAGGTAGAGACAGGAGCAATATGGCTGGAATATAAAGGAATATAAAGGGGAAGAGACAGAACTCACTGAGTGTGGAGTCTGAGGTATGGTGGAGACACAGTACAGTCTGGGCAGTCTGAGGATCACCCCTTTGGTCTGAGGTGTAAAAGGTCTCTCTAGTGGCATACAGCTCTGCTTCTCTGATCTTTCAGCTTTAGCCCTGTATCTGTCTCTGGGTGTTTATTTTTCATGCTAGACTTATGTGTGAAGACAGGAATGGTTGATGAGGTATACTGTAAAGACTGAAGAAGGGGCCACAGAAAGTCTTCAAGACTGTGTCAAAGGTCAGATTTCAGATTGTTCTCTACAGCCTCAAGTGTCCTAAAGAATGGGTTGAGAAAGGGATATTGCTTGACTGAGTCTTGGTGCCATGCTCTTACTATATCCCATTTCTACACTTGTTTAAAGGCTAGATTTTTACATTAAAGCATGTTTTTATTCTTAGATATTTTGATGATTTATTTTATATTTCCAATTATATGTAGGAGAAAACGTTGTGTGCAGGTGCCTACAGAGTTCAGAAGAGGATACCGGATCCCTTGGAGATGGAGTCACAGGTGGTTGTGAGCTACTTGACATGAGTGCTGGGAACAGAACTTGAGTCTTCTCATCAGTGCTACAGTTGTAATAAACTTTAAGACTGAAAACATAATATGGGGGTTGGAAGATGGTTCAGCCACTAAAGCACTTGCCATGCAGGCATGACCACCTGAGTTCTGATCACCAGCATGGGGCATGGTAGATCCTGTCTGAAATCTTAGCACTGGGAGACAGAGACAGACAGATCTCTGGAAATCATTGGTTAGTCAGTTTAGGTGAGTCATTGAACTCTGGGTTCAGCGTGAGAGCAAATCTCAAAAAAGTAAGGTGGAAAGCAAACTAGGAAGACAGCTAACACTGACTGACCTATGGCTTCTACACGCAAGTGCATGTATACACACACACACACAAACACATAGACACACACATCACATAAAAATACACAGAGAACAAAAACATATGCATATGGCAAAAATGTAAAAAATATCTCTATGCCCTTGCTCTCCAGATCCTATCCCAGAAACAATCATTATTAAGTATGCATATCCTTCCAGAAATAATCTATGCCATTATGTTCTTTGAAAGCCCAGACAGGGCTGCTGGGGAGGTGGCTCAGTGGATAGCAGAGCTCTCTGTACAAACATGAGGACCTGTGTTTGGATCCCCAGCATCCATGTGTGTGTGCCTGCAACCCCATTGCTGAGGATGGGGAGCAGAGACTAAAAGATTGCTGGGGTTTGCTGATTGCCAGCCTTGACAAAAACAAAACAAACAAAATCTGAATAACAACAAAACAAACAAACAAGCTCCTGTGAGACAGGAGAGATCTCTCAGTGAGAGATCCTGTCTCAAAGGAATAAGGTGGAGCACAAAGGAGGACACCCAAGGGCCTCCTCTGGCCGGGCACCTGCGTATGTGTACACATCTCCACCTCCACTATCTTCACACACACACACACACACACACACACACAGAGAGAGAGAGAGAGAGAGAGAGAGAGAGAGAGAGAGAGAGAGAGAGAGAGAGATGCGATAAACATTGTGGTATACATTTTACTAAAGATATATCTTATAGGCATTTCCACATCACATTTGGGGACTAGCTGACTCTTTCTAACGACTGTATTCCTTTTATTTGCCAGTTTATAACTAAGAAATATTTCAGCTATCTACTGGCTACTTCTGGTTTCTTTCTTTTGACTAAGTATGTGGTCTTGAGTTACTAACTTCTACTCCAATCATAGTATTGATATTTCCCATCTTTTGTTGTTCTCTCATGTATCCATCACTGTGATTTAGAGGCTTGATTGAATAAGCTTCAGCTCTGGGTTCCTTTAATTGATTCACTACAGAGACCCAAGATGCACACCTAGGAATCTCTCAGAGAAAGAAAACCAGGCTACTTTTAAAAAGACAAATCAAAACAAAACAAAACAAAACTCAACCAAACAAGAACAACAACAAAACCCCCACATATTTATTAAAATTTAATCCACCCAGCAGGGATAAAAAGAAATTGAAGTGTCATGGAAGGCACTATGGAGGAACAAGCTGATCCAGCCTTAAATTCCCACAATGTCATCATGGAAAAGCATCCACCATCATCCTACTGGAGGAGGGTGAGGTACAAGGCTCTGTTGAGGGGCTCCAAGAGAGGCTTACTGAGTAGGGTCCAGCACCTCCCCACACCCACACATCCTGAACCAGTGGATAACTTTTCTTCCTGCTCTGATCACACAAGTATGTTTATTTTCTGTGAAATTTGAACTAGAAAATCTCAACCTCAGGGACAGCTGAAACACAACTAGCCAAGATAAAGATCCTAAGTCAACATGGGGCAAAGCAAAATACTGTGCATAGCTCTAGATTCTCCGGCCCTGCCTGGACATCTCCTAGAAGGCCAGTATCCTGATGTTAGGAACAAATCTCTAACACCCCCAGGCTGAGACTTAGAACGGTTGAATTTCAGTCCATTTGAGTGGGTGTGACCTGGTGTTGTGTCCGTCCCTCAAGTCAGACAGGCCTCCACGACCTCAGCGGGAAAGAAAGAGATGCTCTTGTGCAATCGCTTTGTGAGCCAGCTCGAGGCTCCTTTTCTATGCCAGAGACAGGACAACCAGGCACCAAGGCAAGCTCCCTGATTGCAGGCTGGGTCCACCTTATCCTATCCTCTGACTGGAGGGGGCTAGCTCAGGGTCGCACCCAGAAAGTCAGACTAGATCCATAATGAAAGAATTATGAGTGGGCACAGGTTTGGGTGCTGGTCACTGAATAAGCACCACACCTGAATAGACCTATACACCAGCCTCTTCCATGAGGGCAAACTTTTCTTCTGCAAGAAAAAAAAGGGGGAGCATGATGTTGGGAGGAGGTGGGAAAGGGAGTGGAGCTGGGAGGAATTGGGAAGGAGTTGAGGGTAAATATGATCAAAATAGATTGTACAATGAATGAAATTCTCAAATTAATAAAAATGCCACATCTTTAAAAGATGGAGAATGATAAAGGAAGACATCCATGTCCTCCTCTGGCCATCACATCGGGTGTGGTCAACACACACACACACACACACACACACACACACGCACGCACGCACATGTGCACAATCTCAAAAGTTTAAAAAGTATACAGAAACTAAGAAATGAAAAACTATCAGCCGGGCAGTGGTGGTGCACACCTTTAATCCCAGCACTTGGGAGGCAGAGGCAGGCGGATCTCTGTGAGTTCGAGACCAGCCTGGTCTACAAGAGCTAGTTCCAGGACAGGCTCCAAAGCCACAGAGAAACCCTGTCTCGAAAAACCAAAAAAAAAAAAAGAAAAACTATCAAAGGAAAAAGTTGAGAACAGCTGTCTATGAAAGCTGTGTTAAGGCTAGGAAGCAGGAAGAACATTGACATTGATTTTTTAATACTATTTACTATATACACATATTTATTTACATAGATTATTTAATTAAAATTAGTTTAAAAACTACTACAAGTTCTCAGATTCCAACTGCAAAGGAATACTATATAGTCACGAGGAGAGATGATCATATGAGAAAGCTATCTACAACTAAAAGCTCAGGATGACTCTGAGTGGAAATGATCAAGTCAGGTTCCAAAGTAGAATTGACACTCACTGATAATAAAGCCATATCCAGATGGATGTGCAATATTTTATTAGTGATCATAACTTGAAAGTGGGATGTCAATTTTTGTTTAGTTTTTCATGATTACATATTACCTGAATTATTTGTTTTGTACTCAATGAGTTTTATCTTCATTATTTTAAGAAATAAAAATTACCTTCATTAGAGAAAGGTATCATCCATTAAGTTGAGATTTACAATTAACTGGATTTAATAAGTCATGAAGAGACTAGATGTGAAGGAACCTGAGGCAAGAGAATATTGAATTCTGGGCTAGATAGCAATACCCGGGACATGTGTGGAGAGCATGAGGAATAAATCAAAAATTCCTAAAAGACTCTAGGTAAGAATTTTAAAAGCATAAAGAACATTGATGATCAGAAAGCAATGATAGAAAACATAGTAGATCATATCAATCTAATCATTGGCTACCTTAGACTACCTGGAAAATGAACAACAGTCTAGTAACCACATGGTATATCTGACCATGTAGAAAACTGTACTAGGAGATTATTAGAAACACAAGAAAAATTAAAGAATACAGATAAATGAAATGAATGAAAATAAAGCTATCAACTTAAAACCTCCCCTGGTCCTTGATAAATGACAGAGAACAACAATAATCATTCTAGAAACTAAAATAATTGAGAGCACTTTCTACAAACAAGTAGAGAAAAGAAATACAGTGGATAGCTACCTGTTTTGGGGGAGAGGAGAGGACTACCTATTTCAGAGGATGAGGGTACCTACCTGTTTCAGAGCAGGGGAACACGGGATCAGTTCTCCTATTCTGTTTATCCCAGCATTGATTTTCTTCTTTCTGTGCCTCTCCACTAGAAAGAGGAAAAACACATTATCAACCTTTATACTACTTGGTCAAAGTATCTAATTTCTCAGGGCAAAGGAACTGTCAGGAAAGAATATACAGAAGAGTCTGGGGGTCTGCAGCTCAGTGGACATGGAAAGAGAATTGAGCCCTGGGCCAAAAATCATTATTTACCCAAACAAGAAAGGTTGTGCATAAGCTTTCTAAGAATAAAATATTTTAAATCAAAATGATAAACATTGTAAAGAAAACCATAAATAATAACAACATTAAATTATAAAAAGGAATTATTATTATTAGGTCATCTTTCCATTATAATTAAAATAACTAGTAGAGATTTACTGATAAATTTATTTTTCAAATTCACTTTTATCTTGTTTCATGTATAATTTATTTATTTTAGAGCACGATTAATAAAAACTCATAGAGAGAAACTGGGGTTCAACTTGAAGATCCGAAAAGCAAAACAGCCAGCTACTGGCTCTTACTTGAACCTCAGTCTGAAATGATGATCCTGTCTCCAGGAATCTCAGAATGAGACTGTGTCTGAGAGCTGTCTCCTCCCGTTTTATAAGCCTCTCTAGGGCTGGGAGTAAAGGTGTGCAACACTGGGATTAAAGGCATGCACCGCCTGGTTTCTATGGAAAACTAGTGTGGCTACTGGGATTAAGTGTGTGTGTTACCACTCCCTGGTCTGTAAGGCTGACCACCAGGGCTGTTTTACTCTCTGATCTTCAGGCAAGCTTTATTTATTAAAATACAAATGAAATGCCACTACATGGGCACATGTGTGCGTGTATGTGTACAGCACATACATGAGGGTCAGATGGTGACTGGCTGGAGCCAGTTCTCTTTCCATCATGTCTGCTCCAGTTATCAAACTCAGGTTACCCTGCTCAGTGGCAAGCCACGTCACCTGCCGAGCTATATCACAACAGCCCAATAACCAAATTGAAAGAAACCACTAAGAAGTTACCAAAAAATTGTGTCTTTTGGGCAAATGAGACCTTTCTTTAAATTTTAAGATCCTTAAAACACCTAGTGTAGGATGACTAGGCCCTTTTGGAATAGAAGCAGCTGTTGGCTGTGTCTTAAAATATATCAGAAAAGGTACTGACTTGGTTTTCTAGAGTTTCTGGGACGCCCACTCTGGCCAGGTACAATCTTTTTCATCTAAGAAACAGAGTACAAGCTAGCTATAACATCAACTTAACATAGCCTAAGATCACCTTTTAAAAAAGATAATTTTAATGAAGAATTATCTAGACCAGGCTTTCTTGTGGTCTTATCTGTGAGGGGCTGTTTTAACTGCAAATTGATGTAGTAAAACGTAGTTCATTGTGGGGGACTCCATCCCCAGAATGATAGAAGAGAATGTCCTGAATTACGGTATAAGAAAGGAGAAAGGTAGTTAAAAGCAAACAAGAATGTATTGCTTCTTTGCTCTTGATCTTGAATGTATGTGACTAGCTGCTTGAGTTTCCCTTGGTGACTGACAATAACTTAGAACTTTAAGTCAAATAAATTTGTTCCTCCCCTATGCTGCTTTTGGTCAGGATATTTCATCGTGGCAACAGAAAGGAACTAGGACAACTTGTCAATTAACTACCAACATGTTCCAGACTGACACACTAAACTCTAAATAAGAGTACACAAGAATTCATACAAATAATTTCTATAAGACGCCGAAAGTAAAAACATGCCTAAGAGCTGGAGAGCTGGCTCAGCACTTGGGAGCATGTATTGCTCTGCCAGAGGACCACATCCAGTTTCTAGCACTCACATTAGATGGTTCACAATCACCTGTAACTCTAGCTCCTAGGGGATCCAAACCTCTGTGGGCACACACACGCGCGCGCGCGCACACACACACCTCTTGGCTATCTCTTAAAGTCTTCCTTTCTAATAACTGATGAGTAGGCTCTTAAGTGTGGTTTACTTTATTCATTTTCTAACAATAGTACTCATTGTTATATAAGAGTGGATTTCAAAGGTGATAAACTCATCCCACCAGTGTTCAATGCAGCTTTCTGGATAAACTCTCCCCAGGAATCTTTTCTGTATAGCTATAGTTACAGATAGAGATTAGCAGAAAGCAATTTTTATATTCTTTTTCTGAGTGCAGAATGCAGTCCCTGATTAAAAATAAAATGTTACAGAGTGTGTCAAAGTGAAAATGGACACACAATGAACATTTTACACTTCCCTGAGGATAGCCTGTACTTGTAACACTTGAGGTAATAGCACATTAATTTTATACATTTGTTTCTATAATAGAAATCTATACAACTTAGGATTTTCCACATGTAGCTGGTATAGCAGCACAAGCCTGTAATGAGGAGAAAGAGGCAGGTGGATCTCTGTGGGTTCGAAGTCAGCCTGGTCTACAGAGCCACTCTTATCTCACAAGGAAGATTGCCACATGCAAAGAGTCCAGGGCTCATCTCTTTCTTCCTCAGGGCGCTGCCCCTCTATAACCTTTTCCCAATGTCCTGAGTGAAAGCCTTCCAACATTGGCCCCCAAATAGTCTAATATCATAACCAATCCAAAGCAGGCTGCAAATCAGGTGTTACAGTCAGCTCTGTGAGGCTCTGGGAATATTTTGTCTTTATTGACAATAAAGGTGCCCTTTCTAAAATATAACAAATAATTTTTTGTTCACAACATAACAATGTATACTCAACCACGGCATAATTAATCCCAGCAGAGTTCCAGTTGCAGTACGCACCTGCATTGTGTGTCTCCCGGTTCTTCTTTCTGAAACACAAGCACACAGACAGGAACATGAAAACAATAAAAAAGAATATTTTCCTAACCATAAAAATAAATATTATGAAACTGTCTTTGTTGCAGCAATAAAGAACACCCAAAGAAAGGAAAGTTAGTTCATATTACGGCATAAAAACCACAATGCAGATACTTTCAAATAGATCCAATAGATAGCATTTCCGGAAGAAAGAGCGATTCTCTACTGATACCGGAAATCACATGCTAGAACAGAATCAATCACTGAAAGCCTTCACTTTTGAAAATGTTCCTTAACTGTGGCTGCGCCTGGAAGTGGCTGGGACTGCAGGCAGGAGTGAGTAGGAGACGGAACAACACTGCAGTGTAGCTTTGTGAGTCCCAGCAAGGGAGACGTGGTGGCAGCAGCACCTTCGGTGTCCCCTACATCCGGTCATCTTTCTCATCTGTGTATTCACATTTTCCAACTCTTACCTTTCCTTAAAAACTTCTACTAAAGACACTGACTTCCCCATTTTGCATAATTACTCAACGCATTAGCTTTCACTGATAGCTTTTCGGTAAGGGAAGAGAATACAGTAGTTTCAACCTTACTGAAAAACAGTGGCCATACAATTCTAAGCAGACATTGCCTAAAATGCTAGAAACTCAGGACAGGAGCTATAAGAAAATGAAAGGAATGCTGCGTATATTGTCATTAATGTTACAAACTAAATACAATCTAGATGTTTCGGGATACCAGTAAAAATGTCCTTAGGAAGCAAACATGTAACAAAAATTTGGTATAATTTTTAAAATTATATATATATATTTTATAACGCAACCATAGTTTTCCTTTCCTCCTCTCCTCCCAGTCCCTCCCCCCATCTACCTCCCCTCTGCTCACCCCATCGACTCCTGCGTCCTCCCATGGCTATCAACCAAACATGGCACATGATGTTGCAGTAAGATTAGGCACATCCCCTCATACCAAAGCTGGGCAAGGCAACCCAGTATGAGGAATAGGGTTCCAAAAGCTGGCAGAGTCAGAGACAGCTCCCACTCCCACCATTAGGAGTCCCACAGGAAGACCAAGCTACACAACTGTCACCCACATGCAGAGGGCCTAGGTCAGTCTGATGCAGCCTGCCTGGCTGTCAGTTCAGTCTCTGTGAGCCCCTATGGTTGCTGTTCGACTACTGGTGACCATCCTTACTTGTCAGACTGCTGAGAAAACAAGGACAGCTAAATTTTAGCCATGCATCTCCTTTAGTAAATCTATTTTACTGTCCATCCACACATATTTTGGAGATTAATCATTTTCTAGGCATCTAAATACAGGTTCACTAAGGGTTGATTAGCAAACTAGCAGCTAATTCTGTTTCTCCCCTGCCTACATGGTATAGTTTGGGGCTGTGGATACACACCTGTGCTGTTTTTTCGTTGGCGTCTCATGCTCTGTCATTTCTGGCATGGTGGCAGTAATAGGAACCTACAAAGAGATAAAGAGACAGATACACCAAGGCATTTAGTCATTCTAGAGTTTGGAGAAACCAAATGGCAATTTTGATTTTAATACCAAAAAGCTAAGCAAGCAAGCAAACAAACAAAACACTTGACCAGGAGTCATAGATTAAAAGGGTTTAAGAAAATAGGATACATGCTTGACATCCCAGTACTAGGAAGGTTGAGGCAGGAGGATCATGAGTTTAGGGCCAGCCTGAGCTGCATGGCAAGTGTCAGACTGTTGGGAGACTGTGGACCCTCAGACCCTGAATTTCCTATGACACCTTGCCTGCCAGAGTAAACAGCTTGTTTTCCTGTTCTTGCAGCTGCTCTGAGCGTGAGACCCTCATGAGTTCCTGATGGCAGGGGAGTGGTTTCTGGTGGACTTGCAGCTAAAAAATCCTGAGAGCTAGGGCATGGCTAAGGAGAGCCCTATATAAGCTGCCCTGGAACACAATAAAGGGGGCATTCTTGTTTCCAGAGTGACCCGTGTCTCTCTCTCTCTCTCTCTGTGTGTGTGTGTGTGTGTTTCAATCTCCAATCCCTTGCCCGACTCACGAGCCATCCCGTAGGACACGTAGTAACACTGAGGCCACTACATCAGACTAGCCCTGGCTTCACAGTGAGATCTCCCTGTTAAAGCTGGTAAAGTGCTTGGCCAGCATGAACTGTGAGAACACACTGCCAGATCACTCTCCAGAAACAACAGAGGACACTACTATAAGCAGCAGGTGCAAACAAACCATGGTGAGGCTTTTTAGCTTCCAAGTGCCAGCAGTCTCATGTTATCAATGGAGATTTCACTACAATGTGGGCGTGAAAGCTCTACCGATATTTAAAATATGGAGACAAGGCCTCACTATATAGTCGAGGGATGATCTCAAAACTTAGAATCTTCCTGTCTCACCTTCCTGATTGTTGGGTAGTTACACCACTACCCAGGTAAAAATGAAGTCCTACAGGGAAATGCATACATAAATGGAAAGAGACTGGAGGTGGAAATATTAACACAGGACGTGCAGGTATGCAACGTCAGCAATACTACTGTGATTTCTTTCAGTCGTCTCTGGTTTTTCCAGAGTTTGATTATGTAAATATTAATGCTTAACTCTCAGGAACTGGCAACCAACTTTCCGGAAGAGGCTGTCAAACTAGGGGGCCTGCTGGACTACAGGGGAGGGGGTACAAATACGACTCCCCCTTTTTCTTCTGGGAAGGGAAAGAAAGTACTAAGTACAGAGGTGAACTCAGAAGGCAGGAGTTTAAAACCTGACTGTGGCGCTTCCTAGCTTTTGGCTATGGGCCAACTGTTTGCTCCTTTGGAGCCTCAGGTGTTTTATCTGCATAATTGGGTTGTTTTGAGAAGGGAAAAAAGTAAGGCAGAAAGGCACAACACCTTGGGGCCTGGAAGCAATAAGCCTGCAGGAAATGTTAGCTCTGGGTATTTACAAGATATTTCACAACAAGCATTGGTCCTCCATCCCAAGACCCACACTGTAGAAAGAGGAACTGACTCCTGCAAGTTGTTTTGTGACCTCCACACACGTGTCAGAGACGTGCGCGCACACACACACCACAAAAAAAGAAGCATTATGATTTTTGTTTTCAAAAACAACTCATTTCAGCAGCCTGCTCCTGTCCTACCTTCTCCTTACAACCACTCACAGTGGATAACCACATAACAGCGGTGTGGGGCAGTCAGCACATAAGTACCCTAACAACCCACTTCCTTTCTCACCCAAGGGCTCGCAGAGTTTCTTCACTTTGGATTCCTAGCTTCCAAGTCCTCCTCTTTCTGGTTCAAATCTACCATCTTCTGCCAAAAGACGGCCTCTATAGGTTATGTTCTCTTCTTACTATAAGAAAGAAAGAACAATGAGTGTTTATAGGCACCAGTTAGGCAGGAGGTGAAGCTGGCAACTAATGGCATGCAGGCACGTTTGAGAGGGACACAGGGTGATCCTCACGGCTCCCCACCAATGGAGGACATGTGAATGAATTCCTCTCAAAAGCCTTTTTCCAATGGATAATCCATGTTCTACCCTAAAAACAGTGGGTCTTACAGACAGGGAGGGCATGTGGACATGCTCTCTTCTATTCTGTTTGCTCATGGTCTCTTGGACCCTCATTACCCATCTCTAAAGACCTCCATGTTATGTCTAATATTAAGACTAGCCCTCAATTCTACAATTAACTTTCCAGTTCCTATTTCCCTTAAGTAAAATTTTATTTCTTCTCTACATGTGCACGTGTGTGTGTGAGCACATGTGAGTGTGCAAATGTGCATGCGTGAGGACATCCTGGTGTCCAGTTGTCTTGATTGCCCTCTACTTTATTCTTTTTGAGGCAGTGAATCTAAGCTGAACTCAGCTTGCTGTCAACATGGCTAGTCTCCTTAGGCAGTTTGTTCTGGGGATCTTGTCTCTACCTCCAGAGGCCAGAATTAGAGGTGAGCCACTACCTGATATTTGTGGGGTTTGGAGCTCCAAACTCTGGTCCTCTTGGCTCCCACAGCAAGTGCATTAAGTGCTAAGCCATCTCCCCGCCCCGTCCTGTTTTGTAGGAGTGACTGAAAACTTGATCTGAGGTAGGAAGACAGGCTGAAGGCCTGTGCACTGTGTATGCAACAACACACTATACAGCTTCAATCAGACTGGCAGGCGAGGAGCTGTAGGAGGGTCTAGGATCCTAAATCTTCTCTGATGACCTCCCTTTCTCCTTTCCTTTCTTCTCTTTCTCTATGCTTAGAATGTCTGAGAAACTTAACTCTGTTTTAGGGTAATGTTTCCTAGGCATTGCTAATAGGAATTATTGAGGGTACCAGTGCTTTCTATCTGTGAGTTTCAAGTCTTTGAGTCTATAGGTGAGAGACATCATGTGGGATTTATGTTTCTGAGCCTAGCTTTACCATACTTAAAATGTTTTACAGTTCCATTCATTTCCAGGGCATTTCATATCTTCATTTTTCTTTACAACTGAGTAAAATTCATGTGTGTGTGTGTGTGTGTGTGTGTGCATGTGTATTACAGTAACCATTCATCTGTTCATGGACATCTAGGTTGATTCTGTTTCCTTACTATTGTGAAGATAGCAACAATAAACATGAATGAGCAAGTGTATCTATAATAATAGCATATATAATCTTTTGGGTTTATGCCCAGGAATAGTATATACCAAGAATGGGTCATACATATATGGAAACTCTTCTAGTTTTTTTCTTGTATGTTAGTGTGTGCATATTCATGTACTTGTGTGTGCAGTGTACACATGAGTGTGTTGGTGCACCCACCTGTGGAGGCCACAGAAGGACACTGCTTTCCATTTGATTGCCCCCTTTCATAGCTTTCTATTTTGTCTTCTTGCTCTAGCTAAGACTTTGAAAACTGTATTAAATAAGAGTGAAGAAAGTGGACACTTTCTTACTGTTCCTGATTTTAATGGAAATGCTATTCAGGGGAGGGTGTTATTGTAGCCACTATGGAAATCAATGTGGAGGCGTCTCAAAAGACTTCAAATTAGAGCCGGGGAAGTGACTCGGCGGGCAAGCAGAAGCAGCTAAGCTGATTCTCAGCACCCATAAAAAAGCTGGGAGAGAAGCACAAGCATGCAATCCCAATCTGGATGGACGGAGACAGCTAGATCCCACAGGCTCAAGGGTCAAAGTCCAAGTTAAACAACAGTTCCAGGTTCAGTGAGAGACTTTATATTAAAAGAATTAAAATAAGAGCTGGGCATGGTGGTACACACCTTTAATCCTTGCACTCCAGAGGCAGAGGCAGGCAGATGTTACAAAGTAAGTTCCAGGACAGTGAGAGCTATTACAGAGAAACCTTGGCCGGGAAACAAAACAAAACAAAATTAAAATACGGTCAAGGATAACGGAGGAAGGTGCTCATGGTCAACCTCACATGTGCATGCACAGGTAAGTGTACATGTCCACACATGCACACACACATACACACATCAGACAACATATGTACACATGCACACAAAAAGATCTAAAAGGGATAAAGATTAGAAAGGAAGAAGTTAAATTATTCCTATTTGTAGATGACATGATTCTATACTTAAAAACCCCATGGAGTTCACACACACACACACAATCTGGATCTGACAACTAACTTCAGAAAAGCAGCAGAATACAAAATCTTTGGTATGGTATGTGATTACATGGATGTAATCACAGCACTGAGGGGGCTGAGGCAGGAGCACCATGAATTCCAGTTCAGCTGGAGTTACACAGTGAGCGCGTGTCAGAGTCAGAAGCGAGGGGCCAGAGGCTGATGCTGTGCTTTTCTCCCTGGCTCGCTCTTGTTTGTGAGACAGACACTGACTGACTAGCAGGGCCCAGGGTACTGCTGTCCCTTCCTCCTCAGTACTGGCATTACAGGCATGAGCCCCATGCCTGGCTTTTACATGGGTGGTGGTGATGCGAACTCAGGTCCTCAAGTACGCAAGGCAAGCACTTAACTGATGCAGCTATCTCCCCACCCTCCATAATTTACATTTCTGATGTTAAAAAGCAAGAATAAAGGACTACATTACCATAACTCGTCATCTACTTACCAATTAACCTACTAATGAAAACATGGCTTTTCTTCGCTTCTTGGCACTAGTGTTAAATAACTCAGGGCCTTAGACCACTTGAGTTACATACACAGCCCAAATGGTATTTTTAATACAATATTTATATGACTAAATAAACATACTCCTTAAAATAAAGTGCCATGAATTTTTAAAGATAAATGCTAAAATGTATATTAATAATCTATGAATTATTATATCTGTGTGGAAAGAAACAATTACTGGGAAAGCAGCCAAGCTCAGTGGCTCAAACACGGTGGTTCTCAGAACTCATGCATCTAATCACATGATCTAGGAGGTAAAATAAAACTCAAATTCCAAACATTTTAAATACACCATTCAGTGAGGTTTGACAGATGGACACACTTCTATGACCCAATCCTTATCAAACTATAGATATTATCACCAAAGTTCCTTCTTGGCTTTTCCTAGTCAACCCCTTCCCAGTTTAAAAAGTAATTACTGTACTGTTTCCTCCTCTGGATGTTATATAAATGTATTAGCTGAAATTCTCTTGTAGCAAGCTAACACTCAGCTTAATGTAAAAGTATACATTGCTTCTTTTATTTACTAAGGATGAACCTAAACCGTGCATGAACCTGCAACACTAGCTTTTTATCCATTTTTCTGTTGACGGATTGCCACTTTGTCCACTGAACGCCACAGGCACAAATTACAAACACTGTAAGGAAAGACAGCCAGCTGAGTGAGCACTTTGCGCTGGTTGATGGTATCTGGACAGTTTCCTAACTCGCAAACGACATATAAGTTGCGCAGGGGATTTTTTTCTCCTAAAATAAAGCTCAGGTATGCTCTGATTTGGGGAGGCTGCCTTTGCATAGCTTTGTCTAGCTTAGTGTTTGGACCCATCCCTTCTGCCTGCGAGGTGCCAGGATCTTGTCCTGTTGCTGCCCAAGGCAGGTTCCGCTCTCTGCATCACTGAAACATTGCAGGTTGTGAAATCCTGGATTTGCCTGTAGTTTTCTTTGGCCTCTCAGCACTTGCTGCCTTTGGTTACCGACTCTCATAAACTGGGTTCCCCGAAACAACTAATGAGTATGGAGTTTCTTTTCTAGGTAATAAAAGTGTTGTAAAACATTACTGTGACAATGATTATATGACACTGTGGACATACTAAACCACTGAAGTGGGCGCTGAGTGAAGGAGGTATGTATACAAATGACACCTCGATAATCTTTTTCTTTCCTCTCTCTCTCTCTCTCTCTCTCTCTCTCTCTCTCTCTCTCTCTCTCTCTCTCCTCATCTACCACAGGCTGCCAAACAAACCTACTATATAGCCCACCTGGTCTTGAACTGATGTTCCTGCCTCAGCCTCCAAAGTGCTAGGATTACAGGTATGAGCTAACACATCAGGCTAGAAAACTTAGAAAACAAAAGCATCAACCCAAAGCCATGTTAACACAGAAGCAATCTAATTTAGGATTTTTTTTTAACAACAAAATTTAAGTCACTTGCTTTACATGTAATTAAAATTTGAAACTGGAATCTAGTACTAACACAGTCTAAAAGTGAGACTGGGGGATGAACAAAGCCGAAGAGTCCAGTTTCAAGCTTACGACAAAGTCAGAGCGATCCAAATGGACGGCACTAACACACAGAGTACACACATGAATGAAACAGTTAGAAATATTCAAGGTAACCCTCTGCCATTGGGAAACACCTTGATGGGCCTCTTGTAGACCCCTATGCCAAATCCAATTCAGTCTAGAGGAAACGTCTTCCAATTAAAGAACCTAATGCCTATTGCAAGAAACCATACTGCTCTGGATAGTAGAACAGCTATGGAAGAGAGAACAAAAAATTTAGAAGAAACCATAAAGCAAATATTTTGGCAAACTTCTACAAATGATAAAAGACCAAAGTTGGGCTGGAGAGATGGCTCAGCGGTTGGGAGCACTGGCTGCTCTTCCAGAGGACCTGGGTTTGATTTCCAGCACCCACATGGTGACTCACAGCTGTCTATAACTCCAGTTCCAGGGAATCCAACACCCTCACACAGACACACATGCAGGCAAACACCAACGCACATAAAATAAATAAATCTTTAAAAATAAATAAATAAAAATAAAAGACCAAAGTTAAAAATACGAATAAACAACATTATAATTAAGGGTTTGGTAGACAAAGTGACAGATGTAACAATAATTGCACCAGAATCTTTAAGTCAAATTGGCCTCTTGAGGAGGTAAATGTTCAACTTTTATGGACTGGAATGTATAGGATCAGAAAAACGGAGAGGGGCCTAGAGAGATGGCTCAGTGGTAAAGCACTGACTGCTCTTCCAGAGGTCCTGAGTTCAATTTCCATCAACCACATGGTGGCTCACAACCATCTATAATGCGATCTGGTAACTTCTCTAGCCTTCGGACATACATGCAGGCAGAATATTGTCTATATAATTAAATAATTAAAAAAAGAACAGACAGGAAAATTAAAGCCATATATGGCTAACATAGCAATGAATTTATGGGGGTGTGATTTGTTACAGCAATGGAATACCCAGATTAACAGTCCTCCAGTCTTAGAAATAAACCACAAATTAACATATGTTTCTGGGAAAAATATTAAATTTTTTAGCTTTTTAAATTTTTTTTTTTTTTGGTTTTTTGAGACAGGGTTTCTCTGTGGTTTTGGAGCCTGTCCTGGAACTAGCTCTTGTAGACCAGGCTGGTCTCGAACTCACAGAGATCCGCCTGCCTCTGCGTCCCAAGTGCTGGGATTAAAGGCGTGCACCACCACCGCCCGGCCTCTTTTTAAATTTTTAAAATTTATATTACATACCGACCAGTTTCTGCTCCCTCCTTTCCTCCGGTTCCCTCCCCCAACCTCCTTTCATGAAAAAGCAAGATTTAAACAATACCTATCCACAAATCAAGCATTACAGAAAGTAGTAAAAGAAAAACTCCAGCCCAAGAAACTCAGTTACAACCACAAAAACACAGGCAAAAGATAATCTCACAACAGCAAAACCCAAAGAAGAGAAACACACACCACCACCATTACCAACCCCCCCCAGAAATAACAGGAATTAAGAATCACTGGACAATAGCATCTCTTAATATCAATGAATTCAATTCACCAGTACACAGACACTGATAACAGAATGGATATGAAAACAGGATTCATTCTTTTGCTGCATACATAAAACACACCTCAACTTCAAAGACAGACATTACCTCAGAGTAAAGCGTTGGGAGAAGATTTTCCAATCAAATGGACCTAAGAAGGAAGCGGTGTAGCTATCCTAGTATCTATCAAAATAGACTTCAAACTAAAACTAATCAAAAGAGATGGAGAAGGACATTTCATATTCATCAAAGGAAAAATCCATCAAGATGAAGTCTCAACTGTGAACATCTACGCCCCAAGTACAAGAGCACCCACATTTGTAAAAGAAATGTTCCTAAAGCTTAAATCACACATCAAACCCCCACATATCAATAATGAAAGACTTCAACACCCCACTCTCACCAATGGACAGGTCTGTCAGACAGAAACTTTAAATTTTCTATATTCTAATGAGAAAACAATAACAGCTGTGAACAGGCACTTGATATTAGAAAAAAAACTGCTGAATTAAATCAGTCTGTATACATTAAAGATGTGTTGACCTCAGAATGTAAACCAGGAAATGTGCTACACTGGGGATGAGGTCTTGCTTTTTATTTATTTATTTATCTTTTGTTTTTTGAGACAGGGTTTCTCTGTGGCCTTGGTGCTTGTCCTGGCACTCGTTCTATAGACCAGGCTGGCCTCGAACTCACAGAGATCCATCTGCCTTCCAAGTGCTGGGATTAAAGGTGTGTGCCAACACCACCCGGAAAGGTCTTGCTTTTGTTTCCACACTAGAAGAAAAGCTATAGATACCATCAAAATTGATGAAGATTAGATTTGAACAAGAGAGATAACTTGATTAGAAAAGACAATAGCTCATCCAAGAGTGTGATCATTCAATCTAAACTAATTTAAAAGACTAAGAAATGCTTTTCATTTGATCAGATATGACTTGTCAAAAGGGAAATTCCCCAAAGTTAGAGTTGGGGCAGGGTTTTGTTTTTGTCTTTTCAGGAAAATGAAGATATCTAACTAAGGAATCTGAAGATCACTGGACAAATGAGACATTTGAAGAAAAAGGACAAATCAACCAGAGAAAATGTCCCACGAAAAAGAGTAAATTGGCCTATTGGTAGATCACATCTCCAACAGGATAAAATTTCACAAATTTTCCCAAATGTTTGTTTCTGCTGTTCTTTACAGACATATAATACAAATGGTATTTTTGTAGTCCCAGTTCAATTAAAAATTAAATCTGGCTTTGGGGTTGGAGGATGACTCTCTCCTTCTCTAAACCCAAGCATGTTTGTTAAAGGAAAGTCTAAAATCTCTGTTTCATGTCATAAGAGCCACCTGATATGGGATAAAAGAAAAAACAAAATTATGGGACTATTCTATTGCCACTAACCTCATCATTCTTTGGTTTTATTTTTGACTCTTTATAAGCTTTTTAAGATATAAATATTAGCCGGGTGGTGGTGGCGCACGCCTTTAATCCCAGCACTCGGGAGGCAGAGGCAGGCAGATCTCTGTGAGTTTGAGACCAGCCTGGTCTACAAGAGCTAGTTCCAGGACAGGCTCTAAAAACCACAGAGAAACCCTGTCTCGAAAAACAAAAACAAACAAACAAAAAAAACCAAAAGATATAAATATTATCTCAAAATTTATAAAAATTAATATATTTATACTTTAAACTTTTTGTCATGATATTAATGGTCATATAGAGTACTAACTAATTCTAGAAAAAAAGCTTCATCTAGCTTCCTGTACATGATTTCGGGTTTGGGCCTCTATCAGGTAACTAATAATTAAGATTTTGTATTCTAGCCGGGCGGTGGTGGCGCACGCCTTTAATCCCAGCATTTGGGAGGCAGAGGCAGGCGGATCTCTGTGAGTTCGAGACCAGCCTGGTCTACAAGAGCTAGTTCCAGGACAGGCACCAAAGCTACACAGAAAAACCCTGTCTCGAAAAAACAAAACAAAACAAAACAAAACAAAAAAGATTTTGTATTCTAGATGTACATAACAAATTATGGTCCTTTAACCTGTCTGAGATCTGCTGCATATTACATTTAAAATACTTAAGTTTTCTACAATGAACCATGACCATGACTAACAGTGACCTTTGAGATCTCCAAAAGGAGAATGAAATCCCACGACAATGATTCCACCTGGATTGTGGTAATGTCACTAAGCTGACCAACACCACCCAAAGAATGGCTTTGGACTACAAACTGCTCAGGACAATTTCAGGGTGCACAGCTGAGATGATCCAGCCTAATAGATTACTCCACCCAGGACTTAAGCCCTTCACTTTCGCATCACCCAGAGCCTGGACAACAAATGCTAAAGCTAGCTCTCCCAGGACTTGACAATTAACCCCCTTTTTTCAGAGTCTGCTAAGGATGCCATCACCCCAGACAACAGGAAGTAATTTTAAGGGTGTGGGTTTAGGGGGATGAACTACAAGTTGTTACTGGTAATGGTCAGGAAAAATGCTGAACAAAGGAGATTAGATTCAGGGATCTTGTTCTGAAAACAAAAAGGGGGACACAGAAATGACAGGATAAAAGGGTAGATTACTGAATCTAATTTAAACCAAAAGAACAACTACTAGTCTTAAATATTTTACATTGGTATGGATTTTTTTATATTGATACAAATTTGAGGTTATTTTTGTTATGCTGTATGTGTTTCTACTCTTGCTTGAGATATTTTTGTATATTGATAAACATTTAAGGTTTTTTTTTGTTAGAACCTACTGTACATACATATCTACTCTTGTTGAAGGTATTGTACCTATACAGCTAATTTAACAATGCAATGCAAATTTCTAGTCCTTGAAAGTTATTATAAACTATTTAGGATAATAAAGAAATACAGGTCAATAGTCACCTATCACAATCAAATGTATAGTCATGTTAGCTAAGTTTTCAAGGTCAAATAGATATATTTTTGATAGACAGGTCATCTTCAAACACTTCAGAGATCTACAGATTATGGCATTTAAGATATTTCAATAACATAAGTTTTTTTTTTTTTATGAATATGAGACATGTCTGCTTCTGGCAGTACCAGTCTACTTTAGAGAAGATGATAGGCAACAAAAAAAGTCCATTGGAGTTTTCTTTCTTTGTTGCAAACATCTACTGGGCAAGAAAGTGTCCTTGCCTTGACTTCTGACAATATGATGTCTAAATTGGACAAGCAGGACACAAAAGAAAGTGACTGCCAAACTTTGCCAAGACAAGGATGGACAGTCCTTTAAAAACTCTGTTTCATGGAAAGTCTGTCAGATATTATAGGCCTGTAGGCTAAAGATGGTTACAGAGGAACCTTGGGTGACTTTACAGGCAGTCAACTGTTTCTGCCATGTCTTAATGTGGAAGTTATTTGCTCTGCACTTCCTGTTCACTC
Source organism: Chionomys nivalis (assembly GCF_950005125.1). Taxonomy (NCBI): domain Eukaryota; kingdom Metazoa; phylum Chordata; class Mammalia; order Rodentia; family Cricetidae; genus Chionomys; species Chionomys nivalis. Next base: position 46,589,468 of record NC_080088.1, on the reverse strand, counting down.
ATGTAATATTTGCTTCTTGGGTCTCTGGTGGAGCTGAAGACTAGATACTTATAGTTTTCCTTGTAACCAAATTCAGAAAAGAAACTCACAAAAGAGGTATGAAGTTTATAAGGTTGGGAATCACAAAAAGATAGTTTGAGGTCAGTAATGGAAGTTTGGATATTAAGTGAATTAGGTACAAAACTTTGGACTCAGCAAGATAGCGTAGATAATGAAATATCTACTCTGAATTTGCCAAATGCAAATGGACTGGACCTTGTTAATGTAATTCTTGTCTGTATTTATTTGTATATAGATACTGTACTTACTGTATATAGTTTTACTATTTTATTTAGACAAAAAAGGAGAGATGTTGTGTGGTATTTTGATTGTGTTCTGACAAATAAAACTTGCTTTGAGTCAGAGGACAGAGGTAGCCATTAGAAGACCAAAATTAATCATAGAGTTTAGAGGACTGTAGACAGATAAGAGACAGGAACTAGTAAGGTGGGGCTGAGATAGGCACTCAGTCATTTCAGAGGAAGGAATGGAAGAGGTAGAAGGCAACTGGTGGCTGCATTCTTACCCTAATATCTGAGTCCCAATTTTTATTGATAAAGAATAATTAGATAAATACTTCACAGGTCTACCCTGTCCAAAAATCAAAAGGAGAGAAGAAGGAGGAGGAGGAGGAGGAGGAAGAAGGAGGAGGAAGGAGGAGGAGGAGGAGGAGGAGGAGGAGGAGAAGAAGAAGAAGAAGAAGAAGAAGAAGAAGAAGAAGAAGAAGAAGAAGAAGAAGAAGAAGAAGAAGACGACGACGACAAGGAGGAGGAGGAGGAGGAGGAGGAGGAGGAGGAGGAGGAGAGAGAGAGAGAGAGAGAGAGAGAGAGAGAGAGAGAGAGAGAGAGAGAGAGGTGAAGGTGCCTGAGTTCTGAATTAGATCCCCAGGACCCACCTGATGGAAGGAGAAACTGGCCTGTCTCCCACAAGCTGTCCTCTGATATCTACCATGGCAGCAGAGTACCCTCCCAAAAGAAACAAATGTAAATAATTAATAGAAAGGGCTGGACAGTGGTCATACACACTATTAATCCCAGCACTCGGGAGGCAGAGACAGATGAATCTCTGTGAGTTTGAATCCAGCTTGGTCTATAAAGAGAATTCTAGGACAGTCAGGACTACACAGAGAAATCCTGCCTTGAAGAAAAAAAATAAACCAAATTTAAATAAGTAAATAAATAAAAGAAAGGAAAGCAGGGGAAGGGGGTAAGGAAAGAGAAGGAGGAAGGACAGTAGAGGGAAGGAAAGGGAAGGGAAAGTGAGCCTGCTGTGGTCACACATGCCTGCTAACCAACACTAGAGAGTGAGACAGGAGCACTACTGTAGGTTTGAGGCCAGGCTGGCTAGTGTGCATACAAGAAAACACAGGAAAAGCCGGGCGGTGGTGGCGCACGCCTTTAATCCCAGCACTTGGGAGGCAGAGGCAGGCGGATCTCTGTGAGTTCGAGACCAGCCTGGTCTACAGAGCGAGTTCCAGGACAGGCTCCAAAGCCACAGAGAAACCCTGTCTCGAAAAAAACAAACAAACAAACAAACAAAAAAAAAAGAAAACACAGGAAAAAAAACACAACTCCCAAAATGGTTCCGAGCCATTACCACTGTATTCACTAATACAACTGCTATCATGTATCCTCGACTTATCCTTCACCCACGTCAGTGAGTGATCCCTACAGTGCCATGAAAACAGCCTCTGATGTCAGACTCAGCATCAAATCTCAAGGCTGACATTTGCCATTTAGTTTAGCGGCAAGCACTCATCACTTCTAAGAACCCCCTGCTTGAAGTCAGGAGACCCTCGGCAATCCCCAGAAGACAATAGTGACTGTACAGGTGCAGTTAGCAGGCCAGCAACACAGCTACTTCATAGCAGGAGCTTAGCAAGTTAGCTAACTTTTTCACCCCCAAACCCCCATGAAAAGACAGGTATGAGCTGCTCTGAGTCCCTGCACTGGGTAATGTTCTATGTCCATAAATCTTTCACTTCATTCTAATTCCCCAGAGCTAATTCCCAGTTCTCAGCTCTTCCCTCAGCAACAATTTATTGCTTCCTTTATATTCAAACTTTTGCTTCTAAAATGTAAAGATTTTCTTCACATTCAACAAAAAAATCTGCTTCTTCTGTGTACCCTTCCACTTCATTTCACTCCACAGAACTTCCTCTCTCCTTCACTGCCAAATCCTTCCTGGCTCATGACTGTTTACTTTAGGACTGCTCAAGCCAATAGAAATACTCTCTTGGAGGCCAAGGACAAATTTCATCAAATCAAAGATCTTCCTGAAATTCCATCCCTTGTGTTGTCTTACTCTTTTCTCACTTAAGTATTTTTGTTTCTTAGTAGGAATCCTTGTCTCTTTCTCATTTGAGTTTCCATGTTCACTACTCTCTTTTATGTTTGTTTTCTTCCATAAAAGGTTCCTGATTTTTTTCTGGCTAAAACCATTATATTGTATGTTACATTATATTATATTATATGATATTATATTATATATACTATAGGTGTATATATAGTATATATACAAAGCTTCCTTTCAACTTTCATCTTGCTCTACATCTGCAGACAGGCAAAGCTCTAATTAGACCATTTAAAACAAATGAAGAAGCTTAATTGGAACATACTGCCTCACACTGTAAGACATAAATGGCTTCATTCAAAGCCTCTATTTTATCAACTAACCTGGCTTTAATCTCAAAACAAAAAAATAAATTCAGATCGCTTTACCAAGTGATGTCATCTTTATCCCATTTACTTTCCCTGTTCATTACCATGTTAGTTAGGGCCCTTTTTACATGTCTGGCTCTCAACCGTCTTCTTGCTCTTCATGGGTTTTATACCCATCCCAACATTCCACTGATCCTTCCTTCTAATTCACCAAACTCCATCATGTTTCTCATGCTCCAGAATTTACAGCAGCATCAGCCCCTATACACAGAGTTCCATATCCATGAATCCAACAATTCTTGAACCAAAAGTATTGGAAGAAATTTTTAGCTATACTGAATATACATACTGATTTTCACCCTTGTTATTTTTTTCTAAAGTAAAATACAATACTGGCCTGTATTGTAATATTTGGGACACTGAGGCAGGAACATAAAAAGTGCAAGGATAGTCCTAACATAGCAAGATCATGTCCACAAAATAAACCTCAAGAGAAATCACAGTATTAGTAGATATAGCCATGCACTGCATAATGATGGTTAGTTACATCCACATATTCAACAGTGGCTCCTAACACTGGAATGGAGCTGAAGATTTCTATTACCTCTTATTTTACTATGTTTGCACATGTTTATACATATAAGCACCACCATGTTATGATTGTCTATAATACTCATGACAATAATGTGGTAGATAGGTTTACAGCCTGGGAGAACAGAGCACAGCATGAGACTTACACATTTGGTCTTGTAAGAGTACACCATATGATGTCCACATAATAATAAAATTACCTTCATATACTCCTCAGACTGCATACCATCTTCATAATATATCTTTTTACAGCATTTAATTTATATAAAATGTTATAAATAATCTACAAATAATTTTAAGTATATAGGAGGATGTGCATAGGTTATGCAAACTTGAAAACACTATGCCATTGTGCATGAGACTTTGAAGATTTATTTAATTTCTTTAATCATGTGCATCTGTGGGGCAGGGTATGTACACCTGAGTGCAGGTGCTTCAGAAGACCTGAGGTGCCAGATTCCTAGAAATGGAGCTAAATATGGTTGTGATACACTGCACATGGGTGCTGGGAACCAAACTGGAGTCCACTGAAAGAACAATGTATACTCTTAACCACTGAGCCATCTGTCTAGCTCCCTAAATGATACTTAAATTTCTGTACCTGTGAAGGAACCCTAGAACAAATTCTACCTGAATACCAAAGAATAACTGACTCATGTCCAACCGCATCACATCTAAACTCTGGGTCCTGGCTCTCGGTCTCACCTACCCACATCTATCAGGTCCAACACAGAGGAGCAAGGGTGAATAGCTGATCCAGACATTTATTCTCCATCCTAACCAACTCAGATTTGCTCTTCCTGTTCTCCTTAATGGTAAGCTCATTTTTCCCTAAGTTCATGCTTTTCTCTCACTGAAATGACCTTTTTATCTTTTGTGGCTTGTCCAACTCCTACCAATCCTTCAAAATCCAAGGTAAGTCTGTTGTCCATGACAAAGTTTCCTAGTATTTCTAGCTAACACCAACCCTCTTCCTGTACTCTGGACTCTACAACTCTACTTGGTAACATCTTGGTTACTTGGTAACCTCTTACATCATTTCTTTTTTCTCTTTTTGATAATTTACTCTCCTTACCCTATTGGTGCTTTTCCATTCGAACATTTCCTTACTCATTTTTCTCCATTTGAAAGGCTTTGATGATTTCTTTTCCGGGCCTATCTCCTTTTCTCTGAGCTCCAGGCTTCTTGAAGAACTAACTCACACTTGCTCCCCTCTCCTCTTATTTTCATTTACTCTTCAGCTAGTGCTGACTTTCATTCCAAAAACTGCTTACAGCAAGTTCATCAAAGGCTCAACACTGCCAAGCACAGCCCATGTGTAAAATACCTGCAGCTCAAGCTGTCTGGTGGCATATCCTGTGCCTCCTTTGAAGAGCTTCTCCACTCCACTCTAGAACTCAGGAGGACTTCAAACATAGGCTGCCATCAGAAGTGTGGCACAGCACTAACAGCTAAGACTCCCTGCACGAGAAGGAACGCTGGCTGGGGCTGACTTAGCCCTGTGAGCATTTCCTAACCTTCCCAATCCATAAAGCTCTATTTTCTTACGTTAGTCCAAGTTAAATTCTGTTACTAATAATTAAAGAGGAATTAGTCCTGAATGTGGAGCAGAAATAGAAGTGTACCTCTCTTAGTCGTACCATCTTTTATTCTTTTCTCCCCATTCTCTGTGGCTTCTGCTGTTTATGAAATGGCAGCAGCTAATGTGAGAACTCTTTCACTAGGGATGGGAGGTAAAGCTGTCTAGAGCTCCAATCATCCACACAACAGGCAAAAGAGAACAATGAGTCTTTCCTAGATGATGATGGTGATGATGATGATGATTAATAATACCATAACTATTATAATATCACAGGTTAATTTGGCAAACAAATGCTGCAACGATACCCTTAATTATCTGATGTTCCCTAGGCCTCCCCAAATTTTCTTATAAGCTGAGCTCAGTATTTACTATTTCAGTATTCGCTTTAGCACCTACAGTGTTGCGCAAATGTAAGTACTCAATAAATACTTGATGAACTGAATTAAAAACACAGTATTAGCACATTAATAGGAGCAACTTATCATGCCCTACTGATCTAATTAAAAGATCTGGCCTTCTGAAATAGCAAAATTGTACCCACATGGAAAATTTAATGAGAAAAAGAAAAATTATCCAATTGAACAATTAACAGTTTTCCTATTAGCAAGAGTTTCACAAATATTTTATGGATAATAAGCTCAGAGAAAAATGCTCAAGGTGTATGTACATATGGAAGACTATACCTTTAAGGGGTCTTTATGAAAAATCTATAACTGAAGTTAAGACAATATGTAGTAGCAAAGTCAATTAATGTCAAATCAATCTTTTTTGTTTTGTTTTTCAAGACAGGGTTTCTTTGTGTGGCCTTGGCTGTTCCAGGACTAGCTCTGTAGACCAGGCTAGCCTCAAACTCTGAGATCTGCCTGACACTATATCCCAAATGCTGGATTAAAGGCATAGGCTACCAATGTCCAGAATCAACTAAATTTTTGTTAAAGATGTGTGTTTATACCCTTTGTATATAATAAAATACAGCAGTCAAATTTAACACACTTTTTAAAAATTTGTGTGTGTGTATGTAAATGACAAATTCATTCCTAGAGGGCACAGTTCCTATGGTTGCAATGTTCTAGCTCTGCCATATTGCACCTAGGAATACAATGCAGATAATGCCCTTGAACATAGAGGCCCTGAAAACTAGCAGTCAAATAAACAGATTACTTGTGGCAATTTGTTAAGTCCTAACACAGAAATAAACGCAAGTGGACTGGGGACACAAAAAAGAAAATAATCAACCTGCTGAAAAAAATTGGAAAATATAAGGGAAAAAAAAACCTGAAAGCAGGACATGGTGGAACACAACCATAATCCCAGCACTTGGAGTCAGAGGCAGGTAGATCTCAAGTACTTGAGACCAGCCTGGTCTACATAGGTAGTTCTGGGATAGCCAAGGCTACTTAAGATACACTGCCTTAAAAAAACAAAATGAAACAAAAACCAACCACTGACAACAACAAACCTTTGCATCCATACATGCCAGCAGTAACTGAATACCAGGAAAGACACCGCTAAGAGACAGCAGGAATGTCTCAAAACCATGGCTATAATGAGTCCAAGAGTGTCCTAAGCCACAAAAACAAAATGCCCCGTGCCATTGAATTGTAAAAGAAAGAAACAAGAATATACGTTAAATACACCTACACTATCAGTACAAAGGGAGTCTTGTAAACAACATGTAGTTTGAAAGTTCAAAGAGAGTTTATCATAAAAACAGGCCAAGATGTGGGAGCCATCTTTCCTAGATAAGTGTAGCTAGCACCCCTCATTAAAGACACCTCTCTTTACAGCAATGGAGTCTCTCTCTTTCTCTCTCTCTCTCTCTCTCTCTCTCTCTCTCTCACACACACACACACACAACAAAACACAAAACTGGACACAATGCAGAGAACAACAGATCAGAGGGAGCAAGCTCCAGCAGATACATCTACATCACAGCTCCTGCATTTGGTCCAGGGAACACTGTGGAAAAGGGGTGGGAAAGACTGTAAAACCCAGAAGACCAAGAAGTCTGCTGTGATATGTATGGTCTCTCCTGGAAATGGCTGCGTAAGCAAGCTCAGAACAATGGCAACATCAGTGGAATGGAGAAAAGTTCATCATGTTCCCATCCCTACAGGAAGAACTACAGGCTGCTGGGAGAAGAAGAATTAGCCTTATCCAGAGATGAAGCCACTTACTGGTTATTCAATGCAGAGTGATCAGACTTAAAACTATATAAACACCACCAACAAAAACACACAGAAGGTTGTATTTATATATACTGTGCACACACACACTTATATACACAACATATGTATGTAACAAGCAATAATAAAGAAAAAGAGGCTATCAACTTGAGATAGAGGACATGGGAGGGGTTTGAGGGAAGGTAGCTGGGAAGGGCTAGAGGGAGGAAAAGGAGAGGAAAAAGTGATAAAATTCTATTTCAGTTAAAAATAATAGCTAAGTGGTGGTGATGCACATCTTTAATCCCAGCACCTGGGAGGCAGAGGCAGGTGATTCTCTGTAAATTTGAGACCGTGTGGTCTACAGAGTGGTTTCAGGACACCCAGGGCAACACAGTGAAACCCTATCTCAAAAACAAAACAAAACAAAAAACACAACCAAACCAAACCAAACAAACCAACATTGAAAGAAATAAACAAAAATTAGGGTAGTCTCTCTGAAGACACTTCATAAAATGTATAATTAAAATTTTTAAATTTTTGTTGTTAGCCAGGCAGGCACCTTTAGTCCCAGCTCTGGGGAGGCAGAGGCAGGTAGATCTCAGAATTCAAGGCCAGTCTGGTCCACAGAGCCAGTTCCAGGACAGGCAGAGCCACACAGAGAAACCCTGTCTTGTAAAACAAAACAAAAAATTTGTTGTTTGCTTGGTAAAATGGCTTAGCAAGTACCTGCTGCCAAACCTGGCAATCTGAGTCCAGTCCCACACAGCAGAAAAAAGAAGTGACTCTCAAGTTATCCTCTGAACCACATACATACACATACATATATACATACATACATACATACTGTGGCAAAAACAAGCCTCTCTCACACACATGTAGGCACATTCTTTCTCTCTCCCACCCACCCTCCCTCCCTCCCTCCCTCCCTCCCTCCCTCCCTCCCTCCCTCCCTCCCTCCCTCCGTGTCTCTCTCAATAAATGTAATGACACACTAAAACTTCTGTTGGTGCCAAGTACGAAGGCACAGTAATCCCAACACCTGGGGATAAAGGCACAAGGACTGGTGCAAATTCAAGGTCAGCCTAGGAGCAAAAGGAGATCCTGTACCAACTATACCAACACACACATATATGTGCATGTATATACCAAAGATTACATTATTTAAGAGGTCTGTCACACAATTACTTAGACTCTATGCTGATAGGTAAGGGAATTACAAGTAGGGATTCATATCCTGAGAAACACCCATGTTAGCAACAGCAGGATCTAAATTGCATTATCTGTAGGAGTTAGGGGGTCCAAAGGTTCACACGGAAGGCTTTAAGGCAACAGTTGAATACACAACTGATGGTTTGCCATGGAAAGCCCTGGAATACAAGCACAACAGTCTGGAAATTGTACCAAGCTTAAGGTAATTTTCAGCCCTGGATGCTGAGCAGAATTGCCTGGAGAGTGTTAAGAAGTATACCCACAGCCTACCTCCCTCCAGGTCAAAGGTAACGGCTGTGAATTGAAACAGGGTGATTATAACAAACAGTCCAGTTTAGGAAGCACTGAGCTTGACCACAGGAAGGAACGATGTGAGATAACATTAAGGCCTGGGTTTAAAGGCTGTGGTTCTGAACTTGCTACCTGTGGAAACTTCTCTTCCAACCCGAGTTAAATAGTGTTTCCTTAGTGTTTCCTGCACAACCAGCTCACTGTAAAATCTGTGACTTTTTTTTTTAACTTCTGTGATGTTCCACAGAACACTAAGCTACAAAATAACTATTCTAAGTGGCCTTTACCACAAGGCAAGGAAATGTCCTACGTTTCACCCATGCCCAAACTTCACAAAACTACTTTTAAGTACACAGAGAATCTAAGTCATAGTATTTAGACTAGGTGCTCAACCTTTTGACATTGTGACACAACCTTGTCATTTACACAGTCACCCTAGGGAGCCACACGATCAGATTAAAAACAAAACAAAACAAACAAAAACAAAAAATCTAAGGTATTGAATAAGTTTTCAACTTTGTGTTGGGCCACATTAATGGTTATTCTGGGTTACACAGGCCTTTTGGTGAGACATGCTTGACACAGCTTTTGTTTACAACACTTGGTTTCAGAAAGTGAAATGATTACAATGTATCTTACTTATTTTGCAACAAATACTTTCAGTGTACTTCCCAAACAAATGGAAACACCGTATCTACACAGCAAATTAAGAGTCCTGGGGAAAGGAAAATGTCACTAGGGTGACTGTGGAGAGGGCAGAGATCGCAAAAAGCAAGGCAGGCTGGCCATGAGGAAAAGGTGCTGCAAAGTCCACTCACCATAGCTTCCTTAAGCAATCTGCCCACAGCTACCCGTAAAGTTAGCCAGAACTGTCCTGCATGCTAGCCAGAACTGTCCTGCATGTTACTTTACTCTATTTAGTGGGTAAAATGTTACTCGAACATTCGTTGGGATTTGGCAGTTAGTTTTATGTGATCTCTTATCTGCAGATGAGGTCAATAAAGAAAAAAAAAAAAGCCATGAGAGAACGCAATAGTCAAAGCGTCAGATCTCAGCAAGAGCCCAGAAAACTCATGCTTGTTCAGGAAATAGGAAATCAGAGGAGCTAGCCATTCGCTTGGACCAGGGCTGTTCAGAAGCAAAAAGATGAGCTTCTAAAAAGAAAACGCCAACCTAACTCTCCGACACAGGGGTGAAAGTTACAAAAGCAAGCAGCACGAGTTTGACGAGTGGGTCAGAAGGAAAGTCAGAAGACCAGGAAAGAGATGGAAGAGATGGCAAAAGGTGAAGGAGGCGGGCAAAGGCCACCTGGAGAGGACCTGGCAGCCCAGTTCTTTATGCACCCAAGACAGCATGGGGCCTCTGTCCGCTGGTGAGAACCGGGCCTGGCACCGAGGGTGCGGGCAGGCCAAGGTGAAGAAGGCGCTCACCCCGGGTCAGGTGGGCACTCTGGGGTCCCCGGGAGCCAGAGGCACTCAGCTTAGCCCTCACCTCCCGCGGCTTGGAGGGGGTGGGTGGAGCTGAGCCCGGGGCCGCCCCCCGGAGCCGCCCCCGCAGCCGGGGCCCAGGCTGTCAGCGCCCCCTCCCGCGGCCACTCACCCGCCGGGGACGCGCTCCGGGCCGCAGTGGCGGCGACCCCCGCCTGGGTCATGATCCCAGGAGCGGAAGGCAGCGGTGTCTGGCCGTCCAGGCGAGCCTCTGGGTCGGCAGCCGCCGCCTGCTTCTGCGGGGCTGGGGGAGCGCGGGCCCGGGCCCTCCTCTCCCCCCGCCCCCGCCGCCTCTCCTCGCGGCCACCGCCGCCGCAGCGAGCCCGAGCCCTCGAGGCCGGAGACCCGGCGGCAGCACGGCCTCAACTTTCCCAGCCCCCCTCCCCCCGCCCCTCCCGCCCCTCCCGCGGCCGCCGCTCCGCACGCGCACAGCCTAGCATGGATGCGCCGCGCGCCCGCCCCAGCCGACCGGCCTGCCAATCCAGTGCTGGGGAGGCTGCCGTCCCAGCCAATCGGCAGCCGGAATGCCGCTGCGCTCGGCTAGAGGGCGGGAGGAGGCGGAGGGAAAAGCTAGGAGGGAACAGGCCTCAGGCGGCCCAATGAACACGGCCGGGGGGCGGAGGTGTGCAAGTTGGGTTGAAAGAACAGGAAATATTCTTAAAGGTAGAGTGACGGGCAGAAAGGAAAGCCAGTAGGTGAATGAGAAAGAGGTAGGCCTGGTTCCTTAAAGGGGAAGCTTTGAGAAGCTAGAAGCGATGTTTTAAGAAACTTCCTTGCTTCCTGTTCTATACTGAGCTTTGGAATATGTCAGTGTGAGCTTACAAGTGGAAAAAGTGAAGAGGAGGAGGCACCCGAGGCTTTCGGAGATAGACGGGTCCCTTTAGCCTGTGGAGGATCAAGAAGGCGGGAAACGGTGGTGAATTCAGTTCTCTCCGGACTTCCCTTTTGGTGCAAGATCCTTTCAGCCCCAAGGCTGCCGGAATTTGTACTGCAGACTCGCAGACGTCCTTTATTTGCCAGAAAGCATGAAGGCCATTTTCAGAAATGACCGGGAGCCTCAGCTAAGGGAGGGAGTGTGTCTTTGGGAGATGGGGATTGCCTAAACTTAAGTTACTAGACACTTGTATCTAGAACCCGAGACCTCTTTCTTCTGAGCTGCGTTTGGAGCTCTTGAACCGTAGTCCCTAACTATCTTTTTCTAGTTTTGCTTCATTTCACAGGCCAGTCGGGTTGAGACAGGTGTCGGGTCCTCCACCTAGTGGTGGTGAAAGATTCATGAGCTCTTCACAAGATAGTCACATCTATGGCAAATACATAATGGAAGGAGACCTTGCTTTGTGAAAAAGGTAAATAACAAGTCCATTTTACTTTTACTACGCGTTTTGAAAATCTGTAATGAAATAGACCTTTAACGTTGCTTCAAAACCGGTGCTAATAAGCAGTCTGAATTTTGTTTTTTCACTTCCTTGTGACATCTAGGCCAGGGCAGTGAGTTTTAATTAGCTTTTGAATGGATTTGTCATTCCCAAGTTCAAGCAGCAGAGACCTTGTGACTCAGAGTCATAAGAGTAATACTAATAACACATCCATGAAACTGTAATGCTAATATATGTCCAGCTACATGATTTCCATCTTAGTAAGAATGTAAGGTTTAATGGGTGACAAATATCAAATCCAGGGTACACATAACTTCCTGAGCTACAATACATTCATTCTTAGTTAAAATCAAATGTCTTGTTTTTTTGTTGTTTGAGATAGGATCCCACTGTGTAGACTAGGCTGTCTTTGAACTCAGAGATCCAGCTACCTCTGCATCTTGAATATGAGTGCTGGAATTAAAAGGGTGCACCACTACATCCAGATGCAAAACAAAAGTTTTGATGATTCAGAAAACAAGATTTAAGAATTTTTAACTATTATTAATGCCATTCAGACATAATTTAAAAATAGAAAGTCAACCATTTACTGATAAAGGTCAGAATATCAACTTTTAATTTTAATCCTCATTTTCTAATTGAAGTCCAAATTCTAAACTGTTGAGTTGGTGAAGTGACTACTAGTAAAGGCACCACCTGCCGACAAGCCTGATGATCCGAGTTTAAGCTTCAGAATCTCCGCATGGCGGAAGGAGAGAACAGATTCCAAGTTGTCCTCTAACCAACTTCCATATATGGACTGTGCATGTGTGCACAAACACATATATAAATAAAATAGTTCAAATTTCAACTACAGATTTTTTTGATTAATTTTAGCCAACATTATTTAGCATGCAAGACTGAGAGGATGCCACATGAGGATGGCTGGTATGTGCTGAGTGTCTAGATTGCTAATAACATGCAGTAGTCATGTGGAACTGGCGTGTCGACAGGTCCAGTCCTTCACTGAACCTGGCTTTCACCCACTTACTTGAGGACCCTTTATGGTACAGAAAGATTAGCATGGTATATAATGGCTTGTTTGCTCCCTCAGATTCATATGGGTTCAAGAATGAACTTGAGCAGCAGCTCTGGCAGCTCAGATGTTCCCAAGGGTCAACCCCACCTACTACCTCCTTGCTCTGCCCAGAAATCATTAAATTTCTCTTTCCAGTGCTCCGCTGTTTGCCACTTGCACACATCCTGTTACCAGGACCACTGAGTCTTGACCTGCGGCCATGCATGTGTAATCATAGTCCAATTGCTGCACAGAATTGCATAGCTAGGTTTCATTTTATGGCTTTTGTTTGTAATCACTCATTAAACTTGATGTGGCTGTCTTGCTTTAGAGGCCTATCTTTTGCCTTCTGAATATAGTACATATGACTATTTTCGTGTTTTTTGGAAGAAATACCCAAGCTTTTCCAAGAGGCTGTAATTTTTAATTTGCATTCCCAACAGTATATGAAGGGTCCAGATAGTACACACCACGACTGAGCTGCGGTCGTTTCATAGCTTTTGAGACAGTATCACTAGACATTTCAGGACACAACTAAACTGGTGAACCTGCTACCTTAGCCTCCTTGGTGTTGGGATTACAGGCATTACAGATGTGCACCACTTTTTCTAACAACTAGTGGTGCTGAGCATATTCCCGTATCATTGTTTTTAGTGCGTTTTTTCAGACATTAGAGTTCATTTTAATGTCTGGAAGCATCTCAGATTTATGGAAGTTCTTTACATGATGGACTAATGTTTTCAACAATTGTGCAGCTTCGGTTTTGCATTTTATAAGAATTGCTTGTTTACTAACCTGTTTCATCCATATAACCATACTCTTGCCATCTTACTTATGAGGAAAGTCAGGGTCTGAGAAAGCAACCATTGTCTGTGTCCACACCTAGGTGGCCATACTAAAACAGCAAAGGCCACAATAGAGATGCCAACTCAATAGGCATTCCCCCATTGCAGTCCATCTTGATTTATTATGAATCTCAGTCTAATTATACCATTGCTGTGTCTGTTCTCCAAAAATAAAGAGGTGAGATCTGAATGTTATCCTGTTAAGTTCTTGATGCAATTGAAACAGAAGCCTTTTCATTTAGAAACCCTTTGTGCTTTCTGAATTTGATCTTGAAATAACCTTATAAGTCTTATGTTGGTCTCTCTCCCATTCACACACAATGTATGGGTGTGAATTTCTAATTAAAAGCAAACCCACTACCCTGTTCTGTCCCCTTCAGCTTTTCCTCAGTCTCAAGGTGTGCACCACACTACCTGTTGGGCTGTCTTGTATAAATGTCTTTAAAAGCACAGCAATGCCCTGCATTGGTACTTTCCTTTAATTCCAGTACTTGGGAAGGATGCAGGTGAATCGGAGTTCAAAGCCAGAAAATACTGTCATTTAAATCCATCTTACACGGGCGGTGGTGGCGCAAGCCTTTAATCCCAGCACTCGGGAGGCAGAGGCAGGCGGATCTCTGTGAGTTCGAGGCCAGCCTGGTCTAGAAGAGCTAGTTCCAGGACAGGAACCAAAAAGCTACGGAGAAACCCTGTCTCGAAAATCCAAAAAAACAAACAAACAAACAAATATTTTTGGCCGGGTGGTGGCGGCGCACGCCTTTAATCCCAGCACTTGGGAGGCAGAGGCAGGCGGATCTCTGTGAGTTCGAGACCAGCCTGGTCTACAAGAGCTAGTTCCAGGACAGGCTCCAAAACCACAGAGAAACCCTGTCTCGAAAAAAACCAAAAAAAAAAAAAAAAAAAAAAATCCATCTTACAGATTATTTCTGGATCATGCCTGTGGTGCCATACATTAAAAAACACCTTTAATACCAGCAGAGGCACAGGTGTGTGAGTTCAAGACCATTCTGATTTACAAAATGAGTTCTGGGACAGGTAGGGCTAGGAGAGAAACCCTGACTCAAAAAAACCAGAACTTTATACAAGGTCATATAGACTCTTGTCTTCTATATCCAAAGAACATTTTAACAATTTATTCTCTTATAAGAAATGTATGTGCATTGCCATCCAGGTATCAGATTCTCTAGAACTAGATTTACAGTTGTGAGCTGCCATGTGGGTGCTGGGAATTGAACCTGGGTCCTCTGGAAGAGCAGGCAGTGCCTAAACCAGTCTTCTCGCCACCTCATTTTTAAGTGTCTGTGTGCTCCTGGAGTTCTGCCACAACCTCTACACTGGCTCTTTCCTTCTGATGACTTTTTTCAGTTATCCAGGTTAGTATTGCTCAGCTGTGAGTAGCTAGGACTAGAGGATTGAGCACCCTTTTTATTTGTTTATTGTATATTGTGAAGACACCATTTTCCCTATGTGATTGTTGAGATGGTCTTTCATGTGCCTTGACAAAGAGATTGACTATGCAAGTACAGATATATTTATATACTCAGCTCTGTAGCACTGCCTGGTTTATGTTGACAATGACACCACTAACTTTACTCAACTTTGTAAGATGTGAACTTGAAGTAGTGAAATCTTCCAAAACACAGTACCAGCATTTTGTTCAATCATTATCACTTGCAAATTAAAACTGATTTTACTTTCCAAATGGCATGCTTAAAGCTTTTAATCATTGGTCTATGACATAGTATACAAGTGCTGAAGCAGCTTTCACCTTCTTGCCAATCTTACATATTAAAAGACAGACAAGATCTCATGAATAAGCATAGTAGCTGCAGACTCTAACAGCTTTTCAGGCTGTCTTTTTAATTCCTGTATCATTCAAAAGTCCCATCATGATAGTTAGCAGAGTCAATGTTGCTCTCCGGATGTACCTATGAGGGAGGGAAGACTTACCCAGAATGTGATACTACCTATGAGGCAGGGTCCCTAGTTGCGCGCAGGGGGGGGGGGGGACAGAAGAAATTAAAAGGGAAAGCAAGTAGAGCATCAGCCTCAGACCCCTACAGTTATACTTTCCCCATCATGATGCACTGTAGACTGAAATCTTTCCAATTTTTGAGGAAAAAAAACCAAAAAACCCTTGTCTGTCAGGAGTAACTTAATACAGAAAACTGGTAATGGAATAGGGCTACTGTGAAAACACACCCACAGTATTTAGGCTTTTTGTTGTGTTGGAAGAATGGGAATTTGAGTTGAGGGCTAAAACTCCAGAATGCAGTAGAGTTTAACTGGAAATTCAGGTGACCATGGAGAAGGAACTGGTACTCTTTCCAGAATACTTTCGAAACCATTCATAATACATTCTAGTAGAGAAATCTGGCTGCAATCTCATGCCCAGAGAACTTCATGAGGCACAATTCAAAGCTATAGGCTATATGCTTGATAGTGGAACTTTCAAGATGGAACAGAATTCAGGCTGTGGTACAGGTATTGCTCACGGCTCTTGCTGTAATGTATAGTCAGGGAGCAGAAAGACATGAAAAATAACAAGTTGAAAGTGCCACACAGGGCAAAGTCAAACATCTATAATTGTTAAGAGAGTAGTGCCATTAAGAGAAAACTTCAGGCCCTTCTCCTGAACAAGAAGTGCTGTGTGCAAGAGCTCATCCAGCAAAGGGTCCATTTTTCAAAACTACAAATTCATCTTAAGGAAAAGACCTGGGAATCTGTCTAGAAAGTTTTCTCAGCATCAGTAGAGACCAATACAACTGTGAGACAAGAGCATCCGTATCTTGAGCTGTCAGCAGAGCCTGGCATCAGCATCTAAGTGGAGCTAACTTATAATTTAGGTGAAGATTTGTCATAGAAGCTTATGACAGTTCCATAAGGCCACTGAGGATAAGCAAAGTGTGGCAGGGTCAGATTCCTGAAATGAAGCTAGGAAGCTAGGAAAAATGAAGCATGAAGCCAGGAAAGTCAAGTCTAAAACCCAAGGATGTTAGAGATGCCAGGAAACAGAGTATTTGCTAATGAAAGCTGAAAAGATGGAAACAGACCAAGAGAAGAGGTTAGGTGTGCTCTAGTGAGACCTCCTTCATACATTAAGATAGAGCATGATGAATTGCACAAATTCATTTTCAATTCCTGGGACAGATTCTACATCATGTATCCTCTTCCATATATTGCCGATTAACTTTGCAGTGCTTTAAGGATTTTCATGCTTTTATTCATAACAACCTATAATTTCCTTGACCTTACTCTTGGCATTATAAAGAACGCCTCATAAAATAATTCAGGCAATCCTTCTAAGCTTTGAGTATGTAAAGCTGGTCTATATTTTAATATGTAAATATTAAAAATAATATATTTAATATATTCGTGTGTGTCCGTGGTGTTCGTGTGTGAAAGTCAAACAATACTCCGTGGAGTCAGTTGTTTCCAGATCTGGGCTCCTCTGGGGGTTGAACTCAGGTTGTAAGGCTTAAGAGCAAGCACCATTACCAAATGAGCCATCTTGTGACATTTCATTTTCACAAAACTTAAGCCACAACCCAAATGACCCTTTTTTATTTACACTATTGATCACTTTTCTTTAGGTCCAGTTTATTTCCTTGATATGATTTTACTTCCATATTAAAAGATGTCTGCTATACTTTCCTTGATTTAACTTCATGCTTGACACTAACCCCCATCCCACTTCTCAAGATATCGACTAATAAACTAGACTCAAGTATTTTGTATCAACATTCACCACCACATATTATACTTTAAGCACTATCTGTAACTGTACCCTAAAGTTTTTCTGTTAAATATAAATTTCTTGTGATTTATTAAAAAATATGTTACTTAGACTGCACATAATTCACAAGTATGTAGAAACTTGAAAAATGTGTTATCTGGGATCATGTAAATTTTTCTCAGGGGGAAAAAAAAAGGCCAGAGGCTGGGAAGAGAAGAGATGGCTCAACAGTTAAGAGCATTTACTCTTCTTGGAGAGGATTCAGGTCCAGTTCCTAGTACCCACATCAAACACTTTAGAACCACCTGTAATCTATCAAAAGTAACGTTAAAAAGGCAGAGGCAGAATTAGCAATTTTGAGGGTAGCCTAGGGGTGCCGTTTACAGATCAGTCTGACCCTAACATTGCAAGGCACTCAGTTCATTCCCTGGTACTGAAAAAGGAGAAATTCTTACTAGTGCTAGGTATCCCTAGGCCAGGGCCACACCCACTTTTCACAGTTTCAGTCACTGCCAGATCCCTTCTGGGTATATCCCATGACCAAATTCCATGACCTAAGTCAGTGTGCTACCATCACATTACAAAGTCACCACCAAGAAGTGATGGTAATTCAGTAATCATGCTTTAAATTTGGCCTAAGCTACACATTCATAAGCTGAGACCTTATGAACAGTACAGAAGGTGGGTTGGCTACTAGGTGGAATGTAGAAAGTTATACTTGTAGGACTTACCAGTGTTAAAAAAAATTAAGTCATTCTTGGGGTCAACTGTCATCTATTGAAAGTTATTTGTGATTGGACAACAAAATAATTATGATAGCTGGAAAGATCAGTAGTTAAGAGCATTACCATTATTATAGGAAACTGAGGTTTGAAGAAATAAAGAAAAATAAGCCACGTAAAAATGGAAAATTCACAGAGAGTCTGGATTCTTTGTATTATTGTGTTTTCTTTAAAATTTTTGACTGTAAAGGAGCTAAATGCAGAGAGACATTTCATTATATGGGCTGCCAAGCTAAACCAGAATATAAGGGTATTATGATTTCAGAATATGGGTCTAAGGATATGATGCTTTGGAGAGGGTCTTCTTTTGTTTTCACAGAGGATGAGACTCTGTGGATTGCGTCTATCCCGATATGGTATGATAGACCACGCCCTCCTGAAAGGTTGCTGTGAACACCTTCAGAAAATTACTTCATTCAACTGCCGACTGAGATGACCCTGACACACAGGTTACACCATGAAAGATCTGAATACAGCGCCCCCATTCAGCAAGAAGCAGTTTGGAGAGAAAAAACTGCGCCCATATTCCCAAATATTATTTATAAATATTCTTTTACATTTAAAGGGGGATATGATATAGATATGAATAATTTGCATTGGTGTGGATTTGAAGGTCAATTTTGTTATATGTATATGCATATTTCTAATCTTGATTAAGGTATTGTGATTGTATAGTTCATTAAAAAATGTAATGTATATAGGTTGTTAATGGATAATCATCGATAATTGTCAAGCTTTTAGTCATGTTAGATTTTCTAGATGTGCATAGATATATTTCAGCTAGATAGGCATTCTTCATATCTTTCAAAGACTGCAGAATATGGCATTTAAATGTTTTAATAATTTAGGGCTTTTCATGACAATGAGACACGTCTGCTTCTGGCAGCACCAGATACTTTAAGAGGAAGATGGGCATTGAAGAGGCTCCTTATGGAGTTTGATAGCCATTTGGGCAAGAAACTGCTCTTGCCTGGACTGATGCATAAACTGGACACAAAGAACCCGCAGAGAGAGGACTGCTGAACTTGCCTAAAGGTGAGATGGTCTTTCGGGGTTCCTGATTCATGAAAGAGTCTATGAGACATTCTGCAGGACACAGCAAAAAGTGACTGAACTGTCTTTGGAATTTTCCTGCTTCATGGAAATGTCTGCTGAAAACTATGGGCCTGTAGGCCGAAGATGGATGCCCCAACGGTACAAAAGAACTTTGGGTGACTGTCTAGGCAGCAAGATGTCTCTGTCATTTCTAGAGTTTGAAGTTTCTTTTTTCTTGTTTACTTAGGTAATATTGTATCCTTCTGGAGTCTTTGATGGAGTTGAAGAATGGTTAGTTATAGTTATAGTTTTCCTTAGTTATGATAAAAGATAAAATAGATATAAATATTGTAACTGTAATTCTTGCTTGATAACTGTTTTGTTATATGTAATTTTACTATGTTAAAGTTAAAGTCTTTCTTTTTTGTTTAAACAGAAAAAGGGGAAATGATGGAGATGGGTCTTGTATTAATCTGTTGCTTTCATTGATTAATTAATAAAGAAACTGCCTAGGTCCATTTATAGGCCAGCCCTTAGGTGGGTGGAGTAAACAGACAGAATGCTGGGAGAAAGAAGCCGAGTGAGGAGTCGCCATGATTCTCCCACTCCAGACAGACGCAGGTTAAGATCCTCCCTGGTAAGCCAGCTCGTGGGGCTACACAGAATATTAGAAATGGGTTAGATCAATATGTAAGAGCTAGCCAATAAGAGGCTGGAACTAATGGGCCAGGCAGTGATTAAAAGAATACAGTTTCCGTGTAATTATTTGGGGGCATAAGCTAGCCATGCGGGCGGCTGGGTGCCGGGGACGCAGCCCCGCCGCTCTTATTACAACACATATGGAACTGGATCCTCCTTATGACCTCATACGTGCTTGAGGAACAAACATGCACACACACAAGAGATGATACTGTGATTAGAATTTCTCCCTCAAATGGGGTCTATGTAACCCAATTTGGGATTAAGTTCAAACTCTTACTGCTTCAGTCTCTTCTCCTGATCCAAGAGGTAAAACACTGGGAGTCAGTCCTAATGAGTCTGGTCCCTACTAAATAACAAAATCCCACCAGATTTGAGCTAGTCTGCTACTTTTAAATTGTAGCCTGATTAAAGATAAAAATGGAATAAGCTACACCAGTCTAGAGAAACAAATTAGGTTTGATACAATCATAACCACAAAACATAGCTTCGATGCCTAAGTTCTGAATATTTTTCACTTTTCAATTATCAGCCTTTTAAATCTTATTAAAGCGTGTTTATATTGGATGCAATGTTAAAAAGTCAGTGTAAAGAATATTTCTCTCCATATTGCTTTATAACATTAAAGCAAACTCAAGATTGATGAGAACTTTTGTTCACTTTTGCAAAGGAAACCTTCAGCCAGCCAAGTTGATAGAAATAGGATCAAGAATTCAAATCGAGCCTCAGCTACATAGCAAGTTCAAGGTGAAACCTTGTCTCACAAACAGCTGTTTCCAAGGGTCCTTCACTTGTAATATGTTCTACTTACAACAGAACATTATAGGCCTAGAAAGATAGTGCAACAATTAGGAGTACTTGGCAATCACCCACAGGCACGAATCTTAGCACTCTGGAGGCAGAAGCAGGTGGATCTCTGTGAATTAAAGGCCAGTCTGGTCTACAAAGAGTTCCAGGATGGCCAGGGCTACAGAGAAACCTTAGCATTTTTTAAACTTACCTTTAGAGGCCATAGCCCTTACCTCATTGACCATTACTGTAGTGCAGAGCTTAAAAGGCAAGTGTTTATTAATAAACTCATAGAAATCATTTAAGGGAGACACAAGGAGAACCTGATAGTTTTCCTTAGTATAGACTGCTCAGATCTTTAGAAATAACTCCTGATGTTGCCAATGTTTCTCAGAGGAGCTAAATAGGCTCTAGAAGTTTGGTTGACAGAAACAAATTCTTTCAATCAGTATCTTGTTGTAAAGTTATAGCTATTTAACATGTTTAATTCATACTTAACTCATATCCTTGACTTGGTGAGGACAGTGAGTTCCTAACTGAAAGTATAAACAATTCCAAAATATTCTATCCAATAGTAACTCTTCCCAAATGTTAGATTTAAGTTTTCATCACAATACAACATACAAAGACCATAATTTTTAAAAAACCAACATTAGGCTTTGTTAAGTGGCAAGTGTCTCATATTAAATTTATGTTCCAAATGACTCCTAGCTCAGACTTAGTTTGAGGCTAGGCAGTCCACTCACATGAGAAACAGAGGCCTAAAAGCCATGTGAGATAAACTAGCTCCTCTGACCATTATCAGGCCTTCAAGAAAATTCAGGCCTTGATGATACTTGATGGTATTAAGATCTTATACCAGAACCAACTGGAGAAATCACACATTGCTTGATCGGGAAATTATGGGATCCAACAAATCTGTTGATTGAAACCGCTAAATTTTGGAGTGATGTGGTATCTAAGATGCAAAGATCATCCAATGTTTCTTGTGGAATAAGCCAAGTGCTAATTCTGACCATCTTGACTAGAAATATAAAATATTTGTTATATATATATAAAATTTAGAAGTATTAAACATGTTAATCAAATTAAAACACTTTTGATTAAAAAAAAAATCCCTAAACTCACCCATACACCACCAAGATGAACAGGAAGAAGTAAAGGGAAGGCAGTGCCCACAGCAAGTTTCATAATCTTGAATGCAAAGAGGAAAGGGGCACAAATACATACACTAGGGTGGGATGGTATGTACAGGAATGGGACAGACATGAAGCTGAGGTGTGGAACAGTGGAACTGCCCCACATTCTTTTGTTTCTGATAGTTTCCAGGCTGAAAATTCCCTCTCAGACAAGACTTAAAAAAGAGGGTCAGGGCCTCAGTTGGACACCCACCCCCCATAGCTGTTGTAGGCAGACTTGTTGGTCTGGGGCTTCTGTAGGTGGAGCTGGTCTGGCTACATTGCCATGTGTTGGTCAGTTTTTTATCAAGGTCTGAATTAGCATGCCCTGATTATACCTGGACTATTTTAATGAGTTTTAAATTGGGTCTTAAAAATATAAACAGTATGGGTCACAACTTATAGTTGCAGACTGTAACACCCAGCACAATGCACTTCATGACATTTATAGACAGATCACTACCAGAACATCACATAAGTTTATTTCAGATGTAACAGTAACGGTAAAATTGACAAGTTTAATTCTTAACTGCACCAAGTAAACGTAGCCACTTAAGTATCTTTAAAGATATCCCCTCCAAAAACTGAGGGAGGTTTTCAGTTCCACCACCACACACCATGCTTCCCAATAGTTCTCTTTTTGGAGGACTTTCAATTAATGAGTGACCTGCTTTGGAGACACTTAGGAACTCCTTTCCCCAGATGAAAATTAATCTTGACAAATTATATATTGCATAGATTTCTCTACAGTGTCTTTACTTTAGAACCTAAATTCAAATAGCATACAGAATAATTTTAACCTATTTACCCTACAGTAAAAACAATCTGTCATAAAAAAAATGATGGAGATAGCCTTTAATCTTCCAGTTAACAGAATTACTATTTTACCTCAAAAATTATTAGCACATATTAAAAACAAAGAAAAAAAACCCCAAAACAAATAAACCCAAACCAAAAACCACAAAGTCAACATGGGGTGTTACTTTAGTATTTCCCGACTCACAGGCATATGGACTAGTCCCAGTTTCTATTCTTCCACATCTTCCCCTTATGTAAGTGGATGGAATTATGTAATGCAACTTGGATACAGGACAATTGACCCTATACATACATTTAAAATTTAGGTTAAATCACTGACTAGAGTGGAAAAAGAAACAATAATAGGGAGCCTACACACTCAATTCAAACTTTATTATTTGTTCCTCCTCTTTAAATAACATGTACTTAATTGTTGTGAGGCAGCTATTCGGTATTCAATAACCACATTTAGGGATACATTCATAGGACTACTCAGATAGTCCAAGTGAAATGGTTATAGAAATAGAGGCAGTGTCATCTCAGAAAACTCTTTTATATATCAAAATCTATTTTGCTATCTGGAAGTTTACAAAATGGTTGACTTCTTCAAACTAATTATGCTCTCTATCATTTATGCCCTCTTCTCTTGGCAAGAGCAAGCTGAAGCTTATCCATGAAAGTAAAGGTGCTTAACACTAAACTTTTTTTCTGGGATTAGATTTGGACTGTCTAGGAAATCAATACCCAAGAAACAAGCGTGGTACTTCTACAATTTCATTACCCTATCCATCCATCCATCCATCCATCCATCCATCCATCCATCCATCCATCCATCCATCCATCCACCACACCCCGTATTTTTCTTGGCACTCAAGACTACTGAAGTCCACTTTATGTACTTTCACATTCTCAAATAAAAACTTAAAAAAGTGTTATAAAGTGTGCATAAGCATCTTGTGAGATAATTTTACGATTTAACCTAATTGGAAACAAGACTTCCTTACCATAATTTTCCTAAGAGGAAGTATTAAACTTCCTTTTAAAGTTAAATGAAAGGAAACATACACTCTACACTGTTCTAAAGTCTAATGAGACCATTTCTTGAGCCACTGATGACTATTGATAATCTAAGAAATGCCATGTATCTTTGAGATGAGGAAAAGTCTCCACATTACAATTCTCAACCCATCAGAGCCACTCTCAATGTGCCTGAAAATGATCTGGACTTAACCAAACCTGTCAGTTGGAGGTCACAGTGATATTTGTATTAACACTTTATACTTCTATTGTTTCAAGAATAGAAGGAATTTGTCTTGATTCCTCTTATTCCAAATCTTTAAACTCAACATTATAGGCACAGAGTGTAAGCAAATTTGGGATGTTCTTCAACAGATAAGCAATAGCATAACAATGTTATTTTCAAAAATACTGTCTAGGAATTCTTTCATATATTATCAATGCTCAATGGTCACACTTAGCAATCTGTATTAGTTGATATTAAATACACTTAAAGTGTTACAAGTCCATCTAAACTTTTTATGTAATTTTGTATGTCCAAGAGAAAACACTTGCTTCAGGTTTATTTAGGGGTATTGGCTTATAAGGACATAACTCCATTTATAAGGTTACACTATTATTGGGCTTACTGAAAAACAAGAGAAGAAAACCAGTTATAACAATTTTCTTTAGGTCAGTTAAAGGCCATATTTCTAGCTGGGATATTAAAACAGTTCATTTCACCAGCCCATACTCTACAAGTTAATGCCTCTAGTAACAAGATTAACAGCAGGAAGGAAGGAAAAAGTAAAAAAACCAAAACAAAACAAAGAACAAGCAACCCACTCATCAGCTAAGTAGCAGTTTAACTGAAATACTTTGATCAAAGTCTAGTACTACCTACACAAACTGCCCCACCAATCAGCAAATAGAGAGAAAAACTGCTTTTAAACCTAAATAAGCTTAGTATTTTCTCACAAGGATAACAATGGTCCAACTCCTGAGAGTGCTTGAAGGACGAAAGGTAGAGTGAAGGCAATGTCAGGGATTAGCATCCCAGATAGTCTTTAAAACTCAAAGTACCACAAATACACTAAGCTTGTCTATGAATTAGAGAACAAGATATTGCTGCTGCTTCTTTTTGTCTTTTGAAATAAACAATATTGTAGGCTCTGCCCTTCAATGTGAAAGCAGGATGTTAAAAAAAAATAGCTAAAAATTGAAATCATCTGACTCCCAATTTTGGGGACATCTTAACTGTGAAAGTATACAGACCTATCTTCTCCTGCCTTCAACCTAACCACCTCACAAAAATAAGAGAACTAAAACAATCCAAACATGATCATTTTTAAGAGTTCTTGAAAGTATTAAAAACTTTAAGAGGAGAGAAAGGAAGAATAACAAGGGAGGAAAGCTAAAGAAAAGGGGGAGGGGAAATCAATGGGTCTTTCTTTATTTGGCGACAAGCAAGTGCAAGAAAGTTCATTTGTAATTTGTTCAGTTGTCTGTCTTTTGTGTCTCTGCATTCTGACCAGATGGGACTTTGAGGTTTTTCTGAAGCACATGAGCATCTGCAGGTTCTATCCTCTTATAGTAGTTCTTCTTTGTCTCAATAATCTCAAAGCCAAACTTCCTGTAGAAGTCAATCGCTGACTCATTGCTGATCTGGACATGCCTGAGATACAGGGTATATATACACAGATACATATATAAGACAGTTTCATAAACTTCCAAGTTTTTTAAACCAGAGATAACTTCAAATTGGTCAGAGGTGGAATTTCACAGACATTTTGTACATTTTCTTTACAATGACCAATATTTAACAAAGGTTACTATTTTACACTTTTAAACTAATTTCCCCACTTGCAAGGCAGATGGCCAAGATTAGGAGGATCAGTGTTTATTCTTATACTTAACAAAGGTTAAACCATCACGAGTCTTCCAAAGGATCGGCATTCGGTTCCCAGCACTGCTATCAAGGAGCTCACAACCACCAGTAACTTCAGCTCCAGAGACTGTTGATGCCTCTAGCCTCCTTGGAGACCTGTAATCATCATGCACATGCCCCTCCCCACAAATATACACACTAAAAACAATTAACAAAAATACACTCCAGTCTCAATTGCCTAAATATATCTTCTTGAGCTTCTTTCATTACTCTTCAAACATAATATTCTGCATAATATGAAAACAATTCATTGTTGTGATTTCTGTTTTAGCTCTGCATGTTCGTAGGTTGGTTTTTTTTTTTTTCTTTAGTCAGGGTCTCTACCTGGCTGCTTGAAATTCACTATGTGTAGAGCAGGTTGGCCTCAAACCCAGGGGAATCCACCTGCCTCTGTCTCCTGAGCGCAAGCAAGCTCTAGGATTAAAGACATGAGCCACCATAACAAGTTGTCTTAGATCTTTATACTGTGGCATCCTGAGACTCTTGGTTTCACCATAGGGTCCCTTACATACAATTAAAACCAAATTATAACATAAATGATTCACCACAACAATTTTCTACCCACACTTCACCAACCTGGAATTAAAAATAAAGTTGAGCTCAATAAAAATCAATTAAAAAAATAATAAAAATTAAGTTGTCCTGAATGGAACATATACACCTTTCTTCAGCATTCCCTAAACAATACAACACAATAAAACTTCTGTAACATTTTCTTTTGTATAGGCACCCTTAAGTAAATTAGGTCAGTTTAAAGAACGTGGGAGGATAGGTCATCTGTAAATAGTATGCCCCCTCTATATGGATTTATGAACTTAAATAAATGTACTTTTTTTCTAAAATTTATTTTATCGGTGTGGTCACTTCTGTCTGCAATATGCCTGTGTACCACTTATTTATCAGAGGAGGGTACAGGATTCCCTGGAACTGGAGTTACAAATGGTTTTGAGACAGCATGTGGGTGCTAGTAATGGAACTAGGGTTGTCTGGAAGAACAGCCCTTTTATACGTCTATTGCTATCAAGGGACAAGCATACCTTCATCAAATATACAATGAGTGAGCAGATTTCAAAGTTTCTTGATAGAGATTTAAACAGATAATTTATAGACACTTAGATGAACATTAGGTACTTACAGATAGATGTTGTCAAAAGTGCCATCTTTCTCACAGATGTTTAGGACATGATTTAGCATTTTAGTTCCTATCAATAAGACAAAAACAAATAAGTAAATAAATAACTTTACAAGTTGACCTTGAAATTTGACATCTACTTTTCCCCCCACCCCCCCACCCTGCAAGACAGGATTTCCTCTGTATAGCCCTGGCTGTCCTCAAACTCACGAAGATTCAACCGTCTCTGCCCCCTACCCCCCAGAAAGTACTGGGATTAAAGGCATGTGCCACCACCTAGCTCTACTTTCCATCTTTACTAAGACCTGACACAGAACTAGAAGACAACTAGACATCCATACTTCCCCAAATTTTGTTCTCAGTGTGTAAATATGTTAAAAACCACTAGAGGACCTTCTCTCATATATATACATACACACAAATGAAACAATTCCAGACTGATAAACAAATCTATGGGCTTCCAAATGAATACTAAGCAATGGTTTTCATTTTACTTTTCACAATCCACTTCCCAGTTTCTTTTCCTTTTTTTGGGGGGGGGGGGGGTTGTTTTCTGAAACAGGGCTTCTCAGTTTAGTCCTGGCTGTCCTCACTCAATCACTCAAAGATCCAGCAGATTAAAGACACACTCCACCAACACCTGGCTTCCCAGTTTTCCTAAAATAGCAGAACAAAACACCATATAAGTTTACCTATTCCTAGTCTTCGGTAAGGCGCGAGGCATCCTAGTGTCATGATGTAAAGCCTCTTTTGATTCTGTGAATGATCCACCCTGCAGCACACCGCACCTACAGCTATATCATTGAAATATGCTGCCACAGAAATACAAAGATGTAAATTATAACATTTTATTTAACCAGCTCCTTAAAAAAAAAAGTTGTGTATAGGCATCAGATTTTAACCAACTACTCTCATGAGAGTATCAATGACCTCAAGATTGACATTGTCCGAGGAAGGTTAAGCTTTCTCTATAATAGTTAAATTGTGATAAACACACAGGCTCACAGTAAATAACAGAAAACATTTTGGAGCCAGGGAGTTGGCTCAGCAGAGAAAGGTATCTGCCAAGCCTGGAAAACTAAAGCTCAACTGTTGGAACTTACAACGTGGAAGGCTAGAACTCACTCCCTGAAGTTGTTCTCTTATGTCCAAACGTGGTCATGTAGTCTGTGTGCCTGCACATGCACACACTCACACTTTTTGTAAAGGACATTAAGTATTTGCTTTTAAAAGTCATATATTCAACACTGATCTTTCTCAAAAATCTGTAACATTTCATTTCAACTTCTCTTGCTTATAAAATTAAGGAGCCTGTATTAGTTGCTCTAGTATTAACAAACATAGTTTGAGAATTCAAATTTTAAAAAGGAGGAAAGACATACCAAGTTTTGCTAGCTCGCCAACCTCTAGCACATCCTTGTAGAATTTATCATTATAGCTGACTGGAAAGATGACCTGGTTCAATCTCTTCAACTGTTTAATATTGTGTGGTGTCACATCCCCCAATTCGATCCGGCTACTGGAACAAACCAAAATGTACTCAATAAAAGATAATTAACTTGATTCATTAAGATAATATTAAAAAGGTACCAGTCATTTTTGCATGACTGACAAATGCAACCCTTTCTTATTACTTTATATTCTTAAAACACTACCACTTATAAGCAAATTTTGTCGAAATGTTCAACCAAAATTCTACTTAGAGCTTTTCTACAAATATACACATTTAGGGACAAAAAAAGTACATACTAACCAAGAAGGCCAGAATATTATCCTTTAATAAATACTAAAACTGTTCTTCTAGTTTATAGTTTAAAAATGTAGATATAGCTAATATTGATAAACAGACTGATAATATTAACAAAGGGATAGGAAATGGTACTAAAGATGAGAATATAAATTCGTACACTATTTCTTGAGACAATCCAGCACTAAGCACTGAGAAACCTGCCCATCTCCTTTGCTTACGTAAGCAGAAAATAAGTCAATTGTGAAAAATTATTCGCATTTTATTTAATTATTCGCATTTTAATTATTGAGAACAGTGATCCAGTAACAATATCAGTGGTAAGTGATATTAAGGATTCATATTCCAGCACATCTCAGTTTCAACATGAGAATTTCAGAAAACAGAACAAGTACTTAGGGACTTCAAAAAATAAGGAATTAAAAGAGAGCTCAAGATTCATTGGTAATGAAACTGTTCTGCCTTGAAAAGTAGTCCACAACATAAATTTCTAATAGCTCAAATAACTTTTACTACATACTAAAAATAAATCTGTTGAGGCAAACCCTGCTAGAAATCCACACAACAGTTCATTCCTAGTACTACCAGCACTACCAGCAGACACTGAAGACTCTTTTCTTGTGCTGGAGATCAAGCCCAGGGCCTCCTTCATGCTCTTTCAGGAGCTACAACCACAGCCCCATTTACCCTCTTTTTACCTTCTGTTTAAGATTAGTTTTTATTTATATTTATGTGAGTGTATGTATATTTGAGCCTCCTGACCATAGAGGTGTCAAATCCCTGGAACCGCCATGTGGGTGCTGGGAACCAAGTATAGTTAGGTGCCCTTATGCTAATAATCTCTTCACAGTGGATGGCATAAACAATAAAAAGTACTAAGACAAAATAAGCATTAAGGCCGGGTGGTGGTGTCAGGCATCTTTAGTCGCAGCACTCAGGGGCAGAGGCAGGAAGATCTCTGAGTTTGAGGCCAGTCTGGTCTATGCAGTGCATTTCAGGATAGTCAGGACTGTTTCACCGAGAAACCTTGTCTCAAAAAACCAAACAGAATAAAATAAAAACAAACAAACCTCTTGCATTCACTTTAGTCAGACTATAGGGCAAACTGCTGCCATTGAAATCACTGAACCTTGTGAACTTAATGTTACTCAATGAATTCTGACATTGTACAAAGACAGAAATGTGTTCACCTATTAACTACTATAGCACTTTCCTAACAAAAACTTTCAAATTTTAATTTTCAACCTCCAACTCTATTAAGTATTCCAATTTTTAAGTCTGTTTTTGGTGTGTCTCTGTACAACAAATACTACGTGTACCTGTAAGGCTATTTGTATAGAAATCAAATCCACGTGCTTCCACTGAGTGAGCTTTCATCCTCAAAATTTAAAAAAAAAATTTACTGGCAATATTCAGAAAGACCACAAGATGGAGATGAGACTCTCCAAGAAATGTTCTCCCCAGCATCAAGGCCTGACTTAGTTACACAACAAAAATAAGTGCATGCAAACTCCCTATACCTGCTCATTCATTCAATAGATACAGCATAACTTCGCACAAAATTTTAACTAGTCATTTTTTGTTCAGAATTTCATGTTGAAGGTGCCTTAGAATCCACTGGGCCCCACTTCCCTTTATAGAGATAAAACCAAAACTCCAACAGAGAATATGCTTGTAGTAAACAGTATAAATAAAGCTAGTAATCAAGCATTTCTAGGAATTTTTATTATAATGAGATCAGTCCTATCATAGTCCCTCAAAGGAATCATCTTTGTTCCTTAAGGTTAAAAAGAAGGGTGCGTGTGATATGTGCTGGTAAGAGTCCACTCACACTGAACAATTGGAATACTTGATTAAAACATTATTTAATAGAGATCAAAATATGACTGAAGTCAATAAAAATTCAAGACATTAGATTTTTCCTCTTGGATAGTGGGAATCTTAATCTAAACCACGTCCTTCAGTAAATGACACAAAAGGTCAAAAGCACAGTTTAAATACCATGGTGGTTTGAATACCTATGGCCCCTACAGACTCATGTGTTTGATGGTTTTGCCCAGAAGTGGCATTATTAGGAAGTGTGTCACTGTGTAAGCCAGCTTTGAGATTTTATAAGCCTGACTAGTAGAACACAGACTCCTTATGTGATGTGGGATGTCCTTCTGTATATGTGTTGCTTTTATTGGTTGATGAATAAAGCTCTTTGAGCCAATGGCATAGCAGAATAAAGCCAGGTGGGAAATCAGAACAGAGACAGAGAGAGTAGACAGAGTCAATGAGACACCATGTACTGCCGAAAGAAGTTACAGCCTCGTGGTGATACACAGATTAATAGAAATGGGTTAATTTAAGATATAATAGTTAATAAGTCTGAGCTAAAGGCTAGACAGTGCTGTAATTAATAGTTTCTGTGTGACTATCCAGGTCTGAGAAGTCAGGAAACAAACAAGCAGTCTCTGCCTACACTTATGTTCCCCGCAGATCAAGATGTTTAACTTTCAACTCCTTCTCCAGCACCATGTCTGTCTGTGTGCCCTAATTAAATGCTTTCCTTTAAAAGAGTTGCAGTGGTCATGGTGTCTCTTCACAACAACAGAAACCGTAACTAAAACAAATACTAACTATCCAAAAGACTTACTTTTCTCTTTACTGAAATTCCTACCTCACATAGTACTCTATGTTTGTCTGTCTTCCCCCTTCCCAACCCCCTTAAAGACAGGGTTTCATGCAGCCCAAGCTGGCCCAGAACTTGTTTTTTTGTAGCTGAGCATGACCACAAACTCCCAGATCCTCTTCCCAAGTGCATCAAAAAAGCCCTGGCTAGGCATTACTTTTATACTTAATCTTTTCTACCTAACGCCAATTGGTTGCTGGGTTTGGGCTTCTCATCTAGATTTTAAAGTAAGTAAGGTCTCTCAATCTTATAACTACTGACATTTTGTATTGAATACACCTTGGGGACTGGGACTGCACATCTTAGGATGTTTAACTGGATCAACCTTTAGCTTTTACCCACTAGGTGTTATCTCTTTTCTCTATCTTTATGAATAGCCTCACCTTGAATCCTGCCAAATCTCTCATTATCCGAAACTGGGCCTCATGTAGTCCAAGCTAGTCTTGAATTTCCAATCCTCCTGCCTCTATCTCCCTGGTGATGATTACCAACATGCCCATGCTCATACTAAGTCTTTAAAACTCACTTTATTTAGGCTGGAGAGGTGGCTCAACAGTTAAGAGCACTGGCTGCTCTTCCAGAGGCGCTGATCAATTCCCAGCAATGAATAGTGGCTCACAAAAACTAACCATATTCTACTCACAACATACTTCAAATTTAGAGTCTAACACTCCCAGGAAACATTATATATATATTAATATTTAGCAAAATTTACAGATCTATATATCTAGTTTATGTCAAATATACTTTAAAATGCCAAGACTAACATTTAAAATTTAATTTAAACTATGGCTCAGCAGTTAAGAGCACTGGCTATTCTTTCAGAGGATCTGGGTTCGATTCCTGGCACCACATGATGGCTCACTACAGTTTATAACTTCAGTCTCAGGGGCTCAACATCCTCTTCTAGCTTCCATAAACCAGGCACATTCATGGAGCAAACATAATGCAGGCAAAACACCCATACACATAAAAGTAAAATCTTTTTTTAAAAATTAATTTAAACTTAAAAAAATTTAGCCATACAAAAATATTTCGACTGCTCAATGATTAACTGTGGCTATCCACTATTGCATCAGACAAGATTAATACTTTATTAGTAAGTTAGACACCGTGTTTAACTAGTTGAAAGAAAATCAAGAGGAAGGCAAAGTAACAGCACGACTGTGTTACAATTCTGTACCTTAAACTACAATTTTAGAATTGAAAAGCATTCTATAGCTTAGTATAAGTATCCTATTCGCTACTGAAGACTAGGTTTAAAACAAGAAGGAAAATTATTTGAATACCTGAAACACATGCCTCTTCAAAGGCCATGAAATTGAAAGCTATAGTTAACACCTGGAGAACAAAAATCAAGATTTCTACAGAATAAAACAGCAAGGTAAAATTAAATATTAATTAGTTTGGTCTGGCAAGAGCACTACTGACTTTGGAAAATAACACTTCACAAAATAAGTTTTTTATCTGACAAGAGATTTTATCTGACAACAATTAGGATGTAATAATTTAAAGCTTGGCTACAAATTGTGATAACAAGAACAAAATTTATGTAAATTATTTTGATAAAACAGAAAAATCATATGTAAGCACTTAGCCTCCTGAATGATCCTTTAAAAAAAAAAATCTTGGGCTGGAGAGATGGCTCAGCGGTTAAAAGCACTGCCTGCTCTTCCAAAGGTCCTGAGTTCAATTCCCAGAAACCACATGGTGGCTCACAACCATCTGTAATGAGATCTGGTGCCCTCTTCTGGCCTGCAGACATACATGCTGACAGACTACTGAGAATACTGCATACATAATAAATAAATAAATCTTAAAAAAAAAATCTTTTTCTTTTTTTTTTTGGTGTCTCAAGACAGAGTTTCTCTGTGCAGCTTTGGCACCTGTCCTGGAACTCGATCTGTAGACTAGGCAAGCCTCGACTCAAAGATTCCCCTGAAAAATTCTTAAATGTAGAAAAGTTTTTAAGACAGTGCCTCATGTATCCCAAGCTGGCATTAAACTTACTGTGTAACCTTGAACATTGATACTTTCATCTCTGCCTCTCAGTGTTGGGAAGACAATGTGTACCACCATGTCTGGTGCTGGTGTTTCATGCTTGCTACCAACTGAACCCAATCCCCAAACTCATAGAAACCACTATTTGTTTTTTATAGCAATACCACACCCAGCACTCACCAATATGCATACCTCTATAGGTAGAAGGTATACTTTAAAAAAAAAAATAACACACACGATTATACTTCAGACACTATTTCAAAACTCTCAACATAGCAAAGGAGACATTATATAGTATTTGTTAAAATTCAGTATCTCAATCAACAAAACATAAATTACTGGTTTTACATAAAAAGCAAAATATAAACTGCAAGTTTCTAGTCAGATTTGACAACCAGTTTTATAGGTACACAAGATTCATTCTGTAACCAGGCTCAGTAGCAAACAGTTACTCAAGAGGAGACAGATGGATCTGAAGGTTAGGAGCCAACCAGCCTGAGTCCATAGTGAGATGAGAGGGACCACAGACACAAAAATGTCACACATCTTTACAGTTCAGTTTTTAAAAAAACATATATTTCCTATGTAATCAACACCTAGATAAAAATACAGAAAACTTTCTGGGCCTGTCCCCAGTCCATACACTATTGGAGAGAACCATTATTCTGTATATGTCAACATAGTTTCATTTCTAACTGCAGAATCCTGCTCCACTGCCATCCAAGTACTAACCAGGCCCCACCCTGTTAGTTTCCAAGATCAGATGAGATCGGGCGCATTCAGGGTATGGCCATAGACTGTTCCACTCTGTAACAACATGTAATCAAGTTTCAATTCGAAACCACACTGCTCTGTATTTAATATTATTCCTACCTACCATTTCATTTTTATTTTGGTCACTTTAGTATTCACATCTTGTTTAAAGGAACTAATCTGCACCTCCTTTAGTTTTATTTTTCAATTGCACTGATAACTGACTGCACTGCCACTCCAGCCATTTCTGTCGACGGCATATTTCTTGCCTTAATATCATCTTCCCTAGAGAGGAAGAACATATAAAAGTAACCAGCTTACCAACCACAAATCTAAGCCATAATGCCCTTGGTTCATAAAAACAAGAAATCTCAGGTGAAACAGCCAATAGCCTAATGTATACTTCTCATACTTCAGATATGCATATAAAAACATATAGCAACTATCAATTGCAAATTTGTCTACTATAGAGATAAAAAAATACATTATTTATAACAGGATATCCTACTGCTGTTGATAATAAAAATAACCGTAAAAAATATTTCAAATAGTAAGCTCAAAAAGTTTCGACACCCAAAATTTAAATCATAGAGGGTTTTGGTTTCCCACTTCAGAGTCAACTACTTAACTGTGTTTGGTAAGCTCAATAAAAAAGGAAAACTTAGCAAATAAAATTTCAAACAAAAACTACAAAATAGGACCACTGCTTTTCACAGGTCTTTCCAATGAAGTCAGGAGACTGAACACTGCAGCTGTACAAATTTTGGATCTCAAGGACATTAACATCTCAGACAGACAAGAACTGCACCACACCATCATCTCATTTCTTTAGTATCGTAAAAGGAACAAAGAGGAAAATTTAAAGTCCCATGTTTGTTGGAAGTTGTCGAAAATTAAAGAACATCTTGAAACTGTTTAGTCCAGAACACAATTCTAAGCTCCCAATTGTGAGAAATAAAAACCTTAAGAAGTCTTAATTTTGAGCATGCTTACTGGCCTAAACTGTAGTTTCCTCTAAATTTGTCCAGTTCCTCATTTCTAGACACCTGCCTTCATAATGTTACATGTAAATATCTGTTTAAATAAACAGAACCAGCTAGTGCTGGTGGCTCAAGTATGCAATACTCAAAAGGCTGAGGCCAAGAACATTGTTGCCAAGTTCAAGGCTGGCCTGAGCAACATAGTAAGAACCTATCTCAAACTAAAGGGCTGGGGATCAGCAGCTGAGTGCTTTCCTTCAGGTCCCAGAACTTCAGTAAGTAAAAGAAAGCTACTTTAATAGTACAAGTACACTTAATAACGAGTTCAAACAGGCTGACAAGAACCCCACTGTGGGGCTCCATTTCTACTGTCAAATTAGGTATCAGAAAGATTACATCCTATGCCTAGAGAAACTGAACTAGATCCAAGTTTTTTAATCTAAACGTCCAGAATAATTTTTGGACTCATTATCTTCATTGCTATTACTATAACAGAACATGACAAATATGTATTGAATATCAATAAGAAAAAGAGAGACAGCATCAAAGTCATACACTACTAGGAAAATAAAACTTTTCCTAAAGATAGTTGAATCACATTTTTTAAAAATTAGCCAAATGTCCCGGATCGTGACTCAAGCGGCGCAAACATTCCAACACATGCAAAAAAAAAAAAAAAAAAAAAAAAAATTCAACACTTAGTAACCAATATCTAAAGCAAAAAGTATTTTATATGTAGACCTAAAAATCAAAACTCAGAATAGTTTGAGTTTTAAGACGTATAGATAAATGACCTTTATTTTACACAGAATGAGTTTGGAGAAATGATATATTTCGTTCTCCAAAAAGGATGCTGATTCAAACAGTTCAACTAACTGAAACAATAGTTCTAATTTTCAGCTGACTTAGAAAAAAAATCCTTTCGGTATTTCATAAAGTTTAACATGTTTAAGCTTCCATCTCTTTCTCTAAAGATTGTAAAGGCAACCTCCAAAACGGCTTGCTTAAGCAACGTGTTAGCGCGGCGCTAATACTGTAACAGTTTATAAATCGATACGGGAACAGTTAAACCAAAATAACTCCTAACGTTACCCAAGATTTGAAAAGATCAAATCTCAACTTTGCTAACCAGCAGCAAAAAGCTGCTCCGTGGACCCGGGGCAAACACGCTCCCGAAGCAATAGCTCCACCTACTGACCCACGATACTTCCTTAAACATTTTGGCACCCCAAAGTCCCCGCGGCTCGAGTTCGTTCCCCCTCCCTCCCTCCTCCACTCGCTCTGACCCAACCCAAATCTCGTTGAGTCACTAGCTCCCAACACTCATCCCCATGCTCTTTATTCCAATTCCTTTTCCCTCCAGAAGGTTCGGCACAGCCCACAAGTATGAAGGAAAACCGAAACGTGTCAAAGCCCGCAGCCACAGCGTGGAGCCCGGACACGGATCAGCACCTGAGTTGGCTCGGTCGTGCGCTCCCGGGAAGAGGCCCGGGGCGCCCACGATCCCTCCTCCCCGTTGTCCCACTCGGGGCACCCTCGTCCCCCGGGCTGGATTCGTGGACTCGCGCCCTTGCCTCCGCTGGCCCTGCAGCCCGCCAACAGCCGGCGTAAGCCTCCGCCCCCTCCCGAAGCCGAGTGACCGAGGAGCCTGGCGAAGTCCCCCCGGAGGCCCGGTCTTGGCGCGAGTCTCTCCTCGCAGGCAGCGCTCTCCCGGTCCGCCGGCCCACGCCCCTCTCCCCTGCCCGCCGGGCCCCCGCCTGCTGCCCTTCTCCCTTCCTCACCCTTTCATCTTCCCCGCTTGCTGAGGCCGTCCTTACAGACGCGACCAACGCCGTCGTCCTCGCCGCCTGGAGCACTCCGCGCCCTGCGCTCAGGCCACTCGACCCCACACGCCGGCCTCTCGGCGGAGGGAAAGGGCGCCGAGGGGCCGAGGAGGCCACGGAAGCCAAGCCGGGCCCTGAAGCTCCGGGGAGACGCGGGAAGGTCCGCCGCCGCGCTGCTGCCGCCGCTCTGCCACACGTGCACACGGGACACTCGGCTCCCGCCCGCAGCTGCCGCCAGCCAGACCCGCCGCCGCGCTGTGACCTTTCACCCCGCCCCCTCAGCGCGCCGGCGCGGCCGCCGCGTCGCGCGCAGCCGCAGTGCTCCGTGCCGCGCGCCCTTCCTCCCCCCGCCCCTCCAGGACTTCCCCTCTGGGCCAGGGCTGGGCCTGCGGAGGGCTGGCCCCGCCCACCCTTTGCGACACTCCCGCCGAGCTCGCTCGGTCGGCTCCGGCGGTAAAATCCGGATCTCTCCACCCTTCCCTCTCCGCAAACCGGCGAGATCAGTCTTTCTCGCCCCCCTTTCCAACCCCCGCCTCCGGTCTCCAGTGACCTTCAAACGCTCTTGTCGCCTAATAGGGTTTTATAAAATGGATTCTTCTTAATGTCAGAAAGTCTGTGGAGACCTGCAGTAAATGTGTTTTTAAAATCAAAAGGTAACGAACGTCCTGGATAACTTGGCGATCCTCCAGCAGCCAAGCCACATTTAAAAAAAAAAAAAATCACGTGATAGGCTTAAGCCTTACAGCCAGGATTTTTAACTCGGGACAGAGAGAGGCGGGACTCCATCGCCACTTCCGGCCCTTAGAGCGTGACTCAACGTCACTTCCTTAGCAATGCACTTTAACCCTTGCCAGCCTCGTTTTCTGTGCTGTAGTTTATAATCCAGTCATAGTGAAAAAAGGGAATAACTCGTTCGCTGACCGTGGAACCATTAACCTCCAAACGATCCGCAAAGGTTCAAGCCTGCGCCGCGCGGCGTGTCTGGGGAGGAGAAGCAGGGTGGAGCTTGAGGTCACATGACTAGCTAGGGCGGACCCGCCCCTTGCAGCTGAAGACTTCCCCTCCCTCAGTGACAGAGCCTCTGGGTCCGGTCTGGGTACTGGTCTGCACTTCGCGCCGCGGCGGGTCAGGTGCGACAGGTAACTGGCGACCTGGGGACGATTGGGGACGATTGACGGGCTGAGAGGAGATTGCGGACTGGGGAATGTGAACCGCGGTCTGCCGTGCTTGGGGCTCCTTTCCCCTAGTCATCCTGCATGGGCTAGGGGCTCCTTTCTCTAGATCTCCTGGACCCCTGGCCGGTCCCCGTAGTTGACTGGCGAGGGACTAGGATGCCCACCTTTCTCTGGGTTGAGAGCGAATGCGGCCATTATGGTTCCCTATTTGGAGTCTTTGGGGCTTCAGGTAATAGGGTTGCTTTAGCCATTATTCGGGGTTTGCAACCACCTCCGGGTCCCAGTTCCCAAAGCTCTGTCCTTGGCAAAGGCCTTCGCCCGGCTGAGCAGGAAGATAGGAAAACCTGCTGGAGGCAGAGGCGTCTCCTGTGAGACAGGATTGGGAGAGAATGTCTCTGCCACGGCCCTCATTGCGGAGTCACTGAAGAGCTTCCCTACGAATGTGCGTTCTCGGTGATTCCAAGGGATTTATCGGGTATCCTTGCAGAGAGGTGCAGTGAGTGTTCACTTGCTCTGAATGAATATGGAAGGGTAAGAGCGGGGCTTATAGCTTTTCTGTCTTGGAGAGAAGGCGGTTGTACTATCTTCAGAACAGGGTGTTTGGTAATGCGACAGACAGTCTCAGTTGAATGGGAAGACGACGAAAGATGGTGTTGCCTGGTTGGGCTGCAGACCTAGGCTAGCTTATGGGAAAGTGATGAGGTTTTCCCGAAAGGGAAGTAATTCTTCAGAAACTGATCAAGCTGAAAACATAATTGATCCAAATTCATTTGGCTATAATTTGAAAGCAGGAAGATTAAGTCTAGATACTACTGACTTCGTATTTTCTGCCTGTGGCATCATTCCCTTTTTGGACTTTTTTTTATTTCTTTAAATCCTAGATAATTGTCCCTCCCAGTCAATTCTTGGCCAGTTTAAATTTGTGAAATAACACTTGTGTTTTTCAATTAGCCTTTGTCTTAAAAAAAAATTCAAATGACCACTTCTGGCTTGGTATATAATATATTGTGAAAATACGGGGATTATTTTGCCTAGGGTTGCCCAACCATTTGTACTCCATTTTATATACATGTAGTAGCCAATGTTTTCACCTCAAATAATGAGCTTTAGGAAAGGAATGTTTTTCAGTTTGTGGCTAAACTCTTTTATTTGTTGTGCAAACTTAGAAAGTTCCTTGTTTTAAATTGAAAGGCCTTACAAAACTACACATTTGGCTTTTATAACCTAGCTTATACGTTTTCTTATATGAAATCAGATTTTCAGTTAATCTTAGTTCTAAACAATATGATTGAAGAATCTATTTTTCAAAATCTGTGGAGTACTGGCAACACGGTTCTTACCTCATCACATGCTTGAGGGGCTGCGTCCAGTTCTCAGTACTAAAAAGAAAAGAGAATAGGGGAAAGATGGAATGATTATCTTACAGTGATTGGGCAGACTGAATTTTTCCCCTCCCAAAGTTTTTGAAATTGCATGATCTTTATTTTTTAACAAGAGCTAAAAACTAAAACAAAAAGATAGTAATTTAACAAAATAGGAAGACTTGCCTGATACTTCTTTCTAAAAATATTATCTAGATGATCTTGCACTACCCAGAAAAATCATATTCGTTTTTGTATATGTATTTACAATTTTACCATTCTGTGATCTATACCAGACAATAGCTATTGATGTGTTTATATAACAAGTATAAATACAGACTCCTAAAGAGTTCTTTCCTTTTCATTGCTCCTCATTATTCTGTGGTATGGTGGCACCACAGTTGGCTCAACCATTCACTTGTTGCCATTTTTATTTGCATGTTTGTGCATGCCTGTGGGGGCCAGAGGTGTCTTCCTCTGTTCTTTCCCACCCCCACCCCTTTGCTCACTGATTCAGCAAGCCTAGCCAGCCAGCAAGCCCCAGGCATCCTCCTGTCCACATTTACCCCTGAGCAGGGAGGTTAAAGAAACACCAACCCACTTCATTTTTACATGGTTGCTGGGGAGCCGAACTCGGATTTTTATGCTTGCAAAGCAAGCACTTTCGTGACTGAGCCATCTCCTGAAATACAGCTTTAGCCATTATTTTTCTCCAGAATGAGGTTCCTTGATCTCTTGAGGAAAGGGGAAAAAATGGTGTGCTTTCCTGCCCATGTGACATTTTACCAAATAAACAGAATTCCTAAGTGCTTTGGAAGTCCAAACCAGTCTGTGCAGGTGCACCAAAATGGACTAGAGAAAACCAGTTTAAAAGCCCTGAGTACTAGAGGAGGAGAAGTCCGTAGGAAAGAGATGGGATGAGTCTGCAGTTTTATTTCACAATGAATTGCTCCAATTTTAGGGAACTCGTGAAGGCAGTAACTTAGACTACTGATGAAATCTGGAAGATTCACAGCAGGATTTGGTGACTAAATAGTAATGGAGAGTAAATGGAAAAAGGTTTGACATTATATGCACACAGATGATGAGGATTGGAAGGCATTTTTGCTACTGTGTAGTTCATGAGATTTCTGTGTGTGTCTGGGTGTGGTGGTGCATGCCTTTAAGGCCAGCCTGGTCTATAAAGAGATTTCTAGGCTAGCTAGAACAGTGAGAACATGTTTTAAGAGGGGGAGAGAGAGATTTATATGCGACATTTATTTGGGAAATGAGTCTTCCATTAAGTAACATGTAAAAAATCACACACGCACACTGTGAGGTCTTAATTTCACTGTCTTTATTGAATATCATCGGTGAGAAGATATTCTGCCCCTGCCAAGGCAGCCAGTCCCTTAGGGTACCACGCAGTAAATATTTTCTATTCCTTTATTTTTGCTTATAGATTATTTCTATGATTTGGGGTACTCCTCTGTAAACTCCCTGCAGTGAAAAGGATAGTGCCTCTATTACATTTTCTCCCTGAGAATGCAGAAATGGATGAGTCCCTGTCCAAGCAAACAAAATGCTAAGGTCCCTGGTAGAGTGTTGAGCAATTAACAAGTAAGTTTAACCACTTTAATTCTCATAGATTGTAGTTCCTTCTGAGGTTGTATGCTAAGTATTAACTTTTTAATGCACATTTCCAAATACTGGGTAGAATAGATTTTGCATGAACTTTATAATACAGTAGCCAATTTACTTCCACAGTGTGTTATGTTTATTGATAAGGCCTGTGGTTATCATTCAGTAGGAGAGGGCAGAGATAGTTGTACTAAATGAGGAAAATATGCTTCTACAGAAACTACACATGCTTTGACAGTAAAGTCAGAGGATCTTCATTCATCATCTTGTCTTGGTCATGCGCCCTTTTGAGTGTGCTTGATGCTGGAAGTTTCAGTGTTCTGTACCGAGAAGCTGTCCTCCCAGGGGTATTGTGGGTTTGAATGAGATAACCTTACACAATCTATTTGAAAGTAGTTTTAAACCTAGATGGTATGGGAGTGTAAAGCAATACAGTTCAAATTTTACCTGAGTAGATTGCCTAATCACAGAGACCTGGGATTAGGTTTTAGCCTTCCCTGTTATTAGCTGTCTGGCCTTGGGCACTTAAAATAAAGTTTCCTTACAGTTAAATCTAGCCCATGGGTGTTATTAAAGTAGATCATGCGTATGCTGTGTTTTAATAGAGGCCAAGGCTAGCCTTGAACATGGTCACCCTCCTATCTCCCTCCTAAGTGCTGGCATAAAAGGTATATGCTGCCACACCAGCAGAAATTCTTGCTAATTATACTGACATATGCTGAACTTCTAGGGAGACCTAAGATGTCCAACAAAGTGACTGATGCCCCGTTTTTGCACAAAAGGTTTGTGTTGCAGTGAATGGACTAGAATTTGAAATGAGTCAATCATGAAAAAAATAGATTCAAAAAACCACTTATTATCTTTATTTTTTGAGACTGGCTATGCTGTTACTCGGACTGCTTTCAAACCCCAGGTCTAAGGCTGGTCAGCCCGAATTACCTTCCCAAGTCGCTGGACTACAGACTCAAGTGTTACCATGTGTGGTTCCAACAGACTCTGAACTTAGTAGGAGCTGAGAAATATCAACATAATCCCCCCTCCCTTTTTGGGGGGATGTTAGCTATAGTTTAGTGGGTTTTTATATTTAGAAACTTTCTGATGCTTATGATCATTAATGTGTGGACTTAATTTTCAGGAAGCAAGTTTTCTACTTCCAGAGTTTTATTCCTACATTGCAATACAAAAGACAGCATGGACATAAACTAGAGTAAGAATTTTTTAATTCTGTGGAGATTCACAAGGATTAGTGCTTTTGCAATGGAAACTATCAGTAAATAAAATAATAGTTGAAATATAGCTTTTGATTATTTTTCTTTAATTATGACAAAAATACTCATTTACTTTAAGGAAAGTAGTTTACTAAGAGATAATTGAATATTTATATTAATGTCAATTCACTATAGAGTAATTGCTATATAGTAAGTGTATGTTCATGCATTTTTTATTGATAAATAATATATGATCAATAAGAATGCTTTCCCTTTAATTTCTTTTTCTTTTCTTGGGGAGGGGGTGTTTCGATACAGGGTTTCTTTGTGTAACAGCTCTGGCTGTCCTGGGACTTGCCACGCAGACCAGACTGGTCTTGAACTCACAGAGATCCACCTTCATTTGCTGGAATAAAGGTGCACACCACCAAGTCTGATACCTGGTCTCACTTTTTATCTTGAGACAGAGTTCCACTAAGTTGTCCAAACTGACCTTGAATATGCTCCATACACAGGGAATTCTTGAACTTGTTAGATTCCTACCTCATCCTCCCAAGTCTGTGCTACTAGGTCCAGCTAAAAAAATTTTAAATCTCATTTAAATTTAAACACAAATAATTCTTTCATCCTAAAATTGCATGAATATCTTAAATGAAAATGCTTTGACTTACTTATAACAAAGTAGTTTATTTATATGTGTACTTTTAGGCTTAAATATGTAAGTACAGACTTTTTCTTTTTTAAGAAATAGAGGTAAAGGACTGAGTGGTTGCATAACATGCACAAAGCCCTGATTTGATCTCCAGTGTCAGGTAAATCAGGTATATGGTGGCACCTACCTGTAATCAGGAAGTGGGAGCAAGATCAGCAATTCAAGGTCATCCTCAAGCTGATGTCAAGGCCAACTTGGAGTAGAGATTTTGTCGATGTGTGTGTGTGTGTTGTGTATGTGTGAAAATGTCTGCATGTGTGTGTGTAAATCCTAATGTCTAAAGAAATTTCCATCGTGTAAAAGTGATACTTAAGTGCAGAGGGGAGGCATATTTATAGTAAATATAACTAATTAAATTTGTCTAAAGATTTAGATCTAAATAAGGTATTTTAGATATTAGTCACATTTTATTTCTATATAGAACATAAACCAAGGAGAAATACCTCCAAGTTAGGTAAGGAAAAAATTGACATATGAAACTATATAAGTATTCTTACAATTTAAAAACTACCTGGTAGGACTGTACATGGAGAGCATGTGACCAGAAGTTCACAGAAGAAAAAGCTTACCATTTAACTAACGTGATGACAGCTATAACCTTACTAGGTATTGCTACATTAGCAGTGAAACAGTATGTCTCTGACTCTTAAAAATTAAACGGTAAACCATGTTAATAGGGATGTATGGGGAAAGACTGTCTCATACATGCTAGTAGATAAATGAATTGTTCTTTGTTGGTTTGGTTTGTTTAACAAGCATACAGTATTAGTATTAGAAATGCATGAATCCTCCCATTGGTCTCCGGTGAAATCTTTTCCTTGGAAACAAAATCACCAGTGAGCAAGCGAGAACAAGTTTGCATGGATATTGACAGTGCCAGAATCCTGGGAGTAGGAGAACGCATAGTAGCAGAAGTATTATGCAAATTATGGCAAATCGTATTCTAAAATGTTGTGATGTCATTCAGTAGTAAGAGTTGAGTCTCTCCTGGTAACTTGGAAGAGTTTCTAAATATATCCTGAGAGGATTTCCAACATGTACCTTAAATGATAAAAGTAAAGTGAAGGGAAATGTATATCATAAAAGATTCTGTTTTTATAAAACCATGTGTGAGACATTATGTGTTTTGTGTGTCTTGTCAGCACTGGAAAGGAGGAAATAAGTAGAAAAAGAGGAGAGGGCAAGAGGTAGAGAGCACCCACAATAAGATATGCATACGTGTTTGCACGCGTCTATATGTACAGTGAATTATAGGAAAGGATGATAATCAAAGATCTAGTGGTTGCCTCAGAAAGGCTAGATAAAACATTTCCATTTTTTACAATGAACACAGCGTTTCTGTAAGTAGTAAAAACAGAACCATTTACATTTTAAAAAAGAAGCTAACGGTCAGGTAGGCTAAAGAAGAAATAGCAAGATGAAAAATAGTTCTGCAGTGGCTAGGCATGAAAGTTACTTGAAATATTTTTTTGTCTTAGATATTGTAGAAGGAATTGAATGAATTATCCTCTTAACTCCATAAATTATTAATTTTATTTGTGGTAACCATTGAGCACCTAATAAGAAATTATCATGCAAATGTACCAAAAAAGAGATAGATATTAGCAGATAAGGGTCAAATTGCCATGCTCTTTTGGTGTTGGTTTAAATGCTCCAGAATGTTTTATGCCTTGGAGATATAGA
This sequence comes from Chionomys nivalis, assembly GCF_950005125.1. NCBI lineage: Eukaryota > Metazoa > Chordata > Mammalia > Rodentia > Cricetidae > Chionomys > Chionomys nivalis. The sequence goes on along the minus strand of NC_080088.1, from coordinate 46,545,333 downwards.
GCGTATTGCACAAGTAGAGTTTCTGCCACCTGACTTAATCCTGTGACACAGTCAATGTAAGAGAAGTCCACTTGTAATCCACCAGATTGCAAGACGTACTTTTTCTTTAAGAAAACTTCAAATAAAGCAAAGTGTGGGGGATTTGGTCAGAGGCACGCATCAGTGCTGCAGATGCCTGTATTCAGCCCCGAGCACCCACGTTGGGTAGGTTATGACTGCTATAACTCCAGATCAGGGACTCTGACCCTTTTCTGCCCTTCACAGCCCTGCCACACACATGCACATACTCCCACACAGACACACGAATAAAAAGAAAAATTTAAGCCTTTAAAAAGCAAAGTTTAAACTATTTGCAGTTAATTAGTACTTGATTTTATTTGTTTATTTATTTTGAGACAGTATAGATGTGTTACCCAAACGCCCTCAAACTGGAGTCCTATTGCATCATTCTCCAAATGCTGGGTTTAAAGATGCAATGCATTGCACACAGCTTGATTTCAATTCTCATCTAAGAATTAGAAGTTGATACATTGTTTAATATCATTATAGGAAATGGCAGATGGTTGGGAGTTGAATTTGTCTCATACTTAAAATATACCTCATGCCACTGCTTTTTTTCTTTTTTTATTACATAATTTTTTGTTAGACAGTAAAATTTTATTTTGTTAAGTGTGTGTGTGTGTTCTGTATCATGAATAGTATAACAAAATCTTCTATACTTTTAAATTAAATGGGTAATACGTGTATAAGCATGGTGAAAATTTCATATTAAGATATTTCTGTTGTCTTTTCCTAGCCCTCCATCCCCATATATTTGTCCATACATGGTAGTACCTATGAATAGTATTCTGAGCATCGATCTTTTCACTTAGCAGTGTTATCCTGGAGACTTTTCACAAAGCTTCCATTTAAATGCCAGTTGAGTACTTAATTACTCTATGAATCATCATTGTCATATGAAACATTGCTGGGAGATGGTTTCTGGTCCAGGCCCTTTTTGGATCCATCTGCCTCCGCCTCCTCAGCAGATCCTACCAGCATGTGCCACGACAAGTGGCAAGGCCTTCTTCTTAATCCTTTAATTACCCATGGGAGCCTCACCGCAACCTGCTAAAGTGATGCTTATTTTTATCCCCATTTTCCAAATGAGGAAAATTATGCATGTGATGGTTAAATATTCAATAATATAACTAAAGCTGATAAGTAGTAGAATTCAGGATTTGAACTCAGGGACTATCTTTCCAGATATTACTGTTTTAATGCCATTAAGCATACAAATTCTATCACAAGTTATTTAGTCTTTATATTTTTTACAAAGTGTGTGTGTTTGAGAGGCGGGTGGTTTGTGAAAGTCAGAGGACAACTTTATGAAGTTGATTCTTTCCTTCCACATTTATGTAGGATCTGAGAATCAAACCCAGGTTACTACTAGGTTGGCAAGGCCTGAGCCATCTCACTGGCCCCTAGTCTCCATGTAAATGGGCATCCCAATCCTTACATAAGAAAGTGCTATAATAAATATTTAGCATCATTCATATTCATTTCAAACTCCTTAAATTTTTTAAGATGTAGCATGTTTTAAGAATCTAAGAGACTGTTTGGCACCAAATTCTTTGATGTGATCCAAAGCAGAAACTCTCTCTTCTTTTTTGGGGGGGGGTGGTTTTATGTCTGTTCGTTTTTCCGAGACAGGGTTTCTCGGTGTAGCCCTGGCTGTCTTAGAACTCAGAGATCCGCCTGCTTCTACCTCCTGAGTGCTAGAATTAAAGACATGCACCATCACATCAGCCAGAATGGCAATTTAAAGCTCTGAATCTGCTCAGGTCTCAGCCAGGGATTGAATATACATTTACAGAACATGCTATTGTTTGTTGATATGTGTTTGTGTTTATTTTAAACATGATCTCCTCATTCCCAAGTCGTTGTACTGGGAATATGAAGGGCTGAGGAAACAGCCAGAAATAGAGATAATTAGGCTGTGGGTAAAAATTAGCAATCAAGACTTTTAAGTTAGCATAGCACAGAGCAACGAGTAGTAGTTCTCATTCTCTGCCTTTGCCTTTGAGAGCCATTGAGCTACACCAACATATATCCAAAATGTTAGAGCAAGGCCTGGGTCTTAAGACAGAAACCTTAGGCCCCATTTAGAATAGGCTCCATTTCTTCCTAAGTTATCATCCAAGATACTATTTTGGTTTTTCGAGAAAGGGTTTCTCTGTGTAGCCCTGGCTGTTCTGGAACTCCCTCTTTAGACCAAGTTGGCCTCGAACTCAGTGATCTGCCTGTCTCTGCTGCTCAGTGCTGTGATTAAAGGTGTGTACCACCATGCCTGACTTATTACCAGCATTAAATGCAAGTTCCTGTTTCAAATCCTTACTAATACTACCTTGGTGAGTCTTAATTTTTTAGCCATTCTAATAAGCATCATGGTTTTAATTTGTACTTTCCAAGTGATAGAAGGTATCTTTGAAAGTATTTAAGTTATTCGCCATTTGTGTCAGTGTGTATATTAATATGTTTAAGTCTTTTGCTTTTTTTTTTAATTGGAATGCCTTTTAAATAACACTTTTAAAAATTTGTATGCATATGTATGTCTCAGTCTGTGTTGGGGGGCGGGGGTCAAAACAACTTTGGGGAGTAAATTCTCCCTTTTCATCATGTGTGTCCCAGGACTAAAATTAAGTCATCAGACTTGGGGGCAGATTCTTATATCTGCTATGCTGTCTCACCAACCTACATTGTCTTCTTATTCAGAATTATTAAGGGTAGGTAAGGAAGAGGGGAGAAGTTTGGAGGAATTGGGGGAGGGAAACCATAAGCAAAAAATATGTTGAGCCGGGCGGTGGTGGCGCACGCCTTTAATCCCAGCACTTGGGAGACAGAGGTAGGCGGATCTCTGTGAGTTCGAGACCAGCCTGGTCTACAAGAGCTAGTTCCAGGACAGGCTCCAAAACCACAGAGAAACCCTGTCTCGAAAAACCAAAAAAAAAAAAAAAAAATATGTTGAATTAAGGAAAATATTTTAATGGAAAAATCATAAAGAAAAAAATTACAAAATAAATATATGAAAGAAAAAACATTGCTTTTCTAAAAATATATTAAGGTATTACAGCTTTGCTTTATAAATATTTCTTCACAGCAATTTCTCTTTTGTTCTAATAATATTTTTTGAGAAGTAAAATTTTTTACTTTCTAAAATCCAGTTTGTCAATTTGCTATTTGTTTATATTAAATTAAATCTAACTAATTCAGACTCAAAAGGTGCATTTTGTAGTTACAGGTTTGACATTTAGGTCTACTATCCATTTTCAGTTGTTTTTTTGGTTTTTTGTTTGTTTTGGTTTTTCTCTGTGTAACCCTGGTTGTCTTGGAACTTGTTCTGTAGACCAGGCTGGTCCCCAGCTCACAGACATCCGCCTGCCTCTGCCTCCCGGGTGCTGGGGTTAAAGGCGAGCACCACCGTATTCAGCTTCGGTTGGTTATTATCTAGTGCAGGTATGGACTGAAGAGCTTTGTTTGTGTGTGTGCAAACCTTTTATTCTATTGTCAGCTGTTGAAGAGGTGATAGTTCTACTGAATTCATACTCTGTCAAAAGTCACTTCTTCATTTGTCCTTCTATGTATAGCCTTTTTGAGTTGACTATAAATTCTTAAATAATACTAGCCCAAATAATAGACTTTACACTCTGTGCATTTATTATAGAATTATTTGTGTTATGGTTAATAGTTTAAGCCACTAAATTATTGATATAAATATAACATTTAAATTTTTAGTAAGCTAGTATACTTAATAAAAGGAACTTTCCTAATATTTTAAGATGCTTATTAATACTTTATTTCAGAAGTCATTCTGTGATAATATTTGGCTTCAGCTTTGGCCCCAGGGAAGTGCTGATTTAACAATATTGGGCATTGGGCCAAGCTGCATTTCTAAGGGCTATCCGTTTCCATTCAGTGACTAGGAGTTCCTGTTTTACTCATGCCCCAGCCAAGACTGAAACTAAATAATACTAGGTGGTTATGTCCCGAGTGAGCAGCTTGACTGCTTTATGACAAAAGCAAGTGCCTCTGTTTTCCTGGTAGTTACAGTCCAGCGCTCACATGTGTATGGGTGGTGGGTGCATGCGGGTCCCAGCAAGTATGTGGACATTAGAGGGCAGCTCATGGGAGGATTGAACTCAGGTCCTCAAGTTTGAAGGCAAAGCCCTTATGCTCTGAGCCATCTCACTGCTGCTTTTTAGTTTCTTGAGCTAGGATCTCTCTATATAGCCCAGGCTAGCCTTAAACTTGAGCTCCTGCCTCATTTTCCTAATTCAAGAATTACAGAAGTAAAAAAAAAAAAAGAATTACAGAAGTGTGCTACCAACCTTGATTTGTTTCATGGATTTATAATTACAGTAACGGTTAATTTAGTGCTACACAATAGCAGTTTCGGAGACTTATTGCAAGTACCACGTTAATTCCTTAGCAGACCACACCATTTAAAACCTCTATGAATGACCAAGTCTTTCTCGACTCACGGCCAACTTAATAAGTAAACTGTAGGTGTTACTAATTGAAATATACTTGGGCAAACCATTAGAAATGCTATTTCTTGCTCACTGAATTGAAAAATGTCTGTGGACTTTTTACCATAGCTGTGTTTTTCAATTTAGGTTGTAGAGATTCTTTTATCCATATTAGACACTGTGCTGGTTAGTTTTAACTATCGACTTGACACAACCTAAAATCACTGGGACTATAGTCCTTCCTAATGAGAACTTATCTAGATCAGGTTGGCAGTAGGAAGACAATGGGAGATCGTCTTTATTGTTAATTAAAGTAGACAATTGTTGGCCGCAGTTTCCTGAGACAGGTTCTGAATTGTGTGAGACAAGAGAAAGCTAGGTAAATACACACAAGCCAGCCACATGAGTAACCCTCCTCCTTGATTATGAATGTAATTTGACTAGTTGCTCAAGTTTCTGCCTTGATGTCTCCTCGATGATGACAGAATTGTAAGCCTAATAAGCCCTTTGCTCCCTCAGGTGCCTTTGTCAGGGTGTTCTAGCATAGCAACAGAAATGAAATCGCTTTAAGGGCTTAGCTGCACATTACTAAATTGCTTCCCGTGTTCCTTAGTAATAAGTTCAAATTGCTTCTTTGTAATGATTATGGGTTATTCTTTTGACCATTAATTCAGAACCTGCTAAGGTAGCTCTTCAAGTGATTTGCCACATTAAATCTCCATTGTCCTAAAATAGTACATAATACTTTTTAGCTGTGCATAATTTAAGTCCATGTGGCTATATTTGCAATATGCAAAGATAAAAAGAATTTATAACCATTTCTAGAAATACTTTAAAAATGATTGTGGGCAAGGCTAACAACTAAGCTTGAACCCATTTAGCTGGTAAAATTGATTCCGTTCACAGCTTATGTCTTCATTTTCAGAAATGCTTTTGTTTTGCTACAAGACTGAAGTGTGTGTGTGTGTGTGTGTGTTGAGGGTGTGTAAGTAGGCATGCACTTGTTATCTTGTTCCATTAAACCCGCTTGCCTCCTGTAATTTTCTTGTGCTCCTCTACTCTTTGACTCCCAGCTTTGTCTATACATTCCCTTAGTATTTTTACTAATTTTCATGATTTCACTAATGACCTTAAGTTTACCTTCAAATCTTTTTTTTTTTTTTTTTTTGATTTTTCGAGACAGGGTTTCTCCGTAGCTTTTGGTTCCTGTCCTGGAACTAGCTCTTGTAGACCAGGCTGGCCTTGAACTCACAGAGATCCACCTGCCTCTGCCTCCCAAGTGCTGGGATTAAAGGCGTGCGCCACCACCGCCCGGCTTTTTTTTTTTATTTATTTACTTTATTATGTATACCCATTCATTTTTTTATGATAGTACAAAATGTATATACATGTAAAATATTTATTCCTGAATCATTCTCTTTTATTGTTATTTTGACCAATTGAATGGATCCATAAAGACAAGGACCCAAAACCTTTGTCCTTCTATGTTTTCATTTGTAGCAAGGTGGCGACTGCCCAAATTAACTGTGTCAAAGTCCCAGACTGTGGCTACATTTCATACATCCTGTGCAGATTTATCAGCTTCCAAAGGAGGGTGTGGTTTCTCCTGGGCAGTGTTTTCTAAAAGAGAAGAGAAATTGCTCTCAGAAGCTCCTACAAGATTTTCCTTGCTTTTTATTGGTTAGACTATTCCCAAACAAGCAACTGAAATGATAGAATTCCCAAAATTTGAAGGAAATTTGGGTTTAGGTTTTATTGACAGGAAAAGGAGTCTAGGTATGCATAGTGAAATAAATCTGTCATATAGCATTTCTTTGTCGTTTTCTGCTTTGGGGGGAGGGTGGTGTTTTGTTTTGTTTTTTTTCTTTGCTGTCCTGGAACCCATTCTGTAGACCAGGTTGGCCTCCATCTCACTGAGATCCGCCTGCCTCTGCCTCCCAAGAGCTGGGATTAAAGGTGTGCGCTGCTGCCGCCACCACTGCCATATACTATTTCAGATAGATCTGCTGAGCGGGTAAAATAGCTGAATAGGGAAGTACTTACAGCATGGCTAGTTTGCAGTAGTATTTTGCATTAGAAATGACCAAACTAAAGTTTTTAATTGGAATTAACTTTGAGCACGCATAAAAATATTAAACAGGTTAGGTTACCTTTCTCTATGCAGGAAAATTGTTGATAAAAATAAAGAGATGTAAGTAAGGTCAGACTAAGTGGCACGTGCCTATAGTTACATCACTCAGGAGGCAGAAACAGTGGAATTATAAATTCGAAACCAAGATGGGTGGTACATACAATGAAACCCTGTCTTTAAAGTTAATCAGTAAATAAGAAATGGAGCAGTAGACACCTACATACATGTCCTGATGTGATTGTTGCATCCTGCATACCCGTATCGACCTGTCACACTGTATACCTTGGGATGCATACAATTAATAATAAAAGAAACTTAGGTATTTGGTTGAAATCTAATGTTTTTTTTATAAACAAAATAACCAAAAAACTCTGTGCTTTCCAAAAATTGTTTTTAATGAATTAGTATGTTCTTTTTCAAATATTATATTAAATAACACTTCAGTGTTAGTGAAGTGGGTCAGATTTGTATGTGATTTGCCTTGGAACTTTAGTATTATCTGTTATGTCACCTCCTTGTCTCTAGCCCAAACTATGGTAGTAGAAGAAATGGGTTCTAGGAAAAAGACATTCCTAGGTACAGCACACTAACAGTGGCAGTTTGGCGTGTGCTGTAAGGCGGAGGTGGGAAGGCAACTTCTGGTGTTCCGCAGTGCTGGTGGGGAGAGACTGATGACTCACTGTCAGATGACGGCCTCTGCTGCCTTCTGGGTTGTTCCTTTTCTATGACAGATTCTTTTCTGTTTTGTTTTTCGCAAATATGGTGGGAACTATAATTTATAATTAAGGGTATCTTAGTTGTAAATTATAGTTGCTTTTTATCCTTAAATAGGAATCCAGTAGCTCGGGATAAATTTTAATGTAATCATTGAATTGGTTTTTGTTTGAATGTAGCTGTGTATGCCACATTTTCTTCCTGGCTCTGGTGGGAGCTCTGGAGTTCTAGCCCAGGAACTCTAACCTGCTGAGCTAGTGCTGTATCCCTTTCACATCCCCGGCGGGGATAACTGTATAAACGGAGTCTCATGCAGCATCAAATCATAGTGTATTTGCACCTTCTACTGTAAAGACTTGGGATAAGGTTAGCTTTTAATATAATATCACTCTTAATTTTCCCCCTGAAAATACTTTAGAAGGTTGTTTAACATTTTTTATTTTTAATTGTTTATGTGTGTGTGTGTGGGTGGGTGCCCAAGGTGCATGTTCAGGAGACTGGAGGCATTAGAACCCCACGAGTTACAGGGGTTGTGAGTCACGTTAAGGGTCGCTGGCACAGAAATAGACTCCACTACAAGAGCAGGCTGCTCTCCTAACTGCCCAGCCACCTCTCCAGCCTGTGTTGGACATAGGCCATAACGCACGCCTTTAATCCCAGCAAGAGGCAAGACAGGAGGATCTCAGTGAGTTCGAGGCCAGCCTGGTTTCAGGATAGCCAGGAATATTACACAGAGAAACCCTGTGTAATTTAAAAAAAAAAAAAAATTAGTGGGCACTTTTTATTTTGACTGTTTTTATAGATAGATGGCTCAGAGGTTAAGAGCATTGCCTGCTCCTCCAAAGGTTCTGAGTTCAATTCCCAGCAACCACATGGTGCCTCACAACCATCTGTAACGGGGTCTGGTGCCCTCTTCTGGCCTGCAGGCGTACACACAGACAGAGTATTGTATACATAATAAATAAATAAATATAAAAAAAAGAAAAGAAAAGAAATAGTTGCTATGTTGTAAAACAGTGTTTATCAAACTACTACATGCTCAATTGTGTTCACTTATCAAATCTCTGTAATATGTCTACCTAATAAAAAATTTTCAGTTTCCTTAAACTCCTTTGTATTGCTAATAGAAAATGTTGTTTTGGCAGAGCTGATGTAGAATTCACAAAATTATAGATCTGAGAAGAGAGAGCTTTTGAGATACTCTGATGTAACTGTCACGATGAGGTAGAGAATATTATATTGTCTTTATCAAATATAATTGTTTCAATGCAAGTACTAGAAATCAACATAGTAAATTAAGGGTGCAGAAGGGTATAAATACGTAAAGAGCATAGAGGCATAGAGTTAGAGGCCAGCTGCCCAGGTTCAAATCCTGCATTTATTTTCTTTTTCTTCTTCTTCTTCTTTTTTTTTTTTTTTTTTTTTTTTTTTTTTTTTTTTTTTTTTTTTTTTGCAACAGCGTTTCTCTGTGTCGCTTTGGCTATCCTGGAACTCACTCTGTGGACCAGGCTCAGTATTTTCTTTCAACTGAATGTTTATGAGTTCCAGGCCTGCCTAGTCTACACAGTGAGTTCCAGGACAGCCAGGGCTACACAGAGAAACGCTGTCTCAAAAAAAAAAGAAAGAAAGAAAAGAAAAGAAAAAGAAAAAATGTCAAATTAAAGCAAAGATGTTCATCTGGTGACAAGTTGTCTAGAGGTAAATTTGTAGGGTTTCTCTGTGACTGCCCTCGAACTCACTGTGTAAACCAGGCTAGCCTTGAACTCACAGACTTGCACTTGCCTCTGGAGCACTGGGATCACTGTCTTATTATCTTAATGTTATTGCTTCTAATGCCTAGTATGTGCCTCGAATGTTTAAAACAACAACAAAAAGAAGTTAAAAAGGATAGGTCCCAAAGTTCCCATTGTGACTATACTTATCCAGCTGACTGATAAACCCACAAAACAGCTGACTAATGAACAAATCCATTTCATTTCTTTCCATTAATCATCTTTCATATATAACTGAGACTTTAGTTATCTAGTTTAAAAATTACAAGAGATACTGTTTGGCCTCATGAAGACCTTTGAAGGCCTTTCTGCACCCCGGGAGAGTTTAGCTGTCTGCTGGAGAACACTGCTGTGTACTCTGATGCCTTTTCTCTCCTGTGTAGCCTGACGCCTCTTTGTCACCAGAGTGACTCCAAAGTGTAGTCTGATGTCTTTTGAGTTTCAGCTTTCCCTCCTTTAAGCTCCACTTCACACGTCTTCCCTCTGCAATCTTCTAAAATCAGCCTGTGCTGCTTCTGAGAGCACGCGCATCTCCTTATGTTAACTGCCCGGCTGGCTTTTTTCTCACCATGCCAGAAGAGGATTAAAGGATGGTAAAAGGAAATTTGGATATCACGACATATTTTCTTCTGTAGTACAGCAGCTGGCATATCATCGATGCTAATAGTACATTTTGTTCAGTAAATAAAATTATGATATTGCACAGTATAATTTTAAAAAAATAGCCAGGTAATTATGTTTGCTTAAATAATAGAAAGGTAAGGATACATTTAGGAGCCTGGAAAGATGCTCCCTAGGATAAAAGCATTTGTTGCTATTGCAGAAGACCTGGATTTGGTTTCAGCACTCACATAGTGGCTCACAACCCTCTGTAACCCTAGTTGCAGGGGCTCTGATGCCCTCTTCTGACCTCTTTGGGCATCAGGCATGCATGTGGTACACATACATACATGCAGACCAAACATTCATCCACCCCACCTCACCCCACCTCCGCATTCACTGGCACCTGGACACACACAAACATGCAGCATTAAAAAAAATCTTATAGCATTAAAAAAAAATCTTATTTAAAAAGCGAAAGTAGCAGCTCCTGATGCTGCTACATTAAACATTAAACCTTTTAGAAACGAGGCAATCTTGGCTTAGAATAATAACATTAAATTAGTTCCTCTTCATATTTCTTTTCCCTCAGGCAGACCAGTGAGGTATCTTACCTCAGTCCTGTTGGAATCAACAGATGAAACAGGATAATCAAAGAATTTGATTTTCCCAATGCCACAATTTAAAAATTTAAGCTCAGTCTTTTTGACTCAAAGTCTTGGTCTCTGCCCTGCCAAACAAAGGCGTGTCCAGATCACCTGAAGTAATAGTCTTTTGTTCTTACTCAGTATTTAAAGTGTTTTTATTTCTAGTGCTCCAGTTGGAAAGCAGTCAATACAAATACGATAAAATACTTTCAGGAAGGCTAGCCCAAGGAGTGAGGGATCATAAAAGATTGCCTTGGAGCAAGGAACAACAGAAGGGTGGGAGCATAGACATACCCACTGTGAAAGAAGGCATTTCTGGAAGTAAATGGGCTTTTCAAAATTGAGATTTTATTCAAGTAGCATTACTAAGGGAATGTTTGTGAGCATTTCTCATTTCACAAGGAACATTTGACCAAATCTGTAATTAAATCACAATTCTTAGAGAATTGGTAGTGTGATTTTTGTTTTTTCAGTTAAAGATAAGGGATTTTGATTTGTCTCAGTTTTCCTGCAGCATATTAGAGGAACCTAAATGTGATCCCGAGTCAGCTGACTCAAGGTTCTCATGCTGTCTCCCCTTTACTGGGCGGATGATCATGTGTCACAAGCACTGTATAGGAAATACCCACACTGGGGAAGAACTTAGTCTGGCCGGTGACCTCACTAACATGTCTGCTTTCCTGAAGGTGTGCATATATGTGTGTGCATCTGAATATGTGTGCATGCGCATCACATCCATACGAGACCCCACAGAGATCACCTGACAATGGATCACCTGGAACTGGACATAGAGACAGTTGTGAATTACCGTGTGGATGCTGGGAACTAACTTAGCTCCTCTACAAGAGCAGTAAACTATCTTAACCACTGAGCCATCTCTCCAGCCCCTGAAGAATTTTTATGTGTATATTTGTTTGTATGAGGCTAACTGTAGAGGCCTAAAGAGGATATCAGATCCCCTTGAGCTGGAGTTGCAGGCAGTTGTGACTGCCTGATCGTGGTTGTTATCTGATCCTTTGTAAGAGCAGCAAAAACTCTTAGCTAAGCTATCTTTCCATCCTCCTCTTAGTTTGAAGATTTTGACAACTTCTATCCTAACTATATATATTATCTTTAGGGTTTTTTCCTTTGTCTTTTCTCCCATCATCTGGTATTTTCTAGGAAGCCTTGTTGTTCTCGGGACTGGGAAGATAACTCAATTCGTAAAGTGCTTGTGGCTCATGGATCGGGATGTGAGTTCAGCCCTCAGCACCCACCCACTAAGTCAGCTGTGCTTCCTGGAGGCTGAGACGGGTGGATGCCTAGGCCTCACTGGCTAGCCTGAGCAAATCTGCAAGCCCAAGTCCTAGCGAGACTCTTTCTCAAAGGCAAGGCAGACACTCCTGAGAAATAACACCCAAGATTTACCTGTAGGCTCCACACAGCTAAAAGATTGCAAATTGGCCAGGCAGTGGTGGTGCACACCTTTAATCCCAGCACTCAGGAGGCAGAGACAGGCGGATCTCTGTGAGTTTGAGGCCAGCCTGGTCTGCAAGAGCTAGCTCCAGGACAGGCTCCAAAGCTACAGAGAAACCCTGTCTCAAAAAAAAAAAAAAAAAAAAACACAAAAAACCCTTTAGCCGGGCAGTGGTGGCACACACCTTTAATCCCAGCACTCGGGAGGCAGAGGCAGGCTGATCTTTGCGAGTTCGAGGTTAGCCTTGTCTACAATAGCTAGTTCCAGGACAGGTTCCAAAGCTACAAAGAAACCCTGTCTCGAAAAACCAAAAAAAAAAAAAAAAAAAAAAAAAGTGTGTGGTGTAACTGTGATCATCTAGCATCTCTAAAAGTACTGAAAATCACTCCTCGGTGTTGCCATCTCAACAAACTCAGGCCTTGGTTTTCCTGCCTGTGTTCTTTCTCTCTGGACTCAGCACTTTCAGAACTTACGTTCCGGCTACCTTTGTTGTTATATGTGCTTTATCCATATTGGTCTGCACTTTACCCATGTTCTCTATGGTAGAATACAGTCCAATACAGTGTTTAGACCTTGAAAAATGAAGTCACTTTTCTGTATAGTACAGCGGGGTGACCAGTAAAAGCACCCTGAACATAGTCACGTGTTTTAGCTGCAGCTTTTATTCTCTAGCTTTGCCACAGTCCACCGAAGTGCAATGCCATTCAAGCCTCTCCCGATTTACTGTTTCAGCAACAGCGTGAGTGCATTTGTTTTCTTGACATTCAGGTAGAGACCCATAAATTAGTATCGTGTATCTCTGCATACTTAATCCCTATTGTTGCCCTGATGTAAGGTAAGCTTTTCTACCAGCCAGACTGGTCTGTTATACTGTTCCTGAATCTTTTATTTCCATTCTTCTCTTGTTGTCCCTTCTGGAATGTCTTTGCCACTCACCCTTGTCTAGTTTGTACACATACTACCTGACCTTCAAAATGCCTTCACTAAACATTGTAGTCTTTTAACATTTACTAAATGTGTATGATATAGCACTTTATTTTGTGGTTGATTGGAGGGCATTATTTAGCATTCTCACATCTAAGTATTTTTTTTATCGCCGTAATATAATCATTAATAATTGTTAACTTAAATCAGCAGCCCCAAAATAAACTTTCAACGCCAGAATCCTTCACCAATTTTCCTTTCTGGTATTGTTTTATGTGTCCTTTGTTGGTTTTAGTCAGGATCTCTCTCTGGAGCACAGGCTGGTCCAGAGCTTTCTTGATAAACCGGGCTATCTTCAAACCTCTGACAAACCTTCTGACTCTGCTTCCCAAGTGCCAGGAATACTAGTGTGGGCCACCCGGCCAGGTTTCTAGCCTGTGTTTAGACACAGGCAGTTGTCCCTTGAAGTTTTCAGATTGCACACCTAAAGATAGAGAGAGGTTAAACTACATTTTCTTTTTTTTAAGATTTATTTATTTGTTTGTTTTTATAAATAGTTTATATTTGTAATTTTTTATATTTATTTTTGTTTTATGAGTATAAATGTTTGCTTGCATGTATGTGTATCCTGTGCATGTCTGGTGCCTGTGGAAGCCAAAATAGGATGTCACCTCCTCTCCCCCAGACCTGGAGTTAGCGACAGTTGTGAACTGTGATATGGATGCTGGGAACTGAACCTGGGTCCTCTGAAAAATCAAGTGCTCTTAATAACCAAGCCATTTTCCCAGGCCCTGAACTAAATGTTCTTAGTGGTTCTGTGTTCTACTAAAAGAAAAAAAAAGGAAAAATGCCGCCCTCCTCCCCAGGCATTTCAATTTCTGGGGTTTTTTGTTTGTTTGCTTGTTTGTTTCTCTGTGTAACAATTTAGCTGTCCTGGACCGCTCTTGTAGACCAGGCTGGCCTCGAACTCAAAGAGATCTCCTGTTTCTGCCTCCCAAGTGCTGGGAATAAAGGCATGCGTCGCCACCACCCGACCTCCCCCAGGCATTCTTAAAGATAGATTTGAATGTAAAACAGTTTGTTCCGTAACAAGTGTTATGATTAAATAAATAAATAAAACAAAGATGGGGACTAAGTGGTTACAAAGGTGTTCCTCTTGCAGAAGTCCTGGACGGTTCCTAGCCCCTGCACAGTGATTCACAACAGCCATAACTCCAGTTCCAGGAGATTAGCACCCTTTTCTGGCCTGTCTACAGGCACCAGGTATGCATTTTGTACACATACACACATTAAGACAAAACACTCATAGGATTTTTATTTTATTTTTATTTATTTATTTATTTTGGATCTTTTTTTTTTTTTTTTTTTTCTTCGAGACAGGGTTTCTCTGGTTTTGGAGCCTGTCCTGGAACTAGCTCTTGTAGACCAGGCTGGTCTCGAATTCACAGAGATTAGCCTGCCTCTGCCTCCCGAGTGCTGGGATTAAAGGCGTGCGCCACCACCGCCCGGCCTATTTTGGATCTTTTGAGACAGGGTTTCTCTGTAGCTTTTTTGGTTCCTGTCCTGGAACTAGCTCTTGTAGACCAGGCTGGCCTCGAACTCACAGAGATCCGCCTGCCTCTGCCTCCCAAGTGCTGGGATTAAAGGCGTGCGCCACCACCGCCCGGCCACCCATAGGATTTTTAAAAATGGATAAAGCATTGAAAAAATAAAGGAAAAGGTACAATTGAAATAGATGCTTAGATACAATTGAAAAAGCTGGCAATTGAATAAGCCCTAATAACTAAATTTTGTGAATTTTATGTTATATTTCATTCTGGAACAGAATATATACCATCTATGCTAATTATTTTGTTTTAGAGTTTGTAATTCTGATTTACTTTCCTTTTTTGTCTTAGGTAAATTAGTACAATGGATTTCTCCAAGCTACCCAAAATACGTGATGAAGATAAAGAAAGCACTTTTGGTTATGTACATGGAGTCTCAGGGCCTGGTAAGTAATGCAGTCCTCTAAGAGGAAGGGTGCCTCTCTGCGAGCAGCATCTTTCCCAGGTCTTTCCAAGGGCCGTGGGGAGAAACAAGTGCCTACTGACCCACAGAGATGGCTTCCTACTTTAAGTCTTGTAGTGACTATGAAGGGGTGTAGCCATCATGGTGGTTCCTCAGGCACTAATCACGTGCATTGATGGTCTGTCATTGAGTCCAGCTTTGGGGTACCATGCTTATTAGGGAAACATAGCTTCAACTTTTTGTTGTTGTTGTTAAATTTGAAATTTAAAAAGCTTTAAGGTTTGTAACGTGTAATACACAGTACCTTGATGTATAATAAATGTTCAGTTGATCTCTATAATGACCTCCAGAGCGTTTCTTGGTAATGTTAGCGTGTCTTCTTTGTGTTTATACATCGGTCTGAATGACTATTGCAGGTATATCTCACAACTGACTACTAGAAAGGAAGAAGTCTGATGGCCTGATACTGAAAATAGAAAGTAGTTTTAAATTTTGTATGTATCCATTTGGTCAAACTTTGTATTTAAAAATAATCATCTCATTTTAGTATTCATTTTTTTGTTGAATATCCCACTAACAGATGTGACTTGCAGTTCCCTGGGTACAACTGCTCATTATTAATTTTGTTAGTGACATAAAAATTTATCTTTCCTCTCACGCCATAGTTATTGTCTTCTTATCACCCTGAACGTGATGACAGCTTTTTGGTGTTTTGCAAATGAAGACTTAATTCGTGTGTCCCACTTTCTTCTCCCTGAGAATTTAATGAGCGTAGGCTCATTGGCAAGAAGTAAAGAGTACACATTTCATTGTTTTTGATCCCTTTTTAATCCCTAAGTACTTCTTAATAGAGCAGTGGTTCTTAACCTTTCTAACACTATGACCCTTTAATACAGTTCCTCATGTGGTAACCCAACCATAGAATTATTCCATTGCCCCTTCATAATTGTAATTTTGCTACTGTTATGGATTTCCCTGTAAATATCTGATATGCAGGATGTCTGATATGTGACCAAAAGAGTTGCCACCCACAGGTTGAGAACCACTGTAACAGAAAAATGATATCCTTTGGGATTTATGAAATAGGATTTTTTAAATTCACTGTCTGATATTTCCAGACATTTTAGTCCTTCTTATATTGTATATACAGAAGCAAATAGGAAACTAATAGGTCTTCAGTTTTCTAGAGCGAGTTAATTAGCATTTATTCTTTTCCACCGCAGCAATCCCTATCACATAGCTGTAATCAGTTGTATTGCAGGCGAAGTATTAAGAATGGGCTCGCTCTTATGCATTTCTACAAATGGGGCACCCTTCTCTTCCTTTCAGAAAAATAATTTTTGTTTGCTAGACAGCATGGTCCAAAATAGCAGCAAGTTCTAATTCTGGCTCCTGCTTGTGAGTTGAAAATAGAGGTCCTTTCTTAACTGAAACTTTATACAGTGGTGGAGGCTGGTTATAAACATCCTATTCTTTAATAAAAGGAATTAATTATGCACATGTGGGGCAGTGGTGTTATTTTTAGGCAGATTTCAAATAACCTGGGCTGGCCTTGAACTTGCTATATGCATACATATATACATATACATATCCTGATTGTGGCTCTGCTTCCCAAGTGCTGAGGTTGCAGATGTGTACTATCTGGCTATGGATAAAATTCTTCTTTAATCCTTGAATTAACAGTTTGTTAAAGGTTCTAAAGGTTCACATCTAAGGAAACTGTAGAATCACTGGTTTAAAGTAATGAAAAGCAAAAGTCTCTCATGGGATAACAGCACAATAGACTATCTACTGTATGACATTCTGAAGCTCTTAATTCTAGTGTAAGGTGTTTGCTTGTTTGTTTGTTTATGGTTCCTAAAGCCTTCGGCGCGTGTATAAAGTAACGTGGGTTGTTCAGGATGTACTGCAGTACTGTGAGGTAAGTGCTTTCGTATGAGACTTCGAGTTCTTAAATTGGTTGGCTTTTGTGTTGCATTGATCAATGACCTTAGCCTAAAAGTTTATTTTGTCTCCTCTGTATCACTTACTAAAAGTATGTCTTTATGTGAAACCATAAAGGTTGCTCCATAGTGGAAATTCTTCTTCCATATGAATAATGAGAAGGCGTGCTACCGAATTTATTGGATACTGAAATTATTTGTAATTATTCACAGAACTTTGGGTCACCAGTTTCTTGTTCTTTACAGTGGTTACAGCCTGTGACATGGCAGGTGCAGCTATGTATGAGCTGGTGAGAGTAGGTCACAGCGAGCTGGTTGGAGAGATTATTCGATTGGAAGGCGACATGGCTACCATTCAGGTGTATGAAGAAACTTGTATCCTTTTTCTGTTTGGTTTCCTGCCGCTTTCTGTGTGTCGGGGTTTAAGGGTTTAAGGCAAAAGTAGAAGCAGTAATAACCAATGACAATGCATGAGTGATGTACATATAATAAAGAAATATTCAAGAAAGAGCTACTGGAAATTATGTTCTTGCTTAAGAAACTGGAATTGTATTCTGAATTTTCATTGCTCTTAACATTTGGTGTCACAAACTTCAGGAAGTACAGTTGCAAATTTATTTAGAAGATTTTGTATTGTAGAGGAAAGCGTAAATGGAATAATAATATTGGCTTATGTAGTTAAAATTACCTAGTCATGATTTTTTTTAAAAAATAATGAATATAGAGCATTTCACTGTTCTCAGTGAATAATATATTACAGCTTTAGCACTAAGAAGTCCTTGCTATTGGGTCGCTACTATATTGACTTATGCATAATCCCTATTTCCAATTTTCTGTGAAAATAGAGGAGGGGCTGATAAGATAGTGGAGCATGTAAAGATGCTTGGCGCCAAATCCAACAAGATGTCTGAACCCTGGAACTCGTGCAAAGGTGGAAGGAGAAAACAGGGTACAACGCTTCCTATTCTTCCATGCCTGCACTCACGCACACATGATCAACCAATGCTAGAAACATTTTTTTAATAAAAATGTAGAGAAATATTCTGTAATTCTCTGTAAGCCTCACAGAGAGTTGCTCTTTAGAAATTCATATGTCTTTTAACTTAATTCTCAAGGTCAGCATTAAGTCCTTGGGGTTTTAAGCAGATTTGGTTTTCTTGCTCTTCTAACAAGCATGCTTGGAAATAGCTAGCTTTCCTGTAGGAGTAGTTGGTGCTGTTGTAAAACAGAATCATCTACGAAGGAATTGAAGTCTCTGTGTGTTTGTGTATGTGCAGGCACACATACATATAAGGACACATGTGGCTGAAGACCCAGAAGGCAACCTCATGTGCCACCCAACACTTTGAGACAAGAGCTCATTTTGCATGGAGCTTGCCAAATAGGTTAGACTTGCTGGCTCTCCAGCCCCAAGAATCCGAGTCTGCCTATCCGAGCTGAGATTTAATGCACTTTTTAACATGGATGCTAGAGATTAGATTCAGATCCTCATGCTTGCAAGCACTTTAATAACTGAGATCATGGAAAAATGTTAATGATGTGATCTAGAGAAAGGAATACTTTTTTGAGAAATTCTTTGTTAGGGCCTACAATTCTTTGAACTCATAGATTTAATAAAATTCATATCAGATACTGATAATGAGAATAAATGTTTTAGAGACCCTTCTACTATAATTCATAGATGTTCTTACTCCTTTTTTATAGCTACATATAATTCCAGCATATAGGATTATCATGATTCTGTAATCAATAGTATACATTTGATGACTTATAGTCTTTTTTTAAAAAATGTTACAGTGTAACATTTTTTGAGAGATTTTTCTAAATTATTCTCAGTGAAAGTTGTATTAGTTGTACTGTCAACAAATGCTATAAAACAAGGAAGATTCACTATCAGTGCTCAACTTTAGACTCTTCTCTTTCTAAATCATCTCCTTAGCTCTCAAAATTTTTATTTTTTGTCTAAGTATCACTATTCTTTATAGAAGACTGCTGTTCTGCAGTGGTATGTTCACAGTGAAGCAGGAAGGAAATGCTTTTGCTTCTGTTCTTCAACCCGTGACTCCTAAACTGCAGAGGCACTTGAAAACTGCAATAGGTAGACTCAGCAGTGCCCAGGACGTCCCGAGGCTCACACAGGAATGTTAAGATACTTCATCAGACATGACTAGCCGCTTACAGTATTCGGTTGCATTATATTCTTGTCACTGACATCATGAATGTTTACAAGGCTGAGCTTTTGGTGGTCACCAGACTTAAAATCCAAGGTGGTAGACACAAATATGCAGTAGGTTTCCAGTCTTACTGAAAGTCCTACAGTATCCAAAAAATACATACACCTTTCTCATCATTAGAATTGTGGTTATTTGGGAACGAAATTAATTCTTTTTGTTTCCAGTTTACTCATTATTCTTTCATTGATATCAGTTGTTAGGATATACACACTTATTAAACTCTTTGGATATGATCATAGGTATATCTTTTGTTCTTAGACACTGTAAAATATTACTGAAATATCAAGTCTGTGGGAAACCTTGGGAACTTCTAGATCTCCTTAAATGTCATGGCCCTTTAAATGGTTACTTCTATTAATAGTATCTTCCAACTCTGTTTTACATTTTCCTCAACTGCTGTTTCTAGCTGGTGTCTCTGTTGGAGACCCTGTACTCCGCACTGGGAAGCCTCTCTCAGTAGAGCTTGGTCCTGGCATCATGGGAGCCATTTTTGATGGTATCCAGAGACCCCTGTCAGATATCAGCAGTCAGACCCAGAGTATCTACATTCCCAGAGGAGTAAATGTGTCTGCTCTTAGCAGAGATATCAAATGGGAGTTTACACCCAGCAAAAATCTACGGGTATGTCTGTGTAACCAGGAATTCCTAAAGTTGGTGAAAGACTAAAATGTGTATTTAGTAAAATATTTTATACTCTTAGTCTAAATAAGTATAAACCATGGATGTACTGTCCAATTTTTAATGCACTTATTGTACATAGACTAATGCTTTATTTATGTTAGGCAAATGCAAAAGTAAGGGTAAGTCTACTTATTTTATTCAAGTATTAAAAAGTGAATGCATTTGTTCCTTAGGTTGGTAGTCATATCACTGGTGGGGATATTTACGGGATTGTCAATGAGAACTCACTCATCAAACACAAAATCATGTTACCCCCACGCAACAGAGGAAGTGTGACTTACATCGCACCGCCTGGGCATTATGACGCCTCTGTAAGTACTACTTGGGTTTTGTCCTGCACGGCAACTTGTTCATATATGGCAGTTACCAGCAGTTCCGTTCCCTAAAACCATTAAAACATTTCTAATAATTTAAGGTTTTTTATTTGTTTATTTATTCATTTACTTTCCTTATTTTTATGATGGTAGGGAACAAATTGAGCCTTGCATATGCTAAATAATGACTCTACCACTGAGCTGTATAAATTTTTAAGAGTGATTTTGTTTTGACCTGGACTTGAGAATACAAGAAACAGAATGTACCTTTTAAAAAAGAAGTATGACATTTTCCTATCTTTTTAACTGATGGATTTGCCTAAATCTCATGTTCATTAGGATTAGAATGAACTTTGATTTTAACTGTCAATTAGTAGTCACATGATTATGTAATAGATTGTGTGAATTGTTACTTTAAGTCCACTGTTGTTTTATTTCTGCTTAGCAACCACACCTCAGCCTACTGATATTTTAACTACTCTCTATGCTCCACAGCCCACAGTCTTACCCCACTGCCCACAAGGCCTGTTGGGATTTCAGGTCCCCCCAGGCAACCAGAGTGGCTATTGTTTTATCTAAGTTGTTCTATTACAAATAAGGACTTGAGACAGGCAGTGCCTTTAATCCCAGCAGAAGCAGAGGCCTGCAGATCTCTGAGAGTTCAAGGCCAACCTGGTCTTCAGAGAAAGTTCCAGGATGGGCCTCAAAGCTACAGAGAAACTCTGTCTTGAAAAACCGAACCCCCCCCCCCCCAAAAAAAAAGAAATAAATAAGGACTTGGTGGTCAGATGTTGGGATGAAAACCTGCTAGATCAGAGAAGCCAAGAAGCAGCCAGCCAACCCAGCAAGAGGGTGAACCTCCCCAGACCATCCCAAACCCAAAAGACTGTGAAACTCTGAAGTCCCTTCCTCCTTCCTGTGTCCATCCGTCCATATCCTGGGTCCCCTGGCTCATTTTTGTCAGCTAGTCACTGACTCCACTCTCTGATCCCAAGTTCATTTATTAACATCACCTTGGGGTTTCACAGCACAATCAAATATCCTGCACCATTGCACCGTATATGACTTAGTTTATTGATTTTATTTATGTCACGTACTGTCAGATACAATAGACTCAGCAGTCTTTGAATCTGAAGATAATTTATTGAGAAGACCATGATAACATGTGATAACCCCCTAGTAAAATGCAAATAACCAGTTTTTCAAAAACTACTTGCCAAAAATAAGTGTGTGCTTTACAGCATACAGGGACATGCATTGGTTTGGTATTCTGAGACAGCTTTCTGGAGTTGTTCACTGGCTTAAGAGATTCGCTCGTTCCCAGTGGAGGAATTGCTGTTGAACGAGACCCTTCATGTGTTAAGCAAGCTACAGGTTTCTCCTAAAATTTGGAATTATTTGAGAATAATTGAAACAGTCTCAGTGTACATAGATGCTATCATATTATCACTTCTTTTTTAAATATATTAATAAAAGTTAACATTAAATTTTGGCTTGATTTGGTTTGGTTTTTGGTTTTTCAAGACAGGGTTTCTCTATCTAGCTCTGGATGTTCTGGAACTCCTTCTGTAGAGCAAGTTGGCCTCAAACACAGAGATCTGCCTGCTTCTGCCTCTCTAGTGCTAGGATTAAAGACGTGTGCTATAGGCAGAGGCTGCTTGTTTGTTTCCTGGCCACCTAGACCCGAAATAATCGCACAGGAACTGTATTATTACAACACTGCTTGGCCTATTAGCTCACGCTTCTAATTGGCTAGCTATTATATATTTTTTAATTAATTAATTTATTTTTACTTAAAAATTTCCACCTCCTCCCATCCCCCTTTCCCCTCCCTCTCCAGTCCAGAGAGCAGTCAGGGTTTCCTGCCCTGTGGGAAGTCCAAGGTCCTCCCCACTCCATAAGTGGATTTTAACCATAAATAAAGGACATTGAGCCTATAATCCATGATCCTAGAGAAGCTAAATAAAAAGGTGAACCCATAGCTGCTATATCTTAAATTAACCATTTCTATTAATCTGTATGTTGCCACATGGTTATGGCCTACCGGGTAAGGTTCCGTCCCATGCCCAGCATCTATCTCCTGAGGAGGCTACATGACTTCCCTCTGACTCCGCCTACTCTCTCCTCCTCTATCTGCTTGGAATTCTCACCTTGTCCTATTCAGCACTGCAGTAGGCCCAAAGCAGCTTTATTCATAGCCAATGCTATTTGCAGTTACAATTTATGTAGCTGCTTACTGTGTCATGTGCTCCTTTCCAAAAACCTCTTACCACACTTCTTTTATTAATCAGTGAACTAGTAGTACACCTAGGATAAAAAGCGTGGCCGTATGTAAGACACATAATAGAAAGTGTGCATCTCCCTTCTTGTCCACAAGAGGAACTGGGGCTGCTCACGTTTTGGGATAACCGTTCACAGATTTAGCCACCCTTAGAATTCTACTGTTTTCGTTTTTTACAGGATGTCGTCCTGGAGCTTGAATTTGAAGGTGTGAAGGAGAAGTTTAGCATGGTCCAAGTATGGCCCGTGCGTCAGGTTCGGCCTGTCACGGAAAAGCTACCAGCCAACCATCCTTTGCTTACTGGCCAGAGAGTTCTTGATGCCCTTTTTCCGTAAGTTTGATATGTGTAGAAAGGAGCAGCTGGCTATGTTCCTGCCACCTGGCTCCTGGCCGCCTGGCTAGCTTATGCCCCAAAATAATAACACGGAAACTGTATTCTTTTAAACACTGCCTGGCACATTACTTTCAGCCTCTTCTTGGCTAACTCTCATATCTTGACTAACCCATTTCTAATAATCTGTGTAGCACCACGAAGTGGTAGTTTACCAGAAAGGATTCTAGTGTATGTCCATCTTGGGCTGGAGCTTCATCACATCTGCCCTGGAGAGGAGCAGCATAGCGTCTGATCTCACTTCCCTTCTTCCTAGCATTCTGTTCTGTCTACTCCACCTACCTAATTTTCTGACCTATCAGACCAAGCAGTTTTCTTTATTGATTAACCAATGAAACAACAGATTGACAAATGACCTTCCCACATCAGATATGTTCCCCCATTTGCCCTCAAGTTACTTATTTACTGTATGTAACTGTCTTTTCATAATCGTTGCAGAAATGAGTTCTCTGTATTTGATACTGTGATAGGTTTTATTTAGGCCAGGGTAACAATGGTGAATTAGGTACCTCTGTTGCCAATACTTAAGACTCCACAGTCACAAATAGCATTATTTTTAAAAACTTACTGAAAAATAAAATTTCCTGAAAACTCTGTCAAAGCATATAACTATCCTTCCTAGAATTAATAGATTGGCTTTCTATTGATTGTTAATTTCTAAAATCAAATGGCCTCTGTATGCTGCCAACAGTAGTAATGTATAGTGTGCTCTTTTTCTGTTTCCTTTGCTAGACATAAGGCTTCTCTCTATTCTGCTGTGCTTTTTACAATGCCCTCACTATTTAGTTTCCAGAAAAGACTGGTTTCTCCCTCAACCACACATCACTAAACTTATTGTTCAAAATAGCGGCCGGGCGATGGTGGTGCACGCCTTTAATCCCAGCACTCAGGAGGCAGAGGCAGGAGGATCTCTGTGAGTTCGAGGCCAGCCTGGTCTACAAGAGCTAGTTCCAGGACAGGCTCCAAAGCCACAGAGAAACCCTGTCTCGAAAAACCAAAAAAATAAAATAAAATAAAATTTCAAGCTTGGGGTGGTGGCACGTGTCTTTAATCTCAGCACTCGGGGAAGCAGTGGCAAGCAGATCTCTGTGAGTTATAGGCCAGCCTGGTCTACAGAGTTCTAGTACAGCCAGAGCTATACAGAGAAACACTATCCAAACACACACACACACACACACACACACACACACACACAGGAAGTTCAGTATTTTTAATTTCTCACGACTTTGAGTATTTATTGCCTTGCCATGAAACCCTGGCTCTCACCTGCTCACAACTCCTGTATGCTTCAGTATTTCTTAGGCTTTTTCTCATCCCATATCATACCTCTTTTAGGATGACCTTATTATTTCTTCTGACTATATTAACTTTATTGTAAGATACAAATTTCCTGGGCCTTTTCTACCCCCTCAGGAAATATGCTGCAAATATTGTTTATAGTTTTAATCTGCATGTTGCCTTTATGTGAACAGACTTGTATAAGTATGAATGTCATCAGTGCTATTTTGTTACCTTGCTGTTTTCATATAGCTCTTCCTCGGGCGCCTTATAGAATACATTTTCACTTTCCATCTACTGTAAATGATAGAGATGTTTAACCATGATAAAATATTTGCTAATTTGCTACCTGGTTGTTTTTGAGACAGTGTCTCACTCCGAACGATATGTGAATCAAGCTAGCCTCCAATCATGGATCATCCTACTACCTCAGCCTTCCAAATGCTGGGGCTACGGCGTGACCTACCATGTTCATCTCTTTGTTGTCGTCTTTTAGGTGTGTTCAAGGAGGAACTACTGCTATCCCGGGTGCTTTTGGCTGTGGAAAGACAGTGATTTCACAGTCTCTGTCCAAGTACTCCAACAGCGACGTGATCATCTACGTAGGATGCGGTGAAAGAGGGAATGAGATGTCCGAAGTTCTACGGGACTTCCCCGAGGTCTGTCTGTAGAAAACTTCAAATAATCCTCTAGAGAAAATAATGGCTCATCAGCTGTCATTGGCAATTAATAGTTTTATGCTGGGTAAAGAACAGTGCTTTCAGTTTTCAAGATGTTTTTGAAGAATTTTAAATTAATATTCGTGACTAATTTGTATATTTAAAGAAAAAGGAAATGAATTCTTTGGAGTTAAACACCTAAAAGTTTCTCATCTTTGTTCTCACATGAGAGAAAGATAAGAAGGATAAAACAATAAGGCATTTATATTTAGCTGGGTGTGGTGGCACATGCTTGTAATTCCTGCACTTTGGGAGGCAGAGCCAAGAGGGTCAGTAGTTCAGGGTTAGCCTGGACTACTTGAGACAGTGTCTAAAAAAGAAACCAAACATTTAATTGTCTAAGCTTTACATGGGCTTTGTGATCTAGGTTACTGTGGTAACATTTCCTTTTTCACAAAGTAATGGGTTTCCTTTGTTCACTTGTAATTGTCCATTTCTCAAACAGCACTGTGGGCCAGGGAAAAGGGTTGGCATGATGGGGGATGTTCTTTGGGAATTCTGACTGAAAGGATTAAACATGAACAAGTTATAACTTTTTAAAGGGGGGGAGAAATTGGAATGTTGAAATGTTATACTTAGAAAGTGGGGGATCACTAATGGATTTCATACCCTCAGCTCACTATGGAAGTTGATGGTAAAGTAGAGTCAATCATGAAGAGGACAGCACTGGTGGCCAACACCTCCAACATGCCTGTAGCTGCAAGAGAAGCCTCTATTTACACTGGTGAGTTAGGAGTTGGAATAAAAGAACTTAACAGCTCATTTAAAACACTAGCACCCATTTTTTTCCTTTGCTTTTTTTATAACTTCATTCTAGAAAACTCCCATCTAATCATATTGCTAGCTTTTAATATCTAAATTATTTACTATATGTATCATGAAAGTAAGTGAGTATAAAAATTTTTTAAAGATTTTTATGTGTGTGTATCACATGTGTGTTTATGCTCAGAGAACAGAGGAAAAGTGTGAGATTCCCTAGAACTAGAGTTACTGGCAGTTGTGAGCTACCCAGCTAGGTCCTGTGGGCAAAACTCAGGTCCTCTGCAACAGCAGTGCAAGTTCTTAATCTTTGAGTAAGCCATCTCTCCAGAAGTAAGACGGTTGTAACCCGGATGGCATTGTTGTCTTCTTTACTCCCTCTTCTTCCTAACCTTCCCTACTGACCTGGGTGGCATCATCTTCTTTACCCCCTGCTCTCCCCTGCACCCCCACCCCACCTTTTGCTGTTGTTCAGCACATCCAGGGCCTTGTGCATTCTAGACAAGTATTCATGAGCTATGTCCAAGCTTCCAGTTCTCTTAATGAGCATAAAATAATACATTTGCCTTCTTTGTGATGATTCATCTTACTATTAGTTTATATTTTAACATATTGTACTGTGTTTAAATATATTTATGCCTCTATAATTATTTCTATATACATTTTCTATTGATATTTATTGAGCTCTACATTTTTCTCTGCTCCCCTCCCTGCCTCTCCCCTCCCCGCTTCAATCCTCCCCAAGGTCCTCATGCTCCCAATTTACTCAGGAGATCTTGTCTTTTTATACTTTCTACTTCCCATGTAGATTACATCTATGTAAGTCTCTCTTAGTGTCCTCATTGTTGTCTAAGTTCTCTGGGATTGTGGTTTGTAGGCTGGCTTTCTTGGCTTTATGTTTAAAAACCACCTATGAGTGAGTACATGTCTCAAAAACAACCAGGTAGCAAATTAGCAAATATTTTATCATGGTTAAACATCTCTATCATTTACAGTAGATGGAAAGTGAAAATGTATTCTATAAGGCGCCCGAGGAAGAGCTATATGAAAACAGCAAGGTAACAAAATAGCACTGATGACATTCATACTTATACAAGTCTGTTCACATAAAGGCAACATGCAGATTAAAACTATAAACAATATTTGCAGCATATTTCCTGAGGGGGTAGAAAAGGCCCAGGAAATTTGTATCTTACAATAAAGTTAATATAGTCAGAAGAAATAATAAGGTCATCCTAAAAGAGGTATGATATGGGATGAGAAAAAGCCTAAGAAATACTGAAGCATACAGGAGTTGTGACTCCACCTTCTTACTCCTAGCATTCAGCTTAGTTTTCACCATCTAGCTCTATTCTGCCATATCATAGGCCAAAGCAGCTTCTTTATTAATTAACCAATAAAAGCAACACATATACAGAAGGACTTCCCACATCATCTCCCTTTTTCAGTCTAAATAAAAAGGAAAGTTTTAACTTTAACATAGTAAAATTACATATAACAAAACAGGTATCAAGCAAGAATTAAAGTTACAATATTTATATCTACTTTATTTTTTATCATCACTAAAGAAAACTATAATTATAACTGTCTATTCTTCAATTCAATCAAAGACTCCAGAAGGCTATATTTCCGAAGTAAAAAAGAAGTGCCTTGTAAGCAACTTCCAAAACTCTAGAATTGACAGAGACATCTCACTGCCTGGACAGTCACCCAAAGTTCTTCTGTAATGTTGGAGCATCCACTCTTCAGCCTATAGGCTAATAGTATCTGGCAGATTTTTCCATGAAGCAGGAAATTTGAAAATTGTTTATGCCTTGTATTGACAAAGTTTATAAGTTGCTTTCTTCTATGTCCTGCAAAATGTCTGGCTGTTCTTTCATGAAGCAGGAACCCTAAAGGGACCATCTCAACTTTAGGCAAGTTCAGCAGTAATTTTTCTGTGAGTCCTACATGTCCAGTTCATATAGAATAACATCAAACAGTCCAGGCAAGAGCAGTTTCTTGCCTAAATGGCTATCAAATTCCATAAGGAGCCTCTTTGATGCCCATCATCCTCTTGAAGTAGATTGGTGATACCAGGATCAGATATGTCTCATTGTCATGAAAAGTCTTAAGCTCTTAAAATATTTTAAATGCCATATTCAGTAGGTCTTTGAAATGTTTGAAGATTATCTATCTAATTGAAGTATATCTCTTTGTATTTAGGAAACCTAACGTGACTACAAACTTGACTATTATAGATGATTATCTATTAACCTATATTTCTTAATTATATATTACATTTTAAAATCAAGAGTAAAAGTATACACATAACAAATTTGCCTTAAGTTTGTATCAGTAAACCAAGATCCATACCAATGCAAATCTCAATAGCATATTTGAATGCTATTGAGTAATTTGAATGCTTTAAATGTAAACAAATATTTTTAAAGAATATCATGTTAGTCTGAAAGGCATCCACAGATCCAGGGTTGCAGTGGGTCTGTGTCACCACTAAGCAATTTGTAACATGCTGCTCACAGAACAGAGTTGGAGCCCTCCATGCTGGCGAACCAGGAAGCTGCCATTTCTTAAAGAAGTCACTTAGTTTTTACTGCTAAAAATGAGTCAGGAAACCTCTTAAAGGAGTCACATCTCTGCTTTCCACCAGCAAACAGAGCAGGAAACTGCATTAAACTGTTTTTTGTGTCTGATCTAGAATTCCTTTTCAAGCTCTCTCACATTTTTAAGTGGAGTTTGTTGGCCACATTGGTGCCAGTTTGTTCAACGAATATACAGAAGGACTTCCCACATCAATGGTATTTGTTCTTAGTGTTGCTCCTTCATTTCTGTAGTAGTTATATTTTTCTTCCAGGTCTTTGTTGAGTTTGATGAGGTCATAAAGCTGCTCATCTTGCTAGGTACACCCTGAAATCTTATGCTGTGGAAGGATGCATGATTAAGGTTTTCTTTTTAATTCACTGTGGTCACACTTTTGATCTGATCCTTGGCAGGTCCTTTGCCGTCACTGTGCTTCCTTCTCTGCTGTTTTCATTCAAGTTCCCGTGCTAATACTTATTACAGTTACTCCTCTTTGTAAGAGTCAGCTGCAGCTGACTGTGACTGCTGCAGGGGAGCGGGCATGCTTCACAGCTGCTTGTGAAGTTTGTTATGCATGCAGTTGTGTGAACAGCAAGCATTGATAGTGAATTCTTTCTCCTCTACCCTGCCTCGCCCATTTTATATAGTAGAAACAGGGAATAGGGAGTGCCTGCATGAGTTGAGTTTTGCCTTTCTAATTCTTCTCCATGCCAAAATTGGCCCAAGGAACATCTGCCACTGGCCATTTTGAGTTTGTGTAGCTTCAGGTGAATTCTTTTTGGTTTTTCAAGACAGGGTTTCTGTAACTTTGGAGCCTGTCCTGGAACTAGCTCTTGTAGACCAGGCTGGCCTCGAACTCACAGAGATCCACCTGTCTCTGCCTCACAGGTGCTGGGATTAAAGGCGTGCGCCACCATGTCCTGGCTTCAGGTGAATTCTTGATGCTTGTTTTCACTTATTTAGGTCTTTTTCCTTGTTTTTTTTTAGCATAGGGTTACATGCGTCTTTGCCACACTGAATTTGTAGAACTGGGTTTTTTTAACCACTTTAAGACAGGAAATATGTCTTATTCTTTTATATGGCTGCAGTTCCCCTTTATATGGGTAGACCATAAGCATAAAATAATATTTAAATAAATATTTATTTAAATGGTGGTGCTTGAGTGCAGTGCCTGCAAAGGCCAGAGGGGGGCATCATATCCCTTGGAGCAGAAGTTAGAGGCCACCAGCTGGTACTGGAAACTCAAACAGCATATTCTGCAAGAGCAGTAAGTGTTCTTAACTTCTACACCATCTCTCTAACCTCAGTAATCATAATCTAGCCAGCATATTTGTGGTGAATATTGCATTATGGTCTAATCCTGATAGCCATTTAAGTGATGCTATAGGTATGAGAAGATTCTGTTTCTCATCTTTACCAGTGCTGATTTGATTAGCAAACACATAAAGCTTGAAGCAGTAAAACAGTGAACACTCAAGTACCTAGCACTTGAAATTGATAATTGACTTTTTTTTTTTTTAAAGGGTTGTTTTATTTTAATGACTGATCCACCTGAGGTCACAGGCAGCCCACTATGTACAGACTCTAGGGAAGCTCTATTTCTTGGTCTCTTCCTCCTTGGACAGAGTCTTGATGATCTCCTCCTTTTTGGCCTGGAGGCACTCCTCCTGGCGCTTTCTTGCTTCCTTGGTCTTAGACCTTCGAGCCTCAGCCTGGTCAGCCAGGAGCTTCTTACGGGCCTTGTCTGCCTTCAGCTTGTGGATGTGCTCCATGAGAATCCACTTGTTTTTGAAGACATTCCCTTTGACCTTCAGGTAAAGGCTGTGATACATATGGCGGTCAGTCTTCTTGGATTCACGGTATCTCCTGAGGAGGCGGCGCAGGATCCGCATTCTTCTCATCCAGGTCACCTTCTCGGGCATTCGGGCATTGGCAGTACCCTTCCGCTTTCCTATGCCCATATGCCTGCCCTTCCGTCGAGCCAAAGTGTTTTTCCGGCAGCAAGCCCGGGAATGGACAGTCACAGGCTTCCGGATGATCAGCCCATCTTTGATCACCTTCCGGATCTGCTGACGGGAGTTGGCATTGGCGATTTCATTAGTCTCGTTGGGGTCCAACCAGACCTTTTTACCACAGCGCAGGACGCTAGAGGCAAGCCTCTTCTGTAGCCTGAGCATACTCATGGCTGCGGACGCAGCAGCGAAAGGAACGATAATTGACTTTTTTATTATTTTTATTGAGCTATATTTTTCTCTGCTCCTCTCCCTTACTCTACCCCCCCCCCCAACCCTCTCCCATGGTCCCCATGCTCTCGGTTTACTCAGGAGATCTTGTCTTTTTCTCCTTCCTATTTAGATCCATGTATGTGTCTCTTAGGGTCCTCTTTGCTGTCTAGTTTCTCTGGGGTTGTGGCCTGTAGGCTGGTTTTTCTTTACTTTATGTCTAAAAGTCACTTATGAGTGAATACATATGACATTTGTCTTTCTGGGTCTGGGTTACCTCACCCAATATGATGTTTTCTAGATCCATCCATTTGCCTGAAAATTTCAAGATGTTATTATTTTTTTTTCCACTGTGTAGTACTCCATTGTGTAAATGTACCACGTTTTCCTTATCCATTCTTTGGTCAAGAAGTATTTAGGAGTCGGGCAGTGGTGGCGCACGCCTTTAATCCCAGCACTTGGGAGGCAGAGGCAGGCGGATCTCTGTGAGTTCGAGACCAGCCTGGTCTACAAGAGCTAGTTCCAGGACAGGCTCCAAAACCACAGAGAAACCCTGTCTCGAAAAACCAAAAAAAAAAAAAAAAAAAAAAAAAAAAAAAAAAAAAAAAAAGAAGTATTTAGGTTGTTTCCGGGTACTGGCTATTACAAATAATGCTGCTGTGATCATAGTTGAGCAATGTCCCTGTGGTATTATTGAGCATCCTTTGGATATATACCCAAAAGTGGTATTGCTGGGTCTTGAGGTAGGTTGTTTCCTAATTTTCTGAGAAATGGCCATACCGATTCCCAAAGTGGCTGTACAAGTTTACACTCCCACCCGCAATGCAGGAGTGTTTCCTTAACCCCCCAACCTCTCCAGCATAAGCTGTTATCAGTGTTTTTAATCTTGGACATGATGATTGACATTTTACCAATTGTTGCTTTATTACACCTTAGTCAGTCTGTAATGTAACGTGAACTAACCTCTTGTCCCATGTATGTTACCCATGTAAAAGCTCTGCCTGCTGTCAGTTTTCCATTTGGATGTTATCTTTCATATTGATTTATGAAAGCTTTTTGATCAATGAAGATACTGCTTTTTTTCTAAATCTAAAATAGTTTTGTTTTTTGTTTTTTGACATCCCACCCCATGCAAAGGTCCAAACCCCTTTACCTCATGCTATCCCCAGCTTCACCCTTTGGATTTTGTCTGAGTTGTTGGTTGTTTTATTTTTGGTTTTTCTTTGAAGGCAGTGAATCCATATGTAGGTCATGAGAGAGGTCTTCATTACTCTTGTCTGTTTATCTTTTCTAGAAGTATCTAATATAAACATACAAGTGTTGCTAACATTTCATCACAGACCTAAAACATATCTGTGTTTATATAAAAACTCTGTTCTAAACATTAGGTTGGATAGCTGATGTGTTTTTAAGCCTAAATATTAATAAGTAACATTTCTTAAAGACTTGTTTCTGAAACTATTTTGTATTGTGCTTAGTGCTTTTATTCTGACTGGTACACTGTGGTACATAGTAAGTGTTGATTTGCAGCAATGTTTTCTGTTTGGTTATTTGAGCTTTTTTGGTTTGGTTTGGGTTTGGGGGGCAGCATTTCTTGCTAAAACAAATGCATTAGGTTTGGAAACACTGACAATATAACCATAGCTGTACATTTCTATTACCTTAGAGTTGCATGTAGTATATATTTTTGGAAATTATTCATATGTATTTTATTTTCTTAATATATGTAAATGTATAGGTTAGGCTTTATTCCATCTTAATAGATTAGAATTGGAAAGTTTTGGCTAAGACAAATAACAGCAAAAATCCAGAAACTTCTTTGTATCTTACTTTATAAGGCAGGGTTGGGTCTACGCATGAGGGATTTGGAGACTTGTGGTATTCCTCGTGTCGACAAGCTTAGTTAAATAGGTGTGACTGATGTATGGTGCAGACAAGTCGGGCTTGGAAATTTATTTCGGTTAGAGCGGGGCATAAACCCTTTTCCTGGTTTCTAGACTGTGTAGAGAAGGGTTGGCTGTGGCACCAAAAAGTCCTCAAATTACAGTTATTCACCATAGTAGATGCTGTTTCGAGTGGCTAGGGTACCCCTTCTCATTCTGTGCTGAAGTCTGGGCCAAAAGTGACCCCTTGATCTTCAGCACATGCTCTGAGGGCTTTGGGAAGTTTAGAAAAATGCATAACCTGCCTGTCTGTGGAACAGAATTTTTAATAACATTCTGTTAGATTGAGGTCTGTTACATGGTATTAGCTAAATGGAGAAGATGCTTAGAAATGTGGCTAAGCTGTATGCCTAGAAGAACAAACTTGGAAATGGCTAACAAGATACTTTAATACGCCCACTGTTTTAAAGTTCTTAGGGACAAAACAATCACTTGTTTGTATTCTGGCAGGGTAACTCAACATCTTCTTCTCAATTTAGGAATTACACTATCAGAATATTTCCGTGACATGGGCTACCACGTCAGTATGATGGCTGACTCTACCTCTAGATGGGCTGAGGCCCTCAGAGAAATCTCTGGTCGCTTAGCAGAAATGCCTGCAGGTAAGTCTCATGTTGTTATCACCGATAGAATTTTAGGGGCGAGCTTAGAACTCCCTTTTAACCTCCCCTTTGTCTTTCAGATAGTGGCTATCCTGCATATCTTGGTGCCCGGCTTGCCTCTTTCTATGAACGAGCAGGCAGAGTGAAATGTCTCGGGAACCCTGAAAGAGAAGGAAGTGTCAGCATTGTAGGAGCGTAAGCAGCCAAACTGTTTGTTTCTTTATTTGTTTATTTTTTCAGTGGAGACGTGGGCTTACTAGTAGCCCAGGGTGGCCTGGGACTAGCTGTCTTATCTTTGCCTACCAAGTTCTAGAATGCAGACATGTACCACAATGCCCAGCTTATGCTGTTTACTTCTTGAAAGAAAAGGAAGTTGTTTATTTTAAAGAGAGGGGCTAGGACAATTGATCAGTCAGGAAAGTGTTTACCACATCAACATGTGAACCTGAGACTGAGCCTGAGAAGCTACATTAAAAAGGAAAAAAAGCGGGGCATATCAGCACATGCTTCAAATCCCAAAACGGGGTAGGGAGTGGAAACAGGTAGACCCCTGGAGTTTGCTGGCCAGGCCCAGTGAGAGACTATCTCAGAAATGAAGGTGGGTGGCTCCCAAGAAACAATGACTGCAGTCATCCACTGGGCTGAACGTACACACCCAGCTGCGCCCACAGGAGCCAGGCAAGGGAGGAGCGTATGTTTACCTTCCTCTGGGAGTGTAGATTCACAAGCTCTTTACAACGACTCTGTACCTTTGGGTCATTGGTGTGACTTCCTTCATTTAGTATATCCTAGGAGTAACTTTAAAAATTGCAGGCATGTTAGGATGAAGTTATATCATGCTAAAGACAAAATACAGATTTATGATTACCACATAAAGCCATACTTTGTTCTCAGATTCATCTCTATTTCATCTTGTTGATTAGAATATGAAACTAATTACAATAAATGACTGTCTTATTTCTCATACTAGATGATATTCAATGATTGTCATTCTTATTTTCAACAAGATCTTTCTTTCCAAGGTTCATTTACTTCTAATGTTTTATACATATGCAAACATTAATGCTGGGAACTGGGGAGTAGCTCACTGGGCTAAATGTTTACCACATTGACTTCCCAGAGCCCACTTAAAACAGGGTGTAATAGGGTGCTCTTTTGTTCATTTGTTTTTTTCAAGACAGGGTTTCTTTGTGTAGCTCTGACTTAGACCAGGCTGGCCTCAAATTCCGCCTGCTTCTGCCTCCCAAATGCTGGGATTAAAGGTGTGCACCACTATGCCTGGCTAGTAGGAAGCTTTAATCCCGTCACCCCTATAGCAATATGGGAGGCAGAGAGAGGAGAATCACCAGAAACCCCTAAGATGGCAAACAAAAACGGTCTCAAGCAAGGGAGAAGGCAAAGACTGAACGCAGGGTTGTCCCCGGACCACCGTGTGTGTTCCCTGGTACACATGCTACACATACACCTACCTCTGCAAATCTGCATTCACAAAAACTGTTTATGTTTTTTTGTTTTGCCTGTTTGTCTTTTTTTTAAACAAAGCTTGGGTATAATGTGCTTCTTGCTTACGTGCTTAGGCATGAAGCTTTAGATTCCATTTCTAGCAACAAAAACAAACTAACTTTTTTTAAAAGTTGATGTTCTGCCAGGTCGTATGGCACATGCCTTTAATCCCAGCACTGGGAGGCAGAGGCAGGCAGATTTCTGAGTTTAAGGCCAGCCCGGTCTACAGAGTTAATTCCAGGACAGGGAAAGCTGAACAGAGAAACCCTGTTTCAACAAAGCAGAACAAACAAACAAAAAAGGTTGATGTTCATATATTATTTTTATAAACGTTTCAATGTCTTTGTCTAATTTCCAAATATTTATTTTTCATGAACATTTGATGGGGGGTTTCAAAATAGAATTTCTCTATATAACAGCCCTGGCTGTCCCTGAACTCACTATAAACCAAGCTGGCCTCGAACTCACAGAGATCTTTTTGCCTCTTCCCCTGAGTGCTGGGATTACAAGGGCGTGCCACCATCGCCCAGTCATAAACATTTCTAATGATTGTATTTTGTTTTTAATCTAGAGTTTCTCCGCCTGGTGGTGATTTTTCTGATCCAGTCACATCTGCTACTCTGGGTATTGTTCAGGTATGTCTTTCCCCCTCTTCCATACTGCAGCTATAATTTAACTAAGTGATCATCAGATATTTAATTTAGTCACTAAAGAATTGGTAGCAATAAAGTGTTTTAATAGCATCCTTAATATTGTGAAAGTTTAACACATTCTGTTTTTTTCTTAGTTCTTAACAGTCTATAATAAACAACAGAAGTCTGGAAATACATCCAGGTAGCAAAGTTTTCTCTAACTAGAGAACTAAGTAGGCCCAAAGACTATACTATATCACAGTATAGTCAGAGGCAGATGGACCCAT
Organism: Chionomys nivalis; assembly: GCF_950005125.1. Classification (NCBI taxonomy): domain Eukaryota; kingdom Metazoa; phylum Chordata; class Mammalia; order Rodentia; family Cricetidae; genus Chionomys; species Chionomys nivalis. The sequence goes on along the minus strand of NC_080088.1, from coordinate 46,510,202 downwards.
CAGAAAATGGGCAACTCCAGCCTGACTCCGCTCTCATTGCTCTGCCGTTACCTGGTCTGTAGTCTTCTACATCTTGAGAGCAAGCTTGGAGAATGTGGTTTCTGCCTAGACAGTTGTTTACTTGAGTCAAGGCGTAAATTTTGCTGGATAGCTAGTCATTAAAGAAGCCTAAATAAAAGCTGTCTGTGAATCAGAGCTATAGTAAAACAATGTTAATATGTTCATGAGTACATCTCTATGTAGGAAAAATCTTTCTCCATTTCTGCCAGTATCAGGTGAAACAATAGAGACTAGTTCTATAGTTATCAAAGTATTTAATATTTGCTAAATTTTGGATTTTAAATTGTTTTGGGGAATTGGAACAAAGTTGTCAGTCCATAAAGTATCTGAGAATTTGGCCTCAAAAATGAATGTCAGATATTATTTAATTGACTCACTACTTATTCTAATAATCTTGAATTGCACCCATCTTCCTTTTTACTATCACATTTGATGTAGTTTTAAGGAAATTGCGATAGGCTTGATTTGTAGATATTACCCACCTGGAAAATGGAGAAATGTGTCTTTTAGTTAAGTTTGGTTTTTGCACATTTTATTTGTATATTTATATTTGCACATATATGAATATTATATTTATATGTGCTAATATTATACGTAATTGGCTCAGGAGTTAAAAGGTGCTTATTGGGGACACTTTGTAAAAGAAAAGTCTAATTTCCCTTTTTTTTAAATCAGGTGTTCTGGGGCTTAGATAAAAAACTAGCTCAACGCAAGCACTTCCCCTCTGTCAACTGGCTCATCAGCTACAGCAAGTACATGCGTGCCTTGGACGAGTACTATGACAAACACTTCACAGAGTTTGTTCCTCTGAGGACCAAAGCTAAGGAGATTCTGCAGGAAGAAGAGGACCTGGCAGAAATTGTACAGCTTGTGGGGAAGGTGAGTTAGAACGGGGGCTGCACTGGGGTGTTATACCAGTTGCTGACATAGGTGTGCAGGTGCTTGCCTGGCTGGTACTAATGGCTCCTGGCTAATCTCGGTGCTCAGAGCCTGAGGTAGGGAGAGTGCCACAATTATGCTCTACTGAGTAAGTTCCAAGTTATTGTGGGCTGTGAGTATTAGATCATGTCTCTAAACAAGCAAAAATTTTAAATGTGAAGTACCTTTTAAACTAATTAAACCTTTAAAATTCCATATAGCATTTAGCATGGTTCTGGGTTCACGACAGGTGAAAACAAGACATCCATCACCAATCAAATTCGATATAAAATTAGGGCCAGTTACATCACTTTTGTAGGAGCACTAGAACTGGGAATAGGATCAGATTCTAGTTCCTCTAATAATTACCAATGTGACCTTCAATAAGTGACTTATATTCTATAGCCTATATCTAGATATTCCAAAGGAAGATATTGTAAATACACTCAGTCATTAAATCTCACATGTGAATGATTTCTCAGGTTATACACAGGACTAACCCGGACTTACCCACTCTTTAGATAGATTATTCTTATGTAGCTCAGGTGAGCTTCACACCCATCCTTATGTCTCTACCTCCTAATAAGTACTGGGATTAATGGTGTGTGCCACTATGTGAAGTCCTGTTATTTATATTGTATTGTTAAAATAGCCTCCTAATTTTTATAACAAAGGATAGTATTATTAGATAGCTAACATCTATAGCTTATATTACACATCTAGTATTTACAGAGTATTGTGATCCTCTCAAAGGAGCAAGAAATAGGCCTGCAAAGCCAGATAAAGACAATTTGAGAACAACATTTTGTTTATGAATATTGATAAAAATATTAAGTATTCACTTCTTAAACCTAGTAGGGCATTGCAAATACAGTCCCATCATAAACAAGCAACGTTTAGCAAATGTGGCACAGAAAACGTATCATTAGTAACAGGGGCGATGACTCAGTAAAGTGCCTGCTGAGCAATCAATCACAGGCACTGAGTTCAGATCCCTATCACCCATGGAAAAGCCAGGTGTGACATATGTACCTACAATTCCAGCATTGCAGAGGCAGGGACAGGAGGGTCCCTGGGGCTTGTTGGGCCACCATTCTACTGGTAAATCTCAAATTCAGTGAGAGTAAAATTAAAGAGGAAAACAATTGAGGGAGACACCCAATATCAGCCTCTGGCTTCCGCATGCACACATGCAAAATTGTACACACAAACATATACATTCATACACGAAACATAATGTATCATAACTGTATAAATAATGTACTAGGAAAATGATATCTCAACCCATAAGTAAAAATATTTGATGTTTACTATTACAAATTTAGAAATCTCTTACAAAACAAGGAATAGAATTTATTTATTTAAAATTTCCACCTCCTCCCATCCTCCCATTTCTCTCCTCCTTCCCCCACTCCCCCTCACCCTTGCTCTCCAGTCCTAAGAGAAGTCAGGGTGCCCTGCCTTGTGGGAAGTCCAAGCTCCCCCCCGCCCCATCCAGGTCTAGGAAGGTGAGTATCCAAACAGCCTAGGCTCCCAAAAAGCCAGTACGTGCAGTAGGATCAAAATCCAGCCATTATCATTGGCTTCTCAGTCAGCCCTCATTGTTAGCCACATTCAGAGAGTCCAGGTTGATCACATGCTCATTCAGACCCAGTCCAGCTGGCCTTGGTGAGCTCCCATTAGATCAGTCCCACGGTCTTCGTGGGTGGACGCACCCCTTACAGTCCTGACTTCCTTGCTCTTGTTCTCCCTCCTTCTGCTCCTCATCTGGGCTTTGGGAGCTCAGTCCAGTGCTCCGATGTGGGTCTCTGTCTCTATCTCCATCCATCGCCAGATGAAGGTTCATAAGGAATAGAACTCTTAAGTCTGTAAAAAGTAATATGCAAAGCTCCACATGCTAGTGTATGTGTGCCTCTATTTTACAGCTACTGGGGTCACAGAATAGGAAAGGTATTTCAGCCCTGGAGTTTGATAGTAGCCCAGGCAATACAGCAAGATCCTATCTTAAATAAAAAATGATGGCAGGAAGGCTGGACTGGTGGTTAAGAACACTTGCTGCTCTCACAGAGGACCTCGGTACAGTCCCAGCGCCCATGCTGGGCCTCTCACCACTGCCTGTAATGCCATCTTCTGACCTCTGCATGTATTCACACACATACAGAACTGCACATGTGCTCACACGCATGCACATGAATAAAAGCTAAAATAAATTAAGAGAAAAAAAGCTGGGGAGATAGTTCAGTGGGTGTGTGTTGTGCAAACATGAGCACTAAAGTTCAACTTCCAACACCCATGCAAAAAACCAAGTATGGCTGCACACACTTGTAACCCGGACATTGAGGGGCAGGGACAGACAGATTTGAGACGCTTACCAGCTAGCTCACCTAGCCAAAGTGGCAAGCTTCTAAATTAACGAGAGACCCTGTCTCAAGAGAATAAGGGAGAGTAATAGAGGAAGAAACACAATGTCCTCTGGCTTCCACATGAGCATGTACATGTGCACAGTCACATATGCTACACACAGATAAATGAAAACACAAAGAATATACTAAAACATGGGGGAATGTTTTACTTAATAGAGAATGGAGAAATTTCACATGCATTTCTTTTTTAAATCAAGATTAAGACTAGAATGCTTCCTGGGCAGTGGTGGTGCATGCCTTTAATCCCGGCACTCAAGAATCAGTGGCAGGCAGATCTCTTGGGTTCCAGGCCAGCCTGATCTACAGAGTGAGTTCCAGGACTGCCAGGGCTACACAGGGAAACCCTGTCTTGAGCGAATTCTTACTATCGCTGTGTTCAGTTGAATATGGAAATCCTGAAAGATGACATAAGAAAATTGTCGGCTCAGAGGTTAAGAGCACTGACTGCTCTTCCAGAGGTCCTGAGTTCAATTCCCAGTAACCACAAGATGGCTCACAATTATCTGTAATGAGATCTGGTACCCTCTTCTGGCCTGCAGCAGACATGCAGGCAGAATACTTTATACATAATTAATAAATAAATTTTTAAAAAAAGAAAAGAAAACAATTTTTTTAAGAAAACAAATCTTAAAAAAACTTTTTGTTATCTAGGATTAGAAAAGAACTTCTTAGATTTTCTTTGAGCATAATATCAACAGAAAACGGCAGTAGAGCTGGAGAGAGAACTCGGGTTAAGAGCACTTGCTCTCCTTTCAGAGGTTCCCAGCACTCGCATGGCGGTTCCTGACTGTAACTCCTGATTGGGGAATCAGATACTTTCTTCTGGCCTCTGTGGACACCTGGTACATGTTCGTACAACAGACATATATGCAGGCAAACATACACATGAAATAAAATGTAGTAAGTTTTAAAGGAAGTTTTCAGTAAATAAAATTGATGGTCTACTTTTTAAATTGTAACCAAAGGGTAGAGCAGACAGATGAGAAAGAAAACCGGAAATATTACAAACCTGTAGGCAATCCTAAAAACAGCAATGACATACCAATCCACACTAGTTTGAGTACAAGAATTGTCCAGCTGGCCGGGCGGTGGTGGCGCACGCCTTTAATCCCAGCACTCAGGAGGCAGAGGCAGGCGGATCTCTGTGAGTTCGAGACCAGCCTGGTCTACAGAGCTAGTTCCAGGACAGCCTACAAAAACCACAGAGAAACCCTGTCTCGAAAAACCAAAAAAAAAAAAAAAGAATTGTCCAGCTGGTTGTTGTCAAGTAGTGTGGGCTCCAGGACTGGTATCTGTTGGTACGTATATCATTTGGAGTGGCCACTGTAGACAGAATTTGCCGGGTACCTTGAGTCCTTAGGATTTATAGTAGTAGAAAGTAGATGAAAGTCCAGGCCCCTCTGCCAGGGCAAAGGTAGAGGTAAAGAATAGAGGATATGCACACAGAATGAAATTGCCAGAGTTGAAAGAAGTGGTTATGTATCATGTATCCTAGAATAGCATGGTAGATCTTAAAATTGGCAGTCAGAAACACTAGAGAACATTTTAAATAATGAGAAGTATTTTCACAAAACAAAATATGTGTGATTTCATAATTTAAAACAAAAACATATCAAGCTTAATATTTAAGTGTGGTTGAAGAACGAAATAGAGATGAAAGAGATATGTTTGTTTATTTATTTAAGAAGGCTCTGAAAGATTTGATCACCCAGAGTGCCTGGAACTTCCTGGATTTGTCCCTTTTTCCTCCGGTTAGTGATCCCAGCAACAATGGTATTATCTTGTGGCTGGCCAGGTGGTTGCTAACAGCAGGACATTTGGGGCAGTGGTACTTACAGGTTGAAGAGCTCTGTAAATTAGCTTGCTGACCACGAAAGCAACACTCAGATAGCAAATGCTTAACTATCCATCATTGTTCTAAACGTCCTGTAATGTTAACAGAGCAACTCTATGGACTTTGTAGATTTCTGTCAAACAAGCTTAAAAGCTGAATTCAAATAATAGAGTCAAGGGTAGGATGTAAAAAAGTACTTTTTAAAAAATGGGTATGGGGCCAGGAGGTGGTTTGTGGCACATGCCTTTAATCCCAGCACACACGGTACACACACATACACATTGGTGCTTTTAAAGAATAATCAGTGCCAGTGAGATGACTCAGCGGTTAAGAGCACTTGTTCTTGCAGCGTTCAGATCTGTTCACAACTATCCATAACTCCAGTTCCAAGGTGTCAGTGCTTTCTGACCTCTGGGAGTCAGGCACACACATAACACACATACATACATGCAGGCAAAGTACTCATACACATAAAATAATGATTTTTTAAAACTTAGAAATCTTGCCGGGCGGTGGTGGCGCACGCCTTTAATCCCAGCACTTGGGAGGTAGAGGCAGGCGGATCTCTGTGAGTTCGAGACCAGCCTGGTCTACAAGAGCTAGTTCCAGGACAGGCTCCAAAGCCACAGAGAAACCCTGTCTCGAAAAACCAAAAAAAAAAAAAAAAAAAAACTTAGAAATCTTGCATGCTCATGTTCACAGAAGTATTATCCATGTGGCCAAGAGTAAAAGTGGTTCAGGTGTCCACCTCTTGGTGAACGAGAGACAGATCCCTTAGTCACTGCTACAACACAGATGAATGAGGACATTGTAAATGAAATACACAAATAGTGTATGGTTCTACTTCTATCAGCTGTCTGAAATAGGGCACCTTGTGGGCTTAGAGTTTCAGGTGTACAAGATAAAGTGTTTATATATATATATATATATATATATATATATATATATATATATATATATATATATCATGTACTGTTTTACCACTGTTAAAAATCAAGAATTTATTAGTGATGAGTAAGTGTGTGTTGGTGCCTGCTTGCTAATTGATTTTGTTGTCATTGATCCCACCAATGGGATGAAATTTCTTAAAGTATCCTTTTGTTTTCTAGGCCTCTTTAGCAGAGACAGATAAAATCACTCTGGAGGTGGCAAAACTTATCAAAGATGACTTCCTACAGCAAAATGGGTACACTCCTTACGACAGGTATGCTGTGCTAATTTTCCTCCCCTCTTCTCCCTTAGACAAGGTTTCTTTGTGTAGCCCTGGCTGTCCGGGAACTCACTCTGTAAACGGTCTGACCTCTAACTCTCAGAGATCTGACTGTCTCTATCTCCAGAGTGCTGGGATTAAAAGTATGTACCACCACACCAGGCCTAATTTCCTCTTTTTTAATGTATTTTTGTTTGTTTTATGTGCATTGGTGTTTTACCTGCATGTGTGATGGTGTCAGATCTTGGAGTTACAGACATTTGAAGACTTTCTGTTGTATTTTGGCAAAGAAGCTGCCTGCACATTGAAAACTTGCTCATACAAGTACATTCTGACTCAATATCTTGCTTGCTCTGTATGTTTATAGCAGACATCTAATGTGCCCGTGCATCGCAGTTTGCTTGTTAGTCAAATTCTGCCGTTTTTATGCACACAAATGTCTATAATTAGAGTGAGTTATGACTTTGTGCCAGACCTGGGGGAGCATCCCCTGCCTCATCTTTCTTTCCTGCTGCTTTCTCGTGTCTTTGCCCAAGTATTCATTTTGTGCTACCCCTGTCTAATTTCACCAGGATCCCAAGCTTCTTGCTACAGAAGATCTTGTTGAGATCCCGTCCTACCTTCTCCCACCCCTGCCCAGTGCCTGCTTGTTTTCACTCTCTATTAGTGCTGTAGCTTGGTTAGACAACCTGTTTCTTTTCAACATTGAGAATTTGAGCCTTGTGTCTTAAGCTAACCTTCTCTCTCTTAAATCATATTTGACTCCATAAAAGACCAAAAAGAGCTAGGGAAGTGGCTCAATGTACCTGATTCCAAGCCCTCCAAATGCACACAGTAGCACACATCCATGTCTTACTCCCCTGATAGCGAGGCAAATGCTGTCAGGGGCCTGCAGAAGCTAGTGTGGTGCACACAGTGGTGGACAGAAAAGACTGTCTTGGAGAAGGTGAAAACTGAACAAGTAGGAGTGATTATAATGGAGTAAACATAAAAAATAAGTCAGTATGTCAGTTAGCATCAGAACTCTGATCTGTCCTGAGTGAACCACCATATAAAGAAAAGAGGGGCAGAATTCTTCAGAAAGACTGTATTAAAATATATGGAATTGAGCATTTGCTTGTGTATGTGTGCATGTGTGTATCTGTGTGCACACATGCATATGTCTATGCTTTTTAAAGGTATAGATAGGCCGGGTGGTGGTGGTGCACATCTTTAATCCCAGCACTCTGGAGGCAGAGGCCGGTGAATCTCTGTGAGTTCGAGGCCAGCCTGGTCTACAAGAGCTAGTTCCAGGACAGGCCCCAAAGCTACAGAGAAACCCTGTCTCGAAAAACAAACAAACAAAAACAAGTAAAGGTATATGTAGATAAAGCTGAATATACTAAAGGGCACTGAAGGTTGGGGGTAGCTTATTTGGCATACCCTAGACTCTCAGGTCACACGGTGAAAAGAGAACGGGGTCGGGGGAGACAGGGTAACTTTGGAACTTTGCAATTCTCTGCTTTCCTATTTTTCATTAAACCTTATCTCTGATCACAGGGAGTCTTTACGACTCCGTTGCTTTACCACTTGAGTTGGACATTTAACTGCTTGTACTAGAACAGACTGCTGACAAGTCATTAGAGTGTAGCTGTGCTGCTTCACTGTGTTCTGTTTAATAGTTAGAGACAGAATATATGTTTAAAGACACTAATGACTGGTAATTCATAGAGTTTCATTTGATAAAAGTGTGAGTTTGCTTTGTAGGTTGTTTTAGCTAACTGCCCTCTTGTTCATTTTCCCCAGGTTCTGTCCATTCTATAAGACAGTGGGGATGCTGTCCAACATGATTTCCTTTTATGACATGGCCCGTAGAGCTGTTGAAACCACTGCCCAGAGTGACAATAAAATCACATGGTCCATTATCCGTGAGCACATGGGGGAGATCCTCTATAAACTTTCCTCCATGAAATTTAAGGTACAGTTTCTTTCTACTGTAGCTTTTGTTAGAGAGAAGCCAACCTTCCTCCTTCCCTCCCCTCCCTCACTTTTCCTTCCTGCCCTATTTGAGTTCCAAACCTGAGATATGAAATTTACGTTTTTCTTTTTTAAAGTTTACTTCATTTTACATCTGTGTGCCACATGTGTGCAGGTACCTATGGAAGCCATAATTGGGTGTTGGATTACCTGGAGCTCGTGCATGTGCACAGTGTGGGTGCTGGGAACTAAGCTTGGCTCCTAGAAAAATAGCAAGTCTTTAACTGCTGGGCCATCTCTAAGTTCCTGAAATTTGCATTTTTCATTTTACAATGTTTAGGTTGTATAAAACGAAAACAGTCTTCCAAGTAATGGAATCCCAGTGGTAAAGGTTGTAGTGCTGGAGAGTTGGCTCACCAGTCAAGAGCACTGACTGCTCTTGAAGAGGGTCTGGGTTTGCTCCCCAGCACCACGTGGTGTATCACACTCGTGAAACTCTGAGGATGTGGCACCTTTCGTGACCCCTGAGGGCTCTTGCACACAAATGATGTACCAATATATACTCAGGCACACCACACACACTTAAAACATGATAGTGTGTCATGTCTAAAATAAATCCTAATGCCTCTTCTCCCTGTCTTAGCGACTAGGCAGTTTAGAGTGACTTCCAGGCTAGATGGCAGTTAATTTACTAAAGTATCTATTATCTCACCTAGACTCCACGTTCTCATAAGCAAAGTTTAGCCAGTTAAGTGAACTTTCCAATAGAAACCCACATATATGAGTGTTTTTATAAATATTTGATGAATTGGATAACATTGCATTATTTCTAAGTCATGATATTAAGCATATATATTAATCACCCATTGAAAATGATGCTCTGGATATATTTATACTACAGAAACACAGACCTGGAGGCCACAAAATGGCCTATGGGTAATGGTACTTGCTCCTAAGCCTGACGACATGGACTGAGTTAGATGTGCTGTATTGACTTACTGTGATGCTCCAGCCTTCCACAGGAAATGCACTGAGTTAACTCCCAGTTGTGTGCACACCCGCTTATGTGTGATGCTGCAGGGTTTCCACTGATGAACATGCTGCTGAGGCTTGAGCACTTAGTGTCAGCAGCAGGCAAAATTCAAAACTGAAATAAAGGGTTTTGTTTTATTTTACTCCATTTGCACATTTCCACTGTAAAAGAAAATGGGGTAGTTTTGACTCCTACCTGTGATTCACCAGTGTACCTCAACCTGACCTGGTATTCCATATGAATTATATCTTGAAAATTGTTTCCCATAGGTAAATTGAATTTGTATTATTTTCTTTTTCAGGATCCAGTGAAAGATGGTGAGGCAAAGATCAAGGCGGACTACGCACAACTTCTTGAAGACATGCAGAATGCATTCCGTAGCCTCGAAGATTAGAACTGTGGTCTGTCTCCTCTGTCTCAGCAAGCTATGTGTATATTTTCCTGAATTTCTCATCTCAAATCCTTTGCTTCCATATTGTGCAGCTTTGAGACTAGTGCCTCTGTGTGTTCTCATTTGTCTTGCTGTTTCTTTGGTAGGTCTTACAAAACAAACATTCCTATGTGCCAGTGTTTGAAGGGGCTCCCTGACCTTTATCTGAACTGGTGAATGCAGTTCTCATGGCACACAATGGCTGCGCTACTGTAAACGTGTCTGTAAGGTGGCCACCCCTTCCCTCATCTCCACTAAAGTGTAAACAGGACTGCTCATGGACTCTACTGGGAATGGAAGGCCAGATCTCGGTACCCGTGGATGGGTACTTAGGGAACGGCTCTGCGTTTGTGGCCAGACCGCTTGCAGCTCTGTGTTTTGATGCGTAACCCTTTTGTAAGAAATATTTCCATTTAAAAACATAAAAGATTAATGTTCCAATTATACATAGCTTCCCCCATTATCAATCAGGAGTGTTTACGGGGTACTTGGGAACTATTTTGTCTTTATAACAGGCATTTGCAAGGCTGAGCTTAACAGATAATTCAGTTCCCTCTGAAAATGTGAAAGAAAGAAAAATAGAGTCAGGTGGTCAAACTTAAATTAACATCATCTTGTTAAAGCATATTTTATTTCACTAAGAGAAATTCAATATCAATGACTTTTATATACTCAATTATTAAGAATCTTTTTTTTATTACAATTTAAAAATCATTGAAAATATGATCCACATCATAGCTGTTCTTTTCCTCAAACTTAGGTGGACAAGCTTCTCAGAGTGGCAGTGGGAGCTGGAATGCCACAAAGAAACATAATAGTGGTTACAGGCATTTGCCCCTGTAAGAACAGCTGTGCTGTAGTGATTCTTGGGGCCAGAGTGGCATTATTTTTACAAGGTACATGTGTCGTGTTTGTTTGCTTGTTGAAATTCTGAAAACAGTGAGTCTACCAATTGCAGAAATATTACTTTTATATGTTTTTTATTCACTGCTCAGAGAGCTTCTCAACGTATCTGTGGTCATAGCAGCATGATAGTTTCCATTCTGTGACTAGATGAATTATTCTTGTATTTAATTGGTAACAAAAACTGGGTCATAAAAAAGAGAAAAAAATCAATTCTGTCTCACTGTTTCAGTATGTTTCAATAATAGTTTCCATGTTTGCACAATAAGGCACATTTCTGATAACTTGGAGAGCTAGCCCCTGTTCACTCTCTGGCTGATAGTGCTAGCACCACGCTTCCTCTTCAAGAGGGGGAAGGGTACTGAATATGTCTGACACTCTCAAGTACACAAGTGTAATAACAAAGTATTTATTTTAAGCCTCAGTATGTTATTTAAATTATTAGGTGGTAATAATTTTGGTCTTTTGGTCTTTTGGATAGACGTACATAATGTGTAAATCCTTGCGTGGTGCATGTCTTTACACAGTGGACTGCTGTTCAGGAAGGATCTTCTTCCATGCAATGTTTTAAAAACTGTTAAACGATGTTGACAGATACCGATTATGCAATGACTTGTTGACATGTGGATTAATGGTGCTGCTTAATCAGTTTGCTTCCAATGTGACTTCATATCCAGAGGCCCTGACTATTGGAAATGAAAAAGATCTCAAAAACTTTCTACTTACACCTACCAGCAAACTAGGCTTGTGACCAGAGTGAATGATCCAAAGTTTGGTTTTGTTGTCCTGGATTTGCGATGTGCATTATTCCTCCTTTTAAGAATGTTGATGTGTGAGTGCAAAGAAACTAGAGAAATGTTGCTCAGATTTCCACTGTAACTTTCCTTTTATCCACATTGTAGAGTTTTGGATTGTTCACTGATAGTTTTCTTTAGTAAGGCTAGGTTAAAATACAGCAATCTTTTTAAAAGATTATGCAGTTCTATTTATTGTGCTGTGCCTGGTCCTGAGTGCAGCCAGTTAAACAAGTTTCATAAGTATTTTTCCAATGTTAAATCTCACACCTACACCCTTTGGAAACTTCCATCCTGAACAACAAATAGAAGAGGCTATATAAATTGTCTCCTTATCCTTAAGATTTCACTGTCTTTATGTCAAGAGTAATGTATAATTATTAAAGTCTATGAAAAATAAAAAGTGGATTTAAATTAACTTTACTTTCGTTTTTGGGGGGAGCACAAGATCTCTTAGAAAATATTCCACCTTTTATTTTGACTTAGTGTTACAATATGTCCTTTCGAAAATGTTTCACTTTATAGATTACTGCATCATGTGTTTGGATTGTGGCATTCACAGTAGCCTACAGTCATATCACTCAGTAGGTGGGAAGTACAGCTTACAGAATCTTATCCCATTCTAACCACTGACCAAGTGAGTGTTTTTTCAAAATTAGAGGTGATCCGTGGAACTCATTCCATTTTTGTTTAATTTGAACTAAGTCTTGCAGTTTGCAATGTAAATGATTTTAGACCTAATATAGCAATTTACCAACATCCATTGTTGCTCTCCAATATGTTATCTCAATGTGTATATGTGGGAGTGACTGGATTGGCTTGCATGATCACAGTGCCCATCTGCATGTTCAGCAGTACTCAGTACAAAAATAACTGATAAAACAACCCCCGGGCAAAGGCTGACAGCCGAGGTGTTTCCTTGAGAGTCCATGTAAAAAGGCTGGAGAAGCTGGAGTCGGCATCTGTGGGTGATGGCAGCAGTACAGACATTCAGGAAGAGAGGAGTTTGCACTAGCTGGCTTCCTCCTGCCTATTGGATGATGCCAACCAACCACATTTAGGACTGGCCTTCCCTCTTAGTTGGTATACTAACCATCTCTAAAATTGGCTCACATACACATCATGAAATGTGCTTCACTAATATAGGCATCTCTCAACTTATGGTGTTAATCAGGGTTCTCCAGGGGAACAGAACACAGGTAAAGGGAGGTTACTGGCTTGACTTATAAAATACGCACTGATAGTCTAAAAATGGCTGTCTTACACTGGATATACCTAGAATATGGTAGCTGCTCAGTCCACAGGCTGCAGCCTTAGCATCATAGTCTGTTGCTGAAGGTCCAGAGGATTGCTCCAGAGCTACTAGTCTTCAGCCATGTTGGAAGCCAAGGACACTGAATTCTGATGTCAGTGAAGAATGGTAGCCACAGTGGCATCAGAAGAGTAGATGAATTTGCCTGCATAACATGAGTGTTTTAATTTATAGATTACTTGCATGGAAAAAAGCAAACATCCTTTTCCCTTGGCCTTCCTCATTTCTGGGTCAACACTGGAAGGTACTGCCCAGATCAGTTAATGTAATACAGAAAAATCTCTTGTTGAGTGTGTCTTGTGGATTTGCGATCTAGTTAGACTGGTAACCAAGGTTAACCAACCCTGAAGGTGTTATTAGTTAGAGTTCTCTAGAAGAAACAACTGATAGCATATATATGTGGGACAGAGTGAAGCCGCCAGACCACGCAGCTGTGGCATGCTGAGTTATCTCGTCTGCAGTAGTACAAGCTTATGAATGTGTCCTTCAGCACTCAAAGTAACGATGGATTGTTAAAAACAGGGTTAGTGTCTTAAGTATATGCTTTCATTAGATGTTTTCCTAGTCATCCAAAGATAAGAGGCATATAGTATCGAGTTAACAACCTAGGCCCCACTCTAAACCAGCTGGGGCGGGGGTGTCTTTCAGCTCCAGAAGGAATAGAAGAATGTATCTTAATACACCTCCCTGGTAATTCTTACAGGGGGGCAAGTCTGGGGAGGATGCGTAGCTTCAATACTTAGCTATAAAGGCTAACGTGAGAGACTTAAACGAAAATAAATATGCTCTCAAACATTCGCTAGTTTTATCACAGTCTCAGTATTGTACAATTTTTGCCATTTATCTTGACACTCGTTGGTACGCACGCCCAACAATTCTGTGCTGAGTCACATGGGTTGGCTCAGATACAAAACAGTGGCAATGGGACAGAGCTTTCCTAAATCATGAAAGTTGAGCAGTGTTGTTATACCTATGGATTTCAAACGATTCCGCGATTGTTTCGGGAATACACTTATGGACGAGCAGTTTCTCTTCTGCACACGTCTCTAGAAGCAGGAGATTTTAAAAGCGATCAAAAGGATGCAATTCTGAAGGCTTAGTTCATGAATATAATTACATGGGGTATAATTTAATCCCATTTTAAAAATTTGTCCGGGATTTAAAATTCCTTTTTCTTTACTCTATCGTGATGATTTTTAGTTCAGATTTTAACCATCATCTGAATAGCTCTTCTGTTTTTATGGGTCCCAAATAACTAGTACATTTAGCATTTACTTGATGACTTAAAATTGCACTAAGAGTTTTGGGACACCTTGTGTAAAAGCTCTAAATTGCCTTCAATCACATAAAACCATACTCACAGCCTTTATTTTCAAATCGTGCACTTTATTTTAAAGTCGTTATGGACCCCTTTGTTGCAGTCCCTTAAAAAGTGATTTAGTGCTGTGTTTCCCGCGCGTTACATTGCGGGCTGGCTCTTTGGTGCAAATACTAAAATGGAAATTGGGGTACAAGTTGCTCAATAGGAATCAACAATTCAGAAAGGAAGGGGCGCGGAGGCAGGATGAGAAGAGAGCTCTGCGAGCATTAGCAGCCTGACTAAAGTGTGGCCAGTTTCGGTGGCAGCTCTGGGGTAAATATTGCCAGAGTGGGAGGTTCATCCTAAAGTGGCCAGTTCTGTTGTTCCATATCTATTAGTTCCCAGATTACGGAAATCATAAGATAATAGTCCCAGAGTCGTGAAAGGAGGCCACAAACATGAATTAAAGCAAGAGTACGTGTAAACTAAAAGCCAGATTAACTATATCAGCATCAGTTAAGATATAAGACAGCACTGAGTATGTATTTAAAAGACTGTCAGGTGAATACTGACCCAAGTTTCAGATATGGAGTTAGAGAAATGTCTTAACAGTTAAGAGCCCTTGCTGCTCTTGCAGACCAGAATTTGGTTCGAAGCACCCAGGTCCAGCAGCTCACAGTGGCCTGTGACTCCAGCTCCAGGGATCCAGTTCCCTCTTCTGGCTTCTGGAGGAACAGTGTGTGCATACACACACAAATAGAAATCATAAAAACCACAGATGTAGCTATGTCCTGGTTAGTTTTATGTCAACTTGACACGAGCTAGAGTCGCTCAAAAGAAGGAAGCCTCGATTGAGAAAATGCCTCCATAAGATCCCGCTGTAAGGCCTTTTCTTAATTACTGATAGATATGGGGCGAGTTCAGCCCATTGTGGGTGTTGCCAAACCTTGACTGGTGGCTCTGGGTTCTATAGGAGAGCAGGCTAAGCAGGCCATGGGAAGCAAGCCAGTAAGTAGCACCCTTGCATGGTCTCTGCATCAATTCCTGTTTCCAGGTTCCTGCCCTGTTTGAGTTCCTGTCCTGACTTCCTTCCATGATGGACTACAATGTGGAAGTGCAAGCCCAATAAACCCCGTGCTCTCCAACTTGCTTTTGGGTCATGGTGTTTCTTTGTAGCAACTGTAACACTCAGACAGGGTACTTCAAAGCTAAGATTGTTTTTCTTGATATTTGAATCATGTGGTTGTTAGTCAAAGTGATAAAATTCTATCACTAAGTAAGCGTTGAGCATCATTCACACAGGCTCAGGAGAATTTTAAATTAGGATTGAACAGATCCCCAGAATGTAGAGGTCCTTAGTAGGAACTAACAAATGCAGCTACAAATGTACCCCTGCCCTGGCTGCTCCTGCTCTGCCCAAAGGAAGTGTAGCATGAACCCTATCACCTGTATTAAGTCGTACTCACTCCAGATTCAGTGACAGTCTACTTGAACTCTTGTAGAAAATGACCGTAGCATGACACTGTGTCATGTCGATTATCTCCGCACTTGGGAGTGAAGGCAGAAGGTGATATTCAACATTGAACTAAGCTATAGAGGTAGTTCAAGCCAGCCTGCACGGTCTGAGACCCTGTAACGCACAACAAGGAATACCAATCCCTAGTTGGTAGAACCGCTTGGGAAGGATTAGGGTGTGTGGCCTTTTAGAGATGTGTTACCAGGGGCAGTTTTGAGGTTTCAAAAGTCCTTGCCATTCCCAGCTAGCTCTCTCTGCCTAGTGACTTAGGGTTAGGATGTAAGCACTCAGCTAGTGCCCCTGCACCATGCTCGCCTGCCTGCTGCCATGTCCACTACCATGGTGATCATGGATTGCAACCCTCGAAACTTGAGCCCCAATAAACGTCTGCACTTCTAAGTTGCCTTGGTCATGATGTTATCACAGCAAGAAATGCTTGCACGTTTACATATTTAATTACATATTTCATAACACTTTTCTTATATTTGAGCTAAATGTTACCTTTTATTTATAAAACATGTGCCTAAATTGTCAATTTTATTTCTGGATAATAAAGAGGAAAATGATCAAGCTGGTTGTGGTGGCACATGTTGGTAATCCCCACACTCTGGAGGCTGAGAAAGGAGAATCACAAGTTCAAGAGCAGTCTTGCTACATGGTAAGTCTGTCTAAAAATAACAACAACCAAATCTACAGATATTTAACAAATTAGGTGTTGGAGTGCTGTGGGAACTCCTTCAGCCAATAGCCTTTAAGATACCAGCTGCTTTAGGTGTGGTCTCATGTATTATAAATGCAGATGAAAAGCGTGTGCGGGCCTCTTGGCTGCTGGATTCAGTTCCAGTTCTCAATGCACGCAGAGGACTGTGTATTGCTACCCTTTCTGTGTGTTCACCCCCTATTAAATAAACCTTTATTATACTCCATTCTGGGCTAGTGTGGGACCATTTTATTTTAAACTGAAACATTAGAGGGCTGGGGATTTAGTTCATTCTCAGAGTTCCTGGTTACTTTGTAAGAGGACCTGGGTTCCATCCTACACACACACACACATGCGCGTGCACTCACACAAAGACATATGCACAAGTGGACACACATTGATACACAAAACACAGATACATACACACATGCACACAGACACAAACCCACACATATATACACACAAATAGGGACATACACAGAAAGAGACAGACTGCACACACACACACATACATACACACACACAAACACTGCCGTCATTGAGTAGCATGTCCCGGAGTTCCATTTGATATGCAATAAAATCATAGCGTGAAGGGGAGAATGAATATTGAAGGGTCACCCATTCTCCCTCCTATACATGGCAAGTTCCTGGTTGTCTAGTGCTACAGAGTAAGAACATCTCAAAATGAAGCAGACATAAGGATACCCTGAACAGAGTTCCGGGGTATGGGACAGCTAATGCCTCACAACCAAGTTAATGAGCCCTGGACAGATTTTTGTCTCCATGCACACTTTACAGAAAAGCCCTTTTAGCAAAAACACCTACACACCGTACATACATTGAAGACATTTACTTACTTTTATTGAAAATAGTTTAATCTTTTAATTTTGCTTTTGAGAAGTATTTTAAATAGCAATGACCCAAGATTCTAAATGAAGAGACATTTAAATACTCAGAAGTCGGGTTTATTTTTAATTTATTAATGAATAGTATTAAAAAATAGTTGAGTCAAAATATAAACCCAAGTAAATGGTAAAGAGTTAGGGCAAAAGGAAAGAGAGAAACCAACCCACAAAATCTGATGTGCGGTAGTCTCTGTTGGAGAGCTTGCCTTGGCCCCTCACTGGGCCAGCTGGAAGTGGACGGCTAGAGACTCACAACACTGAAGTGGGCCCTTGGCCCACAGGAGCCACCACACTGGGCAATGAGGGGAAGCCTCTGTGCCTCCAGGATACCAACTCTCCTGCCTCAGGGTGACAGAGTCTGTGGTGGTCTTCAGGCTCCAGAGCTCCCGCGGGATCGGTATGAGGCTAAACTTTGGGTGTGTCCACTATTCTCTCCTGTTTTCTCTCGTGTCCCCTGAGCAGGCTCTTCCTGATGTCACTTCACGGCCCGCTCTGTTGGAGGCCCGGCTCTGGCTGACAAAACTGAGGCTGTTCTGTCCTCCATAGATACTGTCGCTGAGCAGAAACAGCTGTAGGGTTGCCCGGTTCTGTGGCCTGGGGTCAGAACAGCAGCCTGTACTGAGACATGCTCACGAATAGAAGGCCTTCAAGGGATTCGAAGCAATGTGGACTTTAGGACCGGGGATGCGGTTCAGTGCCAGAGCAGTCACTTAGCATGCACAAGGCTCTCAATCTCTAGCACCCCGACCACCACCAAAGGAGAGCAGTATTTCCCCATCAGGACACCTAATGATGTTCACTTGAACTTTCCCCTTCAGTATAAATTTATGTGTGGGGGCATCTTTCTTGCATGCATGTCTGTGCACCACATAAGTGCAGGTCCTGCAAAGGCCAAAGAGGGCATTGGACCCCCCGCCCGGAACTGAAGATACAGATGGTTGTGAGCCACCTTTTGAGTGATGGGATTTGAACGTAGTCCTCTTTTGTAAATAGAAGTTTCTCTGTTCCAACCCGCCCCGCAGCTGCTTTTAAATAATTACAGAATGTTTGGCCTATAGTTCAGGCTTATTACTAACTAGCTCTTAGATTTAGTTGTTTTTTTGGTTTTTCGAGACAGGGTTTCTCTGTAGCTTTGGTGCCTGTCCCGGAACTAGCTCTTGTAGACCAGGCTGGCCTCGAACTCCCAGAGATCCGCCTGCCTCTGCCTCCTGATAAAGGCATGCGCCACCACTGCCCAGCTTAGCTCTTAGATTTAAATGAACCCATTTCCATTAATCTATGTATTGCCTCATGTAGCTGGCTCGCAACTCTCTCTCCCCACTCCCCACTCTGCCCTTCTTTCACCCTGTATCTTCAGTTTGGCTTTCCCACCTGGCTTTATTCTGCCTGGCTATAAGCCAAAGCAGCTTCTACATTAACCCATGAGAGGAATACATATTTACAGCATACAAAAGGATTATCCCACAGCACTCTCTCTTTTTTTGTTTTTCTGAGACAGGATTTCTCTCTATGTAGTCCTGGCTGTACTGGAACTTGCTCTGTGGACCAGACTGGCCTCAAACACACAGAGATCTACCTGCCTCTGCCTTCTGAGTGTGGGGATTAAAGGTGTGCACTACCAGGCCCAGCAAATCAATAATCTATTCAATGCTATCCAGTTTCTATTCTGTTCTAGAATTTAACTCCCAGGTAGATTCTGTTTTCTAGGTTGTGTTTATTTTTAGATGTACCCAAGTAAGATTCTCATAGGCATTTGTATTCTCTTCTCCCTTTTCGACAAACATAGTTAACATGCATTTCATATTTCATATGTTTTTAGCACAGGTTTACAATTATACTAACCAGAATTTCTCTCTCATGTGTTTTGTGTGTGTGTCTGTGTCTGTGTGAGTTTGTGTGTGTGCATGTGTGTATGTGCATCTGTGGTTGTATGTGTGTGTGCATGTGTATGTCTGTGTGAGCCTATGTGTGAGTGTGTGGGTGTCTCTGTATGTGTGAGTGTGTCTGTGTGTCTGTGAGTGTGGGTATGAGTGTGTGTCTGTGGGGGTGTGCATGTCTGTCGGTGTATTGTGTGTGCATGTGTGTGTCTCTGTGTGTGAGTGTGTATGTGCATGTGTGGGTGTATCTGTTTCTATGTGTGAGTGTGTATGTGTGTGTGCGTGTGTGGGAGTGTGCATGTGTGGGTGTGTCTATGGGTGTATATTTGTTTCTATGTGTATGTGTATGTGCGTGTGTGTGCATGTGTAGGTGTGTCTGGGTGCATGTGTCTATGCATGAGGCTGTAGAGGACAGAGCTGTTAACATAGCTATGTTCCTCCATCATTCTCCATCTTAATTGCTGAGCCAGGATCGTCCAAGGGACTGAAGCTCACTCACTCAGCTGGACCTGCTAAGCAGCAAGCCCGAAGCTCTTCCTGTTCCATCCCTGTGCTGGGACTCCAGGCAGGTATTGCTGCATCTTAGGTGGGTTCAGGTCCTCACGTTTGTACAGCAAGCACTTTACTCACAAAGCCATCTTCCTACTCTTGTGGACACAATTTCTATTCTTATCTTCCTTAGGCAGAATTAGCGTTTACCCATGAATTAACTGCTAAATTGTTGATGGTCTCTCTAGAGATTTTTATTAAGTACTACCCTTTAGAGCCAATGAAATAGATCACATGGCTTCTGAAGATGGCTACTCTCTAGGAAGAGTCTTGAATAAAGGAGTTATTTGCAGCTGCTGGCTGCTGGAGAAGGGAGAGTCACTTTCCTTTGGGGATGTGGCCGCTGGTTGGTTCCCCACAGCCCAGTGGATGAGCCCACACCCATGTGAATACAGGCAGCACTAATTGTACTCAGTGAGCTGAAATAAATAGGACATGAAGTTAGGAGGGGGTTGTGATGGGTGGGGGAAGGGCATCCTGGAGGACACTGGAAGCTGGAGGGAGGGGTGGATATGCTCAAGATACATTGTACACGTGTATGAAATTTTCAAAGAACAAATAAAATTAGAATAAAAAACATTTTCAACGCTGTAATTATACCATTGATAGTTTATTGGGAAACATTAGCTTCTATCTTTGCAATAGTAAAGCAGTTCTTAAAAGCTTCATCGAAACCTCTGAGGCAATAGGATCAGAGAGAGCTGAAAGAAGCGGCGGGTCAAGTCAGCTGCGCCTGTGTATTTAGTAGCAGATATCATAGTGCGGCTTTAGATAGCATAAGGCATCTCAGTTTAGAAACTGGCTTGGGACGGGTTTAAATAATTCACAGTTTAATGAAACATAGATCGAGGAACCTGGAGCAAGTGACCTAGGAACTCTGCGGCTTGCGTTTGTTTGTTTTTTCCTTTTTCTTCTTACTCAAATACTAACCGGCTTCACGCTACCTTATCTCAGCATTCTAAATTCTGTCCAGTGGCGCTGATGCCTCTGCCCCAGGAAAACTTGCCTCATTGTCTACCCAACCGCTCTCAAACCTCCTTTCATCCTTGGCCCTTTCCTATCAGGTTATGAATAAGTTCTGGCTAATTTCGTTTTACAAAATCTATCCAAATCATAATAAAACTTTGTCAGTCAACATCTAACAAGCACTGTCTAGCCCAAGGATGATGGTACATGCCTTTAGTTCTAGCACTTGGGAGACTATGTGAATCTCTGAATTGGAAGACAGCTTGGTCTACATAGAAAGTTCTAGGCCAATCAGAGCTACATGGTGAAACTCTGCCTCAAAATGAATGAAAAGAGAACAAAACAGCTCTAAGCAATATCTAAATTGAAAGACCATTGCTTTTATTGTTTACTTTGTTTACTATATGATATATATCATACAAAGTAGAAAATATGATATTTACACAAATATTTTTTAAAACAGAGTGTAGGAAGCCATTACTCGATTTGAGAAATAGAACAATGGTATAACAATTGTTTCTGACCCAATTGTTTTCATTTTCTTTCCCCAAAATATAAACATTATTTTTGTATTAGTCAGTAGTTGTTTTAAAGCTAGATCATCCACACATATACCTCTAAATACATTCATGTTTTTAAAAAAGGAAAAGAATGATATAGCAAGCACCAATCTTACTGTATAAAAAAAGCAGATGTTGCCACTATCATAAAAAGGCTTTCAAAGAAAATACAAGCCCCAGTGCCTGAGGGTCATGATTTAACTTCAGTTGCTTGAGAGTTCGTGAGTGTCTTTCCAAGAAAGTCTGATGTGGGATGCCCCTC
The DNA here is from genome assembly GCF_950005125.1 of Chionomys nivalis. NCBI lineage: Eukaryota > Metazoa > Chordata > Mammalia > Rodentia > Cricetidae > Chionomys > Chionomys nivalis. The sequence continues at coordinate 46,488,694 of NC_080088.1, read as the reverse complement.
TGTATGCTGTGAATCTGTTTTATTACCATTGGTCTGTGGGCAGCAGAGAATATAACTAGGTGGGAAATCCAAGACAAGAGACAGGGAGAAAGAAGGTACGGTCGGGGAGATGCCGGTAGCCACTGGACATGTAAGTATTACCAGTAAGCCACATGGCACATGGTGATACACAGATCACTAGAAATGGATTGGTTTATGTGTACAGCTAGCCAGTAAGAAGCCCGAGCCATCAGCCAAGCAATTATAATTAATATTAAGTCTCAGAATGATTATTTAAGAAGTGGCTGTGGAGACCAGCGGGCAGGAGAGAGACTGGTCCAGTGGGTTTGGGTGAGACGGAGAATAGCTTCCAGCTACAAACGTCAGTGTGAAGGCCTGAGGTTGTCCTGGAAGGCCCAAGGTCCTGGTATTTGGAGCGACTGAGAAAAAGGTGCATATTTAGCAAAAATATGGTCCGAGGAGGGACTGTCTGATGTTTGGTGCTTCTAAAGCTTATACGGCGACCTGCAGCTTCCAGGAACAACCGAGGAAGCAATCTGTGGGGTGGAGCGGAACGTGAAGGCAACTGGGAGAAGATCTGCTCATCTGGGTTCTCTCTTGGGCGGCCATGCTCCCGTTGGAACTGGTCACCTCCATAACCACTCCACACTGCCCGATCTGGAAACTGGCTTCAGCATCCCCTTGGCAGCTCTTCTCATCGTTCTGCCTCTATTTTCCATTGTCTGCATTCCACATGCTGCTTTTATTTGTTTCTGAATAAACAGTTTCTCAATGCTTTGTTTCTCAAGGAGGGTAAGTAGTGATTTAAGGCGACATTGTACATATGAAAAGTAGAGTTTACCAGGAGCTTGGAGAAAGCAGATGACCTGGGATACTCTTCTCATTTGTCTCCAGTTTCCGAGGACGTTAGTATAGCTGTTTCTCAGGCTATATTCTGTAAAGCCATTGGTCAAAAGCAGCTTCTTTATTAACCAATAAAAGTAAGACGTATACAGAAGGACTTCCCACACCAACTTTTTATTGTTTCAATTTTACATTGATTTTTAAAGTGATTGTGTGTGTATGTGTGTGTGTGTGCGTGTATGCACACGTACCCAGACCTATACACGAGTGCAGTGCTGGTGGAAGCCAGAGGATGCTATGGAGCTTGAGTTACAGGAGGCTGTGAGTCGCCTGAGGAGGGTTCTGGGAAATGAACTCTGATTCTCTCAAGGACGGAACCTTCCGACCCTCTGGTGTTTTGCATATAACGTGGCAAAGCTAGGAGTCAGGCTGTCCCACTTCACAGGGCTCAACCTAACAGTTCTGTCTCTTCCAGTATTTATTGGTGCTTGCTCAATGCATTTTATAGGTATAAAAGAGAAACATAAAATTTTACCAGAGGTTTTTTAGTTTTTTGTTTGTTTTCTCTTTTCTTGTGAGGCCAGGTCTGATAAGGCCTTGAACTTCAATGTGGCGCAAGCTACTTTCCAATTCATGGCCTTCCTGCCTCCCTACTGCTTGGTTGAGAGGCATGTGAATGGTGTCCCGCCTAGAGTGTTAGTTTTTAAGCATACAATGACGTAGAGTACATCCATATTGGAGAACAATCATTCTATAGGACACTCCTTCCCAAACTGAAATTCCAGTTCCAACAAAGAGTAACACCCCTCTGCCGTTCACGGCAGATGCAGGAGTCTGTGCCAGGAGTTGAGGCTCATCACTGATCCCTACTAAAGTGTGGTTGGCATCCTGGCTAGCGATAACTGTTAAGGACTTTGCCAGAGGCAATAGTCACTAATTGCCACCAGAGGACGCAAAGCACTCGGACTGAAGAACTGGAGATGGGATTCTGAGGTCTGGAGCCGGGAGCGCACGCCGAGCACGCGCCTGGCCGGCCCCCTCCCGGCGGGGGCTCGCAGGGACGCGCGTGCGGGGTTCCGCGGGAGCGTGCGGCGATGGAGGGCGCTCTGACTGCCCGCCAGGTAAGCGGCCTCGAGGGGCAGGTTCCCAAGAGGTGGCTTCGCCGACAGTTTCCGCGGCATGACTGTGTGAACCCACGCCGATTATGATAATTAATTCCTCTCTTTCCCTCTGCCGCCCCCCACCCCGTATTCTTTGGCTTAATTCGAAAAGTTGTTACCAAGGCAACGGTTTTCTGTGTCTCCCGCGAGCCTGTTCCCGGCTGGGCGACGGGAGGGAACTGAGCGTTAAGAGCTTGAATTTGGTCCCCGAAATGTTCCAATCCAGATGTCTCAGCACCAGACCCCAGTGAGTCTGGTTCCATTGTGATTTTTGACTTGGGATCCCTTTTGCCAGTTTCCCTTCGCTATCCGCCCTCGGTTAAAACGACTCACAAAGTTCAAATCCCAGGCTCTCAACCAACTTTTTGGTTTCGACTAGTAGTTTGTTTACTACCTTCTTTGACATATGGAAGAAGCTGATTATTGGTCTTTAAGGTGAAAGCCTTCTGTTGCAGGGTAAAAGATTCTCGGGTTGCTCAACGCTGTCCTCGGAGCATCATGGGGGTTGTGTGTAAATATTTTTAGGGAAGTATTTCAGCACACCTAAGGGGGAAGAATATGACAGCTTCTGTGGAGTTAAGGAAGTAAGGTTAAGCGTGAGGGCGTGACGCCAGGCTCAGGCTTTACCGGTGTGAAATGATGTGTCTATTACCAAGGTAATTGCGGTCTCTGGGGAAAGGGTACAGAAGGCCTTCCCAGAACAAGGTGAAGAGTGGCTTCATACTGAGGCGACAGAAAGGGATTGCAGCGACCGTGTCTGTAGTTGAGCAGGGGTGCTTTGTGTGACTATCCCACGCTCCAGGAATGGGCACAGGCCTTCTTTATCGAGTTCCATGGACAACTTGCTCAAGAGTTCAGAGTCCTATTTTGATGAGCAAAGCCTTGGGCGCGATGGGTAAATCTAGAACTCTGAAGAGGGTCAGGAGTGATTGGAGGGACCTTGTTTTTATAGGTTTAGTATACACAGACTTGTGTATGACCTTGCTTTATACTTTGGGGATCAGCGAAACTGCTCACTCCAGAAGGGCCACGCTCAGGGAGTGGCCTAAGACTCTGTAAAATGTACAGGTGCAGCCAGCTGCTAGCCAGAGCATTTCCACATTAGTGTTAAGACCACTTCCTGGTCTTAAGTCAGTTGGCAAACCCTTAGGGCCTGCCCTTTACCAAGGGCCCATCTGGTTAAGGGAGGAAGCAATAGTCCTCCACAGAGCTCCAGCTCTTAGGGCAGGGTTGCCTGATGCTGTTTGGAAAGTGTCCAAAGCCTGCTGCCACCCCCTCACTTGGACCCAAGCTACTTCTCCGGAAGACAGAAGGTCCAAGAGAGGAGTGACTGACTTTCCAGTACCGTATGGCCTCTGTATGCGCAGTGAGGGCAGGAGAGGCCAGGGTCTCTTGTAGTAGCTGTGCCGCAAAGCCTAGATTTGGCTTGGTTGGATCTTGCCTTGAGAGTCAGCATTTGATGGTGTTATGGCCGATACTGAATATCAACTTGACCGGATCTAAAATGCCAAAGAGACAAGGTTCTGGGCACGTCTGTGAATGGCTAGACTGGACTAGACCCGTTAAGAATTGAAAGAAGGCGCTATTTATTTGTTTATTCGCTGTGTGTGTGAGCATGCTCTTGCCATGGTGCATGCGTGGCAGAGGACAACCTGGACAGTTGCTTCTCTCCTGCCACCACATGGGCTCTGGGTATCGAACTGAAGTTCTTAGGTTTAGCAACGAAATGTCCTTATCTGCAGAACCACTCACCAGCCCAGGGCAATGATTTTGATGACCAAAGTCAAAAGGAAGCTCGCCCGATAACCTTTGTTGTTTGTTTTGTGTTGAGTAACTCCCCAAACATCGTGAGGGAAACCTAGTTGATATTGATTAAAGGCATGAAGATTTGCCAGTGGGTGTATTTCAGTAGATGGCGAAATTAATTCCGAACTTCAACTTCTGTGTTACAGAGGCAAAGAAGTCAACCTTTTTGTCAAGTTATTTTAAGGAGAGAGCCAGAGAGACGGCTCAGTGGTTAAGAGCACTTGCTGCTCTTATAGAGGACAGGGGTTCAATTCTCAGCACCCACATGGGGACTCACAAACAGTTCTAGGAGATCTGAGGGCACCAGGCATGCGCACAGTGCACAGACACACATGTGAACTAAACAAATAGATAAATTTGTTTAAATTTAAAAAAAGGAAAGAAACTGGACAAACGGAAAGTTCAGGAGAAGATGGAATCGTATAAAAGCTGTTTTTAATAAATGCTGTATTTCTAATTATGTCATATTATGGCCTTTTGTTTGTTTCTTCTCCTCGTATTCAGGTTTGTCCGTCCCTTCCCTTTGTGGCGGATGTATTTAATGTAGATGTCTCTCTTACCTTATTGTGGTTTATGAATCTCTTCCTCCAGAGAACCACAGATCAATATCACCAGGGTGAGGGTCTTCCATGGTAACATCATAGGGTTTGAAATCCCAAGCTTAAATTGAGTTGACTTCCTCCTCTGATCCACTGTCTGGTGCCCTGTGTGCTTTTCCCCATAACCCCAAGAACAGTCTTGTTATAGCAGAGGCAAAGATAGCAGGAAACAGTGGTGATGTTCACGGGGCCTGGCGTGCGATGTTCTCGGGGGGCCTGACGTATGATGTTCTCAGGGCCTGGCGTGTCACGATGTCGCGATCTAGTGCCTGCTGACCATCATCTTCCCCACCTCCCTCTAATTGCTGCTCCTCCATGAGCAACCACCTAGTGGTGCCATTTCCTTCACAAAGCATAAATCATTTCTTTGAGTCCTCTAAACTGAAGCCTCGGGCCTGCTCGGGACACAGGATTCATTAATTTTAACATCAATATTTTTATAAATCCAACTTTTCTCTAATTTCTCTATCAATGGTGATGAGGTTTCTACTCTGTTATCATTAAAGGCATCCTTGGTTTCATGTTGCTGGGTTGTAGTCTATTCCTAAAATTAGACCCTCCTGGGCTTTACAGATATTTCTCCAAAGTGGTCATTCTCCCATCACATTGTCTCTAAAATTGTTTCCTTATCGTTCCCAGACCATGAACCTCGGGAGGCTAAGAACTTTGTTTTTCTTATTTTCCTGTTTCTAGTACCAACTAACCTACCTAGCAAATGGCAGTGGTTGGAAGATATTTGCTACATGTATGCATGATGAATGGTGGAAATAAAACATTAATTTCTGTCTTTGTGTCATACATGTGTTCCTGGTGTGTGCATACGTGTAAGCGTCCATGTGGCGTGTCTGCCTTAGTCACTCCCCACGTTATTTTTTGAGAAAGCTCTCTCACTGAACACAGAGCTCACCAATTCAACAAGGTTTACTGGCCACTGAGCCCCAGAGGTTCACCGTTGCACCCCCTCCCGGCACCAGGCACATGCCCAACTTCTATGTAGGTGCTGGGAGTTTTAGCCTGGGTCCTCATTCTTGTTCAGGAAGCACTGTGTCAACTAAGCTATCTCTTCAGCCCTGATTTCCATCTTCTAAGTGCTTAATATTTTTTCTTTAGAAATTTACTTATGGGACTGGTGGGATGATTTAGTGGGTAAAGGTGGTTACCCCCAAGCCTGGCCACGTGAGTTCAGTCCCTGGGACACTCATGATGGAAGCAGAGAACTGACCCTTGGGAGTTGTTTTCTAACTCGACTTGCACTTATGGCACACACTTACACACACACACACACACACAAATATTTTTAAACAGAAAGCTTAAATTAAATGAACTTTAGCTGGGCAGTGTTGGCACATACCTTTAAACACAACATTTAGGAGGCAAAGGCAGGCTGATCTCTGTGAGTTCCAGGACAGCCAGAACTGTTATGTAGAGAAACCCTATCTTGAAACAGCAGCAACAACAACAAATAAAATAAATATATAAATTTTAAAAGTAATTTATGTATTTGGAACATGTTTTTCTTTCAAAATATCATTTGTCAATAAATAAGTTGTTGTCATTTATTTGCAGGTAGTAAATGAAGGAGATTCAAGCCTTGCCACGGAGCTACAGGAAGAGACTGAGGAAAATCCTAGCCCTGTTGTGGATGAGAATAATACAGTATCGACCAAAAAGCAGGGGCCGAGCACACATAATTGGAGCGGTGACTGGAGCTTCTGGGTAGGGTCTTTAATCTTGACTACAAATTCTCTTTAATTCCCCAACAGTTTATATAATCCATCATGATTAGCGTCTAGGTTTTAGATGTTGTGACTTTAGAGACCCAAGGATATTTCTCGTTGTTTTTTCATATGGCCACTAAAAGGCGCTGTTGTCTGATTGATGGCATGCAATGGTTTGTTTCGGTTTCCTGCCACACAATTGGATTGTACTTAGTGTTATTAGCCGCACTGGCAAGAAGCTAGCATTGCATAAACTATGTTTCTAAGTCTTACTGAGAAACAAGCTATTTTATGTAATTTTCATTTAAGGACTCAGTTCCTGTGGCAAAGGCGGCAGTGTGTAATGGCTAGAAGATGGGTCTTTAAGTCAGGAGCTCCAGATCCATTTTAAGTGTAACTCTGTTATCCTTCCAGTTTCCTCACATAAACAGACTACGACTCCCTGTGGGCGCGCTGAGATTGTAGAGTCTTCGAGAAGTGCGCGTCTGTCACTGTGTGACTGCTGACATTTGTTGCTTTAATGGACCTCCTTCTACAGCCGGCATTTCCCGTGAGGATTCTGGTATTCGATATATAATGTATCGAATATATAATATATCGAATATTATAATATAATGCCTTACAACTAGAAGTGGGTTTAACGGGCGCTGCACAGCACCTGTAGTCCCAGCCTTGGTTTATCAGAAACCCGACTTCTTGGATATTCTGTTGTTGGACTCTAGCGTCCAAACACCGAGGAGGAGTCGCCCCCAGAGACCACTTCATACACCACAGCCGATGCAAAAGCATGAGGATTTTATTAATTCTGTCATGACAGGGTCCCCCAGCATTCGGGAAGCCGAGGGACCCCGAATAGACGGTATAGTCTATTTTTAAAGGGGCCACAGAAGCAAGGGGGGTTGTTCTTTGACTATTCTGATTGGCTATTACCAACAATTGACTGGAGAGCTGTTGCCAGATTAGGTGAGGTAAGAGGTCATTTTGACCCAGTTTCCCAGGGGACTGAACCAAAACATACGTATATGAGTAATTGTTCAGGAACTGAGTACATGCATTTATAGCTGTTAGGTCCTTGGTTCCCAGGGGAGGAGGGGAAGCACTATGGCACAGAGGCTGAAAGGATTCAGAGTTGTCAAAATGGCTTCAGGATTGTCTTAAAGTCTTACACTGTATCCTTGAAGATAGACTTAAAAAGGACATGGTGTTTTAACAGGTTCTGAAGATTGATACACAGGCTGTCATCCTCTTTGTAATTAACGGCCAGCACATGGGTGGTGTTGACTCTTCACACAGCCAGCAAGCTGTTACTTCCTACTAAGACACTTAACAACATAGGGTTATTTTTAATTTTTGTTGAGCTATAACCTAAGGAAAATATGTAATTGCTAAGAAATACACTAAAATAGCAGCAACTAAACATGTCACTTAGAGCAGTTGTATCATTCTTGGTCACTTGGAAAAAATACATACCATTTAAAACCTTTTATTCTTGAAGAGCTAGCATCCTGTAGAGCCTAGGCTGGCCTCCTACTTACTGTGCAGTGAGGGCTAGCCCTGGGCATCTGTAGAGCCTAGGCTGGCCTCCTGTTTACTGTGCAGCGAGGGCTAGCCCTGGGCGTCTGTTTTTTCCTATTTACTGTGCAGCGAGGGCTAGCCCTGGGCGTCTGTAGAGCCTAGGCTGGCCTCCTACTTACTGTGCAGCGAGGGCTAGCCCTGGGTGTCTGTAGAGCCTAGGCTGGCCTCCTACTTACTGTGCAGCGAGGGCTAGCCCTGGGTGTCTGTAGAGCCTAGGCTGGCCTCCTACTTACTGTGCAGCGAGGGCTAGCCCTGGGCGTCTGTTTTTTACTATTTACTGTGCAGCGAGGGCTAGCCCTGGGCGTCTGTTTTTTCCCTCCTATTTCTCTTCCCTCTTATTGAAAACAGATTTTTCTCATATAATATATCCGGTTTATGGTTTCCTCTCCCTCCACTCTTTCTAGTTCCTCTCCTCTCTCCTCCCATCTGGATCCACTTCCCTTCTTTCTCTCATTAGAAAAGAACGGCTTCTAAGGGATGATAATAAAATAGAACAAAATAAATTGTAATAGGATAAAGCAACAATGATCACAACAATGTTGGACAAGACAACTAACAGAAGGAAAAGAGCCCAAGAGAAGGCACACAAGTCAGAGACCTGCTTGTTCGCACACTCAGGAGTCCCATAAGAACACTAAACTAGAAGCTGCAATAGATACACAGAGGAACTGGTACAGACCCACGCAGGGCCTGTGCAGCTGCTTCAGTCTCTGTGAGTTCATATGCTCTTTGTTCAGGGTGATTTATGGGGTCTTGTTTTCTTGTTGTGCTCCAACCCCTCTGGCTCTTACATACTTTCTGCCTTCCCTTCTTCAGGGTTCATAGCTCTCCCCTGATCTCTGAGGGGAGAGATTTGATGGAGACCTCGCAATTACTCGAAGGTCTCTCACTCTCTGTATAATGTCCATCTAAGCCTTATTTTTATGGTTTATGTTATGGATTATGTTAAGAATTCATAGCTATCTCCAGAGTTAGACAGCCATGGTGACTCTTGGATGACTTACAGCAAGAGAAAGAATCAAAAGAGCAACAGAATAAAAGGGGAGAGAGATGCCTCAGTGGTTAATAGCACTGGTTGCTCTTCCAGAGCATCCGGGTTCAATTCCCAGCACCCACATGGTGGCTCAAAACTGTCTGGAACTCCAGTTCCAGGGAATTTGACACCCTCACACAGACATATATGCAGGCAAAACACAAATGCGATGAAACAATAATAAATTATTTTTTAAGAAAAGGGGGTCTAGAAATAAAGGGGGGAATGTGTGTGCAGTGGATGCTTGTGTTTCACGTGTGTGGAGGGACAGCAGAACCGACTCTACTATGTACAGAAAATGTAGCATCTTGGGTCCAATCGCTGGATTGAAATCTTTATTTTCACAAGTTATCCAGATGATTTACAGATTTAAAAGTCTGAAGAGCACAGGTTTAAAGTATTAAAGGTCTTCACTGGCTCAGGTTAGGTTCTTTTTTTTTTGGTTTTTCGAGACAGGGTTTCTCTGTGGTCTTTGGAGTCTGTCCTGGAACTAGCTCTTGTAGACCAGGCTGGTCTCCAATTCACAGAGATCCGCCTGCCTCTGTCTCTCAAGTGCTGGGATTGAAGGCGTGTGCCACCACCGCCCAGCTCAGGTTAGGTTCTTAAGCTAATTATACACGCTTTTAGGAATTTTTGTATAAATTCATGTAGAATGAACTTAAAGATCAAAATAACATATTGGGGATTTTAGAGACTTTCCCAGAGATTCCTTACCCAGATACCAGAACATTCCAGAACAAAGAAATAAACATAAAAGCCCCTGTCCAGATTAACCGGAGTTTGGGTTGGCATAGCTAGGAATGTGATAATTCTTCACATCTTCACCTGAAGGTTTTTCAATGTGGTCTTGCCACATTTTAATAAGATTACGTAAGTTGACTAGATTATTGGAGATGTTGTAACTATTTGATAATAATATCAAGCAGCAAGGAACGCCAGCAGACACTCAAGTCACGTAGTCACTTGGGCTGCCTAATTCAAAGGCCATGGTCTGTATAACCAAAGGACTATTTATTTATTTATTTATTTTTGGTTTTTTTTTTTTTTTTTTTTTTTTTTTTTTTTTTTTTTTTTTTTGAGACAGGGTTTCTCTGTGGCTTTGGAGCCTGTCCTGGAACTAGCTCTTGTAGACCAGGCTGGTCTCGAACTCACAGAGATCTGCCTGCCTCTGCCTCCCAAGTGCTGGGATTAAAGGCGTGCGCCACCATCGCCCAGCCAAACGACTTTTTAGTACTGACCCACATTCTAAGAAAAGCAATGGTAGCTCACTTCCTCACTGTGCAGCCAGCATGAAGTGACCTAACAGAGGCCCACAGGATGTAGCGTCCTTATCCCGATCAGTTATGATGCACCGTCCACAGATATGCATGCCATATCTTCACACAGCGGGCAGCTCAGCAGGCCTGTTTGCAATACTAGCATTGCCAGAGAGAGAAGAGCAGGGTATTGCACTGTGGCACAGTGTATATTGTCTACAAATAATCCACTGTGGAAGAAACTTGTGCAGCGCACAGTCATACCATAACGAAGAGAAAGGACGTTTAAAGAAGCTGGAAAGAAATTATTTCCAGTCATCTTAAATCCCTCTGTTTCTACCACGGACTCTATCATGTTGGTTTCTTTTCTGTTCTTCATTTTGTTGAGAAGGTCAGAATTAATATAATACCATAAGAAGGCGGAGCCCACAGAATTTAAATTCAGCATGAGGAAGACCTCATGAGGCACATGACCTGGTATTTAACCAGAATCAAGAATGTCAGGGCCATTTCAGACTCAAAGAATCCTGATCTGTGTCCTTTTACTTTCCAGAAGTTATATTTGTCTCTCTTTAAAAATACATCTCTAGCTGGGCAGTGGTAGCGCCTTTAATCCCAGCACTCGGGAGGCAGAGGCAGGTGGATCTCTGTGAGTCTGAGGCCAGCCTGGTCTACAAGAGCTAGTTCCAAGAAAGGCTCCAAAGCTACAGAGAAACCCTGTAAAAAAAAAAAAAGTTTATTTTATTTATTTATTTAAATTTTTTTCAGGGATGGAAGTAAAACCTAGGTTAGGTCAGTGGTCTACCACTGAGCGCCATACCTCGAACCAACAGGATTGCTTAATTAATAAAGGAATGGATGGATTGTAAAGGAACCAAACATAGGGCCAAGAAGAATGGGACAGAAAATACAAATGTATTCTGGTTTGCTATTGGCTTTCTAACTACAGTGAACTAGTACAAGAGACTGCTCTGGAAAACACACACTGAAGGTTGAGTGCTCTGTCTGCATGTATGCCTGCAGGCCAGAAGAGGGCATCAGATCCCCATTACAGATGGTTGTGAGCCACCAGGTGGTTGTTGGGAATTGAACTCAGGACCTCTGGAAGAGCAGCCAGTGCTCTTAAACACTGAGCCTTTTTCTCCAGCACCCTCACTTCCTCCTTTTGAATCTAACCCAGGGACTTTCAAATGCTAAGTAAAAGCTCTCCTGCTGTGCTACATCCCACCCCCAGCCAGCTCTGTGCTCTCAGTGTCTAAGACTGTACTGGAGAAGTGGACTGCCCTGAGCCCTGCAGCATAGCTTTCCCTCATCTACAGTTCTGACTCCACCCCTCGGGCCCACAGGGGATGCAGCACTACAGCTGATCTCCAGGGAGACAGGCTAGCTGGCACCCTTCCTACCCTGACAGCTCCAAGAAGGTGTCTGGTAAACAGGTCCCAAACTTCTTACAGTTTGATGTTTCAAGAGCTAAGGAAAATCAGAAATGTAGAATAATTCATGCAGGCGGTTGTCCTATAGTAGTGAACTGAGAGGGCATGTGATGTAAGTGTGATGTAAGATTAATTAGGTTGAAAGGACATTGGAGATAGACTGCAGGTGATCTGGGATGTGGACCTAGGATGCAACTTCAGTTGTAAACAGATATTGAGTCATAACTGACAACACTGGTGTGTCTTAGGTCAGTCAGAGGCACATAGTTAAACAGAGGGGCTAATGGTTGTCTTTTCTTGTAAGATTGTTCCGATGCAGGGTACCAGTGTGATTAAGTCTCCATAGTCAACAGCGAGAGCCACAGCTCCAGATTCCCTACTTAACTCTAGCTATTAAAGCTAGGACTCTTATATGTATTTATTTATTTGTTCTTCGAAATCGCAATGTTTAATCCTAGAATATGAGAAATGACTTTTATTGTTGGCTTTTATACCCTATGAAACCAAAAATGATAACAAATGAGATTGAAAATGAAGTTAATGGCAAATAAATATTTATGCTTTTTGTCTTTTACCTGTTAGGAAAAGTATACGGCAAAAGGAATGGAATAGTTTAACTTTTCCTTATGAACTAAAATAACGATGTCTCCTATGTGGGTTAGAAATCGCAGAGGACAAGCAGACAGATCCGCGGTGGGTCTGTTTGTTTAGTTAGCTCCTAGTGCTGTGCAGTTATAGCCACTAGTGGGAGTAGGAAGGAGCCTCTGGGATTTTGTGCTGTGCGCTTGGAAGATGACATAACTTAACCGGCTGTTAGATACAATAGTTCTTGGATATGGTGTTGATCATTGGCCATCCTTTGTTACTTCAATATTTCATTAAGTTCCTCTTTGAAAATGTTTCTCATCTGTGCATACTCATTTTCTTATTAGCTGGTCTAATGGATGGTTTTATTTTAAAAATGAAAAAATTATTTTCTGAAATTTGTAACTAAAATTAAAGTCTATATATTTTCTTTAAACAACTGCGATTTTAATAATCCTGACTAATATACATAGAATAGAGATGTAAATACTGGATATTTGATTTAGAAAGAAAAACGGGAAAAAGATGAAGCAGGAGAATTTAAAAAGTGCTTAGAATTCAAATTATGTCTTTCTTTTTGCTCTAAAACATTTAAGAATAAAAACATTTGCATCTTGCTGGAGAGGTGGCTCAGCAGTTAAGAGCACTGGCTGCTCTTCCAGAGGTTCTGAGTTCAATTCCCAGCAACCATAGACTGCTCACAACCATTTGTAGTGAGATCTGGTGCCCTCTTCTGGCCTGTAGGCAGACATACAGGCAGAACACTGTATACATAAAAAAATAAATTTTGGCCGGGCGGTGGTGGCCCACGCCTTTAATCCCAGCACTCGGGAGGCAGAGGCAGGTGGATTTCTGTGAGTTCGAGACCAGCCTGGTCTACAAGAGCTAGTTCCAGGACAGGCTCCAAAACCACAGAGAAACCCTGTCTTGAAAAACCAAAAAACAAACAAACAAACAAAAAAAAAAACATTTGCATCTTGAAATACTGTATTCAGATGATAACTAGCATAGAAGAAGCTTGAAAGCAGCTTCTAGGTCACAATCCAGTGTATTCTTGATTGTCCCAGGCCCACGAGGCTCAGTTCTGTCCTGCCTGACTTGTGGTTGTGCTCAGAATTCTCACAGCTAAGTTCTGCTACTGAAAAGTGGGGCTGAGACTTACCGCAGCTCTGGTGTATTTGGCTAATGGTGTGCTATATATTTTGTCAAAAGTGGCCCCACAGGATTAATTACTGTGTTTGTGATGTACTTTGGCGAGTTTGGGGAAAAGCTGCCCTTCAGTCGCCTGTGTACCAGGGCAAGCACAGCCAACGTTCATTCAAACCTATAAAATCTATGCTATGTTTTACTTGATGGCCTAAATACAGAATGAAGTTGCCTTTCAGTTTCATAGTTTTTAAGAAACTTATTTCTAAACTGAGTGCTGGTGACACACACCTTTAATCCCAGCACTGGGGAGGCAAACAGGTGGCTCTCAGTGAGTTCAAGGCCAGCCTGGTCTACAAAGAGAGTTCCAGAACAACCAGGGCTATTACACAGAGAAACCCTGTCTTGAAAAACCAAAACAAGAAAAAAGGGGAAAAAAAAGAAAGTTAATTCTATTTGAAAATTACTATACACACACACACACAGAGAGAGAGAGAGAGAGAGAGAGAGAGCACTATTTTATTTTATTTTTTTAATTTTTTTTTTTTTTGTTTTTGTTTTTGTTTTCGAGACAGGGTTTCTCTATGGTTTTGGAGCCTGTCCTGGAACTAGCTCTTGTAGACCAGGCTGGTCTCGAACTCACAGAAATCCGCCTGCCTCTGCCTCCTGAGTGCTGGGATTAAAGATGTGCGCCACCACCGCCCGGCTAGAGCACTATTTTATAAATTGAGGTATCTTCTAGTATTTTTACATTTAACAGGAATTAATATTTCTTGCAATAGGAGGGGGCTGTTTAATGTAAATAAACATTTTAATAAAACTGTCTAGAAATTCTGGGTACAGTGTTGTAAACTGTGTGTGAGCATGTGTGTGTTTGGTATATGAATATGTGTGTGGATGCACACACTTGCGTATACAGGTGTGAAGGCCACAGGTTGATGTTGGGTGTCTTCCTTAGCTGTTTTCTATGTTAGTATATGTCTCTTTGTGAAACGTTGGCAAGGAAGGAAATCTACATCTTCAAACTGAAAACAAAGAAACTTGTCTAGCTAAGCCTGGGCTTAGGTGGAGGTGGGAGTGAGTTTCGACCAAGAGTTTGGGAATTGAGTATAATACTCTACGAGTGATCAGAAGGAAAATTGATAAATGACATACTGGGGTTCCAAAACTTATAGGCTACAGCTATGGAGCAGTAGAGGAGATTGTAGCTCGGTGGAGAGCATTAGATTTGCTATGCAGACCTGAAAAAAATGAATCTCCAAGTAAGGACTTAATAGAAATAGATAAAAACATAAATGGGTAATATATTTTCAAGCACTAATCAGATTTGAAAACCAACAAATCCAAGGACTATACAGAAAACACATGTTCACTGAAATAACGATTGAATGGTGAAGTGGGAATCGAAGCTGAGAAAGAGTCGAACTGTGTGTATTACTCAGATTGTATCACTGACAAAGAGAGCAGCTGTAGACATTAGGGGACAATGGACATGTACTAGACATCAAAGGGAGTTTCAGAAGATGGCATGGACATGGAAGATGAACAAGGTATTTGAGAATCAGGAGGATCAGTGAACCTTCCAAAGAACAACTTAAAGAGTATGTGAGTAGAGTCATTATGCCAGAAGCGGCTAATGTACACAGCAAATGAACGCTGGCAAAGATGCTCTTGTTCATTCATTTGAGTGTCTTCGATATGTATCATGCTCTAAGTGAACCAGATGGTACCCCAACCACCCTAGAGATTACAGTTGGAGTGCTAGATGGCTATTTTACAGATAAACAAATGCATCATGTTATATTAGGTAGTGCTAAAGCTATGAAAACACTATGGTAATTTTATAGTTCTATAGTCATCTAGAAAGTAGATAAATGGGGCTGGAGAGATGGCTCAGAGGTTAAGAGCATTGCCTGCTCTTCCAAAGGTCCTGAGTTCAATTCCCGGCAACCATATGGTGGCTCACAACCATCTGTAATGGGGTCTGGTGACCTCTTCTGGCCTGCAGGGATATGTGCAGGCAGAACACTGTATACATAATAAATAAATAAATAAATAAATAAATAAATAAATAAATATTAAAAAAAAAAGAAAAAAGTGTTATTTGTGTATCTATAATGAGACCATGGACAAGCTCATTTATGAAAAGAATAAAGAAAAGAGTCTCAGTTCCAGAAGCTAGCAGGGTCTGCAGGCTGAGGGTCTATGGCCAGTGAGACTGCAGTGTGGGCTCCTGCTTGTTTATCCTGCATCTGGCTTGTCTCTGTGTCAGCCTGTGGCCAGGCAGAAGGACAGGAGAGCAAATGAGCTTTGTAAGAACTCAACTGTCTTGTAATTAACCCACTCCCTGACAACAGTACCAGAGCACTCGGGAGCACTCTCTCACACACTATGGGGTTGGAGTCGGGGGGTTGTTTGTTTGTTTAGTGCGGGGCATCTAACCCAGGTCATAAACTAAGCAAATGCTGTATCATGAAACTATATCCCCAACCCTGGAAGTTAACTTGCCTCTGTGTGTGTGTGTGTGTGTGTGCACACGCGCGCGCGCTCGCGCACGCACCAACACCCCAGAACACTTGGTAAAGCCTTGATGGTTTCACTGAGAAATGTTAAAATATTTAAAAATTAAGTTCTAGTTCTGCATAATCTTTTCCAACATTTTAGATTTAAAAAGAACAAATCTCAATTCATTGTGTGAATCAAGTTTTTCACCCTTACAGTGTTTTATCTCAAGTTGATGAAGTTCCTTTGTGTTGACGCCTTGGGGTGGGTTGGCTTGGCACTGACAAGCTGGCACTGGACTGTGTCACACATTAGCTCCGCATCAAGTGAAAGCTATGATTTTTTTTTCTTTTTAGCTGATTAATACCGTGGATCACATTGATAAACTTTTGCCTATTAAGGCAGTCATGGGTCCCTGGGTCATGCTGTATTACTCAATTTTTTTCATATTGCCGAAGGGTATTTGTTCACACTTTAAGGGTTTTGGCATCTGTACTCCTAAGGCTATTTTTCTATCATTTTCTGTCTTTGTAATGTTTCTTATCAGTTTTGATATTAGAGTAATACTTGCTTCACACAAGGAATTGAGATTTGCTCTTTTCTAATTTAATATTTGGAAAGGATTGTGCAGAGCTGGAACTGAGCTTTTAAACATTGACGATTTCTCCAGTGAAACCATCTAGGACTAGAGATTTCTGTTTTGGGAAATTTGAAATTATGTATTCAATTTCCTTGTAGGTTGTGGGCCAACTTAAATGAACTATTTCATAATGAGTGAGTTGTAGTAGTTGGTATATTTTGGGGAACCAGGGAGTTCCTCCAAGGTGATATATTTATATGTTATAGGGGTATGTAGATTTCCCCTTATTTCCTTTGAGCTCTGTAGTGTCTGCAGTGTTATCCTCTTTTTGATAATTAATAATTCATATATTCTCTCTCTTTGCTTTTCTTCATCAGTCTTGATAGAAGTCTGTCCATTTAGTTGGGTGTATTAAAAGAATGATCTCTTTCTCATTTATATGTCCTATTGTTTTATTTGTGTGTGTGTTTCAATAAAAAATTTTCTTTTCTTTACTATATTTTTTTAACTTAAAAAATGTATTTTTGCCGGGCGGTGGTGGCGCACGCCTTTAATCCCAGCACTTGGGAGGCAGAGGCAGGCGGATCTCTGTGAGTTCGAGACCAGCCTGGTCTACAAGAGCTAGTTCCAGGACAGGCTCCAAAACCACAGAGAAACCCTGTCTCGAAAAACCAAAAAAAAAAAAAAAAAAAAAAAAAAAAAAAAAAAAAAAAAAAAAAAAAAAAAAAAAATGTATTTTTCCTCTTCTGAGTTCTTGAGCATGGCATTTAGATCATTCTAGGCCTTTGCTTTTCCCCCTTTCATCCTAACCTCTGTTATGTAGTCTGATTATACTAATACATAGGATATAGTTAGACTTAAACTAGACATTTTATTGTCGGTTGCTCATATTTCATATTATATTTGCTCCTCTACGCTCTATTTTTTATTTGTTTGTCAAATATTTTAGACTATTATTTTAATTTTAAAATTACACACTTAAATATTTTAAGTTGTACATTTGTGTGCATGAGCCTGTGTGTGTGTGTGTGCGTGTGAGACTGTATGTGGAGACCAGAGGACAGTCTGTGGGACTCCGTTTTCTTCTTCCACCTTTTGGGTCCTGGATATTGAGCTCAGGTCACCAGGCTCAGAGACAAGTACCTTTACCCCTACTCTAGTTTTCTGTCGCTGTGGACAGTACCATGACCAAAAAACGACTTTGAGACAAAAGGCTTTATTTGACTTCTACTTTCAGGTAACAGTTCATCATTGAGGTCAGGAACTCAAGCAGGAGCTCAAAGCAGAAACCATGAAAAACAGTTTGCTGTGCTGCCCTCTGGCTCAGGCTCAGCTTAGCTTTCTTAGAACCACGGGGCCACCTGACTGGGAGCAGCACTGCCCACGGTGGATTGGGCTCTCCTGCATCAATTCATCATCAAGCTAATCCTTCACAGACATGCCCATAGGCCAATTTAATCTCGGCCATACCTCAATTGAGGCTTTAATCTCAGGTGCCTCTAAGCTGTCCAGTTGGCGGTTGAAGCTAGGAAAACCCCTAAATTCATCAAGCATGGTTTTCGTTAGTTCTTTGAACAGTTGATCATTTCTTTGATGTCCTAAACTCTTAAATCCAATGCCCAGAACCATCAAAGATTGTTTTTATTGCCTGCTGACTTTCTCTTTCCTGCTGCTCCTCCTGTTTTATAATCTTTATTGCCAGTTGGATAATTCTGATAGTGTTAGTGATAGTGGAGATAAGAGGGTTATCTCCAGGCTCAGTTCTTGAGGCCTGCTACAAAGAATTCACCAGAAACGGTTAGATAGTAGCAAAAAGTAAGAGAATTTAAAGAAAGATGAGCTTCCGAAGGAGAAGGCAGGCTGGGGCGGGTTTGAAGGTAGTGTTCCACAAAGGAACCGCACTTTTCTGTCTATAATTTGCTGCGTGTAGTTCTACATAGAATTCCATGTGTGTTATATTATATTATGTATGTATGTGTGTACATGTATATATGTATATACACCCACCATTTGGGGTGAGATTTAGTAGCAGTGCGAGCCCTGGATTGTCTGTGGAGACTCTGGAGGCCTCTGCACTGCGCTTGTATTGGTGGCGTGAACCACTTTCGGTCTGCCTCAGCTGGGGAGTCCAGCATTCCTCTTTTCCAGAGCGCTTTTTCCACATCAGTTTTGTAAGGCTGTGTGTGAGGCCTTCTGGGCTTTGATCTCTGCCCTATTCACCTGCCTCAGAAGCATTCGGGATTCTGATTGCATTCGCCCTGCCCAAAGACTTGTCATTGTTGATTGTGTTTGTTTACTTAATAACTCAGCGTCGTAAATCTGGGTTTGTCCTATGGTGTGTGGGAACGAATATCTCTGCGGTATTTATCAGTGATTTTCTTTTCTTTTTAAGGCTGACTTTCTAGGAGTTGCCCTATATATTGGCCAGTGCTTACTAAATGGTGGGCTCAAATACAAAGGTCCAGAAAGACCTGTGTGTAATTAGGTAATGTGGTCAAAGTTCAAGCTCTTCTCAATTGTCCCAGTTTCTATGGCTTCTCATATCTCTCATGTCACTAGGCAGGAATGTGCGGGCGGCTCAGGCCATCTCTGGCGTCTGCTCAGATCTGCTGCTGTTTGGTCAGGACAGTGTCAAGCCCACATGGCCTCATTTCCTTCTAGGTCTCTCCACCAAGGCCCTTGCTAATCTCCACTTGGCTCGTTCCAGTTGGGACCGTACCCTCAGTCTGCCTAGATGACTTTAGGGTTTTCCCTTTTACTTCAAACACAGCTTTTCTGCTTTCTCTACGTCAGCCCCGCCTCCTCTGTCAACACAGCTGCCAGCTTGCATGGCCTGTCCTGCATTGGCAGAACTGTTGCACCGATGGCTCTGGAAATGTCTGTGCCCCTTTCATATAAGGACAATGTTGACAGAAAGTAAACGATCTTTAAGTTTCACTCTGAATGTGTTTTCTAAGCCATTTCAAGTGGAAGTAAACAGAAATCTAATCTTTTTATTGTTTCAGATCTCGAGTTCCACCTATAAAGACAGGAACGAGGAGTACAAACAGCAGTTCACACACCTGCCCGACTCCGAGAAACTGATAGCAGGTACTCAGAGCCCCCCAGATGCAGAAAAGCACAACAAACGACCATACGGAGAGATAGCTAGGGCTTCGTGCGGGAGGGGCTACCTTAAGGAAATGTCCCACCATTACTTTCAGTTTTGTAAGGAAAGCTGCGTCCTATTTACAGTTAGATAAGCTAAGCCAAGTCTAGGTAGGAGAACAGTGATTTCTGACCTCAGAGATACTATGTACGAAGAAGAAGTGTGCCTTATGGTTTTTCCCGGTACTTCCATATATGACTTGTAAGGAATATTTAGATTTGATACTCATCATATAATAACTCTGCTGAGAAAAATATACTCTTCAACAAGTGTACTGACAGAACGATTTAATAAGGATGTTCTAGGATTACATTTAGGAATAAGCCATTATTCATGTTATGGTTCATGTTGAGTTTTTGTATATAGTAGGCTTTGGGGTAGCAGGTTTAGTCATTTCTGTTATAGAAATGCTTTCTTGTGTGTATTTGTGTATGTACATACAAATCTGTAAGTACATTGGCATATAGGGTACATGTATGTGGAAGCCAGGGCCAATGTTGAATGTCTTCAAATGAGTTCACCCTGTGTTTTGAGACTGGGTCTCTTTTTGAACCGGAAGCTCACCAGTTGATTACATTCCTTCCGTCTTCTTCCCCGTCACTAAGATTCCAAGTACATCACCATACTCAACTTTAGATTTTAAATATTGAACTTAACTTTATTACTTCTGTGTGTATAGGTATTTGTTTGCATGTGTATCTTGTGCTGTGTGTGTGTGTGTGTGTGTGAGCACGCACACACCATCTGAGGCCAAAAGAGGACACTGTATCCCTTAGAACTGGAGTTACAGGTGAGTATGAATCATCATGTAGGTGCTAGGGATTGAACCTGGGTCCTCAGGAAGAGAAGCCAGTGTTCTTAACCTCAGAGCCATTGCTCCAGACCCCACATCCAGATTTGTATGACTTCTGGGGAATGAAATCAGGTCTGGTGTACCTAGGTTGATCTCAAACTCAGTATGTATCTGAGGATGATTTTGAATGCCACACCTTCCAAGTGCTGTGATCACAGACAATTGCCACCACACCCAACAGAAGAAAGATATTTCTATGATAAAAAATTTAAATATGAAATTGACGGAAAAGTGGTGGTAGGGTATGGAAGGGTTTAGAGGGAACAGAGAGGTAGTTGTCTCTTCATTATAATGGAATGTTAATTGTTAAAGACAATTATTACTCTTTTGCTATGTTTCCAATGTTTCTTGCTAACCTCCCACTTAAAACCAAATGCTTTTCATAGAAATAGTTCTAAAATGTACCTTTTTCACTCTGACCTTGCTTTATTTTGTTGAGGCTGGGTGTTGCTATGTACTCCTGGTTGGCCTGGAATGGCTGGCCTTAAACTTGGAGCTATCCTCCTGCCTCTACCTCCCAAGTACGAGGATTACAGGTGTGTTACCACCATGCATGGTGATTTGTACCCTTTTTGAAAGATATTAATTTCATTGTGTAGTGGAAAATACTCGTTGTAAAACTGGAAAGCCACCTAGGAAAATGTAGAGAAAAAGAGTGACCCTTCTGTCTCTATAATTTGGCTGCTAGTGTTTTGTCTTTTATACATTATTTTCAGTGTGTGTGTGTGTGTGTGTGTGCATTTTTTTCTGACTGGTACAATAAACATGTTTACTGTAGATATTTCAGATATAAAGGGGAGAGTGGCTGACCCGGGAACTTTTGTGGTGTTGGGATGGTTCTGTATGGGATTTGGGTTACATGAGTGTTCATTGGTTACATGGTATCAGGGTGGTGGTTACATGAGTGTTCATAGGTTACATGGTATCAGGGTGGTGGTTACATGAGTGTTCGTGGGTCATATCTTTGTTGAGAAACTTGGTTGCTTAAAATTTTTTTTTTTTTTTTTGGTTTTTTTCGAGACAGGGTTTCTCTGTGGTTTTGGAGCCTGTCCTGGAACTAGCTCTTATAGACCAGGCTGGTCTCGAACTCACAGAGATCCACCTGCCTCTGCCTCCCGAGTGCTGGGATTAAAGGTGTGCGCCACCACCACCCGGCTGGTTGCTTAAAATTTTTAATAATAACCAGTGTATCGGGGACATGCCAGGGTAGAATGCTAATCATGACGATGAAACTGTGTCTTAAATGAGTGCAATGATTCCATCAAGAGTGGGTTGCCATAAGTAGTTGGCTGTTGTGTGATGTCTTACTCTTTTAGCTTTTCGGGGGGTGGGGGCCTGCAACCCAGCTCCCAAAGAAATCACATGGAAGTTTATTCTTAGTTATAAACCTCTGGCCTTAGCTTGGCTTATTTCTTGCCAGCTTTTCTTAACTTGTATTAGCCCCTCTGCCTTTTGCCTCGGGGTTTTCCCCATTCTCTTACTTCTACAAATCTTACTCTTACTCCATAGATATGTAGCTGAACCTCGTTGTTTTCCTTCTATTTATACTCTGCCTGCTAGCCCCTCCTATCCTTGCTCCTGCCTCCCTATTGGCCATTCAGGTCTTCACAGAGTTAAACAAAAGCAGCATAAACAAAACAATACACCTTAAAACAATATTCCCCAACAGTTGCCCTTTGATAGGTCAGGAAATTGGATCCAGGAAGTCTACTTCCAAGGTCCATGGATACTCAATCCCTTGATAAAATAGTATAGCATTTACATGGGACATTCCTTTAAATGTTTAAATCACCTCTGGATAACTAGTAGTGCCTCACACAATGTAAATAATATGTAAATGGTGTTATGTGTAGTTTTTAGGGAATAGTAGCCTGAAAAATTTTGTGCATGTTTAGTAGAGATATAGTTCTTTTAAAAAGAAACATTTTAAACTTACCTTTGTGACTTAATCTGAGGAGGTAGAACCCATGGCTATGGAGGCATGACTCCAGCTGTCTATTCCCTGTCTCTATCTGCTGAGACTCTAGTAGCAAGGATTGTGTCTAAAATTCATATCTCGGTTTCTTAAGCACCACTCTTCCTGAAGAAACTGCTGGAGCAGTGTGGTGGTTTGAATAAGTATGGTCCCCATAGACTCATGTGTTTGAATGCTTGGCCCATAGGTAGTAGCACTATTAGGAGGTGTGGCCTTGCTGGAGGAAGTGTGTCACCTTGGGGGCAGGCTTTGAGGTTTCACATGCTCAATCTACACCCAGTACACAGGCTCCTGCTGTCTTCTGATACAGATGTAGGACTCCTAGCTCCTTCTCCAGCCCCATGTCATTCTACATGCTGCCACACTTCTCTCCATGATGATAATGTAACCTCTGAAACTGTAAGCCAGCCCCAATTAAGTGGTTTCCTTTATGAGAGTTGCCATGGTCCTGGTGTCTCTTCACAGCAATAGAAACCCTAACTGAGATACTCAAGACCAGTGAGGATGAAGCATGTTATTGTTACAGTACCAACAGTGGGTTAAGAAAATGAAATCAGGCAACAGCTGAAACAGCGGCTGATGTTCAAAGTTAGAATATCTTCAGCAACAAAATAGCAATGATTTGGGCTAAAAACCTGAAGAATCAAATAAATATCCGTGAGACCATATTGCAATGAATAAATGCTTGAATAATTCAACAGTTATGGAGGAGCAACAATCTTCCAGAATCCCAAGCATATTTAGGTAATTTCTATGCTCGCTAGAAATTTAAGTTTTAGAAGGTTAGGGGCTGGAGGGATGGCTCTGTTGGTGAAGTGTTTGCTGAATAAGTGCAAGGACCTGAGTCTGAAACTTAGAACCCACATAAAAGCAGCATGTGTGGTGATTGCTCTCCCTTCTGTGACCCCAGCAAGGGGGGCAGGGACAGGCAAAGCAGTGAAGCTCATGGCCAGTTTTCCTAGATCAATCGATGAACCCCAGGTTCAGTGAGAGACCCTATCTCAACAAATGATTTTGCCCAGCATTTAAGAGCACTGGCTGCTCTTTCAGAGGACCCAGGGTTCAACTCCCAGCACTCACAACTGTCTCCAGGGGATCTGACTCCTTCCTACAGACATGCATGCAGGTAAAACACCAATGCACATACAATAAAAATAAAGAAAATACAGAGGCTGGAAATTAGTCATTTGGATTTGGTAAAAGTCATTAGAGACTGAAGAAGAAGAGGCGGCAGCAGTGGCAGCAGCTATGACCTAGGGAGCCAAGTCATACCTAAAGTTACAGTCTACTCAGCTCTTACTCTCCATACTAATGCCAGAAGAGAGTTTTTGAAATATTTTAACTGACCCCTGAGTATTGATAAAACTAACTTAGCCAACGTTATTTCCTGCCTAGCATCTAATACTGATGGGTAAAGTACTAGGGTCGCCAATGAGAGCATTTCCAGATGTGTACATGCTAATTAACCAACAGATGTGTACATGCTAATTAACCAACATTTGGTGTTGGACACTGGTCGCCCTATTTTAAGGGCTTATGACCTGCTTTGATAGATGTAGCCCTTGTGTTTAGATCGTTAGTCTATTTATCTTAAGCATAAGTGCAATATTACAGCTACTCTAGCTCTCCTGTAGAAAAAAATTTCCCATCCAAGTACTAACTGGGTCCAGCCCTGCTTAGCTGTGCAATCAAGTGCATTTGTGCTGGCATGGCCATAAACTTCTTTGAAAATTTCCAAATGTCTGCATTAACATGACTTTTTTTACTTTTCATATTCATTTGATTCTTCTCTTTTTTCTCTACTAATCTCAAGCTAAGAAATCTTTATTAAAATCTATAATTACATTTGATCCAGTAACCCAACCTGTAGGAAAAGGATACAATGGGGCACATCAATACCCTCGACGCTTCCAGCTCAACATGAGTATAGCTAGAGTGAGGCGGGGCTAGGGCATGGGAAAGGGAACCAAATGTTGTAATACACACCTTTAATCCTGGCACTTAGGAGGCAGAGGCTGGTGGATTTCTGTGAGTTTGAAGACAGCCTGGGATACACAGACCAAAAAAGAAAAAAAAGAAAGAAAAAAAAAAAAGGAATTGGGCATGTATTGGAATTTATTGAAACCTATATTTTATGTGTATGTGTGTTTTATCTGCATGTACATTACCATGTGTGTGCTTAGTAACAGCAGAGGTCAGAAAAGGGTTTCAAATCTGTTTGGTGTTATACGCTTTTGTTTTTTTGGGGGTCCCACCACCTAGCTCCCAAATAAATCACACACAGAGGCTTATCCCTAGAATTGAATGCGTGGCCTTAGTGTGCCTTGTTTCTTGCCACTTAAATTATCCCGACTACCTTTAGATTACCTTTAAATTATCTTTAAATTACCTTTAAATTATCCCGACTACCTTTCTGTATTTCTGAATACTTTTCTTACTTCTTTCTCTGTGGCTTGCTGTGTAGCTGGGTGACTGGCCACTGGTGTCCTCCTCTCCCTGTTCTCTTCTTCCATTTATACTCTGCCTGCCAGCCCTGATTATCCTTGCTCCTGCCATGTTATTGGTCGTTCAGCTCTTTATTAGACCATCAGGTGTTTTAGACAGGCAAAGAATCACTGCTTCACAGAGTTAAACAAATGCAGCATAAAAGCAACACACCTTAAAATAACATTTCCTTAAAAAAATCCTCTCAAATTGGGGTTACAGACGGTTGTGAATTGCTTTCTGGGTACTGGAAACAGACCCCAGGTCCTCTGCAAGAACAACGAGTACTCTTAACCACCGAGCCATCTCTCCAGCCCCGTGCCCCTTAAGTTTTATTGTTGTATTACGAGCGAAATGGGTTAGATCAATATGTAAGAGCTAGCCAATAAGAGGCTGGAACTAATGGGCTAGGCAGGGTTCAAAAGAATACAGTTTCCGTGTAATTATTTCGGGGCATAAGCTAGCCGTGCGGGCGGCTGGGTGCCGGGGACGCAGCCCTGCCGCTTTTATTACAACATTTTATTGGTCAGAAGTGTATCCAGTCTGCCCAGATGTTTTCACAGGTAGTTGTAGTCAACTTTGAAGTAACAGATAACCCAAATTACACACTGGGAAAACTTATGTTTTCTTTCTTTTCATATTTTTATTTATTTATTTATTTTGGTTTTTCGAGACAGGGTTTCTCTGTGGTTTTGGAGCCTGTCCTGGAACTAGCTCTTGTAGACCAGGCTGGTCTCGAACTCACAGAGATCCGCCTGCCTCTGCCTCCCGAGTGCTGGGATTAAAGGCGTGCGCCACCACCGCCCGGTTTCTTTTCATATTTTAAAAGTTGTTTTACACTGATGACAACTTATGCTGGAGAGGTTGTGGGAAAAAGGGAACATTTCTGCATTGCTGGTGGGAATGCAAACTGGTACAATCCCTTTGGATGTCAGTGTGGTGATTTCTCAGAAAATTAGGAAACAATGTTCTTCAAGACCCAGCAATATCACTTTTGGGTATATATCCAAAGGATGCTCAATCGTGCCACAAAGACATGTGCTCAACTATGTTCATAGCAGCTTTGTTTGTCATAGCCAGAACCTGGAAACAACCTAAATGCCCCTCGATCGAAGAATGGATAAGAAAAATGTGGTACATTTACACAGTGGAGTACTACACAGCAGAAAAAAATAATGACAGCTTGAATTTTGCAGGAAAATGGATGGAGTTAGAAAATATTATTTTAAGTGAGGTAACCCAGACACAGAAAGACAATTATCACATGTTCTCACTCATAAGTGGTTTTTAAACATAAAGCAAAGAAAACCAGCCTACAAACCACAATCCCAGAGAATTTAGACAACAATGTGGACTAAGAGAGACTCCCATAGGGCTGGAGATATGGCTCAGTGGTTAAGAGCACTGACTGCTCTTCCAGAGGACCCAGGTTCAATTCCCAGCACCCACATGGCAGCTCACAACTGTCTGAAGATCCAGTTGCAGGGGATCTGACACATTCACACCAATGCACATAAAATAAAGTAAAATAAACCATAAAAAATATTTAAAGAGAGACTTACATAGATCTAATCTACATGGGAAGGAGAAAGTAAAAAAAGACAAGATCTCCTGAGTAAATCGGGAGCATGGGAACCTTAGGGGAGGACTGAAGGGGGGAGGGGAGAGGCAGGGAGGGGAGCATAGAAAAATGTAGAGCTCAATAAATATCAATAAAAAAAATTTTAAAAAGTTGTTTTAGCCTTGGAATGATCTGGGTCTGAGTGTCAGGATAAGGCTAGGCTGGTGTGAGGAAGACTGTACATGGGAAGAATATGAGCTATGTAGTCTATGGCCGAGAATGCAGGACGAGACTGAACAGTTGGAGTGGTTTCCCTCTGGAGGCGTCTACCTCGTTTACCCAAGAGCACTCTTGTGTGTGGGAAAGTGGAAAGAGGCATGCTGGTTGACCTGTCTCACAGCCACCCTCTATCCGGTGACAAAACACCAAGATAATCACCTTGGAAGAGAATGGAAGAATTAACTTTAACTCCTGGTTTCAGATGTTCTTATCCATGGTCCATGCCATCATTGCTTTGGGGCTTGTGTTGAAGCAGTTAATTTTTGCAGGGTCTGTGTAGTGGGGTAGTGTCTGAAGCCGCCACATCACAGTGACCCAATTTCCTCCCAATAGACCTCCTCCCCCAGTTCACCTCTAAGTAGTGCCGCAGGCCGGGAACTGAGCCTTGAACAAGCGGCCTTTGGAGGACACATCCTCCCGTTCTGGCTTGTTGAAAGGAGACTTCTACGCTGTGACACTGGCACACCAGAGGCTGCACCCTTTTCGAGTGGTCCCACCATTTCTGTTTCTCTTATATTAAAGCTGGGGGACTGGTGCTGCCAGTGTTTGGAGAGGAGGTGAGTGTGGCTAAGGTCTGCCTCAGGAGCCTGTCAGTCAGTTACTGTGTGCCTGTCCCTGTGCACAGGTAGGAATAGGAATGCAGCCTTCTCTCGTCCATTTCGGAGCCCAGGCTTCATCCATTTCTTTTATACGAGGGTTTATTCATTGGCATCTGCTTCCTGTCTTCTTAAACCGTGTACAGTCCTTGAGTCCGCTAATGTACCTCTAATGTACCTCCCTACCCCACCCTCAGCACTCCCTTAAGTTTAATTGATTAAATGTCGCCTTTGTCACTCAAAAGATGTTTGTAGAAGGGGAAGGAAATAAACACACCTCTAGGTAATATCCCTTCCAACTTGCACCACTTATATGCATTGCTTTTTTTTTTTAAGTAATATGCATACTTTTACTCTTTAAAAGACTTGTTTGGGAAGACTTTTCTTTTTTGGTGATGTTATTGTCCAAAATTTATCTTGAGTGCTCTGATTATCTAGGTGAACAGGACTGAGGTATAAACAGGATAATGTTGTATTGAGGACATATAATTCAGTACAAAATCTGTTGCCAGTTCAGAATACCTCTCCACAAAGGCAGAAGAATAATTCTTAAAAAGCAATTTGTTATTGATTAAACATAAACTAAAATGTGAGCCAGCCATGGTAATGCATGTCTGCAAGTCTAGCATTTGGAGGCAGAGGACACCAAGTTTCAGGTTGGCCTATGACACATAATGAGTGCACCACCAACTTGAGCCACTTAGACCCTGTCTGAAAACAATAACAGTAACAAAGCAAAGCCTACAAATAAGAACAAACTCAGGAGGTGGTGTGTGTGAGATCACAGAACTGACAGTCAGGCAGATACAGTTGACTAGTTGCTTCCAAAGTTTAGATACAGCTGGGTGCCGAAGATGCCTTCAGTGGGTAGAGTGCTCACCTCAGGTTCTGTCCTCAGTACCAGATAAACTGGGTGTGGCCATACAGGCCCATGATTCCAGCAGTGGAGGGTGGAGACAAGGGATTAGGGTTCAAGGTCATTGTTAGCTTCTAAGTGATTGAGATCAGCCTAGCTAGGCTATCTGAGAACCTGTGTGAAATGAAGGAAGAAAGGGAAGGAGAAAAGGGGGGAAGGAAGGAGGGAGGAAAGGAGAGAGAAAAAAGAAGAAAGGATGACCAGTCCCGAAATGAACCAAGTTGACAGCTCCATGTGTCACATTTAATTCATCTCAACCTTACCTGGTAATTAGGGAAGCCAGCAGGGACAGCGAGAGGGTAAGATCCTCTGGAAGGGTAAACACATCTTCTGACGGGTGGTTTTGTGACAGGAAGCCAGTGAAGTTAGGCTCTTGGCTTCCCGGATGACTCCTGGGTCCTTGAAGAAACTTCCTTGGGCTGTGAAGCTGGCTAGAAGCCTGCTTAGCTTTTTGAAAAGATTCGAATCACCTTCAAGGATCAGGAAAAGAATTGAAAAGTCATAAAAAGAAAATACTCTAAGAAAAAGCAAAGGAATGTCCATCTCCTGGTCTGCCCAGAGAGAAGGGGCTTATTTTCTTTTTCTCTTTTTCAACTTATATTTACTCTTTAGTTGTTGCAAGTAAAAAGCCAACAAAATACAAAAGGAGAGGGTTTTATTTCTTGTAATTTAAATAACAAATATAAAAGAAATCTTTAAAATGTTGTTTTAAGGAATCTTTTTTTATGTCTAGTCAGGTCTGCATTACTGTGTGTTTAGTGACCCTTGCAACAAAATGGAATATTTGGAACCCTGTATTTCCTGACATTGTAGGGTTCTTTTTGTTTGTTTTATTTTTATAACCTGGGTATTGTGGTACACTCCTTTAGTCTGAGCACTTGGAAGGCATAGGAAGACAGATCTCTGTGAGTTTCAGGCCAGCCTGAGCAACACAGTAAGGCCCTGTCTCTAAAACAAACAAGCAAGAAAAAGCAAAGGAAGAACAAAAGAAGAAAAAGCACATTATCCTAATTGCTACCTCCCATATGAACAGTGTGCCTAAGTTCTAAGTAGTAGGACAGAGAATACATTTAGCTTATTTAAATATCTGTATACTATTTAATGTATATGATAGTGACTCACTCTTGGATTCCCTTCTTGCTTTGTTCTATATCATTCGTTTTATTGTTACTAAAATAAATCTTTAGACGTCGGAGTCACTTGATCCTGCTACCACTAGCAGATTGAATGAAGCAAGATGTGTCAAAGGGACCTAAGGAGCTCGGTTAATTTCTTCATCATTACTAATAGCTTTCTAGCAAACTATTTATAAAGTTACAAAGTCCCCAACAACCATCTTTGATAAACACTATTTTCTTATTCCCTCCGAGGTGAATCCGACTGTTAACATAACTGACCAGGTAGACTCTTACTTCCTGAAATGATGATTACTTTTATAGTAGATACTCATTTAAAAGAAGCTGGGAGTACAAAAAATGTTTAATTTTTGCTTTTTAAAAGAAATGTTTTATCTCTTGTGTGCGATATAATGTAATGCCTTTGCTATACTTTATATTTATTTATTTTCTTTAGCACAATTTGAAGCAATTTTACTGTGGTCTCCATTTATCATGATAGCACACATTTCAGGAAAGCCACATTTAAAAGTTACTGAAAAGTCTGTCAATGCATACCAAATATTCTTCCGTTAAAGTATTTCAGGTATGTAGCTTTCAACGCACTTAGTACTTAGTAGCAAGGCCAGCACCACAGACAGCACTTGGCACAATCCCCTTGACCTTGCTCCAGGCCTATCAGAGCTGTGGGGCAGGGTTGGCACTGTGTGTTAATCAGTCAACCAGATATTTCTGAAGTCCAAGAAGCACTGGATGATAAAAAATGTCTGTGGTTAAGATAACAATGCAATGGAACGTGAAGACAACCTTCAACCCAGTCTAACTGGGCTACACCTGCTACTGTGTGAGCAACCCGATCTGCTCCGTGATTCACTGGGAATTTTTGTTAGGTGTTGACTACCTTGCTCAGTT
This sequence comes from Chionomys nivalis, assembly GCF_950005125.1. NCBI lineage: Eukaryota > Metazoa > Chordata > Mammalia > Rodentia > Cricetidae > Chionomys > Chionomys nivalis. The sequence continues at coordinate 46,458,619 of NC_080088.1, read as the reverse complement.
TTTAGTTTTCAGTGTTTGTTTAGAATTTTAACACAACTAAGGTTAAATAGTTTGAGAATAGTTTGAGGCTTATTCAACTTTTTTGTTGAATTTTGTTTTATTTGAAGCAGAATCTCGCGTAATTCCTTGTGTTAGGCTGTCCTTGAACTCAGAGACCCACCTGCCTCTGCCTTCTGAGTGCTAGGATTAAAGGTGTCACTGTGCCTGACAACTTTCATTTTAAAATAAGAAATTACCTTTGCAGTTTTAAAATGTAGCAGTTATTGTAATCACCTTACAGAAACTCTTCGTATCTTGCGTTGTCAGTAGTTTGGCCCTATGGTTCAAATGAGGCACTGAGCAGGATGTAGAAGCATGATGTTTGTGCTTGTTGGTTTTTGCCAACTCAGCATAAACTGAGTCACGTGGGAGAGGGACCCTTGTCTCTGTCACTCTGGCCTGTGGAAATGTCTGTGGGCATTTCTTGATTCATGACTGAGGTGACAGAGTTTAGCTCCCTGTGAGAGGTGCTAACCCTGGGCAGGTGGTTCTGGGTTGGCTAAGAAAGCAAACTGAGCAAGCCATGGGAAGTGAGCAGGTATGGAGTGTAAAGGGTTTGCTGCGGGCCCCCAGCAGCTTGCAGCCAGTCCCAGTCCCAGGCAAGGACTGCACACGACAGGCAGGAAGGTGGCTGGTCCCCAGCAAGCCTTGTGGGCGGCTGGCTGATCCCCAGAGACAGACAGTGGGTCCCAGGATGGTGCAAGTCCCCAGCAGTGGGCAGGGATGGCACATGAGACCACAGGGCAGGTCTCCAGGTCTCCATGTGGCGGTGGGGGGTGGGCAAGGGAGAGACGGATAGGCGCATCATACACAAGATCAGCCAACAAGCTCTCAAATATGATGTCTGCTTTTCAACTCTGTAGCCTTTGCATGTGCTGGTCCATCATAATTCTGTCAACTCTTTACTGACCTTTGGATTTTTCTGTATTTTGAAATAGGGTTTCTCCATGTAGCCCTGCTGTCCTGGAACTCTTTCTGTAGAACAGACTGGCCTCAAATTCAGAGACCCGCCTGCCTCTGCCTCCCAATTGCTGGGATTAAAGGCACAAACCACCATTCCCGGCTTGGATTCTTTTCTTTTTCTTTTTTTAGGTTTTTCGAGATAGGGTTTCTCTGTAGCTTTGGAGCCTGTCCTGGAACTATCTCTTGTAGACCAGTCTGGGCTCCAACTCACAGAGATCCACCTGCCTCTGCCTCCCGAGTGCTGGGATTAAAGGCGTGCGCCACCACCACCCGGCTCAAAGTAGTTTTTGTATTTGCTGATGGTTGACCTTCGTTGTAGACCTCACTGGATTTGGAATCTCCTAGGAGGCACACCTCTGGGTGGGTTTGTGAGCAAAATTCCAGGAGCTTTTACTGGGGTTGGAAAACCCTGAATGTGGGTCGCACCCATGGGCAGTGTCCTGTACTGAACAAGAAGAGGGGGGGGGCGGTGGGCAGCTAGGCACTGGCATTCCCCTTTCTCCGCTTCTCCATCACTGGCCAATCTGCTCCCACCCCGGTCTTCCCTACAGCTAGGGGCTCCCTACTGCGAGGGACTGCTTTCCTGTGGCTGCTGTAAAAAGCCCCGATGAAAGCAACTGGGAGGAGAACAGCTTCATTTGGACTCAATGGTCCATGATGGTGAGGGTGAGGAAGTCACCATCGCAGGATTTGAGGTGGCTTTTTACATTGCACTAACCATCAGAAAGAGAGAGTTTTCTCCATTTTATGCAGTCTGGGACCCCAGCCCATGGAGTGGCACTGCCCACATTCATTTGCGGTGGGCCTTTCTTCTTCAGGTAATCTGACTGAGACCATCCCCCACAGGCACGCCCAGAGGCCTGTCTCCTGGATGATTCCAGATTCTACCAGGTTGACAATATTAACCATCCCTTCTACCTTTCATTTACAAAGTTCCACGAGGGTGTGAAATATTTCTAGTGAGTTAGTGCATAACAAAGAAACTGTACAGAGCATTGAATGAATGAATAAGTGAACGAGTGAGCAGAGATGACTGTCCACAAGCCGAAGTAGTATAACGTTTATTCAGTTGTCAGATTTTTGTGAATAACTTTCTCATTTTTGTCTGTATAGATTATGCTTGTGCCCTTCAGAGGGATATTTTGCTTCAGGGGCGGCTGTACCTTTCAGAAAACTGGCTGTGTTTCTATAGCAACATCTTCAGATGGGAAACTACAGTAAGATATGTTTGCACTTGATTTGTTGATAGAAATAATTGCATAGTCAGAAATATACACAGTATTCTTAAAAGCAGGATGATTCAAAAGTAAAATCATATGTATTTGTGTATCTATGTTTATGTAAGTATAATGTGTTTATACATGCGTAAATGTGTAAAGTATTTTTCTAATTTCAATACATCAGCCCCATTTGTACTTACTACAGTTTGGTTGGAAGGGATTCACTGCCAAAACCATGGTTACTTGACAGACTGTCTACATTGTTCTCAGAGTTTAAATGTGGAGCCTGAACTCCCACTGTCTTTCACACCCAGTCCTAATGTTAGATTGTGGGATTGATGGGCAGAATACGGAAGGGAACATGTCTGAATGCTGACCTTGGTTTTCATAGAGAACACATGGGGGGGGCAGAAAAAGAGAGAGAGGGAGGGAGAGAGAGAGAGAGAGAACTCCTAAAGCAAGCCTTTCAGCCAAATCTGGATTAGATTGATGTAATACTTGGTATTTCAAAATATGAATTTCACTTTTAAAAAGTATTTTTTTGTGTGTGTGTTTAGATTTCTATTGCTTTAAAGAATATAACCTTTATGACCAAGGAGAAAACTGCTCGACTCATCCCAAATGCTATCCAGATCATCACAGAGGGCGAAAAGGTGAGGGACTTCTCTATCTTTGTCACATCAATAAGAGGAAGAAGCGGTCTCACACTGATAAGCACCAGGAGTTAGGTAGTTCTTGAAGCTACAGTGTCTTGTGGAGACACAGGATGTTCAATAACAGATTCTTGTGAGTTTAAACGGTTACTATTTGAGAGGAGAAAGAGGGCAGTGGGGTGTTGGAAAGAACAATGGGAAATGACTAAGACAAAAGATGATTATAACCATGTCACAGTCAAATCCATTTCTTTTTTTTTTTTTTTGGATTTTCTTTTTTTTTTTTGGTTTATCGAGACAGGGTTTCTCTGTGTCTTCGGAGCATGTCCTGGAACTAGCTCTGTAGACCAGGCTGGTCTAGAACTCACAGAGATCCTCCTGCCTCTGCCTCCCGAGTGCTGGGATTAAAGGCGTGCGCCACCACCGCCAGGCTTTAAATCCATTTCTTTGTGTACTAATTAAAATAAAAAAATCCAGAAGGACACAGTAACAGTAGTAATCTTTAAGTCACAAGTTGTATGTACAATACTGTCTGGAGATTGCTAGAATGTATCCTCTACAAAGAATATCTATCAATAACTGGGCATGGAGGCCATGCCTATAATCCTAGCTCTCTGGGGACAGAAGCAGAATCATCTCTGAGTTCAAGGCCGGCTGGTTTACAGAGTGAATTCTAGGACAGCCAGGACTCACAGAGAAACCCTGTCTTGACGTGCCCCCTCCCCTCAAAAAAGAACATATACCGAGAGGTTTAAGTTTAATGAATCGAAAAATCTGTAAAAACATTAATTACCAAATCATTGTGTGAAATTTCCTTAATCGCTCCAACACAGAACTAGCTTTCTTCCTCCCTGTAGATAAGCACTCTGTAGTAGGTAGGTGGGCACTGGCGCAGCCACTGGAAGAGATGGCCCGCTGGGAGGCTCCCTTCAAGGATGGGGATGCATCTGCTGCACTTTCTCGTTGAAGTCAACTTTAAACATGACTTTATAAAAGACAGCTAAATGTAGAGAAATATATAGGGCTGCAAACAGACCCAGGATTACAGGTGGAGATTCTACTGCTTTCTCTAGCATCAGAAGCCTCGGAGTTTAATTTGAGTGTTTTATGTGCAGAGAGCCAATATTTTTGGAGTATTTTTAACACTTGAAAAAAATTTCAAAACTTAAAATTCCTATCAATAATATATACATTTCCGAAATCCGCTTATATTCTTAGTTTCTATGTGACTCAATTGAGAGGCATCATATTGCAAAGTTCAGAATAAAAACGTGCATCTTTCTATACACTTATTTAAATGAGTTTGAGAAAATTATAAAGGACATAAACAGCTGCCTAGTTTTAGCTCACTTCCCTAGAAAAATAAGAACAGCGCTGTTTTTGAAAATTGTATTTGTTATATTACTGTTATACGGCAGGGCTTATAAAGAAATATCATTTATGCAGCAATTATTTATTTTTTTAACACAAAGGTAAGTGACAGTAGTGCGGCCAGCGGCTGGCTTTGGTCGGTGGGACCCTGCAGACCTTCATGACAGACCTGTGGCACAGAAGCCAAACAAACTGTGTCCTCCCCGAGTTGCTTTGGCCATGGTTCACAATAGAAAACCTAAGACACTAAGTGTATTTTCTTTATCAAATGTGTGTGTCCTCTAAATTTTGCTTAATTTGTCTCATTTTTCTTCGTAGTTTTTCTTTACATCTTTCGGTGCCAGAGACAGAAGTTACCTAAGCATATTTAGGTTGTGGCAGAATGTATTATTAGATAAGGTAAGTGTTCATTCCAGGGGCGTGCTGTAAGCAGGCGCTAGGTCTGTTGTGTACCTTATGCAGAGCCTTTCTTATGTGCATGAATCTATTTTTGATGATAATTCAACAATTAAAATTCTTTTTTTTTTCTTTGGTTTGTTTTTTCAAGACAGGGTTTCTCTGTGTTGACAGCACTGCTGTCCTAGCTCTGTAGTCCAGGCTGGCCTCCACTCATAGAGATCCACCTGCCTCTGCCTCCCAGGTGCTAAGATAAAGGATGTGCGCCACCACCGCCTGGCTAACAATTCAAACTCTTAAGCAAAAGATCAATAGTTACTTCTTAAATTAAAAAAAATAATTGAAGAGTTGGGTATGATGGCACATACCTTTAATTCTAGCACTCAGGTGACAGAGGCAAAAAGATTTCTATGAGTTTGAGGTCAGCCTGTGTTGTAGTAAGGAGCGGTGTTCCCGCCCAGCTCCCATTTGGCTAGCTTTATACCCTAAGTAACAACACACAAATTGTATTCTTTTAAACACTGCCTGGCCCATTAGCTCTAGCCTCTTACGGGCTAACTCTCACATCTTGATTAACCCATTTCTATTAATGAGTGTAGCACCATAAGGTGGTGTCTTACCAGGAAGGATCTTAACCTGCGTCCATCTTGGAGAGGAGAGCTATAGTGTCTGTTTAAATCTGCTTCTTTCTCCCAGCATTCTGTTCTGTCTACTCCACCCACCTAAGGGCTGGCCTATCAAAGGCCAAGGCAGTTTCTTTAATAACCAATGAAAGTAACACATAGACCCTCCTCCATCAAGCCTGGTCTGTAGATCAATTTCCAGGACAGCCAGAACTACATAGTGAGACTCTATCAAAAAGACCCTACTCCTCGCCCAATACAAAGAAAAGAAAAAAAGAAAGGAAGAAAATTTACAAAAGTTAAGGACTGAGCATGCCACCACGCCTGATGACCTGAATTTTAAAAAAAGTAATAAAAATGTAAATTAACAAGTTTTTATTAAAAAGGGTTTGTGTTGAGTGCATGAATATGAGCATGTGGAGGTCACATGTGTGCAGAGGCCTGAGGGCAAGTCTGATGTCTTCCTTGGCCACTTTCCATCTTACCGCTTTGACACAGAGTCTCACTGCTCCAGAGGTTCACTGTTCTAGTATGGCTGGCTGGCCGGCAAGCCCAGAAGCTGTCTCCCTCTCCCAGGGCTGGGGTTGTGCAGACATTTCTGGCATTTTATGAGAGTGTTTGGATTCAAACTTTGGTTCGCATACTTGTCCAGCAAGTATTTTTACCTCTGAGCTGACCTCCCAGCCCCCTAGTTGTGGTTATTCTGGTGACTGACTCCATAGCTTCCTGAATGTCCCACTGAGCTCCATCCTCACTCCAGTAGTCATGTTACTGTGCTAATTAGAATCCAATGATGGTAAGAAAAAAAGATAGTAAAAGAAACATTAATGATAGCTAGGAAATAAATACATATACAACACATAAGAAGCCAATATTGGAAACACAAAGGGACACGCACATTTGATAAACAAAATGCTCTTAGTATCTTAGGGCTCTAGGGCTGTGATAAAACACCATGACCAAAACAACTTGAAAAGGGAGGAGCGGGCTTATTCAGCTGTGCTTCCACATCACAATTCAGAATAAAAGAAAGTCACAACAGGAACTCAAGCAGGCCAGGAACCTGGAGACAGAACTGATGCACAGGCCATGGAGGAGTGCTGCTTACTGGCTTGCTCTACCTGTTTTCTTGTAGAACCCAGGACCACCAGCCCAGGGATGGCACCACCCACCATGGGCTGGGCACTCCCCCCATTGATTACTAAATAAGAAAATGCCCTACTAGCTTGTCTACAGCTGGATCTTATGGAGACATTTTTTTTCAACGAGGCTCCCTCCTCTCTGATAACTCTAGCTTGTGTTAAGTTGCCATAAAATTGGTCAGTACGCTTCCTAAAATGATCTTTGACTAGATATTACAGAAATCCTCATATACTATAAATGAACCAGACAGTGCAATCAAGAGCCAAAGACTGATGGAATAAGAAATATATAGTCCAGCCATATGTTGTATTTGAGACAGAATAGATTCAAAGAGCAAATATCCTGAAAGTGAAACAAGGAAATCATATTACATGCAAACGGAGAGCAGTGTTGGCAAGCCATTCCTGGCAAGTGGACAGACAAGGAGTGTACTTGCATTGCTAGACGAGCCAAGTTATCTGGAATTCATTAAGTTATAAGTCCATAAGTACCTAGTAACAGAGCCCTAAGTATATAAAGAAAAACTGAACAGAATTGAAGGGAGAGATAAACAATTTTGCAGTAAAAGCTGAGTGCATAACCCCACTTTCAGTGATGGGAACAGCTGGACAGAGTTCCACAGTAAACAGAAGAACAACACTACAAGCTAATTAGGACCAAAGGATACCTATGGAAGGTTTTATCCAACGACAACAGATAGACGTTTTTCTCAAGGGCATATGGATATTCTCTAGAACACACCATAATACTAGATTATAAAACAAGCCTGAATACAGTCAAAAGGATTGAAGTAATGCAAAATGTATTCTCTGATCGCAGTGGAATGGAATTAGGAGCCAGAGGTTCACTAGAAAGTGAAAGCTAAGTAGAACATTCCTAAAGAGCCGCTGGGGGAAAGAAGTCACAAGGGAAATTTTTTAAAAAGTCCTTTCACAAGCTAACTGAAAACAAAACTACACTAAATCTCATGGGACACCGCTAAAGCAGTGTGTTTAGTTTAGAGGGGAGATTCTAACGTAAACACTTATTATATATTTAAAAGGCTAATCTTGAATCAACAACCTACCTTTTGGATTTAGGAAATTAGAAAAAGAAGAGCAAATAAACTTCATATAAGCAGAATCAAATAAATACAAACACTGCAGCAGAAATGAATGAAACAGAGAATGTAAAATGGGAATCGTATAGAATGAAAAGTTTTCTTGGAAAAAATTAAAAATCAACAGACTTTACCCAGATCTATCAAGAGTAAAGGAGAGGAGATGAAGAAGTGGTGTGTAGCTATGATTCTGATACTGAGGATGCTGGAGCAGGAGATTTGAGAGTTCAAGGCCAGCCTGGGGTATGTTATGAAGACCCTGTTTCAACAAATCAAAGAAAGCAAAGACAAAACCAGCGCTAAGACTAGAGTGACTGAACTTACAAGTGAAACACCATTTAAAAATTTAACATTGAAAAAAAAATTTAACATTGATCGTTTATTGTGCACATGTCTGTTTATATGAGTGTGCTTATGCAGGTGTGTGTGTATGTATGTGTATGTGTGTGTGTATGTATGTGTGAATGATGACTTCTGTGTTCTTTGTTCACATGTGTGGAGGACTACCATATTCATATATTACCAGAGTTTGTCAAACCTTTGTCTTTGGCACTAGACACGTAATGCCATGTCAAGTAGGCATTACCTCTTAGTTAATGATAATAGGGGTCATTTCTGCTTTGTAATGAGACAAGAAACAATGTTTAAACTTATATTTTAAATACTGCCTAAAAGTGTCCTAACTAAAATCTTTTTAAAATGTTATTTTAAGCATATGGGTGTTTTGCCTGTGCATATGTCTGTATACCATATGCATGCCTGGTGCCCTTGGAGGCTAGCAGAGGCCATCAGATGCCCTGGAACTGGAGTTACAGATGAGTGTGAGCTGCCATGTGGGTGCTGAGAATTAAACCTGGGTCCTCTGTAAGAACAGTCAATCCTCTTAACTGCTGTGCCATTTCTCTATCAAATATGTGGGCATATTTTCTTGATTAAGGACTGATTTGGGAGGGCCCAGCACACGGGCGACAGTGCCATCCCTGCACAGGTGGGTCCTTGGATGTGTAAGAAAGCATACTGAGCAGGCCGGTGGGAGCAAGCCAGTGAGCAGGGTTCCTGTGGTCTCTGCTTCAGGTCCTGCTTCCAGGCTCTTCCGTTAAGTTTCTTCCCTGACGGACCTCAGGGACTGTAAGATGAAATCAGCTCTTTCCTCCCCAAGTTGATTTGATCATGTTCACATTATCACAACGATAGAAACCCTAACTTAAGCATTGGAACTTGCTTTCAGTTTTTTTTTTATTTTTTGTTTTTAAATTGATAAAAGGCACATTGGTTAGATTTTTTTTTTCTTTTAATTGACATAGAGACTTACTACATAGCTTTGTCTGGCTTGGAACTCACTACATAGACCAGGTTGGTCTAGAACTCACAGAGACCCTCCTACCTCTGCCTCCCAAGAACTGATAAAGGTGTGTGCCATGACCCCTGGCTCTTGATTTTTTGATCTTGTGTGATACTCTACAAAAACAAAAAGTACTAAATAAAAATTTGTAAATTTTGTTTACTTCTTGAATGAGAAAACTGTAAAAGCAAATTGATTTAGAAGAAAAATTTTGTTCTTTGTTTTGATTTTGTCTTGTTTTGAGACAGGGTCTAATACATAACCTGGTTGTCCTGGAACTCACTATGTAGACCAGGGTGGCCTCGAACTCACAGAGACCCATCTGCCTCTGCCTCCTGACTGCTGGGATTAAAGGCGTGTGCCACCTTACCTGACATAGAAGAACATTTTTATTTAATTATGTTTTAAGCAGCAAGCTTTTGCATTTGTTTCATTTATTTTTCCAGTCAAATCTACAGAAGAGAGAAAGAGCTAGACCCGTACTAGTGCCTTTGAAAAAGAATGTCTGTAGAGCTGGGGTGTAGCTCAGTTAGTAGTTTCCGGGTATGCACAATGTACTGAGTCCCTGTAATCCCAGCACTGGGGACATATATATGGGAGCATCAGAAGTTCGGGATCCTCCTAAGCTACATAGGAAATTCTAGGTCAACCTGGGATACGTGAGATCTCATTGAAAGATGAAAAAAAATGTTTTTAATAGAACTGTTTCTTTTTCCAATTCAAGACTTACTACACTACTTCTTAAAGGATGGTATATTTCCAATATTAACTCATGACAAGTATCTTCAATGTCTAGATACATGTTTATCTGTCAACCTGCTTGCTTTTGAAGTGATTTATAGCATTTCAGTTTCTACAGCCTTTGCACTTAGCCCTGCTCAGCACGTCTAAACAGCACACTGAGTTTCTGGGACGCTGGGGCCAGATGATGTGAAACAGTCCTTGCTTTCTCAGGCTTTTGTCGGGAATCATGCAGCTATAGCTCGGGATAAGGCCTTGGCTCTTCTCCACTCCATTGTCAGCTCATTTGCCTCAGCCCATCTCCCTTACTGGAGCCAGCAAGTCAGTCCTATCTCATGTGCTTTTTTGATTCGATTTTTGAGACACTGGTTCACCTTGCAGGCCAGGTTGGCCTTGAACTTGTAATCTTCCTGCCTTTGCCTCCCAAATGCCACCAAGCCCAGTTAATTTACATTTTTAATGGCTAAACACACACACACACACACCACACAAAAGAATAACACTTCCTGATACTTGTCAGTCATGTGAAATTCTGAGTTTGGTGCCCATAAATAAAGTTTTATTGGAACGCAGCCATTCTCATTTGTTTGTTTTCACATGACACTGGCAGAGTTGAGCATTTGCAAGAGAAACCATATGGCTCACCAAGTGTACATTTACTATATGGCCCTTTCCAGACAGTTTGTCCAATCCTCAACAACACTACAGCCAAAGTTGTGCTTTTAAAATACGTGCCTGAGACTGACTTGTTTTTTTATTTTATTTTATTTTGTGATAATGGGGACTTATTTTAGCTTCTTGTTTAATAACTATTGCCCCAAAAGTTTACATGGGGACTGCATACTCTGGGCCCAGCCCACCTCTCCAGCTATGGCTCAAATGTTTCAACAGCTTCTCTCAAATGCTCTGCTTTTTTTGAGTGTGCACTAGTCTTCAAACCTGCCCTACCTGCAACTTGCACTCCCTAATTTCCTATCCCTGGTCCTGAGTCTCCTAAATCAATCTGAAGTAGCCTTCATCTTTCTTTCCATTTTGCGTTTCTCCTTTATAATACCTGCTGCAATTCCAACTCTTGGTTTTCATTCTTCTTGCTTGGGCTGTAAACACCTAGAGGGCAAAGGCCGTGTCTATCTTGTTCACTGTCATGTGTTCAGTGACAAAGCTCAGTGTTACCACACAGCTGGTGACATCCGTCTCCACTTACTGCACACAGTCTTCACCTGTCAGGCACAACGTTTTGGTCAAAGTCAATAGCAACCGTGTGTCCTTCCTGTCTATAGCATGCCAGCTTGGGTAAGAAGCTGGATATGATATGTATCGGATGTTCAATAAACACAGTCTAAATGTCTGAATTTATCAGAGCTGTAAGGATTTAGTGTCTAAATAAGAAGTATCCCTAATTTATAAAATATTGCAATTCCTTTTGTTCAAGGGAAAAGCCAAAGGTGGGGAAAAAAATTGTTTCAGAATCCCTCAGGGTTCAACCTAAATTAAGTTTATATTTAATTCATTTCCTCCCTTTACTTTAATTTCAACATTTCTCCCTTCCCTTACCTTCCTTCCAGTCCTCCCAAGAATCCTCCCCACTCTCCTCCATGAATGGCTTCCTTATTCATCAGTTGTTAATGTATACATATATGTGTTTGCATATACTTAGAAGTCCCATATAAAACCTGTTGAGTCCATGGAGTATTACTTGTATGTATGTTTTCAGGGTTGACCGTTTGGCTCTGGGAAACCAATGTGTTCTTCCCTTGCTCCACCACCTCTCCCCCTCTCAGCTTTACTCAGCGGCCTGTAGTTCTTTGTGTAGGACTGAGGCCTCATAGGCTCTCCTTCTAGCAGTTCAGCATGGCCATGGGTGTCACGCATTTGGACTGTTGTGTTAGGGAAACTTTACTGGTATGGCTTCCTATATTACCAGGAGACACCCTCTCACAACAAACGCCCCGATCCTCCGACTCTTACGACCTTTCTGCCCCCTCTTCCGCAATGTTACCTGAGCCTTGGGTGTGAGTGTTTTGTAGATGTAGCCTTTGGGACTGGGTTCCACAACTTTGCATATTGGTTGGTTGTGGTTTTCTCTAGTGGTTCCCACCTAAGGCAAAGAGAAGCTTTCTTGATGAAGAGTGAAGACTGCACTCACAGTTTCAGAGGCTTAGTCCATCATCGTCATGACAGGGAACATGGCGGCACAGAGGAAGGCACGGCCCTGGTCTTGAGAACTTTACATCCTGATCTACAGGCAGCAGCGAGTTTAGTTCATTTTTAAACTACAGGAAACTTATTTTAAAAATAATGTATAAAGAAACTCTATTTAAATAGTTGAATTAATAATCCAGGAGCATATATATGTGTAAACACACACATACGGCTCTTAGTAATGACAAGGGTTAAAAATCAAAAGATTTTGTTGTTAAAACTCAGTTATATCTTTTATACTTTGTCATTGGATTTAGGACTACTACTGGTTAGGCCAGATTCACACATAATCAAGCTTTCCTGTGGGCTCCAGGAAGCCAGCTCTCCTTAGAATTTAAGAGTGCTTGAGCTGGAGAGAGGTATCAGTGGATAAAATGCTTTGCTCCTGCTCTTTACTGAGTACCTGAGGTTGGATCCTCAGAGCTCACCAAAGGAGGACACAGAAGTGTGTATCCAGGATGCAGTAGTACAGGTCTGTGATTCCACAGTGTCAATCACAGTATAAGAGATGGAGACAGGGAATTCCTGGAAGTTCACAGGCCAGATAGCCCAGCATACACAGCAGGCAACCAGAGACCCTGCCTTAACCAGAGTATGAGGCAAGGTTTCACCTGAGATTGTTTTCTGACCTCTACACACATGCAGTAATACACACACACAAAACTGAGCACACACATCACACACAAGAAGATAAAAAATTCAAAAGTGCACCCTGAGAGTGGAATTTTTTTTTCTAGACAGGTTTTCTCTGTGTAACAGTCCTAGTTCCGTAGAGGTGGTCATGGGGTACTTAAGTTACTTTTCTGGTAGTCTAAATCTTATAAATGCAGCATTTAAACCTGACTTATTAAAAAAACAGCAAAATTGCAATTTTAATTATATTTGCTATATGATAACCTAAAGGGTAAAACTATACATGGCGGGTTGAATAGGTATGGCCCCCATAGACTCGTGCTTTAAATTCTTGTTCCCTAGGGAGTGGGGCTATTAGAGGGGTGGTCTTGTTGGAAGACGTGTGTCACTGTGGGGGTGGGCTTTGATATAGTCAACAATATCAAAGTTGACTCTCATATAGTCAACATATGCCCAGTGTAGCACATAGTGTCTCCTTCTGCTGCCTGTGGCTCAACATGTAGAACTCTGAGCTCCTTCTCCAATGCCATGCCACCATGTCCCACCATGGTGATAGTGGACTAAACCTCAGAAACTGTAAGCCACCCCCAATTAAATGTTTTCCTTTGTAAGATTTGCCATGGTAATGGTGTTTCTTTACAGCAATAGAAACCCTAACTAAGACAATATGGATTCCTATATTGTTCCCCTTTTATTATTATTATATTGGCCTTTTTGGTTGGCAGAACTGCTCCACCTATCTTTGGCCCAGTCATCCAAACCAGAACCTTGGACAAATCCTCATTTCTTTTATCTTCTTTGCCAGTCATGTCTACTGTCATCGAAGTCCTTACCCTTCACCCATAGGGCTCCTTCTAACACTCTAATCTGTCCTTGGGGTTGTCGAGCAGACTTTTAAAAGTGTCTTTTGGGAGCCCAGTTCAAACTTCATTCCTTTTCTGCATGAAGCCATGAGGTGATGCCTCACAGTGTGGTCGTGTGGCTCAGCCTGGCCCACCGAGCTACTCCTTCAGCCTTAGAGCACACACACTTTTGTCATAGTGACCCCAGTGCCAGGCGGCACCACGGTCGGATGCTGGCATTCTCCACACACTGCTAGTCACATGCTCATCTTACTCCTCAGCAGTGATCGGCACCTTTGTCTATTTCTCCATGAGGAAGGATGTCAGTCTTTCTGGATTTTTCTCTTCACTCTGTTATTTCCCTGAACCTCTTTGATGTCCACGCCTCTTCTACTTACCCATTGTATCCTGGGCTTCCTTAAGCATCCAACTTTTTTTAGGGGGGTTATGGGGGTCTATTTTCTCCTTTAAGCATACTAAATTTAGTTATGTTCTCTTTACCGGTAAGTTTGTTTTCTCTAAGAAGTTTTGTAGTCAGTGAAAGAGGTACATGTATATCAATTACAGATAAACTCTCTCACAGTTATTTAGTGAGCAGAGGAAGTATATAAACCTACAGTTTCAACCAATGAGGACACAGGACAACACACCCAAGTTTCACAGTGAAAGCTGGCTCCCAGTGTCCCTCCTTCACAGAAGGAAGTGGAATTATTTTATTTTTTAGATAGGGTCTTTCTATTATGTAGCTCTGGCTGTCCTGGAACTTACCATGCAGAATGGGAGAGCTACCTGCTTCTGCTTCTCAAAAGCTGGAATTAAAGGCATGTGCCACCACATCAGACTCACAGCAGTGAGTGGGTAGGCTGCTTTAGCGTCATTCTGATGAAGACTTCAGTGTTCTGAAAAGCTGCTCTCTGTAGTTCATCAAGCGACATTTGGCCTGTCTGTACACTTGACTAAATTAAGGGAGTGAATTGGTAGGAATTAGGGCGTCATGATTTTTGATTTAAAACATTTCTTCTTGGGAGAAATTTGAATTGGTAGATGAGACTCTGTCCTATTTATTATAGACCAGAACTCTGCCAGGAGATTATTCTGAATGAACTAAAGCCAGAAATATTTTCAAGGGAAGAATTGAGTAAGCAAGACATCACCTTAGACTTGTCAGTGATGAAAGACAGGCTCAGTGCTCCACCTGAATAGCTTGTCCTTCCTGTTCCTCCCTGACGTTCCTCCTGTGGTACTCAGGAGCGTAGGGTCTGTGCTGGTTCCTCCTGTGGTACTCAGGAGCATAGGGTCTCTGCTAGTTGTCAAGGCAAGAGTCTGGTGGAAATACTGGTCAGAAAGTGATATAGGAACAGATATTAATGATTTTCTAGAGTTAAATCGAAAAGTGTTGCCATGGGGAAGTTGAAGTTTTAGCATAGTTTTAGCATAGCTAATATCAAGTGGAACTGAAATAGCGTTGCAGTAGGTTTTTCCATTAGAGCACACCTGAGATCTTTTCATTTGCAGCCTGTTCTCCAATCTGTGTGTCGGATGGAAGAAATTAGGAACTGTCCCTTTAATAAAACACTGTTTACCTAGCATCTTCTAGTAGGCGTGGCTTAGGAACCTGTGGAGTGAGGTGTGACTTGAGCTGACATTCCATTCCGACCAGCTCCCAGGAAAGAGGGCTGGGGCTTGCTACCGGAAGCAACAGCGGAGGCTTCCCACTGTACTCAGCTTGGCTTTTCCATGGCAAAGTGCCTCCTAACAGAATAGAAAACTGAAGTAGTGATTTTGCTTAGCTGTTATCAAATTTTTGAAGCTTCACCGTGGATAATGATTTCACAGAATACTTAGAATACAAAGCTTTCGGGGCCAGAAATTGATCTGCTGACTCTGAGTCCTATCCGATTACTGCCTGGTTCATCTTTATTTTGCTCAAGTATCTCCAGGCTGAGCCTGGAGCCGATCCTTTGCAGGTACGTGGTCAGCTTGCGTGTAACATTTAGGTCATTTTTTTTCCCTTCAAGGTTCAGCTGCTAAACACTGCAAAAGTTGCGACTATGAGACGGGACATGTTTGAACAGTGTGATTGTCAAATGCAACGCTTCCGTGACAGCTGGGCAGCCTTGCGAAAATAGACCTTTTTAACAAACTAGCAAATTACAACACCATGAATTGAATGAATCTTGTTTTGTTTTTCATTAACCAAGTATGTATTTACACACATACATAATGGATCTAAATGTATGTCGAAATTATCTCGCTAATTAACTCAAATAACATTTTGTTCTTGGCATTTTACCTGCAAGTTGCATTTCTTTGACAATTAGGAAGCCGAGTGTTCACCATCGATTTGTTGTTTGCTTTAGTTTTTATCTTTAGAAATGTCTGTTATTTCAAAAAAAAGTTTTGTGTCAGGTTAATAATCGAACAGAGGTGTGCTGTCTTCTTTTGGTAATGCTAACCACCCTTTTATGATGCTGTTTCAAAGTTGGTGTCTTTGGAAGACTTAGTTACTTCAAAGTATGAATTATTTCTATGAAGACAGAGTCCACACATGAATCTCTGGGGTAGATAGAAGTCAAGTTCCTTTAGGACCAAGGACAGTAGTTCCTTAACTGTCACTCATAGGCTTTTGTCTTTTTTTTCTTTGGATATTCTGCTTCAGACGACTCCATCCGGTAAAGAGATAGTTCTAGTAAATAGTTAACATTATAAATGTTCCATTTTCTGGATGTGTCATTCAGTTAGAGTTCACCAAACCGAGATTTCCACTCTGGGTTGATATGATTAGCCCCAAACAAAGAGGCTCGTCTTCTGGTTGTTGTTTCTTAGCTCGACTCCTTTACTGTAGTTATTGGGTGAATATTTCTTAACATTTCGAAATGTAGATGATGACATCTGAATTGCTATAAAGTGTTCTCGTGGCCGGCAGACAGCAGTTGAAAGCACAGTTTTCCTCTTAAGAGCCCTGTTCCATGAAATGTAATGAAGCTCAGCCAGTAGAAGGAGGACAGAGGCACAGCTGCTGGCGGGGGTGGGGTGGGGGGGGTGGGGGGTGGGGGGGCGCTGGGAAGAGGGGAAGGAAGTGGTGTCGGGTGAAGGGACTCTCAGGGCTGCATTCAGGGCATTTATACATTTGACCCCGTTAAATACTTTTATAGTCTGCCTCCTAGCTTTAAAATGTTTCTTCAATCAGCTGACAGAGGATTTTCTGGCTTTCTAACAGACCTTACTCCCCATCTTTTCTCAGTTCTCCTTCCCCACATCCATCTTTCCTTCATCTTACCCAGAAGCCCCCTCTCTACTGTGGAGCATCATCTGGCCACCCTGATCCTCAGTAATATTTTCTTCCTTTTCTTTTCCCTGTCCCATTGAGTCTACTAGTCCATCAGCACATGAAGATATGTGTCTTATTTAATAGTGCGCTATATCACGTTAAATATATTAGAAGTACTTGATGCGGAGATCTTTTATGCCGTTAGAATCTAGTATCATAGCACACATTTCATCCCCATAAATAGCTGTGGAATGGATGAAAGATCTTGTTGACAGTTGCTTCAAGTAGCATGCTGGCTTTCTCTTGTCTTGCTTAATCATATAATTAAATGTAATACTTCTAGAATCCAGTCTGTTAGTTACTAGAATATGAAGTTTTTGTTTTGCTATACAGCTTAGAGCTTTTTAGATGTGGTGACTAAGTTTTTTGTTTTGTTTTGTTTTTTTTTCTTGAGACAGGGTTTCTCTGTGTAGATCCAGCTGTCCTGGAACTCATTCTGTAGACCAGGCTGGCCTTGAACTCACAGAGATCATCTGCCTCTTCCTCTGCTGGGATTAAAGGCATATGCCACCACCGCCTGGCACGATTAAGAATTTTCTTTAGCCGGGTGGTGGTGGCACACGCCTTTAATCCCAGCACTCGGGAGGCAGAGGCAGGCGGATCTCTGTGAGTTTGAGGCCAGCCTGGTCTACAAGAGCTAGTTCCAGGACAGGCACCAAAAGCTACGGAGAAACCCTGTCTCGAAAATCCAAAAAAGAAAAAGAAAAAAAAAAAAAAAGAATTTTCTTTAGTGTGTGTGTGTGGGGGGGAGTCTTGCTGGGAGGGTCAGACCCTTTGGGGCAAGAATTACAGGTGTTTGTGAGCTGCTTAATTCGGAGCGAGGGTCTGAACTTTGGAGTACTGACAGAGCAGTCAGTACTCTGATCCACGTAGCCGTCTTTGCTGTATTTGGTGATGTTAACTCTGAGGTGCCATCTGTATGCAAGCTGGACTTTATTAAAAGTAAATTAGTACTCTGAAGATGGTTTTCTAGCATTTTCTATTTTGGGGAAATAAAATTTAGAGCTCACTGGTGTATAGAGTTCTAAAAATGCTTAAAATACGCAGATACAATGGTGAATTGGAAGTTTTGATTCTGAGTTGAAATCTAGAACTCTGTGTGGTGATCGTAGGTTGTGTGGATTTTAGATAAGTAATTGCCAGAAGTGATAAATAGCTTAACTTTTCTAAAAAGAACACTTTCAGCATGTTAGTTCACATGTCCAGTAACTACTTTATTTTCCCACCATTTTCTAAGTGGCATGTGCCTTTTAGTTCTGACTGCTTTGGAGAATAGCTTGAGCCCAAGCCTGAAAACACAGTTAAACCCCATCTCAGGAGGAACATTGTTTATATCTGTGTATCCATTTCTTGTATCAGCTCTTTACTTACTAATTTTTTGCCTGCATGTAGGCCTGTGCACCACTTGTTTGCCTGAGATGGTCAGAAGGTTCCCTGGAACTGGAGTTGTAGATGGTTGTGAGCCACCACATGGGTGCTGGGAGTCAAACCCAGGTCTTTCAGCAGAGCAACCAATGCCCTTCTCCATGGAGCCCTCTCTCCAGCTTTCCTCTAGCAACTCTTAGCAGATGGGCAGAATTAACATCTCTTTCTTTTTCTTTTCTTTTTTCTTTCTTTCTTTTTTTTTTTGTTTTTGTTTTTTTGTTTTGTTTTCAAGACAAGTTTTTTCTGTGTAACAGTCTCACAGAGATCTGCCTGTCTCTGCCTCCCTGAGTGCTGGGATTAAAAGTGTGCAACCCCACTGCAATTAACTTTTCTTTTGCAGCACTGATTGAGCTCAGAGCCTTGTGGATGCTACACAGCTCAGTATCACTAAGCTATATGCCCAACCCTCATTAACCTATTTTTATAGAAAACAGAAAATATGGGGACAAATAGGCCAAAAATTTACCACAGCCACACTTAGAATGTTCATGCCATCCTTACTTTGACCTTTATGCTTTAAATTACTATTATGTTATCTGTTGTATTTTCCAATACCCATGCAATGTTTCTCTTATCTTAGAGCCTGACCAGACAGGAGTTCTGGCAGCTGCTTCAGCAGAACTATGGCACGGAGCTGGGCTTGAATGCTGAAGAAATGGAAAACTTGTCCTTATCAATAGAAGAAAATGTGCAGCCGAGGTACAGTGGGGTGACTTAAAATGTCAAGGTGCATTATGAACCATTAAAATGGAATTATTTTAGGTTCTTCTAATTCTGAGTTTCTATTAATTTATCATTTGGTGCAGTGTGCCTTGTTGGCAGAGTAAGGTTTAAGTTGGGAGAGAGAAGAATCATTTGTTATATTGGTAAGCAAAAGTGGACACGAAGGCATTTTGATGAAGCTGTGACTCTTAGGATTGACTTAATTTTAGAAATCTTTTTTATTAGGGATCTGGAGTAGGAGCTGGTGAGGTCTTGGAGCTTCCAGGAGACACTAGAGCAGTGTAAGGGATGGGGTGGTTCCATGACTTCTCCTTGAGGACTCGCTAGCGTGGTGGCATGTGCTTGGCACTCTGTAAACATGGACCACGTTAGTGGAAGGAGCTGATGGTGCCATGGAGACAGAGCAGTGATAATGCAGGGGCCATGTGGTGCTACAGAGTGAGAAAGAAATTAGTAGGGAAAGATCATTTTGACATATATTCATTAAGAAGTGTGAACATTTTATAAACTGTACAAATAAAAACGTGCCGTATCCAATGTTAATTGAGACCATAGCAAAAAGATTAAAAAAATAAAAAAATAAAAGAAAAACCCAAGGGTAATACATTAAAATTTCATAGCAAACATTCTGCTTAGTGAGAGAAGCCGAGACAGAAAGACCAGCTCTTGATGTTTTGGTTCTGAGTCTAGCTGTTAACGGCGGAGACATGTCTCTAGCCCTCCACATCTGATAATGTAGATGTGTTGAAAGTCTTAATACATGCACAAATGCTTTCTCTTCTGCTGCTCAAACCTGTATCGTCTCAACTTACATCAATATTTTATAGTCTTTTTTCACATGATTGCACATGCATATTTTATTACTTTTCCATAAAGTTCAATTTTTCCCATTGCATTGATGTTATCATAAAGTTTACTAGTCTTGGGTATCAAAACTGTGTCGAAAATCAGCTTACTGATGCAGAGACCTTGGGTTGTAGTCAAAGGATCTGGATTGTGGTTTATAGCTAAGATATCTCAGGCGGATCTTTGGACGTTTCTGATGCTCATTTTAGTCATCTATGAACATGAGACAGTTAGATTCAGTGGTTTTTCGGTCTCTGTCAACTTGTGAATTTTGTAGTCTCTGAATCAGGAAAGAATAAGAATTTTGGGCAAGTATTTCACACACATTTGAGGTCACCAGTAAAGCTGTATTCTCTTCTCCTGGTTACTGTTTTCTAAGAACATGTAGCAGGATCCTCATGCCCAATTCCCTCTTGCTTGCTCTTCTTCTGAAAACAGCAAGTCTGTTTCCAGCCTTTATTTCCTCAGCTCTCCATATTCTTTATTTAAGTCTCATTATTTTTTCCCTCTGTTTCTTTTCTTTCTCTTTTCTTACTTTTATCCTCTTTAGATTTTGAGATCTCTATACTCACATGGAGGGCTATTTCAAAGATCCTTATTTTTTTTCTCTCCATCCCCAATTGGTGAGAATATATGAGCTGGCTTACTTATTTCACTTAATTTCCTTTTGGAATAGTATAGTGTGACTTTATGTTTGTATTGTTTAGATTTGGGAATGAGAGGACTGTCAGCCCAGTTAGCTCTCGGACCATAAACATTCTCATCCTCACTACCGTAGATGGTTTGTTTGAGCATCCTTGTTCCAGATGTCTTTAGAACTAACTATGCTATCTTTGCAGGGAGTGTTTTTGTCGGTTTTTTGAGACAGGATTTGTGTAGCCCTGGCTGTCCTGGAATTCAGCAGTTCTGTTGACCAGACTGACCCTAAATTCATAGAGATCCTTCTTCCTCTGCCCCTTGAGCACTGGAATTAAAGGTGTGTGCGACCACACCTGGCTCTTCTCCAGCAGTTTTGATTTTGTCATTTGACTCTCTGCGCTAGGAAAGGCAAACTAAATCTCAGAGGGAGGGATCCATTTCCCTTCCCACATTCCTCCATTTTTCCCCCTGACTGAAGGGCATTCTATTCAGATGTGAGCAGCTTCTGCCTCCCAGAGGGCCTGGCTACCTTCACAGAGACTACCTCAGAAGCAAGACTTGTAAGACTGTCTTTGGGTACCAAAACCATCTTTTTCCCTAAGCCTTTGAAGCCCTGGTTTTACAACTTGACCTTAAACAGGCACATGCTACTGACCAGCTAGGCTGGGCTACTTATACTTCATTATACTTTTAGTGGTTTCTGAAATGTACGGATTTGCATAGGGGCATATGTTTTATTTTCAAGAATAAAGTCAGCTGGTGTCTCTAAGAGGATCGCTTGTCATAACTGGAGCTGGTTACAGCATGACAACCTATTCTTTGTTGAGTTGATTTAGGCCAGCCAACACCTCAGAGAGTAGCACCAAGACCTGTGTGGCTGGACATGACCTTCTGCTTCTGTAATGCTGTTTCCTCCAGAAGTCCAGGAAGAAGCAGTGTGGATGACTCTGGGGAAAGGGATGAAAAGTTCTCCAAGGCGATCGGCTTTCCACAGGAGTCAGTTAGCCGAATCTCAGAGACCGAGTCCCTGGATGGAAACTCACCGAAAAGGGTCAGTATATGCTGCTCCCAAAAAACTACACCCGAGACTGATATGTGGTAATCATAACAGGAGAGCCAGTAAAACATGCAATGCATTCAAAGTGTTGGGAAGCTTGGGATGTCTGGCTCCTGCTCTGTATTAGGAAGTGTGTACGCTTCTAAGAAGCAGAGGTTATATGGAAAAGTATGTGGTGTTCCTCAAAGACGGCTAAAGCGCAGAGCACCCAGCAGTCCCTGCCAGCATAGAGTAAGACAGTAGTACTGTTTTTTTGTTTTTTGTTTTTTGTTTTTTTTTTTTTTTGATTTTCAGAGACAGGGTTTCTCTGTAGTTTTTGGTTCCTGTCCTGGAACTAGCTCTTGTAGACCAGGCTGGCCTCGAACTCACAGAGATCCTCCTGCCTCTGCCTCCCGAGTGCAGGGATTAAAGGCGTGCGCCACCTCCGCCCGGCTAACAGTACTGTTAAAAACCTAACTAGACACAGCAATCTGTAGCCAGCAGAACTTCCCCACAGTGAAGGAATGTGCGTGGTGGGGAAAGTCTGGTTTGGACGGGGAGAGATGGACCTTTGAGCACAGTCGGGTCACAGAGAACCCTTCTTTTTTTTTTTTTTTGTAGAAACTCCTTAGGTAGCACATTGAAGATGGCAGTCCAGCTAGTGACTGGGCTTCTCAGTTAGCTGGGAAGTATCCCAAGTGTATTAGTTTTGAATTGTATTGAGTTTCCATCACCTGCAGTCATTATTACTTTGACTCTTTAAGACAGGCTCTTGCCATGTATCTTAGACTGGCATCAATCCACGAGCCCCCTTCCTCGCTCTCCACAGAGCTAGGGCTGTCGGCACTGCCACCCCACCTGGCTCATTATTGCTCTTGTTATTGGATATTCAGAGTGACCCTCTGCCAGTGACAGCTCCTTCAGAGGGCTCCTGTCTTTTTTTAAATGGCCCGTAATCTCTTATGTCTTTTGTTTGTTTATTCGTTTTCCTGGCATAACTGTGTGTCCCATGCACATTTGTGCTTTTTCTGCCACAGACATGTTATTTATGTGATGAACCATTTTCTTAGTGGAGAACATGGTGTTTAGAGACCACCTTCTAAGCGTTGAGTGCTTCAACACAGCTTTTCTTGTTTGGGCCTGCAGCTGGGTGACAGGTTTTTAGAGCAGCATTGGGGCCTCAGAGCCTGCCGCTGTCACTTGCTAATGGTGCGGTACTAAGTAAGCTAATTAAACTTAAACTTACCTTTGTTGTTTCAATTATAAAGTGAGGGTAGAGACTCATAGGATTTCTAAAATAATGATAAATGAAGCTGGGTGGTGCTGGCACATGCCTTTTACCCCAACACTCCGGAGGCAAGGGCAGGTGGGTCTCTATGAGTTCAAGACCAGCCTGGTCTATAGAGCTAGTTCTGTAACAGCCAAGGCTACACAAAGGAACCCTGTCTTGAGAAACCCCCCAAAAAAGAAAAAAAATGAATTGGTAGCTACAAAGATACTGAGAACATTTCCTAGCATTCGTTAAATGAGCCTGCATGTGGTCAGCAATGGTTCTTTTTTGTCTCAGCCCCCTTAGGGTGCACCTGGCATCTCCTCTGGGAAATTGTTGGGGAAACACTGGCATAGAATTTATTCACATGGAAAGCCCTTGAGTTCTACACTTGTTTTAGAAGACCATCCTTCATCATACATCTACATCATCCTACTTATATAAAACTTTTCCAGGAATAGACACTCAGAGATTTGCTCATGCAAGAGGGACGCCATTCTAGAAGTTATCTTTACGTGTGAAACACTTAGGGGCGGTAACAAGCTGGGGGCTTCCTGCAGTCCCCTTATCCATTTGCCACAGTCCAGCTTTAGGAGAGGGTTCTCAGGACTCTAGTCTGTCTTTCAGTCCTTCCTGCGTCCCCTGTCTTCTGTGGCTCCTCTTGGAATACTTAGCCTGCCGGTTCTTGCCTCCAGTTCTATCCCTAAAAGAAGCTGCCTGTTCTTTTCATAGCGAACAGAACGTAGGAGTACAGCAGACCCTTGTTGATGTTCAGGACAGAGGTTTTCAAGCCCTGGAAGCTGGGTCTTTTTTCCAAGGTGCATGATGGTGAGATTCTGAGGTCTCAGAGGTCAGCAAATGTCTGTATTTCACTTTGTCTGCTGTTTTTAACTTTCATACATTGAAAATAACAACAGTCAGAAACAGCTGTTTTCCAAGTGGGAACATCCTCATTATAAAATTAATATTCCTGCCGGGCCGTGGTGGCGCACGCCTTTAATCCCAGCACTCGGGAGGCAGAGGCAGGCAGATCTCTGTGAGTTCGAGACCAGCCTGGTCTACAAAGGGAGTTCCAGGACAGGCTCCAAAGCTACAGAGAAACCCTGTCTCGAAAAACAAAACAAAAACAAAAAACAAAAAAAAATTAATATTCCTTATAAAATACAGGAAAATATCTGAGAAGATAAAAGCAATACAAATGCCAACATTTCGTACCTTTCATGCAGGTATCTGTGGTCCTATAATAGGAGGTGTAACTTGGTTAACAGAGAAGTACGTGTGTGGAGCTTTGCTCACCGTTTGAGCGGCCCTGGCTCTGCGAGTAACCAGATGGCTTTTTCCTGTGGAACTCCCAAGCAGTCCCCTTTTGATTTCAGCTGTACTCTCTGCTTGAAGAGCCAGTTCTCTGGATAGGGTAGTCTAACTCGTTAGTGAGTTGTGTCCTGGGTCCCACTTGCCACCTAGCTTCCCGGATGGCCAATGGAAACCTGTGTCCTCCCTGGAGCTGAGTCTGTTCAGTGCTAGATAAGCATCTCCTAGCGCAGAAAGGAAAAGGGCTGGACATATGTTTTGTGTGCTCTTTCGTCTGTGAACACACAGTCCAAAAAGAAAGTTTTCTGTATAGTTAATACATATTCTTATTTTACTAATTATAGTTAGTTCTATTTGAGTGATAACACAACACTAGCATTTATATTAAATGTCTATCATTTAATTACTGTCAAAATGACATGTCCTTATTAAACATGTCCAGAAAGTATATGTTTCATATTTTGGTAAATATTTTAATTTCTTATCTCTTAGTCTCTCGATAGTAGGACCAGTTTGTTATGAAGTCACTCGCTCCTCCCCCACTCCTAGGTGACTTCTTTATCTTTTCTTTTTTTTTTCTTTTGGTTTTTCGAGATAGGGTTTCTCTGTAGCTTTAGAGCCTGTCCTGGAACTAGCTCTGTAGACCAGGCTGGCCCCGAACTCACAGAGATCCTCCTGCCTCTGCCTCCCGAGTGCTGGGATTAAAGGCGTGCGCCACCACCCCACTTCCTAGGTGACTCCTCTCTATTTTCTTCCCATTTCTATGTTAGTTATTGATTTTGAGAGATAGGTGAGAAGTGGGCACTGGCTAAGGAAACAAGCTGGGTTTGGCTTCTCTCCCTTGCCCACCAAAAGACCTGATTGTTCCTTATTTTTTTCCCCTTTCCCTCTGCTTCAGCCACTCAAATGCTGCCAACTTTCTCTGAATTCCTTCTATATGATATTATTCATAAATCTGTCATTCATTACTGCTTGAGAACACTTGAGGAAGACATTTATTACCTACTAACATGTCAAGGGTAGCAGTCAGTCTCAACAGAGTGCTGTAAATATTTTTCAAAAAGCAGCATTTCAAGCCTTTACTCTTAGTATTTAATATTAAAGTTCTTACTGTAAGACCTAAGCTTCAAATACATTTTTTTTTATTTTTTAACCAAATTGTTTGTCTTTTAGGGATTAGGAAAAGAAGAGCCCCAGAGTGAGAAACATTTGAAAAAAAGCCCTTCGCTAACTTTGGGAAAGAGGTTAAGTAGAGCACCCTCCAAATCGCTGGACTTGAATAAAAATGAGTACCTTTCTCTGGACAAAAGCAGCACTTCAGATTCTGTTGATGAAGGTAAAGAATTCAAACCTCAACAAAATTCCAGGCATGTCTTCTAATGTTTACCCTTGTGTTAGGTGTGTGCAGAGTGGGAATTTGATTGTGGCAGCCTCGCACTAAAGAGACCCAGGAAAGGAATGAGTGTATAGAGAACACAGGGGAACTACTTGTCAGTCTGGCCCATCTTCATTTCTCTCAAAGCCTGGAATTTGAAAGTCTCCACTAGATTGACTTATAATTCCAAGCTCTCGGGAATAGCGAGTTGGGGCACAGTGAGATATCTCAGTGCAAGCAATGTTGCGTTCAACTCCCAGTGTCCACAAGACAGACCCAACTTTGGTGACCACGGTGGTGAGGGTCTGTACTCCCAGCAACAAAGAGGTGGAGACAGGCAGATCCTTGGTCTCATCGGCCAGACAACCTAGGTCCCAGTGAGAAATGAGACCTTGTCTCAAAAAATAAAGGTGGATGTCTCCTGAGGAACCGCACAGAAAGTTGTTCTCTGGACCTCACAGATATTTGCAAACATGTGCATACACATGAACATACATGAGCATACATACAATAAACTTTTATGCAGTAGCAACAGTGAAAAGCAAATCTGTTAACAGAAAGTCTCTATGCCACTCCTGCAGTCTGACTGGGGTAAGACGTTCCCATTGTCAGTGTGTTTAATCTACCTCTGCTTACCCACAGAGAAAGAAGAAATGGAGAGTTTTGGTTTAAACACATATAGCTAGTTAACTGCACAGAAATTGGACTGAGGACAAAACCTTGAGTCCTGTGTTCTTTTCACTTAACTAAAGTACTTCCGAAATTATTACTATTATAATTGTTATTGGAGATAGATTCTCACTGTGTAGTGGGTGGACAGCCTGGAACTTACTTTTTAGTACTGCTGAAGTCACAGATCCTCCTGCCTCTGCCACTGCTGGGCTTAAAGTCGTGAGCACTGCGTCCAGGATTTCCCAAATTCTTCTTTCTCTTTCTTCTTTGTAAAAAAGGATACCTGCTGGATGTGGTGGTGTGCAACTGAATCCCAGAACTTGGGAAGTCGAGGCAGGAGAGCCTCTGTGTGTTTGAAGCTAGATTGGCCTATGTAATGAGTTCCAGGCACATAGTGACACTCTGCTGCAAAGAAACACACATCTTAACAAGGCTCTGCAAGCCTGACTTCATACTTCTGCACACACACACACACACACACACACACACACACACACACACACACGTGTATTTAAAAGCAAGTAGTCATGATGGCAGGTACATATTCTGAGATGAATATTAACTTAAATTGCTGCGTGGCTTCCAGTAGGAAATAAAATGTCTAGAAGCAATTCTTTTTATTTAAAAGATTACTTAGAAGATTATTATTTCAATCTGTATCAGTTATTTTTGAGAAATATTTTAAAATAACTTTGAAGGCAGACACATCCTCATAATTACTTCTGAACTGTCTCTATAGAATAAATATCCATTGAATTCTTAATCTTGTTTTGCTTTATTTTTTGACACAGGGTTCTCTGTGTAGCCCTGGCTGTCCTGGAACTAGTTCTGAATGCCATCACAGAGATCCCCTTGTCTCTGCCTTCCAAGTGCTGGGATTAAAGGCTTGTGCCAACACCACCTGATTCAAATCACTTTTAAAGAACATTCTGTAGTAGATTTTCTTTTTTTACAAAGTAAACTGCTAATAATATACTACACGGTTTTTAAAAATAATCTAATGGAGCCAGTGATGTGGCTCTGTGGGCAAAGGGACTTGTCACTAAACCAAATAAGCTGAGTGCAGTCCTTGGAATCCACGCAATGGAAAGAGAAAACAGACTCCTGCAGTTGTCCTTTGACCCTACAAGTGGGCAATGACCCATGTGCCCTCCCACAATAAATAAATGAAATGTGAAAAATAATCCATTTGGTGTTAGAAGACCAATAGATTTAGCTAGGCTCTCCTGATGTTGAGTAACCAGAATCTTTACTGAAAGAAAGGCCTTCTGGGTGGCAAATGTGTTGTGCTCCGGCTGTGTTTTTATTGTATTCTTTATATTGTTGTACGGGCTCAAGAAATAGCATCCTTCCTGATATCCCTACAGTAATAAAATTGGGA
Source organism: Chionomys nivalis (assembly GCF_950005125.1). Lineage (NCBI taxonomy): Eukaryota > Metazoa > Chordata > Mammalia > Rodentia > Cricetidae > Chionomys > Chionomys nivalis. The sequence continues at coordinate 46,431,343 of NC_080088.1, read as the reverse complement.
AAAGACACAAAGAGCAAGTCAGAGAGACCATTAACACCGATGGTGGCCAAGTTAGAGCATAGTCCACTTACGTGTGCCAGAGGTAACAAGGCAGCTGAGCGAGCTGGGAAGGAGGATGAGGGGAGATCAGCCATGGAGCAGCAGGAGCTGCAGAGGGTACCTAGGCTCCATAAAACAGGACAGACATGTGCTGAGCCTGCCTGCTGTGCCCCTTCCATGCTCACACATTATATTAGGCAGCATAGGCTGCCATGACAGATACTTCAGTTCCTGTGGCTCAGAGAACAATGTAGTTCCTTACAGTTCTTAAGGCGAAAGTCATAGGTCAGACCCAGCAGAGCTGCCTTCTGGTGAGGCCACTCTAACTGGCTGTGGATAGCTACCTTCTTGCTCTTTCCACAGAGCATGCTCAGGAGGTGGGCAGGAGGAAGAAGGAGGCAGGGAATAGTTGAGAATAAAATAACAACAACAAAAAGGTGTTTTATGGCAAACTTACCGGCAAACCATGCTCCCTACTCTACGTGCTCATAACCTGTGGTGTGTCATATTATCCAGTAGGTTTTATGAGAAGTCTTTCTTGAAAATATGAAGGTCTTTGTCATCAGTACAGTAGGCATGACAGGAATGATGAGTAGCATGACCTTACTAGGCCTCGTGCTACTGTGCTTTAGAATGTGTGGGCACGAATTAGTCATGTGCTGCCTGACTGAACTTGGGCCTCTAAGAAGATCTAGTCTGGCACCCAGTGGCCAAACAGGCCAGTGACAACAAAGCAAGATTCTCTGTCATCAAATCTGCTCTTAAGAATTGTCCTTAATAAAAAAAAAAAAAAAAGAATTGTCATTAAAACATCGCTTTGTTATTGAGTTCCTAGAAAAACAACATTAAAACTCGAAAGCTGCACACCCATCTAGGAATAACAGAAAGGTAATAGCGTGTGGTTACTGCACATGGGCCCTGGCCACTCTGTGCTGTTTTTGTTGCCTCTTTAGAAAATGCCTGATTTGGCAGTGAGCATTTCCGTGGTGTTTTCCCTAAAGTGTCCTTCAGGTGTGGGGTGAGTTTTTCCTACTAGGTCATCATTAGGTAATAATTTGGGTATCCCCACTGTTTTCCCTAGATGGATTTCAGAGCTCAGGCTCCTCAGATCTTTCAAGTGAGCCTGATGATGGCTCTGTGTTTGTCTCTTTACTCGAGGTTGTAAAGCAATGAGGCATTGGCAGGAGGTGAACTAGGGGAGAAGTGGGGAAGGTCAAATGAAGGAGACCAACCCAGGAGGTTGGGGCATTGATGGAGGCTGGCTGGGTGGAACTCTCTTTAAACAAAACGTGGGTTAGGTTTGGTGTTGTCATTTGTTGACACGGCCTTCTTGTGTAGCCCTGGCTGTCCTGAAACTGGTCATAGAGCTCAGGCTAGTCTGGGGCTTCCAGGACCCTCCTGCCCTATCCTGAGTGCTGGGATTATGCCTGCACCAGCACGCTGGCTAAAAGGAGCACTTTGATCTGTTTTTGAGCAGACAGAAAAATGAGAATCCAGCCCTGCGTTTCGTATCACATTTATGCTGTGATTTAGGGGAAAGAACACGAGATTATTTTGACATAGAGATTCTCTCTAGAATCATCCATTCCAGGCAGACCAATTAAAACAGAGCATCACGGTACTGTCTCATGGAGAGAATCTGTTTGCCCTCCCCAGCTCAAACCTTACCTATGTCTCAAAACAGCTGGCAGTGTGTGTTGTGAGTTTCGGGTTACTGTATTTCCCCTGCATTTATCTGCCTCATTCCAAATCATTTCTACTGCTACCTTCAAACTGATACTGTAAAAAATGTGTATTTGTGTTTATCTTTGTGTGCAACTGCTGGTGTCCACAGAGGTGGGGGGTCCTTGGATCTCCTGGAGCTGGTTGTGAGTTACCCAATGTGAATACTAGGATCCAAACTTACATCCTCTGAAAGAGCAACCACCTCTCCAGTCCCTGCTCCTGAGTTAAGCAGTGTCCTTTCTTCATTTAAAGAACACCACCTGTCAGCTTACTGTGCTACAGCAGTATTATTGGTATTGTTCTTTGGAAAGAATTGAAATGTCAAGAATCTCTTAAATGAGCTGGGCAGTGGTGGTGCACGCCTTTAATTCCAGCCCTTGGGAGGCAGAGAGAGGTTGATCTCTTGAGTTTCAAGGCCAGCCTGGACTCCAAGAGCAAGTTCCAGGACAGGTTCCAAAGCTACAAAGAAACCCTGTCTCCAAAAAAAAAAAAAAAAGGAATTTTATAAATGAGTAACCCAAAGCAGAAACAATTTATTTTCCTTGAGCAAATTTCCATGCAGAATATATTTTCTGATACTGCTATACTAAATTGTACTTTTATCAGTCATAATTCAGAACCTAAAACCTAATGTTGTTTAGGAGAAACATGAAAATACTGAATAGAAGAGTGTACATAAGTGTAATCTTTCTGTTTTCAATCTGAATAAGAGACTCACTTTTTGAAGTTACAAAATCGGCCCCCTTAAGAGAGATGACTGTTTCTAGGTGTAAAGAAAATATTAGCTGTGCATTCAACTTACAGCAAAAGAAAATCAATAGAGTGATAAGACATTGTACAGAGTAGGAAGAAGTCTTTTCCGTATCCAACAGTGATTAATATCCAGAAAATACTTAAAGACTAAATAGCCAGAGAGCAAGTGATTCAGTTGATAAATGAACAAATGAACCAAAAACAATTTTTCAAATAAAAAAATACAAGTGACGAATACATACACGTGAAAATCTTCAACGCCTCTTGGGGAGGCTGCATTGATGGGTTAGAGAGCAGAGCTCATTTGCCAGAGGGCTTGCCTAGCACATCCCCTAAGCCCTGGATTTGGTCCCAGCACTGCACAGTGACACAGGCCTGCAGTCCCACAAATGGGGCGTCAGAAGCTGAAATGTCAGAAGTTCAAGGTCATCCTCAACCACAGTAAGTTTGAGGCCAGCTTGTGCTTCATTATATGAAACTCTGCCTCAAACAAACAAACAAACAAAACACAGACAAACACCACCCCCACCCCAAAGCCAACCAACCTAAAATAATTACATTGAGATTCTGTCTCACCCCAGCTAGAATGGCTATCATCAAGCAAACAAGGAAACAACCCAGCAGATTTTAATGCGATGTGGGCGATCTAGAAGGCTTAGGCACATAGAATTAGTCTTTTCCAGGGTATGTGCCCCTCAGTTAAAAGCCAGAGCTGCTTCTAGCATCCCTTGTTATAACTGCATTATTCACAGGTGCCAAGAGCATTTAACACTTTCAGTAGTCTTCCGAAGCCCACTACTCTAGTGTTTTAGGGAGGACACCAGCAAGCCCAGACTGAAGGTCATTATGTGAAATAACCTGGCTAACTCTTCCATGGTTCAAGGACGTAGCAAAGAAGCCTAATCCTGAGAAGGCTTGATTAGAGCCTGAGATTAGAACTGGCTAGGGAGAGAAAATAACTAAGTGGAATGTAGCATTTTGGGATGGATCCTTGTATAGGATTTTTGTTTGCTTCCATTGCGAATATTCAAGTTATTTTCATCATGGACATATAATACTTCTGTGTCAACGAAAGCTCAAGAGCCTAGCAGGGAGGCTATCTTATGGAACTTTAGCAAATTGCCTAATTTCAGGGATGATTTCTACACCCAAGGAGCTCTTTGAAATTTCAGTGAATTGTTCTGCCGATAAATAGTGTTTTTACAAGAAGAGGGTAAATTGATATCTACATGGCATTTGTAAATGCTCTACACACAAATCGATAGTGAGGGAGCAAACATTAGTTGTGGGGGCAGGCTTAGATGCTTTTCTGGTTTGTAGACCATGCCTTTTGTTGAACCACACTGGTTCCCGTAGGTTAATATTGACAGATTGATTCTTCATACAGATAACCCTTGGAGCTTGGTTTCTGATGTTTGGAGCTCTTGCTATGGTTTTTATTGTGTATTGGTGGAGGGTGAGGACAGTCACTGTCCTCAGATCAGTAAAATTTTGTGTTGTGTTTCCACTATGTTCATTGTGCACCAGGCTTCGATTTCTGCTCTTTTCCTTTCCTTTTTTCCCCAATTTTTAAAAATAGTTTTTTCAGTTAGACTCTTGCTGGCTATATAAAACACAGGGCACTTTTTGTGTGCTGGAAAGGATTCAAATTTCAGAGCAGTCATTCCTGGCCTTGACATCTTGACAGCTGTCTCTCCACCACATCCTCCTCCTCCATAGAGGAAGAAGTCTTTCCAAAGGACTTCATAAGGCTGGAAGGTGGTTGGCACAATGTCTGACATGGACATGACCATGGGAACACTGACATAGATATGATCACATATGTGAATAATGACATAGAAATGACCATGGGAACACTGACATAGAGATGACCACAGAAACACTGACAGAGATGACCACAGGAACACTGACAGAGAGATGACCACGGGAACACTGACATAGAGCTGACCATGTGAACACTGACATAGAGATGACCATGTGAACACTGACATAGAGATGACCACGGGAACACTGACAGAGATGACCACAGGAACACTGACATAGAGATGACCACGGGAACACTGACAGAGATGACCACAGGAACACTGACATAGAGCTGACCATGTGAACACTGACAGAGAGCTGACCATGTGAACACTGACAGAGAGCTGACCACGGGAACACTGACATAGAGATGACCACAGGAACACTGACAGAGAGCTGACCACGGGAACACTGACATAGAGATGACCACGGGAACACTGACAGAGAGCTGACCACGGGAACACTGACAGAGAGATGACTACGGGAACACTGACAGAGAGATGACTACGGGAACACTGACAGAGAGATGACCACGGGAACACTGACAGAGAGATGACCACGGGAACACTGACATAGAGATGACCACGGGAACACTGACAGAGAGATGACCACGGGAACACTGACAGAGAGATGACCACGGGAACACTGACATAGAGATGACCACGGGAACACTGACATAGAGATGACCACGGGAACACTGACAGAGAGATGACCACGGGAACACTGACAGAGAGATGACCACGGGAACACTGACAGAGAGATGACCACGGGAACACTGACAGAGAGATGACCACGGGAACACTGACATAGAGATGACCACGGGAACACTGACAGAGAGATGACCACGGGAACACTGACAGAGAGATGGCTATAGGAACATCAGAAGGGGTGAACAGACATTACTTCATTTGCTGCAGTAATTTTCAGCAGATACCTAACTATCAAGTTCCCAGGTAGACCAAGTACTGTTCTACTGGCCATTATTCAGCTTTGGTGAATACTTTTTTAGGAGGAATTGTTATTCCCATTTTAATGTAGAGCACTGAGAATACTGTTGGGGATCAACCTCGACAAAAATACCTCTTCCTGTTGACAGTAACCTTGAGAGAGCAGAACTCCTGTTCAACTGCTAGGTGGGACCTTTGTTTGAGGTAGAAGCACAATAACCTTGAAGGAAGTAGAGGTAAGTTCCAACTCCCTGACTTTTGGTCAACATGGAGATAGTCTCACATTTTCGAGCCTCCACAGAATACACTATGAATATGGTGACACCTGTCTGGTAAACCAAGTGAGATCATTGGACCGATGTGTTAGTGCATGCAGCAAATAGAATCACTGGCTACTTAATATCGACCGAATGTATTTGGTGGTATGACTTGAAATGGCTCTGATAATTATTATTTCTTTTATCACATATTAAACATTCATATGCATGGTATCTTATAGAAGGAGTTCAATATTATTCTAGTTAAGTATTTCTGTGTATTTTGGATTTTAATAATTGGAGATGGTGGTCTTATTTAGTCAAGTACATACGCTTATGTTTTTTATGTATATATATATATCTTCCAATTTGCAGTATTTTTATTATTCTGAAGCAGGATAATCACATTTAAAAACTTTTTGTATCAAGGCCAAAATAAAACACAGTTCTCCCTCAAATATTGAAATTGTCTTTCCTTAATTTCTTCTCCTCTGGTTTGTGTTTTGTTTTTCTAGAAAATATTCCGGAGAAAGATCTTCAAGGAAGACTTTATATCAACCGCATTTTTCACATGAGTGCTGAGAGAATGTTTGAACTGCTCTTCACTAGCTCACACTTTATGCAGAGATTCACTACTTCTAGAAATATAATAGGTCAGTCTTCTGTTCTTACCTAACAATGAGTTTGGGAGGATTATCCTTAGAGGTTTGGGACTGATTTTGTGGGGAGGCATTAGATACACTTTGATTTTAAGGTGTTGATTTTACTTTTTTTAATAATTTATTTATCTTTATTTTATATGCATTGGTATTTTGCCTACATGTATATCTGTGTGAGGGTGTTGGTACCTAGGAATTGAAGTTACAGACAGTTGTAAGCTGCCATGTGGGTGCTGGGAATTGAACCCAGGTCTTCTGATAGAGCAGTCAGTGCTCTTAACTGTTTTTTGTTGTTGTTGTTGTTGTTTTTATTTTTCAAGACAGAGTTTCTCTGTAGCTTTGGAGCCTGTCCTGGAACTAGCTCTTGTAGACTGGACTCAAACTCACAGAGATCCGCCTGCCTCTGCCTCCCAAGTGCTGGGATTAAAGGCGTGTGCCACGACCATCTGGCACTCTTAACTATTCTTAACTGCCATCTCTTCAACCCCTAAAGTGTGCCGATCTCTGTGAGTTCGAGGCCAGCCTGGTCTACAAGAGCTAGTTCCAGGACAGGAACCAAAAAGCTACAGAGAAACCCTGTCTCGAAAAATCCAAAAGCAAACAAACAAACAATGATTTAAATGTTTAGTTAAATTCACATGTGACCAATATAATTGTTTAATTAGGTGCTACTTAAGGTTAGATTTATACCCTTTAGGGGGCTGGAGAGATGGCTCAGTGGTTAAGAGCATTGCCTGATCTTCCAAAGGTCCTGAGTTCAATTCCCAGCAACCACATGGTGGCTCACAACCATCTGTAAAGAGGTCTGGCGCCCTCTTCTGGCCTTCAGGCATACACACAGACAGAATATTGTATACATAATAAATAAATAAATATTAAAAAAAAGATTTATACCCTTTAAAAATTGCAGTTATTCATCAATGTACCTATTCAGTGGAGTCAGACCCTATTGGAAAGGGTTCCGTTCTGTGACAACTGGATTCATGTGGAGTATACACTGAAGCAATCACTTGGTCAAACGGCCTGTAGTGTCTGTTACAGCTCTTATTTCCTGCACTCTGTCCTTCCATCTGAAGTACACCTTCACCAGAATTGGGTGTGTAATTGGGTGTGTGTACTCTGACAATTACTGGGATTATGGCAACATCATTTATGATCTCAAACATCCATCATTAATAGAGTGACAAAATTATATTAAATTTCCATTAAAGAATTCCATATACTAATGCAAACAACAGTGAACTCTGTCTTGAAACACCTTTTTGGGGTGACTTCTGCCACAGTCCTAGCCACAAGTGGGTTTGTATGTTCCAGGGTAGGGGTGTGAGGATTAGAAATGTTAGGTAGGGAGGAATAGAGATCAGAAAGAAACACAGAGACACAGGATAGTACCGGGAGGCCAACCCAGTGGATCCTGAATGCTGAAACTTGCCTGCATTTATTTACCATACTCTTTTATACCCCAACACAGAAGGGGGTGGGGAGAAGGTAAAAGACTGCTTTAACATGATACAAAGGACAACCAAAGTAGTTACTTACTTCCATACTTGAGACATCAGACCATTAATTCCTGAGCAAAACATTAGATGTTTAGGATAGTGAACACACCCTAGATCAAGTATCCTGCAGGCAGCCACTCCCTAAGTCAAACCTCCATTCCAAAAGAAGGAGCAGAAGCACGCTTGAATTCTCTGACCTTTGGTCAGGGTGGAGCAGATCTACCTCTATGGGCCATCTTAATGTCCAGAACACCAAGTGACCACACCCTAGGTCAGTATATCTTGTTTTGTAGCCACACTTGCTATCAATAACTTTGAAAGAGCTATAATAAGCTCGAACTTTTTGACCTTCAGACAAGGTGGAATAGGCTTACATTTTTGAGTTCCCACAGAACTCCCACCTACAACTGTGAGTGGGCCTCACAGACACAGTGTTAAACAAAAGAAACTAGATGCAAAGCCTGCATGATGTGTAATTGCTTGACCGAGACATGGAAGTCAGTGTGCTCATGGTTCCTGTGATGAGGGGTAGATGGGTAAAGCCTGGGAGGCTGCTTTCAGATGCAGATAAGAAGTTTCACATCTTAGTTGGAGTACTAGTGTCTCTGTGTGCTTCCTATGTGAAAATGATGGAGCTGTGCCCTTTGATCACAGTACCTATGATATGATGTTTTATAGTTTATGACATAATGATATAATAGTTTTATAGAGCTGATAACACTCTCAGGAGAATTTCATTGCTCGTGTGCTAAAAGTTCTTCTTCATTAAATAAGTCAAACAAGTTTTGTTTTTTGGTTTTTTTTTCGAGACAGGGTTTCTCTGTGGTTTTGGAGCCTGTCCTGGAGCTAGCTCTTGTAGACCAGGCTGGTCTTGAACTCACAGAGATCCGCCTGCCTCTGCCTCCCAAGTGTTGGGATTAAAGGCATGCGCCACCACCGCTCGGCCTAAATAGGTCAAACAAGTTTATAGTAAGTTTAAAAAATGAATTTATATCAATTGTTCCAAATATTTTTTAATGCTACAAGTCAACCATATAAAATTAGAACACCATAGCAGTAGACTTTTGTACAAGGTAAGCCATTTGACATGGTCAGTGAATCAATTCTATAACCTAAGGATTTTTGTTAACCATTAGGTTATTTGAATCATCCACAAAAGCACAATTCATAGGTAAGATCAATGATAGATAATCCAGGACCAAAAATGAATGCTCTTCTCCACAGTAGAGTAGCAAAGGGATTCTGTTGATATGGAACTTTGTGATTATATCCTGTGTTTCATGACTTTGAGAATGTATTTTCTATTTTCCATTAAAAACATGGAATGTCTCGGAGGTGTAAGTCATCCTCTGCCCAGTGGCTCATATTTAACTTAACTGTATCTCTTTTGAATCCATTTTGTACTTTACTATTCACTTCTATCTGGAGGACTTGATACTTGTGAAGAGTCAGGAATGGTTCATCCCGTAGTTGCTAAGCAATGGCTGTTGATGGGATGCTGTCCTCTTTATGTCCAGGAAGCACCACTGGTCAGTAAAGTCGGTATGGAGCAGAGTTTGCTTCTTGAAGCACAACTGTATTTGTTGTCTAGTGCCTATCTGGCTTCATCATGGATGACTATGTCCACTCTCTGGTGTCATGAATAGCTTTGGGATCAAAGGCTTCCAGCTTTCTCAAAGTCTGGCAGTTATAGGCACACTACAGGGTAGTCCTGGAATGAGTCAAGAGGCTTTTCTCCAAAGGATAATTTGCTTGTCACTAAAATCATAGTTATTCTTAGAACCTGCTACCTAGTAATTAAAGTTGTTTCTTTTTCTTCTAGTTTTTCACAATGTGCATGCATACGTGTGCATGCTAGTGCATGTGTGTGTGTGTGTATGTGTGTGTGTGTGTGTGTGTATGAGAGAGAGAGAGAGAGAGAGAGAGAGAGAGAGAGAGAGAGAGAGAGAGAGACGGTTTTCTTTTTCTACCATGGGGGTTCAGAAAATCAAACTTGGGTTAGCAGGGTTGATGCCAAGTACCTTTACCTGTTATAATGGTTTGAATGAGAAATGTCCCCCACCGGCATTTGAATACCAGGTCTCCAGTTGGTGGCGCTGTTTGCAGAGGCTGTAGAATTTTAGGTGGTGAAGTCTTCTTGCTGGAGGAAGTATGTTATTGGGGGCTTTGGGTCATGGTATTTTATCATGGCGAAAAATAAAATATCTCCTGAGTCATTTCACCAGCCCCATAGATCTATTTTAATAAGAAACTTTAGCCGGGCGAAGATGGCGCACGCCTTTAATCCCAGCACTCCGGAGGCAGAGGCAGGCGGATCTCTGTGAGTTCGAGACCAGCCTGGTCTACAGAGCTAGTTCCAGGACAGGCTCCAAAACCACAGAGAAACCCTGTCTCGAAAAACCAAAAAAAAAAAAAAAAAAAGAAACTTTTAAATTGTCAGTCTCTTTAATTTCTATTTACAGTTGCATACCATCATTCTAATTAAAAAGTCAATTTAAAATATTTTTCATTTAGATAAATGTAAACCTTCAGAGAAGCTGCATTACTAGTATAATAGCATCCATATTTACCTTACCTGGGCTCAGATTTTAAAGTTGTGGAGAAACGCACATGATATGAAGCTTGCTGTTTCTCAGCACACAGTTCAGAGGCGTTCCGTACATTCATTGTGTGACCATCACCAATTCAGCTCCAGACTTTTGTTGTCATCCCAAATAGAAACTCTGAACCTATAAACAACAACTCTCCGTTTGTCCCTCCCTAGTTCCTAAGGAACCCCCGTTCCATCTTTTACATTTGTGAATTTAACTACTCAGGCTTCTTCATATAAATGAAGGTCTCTAACATTTGCCTTTATTATTATTATTATTTATTTTTATTCTTTTTTAATTAAAATTTCCACCTGCTCCCTGTTTCCCATTTCCCTCCCCCTCCTCCCACATATTGCCCCTCCCCCCACTCCCCTCCCCTTATCCCCACTCCTCTTCTCCTCCCCCCACTCCATTCCCCCTCCCTCTCGATACTGAAGAGCAGTCCAAATTCCAGCTGGACTGGGACTGAATAAGCATGGGTTGAAACTGGACTCTCTGAACATGGTAGACAATGAAGGCTGATGAGAAGCCAAGGACAATGGCACTAGGTTTCGATCCTAATACATGAACTGGCTTTGTGGGAGCTTAGCCTGTTTTGGATGCTCACCTTCCTGGACCTAGATAGAAGTGGGAGGACCTTGGACTTCCCGCAGGGCAGGGAATTTGGACTGCTCTTCAGTAACATTTGCCTTTTACTGAGAAGTTTTACACATAACATTATGTCTTCAAATCCATCCATCCATGAGGGACATGTAGGAGAATCCCACCTTCTTTAAAGGCAGAATTATATTCCATGTATTCATATATAATACCATATTCTGTGTGTCCACTCATCCATTAGTGACATTTGTATTTATAACTGTTAGCTACTCTGAAAGAAACACTGCTCTGGCCAGTAATATGCAGATACCTACTTAAGTCCTCACTTTGAACTCTGCTCTCTGTATATTAGTTGTCTAGAGGCAGTTTGTTACATCCAAGGCTAACTTTATTTTTTTTTTTTGAGGCTCAGCCATTCTGTATTCTATAACTGTATCATTTTACAGTCCTACTAGCAGTGCATAGAGACTGCTACGCCACAGAGTCATCGACACTCCTTACTTCTAGTATTACACAATAGCCACCCTGATGGGTGTGAAGTTTCACCAATTTAAATTGTTTTTGTTTATCAAAAACAAATGATTCTTAAAGTATTCAGCAATTTCTGTCTTTTTCATTTTTACATTAGCTCCATAAAAATGACACAATATATCCTCTTGTCTTTTGCTCTTTTCTTATAATTTCATTCCTTTTTTTCAAGATTTATTTATTTATTATGTATACAGTGTTCTGTCTGCATGTTTGACTGCACACCAGAAGGGGGCAACAGATCTCATCTTAGGTGGTTGTGAGCCACCATGTGGTTGCTGGGAATTGAGCTCAGGACCCCTGGAAGAGCTGCAGCGCTCTTAACCTCTGAGCCATCTCTCCAGCCCAAAATTTCTTTTTTATTTTTTTTTATTTTATTTTATTTTATTTTATTTTTTTTGGTTTTGGTTTTTCGAGACAGGGTTTCTCTGTGGCTTTGGAGCCTGTCCTGGAACTAGCTCTGTAGACCAGGCTGGTCTCGAACTCAAAGAGATCCGCCTGCCTCTGCCTCACGAGTGCTGGGATTAAAGGCGTGCACCATCATCGCCCGGCTCAAAATTTCATTCTTGATGTTTTATCTGATAAAGAACTTTACTTCAGTATTGATGACTGTCTCTTCCAATATGATGTGTATCAGAGGATATTCTGGCAAATAATGATTCGGTAGGCGTTGTTGGTAACATGCTAAAGATCCAAGTGTAACAAGCATGGGAAAATAGATCCTGATGGTTGCTTTATTTCAATAGTATGGACTTTCAATAACAGGATTCAATGATCACTGCAGATCCTATTTCTGATTAGCAGTAGATTATTTGTGTTTTCTTGGAGTAGGCTTTTATATAACCAGATAATCTGAAAAAGTTCTTTGAAATTAAGTGTACATTTTTTAAGAAGAAATGGCTTCTTTTTTATTATTGTTTTTATTTAGCTATACATTTTTCTCTGCTCCCCTCCCTGCCTCCCCCCACCCCTTTCAATCCTCTCCCTTGGTCCCTATGCTCCCAATTTGCTCAGGAGATCTTGTCTTTTTCTACTTCCCATGTAGATTAGATCCATGTATTTCTCTCTTAGGGTCCTCATTGTTGTCTAGGTTCTCTGGGATTGTGAATTGTAGGCTAGTTTTCTTTGCTTTAGTGTACATATGTTTTTGAATGAATGCCTAAATGTTGACAGAGGTTTCTGTCCTACCCAGTCCCAAGCCATTCAGTCCCAAAGAAACACACAGAGGTCTACATTAATTAAAACTAGTTGGCCTATTAGTTCAGGCTTTTTATTAACTAATTCTTACATCTTAAATTAGCCCATAATTCTTGTCTGTGTTAGCCATGTGGCTTGGTACCTTTTATTAGTGAGGCCTTCTCATCTTGCTTCCTCTGTGTCTGCGTGACAACTGCAGACTGACACTTTCCTCTTCCCAGAATTCTCCTGTCCTGGTTGCTCCATCTATACTTCCTGCCTGGCTACTGGCCAATCAGCGTTTTATTAAAATAACACACTGACAAATCTTTACAAAGTACAAGACCATTGTCCCACAGCACCTAAACCTGTTATATTTATAGCATGTCCTTAATGGTCAACTCTTAGGTGTGTGATGCTTCCTTTTCTAATGTGGTTGTAAAACTTGGACAGATTCTGCTTGTAAACATTTATATAATTCTCCAACTGCACCCTGGGTTCAACTTAAAGTCTCTCTGTTTGCTCTGATTAGATGTGGTATCTACACCCTGGACAGTTGAGTCTGGAGGCGATCAGCTGAGAACCATGACCTACACTATAGTCCTCAGTAATCCACTTACGGGGAAATACACTGCTGCCACAGAAAAGCAGGTGAGTGACTCTCTCAGGGTTCTGGAGGGGTCATGCCTGCAGCAGGAGAGATGTTGCCTGTCACAGGCAACAGTTTATGAGACAATTTTACCCAACACCTGGCAGGGATGATGAACTGTCACAGGTTAGAAAGGGCTTCAAAGCCTAGAAAGCACACCCTTCCACCCCTGGTCAAATAGACCACCTGCCTAGAACTTGCTGTGTAGGCCAGGCTTGCCATGAACTTACAGAGATTCACCTGCTTCTGCCTCCCAAGGGCTGGGATTAAAGGCATGTGCCACCACCGCTTGACCATAATAGAAGATTTTAAAACAAACACTTCTAAAATCTAATTTATAGGATCATGTCAGGGAGGAAGCCAAAGAGCTAGGTAGCTGCAGTGACACACGGGAAAACATAGGAGTTTTAGAAACTAAGTACAAGCCTGGAGTCTTCGTCAGGACGAATGCGGTACTGGCCAGAGCAGAGCATGTTTGGCCAATCTGAGCAGCAGCTTGTGATATGAAGTGCATGAACTCCTGAAGGCGGGGTGCTGCTGCAGTTTTCTCCATCGGGGCAAAGAGAATGTGACTTCCTGTCTTACATATCATTTTTAAAAGATTGTCACAGATACGAAGAGATCAGTCTTTCGGCATAGGAGAATCTTCCATAAGTAGCAGTCAGTCCTTCCTCCTTCAAGGACAGGTGGAAGGCTGTTAAAATGAGAAATGTTCGCCTGACAGCTCCCTACGTCCTGTTCAGGGAAAGTGATGTTTGGTCTAGTTGCATCATTTATTCCCCGCCCCCCCCCCCCCCCCCCCGTTGACATTTGGTTCTGTTAAACTTCAGTGAATGTGGGAGTTGTGGCCCTTGGCATTATTCAATTGATTTTGAATTGTCAATTTTTAACTTAAAATTCATTATAGCCAATAAACTCAGAAAGACTCTGCAACTTATTTCTCATTCAGTCCCGGCTTGTCATTAAGATTTTTGATGTCTTTCGTACTTGTGAGAAGGAACTTCAGTATATTTGTTCTAAATAGCTGAGAACATAAAAATATTGAAAATAGGCATTTGCATCTTATTTCGGCAGACACTGTATAAGGAAAGCCGGGAAGCACAATTTTATTTAGTAGATTCAGAAGTCCTGACACATGACGTTCCCTACCACGACTACTTCTATACGCTGAATAGGTACTGTATCGTCCGATCTGCAAAGCAGAGATGCAGGCTGAGGTGAGCAATCGCAAGTGTATGTTTTAAAGTAGTCCACAGTATGCTACATAATATTAGCCTTGAATTCTTAGTCAAGCACAACAAAACTTTACTTCTTGCCCAATTTACATGTCCAGCAGTGATCAGAAGGGTATAAGTCCTCACTAAGACTGAAACTGATAAAGGCTTTGAGATTCTGGGGCTGCACAGGCTAGAACAAGAGTTCTTCAGTTGCCACAGGAAGAAAAAGCCATAGAACTGGCCACAACAAGTCACATGACCAAGTCTAAGGGTCACAGGGGCCAGGAGTTCCACAGGAAGGTGTGGTGAGCAGTAAGGGACTCAGCTGCAGTGGGCAGTAAGGAATGCTGCTGCCTTGAAGAGCGGTGGCCATCATAGGCTTTGATCGGAGTTAAGGAATAGAATTACTTCCAGCTAGTGTGTGATCAAGAGATTTGATGCCCCCCTCCCAGGCATTTAGAGATTTATTTAATTCTCTCCCTCTCTCCCTCTCCTTCCTTCCTTCCTTTTTATGTTTCAAGGCAGGGTTTCTCTGTGTAGCCCTGGCTGTCCTGGAACTTGCTCTATCGACTTGGCTGGTCTCAAACTCATAGAGATCCACCTGCCTCTGCCTCTCAAGTGCTGGGATTAAAGGCATATACCATTACTGCCAACTTAATTTCTTAGCATTTATTGAAGCTTTCATGGCTATTTCTGTGAGGGTAGAATATTATAATTTGATGAGGTTAGTAGCAGCTCACAATGGTTTTAAAAGAAGAACAAATTTTTATTTTATAATGGTAATGTCATATCGTTCTTTCGGCTTTCCACAGAATGTAACCTTAGGTTTTGTCGCAGTGGGATAGCTGAAGTAGTCTATGGCCACACTGCCCTGAACTCACCTGGTCTCTTCTGCTGGCTAACGTCTGTCTCTTCTCACCCTATTAGAGTTTCCACAGACGTGAGATACAGGAAGCAACCATGGGGCATTATCAAGTCTTTAATTGAGAAGAATTCCTGGAGTTCGCTGGAGAGCTACTTCAAACAGCTCGGTCTGTAAAGTTTTGCTGCATCTGTTTGTGTCCAGGTCGTATTTACTAGCAAATGTGTTGTCCTTCATTAGGACATGAAGGGTCCAGGTGACAAGGCTGGAATGATGCTCACGGAAGTGGCTTCCACTCCTCACTTGCTCTGTCAATTGTGGGGTTTTAAAATCTCAGTTATTGTTGCTAATGATGCTTATTTAATGTTTATTTTATGCCCGCCACAGAATTAAAATGTATATCATAGTGTGAACATTCCATACTCACAACAGCCCTGGGAAGTGTAGCTATGATTGGTGTTTCCCATTTGACTACAGAGGAAATCAAAGTAGGGTTAAGTGACTTGTCCAAGATCACACACTGCTTGCCTTTGCAAGGAGACAGGAGGCTGACCACAGTTTGGGATTACAAAATTGGTTATGGAGTCACTCACCCTCTCTCACATCTGCAGAACCCCGGGCCCACACCTGCCTTCTTGGCCGTAGCTTTCCTGGGCTTATGTAGGCCCACTTGGCAATGGCACTCTGTTTATATGGATTTGTGGAGGGGGTACTGGTAGATGACCGTGAGAAGCAATGCGGCTGTTGTGCTGGGATATTCTTAATAAATCCATGAGGGAACACCGCACATATGTGAACATAATTAATTTTACTGAAGGAAAAGCTGAGGCCAATCAGCTTGAGCGACTTAGGCTGCATGGTTTATTTTGTTGGTCATTTGTCCTCCAGCTCTTTTCCCTTTGACTGTTTCATTATTAAACTTCTCATCAGCAACAGAGAAAATGAAGCTTAAACATGAGCTTGGCTATTGGATAATGAGATTTGGATGAAAAACTGAGAAAGGAAAGGGTTGAAATAAATGACAAAAAAAAAAAGGGATTTTTAGGTTGTTTGAAGATCCCCCTTGCCAGAATGTTCCTTTGCAAACCTTACAACATCTACATGTTTCTCTTCACTTTAGGGTTAGGAAAAACTGGGCTCTATTTTGGAATGCTTTCTAATGACCTCATGGAAGTATGTGGAGCTGTTGTTTCCATAACTGAAGCCATTATGTTAATATTTAATATAGCACGTAGCGAGTTTCCACTGATGATCCCATCATTTATTGATAAACATTCTTCCTAGAATAATGAAGCCTCATTATAGGGTCATTGTAGTCTCCAAAGCTTTTAATTAAGAATAAAGTTTGAATCTAGTCTGTAAAACCTAACACATGATTAGAAAAGATTATCAAGGCTCAAACAAGCAAACCTGTGTATGCACACATGCGTGGACACACACACACGCGCGCGCGTGTGCGCGCACACATACACACACACACAGCCTAGGCCTTACAGCTGAGAAGGCTTCCTTCTTTTCCTATTGTTTTAAATTTTTCACCTTAGAATCAGATTTATTAATGGAAGAGTCTGTGTTAAATCAATCCATCGAAGACCCTGGAAAACTCAGTAGCCTACGACGGAGAAGGCGGACCTTGAATCGAACGGCTGAAACAGTTCCTAAGCTGCCCTCTCAGCGTTCTTCTATAGATGTGGGCTTCGAGGCCAAAGGGGACGTTACAGGTATTTGTTTCTGTTAAACAGACAAAAGATTTTAGCCTCAGGATGCACGAGGTGTCTCTTGTTCATGAAGAATGTCATTTAAGGAAGTCTACCTTCCTCTCCTTTTGGATAATATTTAATATACTCTGAGTTTCTTAATGACGGCTACATAGAAGCCTAAAGGAAGAGTTGGGACATGGCAGGCATGTGGCTAGTAGAGTATTTTGTTTGGTCCACAGAGCATTTAAAAGTTTCAGGCTGACTGTACTGGCACATGCCTTTAGTTCCAGCACTCAGACGGAGGCAGGCAGATCTCCGTGAGTTTGAGGCCAGCTGGTCTACCTCGTGAGTTCCAGGGCAGCCAGAATTACATACTGAAATGCTGCCTCAAAAAGGAAGAAAAAAAAAAGGATATTTAAATAAAATCTCAAGTCTGATGGCACTGTACCAAATCCCTTCATAACAGCAGTTGGTTGGGGCTGCTTAGAAATGTCCCTTCAGCTGTCTGTGCTGTCCAGCTGGCTACTGTCACCAATGAGTCACTAAATCCAAGCTCTGGGCAGTTTACTTGTTTATTTCCTGCTTAACGTGTACAGATACCTGATGTTTAGCTCTGAGTGTACTGTCGGGGCTAGCCTAGGCAAACTGCAGAGGTGGAACGTGACTTTCGTTTCCACAGACTCTTTCCTATACTGTTATCCCTTCCACAGCTCTAAGGCTGTCAGCCCCTTTGATCCCCTCACATTACCATGTCCCCATTAGACTTTTAACTTTGTGTAACTATGTCTAACCACTGATTAAGATCAATAGCTTTTTAATTTTGAAACATAATTTTTTGGGTCACAGTGATTGGTTACTTTTTTTTAAAGGAGAATAATGTTATATATTAGATAAGCTCAATGTTCTTAGCATTACATCATGTGCTATGTATTATTTAATTTCATAGTAAATTAATTTGTAACATGTCTCAGATTTGAAGATCTGCCGTGGCTTATCTCCTTTTAGGTTTGTTTCACATTTTACCCAGGGTATCACGAGTCTAAAAAATAAAAAGTGCAGAGACTTCACCCTAAATCATTTTGTCTTTACAAATGACATATTTTTTCAGGTTGATTTTGGATGATTATTAACTTTCAGCAGCGTTCACAGTTCTCACTCTCACTTTCACCTACAGGAAAGAGAAAGACCGTGGACAGCTGTGACACCGCTCTGATTGTAGTGATGAGCGTTTTGTGAGTATTCATTGTACTTACTTGGTTTTTAAAATTTTTTATTATATATACAGTGTTCTGTCTGCATGCATGTCTGCAGGCCAGAAGAGGGCACCAGATCTCATTACAGATGGTTGTGAGCCACCATGTGGTTGCTGGGAATTGACCTCTGGAAGAGCAGCCAGTGCTCTTACCTCTGAGCCATCTCTCCAGCCCATTACTTGGTTTATATCTCTGTTTGTTTTTAAATAGTTTGCAAAAGAATTGGAAGGCATTTGTTTCTCTCTCTCTCTCTCTCTCTCTCTCTCTCTCTGGATTTATTCTTATATCATGTCTCTGTGTGCAGTGCCTTTGGAGGGCAGAAGAGGGCATGGATCCCTTGGAACTGGAGCTACAGACGGTTGTGAGCTGTTCTGTGGGTGCTGGGAACCAAACCCTGGTGCTCGATAGAGCAGTCAGTGTCCTTAACCACTGTGCCATCTCAACAGCTCCTGCGTTTGTGTTTTACTGGGTAGAAATGGTCACTATTGACTGTTGCTGACTCATAGAAACAGTCTGACAGGTTTCGGTGTGATAGCTTTTGATATATGATTTTTCAGAATTATAAAATTTAAGGGAATATAAAATATACACTAAGCATTTTTTAAAAAACAATTTGACTCATTTCTATGGATTCTGTGGGTTTTTATGGGAAGTTCCATAAATTTAAAGAAAATACATGTTGGTCATATTCCCATAAAATCCTTCTACTTTGCTTAACTATGTCAGTGGTTCCCATGTTTATGTGAATAGGGATTAGTTAGGAGTGGGATAAAATGCAGATTTTCAGCCCTGAGTTCAAAGGCCGATTCAGTAGACTTTGAATAGTGATCAGGAGTTTTTAAAACATTTAACAATTTTTTAAAATTTATGTTTATGTGTATGGGTGTTTGCCTGTTTGTCCTTCTGTGCATCACGTGCATGCCTGGTAACTAAGGAGGCCAGAAGAGGGTGCTGGATCCCCTGGGCCTGGAGTTACAGAGAATTGTGAGCAGCCATGTTGGTGATGGACACAAAAACCCTGGACGGGCAGCTGGTGATGAATTGTAAAGCACACACCCTAGATATGAATGATCTAAGCATCACAGCATGAAAAATATTAGGCAATTAGTCTGAACTTTGGGGTACACTATAGGAACCTACCCATGAAGTCACACCTAAGAACTCTAAGTGTACATGGCTGCATGGGGACCTTGGGGGAGTCCCTTGATGGTATAAATGGTTCTGACTCAGTGACAGATTGGGTGATAACTTTTGGAATGAGGCTCTTAGCTGTTTTCCTTACTACAGATCTCAGAACAAGCAGGAGATACTCTGTTATCCTCATTAGTGTGTTTTTTGTTAGTATGAAGTCTAGGCTACCCTTGAGCTATCTCATGATCCTCCTGCCTCAGCCTCCTTTATGCTGGGATAGCCTGCATACACCACTGCTCTCAGATTTCCCTTTGAGTTTTAGGAAAGGTTTTCAGATTCTAATTAAATCAGTTTATTTTTGAATGACAAATATCATTATATTACTTTGTAGAAAAATGCATTTATATTCAAATCTGGAAATATGTATGTATGTGTGTGTCCACATACATCACTTCAGTGCCATGATAATTTCACAGATTTGATTCTCCTGTTACTTTTAGTTTTTCACACACCATATGTATATATATACTTTTTAATTTTCTGTGCTCCCTGGAATCAAACCCAGGGTTCTGTTCATGCTACATAAGTACTGTACCGCTGAGCTATACCCTCAGACCCAATATGTCCAATTTGAGGTACATAAATCTTTTAACAAAACAAAATAAGTAAAGACATATGATACTACTTGCCAGTTTATATACATGTGTAATGAGGTCTGTATTAATTTGAAAGTCTTCTGTTAAAAACAAAACATTACATTTGCATGTAAAATTTTATATTTATCATTATTAATATATATTAGGATTTATCTGGAACTTCCTTTATTCAAGATTAACAAGAAGAAAGTCTTGCTGAATAAATATATATACACATATATACTTGCTGAATATGCAAATATATATTCAGCACACACGTATACATGTATATATACATATATATGCACATTTTTGCTTCTACTGGGAATAAAAGATAACATTGTGATGTCCCTAAAATCAGCAGCATATTGATCTTCATTTCACTTCTAAAATGCAGTATTATGGGTGTGTAATTGCTTAAGCCAACATAACCCAAAAATAGACGCTGAAAGCTTACCTGGTAGATTCTAAACCCGTAGCCGCGCAGCCCTGGCTGGGTTCCAGCAGAGAAGAGAGGCGGGGAGGGGGGGGTCAGAGGCGACCTGTGAGCTGAGATTCTTGAAGGGCTGTTCTCATCACTCTAGTCATTTCCCAAATCTAGCTTTGATGTCCATGTAATACTTGAAGATAATTATTTTATATAACGAAATGGGGACAATTTATTTAAATAACTAGAAAATCGCCTAGATCATATAGAGTTGGGAGCTTTGGCATATATATTGTTTATTTTCTTCATTTGGGGAGGTGGAGGAGGAGGCCGGGGTCTGGCTTTGTAGCCCAGGTTGTCTGTGGTCTTGAATCACAGTAGATCCTCCTGCTCTACCACCTGGGTGCCCGGCCACCTCTGCAGCCTGCAGTGCAGCTCAGTGCGGGTTAACGAGCTGTCATTTGTTCTGCACAGTTTGCTGTTGCTAGTTCTGCTGAATGTGACGCTGTTTCTGAAGTTGTCAAAGATAGAACACGCTGCTCAGTCCTTCTACCGGTTTCACCTCCACGAAGAGAGATCTTTAAAGTAAGTTCCTCACCCCAGCCCTGCCTGTTGTCACCACCTGTTTCTTTGTCACTGGAAATTTAATTTTAGAAACTCTGGTCTGCTATATCTTATAGTCACACGTGTTTAGTTTTATTTTACTTTCTATTTTTTGCAGTAAAATAAAAGTTACTTTTATTTTTTGTGGTGGTGGCAGGGTTTGATGTGCTTTGTTTGCAATCCATGGGACACAATAATTTCTATAAATAAGGTCAGCAGATATTTTCGTGATTTTTTAGAATTTTTTTCTCTTCCAGTTTAGTCTCTGATAGGTTCTCAAGAACAGAAAATATTCAAAAGAACAAAGATCAGGCTCACCGTTTAAAAGGAGTGCTCCAAGATTCCATAGTGATGTTGGAACAGGTAGGCCAGTCTGTTCCTCAGGGGTGTGAATGGACAGGTCCTCAGCTGGGCTATCTTTAGATGGACCTTCTCTACAGTTGCTTAGTAACTCTCCCCTCCCGCCTCATCATTCTCACTTCTCTCTCTCATGCTTTCCTCTCGGTGGATGACCATGCCTTGTAAAGAGGAGGAACCTTTCCTCTTTCTCAATAACCCCGTCTATAAATCGTGCTGTGCTGGACCCCTGTGCTCTTCGTGGCTAGGTCTAGGAACATCTTGGCTCAGCATTATGCACTCCACACTTAGCATTGTGTCCAGCATGAAACAGACACCAGGTTTGTTGAATGAACACATGAGCAAATACAGTAAGGAATAAGATATGTTTCTTGGTCTTATGTTGCTTTCAAGTTTATCAGAGAAATCAATTATCCAATAGGTTTTCAAATCTGTTTTTAAAAGTAGCATAGACATCTGAGGTAGGATAGTGATCCCGGAGTTCAGAGACAGGGTCTTCGGGAAACTTCTATGGGGTCAGTGTATAGGGAAGCTGTAGGACTGTGGAGAGGATGCTAGATGGCTTAGCTGCAGGGCTCGAGGTGTTGAGGAGAGTGTGAAGAGATCACTGAGCTGTGAGAAACCTCTAAGAAACCAAGGCATTCCCTTTAGATAGACTTCTGGAAGGTACTGCCCTCTTGTTATGGAAAATTATTTTAAGGTGTGTTACTCTTGTTTATGATGCATTTGTTTGACTCTGTGAAGCTCGGATTCTTGGCCTGTCTAAAACACCTGATGGTTCAATAAAGAGCTGAATGGCCCATAGCGAGGCGGGAGAAAGGGTAGGCGGGGTTGGCAGGCAGAGAATAAATAGGAGACACCTGGGAAGAAAGAAGGCACAAGAGCACAAGGAGAAGGAGGAGGACATCAGGGGCCAGTCACCCATACAGGCAGCCATGCAGTAAGAGCAAAAATAAGACACACAGAAGAAAAGGAAAAAGCCCAGAGGCAAAACGGAGCGGGGGGGGGGGGGATAATTTAAGAAAAACTGGTAAGAATCAAGTCAAGCGAAGGCCAGGCACTCAAAACTAGGACTAAGCCTCTGTGTGGGATTTGGGAGCTGGGTGGTGGGACCCCCCAAAAGTCAGACCAAAAAGAGCCAAAAGAGTAAGAGCAAATACACCCAACGAGACCCTCCGGCACCTGTTCATGCAGCAGAATCGGGTACTGGATGGTGAAGTTCTATTTCTATCTGAGCATCAACATAAAGAAAAAACCTTTGGAGTGAAGTAGCCAGTAAAAAATGCAGTCTGATTTTTCGTCATGTTGTTTGCAGCTGAAGAGCTCACTCGTTATGCTTCAGAAGACCTTCGATTTACTAAACAAGAACAAGACTGGGGCGGCTGTGGAGAGCTAGCGCCGAGCTGCGGAAATCGAACACCTGGACCTAGAGACGACAGCTGGAAGGGAGCCGAGGATGGAGGCTGTCACTGTCACAAGAACATTTCTGATATTTTTATTTCTGGATTTCTACTAGGAAAGCCTTATTTAAATAACACTTACCAAGTGATTTCTCTCCAATAGCCTTAAGACTCTATCTTTTCACTTCATATAGATATTTTTAAGCTGTGAATTTCTCCAGTGAACCATGAAATATATTTTGGAATTGAAATTCTGTGACACAAAAGGGAAGGGAGACACCCTGGGCACGGCTGCATTTTTTCCTATGCTGAGGCTTGTAACTTGACCTTTTAAATTTTTCTGTTAGCACAGAGGCCCTGTGTGCCCAGTGGTCTGTGTTTTGTGTTCATCACTGAGTTTAAGAGCTCAAAAAGCTACACAAACATTTTTTTAGACACAAACATTCCAAGTTTGTATCTTTAAATGCTACAGTCTCTTCATTGATTGATTTGGCATGCAGGGTCAGTGGTCAAACCCTTTGAAACTCTGTATTGTCTGAAAGATTCATGGACCATGCTGTATCTTAATGAAGGAATACACACACACACACACACACACACACACACAGAGAGAGAGAGAGAGAGAGAGAGAGACAAAATCTTATATGTACCTCAGAGTGAGCTATTTTTAGTTTTAGAAGCCAGAAGATTATGATAAAATCTGGGCATTTCAGGAAAGAGCGAATGAATCCATGAACTATGCTTGGATTCAGCCTAGCAGGGCCGGATGATGGAAGTGACCCACCTGGTTGAAAATAATCCATCCTTTTTCAGTAGCTGCTATATAGTTTCATTTTCTACACATGTGTGTATGCTGTGTCGCTGGCAAGTTACACGCTGGGCTACAATAAAGATGTGGGGTCCTTGCACACTGGCTGAAGTTAAGAGGCACAAACTTGGGATTTCAGGAAAGCTGGTCAGGCAGTTGCCTCAGCACAGAGGTTTGTGAAAATCAGGACGTTGTGACCTGACATCAGCTCCGACCCCCAGGATTTAGGAAAAGTCTAGGACATAATTGTTTTGTTCTCTAGAGGGCTTTCTTCTTTCTTTCTTTTCTTTCTTTCTTTCTCTCTCTCTCTCTCTCTCTCTCTCTCTCTCTCTCTCTCTCTCTCTCTCCTCTTTCTTTCTTTCTTTCTTTCTTTCTTTCTTTCTTTCTTTCTTTCTTTCTTTCTTTCTTTCTTTCTTTCTTTCTTTTTAAGACAGGGCTTCTCAACAGCTCTGGCTATCCTAGAACTCACTATTGTAGACCAGGCTGGCCTCGAACTCACAGAGATCTGCCTGCTTCTGCCTCCCGAGTACTGGGATTAAAGGTGTGAGCCTCCACTGCTTGGCATATATTCTTATTATTTGAACAACCATTACCTTTAGTGCAATATGTCACCAAAGTCAAATGGCATTGCTGACAACAGTTTTTGAGATGCCTGTAAAAAAAGAAAATACTGACTGGAGGGAAGTGGGTTTCTCTGGATGAACCCCAACTAATCTACCTGGAGGGGGTGTAGAGTAGTAACTCCCGTCCGTTTTGTTCGCTTTTGTTAAGGACATATAAAGTTTCTCGCTGAGAACAGGAGTGACTGGATTAGAAATCTGAAATGGTTAAATTTAGAAAAATGTTAACCGTCGAAGTGAATTTTTTTTGTGGTTTCTCTCAAACTACTTTATAATATACCTCAAAAGATTACCAACGTTGCTTTGTAGATAAAAGACTAAATATGTATGCAGACTTAATAAAACCTGAATGTTATGTAGTCTGACTTCAATAAAACCCAAAATATCTAAGTTGTAATTTTTCTTCTGCTTCTGCTTAAAAACCAAACCTAGAAAGCCTGAGGTAGGCCCACAGTTCTCACTGATTTGTGCAGCCATAAAACCCAAAGAGGACTCTCTGGGCAATTTCATTGCAAATATGTACACTACTGAAGCAAAAGTACCAGAGAGGCCTGACTGGAATGCAGACCCAACCTCCAGGACTCAAGAGTCTGAATAAGTTGGATAAGCCGGGACTTGGGAGCAGCAGCTGGCCTAAAAGGGAAGGTGGGCGACAAGTGGGGTGGCACCCCGGAACACGGCGGCGCAGATCGAACCCCCAACGCCTGTTGCGGGCGCAGGAGGACGGCTGGTGGCCGGCCAACTCCCGCAGCGCACAAATGCCTGGGTCCCATCCCTTAGCCCGTTAGCACCCCGAGGGCCCGGCGCAGGTGCGGGGTGGCCCGGAGCGCGGCGGGGGAGGGGCCTCGTGGGCAGGCGGCGCACGTGCGGGCGGCGGGATCCCGGCGCCGGGGGCGGGGCACCCGGAAGCGCGCGCCGACCTGCGGAGCGGCGGCCGGGGGCGACTGGATCGCAAGGCAGGCGCGCGCACACCGGCAGCGCAGACAGGTGGGCGACTCCGCCCTGCACGCCCGAGCTGGCGGTGCTGGGTCCCAGACGCAGCCGCGCCCAGAGGAGCCGGTCCTTCTCCCGGTCCCCGCCTCCGTCGGAGGGCAGGTAACTTCTCAGCCAAGGTCATTCTCCAGGCCCGCCCACGCCCTCGGAGCGGTTGGCTAGGAGTGGGCTGGACGGAGACCTGGGGCTGCCGGAGACTCCTGGCAGCCCGGGGCGGGTGGATGGTTGAAGCGCCGGGGCGTCGCTGCCTGCACCTGCGAGGGTGAGTTTCCACGGCGCGCAGCCTCGGGGTGGGGACCGCCCGGCTCTACCCAGCCGGCACCCGCAGGTGAACTGGGCCGCCCTAGCCCTGCTGTCCCGGACCGCGTGGTCGCCTGTCGCCATGGGAACGGTTGGTACCCAGATGCTTCTGGGCTAGGAAGGGAGGTGAAGATACTCAGAGCCCCAGGAGTCAAGGAGCCCCCTTTCAGGCCACGCGGAACCGGGAAAACCTGATGGAAACAGGACCCCTCCCCCCTTTCTTTTCATTTTTTATTGCTCAGGCGTTGGCGTTAATCACAAGCGTGGATGTGTTTACAGGATGTGAGTTGAGTTGTTGCCACCTTTGCCTTCTGAGAGCTTCTGATGCCTCATGGTGACAGGTGCAAACACTGAAGGGCAATATGAAGCCAGTAAAAAAAAAGAAAACCGAAGAACCTGAGTTGGAGCCCCTGTGCTGCTGTGAGTATATTGATCGAAATGGGGAAAAGAACCACGTGGCTGCTTGTTTGTGTGATTGTCAAGACCTCGATGAAGGCTGTGACAGGTAAGCGTACAGTTTTCAGATGCTGACCCAACTGCTGCTGTTGAGACGTACCGTATATTCTTTCAGGTTTGCTTTCCAGAGTGCTAGAATTTGCTCTTGGTTCTATTCCAAAGGATCGAAAATAGAGAATTGGTTTTGATGTCGTGTGAGGATTTTGTAAAAATGAGGTAGGTAGCAGTCTACGGCTGTCCAGTTCAGTTCTCAAGGACTTGAACAGTTTTCTTCTTACAGGATGAGCATGGGGAGAACACGCAGAACAAGGGAGAGTAGGCAAATTAAATGTGTTAAATAAAGAGCACAAACCAGTCTAACTGCAAGTTTAAATGAACAATCCAGAAAGTTGTTACATTTCCAGTGATCTTAGTGGAGCCCATGAAGGGCATCTTCTCGCTAGGTCACATGGGTCTTGGAGGTTGAAAGATGGTTTTCTGCTCTTGGTTCACCCCTTGTTTCCAAGGAGAAAGGTGATGTATGCCCCACAGAGAGGACTGTTTTATGTAAGCAACAATACCATCTTGACTGTACTGTTCTCTTTGGCCTTTACTTTCACCAGAATCTCAGCGATGGAACTTGCTATCTAGAGGGAGACTTTTTAGTGTTAGTGAAAAACATTTTGTATCAAGCGACAGTGAACTGGTTTTCACCATTTTTTTCTAAATCTATATTTTTAAACGTCTACTTATGGAAAGCATGATATGCGAGGAAGAGGGGGTGTCGGGGACATGCTTTTCCCAGAAGCAGCCCCTTTTGGTTACGCAGTCACTGTAGGTTGTTAGTCTAGCCATGAAAACGTTCTCCCTGGGGACCACAGCACTCTCCTGTCAAGCTTCACTCTTAAGCCCATAACCTCTTTATAATTGTTCCTTGTCTTTTTCTATAGTCTTTTTAAGTAGGTAGCCTTAAATACAGCTTCTTTAGACTTAGTCTGAAATCCATACTGAGAAAATAGAGCACTTTGCAGTAATGACTGGAGAAACTGTGCTGTTTCCATAATGGCTGTCACTCAGGGCTGCGGCTTCTCCATTAACTTTGCCGACTCTTGGTCTCTCCTGGCCCTCGAGGCCTGGAGACAGGCTTCCTGCTTCCCCCTGACCCTGCTGCTCTGTGACGCCAGGTCATCATCTCCCACTCACTTTACGGTTTAGACCTCCTTGAAAGAACTGTCTAAAGTTATTTTTGCATAACCTACCTTAACGTTCTTGCCTGTCTTAGTCCACTTAGGCTGCTGCAACCAAATCCTCCAAGTGGGTACAGATGGTAGACGAGGAAGCCTGCAGTTCTGGAGGTGGAGAAGTCCAAGGTCAAAGGTGCTGGCAGATTTAGTATCTGGTGTGAACCCTCTTCCTCATAGATGGCATCATCTTGCTACATCCCCACATGGCAAAAGGGATGGATGACCCGCCTGCCTTGATCTTCTTTTGTGTGGATGTTAATCTCATTCCTGCTCCACCCTGTTGACTTCATCACTTCCTAAGAGCCCTGCCTCTTAATCAGATCGTATAATAAGATGTGGATTAGGTTTGAACTAAATGAACTTTAGTGGACCACAAATATTTATATCTTAGCAGTCTACCTCTGGTTCCACCAATGAGTATCTTCACAATCAAAATACGTTCCTTACATCCCAACAGCCTCAAATATTTAATTGTGCAAGTATCGGCATAGACACGTTAAGTCTTGACGGTGGTCAGAGTGGCTCTAACTCATACAGTGTCCTTTAGCTTCGGGCCTGTGCGTAACAGGCAAAGAGCACTTCCTGCTGCTGCAAAGGATCAAGGTTCAATTCCCACTATGCACATGACAGCTTACAGCTGCCTGTAATTCCAGTCCCAAGGGATCCAACACCCCCTCTGACCTCAGTGGTCACGAGGCACACACGATACACATATATACACGCAGGCAAAACACACGTACACATAGAAAACAGAGATAACAGTTGCATACTTTCAAAACACAATAGTGAGACATTCATTGAAAAGACATTTCCATGGCAAAAAATGAGAAATGGGAAATGGGAAAGAAAAAGGGGAGGACAGGTCCCATTCCCACAGGGCAAATGACAAGTCTTTTTCTGTTTGATTTTTGGAGACAGGGTTTTTCTGTGTAACAATGCAAGTCTTAACTATATAGCCTACCTTCCAGACACACAGAGCTGAAAGTTGGGCTCCTGAGGGTGCAGCTCACGACGCAGCTCTCATGGGTCAGCGTCTCGTTCCTGCACAGGGGTGGTGTGTTGCTAGGTCCACCATTCTGGGGTCTTGGTCAGTTATTAACCTGCAGCTTTACCAGGCATTGCCTAGTGAGGTTCTGTGCCGTGGTTCCAGGCCCATGAGTACACAAGACAACATCCTAGTGAGGACTCTGTGGGGTGACTCCACTCTGTGGCACTTCTTAGCCTTGGCCTTGATGCTCTCTGGAACATTCTTTGACACTTACATGCATATAACCATGTCCCCACAACTCCTGTATTCTGTGGGGCTGTAGAATTGGGAACATACGATGCCACCCAAGTTTACTATTGATGTCCTTGAGAGTAGTGGCCGCTGCAATCTCCACTGTACCTGGCTTTTCAGGAACCACACCTGGGGTTTCTGTAAGACACTACACCAGACTTGATGTGGTACTAGCAGTGAGCCCTGAGATTTCAGGGGTGTTCTGAGCCACTTCCTCTCAAACCATGGTGCCTTCAAGGCCCAAGCATTCTAGGCTTATGATTGGAATGCAACTGCAGTCTCAGAACTGCTTTAAGGGTCATGCTCCCATTGTCTCGATTCATAGCACAGGGCTGAGCTGTTGTCGTCTGATGACAGACTCTTTCACACAGGCTTTCCCCGTTGTTATTGTGTACTGCCATGTGGATGCTGGGAACCGAACCAGGGTCCTCTAGAAGAGCAGTCAGTGCTCTCAACCACTGAGCCATCTTTCCAGCCCCCACAGTTGTTATTGTATAAACAAGCTAAGAAGGCTGAGAACTTTCCAGATCTTGAGGTGCTGTTTCCCCTTTGGTTTTACATTATGTCTTTTGCTTTGGTTTTGTCTGTCTGTTGGTTTTCCGAGACATTTCCAAGATAGTGTTTCTCTGTGTAGCCGTGGCTGTCTTGGAACTTGCTCTGTAGACCAGGCTGGCCTCACACTCACAGAGATCGTCCTGCCTCTGCATGTGCCACCACTGCCTGGTTGTAAACATGTCTTTAAGGTCAGTGTATGTGTCTCATGTGTTGTATGTGTATGTACACGTGTGGGCTCCTTGTGGACAGTGGTTGGTGTTAGGTGTCTTTCTGAGTTGTTTTCTGCCATATTTTTTCAGACAGTGCCTCTCACTGAGCCTAGGCTTCCTCAGTTGGCCAGACTAGCTGACCAGCAATCTCCAGGAATCTCCTGTCTGTGGCTACCTGCCCTGCAGCACTAGGAATATAAGCTCACACAACCATGCCTCTCTGTTTTTATAATGTATGCGCCTGTATAGCCATTAGGTCCCATGGTTTTTATGCATAGGTCAGAGGACAACCTGCCAGAGTTGGTTTTCTCCTTCTACCCTGTGGACCCTTGTAGTATGGAGGTCGCTAGTGTTTTTCCCGGCTGCCCAGACTCCCGAAATAACCCCATAGAAACTGTATTAATTAAGTCACTGGCCTATTAGATCTAACTTCGTATTGGCTAGCTTTTACATCTTAATTTAACCCATTTCCATTATTTTATATTTTACCACGAGGCTCATGGCTTACCAGCAAGATTACAGCGTGTCTGTCTCTGGCAGTGGCTCCATGGCTTCTCTCAACTCCACCTTCCTTCTCCCAGCATTCCGTTTAGTTTGCTAACTCTAACTGCCTAGCTCTGTTCTACCCTATCACAGGCCCAAAACTAATGGTATTCACAGTATACAGAGGGGGATCCCACATCAGACCCTGAGAGTGAACTCAAGTCATCTGCTCTGGTGGCAAGCACCCTTATCCGCTGGGTCACCTTGCTAGCCCCTTGTCCAGATTTTCACATGGATTGCTGGGGATTCAAGCTCAGCCCTCTTGCTGTCATGCAAATACTTTGTCAACTGAAGTTACCCTTATTAGCCCCTAAAGTCACCATTATTATTATTATTAATTATTGCTTGTATATGTATTTATAGCTGAAAGGTGTGTCAGATGTCTTATGCTATAGATCCACCACCCAATTTTTATTTTTTTATTTTTATTTTTTTTTTTGGTTTTTCGAGACAGGGTTTCTCTGTGATTTTTGGAGCCTGTCCTGGAACTAGCTCTTGTAGACCAGGCTGGTCTCGAACTCACAGAGATCCGCCTGCCTCTGCCTCCCAAGTGCTGGGATTAAAGGCGTGCGCCACCACCGCCCGGCCCCACCACCCTAATTTTTGAAACAAGTTTTCTTCACTGAATCTGGAGCTCACTGACTGGGTAGAGTGTGTAGCCAGTAAGCTCTGGAGGTCCACCTCCTTAGTGCTGGGGTTACAAACACATACCATCACACCTGCCTTTTTACACGGGTACCGGGAATCTAAACCCATGTCCTCATGTTTGTATGGCAAGTGCTTTGCCCACAGAGCCACCTCCCAGCCTCTCATATGAACATAAGCATCCAAGAGAAACTGTGCAGAAACCCTGGATACTTTGATTAGAGGTTTCTATCAATATTCAGTCCCATTACCCTTCCACAAAACACTAGGACACGAAGCCATCTGCTTCATACATGGTGCGTTCGTGCCACGTCTTCATGTGGTGAAATTAATAGGCTCCTTTGGCCTCTTTTATAAAGGGTCTAATCCATTCATGAGGACTCCTGTCATGACCAAATCACCTCTTACAAGACCAACCCCCTGAAGGTCGCACTGTATTGTTGACTCTGACCTTAAGTTGCCGGGATCAGTAATCCTCCTGTCTCCGGCCTTCATGCACCTGTAAATAAAGGTGTGTGCCACCATGCCCACCAGCCTCATCACCTCATGCGTTGAAGATTAGGTTTTAAAACTGGAGCATTTAAACAGCAGCCTGCCTAGCTATGCAGAGTCAGCAGACACTGTTCTTTTTAGTCCCTGCTTATGTGGACGCCTGTCTGTCACAGCCTGGCTCCTCCGGGGCGCAGGGCAGGCTTTGAGCTGCATCTGTTTCTCTTGGCTTCAACACCGCCTTCCTTCTTTACCAGCTGACCAGGCTAAGTACAGACCACACCGTTCCGCTAAGCCCCTTTGGTGTCCGTCCCCTGGGCTTTTCTGAGTTCATTGGAAGAACATTGCCACTTACGTAATACTTTTTGAATTTTCACTGTCAACTTTTACAAAAAGATTCATTTGAGTGTCCACCCACCCACTCGGGTCTAGACATTTGTGTGGAATATGTGCATATACCTGTGTATTTAAGGAAGAATGCTGGTTGTTACAGTTATAAACATTATCTTCCTATTCTAAAAAAAAAAAAAAAAGATACTTGAATCTGAAAAGCTTGGGCTTAGCAGCGAGGGAATGAAACGTTGGCTTTTGGTGTCCTATCATTTATGCTGCTGTTTGACATCTGGGGCTCTGTAGTTTTTAATTCGCCAAATCCCTGTGAAGCACATTGTTCTGCTCTCTCTGAATAGATGGCTTACCTGTAAATCAATGCGGCCAGAGACTTGCGAAAGAATCACAGATACGATTTCTGATCGCCTCCGAATTCCTTGGCTTAGAGGAGCCAGAAAAGTTAATATTAGCATCGTCCCTCCACTCGTGCTTTTGCCAGTTTTCCTTCACGTGGCTTCCTGGCATTTCCTGCTGGGGGTGGTGGTTCTGACCTCCCTTCCCGTGCTGGCGCTCTGGTACTACTACCTCACTCACAGAAGGAAAGAGCAGACACTGTTTTTCCTCAGCCTTGGACTATTCTCACTGGGTTACATGTACTATGTGTTCCTGCGGGAAGTGGTCCCCAAAGGGCGGGTAGGGCCCACCCAGCTGGCTCTCCTTACCTTCGGGTTATTCCTGATACTCTTAGCCTTGTACCGAGCCAAGAAGGACCCAGGCTACCTCAGCAATCCAGCTTGCAGTGACAAATGCCCCAGCAACAGCCAAATCGAATGCCTGATCAAAAAGGGGCAAGAGAAGACCAAAGGGTTCCCTGGAACGGATCCCTCAGGGAGCCTCAACAACCGCACACTGAAGGATGATATTAAGGGCTCCTCCAGGGTGGCACTTGACAGCCCTGCCAAGGTGAAGGAGGACTGGTGTGCCAAGTGCCAGCTAGTACGACCCGCCCGGGCATGGCATTGCCGGATATGTGGCATCTGTGTAAGGAGAATGGATCATCATTGTGTCTGGTATGTTGGAAAAATCTGGAAGCCCAGAAAATAAGTTCATAGGCTACCCATATTTGCTCTTCCTCTGTGCTGTCCTGAAACGTCTCTTTCCCCGGTTTTACACCTTGTAGATATTTGTAGGCTGTGAGGATGTTCCCGCTTAGTCACCGGGTTCCTGAGTTTCACACATTTAGTCCCTTCAATTTCCTGAAGGAGATGAGCAGAAAAACTTTGGGAGTGGCTTCTCGCCCTCCCCCTTTTCCTTCCAGTATTTCTTTGGTGGGTTGAAAAAAGAAGAATAGTTTATCAGGGGCTGTGGAGATGGTTAAGTTGGTAAAATCCTTGCTATGCAAGCATGAGGACCCGGGATCCCTCAGCATCCATATACAAAGGCCACGTGCTTTTGATCCCAGCACTGGGAAGGCAGAGGCAGGAAGATCACTGGGGCTTGCAGGCCATCCCATCTAGCTGGATTAGCAAGTTGTTGGTTCCATGAGAGACCCTGACTCAAAAAATATGGTGGAGAATGTTTGAGGAAGACACCAACATCAACCTCTGTTTCCACACGCAAGTGTACACACGTGCATGCTCGCCTATGAGCACACCTGGTTCCTGTTTCCAGGTGACTACTGTTTTCTGGCTGTACATCCTTAATTATTTTTTTGCAAACAGGGATTTCCACACACCATTGTAGTTGAGGTCTTATCAGATATTCCTTAATTGGTTTTCTGCCCGGAGATAGACTTTGTTTTGTACCTTCAAGCTGGCTGGTGGCAATAGGCCCCTCACATCTAAGTGCGGCACCTAAAATTTTGCTGGATGATGCTGAGCTGAAGGGAGCGAGCAGGACTCAGCTCTGAATGCCGTCAGCAGCTGGTGTGCATCTGTGCTGCTCTCAGGGGCTCTGTCTAAGGAACCTTAGGCCTGCAGAGAACGCACAGAGTGAGCGAGCGCAGGAAATGCGGGGTGGGGTGGGGGGGAGGGAAGGGATTGAAGTGGCCAAGTGCATGGCCCTAGGACAGGGAGCCCTCTTTTCTGGGACTTGTCTTTAGGTGTAAAGGGTTGGTTTTAGTTTAACACATGCACTTTTCATTTATCCCCAATGGGTGCTTGTGCATGCAAGTGTGTTGGCCCATTTCTAGATCCTCATTTGTAGAATCTGACAGTTTGTCCTATAGGAAACCTCTGGCCACTGAGCATCCTGGGATGCTTGGGCAGAAGAGAGCTGACCTGTGTACCCTGCCTTCACAGAGGCCATGACATAGGGCCATTTTTTTTTAACCTGACCTGCTTCCTAATATCCTGTTCTCCATGCTGCATACAGTTTTAACTGCACTGAGTCCTTTGTTGCTCTCATGCCCAGTGAACAGTTTCCAGTTTTGTGCAGTGTTTCTGACTGCATGAGACTCTTAATCTCAGGGTCGTGGGTTCGAGCCCCACGTTGGGCGCCAAATGTGGTGGCGCAAATGAATGTAGACAGATTATATAGATATATACAGCTTTAATAAGGAAATAGACTTACAGGACCACAGGTTCCCGCGGAGTACTGGAAAAGCGGAGCAAAAGAAAAAAGGGGCTGCTGGGCTCACGCCCGGCAGATTTATCCGTAAACATTAGCCCGAGGCAAACACGCCTCCAATGGGTGGGGCTATGTCCCTACAGCTTAGTCTCAACTTTCCTCATAGCTGGGTGATCGACCTCACTTATTAATATTTAGGATCAGGGCTTAGGGGTACAGCCCAATGGTAAAGTGTTTGCCTAACATGCACAGTGAAGCAGGTTCAACCCCCAGTACTCACAAAAACCCATATGTGCCTATGTATGTATGTTTATGCATGTATAAGCACTATATTTAGATGGGTAGATTTGCTAGCTGGGTTCTGCTTTTTTGATTAGTCATGGCTTCAGACTAAGGGATAATGGTTCTACTTTTCCATAGAGAATATAATATAAGACTTTGTCACACAGCAGACAGGGTTTTGTTTCCCTAAAACTGAAACCTAAGATGACTTAGGGTTTCATAACTGAATGTCCTACTGTCTCTATTTTAAAGGCTTTCTTGTATATTGTGTGGGTTATATGAGACATTTTCAAATGTGTTTTCCCCCTCTGCTGTTTTGAGGATAAACAGCTGCGTTGGAGAATCAAATCATCAAGCATTTATACTTGCCCTTTTGATCTTCTTGCTCACTTCGGTGTACGGGATATCGCTGACCTTGAACACCATTTGTAGGGACAGAAGCCTCTTTACAGCCCTCTTCTACTGTCCTGGAGTTTACGCAAATTACAGGTAAGTTATGGAACACTCTGTTAAGAGGGCCAGTGAGGAAGAAATAATTGTTGCCAGAAACAGACCATTATTTGCTCTTAAGTTAGCTATTTTTAGTCAAGCATAGGACAGGCTTTGGAGATGCTGGACATCCCTAAAATTGCCATCAAAGCTGTGCAGTGGTGATGGGTGTGTTCTAGGTGATCAACAAAAGCTGTGCAGTGGTGATGGGTGTGTTCTAGAATGATCAACAAAGCTGTGCAGTGGTGATGGGTGTGTTCTAGGTGATCAACAAAGCTGTGCAGTGATGATGATGGGTGTGTTCTAGGTGATCAACAAAGCTGTGCAGTGGTGATGGGTGTGTTCTGGGATGATGTCAGAAGCATCATTGATGGCATATACCTTTAATCCGAGCAATTGGGGTGCTGAAGCAGGTGCATATCTCAGAGTTCAAGGACAGCTTGTTCTACAAATCATATTCCAAGACAGCCAGGGCTACATAGAGAGACCCTGTCTCAGCAGGCAAACAAACAGGCTTTGGCTTTACCAGGAACTCCCACAGCTGAGAAGTTCCTGTGTGCCTGAGGTCGCAGCTGGATCCTTTTGAGAGTTGCTCATATCTCTGTAACCTTTCTCTTCTCTCTAACCTCTCATGGTTTGTTCTGCTCTAATTTTTTTTTTTTAATTTCACCACTCATGATTACTGTGTTTTCTAGGTCAAGATTCCTCAGGCATCATTAGGTGGGAACCCATTTATAAACTGTACAGACTTCCATGCAGTGGTGTAAGTGGGATTCTCATGTGTGTCCTGTTCCTCCCACCACCACAGATGAAGGGTGCTCTTGCCCCCCAACACACACCAACAGTGTTCTCCCCCACACACACACCAAGAATGCTCTCGTCACTCCCACCCCCCACACCAAGGGTGCTCCTTGCCCATACTGTTTGTTCCTTCCCCTTCCCTCAGCATGGGCGCTCTGTGGCCTCTGGTCTGGTTCTTTTCTTCCTTCTCACTCCTTGTTCTCAGAGCAGCTTCTGCTTCTCCTACCCAGACACCCTGTGTGTTGTTAGTTCTTGTTAGTCTTTGCAGAGACCAGAGCTCCCTACTCTAGGTTTGGACATTGCAGGTATTTTAGAGAGATTATTAACCCTCTCTTCTTGTGGTAACTTTCTACTTTAGACATATGGATAGTCACTGTGAAATTCTTGGTCAACACAAAGGTGATAAGTAATGCATAGTGTCTGTTTGCTTCGTGGGGTAAAGGAGGTGCCCAGTCCCACCGTTACGTCTCACCCCACTTTATGTGGTGATTGCTGTCCCCTCGGCTCATGGTGGAGTTTCAGATTTGTAATCTGTGAGGTCCTGCTTAACTTCACACATGAAGAGTCTGTGGTTTCTTCCCCGCTAACTCTTCACCGTGCATGTGTAAATGAACATGGCCCGATCTTTGATTATTTTGAGAGACAGCCCCAGCCCAGAGTTCATGAATGAGCCTTGAAGATGTTTTCCTGCCCTGTGGGATTTAGTTTGAAATACTGGGTTCCTATAGCTCTTTTTTTATTTTTGAAATTTTTTATTTAATTTACAAATGTCAAGTATGTGTGGCTGTTCACAGAGGCCAGAAGGGGGCGTCCAAGTACCTAGAACCAGAGTCACAGGTGGTTGTAAGCTAACTTACTAGGGTGCTGGGAACTGACCTCATGTTTTCTGGAAGTGCAGCCATTGCCTGTGCCTGTGCCATTGCTCCAGCCCGGCTCCTACATATACTTAAAGGGCTGTTAATGCTGAGAGTTGTCCTTGTAGTGCTCAGTTAGCACTAGACTGTAGACAGAACACAGCCCTGTTCTTAGATGTCTTTCTCCAACTTCCTAGAGCACAGCAGTTAGACACAGCTTAGGAATTGCTCATTTATTCAACAAGTGCTACAAAGTATAATGAAACAGCCTTTGCTAAATATAACATGCTGGGAAACTATGTACTAAGAATCCAAAGGAAAATCTAAAAGGTTCAACTGGGCATCGGCATTCTGAAGCTACTGTGATAGCCTCCAATCAGGGGAGAGGATGCTCAGGTCCTTACTAAAGAGTACAAATGTTCAGAAAGGCTCCCTTCTCCAACACAGCTCGGCTCTGTCCTTCACCTGTGTGTGGTACTCCGTGATCATCACCGCGGGCATGGCCTACATCTTCCTCATCCAGTTGATAAACATCAGCTACAATGTGACCGAGAGGGAAGTCCAGCAGGCCCTTCGGCAGAAGACAGGCCGCCGGCTCCTCTGTGGGCTCATCGTGGACACAGGCCAGTACAACAGGGGCTTCCTGCGCAATTGGCACCAGTTCTCCACCCTGGGCGCACACACTGCCCACGCCCCTGCTGAGGACATTGTCTGAAGTGCCTTCCGTGCAACCTGAGGGATACTCCTTTCTCTGTCCTGTCCATTCCATACTTCGGTATCCACGAAGGGTTCATCTTCATCACGTGTAGGGCCGTGCTCAGGTTTGAAGACAGGACTAAAGAAAAGGTCATTTCCTCTGACTTCATAACTTAAGGGATTTTGATACTGAAGCTGCAGGCATAGAGCCGTTCCTTTCCAGTCACCTTCTGACTCAGTCACCAGAAGCTGCCAGGGATGTGTGTTACTCAGGCACTGGCCAGTAGAAGGAGTTTCTGCCCATTCATCTGAGGAGGAGTGTTCATGGGATAGTTCCTAGTCCTCCTTTCAGTTCTTAAGAGCCATATGACCCCTTGGTAGAGTGGCTTTCCCGAGTCTCAGGTTCATCTGCATGGGGGCCTCTGCTGCCTAGCTACCTCCTGGAGCAGCCATGAGGGCCATCTGAG
This sequence comes from Chionomys nivalis, assembly GCF_950005125.1. NCBI lineage: Eukaryota > Metazoa > Chordata > Mammalia > Rodentia > Cricetidae > Chionomys > Chionomys nivalis. The sequence continues at coordinate 46,393,925 of NC_080088.1, read as the reverse complement.
GAAGGACATGGAAAGTACTGTGAAGCAGCCTGTAGATCAGAACATTGAAGCCAATATTATTAAGGCAATCGGTGTGTACAGTTATAGAAGTTCTTAGTGACAGACCTTGTCCTCAGGACCGGAGGTGACAAGAGGCTCGATGCTGGTCATCTCATCTTACTATCTACGCTGTGTGCAGTGGGCAGCAATTTAAGCGGCGAGTGTTTGCTGATGGATCATTTTAGATTTACTCTAATGCTAACAATTTCTTTCCTCCTTCCCATTTCACCTGGTGAGGTGCTAGCACACTGGTGGGTGATGGTGGCTGGATGGGAGGAGACTGTCCTGGGAGAACATTCTACCCCTCTCCTGCCTAGGGAGGCTGACTAATATCAAGGGCTTGATTTTTTATTATTGTTTGTGTATATCTAGTGCTGTAGGTTTATAGCACACAATGGGAACATGCGCTTGGCATGAGCTCTCGGGGTGACTGACAGCTTCCCACATCCACATTGCTGCTTGCTCCCCCTTCCCTACTGAAAGTGTCTAGGAGCGAAGAACCGGTATGTGTGCTTTCTGACAATGGACACCTGACTGCTCTTCCTAACCCCTAATGCTGCGCTGCTCCTTTGTGTCCCGGAGCTGGAATGTAGGAAAGACTGTGTGTTCCCACAGAATGCACCATCTTTCTGCTCCTTCTTGAGGTCTTTGGTTTTTACACATGTACTGTTCTGGGATCCCAGATCAAAGATAATTTCTGAGACCTTAAATTTGCCTTGGCCTTGTTGCTCAGAGATGGGAAACAGTGCTGTATTTTCCCTTTTGTGCCTGCTTGTAAGCATTGAGAGGAAATACCACCGCCTCTGAATTAGCCCTGTGCTTTGCAGCAGGGGCCACCCTTAGCCTCTCCACTAGCCAGGGCTCTCCTGAAGACAGGCGCCACATTTTCATCCAGGGTTGCCATTGCTCTCCCCAGAGATCTATTGTTAACGAACGCTAGACTCCATATTCTACTGGGGTTCACTAGAGAGAGCCTGGGGGTGTTTGCAGTTTCTTCAGCGATGCCTGTCCCTGGCATAGAGTCAGACACTCATTTAGAATGAAAGTTGGCTTGGATACAACTAATTTCTGTGTGGGTTTTAGGTAAGAGAGATGGTAGTAATGTCAGACAGTCTATGTGGGCAGAAATTGGTAGTTTTCATGTCTCTTGAATGCCAGGTATATAGCCAACTCTGAATGTCTGGCTGCTGCCAACATTTATAGAAATCATGTAGTCAGTATTTGTAGCCTGCCTCGTTTCCAGCAGCAGTGCAGATGTGATGGTGAGTGCTGCGGCAAGACCCGTCACTGGGAGAGTGGGGATGACCACTGCCTTCCTCAGAGTTTGCCATCAAGGGCCAGTTCCCCTCTCGCTGTTGGGAGGACTCATTTTCGGCTCTGTGGCTCACTGGAATGAAATGAAGATGCTTAGATTTTCTTTCTAGATTTTCTTTTTATTTGTGTGTGTGTTTGTATGTGTGTGTGTGTGTGTGTGAAGGCCAGAAGAGCTCTCTTAGAGCTGGAGTTACAGGCATCCAGGAGCTACCTGCCGTGGGTGCTGAGAACTAAACTTGGGTCCTCCAGAAGAGCAGCCTGTGCTCCCAACTGCTGAGTCATCTCTCTAGCCCCGGAGTTTCAGAAAGACAAACCTGTGAAAAGATCCTTGTTTTGTGGGTCTTTCAGCCTTCCCATTCACTCTTCCCTACTGAAAGTTTCTAGGAGAGAAAAACCGGTATGTGTGCTTTCCAACAGTGGACACCTGACTGCTCTTCCTAACTCCCAATGCTGCGCTGGAACATAGGAGAGACTGTATGTTCCTGCGGAACGCGCCGTCTTTCTGCCACAGAGATGGGAGATTAATATAAGGAAAACTCCCTCTTGATGTGTTTGGTTTTTACACACGTACTGTTCTGGGATCCCAAAGATCAAAGGTCATTTGTGAGACCTTAAATTTGCCTTGGCCTTGTTGCTTCATAGAGGGGAAGCAGGAAATACATACTCAGCCTTCTGAAGGGCTTGTTTTTAGGAGACAGTAAACCAGGGGCTGTCCACAAGCAGCTTCTGCTAGACCCCAGGGTAGCTTTGGCATATATTCCTAGACTTTTGAGCTTTCTTATGATTGCCACATGTTGGTGGGATTCTGTTGTAGGCCTTGGTATTCTCCACTAAAATGAAGCCCTAGATGTATTTTAGGGACAGTGCTGTCTGTTTCTTCAGCCACATGGCTGTCTAGGAGATTGTAAACCTCTGCTCTCCGAGCGGCGCTTTCCTTTGGTGAACGCATTGCTTGCCGTCTACTGTACCATCTGCCTAGAAGGAAGATGGCTGAAAACTTCTCTTATGCAATAGTCCTCGATACTTCTAATATTTTTAGCAAGAGAAAACTTTGTATATCAGAACCTTCCACTGCCAGAAAACACAACGCCAGTAAGAGCCTGTGTAATGCTGATATCTGCCCAACAGACTTCCTTCCTTTGGTAGGACATCTGCTTCTTATAGAAATCTCAACTGACAGAAGCAAAAAGCTGTAGACACACAGCTTCACCCTCAAAGTTTAGAAGAAACGTTCTGTGCACTCGCCCATCTCTTTAAACTAGCTGAGTGGGCTTCTGGGACTCCACTTTCTGTTAGCCACATTTTGGTACCCTGCTTTTTAAAAACGAGACTTTCTTCCAGACAAGGAGTGGATGTGACTTGTGCTGGCGGCCCCTGCTTGGAATCTGGTTTGCTTAGCAGCAGTTTAAACATGCAGAGGTCGTGTGGGCAAGAGTGAAAACCATGTTAATTAAACTGAGCACCACATGGAACTCCCGATGTCCTGATGCACTGGAGCTGGCTCTGAGCATCCACTGTGGGAAGCAGGGAATGGTGAGCGAAGCAGCCTTGCTCCACACTGGGCTTGAGCCTTCCTGGGGCACAGTTCACCTTTAGAAATTCATATCTAAAAAGCAAATCTTTAAAACCAGAGATGGTTTGTTCTAATGATACAAGATGCCATGTAAGAGTAGCAAGCTCCATTCATGGTGCCAGGGTCTGGATGATTTGATGATTTGTTAGGGCTCAGGGACCTTTGCATCTGATCTGATTTCAGAATCTGATGTTAGACTAAGAGAAATCCAGGAATGAATTTAACATTAAATTCAGTATTTAATATGGACGGCCCATCAACAGGCTGGAGTCTGAGGGGACAGCTGCACTTCTTTTGTGCCTGGTCCACGTCCTGCCACCTCAGCTCAGAAGCAAGGCCTTTTAAATGGAGATTTTACTAAACACTGCCATTTGTGCTAAATAAAGTCCTGTGACAAGTTGTTTAAAAGGAAATAAAGTGCTTTCTTTATAGAAACAGTTGGTGATTCTTGGTGTGTCCTGAAATGGTTTGCCTTAAGAAAACCCTAAGCTGCGTGACCTCCTGACAACTTTGTCCCCACCCGTGGTCCTCCCTGGTTCTGTAGATCAGATACTGTTTATAAAGGCACTAGTTAGCAGTCATGTCTCAGACCCTGTCTTCATCACGGCCCGTCAGGGGTCTGATCCTTGCAGAAGGGTCTATAAGCTGGTACTGTGGCCTAGTCAAAATATGTGTCCCAGAGAAGCAATTTCTGGTTGGTGCTTGGGGTGAAGCAAGATAACATTTAAGATAGAAAACTTAATTTTATATGACTTACTTAGGACATGTTTATTGCAAGAACTTACCCTTTTCTGCAGGCTTGTCATTAAATTAATATTTGTGTGTGGTTTTGATTTGTGTTTAGTTGTTACTGGCTAATATTTTCATGATTGTGCTATAATTATAAACAGTGGTTTGCATGGAATGAGAATAAATATGTCTTTAGTCCCATTTTTCTTGTGGCCATTGGTCTTCAAAGCACTTGTGTTTGTGGATGACGGCCGCATGGTGATGTTAAAGAAGAAGGTGTGTGGCTGGGTTGCAGTTCTGCCATTCTGTTGTCTCTCAGCCCACCCTCCACATCTTTCATGACAAAAGGACCAGAGTCTGCACTGCGTGAGTGTGGCTAGGTGGCTTCAGGACGATGCTGAATCAAGCACGCTCACTAGTCTACCAGTTCAGATGTCCTGAGCACCACCATCTTTCTCATTTTACTGTGTGCGTTTGTAGACTGTTTGAATTTGTCATAATAAAGATATGTTTTATAATGGGAAAAATTCCTAGCAGATGATTCTGTGTAAAAGTTCACAGAAGGGAACATTTGATCAATCTTTATAGAATCCTAAATATTAGAACATTCTTTGAATTCAGTCTGAGTTGCCAGGCCAAGCAGACAAAGCAGATGGATTACTTAGAAGCTGCATTTTGATGAGGGCTGGGTGGTCCTCGCTGGAGCTGTTGTTAGCGTTTGGAGTTTCCGTCTTGCTCAGCAAGGTGCTTGGGCGTCCTAGATGCTCTGAAATCAGGATGGGCCACTGCACTGTGCTGCAGCTGTGCAGAGACCTTTTAACTGTGCTTGCCACTGGGTAGGATGGGCCTGTCGGACACTTGTCGCTCATGCTGCGGTCATAGAAGATAGGCTGCCCTCCCTTCTTTTCTAGGTCCTCACTGCTTTCTCTTTCCATCCATTCTTCCACTTTACCAGTACCCCACAGTAAGTGATAAGGACACATCTTTCTTCACAAGTCCAGGCAGGCAAACCCTCATCCTTTTTAAACTTTATTATGCTAAAAATATATAAAATACACAGAACAGTGGTGCTCTAGACTGCTTCTTTGGATGACCCCACTGTGATAGACAGCTGCCTAACAACCCAGGAAAGATCAAGAAGGAAGAACAATTTCCCAAGATAATCCCGCTGGCCTATACATTCTAGAAAGTAAACCAGGTTCAGGTAGGTGTGTGGGTGGGTGGAGATAACCTCCATGGATCCTGGCACCAAAGACTTCCTTGAGGACAAGCAGGTAGCTATTGGTGCACAGCCGTCACAATGGTGTCAGCATCTGGAAGTCCGGAAGGATGTCAGCCACCTTCCGACGAAGTTGGTCTCGCCGTTCCTCTTTCTCCCTTTCTTCTTTTGTAAATTTTACAAATGCCTTCCATGTCTGAAGCGTGACACTGAGAAGCTTCCTTCAAGAAGAAAAGGGGAGAGGTGGAAATCAATGGGGATTCCAACAGTACACAGTGCTATTCTAGGGGAGAGGTGGAAACCAATGGGAATTCCAGCAGTACACAGTATATTAAAGAAGAATGGACGGGGATAACTGATCAGTTGCCGTTTGCACAGAGCCCCGTGCCGACAGTGCAGGCTTTGGGACCTCTTGGTTCACCTGCTCACAGCCTGTCACTGACCAACCCGGACCAGGAGTTGTGATGGGTGGGCAGACAGCCATCAAGGTAAAAACTATATCCGGAAGAGATAATTTAGGGCACTGAGGCCTAATTTAAAGCTTGACTGGTAAGCGCACCCCCATCTACAACAGAAAGCATCTCTAATTCAGTTGAGAAAAAAATATGCTAAATACCAAGTATGGAAAGATGGTGATGCGGGGGAGGGGGGGTTGGGGAGGAGGGCACATGCTGAAACAGTGCTGTCCTTGGGAAGCATGTGTGCCTTTTGGGGACTGACCAGTGCCTACACCAGCTCTGCACTGGACATGCTGGGGTGAGGCCTAACGCCTGCCCACTTAAGCAGCTAGCCTGTCAGATCAGCGCTGTGGGAAGGGTCAGTGAGGAAGGAATAGCTGAGGTGTTGAAAGGCACTGCCTCTGAACTGCAGAAGGCAGGCCCTGAGTGAAGGCAAGGAGTTGCACAGATACAGTTGGAACACAGGCACAGGGTTGTGGCTGTTTGTAAAGCTTGAGGCAGTGATATTTGCTCTGGTCTCTTGGCCAGCTAACGAAGCCCCAAAATGCACCTCAGTCATTAATTCTATGGCTGTTGGTTGGCTGATGTTTTAGATAATGTTGGCTTTTGTTGGCAAAAACATTACTTTTAAAACAAGGAGGTCCCAATGAGCAGAACTGCTTCCCTGCATTCAATTTCTACCCACTCAGCCCACCAGAGATTCCTGTGGTCGCCTCTAGGGCCCACCCTGGGCTTGACCCACCTCCCTCTCTCATCTGCTATTTACAGCTCCTCTCCCCTAACTATACTCCAGGATTTCTGACTTAGGCTTTGGCTCTTCCTATTACACTCACCTGAAATCTCTGCTTGCTCTAGGGAAATAAACAGAGCACAGAAATGGCTACATATACCGAGCAGGCTGCTGGGCAGTGGGTGCCACCTGGGTAGAGCTGATTGATGCCAAGGATGAGACTGTGTGTCTGCCCAAAGCTGAGGTGAACTCTGCCTCTGAGGGGCAGAGTATGAGGCCAGTGGGGCAGAAACAGAGGAGCCAAGAACAAGGAACAAGGTGGGAGAGGCATAGTCATAGCAGGCGAGCCTCGTTTCCTATTGACTGCGGTCCTCACACTCCAGACCCTGAAAAGGAGCACTGTCATGCTGTCATATCTTACAGCTTACACGTGACGGTGACAAAGGAAAATGAGAGGGCCGGTGACTTAGAGCAAGAAAACCCTGTGCAGAGTCCAGGGAGCTGCCTGCTGTGTGTTATTTGTACATGGCGCGTACGCTGTTCACTCGGGATCATTACCGTGATCATAAGACATGGCCTGTGAAAACCCCAAATGAATCCTTAGGTCAAGAGAAACAACTGAGGCAGGTAGAAGGAGGCTGGATCCACATTCACAGGCACAGAACTCGGATCAACCCGCTGGGATTGGGCTGAGCCCTGCATTAATGCATTACTGTTTCCTTGTTTGGTCCTCACAGCAGCCCCGAAGGCAAATTCTGTTCTTACTCATTTTAAAGGTTTATTTATTTATCATGTGTTGTGTGTATTTGTATGTAAGTGGGTGTGCACACGCCACACTATGACTGTAGGTTAAAGGACCCACAGTGAACTGGGGTCATCAGGCTTGGTGGCAGGCACCTTTACCCACTAGGTAAATGCCATCTTGGCCCTGTAACAGAATATTCAAAGGTTATGAATCCAGAGTCACACAGATACTGAATCCTGGCCTTCCTCTATAGCGGACACATGTATTCAAAGCCAAGTCCCTTGGACACTGTAAGTTATTGCATAGTTCTCTTTATTTGGACCAAATTATAACACTTGTTAAGTCTGTTCGCTGCCCACTGATTCCAAGAACAAACAGTTTTTGCTAGGAGTAGATGTCCTGGTGTACAAGATGTGCAAGAGATATGCACATGCACAGAGAAAACGAAGCATCCAGAAATAAGTGTGAGGCCGGGAGGAGAGGGCGACTCCACACCTCACAGGCCTCCGTGTCTCAGAGGGGCTGCTGCAAATGTGCACTACACTGCTTTCTGACACTTGACCATCAGAAAGGGTTTTCCTGTCCAATCTCAGAACATTTCTTTACAAATGCCCAGGGAAGTTCACACTTGTTTATATTTGTGTGGATTATATTATTTCTCCACAAATAAGACTTAATTGTATTTTAAACACTAACTAATAATACATTTACACACAGAATTCAAAACAAGGAGAAGCTACTCTGTTAGAGTCAAAGGCTACATGCTAGGAAGGGAGCAAATCTGTCACTGTACAAATGTCCTTAGCTGTAGCAGGGACTTGTGATGAGGAAGGGGCCTGTGGGACAGTGATGTTCAACTTTGACCTCAGTTGTGACACGGGTGTTTAGTAATCACTGCCTTTGTATGGATTACACACTTAAATTTGTGCTGTATTTCACAATGTTTAAAAAGTCAAACTAAAAAACAAAACTCTGTGTTAAGGGTACTTGTTGCTCTTGCGAGGGCCCGTGCTTGGTTTCTGGCACCCACATGGTGGCTTATAACACTCTAGATCCGATGCCCTCTTCCGACCTCTGTGGTCACCATGCATGCATGTGGTACTCACACATTTGTATCATACATTTAAAAATCCCTAGGAAATGAAACTGTGACTAATAAGGAACACATTTGCCCAGATATGTCCCATGAAGCTCACATTCGGTCCCTGCCAGCCTAGGTGGCTAGGACAGGCTTCCTCGTAATTTTACGGTTGATTTCCGGTGCTGCTCTTGCCTGTGAGTTGGGAGGGCCCAGCTCTCGTACTCCACCTCAGCTTTTCACAGCAGCAGTAGACTATGGTACAGGCGGCTGGAGAGTCAGTGAGCGCCAGGGCCAAGCCTTACCTGTCCCAATGTCCTGCTGCAACCTCAAGTTTCCTCTGGGATTCCATCTTCATCTCCCTGACCATGGTCAACCAGGCCCTGAAAACCTTCTTCTGCAGTAAGTGGGCACAGAGTTTTCTTACTTCTTTCTCCAGATCATTGACATACTAGTGGGTGAAGACACAGTTAAAAATGAGAGAAATATAATATCAGTGGACAAGTAGAGTAAGTAAAAAAACAAAACAAGCAAACAAACAAAAAACAAATGGGAGTGAACCAAAACAACATACAAAGCAAAATAGTAAAAGATGCAAAAGGCTGAAAGATAATAAGGCAGCCAAAATAATATCTTGTGCAACGTACTATAACAATAACAGCAATTCAGGAGTACAAACAGGTGTAAGATTGATTGGAGGTTTCAAAATCAACCTAAGTACTGTGTGACCAAAACAAAAACAAACAACCCAAGGACTATAAAACACAAAAGATGAAGTAAGGATTCATTATAATACAAACACATAGACTATGGGAAAAGCATCATGTGCTTGGGATCTAACTGACCAAAGTTGACAACATTTTAAAGGGATGAACTGGATTCATGACTCTGGAAAACCAAAGTGACTGACATTATGAAGGTTATTCAGTTTTTTTATTGGGGAGTTGAGCAGGGAGATGTATTTACTTAGCTTTGGTTTTCTGAGGCAAAGTCTTACTATATACTCTAGACTACTCCTATAGCCCTCAATTAATGGCGGTCCTCCTGCCTTAGCTTCCCAAGTGCTGAGATCATAAGCACGTGTCATCTCACATGGCTCAAGGAGATGCATTTAAAGTCCTTTCCCCGTGTCCATACCTGGAACCAGCTTCGGAGGACTCTTCTACACAGTAGCTGGGAATACAGCTGATCAGCCTGGGCTGTTCTCACAGCCAGAGCTTCCTGGCTGTACTGTAACCAAGTGAGCAGGCATTTTCTTTGAAGAGCCAAAGAGTAATGTTCTTCTGCTACCTGGAAAATGTTTGAATGAAAAGAGGAACACCATTCCTTAAATTTTAAATCACTTAAGGGAACATATACAGCTAAGGAAATGATAGTACATAGCAGGTTTAGATAGTTATGTGGATTATATATAATAATCTTGAGTTGCCTTAGTCTATTGGCCTTGTTCTGTGGAGGTCACAGATTCACATGGTGCTGATTCCCTGGAGGTCACAGGCATTTGCTGGTTATGGAAATGGAATAAGCAGCTTCCACAACATCACTTCATGTCCACTATCCCTGGCCTGGGGGCTGGCAGTGCTCTTAGTTTGCTCTCCTGGAACCTGGACAGCAATTCCACAACAGACGGCTCTTTATTATGTACTTAACCCCGTCTAATTGAGGAAATGCCGATGCTTTCAATTAGTTTTATAGAATGAACTGTCACCAGGACTGAAATTTAGACATTATCAATAAACCACAAACCATTGATTCAAAAATAACATGATGAATATTTTAATGTCTTACCAATTTAAGTGGCCGGGAGTATCATCCCAAATAAATACAACTTAGCTGCTATGTGTAAAGGAGAGACTGTTGTGTTCCTTTGACAGGAGAAAAGACCTCTATAGACAGTGACACGTTTCCCAGGTCTCATCTAGTCACCCAGCACTGTGAACCTGTTTCATCCAAGCAGATCTCCTCAAAGTGGTATTTACTGGCCAGAACGGTCATCACAGGGGACTCTAAATGACACATGCAGCCCTGGCAGCCAAATGCAGGCTAACATTCCATCTGTTTTTAACTTCTTGATCATTGACTTGAATGCCCTGTTCTAAGTCCTGGGCAAATTTATCAGGGGAATTTGAGACATTTCATCGGTGTTGGATTTCACGGATCCCTGTGGCAGAGCAGATTGCTGTTCTCTGTAATAGCATTATGTACTCTTCACAATGTAATTTTACAGAACCTCCCAATGGAGTAGATGGAGCTTCGTTCCTTCTTAGTGACCTTGAGCCTGGCCGTGTGACTGTGCTCTGTTCAATGAAATACTAGCGGGCAGTGTTAGTAGCTAGTTAAATTAGCAGCCTGGAGGACACTGGGAATGAACCTTCACGTCATAATGAGCAGTTTATAAATCCATGGCTTAGAGCTATGGGGCTGATTATCACTCAAAAGAATGAAGAATGGGATCTGAACATAACTTCTGCTCTGGAAAGAGACATGACATTCCAAATGAGCAGACTGTCACTAATAAAAAAAGTTACCTATTATTTTATTTTTATTATGTATCTCTGTATTTGGGTATTTTTTTTTTTTACATCCTTTAGAAATCGAATACCTGCCTTAAACTGTGAAGTGGGACAGTGTGGTCTCTCTGGCCACTGCAGACTCCCACCCCTGGGAGGGTGTCCTCTATTTTATTCTGCAATAAATTTTACTCATGACCTACTGTACAGTCTGTATTCAGTCGTGATGGAGGTCACGAGGACCTTGAAAGCAAGGACTTCAGAGCCAAGTCCTGGTGATGGACAGCAGGGGTTCACAACAGGGCTTGTCCATCTGATAGTTAATTGCTAGGCGGAAGGCACAACCCAAGTAGCTCCAGATCCAGTGCGCAGGACTAGGGAGAGGCTGGGACTGAACCTATACTGGCCTGCAGACTCCTGAGAAATGAGCATGAATTGTAACGGACTGAGATTTCAGGGTTGTCTATGGAATTTATCATAGGGATCCAGCCACTTCCCACTTTCTGCTGTAAACCATGCTAAAACTGAGTCGCCTCTATTCCTCCTGCAGTGGTGATCTCTAATAAAACCACTCTAGTTTCCAAAACCCCTTAAATTGCAAGTATTTAGATAACCAAATCAAACTCTTACTCAAAACAGAAATATATGTACTCAAACCAGTTATCTTTCTGCTTTTTGTTTCGTTTTGTTTTTGTGAGACAGGATGTCTCTGTGTAGCTTTGGAGCCTGTCCTGGAAATCGCTCTGTAGACAAAGCTGGCCTCAAACTCACAGAGATGTGCCTGTCTCTGCCTCCGAGTGCTGGGATTAAAGGTGTGCGCCACCACCACCTGGCATTTTTCTGGCTCTTTAAAAGCACCAAACACTCTCTAAGCTAAAGTATGTATCCGCGAAAGGTCTACTTTCTAATTTGGGGTTTGATATAATGGCGTACCTCAATGCTTTCCTTGCTTTGCATTCTGAGTTTCTTCCAGGGCTCCAGGCCTTTCTTCCTTAGCAAGACCTTTTCATAATGATCTTTGGCTACTGCTTCCAACTCTTGATTTCTCTTCATTCTCTTCAGTTTCTCTAGTTCTTTCTGAGGGGGAAAAAAAAGAAGCGAAAAATTCCATGATTAAAAAAACCTGAAGAATTTCATTTAAATAAAAAGCCAATGAGTTTAACACATAACCACTAATAAAATAGTGTGCTGGTTATTATAATAGAACTCTGGAACACACAGTGTGCCCAAACACACACACACTTAATATTGCTAGAGTGTTAGAAAGGAATATTGCTAAAAGGGTTAGAAAGAGTTGGTTGTGTGCTCTATCTCAATCTAAGCTATGTATTCTTAGGTTTATTCAATAATGTTCATAGAAATGAGCTTTACTCCCCTCATTACTAAAAAGTCCAGAGAAAAATCAGGAACTTTTCCTTATTAATAATAATTATTTCCTTATTACTACAGAAAACTCAGCAATGTACACGTTTACTAGAGTTATGACGTAGAGCCTTGTATATAAATAATGATGGTCAAATGATAACCCCACTGGAAGTCTAGAAGAATATTCTTAGCCCCGAGTTGTTTTTCCTTCCTAAGTGAACAGTAAGTCCAGATATAAGCTAAAAGTATTTATCATCATCAAACAGCCTTCTCCACAGAGAAACCCTGTCTCGAAAAACCAAAAAAAAAAAAAAAAAACCAAACAGCCTTCTGTCCTGAGTAGAAAGATTAACTCCCCCTGGTGGTTCCCTGAGACAAAGACACCTTGTGCTTCTCACAGAAGGCATACACTTGTGAGTGGTGTGCCTGAGAAAGACGACAGGAATGCAATGGTCACCCTACAGACACCCTTATCTATCTATTTTCTTTTAGTAAAAGCAGCCTGAGATGGAGGTGGAAGAGAAAAGTCTACTGAGACATAGCCAGGCAGACTGCAGACTGCCCTCACAGTCGTCACTTGTGGGGCAGAAATGCGGCAGCATTCAAGTTCCTTTTTCATTCTCTAATTTAATGTCATGAAAAGGACAGTGGAAAAAAGGTTGATTCAACAAGCTACTTTGTGTGCCTGAGCCTTCTGCAAGAAGCAGCAGGGAGGGAAGGGGAAGAGGGAGGGAAAGAGAGGAACAGAATTGGAGTGTTTCTAAGAGGGAACGGGGAGTGTTCTCATCTTCCAACTCAATCACACACCTGCAAGCTCCTGAAAACAAAATGTCCACATTCTTTAGGACATTACATCAAAATAACCTTTAGAGTCTTTATTTCAGACACTCAAGATCCTTCTTGAATGGAAGGCAGATATAAAAACCATAGACAAGCATTTCTTCATGAGTAGTAAAAGGAGGGGAAAGAATAAACGAGGAGACAGAAATGGGGTGTTTCCACATGGAGGGAACTGTCCCTGCACCAATGGTGGCTTGCAGACAGACACCAGAGCCTGATTTCCACCCTCTGGAGAAGCCCTCAGGCTCAGTCTAAAGAACCCACTTGCATGCACTCACATTTATTTTCCACTTCTTTGTACAGGAAGTGAATGGCAGCTGCATGCACTCTGCTGAGACACTGACATAGTACGATTCTGCTTTGAGAAAGCATTTACATTGGGGATCTACGTAGAAGGGTTTTAAAGAGCACATAGTTCCCTCGGGTTAAGAAGCAATATTAAATATGAGTTTCTCTTTGATTTAAATTATATTTTGCATAAATGCCAATGATGTGCCAAAACAATGTCTCATCTAAATGTTTATCTGTATCATCCACTATGTCTTGAGAGAAAGATCAAGGATCACAAGTATGTTAAACCGGAAGTATAGGGCGCTCAACAGCGTCTAACACTAATATCTTCACACTGGATCATGGAAATCAAAATAGAAACATGCTGGATTATGCCAATTTAAATAAAAGCAAATAAAACCAAAATATAAGCACTAACAAAAGTCCCTTTGACCCATGGGATTCAATGCATCCTCTATTCCTCATCTAGCCTCATTTCACTGGAAAATCCCATGTCCCCACAGAAGGCACTCTTGTCCAGGCCATGAACGATGCCTATGTTTCCAAATTAAAGAGTCACTTGTCTCCTTCAGAACTGCGCTTAGTCACACTTCGTTGGATCCCCTACTCCTCCCCTCACACAAACACATCTCTCAGTGTTGTGACTGTAGATCCTCTGGGTCCTCTGGAAAAATATTCACGCCCTGAGCTTTCATCTCTGTCCAGACAATGCCCCTGCCAGATTGATTCTAGTCACTTCGAGTGTTAAAAACACCGACATACTTGAAATTTCTAGATTCCATATTCCCATCCTGATGGTCAAGCTTCTGTCAGCTGTGTGTGCCTAACAGGTATCTGACATGCAGCTCAAATGCCATCTGCTCAGAAGAGTTTTCCCATCTTGTTTCCCGCACGACTCTCCCCTGCCTCCTTCTTTAGGTGCTGCCCCCATTACCTCTTTTCCAAACGGGCATAGGTGGTTTCTGAAGGCAGGGGTGATGTCTGTCCTTACTGCTCTGTACCGACACCCAGAGCAAAGACTAGCACATAAGATATTTCACAGGTATTTCACTTTATCATGGTCTTTTCCCTGAAGACTTCCCTTGTCCTAAAGCTTAACATTACGTGTTGTCTTGATCAGTCTTTTGCCAACTTGACACTAGCTAGGGATATTTGGGAAGAGAACCCTCACCTGAGAAAACGTCTCTATCAGATTGTCTGTAGGCAACTCAGTGGGGCATTGTCTTGAATAGAGGTGTGAAAGAGCCAGGCTTTTTCTTTTGGGCCACCAACCAGCTCCCAAATCATGACACAATGCTCAGCCTTAGCTTACCTCTCATCTGGCTAGTTCTTTTAACTTAAACTGACCCGTTTCTCTTCATCTACCTTTTGGCTCCGGGCTTCTTAGTTCCCTCCTTTCTTCTCATTTTCACTGTTCCTGGCATCTGCTGGCTGTAGACGCCTGGCTTCTTGCCCTGGGGAGTGTGTGTGTGGGGGGTCCCTTGTTCTCTCCTCCTCTCATTTCTCTTTTTCTTTCTAGATTTCTCTTCCTATTTACTCTCTCTGCCCACCAGCCTCACCTATCCCTCTTCTGCCTAGCTATTGGTCATTCAGCTCTTTATTAGACCAATCAGGTGCCTTAGGCAGTCAAGGTGAAACAAATGCAGCATAAAGTAACACACCTGTATACAGTAAAGTAATATTTTGCAGAATAAACAAATGTAACACAGATTTGCCTAGTTAAAATAATATTCCACAACATGGGAGGGCCCAGCTCATTGCGGGCAAGTGATCCTGGGTGATACATAAGAAAGCAGGGTGAGCACGCAATGAGGAACAAGCCAGGAAGCAGCAGTCCTCCGTTACCTCTGCTTTGGTTCCTGCCTTGGCTTCCCTAGTAATGGTTTGTAACCCATGAGTCAAACAAACTCTTCTTCCCCAAGCTGCTTTTGCTTATGGTCTTTATCATAGCAATACAAAACCAAACTAAGGCACATGTCCTTTTCCACACACAAGACTGGGCTTAACTTGTATTCGGTATGCAGAGAAATATATGTGATTGTCCCTGAATCAATCTGTCATAGCAATAGTAGGACTGCTCATCTAGTTAGAAAATACGGTACCTCTGCTGGACAGTCTGCTGATAAGTTCAATGAGCAGAAAAACCCTGCCAACTAAAAGAAGTTAAACCAGATTTCCCTCAAGGACAGCCAGCCACGTGCAACTGACAGAGAAGTCACAGCAGGTACTGGTTCAGGAATGCCACCATGTTTTTGTTGTCCATATGAAGAGCATCACCATGGTCTTGGAGGCTGTGTATCTGGGTCAGCTATAGGAAGTCTACAAGGAAGCCGGGAGCTGTTGTGCAGAAGATGATGCCTCAAAAGCAGTAAGACCACATGACAAACAAGTGGGCAAGCACACTGTGCACAGCATGCTCACACAGAAGGCAAAGGAGACGCCGGACACATGCGCTCTAGAGCTGAAATCACTCTCACGGAAGGCTCGATCACAGCCACTCTGCGAATGCACCCATCTCAGATTTAGGTGGTTCCGGAGTGAATGGAAGCTGGTCTACATGAAAAGGCTTTGTGTCTGTCGCTATGGGCTGGCATCTCTAAAAAGGAAAGGTTTGGGCTTGGTACAGTGAGATAAAACACTCCTCTGGCCAGTAAATTTTTTTTTCAACTATTTTCGTCTGTTCAAGCATTTTCTTCCAACAAGAATAAAGCTGGACAGAGAACGGAGCCAATGTCTTTTTGTGAATTGATCTGAGGCATGTAATTGTCCCCCAAACTGGGGGGCAGTCACTATTAAGGAGGCTACCAGGTACTGAGTTGCTAGAGTTGAAATTTTGGTGAAGTGCTTGGTTTGAGGGTGAGCACTGGGTAAAGGGTAAGGCTCCTGAGAGTGGTCCCACTCTTCTGTACACTTCCCCTCTGAACCCCAAATGCTTTCACATTTCACATAGTCTGGCTGGGAGAGAGGAGAGAGGAGCAACAGGCCGAAATCTGCCAGAGCATTCTTTGATTTTAACTTTATTTACTTTTATTTTTATGTGCATTGGTGTTTTGCCTGCAAGTGAGGGTGTTGGATCTCCTGGAACTGAAGTTACAGACAGTTGTGAGCTGCCATGTGGGTGCTGGAACTGAACCCTGGGTCCTCTGGAAGAGCACCCAGTGCTTTTTACTGCACAGTAGCCCAGAGCATTCTTCCTCGGAGAATGAAACTCTACTGCAGGGAGCACCTAAGAGCAGCGGGGAGTCTCCACTGTGACTAGGGAGGGCACTTTGGGAAGGCTGCCAGATGAGACCCCTTCCCACTAACCAACCGCAGGGGAAGGGGGAAGGGCTTCAGTCACAGAGCAAGTAGGGAAGTGAGGTGACAATGACAGCTCGACCTGTACAGCAGGAGCAGAAACTCCAGAGCAGAGCCGGGAGGGCCTGTTTCGCCCACCCCCACCTCAGCACCTACTTACAAACACTGTTACAAAGTGGGAGGACCTGGAAAGGACATGGCCTCTGCAGAGCAGCACAAAGTGAAGACCAAAACCAAAGGCACTGAAGGTGAAGCCTCTGGTGTCCATAGCAACAACAAAAGCCAATGGTAGTAACCACAGCAACAATAAACATCAAACAAAGCCTGATTCCTGCCTAGATTAACACAGATCTCCACAATAAAGCCCTACATACTCAAGTTTCTGTTGCTCTAAGCAAATGTCTGGCTTTCAACAACAATATGCCAAAACATAAGAATAATTTCTGGAAAGATAAGACAATCACCAGAACAAGACACGGATATGACAAAGACGATGACGCTATCAGAATTTTAAATAACGTGTGACAGTGTTAGAGACTCCAGTGGAAAGGTGCACATCATTCAATGTCAGATAGGGTAATGCAGTAGACATGAAAATATAAGGTTCAAAACAAAAGTTAAAAACGAGGTAACAGAAATGAAGAGGGCCTTCAGTGTAGCGATTACTAGATGAAATAGCTGAAGGAAGAACCAGGCGACCTGAAAATAAGAGCAAGGAAGTCATAGTAACTGCAAAATCGCAAAGTGAGAAACTGGTACAGCTAAAAAAATACACTTGCGTGACTGGGAATCCAGAAGAAGAATGAAGACAGGCAGCTGGAATATTCGAAGAACAATGGGTAAAAGCATTTTTAAATTTTTTGAGAAAACACAAAACTATATCGAAGAAGCTTAAAACTAATAAGCAAGGCAAGCAACCTAACAAATAAACCACATCTGGATGAATTGTATTATAGAACATAAGCATGAGGCAGTCTCAAAGAAACTCCTCTGGTCAACTGTTAGAGACCCAAGCCAAGTCTAATGCTGAAACCCTAACTCTAATGTGCCAGTCGACGACCTACGCCTGTGGATGAGTTATGTATGAAGCAGGGAGGAGTAGATAACCCGACAGGAAAAGTGTCCTCCTAAGATACTCCAGAGAGCTTTCGGCTCTCTCCTCATGAACCTGCACCAGAGGAAAGGTCCTGTAAGGACACAGGACTGGGGCTCTCTGAAAGGATGGAGGCAGGTTAGCCGCTGAAGGACTCTGCCGCCAGAAGCCCTGCCCCACAGACTGTTACAGTTCATAAATATATGACAGAGATTAAGAATTTAGATCTGTACAAAGAAATAAAGAACACTAGACAAGGAAGGCAAAACCCAGCAGTCCTGTCACTAACACCACAAAGAGACAAGTGTGTGAGTCAGTTCAGCAAGGCACTAGTATTCACAGCAGAATACAAGAAAATACGACACATACGACAGCAGTCACCCATGGAATCCAAGGATGCGAGGCTCTCGGATGATACAGGAAGTACGTGATTTGCAGGTGGGTGGAGATTATTAAACTCTAGATGACACTAAAATAATCTTAAAAGGAAAGTAAGTCCCTCAGTAGAGGAGATAAGGTAGGATCATAAAGATGTTATTAAAATCAGAGAAGAAAGGCAGAGAGAGAAAGGGAGGACAAGTACCACAGTTGGAGACAGAACATTTTAATTCAATTATGTCAATGTCACTCTTATGTTACTAGCTTTAAAATAACAAAAATGTTTGCTAGCAGACAGATTCCACATCGGATACTTATAGTTTGCTTTCTGTTCTGATAAACACCATGACCAACTTTCTTCCAGAATGCTGAAGAAAAAAAACGCTTTCAAACTCATTTTGTGAGGCCAGCCTTAGTCTAAACCAAATTAAAGGTTATGCAAGAGCATAAAATATTGCTAAAATTCCTGATGAATATCACCTTTTAAATCTCCATGAAAACAGTAGCAGACCAAGTTCAAGGAAGTATCATATACCACAATCAAGTAAAATTCATTCCAGGAATGAAAGGACAGTTCAATCTATTCACATCAGTAATTATTATTATTATTCCATGATCATCTCAATATATAGAAAACAATTAGATAAAATTCAATATCCTTTTATAATAAAATTCTCGATTAATTGAATATATAAGGAATACTCAAGGATGACAACATATAATGAGTCACAGGAAACATAACATTCACAGCTTAAATGAATAGATCTGAAACAGACTTTGAGACAGCGTTTAGGCTACCCCAGAACTCATTATAACGAATCATATACATTTGAACAGATGGGAGTTAAGGTTCAGATTGTCAGCGAGGACATTTGCAAGGAAACAAGACGGATGGCTATAACAAACCCTCTGGTCCTGGATTAGAGCTGGAGACATCTGTATGAGTTCACTTTAATTATATATGAGGAAATGGTAATAGTCAGTTGTATGTGCATGACATTATGTGTGTATGCATGCATGCATGTATGTATGTATATCATCTGTCCCTGTCTTCCAACATTCCAGAATCAGGAACGTTCCAGGAGTAACTTAGTGCTCAGTGCCCAGACCTTCTTTTCCAGATACCATATAGAACTAAGGCATCTTAGAAAAAATGTCTGAATCTGGGGCTTGGCATTGAAAATATGAGAGGAAAAACTCCAGAGAGTAAGGTATCCAGAAAGCACAGAAGAATGGAGGCATACCTAACCAGGAGCCAGCCTCAAAGAGCTCCCAAAGCCAATCAAACTGTAATTTAAACAATAAAGTTAATAACAGTATTTTTCATCATCCAAAGTACAAAATAAATATACATGAGTCCATAGTTACATAAATGATGACTGAATGAATAAATGAAGGAAGCAGCCAGTTTTATTTACAGAGTTCCTAGTACTCACTGTTGGTTCTCCTCTAGGGAGGGGACGGAACTGAACTGTTCCCTCTCTCTGCCTTTAACAAATCTCTTTCAGAGGATAAAGTGTGAAGAGGAACAACTGGGAACCTGTTAGGCACTGGCTAACTCAGGTCATCAAGTAGCCATCAGAAGATACGCATCATCTGGGTGTCATGTACAACGCTGCCACGAGTTTAAGAAGGACCAAGTGTCACCACAGAAAGCCACCAGGGAAGAGAAATTGTCAGAAAAACGCTACACACACATGGAGGGACGTTTCTGAAATCTTCAGAAAAATCAGGACAAATGAGGAAAGACATAAACTGTCACAGCCCAGAGCACACTAAGGGGACAAGACAAGAATGTGACATCCCAAAGTAGTTCTCGAATACTCTTGGAAAACACTGTCTGCAGTAATGTGTTCACTCTGACTGCTAATGAATGCTTCATGGTGATACTGGGTAGCATTAGATAAGAAAGACACACAGCCAATACTATCCTTACAATTCTTCTGTAAATCTGCATTAATCCAAAATAAAGATTTTTAAAAGAACATCACTATATAAATTAGGAAGCCCCAAAGAATTCTGGATATACTGATGGTAGAGTCTAAAGAAGAAAAAGACAACATTTTACAGCTATCTATACCTACAGGCAGACAATGATCAATCTATTAACAGAGAGATGCACACAGAAAAAGGCCCAGTGTAGAGACGCCAAGATGTTAAAATAAAGATGAGTTAATTCTTAGTGCTGAGCTCAGATATTTTTTTCTCTCCTTTGTATTTCTTAAGTTTTCTACAGTGAGCAGCTATGAGAGACACATCTGTTACACAGTATGGTTTTTTTTTACAGTTATTTTGTTGTTTTACAGTAGTATGGCCTCAAATTGTTTCACGGTATGTTACGGGGTGCTTTATAAAAAGTGGTCTGTAGTCAGATATGTATATTGACTATGGCATATTGTGTCTCTTTTCTCGAGACTCATGTCTGGTAGTAGGATGTCAAAAGTTTTAGGAAGTCAACTAATTAAGGAACTTTGTTTATCTTAAACAGCATTTTCCAAAACGATTTGACTACCGAATTTATACTTTCTCAAAGCGGTCTGCTATTTCAGGAGCGACTGGGATGACATGGAGTATAACACATGTTGGGGAATGTGTTTTAGAATAGCTCCCTGGTTTTTAAGGGAAGAAACAGCTGCTTTTAGAGATTTCTTATGTTGATTTAGCAAGGAATGAAAATGCTTCTACTGTCTCAAAAATCTCTGTGGAGTTTGCCTCATGTGACTTCTTGACTCTTTTTGTTCTGTGTGCCGCCCGACACAGCAAATATTCCACTGTGTTTCCTCCAGAGGGTAAGGTCACGTCTTCTCAGCCAGCATTTAACAGCTTGCTTTCCAAGTCCCCTGAAGCACATTTCCTTCTAATCGCTCATTGCTCTATTCACTCACCACATCTGCTGAGCGCATCCTATGCCTAGGTACCCCATGGCCAGCATACAAGTGAGGAGACGGAGCCACCGGATCACTAGCAGTCAGCCCCAACAGAGGCAGCTGCCTACAGACTCCAGAAAGACTACTTACCATCTTCTTCAGCTGCCTACAGACTCCAGAAAGACTACTTACCATCTTCTTCAGCTGTCTACAGACTCCAGAAAGACTACTTACCATCTTCTTCAGCCTCTTTTCCTCTCGTTTTCTCTCCAACTGAGCTTGCTTTTCTTCTGCATCCTTCTTCTGGCGTTCTTCTTCTTGGGCCTTTAACTGAGCCTGAATGAGATAAGAAAACTGAGAACCCTTCCTGAGTGGGAAAGGAAATCTTATGTGGTGAGGCAGTCAAGTACCTACCAGGAGCCAGGCCTGCCCTGGACTATGCGTATGTGGCAGGAGGGGAATACTCAACACGCCCTGTAACTTAGGGCCCTGTAACTTAGGGCCCTTCTTCTGCCGAAGGGGACACTGCACATGAATACGGCCACTCTGCTTTCCAGATAAAATGACTATTTTCAGTTCTTACTTTCACTTGTGAAACAGAAGTATGGTGTGGTGATGTTTGCTTAGCCCACTCCAAACAGAATTGTTAGGTTTTTCTTGCAGATGCAGACTTTCCTTCTGACAGTAGGTCAGACTCTGGAAGATACTGTTTTTCACAAAGTCAGTGGATCAGATCTCTCTCTCTCTCTCTCTCTACCTACCTACCTATCTATCTATCTATCTATCTATCTATCTATCTATCTATCTATCTATCTATCTATCTATCTATCTATCTATCTACAGTGTACTAATTGTGGTTATCTGTGACCCTCCCAGTCTGCTAGCTGTCATTCACTTTTGTAACATTTTCGCTCTGTTCTGCTAATCATGCCAAATACAATCTCCCTAATTCCCCAGCACTGAATCCTAAGGGGCCTCCAGCCTTTCTGAAGTTGTTCTAACTCTGCTATCTTAGGAGGCACGGACAAGCAAGGTCCCAGTTTTTGAAATCTGAACAAATCACTTTTCTTGTCTCAGTTTGCATCCTGAATTTATTACCAATTTGTCTTCTTCTTGTTTTTTCTTCTTTTCTGCCAAGATCCGCCTACGTTCAGCTCGTTGAATTGCTCTCTCTTCCATGGCTGAAAAATAGTAACATCGTCCCAATATAAAAAACATATGAAGCACTCTGTAAAATGTCTCCATATTCGAGTCCCATTCAGAGTTATCATTAGAGTTTTCTTGTAATTGAACATCTTGACATACGGAGCTGATTTAACTCAACAGGTTAAAGATCTAACATCAGCAGTGATGAACAAGTTACACATTCATTAATTTTTGGTTTCATATTTCTTTAGAATATATTTCTATTGGTTGAAATAAGACAATATTCCTGGATGGTGGACTTCTAGTATATGAAACTCAGAAGTCATAACTTTAATATATCGCTGATGAACAAAGAAAAATGTAACTACAGCTAACAAGTACTTAGAGAGTAGAGAAATCCCTTCACTCTCACTTTAAGTGAGGCTCGCACTGTTCTGAACCACTGTGCATGTGTGCACAACAACAAGAAAACCTAAAGTTGGGGTCAGGGTGAATACATTTCACTGTAGTTTTAAGACCCAGGCACCCAGATGGGCCGGAAATGGAAGAGAACCAAGCATTTGGAGAACTGGCATCAGAATGAATTTGAGTGTCAGACTCCTGTTCTTGACAGTTTATTAAATATCGATCCAGAAGAAACAAATGTGCAAGATGGTCTGATAATATGACTATAATCAGCCGGGCTGGCGCAGGCGGGGGCATGGGCAGCAGGAGCACTGGTTCTGCACGCAAAGCCAGCCAATGGTTACTTCCAGTTCCTTGGGCCGTGTGACAGAGAAGAAAATTTAAGCCAAGTTTTAAGAATTAATAAACAAAAACTCACCAAGCAATTTCTTACGGATATTAAGTGTCTGCTCCGCTACAAAGGACTAGTGGTGGTGGCACAGATGGCGGAGTGAGACTGTCCTTAAGGAGGCAGAGATAGACTGGAGGGTTAAAGTAAAGAGCTGGGGAAGCAGCGTCTTGGCAATACATCTCCCCCATCTTTTCTAGACTGAATCATTAAAGTCTACTTGAAAAAGAGACTGGGATTCTAAAATAGCTAAGTCATTGATCAAACAATAATTTCAAAAACTTATCACAATGAACTGGACATCTCAAGATCAGCCTTAGGAGTGGGCAACCAGCAGCAGCTGCTGTCCTGCAGACAGACAGCTGATACGCAGCCAGCCAGTCTCTTCATTGACAGGAACTGAATACTATGTCTCTCAGATGCCATTACTTCTTGCTAGCGTGGCAATTTTGCCATAGCTTAAAAAAACTCAATGTAATTGTCAAAATACTCCCCACTTTGTGTGTGTGTGTGTGTGTGTGTGTGTGTGTGAGAGAGAGAGAGAGAGAGAGAGAGAGAGAGAGAGAGAGAGAGAGAGTGAGTAGAGCAGCTATGTGATAAAATCAACTAGCGGAACTACTAGGTGGGTCCTGAGGAATGGCTCTACTCCCCAAGCACTATTTAAACAAAGAGTTCCATGTGCACCTAAACTGCCATCAAATTAAACTATCTGGTTTATATATCTCATTACCAAAATGCTACCATTAAGATAATGCACTGTAAAATGACAGCATAACTTGACTTGAATTGCTATGAACTCTTCAGTATTTTGGCACTGATGGAGTATAATGGCAGATGAACTTTATTGATGTTTGGCCTTAGTTGTTACTCAGAGTTTTCAATTGAGTAATCCCCCCCATTTTCCATGATACAAATCTCAAATTAGAGAAAATGGTGTGCCTTCCATAACTCTGTGTGTGTGTTTATGTGTGTAAGCATGTGTGCACACACCCCTGCGCGTACACATACACACCCATGTGTTAGCTGGGGAAGCCACCAGCGTTGGCAAACAGGAAAGGGAGGAGAGTAGTGGAGGCTCCCTGTGCATTCCATTTCTCCCGTGACAGAGCTTAGGTTTTCGGAAGGCTTTACCACATCTCAAAGCCTATGAGCTGGAAGCTTGCAGTCCCAGACAAATGCTACTCCAGTGGAAAAGGCCAGCATCATGAAAGCCACCAGGACCGCTTACCTTTCAGTAAGGGATGGGGTGCCATCAGGTTCCTTCTGGATGCAGGAAGAGAATTTCTGGAATCAGTCCTACTGTCTTCACACCTTGGGGAATGAACAGATGAACTGGAAGAAAATACGAAGAAAAAGAAAAGAAAAACAATTTAAATTGATAATTGGCTTCCTTCAAAGTCTTTGCACCCAAGGAACCCAAAGCGCTATACAAAGTTCACCTGAACTCTGAGTTAAGGATGAATTGCTATACCCAGACTTGAGTCGGCATAAGAAAGACCCCACCTTCATCTTCTGATCGGTTCTAAAGACCTCATCACACCAAAGTATGTCTCAGGCACACCTGAAATTGTCTTAAGAGACTTTGAGGCAATGTAGAACTCCTATTTCAAGCCTGAAGGTACAAAATTTGACTTCGAACAAGCGAGGAAATTATCCAGGCTGTGGCTGGTCCATGGGGTCCATGCTGTCTGCCCTGGCTTCTCAGCACTAAGCATAATCAGAAACTCAGGAATCTAGTTAGAACAAGCATTCTTCTCTTTCCCTACACAATTACAAAGTTCCTCTCCCAAAGGCAGCTACCTCCCTCACTATACAGTGTATCCATCTAGGCAGCCCTCTGACTTCTTGGCTTTCTGAGTGGACAGACCACATAAAGACATAGGAGAGTAAGAGCCAAGCAAAGATACTCAGCAGTCTCTCTTTCTCAAAGGAAACCCCCTCCAGCAAGTTGATGGGGTGCTCTGACACTGCCGACCTACTTTAGAAGCTTCTGGCAGGTTCCTGGCAGCTCCTCCGCTCCTCTGGGATTGGACAGAAGGCGACTCTGTGCTTCTGTGACTGTTGTGGCACGCTCAGCTGCCCACCGGGCCTCAGCCAACCGCTGGTCTTCCTTCAGCTGCTGAATGAGCTTCTGCTGCTCCTTGAGTTTCTTCTTTTGCTTTTCAATCAGCTGTTGCTGGTAGACATGGCGACGGTGGGAAGGCCCCTCACAAACAGGCTCTGCTTCCTGGCTAGTGGTCCCAGGCTTTTCATGGCTACTGGGCTGTTTAGTGGTCTTAGCATCTGGAGTCTTGGGCTGCTGTGTGCCAGGTGTGCTCCCACAGACATCTGGGAGGGGACCCTGAATATCACCCTCCGTTGTTCTTCCTGGGGAATGGCTCAGCATACAACCACTGCTCACCACAGGTGGCTTTTCCCACCAAGTGGGCATGATAGCGACCTGAGGAAAGCGGTAATATTCTAACTCAGTACTGATGGGCTGAGATCCTGGCTTGTCTCATTAGTGTTGTTCTGTTCAATGGCACAAGTGTGCTACACCTCAGGTAGAGATGCCCTGCTCTCTATGTCCGGGTATCTCAGACACCACGAGCTTAGTGCTGTAAGCTGCTGAGAATGCATGCTGGGCTCCCCATCACGAGTGGAATGTGGGCAGAGCTGTGGGGGCTGTTGTCATGGGCAAAGGCATCTGCAATGAGCTGGAAGAGTCCCTTGGCTTTTCAGGCCGCGTAGCTCAGGCTGGCCTTGAGCTAATGACCCTCTTGCTTCCCCTTGCTAAAGTGTTTTACTGTATGGGCATGCGCTACCATGCCCACCTCCTCTTAGGAGTTTAAGTTCATTTTGTAACTAGACAAGTTTATTTCTTACAATATATAACTTTTTAAATGTAAAATTGACACTAAAATTTACAGAAATCTGACCTTTTTTTGTGGCACAGGATATATTTTTTCCTTAAGAATGTTTGAAAATTTTCTTTTTCACTTCAGATACTTAGAGGCTTTCTCTTAGGTCTAAACATGTTTGTATATATGTATGTATGTTGTAAGTCTAAACATATGTATGCATGTATATATGTATGTCTTAACTCTAAATTTATGTATGTAAGTCTATTATATTGCAAATTTTTTGTTTTGTACAGAAAAAAATACTTTTTGCTGACCTTTTTATTTAAGGTAATAACAGTAAGAACTTGGTAAGAAAAAAAGGTTACTTTCAGTTATTTCTTAAGATGCAACAGATCTGTTCTTTCAAGCCTGTTCCATCTCTACTAAATTCATCTTTAAATAGAATACAAATTTCAACCTCAACAAATTTTGAGGCTAATCTCCAGTTCTTTCCCAACTATCTGTTTGGGTGAGGTTTGTGGAAAGCCAGGGCTAAGCAAATATCTGCTCTACATAAGAACAGCCTTATCTTAATACCTTGTATTAGCATACAACATAATACCTTTCAAAGGTGTAAACTTCATTTATAGGCAGGACTCATGCTCAATGACATTACCCAGGGGGAAGGAAAGAAGCATTCCTAACAGCAAAACTTATTCTGGCCAAAATTCATGTCAAGTTAGAATGTTTGAGTCCGTGATGTGATCAGCTACAATTATACCATGTGCAATGGCAGGGAAAGCCATGGGCTGTCCCATGTTAGACGCCCTCAGCACTAACGGGTACCATCCTCAGGGACTCAGAAGCACTGCACATGATAATGGAAATGCTCTCTAAGACTTAGCTGACGTGAGAGATGTGATCCATGGAAACCCTGACATGCTAAAGACTTTAAAAATAACCTTTTATTTTAGAAATGTCAGTGGACATTTATTCATGAGAACCCTGCTTATGTAATTTAGCATCAAGCAGGGTAGATGTTTTAGGTGCTTTTAAACCTTGTGGTAATGACCCCTTATTAGCCCAGCAAGACTGCATAAAAGCCTTGAGTACAGCACCAAAGCTTCTTTTGGATCATGGCAACTTCTGAAGGTAACAACAGGAGAATGAAACAAAAGCCTATTGGTACAGTTTGTACTTGCTGGAAAAGAACTGCACAGCCCGGTCTACTCAGAGGAAATTACCTACCAGCTAACTGATAATTTTGAAATCTTTTAAGGCATTTAATTTGCTCCTGTTTTACTGTACATACCAGAAAAGATGGAGTTTATTTCGTGAACTATAAGGCCTATTTTAGTCCCTTGTTTTCTTTGTTCTATCTTTTTTTCCAAAAAATTATTTTCTTGATAAAACTTTTTCTTCTTTAGTTTGGAACTTGGAGGCTTTTACTGAAATATATATATATATATATATATATATATATATGTACATATATACATAGAAATATATGTATATTATACAGCATTTTTTTTGTTTTACATAGGAAAAGTATTTTTGCTGACTTTTTTCATTTAAAGTTAACAACAGTAGAACTTGATAAGAAAAAAAGGTTCCATTCAGCTATTTCTTAGGATATAAATCTTTTCTGGGTCTCAATAGAGATGAAATTATCTAGCTAATATGAAGGTAGATAAAATGCCTGGGGGAAGGGCCGAGGATGTTACATAAGCATTCTTGGGCTCCTTCTTTGCAGAGAGTACCTTAAATGGAAGCCATCCTGCTTGCTCAGAGTAATCAGGGTATAAGGCAAGGCTGAGACCCTCGGGTGCCCAATTTAATTTTATGTGCCTGAGTTAAGCACTTAGCAGCACTTCGGGCAGGGTGGAGGCAGAGGATCCGCTCCTAAGGCTTTCTAACAAGACAAGTGCAACAGAGGAAGACAAACTGCCAGGAGTGACCTCATAAGAAATGAACAGCTAGGCACAGCACCAAACCCCAACCAAACCAGAAAGGCAGATGACCAGGAGAACAACCGTCTGCAGCACACATAATAACGAAAGTATCAATATTCCTAAAAGTTTAAAGAACTCCTATGAATAAAGAGATATGTACACTATAGAAAAATGAACAAAGGTGACTTACTTATGCCTATCTTTCTATATCCATATCTTTATGTATATATGGCAATATAAAAATGCTTAACTTCACTAGCAATAAAAATGCAAATGATAAAAAACGTAAGATAAAAATAGAACATACATTCTGTCTTAAAATACTCCCCCTAAGTAAAGCATTATGTATATATGTAAAGACTAGTTACTAATGGGATGTTCAGTGAAACACTGTTTGAAATAACGACAAACTGAAAACAAATTAAATTTCAGCCACCTATGAGTTAACTACTTCTAACTTAGGTTCACCATACAATGTCATGTTTGCATTACAAAATGCCGGCAGAGAGCTGCAGTCCATAACCAGGGTGGGCACTGAGTTCACCTGCAGACCTGAAATTACTGCTGCCCCATTCCCAGAGATTCTGAGCTCTGAGAACTACTTTTAAAGAAGAACTATGGCTAAGATATATTTAGTAATAGAAAATGTCCATGTTCTATTTAGCAAATTCAAAAGATATTTATAAGAAAATAAAATAGTTACGTTCATATTAAAAAAAAAAACCAAACCAAACAAATCCCACAGAACAACCTTGCATAATACCAACACTTGGGAAGTGGAGGTAGGATCAGGAGTTCAAGGAGGTAGGATCAGGAGTTCAAGGCCAACCTTTACTACTGAGGGCATTTTAGGCCAGACTGTACTGTAAGAGACCAGGTCTCACAAGCAAACAAAACCAACAAGCCTTCCTTTTCCTGATTATGGCAGGCTGGATTGACCTAGTTGAGGGGAATTTAAAGCTAAATAAAATATTAACAATAAGAAATTTATATATTCCTCAATAGAGAAAAGAATAGATAACTGTACTTCCTGTTACCTCCAGCTAATGGAATAATAGATGTGGCTATTTATTGAGACTGGCCTTGAACTCACTAAACAGCCCAGACTGACTTGGAGATTGCAGTTACAGGTAGATACCATCACCACTGATTTAAAAAAAAAAAAAAATTCTTGGTGATTTTTCTCCTACCAAATTGTCACAATTAGTATAAACAACTTTCTTATTAAAAAAACAAAAGTTAAAAATACATTATATCAGAAGCTTATCCGAAAAGGAAATGTGTGAAGATCAAATGGGGGCTCAAAAGTTGTCAGCAAGCTTTACCCCTCTCTTTCCAAAGGCCTTTCACTCAGCTGTTCCGAATCCCTTCTCTATCGTGTCCTTAGCAACTTCCGGCTAGCCCAACACTGACGTATGACTATTAAAAAAAAATTCCAGTCAAGGAAATAATCACAGCCTGCATGGCTGTGCATAAGCTTTGTGCATTGTAGCAGCCCTAACCTCTGCGTAGCTTAGACAGGGCACTCTCATGCCAGCTGCCATGAAAGTGCAAAGCTCAGATGCAAATCCATAACAAACATGAAGCCCAAACAAAGGGAACAATGTACCTCTCCACTTCCCACTGCCAGGTCCACCTCGGCTGTTGTCTCTGCAAGACGGTGGATACCCGATGACCCATTGGAATTGAGTTTCCCGAGCGAGGCTGCCTTCAGCAGCTCATCCATTTTCTTCCTAGTTTGCTCCTTGGCTAGCGCCAGCTCCCTCCTTATAACTTCTGAACCATGCCAACGCTGCCATTCAGCAAAGCAGTATCGGAGAAGTTGTTTCCGGTTAAACTCGTTAGCCAGCTGCTGTTTTCTAAGAGACAAAGTACGTCCGTTTAAAAAAAAGAAGAAGCCATGTATAGTGTTAGCTGATAATACAAAGGAAACATAAGACCAAAGAAGTTCCTAAAGTGCTCCATCTTGTCCTGTTATAGGAAACTAAAAGAATTACTTTACATTCCCCAGAGCAGACTCTAATCAAAGGCATCAATAGCTCAGCATATACCTTTAAGAAGAAAAAGTGGTTGTACTATTTATTCTAACTTTCCAATAAGACATACTGATTTATATTATATATACATGTAACTGTTGAAAAGAAGGATGCGTTAGGGAAGCAGATATTCAGACAGGTGGAAATCTAAGGCAGATATGTTAGGAGAAAACTCCGTAGATTAGTCATATCACTTAGTGAGGCCAATAATTAGAACTTCTCACTGGGCGTGGTGGTGCATGTCTTTAATCCTAATACTTGGAAGGCAGAGGGAGGTGGATCTCTGTTAGTTTGAGGCTAGCCTGATATACAGAACAAGTTCCAGGAC
Organism: Chionomys nivalis; assembly: GCF_950005125.1. Lineage (NCBI taxonomy): Eukaryota > Metazoa > Chordata > Mammalia > Rodentia > Cricetidae > Chionomys > Chionomys nivalis. The sequence goes on along the minus strand of NC_080088.1, from coordinate 46,364,322 downwards.
AGCCAGGGCTGTTACACAGAGAAACCCTGTTCCAAAAATACAAATAAACAAACAGCAAAAAAGACTTATCAAAGTCTACGTCAAACCCTGAAGATGATCTTGTTAAGGACCTGCATGGGGAGAGAGTCACGGCCAAGCTCGCATTCGCCAAAGCCCTGAAGCACTAGGCACATGTTAGGGTACAGGCCAGGCTTCAGCTCTCAGAGCTCATTCATCACCTAAGAAAGAGTTCCTCCGGGCTCCTGCGACCTTTGTAAACATTAGTGCCCCTGGCTGCTTGAGTTGGGAGTAGACATTATTGATTTAGCTATGGGAATCAATCCCAGGAGACATCATGGTGGAAGCTGGTCAAGAGTTCAAGCCTTGGGGCTGAGAAGGCTCTGTAGGTAACGCATTGGCTACACGAGTGTGTGGACTGGAGTTGAGGTCCCCAGAGCCCGCGCAGACACCAGGTAGGTGTGGCGGCCTGTCAGTAATCTCAAAACACAGGAAATGGAAAGGCAGAATCCTTAGAGCGAACTGGTGAGCCAGACTAGAAGAGTGCCAGCTTCAGAAAGAGACCCTGACTTCATACAGAAGACACTGAAGCAACCTTGGGTCTCCATCTGCACACATGTAAACACCACATCTGCATGCACAACGCATGCACTCTCTCTCTCTCTCTCTCTCTCTCTCTCTCTCTCTCTCTCTCTCTCTCACACACACACACACACACACACACACACACACATGCACGCGGGATTCAAGCCTAGAGATTTCTTGTATTTATGTATTGGGAGATGGGCATCACTGTGATTTTGAAACTTATTATATGATTGATTATGTGGCATCAAGTGTCCATTTGGAGACAAAATCCAATATTGCTTATTTGCCTTATTGATTTTATCTTGTAAACACAACTGAGTTTTCCACAGCACTGTGTGCATAGCTCTTTCTATTAAACATTATATATACACTCTGGAGTCCTATCAAGAAAATCATGATTTAAATCAGTGCATAGGGAGAACATTTCTAGATTTCTAGAGATAAATAATAAGACTTGTTTACTTTTGTTTTTACTTTTTTATTTTATTTTTTATTTTTTTGATTTTCGAGACAGGGTTTCTCTAGTTTTTGGTGCCTGTCCTGGAACTAGCTCTTGTAGACCAGGCTGGCTTCGAACTCAGAGATCCACCTGCCTCTGCCTCCCGAGTGCTGGGATTAAAGGCGTGTGCTACCACTGCCCGGCAATGACTTGTTTACTTTTGTATATGACTGTTTTGTCTGCATGTAAATACATATTTGGACCATATGCATGCATGCAGTACCCACAGATGCCAGAAGAGGGCGTCAGATCCCTCTGGAACTGTAGTTAGAGAAGGATGTGACCCCCGCCCCTCACACGAGGGTACCCCAAACTGAATCCAGGTCCTTTGCAAGAGCATTAAGTTCTTTTAACTGCTGAGTCATCTCTCCAGCCCCATTTCTATAGTTTTTAAAAATTTTTACATGACCTTCTCTGGTTACTATAGTGAAAAATGTTACACTGTAACAATATTGAAACTTATATGTAAACTCAAATGAAATGTGTGTATTTTGTTTCTGATATCTATATAGGAAACAAAGTTTCTCCAAATAGTATTCCCCTTGCTACCAGAAACGCATGGCTATTTCTGTTCTAACCCAGCCCTGAGATACAAGCACCTCAGCTGCCATGGTTTCAACACACCTAAGAATGTGGAGCCTGAACTCCTACCTTAACAACAGGAAGAGGCGGGGCCCTGGAAAGTTAACTAAGGAGCTGGGGGCCATAGTAGGTGTTCTAGTGTTCTACCAGTCACAACCTGAAAACGGCTGATCAGGTCACAAAGGCTGTGCCCCTAGGAGCAGACTGATGGTGTAGTTATGGAGACGGGTTACCAGTGAAAAGGGTGAGAACCCCACCTCCTGCCTGTCCAGTGTGTTCTTGCTTGCCCTTGTCATGCCAGTACTGTGTGCGCTCTGAGCGTCTAAGTCCCCAGAACTAGGAACCAAATAAACTTCTATAGTTCTAAAGTTATTTGGCCTATGCTACTCTGCTACAGCGGCAGGAGAGTGCCCACGACACTTTCCGACAGCATATACCATTATATTTAATTGATCTTTATAATGGTTGATTATTAAGTTGAGGATGGCTGACAAAATACTTGGTAGCTGGCAGATAGTTTCTATAATAAAAGCATATTATAAGTCATAATAAATATGTATGTATTTTACTATAATGGAAATAAATTAAGTATCTAACGAGACTGACTTGATACATTTTTTAGAAGAGGCAGTAAGCTAAATTGGAGGGAAAGCCGCAAAGACTAAGTAGGGAGACAAACACAAACCTATAGCTTTCTCCAGGGAGTAAAATTCACAAATTTTAGGGCAGAAGATGCTTGCTGCTGAGGCTGACTAATGTGAAATCCAGCTTACATCAATCTTCTCAAGAAGGGTGGCTGTGAGAGGCACCTGGTGTGCTAACATTATTTTTACAGTATAAACAGCCCAAGCAGCATTGGGCCCTTGGCTGTCAGTACAATTCTTTAGATACTACAAAAGCCACAGAGAAAACCATCGCTAGAACTCCATCGAGACCAAGAAGGTGGGAAAGTGAGAAGGGAAGGCATGCTTGTTCCGGTGCTGAGAGCCGTCTATGATGGCTGCACAGGAGATCTGGAGTGCAGGCAGGACTTCCATATTTGTGAGCTAAGGTGGAAGGGCAGAAAACAGACACGGAAACCAGAAAGTCTGTTTCCATGCCTGCTGCTCTGCACTTCGTTCTGGCATAGTGACAATGTCCCATATGAACCAACTTCCATATTTTTGAAAAGATTGCACTAAAAATATAGCTAGTTTTGAAAGGGAGGTGGTCGCCTCCCTTTGTTATGAAATCACCTCGTTTTCCTAAAACCGTAGTGAGACGCAATCGCTTAGGTAAATCCACCTGAAGAAAAGGCTCGAGACAAAGTTCCCAGGAACGATAAGGAAGGACAGAGGAAAACAGCCTGCCCCAATATGCTCGTGAGCTAAATCAGAACATTTCCAGCAAGAACGTAGAAATTGATCATCATAATTACATAACTGCCTGCAAAGAAAGGCTGTCTCTAGAGGCCCTAAGAGCACAAAACAGCAATGATTTAAATAGGAATTCAAGTGTGAAGCGGATTGTCCAGGATCAACACCTCTAAGAGTGCTTTTAGTGAGAGGTGTGTAATGTACAGTCTCGAAGTCAGGAGAACTTCAAGCAGACCTGGGATAGTGGCAAGTGCTGATGGTCTCTGAGCTGCCGATTCGTCCTCAGGAATGGCGTTGAGAATGCTGCCCTGCCTACCTCTTCAAATGTTTTTTTTTCTTTTGTTACCTTAAATAAATAAAACAAAATATAGAATGAAATCCGTAGATAAGAGTAATAATGCTATCTCACAGCAAGACTACTGGATATCTAAACCGCGTCTTAATGTTTGCATTCTTTTCTTGCTGGGGGTTCCAGTGAGCGTGTGGAGGTCAGAGGAAAACTTGGCAGGAATCAGTTCTCCTCCCCTGTGTGGGTTCTGGGGATGGACCTCTGGTCACTAGGCTGGATGGCAAGTGCCTTTACTGCCTGGGCCATTTCCCTGGCCCCATGTCCTGAATTTTTCAGAAGGAAATGGGAGAGGATAAATAACCGCATGCCAGTGATCTGACTAAGTGCCGAGACCTGATGCAGAACAGAACAGCAGTGACTGGAGCGGCTGCATTTGGGATGAGCAGCTTTAGCAGGAACAGGCAAGAGCACACTAATGCATCCAATAATGCACTAGGTAGCCCCCAGGGAAACGGGATAGAAGACAATTTTGTTTAAGGGAGTTTTTCAAGTGAGCCAGGCAATGCGAGTCTGGTCGTCTGACAGATCCTGTTAGGGGCTTCCCCAGATGCAGATGCCACGTGGCTTCTGGCCACTCACCTGGGAACCCAGGCGAGCACAGAGGGAAAGGCGACTGAACATGATTGACAGAACTGCTCTGTATAGGACTGCCCACAGAAAGCTGAACTCAGAAATGAAAAATTATGGACGATCAAGGGCTATAGGAAAAAAGAAGTGGGGGCTTGAGAACTGACAGGAAAGATTAAGGCATGTTCCAGGCAGAGCCAGAGGACCGCTGTGAAGATGGCAGCCCAGGACACGTGGATGGTGGCTGGGACAGCCTAGGGCAGGTGCTTCCTAGGAAAGTCCAGAGAGAGCAGGAGAACAGGACTGAAGAGCCAGCAGACGACACCGAACTCAAACCCTGCTTATTCCCCTTTTCCTGCAGAGTTGCCTGGAACTATAAGGAGTAGTGGACACGAAGCCAACCTGTGAAAGTGTAGATGCTATGGAAACTGACACTGTTAAAATTTCGCTGCCACCACATCAAAGGTGTCAGTAATAGAGTTCTATGGCATTGCCTAAGCACTGAGTCCAGAAATGTTTGCGATGCTGAAACTATAGCATGGTATTATATGGAAATTTAGTGAAACCATTAGTCACAATAACCTTTTTTAAAAATTTTTTGGGGACTAGGTCTCATGTAACCCAGGTTGACCTCAAACTGGCTATATGCTAAGGGCAACGTCCAACTCCACATCACTCTGCCTTCCCCTCCCAAATGCTAGGATTACAGGCATGCACCATCACACCCAACACCATCACTACCTCTGAAAGAAAAGAGGAAGATGGAAATAGAACGACCACAATTCCTATTAGAAAAAGCAAGATGCATTTGTAGGCTAAGTGGATGAACCCTTGGAGTAGAGGTGAGACTGTGCATAGGCTTAGGAAGAAGGAGGTTACTAAATTATAAATGAGAACAGAGGGATTTGCTGTTACTTTAGAGAGGAGTGGGAAGAACAGAAGAAAGCCCACAAGGCCGGGTCCTGCAGGGGGGCAGACCTGAGGAGAAACCTCAGGGAACAAAACCAGTGTGGGTGCAGAAACCAGGGATGGGGATTCAGCTTACATGGGAATGCTAGACAAGTGGTTTCAGCAGCATCCTGCAAGGAGCCAAAGCATCACGTGTCCCGTCCCACGTGAGTAACCACTCTACCACTTGCTCTCACCTATCCATGCGGCTTACCGGAGCATGAAGACTCCATCCAGTTAAGCTGCAAGAAAGGAAGCAACCGAGCCTCCCTTCGCTGACCGGCTTATTCATCACTGTAGTCCGTGTCCACCGAGGCATGCGGAGAAACCTCGCTGGGCACGATGAATATAGTCCACAGTCTGAATTTCCTAAAACAGTTTCTAGGGCAATATTCACCACGCAGTGAGCTGGGCCGCAGGAGGGTCTGCAGGAGCAGCTCCTGTCTCTCTCCTTTCCAGGGTGATCTGCCATTTGCTAATCGCCACTCTTAGTTTTCACAACACAGTCCACAGAAATCACAACACAGCGGAAACTCACGGCTAGCCTGGGAAGCCACAACTAAGATGCCGTTCGTCTTAACCGGGAGGCAGTACTATCTGGCGAAGGCATCCGAGACAGAACCCCAGGGACAAGGTTCTCGTTCTACACTTGCTCCACCTGGCTCTGTGACAGTCACTTCTACTCTCAGGGCTTTCTTTTCCTCATTCATGAAATGAGGGCCTGGATCAGACGATCCTAAGGTGTCACCCTGCTCTAGGATATGTTTTGTTCTAAAGCTTTATAGTAAAAAAAAAAAAAAAAAAAGTATTGTAAGTTAAATATTGTCTAACTTCAGCAGTGAAACAAGTTTTAGTACCCATTCTGAACATTTAAAAATAGGTACCTGAAAATAATTCAGATACCAGACTAAAGGTTCTGAGATCTTAAAAAAATGGCACATTATACTATTTTAAAATATCCATTTAGTGCCTTTTCTATTTGAACTGTTTAACTGGAATGGAATCCTGAGTTCTCCAGATTTTTCTTCTGGCATGCAAGTCTTACTGGCGGCTTTAACTTTAACATTGTGTTTTCCACCCTGTGCCCTTACACGGTCTCCAGTTTGCATTCTTTACCCAGCAAACCCCCATCATTCTGTTTCACAGTCAGCTGTCATCCCAGCTCCTTACACCAAGCACGAGGCCTTGAGATTCTGGAAACAGATTAAAGCAGAATCTTCTCCACTGGCTCTTTCACTGGAGATGCACCCCACTGTATGGTCCAAACGGGTCATCCTCCTGCTTGGAAAGCTTAGAAATTCACCTGAAAACCAACTAACACTTAAACTCCTTGTCCCAGCATATAAAGCTTTTCCTGGGGGCAAGAGAGGGTCAAGAGATAAGAGCACTTGCTGCCCTTTCAGAGGATCCAAGTTCAGTTCCCAGAACTGGTTAGAGGCTCACAATCACCTGTAGATCCAGTTCCCGGGGATCTGATGGCCTCTTATGACTTCTACGGGCTTCTGCATACATGTGGCACATATGAACTCATGTGGGCTCACACACAAGCACACAGAGTAAAAACAAAGGACTATAGAGAGAGAACAGCACGTAAACAAGCAAGGTCACGCGTTTATCTCCAGCCCAACCAGATGGCTCCCCTTCCATCCTGATGAAGCCTGGTTTACACAATCTGAGGCATCTACCCGGACAGCGGCATTTCGCTCTGTCGCGTTCCTCGCAGCAGAAGGGAACACATTCCCTGCTGTACAATATGCTGAACACCTGCACTGTCTTTAGATGCTGCTTTTCTCACACAGCTGAGTTCTTTGAGGACAGCGGACCATGTGCTAGATGCCTATGTGCCCTCCCAGGATCTGATACCACCTATTATCAGCGGGCTTATCATCTATGCTTTCAATGGAACAACTCTTCCATATCCCATTCACTGAATTTCTCATCCTGGAATGAATGACAGAGTGTCAGTAATGATTACACATGAGAACATAACGGTTCCTTCTACTTCAGTGACATTGATTCTAGAATAAAAAGGTGATGGGCAGAGGGTGTGGAGCCCAGTAAGAAAACATGCAAAGCCCTGGGTTCAACAGGCAGCATTACTAAGCAACAACAAGACAAAAATAACACACACGCACACACACACACACACCATGCAAGGTTAAACCTGGAAATGAAACAGAAAATGTATTTAATTTTAAGACGATAAAATTAAAAAAAAAAAAGCTTCATTTGACAATGAAGTCTGTGTGAGACAGCACCGGCAAAGAGGAGCTTGATATAAAAGCGCCAGAAACCTCTAAATAAGGTGTGGAACAAAAGGCAGCACTGTGGGAGGAATCACTCTTGGCAGGTTAGCCCTCCCAGATGGATGTTCCCTGCATCCTTAATTAGCATTCTATGTGCAGACTGTGACTCTATCAATGAGGATTATTGGCATATACACCAACTCCCGCCTCAGAACTGTGAGATGGTACAAGGTGCGGCGCTGTTCCTCGGCAATGGAAGCCCAGTCTTTCCTCTATGAAAGGGAGGGAGCCCCATTGGTGCATTTGCATCCCATACCTGCTCTGCTTCTAGTTCTCAGCGAAGTCTCTCTATGATGGAGGAAGGTCATTGGTTAATTAATAAAGAAACTGCTTGGCCCTCATAGGTTAGAACATAGGTGGGTGGAGTAAACAGAACAGAATGCTGGGAGGAAGAGGAAGTGAGCTTAGATGCCAATGTAGCTGCTCCCCAGGGCAGATGCGATGAAGCTCCGACCCAGGATGGACGTAGGCTAGAATCTTCCCAGTAAGCGCACCTCGGTGCTACACACATTAATAGAAATGGGCCAGGCAGTGTTTAAAAGAATACAGTTTGTGTGTTGTTATTTTGGGGCATAAGCTAGCCAGGCGGCCGGGAGCTGGGTGGCAGGAACGCCAGCCCGCAGTTCCCTCAACATCTCTAGCTGGGGTAGCACGGGCGAACAGATCACTGTATCATAGCTGGTTCTCGTGGGCAGCCTTTCTGGAGTTGGCTTCCAGGCTCTTCCGAGGGAAGATGCCCTAGGTAAGCACGCCAGGGTCTATATAATGTACCTGTTCTCTTCCCTAAGGTCATTTTCCAAGGCTTGGGTCTCCCGCTTCAGCTTCTGAGATCGTGCATGGTCTCTCCAGGCTCGCAGGACCTTCAGTTGAAGCTTCCAGTCAGACAGGGTCCCAGCTTTCCCCAGCTTTATCCTATGATCCAGAATCAGCTTGTGCCAGGCAGAGAAATACCGTTTTTGACACTATAGTGGAAACATTTGGAAAACCACCACCAATCAGCTTTTGTGTTTCAAATACGCTACAATGACAGCCCTGTCCTCAGATTTTCCCACCACACTTCTCTGAACAAATCTGCGACCTGTGATTTGGATGGAATCGAACAAAGCTCAGCTCTTTCATACTTAGAGGAATGATAGATATCTAAGCAGGCATCAGAGGTACCCTAAGCTTTGTGACTTAAACTAAATACTTAATTCTCATTACAAGGCACTGGTCCTGTGGTAAACTGGGATAGCAGGTCATATCTTAGACATGAACTAGAGGCCTTGAGGAGCTTGACAGAGCTGATTCCAATATGACCTGCCCCGCTAGGATGTCTTGGAGCTTCAAATAGTAAGTCAGCCTTTAGTTCAATCTTGTCTTGAGCGCCACTCACATCCTTCATGAGTTCTCAGTGGAACAGATTGGGGCCTCCATTCCTTGAAAACAAGACAGCTAAAAGTGACAAGCCTACCTGGGCTACCCCTAATCATGTGATTGGGGTTTTGAGGAGAAGGCCTAGACATGCCCAGGCTACCACGTACCTATGCAGCCAATAGCAAATTATGCCCTAACCAAGTCCCCAGGGCATACTTTACTTGTGATCCAGGTCTAAGGAGAAAACCACTGCATTCAGTCCTTGTCTATACAGTCCATCTTCATAAAAACCACTGCATTCAGTCCTTGTCTATACAGTCCATCTTCATAAAAACATTCTCTTCTTTCTAGATCAGTCTCCTGCCACCTCCCAGCCTCAGCACGAACCACACTGTGTCCTTCTCTGTCCACTCCAGTACTTACTTCCCAGGGACAGTCCTATGGCCAACTCTAGGCGCTCTTCCCACTGTATTCCAGGCAAACTTTGCATTCTTCCGCCAAGGCGCTCACTACATGTTATCAGAATCTCAAGTTTACTGATTCTCACAAGACGGTGGCATTCCCGAGAGAAGGGAACAGTACCCTTTCCTGGGAATGACAAACCTGACAGGAGAGCTAAGCATGAGATCAAACAGAAAGCAACATCACAGGACGTAGCTTTTATGAGAAGGATGGATTTCAAAGACTTTAGCCTAATTCACTGCTTCCTTATTTGTAAAAATACTTAAGGGATACTATATCAACATTTACTAAACACCTGCCACTGTGTTTCAGTTTGGGAACTCTAAACAAAGTTGTTGAAGAAACAATCTCTACTTTTGGAAGGTTATAGGGAAACAGGAAACAGAAATAAAAGCCTGGGGCTAGTGAGATGCCTCAGCTGGTTGTCCCACCAGCCTGACAACCTGAATCCTTGTAGAACCCCCAGAGGAGAGAACTGACTTCATGAAATTGTTCACAGTGCTAGTTTGTTCTCTGTTGCTGTGATAAATGCCAAGACTGAAAGCAGCTTAGGGGAAGGAAGGCTTATTTGGTTTATGAGTTATAGTCCATCACTGAGGGAAGCCAGGGCAGGAACGTGACGCAGGAGCCTGGACCTAGGAACTGAAGCGGAGAACACGGACGGATGCTACCCACTAACTTCATCCAGGTTCCCGTTCAGCTGCCTCTCTTATACTGCCCAGGCACACTTACCTAAGGATGGTACCACCCATAGTAGGGTGGGCCCTCCTACATCTGTCAGCAATCAAGAAAATGTCTCACAGACATGCCCACAGGCCATGTATGGAGGCAGTTCTTCAACTGTGTCAGGCTGACAACGAACTAACCAGGACTTTGATGTATATGCCCACCTAAATACATCATGTACACACACAATAAATAAAAAGTTTAAAAGACCAATAAAAATATAAAGAAACATGCTAGACTTCTTGGAAATATGCTACTTGGCCAGAACCATTTTTTCTATATAGGATATAGTTACATTCCCATTTAGATAAACATATAGTATTATAATATTTCATCAAGAGAAACCACAAACAACCTAAACAAAGCCCTTATTCCCTTTTTTTTTATCTCTTCAAATGAGGGCACATGTTGTAGAATCTCAGCTCAGATACACTGGGGAGGCACAGGATGAGGAAAGAAAGGAGGTAGAAGAGGGAAAGGAGAGACTTGTTGGATACAAGATTTGCCTTCACCTGTGCTGGGGTACACTAAGCTGCCAGGATGGAGGTTTGCTTTTCTTTTTTCCATTGTTATTTCCTTCTCTAGCTTACAGAATACAGCATCTTAAAATGCCTTTTTAAATTTATTTATTCAATTTTTTCTGTGTATGAGTGTTTTGCCTGCATGTATGTATGTGCATGACGAGGGTGCCTGGTGTCCATGGAGCTCAGAAGTAGAACATGGATTTCCTGGAACAGGATTTAAGGATCATGGAGAGCCATCATGTGGATACCGGGAACAAATGCGGGTCCTCTGAAAGTACAAGTTCAATGTGCATGGATGTTTTGCCTGCATATGTAAGCCTGTGTACCACTTGAGTGCCTGGTGTCCTTGGAGGCCAGAAGGGGGTACTGGATCTCCTGGAACTGGAGTTACAGATGGTTGTGAGCCACCATGCGGATGCTACAGTTTAACCTGGGTCCTGTGGAAGAGCAGTCAGTGCTCTCAACTGCTGACCATCTTTCCAGCTCATGTCCTTGCATTTTTCTCTCTCTTATCATAAAGTTCACAGTAACTTCTGTGTACCATTACACTTTTAACTGTTCATTTACTTATTTATTTTTTGATTCTGTGCACATAAGCAAATTATACACAACTAGGCTATACTACTAGTCCTTTAATGTTCTACACATACTATTTATTAATTCTTAGATTATGATAAAATCAAAATTCTAAGTATTCTTATGGGTCACCTCATCAAATTAAAACTTTAAGTAGACTAATGCTGGATGATTAAATTCACAAAGTAAAGCATTAGTGTTAATTCCAAGGCCAAAACTCAAACATTCTGGCATCCTGGTGACTCTAATCTATTAGGTAATTAGTCTATCCTAACAGTGGAAGGTACATTCTCTGCTTTGAAGCGAAAGCAAACAACACATAGCTTACCACAGTACAACAGCATTCACTAGAAACTTACTGAATTTAGGAAGCAAAGCTGGAGTTTCTAAACTCTACAGTCAGTATGCTCCTTTAAAGTCCCAGGGTTAAGACCCTGGGAGCAAAGGATGGGTTTTAAAGGTCTGGAGTGGGCCCCATTATGCAGAAGCTAACAATAGCCCAGTGACAGACTCCTGGAACACTGCTTTACTGAAATAAATTTGCTACTGGGTTTTTTCCCCCTGCTTGCTCAAAAGCAATCTCATTAAAATTTAGATTAAAAATAAAGAATGAATTGAGGATAGCTGTTTAGTTATTCTTGATCCATAGCAAACATTATTTAGGTAAACACGTGTCTGACGAACCTGCGTGAAGAGAGCCCTGCTACTCTTGTCTGACCTGGACGGACAAGTGGCACGCTCCCGCAGACACATCTGTTTGTTCCCTCCACTCTGATGTTAGTCACTTTTCTTATTGCTGTGACAATATTCTTGGCAAAAGCAATTTAAGAGAGGGTTTACTTGGGCCCTGGGTCTGAGGGCACATCTACCATGGCAGGGAAAAGACGACAGCTACAATGGCCAAGCAGTAGGTGTAATTGGGGCATCCAGCCACACTGTGCCCACAGTCAGGAGGCAGGGAGGAATGAATGCTGTCTAAGCTGGCTTTCTCCTTTGGATTTGCTTGGGACAATCCATGGATGGCTCTTCCCTCTCCCTTAAACCTCACTGAACACTTTCGCCTAGGTGTGTCTTGTAGGTGATTCTAAATCCAGGCAAGGTGACAATGAGGATTAAAGGTCGCCCTCTGTAGCCCCAGGAAATTGCCTGTTTCTCCTGATCAGTTCACAGTCTAGAACAGTGATTCTCACGCGTCCTAATTCTGTGACCCTTCAGTACAGATCCTCATGTTGTGGTGAGCCCAACCATAAAATTATTTTTAGAATAATAACTGTAATTTGCCACTGTTATGGATTGTAATGTAAATATCACAAAGGGGTTGTGACCCACAGGTTGAGAAACGATGGTTAGTGCTACAATGGTGCCCTAGCCTTTTTCTCTTTGTAACGAGAGCTATTTAAAAGCACATTCGAGTTGGAAGAGGAGTGCATAGTGCATTCTGTTTAAGCCAGGAGAATTCAAACTTAACTAGCCACGTAGCTAACGTGGCCCCACTTTATCTCCTTCTTACTGCACCCGTTTCTGTATCTGACTTTTCTTGCCGATGGGTTCCAACTATAATCAATCACACATTCTCCCCTAGCTCCTACCATCTCTATCAAGCTGCAGTGATGGGCTTGGTATGGTAAATGAAGCAAGAAAAACCACTGTGGGGATGAGCTGTACCTAAGTATGCATCTGTAATGATTTTGAGAGGAAGTTTTAAAGCACAATGCTGTCTTCCCCTTAAAATCTTCCACAAGACAGCATTTGGTTTCTAAGGACTCCACTCAAGAGAAGAAATGACAGCCCACCCTGCTAAATCTATTACCTGCACTGCAGTTGCCCTCGCTCTGTTGGCAAGAAAAGCTCTTCCCTGAAGTGTAATCACACTGCTGTCACTGTGGATGATTGACACTAGGTGGAACAGCAATTTGCTATCTAATCTTCATTGTAATTCTAACCCTGTCACCAGAGACGCTTGTTCTGATTAATGAAGTGGGTAACTCATCAAAATTCTTCAGCTATTCCCCTTTTGTCAGAAAGCTCGGTGATAATTGCATCAGAATTCTCTGTCATGGAAAAATAAACAATGAATTGTAAAGAGGACAAAAATGTCAACAAGTTTACAATTTATTGTTGCTGAATGGAACTAACCATGGTGCGGCCAGTCGGCCAGTCGTCTAGGGACCTTGGCTGAGGCCAAAAGTCAGGAAGAAGGCTGACCGCCCATGAATGCCCTAGGGATTCCTCTCTGCTCCCACTGTTAAAGGAACAGACATTCCACTCTGCAACTGGAAGAAATCTTCCAGGCCTTCTTTTCCTTCAGAGATGACTGTTTGTAGGAAAAGGCACATGGGAGGCACAAAGAACCTGGGGCTTGGAAAGGGATTTTTACCACAGCGAGGTCAGTCTGCAGTGGGTGGCACAGCCTTGACTCCTGGGATGGGAAAGGAAGTGCCCATGACCCACTCCTGTCTCTTCATCCCCCACCATTCAGAGAAGAGCAAGCTGTCAGGTGCTGCGAAAACCTCCAGAGGCCTAAAGTCGGAACACCTCTACCAGGAGACAGTTCTATATTCAATCTCATTCTTTCTTCTCCTAAACTTATTTTCAAAAATTTAACAAGCATATCCACAAGCACAGCAGAAGAATAAAGCTTCACTTGGCTTTACAACTTATCAACACTGCTGCCAATCAAGGGCTCCGTCTTTCTTCCTGTACCTTTCCCTCACCTGCAGAGTTTAAACATAAATGCCAGACATCAGACACTGGAGCATTTTACCCATAAATGTGTCAGAATGTATAGGTGACATATGGATGTTTGCTAAATTCTTCATGCTGTCAAGAAGTCCAATCAACAATACTGTACTTATTGAGCTGTTATTTCCCAGCAGAGCTTGGACTACATCTCAGAATCCCACCATATCTTTAGGAGAGAACGGTCGCTCCTCCTCATGGCCTTCTCTTTTCCTTTGAGATGCTCTCATCCCTACCAACCCCCTCTTTCTGCTTCATGTCCTCCAGACCTGGCGCTCACACACATAAATGATGCTAAGAACACATCTTATCTCAGAGTACATCAGGCAAATGCTTGTTTCAGCTCCAAGGTGGCCCAACAATAAGATGAGAAATGTCATTGTCCTCACCCACAGGAGATTTTTATAAATATTCACCAGAAATGACTGGTGTTTAAAAAAATTATTCTAGCCGGGCGGTGGTGGCGCACGCCTTTAATCCCAGCACTTGGGAGGCAGAGGCAGGCGGATCTCTGTGAGTTCGAGACCGGCCTGGTCTACAAGAGCTAGTTCCAGGACAGGCTCCAAAACCACAGAGAAACCCTGTCTCGAAAAACCAAAAAAAAAAAAAAAATTATTCTACTCTGTAAATTTTTAGAGACTGGCCTGGACTTATGGCATAGGCTTTCTCTTTAATTTTTTCCATATTTTTTATTAAAAAAATTTACTTTTCATTTTTCATACCAACCCCAGTTCTACCTCCCTCTACTTCTCCTGCCCCCTCCCCTTTTCTATCCAACATCCACTCCTCAGAGGAGATAAGGCCTTTCTTGGGGAGCCAACAAGGTCTGGGATACCAACTTGAGGCAGGACCAAGCCCCTCCCCTCTGTATCAAAACTGAGCAAGGGATCCCACATAGGAAATGGGTTCCAAAAAGCCAGTTCATGCACCTGGGATAGGTCCTGGTAAGACTCCCAGGGCACCCCAAAACAGATCAGGCCACATGACTGTCACCCACATTCAGAGGGTCTAGTTCAGTCCCATGCAGGTTTACCAGCTGTCAGTTCATAGTGTGTGAGCTTCCACTAGCTCACGTCAGCTGTCTCTGTGGTTTTCCCATCATGCTCTTGACCCCTTGCTCATATGATCCCTCCTTCTTCTCTTCACCTGAACTCCAGGAGCTCAGGCCAGTGCTCAGCCGTGGATCACTCATCTGCTTCCATCAGCTACTGGATATAGGTTCTAAATAATATATTCTTTTCAGAAAATAAAACAAGTGACGACAACACCAAACATATTAAAGAACAGGTATTGCTAGAGTACTGCCAAGGCTGCATGAGGCCTTGGTTCAAGATCTAGCACTGGGAACAAACATTGCTGACGAACAGGAACCTCTGGGCCTATAGCACTTTTAAGGGTCAATACTGGCTCCATACCCCAGTCCGCTCATGAGAATGGGCAGTTGGGTTGCTTGTGGGGTGAGATGAGGGAAAATGACAACAAGAAAGGAAACTCTGTGTCGAAACTGATAAAATGTTAGTGGGAAATCTTCTGTGAAGTTCACTCTATAAAAGTAATGCATACCATGTCTCAAACACCTTAGAAAATGTAGCCCACACAGTGCCTCTGGCAATAAGCCTGGGGGCAGGGTTTCACCAATCTCCACGTTTCACGCACACTTTGGCATCTCTCTTTCTCTACAGCTGATCTGCAAAGAGGCCCCCTCCCCTCACACTGCAGAGGACAGTGGCTGTTTTTGTGCTCTGTGGGCATTCTGATAACAGTAAGATCTTTGGAAAGGAACCATGCTGTACAAATGAGGTTCTGCTTAACTACCGTTTCCAGCATCCTGCCAGGAAAAAAAAAAAAAGCAGGGTCTCCCACCCCCACATTACCATGTCTTCTTAGTCTAGTTTAGGGGGGATTTTTGGAAGGCTCTACACCACAGGCATAATATTAAAAACAATTCCTGTGGGTCATTACTATCTTATACCCTCTAGCAGAAAAACCTAACGAAATATGCACATCAAAACTGTCTCCCCAGAGAACACAGATTTAGGCTAATATCACCCCATGTTCCATTGTTTCTGCCACTTTCCCAAGCAGAAGGGATCACAGAGTTGCTAATCATATTAAACAAAAATGTATTTCAGAATAGAGAATTAAGAAGGCACTTTCCAAACAGTGTTAAGATTTCATAGTTAATCCCATGTTGTTTCTGCTAATTAGCTACGACACATGAATTGCTCAATCTCCCCAAGAGATTTCGCTGCCAGATCAAAGAGAAAATAGGATTGACTCTACTGGAAAGTTGCTGTCCAAAAACAAGCTCCTGATAGAATGAGGGGGAAGCTGAGGAGACTGGGAGGTATGGTGTATGAAGGCCGCCATACCTGAATGTGTGCACTGAGATGGGAGGCCAGAGTCTCATACAAGTCTATCAGTTTCCTGGTCCACCAGCCCCGGGACAGCCAAGGCAGGTGGGCTGCTTTGGGTCTGAGCCCAGCTTGGGTTACATAGCGAGCTGCCAGTCATAAAAAGAAGGAAAAAAAAAAAGAAAGAAAAAAAACAAACAAAAAAACAAGACTAACTAACTAAATAAATGGCTTAGATGAAGTGTTAAAAATTTAGAGGTAAACTAAAATCCAGAATCAAAGCATAAACAATGATGGAGCTCTAGACTGGAGCGACTCCTAGAAAGAGATTCCTTAAAGTCTTCTCAATAATATTCTTTTTTAAAATAACTTACTTAAATTTATTTTATGTGCATTGGTGTGAGGGTGTCAGATCCCTTGGAACTGGAGTTGACAGACAGTTGTGAGCTATCATGTGGGTGCTGGGAATCAAACCCAGATCCTCTGGAAGAGCAGCCAGTATTCTTAATAGCTAAGTCATCTCTGCAGCCCCTGATAATATTGTATATGAATATTTCTATCAGGTCTGTGTTGTGAAATATGCTGAGTACACAGGCTGTATCTTGCCCTGATGTGAGTCAAAGGACATTTCCTCTTGTTCACCTCGCGGCTGGTAAAGGCAGCTTTGGGCTCCTTTAAGCCAGACCTGTCCTGGAATTTAACAAAAGGCTATCCTATTTCCAGCCATGTCTATGTAAAAGTGTGAGGAGTCAGGATGGTAGACTGTGTTTCAGGACACACTGCAGAAATACCAAGTTAGAGGTTCAAGACCCATATCATTATAAATAATGCAGCCACACTGAGGGAAAGAGAAGAACTTAAACAATATTGGAAAAAAAGTATTTTGACTGAAAACTGTAAGACTAAAAGTAAAAAAATACACAAATATTGTATTGTAGTTAGATTTGCTCCTATAATTGCTTAGGAGACAGTTTACACAGTCCAGGTTGGCCTCTAACGTAGTACGTATCAAAAAATGGCCTTGACTTCCTGATTCTCCTACCCTGCCTTCCCAGTGCCGAGAACATATGTGTGCCCCATAACACCCAGCTCTTGGATTAGCAATGCTCAAACTACATTATAGCAAAGTAGGACTGACCGACAAGTCAATAGACTGTATATAAAATCAGTAATTGCATACACCATGTGGGTGATGTTCTAACAGGGTCTCTCTCAGGGGAAACAACCTTCTAACTGATCGCTAGATTTGTTCAACACTGGAGAGGTCTGGTGGCGGAGATTCAAACTATCTAGGTAATTTTTTCTAACTTTTCTATACATCAAAATCAGCCTTCAATACAGAACCTTAAACAATAATATATGAGAAAAAAATCTGTGGCAAAACAAGGACCATTCATTCAAATGTCGTCACTCTTACCTTCTAAATACACTGACACATCCTTTTTAAACAAAGCAATCAGATTTAGGTGGGCCATTAGTTTCATTGTTAACTGTCTAGTTCCATCTAAAACATTTATTATATATACAACACACAGGATTTTTTTTTTTTTTTTTTGAGAAAGGGTTTCTCTGTGTATTAGCCCTGGCTCATTCTGTAGACCAGGTTGGCCTGAACTCACAGAGCTCTACCTGCCTCTGCCTCCCAAGTGATCCACCCACCTCTGCCTCCCAAGTGCTGGGATTAAAGGTGTGCGTCACCACCACCTACCAGGATTTGTTTTTAAAAGTGTAGAATAGAATCCACTGTAAATTTTAAATTAAATTTTTAAAGAACACATATCTTATGATGGCATGCCTTCCTTGTGCCATCTCAAGATGCCCCTGAATATCAGTTCTTTTCCTATTTTCTCTCATTATTTTATGGTATGAGTATATATCTATACAACACTTACATGCCTGTGCCTGTGGAGGCCAGAAGACGATGTGGGATCCCCGGAAAGTGTAACTACAGACAGTTGTGGGCCACCATGTGGGTACTGAGAACTGAAGCTGAGTCCTCTGGTAGGGTAGTCTATGCTCTTAATCACTGGCCCATCTCTCCAGACCTCTCTTCGTGTGTGTGTGTGTGTGTGTGTGTGTGTGTGTGTATAGCCCTGGCTGTCCAAAACTCAATATGTACACGAGGCTGGCTTTACACGCAGGGATGCCCCTGCTTCCCAAGTGCTGGGACAGGCGTGAGGCACTGTGCTTAGCCCATTTCCTACTTTTTCTTAGCAATCTTTACTGTTGTTCTAGAAGCATACACTAATCACATGTATCTCTTGAAGGATGCAGAACCTAAGAGTCCCTGTCAGTCTTTCTCACATGCTAGTCCTAACTCTCAACATTTCCTTCTACTTCGTAAATTAAAACTTTGATTAAATTTTAAATATTGGAATAATGATAACTTCCTTCCCATCAATCAAGGATGTCACCATAAAATATGTTCATCTTTTAATAACTCATGTTGACTACCTTTTTCCTTTTATCTTAGTTATCCATATCACAAATTCTTTTATTGATTTTAAGGACCTTATTAAGTCTGTTCCTACATTTGTCAAGCTCCCTCAGCATCTTCCTACTCTCTTTTCTCCTGTTAAATCCACTCATTAATGTATTCATTCTATTAACTTTCATGAATTTTAGCAATGCCTGGAGCCCTAATGTAGGTGTTGTGAGGCTAGAAAATATACATATTTATCTTTTCTCATCCAACCATCTCATTTACAAATCTGCCAAGTAATTCATTTTATATGAAATGCTATAATCCCTAATTCATATTTTGATCAATTGCCCTTCATTGAAAAAGCTGCTTCAATAACCTGAGAAGCTGTTACAGTTTGAATCTGATGCCCCCAGAGGCTCGTGTTCTGAATGTCTGGTCCACAGCTGGTGGGGCTATTTTGGGAAGTTCTGGAAATTTTGGAAGTGGGGCCCCAGATGGAGAAATAAGTCAGTAGGGCAAGATATTGAGGGCACAGCTCTAGCCGTTTTCAGGCTGGCTGTTTCCTGTCTTCTGTGATGTGCATAGCTGTCCTCTACCCAATGCCCCTGCTGCCATGATGTTTCTACTTTAATGCCCGGGATCATGGACTGAGCCCTCTGAAACCACTGCCCAAAGCTAAGCTTTTCTTCTTACATATTTTTCCTATCAAGTATTTTGGTCACATGATTCTAAAGTAACTGATACAGAACATACGTATTTGTCAATATAAAGTTAGTTATAGGTGCAAAGGACATAGGTCTCATTAAGTTGAAGTAAGTAACCTTCCTTGAATAGATTATTCAACCAGGTGCAAAGGACATAGGTCTCATTAAGTTGAAGTAAGTAACCTTCCTTGAATAGATTATTCAACCATCTACTTACTATACTAGCTCTTTGGAAATAAAAATAAAAATTTAAAAGCTTTGAAAAATCATTAGTTTTTATTTCAATAAAAATTCTTCTAAAGAAAGTAAAACAAAGGAAAAATAAAAAGTAGATCTGTCATTAGTGAGAGAAGGGACACAAGTTATCACCACGTTTGGATTTCAGATACTAAAGGGCAAGTGACAGAGCTGTTCTTGTGACATCTGCATCATACAGACATAAGGGTCCTTAAGACTGTCAAAGCAGAAACCCACTGCTCAGAAAGAGCCAAAGGGCAGTAGTTAAAAGTTATTCTAGCACGCCTTTAATCCCAGCACTCGGGTCTCTGGGAGCTCGAGGCCAGCCTGGTCTACAAAGTGAGTTCCAGGACAGCCAGGCTGTTATACAGAGAAACCCAGTCTCAAAATCAAGAAAGGGGAAAAAAGCTATTCCAAAGATGTTATCCAGAAGGAATCCTAAGCACAGCTCTCAGTTTCCTGGGATGTCACCCAACACCTCTACAGCTTAGCAGAACATCTCACAATAGGGACCTGATGCACTAACCTGTGGGCCAGGTCAGCAGACAAAAGGGAACAAATGGTGGGGCTGGTTTAGGTATTTAAGATAAATCTCAAGGCCGGGCGGTGGTGGCGCACGCCTTTAATCCCAGCACTTGGGAGGCAGAGGCAGGAAGATCTCTGTGAGTTGGAGACCAGCCTGGTCTACAAGAGCTAGTTCCAGGACAGGCTCCAAAACCACAGAGAAACCCTGTCTCGAAAAACAAAACAAAACAAAAACAAAACAAAACAAAACAAAAAAAGATAAATCTCAAGGACTTTATCTATCTATCTATCTATCTATCTATCTATCTATCTATCTATCTATGTATCTACCTATCATCAGCAGGCAGAAGGGAACAAATGGTCGGGCTGGTTTAGGTATTTAAGATAAATCTCAAGGACTTTGTCTATCTGTCTATCTATCTATCTATCTATCTATCTATCTATCTATCTATCTATCTATCCATCCATCTATCCATCCATCTATGTATCTATCTATGTATCTATGTGTCTATGTGTCTATGTCTGTCTGTCTATCTATCTATCTATCTATCTATCTATCTATCTATCTATCTATGTATCTAGCTATCTAGTTTTCTAGTTATCTTTTTTGAGATATGGTCTCACCACGGGAGCTCCAACTATACTTGAATTCACTATGTAGCCCAAGCTGGCCTAGAACTTGTAACGATCCTTCTGCCTCAGCCTCACACGTATGACTCACATACCCAGCCGACTTCACTCCATCTCTGAGGGAGCATCCTGTTGTTCATGCTCCAGGCCACTGAAGGAGAGGCGCTGTAATTCTCACCTGGAGATTTTCTTTGAAAGTCTGGATAAGGATCTCTCTCATCTTTCTTTTTCTTTCTTTTGCAACTTCTTCTTCATCCAGATGAACATGAGCACTTTCCACCAATTTTTCTTCTGGATCCCGCTGAGAATCTTCTTGTCTCTTTTTTTCTCTATTAGTAATAATTTTTAAAATAGTTATTACAGTTAATAATGAGTAATTATAGCCTACTCTACTGGAATGAATGCATACTGAATATTCCAGAGTAAGGTGACTCAAAAAAATTTAGTTTGTTATTTTGTAATATATAAACAAAATAAACTTATTAAGTACTTTGGCAAACAGCCCAGTAGATGCTTTAATGAGGCATTTCTATTGACATTACTACTGATCTATACAACGATCAGTTTGTCAGTACCTATAAAGTACTCCGTAATGTAAACAGAAGTTTTCTTTTTCCTTCTAAAAAACTTAGTGAGTGTGTGTCTGTGTGTGTGTGTGTGAGAGAGAGAGAGAGAGAGACAGAGACAGAGAGAGACAGAGAGAGACAGAGACAGAGGGTGGTGGGGAATCAGAAAACAACTTTGGGGGAGCTGGTTCTCTTCCACTGTGTTTTGAGGCAGAGTCTCTCTTGTTTCTGCCACTGCACTTCCTATTCAGGGTATCTGTCCTGTCTTTGCTACTCATCTTGCTGTAGGAGTGCTGGGATTAGAAATATCAAGTATGAGTCCTTTCTATCAAATACTATCAAACTTTTTGTTTAGGACAAAAAAAAAAATCTTTTTACACACCCCCCACTTTGTAAGATTTTTTTTTTACAAATGTTTTATCCTCCCTATCCAGTAAACCTTTGTTTACAAAGACCCACTGGTAGGAATTTGCTGGTCTAGAGCAGTAACCCTTCCTCCTGTGAGCAGCAGCTCCTCTCCCTCTCCTCTCTTTAGACTAGCCGATTGAATACAATTGTGAGGCTGGACCCTGGTCAGTGAGGGAAATTAGCCACCACCTGAGTTAGAATAAAATCCAAATGTGCTTCCTGCTCAGTGTGTCCACTTTTCCAAACAGACAAACCCTCTTTCTTGACCAAAATTAAAGTCTTGCCCAGACACTTCAGTTGGAGTGGTGGTCTCTTTCTATGGGATCCAGCACAAACTTCTAAGGGTCTTTAGTTGGTTCTGCGGATTGAACTCAAGTTGGCAGGCTTGTGAAATGTACTTTTCCCCCAGATCCTTCTCTCCAGCCCCATCTGTTCTTATTAGAGGGCTAAATAAATCCTTAAGTAAAAAAAAAAGGAATGAGATTCCTATGATGGGCTTTTTCAGATTTAATAGAATCTAAATTACTAAGGAGAGAAGAGAATATAGAGACTCTTCCGGCCTCCACCCTCTTTCCTCCCACAGGCCATTGTCCTTCAGTTACCAGCTCAAGTGTGCTTGGAGATTTGCCTTTTTTTTTTTTTGAGACTGTCTCAAGTAGCCCAGGCTGTCCTTGAACTCTTGATCCTCCTGCCTCCAAATGGGGAGTAACAGGCGTGTGCAATTAATTTTATGTAGAACTGGGGATCAAACCAGGGCCTTGTGCATATTAGGTAAGCATTCTACCAACTGAGCTACCCCCAGCTCCCAATGTTATCTTTTTATTGGAGTCAATTACAGATTATACACATAAAGCATGCACCATTAATGGTGTGGAGCAAATGGTGAGGAATCCCAGATGAGCCAGGAAAACTCAGGTAATCACCTAGACTTTCAGGAACTTTAAGTTGTAGAAATTCAAGTTGAGAAGAATACAGTATCCAGACACTGTATAGTTCATTTTCATGTATCATATAGGGGCACATAATATTATGTCTTATTGCTAATACCAGCCTGTTTCACTGATTACCTAGTGTAAGTCTATTGTTTTGTTACGTTCACAAGTATTTTTATTTATGTATCTGTGTGAGTGTAGGCCACATGTGTGCAGGTGCTCTCAAAGGCCTCATGAAGGCATCAGCTCCTCTGGTTATGAAGCACTCTAATGTCGGTACTGGGAACTGAACTCCAGTCTTCTGGAAGACCAAGAAGTACACTTTACTGCTGAGCCATCTCTTTATCGCCAAAGCTATTGCTTGTTCCTTTTGTAATTTATAAATCGTTAAAGGAGATACTTTATGCAGTAAAGAAGAGTCAGGATAACTTACAAATAAGAAAAAAGAAAAACACCTATCAACAATAAAATCTTACTGAATCTTCCCCAAATCCTAGTTCTGTAATAATGTTATATTGAATCGGTCTAGTCATGTCATGGGGGCATTAGAGAGATGCAGTTCTAGGACTTGGGATGGAGTGGCACATTGCAAATGCAAGGCCTTTGGCAAGACTGCAAATACCACAAGTCAATAAATAAACACACAATAGTTCCAGAACAAGGGTCTGAGTTTTAAAATAACATCAGGATATATATCTATCATGAAAATAGTATCTGCTTAATTGTGCAAATTGGAGAGGTGGAAGAGCCATTCATATTTCCACCCAGAAATAAACAAGAACATGTCAATCCAGCTTCACTGTACAATCATTATATAACAATTCTGAAGCATTTGTTTATAACTATAAATAATGCTGTTTTAGTTATTACGGTATAAAAATCTTCACATTTCTGGTCAGTTCTTAAGGCAGTTTCCCTAGAGTTGGAAGTCCCAGGTCAAAGGGAAATTCCACTTGATGACTCTTGTTATTTATTGCCAAATTGCTATCTGGAAAGTTCAAGTCAGTCCATCCACCTAGGCGCAGAGTACCTTGTCCGTGTCACTACAACCACGGGCAGGACTTAGCTCTGACATGAACTGACTGCCCAGTGAACAGTGCTGAGTGCCCACTGTGAACGGGACAGAGGATCCCGCTACCATCAAATGGGGCTTGTTTTCACAATTTATTTTAGGTCAGCCTGTTTTTCCAAGGCTCGCGAACAATCTGAAGAGCAGGGTTGACCTCAGTGAGAGTTCACTAAAACACCCGTGATTGCTTTCTGCAGAGAGCAGCATTTGGAGGAGGCCTGAGCCCGGCACTTGAGGGGGTGGAGCACGCGTCCACTGCTGAGCTGTTTGAAACTGGGCAGAATGAGAGCAATCAAGAACACGGGGGCGGGGTGGGGGTGGGGGGGGTGGGAGGGGGGTGGTGCTGTGCCGGCTGATGGGGCGAGGAGGGGGACGGATTACCTAATAGGCCTTTCTGGCTTGGTCTGAGGAGTCAGACACTTGAGTCACGCTGCTGGAAGGTTTCTGCAGTTCGTGCATCAGTGTTATTTCTCAGAATAAATACGTCCGTTACTTCACCTGTGAAGCCCATTTTCTGCATGAGGATGGATAGCAGACTAACTCCTGTGAGGGCTACTGTCATTTTCCTCTTATGTCAGATAGTCTTCTTTATCAGTAAGCCAACAACTTGCTATATGATCATTAGAAAATAAGACCCTAGCGCAATTCACAGTAGCACAGGGGGCGATCACTAACCACACAAAAGGAATAAGGAAATATGTTTCACCTTTAAAATCTTATGCAACCAGAGCAGAACAAACCAGTTGCAGGGTTGCCTATTGAGCATGAAAAAAGAAACAAAAAACTTCCCAGTACAGAGAAGAGTGTGGGAAACTGGCCCACAGCTGGTGACACCATAAACAAGTACAACTAACTTTCCAAATAATCTGGCAATGTTTCAAGAGATCTACACCATTTAACCCACTAATTACACTCATAAGAATTTATCCTAAAAAATATAATTCAGTCCAGCCAGTTGTGGTGCAGACCTTTAATCCCAGCACTCGGGAGGCAGAGGCAGGTGAATCAGCATGAGTTCGAGGCCAGCCTGGTCTATACAGCAAGTTCCAGGACAGCCAAGGCTACACAGAGAAACCATGCTTTGAAAAAAATAAATATATATACACATATACATTATATGTTATGTATTAAATATTCTATATGTAATTCAAAGGAATGGCAGTGCTCTAGGAATAAAGATGTTCATTACATTATTATATTGGTAAATTTTTAAATGATTTATTTTGTTTTTAATAATGTGTTTGTGTGTGAGTCTGTGTGTGGATTTATGAATAAGTGCAGGGCTTGTGGAGGCCAGAAGAGGGCATCAGATTCCCTGGTGCTAATGTCAACAGGTGGTTGTGATTTCTAGGAGAACTCAGGTCTTCCAGAAAAACATTAAGTGCTCTTAACTACTGAGCCATCTCTCAAGCTCTGTTGGCAAAATATTTTAGATAGCCAAAGTGCTTAGCAATATAGGACAGGGCCAGCATATGTTATGGTACAGCAATGCAGGGGGATAGTACATACACCCAGGACTCCAGGCCTGTTTGGTACAGCAAAATAACAAATGTACTTGGTAATTGTAATTATATATGTAAGGAGATCATAACCAGGAGGAAACATGGACAAATGAAAGGGATTTGTTACGATGGTGGAGCAGGAGGTGTTCTCTTTTGTGTGCAGTGTTTGCAATGTTAGAACATTTTTAACACTTGAGAGTACTTCTTTCTTTCTTTTTTTTTTTTTTTTTTTTTTTTGGTTTTTTGAGACAGGGTTTCTCTATGGTTTTGGAGCCTGTCCTGGAACTAGCTCTTGTAGACCAGGCTGGTCTCGAACTCACAGAGATCCGCCTGTCTCTGCCTCCCGAGTGCTGGGATTAAAGGCGTGCGCCACCACCGCCCGGCTTGAGAGTACTTTTGATACGGTCACTTAAACAGACATCCTCCGCAATGCTCGTCACACTGGCTTACGCTTTCCACGCGTCCTCCACCGTGCGCCTTCTCTCCAGTATCTCCCTGCGCAGCTTTACCATCTCTCTCTGGACCCCTTCCTTCTCTTTCTTGGCCAGCAGAGCCTTCCTTCTCTTCTCTTCCTGCACTAGACACTGAGCCTCCAGGAAGGCTGCTTTCTTCACGGCATTTTCCCTTCTCCGCAACTCCAGCTGCTTCTCGCGCCTTAAGCGATTTTCTTTTACCTTAGAAAAACCACAAGTAGAATGGACAGGGAAACACTTAGGACACATTTTGAAGTTCAGAATACAACCAGTTTGAAACATTCTCACCCAGAACCCCATTGTTTATTGAAAAATAAGGTAGTTTGTTTGCTTCCTGGGTGAAAACCAATACAAAGTTCTACAGTCAAACGAAGAGGACTCTCAGCCTCTGAGGTGACCTGTGTGACGGAAAAGCTGAGAGCAATGCAGGGGTCAGAGCCCCAGCTTTAGATTCTTATTTAGAAATGATGTCCCATTTTCAAGTTTGTCCTGTGTATATATAAGATTACTTCCCCCTAGACTCTGCACTTTAACAGTCTTTTAGGAAAGAACAATGATCCATTATGGTAGCCACACTCTGCGGGACAAAACAGTAATCCATTGCCCTAAAGAACACCGCAAGGCTCCACTCATTTCTGTCTTAATTTCAGTGTGTCACATTTGGAAGCCAAAAGCAAGACCTTTGTGGATAATTCTAAATAAGCACATTCATCCATTTCAACACTAATTCTTCAGCTCCTGGCTCCCGCCTTAACTTTACCCTTTTTACCCTCTAGTTTTCTGAGACTTACAGGCAATAGGCATATGTCTTACTGAACCTTCTCTCCTCCCTTCTGTCAAACCAGGATCCTACTTCTCCCTATTTTTCCAACATTCCCATACTTTAATGGTTTAAAACAGTGAATTTTCAAAATGTGTAACCAGAAATCTAGTTATGTAAAAAGAGAGCCCACACATCTATAGGAAATAGTGCCAATTCAGTCTCGGTCCTGGTCATATGGCAAAGCCAGGGTCATTTTGAGTTCCCAAAACTCCTTTGCAAGGCATGGAGACCGCCTTTTCCTCTATTACCTACTAGTCCTTTGGGAGGAAGGAAAGTTCCCATATGCCTTTCCAATTCAAAACAGCTGAACTAGATTTAATTCAGATCTGTCCTCCTTTTCAAATTATAATCACAAAATGAGCGAATTTTAGTTGTCTAGAAAAGAATTATCCTTATAATATCCAGCAGAATATTCATGATAATATATTAATGTCACCATTCAAAGACCAAATTGGAGCAAATGCAATCTACATATTTATAATCGGAGTGCCACGTTCACACTAATAAAGTTTAGTTCAGCACTCAACTGGTCAAAATCAATTACTCTAATTTTGGTTATTTCTTAAATAAATTGTTTCCTACTCTCAGTTTATGAGAATTATTTTTCTTCTGAAGTTCTTATATTTTATTTTTATTCTTCCTTACCAAACCACAGATGGCACCCTTTTCATAATAAAGCCTAAGTCTTTATTTAAGCTTATTAAATGTGTTACACAAAGACTGCTTCCTGTTATCCATTTTAATTTTGTTTTCCCTCCCACCTGCTTATGTCTCATCTCCATGGTAAGACGAGGGTCCTTCTGCCGCCTCTTGCCTTGGTTTTCCTCCCTTCCAAGCTCTTCCACCATCTCAGAATCCACCACCTCTTTATGGAGCAGATGCTCTATAAATTTCTGAGCAGTGGCGCTCTCCTCTTCTTCCTCCAAATAGCCACATAAGTCTAGCAGTAAAAAACAGCAAAAGGGGAATTAAAAAATGATATTCGTATTTACATAAAAATTCTGAAAAATACAAAGTTGTATTGACAAGTAGGAAGTAGCAATGCCAACTGGATGAGTGTGGTCCTCAGCTCGCACCCTTGGGTAAAAGGGCAAAGCTCCATTCATCGGGAAATGCCCTCAGCCAAGTCACTAAGAACCTCTTCACAGTCAGATCTAAAAACCTAAACAACCTCAAAACTCTCCTGCTTAAAATCAACCCTCAACTGACCCCAGGCTGTAGCTCAGTGGTATATCTCTTGCCCTAGCATGTGTTAGCCGTTTTACCCATTTTCTTCGACTAGCTGCGGTAGAATGGCTACATTGTGGGTACAGGTTATGGTGTGTACATACTAAACTTTTAAAGAAATTATCAAACTGCCATCCAAAGTGGAATGTAGCTCTACATCCCACCAGTTCCCAGTTCTCCCACACCTTTACCCAGGCCAGGCATGGCCAGTCTTAACTTTAAGCCGTTTGAACAGTAGTGAAGTAGTAATTCACTGTAGGGTTAGTGTATGTTTGCCTACTGACTGCAGACACTGACCAATTCGACGAGGTGATATTATTCTTCTAGCTTTCCGAGCTCATGACTGTGCTTCCCTAGCTGGGATTTTTATAGAGTCCTAACAAGAGCAATGCCACCAGCTTGTTTCAGCAAGGCTCTGAATCAGGTGTGGAAAGCTGTCCTCCATAAATCCATCCTCATAGGAAAACAAAAAATCAAAAAAACCCCTAAACCTTAAGGTAGAATAGAGGACCCCTTATAAGTTTGTTATTTCATTTACCTGACAATTTGTACAAAAGAAGAAAAGAAAGAAAAAATCCTGAGAAGAGAAATAGCCTCTTTTATATGTGAAAATGAATCAAAACATAAGTAGCATTTTTATAATTATAAAATGATATGTGAATATTTAAGTGTGTTCTCTGACAAAGTAAATAGTTTTCTAATGATATATGGGCAAGAGACACTTTTAATTGCTATATAAATTCATAGGCAAAATTATAAATAATAGAATATTTTAATTTTAAAAAGCAATAGGAACTTACTAGGGATATAGCAAAGATTTATATACAATCAAAAAAAATTAAACTCACAAAGATAAACAAAACATACATGAGCCAAATGTATTATTTATTATTTAAAACAATAAATAACATTTCTTAGGAACATTCATTAGATGTTAAAGCTTAGAAGAACCAGATAAGTTCTTACCATCAAACTTGTCATACTTCAGATGGCCATGGGCATCGGGCACAGGAGGGCTGCTTGGCACAGTGTTCTCCCCTTCTCCATCACTTGCTAACTCTTGTTTAAGTTTATTGTCTAACCAGTCATTGACGAGCTCCTGAGCTATCAACAGAGCAAAAACATCTTTTAGTATTTCAGTGACTTACAGGTTCCTCTATTGCTGTTTCTATTTACTCATCCATTCCCTCATCACCTCAACATCCATTATGTGACAAGGCATTAGGAATAGAATGAGAAACAAAACAGGAAAAAGAAATGTCACCAACATGAAGCCAACAGTCTGATCAAGGAAAATGTCACCAACATGAAGTCAACAGTCTGATCAAGGAAAATGTCACCAACATGAAGTCAACAGTCTGGTCAAGGGAAATGTCACCACCATGAAGTCAACAGTCTGATCAAGGAAAATGTCACCAACACGAAGTCAACAGTCTGATCAAGGAAAATGTCACCAACATGAAGTCAACAGTCTGATCAAGGGAAATGTCACCAACATGAAGCTAACAGTCCAATCAAGGGAAATGTCACCAACATGAAGTTAACAGTCTGATCAAGGGAAATGTTACCAACATGAAGCTAACAGTCTGATCAAGGGAAATGTCACCAACATGAAGCTAACAGTCTGATCACTAGAAATGTCACCAACATGAAGCTAACAGTCCGATCAAGGGAAATGTCACCAACATGAAGTTAACAGTCTGATCAAGGGAAATGTCACCAACATGAAGCTAACAGTCTGATCAAGGAAAATGTCACCAACATGAAGTCAACAGTCTTATCAAGGGAAATGTCACCAACATGAAGTTAACAGTCCAATCAAGGGAAATGTCACCAACATGAAGTTAACAGTCCAATCAAGGGAAATGTCACCAACATGAAGCTAACAGTTCGATCAAGGAAAATGTCACCATCATGAAGTTAACAGTCCGATCAAGGGAAATGTCACCAACATGAAGCTAACAGTCTGATCAAGGGAAATGTCACCAACATGAAGCTAACAGTCTGATCAAGGGAAATGTCACCAACATGAAGCTAACAGTCTGATCAAGGGAAATGTTACCAACATGAAGTAACAGTCTGATCAAGGGAAATGTTACCAACATGAAGTAACAGTCTGATCAAGGGAAAATGACAAAATAAACAATATGAAGACAACGCAAGGAACCAAGAGATGGAGACTGATTGTTGTAGTTTTAATTTGGGTGGTCAAAAAGAGGCAACCCAAGCAAAAGAGGGAGTAAGCCACGCTGATATATAAGGAAATATTGCACTATGCAGGGGGAGAGAAAGGTCAAAGGTCCTACTTCATGAGTGTCTAGAGGGCTGGAAAAGTCACTAGCAGGGCAGTGTTGCTGGAGAAATGAGGGCTGGACAGATGAGCTGGAGGAGGTGATCACTGTGCTGAGTGCAGTGTTGATCAGCGAGGGTGACCTTAACCCTCATCTGAAATACAGTCATTTCTGGTTGTCACAAAGAGGGCAAGTGACAACAGTATCCAGTGTGTTGAGACTAGGAAGCTGCTAAACACCTGTTCACAAGACAGCTTCCACACAGCAAAAATAATCTGTCCCCAAATGTCAGAAGTCCTGAAGCTGAAACCCTTCTGTTTAGAGTCCTGACACCATTCTAGGTACTTTGTCTGCTACTGTAAAGCATGAGAAGCTGCAGGAGGGTTGTGAGCAAAAAGCACCCCTCTCCCCTTTTGAGACAGAACCTCACTGTGTAGCTCTGGCTGACCAGAAATTCACTATTCAGACCATGCTGACCTTGAACTCATCACAGAGACCTACCTGCCTCTGCCTCTGAAGTACTAGGATTAAA
The DNA here is from genome assembly GCF_950005125.1 of Chionomys nivalis. Lineage (NCBI taxonomy): Eukaryota > Metazoa > Chordata > Mammalia > Rodentia > Cricetidae > Chionomys > Chionomys nivalis. The sequence goes on along the minus strand of NC_080088.1, from coordinate 46,334,050 downwards.
GATGTAGGCTACCAAGCCTGATTTTTGTTTTGTTTTTTAATTTATTTATTTTTAAATTTTCTTTATTTTATTTTTAAGTATGGGGGTTTTGCCAGCATGTGTGTCTGTGCGCTGTATAAGTGCCTGATGCCTTCAGAGGTGAGAACAGGGCATCAGATGCCCTAGAGCTGGAGCTACAGATAGTTGTCAGCTGTCATTCGGGTGCTGGGAATCAGATGCCCCAGAGCTAGAGCTACAGAAGGTTCTCAGCTGTCATCTGGGTGCTAGGAATCTTTCCAGGGCAAGAAGCAATGTATTTTCAGAGGATCTCTTTGACTTCTCTGTTAAAATAGACTATACGGGGTAAGCAAAGAAGATGCTAACTAAGGAGATGAATACTATAGACTGTAAAGAGGTGATAATGGTTTGATCTCACAGTAGAGCAATTGAACCTGGCTACAGTCTAGAAAATATTGAGATGAAGTTGACATGATTTATTGATAAACAGGGAATGAAGGAAAAGAAATCTTCAGAGTGCTTAGCTTAACTGGAAGAATAGAGATGCATTTACTGAGAAGCGTGAAGGACAAAGAAGCAGCAGGTTTGGGGGAAGACTTTGTGCTATCAGGTGTGAAATGTTCATGAGAGAACCAAACTGGAAGGTCAAGTTGATACTGGTGGCAATACTTGAGATTTCATGGAATGGGTCCAAACTGAAGAACCGATAAGAGTAGTAAGCATACAGATGGTGTCTGAAGTCTCAGAACAGGATGGTATTACCAGATGAAGAAAGGAGATAGAGAAGAGCTAAAAAAGCTGAAAACCCAGGAAAAATCAACATTTTAGAAGTTGAGGAGGTAAGGTAGAACTAGGGAAGCTGAACAGCGAGGAGAGACCCTGAGCTCAAAGGAAAGTCAGAGTGTCGTGTGTTGAAAGCCAGCTCCCATTTCGGTGGCTTTATGAAAATCTTCGCAGGGGGCTGCAGGATTGGCTCAGTGGTCACGAGAACTTGCTGCTGTCACAGAGGATCTGGGTCAGTTCTCAGGACTACATGTCTGCTCGCAACCATCTGTAACTCCAGTTCCAGGAGACAGACCTGGCCTCTGCTGGTAGTCACATGCCATGTGGTACTCATAAACTCATGCAAAAATAAAAAAAACAAACAAAAAGTAAATGAAACAAAGAAAATTACATGTAGATGCAGGAGAAAATGTTCACACTATTTTACATTATCTTTATCATTTTTATCATTATCAAAAAGCTCTTCCCCAGTCTAGGGCATGGGCATTTCAAAGGAGGAAAACGTCTCCACTGCCATTACTTATCTCATAGTTCTGATGTAATTAGGCATTTCTATATAATAACGGATGTAAAAAATGTTTAGTATGGATAAAATAGAAGAAAACAAATGATAATAGTGGCCCTTTATCTGTTTTAGTTACCTAAGTCAACTAAAGTCCACAACCATCATACTAGCGCAGTAAAGTAAGCTGTTTTATGCCATTCCACCTGGGATGTGAGTCGTTCCTTTGTCCGGCATCCACACCAGTCACACTCTCTGCTGTCAGTTAAAACGGATTAGTTGTCACCTCATTTGTTAGACTGATTGCCTGTCGCGATAACGTAGTGACAGTGTTCCAAGGAACCCTCAAATAACAGCCTAATGCTTTGGCCATTCACCTCACCTCATCACGCCGCTCAGGTACCATGTCAACACATCATCACAAGAACAGTGGGGAGTACAGTATAAGAAGATAGTTGAAGAGAGATGATATGCTCATAAGTCTAGTGCTTATTATAACTGTTTGGTTTTATTATTTTGTTATCAATCTCTTATTGTGATTAATTTATGAAGTAAATTTTACCATGACTATGTACGTATATGAAACAACTCTAGGGCTTGGCATTATCTACAATGTCAGGCATCCACTGAGGGTCCTGGAAGGTACCTCGGCTTGGCATTATCTACAGTCCCAGGCATCCACTGAGGGTCCTGGAAGGTACCTCGGCTTGGCATTATCTACAGTCCCAGGCATCCACTGAGGGTCCTGGAAGGTACCTCGGCTTGGCATTATCTACAGTCCCAGGCATCCACTGAGGGTCCTGGAAGGTACCTCGGCTTGGCATTATCTACAGTCCCAGGCATCCACTGAGGGTCCTGGAAGGTACCTCGGCTTGGCATTATCTACAGTCCCAGGCATCCACTGAGGGTCCTGGAAGGTACCTGGGGAGGACAACAGTAGACAAGAAGTATAACAAATATGCTAGAAGAAGGCAGAGAAAGGGAGCTGACAATTATTAACCCATGTACAACAAGTTGCACTTTATTGCATAATTAGAATGTAAAACAACTGTGCCTACTAACGCCACTTACTGTAGTGAGCACTTCCTTTGGACGTTATACTATGCAGTTCCTTACGCTGGTTGGGGAGGGTGAGTAGAAAAGCAGATTTTCACAGTATGCTCCCCACAGCACTAGTTATGGTAGAATATTAATGGAGCTAATGAGAAAAGAACAAAAACAACCTTTGTAAAGCGTGCTCAGCCCATAAAACAGCACAGGCTGGTATGGCCTAGTAGTTTCTCGGGACAGTAGGTGTTATGGGCATAAAATACCTCTCCCTACCAAAAAAAGTCCACGGGCTAGAGAGCTTGGGGAATGGAGTAAGACAATATTTCCTTCAACTGTAAGGTTTCTGAGGGCTCTTAAAGTGTATCGTGTATGGTTACTGGGTGGAAGGTGGGGTGAGCAAGACTCTTAGAGCATAGATCTCCTCTACTACTGGAATTACCAACTACTTGAGACTAGTCATTATCACTTTTTGTAAATGGAGGTTTCTCTCCTGCCTGCCAATTTCCAAATAAACACTCAAAGGCTTATATTAGTTATAAAAGTTGGGCCGATTGCTCAGGCTTATTCCTAGCTAGCTCTTACATTTAATTTAACCCATATTTCTTATCTGTGCTTTGCTATGTAGCTTGTCACTTGTTACCTCATTTTCTAGGTATCTTGCTTCCTTGCAGCTGGCTGGCAGCATCTCCCAGATTCTGTCCTTCTCTATCTCCACTTGGATTTTCTACCTACCCCATCCTGCCTTGCTATAGGCCAAAGCAACTTTATTTATCAAGCAATGAGAGCAGCACATATTCATAGCATACAGGAAAACATTCCACATCATCTTTTCACCCAAACCCCTCCAACAGCTTCCCTATAAATCACAGGCCCCTTATACTTCTGTCCCATCCTATTAAAATCAGAATAAAATCTAAGTTCTTTCCCAGACTTATCATGACCTATGTGATGTGTCTCCTGCTCATTCCTTTATGCTCATGTCTACTGGAAGCACCAGTCTCAAGGGCTTTCCTTCAGCTCCTCATGTACTCCAAGCTTGTCTGTACTTTAAGCTCTTGACACCCCCTTGCCCTCTATCTGGGATGCTTTGAATAGACTACTACCTGATAATTTGCTTTTAATTCTCTTCATTCCTACACTAGAGCACTTACTCCATGAAAGCACAGCTTTACTTTCCTTGTTCATAATCAAAACTTCTAGTGCCTAATGTAGTGGAGAAAGACTTCAATATGCATGCATTGAATAAATGAAGAGATAAATGAAATAATTGGGGATGTAAATCCAAACAGAAGCTGGCTTGCAGGGCACAGAACTCTGACATCCCCCTTCCCTGGAGACTCTCCTTCCAGTCTCCTTTGCAGGTTCCACCCAGTCCCTTGAATCCCTAGGTGGTACTTAGTTCTTCAGTAACTCAGTAATCAAAATGCTGAAGTTCCCTTCCCCAAATGAAGGGAACTTTGAGGAGACAAGAAAGTTAAAATAGTTTTAGAGCCTCTTTACAAGGAATTAAACTGGTTTATAAACTTGACGTCTATTCACCAGTAGAAAACCAGATTAAATTAACATGCTACCATCTGTGCCATAGGACCAACACCTTACACCACTCACAAGTTAACTAGCATATCAAACTACCTCTGCCAGTGGCTGCTACAGATTTAGAAAACAAAGTGGGCTTTAAATACAGCCTTGTGGGGCTGGAGAGATGGCTAAGAGAAGTATAGATTGCTCTTGCAAGGGATCCAAGCTCACTTCCTAGCACCCATACCAGGCAGCTCACAACCACCTGGGTCTCCAGCTCTAGGGAACCTGATGCTCTGGTTTCCTCTGGCATCTTCATAAACATGCAGACACCAGTATGTGGGCAGACAGACAGACAGACAGACACAGAGAGCACAGAGAGAGAGAGAGAGAGAGAGAGAGAGAGAGAGAGAGAGAGAGAGAGAGAGAGAGAGAGAGAGAGTGTCTTACATATAGTAATAGAGCTAACTCCAGAATCAGCTTCAGGGCAGTAGAGAAACAAAGGTTAGGAGCTAAGAATGCAGTGAGAGCAGCTTTCACTCCATGTTTTTCAGTGAGTGCCGAGCTATGCTCTAAGAATGCATGTTTTCAGTGAGTGCCGAGCTATGCTCTAAGAATGCATGTTTTCAGTGAGTGCCGAGCTATGCTCTAAGAATCCATGTTTTCAGTGAGTGCCGAGCTATGCTCTAAGAACTGCTAACGTCACACCAGCAAATGCATCCCCTCACCTTCTTCATAGACGTCATCATGATACTCTGCTTGCTCACATGTCCCCAGATCTACTGCGTGTCGCCAAAGCATTCCAGATAAATCTGCATTTCTGGTAAAATATTCATTTGAAAGGGCAAATTCCGATGATTTCTCCACTCTCTTAAAAATAACAGGAAAAAAGGGAAAGAAATAAACCCATTAAATGATAGTAACCTTGTTTAGGGCTAAAGAATTTGAGAAGCTGCTTTTCTAGAAGCTAGTATGATTCTTTAATTTTCCCATTTTTGTTGGAACACTAGGCAGTATTTTAGTTTTGTCTGTAATGTTGACTTAAATGCAGCAGTTCATCAAGTTCTAGCCAGCATTCCTGGTGTTTACAAGAATGTCGTTTAGGCTTAGGTAAGTGGAAAACAGGGCTGATGAGAGGTGCTAGCGTGCAGGCAACAACCTGAGCTTCATCCCCAGGCCCCACAAGGTGGCAGGAGAGAACCGACCTTCACACATGTACCATTGCATGTGTATACCTACACACACACACACACACATGTACATCTGCCTACACACACGTGCACAATAAATAAATTTTATTTTTATTAGCATGTATTAATTGTCCAAAATAGTGGTTTCATTATGACACATTTATACATACGTAACATACTTTGATCACATTCCTATTACCTTTTTGGCCCCCTTTGGGTAACTTTTGTTTAAGGCATAGGCAATGGGATCCTGAAACCTGAATACTTAATTCCGAGCAAACATCTGATATCAATTTCTGTGCCACTGGGACTCGTAAACAGGAACCACAGACTGAATCCTCAAATTACTATAGCTAAAAGGGGCCGCCACTGTGTATTAGGCAAGCCACAGGTTCAATAAAACTGAGATAGACAGGCACCACTGTAGTCATCCAGACTGTTCTAACTCAACAAGGGTTTAATAAAAGCATGACCAGATACATGGGATCGGGTAAGGGAATGAGGAGCTGAGCAAAGCATCATGACTTTGGACAGAGCAAGGAACATTTTACTTCATAGGCAAAGCCTGCATCTGTGTCCGCACAGAGCTGCATTCTCGAGTTCTTCTTGAGCACACACTCTTCAGACTGGCACTGGCAAATGACAACTCATGATCAGTTCTTCAGGCGAAAACTTTGGAGTCTTCCTTAACCTGAAGTCAGTCTCTCTGCCTCTCTTTTTCCCCCTCTCTCTCTTTCTCTCTCTTCATCTCTCTGCCCATTTCTCTCTCTTCCTTGCTCTTCCTCTCTCCTTCCTTCCCTCCCTCCTCATACATGTTTGAAATATTTTCACATTTACAAACTGCTCCTTCACAGCACCTCCACAGCTCTCAGCTCCATCGAGGAGTGACAGTTTCCTAACGGCTTTTCTGCAACAGTCTTTACAGCAGCAACTGGCTGCTTTCACATGAAAGCCATATCACAAAATGCTTCAATATTTCCATTAGCACTAGGACAAGTCCTTACAGTGTGCTTCAACGTCCTGAGCCCCTACCCCTTTGTGGGCTCTGCATCTCACCAGCTCACCTTTGAGTCAACCATACTGACCCCTTTGTAGCTCCACTTTCAATACTATACTGCAGTGGTGTCACACGTCAGGCCTCAGAAATGACCACCTCTCTGTCTGCACTCTCTCCCACCAATCCCCACATCCCTGCAGTATTTGCTCCAGAGGCACCTTCTCCGCAGGCTTCTCTTCTCCTCTGACTCTGAGTCTTTATCTCTTTACAGTTCTCTCTCTCTCTCTCTCTCTCTCTCTCTCTCTCTCTCTCTCTCTCTCTCTCTCTCTCTCTCTCTCTCTCTCTCGAGCAGCCTCCAAACAGAGCATCATCAGGATTGTTCCTCTTCACACGGAAGCCCTAGCAACCAGAGTCTTGCTGGGACTTGGTCAGTGTCCAGGAAATACTTAGTAAAGGAAGAGGTGGCTTAGCAATTTACTCAAAGATGCTGCGCTACTGTGTTTATAGTGCTCCTGACCTATTTTGAAATGACTCTGCCTCGTGCCCTTGGTAGAAAGCTTGGTGACAACTTTGCAAAAACTTGCTATAGGATGAGCTATCTAATTCTTGTGTTGCCTGTGTCAGGTTTTGGATGTCAGCAGAGAAGTAAAGTTTATTTTTTTTGTTTTATTTGTTTTTCGAGACAGCGTTTCTCTGTGGTTTTGGTTCCTGTCCTGGAACTAGCTCTTGTAGACCAGGCTCGCCTCGAACTCACAGAGATCCTCCTGCCTCTGCCTCCCAAGTGCTGGGATTAAAGGTGTGCGCCACCACCGCCCGGCAGAAGTAAAGTTTAAAAGTCAAAGATAAAATCTGGGCACAGGAAGTGGTCACAGGAGTGCTATAAGACAGAATAACATGATCTCATCAGAGCTGAGTTGGATGACACCAGGCCACACTATAGAGACTGCTCCCCCATGCTAATTCTCAGAGGCCATGGGTTATCTGGATTTATGTTATGGCATTAATTATGATTATATTGACATAGGCCTACCCTTAACTTCTAAGAAAAATGACGTTTTTTTTTTCAGACAGGGTTTCCCAGGAGCTATGGAGCCAGTCCTGGAACTTGCTCTGTAGACCAAGCTGGCCTTGAACTTACAAAGATCTGCCTGCCTCTGCCTCCAGAGTGCTGGGATTAAAGGTGTGCGCCACCACGGCTCAGCAGAAAAATGACTTTATATATACTGTTTATGCTTGCAAATGCACTCATGCAAAAGAAACACAGATAAAGTTATTAACTTTAATTTTTAAACAAACACCTATAAAAGAAGAAGAAATAAGAGATTTGTAGACTTGATTTAATTCTCTAGACTATGAATCCAAGAGATAATCAAATGACATGCCATTTCATTGAAATTTGCATAGCTTTTTGAGAAAACTTTATTACATACATTTCATTTCTATTTATGTGTGGATGGATGGCAAAGAATAACTTGCGCAAGTCAGTTCTCACAATGGGGTCCCAGGAATCAAACCCAGGTGGTTAGGGCTTGGCGGCAAGTGCCTTCTTCACCCCATGAGCCATCTCTCCAGGTTCTTATTAGAAGCTAGTAGTGAGATCGGGAAATAGGAGAAAAACTAGTCTTGATACTTCGAAAAGGGTCTGGAAATGGCAACTCAGTAAAAAGAAATGTTTTAAAGAAGCATTTAAAATACTCACTAGACAACACTAAGGATTGGAATAGTGTTTTAAGTACTCTGTCTTAAATATTAACTTTTTACCCCAGAATGAATGCATAAGAGCTAAGAGGGGTCTGGAGCACATTTCATCCGTTTGTGTCCACTTACCCCTGCCCTTTCAGCATGTCCCGGTGGGAGACTAGTTCTGTCCCCAGCGACCCAGTGAATACTAAGGGAGACAGACACAAATTGTTCGTTATTAGAAAGTTCAAATAAGACAGGGTGATCTGAAAATAGGCTCTGTGTGCGCAAGTGTAGGTGTGTGTGCACCTATGTGCAGGACAGAGGACAACCTTGGATACTGTTCTTCATTCACTGGATTAGAGCCACCAATTAGGCTCTGCTGGATGGGTGCCCCTGGGATCCACCTGTCTCTGCTTCCCTAGCTGGAATTACACCACCACCACTTCTGGTCTTTTACATGGATTCTGGCAACCTAACTCAGGGTCCCATGCTTATAAGACAAACACTTAAACGACTGAACCATCTTTCCAGCCCTAAAAAGAAGGATATTAGTTAAAAGCTATGTTCCATAAAAGTTCCTTTACAAAATACTATTTCATTTTCTTAAGACCAGATGATACAAACAGGAGCTTAACATATCCTCATCTGCCTATGTTTTATATAGTTTTGAAAGTGCCAGTTCTTTTAAAAGTCACTCTTTATAAAATCAAGTATTTTATGTTTTATTAATAAATGTGTACATACCATAATTCTAAAGGAAACTATTCGAGGACGGGGTTAGGGTGTGGGGTAACTGAAGCTGAGTTGTACGGAGAGGATCTAGATCATGTCTCAGAGGTAACAGACATTCCAGACTGAGGTATCAGCAAATAACAAAGCAGAGGGAGGACCTGATTGATGGAGGGGAAGGAGAAAGACCTGGGGAAGAGGAGGGATCCAGAGTGCCAGTACACGGGCTGTTTCAGATAAACTGATACAGTCTGGTTGACAGAGGACCTCAGATGCCCACCTGGTGGAGACAGTATCTGACAGCACATAGAACGCATGTTTAGGAAGGTCAGTCAAGCAGGAGGATGTACTGGAGTAAGATGAGCCAGCCAGGCTAAAGACGAATTATAAATCACAGAGTACCACCACATTTAATGCTAGGGCACCTGCTCGATTCCACACAATTTCTCCATCTCTGTGGTTGCTCATCAACATTTCAGTCTCAAGGTCTGCTGGACCACAGCACCTCCCACAATTCTGCTTTGGCAGCCCACTTAACCTGAACCATGCAGACAGGATGTTTCATTACTGAACCAAACAAACGCTGTTAACCACCCCGCCACCATCGTCATCCTGTTTCCATGTTTCATTCCTCAGTGCTGAAATTGGACCCAATAAGTCTTTCATTCTTTCCTCCATATACAAGGCCTTCAAGGAGTACCGTCTTCTCCTTCCTACTCATGTGGACATTCAGCTACTGTCTTATTCCCAAATCCCTGTCCCTTCACTTTCGCAGTGGTGATTCCCAAGCTTGGATCCATTTAATCTACCAATTTTCTTTGTATCATAAAAAAAAATTACGGTTACTTACTTCAGCTAAATCCATGAGACAACTGTGAAACCTTCCTTTGCTATTCTAAAGAAAGGCCTTTCTCTATCTTCATCTTTCCCCTGAACGAATTCTTGGCTGTGTTGGAAAGGGTGGGCCACTCAAGTGGATGTGGGGGGTTTAGGAGCAAAGACTGCGACTATCCAGGGTATATCCAAAGTTGTGGTATATTATGGAGTAAAATCAGAAAGGTAAAACAGAGAGGTAAAAGGAGAATCCAGAGAAAACAGTCCAATGAACAAAGAGAGTGGACTAGAGGGTGTCTAAAACAGATGCCACAGCTATCAAATTAGACTAGAGACATTTGACGGCTGCCAACCGTGACTGGATTTGATCAGGAAGTCATTTCTGGTAGCAGTTTGTGGAATGGAAAGTGAAATAAATGGAGTGTGTGTGTGTGTGTGTGTGTGTGTGTGTGTGTGTTTACTGCTGACTGAATAAGAAGCAGATACTAAGCAATAATAATTATGACAGGAGAGAATAACGAAAATATAAAAGCCCAGAGCTCACACTATATATCTGTAGATACTGGATAAGAAAATAAAATCATTCTGCAATCAGAAAAGACTGCAGGGTCAAAAAGAACTTATTGATTTTTCAAGATGGGAGATTTGAAGGCAGGATGGAGGAAAAGCCAGTGCAGAAGATTTAGGGAAATGATAAAAATCTGAGTCCAGATTGCTCACAGCTATATGAAGGAGAAAAATCATAGAAACAAGACAAATGGAATTTTATCCTTGAGTTCTCATTAAATCTCCCCCTCTGAAAGAGGTGGTAAGTAGGCGTGTGATTGAGCCCTGCAGGAACTCAGTACTGGGACTCTGGACATTGAGAGACAAGCTAGGTTTACTAGAGGTTAAGTGACGGTCTTCCAGAGGTTGGCACTCATGATGCAATCTACTTTGGCTGTCTTTTGAGACAGAGCTTCTGCAGTGGTCAGGAAGTCTTCCCTAGCCCCATCGACATTAATGCCTCCTACCATATGCTTCCCTTATATCTTTAGGTCTTTTAGCAGCTTTAAGTAGGTTTTTCGGGCACCGCTGGGCTATAGACTCTGGTCCATGTCTCATTTGAGCGCTGGTACTCAACACACTGAGCTTGTATTTGGTAGGCACTTAACAAATAGTAACAAAATGAATAAATAGCTAAAAGCAAAGTACAGGTAGGCTAGGATCTGTCTTGCCTGATGCCCACAATGCCTGTCAACTTAGAATATTCTCTGGAAAATATTACATGATTTTGAACCATGTGCTACACAAATAAACTGATTACAACGAACTGCTAGGCTGGCACTCAGGGGTGCACCCCTGAAGTGTTTTAAAGGCACTGTTAATACAAATAGCACCTAAATTAAAAACAAACATCTCATGTCTGGAGGATGTCATCGGTCAGGAAGTCATGTATAAGTTTCTGTGGGAGTTATCTAAACCAACTCCCTCTCAATGGATGCCCAAACATATTCTTTATTAGCTGAACATTAAGTGAAATTTCAGAGTTTACTCCAATGTAGCACGAATAATAACAAGCCAGAGTGAGACATTGGAGTTCAACCCGAAACCCAGAAAAGCAAAGCAGCCAAGCCACCAGAGAAATCTTACCTCTAGCAAGGCAGGGCAACTGCAGACTAAGCAGATTAAGCCTCTCTCTCCTCTCATTCTTTTTTCAAGACAGGGTTTCTCTGTGTAGGTTTGGAGTATGTCCTAAAACTAGCTCTGTAGACCAGGCTGGCCTCAAAATCACAGAGATCCACCTGCCTCTGTCTCCTGAGTGCTGGGATTAAAGGTGTGCACCACCATCGCCTGGCCTCTAGTGGCTTTAGCTTTGCCTGTGGTCTTCAGGCAAGATGTATTTTATTAAAATACAAACAAAATAGCACTGTACTCCAATACGCCAGAGATGGAGAACATGTCTCTTTATGAAAACTCTCACTCCGCTTTTGGATTGTTCTAGACATTAGAGAATTCTGGTGATAGCCATGTTGCTCTTGCCAATGGGTCCCCATATTAAAGTAACTACAGAATAGTCTTCCTCGTGTCTGAAGAAGGCTACAGCATTCTCTCCCAAGGCCTTTCTTTTCTTACTCCTTTGGCCTCTTTATGAGATAGGCATGCCAGATGAAAGGCAAGTCTATGTGTTTTCTCGTCATTTATACTTAAGCTCTCTCATGAAAACCAACGGAATAATAAAAGGTGTTAAAAATATAGAATTGGGGTAACATACACAACCATGTGGGAATAACCACAGCCATGCACATGCACACTGGAGATCTGTCTTTATGTCCGACTCTCGCATCTCTTTCTGTTCTGACTGTGAAAAGCCTTACCTTAACCCAGTGTTCCACACTGTCAGTGTCAAATGCAGACTGTGGAAAATAGAAACAAAGTATTAATGCGCAGCAACCACTTTGTCAACATCCTTCCCACTAACAGGAAACATATCCTTCATCCCTTCCTCCAAACTTTCCGCTGGCAAGTTCGGCACCAGCTAGCAATGAGAGCACACTGGACCACGGCAGAAGAAATAGGAAGCCTGTCCAGGACATCTGTGTTACTCTTGTGTAACCCACCTTGAATTGTCTAGGCATCAGCATTGTATTTTTGAGTTCTCCAATGCTAAGAGTCAAGATGCAGAAACGCTACATGTAACACTCCTCGCGAAACCCACACTAGTGCTGGTTGATTCCCCTCTCTGGGTGATTTTCTGCTTAAAGACTGTGGTCCTTTCTTTCCTCTTTGCACAAGTAGCCAGATGCCTTCCCGTCCTTCCTACAACTGAGATGACATTTGGTCTAAAAGGAGTGGGAGTGTAGAACAGAATTATATCACTCAACTTGTACACTTGTACCAAGCATATAATGAAGGAAATGATCTCTACCCAGATGAGATATTAATTTGAAACAAGAAATCAGGCCTCATGGATCCTCCTCTGTATCCTCTGTGACTCCCAGAAGCTTACAGAATTCTCTCTCTCTCTAATAATCATTGAGCAAACAGAGTTATTTGCTTTGAAAAAAATCAGGTATTTGAAAAATGATGGGACAGCAAAGTAACTGGTACGTGGAAGTTGGTGGGAGAGGCGTGATGGTCTCCTTCATTTCCCTAACACTCCGCCTTCAGCTCACCTTACACACAATAAGGCAGCTGTTCTGCTGAGTAACTGCCACTGCAACAAAGAGCGAGCCGATCCTATTCAAACACAGCTGAATTTCAAGGTGCTCTTGTGTTTTAACTTCCTTTATCCTCTAGACAGTAATAATGAGCACTATCAGCAAAAAAAGAAGAAAATCCCTCTTTTTTAGTTCTAAGTTGTCCCCAATTTTTTACCTTTCATCATCAAATCTATATTCAGAAGCTATTTTGGGCCACTATTACGCAACTGCTACTTTGCAGGTGAAGCGCCCTCAGTTCCCACTCTCGAATGCTCTGGCCTCTGCCCTCTAGCATCAGGAACATGATTTTCACGAAGTGGAAGGTGCCCTGTGTACATGTTTCTATATTTAGAAGAGCCCACAAGAATGGCTGTCCTGGGCCCCCAGAGAAGCCACACATCTCGAGGACTGTCTTTCTTTTTACAGGAAACTGTAACTGAGGGGTAAAAACAGCTGGTGAAGCTGCTCTGCAGCTGGAAGCTAATGCCCCTCCATCTCAATGCTCTCATTTACAACTAAAGCATTTATTTTTGTGACTGTTAAAAAGGTATTCTGGAAAGCGCACTTGGTATGGCTGTGACTTTGCACGTCACTTTCGTCTGTTCCAAGTTTAAAACGGCTTTGTCGGGTTTTGAGTGTGTGTGTGTGTTGTGTGTGTGTGTTTAGGAGCTAGTGTACGGAAGAGGTAACAGATAAAGGAAGGATCTATCGCTGAACGCTGGTGGAATTTAGAAATAACCATATAGATAAAGAACTGAGAAAAAACCACTTGGAATTCTGGGTTCATTTTAGATGTCTGATGTAAAACTGGAAGAAGGGGGGATATAAGGGGTAACAGCAGAGAACTTAATGTGATTTGTTTTCTTCCTTTCAAAATTTCCTTACCTAAGATTTGAAAGGGAGGGGAAGAAATGTGCAAAAAATTTCCTATAACTGCTAGTGAAGGTAAGGATGAGGGGCAAATTTCCCTCACCCTAATGGGCACTAGTAGACCGCTCTCCGCTTAGATGCGAACAATCCTTACAGGTTTTTGCCCACCAGAGTGGTGAGTACACAGACCCTAAGGCTCTTAGAACCACACTCTCAGAGCTGTGCAGGCTTCAGGTCAGCCAAGGCCAGGTAAGGATGCCCCCGGGGGAAGAGTGAGGAACCGCTGGGAGGGAAGCGGCAGGCTTTCAGGACAGTGTGACGCTTAGGGCCGGCCCGTGTCTCTCAAAGCTTCCGATTGGGATCACCTTGGCATTCAGCTTCCTTGAAAGCCGTTTCCAGCGACTCAGCTCCATTTTCTTCTTTGAAGACCTTTCTTGGGACGCCAGCAGTATATTTTCAAGTTCAGGCCTAGACTTAGGCCACAACAATGACAATTGCTCCTCGTCACAGGCTGCATTTGCGTGGTGCTGGGAGTTGTAGTTCCACCACCTACCAGTTAGACAGGGGTCGGACATTCTGGAACTACTCCTCCCAGGAGGCATTGCGCGCGCAGCTCTCATTGCCCCAGTTACCATGGCATCGGTGGGTCTCGCTGGGTTTGCTTTAGCAGGGCCTTTGCCTGTGTCTGGCGCTTGCTGATGACACAGAACATCCTGATTGGTTCTGCAGCAGAAGCGGTGGTTCAGTGGACCGCGAGCTGTGCGAGCGGAACACGTGTTATCTCCTGCAAGGAGTTTAAGGGTCCTGGCGGTACGGAGTGTTGTAATCCACGGGTGAGTGTCTCTTTTCCTTAATGAGAGCGTGTGAGTCGCACTCACTTTCTTGCTTACATTTCCGTCTTACTCCCACCTTGCTATTTCCTGATTTCCTGTTGGTCTAGGCTTCCGCCCGCTCAGAGTCTCCTCAGTGAGATTGCCGGACACATACATCTTAGAGAGAAAGGGGCCTCTTTTCTCCCGGTCCCTGTCCGAGGGTGAGCTGCTCAGCCGGAAGTTTTTCTGAATTTACCAGGTACTTGAGAAGGCATAAAAACAGTAAGGTCTAAAGCTCCAGTGATGGCTAACGGAACTAAGAGAAAACTGAACCTCAATAGCCAAGCCTGGATGTTGTGAGGAACAGTTCACTGAAGGTGTATGTACTTTCAAGGCGGGTCAGAAATTTAGAACTGGAGATTTGGACCCAGCTACTTGTTGGCAATTGAGTTTACAGCTAACAAAAATGGAACTGTATCTGTTATGCCCAGATCATGGAGTCCCGTCCCCCCCCAAAGCCAGGATACCGAGTCCTGTATGTAAAAACAAAGAGCTTTTATTCTTCCACAAGTTTGCAAACTCGGTCTCTCCGTGTGTCCAACTATTGGAGGGATCGGAGAGCCCCAAGCTCAGTGAGAGTTGGGTTTTTATAGTGGTAGGGGGGTGAGGGATTTCTAACGTTTAGACCCCTGATATTCTGACATTCGTCTAGCAGTGTCTTGGTGAAAAGCAATGGGTGTGTTCCAACAGATGTTGGAACGTTAGGAATTCCCTTTGGATGATCTGTTCCTGGGTGGTGCCTGGGTAGACTCAGTTTGTTGTCTCAGGTATTGCCTCAGGGTAAGCTTGTCATGGCTGGGTCCTATAGAACCTACACTTTGGGAGTATGGTAATGATTGAAAAATCAGTGTATGCAGACATTGTACCAGGAAATGTAAACCAAACTTTAAATCGGAACTATGCTAAGGAAGGCCGTGCCCCCATATCCTAGCTTCTGTCCTCTTAACAGAGGAAAGAAGGTTGGCTGAACAGGTGTGTGACATGGAGACCTTACTCTGTCACAATAGTCGATCATTTGGAAGAGTTAGTTTCATGTCTGTTCTTTGGGAGAGGTGCTCATTTTTTCCTGAAAGGAATGCAGAGTTCAGAGAGGTGACCATAATATAGTATGTGTCCATTTAGAAACGCTGTAGAGCAGTGTGGTTCTCAACCTTCCTAATGCTGAGACCCTTACACAGTTCCCCATGTTGTGATGACCCCCAGTTATCAATTTTTTTTGTTGCTACTTCGTAACTAATTTTGTTACTTCAATGAATCGTAATGTAAATATCTGTGTTTTCTGATGGTCTTAGGCAACCCCTGTGAAAGAGTCATTTGTGTGCCCCCCCCCAGGGGTCACAACCCACAGGTTGAGAACCATTGCTTATAGAGCCTGGGATAATGGATTAGAGGTGGAGGAGAGAGATAGGAAAAAGCAATAACACTGTAGCAAAATGGGTAATATCGCAGTTAAGATGGAAACATTTCATGTGCTGCTTAACAAATTGAGTTTCTCCTAAGCCACCTGCCTATGTTATGGTCTCTTTAAGAAGACTTCTGTAGTTTCAGGACCAGCTCTGGTAACTGCCTTCGACAGTGTTCTATTGTTGTGAAGAGACACCATAACCAAAGCAACGTTTACAAAAGAAATCCTTTAACTGGGGGCTTGCCTACAGTTTCAGAATTTTAGATCATTTACATCATAGCAGGAAGCATGTTGGCGTGCAGGCAGACACTGCAGCAGTAGCTGAGGGCTGCATCCTCATCTGTAGGCTTGGGCTTTGGAACCTCAGAGCACACCCCCAGTGATGTACTTCCTCCAACCAGACCCCACCTCATTCCTAATCCTTCCAGATAGGGCTACTCCCTGGTGACGAAGCATTCAAATACGTGAGCCTATAGGGGCCATTTTTATTCAAACCGTGACAGTGACTTTGTTAACATCACTTTACTAATTTATAGGAGGGAGGAGAGAATAGGCTCTGTTGTATGTGGTATGAGGGTTAATGGAGTTAATGTATAAAGCACAACAGTAAATACCCAATAAATGTAGCTACTGCCGATGTTAGGCCTTTTGATGGATGAGATTAGTCTAGCTTTGTTGTGATCAATAACATTCAGACTTACTTGATCATCATTTGCATTTTTTTTTCCCCGAGACAGCGTCTCATTATGTATCCCTGTCTAGCCTGAAACTCGCAGAGATTTGACAGCCTCTCTGTCTCTCAGGTGCTGGGAGTCAGTGCAGTGTGTCATATTGTTCAGAAGTCCTTCATAGTTGGTTTCTGTACGTGTGTAACTGTTGACGCTGTGTGGAGAAGATGGAGGAAATATTTCCCCCTCCAAGTTTGATCATCTATCTGGGCTTGCTGCGTTCAGTTACCAAATTTGGGACACCTTTCCATAAAGACAATCTATTCAAGAGGCATTTAAAAATTGTTTCTGTCCTGACCGATGCAGGAGAATGGCACTAGCAGTGCTAGGGCACGGCGTTGTCAGTGTCCCCTACAGGCTCAGGGTTCCTCCTAAACACCTCCAAAAACTTTATCTGTGGGAATGAGAGGGAAAAGACAAAACCGGCAACAGAAGAGATTCACAGTGAGTGCAAAGGGAGGGATGGTGATAAAGCCAGTAGAACCGATTGGTGTTGTGGAGACATTGGTCTGTATCGTCAACTTTGCGTGTGGTAGTGGTTATGTCTCTCCCAAACTGTGTTTTAAGAACTATGCCCTGTGGTTGCTGGAGGCTGTTGTGTAGGTACAGCTTTCTTGTGAATACAACGTGCACCCCTCACGGTCCTGACTTCCTTGCTCATGTTCTCCCTCCTTCTGCTCCTTATCTGGACCTTGGAAACTCAGTCCTGTGCTCCAATGTGGGTCTCAGTCTCTATCTCCATCCATCGCCAGATGAAGGTTCTTTGGTGATGTGCAAGATATTCATCAGTATGGCTATAGGATAGGGTCATTTCAGGTTCCCTCTCCTCAGTTGCCCAAGGAACTAGCTGGGGACATCTCCCTGGACACCTGTGAGCTCCTCTAGAGTCAAGTCTCTTGCCAACGCTAAGATGGCTCCCTTAATTAGGATATATACTTCCCTGTTCCCATATCCACCCTTCCTTTATCCCAACCATCCCATTACCCCAAGCTCCCCCCATCCTCCACTTCTCACTTTTCTCTCCCCATTTCCCCTTACCCCCATCCTACCCCACTCCCAAGTTCCCAGTTTTTGCCCGGCAATCTTGTCTACTTCCCATAGCCAGGAGGATAACTATATGTTTTTCTTTGGGTTCACCTTCTTATTTAGCTTCTCTAGGATCACAAATTATAGGCTCAATGTCCTTTATTTATGGCTAGAAACCAATTATGAGTGAGTACATCCCATGTTCATCATTTTGGGTCTGGGTTACCTCACTCAGGATAGTATTTTCTATTTCCATCCATTTGCATGCAAAATTCAAGATGTCATTGGTTTTTTACCGCTGAGTAGTACTCTAATATGTATATATTCCATACTTTCTTTATCCATTCTTCCATTGGAGGGCATCTAGGTTGTTTCCAGGTTCTGACTATTACAAATAATGCTGCTATGAACATAGTTGAACAAATGCTTTTGTCATATGATAAGGCATCTCTTGGGTATATTCTCAAGAGTGATATTGCTGGATCTTAGAGTAGGTTGATACCGAATTTCCTGAGAAATCGCCACACTGATTTCCAAAGTGGTTGCACAAGTTTGCATTCCCACCAGCAATGAATGAGTGTACCCCTTTCTCCACAACCTCTCCAGCAAAGGCTATCATTGGTGTTTTTGATTTTAGCCATTCTGACAGGTGTAAGATGGTATCTCAAAGTTGTTTTAATTTGCATTTCCCTGATCACTAAGGAGATTGAGCATGACCTTAAGTGTCTTTTGGCCATATGAATTTCTTCTGTTGAGAATTCTCTGTTCAGTTCAGTGCCCCATTTTTTAATTGGGTTAATTAGCATTTTAAAGTCTAGTTTCTTGAGTTCTTTATATATTTTGGAGATCAGACCTTTGTCTGTTGCAGGGTTGGTGAAGATCTTCTCCCAGTCAGTGGGTTACCTTCTTGTCTTAGTGACAGTGTCCTTTGTTTTTTTTTTTTGTTTGTTTGTTTGTTTGTTTTTCGAGACAGGGTTTCTCTGTAGTTTTTGGAGCCTATCCTGGAACTAGCTCTTGTAGACCAGGCTGGCCTCGAACTCACAGTGATCCGCCTGCCTCTGCCTCCCGAGGACTAGGATTAAAGACTTGTGCTACCACCAGTCGCTCGGCTCATTTTTATTTCTTGAGACAGGCTCTCACTGTGGAACCCAGGTTAGCCATGGAGTCAATATCCTCTGCCTCAGCTTGCATCCGGGACTGGGCTTTCACCACCACAACTGGTTTATCCTTAGATTTCTCAATATTCCGTCCATCATCACAAAGCAGACTCACTGACAATATGCAGTTACCTTTTTGAAATCATATTCCATTTTCTTGTAAGTTTAACCATCCCAGCTAAAGAACTGTATCACACAAAAGTCAATCTCTGCATCTAAGAACTGGTGGCTGTCTTCAGAGGGCTAGTGTTTTAAACTGCATCTCAGTGCCATATAGGTTTACCCAAATGAGGGGGAGGTGATGTGGGAAGAGCCTTGCTGGTAAGCCACAGCCACATGGCGATACCCAGATTAATTTTTAAAAAAGGGTTAATTTGAGATGTAAGAACCAGCCAATAAAAAGCTAGAGCTAATAGGCCAAGCAGTGATTTACTTTCTGTGTGGTTATTTCCAGTCTGGGTGGCCTCCAACTACAGGGAGGAATCCAGGTGAAAATTTTGCAACAGTAAAAGTGTTCTGAATGTATAGCAGTCATATCAATGTGTAGCAATCGTATGAATTTAAAACACCAAGCAAATAATCCAAGGTGTGTCTGGCGGCACTCACCTGTGTTGCAGTCAGGGGCTTCACTGCAGCCTTGGTTTTGAATGTCCAGCTGGAATGTCTGTGCCGCTATACCATGTGACTCCCCTCCCCCCCCAAAAAAAACCCAAAAACTGTACTGAACACCTCAGCTGAGATTCAAGACTGTTGTGTCTTTTATACAAAGCTTTCTGCTCTTATAGGAAAAGCATTTATGATTATAAAATCAAAATTTTGATCTACTCTGAAAAATATTCAAGGTGCGTCTTTTTAATGTCAAATATTAAGCCAACCTTTAATTCTTTATTAAAAAAAATAAACAAGTACATTCATTTCATTAGGATGCCAATTTGTTTTAACCTGCTTCTGTTTGTGTGTACACATGCAGGTGGAGGCCTGGGCTGGCATCGGGAGTCCTCATCCTTCTTCTACCTTATTCACTGAGGCAGGGTCTCAGCCAGACCTAGACCTCATAGTACAGCTGGTTTCTTCTGTAGCTTTCTTTCTATAGCTTGCTCTGGGGATTCCCTTTCTCTGCCTTCTGAGGCTGGAATTCAAGGTAGGCTGTCATACCCACCTGGCATTTACATGGGTTCTGGGAATTGAAACTCCTGTCCTCCCACTCAACACAAGTGCTTTACCATTGAGCCATCTCCTCAGTCCCTTCGTCTTTAATAAATGGTAAAATTAGATTTGTACCAGGGATGTGTGTTTTCTTTATGGCTTGTTATCAGTGAATTTTTTGTACTTATTTCCTGTCCATAGGTTTTATGACCATTTCTCTGACAAAAAGAGGCTGTGAATAGAGACTGTCAGCAGCTGCCCTCCATGTTACCCAGGGCTTGCTGCGACAGCTCTGTCTGAGAGTGAATGAAGCTGTGTTCTCTTCATGCCCAGCAGGTTGGGAAGGGTGATGGAGAGTGCACTCAGGATTAAGTTAGTTATTCTCCAGGCTCTCCTGGTAAAGGATGGGGCCTCTCAGACCGTGCTTGTTCTTCCCTCTTGAGGATCTGGGCTTTCCCCAGGGGAAGACTGAGTCAGGGCTTCCAGGTTTTAATGCCTCTGCACTCTAAAAACAGTGGCTGGTCTGACCTTGGAGAATGAGCTGCTTTATATTGAGAGAATTTGTGACAGTTGCCCTTATGAATATATTTGTTACTTATTTTAATTCTCTTTGTAGCCAGTATTATATTTAGCTTCCTGTTTGAGCCTTCTGTGGGGCAAAAGCACTTACTGACCCATTTTTCCTTTATCTGATTTTGTTTAGTCTCCAATTTTAAAAATTGCTTTTGGAGTTGCTGACTTGCTTTATTCTTTTAAAAAAAAAAATCACCGAGTTTTGCATTAGATTAAGTTTTCTGTGCATTTTGGTCTGGTATTAGAACAGAATTTTCAGGTATTTCTGCAATGGATCTATGCGTGCCTCTTGTCATTTGGTCCTATGTATTTGTACAGAACAATCTCCTTTAATTCTAATTTCATTTATTTATTTATTATGTGTGCAGTGTTTTGTCTACATGTACACCTGCAGGCTAGAAGAGGGCACCAGACCTCATTCCAGATGGTTGTGAACCACCATGTGGGTTCTGGGAATTGAACTCAGGACCTCCAGATGAGCAGTCGGTGCTCTTAACCACTGAGCCATCTCTCCAGCCCTAATTCTAATTTCTATACGCGAGTGAAGAACCTGTGACACTTGTCTTTCTGTGTGTGACTTATTTTATATAACAATGATCTCTAGTTCCATTTCCTTGAAAGTGACGTTACATAGTTTTCCCTTGTGGTCGATAACGTAAATATTCTTTGTCCGTTCTTAAGCTTTACTTTTTACACACTAATTCAGATATTGCTCTGTGAAGGCTCTTACTACCTTTCTCTGAATTTAGTTTAAAAATACAGCTTGTGTACATTTAAGCTCTTTACATCCCTTAAACAGCTCAAACAAGACATTTTCTGAAGGGAAAGAACAGCAGGCTTTGGTTTCTAGAACTTTATCTTTTTTTCTTTTTTCTTTTTTTTTTTTTTTTTTTTTTTTTTTTTTTTTTTTTTTTTTGGTTTTTTGAGACAGGGTTTCTCTGTGGTTTTGGAGCCTGTCCTGGAACTAGCTCTTGTAGACCAGGCTGGTCTCGAACTCACAGAGATCCGCCTGCCTCTGCCTCCCGAGTGCTGGGATTAAAGGCGTGCGCCACCACTGCCCGGCCTCTAGAACTTTCTTAACCAGCTCCTTACTGAAACTTCTTCTTTTCTCAGGTGTTCACTGCTTTCAACTTTGCTACAGCATGGCTTCCAAGCGCTGCTGGTTTACAGTAGTTACGTATGTAAAAGAGTTGTAGCCAATAAATGAGGAATAGAATTCTGGTGTAAAATTTTCTAGATTAAAGTCTTATTGGCCTATACTTAGGTTTTTTTTTATAATGTTGCAGGATGGATTTTCATCTTTTAATCATTTAAATAACTATCAACAAGGTTTTTGCTTTTGAAAAGTAGCTTTTATACTATTCACTGTTAAAATAATTAGTTTTACCTTAACATTTATTCCTAATAGCTATGATTTTGTGATGTAACTAATGTAAATGTTTGTTAATAGATGAGAAACTGTGACTGAAGTTTATTGACAGTGGTTTCTGTCTCTCCTGGTCCCGCAGCTGTTCAGTCCCAAAGAAACACAGAGGTCTACATTAATTATAAACTGGTTGGCCTATTAGCTCAGACTTCTTACTAACTCTTACATCCTGCATCAACCCATAATTCTTTGTTAGCCATGTAGCTTGGTACCTTTTATCAGCGAGGCATTCTCATCTTGCTTCCTTTGTGTCTGAGTGATGACTGCAGACTCTTCTCAGAATTCTCCTGTTCTGGTTGCCCTGCCTATACTTCCTGGCTACAGGCCAATCAGCATTTTATTAAACCAGTACGACTGACAAACATTTACAGGATATAAGACCATTGTCCCACAGCAGAAGTTTATCACATAACCAATAAATCATTTACTGATAAAGTCTCGGTCAGGGCTGAAGGGACGAATCAGTGTGTGTTTGCTCTGCAAGCATGAGGACCTGGGTTTGGGTCCCCAGCACCCATGTAAATGCCTGACATGGCCATTATGCACCTGTATGTAGCTCCCCACTGGGGTGCTGAACAGGTAGATCCTGGGGAGTTGGGGTTCCTTGCTGGCCTTATACAGTCACATGCACACAGCCTTGGCCTGCTCCAATTAACAAGTATGTAGGTGCTGTGACACATGTGGAGGTCAAAGGTCAACTCTGCAGAATTAAGATCTGTTCTTCCCCCTTTACAAGGGAGATTAAACCTAGGTTGGCAAACTTGGCCTCCCCGCCATGTTTTCAAGGCAGAGTGACCTCACATGCCTTTCTTTGACAATTAACCTTTCTTTTTCTTTTCTTTTGTCTGTTTGTTTGGTTTTAGTTTTTTGAGACAGGGTTTCTCTGTAGCTCTGGAGCCTGTCCTGGAACTAGTTCTGTAGACCAGGCTGGCCTCGAACTCACAGAGACCCTCCTGCCTATGCCTCCTGAGTGCCTGGATTAAAGGAATGCATCACCACCGCCCGGCTAATTTCTATTTCAGTCCTTTCATTTGCTTTGTTTCATCAGCTTCTATAAAAGCACGCACATACACACACTTATAGACGGTTAATAAAATGAAGCATGATTAATAAAAATTCAGAGATAGATATTAGAGTTCAACCTGAAGACCAGAAAAAAAGCAGCCAGTCACTGGCTCTTACCTCTACCTCAGTCTAAAATGGTGATCCTGTCTCCAGGAATCTCAGAATGAGACTGAGACTGAATCCCGTTTTGTCCTGGGATTAAAGTTCATGCACTGTGGCTACTAGTGTGGCTACTGGGATTAAGTATGTCTACTTCCACTGCCTACTCTGTAAGGCTGGCCAGTGGGGCTGTTTTACTCTCTGATCTTCAAGCAAGCTTTATTTATTAAAATACAAATGAAATGTTAATGCATGTCAAAGTGATTGTTATCATTTTGTTATGGGACTTT
Organism: Chionomys nivalis; assembly: GCF_950005125.1. NCBI lineage: Eukaryota > Metazoa > Chordata > Mammalia > Rodentia > Cricetidae > Chionomys > Chionomys nivalis. The sequence goes on along the minus strand of NC_080088.1, from coordinate 46,310,928 downwards.
GGAGAAAGAATCCTGGTCTTTTTTTACACCTTATCCTGATCCCCCCCAGAAAGATGTGAGCTGGAGGTAATGGACACGCAGCCATTCATTTATGTGCATATTGCTTTCTTTGCAAAGTACTTAGCCTTTCTATGCCAAGAATTGCCATCTAAATTTAATACTGTTTTCTTCTCAGAACCTGGAAGAATCCCTAAAGATGAAGCTGAGTCTCATCAAAGTCGTTAATGGCTGCCGTCTAGGAAAAATACAAAACCTGGGCAAAGCAGGGGACTGCACAGTGGACATTCCAGGCTGTCTTCTCTACACCAGGACTGGCTCTGCCCCACACCTGACACATCACACACTGCATAATATCCATGGGGTCCCAGCCATGGTCCAGCTCACACTGTCAACATTGTGAGTGCTGAACCTAATCATTCAGGTATCCAGCCCTTAGATGCAGCAGGGAGGAAGGTTTCTTCTCTTTCTTCTTTTTCCTCACATGCATAGTTTATAGATTTTAAAGATGAAATCAGAAAAACTGTTTAATTGAAACTGTTGTATGACAAGTGACTGAGTTATTGTGTTGATAGTGATTTTAAAAGGACAAGAAAATGGAAGGAAATCCAGGTGTTCTGAAGCAGTTGTTTTGTCTATGTTTCTTTTGCACCACTGGCAAATTATATACCTTCATTTTAACTAACGAACCCAGCCCTGCTGGTTGCCCATCTTGAAAAGCAATGTGTTTTGTAGTTGAGGGTGGCATTCACTGTCGTGTGTGGTTTATTTGGTTGAGGAGAAGGGTTTCTGGTGCTGTACAGAGTAGCTAAAGAGTGATCCATTTCCATTGCTATGCCATGCCTTTTTCTGTTTTTCTTACAGAGCAGAACATCATGAGGTCTTGGCAGAGTATAAAAAAGGAGTCGGAAGCTTTATAGGTAACGACTATTTAAATCACGGGTATATGTGATTTGTGATGTGTCAATTTGGAGTTTGTTGGTCCTGCTGACTTAACTGTGACTCATACATTTATTTCTTCTTTTTAAATAATTTTCTTTGGGGCATCTAAGAGCAAAGCATTGGGGATTGAAGGTTCAGTGAGAAACACATGATTCTTACTGCTTTGTAGAGTCAGGATTATATACATAAATCATGACAGACCACAGGGGGCATATAACCTGCTCTGGGTACATAAGAAAGGGGTCAGAATAAAGAATTCTTGAAGAAGATTAGGGGGTGTCTGGTTGGATTAGGTGTTAGCCAGTGGTTACGGTAAATGGGTGGGGCCAACGCTCCAAAGACTAGAGCACAGACCATAGGATACATGCACTCCAGAGCTCATGATGAGCCTCATTCATGTGTTCTGGTGGGTTAGTATCTTTTGTTCCGGAGGTAGAACTTTATGTGCAGATGTGTGTGCCCGTTTATTTAGTTGGAGGAAAACTTTAGTTGTAGCAGCTGTGGAACTGGGTCTTCTGTGGACCACTTTCTCCTCAGTTCCCCCAACATCTAGGCTTTGTTAAGTGGGCTCCTGTATCCTTGGTCATCCATCTTCTCTTTAGAAGGAAGCTTCATGATGCCTTGCTCGTTCAGAAGAGGGGGTTCTGAAATCTCAGTCTCCATAAGCTGAGAACAATTGCAATCACCAGCTTTTGTTTAACTCTATGAAGCTGTGATTCTTTGCCTGTCTAAAACACCTGATGGTCTAATAAAGCGCTGAATGGCCAACAGTGAGGTGGGGCTGGCAGGCAGAGAATAAATAGGAGGAATAATCTGGAAGAAGGAGCGGCAAGAGAATACAGAGAGAAAAATGTCAGTAGCCAGCAACCCAGCCAGCCATGGAGTATGAGTGAAAGTAAGGTGTACAGAAATAGAGAAAAGGGCCGGGCGGTGGTGGCGCATGCCTTTAATCCCAGCACTTGGGAGGCAGAAGCAGGTGGATCTCTGTGAGTTCGAGACCAGCCTGGTCTACAAGAGCTAGTTCCAGGACAGGCTCCAAAACCACAGAGAAACCCTGTCTCAAAAAAAACAAAAAACAAACAAAAGAAATAGAGAAAAATAAAAGCCTGGTAAAAGATAGATGGGATAATTTAAGATATAAGAGAAGCTTGTTAGAAACAAGCCAAGCAAAGACTGGGCATTTGTAAGTAAGAATAAGACTCTGTGTGATTATGTGGGAGCTGAGTGACAGGTCCCCCAAAAGAGCCAGGAGTAAAGAGCAAAAACAGCAAGCTTCAGAGTCTGCTGCCCATGGCTCGCATGCACTTGCCAGAGATCATCGTAATGACTGAAACTTAGCAAATGAGGTAGGACACCGCCGGGGCTGTTAACTTTTTAAATTTGTTTCATTCTCCTTTTTTAAGTGAAATCCTATGGGAAATGTGGAGTACCATATGAATTTAAGTATCTATGGTTTACTAATCATTTTTTAAAATATTTTATGTGTCTGGATGTTTTGTCTACTTGTATGTGTGTGCACCACATGCAAGCTTGCTGCCCTTAGAAGTCAGAAGACCATGTTAGATCCCCTGGAACCTGAGTTACAGGTAGCTGTTGTATGAGGCCGCTTGTGTGTTCCCGGCCACCCAGACTCCCAAAATAACCACACAGAAACTGTATTAGTTGATTACTGCTTGGCCAATTACTTAAGCGTATTGCTAGAATTAAGCGTACATCTAGAATTAACCCATCTCCATTTTATATTTTACCACGAGGATCGTGGCCTACCAGGAAGGTTTCAGCATGTCTGTCTCTGGCAGCAGCTCCATGGCTTCCCCCGACTCTGCCTCCTTTCTTCCAGCATTCAGTTTAGTTTACCTGCCTAGCTCTACTCTGCCCTATCACAGGCCTAAGACAGTTTCTTTGTTAACCAGTGGTATTCACAGCATACAGAGCGGAATCCCACATCAGGTGCCTGTGCAACCCGGAACACACAGCTTATTTAATAGGCTAGGCTAGCTCCATCCCACAGGTCTGCGGTCCTTGTCAGATGTCTCACAGTCCTGGCATCTCCTCAAGCTGCACCTTCACCAATGGCTTGGCCTCTCTTCGAGGACTTCAACTGTCCCATGGTACCAGTCCTGAGCTTTTCTTCCAAACCCTGAAGTCCTGGGGTTTCTACACAGTTGAGCCTTTGTCGTCACCAGGAGTCTTTCCTGGGCTGTCATGGTGCCAAGCCTCAGCTTCTCTCCATGACCTCTTCATGCCTTCGAAACCAGTGCCACATGGGAAAATCTTATAAAGTTGAGATGCTAACATGAGATGCTGTCTTGACCCTCTCTAGACTACTGCTTCTGTGTGCTGATGCCCCAATGACTTCACCTCTGATGCTGATCTCTTCTTAATCACTGTGGGTTTTTCAGTTACCGCTAACCAGTAAAGCAAAAGTTTCACTTGAGTGGTTCAGGTGTCTTTTTAATCACAGCTCACACTTCAGCTCCAGCTGATCAGAACTGTAGATTCTCAATTCAAAATATCATAAGAATGTCCCTGATAGTCTTCGTGGGACTTCACAACTAGGCCCGCAACTGTCTGCATTGGTTTCAGCATTTCCTTCCAGGCTCCCACAACAGCTCAGTAAGCTCCAAGCACTCAATAGAACCCAAAGTTCCAAAGTCTTTCCACGGGGCTGCCCAAAATAAACTTGGTCATCACAGTAGTTTCCCTGAACCGGACACCAGTTTCTGTGTTAGTGTTTCTACTGCTCTGATAAAGATATTGTGACCAAAAGCAACTTGGGGTGGGAAGGGTTTATTTAGAGACTTTGCATAGCAAGACAAAAACTGAAGCAGAGGCCCCAGATGAGCACTGCTTGCTTGCTTGATCTGCATGACTCGTTTAGCCTGCTTTAGTATAAAACGCTGGACCACCAAGCCAGGAATGGCACTGCCACAGTGAGCTGGGTCCTCCTACATCAGTCAGTGATCAGGAAAATGCCCCATAGGCTTGTCCACATTCCAGTGTCATGGAAGCCATTTCTCAATTGAATTCCCTCTTCTCGTATATGTCTAGGTTTGTGTCATGTTTGTATTGTGTGAATCTTTACATTTAATTCTTTTGGGTTGGAAGGTCTCAAATAATTTTCTTCCTTTCACAGGCCTTCTATAAATCGAAGATGAGGTTCCAACTGTTTGCTGAGAGTAGAGTTGCTTCATCTACCAGCACGTGCTGGCATGCCAGAAAGCTTTCTCCCATAGCACTCTGAACGGGTCTTTTTGTGTCTACACAGGCATGCCAGAATCGCTCTTCTACTGCTCCCTGCACGATCCAGTCAGCCCCGGCCCATCTGGTTATGTAACAAATAAGGTACGTTCTTGGCCTGCTCCCCGGGACCCTCAGATGCTGCCCGCTTCCTTCATGCCCTCTGTTTGTGGTCAGGATTTAACAGAGTGAGGGTTTAGAAGACTGAGGAGGGCTGCTTGAAGATGAGTTAAGTTGGGCAACAGATCCTCAGCATTTCTGTGTTGGCAACACTGAGAACAGCGGTCCTCAGCCTGTAGGCCTCAAACAACCCTTCCACAGGGGTTGCATATCAGATATCTGCATTATGATTCATAACAGTAGCAAAGTTATACTTATGAAGTAGCAACAAAAATAATGTTATGGTTGGAACACCATTAACATGGGAACCGTATGAAAGGGTTACAACATTAGGAAGGTTGAGAACCACTGGCTTAGAGAGTAGAAGAAGGTCAAGTACCTGCCAAATGGGAAATTGCTGAGAGGAGAGTTATGCAGTCTTTGGACGTGGCATTGTGCGTGTGATTCTTTCACTCCGGGAAGAGCGGGAGAGTTGCTGATGAGCTATGAAGGTGTACCCTGTAGCGTGGAGCCTCGGTCGGTACTGCTGCTGGTAGATCAGGATTGGAAGGCTGGATCTCTAGTCAGAGGTTGTAGAGTGAAGCTCTTTTTGCCCCACCCCTTCATACAGCATCGGGCAGGGCTCAGTGCTCATCACTGCCTGGCAACCACAGTCACTTCCTCCTGATGTATTTTCATTTTCAAGGCTGGCTTTTGGTTTGGTATGGTGTGGTTTTTTTTTTTTTTTCTTTCGAGACAGGGTTTCTCTCTATCTTAGGCTGTGTGTAGAGCAGACTGGCCTTGAACTCACAGAGATCTATTGTGATATTTTGATTGTATTCTGACACATAAAGTTTGCTTAGAGTCAGAGGGTGGAGCCAGCCACCAGCTCCATAGAGGTTTGGAGAACTGTAGAGAGAGACACCATCTCGGCCCTTTTGGATGAGAAACAAGAGGTAGGAAGTAGCTGGTGGCTGTTCATCTGCCTCTGATCTTTCAGGTTTTTAATCCCAATTTCTGACTCCTGGTTTTTATTGATAAGATTAATTAAATTAATGCTTCAGAGATCTGCCTGCCTCTGCCTCCCAGGTACGGAGTTTAAAATGTGTTGCCACTACCACTTGGCATGAATACTGTTTTCAATTGAGCTTTTTTAATTAGAACTTGTTTAAAGTGGTATGTTTTATTCATGTAGATATAAATTGCTGCAGGAGCTTAGAGGAGGGAACCATGAATTGTGTCCAGGACATCTAAAGTGCATGCATTAGTGGGGGAATATGAAAACTCGGTTCCCTCGAGGATGCATACATAGCATCTTAGCCAGACAGGGAAGTAGGAGGAAGCTAGGAAGCTAAAATAGACTGTGGTGGAGGTCGGAAGGCCTCAGAGTCTAGTTCCGTGGGCTTGAATGGGGGAGTGGGGAGACAGAGAACTGCACCAGAGAGGCGTGGTGAAGAAGTCTCGGGATAGTTCAGGAGTTGGACTGCTTGACCACTGAAAGATGTTCTCGGGGCCATAGGTCCCTAAAAAAAGTGTGGTGAATCTCTTACTCACCTGTGCAGGGTCCTGAGTTGTCTTCTTTCTGCCGCCGTTAGGAATCACCATGTCCCACTTTCCTGGTTCCTTTTTATGTTCATGTTACTCTTGGTAATTCCTCATCTCTTGCTCCACGCAGTCTGTATCTGTGTGGGGTTTTGGAGGTCGAGTGGAAATGACCGTTTCCAAGTTCATGGCCATTCAGGAGACCCTGCAGCCAGACTGGTTCCAGTGCCTCTCAGATGGCGAGGCATCTTGTGCAGAAGCAACTTCCATAAAAAGGGCCAGGAAGTCTGTGGACCGGTCCCTTCAGTTCCTGGACAGCTGTTTGCGACTACAGGAGGAGTCTGAGGTGAGGCCGCCGCTAGCCGCCCTGGAAACTCTCGCCTCCCTTCCGCATCTTTGCGCCTTAGCTGTTCTCCGCCTGCTTCCCTGCTCACTTGTTTGTCTCTACCTGTTCCTGTTTTCCTTTGCTGATCCTGGGAAGTTCCTTCTCCAGGATTCCATGGTAGGTTCTTTTCACTGTGCCCTGCGTTGTCCCCAAACTGCCTTCCCTTGGTTTTCATTATTTGGTGAACAGTTTGGAAAATGTATATACTGTCAGTGTCCTTCTACTCGCCGTGAGAGTTATGACTCCATACATCCTGGACTGTAGCTGAGTTGTGGCATTAGAATGTTCAGGTCCGGGCAGCTGGACTCCTGGTCTTGTTTCCTCAAGCCTAGTCACCCTCATCAGGTTCCTCGGCCCAGGGGTTTACACTTTAGATTTACTGATCATGCACATTACTGACCAGTTGTCTACCTCCTTCCTCCTGTCTCTGTAAACACGCCTCAGATCTGTCCCTTCTCACACTCCTGTTGTACCCGTCTCTTGGGTTGGTGGTTACCTCTGAGCTGTTTTAGCTGCCTCTGTTCTCGTTTCTGTCTGGTCTTCATCTTTGCTTTCCAGAAGATGCCTGTGTAAAGCACGGATGAGCCACTGCCTCCTTTGTTAAGGAATCCAGTGTTTCTCAGGGTCTGCTGTCACCTGCCCTGCTCATCATGGACTGCGTACCCTGTGACTGGCCGTCTGCTCTCGGAATGACTTTGCAGTTCCTTGAAGCATTCACTTGTTTCATTTTGGGCCACCTATTTCCCCCTGGATTTTTCTTTTATCTCCAGGCATAGTCCCTCTCTGGTTCCACCAGGTCCATTTATTCACTCACCAATTTATGGAATTTCCCTGACTTTTCCAGGAACCTCCCATCCTTTGTTATCCCTTTAATACGCGTGTGCTGTGCTGTGACCCAGCCATACCACACCACACCAGTTTCTTTACGCATTTGCTTTTATGAAGCTATTGTCTCCATAAACTCTACTTTTGCCTCCCGGTTTTGTATCTGTATCGTATCACAGAGCGTCTGACATACCGTGAGCCCGTAGTGAAGTGTTGTAACGAGCTGATAAAGATGAGGCTGTACCAGTGAATCGCAGCATTTGCGAGCACGGTTAGTGAGCTGGCAAAGGATGCAGTACGCAGAGAGCACAGGAGTCAGGGAAGCAAAGTGACTGACTGATCAGGCAGACTTGGTGGCTTATTCCTGATGCCAGCACTCAGCACATGGGACATGAGGCAGAAGGACTCAGGGCCAGTAAGTGTTGGGCACCTTTCTGTATCCTGAGTGCTCGTGTCTTGACACTGCTAACAGTGCCTCCTTTCTTACGTGTTCCATTTCAAACAGTACAGTAAGTACACAGCCAAACTGCTCATGTCCATGAACAGGAGATTCCTACACAAAACTGTGGTAGTGGTGTCCACCGTCTGCTCTATGCATGCAAACATCTTTTCCTGGGATCCTTTCTGGATCATGCTCTTTCTTTTGTTGTTGTTGGTGGTGGTTGTTTGCTTGCTTATTTTTTGTTTCTTTTTGTTTTTTGAGATAAGGTTTCTCTGTGTAGCCCTGACTGTCCTGGAACTTGTTCTGTAAACCAGGCTGACTTTGAACTCAGAGATCCGCTTGCTCCTGCTTCCCAAATGCTTGGGATTAAAGGTGTGTGCCACCGCAGCCTGGCTATGAATTGTCTTCTTTATACCATTCAGTACTGAAGTTCTGCCACGTTCTGTTTTGGCCATTTTTTTATTTCTCAGATAATCCCTAGATTGAGTATAGTAAAATAAATAAAACCTAGGTTGGTTTTGTCCCCATGGTTGGATTTGTGCCAGGGCTACAGGAAGGGAGTTGTCTTTTAGCTTTATCTGCTATGGAAGCGGAAAAAGGAAGTGGTGACATTCTGCCCAGCATCTACTGAATTAATCGGGCTCTTTTTGATTAGGAGGCTTTTTTAATAACTGTTTCTATTTCCTTAGGAGTTATAGGTCTACTTAAATTGTTTATCTGGTCTTGATTTAATTTTGGTATGTGGTATCCAGAAAATTGTCCAATTTTGTAAGTATAGGGCTTTGAAGTATGACCTAATGATTCTCTGGATTTCCACAATGTCTGTTATGTCCCCATTTTCATTTCTGATTTTTTGTTTTGTTTTGTTTTGTTAATTTGGATATTCTCTGCCTTTTGGTTAGTTTGCACAAGGGTTTGTCTGTCTTGGTGATTTTTCTCAAAGAACCAACTCTTTGTTTCATTGATTATTTGTATTGTTCTTTGTTTCTATTTTATTGATTTCTGCCCTAAGTTTGTTTCCTGTTGTCTGCTCCTCCTGGGTGAGTCTGCTTCTTTTTGTTCTAGAGCTTTCAGGTGGCTGCTAAGCCAATAGTATGAGATTTCTCCAGCTTATTTATGTGGCACTTAGTGCTATGAGCTTCTTTCTTAACACTGCTTTCATAGTGTCCCATAAGTTTGGGTATGTTGTGCCTTCATTTTTGTTGAATTCTAGGAAGTCTTTGGTTTCTTTCTTTATTTCTTCCTTGACCCAGTGGTGATTCAGTTGAGCGTTTTTCAGTTTCCATGAGTTGTTGTGGTTTCTGTCCTGCCCAGTTCCCACAGCTGGTAAGCCCCAAAGAAATTACACAGAAGTCTATATAAGTTATAAACTGATTGACCCATTAGCTCAGGCTTCTTATGAAGTGTATATAACTTATAAACTGATTGGCCCATTAACTCAGGCTTCTTATTAGCTCTTATAACTTATATTAACCCATTATTCTTATCTATGTTAGCCACATGGCTCGGTACCCTTTTTCAGAGGGGCAGGTTACATCCTGCTTCTTCAGTGTCTGGACAGGACTTGGGAAGAAAGGGCTTCCTCCTTCCCAGAATTCTCCTGTTCTCATTGCCCCGGCTCTACTTCCTGTCTGGTTGTCCCGCCTAAACTTCCTGCCTGGCCACTGGCCAATCAGTGTTTATTTAAGACATAATTGACAGAATACAGAATTGTCCCGCACCACATGAGTTTGTAAGCTTTCTGCAGTTAATGTTGCTATTAAATTCTAACTTTAAGCCTTGGTAATCCAATAAGATACAGGGGATTATTTTGTATTTGTTGAGATTTGCTTTGTGACCGACTCTGTGATTAATTTTAGAGACAGTTCCATGAGGTGCCGTATATTCTTTTGTGTTTGGGCAAAGTGGTCTATAGATGTCTGTTAAGTCCATTTGAGTCATAACATCCATTAGATCCCTTATTTCTCTGTTAATTTTCTGTCTGACAGAATCTTGTTTTCTCCATCTATGGTGATTGAAAGTTTTGCTGACTGTAGTAGTCTGGAATGGCATCTGTGGTCTCTTAATGTCTGCAAAACATCTCTCTAGGACCTTCTGGCTTTCAGTCTCCATTGAGAAGTTGGGTCTAATTCTGATAGGTCTGTGTTTATATGTTACTTGGCATTTTTCCATTATAGCTCTTAGTATTCTTTCTTTATTCTGCATGTTTAGTGTTTTGATTATTCTGTGGCGAGGGGACTTTTTTGTTGTTATTGTTCAGTCTATTTGGTATTCTGTAAGCTTCTTGTATCTTTATAGCATGTCCTTTAGGTTGGGAAAGTTTTCTTCTATGATTTGTTGAATATATTTTCTGTGTCTTTGAGCTGGAATTTGTCTCCTTCTTCTATCCCTATTCTTAGGTTTGTTCTTTTCATGGTGTCCCAGATTCATGTTAAGAATATGTTGAATTTAAGATTTTCTCTCATCTATGAATCTATTTTCTCTACTGTATCTTCAACCCTGAGTTTCTCTCTTCCACTTCTTGTATTCTGTTGGTTATGCTTGCATCTCTAGGTCCTGTTCTCTTACTTAGATTTTCCATTTCCAGAATTCCCTCGGTTTGTGTTTTCTTGATTGCCTCTATTTCCAGTTTCAAGTCGTGAACTGCTTCCTTCACTTGTCTGTTTTTTTTTGGGGGGGGGGGTTCTTAAGGTATTTACCGATTTCCAATTTTTTTTGTCTTTTCCTCCACTTCTTTAAGGGAATTTTTCATTTCCTTTTTAAGGGCCTTTATCATCTCATAAAGCTATTTTTAAGGTTGTTTTCTGCTTCATCCGCATTGGGATGTGCAGGTCCTGCTGTTGTTGGATCACTAGGTTCTGATGGTACCATATTGCTCTTGATGTTATTGGATGTATTCTTACACTGCTGTTTACCCATCTGGGTTTGGGATAATTATAGATATGGGTGTTGATTCTTGTGATGTCTTTATTGGATGGATCTTTTGTTCTTTATTGTGTGTTTCCTTTATTGTCTTTTTACTGAATGGCCATGGGTTCTGGTAATTGGCTAATTGTCTGGTTGAGTAAGGTTGTCTCAGCTGAGGTTTGTGAGGGTTTGGATGCCTAGTTGTAGCATATATTTCAGTTCTTCTGGCTAATGTGGGCTTTACTTGTGCCTATGGGGTCTGTTCTTCCAACTGGTGTGGGTTTTGCCTGTGCCTGTTCTTCTATCTGGTGTGGATGGCGCATGTGCCAATAGGGTCTGCTGATGTTGCTGGAGAGGGCTGTTTGCAGGGAGACTGCTTTTCTTCCAATTGATATGGGTGGTGCTTGTGCCTTTAGGGACTGCTGATCTTGGTGGGGGGTGGTTGTTCAGGGGGAGGATGATGGGCTGGGTGGGTTTGGGCAGCGGAATGGGTCTTAAAGGTTATATTGTCCAGTGGTGGCTGCAGTGGTAGAGCAGCCTTCCCACAGAACTCTTAGCTGTTGCCTGGCTGCTAGGCAAAACCTCTTTTTACAGTGTGTTCATTAGAGCCCTAAAGGTTCTTGGAGTGCACATCTATAGTACCTTCAAAGACCTCTTTCTTCTGTCTGTTGGACTTCGATGAAAAATGCATGCAAACAGGTCTTGGGTTCTTGTAATGGTTAAAGGCGTTCAATTCTTTCTTCTCTCAGGTCCTTCAGAAAAGTGTGATCATTGGAGTGATTGAAGGTGGAGATGTGAAGGAAGAGAGGTTGAGGTCTGCACGAGAGACCGCCAAGCGGCCTGTGGGGGGCTTCCTTCTGGATGGCTTTCAAGGGAATCCAACAGTCACAGAAACCAGGCTGCACTTGCTGTCGTCAGTCACCGCAGAGCTGCCAGAGGACAAACCAAGGCCAGTGCTGGGTTAGGATGCAGGCCAGCCTCGTGAGAGGTGGCAGGGGTGCTGGTGACGGTGTGATGCGGTCTACACAGGGTGCTTTCCATGTCTTGATTCTTCCTGTCTTATTCTCGGCCAGCTGGGCAGTTTCCTTCGAGGCTGCTCTCCTGGTTTTAGAATGTAGAGGGGGAGAATTGTCATGAGATAAATTTGATCATCATAACCGAGGACAAATGTGTCTCTCATTCTGTATCCTCTCATCCTTGCAGCAAATACAGGCACTCCTTTTTATTTGTTGTGACATGGTACCTGGAGACAAGTGTAAAGTCATGTGCCATTCTTGTTTAAGTCAAGGCATGTTGGAGTTTGCGTGCTTAGTCGCATGAGGATATGCTCTGTTAGTAAGGACCTTCGAGAAGTTTCTGCTTTTGTGACAAGCAGTGAGTGGTGGTGTTCTGTTTTTTGAATTGATGAAGCTCGTAGTGTTGGTTCTTTTGAATACTGCAGTGTTAACAGAGATGAGAGGCTAGTCTGAATTTCAGAGCAGCTGATGTCATACTAGTACCTAAATTTTCTTAATGTATTTATTTTTACTTCTGTGGAATCTTGTGTAGTCCAGGCTGGCCTGAAACTTGCTATGAATCTTCTGACCCCTGCCTCCCGAGTGCTGGGATTACAGGCATGTTCCGTTGCTCCGTGCTGGGGATGGAGCCCAGAGCTTTGTGAATGTTAGCCAAGCGCTTGACCAGCTGAGCTATAGCCTGCATTTTCTTGCTTTATTAAATATACAGAAGCCAAAACCAAAAATCGTAGGTGACTCTAAAGGTCATGACATTGGATGAAATAAAGCAGACCCAGAAAGAGGGCGCCTGTGTGTGATCTCACTCTTGTCGGGTGTGAAAATGTCCCTCTCCTTGAAGTTGAGCTATCAGAGGTTGGAGTGAGCAGGAGCATGGAGGTGGGTAAGATGCTGCTCAAAGGATGTGTACTTCCAGCTAAATCAGAGGGGTAAATACCATGGATTTGTTGTGTAGTCTGATGATAATATTTATTGAAAACTGAGCAGAATGGGAATTAATTATCATCATGTAGAAGGAGCGGCGGGCTGCATTCCCACCTGGCTTCCGCACAGCTAGCTTTATACCCGAAATAACAACACACAAATTGTATTCTTTTAAACACTACTTGGCCCATTAGCTCTAGCCTCTTACTGGCTAACTCTCACATCTTGATTAACCCATTTCTAATAATCTGTGTAGCACCACAAGGTGGTGGCTTACCGGGAAAGATTCAGCCTACATCTGTCTCTGGTCGAAGAATCATGGTGTCTGCCTCACTTTCCTTCTTCCCAGCATTCTATTCTGTCTACTCCACCCACCTATGTTCTGACCTATCAGGCCAAGCAGTTTCTTTCTTTATTAAATAACCAATGAAAGCAACAGATAGACAGATGACCCTCCTCCATTATTGTCACGAAGAAAACAGTAATTGTATGAGATTTGTTATTTGGCTAGATTGACCCATTTTATGATGTCTACAAATTCCAAAATATGTTGTTTATGAAAAATACATACAATTTTATATGTCAATTTAAAACAGTTTTCTGTTTAGTCTTGCATCCTTAATGTGAATATTCTTGCCTTTTAACCAGTAATATATTGGGAAATTTGGCTCTGAGATGCTATTTAATTTTCAAGGGCTATTAGACAGTACATGTGTAATCTTAGTACTTTTTGAGAACCGAATATAATTGTGTGCCTGCATCATAGAGACAGCTTAGTGACTCATACCTGTATACTTGGGTGTGAAGATTCCCTAGAACAGGTTCTCACAGCCATCGTGTGCATACACAGACACGCACGCATGCACACACACATGCATATACTAGTTTTTAGCATCACCCCCTTTCCTGCTACAGATGAATAGCTCAGTGTGAGCTTTTCTAGTCATTTTCTGGACTTTTTTGTGCTAAGTGTTCACAGATGTCTCTTTTTGAATTTGAAAGCTGGGATTGTTTTTCTGTAAGTGTGTAAAATGCCAGCTTCAGTTGGAGTGGAGTTCTAAAGCCTCACAGGACTGGAAGGAGGCTGTAGTCAGGAAAGCTGGCATACATAGAAGAGTTCTGCTTGCTTAGTATTACATAAACGCATTGTTAAAACTTCTAAGAAATCAGAAAATCTGAAAGCTTTTCTGCCCTGATTCATGGAAAGGGCTGTGCGCAGAAAAACAAACTTTAACAAGAGGAGTAGTTGCAGCTAGCCAGTCCTGAGCTCACGCTTCTCCGAGCCTTGCCTTCCTGTCAAAACCCTCTTGAAAATTATTCATGCTCCCAAACTGCCTTAGCCCTTCCCTTTTAAGATACCATTTCATTTCTCAGTGCGGACTTTTCATTAGCAAAGAAAATACGAAGAAAGTCTTAGATCCTGGTGTGAGTGCTGAAATTCTGAGAACAAGAGGAGCTGTTAAATGAATCTGTAAAATACACTAAAAAAATGGAGAAATAAAGCAAATTATATTCTTTTAAAAGTATCTATGCAGTGTTTAGATGGGATGTAAAGGTCAGTCTGTGGCTAGGGAGGTGGACCAGAAAGACGGGAATGGAAAGAGTTAGAAATGATACTGTTTGCTTTTCCACTGCCTCCTTGGGCCTCAAAATGGTTCCGTGGAGCTCTTTATAATTAAGAGCCAGAGAACAGGGTGTAAAGGAACTGCCTAAGCAACACAGCCATGTCCCTGCCACCCTGAGCTTGAGTTTGTCTGCTGTTTTTCATACGTCCCGTTGATGTGGTAGCGTTCTCTGATTTCTTCGTGGCCATTGACTTACGTTGTTGTCCCGACTGTCTTTCCAGGCTCATCTGTGGAGTCAGCCGGCCCGACGAAGTGCTCGAGTGTATTGAAAGAGGAGTGGACCTGTTTGAGAGTTTTTTCCCATATCAAGTGACTGAGCGGGGTTGTGCCCTGACTTTCACCTTTGATTGCCAGCTGAATCCTGAAGAGACATGTGGGTCTTTGACATTCACCTCACTCTTAGCTTTCTCCCATTTCCCGTGACTTTTTGGCCCAAGTCATAAATATGTACACATAGCACCAGCCTTTCATAAAGGTCCATCTTGATTTTTTTTCCTTGTGTTCCCTGGGATATTGGCACCTAGGGCAGGGCACTTAATACTACACATGTAGGTCATCAATATAGATGGGACTTTTGTGGTCAGCAAAAACAAGACCTCCTTTGTTCACAGCTCAGGGAAAAAAATTGAGAGTAAATCGTAATGAAAATCTAAGGAAAGGAAACCTTTGAGCAGCTTAGTAAAAGTTAATTTATTTTTTTATCCACAAAAGATTGCTTGTCTCCCTCTTGCAAGCCCATGCAATTAACTCCCAGGGATCTCACCGTCATGGGCTGCTCCTGTCACCTTCGCTTTTCTGAGATCTGAAAGCTGCTTTCTTCTGCTCATATTTCTTTGAAGTGCTGCCATTTTCTTTTATTGTTATTTCAAAGTCAAGACAAGCCATTTCAGATCCTGAAGCACATGGTAGGGAAGAGGACCCAGTCACAGGCCGTGGGCTGCTCCCTTGAAGCCTGTCTTCAGGGATGAGTGGCCTGCACAGTCCCCTCCGGCTTGCCGGGAAGGCTTCCTTTTCTCCCTCTTACTTTATTTTCAACCCTTTAATCCTATTTGTGTCTGCGTGTACTATAAAATTTGTGGAATTTTACCTAGCGAAGAGTTTAAAGAAAGTTGCCAGCTCTTCCCCTAAGTGACCAGGATTTTCCAAAATGCCAGAGCTTTATTGTGTTCCCATCTCAGCACACAGTTCGTGTGAACAATCCCATAGCATTTTTGTGCTCAGTGCTCGTGTGGGTTCACTAAAATTGTTCTAGAACCATCTGGCTGTCTGGACCCGCACGGGTTGCTTTCATTACTTTCCTGCTTACCTCTTCTCTATTTCCTGTGTTGGAGCGAGCTGGATTTCTGTTGAGAAGCTGGTCTTTCTCTTGAAGTTGAAGGACATGTTCCTCCATTAAGCAAGGAGCTCAAGGGTACTGTGGGTTCCTTAGAAAGCCAGAGGCCCCATACAGAAGACGTAAACTAAAGCCGTGTTCTAAGTTAATCTGCTTAGACTGTGTGCTGTCACAAATCCATCGTGATAAGTCATAGGGCTACCCCCCCCCCCCCGTTTTTCTTTTTAAAATCATTCCTTTATGACAAGATTATATATCACATACTTGGATCCATGATTAGCTTGGACTTTTCAGATATCTTCAGTTGTCTTGATGGTGTAGATAATAGTCTTTGGCCATCCAGGAATGTACTGCTATTTGTTTTTTCTTAGGTGATTTCCTTAGGATAATTCTAAGAATGGAGTTATAGGGTCAAAGGTTGTGAAATTATAACTAGATTAAAAATTTTCCAGTGTGCACTTCTTATCTGATTGTTCAAGACTTTTTATTGGTTTCCCTTCAGTATTGCAGCAAAATGGAATCCAAGAAGAAATAAAATGCTTGGATCAAATAAAGAAAATTGAAGCAGCTGGGTGCAACCAAGAAATGACATCATTTGAAATTAATCTGAAAGAGAAAAAGTAAGAAATTTTTTGAAGTTTGGGTTTTGATTTCTGACTTTTTAATTTCGGACAGTCTTAAGTTTATGTAACTGTTCCCTTTTCAGTTTATGACTTCGTAAAATATTTATAGTTGGACATTACTTAGGCCTTCTCAAATATGGTTCCAGAAAACCTTTTTTCCTCTGCAGATGACTTCGGGTACTTTGTCTTGTCAGAACACTAAGCTAGATAACTATTGCTTTAGAAAAGCTGTCTGAAAGAGGCTGAATCCATTGCTTGATTTTTTTTTTTTCTATTCTGATTACTTTAAGTAACAGCAGAGCAAAATAAGGATTGAGAGTCAGACACAGTGTAGCTTGTACATTGGAAAGAGCTCAAGTCCCCTTGACTATACACAGGTTCTAAATCAGCCATCAGTGAAGAATGACCCGAGGTGGGTCATGGTGGGTTCACCTCTAACCCAGCACGTTGGAAGAGGCAGATGGAGCTCTAAGTTTGAGATCAGCCTTGATCTAGTGAGCAAATTCTGGGCCAGCTGGAGCTACGTAGGAAATCTTGTCTTAAAAACAAAAGGAATGAATTGAGTTGTCTTATAACTTTACATTTGACTAAAAGTGGTAGTTACCAGCCTCAGAACGTGGTTTCTCTGTGAGCATAGCACTGGTTTGATTTATATAAGAAGATGTTTTAGGAGCTCTGACTTTTCATGGTTATCTAATAATGGCATAGACCTGAGAATTTATGAAAGACTATAAAATTCGTACATCCTGTTTATATCCTATTTCTTGATTGTGGGTCTGAAGTGATAACATCTATATCTTTTAATATTTTCTTTAAAGTAGCCAAGACTATTGTCTTCTCTCATACAAATGTTAGGGTAATATATATGCTTATTCTCGGTGCTAGGTTAAAGTTTTGGGGACAAATACCTACTACTGCATTTGATTATATTATCTTGGAAAAGTCATGTGCCTTAGTAGGCGATGAAAGGTAGCACAAGTATAATATTTAGTGTTACTAAGTATAATATTTAGGTAACACAAGTGTGATATCAGGGTTAGATCCTTTTTGCTGTATTAGCTCCTTTAATAACCTCCCAGTTCCAGGAGGTGGACTGTTAGCATCTTTGGTTAATGAATGAGAAACACATGCATAGCTGGGTAGTAAACAGCATGCCCAGTTGAGTTATAGAGCCCAGACTCAAGCCCGTAGGCAAGGGATTCCACCAGAGCCCTCCTTCTAAATACGCAGCAGTCATCTGCATCTGTAAAGGGGTAGTCAGAATGGTCATTGCCAAGAGAAGAGGCAGAGACTGGCTAACCCGGCGGATGTGTGGTGGCTGCTGACACTAGTGCTCGTGAGTGGAAGAGGAGCATCCTCTGCCCGAACACCGCGTGCCTTTGCACTCACTGATGAGTGACCATTGTGACTGTCTCGGGCCGCAGACTTGTAAGGTTGTGTCTGTCAGAGCACGCCTTGAGCAGGTACCCAGCGAGACTGTTCTTGCCGTAGCCATCTCTCCAGTGGAGTAAGTAGCCTGGGTGGTAGATTTCCTTTTTTTGTTTGTTTGTTTTTTCAAGACATGGCTTTCTTTCTCTGTGTATCCCTGGCTACCCAGACCTTAGTTGTCAATTTCTTAGTCTCTTCACTTCTGAATTCTTTCTCAGGTACCAGGAAGACTTCAGCCCGCTCGTGAGTGGGTGCTCCTGTTACTGCTGTAAGAATCACTCTCGCGCATACATCCACCATCTGCTGGTGACCAACGAGCTCCTGGCCGGCGTCCTGCTCATGGTGCACAACTTTGAACACTACTTCAGATTTTTCTGCTCCATCCGGGAAGCACTAAAAAGTGACACTCTGGCACAGTTGAAAGAACTCATCCGCAGACAAATGTCTTGAGAATGGGAAAATAAAGAATCCAAGACCTGAGCTTTCAGTGTTGATGGCGGGAATGAAGAGCACCTGCCTCGGACTGCCCATGACGGTGCGGAGGAAGGCCTGCTAGAGACCTCAGTGGACCAGAATGATTTGAACCATGACTCTAAAACTTTCTAGGCTTATTCCACGAGTACATAGAGATTCGTTTAGTTGAAGACAAAGCATTAGGTGTGAGAGAGTTTTGAAAGGATGGTGAGGGTCTAGGAACTGCTGAGATGGGTGGGGAGAGGACTGAGCAGCTTGTCATGGGGGCACAGCTGGGGCCTGGAGAGAAACCTGGCTGATTCGAACAGGGGGTTTTTGTTTCTCCTCATGCTCTCAGGGACTTTTGGGCAAATGCAGACACAGTTTTAGAGAGAATCTCTAGAATCTTCTTTTTAGGGTTCAGTTTAACTTCAGCATGTTTTGATTTAGTAAAGCAGAATGTCTCCTCCAGGGTCAACTATTCCTTGTTAAAAAACAAGGATGGTTGTAAATCATCAGACTCAGATAATCCAGGCAGACTTTGTCTTGAACAGGATCTCCGTTTAGAATTCCTCATGACTTTGAGGACCAGCACTGCTTTCACAGACATTGAAAATAGCCTTCGTTCTGCATGTAGTTGGGGTACTTCTGAGGAAATGGAAAGGTATCACAAAAGGAATTTTCCAAATCCAGTCCTATCCATCTCTGGGGAAGCTGTACTTTGAATTCTTACTGCGAGCCTTGCCCGTGCCCCCTCCAGAATTCAGCAGAGCACACAGCCTCTCCTCAGTTGACTGTTTCACATTGACTTCCTAGTCTTCTCTCCCAGAGTGATTTCTCCTACAGATGGAACCAGCTTTGCTTAGTCCTTCTCCTGGTCAACATTGATGCTCATTTTCCAAGTACTTGTTCTGTTTCCCAGATGAAATCTTTCCTTAGTCTGACAGTCGGAGCCCATGCACCAAGGCGTGCTGGGCGGGAGGTGACGCTGGTGGCCGGCATTTTTTTTTTTTTAATGCATCAGGAAGTTTGTTCTGTGGTTTGCAGAGTTGGTGGTTGGCAGCTGCAGGACCTGAGTCTGGTTGTCCTTCCTGGGTTCTCTTGATTCTATAGTTTTGTTGGCATCATGACGGGGTTTTTGTTTGCTTGTTGATGTGTGTGTGTGCTTTTCTATATTTATCAATTTTTCTATAGAATACTCAAAACATGTATATACATGTAATTTTTATAAAAATATCAATTTAAAATCTTTTTGAAAGTACAAAAAATGCATTTCTTATATTTTATTGGCTTCAATCTATAATGGGCATTACTGAACATTGTATATAACAGTTATGTAGTTAATTGTATTTTTATATGTTAGAAACTCAACTTGGTTTTTCCATTTAGTGGTATGATGACTTCTCCTGAATGCAAAGGATACTATGGAGACAGTTTGTGTTCTCAGCGATCTCTATTGAATGTATTTTGTACTTGTTTATGTGTTTGTATTCTTGGTCAATACCAAACCCATTATTGAAGGATTACTACTAGTAAATATCCAAGAATCCATATAAATTTATGAGTTTTATTTATGCCCAAAACACTGAAAATTCTGTTAAACATTGTTCAGGTCCCTTAGTCCCTGGGTCTTTTTCTTATTAGCACATTTGAAAAAATTCTTTTATGTTTTAAATGTATTAAGAGCAATAGCCAATAAACATTTTTAATTAAAAAAAAAACAAAACAAAAAGCCTCCACTGTGTGTTGATTTTTAGTTAGTGGGAGTAAGTTTACTAAAGTATTAAATTTCCATGGTACAGGGACTGTCCTAAAGTTTTTTCGTGGGAAAAAACTTGCTCCAGATTTTATCATTTAGTATCTAAAGAAATGTCCATGTTGGGTTTGAAGGGACGTTACTCAATATACTTTACCGGCCTCTCTACCTTACATGACTAGTGGCTCTCAGGCCATGCAGTGCACACAGTAACGGGATGTTCAGCACAATCCCTGGAGCAGTTGTCGACACCTGCCGGTGTGTGTGTTTACAAATATGTCCTAACTCATGTGGCAGAGGACAGCTCTCAGGCGCTCTCTCCTTTGGAACATTGCTTAGCTCAGTGACCCTAGAAGTATGCCTGGGAGGGGCTGTTCTCCCCATGTTGTAAACCGAGGTTCAGTAGAAGGGTGGTTTGGGCTTGCCTGAAAGTCTTTCAGAAATTGTTGCTTCTCAACTGCCAGGTTAAAGTCTCGTTTCTCCGAGTAAAGCACAACTGTTCATCTTTGTAGCAAATTCTTTTTTTTTTTTTTTTTTGAATCTCTGATTTTTTTTTTATTCTTTTTTACTTAAAATTTCCAACTGCTCCCCGTTTCCCATTTCCCTCCCCCTCCTCCCACATATTGCCCCCTCCCCCTGCTCCCCTCCCCCTATCCCCACTCCACTTCTCCTCCCCCTAGTCCACTCCCCCTCCCTCTCGATACTGAAGAGCAGTCCAAATTCCCTGCTCTACATGAAGACCAAGGTCCTCCCACTTCTATCTAGGTCCAGGAAGGTGAGCATCCAAACAGGCTACGCTCCCACAAAGCCAGTTCATGTATTAGGATCAAAACCTAGTGCCATTGTCCTTGTCTTCTCATCAGCCTTCATTGTCCGCCTTGTTCAGAGAGTCCAGTTTCAACCCATGCTTATTCAGTCCCAGTCCAGCTGGCCTTGGAGAGCTCCCAATAGATCAGTTCCACTGTCACAGTGGGTGGGTGCACCCCTCGTGGTCCTGATTTCCTTGCTCATGTTCTCCCTCCTTCTGCTCCTCATTTGGACCTTAAGAGCTCAGACCGTTGCTCCAAATTGGGTCTCTGTCTCTCTCTCGATCCATCGCCAGATGAAAGTTCCTGTGCCATTCTCCTTGGCCTCTCGTCAGCTCTCATTGTCCACCACATTAAGAGAGTCCGGTTTTATCCCATGTTTTTTTCAGTAGCAGTCCAGCTGGCCTTGGTGAGCTCCCAATAGATCGGCCCCCCTGTCTCAGTGGTTGGGTGCACCCCTCATGGTCCTGACTTCCTTGTTCATGTTCTCTCTCCTTCTGCTCCTCATTATAACCTTGGGAGCTCAGTCCGGTGCTCCAGTGTGGGTCTCTGTCTCTATCTCCATCGCTAGATGAAGGTTCTATGGCGATATGCAAGATATTCATCAGTATGATTATAGGATAGGTTCATTTCAGGTTCCCTATCCTCAGGTGCCCCAATGAGCTAACTGGGGACATTGCCCTGGGCTTCTGGTAGCCATTCCAGGTTCAAGTCTCTTGCCAACCCTTAGGTGGCTCCCTTAACTAAGGTATGAGTTTCCCTGCTCCCCCATCCAACCTTCCTTTACCCCCAATCACGCCGATTCCCCCAGTTCCCCTCATCCTCTCCTTCACACTTTTCTCTCCCCATCTCCCCTCATCCCCATCCCACCCCACCCCCCAAGATTCCCATTTTTTGCCCATCAATCTTGTCTATTTCCCATAGCTGGGAGGATATCTATATGTTTTTCCTTGGGTTTACCCTCTTGTTTAGCTTCTTTAGGATCACAAATTATAGACTCAGTGGCCCCTATCCATGGCTAGAAACCAATTATGAGTGAGTACATCCCATGATCTTCTTTTTGGGTCTGGGTTACCTCACTCAGGATCGTATTTTCTATTTCTATCCATTTGCATGCAAAATTCGAGAAGTCATTGTTTTTTACCGCAGAGTAGTACTCTAATGTATATATATTCCACACTTTCTTCATCCATTCTTCTATTGAAGGGCATCTAGGTTGCTTCCAGGTTCTGGCTATTACAAATAATGCTGCTATGAACATAGTTGGACAAATGCTTTTGTCATATGATAGGGCATCTCTTGGGTATATTCCCAAGAGTGCTATTGCTGGGTCCAGGGGTAGGTTGATCCCAATTTTTCTGAGAAACCGCCACACTGATTTCCAAAGTGGTTGCACAAGTTTGCAGTCCCACCAGCAATGGATGAGGGTACCCCTTTCTCCACAACCTCTCCAGCAAAGGCTATCCTTGGTGTTTTTGATTTTAGCCATTCTGACAGGTGTAAAATGATATCTCAAAGTTGTTTTGATTTGCATTTCTCTGATCGCTTAAGGAGGTTGAGCATGACCTTAAGTATCTTTTGGCCATTTTAACTTCTTCTGATGAGAATTCTCTGTTCAGTTCAGTGCCCCATTTTTTAATTGGGTTAATTATCCTTTTAAAGTCTAGTTTCTTGAGTTCTTTATATATTTTGGAGATCAGACCTTTGTCTGTAGCGGGGTTGGTGAAGATCTTCTCCCAGTCAGTAGGCTGCCTTTTTGTCTTAATGACAGTGTCCTTTGCTTTACAGAAGCTTCTCAGTTTCAGGAGGTCCCATTTATTCAATGTTGCCCTTAATGTCTGTGCTGCTGGGGTTATACATAGGAAGCGATCTCCTGTGCCCATATGTTGTAGGGTACTTCCCATTTTCTCTTCTATCAGGTTCAGTGTGTTCAGATTGATATTGAGGTCTTTGATCCATTTGGACTTGAGTTTTGTGCATGGTGATAGATATGGGTCTATTTTCATTCTTCTACAGGTTGACATCCAATTGTGCCAGCACCATTTGTTGAAGATGCTTTCTTTCTTCCATTGTATACTTTTAGCTCCTTTATCGAAAATTAGTTGTTCATAGGTTTGTGGGTTAAAATCCGGGTCTTCTATACGATTCCATTGGTCGACTGCTCTGTTTTTATGCCAGTACCACGCTGTTTTCATTACTGTAGCTCTGTAATAGAGTTTGAAGTCAGCGATGGTAATGCCTCCAGAAGTTCCTTTATTATATAAGATTGTTTTGGCTATCCTGGGTTTTTTGTTTCTCCATATAAAGTTGATTATTGTCCTTTCAAGATCTGTGAAGAATTTTGATGGGATTTTAATGGGGATTGCATTGAATCTGTAGATTGCCCTTGGTAGAATTGCCATTTTTACTATGTTGATCCTCCCAATCCAGGAGCAAGGGAGATCCTTCCATTTTCTGGTATCCTCTTCAATTTCTTTCTTCAATGCCTTAAAGTTCTTGTCAAATAGATCTTTCACTTCCTTGGTTAGAGTTACCCCAAGATAGTTTATGCTTTTTGTGGCTATCGTGAAAGGTGATGATTCTCTTATTTCCCTCTCTGCTTCCATATCCTTTGTGTATAAGAGGGCGACTGATTTTTTGGAGTTGATCTTGTATCCTGCCACATTACTAAAGGCGTTTATCAGCTGTAGGAGTTCTTTGGTGGAGTTTTTGGGGTCGCTCATGTACACTATCATATCATCTGCAAATAATGCAAGTTTAACTTCTTCCTTTCCAATTTGAATCCCCTTTATCCCCTTATGTTGTCTTATTGCTATTGCTAAAACTTCGAG
This sequence comes from Chionomys nivalis, assembly GCF_950005125.1. Lineage (NCBI taxonomy): Eukaryota > Metazoa > Chordata > Mammalia > Rodentia > Cricetidae > Chionomys > Chionomys nivalis. The sequence continues at coordinate 46,287,757 of NC_080088.1, read as the reverse complement.
AACTATATTGAAGAGGTATGGAGAGAGTGGACAGCCTTGGCGTGTTCCTGATTTTAGTGGGATGGCTTTAAGTTTCTCTCCATTTAATTTGATATTAGCTGTCGGCTTGCTGTATATAGCTTTAATTAAATTTAGGTATGACCCTTGTATCCCTAATCTCTCCAAGACTTTTATCATAAAGGGATGTTGAATTTTGTCAAATGCTTTTTCAGCGTCTAATGAAACGATCATATGGTTTTTTTCTTTCAGTTTATTTATATGATGGATTACATTGATAGACTTGCGTATGTTAAACCAGCCCTGCATCTCTGGTATGAAGCCTACTTGATCATAATGGATAATTTTTCTAATGTGTTCTTGGATTCGGTTTGCCAGAATTTTGTTGAGGATTTTTGCATCGATGTTCATGAGTGAGATTGGCCTGTAATTTTCTTTCTTGGTTGGGTCTTTGTGTGGTTTTGGTATCAGAGTTACTGTAGCTTCATAAAAGGAATTTGGCAATGACTCTTCTGTTTCTATATTGTGAAATACCTTAAGGAGTATAGGTATTAGGTCTTCTTGGAAGTTCTGGTAGAATTCCGCATTGAAACCATCTGGTCCTGGACTTTTTTTGGAAGGGAGGTTTTTGATAACTGCTTCTAATTCTTCACGACTAACAGGTCTATTTAGGTTGTTCACCTGGTCCTGGTTTAACTTTGGTATATGGTATTTATCTAAAAAAGTGTCCATTTCTTTTACATTTTCCAGTTTTGTGGCATACAGGCTTTTGTAGTAAGATCTAATGATTCTCTGAATTTCCTCTGTGTCTGTGGTTATGTCTCCCTTTTCATTTCTGATCTTATTAATTTGCAAATTCTCTCTCTGCCGTTTGATTAGTTTGGATAGGGGTTTATCAATCTTGTTGATTTTCTCCAGGAACCAGCTTTTTGATTTATTGATTCTTTCAATTGTTTTCTGTGTCTCTATTTTGTTGATTTCAGCCCTCAGTTTGATTATTTCCAGTCTTCTACCCCTTCTAGGTGAGTCTGCTTCTTTTTTTTCTAGAGCTTTCAGGTGGGCTGTTAAGTCTACAATGTGTGCTTTCTCTGTTTTCTTTAAGTGGGCAGTTAGTGCTATGAACTTTCCTCTCAGGACTGCTTTCATAGTGTCCCATAGGTTTGAGTATGTTGTTTCTTTATTTTCATTGTCTTCAAGGAAGACTTTAATTTCTTTCTTTATTTCTTCCTTAATCCAGGTATGGTTCAGTAGTTGACTATTCAGTTTCCATGAGTTTGTAGGCTTTCTGGGGGTAGCATTGTTGCTGAATTCTAGCTTTAATCCATGGTGATCTGATAAGATACAGGTGGTTATTAATATTTTTTTGTAACTGTGAATGTTTGCTTTGTTACCGAGTATGTGGTCGATTTTTGAGAAGGTTCCATGAGCTGCAGAGAAGAAGGTATATTCTTTCCTATTTGGGTGGAATATTCTATAGATGTCTGTTAAGTCCATTTGATTCATTACCTCCATTAATTCTCTTATTTCTCTGTTAGGTTTCTGTCTGATTGACCTGTCCATTGGTGAGAGAGGAGTATTAAAGTCTCCTACTATTAATGTGTGCGGTTTGATGGCTGCCTTGAGTTTTAACAATGTTTCTTTTATGTACGTGGGTGCTTTTATATTAGGGGCATAGATATTCAGGATTGAGATTTCATCCTGATGAATTGTTCCTGTTATGAGTAGAAAATGTCCCTCTCCATCTCTTCTGATTGATTTAAGTTTGAAGTCAACTTTGTTAGAAATTAGTATGGCCACACCTGCTTGTTTCCTAGGTCCATTTACTTGATAAGCCTTATCCCAGCCCTTTACTCTGAGTAGGTGCCTGTCTTTGTGGTTGAGGTGTGTTTCTTGTAAACAGCAGAATGTTGGATCCTGTTTTCGTATCCAATCTCTTAGTCTGTGCCTTTTTATAGGTGAGTTGAGTCCATTGACATTAAGTGATATTAATGACCAGTGGTTGTTAACTCCGGTCATTTTTTTTTTAGTAGTAGATTTTGTGTGTTTCCCTTCTTTGAGATGTGCTGGTAAAGGGTTTCTAGATGTCTGAGTTACTGTGGTCATTGTTGGACTCCTTGATTAGTGATTTTCCTTCTATTACTTTCTGTAAGGCTGGATTTGTGGCTACGTATTGTTTAAATTTGTTTTTATCCTGGAAAATTTTGTTTTCTCCATTTATAGTGAACGAAAGCTTGGCTGGGTATAGTAGTCTGGGCTTGCATCCATGGTCTCTTAGTTTCTGCAGTACATCTATCCAGGACCTTCTGGCTTTCATGGTTTCCATAGAGAAGTCAGGTGTAAGTCTGATAGGTTTACCTTTATAAGTAACTTGGCCTTTTTCCTTTGCTGCTCTTAGTATTCTTTCTTTATTCTGTATGCTTTGTGTTTTGATTATTATATGGCGAGAGGATGGTTTTTTTTGATCCAGCCTATTTGGTGTTCTGTATGCTTCTTGAACCTTCATAGGTTTATCTTTCTTTAGGTTGGGAAAGTTTTCTTCTATAATTTTATTAAATATATTTTCTGGACCGTTGAGCTGCGCTTCTTCTCCTTCTTCTATTCCTATTATTCTTAGGTTTGGTCTTTTTATTGTGTCCCATATTTCCTGAATGTTTTGTGATGAGAATTTGTTGGCCTTGCTGTTTTCTTTGATCAGCGTGTTTATTTTCTCTATGGTATCTTCAGAATCTGAGATTCTTTCTTCTATCTCTTGTATTCTGTTGGTTATGCTTGTTTCTGTAGTCTCTATTCGTTTACCTAGATTTTCCCTGTCCAGCTGGCCTTCTGTTTGTGTTTTCTTCTTTGCCTCCATTTCAGTTTTTAAGTCTTGAACTGTTTCCATTATTTGTTTGATTGTTTTTCCTTGGTTTCCTAGGGTATCATTCACTGATTTACTCAATTCTTCAAACTTTCTGTTATACTTCTCATCCATTTCTATAAGGGCATTTTTTACATGCTGTTTAAGGGCGTCAATCACTTTCATAAAGTCAATTTTATCTACTTCTTCATGATTAAGGTGTTCATGTCCTCCTGTTGTGAGGTCGCTGGGTTCTGGTGGTTTCATATAGTTTTTCAGATTGTTGGGTGAATTCTTGCATTGGCGCCTGCCCATCTCTTTCTCCGAATGCTCCCCTATGGATCTTCTTTTACCGGATCAGGTCTCCTTGCCTACTGATGTACTTTCCCAGTGATGGCACCCTGCAGTGATAGCTCTCCTGGTGCCCCAGTGATGTCTCTCCTGGTACCAATATCAGATCTCCGTGCCCAAAGACGGCAATCCTGGTACCCAGATTAGCTCTACCACTGATGGCTCTCCTGGTGCCAAGATCAGATCTCCATGCAGGTTGGGTAGTTCGTAAACAAAGGCCTTACCTTGTTTGGTGCAGGCAGGCCAGTGAACCAAAGGAAGTCTCGCCTGCCTACTTGCCCTGAGGATTTGCCCCCAGCGCCAGACAGACTGAGCTGGATGGTGTTATGTGCCCAAAGAGGAAAGGGGGCAGAAGGAAGAAGGGTTCTGGATGCAAGCTGGGTGGGACAAGAAGAGAGAGGCAGTATGCAGGGTGTAGAGCCCCTGCAGGGAGGCAAGGGAGTATAGGGTGGGGGATGAGGAACTTCAGAGTTCCCTGTCCAGGGCTGCTTCCGCCGCCGCCGGTCAGGTCACAAACTCACCCCGCTGCTGTCTCTCCTGGTGCCTAGATCAGATCTCCATGCAGGTTGGGTAGTTTGTAAACAAAGGCCTTACCTTGCTTGATGCAGGCAGGCTGGAGAGACAAAGGAAGTCTCGTCTGCCTATTTGCCCTGAGGATTTGCCCCCAGCGCCAGACAGACTGAGCTGGATGGTGTTATGTGCCCAAAGAGGAAAGGGGGCAGAAGGAAGAAGGGTTCTGGATGCAAACTGGGTGGGACAAGAAGAGAGAGGCAGTATGCAGGGTGTAGAGCCCCTGCAGGGAACCCAGGGAGTATAGGGTGGGGGATGAGGAACTTCAGAGTTCCCTGTCCAGGGCTGCTTCCGCCGCCGCCAGTCAGGTCACAAACTCACCCCGCTGCTGTCTCTCCTGGTGCCTAGATCAGATCTCCGTGCAGGTTGGGTAGTTTGTAAACAAAGGCCTTACCTTGCTTGATGCAGGCAGGCTGGAGAGACAAAGGAAGTCTCGTCTGCCTATTTGCCCTGAGGATTTGCCCCCAGCGCCAGACAGACTGAGCTGGATGGTGTTATGTGCCCAAAGAGGAAAGGGGGCAGAAGGAAGAAGGGTTCTGGATGCAAGCTGGGTGGGACAAGAAGAGAGAGGCAGTATGCAGGGTGTAGAGCCCCTGCAGGGAGCCCAGGGAGTATCTGTAGCAAATTCTTAGTTCTGAGTACTGGCACCTGCCTGTGAGTCCAGCACTTCCAAGACAGGGACCGAAGATTGAGTTCAAGACCAGTCTGACCCACATAGCAAGACTCTGTCTCAATATCTTTCTCTCCATCCCTTCCTCCGTTTTATTTTTACTGGTTTTGGAGTTGAGGATACTGAGCGAGTCAACAAATGAAGTGATGGAACTATCACAGTGGGAGAGTTGGCCTGGCAGATGTGTCCACAGTACCATGTGATGCCTACAGGTGGCCTGGCAGATGTGTCCACAGTACCATGTGATGCCTACAGGTGGCCTGGCAATTGTGTCCACAGTACCATGTGATGCCTACAGGTGACCTGGCAGATGTGTCCACAGTACCATGCAGTGCCTACAGGTGGCCTGGCAGATGTGTCCACAGTACCATGTGATGCCTACAGGTGGCCTGGCAGATGTGTCCACAGTACCATGTGATACCTACAGGTGGCCTGGCAGATGTGTCCACAGTACCATGCGATGCCTACAGGTGGCCTGGCAGATGTGTCCACAGTACCATGCGATGCCTACAGGTGGCCTGGCAGATGTGTCCACAGTACCATGCAGTGCCTACAGGTGGCCTGGCAGATGTGTCCACAGTACCATGCTGATGCCTACGGGTGTTCAACATGACTTGTTAGTCAACAGCTGCCGGTCCTACAGCCCTGCACAACTTGAGACTAGTCACACCCTGAAGATGGCTGAAAGGGTCTGAAGCTGTGAATCACTCAGATTAATGCAGTGGTGTGCTGGCTGGACTTCTGTCAACCAACAAATGAGTTATCTGAAAGAAGGGAACCTTAATTGAGAAAATGCATCCATAGATCCGGCTGTAAGGCATTGTCTTCATTACCGATTGGGGAGAGCTCGGCCTATTGTCGGCCCATTGTGGTGGTCCTGGGTTCTATAAGAAAGCAGGCTAAGCAAGCCAGCAAATGGCACCCCACCATGGCCTCTGCGTCAGCTCCTGCCTCTAGGATTCTCCCATTTGAGTTTTCCTGTCCTGACTTCCTTCAGTGGTGAGCAGTGCTGCGGAGTGTGAGCCTAATAAACCTTTTCCCCCCCAACTTGCTTTTTGGTCATGGTGTTTCATCACAGCAACAGTGACCCTGATTAAGGCGAGTGATCTATGGGAGATGAGGTTTCTTATGCATTTGGGGAGGGGACGAGGATATTTTGTTATTTTCTAGCTAAGTAAAGAGAAAACATTTTAAAGCCGATACTAAATATAATTAAAGACATTTAATAAAAAGTTCAAAGACCATCAAAGGCTCTATGCTAGAATGTGAAGCAACTGTCTTATCGGGGATTTTCCCCTAAGGAGGCAACATGAAGCTAACTGAGAAACGCATTTGAGTGTCCATCCTGTGCTTCCCTGATTAGAAACAGGCCGTTCTCTGCAGTTTGATTAGTCGTGCTTGTCACTATGGGCTGTCAGCTGATTAAAACTGGCAGTGCTGCGTGCGTCCCTGACCTATACATAGGGAGCCTAGAAGATCACATTTAACACGGAGCAGCTCTGAGTGAGTACGCTATACTTCATAGGTTTGGTGGAATTGGTGTTCATTTCATTTAGCTATTTTACTGTGGGTGTGTGCTGCACATACACAGACCCACACACTGGGAGTGTGCAGGTCACAGGGAACAGCTAGTGGAGTTGGCTCGCTGCTTCCACCGCATGGGTTCCAGGACTCAAACTCGAATCATCAGATTTGGTAGCAAGCCTCTGTAGTCCCGAGCCATATCACCAGCCCCGCACATCTGCAGTCCCCGGCTATCTCACCAGCCCCACACATCTGCAGCCCCTGAGCCATCTCACCAGCCCTGCAGCTTATTTGAAATACTGTTTGGAATAGCTTTGGTTTCTTTTCAGCCTTCAATTCCTCATTTTATACATCTCTCTCTTCATGAGGCTACCAGATTTTAAGAGACAAATCCTAAATAAAAGGGCACAAAGAAAGATGAAGCAAGTGACAGGGAAGTAATATGTCCTTGTTGGACACAACAGCCCTGGTTTATGCCTGTGGTCCAGGTAATTACGAATGGCACCTCCTTCACCCTCAAAAGTGCCCTATTTGGACAAGTTATATGCTCACCCAAATGAGAGTGGTAGAGGTGACCGAGCTGGGGAGCAGGTGGCCATCTAAGCAGCGCAGCTGCTACCCACTTCTTGCTAATTGCTGCTGAGTCCAGTGCTGCACATATTCCAGTCTTTCAAGAGGAGCCAAAAATCTGGGTCCTCACACTGTTTAAATGTTGCAGCAATTAAAAAAATAGTTTGCTCTCTGAACTTAATTTGGGAGTGCCTAATTTGCAAGCCATGGCTTAAAACCTACAAGAGTGGCTTTGGTATCTGTGTGTGAGTGTGTGCATGCGTGCGTGCGTGCGTGCGTGCGTGTGTGTGTGCGTGCATGCATGGCACATGAATCTGACAAAACACTTACTGGTTTCACTCACTGCACAAAGCTTGGCATTCGAAATTCAATTCCCTGAATTCACGTAAAGTTGGAAGGAGAGACCCAACCCCACAAAGTTGCCCTTCAATCTCTACACACTAGCATTCCCATACCCAACAATGCACACAAAGCACACACAAAGCACACACACCTACACACACACACACACACACACACATACACGCATGCGCTTTAAAGAAAAAAGAGATTAACCTTTATTGAGGAGCTGGAGATGTTCACTTAATAGAGTGTTTGCCTAACATGCATGAGGCCCTGACCCCAGCACCATGAAAAGCGGGGCATGGTGGCATACTCCTATAATTCCAGTATTTGAAAGGTGAAAATGAGTATAAGTGGTTCAAGGTCATCTTTAGCTACATGATGAATTCTAGGCCAGTCTGAAGTACATGAAACCCTGTCTTCTCAGAGTGCAGAAGGGCACTCAGGCAATGATCTCTACGAGAAAGGTACAAATCACCTTGCTCAACCGATTTTGTCGAAGGTAAGTTTTAGGATTTAAGGATGAAAATCTTAAAGGCATGGTGGTACACGCCTTTAATCCCAGCACTCGGGAAGTAGAGGCAGGTGGGCGGATCGTTGTGAGTTCAAGGCCAGCCTGGTCTAGAAGAGCTAGTTCCAGGACAAGCTCTATAGCTACAGAGAAACCCTGTCTTGAAAAGAAAAAAAAAACAAAGAAAAAAGAAATCTGGCAACTGGCAACTGGTCAACTGGTGTTCTTTCTTTTTAAGCAGCTTCGTCTACTGTGGTAGCTGTAACAAAGAACCAGAGACAGTTGCAATTTCTTTCTCGTGGTTCAGAGGCCTGAAGTCTTTGAGATCAGTGAGGCAACATAGTTGGTTCTGATGGGGATTCTCCTCTGGGGAATCTCTCCTAAGGGGAGATTCAGGTGTCCCGCCCATGAGAACTGAACAGTGCATGCATTCTTTCTAGTTATCATGTGGGCTTTCTTGCATCAAAACCCCTGGTTTGGGTTGGGCCTGTGCCCTTCCAGGAAGGACTCATTTTCCAGCGATCCTTTCTGGCCTTACAAAACCAGCTGGTCCAAGAACATTAGGCATCCAGCTACACTTTCTGACATCACAGTGGCCCAGCAGGCACGCTGAGAACCAATTACTATTTATCAAGGAAGCAAACATCTCAGGATCGTCAAGGCCTTCTCTTGAGAGTTTAGCCAGCTACACTGCTTAGGAGTAACTTGCACGACAGTGTCTGCTAGGACCTGAACGCAGTGGTGATTTTCTCTCACTTTATGGTAGGCTAGCTCCCGGTGACCTGGCACATTATTATTTTCTTTCTGTTCCTCAGTTCTACTTCCTATCATTACCACCTTTTAGAGCTGACCTCAAAGCAATTTCCCCCGCTCTGGCAAGAGGAGCGCACAGTGAACTTTTCTTTTGTTCTTCTTCCTCGCGATCCACTTTTGAGGTCCGGCTGAAGTTGCCAAGGAGTTCAAATGGCCCCCGTGCTCTCGCCGGTAGGATTCAGAGGGATTAACCATTCTTCCCGCATCCCTTCCAGATGCTCGCCTCTTTCCCCGAGCTCTTCTCCCCTGCTGTCTGTTCCTTTGTCTGTGAAACACATTTTCTCCTATTATCACCTTGTTCCCTGCCTGCTTCCAATGGCTTCGGCTCATCTCTTAACAGAATCAAGATGTTGCCATTAACGGTCTTCTCGTTTTTAACAGCTTAGAGTCACTTCTTTATATTTAGTCTTCTCCCCCTTCCCTCCCAAACCACATAATCATCTCTGCTTCAAATAAAGTTTTATAGCCATTTCATAACCGTGGCTTTATAGTTGCTATCAAAAAAAAAAAAAGCACAAGAGAAGGAGATAAAAGAAGCAAAGGGAGGAAAATAAAATAAAATAAAAGCTGAAGAAGTGAGGGCTTCTCCACTAATTGAGAAACCGGGCCAGCGTCTTCTGGACGCCTCTGTGAAGGAATCCAGAGGACCTTAGTCGTCAAGCCTATGAACTACAAGCTTGGTGGTCTGGTGAAGCTTTCCTTTAACTTTTATGGGTGGAGAGGAAGGTGGTCTCTCCTCTGAGGACCTGTTTTCCTTCCAAATAATTAAAATCCTGTCTTAGAATCCTCCCAGTATCCTTCATGTTGCCCATAAATCCTTCCACGAAATACAATTGCATGATAGATAAGAGTTTTGCGCATCGCATCCCCCGCCACAGCTGAAATATTTACCCATATTTCCTAGCATTTTCTATCCCCTGCTCATTTATTTTTATTTTCATTTAGCAAACTTAAATAACATTTCCATCACAATATCATTTATTGTTCCCCACGATGCCAGCTGAAGAAAAATACAAACGACGCAAATCAACTCTGTTCCCACATAGTAATTAGACATCAAACGAGAAGAGAGTGGCAGTGCGCTCCATTTTTTTGTCTTTACTAAACTCTTTATCTGATTTTGGTTAGACTCTCCAATTTCTCGCTATTTTCTAAAAAGTCTCTTCCAGTCATGTAGAAACAGATCGGTTTTGCTTTATTTTTGCGCTGGAATATCCCGCCTCTATTCCACAGATCCAGCATGCCCAAAGCCAGACTCCATGTCTGTGTCCCTCCACTCACACAAGGCTCCTAGCACACATGCAAAGCTCCTGTCTTCCAGTCAAGTCCGGATGGAAAAGTTATCCCCTAGATGAGTAACGCAGTATCCAGAAGGGATAGGTATAAGACATTGCCCGGAGAGGACCGATTTAATGATGAGCTCAGAGGTAACGTGGGACCGGAAGATAACCCCATCTGGGAATGCTAATCTCAGTTGTTAGTTCAGGAGACCTGGGATCACGTGGGAGGTGGGCCTCTGGGCATGCCTGTGGTGGTTTATCAGAGTTAGATTAGCTGAGGCAGGAAGGCCTACCCGCCATGGGTGGCACCATTCCCTGGGCTGAGATCCTTGGCTGTATAAAGAAAGGGAAGAAGGAGACCAGCACAAGCATGCTTAGCTCTTGACGTCTTGATTGGGTGTGGTATGGCAAGCTGACTCACTCCTGATGCTATAACTTCTCCACCGTGAGGGACTTGAACCGTGAGCCAGAAGAAAATCTTTCTTCCTTAAATTGCTTTCTCAATCCGGGTGTGTTGTGGGAGGAAATGCAGTTAGGATTCCATCCGTCCTGCCCCCATTCTCCCCCTCCTGTGTCAGTCTCTGCTCCAAGACTGAGCTTTCACAATCATCTTCACCGAGCTGTCCCACACGAGAAGCCTTCAACGGCTCCCAGTACCACCCAGACCAGAGTAAAGACAGGACACTCAGTTTCTGGGCCTCCCGTAATCTGGTTTCACCCACTTGCCACAGGCGTTTCCTCTCTCCCTCTTTCTTACCCTTCCTTCCCACTTCTCAGTGGCCAGCCTAAGAGCAGATCTTCCCCAGAACCCTTGTTTTCAGGGAGTCCAGACTCAGAAAGGGGAGGCTTCTCTCCTGGCTTTCCTGGTGCGCTACAGGTACCAGTCACCTGTCACACGACACATGCTCAGACTTCAGCTCTGTGCTTGGCCTCCCAAAATGACTGCCAGCTCTACACGGAAAGAATTCCCGGATATTTTCTACTTCCTAGCTCCCCACCTCCAAAATGCTTGCTGTTTGTAATATACTGTCCACTAAAATAGACAGGAAATATCTGACTAATTTTCTTTTTTCTCCTGTCTATATTCTCCATTCTTAACTCATTGCTTGCCACATTTTCCTTTCATTAAACCTGCTTCAATACTTCCTAAACATTAACACACTATCAACTTTATTACTCATGGTGACCATCTAGAGCAGTGGTTCTCAACCTGTGGGCCGTGACCTCTTGGAGGGCGGGGGTCAAACCAACCTTTCACAGGAGTTTCCTGAGACCATGGAAAAACAGATATTTACAATTCATAACAGTAGCATACTGCAGTTGCGAAATAATAACAAAAATAATTTTATGGTTGGGGCTCGCCACGCATGCGGAACTGAATGAAAGGGTCACAGCGTTAGCCAGGTTGAGAACCACGGCTCCAGATCAAGAGTATCTTTTCCAATACATGGAAGAGGAGCTGAAGCTTACAGAGTTGTAGTGACTTGCTCCAGGACACAAAACCGAACTCAGAATTTGTACTCAACACCATAATGCAGAAGCTCAGATTTTCCCCATTTCACTCCTTGGCATCCCTAAATTGTGTGTTTGTATGCAGACAGAGCACGTGCTCTCTAGAGAACAGAGGCCAGAGGCAGTGAAGAGGTCAAGTGGTTTATTAACTGTCTCCCCCCCCCCCCCGCCCCCGTCCCTATTTAGCCTCAGAAACCTGCACTGCATTTTAATAATGAAAGGACTTCACATGACCCAGAGATGATAATTTTATTTTGGTCAAAAGCTCATGTATTTACATATAAATGAAAGGCAAGGGGACATTTAGATTGTAGAAAGGGGGAAAAGGGGTAGTTTTCCTCATCAGAATAAGTCTTCTTTGGCGACACACAGAATGTGCTCTTAGAGGCCGAAGAAGTGTTACCGACCATCAAACACGATCCCCTCCTACATAAGGCAGAATCAGGCCCAGCGGGTGACCGACCCAAGGTCCACAGGAAATGAGAGACTGGGTAGAAGAAACGTCCAGGGTTTGCTTCTCTGCCTCAGCCCCTCTGCACATCCCCTCTCTTCTGCCCCCATGCAGCCCAGCTCTTTAAACCAAAACTCCTTTGTCAAGCACTAGGTGGCTCCCATGCGTCCCTGGTGCCACTGTAGCAGTTTCTTAGCCTATCCAACGCCCCCGGGAACACTGATTTTTAAATGCAGGGACTGTTCTGTTGTAGACATATTTTAGGAAGTCTCAGACTAAGGCTATAGTCATCATGGGATTTGACATGACCCTCAAAGTCTACCCTACGAAGACCATGGAGACCAATCCCTTTCCTGGGCATTATAGGACTCTTCCCCGGCTCAGTTCCTCCCCCCTCTTACGATTTCTTCATACTTTTGGTGAGTTTCTGGCTCTTCTCAGGAGACAGGAAGGTATAACATTAGATCCCATCAGATGAATCTTTTTTTAAAAAAATCTTTCACAGAGTCTTGATGGTATTTTGAATTTGCCCCAGTTAATCGGTCATAAAAACCAACATTTTGATCAGGGAGGTCCCACTACCTTTGCACAGGTTTACTGCGTATTCATCCACACCTCGTAATCCTCATTCTTTCATTTGCCCAGTCATGAGAAACTCTGTCATGTCTATTTCAGCTTTTGCGTCACTGTGACCAAAAGACCTGTAGACAATGTAAAGGCAAAGAGATGTTTTTAGGGGGTTGAAGATTTCAGAGGATTCCATTCCTAGTCACTTGGTTTCACGTTTCCAAGAGTGTTGAGAGGCAGGATATCGTGCAGCAGGATCTTGTGATGGAGGTTCAGAGTGCTAGGCAGGAACCAGGAGCCAAGTGTTTTCTTCAAAGGCCTGCACCCAGTAACTCTCAACTGGTCCACCCTCCAAGAATTTCCACGACCTCCCAAAATAGCGCCACCCAGGATTCAAACATCTGAGCCCAATGCCGGGACGGATGACATTTTCATATTCAGGCCGTGATGATGTCCAACGAAGTGTCAGGCATTGTCCAGACACTCGGGATTAAATTACAAAAATTGTACAGAACACATTCGCCTTTCTAGGACTTATAGACCATACGGACCTCTAAAATCCTGCGTGTTTTGCCTGGAGTTAGAGAGCTTCGATCCACTCATCTGACCTAGTGGATCATAATGAGATGTCTAGACTCCAACTTATAGATAAAGAAAATCCAAACATTTCTCTTAGTGTGGCTTAGCTGTCTCTATCTAGTCATTATCGGGGAATGGAAAGACCTGCACTGTAGGCATCTTAAAGACAGTAGAAGAGACAGTTGGTGGGGAAGATGGACTCAATGGGACCAACAGGGGACAAGGGGGTGTAAAGGAGAGAATCAAATAGGATCAAAACAAATTTTATATGCAAAACTGTACTAACGAAAGTATTTGTCACACGTAATTAATATGTGCCAATAAAAATCTTTAAAATATATCTAGGACCGGGGAGACAGATCAATGGACAAAAACACTTGCTGCCTACCCCTAAAGACCTGAGTTTAGCCCACAGAACCTATGTTAACAAGCCAGAGGCCACGGTGCTCACCTGCAGTCCCAGCGCTTCTACTGTGAGATGGCAGGCAAGGACGAGAGAACCACTTAGAAGCTCTTAGGCCAAGTAGCCAGCGTGCTACACAGTGGAAGTAAGAAGAGACCCTGCCTCAGCAAGGCAGAAGGTGAGAACAGATGCCCGAAAGATGTCCTCTGACCTCTGCAAATGCACTATGGAATGCACGTGGACACCGATGGAAGAATTAGATAGATAGATAGATAGATAGATAGATAGATAGATAGATAGACAGACAGACAGACAGACAGACAGACAGACAGACAGACTGACAGTCTGCCTCAGACTGGAAGTTTTAGCTCAGTGATAGGGTACATACATAACAATGATGAGGCCTTGAATTCAATCCCAAACATCAAACAAAACAATTTCTTAAAATGTCTAAGGAGGATTGAGCTAATTCGTACTGTGAATAAAATTTTCAGAGACTCAGGCATAGATTAGAGTAACTGTAATATAATTTATTTAAATTTTTTATGTGTATGGGTGTTTTGCCTGCATATATGCCTGGGCACCATATGTCCGTCTGGACCTGTAGAAGTCAGGAGAAGGAAGGAATAATATCTGCCAGAACTAAAGTTGCAAATAATTGTGAGCATCATGTTGGTGCTGGGAACTAAACCAGGATCCTCTGGAAGAGTGGGCCAATGCTCTTAACCACTGAGCCATGTCTCTAGCCCCTAATTTATTGTTTTTGGTTGTGTGTTTTGTTTTGTTTTGGTGTGATTTTTTTAAGGTAAGGAAAACATACTAGCTAAGAAGCCATGTTTAGAGTGTCCATTTGGAGACAAGAATGATTTTTTTTAAAAGCTGTCATTTGATGCTGTTAACTTTCTCAATAACACTTGCTGACTTATTCTACAAACATTTACCTTTTACTATGCCCCATATTTTCAGAATGGGTAAAATTTAGAGGTGACAATATCAGGGTTTTTGATTTTAATATCGCCGCTAGTGGTGATTAGAAAAAATTTTTTTATTATACATCAACCTAGTTGTCATTGCTTGTGATTGCCCATCAGAAGTTACTGCTAAAGACATACCATGTGCTTCCATTGCAGGATATAGAGAAATCGAGCAGGAACGGAGCTGAAAGCCTCCCCGTTGCTGGCTAGTTTCCGTAGTAACGGAGAGAGACATCATCAACAGTTATACCCAGCTGGGAGCTCTGGAAACTACACCACCAACCTGCCAGGCAAGCTATGGCTTCTGGTGCAATGCTGGCATGGTTGTTATGGTCGTAACTAACTGCTTTCTGAGCAGATGTGAGGCCCATTCCACAGGTGGAAATTCATGCCTGCTACTGCACACCGGGCCAAAAGCAATTGGCTAGGGAGGTCATAGGCCCCAGGGGAAGCTGAGAACTGGTTTTTTGTTTTGTTTTGTTGTTGTTGTTGTTCGTTTGTTTTTACTAAATGGGCATGTTTTCAAACTGCGTTCTAAATATTTATGCTTATCCCCATGCACTAGTACCGCTCTCAGCCTTGGTTAGAGAAGCTTCTTTGGTTTGTAGTGGGCGATGGTTACTGCAGAGACTCATAATTGTTTGAAGTGATGAGTATAACTAACCGAGCGTGCGTCTCATACTGGACACCTATATAGCCTCAGGGAACACTGTGAAGGAGGGAGAGAAGAGAATACAGCAAGAAAGAGCCAGACGATGGGAGGGCTGGTGTGAAATGCTGTCTTCTGGACATGAGATGGCTGTTGTACTCGCGAGCTCACAGCTGCTCACGCACCAACATTCTCTCATCGGCAGAGGAGGGGCTCATGAGGTCCTATTCCCTGGGGTGCTATTGGAACTTAATGGGTGTTGGTCATTTCCCTCGGTAGCATACCTATTGACAAGCTGCCCACACTCAGGTAACTAACTCCCACTCATAGTCAGGCAAACAACCCTTAATAAGCTAAACAGATCACAAGCAAACGAAAAAGCATGGAGATAGGAAGGGGTCGTTAAAAGAAAAGGGGTTCAGCAACAGTGATCGTGGGAATCAAAACGAAACTCTAACACCAATACTGAGGTATTAAGGGGTGGGACCTTCAGAGGGTGAGTGGGTATCGGTGAGTTTGTGCGGAAGGCGCCCTCCTGATGGAACCGATGTGTTTATGAGAGCACACAGTGCTGACTTCTTGCTCTCTGTCTTAGGAGGGTCTAGCAAGAAGGTGACTGCAATGTTTAGTCTTGATAGGCATTATATATAGTCACCACGGAAACAAGCTTCTCCCTAGGTATGTCTGTGAGACAGTTTTTAGGTAGGGTTAGTTGAGGCAGAAAGATTATCCTAAACGTGTACAGAACCATTCCATGGTTCAGGACTTCCTGACTTTGGATACAATGTCTCCAGCTGTCATAAGTTCCTGCTGTCATGACTTCCCCACAGGGGTGGACTGTGCTTTTGGATTTGAGTCAAAAGAAGCCCTTCCTTCCTAAAAAGAAAACTTTTTTTTTCCAAGTTGCTTTTGTTGAATATTTCATCACAGTAAGAAGAAAAATAAGCAGGGCTGGAGAGGAGGCTCGCAGTGAAGGGCACGGGTCACCCTGTGAGGCTCTGGTTCCGTTCCCAGCACCCTCTCCATGGCTCATTTATAAACCTAGTTCCGGAGGATCTAGTGCTCTTTCCTGACCTCTGTGGGCGCCAGCCATGAATGCGGTGCCCGTCCATACATTCTTGCAAGGCATTCATGTGCACGAATAAGTAGAGGAGAACTAGCTAGTGCAGGGACCCTCTGCAGAACAGTGAGGTGCACTCATCAGCCGCGGGGTTTGCAGACTTCCTGATCTTGATCTTGGCCCCCCTAACTCTCAGAAGTGTGAAAAAGCAATGTTCAAGCCACTGTCCCTAGTGCCCTGTTACTCCAGTGTTAGATGGCTCTGGTGCGTCTTCTGGGTGATAAAACATTCTTCCTTCTGAATTTTTAGTAGGGATATTTCTGAAGGAAGAAAAGAGCATTCCCTTGTCAATGATCTTTGAATACTGAGGTTCAACTTGTACAGGATGGATCCTTGATTCTTATATTTCCCAGTTTTCCAAGGAATAAATTGATTCCTTAGCATCCTCTAAAAGTAGCCGAGTTTGTACATTGCATTTTAAGTATTTTAAGCTATTTGGCATCTTAAGGGTTTTTATGTTAATTTTAAATTACATGTATGGAGGGGGGTATGTAAGTGTAGTACCAATGGAGGCCAGAGGAGGGCATCAGATCCCATGGAACTGGAATTACTGGCCACTATAAACTACGTTATATGCCATGGGCGATGGGAACTGAACTTGGGTCTTCAGCAAGAGCAGTAAATACTCTTAACAACGATTGAGACATCTCTCCAGGCCCCTACTTAGAATTTTAAAACTATTATGGTTATCTTTTGTGATCCTCACATTGTCCAACTTTGCCCAGTGGTGAATCCCATTACTGACTTCTGAGCCCCTTTGATATAATCCCATGTTTTTTGTTGTTCTTTCTAGAATGCTATGTTCCAGGGTCGTATTTTATATCTCTGTCTCCAATCTGGAACCATTTCCCTAAGAGATTCTCATTTATTTTAAATTGGGGAATGTCTTTTACAGACAGCATGCTTAGTTCTAAGAGTGCTTATTACTGTATTTACTGACATTGCTTCCAGATCTTTCCCTTTTCTTTCTTTTGTTTTTTTTTCTTTTTTCCTTTTAGTGAGAAGGACAAAAAATTTGCACGTCCTGAGAAATGAAAATACATTGTAAATTCAAAATAGAGTTTAGAGGGAGGGATATTTTTGATGACTTTTTTGGTTTCACACTTGTATCTTATTTTTAACTGAAAACCTTTCTTTCTAATGACATCAGCATCATTGCTTGTTTTGTTTCTCCCATGCAGGAAGACATATGTGGTAGTGTTCCAATAACAAAGCGAATTTTGTGAGTAACAGTGCAATATCTCATAACAGTTTAGAGGTTCTTTATAATCCGTCGGTTTTGAGGAGATGTGCACATCTCAGAGATGATGTGGAAATTACTGTGTTTTTAATATCACTTGAAATGATTTCTTGCTGTGTGATTAAGCCATCAACTCTATTCACAAGACTCATTCATTTCATTCTGCTTCTGATTTTTAAGGGTTGCTTATTATCATGAATATTTAATTCAGGTAAGGGCGAGTGGGTATTTACTTCAGTGCTTTCAATATTTCACTTTTTTCTTCTTGTTTGGGCAACTCCTGAAGAGAAGTTTGATTTAATTCAGACATGTCATTGTCTTCTATATGGAGGGCTCCCCTTACCTTTCCTAGTTCTTTGATTTCCTTTAGTTTGAATGATATGCCTCCAAATGATATTTTTGGTATTTTATATATGTTTATTTATAGAATTAATGTATTTCTAGATATAGACAATTAGGATGGTTGGTTTTCTTTGAACGTTCTGGATCTCTGGCTTAGTTGTTATGGTTACTTTGGAAAAATCTTGGTCATTATTACTTCAAATATTTATATTCCGTTTTTTCTTCCTTTTCCTTCTTTATTCCAGTCTTTCACAGTTACAGCTTAAAAAAAAAAAACCAAGATTTTTGTCCTGCACTTTTTGGTTATTCTGTTCTACTTTCTTTTATTTTATGTATGAATGTTTATATATGTGTGTGTGCGCTTGCACCATGTTCCTGCCTAGCGTTATTGGAAGCCAAAAGAGGGCGTCTTATCACCTGGAACCAGAGTTATATAGATGGTTGGGAACCATGCTGGTGCTCAGAACTGAACCAAGGTCCTCTACAAGAGCAGCAAGCACTCTTAACCACTGAGCCATCTTTCCAGCCCCTCCATTTCCCCCTAAGGTGTTCCTTTCTCTTTGTATTACAGCTTGGATGCTTTACTGACACCTGCAGCTTCCATGATTCTTTCCCTGGCTGTGCCCAGCCCATGATGAACCCATTACAAAGCATTCTTCATTTCTGCTTGGCACTTTTTAGCTCCAGCATCGTCCTTCCATTCTGCCTCTTCTTACACGTTGCATCTATTCTTGAGTATTATGCGCTTTTTCCAGAACCCATATTCTCTTTCCTTTGCCACTTTAGACTGTTTCTTTTCTCTTGTGCTTTCGTGTGTTTTATGACCTTTGTTGAAACTTGGACATGATGTATCTTGTGTTTATTGTGAAACTGTGTCCTAATTCAGTAGTTGAGCCCTAGCTCTAGTCCTTGGAGTCTTCAAATTCCTGCAGTGCTAGCAGTGTTTTGGATTTTCTTAAAATTTTCTTTTTGAGTGGAGTCTACGTCCTTCTACTATAATCCACAATAATTGTCCTGGAGCCCTGATGAAGTGGTGTGTGTGTGTAGAGGGGTTCTATGGTGTTATCGTTAAATCTCAGCCTTTCTGAATCATTACTTTCCCAAGTGTTTCTTGGCTTCTACCTGCACTCGTTCTTAGATCAGACAGAAGTGGGATACAAAATTGGATCTGGGTAAAAGTCCTTCCCCCAAGGGGGAGCATGAGGTAGTCTTTCCACTGCAGGTCTTTTCAATAGAGAACCCTTTGAATTTGGTAAGATGGTTATATTTTCCCTCCCTCTGATAGAGGGACATTTTCCTGATTCTTTAGCCCCCAACCCCAAGGGACTGACCCTAAGATACTCTCACATTCACACTAGCCCATTTTCCAGCCTCCAATTGTTAAAATTATCACTTGAGAGTGTTCACCAATTTATGGATCCAGCCACGTCTGCTCTAGGCAAGTCGATGTCAGCTGTGCTTTTCACAATCACCTCAAAAAATGTAAAAAAATATCTTGGGGATAACTCTAAACAAACAAATGAATGACTTGTATGATAAACAAACAAACAAACAAAAACAAAAAAACAAAGCCGGGTGGTGGTGGCGCACGCCTTTAATCCCAGCACTTGGGAGGCAGAGGCAGGCGGATCTCTGTGAGTTCGAGGCCAGCCTGGTCTACAAGAGCTAGTTCCAGGACAGGAACCAAAAGCTACGGAGAAACCCTGTCTCAAAAAATCCAAAAAAAAAAAAAAAAAAAAAAAAAACAAAACCCCCCCCCCCACACACACAAAAACAAGAGACTGACTAAAGAAATTGAAGAGGATATCAGAAGATGGAAAGCACTCCCATGCCATGCTCATGGATTGCCAGGATTAATTTAGTATAAACAGACCTGAAAAACCAAAGAACTGTTGGAGGCCTCACCGTCCCTGAATTCAAGTTGTACCACAGAACTACAGTAATAAAAACAGCATAGTATTGGCACAAAGACAGACAGGTTGGTCAATGGAATTAAACTGAAGATCTAGACATAAATCCACACACCTATGAACACCTGATTCTTAATAAAGAAGCCAGAATACATACTGGAAAAAACGGCAGCATTTTTAACAAATGATGCTGGTGAAACTGGATGGTTGCATGTTAAAAAAACCTGAATATATCATACTTATCACCATTCATAAAATTCAACTCCAAATGGACCAAAGACATCAACTTAAGATCAGGTACACTAAACTTGTTATAAGAGAAAATGTGAAATAGCCTTGAACTTGGTGGCGCAGAAGAAGCCTTTCTGAATAAAACACCATTAGCACAGGCACTAAGATCAACACTTAATAAATAGGACCTCATGAGATAGGAAAGTTTGTGCATGACAAAGGATACCATCATTTGGACAAAGTGACTGACTAAAGAATGGGAAAAGATTTTACCAACTACAAATCTGACAGATGGCTAATATTCAAAATATATACAGAACTAAAATATAGATATCAAGAAAGCAAATAGTCCAATAAAAATGAGGTACAGATCTAAACAGAGAGCTGTCACTGGAGGAAACTCAAAATGATTGAGAAACAATTCAAGAAATCTTCAACATCCTTAGCCATCATGGAAATGCAAGGCGAACTAATCTGAGATTTCATCTTTTACCTGTCAGATGGCCACGGTCAATAAAACGAATGACAGCTCATGATGGTGAGGATGTGGAATAAGGGAACACCCATCCATCATTGGTGGGAGTGCAAACTCATACAGCCGCTATGGAAACCAGTGTGGTAGTTCCCGAGAAGATGGGAATCGATATACCTCAAGATTTGGTTGTATCACTTGGGCATACACACAAAGGACGCTTCATTCTACTACAGAGACACTTGCTAAACCATGTTCGTTGCTGCTATACTCATAATAGCCAGAAACTGGAAACAACCTAGTGTCTGCTAATGGGTGAATAGATAAAGTAAATGTGGTACAATTTTACACAGGGTAATATTTATTACTCTTTTCAAAAAATGAAATCTTGATATTAGCAGGTAAATAGATGGAACTAGAAAAGAAATCATCCTGGGTGATGTAACTCAGACCCAGAAAGACAAACATGGTGTGTATTTGCTTATATGTGGATGTTAGCTGTTAAGTCAACGATAAGCAAGCTACAATCTGTAGACCACAGTGGATGGGTGTACAGAACTAGGCAGGAGGGTACAGATCTCCCCAGAAAGGGAAATAAGGTAGATAGTTATGGATGGATGGGATAGGACTGGAGTGGGAGGATCAAATGGCAAGGGAGAGGGAAGAGGGGGGAAGGGAGGGAATATAGAGAGGGACAGCTAAAATTAAGGGCCATTTGGGGTCATATGGAAACATATATATGCTTCCTAATTATATACAATATATGAGTATGATCTAAGTGAGATCCCCAAATAACAGGGCAAGGGAGACAAAGCCCCCACTGAACATCTCTCAACAGCAAATGAAGTTTCAGAATGAGGAATGGGTTACATCTAATTGAGTTGTTGGCCAAAGGGGTCTCATGGGGATCCTCAAAGAACCCAAACAATTGCTAAGGCTATAAGTTGTTCCCCAAAAACTGACAGCAGGGCCCTATTGCCAAAGACGACAACCACACAACTCGTTGACTATGGAGAAGTCAAGCAGGTGCCTTCACAGAGCCTGTACCCCTACTAGCTAGTGCTCTTGGTGCCGGAAGGTCCTCTGCACCCCACTGAAGGAGAAATGTAGACACCTATGCAGCTACAACCCTGCAGTGTGCTCTGCCTGCACGATATGCTAGTGGAACGGCTGTGCAGATCTTGAGGGAGTAATCAAACCAGCATTTGAGTTGACTTTAGGACCATTTCTTTTTTTTTTTTTTAATTTTTTTAATTATTTATTTATTATTACACAATGTTTGGTCTGCATGCCAGAAGAGGGAGCCAGATCAAATTACAGATGGTTGTGAGCCACCATGTGGTTGCTGGGAATTGAACTCAGGACCTCTGGAAGAGCAGCCAGTGCTCTTAACCTCTGAGCCATCTCTCCAGCCCCAGGACCATTTCTTGAGATAGAGTCCATACCTACCTGTGCTTGGGTGACTAAGAACTTGAGACTAGATAGCCAAAGGAAAAACAAAAAACAAATACTACTGTTCTACCAGTGATTTCTCTTGGAGGTTGACGTTCAAGAGGAAATTTAGTAGACATGCTCAAGGGTACACGCATGAAAGTATGCGCTGCTGCATCTTCTTACAGCAATAAAGATTTGAGAGCAAAGTAAATGATTATCGGCAGGAGAATGGTATGTTTACACAGCAATTAGAACGAATGAATGAACTAAATCTACAAACTTCAGTTTCTGTAGGAAAGAAAGTTATCAGAGAATAGTGTTTAATGAACATTTTGACAGCCTGTACTCCAGTGCTGTGTAGCCACATGCATATGTAACAAAGCATCACAGAGGAAAGTGCTAAACACTGAATGCCAGCAGCTGATTCCTTCCGGGCATAGAGGAGGAAAAAGACACAAAGAAGGCCTTTGTGGAAAAAAAAATATGGAAATATATATTTCATTCTTGTACATGATTTGAAATGAGTATGAGAAAATGTCAATGTTTGATAAAGCTGTTACACAGTTATATCATTTTTAAAGTATTCTGAGTGTTTGATATATTTTTCAACATGAAAAAAATCATCTAGAAAGGCTGATTTTTTAATAACATAGGTCACATTCAGGCTTGCAGAAAGTAGCATTTCTGCCATTGGACACTTCAACTTTTTTGGTTCTTTATCTCTTCCTTGGAAGTTCGGTTGAGGTCATGGCTGCGTAAGCAACAGAATGGCAGTTTGAAAGGTCCTACAATTTACTAGTTTGCTTTGATAAACACCACAACCAAAAGCCCTTGGAGGAGAAAGGGAGTTATTTGACTTGCAGGTTATAGTCCGTCATCGAAGGAAACCAGGGCAGGAACTCAAGGCAGGAAGTTTCTTACACAACCCAGGACCACCTTCCCAGGCTGGCACAACCCATACTGGCCTGCACCCTTCCACATCAGTCAAGAAAATGCATCATAGAAATGCCTACAGGCCAATGAACGGAAATGCCTACAGGCCAATGAATGGAAATGCCTACAGGCCAATGAACGGAAATCCTCCCACTGAGGAGTCCTTTTCTTGGGTAACTCTGGTTTGTTTTTTCACAGAAACTTACCAGAACACACTATATTTAATGAGAGAAGTTAAGACACGTTTTCTATGGTTAAGAGTGGATTGGGAGATGGCGAGATTTGCGGGATGGAGTTACTGACAACACTTCTGTTTATATGATTGAAAATATTAATTCTTTCAAGGGTTCTTCCTGAATCTTTTGCCACATTAGTGAGAAAGGACTGGTACCTTACACCTTCTCGGTCCTGTTTTTGAGGATATTTGTAAAATATCCTCTCAGTTGTAAAAGATTTCCCCTCCCTCTGCTTCTGCTCTATGTGTAGAATTTCATGTAGAACTTTATTTGGCACAGAAACAGGGTCTCTGCTCCCTCACTTGACCTCTGCCTGGTAATTCTGAGCAGGGTGGCTCTTGTTCCCACTCTCCTCTACCCCTGTTCTGAGCAGCTTTATCCTCATCATATTTTCAAACGAGAAACAATTCAGCTCACAGTACAATAGCATTGTCCTCTTTAAAGCACTCTCGCGTCCATGTGGGTGGAACAGGCAATTCTTGATGGGAAAGACTCAATGTTCCTAGCTCGCCACCTTCCCTGAGTGCCTTTCATTTCTGCCAAGTTCCAGGCTCAAAAGTTCTGCCCTTGATATTTCCAACAATCAGACCTATGATTAAATGTAAAGAGACTATATTCTTTTATATGTGAATCATGCTTTACAATCTACATTAACTTCCACATTCTCCCCCACTCCGACGACTTTATAAGACGGAACAGAAATTACTGTCCTCATTTACTCCTGCAGAGACCATGGTACAAAGACATCCACTTCTTAAGAGTTTTTCAGCTGCAGAAGGAAGACTTTAATTGAAGTTAATAGAAACAGAACAGTCAGCAAAGGGAAGTTTTAAGCCGCCATGGTCTCAGGCACAGACAATCCCATGCAAAAGAACCTTCTTTATCTGGTTCTGCACAGGAATTTCCCTGGAAGAAGATGGGGTTCAAGGGAGGTTTCCTTGTACAACAAAGATTTGCTCCAATACATGGTGCAATGGATAGTTTTACGTCAACTGGACACAAGCTAAAGTCATTTGAGGAGTCAAGAGAATGCCTCCCTAAGATGGGGCTGTAGGCAAGTCTGTAGAGCATTTTCTAAATTAGCTTTATGAGGGAGGTCCAGGTTCATTATGGGTGGTACCATCCCTGGCCTGGGGGTCCTGTGTTCTATAAGAAAGCAGGCTGAGCAAGCAATGCAGGGCAAGCCAATAAGCCTCACCCTTTCATGGCCTCTGCATCAGCTCCTACCTCCATGTTCCTGTCCTGTTTCAGTTCCTGCTCCAACTTTCCTCGATGATAAACAGTGATGTGGAAGTGTAAGCCAAATAAACTCTTTCCTCTCCAACTTGCCTTTTGGCCATTGGTTTCCTTGCACCAATAGAAACCCTAACTAAGACACATGAGTAGAAAGTTTCTCACTTAAGAAAAGCAGAGCCTGGGAGAAAAAGCCAGGGTTTTCCACCAGTCCAAGGAGAGGCTGGAGACAACCAGAGATGAGAAGGACAGCAAGGAGATGGGAGGGAGAAGGAGGGAGAGACAGAGAAGGAAAAAGTGTGAAATCATTTGCCCCCAATTTATCTTTATGAAAATATGCTATGTGAAAATACTCACTTGAAAATGAGATAACTAAAGAAGTAATTATTTGCATTACAAATTAACTTTTCACTTCAAAAGAGTACTTACCACAGGTGTGACTGCGATGTGAGACTTTTAGACAAGAATGTGAGTTGGGAGAGGTGGGGGATTTAAACAATAAACCCCTGGTTATAATATAATAGGAAGCAATCCCAGTGATAAAGGGGAGCATTCATAAAGAAAGACGGGCTAGTGCAGGGAGTTCTCTGCAGAGCGTGGGCTTTCAAACAGACGTGAACAAAAGGCAGGATGGGGGGCGATTACAGAGAAGCTTCAACACAAAAACCTATCATGTACCTTCAAGAACAGAATGAAGGAGGGTAAAGTCAGGGAGCCCTAAGAACAGAGCTGCTTCGCTTAGGGACAAGGAAAGCCCAAACATGGAGTGACCAAACACTCATCCATATTTTAAAAAGAAATCTTTTAGGTGTTGCTGGGACCGTTGAGGTGGGGCAATCTTGAAGTCGGTAAATGCTTGTTGAGTTATGAGATGGTGGCCATTCTTGGTAACCAGGAGTGGACTGCTGCAGTTTGAAACTTAGATGACCTCCACCAGCTCCTGACGTGAATGCTTGCTCATCAGCTGACGGTGAAGTTTTAGGAAGCTGTAGGATTTGTAGGATGCGAGCCTATTTGCTATAGATGGACACTAGGGGCAGGCCTTTGATGGTTATCATCTCCCACCTGGTTCCAGCCCAACTCTCCCTCCATGGTTCACTGTCACGGGAGAAACCTCTGCCACGGGCTCCCATCGTGCTTTCTCCACCATGATGAACTGAGACCTTCTGAAACCGTGAGCTAAAATCAATCGTTCCTTGTTTGTGTCTATGAGCTGCGCGAGTCACGGTAACACGAGGGTAACTAAGAGGTGCATCTTCAATCTCGTGGTCCCTTGTGTCCCTTCGGTCTGGCTACTGCCTCAGAGACTTGGTTTACATCTTTCCCAGGTTCCCTAAGGGAGCTGAGCTTAGTTCCTTTCACTCTCAAATCCACTTGTACCATCCTACTGATGATAAGATTTAGCGGAATCATCTAAGCTGTGACCAGAGAGACAAAGAGGGAAGAGCTGCTGGTCACCAGGTCACCGTATCCCACGTTCTCTCTTTTGTGACTGCCCTTCATCACCTGCGTCCCTCCTGCCCCAACAAGACACACTTCTGTGAGTCCCAATATCATAAAAAAAGAACTTACGTAATTCCAACATACAATGATGTACAAATGAAGCAAGCATTCCCATTCTAAATGGAGGGAAATTAGAACAAAGCAAGACCGACACCTCCAAGAGCAAACATCAGAAGCTGTGTCTCCATGTTTAGCATCTAGGGAACAGTTTGTTATTAAATGGGCTGCAATAGACTTGGGTATCCCTTCTATGCCCCCCTACCGGAACATTCATGACCTTTCACCTAGGTTAGGTTCTCTCAGTAACTATAGCTTTCTTTAGCAAATATCATTTTTTAGATAAAATCCTCCAATTTCCATTACAACTTAAGCTCTACACTGGTAACTTATTGTGGTAGCTTTTCAGGGGCTTCCCGCAGGGAATCTGACCCCGCTATACACTTCTTCACCACAAAAGCATTCTCTTAAGGACACTAACATTATCATATCAGAACCTCATTATTATGATCTCACTTAGCCCCTATTATGTCCCTATAGGTCCTATATCCAGGCTTGGTTAGATTTTTGGTAAGGGCTTAAAATATGAATTTTGGGGAGACACAATTGAGTTTCTAGCATATTCCTCTATAGTCATTAATGGTTAATTCAGTTTCTACTTTATGCCCAAATTAGCTACTACTACTACTACATCGTTTGTCTCTATAGATTTTTGGCTTTGGTACATGTCGTACAAATGAGATTGTGTAATTTGCCCCCCAGCGTCTGCTAGAGGAAGTCATTGCCTCCTGCATAGCAGGCAAGCACTCTACCATTGAACTATGTCCCCAGCTCTTGGGTTTTCTTTTTCTTCTTTGTTGTTTGTTGTTTTGAGACAAGGTCTTGCTATGTGGCCGAGGCTAGTCTTGAGCTTATTATGTAGCCCAGGCTGTTCTCAAGCATATGACCGTCTGTCTCGTTCTCCCGAGTGCTGGGATTCCAAGCTCTTTCTGCCAAGTCTAGCACCTGTGCATTCTTGCGTCTTTCTCCTCCCACTCAGTGAAAGTCGATCATCCTGCACTGGGTTATCTCAGAGCTGTTTGTTTTAAACACTCTTTTACCTGTAATTTGTCTTTTTTGAAATCAGCTGACACTTTTTTTTTCAGTTGTTGTATCTGTATGCAAATACCATCTGTCTGGTAGCTTTATTATTTTACAGTGCCTAGATTGAATCCCAGGGCCTTGTGTCCACTAGCAAAGCATTCTGTGACCACATAGCATACATCCCCAGCCTTTGAGTTTCCAGGCATGTACCGCCAGTCTGGTTAATAACGTACAGTAAGTTTTGAAATCAGGGAGTGGGAATTCTCCAACCCTTGCCCCTTCCCCCATTTTTGGAAATGATTAATTTCTTTCTGTCTCTATGGATTTACCTATTCTGGATATTTCTTCTTTTTAAAATGTGCTTTGGTTAGTCTGGAATTTTTGCATTTCTATATAAATTTACAATCTGCTCGTGAGATTTTGTTTTTTAAAGGAAGAAAAAGCCTCCTGGAATTTGGAGAGATATTGCATAAGTGTACACACCAACTTGGAGAAAACTGTCATCTTAACATATCGAGTCTTCCAGTCTGAGGATATGACATATCCTTTTTGATTTGTTAATTTTTCATAATTAAAAGTTTTAGTTGATATTAAATTAGTCATTTGGAAATGAATAACTGAATGGTATTTAGTAACTTACAATATTGTGCAAGCACTCCCTCTAGATGGTTCCATTTTCATTATCATAGGAGAAAGCCTGGCACCCATCAAGCAGTTAGCCCCCATTTCCCCTTTTTTCCATTTTTGGGAATAAACAATCTTTATCGCTGTGAATTTATCTATTCTGAATATTTCATAAGAATAAAATCATAATAGATGTGATTTGTGTGTCTGGCTTCTTGCATTAGTGTAATGTGTTCATTCACATTGTACTGTGAACCAATATTTTATTCCTTTGTACTGAAAAGATGAAAATTACTTTGCAACCAGCTAGAGATTATAGACCATCCTACTAAGCCATAGGAAGAGACACCAGTGAGATTCCTGTTGTTGCTGTTTCTAGAAGAAAGTAGAAAAAGTTACCACAGAGGGTAGATTGTAGTGGATACTGGGATGTGCCCCCTAGATCTCATTGGGGGATATATTCTTGTAGTTGTTAAGAATGGAATAAAAGCTTTCAACTGAAGAGAACCTTTGCTTAAGTCATGCCTTCTCCCCAGAGGTGGTTCTCATTCAGTGACTGGCTGGGACCAAAATGGTCTACCTACTTGGTAGTTCCAGAGGGACTCTTCTCTGTGTTGCTATACTCTGCACTTACTCCTGCTTCCTCCATCCCCCTTGGATGTGTTGATCCCGAAGTCATAGCCCATTAAACATCTCCATTCTCTATGCAAATTTCCTTTTTAGAATTTCAATTTTGAGCCCTACAAAGTCAATGCAATTTGAGTTGGGTCATTAAAAATTGAATATTCCAATCATGGGAAATAATGAATCTATGGCACTCTGAGCTGATTCAACAACATTTAAAGAATCATAACCTATTGAGGTCCTGTAGTTTAAGAGAAACTAATGAAATGTCTATATTCGGAGGCAATCAACCAAGATAGGTAGGGCAAAAGAATGCTTCTTGAATTAGAGACAGAGTAATTGAAACTTTGAGGACTGTCTTAACCTCACATATGGAAGAGGAGCCGAAAGACTGGCCTTAAAAAGGGCAGATTTGGGTTGAATAATATCAGGATCTTTTTTATAACTTAAGAACATGGTTTCATCTTATTTTGTGTGTTCAGATGCTTGTCTGTGTTTGCCTGTGTGTCTGTGTATAAGTTGCATGTCTGATGCCTGTGGAGGTCAGAAGAAGGTGTCGGGTCCCCTGGAACTAGAGTTACAGATGATGCTGAGCATCTGTGTGGATGCTGAGAGTCAAACTCTGGTCCTCTGGAGAGGAAGCAAGTGTTCTTATCTGTCAAAGTTGTTGACAACAGGTGTGTCTACACACCTTGACCTAGGGTGTGGTTACCTGGTGTTCTGGACATTAAGATGGCCCGTAGGTCAGAGAGTTCAAGTATACTTCTGCTCCTTCTTTTGAATTAAGAGGTTTGACCTATGGAGTGGTTGCCTTCAGGATACTTGGTCTAGAGTGGGTTCACTGCTTAAACAAAAAAATGCTCTTCTCAAGAATTAATGACCCAATGTCTCAAAGTATGGGACAAGTAACTGTTCTGGTTGTCCTTTGTGTCGTGTGAAAGCAGCCTTCTGCCTTCTTCCCCTTTTTTGTATCGAGGTACAGAAGTGTATGGAAAAATAAATGTGGACAGACTCAGAACTCAGAACCCAGAACCCAGAATTTAGAAGGATTCAGCATTCAGGATCCACTTTAGTTGCATACTCTTCTGTGTCTCTGTGACTCTTTCTCATCTCCGTTCCTCCTACCTAACTTTTCCAGTCCTCATGCCCCTGCCATGGAATGTGCAAACCCGCTGTGGCTAGGAGCCCGGTAAAAGTCACCAACAAGGTGGCTCCTGGCATGCCGCAGCCAAATGCACAGTTTACATCTCCAGACCTGGCAGGATTTTGTTTAAAGGACAACTTGTCACATGTCTTTGGAAGTATTGAGCCAGCTCCTTACTATAGGTGGATGATGACAGATCCAAAATGTTCAAGAGAGGATTTCTACATTAAGAACTGAGATACAGTCCTTTTCAATTCTCAAATCTCATGGCTATAACTTATAATAAATTATAAGCTTTTTAAGGGTCTTAATGTGGAGACGTATGGAATCTGCTCAATTGTAATGCAAGACTCGGTGTGGTCAGTGTTTCTTAGAGGGGTGGGCTCAGTGTTTCCCTGCAGCACTTTCAGTCTGTCTAGAGTGACATGGCATGGCACAGGACAGAAACAGGACATTGTCATGTGTCGTCCCCTCCTGCAATGAGTTTGCTGTTCACTTCCCCCACAGACACAGAGAAGCAAATGGTTGATTTTGAATTAGCTCTGACTTTTATTAATATGCATGTTTACAAGTTTTAAGGGCTCAACAGATAATTTATATCCTGCTACAAATAACTTTAGCTTGTATTAGCATCGCCTAGGAATTCAAGCTAGACATTTTTACTAAAAATAAAGCGGAACTTGAGGGAGTTTACAGAATTGACCCAGTCCACAAAGGGATTGTGTGCTGGGGATGAAATTCAACTTTCACACCTATACCCAAATTTATCCACATCCCATCTTTTTCCTTCCAGACCACTCTCATCATATTTTATGGGTTGAATTGCATTTTACCCAGACACATAGACACAGACTCACAGACACACAAAACAAACAAATAAACCCTGGGACCTATAAATGATTTGATTTTGAAATAAGACTCTTTGCAGGTGTAATCAAGTTAAGATATGGTTATATCGGGTGAAGGCAGCCCTAATCCAATGATTTATAGACGGAAAATTTAGCCCCAGACACAATGCTACAAGAACGTGCTGATGAGAACTG
This sequence comes from Chionomys nivalis, assembly GCF_950005125.1. Lineage (NCBI taxonomy): Eukaryota > Metazoa > Chordata > Mammalia > Rodentia > Cricetidae > Chionomys > Chionomys nivalis. The sequence goes on along the minus strand of NC_080088.1, from coordinate 46,257,989 downwards.
GAGTTAGGTTGCCAAAAGCTAAGGAACACGTCGAGGGGGTTGCTAGTATCGCTATAGACAGGGTCTGTCCCTGGGGTCCTCAGAGAGAGCACAATCCTCTAAGTGCCCTGACCCTGTACTTTTGAACCATGAGCACTTCTTGTTTTCAACGGCCCCATATGTGACTCCCTTGTTGCAGGAGCCCTGAACATTAGTGTTCCATACCCAGGGCACTTCTGCCAGGCTGGAAGAGATGGAGAAGGTGGGTTGACAGAACTGGGCACCATGAGGGACAAAGCCAGGCAGCTTTGAGGAATAGAAGCGTCTGCTCCCCATCCAGGATTAGGAGGGGAACAGGAACACAAAGCAGATTTAGCAAGTAAGTTTCTGGCATCGTCAACTTGGGTGTTAGGTCACAGCATACTGGAGCAGGTGGCCATCTGAGCAGGAAAGGGGCCCTGTTAGGTGCTACACATTAGTCCAGCAGTCAGACTACAAAGACAGTCAGGTGTCCTGGGTACATTAAGGGAGTAAAAGACAAGGAAAATCAGCTCGTGTGGTCGTGGTCAGGGGAAGTTGGAAAGATTGCACCAAATAACTTGAGGAAGAGGATCTGGAAAGGAGATGAGTCAAGTAGGTATGGCAGCTGAGGAGTAAACAGTAATGACCAAACAAAGGGTGACAGTCACCTTTCGGCATTTGTTAGGGCTTTATAGTTGATGAAGCCTTCCTACTACTGCCGAGACCTGTTCATTTTTCTTTCTCTCCAACACATCATGTCTCCAGTGACAATTCTCTGTGTGTGTCCCATACACTTCTTACCAACATCTCTCTGAGTTATTACCCAGCACTTAGCAATCTGAAGCCTGGCAGAATGAAGTCAGATGTAAGCTGGGGAGGTAGCTTGCTGTTTATTGCAGAATAAACAGTTGGTCATTCCTAACCAGAAATAGTAGTAAGGTGTTCAAAAGGTAACGAGGCCACGAGGGTTCTGCCCCTATAAATGGAATTAATATCTTACAAATGGACCAGCGGGAACTAGAGTGACCCTTCCCCACCACACCTTAGACACACTATCTTGGATACAGATACTGAGCCCACCCAGACAACAAATTTGCTGGTGCTTTGATCTTAGATATTCCAACCTTAGGAACTGTGGGAAGATAAATTTCTATCATTTATAAATGATCCTGTCTGCAGGTTTTTGCTATAGCAACCGGCATAGACAAAGAGAACTACAAGCTGGTGATTTTATCTTCAAATGGTTTCCTAAGAAAGACTAGGACTTCAGGTTTCCATTTTTCTCATGAGTAAAGTGAAGCTTAGAGGTTAAAACACTTGCCTGAAGCTATGCATCCATGCTAGCCCTGGAACTTCAGCCCGCGACTCATGTCTGAACTCGGTTTCCCATAAGAGGGTAAGAGCCAAGATGGAGTCATCTCTGCTTCCACCTGGGGGCACGGACATCCTCGGAAGTCTGCAGCTTTTCCTGCCAGGAGCCAGATGTTCCACAAAGCAGAAACTCTTTGTGCAGTGGTGGAGACAGACGATTAATTGAGGTGAGGCTTGAGGAGACGAAGTGGTCCTAGGTCTTGCGCTTGGCCTGGACTCTCAGGTTCCGCCTCTGCCAACACGTGCCACAGAGATGAGCTGACAATGGCATCACCTGCACTGACTCTTTGTGTCAGGAGGTAGTCATGGCAACTCACTTGCTTCCTCAGCCGATGAGTAGACAATTAGGTAGAATGGAGGAATCAAGTTAATTGCCTGTCATCTCTTCTCTGCTCCCTGTGTATTGATTCAAATTAAGCCTTTCCAGTCGTCTAATGTCACTAGATACCAAATGAAGAGCGCAGACCTAGGAGCCAGGATCTCCAGCAAATAACTATTTGTAAATGACACTCTTAACCCCTCTGCCTCTCTGTGTGTTTCTGACCCAAGCATTCACAAAAACAAATCTCTTTGACTGACCTCCCTTGATTTCCGATCCAGCCTCTGAGTTGCCTAGTGGGAACCCTTTCTGATATCAAGTCCATTCAACTAGGCATCCCCTCTCCTTCAGAGTGAAGATACAAGAATTCAGATTAAAGCCTGCATTTGCTGAAACCCAGGGCAGCACAGAGGGAATAGGCACCCAAATCAGTGGTGGACTCTCCACAGGGTGTGTGGCACACATGGGGATCTAGGGTCCAAGTTTTAGATGTATTCTGTGACAAGTGGTACCATCAGCTCGGCTGCCACTTGATCCAGAGCTACAAGAGATATTGAGAGATGATGGAGGGACACATCCCATCCCTACTGTGTCATTTCTATAGTCAGACATCGTTATTTCTGATTGCTTCAATGATCTTGGCTTGTTCTGATTTTTAGTGTTCTGGGTGACTACTCTTTCTGAAATACCTTTTCTACATTTGAAAATCATCTCAATTCTGATAGAATTTGTCAAGGAAGTCATCTCAAAACTGAATTTGGAGTTCCTAAACACCTAGAATTCTGTTTTTTTTTTTAAAAATAGACAATAAGCAGGTAAGCACTGTGTACATAAATAGCCTCCTTACTAGACTAGAGGCTTCTTGAGGAGGCAGGGCAATGACTATGCCTTCCTGTACTGTGTTTCTCAGTGCCCAGTCCAGTGCCTGATACATAAGGTGAGAAACTTGTACTTATCTAATATGTGGTTGGTTTAAGAAAACGAGTAATGAAATACTAAAAGGTGATGCTCTAGAAGAGGGAACTATTTCCTTATGACCCTGAGTTGAATGTTGACTGGAATATGCTAAGATGTCTGTACTGTTTGCAGTTTACTCAAACAGTTTGGGAAAGAATGCTATTTCTTTGGGTTCTGGAAGAGCTGTCCCCAAGAACTATGCCCTGATTTATTCGGTCCAACATTCTTCTGAGTCTTGTGGCCATGTTGGCAATGAAAATAATAAGCCCTAAGACTGAAGGTGTTGGCTCATGGTGGGGAGGAAGAGAGGAGCAGCAAGAGGGTTTTAAGATGAAGAGGACACAGTGAGGACGTTGGAGGTATGTTTGGGATTTCTCTTTGAAGTTCTTCCTAGACAAGACCAAAAAATTCTGGGACATAGACACTGTACAGACTAACAGAGTCAATTGTACAGAGACTGTGGGGCCAATAGGTAGAAGTATAACTTTACATTGTATCTATATGGAGCTCAAAGTTCTTACAAGTCCTTTCGGGGATGTGGAAAAGTGGAATGAACAAGGAGCTGGGATTCGGTACAACTGGCTCTCATTAACCAACTAGGGCCACAGTTCCAAGCCTTGGTTCTTTTTTATCTAAGTGAAGGAGAATGCAGAACCAATAGCTCTCTAAGAGTGTGAATTGCCTATGTTACTGCTTTAAGCCTTAAACATGGCAGGAGAATGAAACCAATATCTTAGGCTGGATTCCCAGAAGTTGAGGTACTTGGCTAAGTGCTCTATGTTCCACTGGAAGCTTATAGTCTACTAGGGTGATAATTTATGTGCACAGTGCTTATACCTGCTCGTTGTCTATAAAAAAAATAGGACTCATCGTGCTTAATAGCTCTCAATTCAGCTTTGAGATGTCAGAGTTGAGACATAGTTTTAAAATGTAGGAAAGTTATTTGGGTACAGTAGATGGTTGGTAGGGTAGGGTTAAGTTCATCTTAGGATCTCTTCCACCTCTCCTCTTAGGCAGGAAGCCATGTCCCAGCATGGGAATCAGGTATGCACACTTATTGACAGTGTATGAGCTGCGTGCGGGCAAGTGTCCTCCTTCTGTCCCAGTATCTTCATCTATAAAATAAAGTCATCTTACCTAAGGTTATTGTAAAGGTTAGTTATCTGATACCAAGAAAACGTAAAATGGACTGGGGGGATGGCTCAGTAATTAAGAGCACTTGCCCCTCTTCCAGAAGACCTGGGTTTAGTTCCTAGTTCCAACATGGCAGCTCCAGTTCCAGGTGATCCAAGGACCTCTTCTGACCTCTGCAGATACCAGGCTTGCATGCGGCACACATACTACAGGCAGGCAAAACTCTTATATGCATAAAATAAAATGAAATGGAATAAAAAAATTAACTGCTGTCATTCTTCCTCACGAAGGTATCAATACCAATGCTTATATTTCGGCCTCTAGATTCCAATTATTTTTACATAGAACTCTATTTTACCCCACAGGCTCATCTGTTTTTATTTATTTTGAATGGGGAAATTTAGAAATCATCAACCTTTATTTTTGCAGATTTAAGTGTCCAGGAATCAGCTTTGCCTGTAACAAAAACCAATCATACTTTATGGCACTCAATATAAGAGGCAGTGCACAGAGAGGATTTGGGTTCTCATACTGTGTTACAATAGCAAATATTATAGCTAATAAGACTTTGAAGTGCTGGCACCAGGCATTCACGACTATCAGGCAACTAACTCATTAAGGTCAGACAAATAAGGCTGGGGTGGGTGAGGCCTTGAATCCTCTGTGAAGTTCTTGGGCTCTTTAAAGTTTTAACAGCATGCCAGTCATTATCTATCATGCTATATACCAATGCTCTGAAAGGTAAATTTATTGAAGTTCAGGCTGACAGCATTTCATAAATTATCTATTAATTTGACCTTGATTCTGAAATCAATAAAAAGTTCTGTAGGTGCGAAGGTAAATGATGTATATATTATAGCTCCATCTAAATGCAATTTTGAATGCCATTTACCTATTATTTCTGGTGGTTTCGTTCCTTGAGTCGCCACACCCGGTTTCTGTTATGCTCTGAACACAGTTGTTAGAGTCGTGGCTAGGATCTTACTTGGGTTTTATAGATCATCATGTGATGACTTGGGGTGGCTGTCCCCTAGCACCCTCAGTTCCGAGGGCCTTCGCAAGTCTAGGCAAGTCACTACCACACATGGGCAAACATCAGGCCAGGGGAGAGTAAAGTCTTTGAGAAGAGACTGCCTTGGTCACAGTCATCTATTCAGAACCTGGGAGGCGACTAGCACTTTCCACACACTTGGTGGCTATCAAGACCTGAAGGCTTTGGGCCTCTGTCAAGCAGATAGAAGCTCCCAGCTAGGAAAACCTAGTGATGGATAGCATACAGAAGGCACTTTCTAAACCACAAAGCTCAGCATGACACTGCAGAGGAAACTGGCTTACCTTCTTTAACCATCTTGTCTTGAATGATTCCAGAAATCAAGACACTACAATTGGCTTGAGATAGTCAGGGAATAAAGCATAGGACCCCCTCCCCAAGCCAGAGCTAACGTGTAATGTAAGGGCAGTAAGGGTGGAAACAAACCAGAGTCCCAATGTGGGACAGTGTCTGCTCCGGGTGAGCAGACCCTCACCAAATGCAGCCAATTCCATCTTACAAAAAGGTTTAAACATTGGCCTTGCCTTTCATGTTTCAGGATAGAGTGAAGGAAAAACAGCAAATGGGTCCCATGGATGCGCAAGGTTAACTGTGCTGACAGTTAATTACGGGTCTGAAAGAAGAAAAATCGACTGTCTACGAGACGGCTGGCTTCCTGGCTGTGATTTCAAGGACCCCTGGCAGGGTGAGACTGCCGAGACCTGTTCATTTTTCTCTCACTCCAATGCATCACGTCTCCAGTGACAATTCTCTGTGTGTGTCCCATACACTTCTTACCAACATCTCTCTGAGTTATTACCCAGCACTTATCAATCTGAAGCCTGGCAGAATGAAGTCAGATGTAAGCTGGGGAGGTAGACCATTCTATTGCAGAATAAACAGTTGGTCATTCCTAACCAGGGCCGTCCTGCTTCCCGAATCTTCATGCCACACGTGCCAGAACACAGTGTAGTCATTTCAGGCAGACCCTGGTGGGCAGGGATCCAATCTGCCTGGCATCTTGAAGTGAGTAAAGGGAGTGTGGCCTCTTCTCTTCCCTCAGCAAGACAGGATCTTGAGGAAGGCTTTGCGGAACTCCACGTTGAAGGTGGTATAGATGACAGGGTTAAGGGCACTGTTCACATAGCCTAGCCATGTTGTGGCTCTGTAAAGCGCAGGGGACACATGGCATGCCTGGCAGTGAGTAATGAGAACATGAGTCAGGAAGAAGGGCAGCCAGCAGACAATGAAGGCTCCTAGGTGGCAAAGAAAGAGAATGCGGGTGAAGGGTTTGCTTGCCACTTTCCTCTGTATGAAAACAGCCCATAAGCCGTGTCTATGCTGGGCACCATGCTGGGAATTCTATATGCCATCTACTTTCTGTTTGCTTAACTTGGCTTCCATTCATTGATTCGCCTTTTCTTTCACTAATGCTATGTGGCATCTGTGATTTACCAAACATTAATTAATTAGATGTTAGAATTTAAGACTTGTTTTTTTTACTATAAAATTGAAAACAGGCCATATACATAGTAGAAAACTTGATAAATACAGGAACACAGAAAGGAAAGAACCACCCACTACTCAAAAATAATCACTTTTGACATCTTGATGGATCTATTTTGTTCTTTTTTTCTTATCTAAGATGATCTAGGTATCATCATATCATACGACAGCCGAGTTTTGCCTTCTTATTTTCTCATTTATATTTTGAAATAAGTAAATATTTATTAAATACCCAATGTGTGCCAGACACTTTCGCTGAACCATTATCGCTCAATTTATACATTATCATTCTATATGATAACCTAAGTTAAGTGACTTCATAAATTTTATTTTGGTCTTTTGAGTTTTCATAAGAGTTAATATTCATACAGAAACCTTTTCAGTTGAGATATAGATATTTATATTTGAATTTCCAATGTTTTTTAAGTGCAGCTATGATTGCCCTACTGCAGCATCCAGCACTAGCTTCAACGAACCATCTAACCGGACCCAAATTAGCAACTCGGACTTACCGAGCACAATGGCCACCATCTGGGTGGCCTTCTTCTCTCGAAGTGGCATTCCCCTAGGCTGCAGGGGCCCCAGCTTCAGGGATGTGGATAACCTGCCATTGCTGAGTTTTCGAACCTCTAAGCTGAGCTTGGGTGCCATGGTGGGGCTCAAGGAGTTCCGAGTCCTCTCCACCCGGCTCATCCCTCCTCCTCCTTCTTGAAAGCCCTGGTGCCTCAAGGCAGTGTCTTGGCAGATGCTGTAGTAGCGCTTCAGCTCGCCGTGTGTCTGGCCGGGAGAGAGGGGCTGCAGGTGTGACAAGAGAGGGTCCTGGCATTTCTGGGGATATTGTTTGTCTTCTATGTGTTCCTGAAACGGAAAGATAATGAAAAGAAAAAGGAGGATACCCTTCTCGTGTACATCCTACAGGGGGCAGGGTGGGACCATGGGAAGTTAGGGACATGAAATCCATCTCTGACTTTACAACTGAAAAGCAGCAACCCCACAGGACATATTCCATCACCATAGCAACCCAAGAGGAAGGCACCCTAGCACTGTAGTCTTGCCTTTCTGAGTCTGAAAGACCTGGCTATAGCAATTAACATATTAACTGCCATCATCAGTGGGATGTAGTCAGCAAAATCTGGAACATGGGAAACCCTACAAGACAAATGCTTCGAGTTCTTAAACAAACAAATTACAGTAAGAGGCATCTATGAGTTGTAAATGTATGGGCCTTAGATACTTGGGATTTGATTCTTTTTAAAAAAGATTTATGTATGTATGTATGTACGTATGTATGTGTGTATGTGTGTGTGTATTTATTGTGAACTGGTGTTTTGCCTGTATGTTCTCTGTGTGACTGGACACCCTGGAACTGGAGTTACAGACAGCTGTGAGCTGCCATGTGGATGCTGGGAGCTGAACCAGTCTTAACTGAGCCATCTCTCTAGTCTGGGTATTTGACTCTTAGGGTGTGTGTGTGTTTGTAGGTTGGAGCACAGATGAAATAAGGTTGGTCACAAATTGATAACTGCTGAAGCTAGCTGATGCTGACTCTGGATTTGTTTTGGCTTTTCATTTAAAATTTTTTAAATATTTAATACCACTTTGTTCTAAGATTGGGTATCATATAGCCCAGGCTGGCATTGAATTTGCCACGAAGTTTCCTGCCTCCAGCTCCCAAATACCTGGGTTATAGGTATGTGCCACACCTTTATTTTTGGAAGTTTAAATATCAATATTTAAAAGGGGGGAGAAAAAAACCCTAAGATTTGTATCATAACTTTTCAACTTAGTAGATGTTATCCTTCAGGATGTTAGCTAACTGTCTCTAAGCTTCAATGTAAGATAGAAAAAAAAAACCTAGGAAAAAATAGAATGTGATTTTTTTCTGATATTTTTGCCTGGAGAAGGGGGTCAAAATGTATGTGTTTGACATTTGAACTTTCCATATTCGAAAGATTAGACACTGTGTCAATCTTCAGTAGGAAACATGATTCTGCAATTCCTACCACAAAGGTCATAAAGCTAGCTATCCCTTCTCTACATTTCCTCTCTCCCATCTTTCCACTAAACTAGCAGCATTGGTACGTGAACCAAGCCCAGACAAGGGGAGATTCACATATAAGTCTTCAAGTTGGAGATTTCAGAACAGTTGGTTTTTTATTTTGATAGGATTTCCTAATTAATTTCCTAATTAATATAACTATATTATATGAAGCCAATCTATAATCAAGACAATATTTATGATTAAGCTGGCACCTATTATCTGAAAATCACACTATTTAACTTCTAGTGCATTACTTCTGAAAGGTACTTGTTGGTGTTCTAGTTGGGATTGGGGATTAGTTCTTGGCAGTGTCTATAGAACTGAAGAACATCCCACTTCCATGTCACCAATGTGAATATTCTGTCCTACAGGAAGAAAGTGACTATTCCAAGATTCTATGCTGGTGACGGTGTTTTTCAGTTTGTTCTGTAAATCTTTAGCCCTACCTCCATAGCTGATATGGGAAACACGGATTTCTGTGTAGATGGCTGGCTGGCAGAGAGACTTCCATTCCCAGATGGTAGGACAGAACCTAATTCTCCACACTCTTGGCAATGCAGCCTCATGACTCTCCAATCCTTCCTGTGAAGTCAACACTTCTCCTTCAGCCTTGGCATCTCCTCAGACCATGAATCTGTCATGTCGATTTTAAACTGCTTCTCTATCTGATCTCATTTTCAGCAAGAGTCTCTAATTGCTACATCAGGTCTGTGCACAGAGCTGTTGATTAATTAGAGAGAGACTGGACAAGACTCAACTCTTCATCATTATCTGTTTTTCAAGTTTAATTTCTAATGTGAGTTCGGGAAGAGGAACCATGGTCTTGTATTTGACATCTTTAGGTTCTTCTCTGCACCATGCTAGTGAGCCATGCCAAGAACTGACTTGAATTGGAAAGACAAGGCTTGGGGGGACCATGAAATTGTCACGGTTTTGTACACAGTCAGTAACAAACAGGACACTTGAAACTTTTCTTTCTTTGGCTCTTCCTATGTGTCCATTTCACTGCAGGTGTCTCTAGATAGCATCCTCACACCACATCTGAAAGTTATTGACTCTAATCACTGAGATCTATGCCACTAGTGCCATGATTTCTGAATGTCACTGGATGAAACCCATCCTGAGACCTTAATCACACAGACTCTGGGGTCTTGGCATATATTACAAATACATGTGTGAGGTCAGTGAGACATTCCACCTTGTGGTAGGAATGAAATCCAGACAAAACAACATCTTAGTGAAAAGATCTCTCACTCTTTTCCCTTGATCCAAGACAAGGCCAACTTACCATTTGTCCTGTGGCATCCGACAGAAACCTGGCCCTTATTGAAAACTGCCGAATGGGATGGAGCCGCAGACAGGAAGACTGGGGTGTTTGAAGGAGAAACAATCAGTTGTGGGATAATCTCTACAAAACCGAACCATATCATATGCAATTTTGTAGCATGGCAGTACTTGGAATTCACTGTGCTTGTATCTTAAGGCTTAGGTCGCGGTCTACTATTTCGTGGGGACCAATAATCTTTTTCTATTTATGTCCTAGGACTTTGAGAGTCTGGCCTCTACACACCCAAACTAGAGACTGCACTAGACACCCAAACTAGTTCTGACTTTAAGACTAAACCCAGTTCTTTCTCTCCCCAGGAACCCTGCCTCGCGCATATTGGTCATTTTCTTAATGTCCATGGTACTTTCTATTTGGCACTTCATTGCTTTCACTTCACATCTGGCAAACATCCTAGTCAGTTCGGTGTGTTTCATTGCTTTTTGAGTGGAGATGAGGTCTATTTTCATGTCCAGATTCCAAGTCCCATGAAGACAGTGGCCTTTTGATATAACGGTCCTTACGCTAGTTGGTTGGAAGAGATTGGTATTCATGGCAAGGAGGCCACCATATGCCAGGCAGTAATGTGAGCAAAATCTAAAGTGCAGGGACTAAAGATCAGTGCTGAGGTACTCTACATCCTTTGTAGAGTCTAGAGAGACCCACCAGCTGCTCAGCGCCTCCACACAGGGACAGATCAGGAAGATAAGCATCAGTGGACAATTCTTGGGATGAGTGGTTTCAGAAGGAAAACAAAACAAAAAAACCCTGGGCAAACAGTGCATGGTACAGTACAGTGAAATGCTACCCTACCCCATCCCAGTTCAGTAAAATCAAACTTTGTAGGACTTCTGAACTGCTGCTGTGGAAGACTCTACCACCACAGAGAGAAGTGGAACAATCTAGAAAGTATGCTATCAGCTTACCAAGTAAGGGAGATCTAGGAAGATCCGGTATACTCTCAATATTGGCTCTCCTACCCATCAAGCACAGAGAATACCAGCTGAGTAGAAGGTGATATGAATCTGTCTCCTACGTGTTGATCCTGGTACCGCCTGCATGGATGGGCATGTGACTGGAAGCCGGGGGCTGGCATGCTGTCTGCTAGTTCCTGCCAGGCACTTACCTGCTGCGGGAATCCAGGCCTGATGCTGATGCACTGACTGTTCTGTCGAGTGAGGATCCGTTTCCGTCTCCTCTGTCTCAGCACCATGTAGATCCTGGCATAGACCAGGACGGTCACCCCAAAGGGAACGTAGAAGGACACCACTGAAGAGTAGATGACAAAATCAGGGTTGGAGATGGAGCAGATACTGGGGTCCCCTGGGGGTGAGAGAAGGGGAGAAGTCGACACCATTATTCAAGTGTTCGTCCTCAGTATGGGGTGCTGAGTGTGACGTGATGTGGGGGTGTGGATAGGAAGGCATGGTTTCAGGCACGCATGTTGTCAGTGTTTCAGTATTCTGAAGGAAGAAAGCTAATTCATCTTCGGACTTCTTGCAGTTGGCTTCAGAAGAAAATGTCCCAGTGATTATATTCCAGACACTGACCTGAATGGAGGCTGTGATGATGGATAAGACATGGTGTCTGCCCTTGAAGGAGCAAATAGTCTAGCTAGACAGACGATCTCTTCCATGCAAATGGTCAGTTGTAACTCACAGGAATGTGGCCTGAGAGGCTATAGAGGGCCACAGAACAGGAGAGCAGAGGCTTCTGGGAGGGTGGCACACCTAGGAAAGAGTGGGCTGGTGTGGAGGCAAGAACAGATGGCCGAACGCTTCTTCTGAATCCAGGGTGTGGGGTAGGCAGTGACGGAAGAGAAGACGGGAATCAGGGAATCCCAGCCTTGAACGGAAAGAGAGCTGGGAAGGAGACTGAACTCTAAAGAGTCCCTATTCCCCTGAGTGTGAAGATGATTCAGTTTTTAGGAGCTTTTGCCGCTTCTGAAAGGATTCGGGTTCATTTTTGAGCACACACATGGCTGCTCACCACCACCTGTAACTCTAGTTCTAGGGAATCCAACACTTTTTTCCTGGTCTTTGTGACTCACACTATGCAGATACACACATGCTGGTACTCATACATACACATAAAGATAAAAATAAAGAGTTCTTGCTCCTAATTTTTGGACCAGCGCGCCACTTTGACTTCTCTTTGGAAAGCGCTATGGTTTTGCCTTCTTCACTAGAATGTGTGGGGAGTCATCCAGTACCCAGACTCAGGCCAGAGACTTGCTCCATCCTGAAACGGAGAAGGGAAGCAAGCTAACATCTTTCAGGCAATAAACCAAAGGCTTCATAAACATGATGTTACCCAAGCACAATAGGAGGGGACATTACTATCTCTATCCTTAGATACACAGGTTGAGTTCAGGAAGGTTTACTAAGTGGTCCAAGGCAACAAAGCCTGAATGATACTTTTCTATAGCCAGCCTGACCCCAAACCAACCTTCCTTCTGTAATTTCTGCTTTCCACCTCCTTCTACTCCTGGGACACTTCTGTGCCTCAATCTACATTATTAGCAATAGCTGGTGACAAAACTGTTCCAATCTTCACGCAAGAGTGGCAGCGCAGGCCCAAATCTGACCTTGGGAGACAAGGCCTGAGACGTGAGATGGCTGAGAGTGAGTGGCTACTTGGTGCTCTGCCTCTTGGTCGTCTGAAATGGCCTGGTGCAAGACACGGAGCAGCTGCTTTATTAGCTATGTGCTCTTGGCATTGTTGCCTGAGGCACCCAGCTTTAGCTTCATCATCCACAAAAGGATAAAAGTATTGCGTGCATAATAGCAATGAGAAATAATGAGGATAAATGATTGCTATGATTATTATCATTTTTAATTGTTATATCATTGTTGCTTACTTCTGAGTTTTTTGAACCTAAGACAAGAAGTATCGATTGAAATAAAAGTCTGGAGAAAGACAATATTTGTGGGGAAGGGAAGAGAGAAAGAAGAGAACCAAAATGAAAAGAGAGAGTACCCAGGGAGGCATGGAGGCCCAAAAATGTGAGCCTGTTTCCACCTTGTCTGAAGGTCAGAGAATTTGAGGTTGCTCAAAATTGTTGACAACAACCAGGGCTACACATCCTGACGCAGATGTGGTTACTTGGTTCTTTTGACATGAAGGTGGCCCATACAGGTAGCTCCACTCCATCCTGACAGATGGTCAAGATATGAAAGAATATTTCTGTTCCTTCTTTTGTATCAGGAGGTTTAACCTGGGGAGTGGCTGCCTTTAGGATACTTGGTCTAGGGTGGCTTTACTGCCTACACACCAGAATGCTAATGACTTGATGCCTCAAAATGTTGAAGCAATTAACTGTTCGAGTTGTCCTTTGCCTTGTTGTCTCTTGTTGCCTTCTTCCCCCTTTTGTATTGGGTTTAAAAGTGTATAGAAAATTAAATGCAGGGATTTCAATATTCACTGGAACTCCCTCCTGGTACTATCGTTTCTTTCTTTCTTTCTTTCTTTCTTTCTTTCTTTCTTTCTTTCTTTCTTTCTTTCTCTCTCTCTCTCTCTCTCTCTCTCTCTCTCTCTCTCTCTCTCTCTCTCTCTTTCTTTCTTTCTTTCTTTCTTTTTTTTTGGTTTTTTGAGACAGGGTTTCTCTGTAGCTTTGGAGCCTGGACTGGAACTAGCTCTTGTAGACCAGGCTGGTCTCGAACTCCCAGAGATCTGCCTGCCTCTGCCTCCCGAGTGCTGGGATTAAAGGCGTGTGCCACCACCGCCCGGCTCTATCCTGTGTTTCTGTCTTATTATTTTTACTCACATCTTCGTACACTTTACTTATTTTTCTATTCCCTATGCCCCTACCCTGGCAAGTGGTATTTCTGTGGAAGCTGGTCTCTGACAGGGAGGCATTTAGTAACAGCCTGTCCCAGAATGCTCACAGACTGCTCCCCAGTCCTCTCCTTCTGTTGGAGATGGGTGAAACTGATGCGATCTCACCAGACTTTGCATCAGCATCCCTCCGCAATCAGCACATACGGCCCAGAGTAGTGATCACCAAACCGACGCCATCTTCTGTTCTGGGGACAATGAAGTTGGGGGCAGGCATGGGGTGGCAGCTGGTGGCCTTCCCAGTCTCTAGGGAGCCACACAGTCGTGATCAGCCCTGCCATTGAAGTCAGCTCGCCTGCTGTCACTGGCTGGCCCAGATCTCAGTGCCACCTGTGGTGAGGAGGAGTCTCAACATTTGTTAGTAAGCAGGGCCAGAGGACTTACTTTCCCAAGATTCAGCTCACTGCTGGCCTTGGTGAGCAGGGTTCCTCCTTTGTCCCCGCGCACACAATCTCTCCCTTTTTCTGTGCTCCTTGATACCAGGAGAATGAACTCTTCTTGAAAATAACAGAGTCAAAAGGAGGTATAGTATGTTTCTCTGTCTCAAACACACACACACACACACACACACACACACACACACACACACACACACGTGCGCGCGCGTGCACTCACACATGCATACATATATAAGTGTACTTGTTACAAGCAATGTCCTTCAGAATATTAGTGTTTGCAGCAGGGGAGGTGTGGGGGGCCCTGACAATCTGGGGTAGGAGGCACTCTGACACAGATGGAAGTCTGTGTGTATCTCATTACACCTTATGAATGTTTTATCACATGCAAGCATTTATTTTTCCATTAAAAACATTGCAACTGTGTATGTGGAGGAGAGAGAGAATGAAGCTGGAGCCAGGAGCTATTTCAGGGTCATTGGCCGTGAGGGCCTCACTTTCAGTCGCTGAACGTGCCTCGGCATCCCTTCCGATGTCATGACTTCCGCGACCGTGAGGGCCTCACTTTCAGTCTCTGAACTTGCCTCGGCATCCCTTCCGATGTCATGACTTCCGCTGAAGTCTACCGCTGCCTACTCTCTGACCAAGTTTTGCAGCCTCTGCCAGAAGCCCTCCCACCGCGCTATGCGGTCTCCCGGTTGCAGGGCGACACTGAAGTCAGCTGCCGATGAGTGCTGGAGTGGGCATCCAGTCATCAGGGCAGTGGGAGGCCTCCTGCCACAGCAGGCCTGAAGGCTTCTCGGTTGAGTCCTCAGGAGGTGCTGTGGGCAGCTGAGGCCCCCTCAGGAGACACGGCGGGCGCCTTTGTCGGATGATTGATCTAAATCAGTGCTGCGTGGGAGCACGGTAGCTACTGGATGGCGATGAGAATGAGGAAAACAAATAAGGAAAATGTACCAAGGAGCATTTTATCCCGGCACCTAAGCATCCGTGACTATAGGATGCTGAGGCAAGGCCAGATAGGCATGGGGAGGCTTTAACATTACCTTCTAAAACTAGAGAAAGAAAAGGGGCAGGGTGAGGACACAAAGACACATCTACTTGCTCAGCTTCATGGAGGACCTGCTAGGTTCAGAGTTCCTGTGCTGGGCAGTAAGGCACTAAAAAGGGCGCTGGGAAGATGGCTGAGTGGGTGGAGTATCACTGTGCAAGCACATGGATGTGAATCTGGATCCCCAACATACATGCATGAAGATAAGCACGCCTGTATCCCCAGTACTAGTGGAGGGAGTGGGGGTGCGCACGGGGAATCTCTGAGACTCACTGGCCAGCTGGTGTAGCCAAATCAGGGAGCTCCAGATTCAGTGAGAGATCTTGACTCAAAAAAGAAGGTGGACAGCAATACAGAAGACCCTGAATTAAACGTCAGCCCTTTATACGCATGTGTGACACACACCATACCACATAACACACACACTGAAGAAACCATACACCACACCACACACACCATACACACCACATATATACACACACACTGCAAACCATATACCACACCACACATACCAATACACATACACACGTACCACATATACATACATACCATACATATACACACCACACCATATACCACACATAAACCATGCATAATATACACAACAGACACCACACACACACACACCATGCACACATACACATACCATATACACATACACACAACACACCACATACACGTACCATATATACACACACACAAAACACACCACATACACATACATCACACATATACACACATACTACATACACACACAAAGCAACAAACAGCTGTAGCAAGGGGAGCTTGGAGGCCTCTGTGAGCCAGGCTGAGCCCTGGAGGCCTCTGTGAGCCAGGCTGAGCTCTGGAGGCCTCTGTGAACCAGGCTGAGCACTTGCTGTAATGTGAGCAGCAAGGTCGAGAGAAGGTTGACTTGAAAGACTGATGAACTTTAGACTTGTTGAAGAATTTGACCTCACTTCAATTGCGAAGACAGGAGAAGCTGATGAGTCTGATTTAGGATGAGTCACTCTCCTTCAAACACTGTGCTTTTATTCTTCTTTCTAACTTTTGAGCAGCCACGTTCCCCTGTCTCCAGTGTTCTGAAAGCTAAGTGACATTTCTATTGCTAAAATCAAATAAATAACAATTTTCTTCCTTTCTAAAGAAAACCAAGCCAGTTGATAAGATTTTCTTAACTCTGAGTCCCTTACCCAGAAGAATTCTTAAATCTGATCACTGGTTATTGCTTATTCATTCTAGAACTCTCTTT
This sequence comes from Chionomys nivalis, assembly GCF_950005125.1. Taxonomy (NCBI): domain Eukaryota; kingdom Metazoa; phylum Chordata; class Mammalia; order Rodentia; family Cricetidae; genus Chionomys; species Chionomys nivalis. The sequence goes on along the minus strand of NC_080088.1, from coordinate 46,241,772 downwards.
TGAAAACCACACAATGGGTATCTGATTTAACAGAAATTCAAATACTGTTTTTCTTATCAGTGAAATGAAAGGACTTGCTTGAGCTCATTCGGAGATCTTTAGGGTTGTCCTCTTGCTCCAGCACACCTTCCTCTGCATCCTTAGGGGCTGTTGATTTGATTGGCTGAACTTCTAGGTCTCTGGTGGAGCTGGGGCGCTACCAGTCAGCCAGGCCCTGCAGTTCTGGAACTCTTTCCCACCCAAGATCCTGCCTCCTGCTGCCCCCCCCCCCCCATTCAAAGATCAGGAGCAGCTCTCAGAGAACTCTGAAGTCCAGCTTGCCTCTGTGGTCTCTAGGTCAGCACTACAAGGGGCAGGCATAGCCTTAAATGAAAAGTCCTTGCTACATTTCCTGAAGTCAAGCTGTGCTCCAAATCAGCTGGAACTGAAACACCTGAGGCCCTTTCCGCCTCTACTTGTCAGAGAGTGTCAACAAACTGGCAGAGGAGAGTCATTTGTAGTGGGCTTTTGGATGAACCTGTCAACGGGGAAGTTGCTGGAAGGGCCCTGTGATGCTCTAAATGAGCATCACATAAGCTCATATCTGAATGCTCGGTCACTCAGAAGTGGCACTGTTTGAAAAGATTAGGAGGTGTGGCCTTGTGGAGGAAGTCCGTCCCTGGGGGAAGCCTCTGAGGTTTCAAATGCCCACGCGAGGCCCAGTGTGCAGCTCTTTGCCTGCAGATCAGGATGTAGCTCTCAGCTTCTTCTCCAGCACCACACCTGCCTGGTGCTTCCCGCTGTGATGATAATGGACTAAATCTCTGAAATTGTAAGCCAACCCCAATTAAATGCTTTCTTTTATAATAGGTGCCATGGTCATGGGTGTCTCTTCACAGTAATAAAATACTGACCAAGACAGGCCACATCTATCAGGATAATGAAGGTACATCATGAGGGTCAGATTGTGTCAGAGACCAAGGCTTAGATTCTTTATGCCTGAGCTCTGCTCAAGAATTCCCTGAACTGTGTTCTAGGAAGGGACAGCTGGGCTTCCCCTCAACCACCCAGAGAACCTTCACTGTTTATATCTTCCTTAGAGCAGATGGTTAGTTGCAATTTAAGGCACAGAAACCTTTCTATTACACAATCACAACAGTGACACCAGCTAATACCTACTGGGTCCTTACAATGGACTTTGCATTTGACAAATATGAGAATAATTGGAGGGTTTAGTACAGTATTGCTAAGAAACTTAGGTGTAAGAGAAAGCCTGGCTTGGTATAAAAAAAAAAAGCCCACTACAAATGACTCTCCTCTGCCGGTTTGTTGTATAATCTCAGATACCCAGGAGGCTACGGCAGATGGATTATAAATTCAAGGCCTTCCTGGGCAACTGAGTGAGCTTCTGTCTCAAAAACAAAGACAGACAAGATGACCTCCAAATGTAAAACCAACCAACCATCACACACATAACAACATAAAACACAAAGTAAGAGAGAGACCCCGAGAGAAGCAGTGGGGGTCTTATACTACACACAAGCTAGGTCAAAAGTCTTTTTTTTTTTTTTGATTTTCAATTTGACAATCCTGGGACGATTTTCCTGGGTTTTGTTTCTAGAACAATAATGATGTCACTGGCGCCAACATGCTGCAATTAGCTCGTCATTCTTCACCTGCGATGTTGACATCAGTTGGGAACTCTGTCTACTGTCAGATCTGGAGATGGTTTCAGCTACTCTCAGGATGTGTGTGTGCCCGGGAGAGGGAGTAGGACCTCCTCCACCAACATTCCAGAACATGTAGGGGAACCAAGCTTAGCCCAGGGAACTACACTTGTCCCAGCAAATGGTGACATGGGCTAAAGGCCAGCAGATGAGCAGCCCCTCTGTCAAGAAGTGGCTCACAGAAATAAAATGGGAACAGATTGTCTTAGTTAGGGTTTCTATTGCTGTGAAGAGACACCATGACCATGGCAACTCAGAAAACATTTAATTGAGGGTGGCTGGCTTACAGTTCAGAGGTTCAGTCCTTTATCATCATGATGGCGAGCATGGTGACATGCAGGCAGACATGGTGCTGGGGAAGTAGTTGAGAGTCCTACATCTTGTAGGCAACAGGAAGTGGTCTGAAGGTCACACTGATCAAAGCTTGAGCAGAAGAGACCTCAAGGCCCATTCCCATAGTGACACACTTCCTCCAACAAGGTCATACCTACTTAAGCGAAGCCATACCTCCTAATAATGCCACTTCTTTATGAGATTATGGGGGCCAGTTGCATTCAAATGACCACACAGACCAAATATTATGACAGCATTTGTTGATAACTTTGTTTCTTAACTTTTAATGTATCAGAGAAAGAAGACTAACCTTGAGAAGTAGTATGTACACGACACATCTACACATGTTATCCCAATTCCTGTTAAAGGAGTTACAGAAGATGTAGGATCAGAGCTTAGGGTTAACATATACAATAAGAAATATCTGCGGACTGAAGAGAGCTTTCCAGAGGACCTGGACACCTTCCCCACCACTCAGATGGTGGCTCACGACTGTCACAGTTCCAGGGTATCCTGTGCCCTCTCCTAGTCTCTGTGAGCATCAGGCACATACACGGTTCAAGGACCAAACGTCCATGCAGGCAAAGCACTCATGTACATAAATTTTTAAAAATTATGTACTAAAACCAATCAAGTCTAGATTTCTTATTTTGTCCACTTGAATTACTTCATTCAATTTCTACTATGCTAAAATTTGCTTTGAAAAATCCCCTGTGTCACATATAAGATACATGCAGTTTTGTTGTAACTCTGAACAGTAATAATAAGGATACATATGTTACTATATCATATACTATAAAGCTCACATGGAACCTGCAGTTCCGGAGATGATACCTTTGGGCTTTTTTTTTTTTAAATGTAGGGAGCCATTTATAAAAGTAAGTGTTGAAAATTTTGTAACTAAATATGCTGACTAAATATACGTTTGCAGTTGTTCCTTTGTGCCCACTATATTACCGTCTTAAATCAGTAAGGAAGCTGAGCTTAGAAGGGTCCAGCAGCTGCTTGACGGAGGCACAGCTGGTAAATAGGGCAGCTGGAGTTCACCTAGGGCTTTCTGATTCTGGAGCCTCTGCCTGCCTTCCTCAGTGTGCTCTGACTTCCAAAATTGTTGTCCATGGCACGATGCCTGGAAGATTGTTTACATGTTGGAATGTTTCTATATTTACACATGACAATGTCTCAATAATATTTGCATGTACATAAACATATTGCTTTGTGACGAGTAAGTACATATAGATCTGGACTTTACCAGTCTGCAGTCTAGTAGGAATTGAATGAGCCAATCCAGATGGAGAAAATAAGACTTCTACATGATTCTGTAGCACTATTCTTTTGGGTTTTTTTCTTAGCAAACATGCTCATTCATTATATATTTTCTTTTAAATTTTTAAAAATTATTTCTTGGACGGAAGGGGGAGGACCTTGGACTTTCCACAGGGCAGGGAACCCTGACTGCTCTTCAGACTGGAGAGGGAAGGGGAGAAGAGTGGGGAGAGGGAGAAAGGAGGGAGAGGAGGGGGAGGGAAATGGGAGGCTGGGAGGCGGCGGAAATTTTTTTTTCAATAAAAAAATAAAATTAAGCCCAGGTTTATTTGAGACTTTGACAAAACAAAAATAAAAAACAACTTAAAATTTCTTTTAAAAAATTATTTCTTTAATTTTGAGATTATAATTACAAAATTTCCCTTTCTCTTTCCTCTCATTATACATTTTCTTTCTAAATATTTTTTATTTTTGAAATTATAATATAGTTATATCACTTCTCCCTTCCCTTTCCTCTCATCATACATTTTCAATAGTTTTTGTTCAACATATGGATTTCCTGAGCCCAGAAGATAGATCATGTGAGGTGCAAATGTGGATTGATGATTTATGGTTAAAATACAAGTCATCTCCGATACAAATATTATCATTATTCCATCCATCCATCCATCCATCCATCCATCCATCCATCCATCCATCCATCCAGGAGATGAGCCCTGTGCTATCATAGCCACAATTTTGCATATTAAAAATAAAAATATGCATTTCAGAACTAGTTCTCAAATGTCAGAAATGATTCTTACTGGAGAAAAAGTTAGAAATATATAACTTATTCCAGGCTTTATGATATGTTACCTTGCACTGTAGGTTGGTTATGAGTAGTTATCTTTTCATTAGCAGATCTCACTTGAATTATTAACATAGCTTTGAGTCTTATTTACATCTATGTTAGATTTCTTCCAGTGAATACAATGACATTTCTTTCAAAATAGGGGTGAGACAGACTTTTCATGAGCTGGGTCAAACCCATACTTTCATGACAATAACTGGTGAGGTTTTGCTCTCTTCTTACTTTATACCCAACAAAGGCCAGTGCTGTGCAGACTACTGCACACCCACTTCATCACACGGAACAGGATGGAAATACTGGGGAGGACACCACACACAACCGCTCAGGTATGGTGCGAACCCCATGAGTTCAGAAGTGGAACCAACAGACTTACCTGTTGTGTTGAAACCAAAGAGGAGAGGGCAGGACACAGCGAAGGCCAGCACCCACACAGCTGTAATCATGAGTGCCACACGCCGACAGGAGCTCTGCCCGGTTCCATGCTGATAATGAACTGGCATGACCACTGCTGTGTACCTGTAAAGAATACGGACAGGCTTGAAGCAGGGTGGGAACCCAGGTGAAAGAGGTCCGTAGAGGGTGACTCATACCGAAGCAGATGACAAGAGAAAAGTCAATCCGTTGAAGAGAATTAAGAAAAGTGTTTGATCCCAGAAGACAAAGCAGGAAGAATGGAAGAGCTGGAGGATGGGGAGGAGTGCTATGGAATGCTGATATCTGGGCATGATAGGACCATGGCATATATTAGTTCACTGCAGCTATGGTTACCTGCACAGACCTGCAAAAGATCAAGTCAACAAATATGTCAACATTCCAGCAGGAAGCACTGAGTATATTTATAGATAGATTATATATTATCTATAAATATCTGTCTATTTATAATTATATTTCTATATTTGGTCTGTGTGGTCATTTGAATGTAATTGGTCCCCATAATCTCATAAAGAAGTGGCATTATTAGGAAGTATGGCTTCGCTGAAGTAGGTATGACCTTGTTGGAGGAAGTGTGTCACTATGGGGGCGGGCTTTAAGGTCTCTTCTGCTCAAGCTTTGCTCAGTGTGACCCTCAGACCATTTCCTGTTGCCCACAAGACGTAGGACTCTCAATTATGTCCCCAGCACATGTCTGCCTGCATACCACCATGCTCACCACCATGATGATAAGGTGAACCTTAAGAGACTTAGTTGTTCCTGAATTCAAAAAGCTTCAAATCATGAGAAATTATCCTGCCTTGAAGAGCAAACTGCTCTCCTTGGTTCTTTGGCATGGAATGGCAAAATGCCTAGAGAAGCCCTGGCTGACATCCGCAAGACAGTTAAGAACCACACTGCTAGAGTTGTAAGGAACCGAATCCTACTGACAACCAGAACATGTCAGGATGACTATTCACGGTCCCTCGCACAACGTGGGTTCTGCCTCGTAAACCGAGAACCCTACTAAAAGCGCAGTGTTCTGACTTACAGAAACCGTGCAGTTAAAGTGGTGTGGTTTCTATTTCTAAACTTGTGATAATTTGCTTCACCACGGCAGGAAATGAATATGCTGTCACTGGCTCCTCTTGTAAGCACAGGTCAAAACTGATTTTCTTCAGTGTGAGCTTGACTCCCTCAGCGAACATGATCTTATGTTGGTTCCTGGCATGAACTCATGGCTCCAGCCAAATTGGCCTGGTAGATACTTTCCCACAGTCTTTGTCTAGTCCGTTATCCTTCCTCCTCCCTGAGAGTTCAGTCTTGCCTTCCTAGCATCCCTGCTGAGCTTGGGATGAACCTCCCTGGGCTTTTCCAGCTAGATACTTCTGACTTTGAACTTTGCACTTATGCCAACCAGTGGCGTTGGCATCTTGAGTGTAGGTGTCTTGACTCATCATGGAACCTGTCTCCCCCCTGGGGAGAGATGACCACTAAGTCAAAGCATGTTATAGCTTAATATTCCCCATAGATCCATGTACAAAGCAAGTAAGAAGCTATTGTCTGTCTCAGGGACCAAGAGAGGTTTCCTTCCTCTTAAAAGAATGTTTTAATCCTAGGCAGGCCCATGGGAATTTAGGTATGGGTCTCAGTGTAGATCAACAATTTTTGTATTTTCAATTTCCAGGGAACAAGGATGCCAGATTTAGGGCAGGAATCTCCTTAATCTGTCTTGTGCATCTCAAATCTGAGCTGAGGAAGAGCAAGATGCACGCTGGGTGAGAAGGGGTTGGGCGATCGCCTCTGTTCTTCTCGTGTGTTCCCATCTCCTGTGTTCCAGCTGTGCCTCTTATGCAGCTAGCTTTTGAGAGTTGACATCTGTGTTCCTAACAGAACAGTGTAGAGATCGCTGTGAGTTTTGAGATGAAAGCTAACTCTGACTGTGGTTCGTAACGTAACAGTGACAAAGGTGGCTTCCTTCTGAAGATGGAGAAATAGAGTTCTTGATTTAGCAAAATCCTGTTAAGAGTCCCTATGAATTCCAAGGGAGGCCATGGCATCCCTTTCCTTTCTTCTGGAGCACACATTACAAGTCCTTCCACGAGCCCCTGTCTGGGCTGTGCAGGAACACAGCACACTTCACCTGGTGGTCCTCCAGGCCTCTCAGTCTGGGGACGTCTTTTCTGCTGGGGCTCCAAGTCAAAAGTAGTCACTAGGGCCTTGTTTGTGGTGAGAGCCTCTCGGGGGAGAGGCTGAGACTTAAATACTGCTGCTGTCATGGACAAACAGCTACTGAAGACTGGGAACGGAAAGATAAGACCACTTTCTCCGGCTCAGACTTACGGTCCTCCTTTTTAGCCATACTTAGTTTTATACTGTATAAATTTTATTATTAAAAATACAAATAAAGAAAAACATCACACACCAAAATTAGTCAGGCCAAATCCTTAGATGTTAAAAGAACCCAAAGAGGTTACATATGAGCTAATAAGCAGCTACCAACTGGCCCTCTACAAACACACACACACACACACACAGCCCTAATTTGTAACATTCATCCATTTCTGTGGCATATATACTCCCTCCACCGTTCACATCAAGCCATCACCAAAGGTTCAATAACCAACTCAAAAAATTCCTAGGATATTATGGATCGATCAGCTCTCACTGGGATGGTTCCAGCACACCAATGGGAGCTTCACACTGTCTAAATCATGCTGTATGCTCATCAGCTGTGCAGGGTCCATTAGTTTATCAAGCAAGGGCATATGCAGAACAAGGCTCTGTTCTTATAGAGAGGCATTGTAACTTCAGGGAAGTCAGAATGGACCCAGTGTTTCCCAATGCAGTGATCCTTCAGTCAGTCAGCTCTTCTATCTCCAGGGCCAGTGTCTTTAACAAGGGTCCCGTTCCCTCTTAAGGGGACATGTACCTCTCTTAGTCCTACAGGGACAAGGGTTTGGGGTATGAAAGGGGCCCACTGGTTCCTCCGTGGAGACCAGTGTGGATCCCCAGAAACTGAAATCCCCCCCAAGGAGCTTGATTCTGCTAACTGTCAGTGTACCGGGGTGTGGAGAATGTGGAGGGTTCAGGGGAGTGTGTGCACGTGCGGGGTGTGCTGCGAAGACGCATATTCCCAGGCCATGCCTCTAGTGGTGTCACTGAGGTACTTTTAAAGTGCAAGCCAGAAATGAGTATTTTTAACATCTAATATATCTTCTTAGACAAGTCTGAGAAAGCCTGCATTAGGGAGAATTCTGTCAAAGCTTCTTGTTCACTTGGGGAAGAAAAGAGAGACAAGACTACAATCTTCCTCTGTCACATCACACTTTCTTCCTTCTTTTTAAACGATCAAGCCCGTAGAATAAATGAGGCCCCCCAGCATGTCATAGGTGGGTGGCTAAGAGCTCGAGGTTGTTCCAGAATCCACCATTAGAGGGCACCAAAATGCAGCAAGAACTTCGCCTGCTCCGCCGGGGTGAGAAGTTCACGGCTCACCTGGGGGCTCTCCAGGCTCAGTGGGGAGGCAGAGCGGGAAAACCGCCCCCTTTCATTCCCGGAGCCCTGCGAGAACCCCGCATTCCCACCCAGGGAGATTGCTTAGCCTCTGTTTTTTTCTCAGAGAGCTTCTTGAAGGCCAACCGCAGGCAAGCGGAGGCCAAAGCGCCGGGAAAGGCACGGCCTGGCTTGGCCAAAGAAGCCTGAACGGCCACCTCCCTCTGGGGTATTACCCTTCACACTCCTCTGTGTTTCCGTATCTACCTCTCTGGGCCCTCTCTCCCGTGGAAAACTCAGCTGACCCGAATGCAGACAGTGTGCACTGTGGTAAAGCCCAGGACTGGGGTCTGAAATCCAGTTTTGCAGTTTGACAGCGGGCCGGTGGCTTCAATTTTCTGTCTCAATTTTCTCATCCGTACAGGAGGGTTAACCCGCCGAACTGGACTGTGTTCACAGCTATTGAATGAGATCACATTGGTGAAGTTTTTTTTTTTCTTCTCTTAGTACAATTTAAAATTCAAAAGGCGGTTCTTACTGTTATTACCATCATTATTATGCTAGCCTAAGAGATCCACGATTGTTCATGTCTGTGTGGTTTTAGGTTTTATGATTGTCATTCTCTTCCTCCTGATTGTCAGGCAGGACATTAAATTTATTTATCTATCAGACAAGTGTTGAGCACTTTCTTGTGTGGCCCACTGTCGGTTTGGCAAGGGTGACTGATTGGCCTAAAGTCGCTTAGATATTGAAATTGGCAGTGTGACTTCACAGCTAGGGACCCAGAGTAAGGCTCCAAGGCAGTTTGCTGTAGGAGAAACTGGACAGGCTTGGTGGCACAAGCCTGTAATGTCAGCATTGGGGGGGGGGGGGGGTGAAGGTGGAGGCAGGAGAATCACCAGCTTGACCGGTAGCCTTTGCTAGGTGGCGTAACCCGGTTTCATTGAGGACATAGGAAATTCTACTTCTAGAGGAAGGCTGCTGGTGTGACCAAAGTTTCCTTCCTAGGTCCCCCTTCCTAACTTTTGTCAACAACGGGTCCTACTATTCCCATTTAGAGAGGACTCTAGGGTAGATGGGAGAGCAGGGTCCAGTTTGGGGTGTGTGACGAGGGGAGCAGGACCTCACACACGGAGCACGTTCCAATCCTCAGTCTACGGATGCTTGTTCGCCAATGTCTTAATATCACGGCTGTCCCTCCGAAGGCCATCGCTATCTTCAAATGGGGGTGCAGGTAGAACCGATGAAAACGCTCGCAGTGTCTGCGGGAGGAAAGGGGTGCCCGGCCTGGGTGGGAGGGCCTGACTCTAACTCCCTGCCTGGTTTAATGAGCCCAGAGCTCCGAGGGGCTGCTTTTCACCACCTTTTATTTGGTCAGACAGGGGGCTCAATAAATCTTTAGTTCCGTGGACTCCCCTGGTGGAGTTGTTGAAGGAGAAAGCTTTTTGCAAATGACTAGAAAGCCCTTTGCAAATATAAAGTGCTTATTTAGATGCAAACTAAAAATCCAAGGTGCCTGTGACTCATCTGGTACCTATTGTGCTCGCTGCAAAGGCGCGGAGGCTAGCTTGTGTGATGGGTGCCATTTGAGAGCCTCTTAAAGAACTCTCTGGTGAATGAATTTGGTTGCATTATTCCGGGGCTCCTCTCCGAGGACTCTAATTTTCACCGCTTTGGTTGTGTCCTCCTTTTCTGACACGTTCTCAGCGGCCTCCTTGAGTTAGCACTGACCCAGGATACGGTGGGAGGGGACTGACCTGCTGGGAAGACGCAGGAGCCGTCGGGTGGGGGCTTGTGATCTGAAGACTCCCCACACCGATTTTTAAAAAGGAAAAAGGCGGCTTTAATCCAAGCACCCAGAGCCAAGCCTAAGAATCTAATGACAATAGTATTTATTACTTGCTTTCAAAATCCCTTTTATCATTTCCTCTTTTTTTCCTATCTCTTACCACCCTGCTATTATGGTCCAGGGCTTCATGACCAAAAAAAGTACTGAATCCATTTGGTCAAGTTTGTCAGGTTGATGGCTGCCATTGTACGAAGCCCAAAGGTCCGTGTGAATAACTGCATTTCTAATGAATTGACCAGCTATCTGGCATCACATGAACAGATTTTAATGCTGGGTATTGCACGCTGCTGGGAAGGAGAATGGAGACAGCTTTTCTGAAGCCCGTTTGCATTCCTAGGATGGGGGAGGGGAGCTCTGTTTTGAGGTTTGCTGAGGACAGTCCATTATGAAATGTAAGCCCCTGCCCCATTGAGATTAGAGGCTCAGCTCTTCCTTCAGCTTTGAAGGGGGCGCTATGCATTCTGGGAACTTGCTTATATGAGACAGAAGACGATTCAAAGTTTATGCTAGCTTATTCTTATTGATTGAGTTTTAAGGAAAGAACGGTGAAGTGTGTGTTGATATAGCTGTAGCCAGCAAAATGGTGCCCTTCTGGAAACTGGAGAATAGTGGGCCTGCCTGGAAGGCAAACTGCAAAAAAGACACCCTCTTCTGGCCAACTCGGTTTGGTGAAGCACTAGCTGCATTCTGTTCCCACATCCCTTCTTTGAGGCCCAAGCTTCTTGGCCTCACTCAGCCACTCAGCATCCAGTGTGTGTGTGTGTGTGCGTGTGTGTGTGTGTGTGTGTGTGTGTGTTGAATATATAGGTCACTCACCTGCCTCTGTGTGTGAATGTGTTTGTATTGAACAAGATGGGTGTACTCTCATGGGGACAGAGACTCTCTCAGAGGGTCAGAGGCTGGGAAAGGAGGGAGGGGCTAGGCTAGTCCAGACTCTCCCTAGAACTTGGATACTCTTCATTTTGTCAGTGGTCAGCTCTACCCTGCAGCCTGCAGGGACCTGAGGAGTTTTCTCAGAGACTTCCTCCCAGGGGCAGCCTGGGTTCTGCAGAAAAGAACTTCAGGTAGAGCCAGTATGAAGTCCAGTAGGAGTTCATCAGGAAAAAAGTAGTAACAGTTTTAAATTCAGGCTCTGGGGGAGAGAGAGATATTTAGGAAAAGGGCAGTGTATACCCAAGACATGGGAATGGTCTTCTAGGGAGCCACGGTTTAATGCCTTTATGTGATTTGGATGGCTTCTGAAGTTACTTTGTTTAAAGGTTTTAAAAGCAACCTCCCTTCCCCTTTCCCTCTTTTGGTAAATGAGGTCATAGACTGGTTTCTGGGCTACACTAGAGAGGAGTACAAGCTGATAAGATAAAACCATAGATGGGGTCAACATTCATCATCCAGGCTAGCCCCAAACTCTTGGTCCATCTGCCTCTGTCTCTTCAGCATATCCTACCAGCATGGGCCGCCATGCTAGCAACACAGATGGTATGAAGGAGAAAAAGGGGAAAATGGGGAGGAGGCTTAAGTAAGGAGAGGAAGAGAGGGTTGGGCAGAGGAGGGGTGTGAAGAGGGATAACTAACACATAGGATGTTTGAAAATTGTGGTGTCTATTCTTGCTTGTCAGTTTGACAATGTTTGGGAATAACTAAAATCCCAAAATTGAAGGCACACCTTTTGATGGGGAAGCTTAGTTAACCAATTTTCTTTAAGAGGTGGGGCCAAGTTAGGGTGTGGCTTGCTGGGACCTGGAGAAAAAGTGGGTGCACGGCCCAGGTGCTCTCTGTGTGGTTTCCTCGCAGCACAGCTGAGCTTGGGCTTCTCGTTCCTGTTTTCATGAGTTTTCCCCTTATAATAAATAAAAATATAATTGTTTTATCTCCTAGATCACCTGGTTATTTCCTGAATCGAGCTAATTTCTACAACCTGTGAAGGATTTTTGCTTAATTTGACATAAAAGACCCACTTCTAATCTGGATCTTGGGGCAGGAAGACACACTTTTAATCTGGGCTTTGCCTTCTGATGGAAGTCTATGAAAGGGTATTGAAGAAGGAAGCTTTTGCTCTTTGCCCGATTGCTCTCACCTTGCTAGCAGGTCCATCCCTTCACTGGCATTAGCGCCTACTTCTTTAGGATTACAACATCTACTGAAGACCAGCAGAGACATCTAGCCTCATGGCTTGAACAACTTCTGGATTCTTGGACTTTGTGTTTATGGCCAGCTATTGTTGGATTAGCTGGACCACAATCTGTAAGTCATTCTAATAAACCCTCTTTCTGGATGTATCTTGAGATCCATTCTATAAGTTCTATTACTCTAGAGAACCCTGACTAATATAAAAATCTATATTAGAATTTATATAATAGAAACATATTTTATAAGCTTCATATACATATATATTTATATATCTACATATTTAGTTGTATAGAAAGGTTGAATTGGAGTTATCATACATAGAAGATAATGTTTATCACAGAAAGCCATAGGTGTCGGATAACTCCCTTGAGTTGTTGATCAAGGGTGCCCTGGTACCCTTGATGGTAAGACTCCATTGCTGAAGATGCTATACACTTTTGGCCACAGAACATGGGGAAGTCAAGTAGGTACTGATTCAGAAACTTTCTTCCTGATGGCTACTCTTCAGAATACAGAAAGAGGCTATGCAGGCTTCTGGAGGTGGAAATGGGGAGTTTTCAACATTCTTACCTAACTCTTAACCTTATGTGTGCAATAATGACAGGTGTGACAAGATATGCCCATACAATACAATAACGGTATTTATGTTATAGGGCTAACAAATGCTTTCTAATTAGATTTAAGGCCTGCTCCACAGGAGGAAATGAATGCCTGGTACTGTAAATCTGACCCATAGCTGTGGGCTCACAGGCCCTAGGGGTAAACCTACTACTAGTATTCTGTTAAATAGACACAGCATCAAACTGCCCTCTAGAGTCATATGTCTGTACTCACAGATTAGTGCGACCCTTACACCTCATCGGAGAAGGTTCTTTGTGTGGTGGATATAGTTAATTCAGAAACTTACATGTGGTCAAGGGCAGCGAGTAAGTCAGGACAAATGGGACATCTGTATTCTTTCAACACCAAAGCTCTAGTATCATTGCAGAAGAAAGGGCAGAAAGATTGTAAGAGCCAGAGGGAGGTCAGGGAGGAGAGGACTGGAACAGTCTTTTCAGGATATGATGAGACTAACATATGAACATGCTGGCCAGACCTACCAACGTTACAGCACCAAGAGGGGAAGGGCTCATGAGCCCCCACCCCTAACTGAGGAGCTATTGACAAATGATGATTTCTGGGCAGGAGAGTTAGTTTTCATAGGTTGGCCACACTCTAGGGGATGACTCCCCACCAATTAGTATGTAAGCACCATAAACTGGACGCAGAGGGTTATTAAAAAGAAAAAGGAAAAAATAGGGCATGAAGTTGGGAAGGGGTGAGGAGGTAGGGACTGGGTCTGGGTCTGGGAAAAGGTAGATGGAGGGGTAGGAATGAATATGATCAAAATATACTGTAAGAAATTCTGAAAGAGTAAAAACATTGTATTAAAATATCCATGGTTATGGTGGTTTGAATGAAAAACTATTGCCATAGCCTCCTAGGAGTGGACTTGTTGGAGTAGGTATGGCCTTGTTGGAGGAAGTGTGTCACTGGGGTCAGGCTTTGAGGTTTCAGATGCTCAAGCCAGGCCCAGTGTCACTCTCTCTTCCTGTTGTCTGCTTAATCGGAAATAGAATTTTCAGCTACCTCTCCAGAGCCATGTCTGTCTGCATATCTCCATGCTTCCTGCCATGATGATAATGGATTAAGCCTCTGAACTGTAAGCCCACCCCAGTTAAATGCTTTCCTTTATAAGAGTTGCCACAGTTATGGTGTCTTTTAACAGCAAGAGAAATCCTAAATAAGCCAATGGTCAACTTAGATGGTTTAAGAATCACTTAGGAGGCATACCCTCCAGCATGTCGAGAAGGTGTTTCCAGAGAGGGAAGACTTACATTGAATATGGGCTGCACTATCCCTGGGACCTGGGGTACTGGATTGAATAAAATGGGGAAACAAAAGGAAATCAGCTGCGTACCACCATTCATCTGTTTTTGCCTCCTGGTTGTGTGTGCTATGTCACTAGCCACCTCAATCTCCTGCTGTAGTGCCTTCTCTGATGAGATAGACTGTATCCTCAGATTGTGAACTAATACAGACCTTCCTTAAGTTGTTCTTGTCTGGTATTTTGCCATAGCAACAAGAGAAGGAACTAATACAATAGGTTAGAAGGGTCAGAGGGATTCTTATAATAATAAGTTACAAGGGAGTTATGAAATACATCTTGACTGCAAACAGATTTATGATCTTGTTTAAAGATTCTCAGTAATACCTGGGGAGGGAATAAGGTTAATCTCAAAGGTCTTATATGCTTTGTTTGGTTTAAAGCATAGGTTATTATTACTTTAGCATTCTTATTTGAAATAGCACTATAAAAAAAGGAATATTATTATCTCTATGTAGGTGTGCTGGCTGGTTTTTGTCAACTTGACACAAACTTAGACTTATCTGGGAAGAGAGAATCTTAATTGAGAAAATGCTTCCATGAGACGACTGTCCTGTAGGCAAGCCCGTCCTGTAGGGTTACTGTCTCCCACTGTGGTTGATGTGAGAGAACCCAGACATTGTGGGAGATGCCACTCTGGATTGATGTCCTGGGTGCTGTAAGAAAGCATCTTTGGAGGGCTTAGCTGTTAAGAATGCTGATTGCTCTTTTAGAGGACTTGGGCTCAATTCCTAGCACCCAAACAGCAGTTCACAACAGTCTATAACTTCAGTTCTGATAGATATGATTCCCTTTTTTGGCCTTCAAGGGCACTGCACACACACACACACACGGTGGTGCTCAGACAAACATGCAGGCAAGATACCCATATGCATTAAAATAAATTTCAAAATCTGTTTTTAAAAGAGAAGGCTGGCAAGATGGCTCAGTGAGTAAAGGCTCTTGCTGCCAAGCCTGACAACCTGAATCCATTCTTTAGAACCCACATGAAGGAAGGAGACAACCAACCCAAAAAGTTGTTCACTGCTCTCCATTTGAGTCATACACACAAATGAACTAATTAATGAAATTATAAAAACTTAATAAAAATATTTTTTAAAGGAAAAAAAAAAGAGAAAGCAGGCCAAGCAATCCAGCAGTGGGCCAGTAGCAGCATCCTCCCTGGCTCTGCTTCAGATTCCTGCCTTGTTTGAGTTTTTGCTCTGACTTTTCTCAGTAATGAAGTATAAGGTGAAATAAACCGCCTTCTCCCCAAGCAGCTTTTGGTTGCGATGTTTTATTTTAAAGATAGAAATAGCACCTAAGCCAGTAGGCAATCTTCATGGGAAAGGTGTGCCAAAATTCTTGACTCTGAGCTGCTGAGAATTTAACCAATGAATTCAAGAATGAGGGGACTCTTTCAATTTTGTGTCTTCTTAATCTCCCCTGTCTTTCTATTTTACTAAGGCAAACCCATTATTTGTATACAATTTAATATTTTTTGGTATACTCTAAGTGGGCTAATTATTTACCATGTGAATTTTTTTCCCACAGAACTGTTAAAAAATAAAGTGCTAAGAGTTTTTTTTTTTAAGATTTATTTATTATGTATACAACATTCTGCCTCCATGTATGCCTGCACGCTAGAAGAGGGCACCAAATCTCATTACAGATGGTTGTGAGCCACCATATGGTTGCTGGGAATTGAACTCAGGACCTTTGGAAGAGCAGCCAGTGCTCTTAACCGCTGAGCCATCTCTCCAGCCCCTTAAAATTCTATTATTTTTGTATTTCATGTGTATAGATGTATTGCCTGTGTGTATGTTTGTGCATCATGTGCATGCTTGGTGTGTGTAGAGGCCAGAGGACTCCTGGGACTGGAGTTATAAATGTTTGTGGACCATCGTGTATATGCTGAGAACCAAACCCTGGTCCTTTGCAAGAGCAGCCAGTGCTCTTAACCACTAAGCCATATATTCAGGGGCTGAGAGTTTTATAGTATTTTTTGGCTCTAACATCCAAGTTTGTTGTATAATTTCTGGACATTTAGTTTATGTTGTAGAGACTATACAAAGTGTGGGTTTGTCTAAGTATTGCCTTTAGCAGCCCAGCCTGAACACTTATACTGGGACTAGGTCCTTACTACCTCTGGTTTTCCCTACCATGCCAATTACAGAGCTTGAATCAAGAATACTAAGCTGAACTCAATGGTCCCTGGCTTCAGGCAGCCAATGTTGCTCCCACAAATAAAATATCTTCACTATGTAGGGCAGGGTGACCTCAGACACACAGAGAGCTGCTTCCCTCTGCCTCCTCAGTGCTGGGATTAAAGGCATGTACCACTAGGCCTGCCTCAATGTTGTTTTTCTTAGTGGACATGTTGTCAAACTACCCTCTAAAGATGCTTGTCTGCATCCTTAGATCAGCGTTGCTTTCAACCTTAGTCAGAGAAGTAGTGGTTAGTGCAGGGACCCATTCCTGAATAAAGTGTTGAAAAATAATGGCTATGAGTCCTCGGCTGTGGATGGGACATCTGGAACATCTGTATCAAACCCTCTTCCCTACCTCAAGGCCCAGAGAACACTGGAGAAGAGGAGGAGAAAGAATGTAGGAGCTGGAGGACTGGAGGAGGGCTGGGAAATGCTCTCCTCTAGGCCCCTTGTGGCTGCTGTTCACAGAGACTCACATATTGGTTACCCCCACAAGATTAGCATAGGAGTAAGTCAGTTAATGGAGGAAGAAGGGCCTTGGAGGTCCCATGCCCTCTTCTGGCCTCCTGCGGCACTTCATGAACATGCCACACAGCTACATGTGCGGGCAAAGCCACAATCACATAAAAGTCACCTTGAAAAAATAAAAATAAGAAAGGAAAAGTGGATGTGGATTACTTGAGAGTGGGGGTGACCATCTTGAATCCTTGTATAGATCAAAGAGACGCTGAAGGTTTTGAGTTGGGCAGTGAAATCGGAGCTCTACTTCTGGGGATTTCTCCAGAGGGTTTGAAGGGTCAGGCAGAGAGCTGTGAAAGATCGGTGAGAGGTCACGGGAACCTCAAGTAAGCAAGGGCAACAAGGAAGGACAAACAGAGGCAAATTAGAAAAAAAAAGGTCATGAAAATAGAGTTGGGCCGGGCGGTGGTGGTGCACGCCTTTAATCCCAGCACTTGGGAGGCAGAGGCAGGCGGATCTCTGTGAGTTCGAGACCAGCCTGGTCTACAAGAGCTAGTTCCAGGACAGGCTCCAAAACCACAGAGAAACCTTGTCTCGAAAAACCATAAAAAAAAAAAGAAAAAGAAAAAGAAAATAGAGTTGGTAAGTGTACATTGGTTGAGGGCAGTAGGTAGAAGGGATACAGGTCAAAGAAAATCCAAGATTTCAGGATAGAGATGGCACCAGTGAGAGATTATTAGTGAAGACGGTTTGCTGTTTAGAATTAAGGGAGGAAAGGGATACAGCTGGAAACCTGGTGAGGTTCACAACTAAACTTAGGGTGGCTCATTTGGAGTCGTGTAGACGGGAGTTCAAACTCTGACATGGCCGCATTCGAGCTGTAGGACTCTAACAGATTATCTGGTATGCAGAAGTGAAGGTAGTAATAGTGCCTTGGAGTTGGGAAGATGGGATGAGTTAATGGATAGCGAAGCTTAGCTCAAAACAGTAATTCGCAAAGGGTAGTCTAAATGACCCTTACACTATCTGTATAGCCAGGCTCTCCCCGAAGCTCCTACAACCAGGACCAGAGGTGGCTGATAGCTCAAATGTCCTCTATGCCATCTGTATGACTGAGACCAGGCCAGACCCTTAATCTAGTACAGGTAGCCTATCTCCAGAATCCATCTTCTTGGAAGAAATGACATGTGCCCTGGGTTGGGTTTTGGTATAATTATGCTTCCTTGTGCATAATTGTGGGGATTGTGTGTGCATCCATGCAAGTGTGTGTGTGTGTGTGTACCTGAGGAAGCCAGAAGAGGGCATCAGACTTTCCTGAACCTGGAGTGTGATCTGCTCAATGTGGGTGCTGGGAACTGAACTCCTGTCCTTTGAAAGGGCAGGAGTGCTCTTAGCAACTGAGCCATCTCTCTAGTCTCAACTTGCTCTTTTTAAAAACTCTATAAGGGACATGTGCAGGTCACATGGCTTCTAAAATTGCCTTTTTTTCTTCATCCCTTCTCTCTCTTTTGGGAAATACAGCCATGCTTGACTCTCTTACCTGCTCCCTTTCCCCCTTCACTCTCTTTACCAAAACCAACCAACCAACCAACCCATCAATAGATTGAGGTAGGCAGGGATAGTATAATGAAAACCAAAAAGAAAGAGGCCAGATGCTTAGTAGCTAGAGGTTGGTGCAGGACAGCATGAAAGTCTGCAAACAGTGTAGAACGAGATGCGTCATGACTGCCCAAGACCAGCATAGCCAACTGAGATGGTTTCACTTTGCTTTGCCATGATGCTATCTCCACGTCATTACCTTCACAAAGTTTCCACTTCCCATCATGCATTTGATACCATAGCATATCGCAAAGCCCCACACAAGAACAGAAAAGGGGAAAGAAACCAATTTGGAATAAATCTTGTTTCTCAACTTTGACTCAATAATAACTTCCCGCACCCCGACTTTAGAGTTTTCCCATAAGATGCTGTCCTAGACCTCAGGCAGGCAGCATTATTCTCTTGAGGAGTCCACACTCTCTCCCTCCTATCATTGGGTATTAATTATACAGTATAGTAGGTACAACAATCCATCTTGTGTACTTTTGCCCTGAAATGAAACTTCCTCCCTATTCCTTCCTTTGTTTTCTATGAATTCTTTCTCTGAAGGTAACAATAACTTGGAAATGTCGACTAGAGATATCAATCTGCTCTGTCTCTCACAGAGATCTGCCTGCCTCTGCCTCCCGAGTGTTGGGAATAAAGGTGTGCGCCACCACCGCCTGTCTGCTCTGTCTCTCTCTGAGACCTCCCCAGCCTTCATCAGCAATAAAATCAACTATAGGATTTCCTAATGATCCCACTTTATGTCTTCTTCCATTCTCTCCCTTTTCCTTCCAATTAGGAATCACAAAAGCCCATAAGGATAATGGGAAAACAACCCCCAGATCTGGGGCGGAGGGGGGGGAGTAGGTTGACTGGAAGAGTAAAAAGCCCAATAAGCCTTATAGGGCAATTATTTCCTGTCACCAGTCTTTTTCCTCCCCATGTGCAAACCATATTTTAAAAGAAAAAACAAAGAAAGAAAACGTGTCAGTGGCAAGTTCCCTTGAAAGTGACACCAATATCTCAAATGAGTATCTTCTGTACCGCTTTATGGCCCTATGTCTCCTAAGCCTGGAAGGGGACTCCCAGCCTCACCTGTCTATGCTGATGGCACAGAGGTTCAGGATGCTGGCTGTACACATCATGACATCCAGGGTGACAAAAACATCACAGCAAATGCGGCTGAAGTTCCAGACTCCACCTGTCACCTGGACATTAGAGACAAGAAGGATGTTAGTGTGTTCCCCAGGAAGGAACAATAACCCAATCAACTCTCTTGCCTTCCCTAAGATGCTCATCATAGATGCCAATGCACCTTCCTGGCTCCCCACGGTGGGTGCCATCAGTACCAGAGGGCTAACAGGCACAGAGGGTGTGTCAGGAGGTCTGGGGTTGATTGTTAAGGAAGGGATGGGACAGAGCGCTAGAGCTAGGAGAGAGTTTCAAGATTAGTTAGTGCAGGGATTCTCAGAGTGGCTCACAGTGGGATATTCGTTAAAGACGTAAATTTCTGAATACCCCATAGACCTAGTGATTGAGAGTCCCCGGATCGGAGCTCATGGACATTCATCTTAAAAAAAAGCACACCCCAGTTGTATCAAGGTTTTGGCAGTCAAACTTGAGGTTCAACCTCAGGGGTGCTCCTGGAGTTAAGTGGTGTGCGCATAGATACGTCTCAGCCCATAGATGCACAGATGTTAGTAACAGAGTTTGGGTGGCTGCCCAATGTGAGCCTTGTGCCAAAACTGCCTCTCTGAAGCCCTCTGCCCAGCAGAGAGCTCACCATGTGCTGAGAAAATAAGCTAAGAACACATTTTATATAAACATGACTCCAAAGCAAAATTTTCTGTGACTTCAGATTGTAAAGCTTGGAAACATTGTAAGACATCTACGAGAACAAGACTAATCCGTGCGACTGCCTTTGACCCCCAACTCTTTATCCCAACCTCCAAGAGGTGGGAGAAGGCTGGACACAGAGGATCCCTCAGCTAGGTGATGCTAGCTGTGACCTGCTGCCTGTGTGCATGGAATCGACCTCCAGAGCTTCCTGTAAAAGAAAGCATCCGGACCGGACTGAAATCTCACGATCCAAAGGAGGAGCAGAAGGAGAGAGAGCACGAGCACGGAACTCAGGACCGCGAGGGGTGCACCCACACACTGAGACAATGGGGATGTTCTATTGGGAACTCACCAAGGCCAGCTGGCCGGGGTCTGAAAAGCATGGGACAAAACCAGACTCACTGAACATAGCGGACAATGAGGACTACTGAGAACTCTTGAACAATGGCAATGGGTTTTTGATCCTATTGCACTTACTGGCTTTGTGGGAGCCTAGGTAGTTTGGATGCTCACCTTACTAGACCTGGATGGAGGTGGGTGGTCCTTGGTCCTCCCACAGGGCAGGGAACCCTGATTGCTCTTTGGGCTGATGAGGGAGGAAGACTTGATTGGGGGAGGGGGAGGGAAATGGGAGGCGGTGGCGGGGAAGAGGCAGAAATCTTTAATAAATTAATTAATAAATAAATAAATTAATTAAAAAAACAGAAAGCATCCGGGATTAAGGCGAATTATATGGTAACATATTTATATTTTATTTTTGCATGTTTATATAACCCAACTTAGTAAGTAAGATGCATCAGGGACAATGCAACTTTTTGAATAGCCATACATTGCTACTTATAGGCTCTAAGACGTGTGGGTTGCCATTTTGGGGGATCACGGCTCCCAGTGAGAGTTTGTGTCACGGGTTGCTGCATTTTTGGTGTCTCTTCTAAGCAGCCATGATGGCCATCATGAGCTCATCTAAGAGACGGGACAGAGACAAACAGACCACAGACGCTGGCCAATATGAGTGAAGGAGGAGCTGCCCTCTGTCTGGTTCCTGTCTGAGACCTGGGTTGGGTGAGACTTCCTGTGTCGGGTCCCTAAAGCCCTGAAGGGTTCGTCCTCTTTCTCTAATACCTTCTGGAGTTTTTTTTCCCCTCTCAGTCTCCCATTTAATCTCTATGTTTGGTCATCTTCAGGCTATTTTGAGAAGCGCTGACCAAAGATGCTTTGTTTAAAAGCAACCAGGAAAAGTTCAAGCAAGTGAAGTAATCATATTTGTTCACTTGGTTCTTGATTTACTTCCCCTCAGCTAGATCACTTGGCTCTGTATAAATAGAGGCCCAGCATAAATTTATAGGAATGCTGAGAACGAACATCTTCTCAGGAGGAGAGTTTATGGATTCTGATCTACAGAGTCACCACACAGTGACTCCAGAGAGCCAGCAGGGAAGATGATTTTGATCACACAGGACAATTCATGGTATGAAAGCTCCCTCCACCCCAAACTGACTGAATTTTGTGATCCTGATTCCTTCCTTCCTTCTTTCCTTCCTTCCTTCCTTCTTTTCTTTTCTTCTTTTTTGTGGTTTTTTTGAGACAGGGGTTCTCTATAGCTTTGGTGCCTGCCCTGAAACTAGCTCTGGTAGACTAGGCTGGCCTAGAACTCACACAGATCCGCCTGTCTCTGCCCCCTGAGTGCTGGGATTAAGGGTGTGTGGCACCACCGCCCGGCTTGTGTTACTAATTTCATTCTACATATGTCTACTGTGCAACTGGAGATGTGACTTGGGGAAAACCTACTTTTTCCCCTTATAACTGAGTAAGTGTGGCTGCATGTTGTGGGAAGTTTAAAGGAGAGAGAAAAGTTGGGACTGCAGTCAACCTGAGCATTTTCTGGTGGTTCATTTACTCACTCATTCACTCATTCTTCCATCCATATATTTACCAAACAAGGACTTGTGAGGCTGTACCAGTCCACAGAAGGAAGGCATAGAATGCTTGTTTAAAGGTTTTGCAAAATGTACTACAGGGTGTATCCTTGAAGACTTATGTGATAACTGGAGAAAAAGGCATTCCTCATTATTATTATTATTATTACTTATCATTATACGTGTATGTATGTGTGCCTAATGTATATGGCATGCATGCCATGGCATGAGTGTGGAAGTCAGAAGAAAGCTTAGGGGGGTCAGTTTCTCTGTTTTCCTTTTTGTGTGGGTTCCATGGATTGAACTCAGGCTTATGGGGCAAACGCCTTTACCTGGAAAGCCATCTCACCATGCCTGGACAAGGCGTTCTTGAACACACTAACTAGAGATCTGTGTGAATGCCTGGTACAATTACTACAAACTAACATTTATTGAAGATTTCTCCTACTATTATCACCTACCCACATGAGCCATTCTAGGAGTTTCTACAACTCTGAAATTTCAGATTTTGAAAACATATATATATATATATATATATATATATATATATATATATATATACTTTTTTAGCGTATGCCCTAGTGCAGCTTTTTGAGGCATGTATAATCTGATAGGAGATTAAACGACTGTTACTTAACCAACTCGATAATGGCAGAGACATTTACTTGCTCACTGCTGCTCTGGGGCTCCTGGAGCAGGTTAGGCATGCAGATACCTCCGTCAAGATTGAGTGCTCTCTGACATACTAAAAGCTATTTATTGAATGCTTGCTAAGTGCCCGGTGTCCTGCAAAGCCCTTTGCAGATGTGGCCTCTTAGTGCTGATTATAATCCCCTGGGGGAAAGACTGGGAAGCTGGAGATTATCTGCAGAGGATCTGTCTGTCTTAAAGACCCCACAAGCTCCTTGGCCTCTACTCTGCTGTTTGACCTTGGTGGAGGAGAAGATTGGGATTATCGAGGGATGGAGAGTTATCCAGATTTAGTGCCTGTAGAAAAGTACCCATTTACTTTATTTATTTATTTATTTAAAAATATTTAGTTTGGGGGCTGGAGAGATGGCTCAGAGGTTAAGAGCATTGTCTGCTCTTCTAAAGTTCTGGAGTTCAATTCCCAGCAACTATATGGTGGCTCACAACCATTTGGAATGAGATCTAGTGCAGGCATACATGCAGGCAGAATACTGAATAAATCTAGTCAGGCAGTGGTACATGCCATTAATTCCAGCACTTGAGAGGCAGAGGCAGATGGATTTTTGTGAGTTCAAGGCCAGCCTGGTGTACAAAAGTTAGTTCCAGGATAGCTACAGAGAAATCTTGTCTCAAAAAAAAAAAAAAAAAGATTATTTCAAGTGTTTGTCTGCTTGTACATATGTGTACTACATTTGTGTGATGCCCATGAAGGCCAGAAGAGGGCGCTGGATCCTCTGGAACTGTAGTTACAGATGGTTGTGAGCCACTGATGGTGCTGAGAACTGAACCTGGATCCTCTGGGAGAGCATCCAGCGTTTTTAACTGCTGAGCCATCTCTCTATAAACACACTCTCTTATTTTTACTAAGACTGTTGGATAAACCTCTTGGAATGTATTGCTAAAGTCAGCAACCTCCAACTCTAGAGCTAAAAATGTTTTCTTAAACTATAGAAAAGGGCTTCCACCTCCCTAGCTCACCTAACTTGCTGTCCCAACCAAAGTTATCTCTCCCATGTATTGTTTTGACTTCCTCTCCTCTCTGGCTATTAAAGTTCATGCCACTTTTTCCACGGCACAAATCAAATCCAAGTTCTGAGGACAGGGTCACTCACACTTGCCTCAGGATAAAGGACTTTTACTATTTTCTTTAAAGCAGATTTGTTATTTTTGCATTGATGGGACTATTAATAACTTGGTTATTGCAGGAAGCCATCTTAGAGAGGTCAAGCCAATTGTCACAGGTCACATGGTTGGTAGAGGCAGATTGGACACTGGACACGGACAAGGCAGTGCTGCTGTAGAGAATCACACAGGAGGAGCAGCTTGTGGGATGGAGCGAGTGGACACAAGGGAAAAGGAGAATCAGGTGGGGCTTTGGTCTGGGGAACAGGCACCTTTCTGACTGCCCCTATCCCAGGACTGCAAAATGGAAAATGGAAAAGACACCCCGGGGTGGAGCATGGGGCTGCTGTATAGGGTCCTGGGTGGAAGGACACAGTGCCTTCTTGTTGAACCCACAAGTTGGTACCCCTGGAATGAGACTCCCATTCTGTCTATGTTTCCCTTTTCTAGAACATGCTATCAGAAATCCCATTCTGTCCTTGATCTCAGCCGAGTGCCAAGAAGAAAAACAACCTGATTAGTTGATTGAAGTGATTCCCACTAAGGTGCCATCACTTAACTTTTCTGGGAGCTCACTCATTAAAATAAATCGGTAGCTGGTAGACACACACACATACGTGTGTATATATATATAAAGTGTGTGTGTGTGTATATATATTACATGTGAATGTTTGTACTACAGTCTCCCACACTATGTAAATAACGGTAAAGGATGAAAATCTAAGATGTTAAAACCATTCTAAGTAACTAGCTCACATTATTTCAGGACAACTCAGTCAGGCAACTATGATGCCCAATTTGTAGGTAAATGGAGACTTGGGGCAGTGGAGGGGTTATTTACTTAAGAACACGCAGCTAGCAAAAAGAGCTCGACCTTTAACCTCTTCCTCTCAGCCATGATGACTCTGTCCTCAAATGTTCTCATCTTGGCACTTCCCAGAAGCACACAGTTCAATTCCACCCTGCTAGCACTGGAGGGAGGAGTTTTGACCTTTGTTCATCCATTTACCCAGAAGGTCACTGTTTGATGGACTGCTCCCTGGTTTGACACGTGGCCCGGAGGGGTGTGCTGAGATGAATTCAACCCCGTTTTGTTCCCCCGCGTCTCTGCCTGAGTTGGGAGAGGAATGTGTAAATGGGTGTGGAGGGATGGAGGACCTAAACCGGAAGTCCTAGGGAAGAACTGATACCCAGTGACAAGTGCTGACAGAGGGATAAATACAAAGTGCTGAGAGATCATAAAAGGTGAAGTAATTTCAAAATTAAGGCAGACTTTTAAAAAATCTGATTGATTTAAGGCTCTTTAGAGATAAGTTTTCCACCTAAATTCTGATGAACAACTCACTTCAGAATCGCAGGCAGCCAGGTGGTGTTACTCTCACTTGCTAATGAACATGGCTAATTCCCTGTAGCAGTGGGGGGGGGGGAGAGCAAGACCGTGTCTTCAGGTATGAAGTTGGCTATTGATTTCCAGCCGACACAGCCCAAGGCAGCATTTTCCAAACTTACTGATTATAAGTGGCAGTCCCCAAATCATCTACGGCTCTTGCTAAGCAAATGACCCATAGGGCCCCACTCCAAATAATAAGTCCCTCAAGTGATTCTTACAGTCTGGGGGCAGAATATTATCTTCAGAAATCACTGTCTTACAAACATGAGTTTTTGAGACAGGATTTCCCTGGCCTTCTTGCTTCACCCTTCCTAGTCTGGGATTACAGGTGTGTGCCCGGTTTATCCCTTTATTTTTGGTGGTGCTGGGGAACGAGCTCAGGTCCTCGTGCATCCAGACAAGCACTGAAGTACTGAGTCACAGCCTTAGTTTTCTTTAAGCTTTCCTTGTTTGTTTGTTTTCTGAAATGTGGTCTCACTCTTCTTTGTTTGCTTCTAGCCCAGATTCTTCCTTTTATTTTTTCCCCCCAAAAGTGAGTAAAATCTGTGTCTCCTAGGAGATGACAGGTTTAAACTTAACTCATTATGATACAGGGATTCAGGTCAACTCCTAAAACAAAAATTCCAAAGCCTCCTCTCCAACCAATCGATAGTACTGGAAGAGAGTTTTGTGGTTCCCCATTGACAAAGATTACACCCCTCGTTAGCATGGAAGTTACAGAAAAGAGATATCATCCTTTAGCTCTTCAAAGAGTTTGGGGACCAAAGCTCTGAGGATGGAGAGAAGCAAGGTTGAAGGATGGGAAGTTCCAGAGGCAAAGGGAAGACTGGAAACACCTCCAATTGTGTTCTATACATAACAGAACTGTACATTTTAAAAGCCCTGCCATCCCCAATTGCCAGAGACGCTGGGGGCTGTGTAAATGTGCTACCCAGGATAGAGACGCTCCTTGGCCTGGGCCTTTGAGCCTCAGACCTTTCCTGGTCGCTTGGCTCACCCCCATTCTAAGGAGTATTTTTCTTTTTCTCAATAAAAAGTCTCTAGTTCTATCAATACTCATATGTCCCTGGTCCAATTGTTTCAGGACACAAGATTCTGGGAGTCTCAATGAGTACACTACGGATTTGATCCATGCCTATCACTTGAGAACAACCAAGTTCTCTGAGATTTATGTTTTGGTATGTACTGGTTTTTGGTTTGGGTTTTGATTTTTTAAATAAAAGTAGGTGTATTTGTCTAATGGCCATCCGGCAAGGAAGCGGATACTTAGGCTTTTAAGAACTAAGGCCAGTAGATGAAAAAACAGTTTGGGTTTTAAAAAGTACCAAGGTTATGCAATTTACGGAACTCTTGACATTGCCTTACTGTGTATCCCTGGCTGGCCTGGAACTACATAGACCAAGCTGGCCTCCAACTCACAGAGATCTGTCTGCCTTTTTTATATATATATATATATTTTTTTTTTTTTGATTTTTTGGGAGAGGGTTTCTCCGTAGCTTTTGGTTCAAACTCACAGAGATCTGCCTGCCTCTGCCTCCCGAGTGCTGGGATTAAAGGCATGCGCCACCACCGCCCGGCTCTGCCTATATTTCTTGGGTGCTGGCATGCAACACCACTCTAGGCTAAGGCTATTTAATGACTGTTGGGAAAGGGAAAAAATAGTTTTATCAATTTTACATGAGAAAAAAAACCCTCCTTATCTTTTGAAGCCATAGTTCAGGATGTAATAAACAGACATATCATAGTATCGCTCACCTACTGATAGTGAAAATCAATTCAATTTCTTATATACTCAAATCCAAATTAGATCTATCTGCCTCACAATGAGAGTTTACTGCTATTACTTAGTCCAAGTTTTGGATGTTGTACAAGGTTACAAGTCAGGTCCGTTGTAATTCTTGTGTTTCTTTTCCTCAAAAAAACGAAGTCAAATACTTTAATAAACTTTATTCAAAATAGCCCTGACCATTCTAGCTCTGGTTAGGTTGGTTGGTCTTTTGAGACACGATCTTACTATGTAATCTTGGCTGTCCTGGAACTCACTATGTTGACCAACCAGGTTGGTCTCGAACACAGATCTGCCAGCCTCTGCTTCCTGAGTGCTGGGACTAATGGCGTAAGTCACCTTGCTTGGCTCTTTAGGCAATCCGTTTGGGCTCACGTCTTCTTTCTCAGAATGTTTTTAAATGCACAAAGGGTAAAGATACAAGGGATTACAAATAACAACTTAGTACTTCAAGACGTCTGCGGCAACCAGGATGCAGTTTGGATGTAAGTATCTGTGGTTTCTACAGGTGACAGTAGCTCTCTGCTAAGGGCCAAGGCCGATATTCACAAATGAAGGAAAATGCTCAACGCCGGCTTAATGAAAATGAGTAATTTTATTTTCATTCGTGTTGATGGAATCCCCAGGTAGCAGCACACACAACTTATTAAAATGTAACTGACTGTCCGCGCTGTGAGACAAGGGAGTCAATGTGGGGCTGTTACCCTTTTGCCAGAAAAGACCCAATTAAACTACGTCACGGCTAAACCTACATTATCTTCTCAATTTTAGCACATTCTTTGCTGTGAAGTGTAAGACTGCCACAGACCCCGGGGGAGAGAAATTTGGTTCGTTCTGTCCCTGGTTTGGTCAAACTGTAAATCAATCCATCTTCCTTCAACAACTTCTGTTTTCCAATTTCCTTTGGAACAGAGGGAACCGACAGCGGTGAGTTGCGGACTGAATATCAGGTAAATTTTGGATTCGGCCATTAAAGAAGAAAACCTGCTGCTCACCCCACACAGCTGTGTTGCACGAGTTCTAATTGGCCTTATTAATGAAGACCTGGAGCTGGATATCGGGGCAAACGATGAATGATCAGAGGGAGAAAGGAGCAAGCTTCAGCCAACTCTTACCTTGCTCACTCCTCAGCCTGCCGATCTACTGTCTCCTCCCGCCTTGTATTCCTCTCCCTGCTCAGCCACATCACTTCCTGTCTGTACAGCCCTCCAGATCTCTATGGTGAACAAGTGGTTAGCTCCGCCTTCTGATCTTCAAACTAGCTTTATTAATTAGAGCACAAACAAGGCATCGCCACACAGCTGGCGTGTGGAGGACTTTAAACTTCTGGGCCTATTCTCTTTTCCATAGGTGCAGGCATTGGCTACCTGTAAATGTATATTTGACGGATTGGTAAAGGCTTTGAATTTGACTAGTTCTCTGATTGTTTGGCTTTGTGATTTGGGGAGTGTGTGTGTGTGTGTGTGTGTGTGTGTGTGGTGTGTGTGTAGTGGGGATTGAATGCAAGGCCTTGCGTGTACCATGCAAGCACCTCCCCAGTGAACTGCATTTCTGCTCTCTTAGGGAGGTCAGAGGCACTGCACGTGGGCTGCGCTGCGGCTCCATGCTGCTTCAGGCAGTGGCCTCAGCTCTTTGCAGAGTCCTCTGCTGAGTCAGATCAAGCTGGGATTCTTGATGGAGCCACAGAAACGCATTTCTAAAGTTACAGCTCAAAACCTTGCCAAAGAGCTTAAATGAGACCAGAGCATATCTCTTCAGGAATATTAGATAGAATTATAGTTGATTAGATAAAACCCTAGGTCACAATGTCATGTCAGGGCTTAAAAACAAAAATTCTAACTTAACTTTAATTTTTATTTTAATATAGACACTCTTTTTAGCGTACAGGCCCTTTGAGCACATAGTATGGTTTCCAGTTCAGTGTTTTTAAGGCTCCCTGAGTATGAAAACGATTTCTCTGCAGCATCTGTTTCTTGTCCTTTTGTTGGGTTCTTTTTTTTTCTTTTTGCTTGTTTTGTCCTATTCTGATGTATTGAATTTTGTTCTATATTATTATTCCCACTTAGTTTCCAATGAGAGACAGGAAGGGAGTAGATCTGGATGCAAGGGAGGTAGGTGGGAAGAACCGGGAGGAGTAGAGGGAGGGGAAACTGTAATCAGGATATATTATGTGAGAAAAAAAAATCTATTTTCAATTAAAGGGAAAAAAGAGACATTTAGTCTTAGTTTTTCAGAGGGATGGTAAAGATATTTGAAGTACAGTTTATGTTTATAAAAAATTGCTTTCATTAAATCTTAAGATGAAAGTTTTGCTAAGTTACACAGTTTTGTATTGACTACATAGATTTTGATAAGAATTTTCTTCCAAAAGAGATACTTTAAAAATTAAATTTTACATTTGCTTTTTTTCCCCCTGAGCAGTCAAGAGAAATAGAAGGCAAGAGAACATAAAATGGTTTTGTATGTTAATAAAAATGCATGGCTTTAAATGCATTTGAGAAGCAACATGTAAAATGAAGTTGTCTTGATAAACAGAGGTGACCAAGTCTGAGTACATTAAATGAGGGACATTAAAAACAAAAACCCAACTTTCATCTTATTATTGCTATGGGTTCCTTTTTCTAAGAATACTTTTAAATGTAAAATTGTTAAATATAAGATTTTGTTAAGGCTGAAGGATATGCAAAATCATGGATGTATGTGTTTCTCAGCGATCTTTCTGTTAAATTTGCTTTGCGTGATGGTCCAGCAAAGACACCTCTCCCTAGGAACACTGTCACTCAGCTTCCAGACGGGCTTTTCCATTACTCTGAATGTCACAGGCAAAATCACTGTGCCCTCACCTCATACCGGGCACAGAGGTAACTAATGCCTTGCATTTAGAGAGTGATTAACGTGTTAAGATACAATTTTGTTAAATGCTCAGAGAAATTTCTATACTGAGTTTTGCTAGGCACTCTTAAAACTTAAATTTAAGAGACAAGGCATGAAAATTGAAGGACTAGTTATGTGTGTGGAAAGACTTTTACGTGGTTTCTGGGTCTTTCTGCAAATACAATACATACACTTAGTCAATTGTAGAGATGGGCTGGTCATGCTGCTGGTGTGACAGGCTGAACCTCGGCCCTAACCCATTGTTAATAGATAATATTGTTATGCCTGCTACTGGCTTGTCCTGTCTTTTAAGAGACAAGCCCCGCCGACTCCCCCTTCCACCAAGGCAAGTGGATCTTCCTTCCACTTCCAGCCTGTACTCTCTGGGCCCTTTTCTCCTCTCCTCCCACTCTTCCTCCTCCTCCTCTCTCTCTGTTTCTCTCTCCCTCTCTTCCTCTCTCCCTTTCCCTTTCCTTCCATAACCCACTGAATAAACTATACCCATTTTCTCCACATGGTGTGACTGTCTCTCACCCGCTGAGGGCCCCTGCAGCTCTACGGGCTGTGGCTCCTCATGGAGCTGGCTGCTCTGCCAACCCCCAAGGTCTCTCATTTGCTACCTTCCACCTGCCTGGGATAACAGAGGCTTTGGGTGGTGAGACAGGCTACCCCTTGTGTCCTGCTGTGGTCTCCCACCTGCCGCTGCCCTAAGCTATAACAAATATAATGCATTTTGTTATAAATAATGTTATGAGATGAAATAATTTTTATATCTAAACTGATAGATATGTACACTATAAGATTATTAAGAAAAAGCTGGTATTGCTTACAAAAAGCAGTATTAGATTTAGAGTCTCTGTGTTGATTTAATGACAGGACTCAACATTTTAGGTTATAAATGTTTAGCAAAAATGTCCTTATGATGAATGTAACACTACCTGTACAGCTGTTACAGTTGTTACCTCTAATGTAATGTGCAAATGGGTCTAATGGCAGCGACATGATAGAAATAGCATTAGAAATTTATTCTTTTTATGTTTATCAGATATATTTGCATACAAACACATGTAATTCTGTGTATGATAAAATATTCCTGTTTTTAAAGAACATTCAGCAAAAATATTTGGGGGCACAAACATCTTAGATTGTTTACACCCCGATTACATCGTGTCTTTGTGAATATACAAATTCTTGTGCTACAAATGGCATCTGGTATGTCCAGAATACAGATATGAACCCATATGCATATTAACACATATAGATAACCAGTATTTAGAATGTGGTGGAAAAAACAACACACTGTTGATAGAGGTTTCTGTCCTGCCCAGTCCCGTGGCCGTTCAAGTCCCAAAGAAACACATAGAGGCCTACATTAATTATAATAAACTGATTATCCTATTAACTTGGGCTTCTTATTAACTCTTACATCTTAAATTAGCCCATAATTCTTGTCTGTGATAGCCACGTGGCTCAGTACCTTTTATCACTGAGGCATTCTTATCTTGCTTCTTCTGCATTTGGGTGATGACTCTAGACTGAATCTTTCCTTTTCTCAGAATTCTTCTCTTCTTGTCATCCCACTTATACTTCCTACCTAGGTTCCCCTCTATACTTCCTGCCTGGCTACTGGCCTATCAGCATGTTATTAAAATAATACAAGTGACAGGATACAAGACCATAGTCCCACAGCATTTGTGGACAACTGCATCCACATAAAATCCAAGAGAGCTTGGGAAGTAGTTTTAGACACAAAAGAACAGAGTTAAACATGGCTTCTTGGTAGCAGCATTTTCTCGGGTGGGCTCTGTTTGCTAGAGGAAAGCATGTCTCATTTAAGAGAGGCTTCCTGATTCAGCTTAAGCTGCAAAACCTTGCAGTTGTTTTAAGAAGACCTGCCAGCAAACACTTAAATGGTGTTTATGAATAGCCAACAGCATGCTTCTTGGTGGTGACAGGGACCTTGAAACACCATAGAGTTGTGGCAATAAACATGGCTCCGGCCAGTACCTCCACCATGAGGCTAGACTCTCAGAAAGCTAAGAAATGAAGTAGATCCAGCCATCAAAGCCACAGCTTTAATCCTAGCCATATCTCTTAGCAAATTAAAGACTCATGGTCAGAAAAAGAGAGATATACAGTAAAGATAGATTAATATGAAGAAAACCTCTAAATGGTTTATAGTGTGTTTAAAATATATGTAGGCTTAGGAGAGAAAAGAAAAAGGATAAAGTCCTTTAAAAAAAAGAAAGAAAAAGAGTAGTTGGGTGTGGTGGCACACACCTTTAATCCCAACACTTGGGAGGCAGAGGCAGGTGGATCTCTGTGAATTCAAGGACAACCTGGTCTGTAGAGTGAGTGACATAATCTCAAAAAAACAAAAATTAAAATAAAAATAAAAGCAATAGAATTTAAAATATAGCCATGTAAAGATGAAAAATACATAGAGAGTCTGGATACTGTATGTTATTGTGTTGTCTTTGAATGGTTTAATGGCTGAGGAAGGAACAACTCCTGCTAAAAGATATTTGATTATAAATGTGCTGGATTAATCCAACATATGTATTTTGAAAATGCCTTGACTTCAAAATTTAAGTCAAAAAATATTTTACTTTGGAGAAGAGATTTTATTTTTATCTTCACAGGAAATGAGAAGCTGTGGATTCTTTCTGGGTTAAGAAAAATCTGGTTTGATCAAGGAAGACCTTCTGAAGAATCTTGGATAGGAGTGGATAGTCCAGATGATCCAACATTTCAAAGGACCTCTGTTGGAATTTCCTCTGAGTTCTACATCCAGAACAGTTTCAAGACTGCTGGCTGAGATGATCAAGCCAGAATATTCCAGTCAGGACTTGACCATAATTCAAAAATTTCTTTAAGTCTCTGTAAGATTATCATCACCCCTAATCAGCAGGAAGTAGCCTGGAAAACTATGCCTGCATTCCCAAAAATTGGATTATGGATGTTTTTCTTTGTTTAGAATGTTGGTTACAAGTTGTATGGATAGGTCAGGAAGAAAGCTAAACAAAGGAGATTAGATTCAGAGTTCCTGTTTTGAAAAAAAGTGTGTGTGTGGGAAGTGCCGTGGGACTATGGTCTTATATCCTGTCACTTGTATTATTTTAATAAAATGCTGATTGGCTAGTAGCCAGGCAGAAAGTATAGGAGGCAAGGTGACGAGAATGGGAGAATTCTGGGAAAAGGAAAGGTTCAGTCTATAGTTGTTACCCAGAGGACGCCAGATGAGAAGGCCTCTCTGATAAGATACCAAGCCATGTGGCTAAAACAGACAGAATTATGGGTCAATATAAGTTATAAGAGTTAATAAGAAACCTGAACTACTAGGCCAACCAGCTTATAATTAATGTAGTCCCAATGTTTCTTTGGGACTGAATGGCTGCAGGACCGAGCAGGACAGAAACCTCTGTCAACAACACATGAACTCTAGACATGAACTAACATTAAAAGTACTTCACAATTAAGTGTATTTGAGACAATATCAGACTCTTCCCTAGGATTCAGGGGTTCAGGGTTCAATCTACAACACCAGAAAAGAGGGCCCAATTTTATGTTTTTTCCCTCATCCAAAGGTAAATATCTTAAGAAGTCATGTGATTTAAAGGATGCCGATGGCACACACATGCTTTCTGATTTCTGAAATAGCACTGTCTAATGAAAAGCTAAGAACTGTATAAATACACAGCAACCTAGATGAGTTACACACAGTTTTTCACAGTTGCAAGAAG
This sequence comes from Chionomys nivalis, assembly GCF_950005125.1. Lineage (NCBI taxonomy): Eukaryota > Metazoa > Chordata > Mammalia > Rodentia > Cricetidae > Chionomys > Chionomys nivalis. The sequence continues at coordinate 46,208,216 of NC_080088.1, read as the reverse complement.
CTTTTCAAGGATACTATAAGAAGCTGTGTGTAACTTGGTTAGCAATATCAGAATGGTTCTTTACAAAATTTTCTAATCCTTTATATCCAAAACAAAGAAATTTCTCTAGAATATCTTATGTTTACTATGCTTTCCAAAAGGGATATTGAAAAGTACAGATTTAATATTCTGTGTTCCCTGTTTATTGTGTCGGATTTTAAACAGAATCAGCACTCACTTAAGTTTGGCTTTCGGCTGGGACCTTTTAAAATGACTGCTTTACAGTTCTGGATAAATACGGCTGCCATGTATATGAGGTGCACGTGTGCACCAGATAATATGTCTATTTGCAGTCATTGACAATCTTTTCCAAAACATGTAAGATGCCTGTAAAATTTGTAAAGAGTCTGATTTGCTTCAAAATCAAGAAATTCTGTGTAAATATGGTATTTATTTCCTTTTAAGTCTATGATCCTCCAGAATCCATTTTTTTCTAGAATGTTAATCCCAAAAATGACTTATTAAGCTGATGTCACCAGAGCTGAAATTGTTTTTTTAAATTTTATTTATTCATATATTTTATGTGTATGGGTACTTTGTTTTGTCCATCTAAACACCAGAAGAAGGCATCCGATAGTTGTGAGCTGCCATGTGGGTGCTGGGAATTGAACTCAGGGCCTTTGAAAGAGCAGTGAGTGTTCTTAACCACCGAGTCATCTCTCCAACCCAAGAGCTGAATTTTTTTTTTTTTTTTTTTTTTTTTTTTGGTTTTTCGAGACAGGGTTTCTCTGTGGCTTTGGAGCCTGTCCTGGAACTAGCTCTGTAGACCAGGCTGGTCTCAAACTCACAGAGATCCGCCTGCCTCTGCCTCCCGAGTGCTGGGATTAAAGGCGTGCGCCACCATCGCCCGGCTCAAGAGCTGAAATTGTTAATTGTAAATAACGACACCCTTTATGGGGCCTATGCATGTTTGTGTTTCTGGCTAGTTACATGGTTGAGGCAGAACAGGTGGAGAATGGGGTCAGAAGGGCTTTGCACATGAATTATGAATTAACATGTGAAGAAAGGAGAACTAGAAACCAATCTCAAAGCCAGCGTGTTACAGATAGAACCCATGAGAGAAAGCTTCTGCTGTACGAATGTTCTAGAAAGCTTCCTTCGTGAGCTCTCAGTGGCTTGAGTTTGGTCAAGAAAAGGGCCTTTGACACTGGCAGCGGCCTGCCACATCTTCTCTGAGTTCCTGATACAGATTCATTCCTGGCTTGTCCGAAAATGACTCTCATCCTGGTGAAGGGACCTTTAAGCTGTGATGTTTTCCAAAACTGTGCAGAGCCAGGAAGAAATTGTCAGGATTAAAATTGTATAAGACCAGAGCAAAACCAGCCTGGACAATGAAGAGACCAACAAAGACTGGAACCACGTAAACCAGCTTTTCCAAAAGAACTAAAGCCAAGAGGTGGTGAAGGGCTATATGGAGGTTACTTGACACTAGCTTGGCTTCTGCAAGCATTGTGCTCATTATAGGTCTTCCAAGCATGGGGGTACTTCAAGAAATATTTGGATATCTGTACATTCAATAATAATAATAATAAAAATAATAATAATAATAATAATAATAAATGCTATGACATCTCAGCTCCTTGAAGAATGAGGGATGGGCAGAGAAAGCGATGGGGAGAGGGTTGTATACAGCAGATTCTCACATGGAGAGTGCAGGCAGTCTGGGACTCAGTCCTCCTCTGTCAGGAAAGGCCCAATTAACCTGTCTCACTGCTACATCTGTACCTTCTGGGTTTTCTCATGGATCTGTACAAGTTGCAAGACTATCACAGATATTGGAAAGAAATGATTTTTTTTTTGCCAGGGGTTTGGCCAGATTGTAAATAAATCCACTGATCCTTATATTTAAATTTCTTTTGGGATACAGAGAAACTTAAGTCAGTGGATCTAGAGGGATAGATAGGTTTTTAATTGTTTGGGAGAAATAGCCAGAAAGCAAAAGAAAATTACTGCTCTATGTATCCTCTTCACTTCTTTCTACTGTCATATTTATAATCTTTAAAAAATAAAGTGTGTGTGCCTGCATGCGCGCATGCACCTTAGTATGAGCCCTTTCCTGCAGGGGTCAGAAGAGGGCATCGGATCTCTTTGACCTGGAGTTACTGGTGGCTGTGAGCCTCCCAAATATTGATTCTGAGAACCACACTGAGGTCCTCTGGAAGAGCAGCAGTGTTATGTGCTATTAATCTCTGTGCCATTTCTTCAGTTTCACTTTTTTTAAAGTGGATTTGCTGTGGGGGGCAAAATAAGGTTATAAATGAGGACTTTTCTCGTCTCTGAATATACTTTCCCCATCTATAATGCAGGAGGTTAACAATTACTCCTTCTCAGATGTTGCTTGGGAAGATGACAGGTGTTGCACAGGTCACTTGGGGTTGGGGGAACGGGGGCAGAGGTTTTTTACAGTGACTGTAGATTTGTGGAGCCCTCCTGGAAAGTCTTGCATGGCCGAGCTGAATTCAACCTAACAGTGAATTTCATTGACATGAAGCTATGTCTGCAATAAAGGTTTAGCTTGGAGCTAAACCTCAGCTCAGAGCGGAGGCATGTAGCATCATGGAGAAGATGTTTAGAACACAGGGTCCAAGGCCCACCTGTCACTCAGATATGGGCAGGAATTTCTTGAATTTCCATCACATATCAGAGAGGATGGTCATCTCCAAGCTCTTTCAGCTCTAACAGTCTATCACTTTTTACCAAATCCAGGGGTCATGAGAATCCCCTATTTTTGTGTTCTGGTGGGAGGTATTAATTAAACTGTTATCATCTGTTTTTTTAACCAAGGTTCAACACTTCTTGGAAAGCTTTAGTTTAAGGTCCAAAGACTTGACTTTTCCTTTCCTACAAATTCCTGTTCTTTTCTGTCATTACCCTCTCATTCAGGCTATATCCCCCTTGGGGTGACCTTGTAGAGATATTCAGGACCAAAAAATATGTGGGTGACCTTACAAGTTGTATTTCAGAGGGTCCCTGGCTTAGCTGTTTCTTTAATTCAGTTTTCATCGTTTTCTGTCCCTGCTTGAATCTACCCTGTTCTATTTTGCTTGTCTGTAGTTCTTTCATGTTGTGTAGTGCGCTCTCTCTCTCCTCTCTCTCTCTCTCTCTCTCTCTCTCTCTCTCTCTCTCTCTCTCTCTCTCTCTCTCTGTATGACTCAATGAGTGTTATTAAATTTGCTTACAAGAGTGTGGATAGGGTTATACTGGAGCATGGACACTTTCCCAATGACTATGCCACTGAAGAAAATGTCACCCTGCCATAACAATTAACTATCTATATATAACTCCTCAGAGGTATGGGTCACTTTTCCTGCTTGTCTACAGTTCTTCCTCCTTGAATCCTATCTGCTGTCCAAAATGAGATTTAATTCTCAACAAACCTAACAGAAAGTGTTGTAAGTTGAAAATGCTAAGCACAGCTCAGCAGCACACGACCATGGGACTGAATGGGAACTGTGAGCCCTGATGTTTCCCTGCACACTTGGGGATATTGTGCTATGTACAGCTCGCTTGGGAGAAGATCGGAATCCAAAAATCTGAAGTGTGTTTCCATTGAATGTGCATTGCTTTCATATGTCGCACCATTGGTGGTAGGAGCTGTTTGTTATTTCAAATATTCTCCTCCATTCTTCCTTTCCCTCTCCGTCCTTACATAACTGCATCGAGTGGCACAAAAGGCGCTTAACCAAGTAGAACCAAGGAGGACATCTGTGCTTGAAGAGCGCGCGCCAGACTGCAGTGCCGAAAAGCAGGAAATTAGAAACTGGAGAGCTAAGGTGAGATAGAGCGCCACAGCACTTCACTGAAAAGACTGTCCCAGAAAACGATGAAAACTGAATTAAAGAAACAGCTAAGCCAGGGACCCTCTGAAATCCAACTTGTAAGGTCACCCACATCCTTTTTTGTCACAGACAGAGGACAGAGAACCCTGAGGTAGTGCTGTACCTGGCCCCTCTGAGTTTCCTGTCATGCATCTCCCGAGGGCACAGGCCTGTGTCTTGGTGAGGAGAATGGCCATTACGACAGTTTAACGGTGCTTCACATTGACCGGCGTTTCTTTTCAGCCATCCCTGGATTCCATTGGGAACCCACGAGAACCCTGAGCTACTGATGTGTTCCTTGGAAGAGGCACAGTTTTAAACTATGCTAAATCAGTGCTGACTGGTGATCAGTTTGGGGGAAATCCTGTGTTGTAAGCCAATCCAACTGAACGCCTCTTGATACTTCCAGAATTTCTGGGGCAATGGATGTCCTCCTTGTGTGGATGGTACAGTGTGCACGTGTGAGGCTTATACTTGTCACTTTGCCTGTGCATGTGGTCTATATGGAAGAAGGTGGAGCAGAAAGAATGGCAGAGAGACGGAGTTGGAACCCTTGGTAGTACGTCTGCAGCCTACGCGGCCACAGGACTCCTTAAGATGGGAGCCAGTTCATTGCACTTACAATTTAAGCTGAGTGTAGCTGAGTTTTCTTTGACTCACAACTAAACATTTCTGGATGCATGTACTTGTAGATCATGCTCCTTAGCTACCAAGATACCCTCTTAGGTGATGACAGTTGAGACTAACGTCAGTCCAGCATAAAGTGTCGCTATCCCCATCTAAATCATGGAAGTTCATGTCTTCGGATGCCCTCTTCTGAGTCGCCCTCATAAAGCGACCCTGCGTTGGGATGACACTCTTTCCAGTGAATTCCCACAGAGGAGTGTTGGATGATAATTTATTGCCCTCTTCATAGCAATTTGTCACCCTCTGTGTTTTCTTTTTAAAAACAAAACTTACATTTTAACTTTTTCTTTTCTGGCCTTGACTAGCGCATGACTCAGTTCTGGCCAGTTAGACTGAAATGCCTTGGGGAGATAATTCAAGCTGAGCTGTTTCAGAACACCCCCCCCCCCACACCATCCCCATCCTTCTTGTGTTGGGTCAGTGACATGATGCTTGAGGCTTTGCCAGCTGCTCTGTCATAGTATAAAGAACTGGGTAGCTTGCCAACACAGCCAAGAGGGCAGATCAAAGGGCATGAACCTTGATGACACCACAGGGCAGCTAATAACACCAACAGCCTGCTTCCTCTAGAGTTCTGGCATGCGACAAAATTGACCCCTTTTGTTTAAGTCACAGCAAGTCAAGCTTTCTGATATCTCCACTAACTCACATGTTACAATGAGAAAGTTGGCCAAGTTTTCTTCAGGAAAGATGACTATTTTAAGTAGACTACAGACTTTGTGAGGCTCCTGGCTCTCAGATAAGTTTTCTTCTTATGTGTCTCCTATCTTCTGAGGGCTCTCAAATCAATTGGCCCTTAGACCAACAGCAGTATCTTCGGTCCACCCCACATCCTTTGCTCTTAGGTGTGAAAGAAATCACTAGACCAGTGCTCAAAGTGCGTCATCTTCAGGACTCATTAATAAGCATACAGTTGGCTTTTCCTGGGACACAATCCTATCATAACTGGATAAAGTTTGATTTAAGTCTCACCCTGGGCTTCGGCAAGACAGACCCTTGACTATTAGAGAAATTCTCTGAGATATTGAATTGCATTGGTCAGACTCTAGTCACTTGAGCTTTGAGCACGTTGGTAAGAGCAGAAACTGGCTTCCAGAACCAACCCATTTCCCAGGGGGTCCTGCCTCGGCTCCACCATGGGTTTAGATGAGTGCTCATTTCATTGACTCTGTGGTGGTTTTCTGAAAACTTCCCTGAACAGTCTGCTGGTGCTTTTTGTTCTCGTTGGTTTTTTTTGGGAAGGAGGATGGCCAAGAGCTCTATCAGAGTTTCTTTTCATGGGGATAACCCACAGATGCCGCTCCAGAGAGTCTGTTAGGGCCTTTGGGGTCAGGTCTCTCATGTTTTTCTCAAGTCCTAGTTGGTTTTTTTTTTTTTTTTTATGTCCAAACATAGATTAGGGACAACACTAATATTGGCAGCTGTGGTTATAAGGGCATCCAGTGCAGAAAAGTCACAATGTCCATTTTCTAAACAAGCATGCATGGAAATGTTCTACTTTGATCCAACCAGACTTCCGGAAGCAATCACAAACAGCTAGCCTGAGAATCCTTCTTTTTGGTCAACATCACTTTATTTATTTATTTATTTAGGAACAGGGTTTCTCTGTGCAGCTTTGGTACCTACCCTGGCTGGACTCAAACTCACAGAGATCCGCCTGCCTTGCCACCCGAGTGCTGGGATTAAAGATGTGCGCTACCACCACCCGACCCTCAAAATCACTTTATTACAGACATCAAATGCCTCATTTTGCTGTAGATAAATGGAAATATTTATGGGAGCAGAACTTCTTTGCCTCCGTTTCTTTCTGGCAATCATCCCTTGGGAGGGTCAAGGAGTCACAGAACTGGGCTGATCAGCAGAGCACAGTTGCTACCAGGAAGCATTGGGTTGCGCTATGTGAAGAGTCTCAGTTTTGGACAGAAATAGAGCATGATTTGAACTCCTCTTTCATTATTATTGACTATCAAATAATAAATGGTTCATCCCCTTTACAGTAAGAAGCATGATTCCAGAAGAGCAAGATACTGCCTCAACGCGAGGAATGACTTGGCGTAATTGGGTTGACAGAAAAGTCAAGATAATTATAAGATCTCTCCCCATCAAGATTATCCTAACTGGGAGGAAGAAATACATATTTCCCCCTCTAGAACTCTCTCAATCAGCCTGCTTGTTTTTCTCCCTTTCCAGTTCTTCCTATACCTGCTCATTTATTTTCCCGTGTGCCCCCTGGTTGCACTCGTAAGTCTAATTTTAGTACCCAGTCACTCTTTAATGCGGGTACTAGCATAGGCAGTCTGTGTTCAAGGCTTTTACTCTCCCGTGATATGTCATACTTAATTAACTGTCACCTTCCCTATTAATATTAACTGAAATATTAATTTGATGAATCTTAATTTCTCTTAATCATAGCATCATTTTGATCCTTCATTGGATATCTCTTTAGAGTGACATTCAGTGCAGAGGAGAAATATTAATAGCATATTAAGGCGTTTAAAACATCTCTTTAATAATTGCATGTTTTCCTGGTAAGGGTATGTGTTCCTTGAACAGATGTAGGCACCCTGATTTCCTTGTTAGCAAATGGATGTTTTGTCTTGATCACCTTCTGACTCTATTTTACACCTTTAAATGAAAATACTTCCAAATTTAAGAAATGTTCCCCCAAAGATTAATTCTCTAGAGCCTGCTGCATTATTGGAGTGGCAAGGGTTTTGTACTATTAATGGAGGCATAGAAAATTTATATTTGAAGGTTTAGCCTGAGCCTTGGGTAGCAGAATCTATGGAAAGCCAGCACCAGGAGGAAAGAGCCAAGCTGAAGGGCAGCTGAAACAGGAAGGAAGGGAGGAAGGAAGGAAGGAAGGAAGGAAGGAAGGAAGGAAGGAAGAAAGGAAGGAAGGAAAGAAAAATGAAAGGAGGGGAGAAAGGAGGGAGGGAGGAAAAGAGAACTGGTCTATTTACTGACCATTCTAATGTTCTTCTCGTTCATTAGAAATTTTTTTCTCCCCCTTGTCCTGTACCAGCATCACAGATGCACAGAATCTGGGTGAAGATGCTAATCAGAACACACTCCACCGATAACACATGGTTGGCACATAGAGTTCTTTTTAGGAACAGCCCCATCTCTCAAGCCCAGGCACAGGCACAGCATCGTTCCCAGCACCCTGGTTCTCATGCGTCTCCTCAAGTGTCAGCTCCCTCGCTGAAGGGAGAACGCCAGAAACTCTCCCTCCCTCCCTGAGCACTCCAAGTTGCCTGAGCACTCCAAGGGGTGTCCTGATCTTTACCCACTCCGGAACAGCATGGCCCGTGAGCCCACTTACCTCCAGGTACACCACCCATGGCATCACCAGCGTGGCCACCAGCAGGTCTGCGACAGCCAGGCTCACCACCAGGTAGTTGGTGGTGGTCTGTAGGGCGCGCTCCCTCAACACAGCTGCGCACACCAGGGCGTTGCCGAACATGATGGCTAGGATGAGCACACAGTAGGACAGGGCATAGTAGGCATGCGGGCGGGCCCGGCTGACCCCTGTGGAGTTCTCTGTCCCACAGGTGGAGTTGATGTGAGTGCTTATCTGGCTCAGAGGTGCCATAGCCCAGATGGAGGAATGTGACTCCAGAATGTCCCTAGGAAAAGACCAAAAGCAATGTGGGTCAAATCAAACTCTTTGAGGCTGGGATATGATATGTAGATGCAGTTTAAAATTTGAATCTACACATATTTATGAAACATTTTCTATATAGCATCAGGCAGTGTGTAAGAACTAGAAATAGGAATAAAACATAGATAAGCAGTCCCTCCCTTACGAAGTGTCTATGGGGGATATAGTCATCAAGATAACTCCTGTTCTATGACGACATGCATTTTGGAAAAAGTAAATTAGAAATGGTCATTGGGGAATGGTTGAGGATAGTGTGTGTGGGGGTGAGCATCTGAAAACAATTTCTAACTGGTATCATCAAGAAGCCTTCGTGGATATATTAGCAATTAAGTCAAAGGTGGGAGAGGCAGAGAACCAACCCAACACAGATACCTGGTAGAGTGTGGTTCCAGCAGAAGGAGCAGGGTGCCTCAAGGAGGCAGGGTGTGGGGTGAGTGGCAGGAAGTCCAGCACAGCTGGAGTCTAAGGAGGCAGCTGTGAAGTGGAGGCTTGTGTGCTCTGAGGGCTTGTGTGGGGGACAGAAAGAATGATGCTTTACTTTGTGTGGGATGCAGCTGCTGCCGTGTGAGAATTCTGGTCATTTCCTAACTCTGGGACCACAGGCGTACTATCCTTTCTGAGCTCCGGTTTTCTCCTCTATAAAATGGAGGAATGATAGGGCCCAAGCCTGTTTCCTAAGATTTTTCACTCCAGGCATTGGTGGAAATAATTCTCAAGGTGGGATGATAGCTCAGGGGCAGTGTACACACGACAGAGCTCTTTGTTTGATTTCAGTCCACAAAGAAAGAACAGAACTGTTTTATTTGTTTCTATTTTTTGAGGAAGGGATCCATCTGTAGCCTGAACGGCTTGGAACAGGATGTGGTCTAGGCCGGCTTCAAACTCAAGGTGATCCTATTGCTTCAGACTCCCAAATGCTGAGATCATAGACATGAGTCACCATGAGTGGCTTATGAAAGAACTGTTTTGTGGGTTAAGACTTTGGAAGTCATGCTCTATACCTCAAATACTGTGCAAGTGCTGTGTTGGCTTTTTTTTCTTATCAGCCTGTTCATCTTAGTTCCTTTTTTTCAAATTTTTAATAAAAACATATTTGTGTGTGTGTGTGTGTGTGTAGGTGAGTATAGTGTAGTGTGTGTGTCTGTGTGTGTGATGTTTGAAACTGTTTATGTGTAAGTGCATGCATTTTCGTGTGTATGTGGAGGCCAGAAGATGATGCTGAACCTCTGTTCTGTCTCTCTTCACCTTATTCCTTTGAGACAGGGTTTTTCTCTCTCTGTGCCTGGAGCTAGGCACAGAGCCAGAAACTCAGAGATCCTTTCGTCTCTGCCCCTCACAGCATACATGGCCACATCCAGCGTCTTATGTGGGTACTAGAATCTGAACTCAGGTCCTGATGCTTATAAAGAAGGTTTTCTTAGCCACCAAGTCATCTCTACAGGCCTCACTTTCCTGGTTTTCTTCCTCCAATCCAATTTACCTCCCCCATCTCTGTTAGCCTCTCATAAATTTCTTAAATAGCCCATTCTCTCTAATATTTTACATAGGGAGTAATGGGTTTTGGAGAGTAGATTATAGGAGAAAATGTTGAGTATTTGAGTTTAGTACAGTGGTTTTTGTATTCATGGGAATTCCACAAGTAGAATTTTATTTGAAAGTTCCTAATCTTAAAACATTAGTTACCATTTGAAAATGTTTAATCTAGTACCCACCAAAATCCATGGTTCAATAATGAGTGATTTCTAATCTCTTTTAACCCAGCTCGATGACCTTGGTTTTTAAACAGGGTGATCAACCACAAAGACATGAGTAATGTATCATAAGTCCTGTGCTTACTATGGTCTTCTAATTCTTTCAGTTTTGCCTTTTAGCATTTGGAAGCCATAGGGACTATCTTATTACCATCCTAATGGGGAAAATAAACCCTCAAATCATGCAGGGTTCAGCCAGTAGTGGTGCAAGCCTTTAATCTCAGCACTTGGGAGGCAGAAGCAGGTGGATCTCTGTGAGTTTCGGGACAGCTTGGTCTATATATAGAGTTCCAGGACAGCTGGAGTTAAATAATGAGACTCTGCCTTAGAAAAAAAAATCAAGGAGGTTTGGGTTCAGAGTGGCAAATACACCTGAATCCATTAGCTTCACCCATGATACCGGATTGTAGGGACCAGACATATAGAAAGGACTTTGGGCTCCGAAAGCTAGATTTCCATGTGTTCATGGGACATGAAAGCCCTCACTCCTGACGAAAAGGCCTGTGTGCAGAGGGTATCAGTGCTTCACAGCCACGTGCTAAAAAGACCTGGAGTCTGTGCCTGCTGTGGGACAATGATCTTGTACCCTGTAAAGATTTGTCACTTGTATTGGTTTAATAAAACATTGATTGGCCAGTAGCAGGCAGGAAGTATAGGTGGGGTAACCAGGTAGGAAGTAGAGGTGGGGCAACTAGAACAGGAGAATTCTGGGAAGAAGAAAGACTCAGTCTGCAGTTTTCATGCAGACACAGGATGTGAGATGAGAATGCTTCGCTGATAAAAGGTACCAAGCCACATGGCTAACACAGACAAGAATTATGGGTTAATTTAAGATGTAAGAGTTAATAAGAAGCCTGAGCTAATAGGCCAACCAGTTTATAATCAATGTAGGTCTCTGTGTGTTTCTTTGGGACTGAATGGCTGCCAGACCAGGCGGGACAGAAACCACTGTCAACATGTGCCCAGGTAAAAGTGTTTTCTACTTCACTCTATGGCCATGCTGGCCTTCTGCCATAGTCTGAATGTTTGTGTGCCCCCAAAACCTGTCTGTTAAAGTCTTAAATCCCCACATGGTGATGGTGTTGAGAGGTGAGAGTTTGGTGGGAGTAGAAGCTGTGGTGGTCAGGGTTTATTCTCAATCTTGCCACCTAGAGCTCTCTTAGAATTAAATGGTTGACTTAATCATGGCTATCATTTACACCTCATTTTGAAACACTTCTGTCTGAAGCAAGTATTAAAATGAACCGATGTTAGAAAAGCGTGACCAACTTGGAACACATTCAGGAAATTACTTAAAAATGTTCTTTATCACAGCACATTGTTTGCAGTCAATATATTTTTAACACATAATAATAATTCTTGGTAATAATTATAATTTCCTCATTATTAGGAGAAGGGCAGCTGCTACCCTGGAGACAGCATGGAGGTTGCCAAGAGCTTTTGGAAAAACACAACACTTTCTGATTGTTCGAGGATATTCTCCCCCTTGGAGGCAGGCTCAGGCCCACAATACCTTTCCTTTCATGGCTGGGCCACCTTCAAGGCAGGGGCCAGCATCTCCTCCCTTTCTGGAGTCTGCAGCTGCTTAATCAAACCCTAGCCTCCTCTCACCTGTCAAGTAAGAAGGAAAAAGCATAAAGCCATGGGATTCTTGCCAGGCTTTGTGCTCCGCCCAGAGGGTTGGCAGCTACCTAATGGAAGGGGAATCTCAGGGGCTCATTGTAAGACAGGCAATCCGCTCTGGCCCTGACGTTGGAAGCACAACCACATGGGTTTCTGGTTTGTGCTTTCACATGGTATGGTTTCCGGTCTTAGATTCCTCTTTGCAGCAGGTGGGTAGACCGTGGTAGTTCCAGAATTCTGGGTGTGAGAGATAAAAGGAATCAGAGATGATGGAGATATGCTGCAGTGCTCCCTGCCTCTTGGCTAATTATTTTCTCCTTGAATTTTTTTCTTCTTAAATGAGATTTTTTTTTTTTTGTAACTCTGAGCTGAGTTGTTTTTCTCCCTCTTTAGCCTTCTGATAGATGTGCTAATGGATAGAGAACTAGTCTCAGGATGAAACTGGGAGTCTGAAGAATTTATTAACTTAATAATCACTCTCCAAATAATTCATAATGATAGGCCAGTTGTTTCATCATCAGACAGAGGATAAATCATGCCCACTTCATAGGATTATTGTGAAGACCAAATGCAATTATATGCTTAAAGCCTCCGCACTATGAACAACTGGGCCAAGAATTCTTTGTTTTGCAGGACGTCTTATGCATTGTTGATGTTTAACAGTGTCCCTGCTCTAGCTACTAGTTGTAATAACCAAAACCTGGACACTGCCCAATCTTAGGTGGGGGAGAGGGCAAAATTTCTCTCCCACTGGAGAAGCATTGCTCCAGTGTAAGACCTAGCTAGCGTGGCTTTTATTGTTAATGGGAAGGTGTGAGAAGGCAAAGGAGAGAAACGGTTACAGCTGCCAATCATCTGATGGACTTGGTGGTTAGGAGACTACTGGTAAAGAGAATGTTAGGAGTTAAGAGTGTGTATGGAAGGTGAGGAAGTAAAGAAGGGAGTCTAAGGAGTTGGCTCAGTTGGGAAGGGCATTTGCTGGGCAAGTTTGAGGATCTCAGTCTGAATCTCTAATAGCCAGGTAAAAAGCTGGGCATCACTGGATGAAGTCATATGTGTGACTGGATAAGGCAGAAGGCTACGGTTTGGTGGCTGTCAGCCTATGTGGCTCCAGATTCATCGAGAGACTCAAGGGAATAAGGCAGAGTGGGCCAGACTAGGACATCTGACATCTTCTGATTTCTGTACCGCATGGCACACATGTGTGCTCATATATTGCAGATACCATGGGGCAGGATGGGGTAGTCAAAGGCCAGAAGAATACGGCTAGCTCCGACCTCTTAAGACATACTACATACAACATTGCTTATGAATTTTAAGAAGATTGAATTTCATATAAAGTATTGGTTCATTCTGGTCTTTTTGGTGTGTCCTAGCCTTTTTAGGATGCCTGTGTGATCTAATTGAAAAGCCAGAAAGGCAGAATGGACAAGCACTTGTTATCCAGGACACATCCTGCTTTGCTGATATTCGGCTCCTTGGGGCACCCAGACATTCAGCCCACAGAGTGTCACTAAGAGAACTATTTAACACGAGCAGCATGAGGACAATACTAGATAGCATGCTGAAGTGGATGAAGGAAAGACCACGAGGCCTCAACCCTACACAAAGAGCTATAGGCCACTAAGAAATGCTGAGAGCTAGAGAAATAGTCTTCTCCAGGGAAGAAAGAGCACACCAATTGCTTATCCAATACCAAATGGTCAGCCCTGAAATCGCACATGCAAGAAACATGATACAGACCGAGCAGGTTTATGTAGAGAAGTGTAGATGTGAATACATGTACATAGATGCATAGAACAATAATCAGTGAAAAGAGAGGCTGGGAAGTTTGGAGAGAGAAAGAGAAGTGGGAGGGGCCAGAGGGAGTAAAGGGTAGTGGGAAATGATGCATTTATATTATAATCTCAAAAATAAAAGAAATGCTTTAAAAAAGGACCTATATGATTTAACTATTTGTTCCTTCTCCTTAAAGAGATTGAAGTAATAAAACCACAAATATAATAAAACCCAGACCCCTTGAGTATTTAGCCTCCTTCCAAACTCCAGCACTTCTGGGGTATTTCTTGTGCCAGGCAGACACTAATACTTCCCAGGCGACATCCGTTACTGTTTACAGTGTCTCCCCAGGGAAGACGTGGGCCTCTTCCTTTAAAGTATTGAAACAGAGACACAGAGAGGGTCAGCAACTTTCTCAAGCTCATACAGTGTGACTCTCTGTCTGGTCTCCACAGAATGAGTCTCTCCTCCGTCACATCCCCTCCGGCGTGACTTTCTCTCACCACACACCCATGGCAATGGGGCAGAATGACCATGGAGCAAAACCTTCAGAACCCTCACACCCAGGAAAGGCCACAAGGCTATACACACAGAAGAGGGGCATCCCTCCCAAACCAGGAGAAAATGAATTCTTGTTTGTGTTCCTTTTCCTGCAAACAATTGCACTGTGTATGGTGTGCACCAGCCTTTGCCAGGGCTTCTCAGGTTGAAAACTCACAACTGACTATGTCTATATGGTACAAATTGATGCTGGGAGTCATTCCTAGGTTGAGGTGGGGTTTCTCCAAGCCAGAATGAACTAGAGGCTTCCATGACATATTTTCCGTTATGGTCCAGGTCCCTGACCTCTATCATCTTTTTACTAACAAACACATTGATCTCCAGTGTCCAGTTTTTCCAGTCTTTGCTTCAACTCAGACTTTCCAATTGCCGGCTAAAATGAATAATTCTAACAGCTAACATTCATAAGCTTTATCATACTGAAGTTTCCTGACAATATGAAGAATAAGGTAAGTGTTATTCTCAACCCCATTCTAGAAGATGATGAGAATGCCTCACACAGAGATTCATTTCTAGCTGAGACCTAAACCAGTGAATGGCGGAGTTGATTTAACCCAAGACTCGAGTCCAGAACTTCTGTTCCGAAGTCCTCCACAATGGAGGTGAAGCAGACAAACCTGGAGCGGGAAACAATGTGAAGATATTGCTTGTTCAGAGGAGCTTCTGCACATCTTGTTACCCAGCTTTTCAAAGTCAGTGCAGGTGTGCACTGCTCACAGAGCCGGTGGGAGGTATATTGTCATCGTTATTAGAGATAGTCTTTAGCATTTCTATGGCGCTTTATTCTTGCAAATTGCTGTCTAATTCACTTTGTAATGAAAATTCACAAGTGCTTTGAAGTATATAGTGTATTTATAGATTTGGATATATTTACCCTGTTGGTACATATGCAGAGGACAAGCCATGCTTGGTTTTACTGAGATCCATTAGCTAGCATAATACAGTTCTTTTCTTTTGCTCGTTGAACCTGACCAATAAAGCATGCTTACTTTCCCTGACAGTCTTCCAAAACAGATTATGTTGTCATTCTAACCAGAGATAAAATGGGGAAATACAGTAGACCAAGTAGCTAATAAGAAAGTATTAATTGATAGTAGACGTCAGTGCATTAGAAATCAAATCTAATACTGGGTAGATTCTGGCTGATATTTGACATATTGATTATTCAATTGTAAGGAGCCTTCTACTAGGATATTATCAGTGTTTTCTTTACTTGTCACCCTTGTCCATCATTAGCCATGCAGATCCTTGAAAACATTCAAGTCTGCATAAACAAGTGTCTGAGCAGGAAAATCTCACATCGCCTGTCCTTCTTTTGAACTCTGCAAGGTTCCAAGGCTAGACCCAACAGCTGTCTCTTATACATGCCCAAAGGCAGACAGTTTGCTGACCTTGTAGTGTCAGTAAACAAAGGGCTTAACCTGCAAAGTGCGAACGGGCGGGCACGCAGAGCCTGTTTAGAATCCGAGTTCCACTTTGCTATTGCTACATGATTGTTTGTGCACGCATTGATATGGCATCTAGTTAGATTGAACTAGATACAGTAAGTGGCACGGGTGCCTAATTGCATGAACTCTGTGGCCCCAATAAGCCATGGTAAGAAATGGAAGTCCCACAGTTACACCACAAGCCCTCAAAATCAGACACCGTCATTGGCAAAAACACACAGTCATGCTTTCAAGAATTACATATCTGTTGGGATAATTGCATTCTGACTTGGAAGCAGCTTGACTTTAAATAGATTGAAAACAGTGTCTCTGAACCCTGGGTCCTGCATTCAGGGTGCCGAACTGGGGAGTTTAAAATACCAGACTCTGACAATTAAGTAAAAAAGACCCTTAAAAGGACGACAGTCAACTTCCCTGCAACTCCTAGGAATAATGACAGGTTTTTATTTTCCGTCTTTTATGGATGCCTTGATATAGATTCTAGGACACAGTTGGGGTGGGGGTGGGGTAAAAAAAAAAGCTCCAACCACTTAATGAAATAAACACGCTTCCTCGGGGTTTCATGTTTTAAACCTAGAGTAGCTCGGAGATTTAATGCATATTCTTAGAGAACCAAAGAATTCCAAGCTAATAAAATAATCTTCCACTAAATTAGAAATGAAAAGAAAAATTCACTTACCCTGAAAATTTCTTCTGGTGTCTGGAGACTGTGGAGTTTAGCCCCTCAGTTCCTGAAGCCATGTACTAACAGCAGACAACGCTGAAGCAAAGCAAACTTTGCCTTTCCCGGGACACAGAAACTATGGAGTCGTTTCCATACAGAAAGAAAACCACCTGGTTTTGCCTCTGAGGTGGAAATTACTTGTGAACAACTCTTGCAGCGTTTCTACCAGACCTCACGGCAGGTTTCATAGGTGCCTTCTGAAGGCACCAGTGTTCCCTAGAGGATCTGGGAGGGACCCCACTGAACGTTGTTTGGGTTAGCAGCTCAGAGCTCTGTCCTTGGTGCTGAGAGAGAGGGAAGAGCCGCCAGCTGGATTTCTCTCCTGCTCGCCTCTCTTCCCTCCGTGGCTCTCTCTACCTGCTTCAGTACTGTACTTTTTAGTACGCGCGCATTTTTTTTCCCTCAGTGCTCTTTTTAATCCCAGCGTTACCACTCCCTTTACCTTTACATTTGATTTCTCCTGACTAACGCTCACTGTCCTCGCTTTAATTGTCTTTCCAGCTTTTGGTGGGTGTGAAGATAGGGTTGAGACAGAGCCGATCAACAAATGGATACCACAAGCAGTTAATGGAAATCAGTACAATTTAACACACAACTGGCAGAATCATTAAATCTGGAGGTGTGTGCCGGTCTGGGAACAGGAGGTTAAAGGAAATATACTGCAGTAGGAGCAGCTCTGAGGCATGGCTATAGCTCACGATGAAGAAGAAACCCACTAATATTATGAGCAATCTTAAATGTTTATTTAGCAGGGTTTCTTGTTTCCACAGAAGTTTACAAACACTTGTCAATTTGTTCTTTCTGCTTGTCCATGGCATATGTTTTTTTCCTTCCTATTTTCTTACCATTAATTTTCAAACTCTAGATTTACCAGCTAATTGAGGTACAATTAAGGTCAGTGTCAGTGGACATCAGTACCGGACCTTAGACCATCTTCATTCATGTTCACCTGTTCAAGAAACTCTTTGCCATAGGAACCTATCTACTTCCTATTCTCTTATTTCCAGTCTCTTCTACCTTCAGACAGGGCTGGGATTCTTTTATTAATTTCTCTGCCACTGTGCTTTGGAATCTGCACTGAGTGCTTACTATAAATGAGTCCCCACTGGATATGACAGAGACCTCTACTGGCTGAGAAAGATGGATCCACAGCAAATCTAAACAGCATTAATGGCAGTAGCCATCATTGATTGAGCATGTACTATTAGCTGGTCATTTTAAGTCATTGCTTCTTTTAATCCTTTCAGCAACCTTACATAGTAGATATTACCTTTTCCTTCCTTACTGTGACTGAAAAAATCAAGGCACACAAAATTTAAAATGATTGATGAAGGTCACTCAGCTAACAAATAGAGCTGGGATCTGGAGTTAGACATCTTGATTCTCTAAACTACTATGGTATACTTTTTCTTCAGATGGAAAATTTAGTTTTCTGAGGTAAGTGACAATATTTCAGGGAAAAAAGTAGCTATAATGGTTGTAATGATGACTGTGCTGTTTTAAAAGAGAAACGTCCCCCATAGGCTTGGGTATTTGAACACTTGGGCTCCAGTTGGTGGTGATGTTTGGGGGAGGCTTAGAAGGTATGGCCTTGATGGAGAAATTATGTTCCTGGAGACAGGCTTTGAGAGTTCGTGTCTGACTTGCAAATTCACTTGCCGTACTGGATAGTTTTATGTCAACTTGGCACAAGCTATAGTCATCAGAGAGGAGGGAACCTCAGTAAAGAAAATGCCTCTGTAAGATTGATCGGTTGTGCCTGCAGAGCTTTCTCTTAACTAGTGGTTGATGTGGTAGAGCCCAGTCCATTGTGGGTGGTGCTATCCCTGGGCTGGTAGTCCTGGGTTTTATAAGAAATCAGACTGAGCAAGCTAGTAACCTGCCCTGTCTGACTTCCTGGAGGAGTAAGCCAAATGAACTCTTTCCTCCCAACTTGCTTTTGATCATGGTGTTTCATAATAGCAATAGTAATCCTAATTAAGACAAAAAGATAACTAGCGTCACTCTCGGAAAAAGCTATCTTTCTCTCAGTGGCAACAACATATACTATTTGCTGAGTAAATATGTCTGTAAAATTGCTGTCTGGAGCCACCAGGGCTCCAGGTCTACTTTCTGCTTATGATTGATATGTAATCCCTCAGCTTCCTTCTCCAGCTGCTATGCCTGCCTCTTGTTGCTATTCTCTGCCACATGGACTCTTACCTCTTTCGGGCCATAAACAAACTCTCTCATAAGTAGCTTTTCATTGTGGTGTTTTATCAGACCGACAGAAAAGTAGCAAACACAATATTGACAATAGGATCTTTGAATGGTGGTTTATACAGAAAACATTGTCTAAGCGATGTTCCTGTCCACATCCTCCATACAACACTTACTTTTGCAGATTCTGCTCTAAGCTAATTGGTGTTTTAAAGCCCTGACCTTGGAATGTGGCTGGATTTATACCTAAGATTTTTCAAATTATTCACTAAGTTAGAACCAGGTCTTCAGTGTAAGTTCTATCCCAGTAGGACTGGTATCCCCAAGAGAAGAGGAAGAGACAGCAAGAGTGGACAGAAGAAAGATTAAATGAGACATAGGAATGGCAGCTGTCTGGAAGTCAAGGAAAAGAGCCTCAGGGGGACCCAAACCCAATGGCATGCTGCTTTGGACTTTCAAGCCTCCAAACAGTCAAAAAATAAATGGCTTCTACCTAAGCCATCTAGTCTGCAGGATTTTGCTGTAGTGATTGCAGCAAACATACAAGAGGCTCTGTAGAGAGAGCTGCTGCTGTATGCAAGGCTGCTCATGCTATTACTGAAGTAACATGCTTAGATTGTGACTGCCTTGAGACTGCGACTCTCAACTGCAGGCTGGACCTTCAGCTTCTCCTACCAGGAGGCCAGGTGCAGGCCCAGGTTGGCCTGTCTGATGCGTGAAACCAGGGTTTAGCAGGGTTATGCACAAGCAGAGTGAAGCAGAGACATTTTAAGAATTCAGCATCTCATATTGTTCATAAAATTCTGCATTTATGGTTTGGATGTGAACTTTCCTTATAGGCTCATGTGTTTCTACACTGGTCCCAGCTTGTGGTACTGTTTGGGGGGATTATGAGACTTTTAGGAGTATGACCTTGTTAGAAGAACTAGGTTGGTAGGGGCATTAGGTTAGTAGGGGCTGTAGGTTGGTAAGGGGGGGACTTATGAGTTCTTGCTTATCCCCGGTTCTGTACAGAGTCCTCTCTCCTTCCTGGCTGCTGACAGGCTGTAGCCAGCTGATTCTGGATCCTGCTGCTCCAGCCCATGGCAGCTCCCACCATTATGCCTAACCAGAATAATGAACTGTGTTCCCTGAACCATGAGCCCAAGTGAGTCTTTTCTCCCTTATTTAATTCAGGTAATCCTGTCTCAGCAGCAAGACAGGTAAGTCAGGCATGGCAGCTCACATCTATAGTGTTAACCCTTAGGAAGCTGAGGTAGGAGGATAACCTAAGTTTGGGGCAAGCTTGGGCTACATAATGACTTCCAGGACAGTCAAGCCTAGAGAAACCCTGCCTCACTGCTTGCCCTCCCCCAAAGGTCACTAAGCCACCTGTGTTTATTTTTAATATTTGTATATATTCTGCCTAATGATGGTGTTGCCCCGATGAACATAGAAGGAAAGGCCTCACTTTGAGGCCTTCATTGAGAACACAGAATATCCTCACTGAAGGGAATTTTCTCTGCACGTTCATAGTGACTCTCTTCGGTAAGTTGAACGAAAGATAAAAAGGGATAAAAAATTCTCATTCTATTTCTATACAGATGCACAAGGCAGGGAAATTCCATAATGTACCCAAGGTTGTAGTCCCAGGCAAGCAGCTCAGTCTCAAGCCAGGTGACCTTGGGGAATGGGAGGGATCGGTGCAGGAATTTCTAGGGAGAAGGAAATGAATGAGGTGGCTCTTTCTCTCAGGTCTTCAGCAGAAATGAAGATAAAACAATCGTCTGTCTTTACCAACCTGGTACTGCTCATTCACATCACTGCATTGAACAGGTTTCTTTTTCTTTACTTACTTATTTCCTTTTTTTTTTTTTAAATAAACAAAACTCTTATTCATGATTGGCATCGAAGGTTTTGAGATCTTCTTTCTGGGAAGAACTCCAGAACGCCCACAGAACAGATATGCCTGAGCAGAATTCAGGGAAAACTAAGCTCATTTCTCTTATCTTTCTTCCAGGAAACATTCAAAATAGCATGACTACAACATTCTCCTGAGCCAGCAAATGGGCGCTTTGGAAGTCGAGAGGTCAAAAGCAGAGTGAGGACACAGGCTGCTTCTGCTAAATGGGCACAGGCAGTAGTGGTGTTTCAAAGGAAAGAGGGGAAGGCTTAGGATGAAATATCCTTTGGGTCTTTGAAATGCTACTGTAGGGTCTCAATCCAGCAGTACTGCCCTGAGCACCAACCACTGAATTCCACATGACTTTCCCATGGTCTTTAAACCTGCGCAGAACTTACACCCACCAGGACACCGGAGATACCAACTGAAGCAGGGTCAGTGTGAGGATTCTACATGAACACAGGGTACCATCTATCTATATCTCATTATGAGCAACATTTCTCAGTGTGAACCTGATTTGATCAGCATGGTGACTTTAAGGGTGACTTTAAGCAGAGGAGCACAGACCTGAAGGACTACCTTTTTGTTTTGCTGTGACATCAACAGAGAATTCTATATTATTTGATTTGGTTTATTCTGCTTTTCTGAGACATAGTCTGGCCAGAAAGTACTGCAGCCTATTCCTCCCACACCCTGTGATTGTACAGGCATGTGCTACCATGTCTGGCTTCAGAAGTTTTAGGAAGACAAATTGTCCAAACTAGGTAGTGGTCCAGGTATTACAATTACTTCCCCCCAACTTTAGCTCCCCTGTCCTCTACGATGAGGCTTTGAGATAGGAACCATGATGGTTTAAAGGAAATGGTCCCCAAAGGGAGTGGCATTATTAAGAGGTATGGTCTTATTGGAGGAAGTGTGTCACTGTGGAGGCTGACTTTGAGGTTTCCTTGCTCAAGCTATGTTCCCTGTGACACACAGTTGCTTCTGCTGCTTGCAAATCATAATGTAGACCTTTCAGATCCTTCTCCAGCACCATGTCTGCCTCCATTGCCACCTACTGTGATGATAATGGACTATTGTTGTAGGGAGGCCGCTTGTTCTTCCCAGCTGCCTGGCTAGCTTAGACCCAAAACTGTATTAATTAAATTACTGCTTGGACCATTAACTCTAGCTTCTAATTGGCTAACTCTTATATATGAATTTTACCCATCTCCTTTTAATCTGTGCATCACTACTTCGCCTACCAGCAAAGTTTCAGCACATGTATCTCCAGTGACTCCATGGCATCTCTTTGACTCCACATTCCTTCTCCCAACATTCAGTCCAGTTTTCCCTGCCTACCTAAGTTCTGCCCTATCAACAGCCCAAGGCGGTTTCTTTATTCGTTAACCAATAAAAGCAACACATAGACAGGAGGACCTCCCACACCTTTTCCCCTTTTCTGTTTAAATAAAAAAGAAAGGTTTGAACTTTAACATAGTAAAATTACATATAACAAAACAGGTATCAAGCAAGAATTACAGTTACAATATTTATATCTACCTTATCTTTTATTATAACTAAGGAAAACTGTAACTATAACTATAAATTCTTCAACTCAATCAAAGACTCCAGAAGAATATAATATTGCCTAAGTAAACAGGAAGTACATTGTAAGCAACTTCCAAAACTCAACAATTGACAGAGACATCTTGCTGCCTGGACACTTACCCAAGGTTCTTCTGTACCATTGGGGCATCCATCTTCAGCCTACAGGCCCATAGTATCCAGTAGACTTTTCCATGAAGCAGGAAATTTCAAAGACAGTTCTGCCTATATTGGCAATTTGTCAGTCACTTTCTTTTGTGTCCTGCAGAATGTCTAACAGACTCTTTCATGAAGCAGAAACCCCAAAGGATCAATTCCACTTTAGGCAAGTTTAGCAGTCATTTTCTGTAGGTCCTATATATTAAGTTTATCAAGCAGTCCTGGCAAGAGCAATTTCTTGCCAAATTGTCAACCAGCTCCATAAAGAGGCTCTTCAATGCCCATCATCCTCTTGAAGTAGATTGGTGCTGCCAGGAGCAGATGTGTCTCACTGTCATGAAAAGTCCTAAACTCTTAAAACATTTTAAATGCCATATTCTGAAGGTCTCTGAAAGATTTGAAGAATACCTATCTAACTAAAATATATCTACAAAACCTAACTAACATGACTACAAGCTTGACTATTATAGATGATTATCTACTAACCTATATTTCTTAATTATACATTACACTTTTAAGTGAGCTTCACAAACACAATACCTTAATCAAAATCTGAAATACATATACATATAACAAAAATGACCTTAAATTTGTATCAATAAACCAAGATCCATACCAATTCAAACCTCTATAGCATATCCCCCTTTAAATGTAAACAAACATTTGTAGATAATAATTGGGATGTGTGGATTAGGAGTTCATAGATGCACTCAACCATGATATGACAGCCATCATCACTCCCACTCTTTTGCTCATGAGCACAGTGTAGCGTAAGGGGTGACAGATGACAACATAGTGGTCATAAGACATGAGAGTCAGGAGGACATACTATACACCACCAAGAGACAGGTACATGAAGTGCTGGGTGGCATAGCCCACAAAAGAGATGGACTTCTTGCCAGACAGGTAGTTGATCACCATCTTGGGAATGGTTGTGGAGACATGCATCAGATCCATGAGGGACAGCTGGCTAAGCAGGAAGTACACTGGTGTGTGAAGACACATGATGTGTGAAGACAGCAAAGATGAGGAAAATAGTGAGGCTGTTGC
Source organism: Chionomys nivalis (assembly GCF_950005125.1). Taxonomy (NCBI): domain Eukaryota; kingdom Metazoa; phylum Chordata; class Mammalia; order Rodentia; family Cricetidae; genus Chionomys; species Chionomys nivalis. Next base: position 46,185,245 of record NC_080088.1, on the reverse strand, counting down.
CATTCACTGCAGTATGGAACACCAGTATGGTCAGGAGGAAAAGGCAAAGGAGTCATCAAAGAGCCGTTGAAGGATGAAGTCTTCCAGAGCGGTCTGGTTCCACCTCCACATGCCCCTCCCCTCAACCTCAGCAAGGTTCCAGCTGGCAGCTCGCATCTTTCCCCTCTGGCAGCTCCATGGTGGTCTCTCTCTCTCCGCCTTCCTTCTCCCAGCATTCAGTCCAGTTTTCCCCGCCTACCTAAGTTCTGCCCTATCAACAGGCCAAGGCAGTTTCTTTATTCATTAACCAATAAAAGCAACACATAGAAGAACCTCCCACACCAAGCTAAACCTCTGAACTGTGAGCCAGCCTCAATTAAATGCTTTCCTTTATAAGAGTTGCCGTGGTTGTGGTGTCTCTTCACAGCAATAGAAATCCTAACTAAGACAGAACTGTCTAAGAAATCTCTATGTCTCACATTGGGATCCATTGTGACTATAATTATTATATACTTCCAGTTCTTGGAAGAAAACTAGCTTGACTCATTCAAGCCACATAGTATTGTCCAGTAGTGAGTGTCAGTCTTTCTTCGTCTCTATGAAAAATTGGCATTAAACAGCAGCTGGAGTCTTCTTAGTCAAGATGCTTCATATCCCCTAACCCTTAACTCGAGCAGGGAACAGTGGGAGTCACAGGAAATGAGTGGATGACAACTGTTCTTATAGTAAAGTCTAACTTCCTATGTACTTAAACCTCACCTCTGCCTCCTACTGCAGCCATCACGCCACCATTTCTTAACCCTTTGTTCCCCTTCTATGAGGCAATCCATGACTCTTCTAATACTCCCTTGATTTCTATTTGATTTCTTAATGTCTACTCTCCTCTTCTGCAAAACAGAACAGAAATGGGAATGAGGACAAGCCAGAGTTAGAGACATTTGTATTTCTTCCTTACAATTAAAAATTATTATTTGTGTTTGTGAATGCATGTGAGAAAGAGGGAGAGAAAGCATGCGTGTGATGCATGTGCATGCACATGCGACATGGAGCATGTGTGGAGGTCAGATGACAACACTGTGGGCTCAGTGTCTTTTTCCACCCTCACATGGCTCCCAGATATAGATTCGGGTTGTCATGCTTGTTAATTAAATACACTGCCCACTAAGCAATCTCACTGGTACTAAATTTGGTGTATTTTTAAAATATATTTTTTCACATGTATGTGTGTACAGGTGCCCCTGGAAGCCAGAGGCATCAGATCCCCTGGAGTTAGAGTTGCAGGTAACTGATACCTGCCCAGTATAAGTGGTGGGAACTGAATTAGGGGTCTCTGTAAGAACAATACATTAAGCTGTCTTTTATCTAGGCCCCAAGTTTTATATCCAAATTATTTTGCAGTTGACAGGTATGGCAGATCATATTTTGCAAAGATGGCCTCATCCATCATTTTCTTCCAGACTTTACTGCCACAAAAAGGAAAAGCCAGGCTTCTCTTCTGGAAGCGGCAGGTCTCTATAATCTTTCCTACTTCTGGAAGATGGCAGGAGTGATGTTGTATGATATCCAAGGCCAGGTCGTAAAAACATCATGCCGTTTTCTTTGTTTTCTTACTCCACCACTATAACACAAGAATCCCTAAGCAAATTTGGAAGGATGTGTGGAGAGGACCCATAGCCTATCCAAAATATGAACAAAATGTTGTTAAAGTGGCTATTTTGGCTTCCAGTTGAGCTGTGGCAAACTGGTGCTGTGCAGAACAGAGACAAGGTAACCCTTTACAGCTTTGCCCAAATTTCAAGTTCATGAGCAAAATAATTATTTGATATTAATTTATTTGATATTGATATTATTTAATTTTGTTATGTGGGGATAGTTAGCAGGTAACTTGAGAACCACTGTTTATAGAACTTGTGGCATTCAGCACTCAGAACACATTTTATGCTCTACAGCACCTTGTCTTATTTTGAGGCAACCACCAGCTACCTATTTGGGGTGTATGGCTGTATTTCAGATGCTGACAGTTTGACCTTCATAAATTTTATGAATTCCTGTTATTTAAAATATGGGCCATGAGCCAGGACCAACAAGATCAACTTCACTCTGGAAGTTGTTAGCAGTAGGGAATATTGATCTCTCCTCCAAACTCTTGATCGCAGAGTTTGTACTCTAACAGCCGTGCCAAGAACAAGCCTGGGAAACATCTATTTGTAGGCATTGGACAATAATTTTCTTTTATTTCAAGTATTTTTTATTGTGTTACTATATATGTAACATAAAATTCATCATCTTAATCATTTTAAATGCATGGCTTGATGGTATTAAATAAATTTATAATGCATAAATATCACTACTCTACTTCTTCTCATGCTGTAAAGCCAAAGTTATATGCTTTAAATACAAATTACTCATTTCTTAGAGTTGATATTTTCAATAAAAGTAGATTTTTCTCAACTTTAAAATGATTCTATAATTTTTATATGTGATTTAATATTTAATATGTGATTTGATTTAGTTTGTTCTTTTAAATTTTCTCAGGTGGGCCCATGGAGCCAGTTCAGTGGTTAAGAACACTTATTGTTCTGGAGAGGATTTGGGTGTGAGTCTCACTCAGCACCAGTCAGGCCTCATGGCCATCTGTATCTCCAGTCTCAGGGGATCCAGAACCCCCTCCTGACCTTGGAGGATGCTAGATACATGCGGGCTTCATGTATACACGTGCAGGCAAAACATTCATATACATAAAGTAAAATCAATCTGATTTTTATAAATTCCTTACATTATAAAGTTAGCTTATTGATTTGGAACTGTTTTGTTTTTTAATGGAAGTGTTTATAACTATAATTTTCTCTCTTAGCATGGTTCCCACTGTTTCCCAGAAATTAGCTATATTGTTTTTCCATTTTCATTTGTCTTGAAAGATTTTTCCAATTTCCCTTGTGATTTTTTTCATTTGTCAGCTAATGAAATATATAATATATATATATAATATATATAGTAAATTTTCCAGTTTTGTTCTTTCAATAACAGAGGGAAAACTGGCCAGAGGGAAAACTATTTCTGTCTGCTGAAAGTAGCCAGCTCATTATGATAAATCCTTTACTAGGGTTCTACTTGGTTACTCCTAAGGGTAGGATCTTGAAGTCTCCAAGTAAAGTGTACAACTGCTGATGTCTTTTTTTCAAATCTTCCAGCTTTTACTTTATGTGTTTGATGGTAAAGAGATGATCAAAGAGACAATAGGGTTTATGAGTATTTGTAATTTTTTCTTGTATTAACATAAAATGTCCTTTGTCTCTTGTAAACAGTTCTAAAGTTTGTTTTGTCTGGTATTCCTACAGTTAGTCCTGTTTTCTTTGGTTTGTTATTTCTATGACATATTGCTCCATCTTTTCCCTTTAACCTTTTTGTTTCTCTGGGTCTAAAATGAGTCTTTTGTAGATGGCACATAGCTGGATTCTGTTTTAAACCAGCCCTGTTAATCACTATCTTATGATTGAATCATTTAATCTATTTGCATTTAAAGTATTTACTGATAAGGAAAGACTTATTTCTGTCATTTTTGCTATGTGTTTTCTATCTTTAAAAGCTGTGACTTTTTAATCCCTGGTTTATACGTGACTATCTCCTTTGGTGTTTAGTTGATTTATATAGTGAAATATTTAAACTTTTTTTCTCGTTTCCTTTTGTGTATATCTTCAGCTATTTTCTTTGCAGTTACCATGGGAATTACATTTAACATCCTCAAATTACATAACTCTAATTTCAGTGCTCAGCAGTCTAACTCGAATGACATATAAACGCTGTCTTCCTTTATAACTCCGATCCTGTCCCTTCCAGTTGTTGACATTATCAAATTATATTTTACATGTATGCCCCAAAACATAGATGAATCATCTTTTAAATTATGTAGAAAAACAATGTGGAGTTCTAAAGCCATAGTAATGCTCCTGGTTAGGCTAATGATTGTTGTTAGAAAATTATAATCTTGTCCTAAATCACAGAAACAAAAAAGTATAATAATTTATTTCACTGATACAAGCTCTTATAATTGCCCGTATAGCTACACTAATTAAGGTTTTTTATTTCTGTATACAACTTCAGGTTACTCTCTGGAGCCTGTTCAGTTTACCGTGCAGGACACCAGTGTTAGTGATTGCTTGCATGGCGGGTCTAAAACTCCTTCAACTTTTGTTTATCTTTCAACATCTTAGTTTCGTCTTCACTTTTGAGGGACAGTTTTAGCAGAAATAGGGTTCTTGATTGATAACTCTCTTCTTTTTGGTACTGTGAATGTATTGGCCTATTGTCTTTCATCTCCAAAGCTTCTGGTGAAAAGTTTGCTGTTAATCGTATGGAGGGTCTCTTGTATGTGCCAAGTCACTTGCTGTTTCCAGGAGTCTCTCTTTGTCTTTGAAAGTTGATTGCAGATGGCGATTAGAGTGCCTGGTGCCCTTCTTTTCAACAAAAGAAGATCCAAATAGAAATAAAACAACTACTTCTTCACGCGAGTGTTTGCGGCTCTGAGCTGGACCATAGTGGAGACATAGTAGAAATGGGTAGCTCAGGGCCTCCTGATGGCCTTGTCAAGAAGGGAGTTGTTTATACAGTATAAGCCACCTCATCTTTCTAGTTGATACCAACACTGAACCAAGAACGACTTTGCACATCAGATAAAGCATATGTAGGAAGTCACATACGTATAATGCATTGCTGTTGGCGAAGTCAGTGACTCTCTCAGTCCTCAAACTTGGTGTGAGGAGATGTGGCAGATGAGGAAGGAGCCAAGTCTATGTTGTACCTTCTAGCTGGATTCCTACCTCCCAACACTACCTTGAGATAAAATCTACCTGACAGAGATTCTGTGAGATAGAGGATGATTGTCCCCAGGAGCTTTGTGAACCAGACGGGTGACACTACCCATGTACCCCCAGTTTGCAAGGGTAGCCTGGGAGTTCATGATGAGTGATTAGACCCATCCATAGGACCCATCAGTTCCCAGGAAGCAAAAGGGCATCATCAGCCTTCGCACATAAACTCATGCTAGCGACTCTTCAGGGAGCTTCCAGGCCTTCTGTGTCATCTTAGGACTGCACCATCAGTCCCCCTTGTCCTGAGGATTCCAGGTTCTCAGACTGAATGACTGCTGGTTTTGCTGCCTCTCCTACATGTAAACAGATAGCAGACTACCCAGCTTCCACCTGTGTTAGCCAATCCACTAAGTCTCGTCTTTATAGCTAGTGGTTTTGTGTTTCTGGAAAACCTTGATCAATACAATCTGAATGAGAAATTCAACAAAGAGGTGAGAGAGAGAGAGAGAGAGAGAGAGAAAGAGAGAGAGAGAGAGAGAGAGAGAGAGAGAGAGAGAGAGAGAGAGAGAAACCGAAGAGGAATGTTGAAACTGAGAAACTCAGAAAGTCAAAAGAAAACCGGGAGCTGACACAGCAGAACGTGTGCAGCAGAAGAATTTCTGAACTTTGCGTCTAGGTAATATACATATACATACCAACATTTATATTCAGTGAAATAAAGCCGAAACTCACTTCATGGACATATGCAGACAAACAGAGAGAGAGAGAGAGAGAGAGAGAGAGAGAGAGAGAGAGAGAGAGAGAGAGAGAGAACAGGGACTGAAAAAAGGTAGTTCATGCAGGTGGAGAGTAAAGTTAAGCAGCACTAGCTATACTTACATCAGCTAAAACACCTTTAAGTAAAAAGCTGGAAAAAAAAATGCAAAGTCACTACGCAATGATTAAGGGATCAGTTCAACAAGAGAACCAGCTCTAAGCCTGTGTGAATCCAATCCTAGAGTGCCCAGTTATATAAGCTGCTGCCAAACATTATTAGGTCTTAGGGGAAAGAAACTTTCAACAGAATGCTGGTTGAGGGCTTCAGCATCCGCTCTCATCACTGGACAGATCGTCTAGACGAAACATTGAGAAGAGATTGAGAGTAAAGCCGCACTGCAGAACAAATGGACTCAACAGATGTTTCCAGAACATTTTGCCCAGTCACTGCAGAATATACATTTTCCTCCTTGACATATGGAGAATATTCTAGTTTCACTTCTGTTGCTGTGATAAAATACACTGACAAAAATCCACTGGGGGGAAAAGGAGTTTATTTCAGTGCAAAATTCTAGATGACTGGCTGAAGAGAAGGCTCAGTGGTTAAGAGCACTGGTTGAGCTTTTTAGGACACGGGTTCAAATCCCAGCACCCACATGGCAGCTCACAACCATGTGTTACTCCGGTTCCAGGGAATCTGACACCCTCACACAGACAAACGTTCAGGTAAACTTCTAGGTTACTGTCCATCGCAGCAGAGAAATCAATGGCAGAAGCTTAAAGAGATTGCTGTATCCGATCCCCCAATCAAGGACAGAAAGAAATGGACACGTTCACATTTGGTGTTAAGGCAATCAGCCACAGACATGCCCATAGGTCACCCTGATTCAAACAATTCTTCATTGAGGCTTTCTCCTAAGGAGAATGCAGGCTGTGTCAAGATGATAATTGAAGCTAACCATCACAGAACATTTTTCAAAGAGGACCCTATGTTGGCTCATAAAACAAGTTTCAACCAATTAAGAAAAGGCTGCAATCAATCATATGATGTCCATAACCTCAATCGACAAAAACTACAGACCAACAAAAGGAACTTTAGAAATTATACAAGTGGAAACTAAATAATATGTTCTTGAGTGAACAGCAGGTGAATGGAACAAAAGGAAATTCAAAACCTCTTAAGGGTCATGTAGAGAGGAGAAAGGGAGGGGAGCAGAGAAAAATATATAGCCTAATAAAAACAATAAAAGAAGAAAACAAAACCGCTGCAGTCTGCAGGGATCCTACAGTGAGATTTCAGCTGATAGAGCAGCAGGCTGACCCACCAGAACCAATGGTTCTAATGGAGGCAAACCCAGTCCGCAAGGCACTGGGCCCACCACCTTTTGCATATAGACGACTGATTCTCACAGTGGATCTCTTGTGAACCCATAAGCACTCTCTCCTGGTGCAAGATTCAGCAGCGTATGGATTATTGGGCACAATTCTTTCCCATGTACTGGTATATTGGGTCATCCCCCCCCCCCCGTGGGAACTCCAGTGGGACGTTCAGCTGTGCATCAATAACCTTGATTCCTACAGTCTAATCTTCGCTTCGTTCCCTGAGATACATTAGAATCCACCTCCCTGCCTTTGGCAGGCCATGCAGTCAGGAAAGGAGTCTTTCATATAGCTCACATTGGGACCTTCAAAGAAAAAGGGATGTTCAAGCTCGGAGAACTGCCTTTGTTTTGTGTGTGTGTATAAACTGGAAGCTTTACAGGATAGGAGATCAGCAGGAGAGGAATAAAAAATCTGATGCAGAAAAGCACGGAGTGGAGAGTTCATTTTGCCCTCAGATCTAAGTCCTGCACTTGCTGTAAGTCTTCTTCTGGACCCTTAGAGGACCCTGAGGCTGGCACTCAGAGGTCCCCGATACAAAACCTCTTAAAACAAATGGGAAACACCATAAGCCCAAATCTATAGTATACAATAAAGCAAAAGAAACTTCTAAAAGAAAATCAAGAGAAAGAATTTTAAGAGGTTGGCATATGTTTTTTTTTTTTTTTGTTTTGTTTTGTTTTGTTTTTTGTTTTTCGAGACAGGGTTTCTCTGTGGCTTTGGAGCCTGTCCTGGAACTAGCTCTTGTAGACCAGGCTGGTCTCGAACTCACAGAGATCCGCCTGCCTCTGCCTCCCGAGTGCTAGGATTAAAGGCGTGCGCCACCACCGCCTGGCAAGAGGTTGGCATATGGATGATTGCTTTTTATATAAACCCTAAAAGCATAGGTAACAAAAGCAATAATAGACTAGAAAGGGTATATCAAAACTAAGAGGTTTCTACATATCAAAGGCAATAATTAAAAGAGAAAAGTGGCAATACAAACTATAGGGGAAATATTTGCATATTGCTTATTTGATAAGAATTCATATCCAGAATACATAAAGAACTTGAAGGATGGAAAGTAAAGTAAATAATACAATTACAAAAGCAAGTGATCTGAATAGACATTGGTCAAAAGAGGACAAACCATGGCCAACGCACGCTTTGAAAACATATCACTAGCCATCAGGGAAATGTCAATTGGAACTGCGTGAGACATGATCTTTTCCTCATCATATTGGTATGATCTTAAATGGCAGGAAAGGGGTGGAGGACCAAAACACATACACGCTTTTGGTGGGAATGAAATTTAGTGCAGCTGTTAAGGAGACAGATATGAAGATTCTCAATAAACTGAATATTAACCTCCCACATGATGCAGCTCTCTCACTGCTCGGTGTTTAAGCCCCCAGACGAGGTCAGCGTACCAGAGAACTCTTGTTTATGGCAGTCTTTTTCACAATATCCAAGATTTAGAATCAACCATGTTGTCCATTGGCAAAAACATGAATGGAAAATGTAGTATAGAGACACAATGAACTACGAGCAATTAAAAGGTACAAATCCCATTACTTATGGCAGAATGGGATATGGCCAAATTGAAGACTTTGACTGGTAAGTGAATAAGGAGGGGACAGAAAAGCAAACACTGATGATTCTCATTCGTACAGGGAGATCTAAAGAAGTTGATCTCAAAGATGAGAGTAGAATAGTGACCACTAAAAGCCAGGAAGGACTGAGAGAGTTTGGACAACAGGTACCCAAATAAGGAAATACAGCTAGATGTGGTGAAAAGTTCTAGTGTCCTATAGCACAGTAAGACAGTGATGGTTGTCAACACTCTGTTTTATAAAGAACTAAAACAGAGGAGTTTGAAGACTCCAAACTCTAAGAAATGATACATGCACAAAGAGCTAGAAATGCTGATTATAGTATAACAGATCACCACACTATATTCCACAGATCTTACAATTATGTGTCAGGGGAAAATAACATATTCATATTTTTTTCTTAGAAAAAGATAAACATTAGGCTAGGTGGGGTGGTGCCTGCTTGCAATTCTAGCACTCAAAAGGTGGGAGGATCACCTGTAAGTTCAAGGTCAGCATGGTCTCTGTAGTAAGTTCTAGGTCAGTGTGGTCTCTGTAGTAAGTTCTAGGTCAGCATATTGAGATTGACTAAACAAACAAACAAGCAAATTATACACAATTATAAATATTAAAACTCCACCACTCCAACCCAGTTTGATTATAATGCCTTGTTTGTGTCTTTGAAGTTCATATTACTTGACATTTAAATCTTAAATGTTTGTATTCAAAATTTTATATTAGAAATTTGAATTTAACGCAGTAATAAATCTGGAAATCAGAATTTCTTCTTTCTTCACACTGTCTGTTTTTACGGGAGTTGCTATTTATTACTATTACTTAAAATAAAATTGGTGTTTTTGAAATTCAAGGACAATTTGATTTGATTTTGAGAGAAAAACAACAGCGCGGGCAAGGTAAAACTCTTGGTGGATGCCAGGGGTGGGGGATGGGTGGTGGTGAGGAAAGAGAGAGAGAGAGAGCCAGGACTTTTAAGTTAGGGTCCAATAGAGCAGGGAGGTTCAGCAGTAGAGGTCAGTGAGCAATGGTTTGGTAGGGGTAGGGGTGGGGGGTTTCAGAGAAGGATTGAGAAAGCCAAGCCTGCAGGAGAGCAAGCTAACGCTTTGGCCAGTATCACAAAGAAAGAGAACTACATAGAAGGAGAGGGAAAGTTATGTTTTTCTGAATAACTGGGAAATCAGGCAGGCTGCAGAACAGAGGCCGGTAAGTGGATGCTGTTATTTTTAAACAATGACAGTTGGATTCTTCTCATGTCGGGATTAGATCATAGCACGCATTTCAGGCTTCTTGGGTCTTTTAACTTGAGGGCGTCCTCAGCTATTTTTCTAGTTTCATTTCTGTTGCTGTGATGAAACACTCTGACCAAAAGCAATTTAGGGAAGAAGAGGGTTGATTTCATTTTACAGGTCGCAGTCTATCACTGATGGAAGTCAGTGCAGGGGCTCAAGCCGAAGCCATAGAGGAATGCCGCTGGCTGGCTTACTCAGAGACCCGTGTAGGTAGGTAGCTTTCTTATACATGTGGGTAGTCCCGGAATGGTGCAGCCTACAGTGACCAGGGTAATCCTTCAGTTGAGACTCCCTCCCCAGGCGACTCGAGGCTGCGTCAAGTTGACAACTCATGCCAACTAGGACAAGTGTGTTTCGTCCCCTTCTAACTTCTCCACAGACATGGCTGCTTCTGAATGTCGTAGTCCTTAATGTCTGCCTCCCAAAAGAAGAATGGATGGAGGTCATTTAGAAAAGGACTCTGGACATTTCAGTCCCCTAAAAGTCACTTCGAGAGCAGAACTTGTAACAAGCAGAGATGGGCAATAAAGGCTTGAGGCAGACATAGTCCATGCAGGTCTCAAATTCACAGTCTTCCTACCTGCGGCTCCCAAGTCTGACAATATGCATGTGAGCCACCACATGGGTTTGCTTTGTGAGCCTCTTTGTGGGCTCTTTGATGACAAGGAGAAACACCCAGTGAGCAGAACACCAATTCCAGCTGCTTAGAAGACAAGGCACGCTGAGTCCTGCAAACAGAGATTGTCCTACGCCCATTGTCCTCTCTCTTCCATCAGAACAGCTATGGTGGTCGTAACCCAGCAAGAGCAACGAGAGAGATGGAGAGGTGGTGTTAGGACAGGAGTATTCCTGGCTGGGAGAGCAGGGGGCTGGGGGCTCAGGTGTTTGTGTAATTGTTTTCCTCTAGGAAGGTAGAGGAGAGGCATCTACACCAGTTGTTTCTTCTTGCTGCCACAGACTATCATAAACCACATAGGCAGAGAGAAGCTTACTTTGGTTCACAGTTTGGGGTGTAGGCATGGCCGTAGGACTGGCTTCTGCAGGTGGCAGTGGGAGCACGAGGCTGCTGGCTCACATCTCAACAGATCACCGAGCAGAGGAGAGGGAAAGGGGGATGGGGGTGCTCAACTGTCTCTCTTCTTTCCCCTATTGTTTAGTCTAGGATCCTATGTGCGGGTCCCCCTCAGTTAATTCTTTCTGGAAATGTCCTCACAGACAAAATATTGTGGAGGTTTTCCTATTGCCTTGGGCATTTCTTAATCAAGTCATGCCGACGGTCAAAATTACCCATTCCAGGTGAGTATTAGGAAGAATAAAGAATGGTAAGATATCTTCCTCCCTCCTTCCTTTCTTCCCTCCCTCCTTTTCTTCTATGGTGCTGGGAACAGAACCCCAGCATCTTCTGTGTGTCAGGCAAACACACCGAGCTACAGCCCCAGCCCACATAATTTTTTCATAGCTGACAACATTCCATCATCAAATAGGTGGTGTTATGCGTGTGTGGGTTTGTTCTTTTTTTTCAAATGGCTAAATATATATGGTAATATATGTTTAGTTTGCAAGTAAACAGATTTAAAGCACTTTAGGCTTTCCGGGGAGGAAATGTTCTCTAAGGTGGGAAATTGACTGTTATTACTTTTGCCATAGTTAGGATTCACATGCTCACACATCAGGCCCCTCTTGGGTAAGTACTGTCAAAATGGTTTGATCCCTGCCCGAGAGCACAAAGGAGTTTTTTTTTTTTTTTAATCTTCCTATTTGGTTTTTCAAGATTCTCAGCATGTGTAAAGTATATCTGCAACCCATTCTCCAGGGGTCACGTTTTCTAATCCTCAAAAGTTCAGTTTTCCCGGCTGACGGGGCTTAGAGCACTTTGTATGCTAACGACAAGAGTCTTGAATTCTGTGCAGACTCTGGCCAGTCTGCAGTCCCTATGCTACAGTGTCCTGATGTCCTGATACCCTACCACGCAACTCGGACAGAAATACGGCTGCATCTATTTATTTATTTATTTATGTTTGGTTTTTTTCGAGACAGGGTTTCTCTGTGGTTTTGGAACCTGTCCTGGAACTAGCTCTTGTAGACCAGGCTGGTCTCAAACTCACAGAGATCCGCCTGCCTCTGCCTCCCGAGTGCTGGGCTTAAAGGCGTGCGCCACCCTAAAGCAAAGTGATAGGCTGAAACACACAGCTGGTTTGATAAAGGACAAATAGGACAATCCAAAGAGGGGAATTTGGTATCATGAAAATTTTGGAGGAACTTACAAAATTCAGATTTGTTTGAATGGCATCATTCTGCTTGGAAATGCCGGTTTCTTCACCTCCCGTCCTGTTTTCTTTATTCCTTTTGTGTGGCCTTGGCTGGCCTCGAGCCCACAGAGAGCTGCTGGTCTCTGTTTCCTGAGTGCTGATGGTAAAGTTGTGCGTACTGCCGTTATCATTAAGAGAAGATCTTTTTCTGCTCTCAGAATGGTTCCAACTTACTTCTGCTTTTGTTGTTGTTGTTGCTGTTGTTTGAGATAGGGCCTCTCTATTTAGATTGGCTTTCCTGGACCTCACAGAGGTCCTCCTGCCTCTTCCTCCCAAGTACTGGGATGAAAAGTGTTAACCATCACTCCTGGCCTACATCTATTTTTCAAAGATGCTGTATTAGGTGCTGATGTTGATTGGGGTTGTGTTGGGGACTGTGGACCCCCCGAATTTCCTGTGACCCCCTGCATGCCAGAGTAAATAATTCGTTTTTCTATGCTTGCAGCTGCTCTGAGCAAACAACTTGTTTTGCAGTTGCTCTGAGCACGAGACCCTCAGGAGTTCCTGATGGCAGGAGAGTGGTTTCTGGTGGGCTTACAGCTGAGAGTTAGGGCACGACCAATAGTCAAGGAGACCTTATATTAGCTGCCCTGGAACGTAACAAAGGGGCATTCTTGACACATGTCTTTGTGTGTGTGTGTGTGTGTGTGTGTGTTTCAGTCTCCAGCCCCTTGCCCAACTTGTGAACCGTACTGTAGCACGTGGTGTATAGACAGGGCTGGCCATGTTAGAGTTCTTGAAGTTCTTTTTATTTTTTACTTCTTAACATTTAATTTTTCAGTATGTGTGTGCACACACGTGCGGAGGTCAGAGGACAACCTGTAGGAGCTGATTCTCTTTCCACTGAGTGAGATCCTGGGATTGAACTCACATCAGCAGACTTGAAGTGCTTTTGCCATTAAACCATCTCCCCAGTCCCAGTCACTGCAGTTCTCGTCTGCCCATGTAGCGTGATGCATCTTTCCTGGGAACTTGAGCAACTATAGAACTCCACATAGCTCTGCTACCTGGGTCTGATCTGCCCGTGTAGCGTGATGCATCTTTCCTGGGGACTTGAGCAACTATAGAACTCCACATAGCTCTGCTACCTGGGTCTTAATGAGAAGACAGGAACAGCACATCCGGGACATCCCCATCTTCCAATACCGCCTTCCAAAATGCAAGGGGACAGCTAGTTATGACTTTGTCTGGGGCTTTGGCAAATAGAAGAAAACTGTCTACTTTAAAAAATACTTTTAATAATTCTTTGAGAATTGTATACAATGTATTTTGACCATATTTATCCTTTCTCTTCTCGTAACTTCCCTCAGATCCACCCCCACCTCTCACGTTCTTCAATGACATGTCCTTGTCATTTTTGAAATAACTCAGAGAGTTCTATTTGTGTTACACATGCACTCCTGGGTATGGGTTCAACCCCTGGAGTGTGGTAGGTCTATAAGGGGCCACATCTTTAAAGAGAACCGGCTCTCCCTTTTCCAGCAGGTATCAGTTGCCAACAGGTCCTCAGCCAGGGGTTGGACTTCGAACCCAGCCCTCTACTCCACGCTGGATGTCGTCTGGCTTAGACTTGTGCAGGCTCTGAGTCTCAGATGCAGCTGTCTTGTGTCTGGAAAACACTGAGTCATCCACCACCTCTGCCTGCTACAGTATTCCTGACCCCTCTTCCTTGTTGATCTCTGAGCCTTGGGAAGAAGATGTGTGATATAGATATCCTATTTAGAAAATCTCCTATAGTGATATTTTATTTATATTTTATAAATAAAGCTTGCCTGAAGACCAGAAGGTAAAACTAAGTCACTGGAGGCCAGGCAGTGATGGCTCACACCTTTAATCCAGGATTTGGGAGACAGAGGCAGATGAATTTCTGTGGGTTCAAGGCCACCCTGGGCTACACAAAATCAATGCAGAAAAAGATGCAGGTGCTGGTGGCTCACACCATTAATCCCAGCACTAGAGAGGCATATAAACCCGGATAGAGGTAAGAGCTCTCTAGTGGTTTGACTGCTCTGTTTTTCTGATCTTCAGTTGAACCCCAATATCTGTCTCTGGGTTTTTAGTATTTGTGCCTCAATCCCTCTTTTAACTGAGTTGAACGGTAAGGAGCAATGACCCAGATTATTTTATACAACCATTCCATAAGTGTATATTTTCCCTCTCATCTGTCTGAGGCAAGCTTCTTCTTCTGTTCTGCACAGCTCAGCACATGACTCCAGTCTTACTCGTCTCATGGTCACAAACGGCTCCAGCAGCTCTGACTTGCACGGTCTCACAGCAACATTCCACGATCGAGATCTGCTTCTAAGATTGAAGAAGCCTTTTCCAATAACCCGTCAGAAAATTTCCTTTACATTTCATGTGCCAAATTTATGTGATATACACGTGCTTGACCCAATCCCCAGCAGAGGGAATCAGAACTTTGCAACCTAAGGACAACACGCCCTTCTAACTTTCATAGGAAAAAGCAGATGTTGGAATAGAAAATAATTGTTCCCCTCCTGATAGAGGTAATGATTGAGAGATTGCTACCTTGAGAGGGAATGAAGCCCCTATTAATGTTATTAAAGTCATTCAGAACACCTGGAGTCGTGCAGTAGTATTAAAGCGAATCTAGAAGACTAACAGCAACCATGCCACCACAGTTTCATCTTACAGCTCCTTCAGTGTTTGTCAGTATGCACACTTTTTTTTAAAAAAATAGTTGCCACAAGTAGAAAACCTTTTCTATACAGTCACTCTTTATTGTGTAAAAGAATCATGGACAGGATTGTACCCCTCTTACATCACCGAGGGCATCTTTAAGGACTGAATTCTCATTGAATTTGATGTAACATTTTGATCTAGCTTCTGTTGTCTGAAACTTTACTGTTATGAATGTCACTGTTACAAGCCCTTGCGGAGGACATTTGTGTAAAACCTACATTAATAGCTCGAGCTCCCATCACACGAAGAGAAGCCATGACAGGCAGCTGCAACGTCATTACTCTGGCGCTGGGCGCCTGGCACTCCATCTTACAGAATTCTGACACTTAGTTTGCTGGTCTTCCTGGTCTCAGTTTCCTTAGTCGAAAATGATGAAGTTAGAACAAATAAACTTCAGGATTATTTCCAGCTGCAACTGTCCCCAGTTTGATGAATTCTAAGACCTTTTGGAAGGAATTACTGCCTGGGCCGCAGGCTCGTCTACTTAATAGTAAACGTGAAGAGCTCTGTCCGACACGAGTGACCACGTTTTGCCGTGTTTAGCCAGCACATGTTTATGGAAAGCAACTGGGAGTAGTTTTTAGCCTGTGTGTTCTATCCACTGTGGTCAAACCTGTCTACTGTTTGCTACCAGGAGGCGCCACACCCGTGCCATACCCGGCGTGCTCCTGCAGAGGAGCTTGGAGTTTGTGCCTTCCTGGGAAAAGGTAAAGCCGGGAGGTTAAACCACTCACCCACCTGAACCTGGCACCTGGGTTTCCATGGAATCCTTTCTTCGGAGTGTTGTTGAGAGGCAGCCTTGCTTGTTCGCAAGATCTAGTGATGGTTTCCATGTACTGCACATAAACACCTTGTCAGGCACCAGAGACAGGTTGGAGAGAATGATTGATGGGAGTGGGCTTGTGAAATCACACCTGCTGTCTCGGCAGATGGGGAAAAAAGCCGTAGTAACCTGTGGAGTTGCTGATCCTTTTCAAAAATTCACTCATAAAAACATAATTTTAGCTCTTCTGCAGACTTTAGAAATAGCCGTTATCTCAAACCAAACACTAGGGGAGCGAGTACTGTATGAGTTTTCAGCCATATAATTTCAATAAAGTAGCAAGGCACCTTCACCAACTGGGCAAACTGGTGTTTGAGTGCTGGGGTGGGAGAGCAACTACACTCTGCCAAGTGTAAAAATGCCATTCAAGCTGCAGTTGCTGGCTGGCTGCCCATGGCGCATCTAAACCTACCCATAGAGAATCCCCGGCCCCATAAGAGTTCTTGCCTTTAGTGCACAGGATGTCCCCTGGAGAGGAAAAGAGACTGGTAGATCACATACAGTGCAAACCAATGCATGGGCAATGGGAGCCAGGGGCCGTTGCCACCAGTAGGAAAGCCCATGTGGACCTGATGAACTGTTCTGAGCTCTATTTGGTAGGCTCGTGTAATTGTTGGCTCGGTTCTGTTCAACTTAACAATATGCTACCCTAATTTACTCTGATATGCATTTAAAATTTATTCCAAAATTAGTTGTTGAGTTCCCACTTCATTGCATTGTTTTACAGATGGTACGAAGTGGCGTCGGGATGGACAGAACATGTCTGTGCACATTGAGAGAGGAACTTAACAGATCTGGGCAACCAGTGCGAGGAACGTCCCAAGGGCAGATACTACTATCAACTACAAATGACCCTTCACGTGCGTGCTTAGAGCTGTGTGGACTGAAGAAGGAAAGGGCTGCCCTCTGAGTGGGAGAGGAATACTTGGAAGAAAAGTGAGGAATTGATTTGGGTCTCCCAGTTTATGGAAATTAGGCATAAAGGAGAATATTTAAAAGAAGAGAGTTTCGCCCATCATAAGTCAAAGGGCAGTTGGTTTTTTCACTCACCCAGCAAATGCTTCTTGAGGATTGGTTTTGTGCCAAGACTGTCTTAAGCCAAAGAAACAGAGAGGACCTTGCTCTAGCCTAGGGATGAACACAGCCAGCTGACAGGAAGTCGTGTGTGATGGTGAGTATTCTCCAGAGAGCTGAGACTAGGTGGTGGCTACAATGAATGAGTGATTGTGCTAGACCAGGTGCTTTCTTCAATTCTTGGAAGAGGTGAAGGTTAAGCTCATAGGGCAAAATCAAGAGGCAGCCAGCCAAGCAGAGGTCGGGGTCAGAGCATTTGCAGGGGAGGGACAGCTGTAGCAGAGGCCCTGAGGTAGGGCATATTTGAGGAGGTTATTGCTGTCCAGTATGGTGGATGACAGGAGAGCGGGACAAGGGAGGTGGGAGGCGACGGAGCCAGATGATGCAGGAGTTTGCCTTTTATTCTACAGGAGATGGAAACCCTTTGGAAATGAAAGATTTCGTACACAGATCCCTCTGCTGTCTGAGAATCAGTTGGAGTGAGAGCAAGAGAGGAACTGAGACAGTGATGGAGAAGCAAGGGGCTGCCTGGCATCCAATGGTATTGCTGGAGATGGAGAGAACATACATTTGAGTTATGAGGTGGATACAGAGTTGACAGGATTTGCTGATGGATCGGCTGTGGGCAGGAGGGAAAGCGACTTGTCAAAACAGTGCCAGAATTGGACTCAGTTATCAAGCGTGTGCTGGCTTCTCTGAAATGTTGCAGCAAGCTTCAGGAGAGCATTGAGTTTGCAAATACAAGTAAGGCTTCCTGTGGAAATAAACAAAGGACAATTAAGCAAGCAAAGCAAGGCTGTTTTTCCTGAGCTTGGTGGTGCAGGGGTGCCAGTCCCTGTCTCTATGGTTTTGAAAGATTCAAAGGCACGCAGGAGAAGGAGCCTGTATGGTGGGGACGGGGAAAATATTGTGGGTACCCTGGTTGAAGACTGGGGGATGGGGAAGCTACAGGGCCACTAACTACAAGCAGAATATTTTGTTAAACATTTGAATAAGGGTGTATGGACTGACGTTTCCAGAAGACAAGCCACACTGGTGCTAAGGATTCTATGAGACTAACTGAGGGTTGGAATGTTACAGATCTAGAGCCAAATTGACTTGAGCTATTTCTAACTTCCATAATAGCTACTTAACGCATGTCTGTGTCTGACTTAATATCCTGTGACTTCATAGTGAACCCTTTTGGGGATATATTAACAGACCGTTAATTTCCACTACCCAGAAGCTAAGAACGTCCTCAGATAATGCCTGAGACCTACTGTGGAGACTCACCTGCTTGGCTGTGAACTTCTACCTTGGGTTTCTGCCGATGCACTTTAGAAATGTCTCCCCCATTCATTGACTTTTTATTCTCTAACTCCAAAACTTCGGGAAATCGTTTCCATCTGTCACAAGCTTTTGGGAGCAATGTGAATCTGTATTTCCGGGCCACCGTTGTTCATGGGCTTAAGAATAAACTTGTCTTCTGTCTTTTGAGATGAAAACTGTGTTTTCTATCAGCCGGTGCATATTTGGCCTACAGGAAGAGGAGACAACATCTAGGAAGACCACTATTATTAACATCCTGGCCATTTGAGGGTGATGTTCTATAAATTGTTGTTCAGCTCCCTGGGGGGCTATAGAGATAACAACCCACTTCTCTGCAAGTCTGAGCTATACTGGGTTGATTTTCTGGGTTGCTCTGGACTGAGCAATATACTGAACATGTAGTTACAGGTCAAAGATCTGTTTTTACATATCATCCCTTTATGAATACAATGTCCCAATGTCTTGATGATAGCTGGTTTTGCTTGTTTTTTTCGGAACATTTCTGTCTCTAGGCTCCTACAAATCCATTTTTCCCATCATGTTTTTTTTTCCATCTTTATTTCTTTTTCAATCTTGTTTTCTCTGGTTGTTAGACTTTCCTTCAATGGCTCACTAGCCCTTACTTCACCCAAATGACTTTTTTTTGTTTGTTTGGTGTAGTGGTTTGAAAGAAAATGGCTCCTAAAGGGAATGGCACTATTAGGAGGTGTGGCCTTGTTGGATTAGATGTGGTCTTGTTGGAGGAAGTGAGTCACTGTGGTGGCAGGCTTTGATGTCTCATATATGCTCAAGTTACTCTCAGTGATATAGTCTACTTCCTGCTGCTTGCATGTTGACATGTGGCAGCTCCTTCTTCAGCACCATGTCTGCCTGCATGCTGTCAGGCTTCCTACCATGATGATAATGGACTAAACCTAAAAACCTATGAACTGTAAGAAAGCCATCACAACTAAATATTTCCTTCATGAGAGTTGCTGTGGTCATGGTGTCTCCTAGGACTGGGATTGCTTAATGTCATTAATACCCACTCAGTCCATTTGTGGACTGGAGTTCAGAGGGCATCCACTAGAATTTCCACATCTCTTACACACCAGTACTAACAACTGAGCCAGCGACACATGGATAATGACGGAAATAGAGACAGTTTATTAAAAAAGAAAGGCAAGCTGGGGATGTGGCTCACTTGGTAGGGTGCTTGTCTAGTTAGTATACAAGGTCCTCAGTTTGGTTCCCAGCACTGCATACATTGAACATTGTAGTGCATGTCTGTAATTGCGACATTGAGGAGGTGTTGGCAAGAGAATTATAAATCCAAGGTTATCCCCTGCTGCATAGACTTCCAGGCTGCATATGTAAGATACTGTTGAGAGGAAGAAAGTCCAGAGAATGGAAGTGGACCAGTAGCTGAGAAAACAGTGGTTCAAATGGCTCTGGGATTGGGTGTCACAATCTTTTATAGATGAGCTTTGTAACACCTACTTTCTCCTGCACTTGTATTCACGGGCTTTTTCCTGCTTTCTTGCTCTGACTGTCTCTTCCTCTCTCCCTTGCTAGTGTGCATGGGTTTTCAGTCATCTCCTCTGTCCTTAGTGATATCACTTTATTCTCCTTCCTACAACAGGGTTCAAAGTATGGCTTTCCAATAGGTGCTGAGAAGCTAACTTTGATACCAAACTTGTCTAGAACAAGATAAAAACAGAAAACGAAAGTAAAGCATTCATGAATGTTTTGGGCACATTGACAAACTAATTTTTTAATCTGTTGAAGTTAATATTTAAATTTCAGACTCATGTGCCTTCTTTCTCTCCATGTTTTTTTTTGTTTTGTTTTGTTTTTTGTTTTTTTTTCCACAACAACTAAGCAACCAGACATGGTTTGGGAAAGCACGGTGCTAGATTCCCAACAGCCGGCAGTCATAGACCTTCTGGAGTGAGAAGGGAGTGAGGATGTACGCGAACATTTTGCTGTGTATGTCCAGGCACAAGGCAGTACTCACTAGACTCGAGAACAAATGCTGCTTGCCAGGCCAGGTGACTCGGCTTCCCTTCTCAGGGGGATTTGCCATCACTGAGGTCACGCTGGCCTTTGTCTCACCAGGACAGGTGCAGAGTGGCCATCTGTCCTATACTGGAAAGTTTCTTATGTTTGGGGGTGGGGCACAAATGTAACAAGACTCTTGTCTTCAAAACTTACCTCCCCTGCCTGTATTCATGTGTATCTGATAATAAGACTCAGATTCTCTCACGCATCAAAATCATAGAGTATTAATAAAGTCTAGAAGAAATCTTTATATTAATGATATATTATTACAATATTATATGTTATAATTATATATTATCCTATTATGTTTTATATTATAGTATTAGCTATATTAATTTTATTTATTGAAATTTGAGTATAAATGAGTACACACATAACTTGAATGTATGGAAGATTGTAGTGGCTTTTTTTTTTATTATTATAGCTCACTGAGACTTCCTTGTGCCCTCTTCTTTTGGTACTGTATATTTTGGTCAGAGATAACTTTAAAAATCCCATTCTATTAGTAAATTCACATTTGTTGGGTAAAATATTCTAATCTTCAGTTTATGAAATGTGGTCAAAGTGGATCAATGAGATGACTCTGCAGGTAAAGGTGACTTTTGTCAAGCTTGACAACATGAGGTTGACCCAGGACCCACATGATGGAAGGAAGCGCCAACTCCTGCCAGTTGTCTTCTGACCTACACTCACACACACACATATGCACACACACACATACACACATACATACACACAGACAAATTTGAGCGATAGCTCGAAACGCAGTGGTCAGAGTGTCAGTCTCTTCCTACTTTTCTCACCCCTGGAGCTGAGATCAGCACAGCCCAGGTAAGCCAAGAGCGCACAGTCAGGAGGGCCTTCATGTCTAGCCCTCCCACACCCACCTTTCAGAGTCAGCATCCTCCTGTTTCTGTCAGCTGGCACTTTTCTGCTCTAGCTGTCTCAGAAGGCGCATCTCCACAGCACCTCTGCATCCCAGAAGACCAGGAATCTCACAAAAGCCCGCTCTAGTCTCTCATCAGTTTCCCGTGTGATGAGCTTGGGTTTGCTTGCCTCTGTTACTTTGAAGACAAGTATACACCCCCATCTCACCAGTGGCATTTCCCACCATTGCCCCCTGAAATACAATATCAGACATCTTGAAGCACAGGTTTTTTTGTTTTTAAACCTCTTAAGTAAAACAAAATCTCCTTTGAAGTTCGTCATTTACCACTCACGTTCCCAGCCAATTCGGCATCCTGTCACCTACTATGCCGAAGACAGGGCAACTTTCTTAAGACGGGGAAGCTTGTCTGCTCACTGCTTAGGAAATTCCCGCAGGCAGGTATCTCCAATCAGCTCTAATCTACTCTTCAGTGGTTTTCTCTCAAAAGGAACCACTCGGGGCTGAGCCAGAGGCTTGTCAAGAGCTTGAGGCCTTCTGGGGAACGGAGAGAAAGGAAGAGTGGTGGGCGAGCCAGCGGGGAGGGGCTGCCTGTGGACAAACTTATCCATCTGCTCCTAAAGCCCAGTGCAACCTCTCCTGCAGATGAAGTGGCTAGATTTCCAGGGAGAGAGTGTTATTTTCTGTGTGTTACTTTTGATTTATTTTTGTCTCATTTGCAGTAATTGGGAGATACCTTCAGAAATCTCCATAACATGAAAGTTATGTATGCTCATCCCTGGTCTAATTAAGGGTTCCTGAGTGTGTGATGTGCTGATGTACCAGCACATCCAAGGATGCTGACATGCCCCGGCAAAAAACGTGAATGTCAAAATGAGAAAAAGGTAACTGTTTGTAATCACATAGTCAATAAAATATATATGGTTTTGTCAACATTCCAATTATTCCCAAATGAGTTAAGCAAAGACACTAAATTCCAAGGCAGCCTTTATTATTCATGCAATGATAAAAACAGACAGTAAGACTCTGACTTTTGAAAGTGTTGGTGTTATGGTCAAAAATAGAGGTAGCTTTGTTTTCAGGTTTCAAGTTAATTCAAAGTGGGGAGGGATAGTTAATATACAAAAATATTGAACAGCACAATTAGAATAGAAGATGTTTAAGCTGAAACCATTGTTATTTAGTACCACAAATGAGTTAAAATTATAAAATGTCTTATTCAAGTATAAAACACCAATTCACATAAGTAGAAATTGGGGAGATTTTTGCTTAAGATTGCTTATGGGAGAAAGACTTTGGAGGGAGTGGGTGATTAGCTTCTAAGCTTAAAGATTTAGCAGTCTGATTAAAGCGAAGGAAGCATCCGCACACAGCTTCAAAGTCCTGAGCAAAAGCACGCAAAGTAAGGGACATTCCTCTTGAACTGCTGGCTGTTCCACCTACTTCAGACTGTTACACTCGAGCCCATTTTGAGCAGAAAAGCTATGTCAGAGGGGATCATAGCCTCTGATGCAAACCATGCCTCGTGCTATGTCCTTGATCATCTGCTAAGATGATCCATAATCACTCTACCACCTGCCTCCTAGATTATTTTGAAGTATGGAGATTACACATTGAGCTACACGTGCTCAAAGTATGCAACTTGATAACTTTCTATATAAGTTTATCACTCCAGTCAAGTTGGCATCATCCCCCAAACTTCCTTATACCCACTGGAAATCCCTCCCAACAACCCCTCCCTTTGGTACCCAGACAACCACCAGTCCACTTTTCGTTGCTACAGATTAACTTGCCCGTTAAGAATTATATTGAAATGAAATACTATATTCTGTATTTTTTGGCTTTTACTCAGCTTAATTATTCATTGTTTTTCATTTGTTTTTTGAGACAGAGTCGCGTGTAGCCTGGACTGAGCTCAAACTCACTATGTAGTAGATAGCTGAAGCTGTCCTTGAACCTCTATTCTCTTTTCCCTACCTCCCAACTGCTGGAAAGACAGTTGTGTGCTACCACACCAAACTGGTTACTCTGTGTGTGTGTTGGGGGATACCCTTGCACATGCTCACCCTTGCACACGAATATATTGTTTATATAAATAGTTCATTTTTATCTATCCATTTCTGCTAGTATATATCAATTACATAAATTAAAATAAGTTTCATTATGATAGTTTCATATGTGTATGCAAAATGCTTTAATCATAGTCCATTTCTTTTTCGACACTGGGTAAGAACCCATAGAGAAGAGGTTGGGCCATGTGACAGGCTGGAGCAGCACCATGTAACCGTGCTGGTTGTCATGCTCACAGTAGATGAAGCTCCCAGCTCTTCCTGCAGCTTGTTGCATTGTCACACGGCCATCGCTTGCGCCGTCAGTACTTTTTATTCTTGCCTTGCTGATGGCTAACAGAGCTATCTTGTGGTTTTCACTTGCCTTTCTCTAATGACAGTTGAGCATCTTTCCAGGGCCTTAGTTCCCATCCGCATGTTTTAAGTTGATCGTTATATCTGGAAACACAGTGTACTGCTGGGGGAGGAAGGTAAAAAATAATCGATGGATGAAAAATAATAGCAGTAGCAGCAACAAAGAGCTACAATTAGAAACTCCGAGAGAAAGCCGAGAGTGCGCAGAGAAAGCCATGTTCCACAGATGAAGTAAATGACACCGTAGGAGCCGAGCAACTGGTGTGACAGAGAGCGGTTATTTCTGAAATAATGAACCAAAACTTGAGCTATCTGGGGAAGATGAAAAGGGTAGAAAAGCACCAACTGGCACTGTGGATTCTCATTGTCTTCCCTTAAGGGTGCCACAATCACCAGACTTAACACACGTGCGTGCTGTCCTCGGCCGTGTTTTGGCCTTTGAAATTATGATGTCATTTCAAAAGATAGGTGTTTCCTCCCACTGATGCGCCTTCCTTCCTTCCTGGGGTTTCAAACTTTGTTTTCTTATGAAGTAAAAAGCACCCTTGCTGTTGCTTTTCCTCCCAATGGTCTCCCAACTGCTGCAGACAACTGATGTAGCATTATTACTTCTTACAAATGTAAACTTTTGCTCATTAAGCCGCAAAAATGGAAAAACTCTCACATCATCACTTAAACCTCTTAATATTCTCTTGAATCTTCTTTCTAGCCTCAAAGAAAAAAATTGGAGCAGAATAGTTCTTAGTTCTAAAATATAGCGTTCTGAAGTTTGGCTTATGTTTCCTTTTCCTTAGTTTTTCTTACCAGATTCAAATACTCACCTCATAGCTTTATCTAAAGAGAGAAGGAGAAGGATTAATGGTCTTTGTGCTGGGTAAAAAAAATTGTCATTTCCTTCCTGTCTCCTCTCCAAGACCAAAGTTTTATAAAGAAAGCCAGATTCCACATGCAAATTATTTTTATTATCATCTTTTTGGCTCAAATTATACTTTTTAAAGAGTAGACACGATTGTTTCGCTTTTTCTTTTTAATTTTCATTTAAAGAGTATGAGTATTTACCTATGTTCTATGTCTGCGCTCCAGGTGAGCACAGTGCCCTCGGAGGCCAGAAGAGGGAGTCGGGTGTCCCGGGACTGCGGTTTGTTATAGGGGTTTGTGAGTCGCCTTGTGGGTGTTGGGAATTGAGCCAAGGAACTCCGAAAGAGAAGCCTGAGCCCTAATTGCTGAGGCACCTCTCCATTCCCAAGACAGGTTTTGTTTTGTTTCTTACGTTATTTCAGGTGAAAGGGACAGAGAGACATCTCAGTCCCTCTCGTCCTTTGGTCTTCCTGCTCTGTCCCCAGGAGAGTCTCCAGAAGAGACTTCCTCTCCGCGGCTCATGCTGCCCACTGGCACATCTTCCTTCTGCGGGAAGCGTTCTCATGCCCGGTTCTTCAGTTTCTTGCAGTATGCGCTCTGTAACTCATTCGTTTTGTGATGGTTTTTAATTCTCACCACAACGATTTTGCTTATTTTAATTCCCTGTGAAACATTTTCTCCTGTTATATTGCTTTTTGAAAATTATTTTTACTTTCACAGACACGATGTTCTTTCTTAACAATGATGCAAGAAATAAGAATTTATTTTTGGGGGTGGGGGTTCTCCTTCAAAGATTTTTTTCTATTAGATTGATATCTTTCTCAGGGATTACTCATATTTTAAAAATCCATTTAAATTAATTACCTGGCTTTGTATTAAATTTTTAAATAATTTGTATAGCGTTTACAGCACACAAGTGTAGCTTTTTATTGTTTACTTAGAATTACTCTTGTCCCACTTCCCTTGAAATGTGGGAAACTTCTAACTGTGTGGGCACATTTATCCTCACCCCTCTTCTTCATGGGGGTGTAGGGAGATTAGCATAGCATACAACATAGGCTCTGATAAGGTAAGGCCACTGTCTTTGCTTTAAGCTGTTGCCTGTGTTCAGAAGAAATGAAGAGCAGACGGTCCTCTGTGTTTACCGCTCGCTCCTCTTGCTCTGCGTCCATTATACTCGCTTTAATTTCTCTTCAGCCAGAAGAACTTTGTAGATAGTTTCATGCCTTCGACCTCGGCTGGCCATAAAATCACTTAATAATTTGTTAAAAATGGCTCACCTCCACTGCTGTTCTTCTCCCTTTGTCTCACTGTTTTTCTATACTTTATTTTTCATTATCACATGTTTGTGACCACGGGTGTGCTAGAGCTGCACTGTGTGTGTTGACCAGAGACAACTTTCAGGAGCTGGTTCTCTTTCCCTCCAGGGGACAGGGTCATTGAATACAGGCTCACACGTGTCCACCACAAGGGCTTTTATCTGCTCAGCCATCTTGCCAGCCTTCCTTCTCCTCCTTTTATGTAACACGTCTCTTTTTGTTTCCCAGGTTGGTTCCAAACACGTGGGCCCAAGGGATTCTTCTACATTAGCCCTAGGAGCGCTGGGAACTCAGGGGCACAGTACCAGCCTTCAGTAATGTTTTTGCTTGTTTTCTGTGCTGGGGCCTAAACTCATGCTAGCCAAGCGTTCTACCGCTGAGCTGCATCCCTTGTCTTGGTGTTTTAACAACTTATTCTATTTCTCATTATTCTGTGTATGTGTGTGATGTCAGGGAGGAGGGTCATGTGCATCACGATACATGAGTAGGGGTCAGGGGGCAGCTTTGTGGGGTCGCTTCTCTCCTTCCACCTTTACCTGGGTTCTGAGAGTTGCATGTAGGACACCGGGCTTGCACAGCCAGCACCTTCTCCCACCAAGCTATCCTGCAGGCCTCCTGCCCTCCTTTTTAAAGGATATTTTTATGTGTTTTTTCTTTCAGAATTTTAAAGCAATCTCTGCTTGTATCTGGTAGTTAATGGTTTGGCTAAGATACTGCCAGACAATGCTTTTCTTTCTTATGTTCACGACACATCTATAGTTTAATAATCTAAAGTTTTTCACAAAAAACTTGAAATGTTTTGGGCCATTACTTTAAAAATACTTGTATATGTTCTCAAGTTTATGCCTTTCCTTTAAGGTCTCCAATTATATGCATATTAGATATACATTTTTGGTCTCATGTGTCTCCAGATCTTTACGTATTTGATAACCATTTTATCCCCTTTCTTCTTCAGCTTGGATAATTTTTTTTTAGCCTTCCTTAAAATTGATGAATTTTTTTCATTTATTACCTCACTCCCACTAATTCCATGAGGTGGATTTTCTTAACCTAACTTTTCCCAATCATTGAATTTGTTCTTAGTTTTAAAAACATAGCTTTTGACTGTATCCTTTGCTTTACAGAACAGAATACAGAATAGGGAAAGATCTTCACTAACCCTACACCAGACAGAGGTCTGATCTCCAATATACAAAGAACTCAAGATATTGGACACCAAAGATCACATAATCCAATAAAAAAAAATGGAGTACAGACCTAAATAGAGAACTCTTAACAGAGGAATCTAAAATGGCTGAAAGATACTTAAGGAAATGTTCAACATCTTTAATCATCAGAGAAATGCAAATCAAACTCTGTGATTCCATCTTACACCTGTAAGAATGGCCCAAAACACTGGTGACAACTTATGTTGGAGAGGTTGTGGGGAAAAGGGAACACTTCTGCATTGCCTGTAGGAATGCAAGCTGGTACAACACCTTTAGATGTCAGTGTGGCAATTTCTCAGAAAATTAGGAAACAACCTTCCTCAAGACCCAATAATACCGTAGCTTTTGGGTATATATCCAAAGGATGCTCAATCGTGCCACAAGGACATGTGCTCAACTATGTTCATAGCAGCTTTGTTTGTCATTGCCAGAATATGGGAACACCCTGAATGCCCCTCAACCAAAGAATGGATAAGGAAAATGTACATTTATGCAATGGAGTACTACACAGCAGAAAAACATAATGACAGCTTGAACTTTGCAGGAAAATGGGTGGAACTAGAAAACATCATATTGAGTGAGGTAACCCAGACACAGAAAGACTCACTTGTAGGTGGTTTTTAAACATAAAGCAAAGAAAGCCAGCCTACAAACCACAATCCCAGAGAACTTAGACAACAATGTGGAACTAGAGAGACTTACATAGATCTAATCTACATGGGAAGTAGGAAGTATAAAAAGACAAGATCTCCTGAGTAAATTGGGAACATGGGGACCTTGGGAGAGGATTGAAAGGGGAGGCAGGGGGAGCAGAGAAAAATGTAGAGCTCAACAGCTATCAATAAAAACATAGCTTTTGCATTCCTGCTGTTCTATTGTTTTATTCGTTGCAAGCATATGTTTCTTTACCACATCAAGCACAGTTGTGTGTCTGTCCATCCATCATTTGGTGTCTCCTTTAACTCCTTTATGTCTCGAGAATGAGTCACACTCTCTTAGTTCTCCGATCAGGAATTTTTCATTTTACTCTGGACATTATGAATGGCAGGTGCAAATTTTGTCATATGATTTTCAAAGATATATGTTACAAAGCAGCTGACCTGGCTCCATTCAAAACACCATTTTTTATCTTTGAGGTGGCAAATTAAAAATCAAGCTCAAGATTTATGCCTTTTTGAATTGGATTTAGGAGTCAACAGTATTTTGGACAGTATTTAGGCAAAGAACTTGGGGGCTCACCCACTGACCGTGACACTTCTTTTGGGCTGTCTTCTCAGTTCCCCAGTGGCTGCTGTTTTCCTCTGCCCTTCCAACCAAGTGGTGTATAATTTCCTATTGGAAGTTCAGCTGTTCTGAACTCTTATTAACTGCAGCTCACCTTCAAGGTAAGCACTGTAAAGATAAAACAGCTTCCCCACGTGCTTATTCTTTTCTGCGAGTTCCAACATTGCTCCAGAACCTACCTGATTTGGTTGATTCTCCAGCACCTTCGGGGAATTTACTGTTTTCTCATTGAACAAAGCTCATCACCATCATCCATAGGTAGATAGATCAGTCTTGTTAGACCTTGATTTGCCATTAATTCTGATTGTTGTTGTTATTGTGACCCAGGCTGTCCTGGATCTTTCTATGTAGCCAAGCTTGCCTTGAACTCCTGATCTTCCTGCCTCAGACTCCTGAGTGTGTGTGTGTGTCATTGTATCCAGTGACCATCAGAATTTGAGCTGTAGAACCATAAGGTTCTGGGGATTTTCTTCAGTTTATTCATCCTTATACTAGACACCATCAGTATCAGCTTGCTGTAAAACAACAGGACTTGGTTCTTTACAAGTCAGGGACACTCCATTTCTATATCCTTCAGTCAAATACTGAAGTGCAAATTGAAAAGTTTATTTACATTGTAGCTCAGGGGTCTCCGGGGAGTGGGAGGCAACTGAAGACAGCAGTGCAATCCACAGAGGATTTCATCTCGTGCCAAAGAGTTTCTCTTCTGTGTTTGAAATGTGGTTACCTTGGCAGTGTCCCTGATTTTCACCTGGCAGGGCAGCCTATTCCAGATGTTATACTGGAACTAAGCCTTGCCTATAGTTAGCTAAGTCTTTGAAATAACTTTCTAATAATTAAAGTTTCCTAATACTGATTTCTGTCACTGTGACCGTTCATGTGGAGGACTGGTGGCCATCCATCTAATTTTTGTATTATTTCTTCTCCTACTATGAGGACTAGTGGGGGAAAACAGTGCTTATATCTCCTTGGCATGCGGTAGACCGTAACAGTAGGCTGCATAAACAAATATTCATTATATTATTCTCTGTATAAATAAATCAAAAAAGAGTTTTCTTTGCATTATGTAAGGGTAGATTTAGCATTCTGAAGAATAAGAATTAAAGAGTTATGGTAGATATTTCCTAATGTCTTTAATTTAGAAGATTTGGTTGAGTGTTTTGGTCACTCCCCAATCCCTCCCTTCAAATTCCTTCCCTATTTCCACCACCACCACCACCGCCGCCGCCACTGCCGCCGCCGCCGCCACCACCACCACCACCACCACCACCACCACCACCACCACCACCACCACTATTTTTCCCGTTCAACTTCCTGTGCTTTTTTCAAGCTCACTGAATCTACTTGATGTCGCCAATGTGCACCTGGGTGTAAGGCCATCCGCTGGGGCACGGGTAGCCTCCCAGTGTCACATCCTTGAAGGAAACTGCCTGTCCCTCATCCACCCCCCTGCCCCGCAGCCAGCAGTTGCCAATAACTCTTGAGCCAGGGGCAGGGCTTCAAGAGCTCCTCACCCACCCATGCTGGGTTAGACTGGCTTGATTGTGTGCAGGTCTTCTACACGAAGTCACAGCCCTGTCATGTCTGGCGAACACTGTTCCACTACCATTGCTCACTACCTCTGGCTCTTAGACTATTTCTTCCCTTTCTTCCACAATGATCCCCGAGACCTGGGAGGTAGGAGATGCGATAGAGATGTCCCATTTAGAGCTAAGCACACCCCATCTCTTATTCTCTACACACTGACTAGTTGTGAATCTCTGCAGTTATCAACAGCTTCTGCAATAAGCAGCTTCTCTGATGAAAGCTGAGCGAGGTTCTAACTTAGGGATACAGAGATAAGAACTTAGGAGGCAGTTATGATTCTGTCCATTTACCATAATAATAGTAGTAGGTTGTTTTCCAGGACAGCCGTTTGTTTTAGCCCAGGTAATGGTACTAGAGATGAATCACGTCTTGTTATAGGGCTTTAAATCTGAACAAGAAACGGTGGGTGACTCCCGCAACATTTGCCTGAGTGTCACACAGTAAGAACATTCAAACAGGTGTTCCTTTGTTTTCTTGTCTCAGTACCAAATAGTCATAAGGAGCACGAAACTGAGTCTTTTTTCTTACCAAGGAGGTTTCAAATAGTATTGGTTTTCATAATTAGTCATACTCAGGATGTAATGCGCTGTATTTAAAGATGCTAACACCGTCACCGTGCCTTTCAAAGTCACTCATCATATAAAGTGAGTTGCCTGTTAGAGGCCACGAGGAAGATTTTGATCACTTTAGAAAGGTTTATCTCTGACAATGACTCCAGCTGTGACTACTGCCCAGCTCACACCTTCCTACTGCTCCCTTACCTTATCAGCCTAACAGAGTGTTTGTCATGGTATAGTGGTATCTTCCTAGGGAGTGTCTAAACATCTGAGAATTTATCATGGTATAGTGGCATTCTCCTAGGGAGTGTCTAAAAATCTGAGCGTTTATCATGGTATAGAAGTATTCTCCTAGAGCATGTCTAAACATCTGAATGGAGAAATGAATTACCTAGTTTCCTCATCAGATATCGGACAATAGTTCTTGCCTCAGTTAAAGTTCCAGAAACAGGCCTTCTGTGTCCGTTAGCTTTGGCAGAGAAGCGACGACAGTGCATGAAAGTGACGTCAGGGGCCACTTGCTGCACACCTTTGTCTGGGCCAGATGCTGTGGAAAATCCTTTATAGTGACAGTGCATTATTTTGTCACAACTTAAAGGGCCCTGCAAGAACACACACATTGTTTCCTAGTTTCACCAAGAAGAAACTGAAGCACAGGGAGGTTGGGTAGCACCCCATGATCACTCTCTCAAGAACTGGCAGAGCAGGGTCTGAACTCCGACATTCTTGGCTTTAAGATCTGAGTCTTTAACTGTGGTTTCAACTACACCAGGAAATGACCTGTGACAGATGGACAGATGTGAGACTTCAGAGTACTTGGTGAGGTTGTTTTGGGTCTTGGAGGGGCTCGAGATGGGAAGAGGATTCTGCTTTTGTGTGCTATGCTCACGACTCCAAACGCATCTCCCAAACTGCCACAGGAAGTGCGGTAGTATTTCCATAGCTCCCTCTTAGATTATTGGCACTGAGCCTATGACTGTAGCCTCCTGAACGTGCCCCAGGCTCTCTCAGCAGACTATTAGCATGGAGAATTTGTGGAAAATGTGGTGCCCCAGAATAGCAACCAAGAAAGGAACTGTTAGTGAGACAAATTTGATCTCTTTCCTCCCATCCACAAGTTTGTTAGCACCCCAGATGGAAAAGCCGAAGTCCAAGGCAAACAAACTACCACCTATGTGAATCTGCTGATGGCCAAGTGCTTGTTAGTGCTAATTATCAAGCACCTACTATATTCATTATCTCTTAGAAAACTGTGGAGAAACATAAAATGTAGCATATAAATCATCCTAAACATATAATTCAGTGATGGCTACTCACAATCACTAGGCTGGAGGCAGCTATGGCTATTCCCAAAACACTTTTGTCATTTCATCGAGAAATTGTATCCATTAAGCAATGATCCCTTTTATTTTGAAATTTTTTTTTGTGTGTTTTTACATGTGCACAGGTGTAGGTACATGGTACATGGTACATTCAGGTGATGTGGGAGCCAGAGGTCACTATCAAGTACATGGTACATTCAGGTGATGTGGGAGCCAGAGGTCACTATCAAGTACATGGTACATTCAGGTGATGTGGGAGCCAGAGGTCACTATCAAGTACATGGTACATTCAGGTGATGTGGGAGCCAGAGGTCATTATCAAGTACATGGTACATTCAGGTGATGTGGAAGCCAGAGGTCACTATCAAGTACATGGTACATTCAGGTGATGTGGGAGCCAGAGGTCACTATCAAGTATCTTCCTTGGTTGTTCGCTATCTTTTAAGACAGCGTCTCTCACTGAATTCGACACTCACTGATGGGCTTGGCTGTCTGGTCAGTGAGCTCTAGGGATCTACCTGCATCTACTCCCTGCTCTGCCCCCTGCACTAGGAAGATAGAGGTGCATAACCACACTTGGTCCTTTAAGCTTGGGCGTTCGGCATCTGAACTCAGAACTTCATGTTTGTACATGCTTGCATGGTAGGCACTTGACTGACCAAAGCCAGCCTCCCACTCTTGGCAGCAATTCTTATTTTCCCTATTTTAAAGTCAACATTTGTAACAGGAGGAGCAGTCTGCTTGTCATCCCGGCCACCCGACTATCTTATACCCAAAATAATCACACAGAAGCTGTATTCATTTAAACACTGCCTGGCCCATTAGCTGTAACTTCTTATTGGCTAATTCTTACATCTTAATTTAACCCATTTCTATTAATCTGTGTATTGCCACGTGATTGTAGCTTACTGATTCTCACCAGCGTTCATCTCAGGCAGGAGATTCATGTCATCTCTCACTCTGCCCTTCTTTCCAGCATTCAGTTCTGTCTACTCCACCTACCTAAGTTTTGTGCTATCAACTAGGCCAAGACAGTTTCTTTATTCCTTATCCAATGAAAGCAACATACAAACAGAAGGAACTCCTACACCAAACATTAACCACTAATGTACTGTCTCTAAATTTTCCTAGTCTAGATATTTCATATAAGGAGAATGATACAATATTTATTCTTTTATGTCTGTCTTATTATATTAATCATGTCTCAAGGTTTATTCATACTCCAACCTATGTCATAACTGCATTTCTCTCTACTGTTGAATAGTATTCTACTGTATGTATATGTATACACATTCACTTATCCATTTTTCTGCAGACAACATTTCAATCATTAGCTATTGTAGATAATGCAACTATAAACATTGACTCGTAAGTATCTTTTTGACTCTCTCTTTCAGTTATTTTAGATATACACTAAAAGGTGAAATGTATGGTAGGCAGTTTCTAGAATGGCTCAGCATGCTGCTTTCTCCTCTTATTCAAGCCCTTATGTCAACCTCTCCCTCTAAGTGTGAGCCGGATGACAGAGATTTGTCTTTGATAAATAGGCTACTGCAAGGAAGATGCAAAGCTCCTGAGATTAGGCGGTGAAAAACTATGACTTCTTTCTGCTTTGCTGTCTTTCACTCTCTTTCTCCGTTGCTCTCAGGGATGCTAGAGCCCATGCTGCGAGCTGTGTGAAAGAAAGACCTATGTGGCAAGTGACTGAAGGAGGTCACAACTAACAGAAATTGAGGGTCTCAGTCCAGAAGACTTGAGGAACAGAATTATGCCAACAACTCTCTGAATCACTTAGACATGCATCTTCACTCTCTTGAGGCTTCAGGTAAGAGCACGGCCTTGGGCAGCACCTTGGTAGAGCTTTGTGAGTGAGTGTGGGACAAAACCATTTCACAGAATCGTGCTGCATAGACAAACTGAGGTAACAAACATCCTTTGATTTAAGCTCCTAAGACTTTGGTGAATTTAATATGGAAAAATAGGTAACTAATAGTCCACATTTACTGCTCTCTGATAATAACATTAAACTAGGTTGGATGTAAGACAAAGATATTTAAAGAAGCAATAGTGGAGTTAGAACTTTTACTGGACCTGTTTGAGAGCATTTGACATGGACCAGCCTAAAGAGAGAGCTAGATTCGGGGGAAGGAATAATCAATGTCTCTATGATTATATTTTTTTGCTAACGAATCTATGTATATTGCTTTTTTGGATGATTCTTGGGTTCAGGATGCAATGGCAAATCACTGAGATTAATATGCTTTGCAGACTCTTCTAGGAGTAAAGAAAAGGTACCATCTAAACCTTATCTTTGCTTCCCTTTGCTCTTCCATTAGGTAAAATACAGCATCAAATTGAGAGACAGTTTATTACTTTTTTCTATTTTAGAATTTTCTGGATTGAAATAACAACGTTCATTTATCAAAACTGCTTGAGCTTTAAGAAAGCCAGTGTATCATCAAGTACATCAGAGGCAAGTGATGTCAGTGTCTGCTGTTTGTTACATGGAGTTCCTGAGTGGATTAGAGGGCTCAAAGGAAGCCCTTACAAGTATCGGCATGATAGTCTATACACTATGTTTCTACAAGCATGCATTTTTATAGATTCTCAAAGGGAAATAGGACTTAAAGTAGTTGGCTGATTGGGTCAGATTAGTCTCCTACTATTGGTTGTAAGAATTCGGAATCTCAGATGAGGAATGGACATTTTCTGTTATCTAGGGTCTCCTCTTGCTGCTCATCAGATCACCATATCGGACCCTTTGTATACTGGCAGTAGATCACCTTGGGCTCAAGGAAACGACAGCCCCCCGGGGTTATGCACTGAGGATGGACCTCATGTTCGTCCACTAGAGTCTATCTCTTTGCAGACCCACGAAGGGGCTCCTCTGTGAAGTTGTTTCTCTGACTCGGGATAATTTACTTTTGTTTATACCTGATAATACCGAGCGGAGATTCTGGCAAATTAATATATTCTTTGATGTCAGAATGATGAGCAATTAGCTCTGAATGTAGAAGACTCCTAGTCCAATATTTACATTATCTTGTCACAGTCAGTCTCTCAGGTACTGAAGAATTTCTGCCATCCTCACAAAGAATCCATTCCTCTATAGGGTAATTAGGTTGAAAATATCTTCTTTTTCTCACTTTGGAAATATCTTCTATAATTTTATGTTCTCTGTTTTCTGTGACTATATATTAATCTTGGTTTTTCCTTTCAACAATGGGTTACTATACTTCTTCCTCCATAGGAGCATCTGTTTTGACACTAAAAATAGTTCTCAATTCAAGTTACTTTAAGAGTGATTCATGTCATGAGTTTGAAGCTTGTCATCTCCCTTAACCCAAGAGTACCTCATTGTCCACAATTCAAGAGAACATTTTTCTCTTTATCACAGAAGGCCTTTGAAATGAACTACATCCAGTAAGTCTACTCTCTTCACTTGGTGGAACTGTAATTTATGAGTGAGAATCTTTAGGGGCTGGAGATGTTGCTGGAATGTTTATGATTTACATTTAACACACACACACATATTAGTCTTATGTTAGTCTTCATTAATTCTAATTTCAAATGAATTTTATTTACAAATGCCCAGAAAATTAGGAAAACATAGGTCTATGTTTTTTGAAGGCCTTTTTATCCATGAGGAGAAGACTTGTTCTCAACATGGGTGACCCATCTTATAGTGTGGAGGCTAGGACAGAAACTAAGTAGAAAGGTCATTTCTCCAGCACGTGCATTCTAGCTCTCTGTTCCTAGCTGTCACGAGGGGAGCCCTCCACCATGTCCTTTCCACCATGACTGAATCCTCTGAAACTGTGAGAAAAAGTGAACTTTCTTTCCATAAGATATTTTTTTGACTTACATTTGTTTCACAGTCACGGAATGTCTGAAACACGTGCATATACAGATGAGTTGTATAAAAATGCTTATTTATGCATGTATGAACATATATGGCAGCAGTGACTGTGTCACACACACACACAGAAACATACACCATTGTCTTCATCATCTTTGCACATCACAGGGCTGATAGGAGGGAAAACAGGGAATTTTTATTTTGTAGCTGCATAGAACATGATTAATCCATGATAAATCTGAAGTTATGAGATAGTAATGCTCCACTTAAGAGTTGATCTGTATAAACCCAAATTGATCTGAGAGCCCAACCTTTCAGACCAGGGGAGGCTTAGAATAGATTGTATAATTAAAGAAATTCAGTATTATTTCATACCTGTACCGGAGAGGAAAATTCATACCATTGCTTATGGTTATTTAGTAATAACTTGTTTATGGATATTCTCATAGCAGATTTTCCAATTAGAGTTTTAACACTACACCAAGGAGCTCAGCCCTTTCAAGCATGTGTCTAAACAGTTATATTCATTTTGACATGATGTAGAAGCTATATTCCCGTGACTCCTTCCAGTTTGTAAAAACATTTTTTGTTGTTTTCTGCAGTGAACTTTTAGGTTATATAGGGTTCATTAGACTCCACTTCATTAATGAAGAAACCGCCTTAGAGAGGCCAGGGGTCTTTGTGAAGGTCTAGGCTTTATAGGTAGAGCTTTTCTGAAGGGCTGGGGGAGTGGTAGGTAGGGTTTTAGATGCAGGTGTAATCTGCTTCTTCACACAGTGGGGATGTAGCACACCTGGAAAGGAACTTTGGGGTTGTCTTTTTTCACCTACCTTCAGAAAGGTAGGCTGGTAATGAGAAATGGTGGAATTGCCCTCTCAAGACCTCCTACATGAGAAATAGCATCCTATGACAAAAATTAAAAGTATAATTTGCATACAGTATTGTGTATATACACTACATGTAGAACTTGATGAGCTTTGACAAAATGCAGACACATACTCAACCCACATTTGATCAAGATCATTTCTAATACTTGAGAAATTCTTCTGTTGCTTCATGGCCCATCTCAGTTTGTGTCCTCTTGTCTCTTGTTCTACCAGGAGACTTCTGCTCTGGCCACAAGCCTGATAGTTGTGTAGAGAGGCAGCTGATGTGGGGTTCCCCTCTGTATACTGTGAATATATTTTATTACCATTGATTAATTAATAAAGCTGTCTTGGCCAATGGTTTAGCAGAGCAAAACCAGGTGGGAAATCTGAAGAGAGATATAGAGAGAAAGTAGGCAGAGTCAAAAAAAAGATGCCATGTAGTTGCCAAAGGAGAACGGTATGCCAGAACCTTTACCAGCAGTCCACAGATTAATAGAAATGGATTAATTTAAGATGTAAGAGTTAGTTAATAAGAAGCCTGAGCTAAGAGGCCAACCAGTGTTGTAATTAATATAGTTCCTGTGTGATTATTTGGGTCTGAGCAGTTGGGAAACAAGCAACTGGCCTCTGTTTATAGGCAGAACTTACTATGTCATTTTTTTAAAAAAGTACTTCATATATATATATGTGTGTGTGTGTGTGTGCATGTATGTATGTAAGTGTGTATGTATTGTGTGTACATATATATGGTATAGGAGGTTCTTCTGTTTGTGTGTTGCTTTCATTGGTTGAATAAAGAGATTGCCTTGGCCTTTTGATAAGGCAGCTCTTAGGTGGGCGGAGGGGACAGAACTGAATGCCGGGAGGAAGAAGGCAGAGTCAGAGAGAGGCACCATGAATCTCCAGCCTGAGACGGATGTAGGTTAGAATCTTGCTGGTAAGCCACAGTCACGTGGTGATACACAGATTTAATAGAAATGGGTTAATCAAGATGTGAGAGTTAGCCAATAAGAGGCTAAAGCTAATGGGTCAGGCAGTAATTTAATTAATACAATTTCTGTGTGGATATTTTGGGGGTTAAGCTAGCCGGGTGGCTGGGAAGAAAAGCAGGCCGGCTCCTCTATACTACATATATATGTGTGTATGTGTATTTGTGTATGTATGTATATATGTTTGTGTGTGTGTCCCATGCACATACAGGCACCCTCAGAAGCTAGAAGAAGGCATCGGATTCTCCTGGAACTGGAGTTACAGGAGCTTATGAGCCCCTGGGTACTGGAAACCAAACTGAGTCCTCTGGAAGAGCAGCAAGCACTCCTTGAGTAAATAATCATTGAGCAACATCTCCAGCTCTCATTCCCCATCCCCCTAAATTTGCTATCATAGTAAAAAATGTGTCACTGTGTTAAGAGACCCAAGAAAAACACTTGGAGGAGGGAGGACTGATTTTGGTTCATGGTTTTAGAGGTTTCAGTCTGTCATCATGGCACTTAGGTCTGAGGTGAAGCAGAATGAATATCATGGCAGAGAGGGCATGGTAGGGCAAAGCTATTCAGCTCTGAGAGAGAGTGGGAGACAGCAAGGGACTGGAGTCTTGTTCCTTCCAAGGGCATGATCCCCACGACCCATTTCCTCTCACCTCCTAAAGTTTTGCCACCTCCCAATAGAACCACTCACTGGGACCAAGCCTTCAGCATATGCTGTGGGTAATGCTCTTGTACACTGTAAAGATTTGCCACTCATTCTGGCTTAATAAAATGCTGATTGGTCAGTAGTCAGGCAGGAAGTATAGGCAGGACAATCAGACTAGGAGAATTCTGGGTAGAAGAAAGGCAGAGAGTGAGTCACCAGCCAGACGCAGAGGAAGCAAGATGAAAATGCTTCCCTGAGAAAAGATACCAAGCCAAGTGGCTAAACATAGACAAGAACTTTAAGTTGTAAAAAAAAAAAAAACATGACTTTAAGTTGTAAAAGTTAGTAATAAGCCTGAGCAATAATAAGCCGAACAGTTTATAAATAATATAATGATTTATTGGCTGTGGGACTGAGTGAGACAGAAACTTCCATCTATAAGCATATGAAGAAACTAACAGTTGCCATAGTCAGCCTGGACCTAGTCTACATACAAGGTTCATGGATGGCTCTGCCGACTGATGTCCCTGAACAGAGGTAGTATCTGTGACAACAGGTCCCTTCTGCTTTCAGAGGCTAGCTGGTGACACTAAGCAGTTCTGAGACCTTGCCTGAGGCTTGCACACAGCCACACTGGAATCAAGTCAATGTTGACACAGAGTAAGACAGCAGCTTCATCGTGTGCTAGCTCCGGGGAGAGTAGGTCTTAGTTTATCTCCTGCACACTGTTAGGAAAGACAGCCAGGCCCTAAAGTCCTCAACATCAGCATCTCTTTCAGAAGTTCCCATGGCTACTTTCATTTGTTAGTCCCCATTACTCTATGACGAGTCTGCCAAGATGACTTGCATGTGACCTCCTCCCTGAGGACCAGATTTGGGGACGGAACTGCCTCCCAGGGTGTCTGGATAACTGGACTCAGAGTCAATAGGTAATTCTGCTCTGTCCCCAGTCTTAACCCACTTTAGAGGTAGGGACAGCAGGGATGGTCTACCCCACCCCTCTTCTTTCCCAGTTGCCTTTCTGGACAGTGCCTTGAGACACTCTTACTTTTTACACAGAGCCCCAGCGAATCCATTTTGCTCTTGTTGCACGATCTGGGTCAAGCATTTCCCATTATAGGCTGAGTGCTCCCTTTCTCAGTGAGGAAAAGATGCTGAGAGAAAATGGAGTGTGGGGGTGGTGGCAACAGCAACAGGAAGTCACTTCTTTGGAGAATATCCGCTCTGTTCCTCCTGGCCATACTAGTGAACTAACAGGATGGGGCCAAGCTCCCCTCCCATCACAAAGGAGATCATGAATGCAGACAATGGCTTGTTCTCATTTGTGTTCATTTATTTTTCGTCTCCAACTGGCAAGATAGAATAAAATTGGCACTCCAACAGCAGAGGCCATGGTCTCCTCATAAATGTGTGTGGAAGAGGGAGAAGGCATCAGTGGGCACAGGGAACAGTAGCTCAGGTGGGCACAGGGAATTGATGATTTTTTTAAAACAAGATTCTAGACTCTGCTTTTCTTTGCTGGTTTTCCCATTTGCTTCTCTCTCACACCATCTTATGAGAAACTGTACAAACCCAAACCACCCCATTTCATCTAGACAAAAAGCATAAAGAGAAATGACAGTCAATCAAGATTCTGCTTGATTAACACCTTGGGAGAATGAAGGAGAGTCCTAAGGGATGTAAATAAAGAGCTCGGAGGCTGGGCTGTGCTCCCGAGCCGACCTTGCTGCCAGTTAGAAAGTGATAGGAGGATTTTGAGCTTTTCGTATCTGTGTAATTACGACTGTACCTTTAACAGGACATGGCAATGCTTTTTGGCATTCAATTATACTTTGCTGTATGTGTGTTTGTGTGTGTACCGTTCAAGGAGAACACACACACACAGAGCTAGAATTGAAATCAACTCAAGTGAGAATTCTTGTGATGCATTTAAGGGGCTTGCATTTGACAGGTTGCTACCTAGTTATGGACTAAAATCTCACCAGGCACCCCATAGCTTATCGCCTGTCATTTCAAAACAAAGACATCCTGCTTCCCTTCCTGTGTCACATCTCATCAGCTCATTCTCAGCAGACTCTTACTTTCATTACAAGCTCCGTGCCACCTCCCTGACTTTCATCAGACGAGAACTTGAAGAAAAA
Organism: Chionomys nivalis; assembly: GCF_950005125.1. NCBI lineage: Eukaryota > Metazoa > Chordata > Mammalia > Rodentia > Cricetidae > Chionomys > Chionomys nivalis. Next base: position 46,145,242 of record NC_080088.1, on the reverse strand, counting down.
AAAAAAACAACAGACAAAAGGGGGGAAAATTCCATGTTTTGACTTGGACTCTGGGTGTTATTCTCTCAGTCCAGCTTGAAAGAAAAAAAAAGCCCATCCCACGAGGGGGCAGGCCTGCTTTGCTGCCACCACAAGGGCCTCTGAAGCGTGTGAAGAAGAGAGGAAGAGACAATTAACACTCAGCACCAATCTGCATTTCCTTTTTAGCTGCCATTTACACGCTGCTCAGGTTTTGAAAACCAGCATCTCATGCTGCTCCCCAGAGAGCCAGCCCCAGCTTCAGCGGGATCCATCTGAACAGCAGTTAGTTACATTGCCGAAATCTCCAGTCAACCCAGAACTCATTTATTTATTTTTCTGAAAAAAAAAAAGAAAGAAAACGAAGAAAGAGAGAGAGAGAGAGCTAGCAAGCTGGGTTAACAGAATACATGAGACTCTAGTAATAGTTCATGCGCATTCTTGACCAGTCGCTAGGCTGGGCCAGGCAGGGCTGAGTCAGGATCGGTAGACCTTTCTCTTTGATCATCTAGATCAGTGTGAGCGGCCAGCAAATGAACAGGAGCCTGGTGACAATAAGGGCTGACAGGCGATGAGGTTGGAGGCAGGAAGGACACACTCGATAAGTTTCCGAGCTGCTCGTCAGTGCGCTCTTGCTGATGGGGATCAGCAGGGAGGAAGAAGTCGGACTGGGAAGGCGCTGCTGGTGTGGGAATTATGAGAGGCTTCTGAAGGGGAAGATGTGTACCGCCAGCTCCTCAGGTCTAGTCAGCTTGCGAAATAGCTTCCATAACCTCTGTTATCTTATCATTATTATTTTTCATACTGAATTCACCACCCCTGGAGGTCACTGGCTTTTCAAAGGGGGCTGAATCATTTTGTGATCGGTGAAACCAGAGAGACAGCCTGAGACAGAGCAATCACATTTTCCTGCTCGAAGGCGTCAGTTGATCACTCCAGGGGTCTTTGCATGATAGACTAGGTAAACGAAGAAAAAATGAATGTAAGGCTAGCATTTTGCTTTTTATTGAGAGCACAGGGCTACAAAGCCTAGTTCTCTGTCAATAGACCAGTGAGCAGTGTGCTCTATCCAGCTCTGCTCAGAAGCTGTTGATGGCTGTGCCATGGAAGTGTTCACTGAGCAGGGTGGCCCAGCCCTCTGCAAAGACAGAGACTTAGCCATGATGCACGGATGGGAACAAGTATGCTTTGGGGGGGGGGGGGGGGCTCCCGGCAAGTGGCGTGAGCACATGGCACTTCGAGTAGAATTTAGTGGGTGAAAAAGAAAGGACTTTTAAGAAGCTCATTGTGACCGCTGATGCAGCCGCATGTCAGGTTAAATTGCACCCTGTCGGGGACAGGCGTGCTTTTCATCTCTCGCGGTAACACAGACTTGTAACCTTGGTTTCTCAGTCCTCCCCCGCCCCCCCCCCCCGATCTCTGCACCCCAGGATGTGTGTGGTGGAAAAAAATGTAAACTAATAATAAATAGCTTTTGTTTTTCTGGCTCTGGCTTTAATAGGTGAATCCCTCAAACCTTCAGATTCTCAGCTCTGATGGTGAGAATGGCCCCTCCTCTACCTTACCGAAGTAAGGTCCCCGGTAAGGGGACATTAACGTCACCTCGCAAGGATTCAAAACCAGAACTTAGCTACTTATACCATATATGTTTGTAAACAGTGCCCACCAGGAGCCCAATACTCTCTAAGGTGCTGAGGATTTAGCAGCAGGTCTACACATATAAACCAAGAAGTAAATGCATATATTCCTGATAGTGTTAAGACGTTGTCTGTGAATGGAAGACAAATTCAGTCCTTTAATTCATATGTAAGATTCAGGGAAACTTCTGCTGCTGCTGCTGCTGTTTGTGGTTTTAGTTGGGGAAGCAGCATCATGTTTGTATACGGATTCAGTAGAGAAGGCCAATGCCAGAGCAGTACCCTCGGGCTGTGTGCTGGGATGGGTGTTTCCAGAGACAGCGTGGGACACACAATACAAAACACAGACGCCGAAGGAGGAGAAGATGTGGCGGGGAGCTGGGACACACTCGTCACTCTGTTTTCTCGGGGATGTAGGAAGCAGGGTTGCCTGCTCAGAAAGGCCCTGAAAAGAAAGTAGTAAAAGTTTGAGGAGGGAGGAAGGCGTGAGCCATTCTGGGATCCCTGTTGAACTGGGAGACACAGAAGGCCTATGGGAAGCACTCAGAGTGGCTTTGATACGTGTGACAATGACTTTGAGAGGAGACTACCCTGTGGGGTTGTGTTCTTCTGTGCTGCTTCAGTGGTCTGGCGGAGGCATGGAGAGGAGTGCTGGCTTTACTGAGGGTGTGAAGGTGCTGGCAGGAACTCACCATGGCCGGTGGAACTGAAACGAGATAAGGGAGATGGCAGAGCGGGCTGAACAAAAAGGCTCCAGGCGCCGCCGTGTTTGCAAGCCCTGGGGTGGTCCCAGAGTTGCAGGAACTGGAGGGTGCCGGGAGAACTGGGGGAAAGGAGGCGGCAGTCTGAGAGGGAGACGGGGATACCTTGTCATATACGCATTTGTAGTTGGTGATGGCTGGGCAGGGAGTGGACTTGGCATGACCCGTAGAGGAGGAGAAAAATTCAATTCACCAGAGGAGAGTGCTGGTCTCACATGGTGGGACCTAGTAAGCACTCTGGGAGGAGCATCTCTCTGTAGGACCCATGTATCTCTGGATCTGCTGTTCATGCTGTGTTTTAAATGGCCAATGGCCCCTGGAGTTCAACTCATGAAGTCTAGATGGATGTTGAAGACACTAAGAATTGTGAGGGCAACTCAGCCAACATCTTCAGGCCATCGGTGGTGAGGAGAAGAGGTTGTTAGATGAGCAGAGTTGGCGGTGGGCAAGGAAATGAGGTAGAAGTCATGAAGAACAGAGGTTGAGAAGCCCAACTCACCCCCAAGTGTTCTAGGGGATGGAAGCTGAGTTATGAGTAGTACAGTTTCTCCATTTGCTAACTATATGACTCTGGGGGAATTATTTAACCTTCCTATGCCTCATTTTTTTCTCCCAAAAATAAAGAAGAGATTATTATTATACTCCTTTCAGAGATTTGCTCTCTGGGCTCAATGACATAATGTCTGTCTAGTCCAGTATGAGTATAAATGTGTCTGCTTAGCTGGAGCTTTCACCAGTTATCCGGGTCAGCAGAAGGGGTGGATGGTGAGCCCTTGGTAGGTGCTGAGGGGCTTCCTAAGGAAGACAAGGTACAGGGCTGCACTGTGACAATGTTGCCTTGAGCATGAGAGGAGGGTGAGGGAGCAGCCCAGAGCCAAGACTCAGCTGTTGACTATGCAGGGGGTGGAGAATGCCGGCAGAAGAAATGGCAGGAGAGCAAATTTCCAGTCCGAGCCACGAGGAGGGCTGCCTGGGGGCTTTATTCACAACTGAAGTGCCTCTGACAAGAATTAGAAGCAAGTCCTGGGGACTCACAGAGGAGAGTCACCTAGTGATTGCATTAACCACGGAGAGTGGTGTCTGGAGTGGAAATGGGCGCTATTGTTTGCCAAGAACGCCTCAGAAGGTGACTTCATGGTGAACAGATTCTTCAAGGGACTTGACATTTGTCGACTTTCTTTTTAGCTCTTCTAAGTCACAGAGGCCATTACCTTAATGACAATACCTAGATTTGTCTCTGTTAACGGTAGGCAACCTATGAGAGATAAATCCTCCCCTCTGTGGGCTGCACACTCATGAACAGGACTGCTTTCTCTTCCTGAGCCGTTGAGATACTGGAGGAATTCTGGGAGTGCAGTGGGCCCTGGACACAACTTCGCCATACTTCTTTCTAAGACTCACCTGCCTGTTCCAGGTTCTGGTTTAGCATCTAAGGCGCTGCCTTTTTTTTTTTTTTTAAATAATGTTAACTTTGTTTTATGTCACTCAGTATTATGAAAACATACACAAAATTCTTAGAACATAGCAATACTCACTAAATTAATATTATTTTGTATTGGAAGGCTCTCCTGGCAAAGTCCTTCCTTTGGGGGTCCACTCTAAGCCCTGGCAGCAGGGTGAGGGCCTGGAGGAAAATCAAAAGCATTATTAGACCATGGTGTTAGGGAGCTATATTTCTCGGAAAAGGCAAAAGGTTCAGGGACTTGAGACTTCCACATTGGGTCTGGAAATCAAAGCTTTTTATAAACCAGATCATGTCAAGTTGCCTTCCATCCCAACTGCCCTGGAAACCAAGAGAGGACAGAAGTGGTACCCAGGCAAGGAGGCCTGCAGTGAGATGTGTCCCATCTACCAGGCTGAGAGTCTTCATGGCTCACTCTGTGCTCAAGCCCAGTTCACCAAGCTGGGAAATGATGCTGAAGCCTTGTTGACATCCACATCCTCTGGTGGTTCTGGGAAGGAGCACGCTGGGCATGTGCGCAGGACTCCCAGGCAGGTCAGAATGTACATCACTGCTCTCTGTAACCCATGACCATTACTGTCATTGTACTGCACAGGTACTGCAATGCTCGAAAGCCCGCACATGGCTCCTATCACCCCTAGGATGAGGATTCAGGGTGAGAAGATGTCCTGCACCTCAGGGAAAACACACCTCTGTTCAAAGACGCCTTCACACAAGCTGGTCCACACCCTCTGGGTCAGTTGCCTATTCCTCCCTGAGGAAAGGAGAGACTGGCAGAGTGATCTCCCAGCACCACAAAGTGTTTAGAGACTGCAGGTCCAGGCTGTCCCCAGGGACGTAACCCTCTCTGAAGAAATTGTCACAACACCTCTACCCACACACCAGTGTCCCAGCTCATCAGGACCACACCAACAGGAATTTATTTTAAGGCTAATGAGGCTTAGGAGTCAGTCGGTCCCTCTCCCAAGACTCACGAAAGAAACTTGATTCTCAGATTTGAAACATCTTTAGAACTGTGTATGACATTACCAATAACATCTCATCTGAGACAGGGGCTGTAGAAAGACATTAAGAAGAGTTACAATTATTATGTCTTTGTGAGCCAGACACTACACACCAGGTGCTGTCAACAGTCCTGAGATAGCTTTTTTTTTTTTTCATAGTTCCTATTTCATAGTTCAGGAATTTGAAGTGCAAGAGAGGTCAAAAGGCTTTTTGTTTAAAATTGCGAAACCAGCAGGAGTAAAAAAGAGGATTGGAACCCCATGCTTTCTGATTCCAAAGTGCCCTTGTGTTTGATGTTCCAGAGCGCTACCCCTCAGGCCTGGAGAGCATCAGCGTTGACAGTACTGGTAAGACAGAGGTCAGAGGTGTGTGTGACACCAGAGGATGACAGCAGCCTCCATCCCTTGCCCAGGAAGTGGGCATCTAGCCGATAGGGCACGGTGGGAGTTGTGTACAGGGATGCCCTTCCATGGAGGAGAGGTACTACTCTGGAAAAAGTTGGAGTTTAACCAGCAAAGGTGTGTTTTTCTCTGCAGCTCATTGTGGAAGTCATTCTTCTTGGGAAGAAAAATAATGTTATTCCCTCTTCTTGGCTGATGAGGGAAACTCAGCATCCTCAGAGTCTTCAGAGTCCCAAGCGACAGAGCAGAGATGCAGGGCCAGCTGAGCAGTCAGCATCTGCTGGCTGCAGCTGGGGAGTAGTTATGTGATGAGAACACGTAGCCAAAATTTGAGGTGTTCTAGAAAATGCAAGTGTCGAAAATTACACATTTTCAGAAAATAGTACAAGAGTCCCATATACAGGAGATACCCTATGGGAAGTGGTGCTCACAAGAGCCATGCCTCTGGGAGAGAGAAAGGATGTGACAGGTGAACCCGAGAAGGGACTTTACAAGGCTGCTCCTTCTTAGAATAGGTGAGAACCTGTGTCCAGCTGAGAAGGGGGAACCAGTTTGGAATGCAGGTAAGGAACCCTGTTTATATCACTGTTGAGTTTGATAGAACATTATTCTTAAATAAGCTATGGGCAGTAGATCCATAATCAACACACCCAGTTTTTATTAGCATCATACAGTGATAAGGAGACCCTGGGTCATTTTCAGTAGGGAAGATGAAAATGATCATGTTCTCTGATCTTGGCTTCTTTAAGAGGTACTAACATGAGTACATACAGACATATGGATAAGATGTTTTGTTATGGCAAAGGCTGAGTAAATTATGACTTTAGCAGATACTAGATTACCTACAACGATTTTTAAAAGTTTTGAAAATTAAGTAATAAAAAGAGAGGTAAAAATAATCATGTTTTACAATGTGTTGTTCTATTTGTGTATAGGCAGGAATGTGCCTCCATTGTATTTGTGTAAGGAGGGAAGGACAGTATCTGAGAAGGCAGTGTATACCTTAGAGAGCTTAGGTTAAAAACAATTTACTTTATCTCTTAGTTACATTTTTGTTGCTGTGATAAAGCACCATGACCAAGGCAGCTTATGAAAAGAAAGTGTTTGATTTGGCTTATGGTTTCCAGGGTTAGAGTCCTTGATGGTGGTGGAGCAAAAGATGAGAGCTGAAAGCTTATGTCTTGATCCACAACCACATGGTGCATGCACGCACACACACGCGCACACACACACACACACACAGACAGAATAGTGTGGCTTCTTTGAAAGCTCACTGCCTGAATGACTTACCTTCTCCCACAAGACCACACCCCCTTAATCCCTCCCAAACAGTTTCACCAACTGGGGCCCAATTATTCAAATATATGTACCTATGGTGGCCCTTCTAATTCAAACCACCATACCTTAAAGACTTTCTCCAAAGCCTTGCTTTTGTTTTCCAAATTTCATTTAAGGAGCCTGTATTGCTTTTAGGATCAAGTTTCACTTCTGCCTAGAAGGCAGCACAGGCAGAGGCCGAACACGTGGCTTCCACGTTTGCGTCATGCCTGTGCAGTAGACAGGTAGCGTGGATGGGTGACTTCACCTCTTTGTGCTGTAGGGTCCCCTTTTGTAATATAACAATAATAACAAGATATAGTCAGTGAGATTTCTGGGGAGAGGGGTGGTCAGATATGACCTTATTGTGTGTCCAGGGCTTAGGAAGTGCTGACCACCGTGATGAGAAAAGACCAAGTTTACGGACCGAGTAAGATGGACAACAGTAAGCCAAAGCTTGTGCTTTCCTCTTCTTAAGAGACTAGAGGGAAAAGACTCAGTAATGGAAGGCAGGAACAAGCTGATGAGGAACTAACTGGGGACTCTCTTTTGTCTGTTGATCAAAATAAATAGCCTTTCACTGTGGTGCCGGCCACTCATGCGGTCTAGCAATCTTTTCCTTGATCCTGCCTGATTTTCTGGAACGCAAGTGTGGAGTCTGTCTTGATTCCTCTGCACTGTCGGGGCGGGGCCCAGGCAGCTCCCCTCTTCTCCCCCAGGGTCTGCAGGCCTCTGACCAGCTGTGGCCTGGCTGCACCTGCTGCTCTCTCATCCGCTCTCTCTAATCTGATGCTTGCCAGCCGATCAGACACTAGGAACCGGGCTCTGCCCACAGTGGAAATTGGTTTCTCAGAATTTACTGTTTGGCTCTGAAGCTGTGGTTGCTGAAAATGACTCATGGTCCGTTTATGATTCTTTTTCAAATAAATCACAGGCCGGGCAACCTGACGTAGTTGAAAGTCCCAGTGGCCAATTCCGTTGTCAGCGTGTTCAGGCCCTTTGACGTGGCTGTTGAATGTAGCAGAAGCGGAGCCAAGTAACCGACAGGGGTCACCTGGTGGCCATATAAGGACAACATGCTGAAAAAATAACCAATCATAAGGGATGTTCCACATCTGGCAGCGGCCCTCCCTCTTGCTCCGTGAGACTGCTCTATGCCCGCTTGCCTCTGGAGCTCCCATACAGCTCAGAGAATTCAGGTGTAGGGCTCGCGCTGACACCATTCACGATGATTCACGGTCCGGCTGCAGTGATTACAGCCTGCAGAGCCGCCCACCCATTTCCCTTCTCCTCCCTTCTCCTCCCTTCTGCCCTCTGCCCTTGTCCTCCAGACTTGCAGGGGAGCTCTTCCTCACATCTGATGCTAGTACCTGACAGCTGAGATGCGTGTACCTCCCTCCAGGCCAGTTCACGCTGTCCATGTACGTCCCTTTGTGTTGCTTCTCCCATCGACTTATTCCAAGGCAACTTGAACAGACCAGTTCCCTCACAAAATGCTCTAATATGTCTTTCTGAGCCCTCCATACAAACTCTCTTCTTGTTGGACTTTTCCAACACTTTATTCATGTGTCTCCCACCCCCTTCAAAGCCACTTTTTCTCTCTCCTATCCTTAGTTCCCTCCTCGAGGTTTAATATATGTAGTTGGTCGGTAAGAATTTAAGAGAAGCGGCAGCAGCCAGTTAGGCCCGCGATGTGCAAGGCTGGGGCTGGTAAAGCAGCCGCTAAGCAGACTGGGTCCTGGCACCTCACTCTGTTGTGTCCCCTCCTCAAGGTGAGACCTCGGGTTTTTGGTAGCTCTACCCAGGAGGCTGAGAATCTGCATGCTTTATTTGATTGTGGCCTAAATGTCTTTGGTCGGGGTGGTCAGAGACATACTCTTCCTTTCAGATAACATGTAGTAGATTTACAGCTCGTCTGAACGTGGTGAATACAATATTTACAACATCACTGCAGTGTAAATCTGACTCCAAGGGCTCTGAGCCTGGTGTGTGGGAAGCAGTGAGTTTTCTCATAAGTGGAGCTAACTGTCCATGCAGGACCTCATCTCATCTCAATGAGAGTCAAGGAGTTTTGTTGTTTTATTTTTCTTTTACTAAAATATTTTTTTTCATACAGTATATTCTGACTTCCCCCTCTCTTAATTCCTCCTAGATCCTCCCACCTCCTCTCCCATCAGAATCCACACCCATTTCTTAGAAAACTGGGCATCTAAACAATAAAAAAATAAGATAAAAGAAATACGTTTTTTAAAAAATCAATGAATCCATCTTCAAATATGAGGCACAGCCCCTTCCTAACCGTGGCATTGGGAACTTTGATTCAGGAGGTTGTTAATCGATGAGTCACTAAAGACGTTAAATGAAGCTAAACCTGCTTCCTTCTGTCCAGAGCTTTAAGAAGCATAGGGGACCGGAGGAGCCACTGTAGTTAATGCTCATTTCACAAAGCAGCTGTGGGAAATGCAAGGGTTTTGAGGCAGAGAGCCTGAGCGCAAGCCCAGCTCTATCTGTAAGCTATCTGTTTAGGCCAGCATTTTAGATTTCTGAGTTGTTTCTTTCTCTCATTTCTCATTAATGTTGACTCTGTTGGAAACACAGGGCTGCAGTGAGACTCGGGTGACTTAAATACATGGAACTAATTTCCAGACTGTAAAGTTCTGAGCACACATTGTTTTTCTTCAACACACACACACACACACACACACACACACACACATGTCCAAGGTATAGTGGCAGAGTATAGTGTACTATTGGGCAACAGAGGAGGAAAATAATTCTGACCATCATGATTCATTTATAGGTAGCTGTGGAATGGGATGCCAGAAGCAAGCAGGCACACAAGTGTTCGGGATTGTTTTTCTGACGCCAGAGGCTATTTATTTTTTTGTTGTTTGTTATGAGCGGGAAGACCGGTATAATTGGGGATGTGGAGATGCCAATCTTCAAGGGAAGACGCTGTCAAAGATGAGTTTGGCCCGATGATTTTATTAAGGATTTCAGAAATCTCACTAGCATTGTATGTTAGTAGAGACCATTGAGATATATTCAATTTTAAGCCACAGGGAAAAAAATGTCACTAGAGAAAGGACTTTGAGAGGCTACACAATAATTTCCCTGCAGAGAATTTTCGCATTATCCACATGTGGTTTTTATGTCATGTTTCAGTGGTGCAAGCGGTAGATGCTGGGCAGTTCTGTCTCCCCCCGTAGCAATGTTTTGATGATCAGCTTGAGATTTAGTCAGAAAAGCTCTGGAGTTTTAGCAAGAAACGTGTTTACGTCACATGGTTAGATGTTTATTCAGAAATTCTTGAACTCTCGAGTGCCCGCTGTATGCCCAGCATAATAGCAGGTACTAGGAAGTCAAATATGGCCAGTTTGTAACCTAACTCCATCTTCGTTATTCAGAAGAGTGAGCTACTAGATGCCAACAGACCTGGTGTAAGGACCACTATACATCTCTTATTCTAGTGTTTAGCCAATCTACTGAACCCTTGTCCGGGGGCAGGAAATCGCAGGCTTTACATAGTTAATGTGACGGTAGCAACCTGCAAGATAGTGAGACCTCACCAGCCATGGTGGCATGGGACTGTAATCCCAGCACTAGGGACACAGAGGCAGGAGGATTACAAATTTGAGGCAAGCCTGTTTCAGAAGAAGAAGGAGGAGGAGGAGGAGGAGGAGGAGGAGGAGGAGGAGGAGGAGGAGGAGGAGGAAGAAGAAGAAGAAGAAGAAGAAGAAGAAGAAGAAGAAGAAGAAGAAGAAGAAAGAAGAAGAGAAGAAGAAAGAAAGAAAGAAGAAAGAAAGAAAGAAAGAAAGAAAGAAAAAAAGAAAGAAAGAAAGAAAGAAAGAAAGAAAGAAAGAAAGAAAGAAAGAAGAAAAAAGGAAAAGAAAAGGGGTCATAGAGTCCCTTAGGCAGAGATGAGTGAAGACAGGCCAGGCAGAGAACACAGGGTGTATACAAAGCTAACAGTGGAAAGAAAAAACAAAAACCTGACAAGCCACAGCACAGCTAGAGAGACAGCGGTTGGACAGGAAGAGTATTGTGGGCTCCACTGTGGACTTCTGCCTTCCTGGTAAGTGAAGAGGGAACCACTGAAGAGGGTTTGTGGCGGGGGTGGGGACTATAAAGAGATACTGCTTAAAAAAAATAATGGCAATTTAAAATAGCCCATGCTTTATGTCCTCCACGAAGGACTGAGATTGAGATGATGGGGTGGATTCAGGGAGATAAAGCAGGGGCTGTGCTGCAGTAGTGGAGGTTAGAGAAATGATTTTAAGAAAATCAGACACAAGGTGGTGGTGGTGGTAAAGAAGACAGAGCTGGGCCAGACCGAGACACCGAGGGAGGAGCCGTGGGAAGATAGCAGTTTTCTATTCTCCCTACGGTCTTGTGGCTCCAAGCTCTGGATCCACTTTTAGATTTGATTTCTTTCTTTCTTTTCTGCATATCTATCTTTCCACCTTACATCTCAGTGTGAGAAAAATCAGTGTTTGGAATTTTTTTTCAAGAAAAATTTGTAACACCGTGTGACTGTGTTTACGTTATTACCCATGGCAAAGACAGCAGGAGCGGGGTTTGCGAATGATGAGCGTCTTCGCTCAGGCGAGCTGTCTCACATGTCCGACCCACAGAATTGCCGTCTAGAAAACGGGGCCAAACTGGGCATCTGACTTGGACTTCCTTAAGAACTCAATGAGATAGTAAACACAAAACCATTGACGCGGAGCCTACTGCCACTAGTCACAGTTTGGGGCTGCACTCTGTATTAATTACTTGTCTCGCTGCGGTCACAAAAGACCCGACAGACACAACCTATAGAAAGACAGGTTTATTTTTAATATTGATTTTATATATGTGCACGTGTGGCTGTGTGGACATAAGCTACAGGTGCGGCAGGTACCCTAAAAGGTCGGAAGAGAGTGTCAGATCCCCCGAAACTGGAGATACTGCAGTCGTGGAACACTTGCTGCGGGTGCTGGGAAGTGACTCAGGCCCTCGGTGGCTGAGTTGTTGCTCCAATCTTCGCATTTATAATTTTCATTGGGGAGTATTCCTCATGGAGGATGATAGCAAGAAGCCAATAGCTACAATTGCACATTCCTCCTATAAGCTCTCAGAATGTCCAGGTAGATCACGTGTTGTTTCTACAGATAAAGAAACTGAGGCTAAGAGAGTCAGTGCTTTCCCGGTAGAGAATTTTAGCACTGCCCAGCTCTCTAGCAGGCCTGTGTGATAAACACCGCACCGGCAGGTTCTGCCTTTTACCCTTCTCCCCCTTGCTAAAAATTGTTAGATAATATTTCCAAAGCTATCCCCAAGGTTTATTCCCTTATTTGGTCACTGACTCATTCCTGAGACTAAACATCAAGAGCCAACAATCAACATTCATTATTTGACTAACATGTCCAATCAGGAAGTGCCAGCTCACTCTAATACAGACTCCCCTTTCCCCTGAAAACCCTATCCCTAGCTAAAAGAAAATACCTGCTTGCTGCTGCTGTTCATTGGCTGCCTTTGCAGCCCCCTACCCTCACCCCTCCAGGGTAATAATCTTCTAGTGCTGAGAGTTTGGTGTCTGGGTCGCCCTCCCTTACAGTGGCCCTTACACCTCATGCTTTGTTTCTTTATTGAGTCCTACACTCAGTTGAATACAGATTTTATGGTACTGGCTTATAGTTGCTTGACATTGGTGGATGAGTGTAGCGTGAATTCTAATTAGCCTTACTAATAAACACCCGGAGTCAGATATTTGGGGGTGAAAGCTGAAAGATCAGAGAAGCAGAGCAGCCAGTCACTAGTTCTTACTTTTATAAAATCCCCAGGCTGAATGGGGTATCCTGTCTCTACAAATCCTCAGACTAAGCACTAGCTCTACGAAACCTGAGACTAAATTCTGAGCTCCTATCCCCTCCCACTTTATATTCCTCTCTCTGCCCGTCCACATCACTTCCCATCTCCACCTCCCTAGTGCTGGGATTAAAGGTGTGTGCCACCACTGCCTGGCCTCTGTGGCTATCTAGGGTAGCTAACTCTATACTCTGATCTTCAGGCAAGCTTTATTTGTTAGGTCACAAACAAATATCACTACATATGGAAATCTCTGGAAAAACTTGCACATAGACTAGCTGGTATGTGACATTGTTAGAGATTTTCAAATGGCAACCCATGGGCTAATTGGACTGAAAACTGTTATCAATCTCAACAAAATACAAAGTAAATTTAAGTTAAAATATCTCTCCATCTTGAGATGATTATTATGCAGGGTGTGGTAGCACCTGTCTTTAATCCTAGCACTAGGGAATCAGAGGCAGACAGAACTCTGAGAGATCGAGGCCAGCCTGGTCTATACAGCAAGTTTCAGGACAACCAGGATACACAGAAAAACCCTATTTTAAAGGAACAGAAAGAAAGAAAGAAAGAAAGAAAGAAAGAAAGAAAGAAAGAAAGAAAGAAGAAAGGAAAGAAAGGGAAATGATTATTACAACAAGTCTTTTTCTTATTTTTGATGTTTAAGGGAGAATTGCTACTCTACACATAGAAGTTATTTCTTTTCCTCTGTGTGTGTGTGTGTTAAAAATGTAGTGCTTGGTTTTCGGAAGATAAAGAAAATAAAATAAGTAAATAACAGAGGTTCTGTTTCTGGCAATATAAATACTAGATACTTAAAAAATCTTTCTGGTGCAAAGGATTTAAGAGAAAGTGAGATTAGAAAACAATTAAAACTGTATAGCTTTGTTGTCAAGACAGAAAAATTCTTAAAGGTCAAAGCCAATGGGAAAGCCTTCTTTAGGCGGGAGGAGACAATCGTAGATTCTGAGTAAGGTGGGAAGTGACTGAGTCGCCTAAAGTAGGTGAGTCTATCCGGTAGAAGTAGGATCTAGGGGAAAGGTGACCCCCAAAAGAGATCCCAGTAAATATAAGTGTCTGTAGTACTCTTGGGATGCTGGAAAAGATAAATTTCTCCTGAGAACTTTATGCTAGGGAGTTGCTCTCACTGGAATTAAGACTAGCGTTCCCATGACTAATATGAGCAGAGAAATCCCAAACTGAGCATTTAAGTCATTCTGGGTTGGGTACTGCCTCCAGGTTCCTGGTTATAGCAGGTGCCAACTCTTCCTGAAGGCAGGCACACTGATTCCAGGTCTCAAAGAATTTCTGGAATATCATTACAATTAGTGGTCCAAAATGAAGAAAAGCATAAAATAAATGAAGAAGAAACAGAAACAGAAACAGAAACAGAACTGTAAAAGGTTTAGCGGGAGCTGGAGAGAGCACGGACCAGTCTTCCAAAGGAAGTACTAGGAGCCCCCACACGGCGACTAACAACTGTCTATAAATTCAGTTCTGACACACCTGACACCCTCTTTTGGCCTTTTGTAGGTACCAGATGCATGTGATACACAGACGGACTGGCAAAAGCACCCATACACACATTAAACAAACAAACAAATCTTAAAAGTCCAGATATTAGACACTTGAGCATAGCTAGGGGTTGGAGAGCCGGCTCAGCAGTCGAGAGTGTTTGCTGCTCTTCCTAGGGCCTGCCTTTTGTGACCCCACTACCATAAAACTCATACCTTCCTCCAATAATCTGCACACCTTTAACTGAATTGGCTAAAGACTCAGGTCACGTCCCAAAGTGGTTTTGCTCCCCTGTAATGGCATAACTAGAGGGAGAAGAAGTTTGGCCAGTTCAGGCCATGAAAAACTAACTTCTCACTCTCATCTGTCTGGCTGATAAATTATGCCTTGAAATATTCTTCTACTTCAGTGTGTCCGTAACAGACCCAGAGGAGTGCAGAACCACAGTCAGACCCTTCCCTCTGTCTCTGATCTTTTAAGTGGTAACTTTCTTGAATGACTATCATGAACTGCTAAGAGAAAAGGTCACAACCATCACCCACTACTGCCTTCAGATGTAGAACTACTGTCCTTAGTTCTTAGGGTGGCCACCTTCCTTTTCAATGTTGCAGACAGATCTTAACCACAGGAAATACCAACACTTTGTAGTCCCCTTCCCCAGGGTGGTGAGACATGCTCAGTTGACACTCATCTAGCCTGGGTGCAAGGATCGATGACTCTTCCGGGAAGGAGATCTGCCAGCCGAGGCACGCGTGCTCTCCTCTCCGGTTGATGGCTCACTGCTTCTCACAGTTCATTTTCTGGAAAAGATTCCCAATAGGCAGACTCTACTTTTGTCATCACTCGGCTGCCTACTTCTTTTGCTAAATAAGAAAGCAAAACTCACAAATAAATACATCTTCTGTGTAGTAACTCATAGAGTACACTATGACTCTTACCCAAATATATTTGCTGGTGTTTTATATAGTTCCTTGTGAAAAAACCCCCACTCCTTTATTTATAATTAGGGGAATTCTTTCTGACAGTGTGATTTCCCATGAAATGACGTTAATAAATACTTTAATACGTATTCATCATTTGTGAGCGAGAACACAGCCAAACACAGAAATGTAAGATAGGATCTGTTGATATGAAACTTGTTTTCCTGGAAGGATAGGTCTGATGGCTTAACACGAATATTATGTTGGGAAAAAAAACGTATGCTTTTGGAATGCTAGCATATGTCACAGAGTCAGGAAACAGAGCTGGTATTACAAGATCACATCCATTCAGAGAAAAGCATCTACAAATGCCCTGTAGTCACTACTGTGTGTGCATTGACACTAACGTAGGGAACTCAGGGTACTTGTGATTGGAAAATACAGAAACTTGACACCTAAACCGGTCATAACCACCTGCAAAGGTCAATCATAATTAATAGTTAAAAGGAAATGAGAAGTCTGTGCTGAACTCTCATTGTTTAACATGCATTGTTCTTTACATATGTTGGCTCATCATTTTAAAACTACCTTATCATTTATTAACTTTGACAGAGAAACTCTGGATCTTTGGTCTTAGTAATTCTATTTTATCTTTTTTAAAATTTATTTTTCCATTCAAAAATTTACACTTCCTCCCCTCCTTCCATTTCCCTCCCGCTCACCCACTCCCCCTCCTCCCTCCCCCTCCCTCCTTAAGAGAGGGCAGGGCACCCTTTCCTGTGGGAAGTCCAAGGCCCTCCCCCCTCCATCCAGGCCTAGGAAGCTGTGCATCCAAATAGACTAGGGTCCCAAAAGCCAGCACATGCAGTAGAAACAGGTCCCAGTGCCATTGTCGATGGCTTCTCAGTCTGCCCCCATTGTCAGCCACATTCAGAGAGTCCAGTTTGATTGCATGCTCATTCAGTACCGGCCCAGCTAGATTTGGTGAGCTCCCATTAGATCAGGCACACTGTCTCAGTGAATGGACTAATCCCTCACAGTCCTGACTTCCTTGCTCATATTCTCTCTCCTTCTGCTCTTCATCTGGACCTTGGGAGCTCAGTCCATTGCTCTGATGAGGGTCTCTGTCTCTATCTCCATCCGTTGCCATAATTCTTTAGGGCATAATAAGACTAAGATTTAACAAAATCCATTAAAATTCATGTTTTATGGTAAATAGAGAAAACATTTTTGTTCTAAGCCACAGCTTTATAAAAATATTGAAACTTTTATTACAAAATCAATACATGCTATTTATTTAAACAGCGAACTATAGTGAACTACCTAAGTATATATAGATGTTCCCTAGGTTCAGGTCCTTTCCATTTTCCATCAACAGCCATGTGGCAGCCTTTCAAATATGGGTTTATTTATTATTTTACCTAACGCTGTATCTGGGAGATGTTTTAATAACTGTACACACTTAAGCAATTTTCAGTGTCTTATATGTGAGCCCAGACATGATGATTTTCTTTTACATACAGCTTTGCATCTCTGCGGGAATACTTTTCTAGGATAGATTTCTAAAAGTTTAATTAACATGTCAAAAAATTTATATATCTTACATCTTTATATATTGTATGTGTATGGAAATTGTTTCCTTGTCGTTTAATGAGAGCTGGATTCTAGTACTGTAAACTCCTCTTTGGCCTTATCTCCCTTAGAATCCTGGTGATTTGAGCTTGGAGAAGCTGTTGACAGAGGACAGAAGAAGCTCAAACCACACAGGGAGACTCAGTGCTTACTTGGGAAGGCCACGGGGCTTGCTGCACCATTGCCTTCACGGCCTGAGAAAATAAGTCAGAAGAAAAGGAGGAGTCAGAGTCGAATGAAACCAAGAGTGCTGAGTGTTTGAAACTACGGGATGAAAAGAGTTTCCCTTCCTTACTGCTGAATCCTTTCAGAACCGCATATAATGAAATAAAGTGTGTGATTTATGAGATTTCCTGTCTCCTTGGAAATCAAATCATTTTATTTGACACCATTCTTTTAGTCTAATGTCTTTCTTTTTGGTTGCTCCTTATTTGTCAAAGGAGGGGGTCTCTAGAAGGATTTCCCAAGTCATTTATACTCAAAGGTTTTGTGTGCCCCCCACATCAAGTGTAGAAATATTATTATTCCAGGCAAAAGTGGACTTGGACAAGCTTTTGCAGGACAGGGCTTATCTCCAGCAGGGCCCTGTGTTGAGGGAGAGAACTGGGGTGGTAAAAGCCATTCCCACATTCCTAGCACTCCATGGCTTTCCTGCACCCTGGGCCAACCGTGTCAGGGCAGAGCAGAGAGGTAGCTGAAGGGCTTCCTGTATCTGCAGCATGGTTGGTTCTTCTCTGGGTTATCTGATGTGACTGCTCTCCAACACCCACCCACCCCCGCCCAGACATACTCACGGGGCTTTCCCCTTGGAGTCCTGGGTGCAGGAGTGGAACAGAGTCTGTCATTTCACAAAGGGCTTCTCCACGCTCCTGACCTCAACCCACAGGTCTGAGTCCACCGTGAAGCTGGTGATTCTTGCTAAACTTTTCCCTGGGTTCCCGATATTTGTGGAGGTTCTTCTCCATGGTCTTCAGGTTGTACTCAGAGAGTATCTGTGGCAGAAACCTGTCCTCCTAGACCCTTAAACATGTCTTAATCTGTCCCCAGCCCACTGCATTGGGACTCAGCATAGTAGGCAGAAGTTTTTGGCCCATCAACAGCTCCCAAATAAACACATAGAGGCTGATATTAATTACAAATGCTTGGCCAATAGCTCAGGCTTGTTACTAGCTCTTTTTTTCATTGCTTTTATTGAACTATATATTTTTTGCCTCTCCCCTCCCCTTCTACCCTCTTCCATGGTCCCCATGCTCCCAATTTACTCAGGAGATCTTGTCTTTTTCTACTTTCCATGTACATTAGATCATGGATGTCTCTCTTAGGGTCTTCTTTGTTGTCTAGGTTCTCTGGGATTGTAGGCTGGTTTTTCTTTGCTTTATGTCTAAAAGCTACTTATGAGTGAGTATATATTATATTTGCCTTTCTGGGTCTGGGTTACCTCACTCATTATGATGTTTTTTAGATCCATCCATTTGACCACGTATTTCAAGATGTCATTATTTTTTTCCACTGTGTAGTACTCCATTCTTCAGTCAAGGGGCATTTAGGTTGTTTCCCAGTTCTGACTATGACAGACAATGCTGCTATGAACATGGTTGAGCACATGTCCTTGTGGCACAACTGAGCATCCTTTGCATATATATCCAAAAGTGGTATTGCTGGTTCTGGAGGTAAGTTGTTTCCTAATTTTCTGAGAAATTGCCATATTGATATCCAAACTGATACCAGTTTGCACTCCCACAAGCAATGAAGGAGTGTTTCCTTTACCCCATGTCCTCTCCAGCATAAATTGTCATCAGTGTTTTTGATCTTGGCCATTCTTACAAGTGTACGATGGAATCTCAGAGTTGTTTTGATTTGCATTTCTCTGATGGCTAAGGATGTTGAGAATTTTCTTAGGTGTCTTTCAGCCATTTTAGATTCAGCTGTTGAGAGATCTCTGTTTAGATCTGTACCCCCTTTTATTGGATTATTTAGTCTTTTGATGACCAATTTCTTGAGTTCTTGTACATTTTGGAGATCAGCCCTCTGTCCAATGTGGGCTTGGTGAAGATCTTATCCCATTCTGTAAGCCACCATTTTGTTTTGTTGACCATGTCCTTTTCTTTACAAAAGCTTTTCAGTTTCAGGAGGTCCCATTTATTAATTGTTTCTCTTACTGTCTGTATTACTGGGGTTATATTTAGAAAGTGATCTCCTTTGCCAATGCATTCAAGAGTACTTTCCACTTTCTTTTCTATGAGGTTCAGTGTGGCTGGTTTTATGTTGAGGTCTTTGATCCATTTGGACTTGAGTTTTGTGCATGGTGATAGATATGGATCTATTTTCATTCTTCTACATATTGATATCCAGTTATGCCAGAACCATCTGTTGAATATGCTTTCTTTTTTCCATTTGATATTGTTTGCTTCTTTGTCAAAAATCAGGTGTTCGTAGGTATGTGAATTGATATCTGGGCCTTTGATTTGGTTCCATTGGTCCTCCTGTCTGTTTTTATGCCAGTACCAGGCTGTTTTCAGTGATGTAGCTCTGTAGTAGAGTTTGCAGTCAGGGATTGTGATGCCTCCAGAAGTTTCTTTATTGTACAGAATTGTTTTGGCTATCCTGGGTTTTTTGATTTTCTGTATTAAGTTGAGTAGTATTGTTCTTTCGAGGTCTGTGAAGAATTTTGCTGGGCATTGCACTAAATTTGTAGTTATTTTTGGTAAGATTTTCATTTTTACTATGGTAATTCTACCTACCTAAGAGCATGGAAGATCTTCCTATTTTCTGGCATCTTCTATTTCTTCCTTCAAAGATTTAAAGTTCTTATCTATGCTTTGTCACATGGCTTGGTAACTTTTCTCAGTAAACAAGCCCACCTTGCTCCTCTCTGTGTCTTCTGATGACTCTTCTTCCTCCCAGAACTCTGTTTAGCTCTACTGCCTAACTTCATCCTTTTCAGCTATTGGCTAGTCATTTTCATTATTAAAACAATCACAGCAACATGATTTCACACAGTGTGAAGGAATATTCCACACACTATCCTAAAGAGAGTCCCCTGCATGAGAGCTGCTATGAGAGTAGCTCAACACCCCCTCCTCCACCTTTCTAACCCCCCTTCCCAGTTCTTGCATCACCTCAACTTGAGGACCTTTTCCTCCGTAAGTTCATCTTCCCTGGTGTCCAACTCTCTCTAGAACAAGATTCTGCTTTGTCCCCAGGAAAGGTGATTTGGTTAATCACTCTTCTTGAATTTTACCAGTGTGCTTCCATTGCTGGTGGATTAACTCGTGTCGATATGCTATGGGGACTAGAAGTCTTTAGATCTCCTGGCACCTCTAAGTTTAGAGTCCTTTAGATGCCCCACCAGCCCTTCTAGATGGACTTTTGCAATGGAGCATGAGAAAAAGTCTACACAGTGCCTGCTGAGAGAATACTTTGCACTGTAAGTACCAGAGAACCCCTTTTTCCACTTTTGGAGATTTTGTTATTGTGGAAGAAAGGTGTTAGAAACTTCAACCTCCTTGCCCGCAAATGTGCATGTTTAAAAATCAAAAAAAAAAAAAAAAAAAAAAAAAAACCTCATCGCTGAGACTATGACTGTGATGGCTATTCTTGGTGGTCAACTTCACTTCATCTGTAATAAGCTAAAATAGAGGGTACACCTGTGCAGAATTTCTGCTGAATCTGAAGTGGGAATATCTACATCTAATCGGATATTTGTTTTGCTTTGTTTTCCAAGATAGGGCTTCTCTGTAGCTTTGGAGCCTATCCTGAAACTAGCTCTTGTAGATCAGGCTGGCCTCAAACTCACTGAGATCCACCTGCCTCTGCCTCCTGAGTGCTGGGTTTAAAGGTGTGTGCCACCACCACCCAGCCTAATCGAATATTTGAAGTTGGAAGAAACGCCTTTAATCCAGACCTTGATGTGGGAAGATATATTTTTAAACCAGATCCAACCTGGGCCGTGCCTTCTGCTAGAAACCTGACATGGAAGAAGGATGCTTTTGCTTTTTGCCTGTTTGCTCTTGCCTTGCTAGCAAGTTATTCCTTCACTGGCATTAGAGCCTACTTCTTCTCTTCTTCTTCTTCTTCTTCTTCTTCTTCTTCTTCTTCTTCTTCTTCTTCTTCCTCCTCCTCCTCCTCCTCCTCCTCCTCCTCCTCCTTCTTCTTCTTCTTCTTCTTCCCTTCTTCCTCTTCCTCTTCCTCCTCCTCCTCCTCCTTCTTTTTTTTTTTTTTTTTTTTTGTTTTTCGAGACAGGGTTTCTCTGTAGCTTTTGGTGCCTGTCCCGGAACTAGCTCTTGTAGACCAGGCTGGCCTCGAACTCCCAGAGATCCTCCTGCTCTGCCTCCCAAGTGCTGGGATTAAAGGCGTGCGCTACCACCGCCTGGCTAAAGCCTACTTCTTTGGGATTCCATCATTTACTGAAGACCTACTGAAACTGAGCAACTACTGCATTTTTGGGCTTTACATTTATAAGGAACCATTGTTGGATTAGCACATCTTGCAAGTCATTCTAATAAATCTCTTCTGTATAGATGCAGGCGGATGCATTCTATAAGTTCTGCTATGTAGAGAACCCTAGTGAATACAATGACTGACTGAAGAGGAGGCAGTGGAAGGCTGCTGGCACTGGAAGAAAGGCTCCCAGTGAGACAGACTGGCAGGTTGACTTAGAGTGAACACTTAAATTTGTTTCATCTTTTGAGAAGGCTTGAACTTCTATCTCCAAAGCGGAGAAGAAGTGTCAAGAGGCTGCTGATAACCTCTGAATTTTTATTTTATTTACTGATTTAAGGTAGTATTAGTCTAATGATTTATAATTGAGATCATGTACGGCGGGATTTTTATTGGCATTACCTGCTCAATCACTGTCACAACGTATGCAAATATTAGGCTTTGAGAAACGAAGCATCAGGCAGACAGACAAAGTGGAAAAGCCAAGAGTATTCCCACCCGAAATCAGAGCAGTCGGGCTCCAAGGCAGAGGGCTCAGCATCGCGCTGCAAACAAGACCCTCCCTTGTATGGGAGTCAGTGCGTGGTAGGGACCTAGACAGCCCACATGTGCTGGTCTGTCTTGACATCTCAGGATGTCCTCCATCTCAGGATGGTACATGGATGACGGAAAAGCTCTCTCTGGAAGTGGGCACAGTTAGTCTCTGCTCTCAAGTGCTTTCATTTTTAAGAGTTACAGAAAGGCTGGTTACTATACCTGTGTAGAATGGGCACCCACAAAAGGACTTAGCTTTTCTTAGTGGAAATGATTGCTATTTTAGGTTAATTTCTATTAAAATATAGAGTTTCTAAATGATAAATAGCAGCTTCCGAGCTGGTAAGTGTTTTAGTCGTCTGAACTGCCAGGAGCAATGCTTGAAAGTCTCCTGAATGGTTCAGCAGGAAGTTGGTACAAATTAGGTCACATCAATAGCTATACCCAAAGTCTCCTATGTGAGTGCTCTCAAGGGACTTCTCACGGGACTTCTGCATCACCAATACTACTGAAGCCGTCGCAAGAGACCTGACCATCATAACTATAAACCACCATCTGCAGGCTAGGGCTGTTGGATGCATTCATGGTCAGGATGCTCCTTATCTTTCTCTGTCTCCCTTTAGCACGGAACATAAACACAGACCTTTTCTCTAACATTAGACCAGGCTAAGAATTAAATAAGGCTTTGCAAAGTGCTGGATATGGCAGAGGGACTTCCACACAGAGAGTGACTTATACCCCAGGCTTCTCTTTTAGTAAAAACAAGTTCTGAAATTGGTTTGTGGTCACTTCTGGGAAGGCACTGAATTGGCCAGGACCCCTGGAGCCTCCTGTTTCTGCCTCTTGAGGCTGGAGCAACAACAGGTGAGGCCTACCATACTCGGTTTTTCTCCCCTTGGCTGCTGGGAGTCTGGAAGGAGTCCTTGTGTTTCTGCAGTAGGCACGTCACCCGCTGAGCCATCTTCTTGGTCCTTAAACCCATTCCAGACTGGGTCTAACAGAACTAAGGTAGGAGCTGAGGTACCACTCGGCTGTACAGATGGAGTTCCACAGGATCACAGCGAATCCTGTAAGAACCACAGCTGTCCCTCTTCAGTATCTACTCCCACTCCCTCAGGAGACATTCCATATGGATAAACTCAATATAAAAGCGTGCGCTTTGTGCTCTAGAGCTGTCCTGAGGAACGTTAGCAGGAACAGAACCTCCCATTATTTTAGTTTTAGGATCTGGCCCTTGAAGCCGGTTACACCCGTAAAGGATTCCAGTCAGGGGCTCTGACGACCCAGAGCAGGCCGTTTCCATCAGGGCTGACCCTATCATCTCAGAGTGCTTGTAAAATTCTCTCCTTCCTGGTACTATGTCCTTCATGAACTCCTTTATGCTGAAGGTCTGGAGACTTTCTCAGATCTATGTGATGGAAACGTTCAGGCCAAGGAGTTCTTCACTTGTGACATCGGCCAACCACACTGTATAAAGTACAGAAGGGAGAGAAGGGTCCCACACATGAGAGGATCTACACTTCGCCTCCATGATGAGGCCATAGATCCACAGCATCATGGAATCTAGCAAATCTCAGGGCAGGTGGGGAATTTTCAAGAGGTTCCACGGGAGCAAAATTTGTGGAAACAGGATTCCATTCATAACTTCAGCTGAGGTTTAAAGGCAGCTGTTGTACAGACTTCTGCACTCCGTTGAATTTAGTGTGCCATGGATTCTCTCCTCCAAAGCAGCAGGTCATTTGCTAAAGTCATATCCCATTTTGGCAGTACTGGATGATCGTGCTGTTGCTGAGACCTTGGTGACTCACTCCCCCATTTCCTACCTTCCCAATAAGCCATCCAGTCATTCACCATGGGCTAAGGTGGGGAAGAAGGGGCTCAGACTAATGCCCAGGTAGGGGACTTCCCAAACTACGCCTTCTCCTTCATGCTGTCTTAGCCCTTGATCACAGTTCCTTATTTGCTTGTTCCATTAATAGCTGTTCTGACGGTTGTCCAAAAGTCCCACACTTGTCAACTAGAAGAGCCTCCCACTAACACGGGTGTTTTTATTTAAGGACTTTGTATGAGGTCCCTTTGGGAAGTTCTTGACTATTCTTCCACAAAAGGAGCAAACAGTGCACCTTTGGAGATGACTTGGGTAAAGATAGGACTGCTTTAATGCTGGCCTCTGGGCCTGATACAAACAGGCTGAGTTATTGCAAGTCATTCTCTCCACCCAGATGCTCTTCAAGGCTTTTTGGTTTTCTTCTTGTGTGTACATGTCTATTGTGCCCCACAGGTTGAAACTCTTCCTAGGAGCTGATGTCCCATAACTCTTCATCATCTGATGGTTCTCAGAGCAAGGTTTTCCTGAGGAGCCCCCCTTTTAACTTACCTCATGAAAGAGGAGTACACATCTTTCAAAACACCCAGTTGCTCTTGTCCCTAAGTATTTCTTAAACAATCTCTCTCTCTCTTTTTTTTTTTGCTTTTAGAATTTTATTTAAAAAACAAACAAACAAACAAACAAAAAACACCTCCAGAATAGTTGAAAATAACAATCATCAAGGATATAGGTGCCAGACAAAGGCCTTCCAAGAGGGTAGCTTGGAAGGTGTGATTTAGGATCACAAAAGACTTCATCATTCATTATCCTGTGTCTATTTAAGCCATGGCTAACAGTGTTATCCACTGACTTGGCTTCTTCTTTTTTTTTTTTTTTTTTGGTTTTTCGAGACAGGGTTTCTCTGTGGTTTTGGAGCCTGTCCTGGAACTAGCTCTTGTAGACCAGGCTGGTCTCGAACTCCCAGAGATCCGCCTGCCTCTGCCTCCCGAGTGCTGGGATTAAAGGCCTGCGCCACCACCGCCGGGCTTACTGACTTGGCTTCTGTACCTGCAGACCATGCACGGCACAGGTAGCTTTGTCTTGCAAAGTCACCCCATATACACAAAGGACGTTTATTGAAAAAGTTATACAAAACAGTGTAACTCAAAAGCACAGTAAAAGACCGAAGTCCCTTTACTCCTGGCTTCTCAGTGCGCTGCGGCCACTGTTACTGTTTCTCCTCCTTCTGGTCTTCCTTCTGTTCCCCAGTGCCAGAACTTCCTGAACCTTCCTGTTCAGATGCCATCTTGGGCATCCTCGTCATGCCACCAACTAGAATCACTTCTCTTATGTCATGCTTGCTGACTTTGGCATCTTGCAGAGCTTTCTGGCGTAGAGCAATACTTCTGACGATTACATCTGCGACGATGCGTTCTAACTCAGTGCGAGTTAGCATCGTATTCAGATGCTTGGGTCCAGAAGCATCCGTTGTAAGAAATAGCAAGTTGATGTCTGCCTGTACAGTATCGGAGAGTTCACACTTAGCCTTCTCAGCGGCTTCCCGAACCCTCTGAAGGGTCATGGAGTTTTTGATCAAATGAACCCCTGTCTCCTGCATGAACTTCGGGATGTGCCAAAACAAAGTCTGGTCAAAGTCATCACCGCATAAGGCAGTGTCCCTATGAGTGGATTTCACCGCAATCACTCCTTTCTTGATTTCCAGGATTGAATAATCAAAGTATTGACCTAAATCATACACAGCAATAAGTTTATCTTCAGATTTGTCCATACCATGGGCCGGGGCAACAGCTATAGGGTCATTCATCACAGCACCTGCTGCTTTCTGTGCTTTGGGCTCAGAGCGATATCCAATCAGACGCTTAGTAGCATAGAAAATTTTTGGGTGGGTGACAGCCTGTCGTTTTCCTGGCATGCCAGCAAGTTGTTCTCCAGCTGCTGTAAAGGCAACAGAACGCACCGTTCTGGCACCTTGAGCATTCTCCAGGACCTGGTGATGGGCGGCCGCCAGACTCTGGGAGCTTGTGGCACCCACGAGACGCGCGGCCAAGGCTCTGCTGGTGCTTATCATGGCGGCTGGACGGAGGGGACACAAGAGCAGAGAGTAAACACCCCACAGGTCCGGAGCTGCCAACCATCTCTTTTATTTATTCATTAGAACTTATTTGATGGGTCCTGGTTCTGGCCAAACTTGGATAACTATGTTTTTCACTATCCTTCCCTTTTGCATCCTAAAGAAAAAATCCTGTACTAACCCAGGAAGTCCCTTAAAAGGAATACAGCCTCGGCCCTGCAGATGCGGTGGGTTACACGGCGGTGCATTCTCCAGTTTTCTTTTGCTTCCCATATATCCTGAGCTGCTGGGTACAAGACAAAGCTATATAGCTCAGGACTCTCAATAGGCAAAGACAAAAGCAGCTCTAAGAGAAGAGACCCTTTTTGATAACATTTGGTTTCCTCCCCGCAAATACCTTTGAAAAAAACTATAATGACCAACTTGTGGTGACAGGTGTATGAAGAACAAAATAAATGAAGGGCCCAGCAAGACGACTCAGCAAGTAAAGGTACCAGCGCTGCCAAGCCTGATGTCGTGAGTTCAGGTCCTAGGCAGAGAGTTGATTCTTGCAAGTTGTCCTCCACCCTGAACCTGTAAACCATCCCATATATACAGCATACACAAAATAAACAAATTAAATGCAATAAAAATATTCAAAGTAAATGAAGAGAGACGAGACTAAAGAGCTAGGCAGGACTTGTATATACGTGGAACCCCGGATGCTGGATGGAGCACTGCATGGAACCCAGGATACCAGATGAGGCACACTTATTGAAAAGTTTGGGTTTGTTTGGAACTGCCAATCTGATTCAGGGAAAAACAAAAAGTTCAGACTTGAGTGTTAGATATGTCGCTCCTGGAGTTAGGGGGGCAAATTGTGTATTTCAAGTGATAGAAAACAAATTTTCTATCTGGGCATGGCATTGGCGATATAAAGTGGGGGCTAAACTATGGGAATTTAGATATCGGGGATGGTGCTAATGAATGACCAAGGTTTCAAGGGTGGCTTGTATGTTTCTAAATCAGACAGAACATCACCAACTAAGATCGAGAGCATAGGGGAGTGAGGTTTGGGGACGGCAGTGTTGAGCTCAGCTTTGAATACAGTGAGTTTGACCGAACTTTGAGTTATTCGGATAAAGAGTTTACCCCATGTCATCAGTCGTATAAGCCTGAGGGACGCACCCACCCAGTTAAGTTTGGGAAGGCACAGAACGTAGAGATTTGTTTGCTTTTTTTTTTTTTTTTTTTTGAGAAAGGACTTCTCTGTGTAACAGCTCTCTGGCTGTCCTGGAACTCGCTTTGTTGACCAGGCTGGCCTCAAACTCATAGAGATCCACCTGCCTCTGCCTCCCAAGTGCTGGGATTAAAGGCATGTGTTACCACGCCTGGGCAGTCATTACTTGTGTAGTACATTTGATTAAATCAAATTAAGCTCTTGGTTAGCTGCTACTGTAACTTTTGAACCCTTTGGATAAAGGATTTCAACAACCTTCTGAATAGGAGTAAACCCCAAATACCCATTTGATTACTGGCAACCTGGAAAGACTGAGTTACTGTTGTGGGCATCTTAAAGGAGGCCTGGGAAAAGACAGCGAGTTGAGTGTGAAAGAAAAGCGTCCACAGGCGGTCTTCAACCTCCGTTACCTTGCAAACCCACTACTATAGCCACTGCGAATGGCTAGGGACAGCCTTGACAATGTGCCTTTCTCTGAAGACCTTGGTTCACACACCGGACCATTTTAAATGATCTTGGAAGACCATGCGTTTCTGTGGTGGCAGCCTGTAGAACCCAGACCTACACTTGTGTCCTGCTACATTGTTGAAAGTGTTCATCAGGCTTAAGAGTTTTTTGGTAGCATTTAGGGCCCCCCCTTTTTTTAAATGCAGAACCATGTCTGTAAATAAGGAGAGTTTCATTTCTTTCTTTCCTACCTGTATCTGTTTGATTTCTTTCTCTTGTCTTATTGCTCTAGCTAACACTCCAAACACTGTACTGAATAAGAAGGTACGGTGGATAACTTTGTCTTCTTGCTTCTGAATTGGAAATGTTTTGGGTTTTTCCCTTTAGCATATTAGCTGTAGATTTGCATCTATAGCTTTAATTGTAATGTTTCATTTATCCTAGTTTCTTTAGGGTTTTTTTTTTTTTTTTTTAAAAATCATGTTGAACTTTAAGGCCTTTTTTCATATCTATTGAGATAATGATGTGATTTGTGTATTTTAAACCAAGTTTGCATCTGTAAGATGAAGCAAACTTGGATAATAATGTATTTCCAATGTGCTCTGAAGTTGATTTACAAGTATTTTATTGAGACTTTTTATGACTATATATATTGGGGAAATTATTTTTTAGGTTTTGTGTGTGTGTGTGTGTGTGTGTGTGCGCGTGTGTGTGTGTGTGTGTGCGTGTGTGTGGTTTTTTGGTGGTTGTTGTAGCCTATCTGGCATGGTAGTATTTTTTTCTTTTCATATTATGGAAGTTTGGGAAGTATCAGTGTTCTCTGTCCCTTAAAGGTCAGCAGGATTCAGCAGTGACTGTACAGTCTATGCTATTCTTTGCGGGAAGACTTTCTTTTTTATTTTGTTGTTTTAATCTCATTGTTTGTTATGGGTCATTTATGTTGTTTATGCCTTCTTGTTTAGTTTTGGTAAGTTATATTTTCATAAAAAGTGTAAACAGGTTTCTAGCTTCTCCCATGGTTTAGAATACAAATTTTCCGAGTTCATCAATGTTTCTCTGGATTTTGTTGGAATCTATTGTAACATTTCATTGTTTTGTTTCTGCCTTTATTAATTTAGGATTTCTCTCAGTTCCCTTAGATTACTTTGGCTATGGGTTTCACAGAACCAACTTTTGGCTTCATTGATTCTATATATTGTTCTTTTGTCTGTATTTCACTAATTTCTGCTCTGTGTTTATTATTTCTTGCTACCTACTGGTTTGAGTCTTCTTTATTTTTATTTTATAATGCCGAAAAGTGCGTTATTAAGTTATTTATTTGATATTTCTGATACATATAATTTTTCATGTAAGCTCCCATAGTTATAAACTTTCTTTGTAGAACTTCCTGCTATATCTTTTTTTTAAAAGAAAAATTATTGATTTTAATGAGCTATACATTTTTCTCTGCTCCTCTCCCCTCCCCTTTAACCCTCTCCCATGGTTCCAATGCTCCCAATTTACTCAGGAGAGCTTGTCTTTTTCTACTTCTTATGTAGATTAGATCAATGTATGTCTCTCTTAGGGTCCTCACTGTTGTCTAGGTTCTCTGGAATTGTGAATTGTACTGCCTACGATATCTTAGGGGTTCTGGCAAGTCATGTTTTTAGTAAATTCCAGGCCAATGAGAAACTCTGACTCAAAGAAGAGAAGACAAATGTGCTTGAGAAATGACAACTGAGGTTATCTTCTTGCCTCCACTGGCATATGAACATGCACACACATAGACACACTAAGAAATATTTTTAAATGGCTGTATTACCGAGAACAATATACAATTTCAATGTGACCCCCATGAAAATCCTAATGACATTCTTCACAGAACTAGTAAAGACAATCCTAAAATTTATATGGAAACACAAAAGATCCTGGATCGCCAAAGCCACCCTAAGCAGAAAGAAATGTTGGAGGTGTCGCAATATTTACACCATCACATTACAAAACTATAGTAACAAAAACCATATGGTTCTGGCACAAAACAGACATGTAGATGAATGAGATTGCATAGAAAACACAGAAATAAATGACATAGCTATGGCCACCTAGTTTGTTTGTCTGTTTTAACTCCTCAAAGCCAATGCAAA
The DNA here is from genome assembly GCF_950005125.1 of Chionomys nivalis. NCBI lineage: Eukaryota > Metazoa > Chordata > Mammalia > Rodentia > Cricetidae > Chionomys > Chionomys nivalis. The sequence goes on along the minus strand of NC_080088.1, from coordinate 46,116,062 downwards.
CATCCATCGGATCAAAGACATCTCCTTCAACAAATAGTGCTAGAAAAACTGGGAATTCACATATAGAAAAATGAAACTAGATCCATATTTCTCACCATGCACAAAAATCTATTCAAAATAGATCAGAGGGCCAGGCGGTGGTGACGCACGCCTTTAATCCCAGCACTCTGGAGGCAGAGGCAGGCGGATCTCTGTGAGTTCGAGGCCAGCCTGGTCTACAAGAGCTAGTTCCAGGACAGGCCCCAAAAGCTATGGAGAAACCCTGTCTCGAAAAATCCAAAAAAAAAAAAAAAAAATAGATCAGAGGTCTGAATGCAAGACTAGAGACTTTGAAACTATTAGAAGAGCATGTAGGTAAGAAACAGCATAGGCAAGGACCCCGTGAAAGGATTCCAATAGCTTAGTAGTGATACCAGGACTTGACAATGGAATTACGAGAAGTTGAAATGCTTCTGTTCAGCAAACAAAACAACTACCAGACTGAAGAGACAGCCTACAGAATGGGAAAATAAAGTTTTGGCCAACTACACAGCAAACATTAACATGTAAACTATATATATAAAGAACTGTAAGAATTAAATGTACAAAAACATGGCCTAGTCAGTAAAGAGGCTAATGAGTTGAATGGGTTCTCAAACGAAGAAAGGCAATGACCAACAAATACTTGAAAAGGTGTTGAGCCTTCTTAGCCAACAAGAGAATACAAATTAATCTGCTTTATAATTTGTATCTTATCTATTCAGAATGGCTATCATTGAGAAAACAAAGATAAATGCTGGTGAGGGCTTAGGGGAAAGAGGTACCTCACTGCATTTATGGAGGGTTTGCAAACTGATTGAGCCAATGTGGAAGTCCCCCCTCCAAAACCAAACCAAAACCAAACCCTAAAGATAGAATTACCATATGCTCCTGCTGCACCCTATGACTACCCTAATAATATCTAGGAATGGTAATTCCTTTGTATATACTTAACGGTATCTGAGCCAACATACTGCAGAGGCCCTTGCATATCCGTGCTTACTGCTGTGCTCATTTCCAAGAGCTAGGAGATGGAGCCAGCCTCAATGTATGTCAACAAATAAACTGAAGAAAAGAAATGCGGTATGGATTGACAACGGAATCCTGCTAGACTGTAAGAGAAATAAACCACAGCATTTTTTAGGAAGATGATGTTAAGAGACAGAAATCGAATCCCGAGAAACAGAAACACACACACTTTCTCTCGTATTCAAAAGCTAGACTTAAATAATAAGTATGCCTGTCCCTCTGTCTTTCTGTGTTTGTGTATATGCATGTGTGTGTGTGTATGTGTGTGTGTGTGATGAAAATAGAAAGGGGGCTAAAATGGAGGAAAAGATCATCACGGCATGGAGAGGGTGGGAAAAGGCGGGGGTGATGGGAATATGTTACATAAAAGTGGCCGAGATGGGCGCTACAAAGGAATGGGGAGTGGGAATGAATAAGAACAAAATAAAATGACAATGGCAAAATAAAATGAAAATGACATAACGACACCTACTACTTTGTATGGTAGCTCTGAAAAAAAAAAAAGGATGTTTTCTAATGGGGATCACTAGGAGTAGGGAGGCTTTGATGACTTCTGGCCAGTGTGGTTGGTACACTGGGTAGTAGGAAGACAGGCCACCACCTCTATATTCGGAAAGTTTACTGTTTTCTAGGTCATACACCTAGAGCTGACATCTAGAAGTTACTATTAAGATTGCTCTGTGGTCACCGAGTTACAGGATAGTTAGGAGATTTATGCTTATGCAGTAGTTCTATCAATTTTAACTCATCCAAAATTCTGGTTCTGAAAGCAGCCATTTGAGGTTATCCAACAGATTTTACAGATGAAGAATTTTCATTTAAGAAATCCTAGTATGTGAGATCTGGCAATGCCCGGGCAAGGACACACCCCTCCATGACCAGTGGGACTCACTTGCTGTAGTAATTAATGCGCAAAGAAAGACTGGGTGGGAAGAGGCCTTGACCACAGGCTATTTCCCGGGATGGAAAAGGACAGCAAAGCAGAAGTGACGAGGTGGCATTCCCATTGCTGTCCCTGCTTGCCACGCCTTCTCTGAACATCAAAATGGAGGATGGTTAATGAATAATTCGAATCCCAGTCCTTTTGCCTCCGTCTGTTGGAGTCTACATCTGGCTTCTAGAAACAACTACTACTATCTCTCTGTTCCTCCATTGGAAGGCAGAGCTGTCTTCTTAGGCTGTGCATATTTGTGAGAACGGGGATTCTGCATCACCGATGCCCTGGAGCAGCCTTCGTGAAAAAAAGGTGAAGAAACACCCCTCCCCTTACCCTCATCCCCGACACCGCTCTTGTCATATCCCAGCTATTAAAAGGCTTAGAACAGGGCAAGGGGCGAGACAGTTGCTTTTATTTAGAGCCCTGTCTTTAAAATCCAGCTTGTGCGTGAGAGGTGGAATATAGATGGAGGCAGGTGATGGGTGCTCGGTCAGGATGTGACGGGGCCAAGATTCTGAGAACCTGGGCTTTGTTCCCTGAACAAAAACAGCCTGTCGCATACTCACACTGGCCACTCTTGGGAAGACTCCTCCCCTGGACTTTGTAGTCACTCTGGTGAATGGCTTCCAGCAGGCCTAGCCAACCTGGGTCAGGTGTACCAGACACCTAAACCTCAGCAAAAGGGCCCAAGATAGAGGAAGGGCAAGTTGGCTTCAAGATGCGAAGTGGTTGCTTAAGTTCCAGGAGAGGGGAATTTGAGCCCAGAAAAATATAGAGGACAAAAGAGATTCCAAAGACCTAGAATAAGGTAAAGAAATAGATGGGCTAGTGTTGAACAGTGAACTCAGGGCTTTCTGGGACCAGACTCCACAGCTAAGTCAGAAAGGAAGTGTCTAGTTGTTATGGCCTGGGCCACCTCCACCAGCCCTGGTGAAGAGAGAGGCACCCAGAGCTTCTCCCTCTGGAAGCCACCGAGTTCTTTTCATGTGAGTCAAGCTGCCTAGGGGTCAGGAAACTCATGGATGGCATAGTTAAACTATAAACAGCTGGTGACAGCTTAAGAAACAGTCCCAAATTCTTCAGATTCCTTTCACTTAGAGGTCTCTCTCGGAGCCTGGGCAGGTTTGTAACTTCACCGAATTCAAGCACAGCAGAAGTGTGGGTATGTGACTTCTGTGACTAGATCTTAAAAGGTCATACCCAGCTCCCGTTGGATACCAGTCACTGTGTAAAAACGTCTGGCAGTCACAGCCAGCCAGCATAAAGAAGCCTGGCTGAACAATGGCTATAACCAAGCAGAGCCTGTGACTGTCCCCACTGCTATGATTTGAATTTGAACTATTCCCCCATGGACTCATGAATGTGGAAGACACTTGGCTTCCAGATGATGAGAGGTTGTGGAGATGGAGGAACTCCCTAAGAGGAGGGTGAAGAAATAGAAATAGGTACTGGGAGGTAGAGGTTAGAGGTTACAGTAAGGCCCTACTCAGGGTCTGCCTGATTTCTCTTTGCTTCCTGATGCACTGAGATGTAACAAGCCTTGGCACAAACCATTGCTGCCAAAACCATGCTCCTGCCATGCTTTTCTGCCAGGACCCATTGTGTCCTCTCAAACTGTCAGCCAAAGGAAATCTTCCCTTCTTTCATCAGGAGTTTTTTTTTTTTTTTTTTTTTTTTTTTTTTTTTTTCCTTTTTATCACTGTGATGAGAAAAGCAGCTAATACAGCCAACTGAGACATGGTGAGATCAAAGCCCTTTTAGACCATGTTGGCAGCTCATCTGTCAACTGAGACTCACTGAAGGATTTCAGTGCATGTCACAAGGGAAGGGGGAGCACTGGTATAAGAGGACTAGTGTCTTCTTTCCTCCCAAAATTCTGTGTTAAAAATCCTTCCTCCCAATACTTCAGCATGCTGCTGTGTCCAGAGAAACAATTTAAAGAGGTGACCACAGTAAAAAGAGGTCATATGGTAAACCCCAATCCTATACAACTTTCTCTTTTTAAAAATTTTTAATTAAAATAGATTTTTTAATATAATATATTCTGATTAGTTTCCCTTCCTCCAAATCCTCCACACTTCTCCACCCACCCAAATCCACACCCTTTCTTTCTCTTTCAGTAGAAAGCAAGTTGCCATCTAAAACAGTAATATTAACAAAGCAGAAAAAAGACCCTCTCCACTCCCCCAAAAAAGCCCCACAATAAACACAGAGGTACACATATTCTTACACACAGAAATCCTATACTTCTGATTAGAGTTCTCAATGGAAAAAGAGAACGGGGGCGGACACACACACATGCACACGCACACACACACGCACGCACAATGGGTATGCAGAGACAGAGAAAAGGTGACCATCTACAGGTCAGGGAAGCAGCCCTGGGAAGCAGTCAGTCCTGCCAGTACACTGTTCTTGGCCCTCTGGCCTCCAGGACTGTGATGGGCCATCATGCAGCCTGGATAATGTAGTAGACACATTCAGTTAAGCATGCACCACCTGCAAAAAAAATGTGATAACGTTGTTCTTATTTTAAATCATAAGTTTGGGACACTTTAACCCACTGCTATGGCAATGAGCTTGAACTTCGAAAATTCCACTTGGAGGAGTTGCTTTCCTTCCGCGTTGTCTGTGTCCGACGAACTGCACCGGCTGGACCTGAGGAATTGAGAGAAGCCTGTGGAGAAGACGGGGTTGAAGGCCAAGGGCCCCAGTTGTGGCGTGTGGTGCTTGAGATCCACTAATGTAGGTTTAAAATGATGCTCTCGGTTGTTCGAGGAAAGTAGAGAACTTACGTTCAACGCGGCTTTATAGAGCTATTTCACGGATGTGCCATTTGCTCAGGTGGGATTCCTCAGAAGAGAAAATTACAGCAGCGGATTGCAGGCCCAGGGCCCCGTCTGACCCAGATTCCCGATTTTTAGAAGAGTGATTATAGCTCTGGAGGTGGGGGTTAGGTCTCAGGGCCTCCACCAGGAAGCGCTTCTTCTTAGCCATGGGGGATATTGCATTACAGCTAATTACAGGCTGTCTGCTAAGAGTTTCTAATTACTTCATTTGCATTAGTCTTGATTTCTCAAGGAACCTGTGAGGTTTTTGAAAGCATCATGAGGACAGGGACATGTGTCTCCATTTTTGTTTCGGGGCAGAGCTTCCCTCAGTCCAGATACCCCAAACACCCAAGAGTCAACAGCCTACCCTGAGGAACCACGGGTGAATGCGGGATTATGGGTGGGTTCGAATTCAGACTTGACTTCTTATCAACAAGGGATCTAGGCCACGTTGTCTAACCTCTCCACTCAACTGCCCGTGGAACATTAATATGATTTGTCTCACAAAGCACTTGGAGCAACATTTGATGTCTAAGAAGTATTCATTTCACCGCAGCAAATATTTTTATTAATTATATTGGCTAGTTTTATGTTGACTTGATAGAGCTATCAGAGAGAAGGGAGCCTCAACTGAGAAAATGCCTCCATAAGATCAGGGTATATGAAAGCCAGCAGGGCATTTTCTTAGTGATGGATGTGGGAGGAACCATCCCACAGTGGGTGGCGCCATCCCTGGCTCATGGTCCTGGGTCCTCTAAGAAAGCAGACTGAGCAAGCCATAATGAACAAGTCAGTAAGTAACACTCCTCCCTGACCACTGTATCAGCTCCCTAACTCCAGGTTCCTGCCCTGCTTGAGTTCCCATCCTGACTTCCTTCAGGGATGAATAGTGATACAGAAGTATAAATCAAATAAACGGTTTCCTCCACAAGTTGCCTTTGATCATGGTATTTCATCACAGCAATATTAAACCCAACTAAGACATTAATTAAATGCTACTTTGTCTTCAAAGTTCAAGAGCTTCTGCGCACTCATGACTATCAGGTTTGGAGCTGGAGGTGAAGGAGGCAGGTGATGTAGGCAGGTTCAGTAGGAATGAGAGAACACAGCTTTGGAGAGACCGCAACTGCAGCCTGGCCTCACGTGCGATGAGTGAGTTTGCACAGAGGTCTGTGTCTTGGCACACAGCAGGTACTGAGAGTTCCCAAGGTGCACCTGGTTACTTCTATCACAACCTACCATCCTCTCACCCTCAACTGGACAAATCCCAGACCTGGCTGGCTCCTCTGAAGCCGGAGACTGAGCAGCCACTACAGCCTATAGCAACGACTTTGAGGAATGAAAAGCGAGCAAGATAATTAGGTAATTGCTTAATTAGAAAATAGGGGGAGGGGTTAACTGAAAAGTAGACCGTAACCAAGAAACTCTGAGCACAAGAATGAAATATTAGAGATGGCTTGGGCCAGCTCCCATTTCTCAGATGCATTTATTGTTTCATTTCTCCCCAAACTGAGCATTGCTCTGCCACATTCTCCCTCCCACCACCGTGCTTTGCCTCACTATACGCTCAAAGTGAGGGGACACATGGACTAAAGCCCCTGAAACTATTGGGCAGCTCTTTAGATACTTGCAGGCTTAGAGGGCATTTAGAATCGACCCCCTGAATTAAAAGCTTGTAAGATCAAGGGCTAAATCTGTTCAGACTGTAATTAGTGGTCAGAGCAGTCTGGTCGCTGGCCCTGGCAGGAGCCATGACATCCTGAACTGCCCTAAAGGTCTTTAATTGATAACTATCTAACTCATGCTCCTGGAGCCGTAACCCTGATATCAGATTATGTTGCAGCAGGAGGTTTTCTGATTTAGAACAAGAACAAACCACCGCTCGGTAGGGCCTATCTATCACCTGGACAGAAAAAAAATGCCCTCACCAAGCTGTCTGCTGCAGAGACTTTAAAATAGTACAAAGGCATCCTAGAATGTGGGTGGATGTGGTGGTTTGAATAAGAATGGCCACTATAGGCTCACCTATTTGAATGCTTAGTCACCAGAGACTGGAACTGTCTGGAAGGATTAGGAGGGTAGATGTGACCTTGTTGGAGGAAGTGCCTTTGGGAGTTTCTCTGCCTGCTGCCTGTGGATCAGGATGTGAAGCTCTCAGCTACTGCTCTGGCCCTTGCCTGAAGCAGGTCATGGTTCCTGACCTGGTGATAAAAGACTAAAGTTCTAAAGCTGTAAGCAGGACCCCCAGCCGAACGGTTTATTTTGTAAGAGTTGCCTTGGTCATGCTGTTTCTTCACAACAATAGAACAGAGACTAAGACACCAGGGCAATGTTCTGCTGGGCCATGGTCTACTCAGTTCCTTGAGGGTGACCTACTCTGCTTAGTAACATCACATGCTATCTTCTCTGAGTTCTTTGTGGGGATTACAGGGACTAAGAAACTAAAGAGAATCTAGACTGTTGCCTGGTAACAAAACCATGAGCCAACAATGAATCTTTCATCCTGAAAGACCCATGTGCACTGTGTTGTACCATCATTCTGCAGTGCTTCCCAAAGGTCCTTGTGTTAAAGGCTTTCTTTTCAGCCTATGGCACTGAGAAAGTGGTGGGGTGGTGGTAGAAGTTTTGGGGAAGCTGGGCCTTGAGGAAGGAAGTCATTGGGAGTGAGCCCTTGACAGGCTGGGTGGAGTCAATTCAGGGTAGAGTCATCAATGTACCACCCCCTCATAATGACCACTGTCTCTAGCTAGGCCTCACCTCATAAACTGTGCTCACTTTCCTTTCAATGGCACCATCAGCTTAGGAGCCAAGCCTTCAACATATGAGCCTTTATGAAATATTACAGATATCACAGACCATGCTGGGCTCGGCTGTATGTGTTGGCATTGGCCTTTATTCAGACCGAGTTCACGGGAGAGACAGGTAAATTTAGACTGCAGCCAGTTGCAGCTCCCGAGGCCACATCTATTTTTCAATCTGTGCTTTTCACTCCCTGGAAGAGTTTTACCCATCCATAGTTACGCATGCCTTGATTGCTTCTTACTTGTTTCTCGAAAAAATTTCTCAGCTATTCTGGAAGACCCATTCTGACTGAGCAAGGCAAGAAGAATGTAGATCTGTACACTAAATTTTTTATTAAATATGTTATTATGAAATATTTATTTTGTGTGTTGTGGGGGGGGAGACATTTGTCACAGTGCATGTGTGTAGGTCAGAGGACAGCCTGTGGGAGAAAGTTCTTCCCTTCGACCATGTGGGATTCTGGGATAGACCTCAGGTTGTCAACTTGGCATCAGGTACCCTAACTTGCTGGACTATCTTGCTGGCCCTGAGTGACTGACTGTTTAGAGAAGGTTCATTGTGGAGCAAGAGGCTGATACTTGCCCTCACCCTCCAGTCCACAAGAAACATGACTTTCTTAACCACTTTGACAAGAGCCTTGAGTGTTTGCATTTATCCGTCATCTCTGCCTGAGCAAGAGAATAAGTTATATGTATCAAAGTATCAATCTTTTTGCTTTCGAGCTTTGGAGGAAGCTTTGGAGGAAGCAGCTCCCCCACTTTTTCTGTTGAGGCTTTTATCTTTCTTTTTCTTAATCCACAATACCTCTCACATCCATGCCCATCCTGAAATATGTGTTCTTTAGCATTCATCCTAGTAGGACCTGAGGGTTCCATCCCATGAGATTCTGCTTAGGAACATAGGATACTAGAATGCTGGTTACAAGTTGTTATGGACAATGTTAGGAAAAAAAAGATAAACAAAGGAGATTCGATTCAGAGTTCTTGTTTTGAAAAAAGGGGGGTGGGAATGCTGTGGGACAATGATCTTCTACCCGGTAAAGGTTTGTCAGTTGTATTGGTTTAATAAAATTCTGATTGACCAGTAGCCAAGTAGGAAGTATAGGTGAAGCCACCAGAACAGGAGAATTCTGGGAAGAGGAGAAAAGCTCAGTCTGCAGTTGTCACCCAGACACAGAGGAAGCAAGACGAGAATGCCTTGCTGATAAAAGGCACCAAGCCACGTGGCTAACACAGACAAGAATTATGGGTTAAGATACAAGATATAAGAGTTAATAAGAAGCCTGAGTTAATAGGCCAACTAGTTTATAATTAGTGTAGACCTCTGTTTCTTTGGGACTAAATGGCTGCAGGACCAGGCGGGACAGAAACCTCTGTCAACACATAATGCTCTAGTATGTAATTTCAGTCATGTGTCATTTTATATTTCTGCGTTCATGTCACTGAGGTTACAGAAGTGGGATTTCTGGCAATAGGGTAAATACAACTGTAGTCTTGGTAGATGTCAATGAATTTCTTTCTGAAGAGGTTGTATCATTTAACAACATACATGTTTCTTCACAGCCTTACCAACAGAACCCACTACCAATTTTGATTTTGCCAATTTGATGGGAGGAAACCGGGCATCTCAGTGTATCACTGATGCTCATCTCTCCTTTAAGACTGAAGTTGAGAAACACTGGTATTACTTTTTCGACCCACTGTCAGCCCTCTACTTACATATGTTAAGGGTTGTTGGCCTTTTCATTTTGATTCTAGGAATTCCTTATGTTAAGGACCATCAGTCACTTCTTTCATTGTTACGACAAATTACCTGATTAAAGCAACTTAAGGACAGATTTGTTCCGGCTCAGATTGAGGCTCTAGGTCCATCATCTGCATCTGATGTCAGGAAGGCACAGTGGCAGGTGCTGGAGGCAGCTGTTCACACAGCAATGAATGCTGAGGTTCCATTTACTTTCTCCTTTTTATTCAGTCCAAGTTCCCAGCCTAAGGAATGGTGCCACCCACAGACACAGTGGTTCTTTCCACCTCAGTTAACTGAATGTAGAAACTCAGACACACCCAAACATCTGACATGCTACACTATTGGTTAGAGTCTGACTATAAAGGAGAACATACTATTTTTCCTGAGATTATGAGCTCTCACTTAATATTATTCAGTCTAAGTCCATCTATTTTCCTGCAAATTTTGTGATTACATTTTGTGACCACAGGCTTTTAAGGCAATTCACCTTTAAGATATACTCTGGGGTGGTGAGATGGCTCTGTGAGTGAAGGCATCTGTCACCAATCCATATGACCTAAGTTTGATCCCTAGGACCCACATGGCAGAAGTAGTGAAATGACTCCCTTAAGGTGTCCTCTGACCTCCAAACCCATGCTTTGGTGCACCTCGCACCCCATATGTGGATAGAAACTTCACTGGAGCAAAGTTTTCTTTCTATGACTTTTGTACACTTCCTGGGTTTCCCTCTGCTATTTCAGGTAAGTAGGCGTTTTTTTTTGTTTGTTTTTTTTTTTTCAAAATAGCTGTTAACTAGTTAATAGTTGCATGTGGAGAGACTGTTTATTTATACTAATTTTATATACTACCATCTCATAAAAATGTTGTGCTAATGGTATTTTCTACCACTGAGTCTTTAACATACGCAATCAGCTATAACTAGAAATCATCCTATTTCCTTGTTTCGAATTATACCTCCAAATGCTGGTCTTAATTAGATTGTCTAGTACTCCTGGTATTTCACTCCTGATTTTAGTGGAAATACCTAGTGCTCTGCCATCAAAAGAGATATTAGCTTCGGCGCTAACTGAGTGTGCATAATTATGCGAAAGAAAAACAAATTCATTCATTTTTATTCTGTTGAGCATTTAAAAAATAAGTCATGGTTATTGTTTTGTTTTAGGTTTTATCATAATAAAAAGAAATGAACATGTGCTTCAAAATACAGATGTAATATTTAATATTAAGGGATTTGTTGGTTTTAAATCTTTCCCGACATCCTGGAATGAACCTTACCTTATCATTGCATGTTTTGTTTAATATGTTCCTGAGTCTGCGTAAAAATGTCTGCTTTTGTTTTTTTTTTTTAAAACAGAATTTTCCTCTCATTATATTGAAGAAAGATTTAAATCTGATTTTCTTTTATTATTTATAACCTTAATCATTTTTGTAATAATTTTCAGTTCATGGAACTAATTAGGAAATTTTCCTCTATGCTTACACTGGTAGGTTTTAAGTAACAGAGAAATACCTGTTCTTTTAAAGGTCTTGGTCCCCTGGGAAGTCATCCAGGCTTGCCGTCCTCTTTGTTGTGACCAGGGGTTGTTGGAAAGTTATGCCCACTGTGCCTCAGCCCCAGAACTAGTTGTCTTGGGTGACTGTGGAGTAGAAAATAGGAATTAGATTCCAGGGGTAACAATCTCAAAGGCAGATGGGGGTAAGGGGTGGGTAGTTTCCTTTAACAACACGCTTGTTAGTGTAAGGGTCCACCGTGACAACGAGTATTTGCTTTACCAAATTTGATCAGACTGTGAATCTTCTAAACTCAGCTGTGAAACCCGGTGTTTCCCAAGAACCTCCTCCCTAGTGGGTCCATGTCACACTGCTCGTCTGACCTGTCTCCTCCACTGTCACCTGCAACAGTCCTGTCACACCAGTTTAGGAGGAAGCTTTCTCAGGTTTTTTGTAGATGTAGTTACCCACATTGGGCGCCAGTGGTGGTGCATTTATGCAAGACAGGGTTTCTCTGTGCAGCCCTGGCTGTCCTGGAACTCACTCTGTAGACGAGGCTGGCCTTGAACTCAGAGATCTGCCTCCCTGGATCTGATCTGGAATGCTGGATTAAGGGTGGTAGCCACGACTGACCAGTTAGGCAAGTACTTGTTGCCCCTTCATAGGCAAATATGAAATCCGCCCCAGCACCTACTCACCCCCTGCAGCTAGCTGCATGAAGGCTAACGAGACCTACACAGTCCTCTGTCCAACAGTCGGGAGAGATAAAGGCAGCACAGGGCTCATGTTAGATCTTTCAACATGAAATTGGAGTCAACCCATGAGAGGCCTCAGAGGGTCACATTTTGCTCTAGAATCTTTTAAGAGGGTTATTATCTTTTTAATGCGTGTGACCGTGTGAGCATATACCACATGTGTGCAGGTGCCTGCAGAGGCCAGAAGAGGGCATTTGATCCCTTAGAGCTGAACCTACCAGCAGTTGTGAGCCTTCTGAAACAGGGTTTCCGGAAGGAGTAACACGAGATCTATAACTGCTGAGCCCTGCCTCCAGCCACAACAGAGAAGTCTTTACAACATTTCCACATATATGTCTGCATGTATGTGTATATGTACGGGTGATTGGGTTATAGGGATGATGGTACACACAGGCCACAGGCTGAGTCTGGAGGACAAGCCATGGTGTCAGCTCTCTCCTTCCACCATGTGGGTCCCAGTGACCCCGCTCAGTTGGTCATACTTGGTGGTGCTCACCTGTAACTACTGAACTATCTCTCCGGGACAAGAAGAAGTCTTTAAAAACTTTTCTTTTTTAAAACCAACTCTTAAGATTTTGCATTTCTCAAATGGGGGCCAGTCGAATTTCTTTGGCTTCTACCCACACCATTATATAAAGCAGGCTGTTCGTTTTTGTAACCATTTTCTGTGTATTCCTCCTACCTGCCTTTGTGTCTGGGGTTCATCCGCCTGGGTAACCAAGTTTGGCAGCACTCACCTTGTCTAGTTCCAGCATCTTACCCTGGACACATATTGAATCTTACTGTTACTTCAGTTGAAAGGCATTCGGATGTTAAAAAGTAGTGGAGAAGCCAGGTGGTGGTGGTGCACACCTTTACTCCCAGTACTCAGGAGGCAGAGGCAAACAGATCTCTGTGAGCTTGAGGCCACGTGGTCTACAGAACAAGTTCCAGAACAGCCAGGGTTACACAGAGAAACCCTGTCTCAAAAAATCAAAACAACAACAAATCATGGTGGGGATACATTTTTATGTGCGCCTGGAAGGCTGGACTTGAGTGGGTGTGGAGAAGCTGGTAAGGCAAACACTGTCTGAGCGTCAGGAGGAGGGGCATAGGCAGGCATGAGTCAGTGTGTAGATGTGCAGAACCCAGGGAAGGGAAGAAACTGGTCTGAGATAAGGAACCCTGCATGCAGAGGAGGACAGAAGCCTAGATGCTGAGAAAGATTTGTGCACTCAGTGGAATGAGCAGGACATGGGGCTTTGGATGTCTCCCTGGTGGGAATGCAGATTCTCAGTACAGCACGGGGCATGGCCAATATAGCTTTGTCAAGAGCCTAGGCAGCAGGTGTGTCTGCTTCATTTCCTCTTCCTAAGCTTTACTGATGCCAAACTTTGTCAACTAGTTGAATGCTAACCAATAGTTGCTCATTCTTGTACCTTGACACTCGTCGGGCACTCAGGAGCTCTTAAATGAAGGAAAAGAGGGAGGGAGAAAAGAAAGATGCTGCTTTTGTTTCACATCTGTTGCTGCTGAGAGGAGAGAGAGTTTATCTTAGCTCGCAATGCCAGGTAACTATCTGTCACTGTGGCAGAGCCAAGGTGGCAGGAACTTGGAGCAGCTGTTGGCATCATGTCCACAGTTAAGAGTAGAGGGAAGTGAATGCATGCACGTCTAATACTCGGCTAGCTCTCTGCTCTTACACAGTCCAGGGCCCAAGACCAGGGAACGGACCACCACTTTTGGGCTTGGTCTTCCCACCATCAATTAAGACAATCAGTATATTCTCCCACAGACACGCCCACAGGCCAACCTTACCTAGATGATCCCTCACTGAGACTCTCTTCCCTGGTGATTCTAGATTGGGTCAAGTTGACAAACATAACCCAAATAGATATAGGTCAACAATTGGGCCTAGTGAGTAGCTAAGAGCCTTAGGTGAGCATGGTTAATGCCTTTTCCTGGTCACCTCTGTGGCTTACTCTTCTATACTTCAACTCTTATGGGGTCAGCAGCTTGAAGGAAAAGTTATTTTTGTACTCTGTTAATTCTCTTGCTTTAGGGAAGCTGACCCCAAATGCAGGTAAAGACAAACCTGGGTAATAACAGCACAAAAGGAGTAAGAACTGAGGAGAGGGCCTCGTGGAAGAGAGAGCTGCTGTTTATCCAGGGCCTTTGTCTCACCCGTGAATTGTCCCTAGTCACGGGAGTCTAAATCCAGCGATGGTTCTGTAAACGCCCAAACTTAAGTTTCTCCTGTGGCTGCACATTCTTCAACAGCACGCTGTCAGGAGGGCCTGACTCATCAGAAATAGTTCCCCAGAATCCTATGCATCACCTTGAATGCTTTAGATAAAAGCTGACGTTTCAGAATGCGCATCAAGATAATGTAAAAGCAACAGATTGGCTATGAGTCGCCCAAGCTGTATACCTCTAACCACACGGTTTGTTTATTTTTCACAGTGTTTCCTTCACGGCCTTTTTTGTGGCTCGCTCTATACAGCTTGTGTACTTGCTATAAGAACATTATCAGTTTCGACGCTGCTCTGCCCTTACTCAGTTTTTCCGAGACCCTCTTCTCTCAGGCTTCGCTTTGCCTCACACCTGCAGTGGGCCAGTTTTCAGTCAGAGGAGAGGCCACATCTGCTTCCTGTGGGCCCTCTGGTCAGAAGCATGCATGGCTGGCTGCTCCTGATCTGGGTCCAGGGGCTAATATTGGCTGCCTTCCTCACTTCAGGTAAGGCCTGCAAGCCCAGCAGAGCAGGGAGGTGGGCTTGGCACAGAGATCAGGGTGCTCGGGGAGAGGAGGCTCTGAGTACATGCCACACGCATGTATGTCGGGTGGTTCTGTGGCCCTCTGTGACCACGTGGGAAGAGGCAGGCACTGGGAAGGGGATGCAGATGTGTTTGGGATCGCAGGGGATAGTCTTTGTAGGTTCTCTGGGTTGGGACCCTGATTGGCCAGCTGTACATGAAAGGAGGCTGGGGAGTGAACGAAGGTGGAAGCCGAGAAGGCTCCTGAAAGCCCACTCCTTTCCCCCTCTATCTTTCTTTCTCTTTCTGAGGAACTTCTAGAAATATATTCTAGCTGGTTTTCTGTTGATCAGAAATACCTGCTTCCCAGACTTTCGGGGTCTCCCATTGATACCACTGGCTAAATTCTGTTGTGTTTCTATTGTATTAGACACTGCAGAGAAACATTCCCAAAGGAAAGGAGTAAAATATTTAAAGATTATACTGCAAAGCAGTTTAAAGACTGAACCTAGAACATTCTGAGGGTAGAGAGGAGCTGGGGTAGGGGGTGGGGCGGGCGACGAAGATGCTTTCCTCTGGGAGAAGTCTTGTCCTGCCCTGCTCTGCCCTCTCCTGCCCTCTCCTCCCTTCTCTTCCCCTCTTCTCTCCCCTCCCCTCCTCTCTTCCCTTCTCCTCTGCTCTCTTCTCTTCTTTCCTGTTCCCCCTTTCTTTTCCTTTCTTTCCCTGTTTCTGATCCCTTCCCCCCCCTCCTTACTTTGGTTTGTTTCTTTGACAGATACAGGGTCTCACTACATTACTAAAGCTAGTCTGGAACTTACTATGTAGTCCAGACTGGCCTGGGACTCACTATGATCCTCCTGCCTCAGCCTTCCATGTGCTGAGATTAAAAGCAACTACTACTACCTGTGGCTGAGCAGCAGGGTTTCTTGCCATGTCTCTTTTGCCCAGGATTTTTTTCCCTTTCTCTCTTGAAGGTTTTTCCTGACATCCCAAATGGCAACCAAGTAGCCCAGTTCTATTTCAAAGGATAGGACCAGACACAAGACTAGATTGCTGGAAACTAGAGAAGCAGAAGATTCATAGTACAGGGCAGATATTCTAGGTGGGAAGACTAGATAAACTTATGAAAAAAAATCAAGCACCTAGCCAATAAGCTGCACAGAGTACCCTGAGCAGGCAAGGTGCGGAGCCATGTGGTACACCAGGCATTTAATAAGGTGTTATACAACATGGGTGAGAAAGGCCGTCTCATAAGTTGGGGTCCTCACGGAGGGAGGGGCACAGTCCTGACATACAGGTAAGAATGAGACAGAGTGAGGCAGAAGTTCTGGCAGTAGCAGTGACAGACTGGAATTGTGTACACGGAAAAGGGCAAGAAGATTGGGTAGGACTTGGAGCCTGGCGGACAGGTATAGTAAGGAAAGTCTCTGGAAATGAAGGAAAGAGGAAGTGAAGATAGTCTCCATAGGCTAGACTTTGGCTCCTAGAGCCACTTCCGGCCTTTGAACAACCTGGGATTCCTCAGGAAGGTTGAACTGCTGCTGCTGGCTGGAGACTCACGTGTGCTTCTTCCTCTCCCATAGGAGCCACAAAAGGCACAATACAGACAAAGGGGAACATTTCTGCCGAAGAAGGTGGCTCTGCCATCTTACAGTGTCACTTCTTCTCCAGCACAGCTGAAGTAACCCAAGTCAACTGGGAGCAGCGGGACCAGATTCTGGCGGTTTATAGTGCTGACCGGGGATGGCATGTCCCTTCGGTCTTCAGTGAGCGGGTCGTCCCAGGTCCCAGCCTAGGCCTCACCTTCCAGTCGCTGACAATGAATGACACAGGGGAATACTTCTGCACCTATCACACCTATCCTGATGGTATTTACAAGGGGAGAATATTCCTGAAGGTCAAAGAAAGCTCAGGTATGTTCTTTGAAGCAGGGAGACAACGAACCACTTTCTTTCACATGGAAAACTCCATCTTGAGACATTCTGGGAAGCTGGAACATATCAAACTCACTGGAGGATTTTGGGCACTAGTTGTAAGGCTAGGACAACTCTAGCTAATGAAACCAGAGCCTCTTGGGGGCAGAGCTAGCATCTGATATGTTCTGGAAACACCCAGCTGATTCTCGTGCACAACCACTGATTTTGCACACAAATACATCTTATCTAAACTGACAAGACCCTTGGATGAGGTTATACATGAAAGGTGATCATTTAATGATGAGTATCAGTCATACAGAATAGCTCTCAAGGCACAGCCTGTGCTGAGTGTGAATGCATAACACCATCTACCTTTGTATGATGAAGCTTCAAAGCTTCCAAATGTTCTTGTAATGATCATTTTTTGGGAAAACACAAGATAGTTTTACTGAGGGAAAGGATTATTAAAAATCACATCTGAGAGATAGTTTAGCAGGGTAATAAAGTGCTCTGCCTCGGACGTCAGGCAACTTGGGTTCAAACCTTGCTGTTGGCCTCAGACAGGAATTTAATTCCTCTGTGCAACCCTTTTCTCATCTGTGCATGAGGATGGTGCTAAGGCTTTCGAGGTGCTAATGGTGGTGGTGGGGGGGGTTGAACAACCTACTGTAAGAAAAAGCCCTTAGCCCAGCTCCAAGAACATAGCAAGTGCCATGGTAGGTGTTGACCATGAGTATGATTCCCATCTGATTGATGGCGGCAGAAGCTAAGATTTGGAACTGTTCAGGGTGGCAAAGCTGATGTTAACACAGACGTTCAGGCTCCATGGCATGCCACACTCAGAACTGCTCACCCTGGCTATACCAGAGTTTAGGTTAAGAACATGTGTGCCTTGAAATTATGTTGCAATTTAGGTTTCACCAGTCTTAAGAACATTGTGGACATTGAAGTGATAGAAGTTCACCATAAAGTTTCCTTTCAAACATCACTTCTTGGCTGGCTCCATCATAGATTAAATACAGTAAGTAGTCAAGAGCCCAGGTTCTAGAATCACACCACCTGGGACTAAATGCTGCCATGTATCCTGGATAATTGTGGTACTTAAATTTTCTCGTATTAAATTTTCTTGTATTGCTGTCCTATGATAAATGGCGAATCATCTCATGAGTTGTTACAAATGAGGTCTCGGGACAGTGTTGTGCATTGCACTTATTCAGGGGAGGCTTGGAAAATAAAGACCACAGGAGATCTAGGTCGCAGTAAGCATGTGCGGGCCGTGACAACTGTGGGCTCTTTACCCCTGTATTATATTTCCCAGAGCCTCTCTCACTATACTGCAGGACCTTCTTGCTTCTCAGGAAGTCGGTTGATTACATTAAGGCAATGAACCCTCTTTTAGTTGTTTGCATCAGCTCCATCCCTGCTCTCCTACTTACACTGATCTCAAACATGGACCGAAGCCCCTGGTAACCTTGTATTACATAAACTGTTGTCTAACCAGAGCTGGAGAGGTAGCTCAACAGTAGAGTGGTTGGCTAGGATGCATGAGGCCCTGGGTTCAATCCCCGGTGCCACAAGTAATACTAAATCTCTAACGTAGATCACACCCCCCCCCCCACACCTGCACCTTGGCAGGCTGTCCTGAATGCCCTGAGGCTCTTTCAGTTTCTTTTTCTCAGAAACTGTGGCTCTGGATGGAAGAGTTAAGTGCTTTCGTTTTAAACCAAAAATTACTAGTTTAGTTTGCGTTTTAATATTCCAAATTCAGTCTGCTTTAACCAGACTTAACTCACTCACCTTTAAATTTGACCACATGCATTATCATAATCTTCCCTAAAATTTCATGGTGTGTTTAGCTGCTTCTTGTTTCATCATTCAGCTTGAGGAGAACCCAGTCCTAACCCCGCCTTGCAGAGTGGTTCTGCCCTCCTCTTCTGTCCACACACTCTCCTTCCAGGCCCTCTGCACCCCTGCAGCGTCCAGACCATGGTCTTCCATCCCCTTTCTTCCTGAGTGAGCCATGGCCATGTCCACTGAGGGGCCAGCTTGGCCTCCACTGACTAAGTCCTCAGAGCAGGAGGAGTATGCTGGGGCTTTGGACTTGGCAGGCAGGGTCCTTATCCCGAGAGATCAGATGGCATTGCCTCTTTCCCTACAACCAAAACCCGGAGTTCAGGGAAGTGGGGCCAGGCCTTTTCTTGTTTCAAGTCTTCCCAAGACTCTGGGGTCCCTGCTTGAGTCCTGGAGAAGAGGGAAACGTGGAGAAAGTGTTCTAGAAACCATTCCTCAATGTATCCCAGCATCCACCGTGTACTAACGACTGAGAAAACAGCGGAGAGTGTAGTTGCAAGAGACTCGCTTCTTCCGGGGTTTCAGACCTGGGCTATAGGGCTAAGGTGAAAAGTTACATGCTTTTTCTTTCCATAGTTTGGTTTCAATTTTGAATTAGTCCGTTTTAACACTATTGATGTGTGTGTGTGTGTGTGTGTGAATTATGGATGAAACAATTCACTTTCTGAGTTTATTTTATTGTAGCTTTGATATTTATTTATATGTATGGTGTCTTGACCGCATATACACTTGTGCAACACCTGTGGTTCTGGTGTCTGTGTAATGATTTCAGCCACATAAGGCTGATACTTCTGGGTTCTAGAGCCACGCATGTGCAGACAAGCCCTCAGGCAGAAGTGCCTGAATGTTAAAGGGCTCCACGTGACACACTTGTGTACATGTGTGGCTACATCCACTAGGTCTCAGCTAAGCCCTTGTGCGCATGCGTAAACCCGCCATCTGCATCATCTGCGTGTGATGTAGACACGCCAACCCCCCTGTGTGCATGTGCGCGCTCTCTCTCTGCGGACTGATTCCCCAGGCCAGTGCACGCCCCCTCTAATAAACACCTAAGTGGGCTTGTTACGTATTCAGTGTTTCCTTCTCACTTGCGCCAGGTAATTTCAGTCTGGAGGCCAGAAGAAGAATTTGGATACCCTGGGACTGGGGGAGGGGGGCTTGAGTACCAGCCTCAGTACCCTCTCAGGGCTCAGAATTGGGATGTCTATGGCAGGCGAGGATCTGAAGGTAAATTAACTCAAGTACATTACCTCTGCATCTTCATTATTTTTCGTGCAAGGGGAAAAATGAAGTGAAGGGAGCACAGAGGAGAGGAGGAATAAGGAGAGTAAGGGGAAGAAGTAGAAGTAGCGAGGAGAAGAAGGGTAAGAGTAAGGGCTGATCTCCAGAGGTTTCTAGTTTTTACAGACATAGTTGCAAAATTCCATAGGCAAGGACAATGATAATATGTATATCAAAATCACAAAGAGGGGCGGGTAGAACCTCACAGAGTAGTACTCGGGAACAAGTGGCCCGGCCCAGGGAAAGGCCAGCATTCAAGGGGAAGTACCTGACATTCCAAACCATTAGATAAAGTTACTAAACATCCCTGAATCCTGGACTCACCCACTCTCCTCACCTAATCTCTTTTGTGATAACCAGCTTTGGGGACGCCCAGATTTGTTTGTTAGCAAAGGTGGGGCATGCTGCCATCCTGCTTAGTGCCCATCTTCTATAGAAATTCTATGTGGCGGGGGGTGGGGGGTGGGGGGGGTGTTGGGGGGGTGGGGGGGTGGAGCAAGGTCACTCACTCCTTTGCCTGCTGAGGTGTTTTGGGAACGAATCCCATTTTGAAGGGAAGAATCATGGCTTCACAAGGTTTTTACAGATATGACAGTGACTTTTCCAAAAGACAAGTGTTCCCGCAGCTCTGCAATATGGGTTATTCCATGTGGACATGGACTATACACTTCCTGTCAGCTGCTCACTCACTGTATATAGTCCTGTGGACTCCAACAGGACCGGAGTTACAGACAGTTGTGAGCTGCCGTGTAGGTGCTGGGAATAAAGCCTGGGTCCCCACGAAGAGCAGCCAGTGCTCCTAACCGCTGAGCCATCTCTTCAGCCAGTCCCAGGTTTCCTTTTAGATGCCACTATATGTTTCATGACTTCTGGAAACAAGTTGTTGACTAGGGGAAAGGATTACAACAAGTGGTCCAAGGTGTACACAAGGTGCCTCGCTCCTCGAGAGATCTGCCGACTCCACTGGGCACCTGGATGTTGCTCTGCTGACCAGAGTTAAGGTTAAAGACTCGAGCAGAGGACAGTTCTAAGAGCACCCCACCTCTGGCCTCAAACTCCATAAAGACCAGGCTGGCCTCAAATCAAAGGCCTGCTTGCCTCTTGCCTCTCAAGTGCTGAGATCAAAGGCATACACCCCCACGACTGGCACTGGCTTTTGAGACAACCCAGGCTTCCCGGGAGAAGGCAACCTTGCTCCCCACCTCCACCTCTGTCACTCACGTCTGTTTCCTTTTCCCTGTAGGGCCTCACTTCCAGATGGCATCACTTGGAGGAGCCATGGCTGCTGTGCTGGGAATCGTCTGCTTAATGATAACAGGGGCGGCTGTAAGAGCTAGGCAGGTAGGAGAGGACAGCCTGTCTCAGCCCCACCACGTCACCCCCATTCTTGCCCCCCTGGTGACTTCTGCTATTCTTTTAGTGGCTATATTAGACATTACATAACATACCTGGATTTATTCAAGTTCCGTTATATTAGTAATAACCAGTCAATGACCTATAACTTCCAGGAATATGCAAGAGCCTTAGGTCATAGCAGCTCTTTTTACCGGTCCCCACCACATGGCTCCGTCATCCCCTTGTTCTTTGGTCCGTTCCACATGGCTCCAGGGCCACCCCTCCTATTGCCCTCCTCTCTGGTTTCCCTGTCCGAGCCATTTTCCTTCTGACTGAGGAATATGCTGCAGTATTTCTGCTGTGCAGGTCAGCAAAGGCAAAGAATTATTTTGACTGTTGTTGTTCACCTAAAACTTGTTTACCCATATCTGTAAAAATAGTGTGTTTGTCTTACTAGGTGTAGTAGAATCTTGTGTTGGCCAGTATTCTCTGTTAGCACATGGAAAAATTATTCTATTGTCTAACATCATAAATTTTTCTTTTTTGGAAACTGGGTTTTATCCTTACTTCTTTAAAAATGCCTTTTCTCCTTGTTCTTTTAACATTTTCTGCCTTAAGCTTTCAGCATTTGAACAACGATATAATTAGATGTCATTATCTTTGTATTTATTCTGTATGGGGTTTGGATCGAGTGGGTTTTTTTTTTTTTTTTTAGTTGTGGTTTGATGGGTTTCTGTCAGTTTGGGGTCAATCCTGGCCATTTCTTGTTATCTGTTCCTTCTCTATTCTTGCTTTCTTCTCCTTCTGGGCCTCTCGTGGCAGGGACTTTGGAGGCTCTCTTCTCTTCCATATGTCTCCTAGTCTCTCTTGTATTTTCTGCCCATTCATATCACCATGTTTTTGGAGTGGGTCTTCTCTTCTAACTTACTTTTCAGATTACCAAATATCTCCTTTGATGTATCTAGTCATTGTTTAAATAGTTTATAGACTGCCAAAACTCCCAACCTTCGAGCTTATTTATCAGTTATTCTGGTCTGTACCTGACAATCCTGTTAATTACAGCCTTCCTGGGTCTTTTCCTATTGTCTATTTTCATTCGATTTTCAGTCATACGTTCTTCTCTTGCCCAGTAGGTTTCATGGTGTGCTGGAATTCTCCATGGAAAGCTGCAACATCTTCTTCCCTGCAGCCCCTTGTAGCCAGTAGGTGAAGATTTTCACGTGTTAGCAGTCCCAGGTCACCCGAATTAAATCAGCAATGGTAGGCTGCAATCCGTTCCTTATTGCTGCGATAAAGAGCCCCGGAAGCAGCTTAAGGAAGTCGGGGCTTATTTTGGCTCATGGTTTGGAGGTTGTTTTAGTTAGGCTTTTATTGCTATGAAGAGACACCATGACCACGGCAACTCTTATAAAGGAAAGCATTTAACTGGGACTGGCTTACAGTTCGGAGGTTTACTTGTGGCAGGAAGCATGGTGGCCTGTAGGTAGACATGGTGCTGTAGATTGATCTGAGAGTTCTCCGTCTGGATGCACAGGCAGCAGGAAGAAAGTGCCACCCTGGGCCTGGCTTGAGCATCTGAGATCTCAAAGCCCACTCCCAGCGACACAATTCCTTTAACAAAGCCACACCTACTCCAACAAGGCTACACCTCCTAATAGTGCTATTCCCTATATCTTCTGGGAGTGATTTTCTTCCAAACACCACAGAGGTATAGTTCACGATGGTGGGGAAGGTGTGGGCAGCAGAAGGAGCGTGAGGTGCCTGGATACACTCAGGAAGCAAACACAGATGAATGCTGGTATTCCATTTCCTTTCTCCTTTTTATCTGACCCAGGACCCTCCACCACAGGGATGGTGTGGAAGTAGACTAACACGGAAAAGACCAATTCTTAGAAATTGATTTATCGACTTATTTAGTGATTTACTTAAAGCACCATTTATAATGCCAACCGTGGCATCCCTTGCTATCTGGAACAAATGGCTTAGAGAAATAGCTAAAACAATGTGTCATTGCCCTTAACAACCTACTGACTACCTCATACTTCTGTAAAATCTTGCTTGTTTTTCCACCCCGCCTTGTGATTTTAGAGTATAAAAAGAGAATACAAACTGGACCCGGTACCCAGCCTTAAGGAGCTCCCCTGGCTTCAGTCTGCTGTTGACCCCTCCCCTCTTCCATTCCCACTGATGTCAGATGCTTATTCTAGGAAAGATTCCCAGAAGTGTGCGTCCACACTCAAGGCAGGGCCTCCCAACTCACTACAGCATAGAGACACCAAGAAGTCTATCTAAATCCCATCCAATTAACAATGAAGGTTAACTGTCCCTGAGTCCTTGGGACTGGATTTCAATTCCTGCCACTCCTCACTCCCAGGGTGTAGCCTCCAAGAGTCAATGGAAAGAAAGGCAATACAGAGCATCCTCTTCCACAAACACCCTTCCACGTCCTACCCACCACCCCTCCAAACCTGGGATCTCTCTGTATGTGACTCAGGCAAGCCTGGAATTTTTAATCCTCCTGCCACTGCTTTCTAAATGTTGGCATTACAGGCATGAGCCACCCAAATGCTCCTCTCCTCCTCTTGAGGTATTTTCTCCTGAAACTTGTTCTCAGTCCAAAAATCTAAAGTTACTAAATTGGCAGATATCTTATTTCTTCAAACATTTTCTGATATTCCATCTATTTTTCCTCTTTTCTTTCTGTTGTGTGTATACATATGTACTCAAGTTCAAATGTGGATATACGAACATGTGTGTGTGGGTACTTGTGCATGTGTGTGTGTATGAGTGTGTGTGTGTGTGTGAGTATGTATAGAGGCCAGAAGGTGACATAAGATATCTTCCTCAATTTCTCTCTACCTTACACACTGAGGTAATATCTTTCACTGATCCAAGGAGCAGCTGTCTCTGCCTTGAAGTGTTAGTGGTTGTGGGCAGATCACCACATCCATCCCCCTCTGTGTCAATGGTGGGAATCTGGGCTTTACCTGCTGAGCCGTCTCTCTAGCCCTCATCTTTATTTATATCACTGTTTTCAAGTGACAGGTATGTTCAAATCAGCAGAGAACTTTCTGGTCTTGATGTTATATTTTGTCTCTTCATTCTAAGATTGACTAAGAAGTTGAGACTGGTCTAGGATACCTTCTTTGGTTTCTTGGTCCTGTTGGACCAAGTCTCCTGCTAAGTTTTATTCCCATCCTACCCCACCCCAAGTCCTGGCCAACATCCATCTTCTGTCTAACTGGTCCAGGCCTAGGGAGGGTTAGGTTAAGATTGAGCTAAGGAGGCAATGTTCTTAGGCTCTGATCCCCTTTCACCCACTCTATGAGTTCTTGGCCTCTCTTTTTCGCACTCAGAAAGAGACCACACTCTGTTTTTCTTTTCTTTCTAACTTACCTTTGACATTTTAATCCTATGAAGATCTTTCTTTGGACCACAGTTGGAATGAATTGTACAAGCTGCCCTTGTAACAGTCTCCTTGGATTTCACAGCTCTTCATTGTAAAAGGTTGTGGTTCTAGTGACCCCATTATACATAGCTTTGAACTGTTATTCATCTTCTTCTAGAGTATGCATCTTCATGCTTTTACTCATTATAAAACTTGGACTTTCACCTCATCTTTTCCAACTTAAGTTGTCAGGTTTCTGTGCAGATGAGCCTGCTGCCTCAGTACCAAGCACACAGGCAAAATAAATATATCCTGTTGGAGTTCACACATATATGTCTTCAAACCTGATCCACAAATGAAGAGAGGCCAGTCCAAGCGCTTCACCCTAACCTTCTTTAACTGGAGAGAGTGGAGTGAGGGTAGGGATGATGTCTTGGCAGCAGAAGCAAAGCTCCACCCCTCCCCCCCCCAGCAAACGACAGATCACTCAGATCTGACACTCAGGTCTCCCCTCGGCAGTTAGTTCTTGTGGATCTTGCTAACCTGATCACAAAGGAACTAGACAGACTCCAGACATTAGAAGTTCTGATTTCTCTGGGAAGTTAAATATGGCCTTTTATTATCATGCCCAATTTATCTGAAAAATATTTGGTAAAGTATGATTCACCCTTTCACTTCCTGGTTATGGGATGAACGCCATGGCTGCTGCCCGACCTGATTTACAGAGATGTGACCACTGATGCTCTGTTACTCAGACCAGGCTGAACAGGGAGTCAAGGGTTGGCAGTGGTTAAGCTGCAGCTACTGCTATGGGTTAAGCTGATTTTTTTCACACTATTTTCTGTTACATCATTGCATCCTGGCATCAGACAGGATCATAAAATGAGAAGAGAGACCGAGGAAGGAGAAGTGATTCACAAGAGGAAGAGATAACAAGAATAACAACCTACCTTTGGGCTGGAACAGTGAGGCGATTGGTGGACAGATGTCTTCTGCCATAACCAGCCTTCTTCAGTTTGGGATAAAGGAATTAGTGACCCTGCTAACACAGCAGAACATATTTGTCTATTAAGGATGTAAGGCTGGTTAATTTTCATGTCAGGTACCCAGACTAACTTTGGTAATAATAGAGACTGAGAAAGAGAAAAAGACCAGCAGGTCTCAGTTTCTGTTGCTTCCCTTGTACACGGTACTACCCACCAACCCTCTGATACCCTCATTGTTGCCTGTCTAGACCCTTTCTGCTGTCATCTTGTAATTTGGATATAGTCTTAGGCTTGCTCTCTTCTTGTTCAAAATGTCATTCAATGTATGTTCAGGGAAAACATATGTATGTTCTGGAACTGGGTTGGTCACATATACTTTAATATGAACCTAGAAAGAACATAAGGAAACCAAGATGGGGAAGGTAGCCATGTGCTGTATTTGGGAGGAGAGGGTGACTGTTGGAACTTGAGAGGAGAGGATCACATGGAAAGGTCAGGTTGAGAAGTATTGTTCCCTTCAAGTAAGAGTCACAATCAGTTCTAGGCCCATCATGCACGGACGGCAGGGAAATACATGCCTTCTTCTCACTCTGTGTTCCTCTATTCCCTTGTCATTCTGCATGGAAGACAAATGAGCCCACCACTGTAGTTCATGCAGTAAAGTCTCCTTAGGACACAGAGAAGGTTGAGACTGGAGCCAAGGATGCCATACCTATATAGAACTGTTCATATGCCTGGAAATTGAACAAAAGATCTAGACTTTTCATAAGGATAGTTGGCTTTATATAACCTTGGTAGTATTTGAAGTGTATATATAATCACGTGCGTGTGTGCACACACACACACATCAACACAATCCTACTGTAGGCTATAAAAAGAGACGGCTTGTTTGTTTCCTGCCTGCTCAAACCTGAGTAATCACACAGAAACTATATTAATTACAACACTGTTTGACCTATTAGCTCAGGCTTCTTATTAACTAACTCTTACATCTTAAACTAACCCATTTCTATTAATCTATGTATTGTTGCAAGGTTGTAAATTACTGGGTAAGGTTCTGTTTTTGTGTCTGTTTCCTTTGGCAGCTATATGGCATCTCTTTGACTCTCTCTCTATATCTCTGTTCAGATTTCTTGCCTAGTTTTGCTCTGCTAAGCCATTGGCCAAAACAACTTTATTCATCAACCAATAAAAGCAATATGTATATATAAGGACATTCCACATCATCTCCCCTTTTTGTCTAATTAAAAAGGAAGGTTTTAACTTTAACATAGTAAAATTACATATACGAAACAGGTATCATGCAAGAATTGCAGTTACAATTTGTAACTAAATATTTGTAATATGCAAATAATCTATTTGTATCTGGCAAAAATAAAGCTATCATCTGTTTTATCTTTGTGAGTCTAAAGTTTCATATCTAATTTATATTTTGTCATAACTAAGGAAAACTATAACTATCTTCATCAAAGACCCCAGAAGGATCTAATATTACCTAAGTAAAAGGAAGTGCATTGTAAGCAAAACTCTAGATTTTGACAGATATATCTCACTACCTGGATAGTCACCGAAACTTCTTCTGTATCTTTAACCTACAGGTTCATAGTATCCAGCAGACTTTTCCATGAAATGGGATATGTAAAAGACTCTTGCCTATATTGTTCATTTGTCAGTCACTTTCCTTTGTATCCTGCAGAATGTCTGGCAGTTTTTTATGTGAAGCAGGAGCCCTGAAGGACTTTCTATCTTTTAGAAAGTTCAGCAGTCACTTTTCTGTGTGTCCTGCATGTTCAGTTGGTATAAGGTACCATCAAGCAGTCCAGGCAAAAACAGTTTCTTGCCCAAATGGTTAGTAAACTCCATAAGGATCCTCTTTATGCTCCTCTTAAAGTAGTTGGTGCTGCCAGAAGCAGACATGTCTCACAGTTGAGAAAAGTCTAAGTTCTTAAAAATCTTTTAAATGCCAGTTTCTGTAGGTTTTTGAAGTGTTTGAAGATTACCTACCCATCTGAAGTATATCTCTGCATATCTAGAAAACACGACTATAAGTTCAACTATTATAAATGACTATTAATCTGTATTTCTTAGCTATATATTACTTTTTTAATGAGCTGCATAAACACAATACCTTAAACAAGTACAGAAATACATTACAATGTAACAAAAATCAACTTAAATTTGTATCAATAGACCAAGATCCATACCAATGCAAAATATTCATCTCTATATCATATCCTCCTTATTTTTTTAAGAAATTGACTGTGATCATTAATCAATTATAATCAACCCACTTTAAATGAAAACAATCATTTATAAACAACCATTTTAGGCATTGGGCATTGTTCTCTCCAAACTGCTTTCCGCTATTTGTTGAGTGAAGTATTTTTAGGGTTCATGGAGACCTTTCAGGGGGGTCTTGTTCCATCAAACCACATTAGCCTAGAGAGAATCCACAGGTTCTCATCTGTGGAAACAAAAGCAGAGCCTCTTTTTCAAAACAACATATCCTTAGATCCAAATTTTGAAGTCAAGATACCTTTTATGTAGGTTTAACTTAGCATTCCCCAGTATCAAATTTCTCTCTGTAGTCAAAAATTAAAGGAAAACACCATAATATATATAACCTAGCCTCTCTGAGTATATTCCATCTTTATGAGGTGTATTTTTCTTTATTCTTTTAATCTATAACTGTCTGTTCTCTTTTATATTACTTTTGCTATCTCTTTAAAAAGCTTTGTTTTATTTTTAAAATTATTTTTCTTGTTATGACTGTCTTTTTCTTCTGTCTCCAAAGCCTACATATATTTTTTAAACATTCTGTGACCAGTTCAGGGGTTTATTTTTGTCTGAATCTATCTTTGTTGCATATATGTAATCATTTTCAGACCAGGAGTGCTTCTTAAAATGCTAAGCAGTGTGGCAAGGACTAAGGCTGCTTTTCCTTTTGGCTCCGCCCAGTCCAACATGGTGGAAGTATGTTTACTGCCAGCTCTGCAAGCAATGCTCACCACCCCAGCTCCCGGGACACAGAATGTCTATGTGGCCATTAAGAAACTTGTAGCATTCAGCTCACAAACCCCATTTAAATGCCCCATAACAGGACCTCCTGAAAAAGTCAGAGCCATTTGTGCTGCCAGCATGAACAAGGAAGCTGTCGCTCAAAGAAGCTGTGTAATTTTTACTGCTAATGCTGGCTAAGCCAGGAAGCTTTCTCTTAAAGGAGTCATAACTCTGCTCACCACCAGCAAACAGAGCCTATCTGAAAAAATGCAGCTACCAAAAAACTGCACTTGGCTCCCATTTTTGTGGGTCTAGAAGCTCCCCCCACTTTAAGGCTTTTTTAGGTCTTATATGGATCCATGCCTCAGATGGTAGGTGCCATTTTGTAAATGGAGGCTACTCATTTGTTTCCTGACTGCTCAGACACGAATAATCACACAGAAAGTATATTAATTACAACACTTTTTGGCCTATTAGCTCAGACTTCTTATTAATTAAGTCTTACATCTTAAATTAACCCATTTCTATTAATTTATGTATCACCATAAATTTGACTTACCCAGTAAGCCAAAGTCTTACTGGGTAAGGTTCTGTTTTGGTGTCTGTCTCCTTTGGAAGCTATATGGTGTCTCTTTGACTCTGCCTACTCTCTCTATATATATCTCTGTTCAGTTTTCCTGCCTGGTTTTACTCTGCTAAGCCACTGGCCAAAACAGCTTTAGTCATCAAAAGCAACACATGTACAGAAGGACATCCCACACTAGTAGGTTCTCTCTATATATATCTGTATTTACCCTAGGAGTGCTGTGCTGTATGAGCCATCTTAAGATGCCCACGGGGCAGGTGCTCTTAGTTTCCATCATTGTAGCTGTATCTACTGTGTTTCTTAAACACTGTCATCTTCTCTCTACTATTTTGAGGTCCCCTCTCCTGGCTGCGGCTAGGGATCTCATTCTGCAGAAGCATCTTCTGTTTCAACATCAGTCTGTGGAGGAGAGACAGCATGGAAGCCAGTAATGCTGGTGCTAGCCTTGCATTCCCTTGCTTCTAGGTTCCCTCCCTAGCCTTCCTCTGAGAACCCAGGTCACTTGCACCAGAATTAACATGTCTGCCTCTATTCTGGGGACCTGCTCTAAACTAACGGTTGCTGAGAATGATGCTAAAGGCAGCCTATAAGGACAGGGCTGGTGATAGGAGTGACTTTGATCAACCCTGCACTTTTCAGAACTCCATCCCCCTATCATGTTGACTTCTCTAGGACAGATGTAGAGAACACCTATTGTGCTGAGGTCGGAGGGAAGAAAGCTCAACATGAATGCCATCTCTTCTGGAGATACTTGAGCATATCTTAAGATAGTATAAGCAAGTGCTTATTATACATGTATATGCATTATATGAATAAATGTTATTTGCCAAACAGGTATGGTGACAAGTTACATGTGTCAGACACTGGACAATGACTCTGCCAACCCTGTTTTCCACTGTTCTCCTAATATGCTACTAGAAAGCAATGTTTGTCCCAAGAGGACTCAGTTGCAATTTCTGTAGTTTCACTTGGTTCTCTAGAACAATGTTAGTACATTAATCGCAGACCTATTTTTTTGTATGCTGGTTACAATTATAGTCTCCATGTAGGGTAGAATGGAAATGGAACAGCTTAGGGACCCGTCTCAGGAATATTTGCATTTCCCAGAGGACTTTTAGAACTCAAAATAGTCTTAAAATTAAAAAGAAAGAGTGGCCAGCCTTACCAAGAATGAGAATAAGAACACACAAGCACAAAAAGTCATAATTAGCTCTTTAAGAAATAATTGAGTATTCATATTAAAAATGGGTTGTATCGTATCAAGGGATGTCAGTCAGAGTCCTTTTAAACACAGCACCAGCATGAGTCATGACAGCCATTCCTTTCTTCACACTCATGCTAAAGTTTAGCCACCTCTACTGAGGAAGAATGGGTGGAGGAGACCAATGACGTGTTTGTTATTCTAAGACTACGGTGTCTCATGGGGATGTTCTATCAGGAACTCACCAAGGCCAGCTGGCCTGGGTCTGAAAATGCATGGGATAAAACTGGATTCACTGAACATAGTGGACAATGAGGACTACTGAGAAGTCAAGAACAATGGCCCTGAGTTTTGATCCTACTGCACGTACTGGCTTTGTGGGAGCCTAGGCAGTTTGGATGTAGTAGGGAGCTGCGGGCCTCTTCCCACAGCCGGGCTCATGGTTGCCTGGCTAGCTTATGCCCCAAAATAACGACACACAAACTCTATTCTTTTAAACACTGCTTGGCCCATTTCTGTTCATGTATGTAGCACCCCAGGTGCGCTTACCGGGAAGATTCTAGCCTACGTCCATCCTGGGTTGGAGTTTCATCGCGTTTTCTCTGGAGAGGAGAGCATGGCGTCTGTCTCTGAGAGGAGCTGCCTTGCATCTGAGCTCACTTCCTCTTCCTCCCAGCATTCTATTCTGTCTACTCCACCCACCTAAGGGGTAGCCTATCAAATGGGCCAAGGCAGTTTGTTTATTGACAAATGACCTTCCTCCATCATTTCCCTTTTTTCTGTTTAAACAAAAAAAAAAAGGAAGGCTTTAACTTTAACATAGCAAAATTACATATAACAAAACAGTTATCAAGTAAAAATTACAATATTTACATCTATTTTATCTTTATCATAACTAAGGAAAACTATAACTATAACTATCTATCTATTATTCAACTCCATCAAAGACTCCAGAAGAATACAATATTACCTAAGCAAACAAAAAGTAAGCAACTTCTAAACTCTAGAAATGACAGAGACATCTCACTGCCTGGACAGTCACCCAAAGTTCCTCTGTACCGTTGGGGCATCCATCTTCGGCCTAAAGGTCCATAGTATCCAGAGACGTTTCCATGAAGCAGGAAATTTAAAGGCAGTTCAGTCACTATCTGCTGTGTCCTGCAGAATGTCTCGCAGACTCTTTCATGAATCAGGAACCCCGAAAGATCATCTCACCTTTAGGCAAGTTCAGCAGTCCTCTCTCTGCGGGTTCTTTGTGTCCAGTTTATAAAATAGTCCAGGCAAGAGCAGT
This sequence comes from Chionomys nivalis, assembly GCF_950005125.1. Taxonomy (NCBI): domain Eukaryota; kingdom Metazoa; phylum Chordata; class Mammalia; order Rodentia; family Cricetidae; genus Chionomys; species Chionomys nivalis. The sequence continues at coordinate 46,084,885 of NC_080088.1, read as the reverse complement.
TTCTTGCCCAAATGGCTATCAAACTCCATAAGGATCCTCTTCGATGCCCATCTTCTTCTTGAAGTAGATTGGTGCTGCCAGGAGCAGAGTGTCTCATTGTCATGAAAAACCCTAAGTTATTAAAACATTTAAAATACCATATTCTCTAGCCTTTGAAAGATATGATGAATGCCTATTTGAAATATATGCATGCACATCTAGAAAATCTAACTAACATGACTACAAACTTGACTATTATTGATAATTATCCATTAACAACCTATAGACATTACATTTTTAAGTGAACTACACAATCACAATACCTTAATCAATATCAAAAATACATATACATATAATAAAATTGTCCTTAAATTAATATCAGTAAACCAAGATTCATATCAATGCAAATTATTCACATCTATATCATCTCCCCCTTTAAATGTAAAAGAACATTTATAAACAATATATGGGAACATGGGCGCAGTTTTTTCTCTCCAAACTGCTTCCTGCTGAATGGGGGCGCTGTTATTCGGGTCTTTTATGGGATAACCTGTCTGCTAGGTTCATCTCAGTTGGCAGTTGAGCGAAGCAATTTTTTAAGGGTGTTCACAGCAACCCTTCAGGAGGGCGTGGTCTATCATACCATATCGTGATCAAAGAAGCAATCCACAGTGTCTCATCTTCTGTGAAAACAAAAGAAGAAACTCTTTTCCAAAGTATCATATCCTTAGATCCAAATTCTGAAGTCAAGGTATTTTGAAAATATCCATCTTGGATTAGTTCAGCAGCATTTATAAACAAATATCTTTTAGCATCTGTTGCTCCTTCCTCAGCATTCAAACAATTCAAAGAGAGCATAATAGCATACAGTATCAAGATTCTCTGGGTAATTTCCATCTTTGTGCAGCTTTATTTTAACTCTATTTTGTTTACTTTTACTTTTTCTGTTTATCTTCGTCCTGGAATAACTCTTTAGACAAGGCTGTCCTTGAACTCTCAGAGATCTGTCTGTCTCTGCCTCCCAGGCATTGGGATTAAAGGCGTGTGCTACCACACCTTGAAGTCACAGAGGTCAATCTTCGTCTGCCTCCCAAGTGTTGGGATTAAAGGTGTGTACTACCACACTCAACTACTTCCTTATTTTTGTTTTTTTACTTTTAAGAACTTTATCTTTCAGCCTGCATATATTTTTAAAAACACTGTAAATCATTTAAAGTTTTCTTTGTCTTTGAATCTCTCTTTACTGTATATCTCTCTTTTTCTGACCACATGAGTCTTTAATTTACCAAGCAATATCAGTAGGACGAAAGCCGTGGCTTTGACGGCTGGATTCAGCACATTCCCTAGCTTTCCAGCCTCATGGCTGAGGTACTGGCTGTAGCCATGTTTATCACCACAACTCTGTGGCGTTTCAAGGTCCTTGCCAGCAAACAAGCTGCAATACTATATCCACAGACAACATTCAAGTCCTCTCTCTGTAGTCAGCCCTCCTGCCTCAAACAGTCAGAGTTTGCCCTGGCAGGATGGCCCAGAAAGCCGGCATTTTAAAACAGCACAATTTTTTTCCTGCTATGGCTGAAAACCGAAAAGCATGCCTTCAGCTTTTCACCAACACCGTTTTAAGTATTTCGTGGCAGGACCTCTTAAATGAGCTGCAAGGTCTCACAGCTGAAGCTGAGTCAGGAAGCCTCTCTTAGATGAAGAGTACTTGCTTGCATCTAGCAAGCAGAGCAGACCCAAGAAATTGCTGCTACCAAGAAAACATGCTTTACTCTATTCTTTCCCAAGCTTTCTCAGGCTTTCTGTAGATTCAGTGCCCCATGTCTGGGCGCCATCTGTAGTAGGGGGCTGCAGGCCTCTTCCCACAGCCCGGCTCATGGTTGCCTGGCTAGCTTATGCCCCAAAATAACGACACACAAACTCTATTCTTTTAAACACTGCTTGGCCCATTTCTGTTCATGTATGTAGCACCCCAGGTGCGCTTACCGGGAAGATTCTAGCCTACGTCCATCCTGGGTTGGAGTTTCATCGCGTTTTCTCTGGAGAGGAGAGCATGGCGTCTGTCTCTGAGAGGAGCTGCCTTGCATCTGAGCTCACTTCCTCTTCCTCCCAGCATTCTATTCTGTCTACTCCACCCACCTAAGGGGTAGCCTATCAAATGGGCCAAGGCAGTTTGTTTATTGACAAATGACCTTCCTCCATCATTTGGATGCTCACCTTACTAGACCTGGATTGAGGTGGGTGGTCCTTGGACTTCCCACAGAGCAGGGAACCCTGATTGCTCTTAGGGCTGACGAGGGAGGGGGACTTGATGGGGGAGGGGGAGGGAAATAGGAGGCGGTGGTGGGGAGGAGGCAGAAATCTTTAATAAAGAAATAAATAAATTAATAATAATAATAATAAAAAACAAAAAAAACCAAACAAACAAACAAAAAGACTACAATGTCTCTCAATGCTCAACTCCTCAAGGCCTGTAGTGATGCAGCATCCTTAGTTTTTGGCATCTGTCCATTGAACACATCTACAGGGTCCTTCTAACCTTCCTTCCCTATCTCCTTGCCTAAACTGGTAGACATTTGGGCTTGGCACCAGTCGGGTATCATTTTCTGTCTTGGGAGCCATGGGTGTGAAAAGAGATTCCATGAGCTTGGTTGTTCCTATTTTCCAAGTCCCTGGATCTCTGTGATTTTGTCATTTAGATACAGAAGGTGTGTCAATTTTGAAATGTGATTAAGCACTTCTTCTGTCACCCTATTTGTAACTGATGTTTTCCAGCTTTCCTGTACTATTACAACCCTCAAGTATAAAATTCTAGCATGTATTCTATGGTTGATGTCACTGAACAGACTTCATTGCTCTCTGGTCTCAACGAATGTAACTTTAGTTTCCTGGGTGTTGGATTATACCTTGACTTGGAAAACCAGATTCTTTTCTATGGGACTGTATCACAAATGGATGTGTGTGTCCAACTGGATATGTATGTCTATTCCAGTCCCAAGACATAGAGATTGAATACCTGATATGGGTTCTGAGTTCCAAAGAGGAACATAGCACTTCCCTTAGGGAACTTGGGTTTCTGAGCCTGGTGAAGACAGAAAGACAGACCAATTGGCCTTCACAGAGAAGCTACAAGAGCAGAGGCACCGTGATCACAAGAGAGTGTAGGCAGAGTGAGACAAGCCTGAGCAACTGGTGGAGGTGTCCTTGGTTCAGGGGCTTCTGCCCGTGCCTCTCAGCTCATCCCAAACCAGACACATCAGCAGAGTTGCTGTGGAGATGACAGAGCTCACTGGGTGCTCACACGGCAGTGTGGCCATGAGTGGCAGCTCTCTGGGCCTCAGACGCTGGGTGTCTGGGTTGTGAGACAGAGTGGGAGGAAGCTGCAGCCAGAGAGATGGGCATGGCTGGGGCACACGGTCTGGGCTATCACGGATTCCTTTGGAAAAGGGAATGAAGTACTGATTTGCTCCCCCCAAGAATATCCTTTATATAAAACTTTAATTATAATTTGAGATCATTCCTAAATCACCTGAAAGTCAAACCCCCAAGGTGTTCATCATAGCTCACTCTAGGCTGAGCATCCCTCTGGTGTGCAGTAGAGGCCATTAAAGGGCTTTAAGCAGAAGTATGATTAGATTCAATTTTTATTTTTGAAAAATCTTTGTGGAAAGTTAGTCTAGCAGATAGAGGAAATGAGCCAGACCAAAATGAAGAGGGATACCATGAAGAAGGGATAGAATAAAACTGGGTGGGTATGTACTAATCAGGGGTCTTCAGAGGAATAACACGTGTATTTTTACATATATGTAATATATAAATATAGGTATATATGCTGTGGTCCAGCTAGTCCAGCAATAGTGGTCTACCAAGGAGAATCCAAAAATGCAGTTGTTCAGTCCACAAGGCCAGATGTTTCAGCTGGCCTTCAGTTTATAGAATCCTAAAGCAGCTCTTAGGCCAAGGAAGGAATGGACTTTCCAGCAAGAGAACGATCAAGCAGACAAAGAGAGTAAGCTTCCTTCTTCCATGCCCTTTAGAGGACAGGTCCTGTTTGGAGTCTCACAGCAGTGTTGAGAGTGAGAAAGCCAGGGGGCAGAATCCTGGGGAGTCCCTTGCTTGGAGAGTCAGTGTATAAAGAGAAAGGTGCCAGGCTGGCTAAAGATGGGGGCCAAAAGGAGGAGAAGAGGGAGGAGAGAGTGGTGGCACAGAGACCAAAGAGAAGGAAGAAATGAACAGAAAGGAGCGGGAAGACAAGATGGAGGCAAGGCAGCTGTCCAGGTTAGGAGACCAGGAAATAGGGGCTGCAGGATGACATTCATTACAGCTGTTCCTGTTGAAAATGAGTTAGGATGGGAAGGGAAAGGGGACACAAAGCCCCACCCCTAAAGAAGCTCTCTGCTCCAACCGAGTGACACTGGGCATATATGTCAACTACAGTTCCAAGCAGGCCCCAGGTCCAGGAGGAGTTGGCCAACATAAAATGAATTCTATGGTTTTTGCCTGTTTTTTGTTTGAATTTGGTATTGTCTTAATGCTTTTGTTTGTTTGTTTTGAGAGAGAAGAAACATGCAGTTGATTGGGTAGGGAATGGGGAAGATCTGGAAGGAGCTGGGGAGGGGAAAGAATAGGATCAAAATAAATTGTATGATAATTTAAAATAATAATAATAAGGGGAAAAACTACAACAAAGCAGGGAAGTTAAGGGCTAAAAGCTAAGTACTGTGTATTGATAAGAACACAAGTTTGTTGGCTGGGTGGTCATGGCACACGCCTTTACTCCCAGCACTTGGGAGGCAGAGGCAGGTAGATCTCTGTGAGTTCAAGACCAGCTTGGTCTACAGGGTGAATTCCAAGACAGCTAAGGCTACACAGGGAAACCCTGTCTTGAAAATCTAAAAAAACAAAAAACAAAATAAAAACCCAAGTTTGTTTTTGTGAATGTATGTGTATGTATGGGTGCGTATTCATGTAAGGGAGGAAGGGGTGTTGACAATGTGCCATTTGTCCGTTTGTGAAGCAGCTTTTGCATAACATCCCTTTGTATTTACTCCAGAAGTCTCCCAGAATCCATTCTATGGGAAGTGGCCTTGAGAGGACGGCAGCTGAACCACAGGAAGTGAGCCTCAGGTGTCTCTCAGTCCCTGAAGGCCCCGTCCAGACAGAAGCTGCCCCTGCTGGCCTCTGTGGAGAGGAAGATGACTATGCTGAACCACGTGACTACTTTAACGTCCTGAGCTACCGAAGCCTAGAGAGTTTCAGTGTCCTAGCAAAGACTGTCTGAGAACATTTCCTTCCCTCCCTCCCTCCCTCCCTCCCTCCCTCCCTCCCTCCCTCCCTCCCTCCCTCCCTCCCTCCCTCCTTTTCCTTCTCCGTGTGTGTGTGTGTGTGTGTGTGTCTGTCTGTCTGTCTGTCTGTGTTTAGTTAGTGAATGAAAGGCGACTGCTTTTCAAACTTCCTTCCTTCTACCCTCCTCTTCCGTTTCTCTGTGACAGACCCAAGGTAAACAGCTTGTAACTTGATTATAAATGGAAGTTTGGAAATGAATTTTGAGTTTATGCGTATGACTGTCTGGTCTGCATGCATGCGTGCCACACATGGATCATGTTCGCAGAGGTCGGAAGAGGGTATCGCCTGCTGGAACTGGAGTTAGAGACAGGTGCGAACCACAGTGTGGGTGCTGTGAATCGAACCCGGGTCCTCTGCAGAAGCAGCAAGTGCTCTTTCAGCTCTCTCCAGCCTGGATTTTTTTTTTAAATACAAAACAAAACAATAAAAACAACCCCAGCATTCCCATTGGCGTGGCCTTGAACTGCGGGATCTGAGCAGTGTCCTTTGCCCAGTCCTCTTGTGGCTGTGGGAGCTAAGTTCCTCATAAGAACTCAGGCAGAGGTTGTGGCTCCGGGTGCCGAGGCAGATGATAAGAATGGCCACTGGGCTTATTTCTCATCGTTATTTTTGACCAACATTCATTTGTTCAAGACATTTATTTATGAACGAGGCAAAGTACCAACTTCTATGGGGGATTCAAGGCTGATAGTCTCAGAAAGTGAGGTGACATTCATAAGATGTACTAGGAAGTTAGGATTCATGATCTGAGCACCCAGGAAAATATGCCGGTCAGGGCATGGTGAAGGTTCCACAGCCAACAAAGGGACTGATGGGGCTGGTCTGGTGGGAGGAGACATTTTCCCAGCGACACCAGAGAATTCCAGGTAGTACAGGCTGAAATGCCCTGGCACCCCGAGGCCCAATGAATGTCAGGCTTCCTTCTTTAGGTGGTCATTTCAGATCTGCTGAGCTCAGAGTCAGTCAGGACAGCTGGTTCAGAGAATGACAGGCTCCTCACACTTTGTGGTCTGCGGAAGCCCTCAGGAAACTCCTGTCTACCTGGGAAGCCATGTCCTGGCACCTAGACCAAGAGATACCTTCCTCTTCTGGAGCAATCTGCCACTGGGCCTTTGAAAATGGAAACATTTTGCCACTAACAACAAAGTCTCACTTTCTAAAATAAGGACTTCCTCTGAAAACAAAACAATAGGGTGAGCAGATACACGTGTGATGGAAGATTTAAAAAATAAGACCCTCCTTCCACATCACCCAAGCTCTTCGTGCTGGGGATGGGGTGTCTGCGATTAAATGATGCGGGACTGTTTTCGGGCTGGATCTAAAAAGATGCTGCCCTTTGCCAGTCTTTCTTGGAAAAATGAGGAGGCTGGACTTACCTGTGAGTGGTTTTCTTTTACAGGACCAGATTGAAGAGAGAAAGAAGTCAGCTTGTCTCTCTCCAAAAGCTTAAGTTAAGCATGGGCAGGAAAGACAGTTCAACTCCTGTGCCTCCTGGAAATCCCCACCCCCACCTCACTTTCCTCCCAGATGGGTCATAAGGGGTTAAGACTGGCCCAGAGCCCCAGCCCTTGGGAGAAAGATGGGTACAGGTAAAATGGAGTTTGTTGTTTGCTGGGGCAGTCCGTAGGATTTGTCTTAGGAACTAATGCAAATTGGTTGAAAGTAGAACACAGCTTAGAGACTGGAAATGAAGTATAATGTAATGATAAAAAGGAGCCGTGACTTGATTTGGAGGAGATCGACACTGAGCTGAGGCTGGATTGAGATCTGGGTGTCACATAACATAATTATGGCAATTGGGAACATTTTCAAATACCACAGGGATGGAGAGAAAATACAAAGGAGCCTATAGATGTCGGAAATGGGTCAGGTTGCTAAAATGAGATTCAGTCCGACAGAAAACAAATTTCAAAGTGGAAAGTGAACTAGATTCCCTTCTGAGATCCACAGAAGACAGGAGCCGAAGGTCCAGAGTCCTGGAGACACGTGCTTCCCAGGACAGTAGCCACTTTTTCCATGTGGCCGCGGCAGCACTGGTACCCTAAGGCTCATCCCAGATGGGATTTGCCGGTCTAGGTCTGAAAAACACACCAGATTTTGAAGACAATGTGAACCTTAAAATGTAAACTAGCTCGTCTAATTTAGAAGTATTCATCACATTTCCAAATGATGCTTTAGATATTTGGGGGTTAAATAAAATATATAATTACAAACGAATTCTCCTCTTCCTTTTGTTTTTTAAACACGGCTCCTGGAAATTTAATTTTGCTTATGGAGCCCCATTATACTGCTCTAAGCTTGAGCTAAGACGGAACCTGGGCGTGAACCTCCTACCTGTTGGTCTTTGTCTTTCACCTTCTTTTAAAGTAATGTCTAGGGCAGTCTCTCCCTCTTACCATATTTGGTGAAAAATACATAGGTGAAGATCACAGAGAAACTGAAGTCAGGGCCCCTAAGCACTGAGAGAAAGGGATTCTAAGTTCTCCTGGGTGTCTTCCCGAGTTTCCTCATAGGAGCTGGGGTTCAGGAAACAATGCATTTACTGATTTCTTGCCCACACTCTGATTCTGGACTACAGTCAGAGCCACAACCCAGGAGAAATGTTGAGTCGCAGAGCACTGAGCCCTCATGAGGGGGCAACACCTTATCCTGCAATCTTCTTTCAGATCTAGGCCTCTGGGCCTTAGGAATGAATGGGCTTGTACTTACGTTACAGGGAGCCCATGAGGGCTGAGCTGGGCAAGCAGGGAGGCTGTGTGTGCTCAGCACAGATGGCTACCTTGTGGAGGGAGGGCAGGAGTGCTCCTAGCGAGGGATGAATCTAACATGCAGCTTGATTGGGTCTGCCAGCTTGGGGAGGGGAGTCAGTTTTCAGTCCGGATTCTTCCCAGTCCTGCTTCATGTCAGTAAGTAGTAAAATCTCCTCTGTCACCTCAAAGCGCAACTGTCAATAGGCCCAAGGGAGCCTTACTTATAACAAGAAGTTGAGCTCTTTTCAAAGTCAAGCCTACGCCCAACGACCAGGGAATTTATTTGGAGAGGTGGTGTACGGGATGTGACTGTCTAGCAGAACTTGCTGCGAGACTGTTCTACCTATGGTCCAAGGTGATGGGAGGCTACGGAGCTCTGGAAATCTGGCAAATGACGCAAAGGGAATCCAGTGGAATTTAATTAGCTGGAGCTCCTAATTCAAGCTGCTGCTGTGTTCTAGGCATTGATGGTTCTGTGGGTCTTTCGACGGAGTTGCCATCAGGAAGAAACATGGATGTTTTCCTTCTGCTTTGCCCTTCCTCTAACCCAGACAAACCACGAGGTCAAAAGCAGGCTGCACATTTACTTATCTCCAGCTCTTACCAAAGTGATCTCAAGCCCCCAAGTGGTCCAGTTCACAGCAACAGGGCCAGGGTTGTCAAGAAGCTTGCGGCTCAAAGAGGTTTATGCAGAGACCAACGTTCTTCATCACAGGACTTATTCTGGATGACGGTCATTTGATATCATGTAAACCGTGAAATGCCCTTCTCTGGGACTGAAACTGTTAACAGGATTCATAGTGACGGAAAGAGAAGTGTGTGGAGTAGAAGCTTGTCTAACCGGACCAACTATCAGTGACCGTGATGCAGCTGCGTGGTGACCAGTTATTCAGCCTCTCATTGCCTCACTACCAATATCTCATTTGTAAATTAGTAACAGTAATATTTGCTTCAAAGGACCAAAAGAGTGAGGCGGGGCAGTTGTTGCTGAGTTCATAATGAAGGGCTAAGTTAAAGCTGTTCTTGAGCTATGCCTCCCTGAGCATGTGCGCCTGATATTGCTGCCGGTGTCACAGGGGTTCCCAGTGGAGGAACAGAACTTGTCGGGAGGAAACCAAGGAATCTGGGATTACGAATGTCCTCAGCAATCAGGATTTGAGGAATGATGAGTTGCTGATATAGTTTTGCGGTCCATTGGTTTCCTTTCAGTTTTTTTGTTTTTTACAAATTTTGTGTTTTTAGGCAAATAACCCTTTAAAAAGTCAAAATTGTAGCTGCTGCTGATCTTATAGTAGGACACTGTTATTGCCCCCCCCCCCCATGTTTGTGTTTATTACATTGATTCCAAGGGACAAAAGCTTCCTTTGTAAATGATTCGCTCCAGGTGAGTGGACAAGGGAAGACTGCAGTAGTGGGTGTACCAGCAAGCAGAGACGACTGTCTTCTCTTTCCACACCACTGTGAGGCTGAAGTCAGGGCGTAAACATCGGCAGTGATCTTCACCGAGGGCCGGGACACAGTTTTACTAAAGTGATGTCCAACTCACCAGCATTGTTAGTGCAAAAATAATTAATCTCATAGTTTTACCTGTGTTTAATGTGTAACTTTGGTTTTGAATCTATAAGGCAAACAGGCTTATTGGAAGTTATGTCTGGGCCTATTTAGAAATTCTTGCAGCGAAAATATGTATGTATTTGGGAATTTGTTAGTAAGCAAAGTAAAAGTATTCAGACTTTCTATTGTGAAGGGGACCTGTGAGAATTTTTTTTTTTTCCTTTAAAGGTATAAATCCATTAATCAAGGTTGAGAAACGCTGGTGTGTATGAACCTGAAGGAAAACCTCAACTTGAGTGTTTCATTGCTTTTATTGGTGAGTATTTGTCACTATACACGGGTGGAATGAGAGCTCCCTCACAGTTCATGGTGTAACTGAGGAGAGATGAATGTATAGACCAGGAAATGCTATATGGACCGTGGATGTGCTGTTCACAGTGTGACAGACCACACACAAACCACACCACTGTGTGGGGACAAATGCAGCAGAGACCTGCAAGTCTGTGGATGGCGCAGAGTGCAGAAGCCCTGGGATAAGCTGATAGTGCTCACAAATATCAGACAGGCACGAATTAGCTTTTAAAAATTATTTTTAAAAGATTTATTTATGTGTATGTGTGCGCTTGTATGAGTTCATGTGTGGCATATGTGCTCAGGAGCCTGTGGAGGCCAAAAGAGAACACTGGATCCCCTGGAACTAGGGTTGCAGGTGGTTGTGAGCCACCGGATGGGTGCTGGGGGCTAAACCCGAGTCCTCTGCAAGGGCAGTAAGCACTCTTAACTACTGAGTATCTCACCTTGTTTGAACTTTCTAGAAAATTAGGTTAACTTAGACGAATTATGGAGTTTCAAGATACCAATGTTTAATGGCACTGTGACATCTTTGGGGGTCTACCAATGACTTTCCAGGGCAGCAGGCCTGTGTCTGGGGGATTTTGTGTTCCTTACATGAGTGCAAATGGCTGCCTACAGTGCCCACCCAGTTCAAAGCTTCACGTCCTTCTGGATCCTGCAAACTAGACTCGGACCTTTCCCTACCTCCCTCACCCACCACCGCTTGTTAGCTCACCGATTCCCACAGCACTGGAGGCAGCTTGAACTGAAGAGCCCTTTCATAGACCATCTACTGCCAGCTGTTGGATCTGAAGGCCTACCAGGGCTGAAATAATTTCTTCTGTTTCATCCACGCTCTACACAGTATTGAATGAAATACAGACACTTACCAAAGGCTCAAGGAGTTAAATTCGGGTGACCTCATCACGAACAAGGAGGGCCCCATGTTTTCTTTATCGCATTAACTATTTTTGTGAGAATGGCAAGGTTAGGAGAGCATATTCAGGTGGTGTGCTCTACAAAAATGATTCATGAAGCCCACAGAAGTCCCTTAGCAGTCTCCAAAGAGCATTTTCTGCTAGGAACTCCCCCCCCCCCTTTTTTTGCTAGAGCTCAGAAGTCCAGAATATTAAAAATGTGGTTCTGAGATAGACTCACAGGATACAGCATCATATGAGATAGTTGTTTCCATGGGAAATGGAACTAGGTACTAGGTACCAATTTTCAGATGGGGAGGACACAGTGAGAGCTCATTCATTATGCAGTAACAAGCCACACCATTGTTTCTGAGGCTCAGACAGGCACAGAACAATGCCTATATAGGTCTCCACTATAGATATCCACTATAGAGCTCCACCATATAGATCTTGCACTATCCATCTCTAAAGTGATTTTCCCATCAGAGGTCCTGAAATCCCCATTTTGGTTATCAAGAGGGCTGGTGTGATTCTCTGGCCTTCGAAGTGTGGATAATTTCAGACTCAACAGACCTGGAAGTGTGAAGGTACATGGACAGTTGCCTGAAGCAGACACACCCCCAAGAAGACACGAGGACACCAAGAGAAAAGGTTTTTTTTTTTAATTATTCCTTCATATTCAAACTTCACAAACAGTGTGAACTTGTACAATACCTCGGAAAGTGAAACTTACAAAAAAAGTGCTGGTAACATTTAAAAAAAAAAAACAACAAAAACCCCAAAAAACAAACATCATTCTTAGCAACATCAATTACTCTTCCACACAAAACAGAAACCTTGTAAAATTTATTTTCGTATTTTTAAGGCGTAATACTTCTGTATAAAGTATATGCAAGAGATAAAACTTCACAGTATTCCAAAATGTCACAATAATAATAATATAATAGTATAATGAAGCGCTACAGTTAATTTTTCTTTTTTTGATTTTTTTTCCTGTTTAAATAACAAATACAAGTCACAGGTAAATATACGTGAGAAAAATACGAGGCTAATATTAAATGGCAGGTAAGGATACTGTCACTGTAAGAAAAACTGGCAGGGTGTGTGTATTTAGTCTATATTTTAAAGCACTTGATAGAAAAGGCGTATGCAAGGTTCTTCAAAACAATTTTCTGTTTGTTTGTTTAATAACTGACAAGAGTATAATGAGAGAAAAAAAAAAAGGAACAAACTCCCTCTCAGAACTATTGACCTGCTCATCCCCGACCATGCCCGTGGGAGGATGCGTGTGTTGGTGTGTGCTTGGTGTCTACAGCGCAGACTGAGGCGATGGTGTTCCACACCCACCTGCAAGGGCAGCCATTCACCCGGTTCCTCTTAGGAAATTAATTCTTTTGAATTAATGTTCTCTCTTTCCTTGCCTCTTCCCAAACTCTTCCCCAGTGCCCATTCTTCAGTCTGAAAAGTTGCCCTCCATTCAAAATTCTCCGGGAAATGGAAAACTGCATACAGCTTGTGACACCCACAGAGACATCTGAAATATCACTTGGACAAATGAGCTATGTGTATATGTGTTTGTTAGGTCTGACTATACAGTGTGTGTGTGCACGTGTGTGTATACACAGTAGCAATTGCAAAAAAAGGGACCATATTCCTTCCCACCCTAATATACAACGTGATAAGGAACATTGTTGTCGTGCAGCGACAGGGTTTCTTCTAGTCTTATCACAGCACTGTGGCAGGACAATCAGGACATGAGTTCGCCTTTCAGCACTTACCACAGTAAACTTCATTGAGAACGCGCATGCCCAGATGTCTGGTCTGTGCACGCGCGTGCGTGTTAACAGCTAGTTATTTGGCTAACCGTTAACAGCGAGACAGCAGAGAGCAAACACGTCAATAAGGTGCTCAAGGAAAAAGTGGCACCCACTCGTCAATGGATGGCCACGCTAAGGTGCTTCAAAAGAGTTTGAAAGTTTTTATTTCAAACGCTGAGGGAGTTCTGGTTTGCACATGGTAGTTCTGAGCCAGGCCAAGGGTTTTGAGATTTCTGACATCTTCCTACTGAAAAGGGCTTTCACTGTAGCTGTTTGCTTCACTTGGATGTAGTCACTTGAGTCTAAGACATTTTTAATAGCCAAAACTTAAAATCATCATGACTAAAAGAATAACTGATGAAATGGTATAGAACATTACTGCATTCCCATTGGATCAAGATGGTTTCGCCCAGTTTTCCTCTATCGCTAACACTGTTCCTTTTTTTCCTTTGTTACAATCCATTCCTTATGAACATACAGAAATGACCAAAGTCACTGCAAGTAGCTGTTTTTATTTTTTGTGATCTGTTGCAAGAGTCCAACCTTGTTTCTTCTGCTGCTGTCTGTGTAAAAATGAGCATCTGATAGGCTATGTGCACGTGTGTGTGTGCACACACACATACACAGAGCTATACATGTATAATATATACACCATATATGTGTGGACATATATAGGAAGTGTGTATACATTTATACATAATATAGTATATATGGTTTCAACTGGAGATAAGCTGAACTGGGTTCAGACACTAGCACATGATTCTCTTTTCCCTGCTCCCTCTGTATGTTTCAAACAGTCTGGAGCATTTCTGAATTTTTAAAGTGCATTTTCAATGCAGAGTAACTGTAATCAACTGATTCCTTGGATAACATTTTTTGATGAGAAAAATCTGATGGTTTTCAGCCCCAGGCAAGAGAAACCTGGTTTTGGTCGTGCCAAGGGCTGACGTGGCAGTGCCAGACTTGTGCCTGAGTGATTACTGGGCATTCTGGATTCCGGGCACCTCAGCAGCAGCAGCAGCAGCAGCAGCAGCAGCAGCAGCAGCAGCAGCAGCAGCAGCAGCAGCAGCAGCAGCAGCAGCAGCAGCACCTTTATGAGAAGGCAGAGATAGGAAATGAAGAAGGAAGGGGAGTTCAGAAGAGGAAGAGGGTACTGGATGAGTGTGAGTGTGTGTCTGTGTGTCTGTGTGTGTGCGCATCTGCACACAAACTGCTCATCTTGACTGTGCTGGGCTTGGGCAGCCCCTGTGTGGTTCCAGCTAAGAGATGCCATCTAGTTCCTTCCCCAACTGACTCCAATGTCCCATGGCCCCCACACGTTCAAGGATCACCTAGATAGAGGTCCTCACTCCTGAGGCCGACATCAGTGTTTGTTCTGTGGGTATGTGAGTGCCAGCATCGAGTAGTAATAAGGCACCAGCGAAATCAAATGTTATGAAAAAAAGCAAAAACCCCGCCTCAGAGAGCGTCTTGCCTCGTTCCATCAGAATACTGTGTGTGGTACCATTCACCTGTGGACTTCAGAGCGTGTCAAACACCTGTTCTGAAAGGAACTAGAGGCCCTTCAGCACCAGAGATCTGTAGGAGTGCACCCTTTGTCTGTACCTCCCCACGCCCACCCCACCCCACCCCCACAAGCAAAAGCACCAAGTTAGGAGAACAAGGCAACTTGCCTTGCTCACCTCATTTTGATAAAATAACAGTTAAAAAAAAAGTCACCGAACTAGAGATTTCAGAAACTGCTCTAAAATCCCGTGGATTAGGTTGTCAGGTGTCTGCTTGATGCCTAAGTGTGCACAGTGCAATGTGAAGGGGTTGAGATGTTCTCACTTAACATTTAGTGGGAAATGTGTTTTTTGTTTTTTAAAAAAATCTCCTCTAAACGATGCCTAAAATCTTCCATAAACACTTTAACCTCTCCTCTTCTCCCAAAAACAAAACCAAACCCAATGCACTGTAAAAAAGGAAGAGGTTCATTTAACTATAAAAGGAAAAAAAATGAAGGCACATGATTTTAATTCGGTCCCACGATCCTCCAGAAAAATAGATTTTTTTGTTTGTTTGTGTGTGTCTGTGTGTTCGTGAGTGTGTGTGTACACGTGTTTTTGAAGTATGAAGCCCATTGGACAGTTACCAAGGGAAGCTAGAAAAGACAGCGAGAGAGATTTTGAGACAGAAAAGAAAGGAGTAGGGTGGGTGGGGAGGGAACCCTCTCTTCAGCTTTTTGTCACTGACATCTCAAGAGTTTGCTGCTTTAGGGTCCAGAAAAGAATGATCTCTCTTGGTCTGGAAAGTGCCCCAGTTACAAATATCTCCAGTCAATCATGTTACAGCTTTTGGTGGTTCCCTTTTCCCTTCCCTCCAGCCAAATGATTTTTAAAAAATATCACAGTTTTTAAAAATTATTTTTTCAATGTTGAAAAACTATGGAAAAGCTATTGAACAGCCTCAGGAAACACAGCCTCTCCATCTTCACAGTGAGCAGATGGATGGACAATCCACAAAGTCAAAGAGGAGGTGGGGGGGTTGGCAGCAAGGGCCCTGTGCTGAGTGGTCCCTTGCTTTACCTCCTGCGGGCCAGGCCTTCACAGAACCCGGAGCCGGGTTTTCTACTTGGATTCCGTCCCCTTCCATCATCGGAACGTGGGCTGCTGAGAAGGCAGAGCCGTGGGACTGCAAGGTCTTAGAAGCCAAAGGTGAAGGTGACAGAGGCAGCCCCTCCAGGCACTGTTAGCTGTGTGTGCTCTGGGCAGCCTTCCTCTGGGTGGAGAAGCTCGGCTGCCCTGGGAAGGCTGAAGTCCCACTCCCACTTCACTTCCGGAGACCTCACCGCCTCGAGGCCCCAGGTTCCTAAGAAGGCAATGATCCAAGATAGAGAGGCAGAGCCAACCGGCTGTGGTATACAAAAAAGGGGCTATGGACAGTGGGATTTCAGAAACAAATTTAACTTTGGTTTTCCGACTTTTTCAGACCATAAAAATTAAAGCAGGGCTTCAGAGGCTTCTGTCATCTGAGAGCTGTTATGTTTTCCTCATTTGGCAAGGCTAAGGCAGGGGGGAGAGAAAAGGGGTTTCCCATAATTGGTTGAAGACACAGGGTGGTAAAAATGCTTCCGCACTTAAACTCACAGTCCAGTGTTTTTGACATTTCATAAATAGCTTTTTCTCTAAAAAAAAGAATAAAACAAGAACAATCCCTTTACTTACTCATCTGAAACAAAATAAACAGCAGTGGGTACAAACTTCTTGTAACAATTACAAAAAACAACAATATAATCCCAACTTTTAACACGCATCTTGAATCAGTTATTATTTTTTAACCTCAAAACTGCAGCATATCCTTAAGGGCAAACTTTTCGATTAGTTTTTTTCTTTTTTTCTTTTTTTAAATAATGTCTTCACCAAAAAAACAGTCTTGTACCAATAAAATGCATTCAAAAATAGAAAATATTACACAACAAAAATATGTATCCTTCCTTTCCAAAAAAGATTCTTCACAAAAAAATGTAGAAAAAATTCCAACAATTTTTTCCTTCTCCTAAACATTAACTTTCAGTCTAGGGCACAATTATTTATTGATTTAAATGTCTGTTTTTGCATAAGATATGGAAGATGCAAAACTTTACTGTATTAGGATTGTGAAGTTACATCCATTCCCACCCCATTCTAAAACAGAACAAAACCAGAAAAACCCAGCAAATATTTAAGCAAATAATGAGCCAGTTGGCTAAGAGAAGTAACTTGTGCCTGAGCTCGCACTGTGCATTCATGTGCGGCAGCAGACCTTGTACTAGGCGCTGCTGGAGAAGGGAACAGGCTGGATTCAAGTGCTTTCTTAGCACACACCTATTTCAGTGAACCACTTACGGGTTTCCATGTTGTGGGACTGGTACTGGTAAGCCTCAGAGAACCACGTGAACTAGCACGGGGACCACCAAGTACTGACACACGCACCTGCGTGCACCAGATACAGACATCTTTACAAACCCTTCTCAAGCAGTGTGTGTGTGTGTTGCTAAGACACATGATAAAAGTAACCCAGAGCTCCAGTGGCGTAAGGAGGGTTGGAGTTACTCCTTTCTTCATCTTATCCACATGCAGCTTGTTTGGTACTGGAATAAAGACAGGATCTCTCCTCAGAAAGGAGCAGCCTGCTTTCTCCACACACTGTGAACTCAGTTTCCTCTGATAGTTTTCTGCACTGTAGCTTACATGATGCTTTTCTTACTTGACAGTATTTATCTCTCATGCGAGATATAGCTTATATGTATATTTCATAAGCACAGACTGTTTTCTGTGACTTTTGTCTTTGTGTGTTGCTTACTTATTTGCTTGCTGGTTTTTTCTTTGGGGTTTTGTTTTGTTTCTGATTTTTAAACAGTGAAATGTGTCCAATTTTATTTCCAGTGCATTAAACAAAATTTAAATTAAAAGAAGAAATAAAACTTTCCCCCTCATTCTTCCAAAGGAAATGACTGATAAAAGTACAATAAAATCAGGCATTACCCCCCCAAAAAAGCATCATGTGCAACCTCAATTACATCAAAGAAAACAGACAAACAGGATTTGTAGAACATAAGCATGAAGAAGTCAAGATAATATAATCTCAGCTATGGTGTGACTGGCAAGCACTGGTTAAAAACAGGTAAGGCTACTCTTAGATTAGATTTCTAACAACACAGTTAACCACTGCTCTTCATCTTTTCTCTTCATCCTTACTCACTAGATTCTTTATATGTTTAAAATGAGCAAATTTGTTTTTATATTTTTGGTCTACAGTAGAATACATATTAACAATATAATAAAAAGATATTTAAGTAACAGGTTGGTACTGCATCCATGTGGGGGAATAGAAAAAGAGCACTCAACTAGACATAGCAAATGGACTCTATCTTTATAAAAATAACAATAAATGTAATAGAAATTATATTCAGGGTAACAGTAAATTGGAAACAAGTGTAGAAAGTTCTAATTCGGATAATACAGACTTCTTACAAGCTATACCCTAGAATTGCAGCTTCCAAATCTTTCCCATGAGTCTACCTTTCCACTCTCACTCAAGATTCAAATGGAAATGAAAACAAAATGAAAATAAAGATGACAGATGTTTGAATCAGCTAAAACTTCCAAGTTATCAGAACTGATGATCAAGATCAAATAGATACCACTTGGGAAGCTGTCCAACCTTAGGGAGTTGCTAATAGTATTTGCTTGGTTTTAATTTTGGAAGAGCTACCATCCTACTGAAAAAGAAAGAAACCAAGGAATCAAATAGTTCTTCTGGTGACATATCTGAGATGAAGTAAAATTCTGGTGGAGAGGACATGATGACAAGGCAGGAAAGAGAAGAGAGAAGAAGCAGGTAAACTTCGGGCACTACCTTCATCTGGTACTGAAAACACGGCGGCTTCATTTTGTTTCTAAGCCGTCCTTTTGGATGAGTTATAAATTCAGACTCACTGGCTTCCATACAGGCTGGGTAGGTCAAGTTTGTCTCTCCAACACTCCACTGTTGTCCACCGTTGATGAGGCAGAGAAGGCAAGCAAAGTACAGGCAAAGGCTCTTGATTAGCTATCCCTAGCCAATGATTAACTGATGAACTTATGGTTTAGTGTTGGGGGAAAAACAAATAAAAAGAATTGTTATGGGTTAGATTTGGTAATAACAAATGTGAAGTTTCCTTTCATAGGAGAAAGAGAAGGAAGAGAGAAGGGAAGGAAGGGAAGGAGAGAAGATATAGTAGTGAAGGGGATATGTTAGAACACATTGCTTTGGGTTTCTTTTAACTTTGAGTTGTCCTTATTTATTTTTTTCTCATTCTCTCATTAAAGGAGAGCTTAGAATCTAGTGCAAATATCTTCAAATCACAGCATTTCAGGGGCAATCAATATCCTATCCCTTCATCCCTCAGACCTCTTCAGAAGATGGGGCAGTGATCCAGAAAAGCATTAACTTGCTACATCAAGAAAGGCACTATCACAACAGATCTGCTTCCAAGGAGTTCCCTTGCTATGGCATGAACAAGTCCCACAACACTGTAGCTTCTCAGTATTTGAGTCCACTGGGCTGCTGTCTACATCTCCACATGCCACTGTCATTGGCCCTGGACACACAGAGCCGTGGTTTACTCTTGTTTCTTGTGTATTGCCAAAGGACTCTCTCACTAATGATCCTTGCTTGGTTCTAAATTATTTAGCTCACTTCTTCCATGGGAATTCCTTTCTCTCCACAAGCCTCCAGGTTACAGCTGTATTTTACAGTTTACAGTGCCAAGTAGTACTGTGTATTTTTTAACCTTTTGACTAACTCCCAAGTCATAGAGACTGTTGAGTAGCCCCTCCGTTCTCATGATCTAAATTACAACTGTCAACAGAAGGAGGGTGTCCTCACTGACCACTGAAAGCATCCCCAGGCCTGTTATGGTACTTCTGCCTGGGACAGAGGAGGCTGGGATCTGGAGAGGAAAATCTTTGGTGACAGACTGGAGTGGATATCCAAGTCTCAAGAAAAACTTGTCCCCCAAAGTTTCAAGAAAGGTATCCAAGAATAGTCAATGTGAGGATATTCTAAAAGGCCAATTATTTCTTCTCATAGCTTTGGTTGGGTGTCTCCATGTCCTCTTAGTGCTTTCCCGTTATGCATTCTAAGTATGTTAAGATTTTTTTTTAGAATTCTTACTTGAAATACAGGTGATGCTTTGAGTGCCTAAGGGGCTGCCTAAGTGAGTTTGGAATGCTCTATGTAGGGTTTAACTAGCAAGGCTGACACTTCTGTCTACGTAAGAAGAAACTTTTGACTTGGAAAGGTAGACTGGGATGGATGATAGGGAGGAAGGAGAAAGTGACTCAACTGGGAGTTTTCCAAACTAATGCCCTTACATTGGGCAGTGTTCAAAGAAACTCAGTATGGGTTGTGGTTCTTAGTGACCACCGTTTGTCAGAAGTTGTCATCCTCAGGTGCCCCACACTTGTTTACTTCCCGCACAGTACAAGACCCACCTCTCGTTAATAGTTACTGAAGAGCTGTCAAACTCCGATTGCTTCTGAGATTTAAAAAGGCAATAATAATAAACTGAAAACTTAGGGGGGAAATGCAA
Source organism: Chionomys nivalis (assembly GCF_950005125.1). Lineage (NCBI taxonomy): Eukaryota > Metazoa > Chordata > Mammalia > Rodentia > Cricetidae > Chionomys > Chionomys nivalis. The sequence goes on along the minus strand of NC_080088.1, from coordinate 46,065,093 downwards.
CAACTTTCAACTCTTAGGCACTATCAAAGTCTCTGCTTAAGGATAGTCTAGGATAGAGCAGCTTGTGAATTCGGATGACACCTCCAACCCTTCCTCCAGTTTTCTAGTTGGCCTACCTTGTTTCAGAATAAGCCTTTCACCTCACTGGTTGGCAGTGTTTATTGCACCGTTCCCTTATTGTCACCTTACAGTGTCACCACATGCATGGCCTTCCTCTTTGGTTACCCAGATCTAGGTCTTGCCATGGATAGAAAGGGTATGTGAACATGGACACCATGGCCCTCAGGCACACTGAGGCGTGCTGTAGTGAGAGGTGTCATGGCGTCTTGTGAGCCAAGATGAAGGCTTTGTGTCAGCCCAATCAGCTTTCTTATCTTGTGGCTTTTATTTTAAGCTTATTTGGAAACAAAACTGGACACATTTCTTGTGAAATATTCTCCATTTGCTGTACTAATCCACTTCTATACAATAAGAAGCAGGTTTTATCAGCATAGCAGTTTCTAGACTTCATCAAGAGTTGGCAAAAAATTCTACAGATTCTCTCTGGCTCTGCTCAGACAATAATGGAGATAACCCCTATTCTCTGTGATGCTCCCAGTCCCCCAGCTTACCTCTTTCTTCCCTTTCCTAACACACTCTTCTGGCATGAATAAATACATCTCAGTAGTGCAATGCAGTGCCCTTATGCTTAGTGCAAAAAAAAAAAAAAGAAAGAAAGAAAGAAAAGAAAGAAAAAAAATCCCACAAGCCAAAAGAAAAAAAGAAAAGAGAAAAAAGAAAAAGAAAAAGCCCTACTAAAAATGAGTACAGACTCAAAGCTCAACCATCAGCAGCTCTTACTAAAGGGTACCAGTGCAGGAAAGTGGGGACTAGAGACTTGTGTGACTCATCTCTTTTGTGGCTCCTGTTTGTTTCAGCTCAAAGGAGAGAACCACCAGCTTGTACCTCTGTATTATGCTTCCAAACATGGAGCCGGTAGGCAGAAGGGAAGGTCATATCACTGAGCTGCAATCAAGGGGATTAGTTAGAGGAGGAAAAGGGCCACTCAATGCAAAGGTCAGTAGTGCTTTTTCTTCATGGTTTTCTCATGTCAGGTGACTGGTACTAAGGGAGATGAGTACAGAAAGAAAAGCGAGAGCCTTTCTGCTTACTAAATTTAACAGTCCAGCGCTCTTTTTGAGTAGCAGAATCAGCTATTCTTCAAGGTCTACAAGCAGCAGCCACCTTACATGACATCAATAAGCCCGCTTTCTGTACTGATCACTTTTCTCTCATGTCATTCCTCTTTGTTTTTTGTTTTGTTTTGTTTTTGCCTGGTTACACAGAGATACAGACATCCATTCACATCCACAGATTGCAAGGCCTCTCTCAAAAGGATGGATTCTAAATTGGTACACATAACTGAATGACACTTAAGCAAAACGTAGAACTATTAAATACAAAGTGAATTACTATGCTAAAATGCAGATTCGCATTGTAACTCTTCTTGTATTATTCAGTTAAAAAACATTTGCAATGGGATTGTTATAGAGCTGAAAATTGATGCGAGTCAGTTTGGGATTCACCACGAGGGTGAATCTGGAGAAGCACTTGGCATGTGGTAATCCTCAAGAATCTGTCTCCAGTGTCTCTGAGCCTCTCTCTGTACATGGGACTCTGCCTGACTGTTCTCACCCCCACACACATGCTGGCATTTCAGGAGAATCAATGTGTACTGTCAGATAGAAAGAAACAAGCCCGTTTGGTACTGTGGGGTTTTTAAAAACAAAGCAATTGTAGACTTTCTCTGTCATTGGCTTCTTACCTTCACCTGCTGTGAAGGATGTGGACTACCAGGACTTTCTGTTCAACTGACAACCACAATTCTTTAACAGTGTTGCAAAATGGATCTTAATTAGATATGCCTAAGCAAATTATTTGTGTACTTTAGTAGGCTCCTCTAGAAACCTGAAGTCTAAATCGGTGGGAGTAAGGATGAAATTTTACTGCTCAAGCATCTTTGGACATTTTCTCCGTTGACTCTACTGCCGACTCCAAGGCAAGATTTGTCCCATGAAGAGCCAAGAGGAGAATAACTAGTTTTGTTTTTAAAGATCTCCTAGCTGTGAGCTAAGCACTTCAGACCATTGCAAAATCTTATCAAAACACTAGTCGATTTTTGGTTATCTGTTTAGACACGTTACATGTGCCCTGGAAAGCAGATTAGGTCCAGAGCAGTCAAGGATTTCTATACACTCTTTATCTAAAGTCCTGATAGCATGAAGAGAAGTCATGAATCACAAGAGTATGGTTATATTAATTCTCAAAACCATCAAAAAGAGAGATGGGAAGGAATGACAAGACTGGGGTGAGATCATTCTTTGGTAACCCTGAGAGCAGGTTTTAAGAATGGAGAATTGTATTAGTTTAGCTCCATTGACTTACGTTGTCCTCCCCCTGCTTTCCTTCTGTTCACTTCATTGAAATTGCATTTTCTTCCCAACTTTGAATCAAGAAAGTAAATCACAGCACAAAAGCTACGTTATAAAAAGGTTGTCAATCTATTTGTAAGTTAAGCTGAGCTTCACAGAATATTCTTCAGATGAGGTACTATGACCTCCCCTCCTCATTTTTAATTTGATGTTTTTCTCTTCTGTTATGCTGGGCATGGACAGGAGAAGCACCCACAGTGTGGAGGAGATTTCCTGCTTAGGTCCATCTCAGCAACAGGGGGGTTAGGAGTGAAGCTTCTGTGTGTAAGACTTTATGAGCACAGGCAGCTTAAAATGAACAGGACTGGAATCCCTGCCTTATGAGAATGCACACGTCAGGTGACATTTTAGTAATGTTCACTATTTTTACCCAGGAATTCTGTACTAGATAATCATAAGAAACAACCCAGTGAAAGAAAGAAATTTACCCCCAGCTTGATTCCAAGAAAGGCCTGAGGAGCCATGCTGACTGCAGTACAGGAGGAGCTGACTCTCAGCAGCACTCAGTCCCAGTCTTCGACCCAGACCTGTTTGTTTAAGTAAAGAGAGTTTCTTCTTCAAGGAATATTCTCTAACTATTCTACCCTCAATGTGCAGGCAGAATCTCTCTCCTCAAAGCTCTAAGTAACAGTAAAAGAGGAGCCTATGACTTTCATGAGAAAGGACTTCTTGTTGCTGGAGAGTGAAGAAAAACCTTCACTAAGGGCAAAAGACTACTGTGGGGCAGGGGACAGTCACCTGATGTGCAGGGACAGAATCAAATCAGAGAATCAAAACATTTCCCTAGTTTGAGAAGACATAAAGGAAAACAATAAAAAAAATACTAAAATACACATTCCTCCAGTTTCAGATTTCTATGAAGTTATAATTATGCTTAAATCAAGGTTTGCAGATAGCAGACAACTGTTTAGTGTGTAGAAGTACTGTCCCTTTGCTTTACCATGTTTCACTTTCTCTGAAGGAATTGCATCCATACACACTTGTCCTAACGTCCAGTGCAGAAAATAAACTTGTTTGCTACCAGCTTCAATTCCAGAACATTTCCTAATCTACATTCACAAAACTAAAACTACCTAACTATAAAATGAGATGCAGGTTTTCTAAAATATGTTGGGGAGGGGGGGGGGTATGCAGGCTTTAAAAAAAAATTAAACAAAACGGGTAAAAGAAGAAAAAAATCACTTACTAATCTCTCAAATGCACACTCCAGCATTTCTGACCATTATTGTGCTGCATTAGTTACTGTTGGGGCTGTTGGTGCTCTTGACAGGTGCCAGCTTGTGAAAACAGGAGGCTCCTGAGCAGTAAGAATTCACACCTTGGAGCCTCTAGAATATTAAACAGGATTTGGACATTCATCTGTGACAAACTTAAGAGGTTGTGGTGAGAAAGCCTGGATCTTAGGGTTGAATCTCTTGGGGACCTTGAAGAAACAATGGCAAGCAGTCAGCCTGGATCAAGTGGATCGAATGAGATCTTTCTGACCCAGACCTCTCCCATGGCACACTGCACTTGAGATGGCAGACAGTATTTAGTGATTTGAATGAATCTTCTGGGCCTTCAGAAAGCAATGCCAGAGGACAAGACTTCTTTCAATACAGAATACTTTCAAAAGAGATAGCAAGAGCCTGAAATGGAAGAAGGAAGAGCTCCGAAGGTAAGACTAAGTTGGAGGACATGCCAAGCAAAGGTCAAAGTCTTTAGCAATGTAAACCCTGGCCTCAACACATGGTGACTTCCTGAGAGATGCTTGCCTCAAGGAGATTTTTGAACTTGCCATTTATCTCACCGCTCTCTGTGCAAATGGATGTTATAAACTGTTTTAAGACAAAAGTTGGATCAAGCCTCAAGCCAAGTGATGCCACATTTTTCATTTTAAGTATGGACTTTGAGTGTCAAGGTAGAGCAGGAAGTAAGTACCTGTGCACTCCAAATTGTCTCAGACTCCATATTCATATGAGCAGAGAGACAATGTGGGATCATAGCAAGTTCGGGCACTGTGCTAAAGGGTTACTGTGAAATGATATTACAAGTATCCCCAAAGGGCTACACCCACAATGCCTTCAGTCTTCTTCATCAGTGTTCTGGAGACCAGAAAGTTGTAATTGTAATGAGCTCCAGAACAATGGCCAAATAACATATTGTGTATTTATAAACTGAGTCCTGAACATCAAATCTAATAGAGGATCCAGTCATCCTTATTCTTGTTTTTTTTAACATATATTATGTTTATGTTGAGGCAATTTTTGTTTATAAAACAAGCACTTGATAAACTTTATAGATCCTCTTATTCCTTAATAAATTACCCTTCAAAGTTTCAGACAAACCAATATTTGGCTTTTCAAAAATGTAATACATGAAGAAATTCAAACTTTTCTTACACTGTATTTAAATGAAAAGTGGTTTTTGGCATAAATAGCTACCAAAGTTATTTTGAATGTTACCTCTTTCTTCAGATTCTTGTAAATCTAGTATCTGGCAAACATGTCACTGACTAAATATTAGCACAGGCAGAAATAATCAACATGGGAGGCTTTTTCCTCCCTCAGAAATGGTCTACTCATATCAAGAATCTGAAAACTGTGGTAAAAAAAAAAAAAAGACAGAAAAAAAGAAAAGAAAATACTTCTCTTTGGTTTAATGTAAAGGTGAGAGGAATTAATGATCTCAACTAGTACAGTTGACATTTAGAACTGTGACTCAGGTCCTCCTACTCTCAAAAGACACTGTCAACCTTTAAAATCTTAAGCTGAAATGAAGACATGTTTCATTCTGCCTACGAGTCCCAAGTTTATGAACTCACTTAAAGAAAGATGCTAAGAAGGGAGAGAGAAGAAAGACATGAACAGTTGGGGGTCTGAATGTAATTTTTTTTGGGGGGGGGGAAACACTGAAGAGATGATTGGCTAGCTCAAAGTTCCCTTTAAAAAGAAACCAGAAGACATGATGAGAATTTGGCAAAGAAAGGGAAGTCTAAATACTGGAGTTAGGACAGTTCACCTCATACCTGGTCACTGAAGGGACAACCTCAGTACCACTTAGTTCACTCTTCTCAGCTGGCATGTCTTTCATTGAAAACAGATGAAATGTAGGTAGTTTCCTACTAGGCTCCAGCTTAGCATCATCAAAGGAGACTAAAGGAAAGTCCTAATGAATGCCAGGCTTCTCAAATGGAAGATGCTAAGGAGAGGGTGGTTTGGGGGCAGAGACACTGAATAGGCACAGCAGAATGTGATGAGACTGGGAGATAATAAGTGATGGAAGACTGAAGGAAAAAGTGGTATAGTCACACTGAGAAGCTTAAACATTGGTCCGCCATTTTGTCCTGAATACAGACTGCGAAGGATGAGATGGGGTTCAGCTGATTTGATTCTGATGTCCAGACTTTTGGTAGAATAGCTGGGGGCAGCTGAAGAAAGTTTTTACTTGAAAAGATGACCTGAAAGTGCTTCTGTTAGAAGACAAGCTATTTGGTTTCTGAATGTCCCCTTGGTGGCCTGGCTAAAGAAGAAAGCAAGTAGAGATGCTAAGGGCCAGGTAACCAAGAGCCACCAACTTATGGGGTCTGCAGACTGGAAAATGTCATATATGTTTTTGAGTTCTGTCTGTAAAAAGTTTCCAGAAATGTGGTTTTTGTTTAAAAAGAAATCTCCTGGGGAAATGAATGGTGTATTGCCAAGATGCCTCCAGAGAAATGCTGAAGACCAATGGCAGGCATACCAAAAAGAGAGAGCAGACGGGGAAGGATGAAAACTGAAATCCAATGTCTCGAGATACAGTCGGGACAGTGAGGCACTTCCCTGTCTTTAATTCTCACCAAAGCAGCCCTTTGAAATGCAGCTTATGACAGTTGGTCAGATCATGTGACGGACAAGCAGCTCCGTGGTCTATTTTTTAAAGCAAATATAGACGACGGCAGTCCTAAAGGGGAAGACCACAGACACGTTCACACTTCCTTTGCTCTTCAGGTGTTGACGGGGCAGCTAAACACGACCACATGGAATATGCACTTCTTTGTATTAGCCACAGCAAAATAATTTTTTAAAGTTTAAACAGTTTTCACTTTCCTACATGTGCTAAATCTGAGCTTTAAAAAAAATCCTAAAATCTTCTAAAGACAATACTGAAGCTGATAATATAAAAAGCAAACTAGAACCATAATGGTCATTAAATGCACCAGAGTAACTGCAGCAGGTGGGGATGGGTGATACATGTGAAGAAATATTTCAGTCAACTCATGAGCATTGGCAGAGTCAAAGTTAAAATGAATATAATGTAATATATTTCAATACAGAGTTGTTATATATAATGTGTATGTTCAGGTTTCAGAAACACTGCAATGTAGTGTATTGTACTTAACTAAGCATACCTAAATAGTAACCATAGTCTTCCACAAAGTCACTAGTACTGTTAATTAAAACAATACAAATAAAAACAAAGAAATGAATTTTTTTTCCAGTAAAAAGAAATACCTGTGGTTACAGTCACAGACTTCTTTTGGCTACAGAAAGACAATACGCACTCGAAAGAAATAACAAACAAACCAAAAAAAAAATATTTGTAACGGTAAGTAGCCTTACTGCCTGGGGGAAGGGGAAATGTCACTAAAACAGAAGACGAAAGAAGGCCCTCTGAATTCTGTGAAGGAGAAATAATCCATATATCACAAAAGGTGGGGGACAGGGAGAAAGGAACCATTTAGTAAAAGAAGGGTGTGGGACTGAGAAAACTAAATCCAACTGTTTCTAGGTCATCAAGCTATCCAGAGTTACCCATGAGAGCTAAGTCCAGTCATTCAATATACAATAGTAGAGGAGCATTCTACTTTAATGCCTGACGTGGGCAAGCGCTCCGATTCCCCTCAAGTTATCCCTCTGTATTCTATTGGTTTGCTAGACTGGTAAACAACCCATCCTCAAAAGACTGGTGAAGGCCACACTGGTTTCAGGAGACACAGCTTGTGAATGACAGTGATGTCCTGCAGGGGCAGGCAGTATCAGGGAGTTTCAGTCTGAGAGCAGGACTCCCAGGTAGTTCCTGTGTGTGTTTGTGCACACGCTGTGAGCTGAGACTACATGCCTGAGACTAGGCTTTATCTATGATCTGCAGACCTTGCTCCTTCTCTAAAGCCTCAAGGTTCCAGAGAGGACAAGAGTGGCCTTTGAGCTCAAGCCACTTCATCTTGGGATGCTTGTGTGCTACCTGCCTGGGTGGGTGCCTCCTGTGGGGTGTCTTGGATGGCTCCCTCTGCTCCTTGGTTGAAAAATGTGTACTCCACCCTCTTCTGGAGGGAAACAGCCTGTCCCTGTGGGTTTGCTGTGGAGCCAACAAGCTGCCTTTGTTTCTCCCAACTCTGAAATACTACAAAAAGCAACAGAGTGGGCAGGTGACTGCTTCCTGGGAAGAGAGCCATGAGTCTGAGCACAATGGTAGAAGAGGCAACTGTATCTATGCACCAGGAACTCTGCCTGTGTGGGCTTCATTTGAGAGATGCTCGCACACTCAGACAACATAAATACACATAAACATACAAATGTGCGTAGTCGTGTGCTCGTACGTGTGCATGCACACACACACACACACATTCACCAGTAAATCCACAGAAGTGTAGCATTTGTTCAAGTTTCCCCTTAAAAGGCTATATACAAACTACTGATGGTTGGGCTACTTCCCAGTGCTCTAAAGCCTCATCCCAGATACTGATGCACGCAACTAAGGTGACAGGGCAAAAAAGCAGGCATATGCATGGTGTCGGGCCTCTGACTCTATTGGAAATTCCCAAGTCTACACTGTTGTCTCTTTAGAATATGGATGAAGTTTTCTGGTATAGTAGGAGCACCTCACACCATGCATGCACATGTATAAGGTGCACTCATCTGCAGATATTCTGGCCAGCAGCTGGGACAAACTGGATGGGTTAAGCCACTTTTGTTAATGGCATCTGTGTGCAAATAACTGATGCTTCGGGCTATGACGACTGTTGCAACAGCAGCAGAAACAGATGTCTTCTGTGGGGTTCATTCTTTTTTCTCTGCTGCTGGGGTATCAGAATCTCATGAAAGTACTCCGAACGGAGAAACCTCTCTATTCACGAGCCATCCCAGGGGAGCCCGACTGTCTTCAGGCACTGCCCATGCTGTGACTTCATGACGAGGGCTAACTTTGGTCAATGATATGCAGATGATATGCCTCCTCACTAAAGACTTGAAAGTTTTGATTCTGCATTTACACAAAGACCCACAAGGTAAACCAAATGCACTCCAAAACTGAGGTGGAACCAAGTGCAAACTGTAGAAAACCAGATTATATATAAAAAGAAAGCTGTGTGTTGGGATTGTTCTCCCTGGTAAGAAGACATTTAAGACTCATCCAGGCACCTGTGATCATGTTTAACGGGACTCGCTACTTAGCAACATGCTCATTTTACATTCAGCCTCGACCTACCAATGAGATAGAGTAGACAGGAAATAGCTGCTTCCTGAAAGCAGCCGGTTCCCCCACAAGTTTGGTGCCTCCCCAGGAAGTCACTGTTTCCATGGTCTTCAGGCATGAATAGAGCTTACTTTTGTGACTGTGGAACAGTAAAAAGCAAAAGTTCTTATCCTTAGAGCCTTCCATTTTCTGTAAATTTTTTTGTCTGCTTTCCCCCAGGGTTTCTAACTTAAGGCAATAATTCTACAACCTAACGGGTTCTTGTGAAAATTCCTTAGCTGAGTTTACTTCAGTATTTCGCCCTTGGAGCAACAGATGGGGTCTAAAGAAACACGGGAGAAGGGCAGCTGTCAGTCAGTCCTGTGCTAAGACTCTTGTTTTAGTCTTGGGCCTTTCTACTTCTCCTTCAGTGAGGAGGAGACATGCGGTTCTGAAAAAGAACGCGTGCACTGCCAGCCTTCATCTTTGTCTCTTCCGCTGAGGGAACGCAAGTCCACAGCCCACTCCTGGGACCGAGTGATGCACACCACTTACTGCTGTGGATTCCATGGTCAAGCAGAAAAGCAGCCTGGGTACAGGGCAGAGCTTGTTTTGGGATGTTTGCCCCATGCCACCTAAGAGAACAGTCCTGTTTCCTTATGAAAATACAGAACGGAGGAGGAGGTTGCCATGGTCCCAGCTGGGAAGTTATGTTCAGTCCCAGAAAGGCAGCAGCTGGGTCAGATCAAGCACTCCGTCCCCTCCCAGCAGACTGGGAGTCTGGAGCTGGGAGGCCCTTGGGTAGCTTTGCTTCCCGCACCCCCCATCCAATGGGGAGTCTATTGAAATTCTAGTGTCCCCTTTCTTTTGTTTGTCACCAACTCACATGGTTCTGTCTTTAGTGTCCTATTTTTCTTTTCTGTCTTTTTAAAATTTTTCTTTTTTTTCCCCTGGGGGACAAAATTGGTCATTTAAATAAAAGTTCTTTTCTAGTGAGTAAAGAGGTTTCTTCGAGCCAGAAATCACTCAAAAGAAAGTCTGCGGACCCTACCCATGGAAAAGGCTGGAGGTTTCCCTAAGTACCTCTTGCCAAACTTCCTAGCTTTGTGATTGGATGTTTTCTGGTTTGGTATTGTTGGGTACTGAATACATTGTGCAATTCTTTTGTTCTCTTCCCCAGAGCTTCCATTACCCTAAACTTCAACTCATTACTAAATTAAAGAATTCATTTTGGAGGGTTTCTTTAAGAGTCAAGTCACAGCAGAAAAGGCTCCCTCCCACCCTCTGTTCTCTCCCCACAGGGCTCGTCCTGTCTGCTTGGGCCTACACCTTTGTGTTCACTCTGCTGCGGCTGCCACGCTGGTCACAGCAGAGCCAACCTGATGTGATCCCGGGGGAGCCATATACTCCCCGTGGCCAGCCCTAACTAATTAAAAGACCCCATCGGCAGCATCGGGGGAAGGCTCAGGAGGGGCAGATCTGCTGTGCATCCTGGCCAGGCCGATCTCACTTTCATCATTGCTCAGGTCAAAGGAGTTGGGATATCTTACAAGGACCGCAATGGGAAAGCAACAAGGAACCAGACGGTTTTACTGGGGACCCAAAAGGTTTTAGGAAGCAGCGCTTCCCTTCTAACTTCTGCGCAGAAAGAAACACTGCTTTGGGGCAGGGCAGGACACACGCCGCTGTGTGAGAAGGAAGCACATGGAGACAGATCAGGACAGGAAGACTGGCATGAACAGCTTGCCCAGAGCCTTCACTCTTTAGCCTCAGATACACAGACTCTCCCTGTTCATGGGCCGGAAAGGGTTTTCTTGGTCCTTATATGACATCGCGATGTAAGATAAAGCTCTCTGATTTTTAGAGAAAAAAGGCAAACCCAAGTCTTTCTAAGGCCAAGGCCCCTGTGACCTATAGATCCGGGGAAGGAAGGGATGGCAGGATCTGAGGCAGTAGCCAGGGTTACTTACTACCTTCATTCCTGGCAAACAGAACTGGGATGGGAAAGGCTGCAAAATGACTGTGAGGAGAGTAAATTTACAATGAAAATACTTTGATAAAGGTTTTCATTTCAGATTACTGGAGAGGGGAGTGTTTTTCTCAGTTCTTTGCTTTTAATTGTAGAACTGAACATCCATAATTATTGTCTTTTGGGGGGGTATATTTTAGAGTTAGGGGCTCTTTTATGTACAAATGTTGATATTTAATATAGGAAACATGACCCACCATGCTGAGACACTATTGATGTTTTTAGTGCTAGGGAATTTTATTTTTCATAATTTCTATATAAACGTGTTGAGACAAACATTCCTCAGACTTTTTTCTTTATCAAATCTGTTTTTAAAAAATTATACTAGTGTGCTTTTGCGTACCAGCTCTCATTCTTCAAACTTCTCCTTAGGTCTCCTGTCAGGAACATCTGCTTCCCCCCTCTCTCTGTATGTTTTCCCGAATACTACAAAGATCTTTCTTTCTTTTCCAGTTTTAAAAGCACTGACAGCATCCATCATAGAAACTGCAGGACTGGAAACCAAAAACTGAGACGCTCCCCCCACCCACCCCTTGTGGCTATAAGCCAGGGATGGTACATGGAATCAAGCACCTGCATCTCCTGGAGGAGGTGCAGACAGGCTCATCTCCCGAACTGTTGGTTAGTGGGAAGGCCACCCTTTAGGGGCTGAATATGTGGCATTGGACCTATAGATGTATCTTTGCTTGAGAGCCAGGTTAGTGTCCTCCCAGTTCTAGAGAACAATGTCAAAAATTTTAGGCTGTGAGATGTTTGGGAGAAAAAAAATAAGTAGGAATGAGCCTAGGGAGGAAGACCTTACCAAGAAATCTTCAGGGATCTTCCTGCTCTCTTTAAAGGAGATATTCCCTTTATTAAGGACAGGATGTGTATCAGGGCTTCCAGTCACCTGTTCTTTTTCTTACATGCTCTACAACAACCATTGGGTTTTTAACGCAGTTTCTTAGCTTCTGACGATGGCAAAACAGCATTAAGGCAAATGGGTCTCTTTCAGAGTTCAGGAGAGGATGGGGAAGCCCATGGCACTCGATATAAGTTTTACCAGAAACAATATGAATTCTGCCTGCTTTGTTAAATGTTGAACAGAGACACTATTTAAAATGTAGTCCTGACAACAAATAACTAAAACTAGGTTTGACCTTTTTTCATTTGTTTTATACAATGATTTTGTCGTTTTTCCTCCAGATTAAGAAAAATTATCACAATGTCATATTTTTTTCCTAATGGGTTAATGACTCATTTTTCAAAATATCAAAATGATTCTATGATGTAGTTACTTAATGCTCCCTCTATTGGTGGTAAGGTGGCAAGGGTCACTATTGACCCTTTCAACAGCAAAACCAGCAGGTGAGTGGGGTGGAGAGGGCCCCTGCATTTATGAAGCTCATTTTTAAAGCAGGTCACACATGTTCTTGGTTGTCCTCTTAGAAATCACGCTGAGTGATCCTCAGTAGTCAGCTAACCATCCAAATCTACATTACAACTCCTAGCAAAATATCCACTGAATGAAGCACCATAAGACGACTCAGACTGCACAAACACTCCAGTTGCACAAACTACGAAACATCACAAAGAACATATGGGAAAGATCCAACTTAACCAATTGTCTAAAATGTATGAATAAAACCAATTTAGTCATTTTAGAGCTGCTTGCCTTGAAAGATTTTCCCTAGTTTGCTGCATTTTTTTTTTTTTTGGTAAATAAAATGCTAACAGGAAAATTAGGAGGAAAATTAAATTAAAATGTAGACTAATTAAGAAACAAAAATACCCTCTTTTCTTATTTTTAAAAATGTAGTTCGGTGTTTCTGCATTATTGAAATATTTACTTTTCCTTTAAAGTATGCTAAAACATGCCCAGTCATGAAACCACTTTGTGAGTATTAGCTAGGTTTAAAAGTTATATTCTGAGCTGGAATTCCTTCAAGACACTGTATATAATTGCAAAATCTTATGATTTCTTGATCAAGACAAAAGAGAAAAATCCCAACTAGAAAGAGTGGTATCTGGAGTGACACCAGAGATCCAGGGTCAGTTTTCACTGATGTTAGCTTGGGAAATTGTTGATTTCCAAAAAGCAAAGGTTAATAATCAGCTAGAGAGATCATCTTTTAGCTCTCTTAGCCATGGTGGGAAGAATCCAGGGGTGACATCTGAAAGGAGAAAGAGTTTTGGCATCGACGCATTGTGGTCTGTAACAGGCTTCTCATAGTGACGTTCACACAGTGGGAGGGGAGAACTTTGTGGAGTGCTCCTGACTGACCAGAAACAAAACAAACCCCCTCTGTCGAGATCTCTGGACTACTAGTGTTTCATCAAAGAAATAAAAGCAAGGAAATTCTAGAATCCGAAGAGCTCAGTGAAAATGTCGGACAAGTAAGAAATCTGCTAAAGGATCACATCCCTCCCAGGAGAAAGGACAGGATTCTAGATGGGTCAATGGAAGAGTATTCAGTGGAGCAACTTAAGCCAGAAGTGAAAGATCTACACAGCAAAACACAGCAGCAGTTGAAATTACAGCAGGGGTGGGTGGGCCTCTGAGGCCCTCAGCAACCCAGGCAATAATTAAAATAATAAAAAAACTTAAGAAAAAATATGAAGAAAATATCCTTCCTCTCTTTCAAATATAACTTTAGTTGCCTTTTATTCTTTCTATCTGGAAGCAGTATCGCTAACCTTAACAGTCTTGACTTACCAAAAAATATATATATATATATGTGTGTGTGTGACAAAGTAAATGAGAAGGGACTGGTGGCAGTGTATGCAAAACCAAAATGAGAAAAAAAAATTACTTTTAACAATCTCACTTTTTTTTTTTTTTTTTTACACAAATACTGTTGTAAATATATTAAAAAAATCAGCATTCTATCTGGTAAACATCACTTTTGCCCTCTATAAAATTTTGAATTAAAAAAGCATCAAGAACTTTTATTGTTCCCCCCACCCTCCATTTCTCTTTCTTTTTCTCTTCCACAAGAATATATCCTGACACTTTTTTTTTTTTGCAAAGGTTGTTGGAAATAATCCTTCTCTTGTACCTAGAAACATAGGTGCGAATCTGTTACCATTTTCTCTGCATTCCTGCCTTTCTTGAAAGTCCCTCCTGATTGCGCTGAGGCTGAGGCTCAGCGAAGACACTGAATAAATACGATAGCCACTGTTGCTTGTCCAAGTCTTCTGGCTTCTGCTGAAAGGGGCGGGGGATGTGGCGAAGGTGGGCCAGGGTGTGTGGACTGGGCAGAATTGGGGGAGAAGCCTGCCATGCCACTTTTCCCCACACCACTGAGCTCACTGCCCCCCCGCATCCCACAGCCCTTTAATAACGTGGTAGGTGGAAACAGCAGGGCCTTTTCTGGGTTCTCAGCCAGAAGCGATATTACAGTTTTAACTGGTTACTATGAAGTCCAAGTGGCCAGAACTGTGAAATGTCCACTGAAACACTGTGAGCGGTGTACTTACAGACAGCAGGCCTTTTACATCTCCTTATAGACTTTGTAGTGCTCTTCACGAGTGGAAAAACAACTTTGTCTTTTTTTTAAACATTTTTTAAACTTTTTTAAAAGATTTTTTTGTTTTGCTTTTTTTGTGTGTGGTTTTTTGCTTTTTTTTGTTTTTGTTTTGTTTTGTTTTGTTTTGTTTTTTTGTTTTTTGTAAAGAAGGATTGTATTTAGAGGCCAGTAGCTAGAGATCCAACCAGTGGAGCTCTTGAAGCACTACCAGGCCTTAAGGCCACCATCCAAGGGAGACTGGGAAAAGTCTTATTTGCCCGAGCCTCCGGAAATGTAATGTACCAGCAGGCAAAATACAGTTCTTCGTGGAGTACAAAATGAAACGGAACAAAAACAAAAACAGAAAGTAAAAATGAAACCAAAACATTTCTTAAATTCTAGTGCCATAGCTTTTTGTTTGTTTGTTTGTTTGTTTCTTTTGTTGTTGTTTCGTTTGGTTCGTAAGAAAGAGAGAAAGGTACTACTTATCCGTCAGACACATGCATCCTCATGTGGTCGTTGAACTGCTCGATTTGGTCAAACTTTGCTGGGCAGACGGAGCAGACGTAAGTGGTCCCCTCCGTGCAGGCCACCACGCCTGGTGGGCCTGCGCGGGCACCTGGGGGCGTGCCTGCCGGAGGGGTCCCGTTGCTGGCACTGTGCAGGGCCACGTGTCGCTCCAGCAGGGTCTTGTGTGAGAACTTCTTCTTGCAGATGTAGCACTCGTAGGACTTCTCCCCACGGTGCAGGCGCATGTGCACATTGAGGGAGCTCTTCTGGGTGAAGCGCTTGTTGCAGATACTGCACTGGTAGGCTCTCACTCCTGTGTGCGTCACCATGTGCTTGATAAGGTAATCCTTCAAGGAGAAGGAGCGCCAACAGATGCTGCATTGATGGGGCTTCTCACCTGGTGATATGCGAGAGACAGCCAGCAGGACAGAACAAGACACGGCCAAAGGGGGAGAACGAGAGACAGAAGAACAAGACAACACAAAAGAAAAACAAAAAATTTAAAAAATAAAATAAAAATTTGATCGTTTCAAGGATCATCCTGGTTGGAAAGATCTAGGCCTTCCTGGCTTTCTTGTGCAGAGGAAGTTTGTTTGAAGGATGCCAGGAAAGCCTAGAGTTTTCCATTTCCCCAAGACCAAAACTGGCTCTCTTGGAAAGTAACAGCATATTACAACCAAACTCTTCGAAGGTCACCCGAAAAGAAAAAAAGGCCACAGGAATCATTCACGGGACCATTATTAAGGATTTACATATTTCCGGTTAATATTAGCGAACGAAGAACAAAGAGAATATCTTTGGAGGCAGGGCTTTTCTAAAACCTTTGGGAAGTGAGAATATTGGTCACATAACTTGGTTCTTTTTGGAAAGTCTCCATTTCCACGATTTGACCTAGTATACACCTGTTATTGACTCTAGGCCTGGGCTGCTGGTCTACGCTTTCAGTACATCTGTGTCTCACAGAATCTTCCTCAAGTGAAACCTAACGTGATCTGGCTATTCTGTGTTGCCTGCACTGCTCTACAGACTGGCCTCACTGACTGCGGAGGCTGAACGGTGGCCAACCATTGATCTCTGAGTCACATGGCTCTGTTCAAGCACAGGCAGGACGCAGTATGCACCATCCTAACAAATCACCGAGAGCCTCTGAGGTACACAATCCCACTTACCTCCTGTGACGGTGTTGACATGAAATACATATGGAATCACTCTGTAGACCACCAAGGGCGGTGTGGGAATACTTGTATGGCATTCTTATTACAAGGCTACATCCTCCCCCATTAAATGATTCCATATGTTTTTTGAACTTTTAGGTCAATTTCTAAAATAGTTTTTTTCTATTTTTTTTTTCCCCTTAGCCAGCTGGCACAAGCCCTTCTTTCTTGTGTGTTTACTGCTTTGTCTAACATTGGCTCTGAAACTAAATGATCGCGCTAGTTAAAAATCTTAAGGTAAGAACAGTCACTGAACAGTCACATGAGCGACCTTCTAGAAGTAAAGTCTCTGGGTCTGGGACACCACTTTGCATAACTGCTTAAAGACCAGCTTTTATTAGTAGTATTGGTTCTCAGCACTTGCTGCTTTCTGATTTTGATGGTTGACATGCACTCTCTAAAGCGTGTGATCCACCTCTTCCACCTCATTACTGAGCCTGAAGTAGCTTTTGCTCCAGAGTGTGTAAAACCTCAAGCTCGAGACCCTCTAAGGTAAGCTTTCCACATCTGAAATGTACAGCTGGACCAGGGATCTACTCCTTAAACTTATGTGAGCTCACATTTCCACAGGGCCTTGAGCGCTCTTCTCATTTCCCATTCTGAAGGAGGCCATGGGCATGAGAGCAAGAAAACAAAGGCCTATTCACTGGACCTTTATCAGGCCAGTCTAAACTGAATGCTTCATACTCATGCTTCACCTTGTGGAACCTTCTCTCACTAGACAATTTTCTTGGTATTGTCTAAAATAAGGGGGCTTGAATTAAAGAATTAGAATTCCTCATTCCAAAGAGGACGCATGATATAGAGGCTTCTAGGGTTAAAAGAATAATTTTTAGATTAAAACAGTAGAATCTGGGGAAGACTTCTTACTAATATATCCAGCTTGCTGAAGATCTCAGCCTACGCATAGTGTTTACACTGGTAAAGTTTCTGTAAAGGAGAGATCCCCTTACAGACAGTCATGTATGTTATTTTTAGTTGAGACATTTCTGTCAGCAGTAAACATGTTTGCTACTCAGCTGCTCTTTGCTATCCTTGTACTCTTGGTACAATTTACAGTGGCTACGAGAAGCTGCCCAACTAGCTCTTCAAACATGTCCACCTGCCACCTTTAATGGGAAGCGTGCCTTAAACTGCAGATGGTATTTTGACTGGTGGGGAGGTGAATCTCCCTGTTAAAATGCTCTTGCTGTCCGCAGCTCTCACCTCTGACTGCGCTCTTCCTCTAGGCAAGGTCACCACCAAGGCTCTTTGCTTTCACACCCTTCTAATCCAACTATAAATTGATTCTTCACAGTTGCCATCTTCCCCTCCATCTCATATGTATGCACATTGTTTGTATGCATGTAGCATGGTTATGCCAGTAATTACTTGTGTGACCCTGGGCTTTTTAAGTGTTTTCATCTCTCTGGGTTTGTTTGCTTTCTGTGAGTGATAGATTGGACCAAGCACTTGCTAAGGCTCTGTGGATTTACTGATCTTCATCTCAGGGTGGTCCACAACCCCTGAGGCCTCTAGTCCTGGCCTTGTCAGCAAATGACCTGAGGGCAGCCTGCTTAATCACTCAACGCTTTGGCAGCTCCACATTTTTAAATAGGACAAAGAATTCAGTTCTCTAGCCTGCCACAGGAAAGTATGCACAAGGCACCTGGGAGCTACTCTGAGGAAGGTACTCTCTGTAGTTACTCTAGCACTGAGATGCTGGAGCTGGCCATTTCGGGGACTGCCTGATGACCGAGATTTATTTTCCCATCACATCTGCCTGGACTGGCTCTTCCTGTTGTGGAAGGATTTCAAACAGCATCATTCAGCATCATTATACGTTCCATCCCTACATGTCACTATGACAAACCTTAAAGGAAACGGGGCAGTAATCACGAAATGAATGGTTTTGTAGACTGTGCCTCTCCAAGTGAGAAACGTGAGGTGAACGTGATTAACAGTCACAGATGGCTTTCCAGATTTAAGCCTACAGTTCACATCAGCAAGTCTGGACAGTTAGGAAGGGTCACAAAATGCCAAGAGGAAATGTGAGCCACAACACGAAGGGCAGCGGGCACAAAGATTCCTCCCTTCTGGAGGACTCAGATATGAATTCTGTTTCTTGACTAAGTGACTTGGGCATGTTATCTAGGCTTTCTATGCCTCAGTTTCCTTATCGATAACTTAATAATAGTTCCAAAAGCATATGTGTGTGGATTTGTTTGGGAAACTGGGGAGGCACTTGGTACAAAGTAAAGATCATTTTAAGAAAAGCTAAACTGTTCCATCCAGCCTGCAGGAAATGAGGATAAAGTAAACCAACTGAGAGATCACTTCACTGCATAAGAAAGTGAGTACTGAGTTAAACAAAAGCCAAACCAAAATAAAAAAAAAAAAGAAACACATTTTCAGATGATCCCCAAAGCAGGCTGTTTTAGTGAAGCTAGTAATTAAAAGCGAGACATACAGTCCACTCTTACTTACTCATGTTAACGGAACACGTGGTACCAAGAACAAACTGTCAACCCAAACATAGACAGGGTATTTCCTGCCTGTCAGGAACTGAGCACTGGAGGCTGAGAAGCCAACCAGCAAGTGAAGAACCAGGGCAGAGGCCTATACTGGCTTTTCAAGGATGGAGTGGTAAAAGTTTATGTTTTGCTCAATTTTTCAATGCCTGCTCTTTAACCCCTCAAGGGTCAGTTCTGATACTTAACTCCATTATGACAGACAAGGAGAGAAATAAAGAAAGATAATGATTAGTAAGTGGGTACAGGGGGTTCACACCATTTCAGTGAAAGTCATCATAACAGGTCCAACCACCCCAAGTCTGCATTCTGATCTTAGTACTGGGGGCTCAGCAACAACTCATTTATTCTACTGAATATTTCTTATTCTCATCAGGGTTTTCCTGGGCTGTGTAAAGTACAGTAAATGCAATTTTCAGCTCTACCTATGCCTCCCACTGTCTCTGCCTCTCCATCTTCTGCTGTACCACAATGCCTACTATTCTTTGGGTGAGCACAGTGTGGATAGTGGAGGAGGGGGTGAGAAAACCAAGGCATGGATCTTGGTAAGACATAAAGCAGCAAGGAAGGCAGAGGACGAGGGAGCAGAGGTGTTCTGGGGAGTGCAGGTCCAGTGAATGGGGAAAACGGGAAAAGGCATGGTACTAAGAGTGGGGGTGAGCTGCAGCCCAACAGCATGATTTCAATGGCTGCGTAGCTGCTCTCCTTGAGGTGTCTGGTGAAAGAGGGCATGTAGCAACAGGATAGAGCTGGTACGATCACCTGCTGGCCTTTCTGCCTGCTCCCTGCTGACTGTCTAAGACTGCCAACTGGGAACCCACACATTCACAAACTTCTGTGGCCACACTGACAGTCCAGGTAGTCTGATGTTAAGTAGAATTTTAAATACCTGGGGAACTTGGTCTACATCACCTGACCTCTTACAGTGGTATTATGAGTGGGGCAGTATTAACACCCCAGAAAATGCTAGCTCCTGTTACTTTTGTGCTAATATTCTAAAGATCAGCCAGCAAATGAACAATAGCTGAGAGAGTAAGATAAGTAAGTGCCTAACCCTTGCTGACTCCTCCTTCAACTGTGAGCAGTTCTTTCCCCCTAGAACATGCTGGAAAATGCATGGTATTTCTGTAATATACATTCCTAAGTGGCTGTGATAATGTTACAGCATTTATAGTCTAGTGCTTTTGTATCCATTACTTAATCCTCAGAGTAACCTATTATTAAGACCTGCAAAACTGTGATTCAGGTTCAAACTAGAACTTGCTTAAAGTCACTCAGTTACAAAGTGGCTTTCCTCCTCTAAAAAGATACCCACTGTCTCGACAGAATTAATAGTTCTATTCCTATACAGATGGTCAAGCCACTGTCTTGTGTCTCTCCTAGAACCCTACTGCTAACACTGATGTTACAGCTATTGCTCTTTCCACACTGAATTTATGGCTGAAAAAACTGTGCTCCCAAAGAAATGAGCAGAATTATCTTAAGTACAAAGGATATCAACAGAATAAAAAGCATCACCAATGGATGGGCTGCTGATAATATGATTCAGAAAAAAAACTCAAAGAACTATAATTTGTTGGTTAAAAACCACAAGTGGGAATATAGATACCCCACAATATATTCTAAAGCTATTTTTTTTAAAAGAAAGAAATCTAAAAGTCGTGCAGAGAAAAGAATGCATTTATGTATAAGTTCCTTGAATTAAGCTCTCCTGGAAAGCATGTCCACATTTTGAACATGCATTTACATACTCACTCAACAAACATTTGCTAAGAAACTACATATGCTAGCCCATATTCATTTATAGATTTTTTTAAAAGTAAAATGCCCTAAGTTTGGATCTTAAAGGAAAGTTCCACCTGGAGTTTCCAGATAAAATATATGATACCCTGTTAAGTTGCTTGCCTTGATATCCATGGCAACACCAAGGCTTATCCTTCTAACATCTTCCACCTCTGTCTTCTGATCTCTCTCGCTTCTTTATTTTGACCTCAGTTTTGTCTCTTGATGGGAGAAGTGAGAACAAACCCTGCTTTGTCCCATGAAAGAAGACCAGTACTAGCTTTCTTTTTCTCTAATTCTTTTGCTTCCATGTTCAATATTGAAATATAGATGAACTTTCTAAACTGCTAGTGCCAAATGACTCTAGAATGAAAGGGCAAAAGTTGTTTTTAAAGAATTAAATGCCTGGGGCTGGAGAGATGGCTCAGTGGTTAAGAGCACTGGCTGCTCTTCCAGAGGTCCTGAGTTCAATTCCCAGCAACCACATGGTTGCTCATAACCATCTGTAATCAGATATGGCGCCCTCTTCCGGCGTGCAGGCATATATGGAGGCAGAATGTTGTATACATAATAAATAAATCTTAAAAAAAAAAAAAAGAACTAAATGTCTGGTTGGCATAGGCACAAGACTGTTTCCAGAAGTAGTGCCTGTGTGTATATGTGTATCATACACTCAAACATATACATGTATATACATATGTATACACACACATACTCAAACAGCTTCAGATTTACTGAGGACCTTAATCATTTACGGCATTGTGCAGACCACACTTTGAATACAATTCAGGTTTATAAGAATGACTTTACCTATGCTTTTTGCTTCTGTAATAAATAGGTGTGCAAAACCATTGCTGATTTTTATAACAGGGAAAGCCACTTACTTGGATTAACTACAGGGTTCCTTGGTGAATTACTGGAGAAATGCATTTATACAGTGAAAAGACAATTTGGGGTAGAATGTGAGTTTTATGTTACAAATTTATTTCAATACATGATCTAACAGGATGTATATGTTTTCTATCTGATGGGACTATCAGACACTAAAGAGGAGAGAAGATATGTACTTGGTCCAAGATTAACAAAGTCAGCTTTGGCTAAAGAGATACTTGCAGAAACGGCTCTCCCACTTGTGCTAATTCTTAATTTTCATGGCTGTTAAATCAGCTGTTTTCTGATGAAAAGGATAAAACTACTTGAGAGCACATTTGCAATATAATACTCCATTACTAAAAAATGCTGTTTGGTTAACTCTATTGATTTCAGGTTATCGCTGTATTAGCCCTTGCCCTAAGTAAACATAGTGACTTACTACTACCTAATTTTCTGTCTAAGTTCAGCAATGAATCTCTGTGTGTATTAGGAGGTGTGAAAACTAAAACTCAAGCACAAGTCATCGGCATACAGCCACACAACACCTAACATCATATCCTGAGTTAGTGAACTACAAAGAGGGCAAAGTTCAGCTTAGGCATTGTGCTATTTCAGTTTTTCAATTGCATATGGAGTGTTCTTATTTATCAATGTCTTCCCTTTTCTTCTAGTCCTCTACTTAAATGTACTTTATATATATAATTTATATATATTATATATAATATAATTTACATGTAAAGTATACTCTATGTAAATGTGCATTATATGTATAATATATATATTTAAAGTATGTCTCTATATAAAGTATAGTCTATATAAATGTGCTTTATATTCTATCTCTTAGATTTGTGTTAGCCTGGTGTGAGAAATTAGGCTGCTCTAAGGAGTGAATATTTCCTCTGTATTAGAATTCAAGTATGTAAGTATTCCCTGACAAATGATTTGATTTAACATAACTATCCTAGACTCAAATTTTTGCCAAGAGAATAACTCTTGTAAGAATTTCAAATACGACTGTTGCTGTGCTTAGTGACTTTAGTCCTAAGAGAACCTATGTGAAGCCATAATCGCACAGATGATCTCTTATATGGAGGCACTTCTAGTTGTGTCCTACTATAGAGCTAGGGAAAGGGCAACCTCGGAGGTCTTCAGACCTTTGTCTCTGGTGTGGTAGAGTCCAGGGAACCATTATCTTTCCCAAGTGCTCTGGACAGTATCTTTATGAAACAATCCATTCTCTCTTTAAATTACAGAAGCCCAGTCCTTTGCAGAAGCAAACAGCTTTGAGCAGCTTGTTCAACTTTTTCTTTTATTTAGTTGAAAGACTCTTTGTAGAGCTTTCAGTTGCCCAGTTCCATTTTATTTTATTTTTTTGAGCCAAATAGAATAAACTTAATGTCTCCTCTTCCCAGCCATCTTAATAATGGTAACAATAGCTACAACTTACACAGTGCTTACTATGCTAGGAACACCTGTAAGTCATGTTAATATAATTCTTCAAAGTAGCACAAGGACATCACTACTATTCTCTCTCTCTCTCTCTCTCTCTCTCTCTCTCTCTCTCTCTCGTAGTTAAGTGATTTCTTCCGAGGTGGCACAGTTTAGTAGTAAGTAACTGGGCCAGGCTGAGCAATCTGTCTCCAAAGAGCAAGCTTTGAACCTATACCGCGTCAATACTTAGGTATTGGATATGATACCCTGACTCTTCTCTTTTGCAGGCTGCACACTCCTATGACATCCTTTTTCCATATAGGGTGTTTATGATTTGGGGTACTTCATTCCTATGTCGGGTATAGCTAGACTTCTAGAAGGGCTCCACGGTGGGGTTTCTTTGAAATTTGAAAGATGACTCCAACCCTTCCCCTTCTACCTGTTGTCCTGTTCTGCCCCTCCCACAGCCCTAAATACCCTGTTGCCAAGTCATCAGAGAAGCAGCACTCACCTGTATGGACGAACATGTGCTTGACGTAGTTCTGTTTGGCTGTGAAAGTCTTGTTGCAGAGAGTACACTCATAAGGCTTTTTTTCACCTTGCCCACTGGCTGTGCTGTGGCCTGCAGATGATGCCAGGGGCTGTGGCGCTGGCAGCTGTGCAGTAAAGGTGGACAGGCCGGGCTGGGACACTGTCACAAACTGGGTCTGCTGGCCTGTCAGGGGCTGTGGCAGGCTGAAGAGAAAAGGCTTGGGGCCACTGCCCGCGGGCTGGGTAGTGAAGAGGGCTGGCAGGTAGGTGTTGCCAGCTGTGCCAATGACCTGTGTGTTGCTGGTCAAGGTCAGAGGCATCCTCAGGTTGCTGGTGAGCGTTTCTGTCTGGCGTAAATAGAGCTGGGTACTTGGCAATGGTTGCCCAATGGATGTGTTGACTGAAGGCTGTTGTTGCAGGACGCCCTTATCGGAGCTGTTACTGACAGTGATCACTGTGTTGTCCATCTCCACCTCGTTGCTTCTCTCCGGAGAGGAGGCACCTGTTTCTAGCTGGTTTGGCTGGACACTGCCCTCAGTTGGAGCTTCTGCTGCCTGCTCAGGTTGGGCGGGTTCCGCCTGACCATCCCTTGTGGCTCCTGCCCCAAACTGTTGCTCCACTGAGTCAGGTTCAGTGCCAATAGAGGAGCTGACCCCGGAATCAAAGCTTTCACCTTTGGGCTCGCTCTCGGTGCCCTCGGCCTGGTCAGTGTCTTCCGTGCACTCCTCGGATTCATTGCGCTCTAGGATCTGCACCCTTTGCTGCCCATAGTAGTCATAGTCATCTTCCATTTCCTGCTTGATGTGGATGTTGCCCACGAGAGTCTGGATGCGCACGGGCCGGGGCTGCTTGCGGCAGTGTGTGGTCTCAGGGGTGGTGGACAGGTAGCGCTCCATCTGCTGCGAGCGCTCATGGATGCGTGTGATCCAGCTGGGGTCTTCTATGTGGTGGTCACGGGGCAGGCCGAGTGCAGTTTCGTGGTGGCTGACCACTGCACCGCTGTAGAAGGAGCGCTCGCCGCTGCCATTCTGCATGGAACAAGCGTACAGTGCCGAGTAGATTCTGTCCACACTGTGTTGCGGGTGGCTCTGCAGGTAGCCTGATTCCGTGTCACTGCTCTGACCAGATGTGCCTGACTCTGGTGTGCCTCTTGGTGTGTCCTGGCCAGAATCCTGGATGCCGGGGAACACATCGCCCACATTTTGAGACACGATGCGTGTGCACTCATCTATGACTGTTTTGATCTGCAGGATGCTGGCAGCTGTGAGGATCTGCAGAGCTTCCGACTGTGAGACCCGCAGCACACCGCTGTACATGAAGTCAATGAGCTTTTGCACTGACTGTACTGACACCACCGATGGGATTTCGATGTCACTGTAGCCCAGCAGCAGCTTGTCTTGGAAGAAGGGGCTGCCGGCTGCCAGCACGCAGCGGTGTGCGCGCAGCATGCTCCCGTGGATGCGAACCGTCACGTCACAGAAGTGGCCACGGTTGCGCTGCTCGTTGAGGGTCTCGAGCACGGAATTGCTAAAGTTGTGAAGGTTGATGCTGTGAATGCGCTCGGTCATCCCCTTGCAACTGATGTCACCTGCAGTACAGTGAGGCAAATACAAGACAGGGCACACAGTCAGATTTCGCTGAATTTCTAACACTCATAGAACCTTGAAGATGCACACAAGTTGGTCAGGCTGCTCACACTGCCAAGGCAACAAACGCCTTGAGTTTCTCTCCACCTCTGGTTTTAGTGTTCCAGCTATATGGGACATCACATTCATACTGGAACCCAAAAAATTCAGGAGGAGTTGTCTTCTCAAAGGATAACCAGACAGGTTGTTGCCTGCTATTTCCGTAGCTACCGCATGAAGAGCAGAGTGGACCAGGATGTATTTGAATTTAGGGAACACTCCACCTTACTTTGGCCAGGCTGAATCCCAAGTCCTCTGTGAAATTTTAATTTCACCTCTCCTCAAGTTACTACTGAAGTTTCTTATTTTTATTGATAGGCAGTAACAGTATTCATAGTTTAAAAATTAATCCCTTGCTAGTTAGTATACATGGCATGTTATCATATCCCATATCATATAAGTAAAAATTCTAGGAAAATTCAACCCAGACTAAGATGTTTAGCAAACAGCTTCCACCATGCTTTCCAGATACCGGGAGAGATACAGAAAGTAATCTGCCTGCAGGAGGGGCATTTTCTCGCTGTTTTCAGTACCTGCACTTTTCTTACGGTCCCTGATAGTCTGAGCATTTTCAAGGATGGTTCTTTGTGATACAGGTGCTGCTGATGCTTAATGAAGGATTTTTCTTTTCTTTCTTTCTTTCTTTCTTTTTTTTTTTTTTGAGATAGGTTCTCACTATGTCACTTAGGCGGTCCTGAAACTCACTACATAGCTGAGGCTGGCCTTGAGATCTGCCTGCCTCTGCCTCCCGAGTACTGAGTACTGGAATTAAAGTACTAGGGAAGAATGTCTTAAAAGGCTGGAGCTGGATGTGCTGAGTGTGGTCACACTAAGTGATCACATTTATTATTCGAAATGGCCACTTTCAAAGTGAAAGGGAGCACTGTTAATAACTAGGCCAGGAGAGCAGGAAGGGATCTGGAGGTGGGATACAAGCTTGCTTTGAGCAATGAGATGTTTTGTAGAACTATTAAACAGCCCCCAGGAAGAAGAAAATAATCTCTGTGGAAGCTCCCATCCCTATGCTTGAGGCTGTCTAGCCAGCCGCTAATGCTAGCATGGCTCCCTGCAGAGAAGAAAACAGCTGTGTATGGCACAGTCCCAGGCACGGCCCATTTTCTACCTCACCTCTAGGGTCTCTCAAGTTACCTTTCTACAAGTCATTCTTTAGCCAGAACCACACAGTCACTTCACAATCTGCAATGCTCCCTTTGGACAGAAGACATGACTGGATTAAGAAGTACCTGAAAGACTAGTGAGGAACACTTCTGGTTCTGTCCGACGACTAGATTATGAGGGTCTGGCCTACTGAGCTGATTAAGCCCTTAGTAGATTAAAAGTAAGACTCTGACACCACGACCCAAGAAAAATCTTTCCTCCCAGTGCTACTTAGTTATTGTCAACTTGACATAAGCCAGAGACACCAGGCAAGAGGGAATCTCAATTAAGAAACTGCCTCCATCAGATTGACCTGTTGCTACGAGGGCAATTTCTTGATTCCTAATAATTGATGGGGGAGAGCCCTGGGCAGACGGTCTTGGTGTGAAAAATGAGGCTGAGGAGTTGGGAGGCACGCTGTCTTAGTGCTCTATAGGGGGAAAAGACACCCGGACCACGGCAACTCTTAAAAATAAAGCATTTAAGTGGGGCTGGCTTACAGTTCCAGAAGTTTAGTCCATGATCATCATGGCGGGGACCTTGCGGCACACAAGCAGACTTGGTGCTGGAGAACCAGCTCAGAGTTCCACGTCTAGATCCATAGGCCGGAAGAGAGCGATACTGAGCCAGGCTTGGGCTTTTGAAACCCCAAAGCCCTCCCCCAGTGAGACACTTCCTCCAACAAGGCTACACCTACTCGAACAAAGCCATAGCCCCTAATCATTATCAAGGATTGCCACTCCCTGAGGACTGAACATTCTAATCCCTCAACCCATGTGGGCCATTCTTATTCAAAGGACCACACAGTGTTCCTGCTGGTTCTGCTTCATTCCTCCCCAGAGGCTAACTTCCTCTGTCCTTCCATTTTTTTTTCCTTGAAAAAATTTTTTTTATATATATATATATACAATATATTCAGATCTCAGTTTCCCTTCTAGTCCGTAATGGACTCTAACCTGTAAAACACCATAAACCCTTTTCTTACCAAGTTCGTTTGGAACATGGTCTTTATTTATCACAGGAACAGAAATCCAACTAGGACACTCCCTCAAGGTTTTTTTCTGTCATGAATTTGGTCACAATGGTGAGAAGAGTATGAATCCAAAACCAAGCTATCAGGTTGAGAGAGGCCAAGGAAGTGGGCTTTCAGAACAAAGCAGCCTCACACGGATTGTAACCTAGATGTCTCTATCTTGTAGTAAGCAACCCCAGGGAAATTGGCCTATGCGCCGCATCAGGGGTCCATTCAGCTGCTGCAACCATCAGCTCTCAAGTGAGAAAAGCTAAAGACTTTCTTCAGCCTCCCTGCTTCTAGGCCTGGGGACTTCACCATAGCTGTGGCCATCTAACTTAAACACGTCCACGTGCATGTCAGCGTGTACAATATGTCTATTTATGAGAAATAAACCAATTAGTCCTGGGACACAATGTATTACTTTCTACACAAGCTTTCACTGTCACCGAAGCGTCTCTCTCATTTAAGTGGTAGCTGGCTGTACACAGATGGCAGGAGGATTGCCATCTCTGGGCATGGTGGGCTCATTAGACATCTTTTCAATGCATATGTGACCGTGGTGCTACTCACAGGGACTGCCCTGCAGAGGCAGATGATCCAGCTGACTTCCTTTAGCGGATTCTAAGGAGCATTCCCTTCCCAATTGTTGCCCTTGTTAATGCCCTTATGGCATTTTACACAGTATGAAATTCTCTAAGTAAGACCTCCTTTGTTTCTGCAGGTTTTGTGGTAAATTTCAGGACATTATTGCTCTTTTCTGCGAGTCAAGAGGAAGTTATGGTTCTAAAGTTTCTACCTGATTTGATCAAAGTTGTATGCATCAAGTGAACAAGTAGCAGAGTTGGGATTAGAACCCATACTTCTTGGTTCTATGAAGAGTGACACATGAATAACTAAGAATCTAGGAGTACGCTCATTCTCATTTGAAAAAGAGGCACAGAGACATTGCTTAAGAGATGAGAGAGAGTACTGAAGATCTATTTTACCTTACATATCTTCACACACACACAATTTCATTAGAAAACTCTGGCAAAGCTGGAGTGAAAATTTAGCAAATCTAAATAATTAGGTTATTTGCTATACAGCAAATATGACTATTACATTACTGTTTTCAGCCACTTCACTAAGAACCACAGAAGAAAAGGAAAATTATACAAGCTACAAGCTACAAAGATACAAGCTGTGCGTATGAGCCTTCTGGATTTCTATGGACAAGACTCTAAACATCTCCCTCAGTACACTGGGCCCCCACTGCAGCAAGCTGCCATGAAAGGCTGACTTCTCTTTCGCTGATAGTGGTACAGATGTGATGGAAAGGCTGCCTCTCCATTCAAGCACGCCTCACTCCTCCAGCACACAATGCCGAGGCAATTCCTTTCCCAGGCTTGCTTTTATTTTCAGGACGAATACAGTGGGAAAGTTTCTGCCACAGTAAGGCAAAGTCCAGGCTTTTGTGAGCACGTCCTTTTCATCCAATGGGCATTAATGTATAGATTCCAATGGGATAAATTTGAAATAGCCTACTGTAGATCTGCCCCCCCCCAATTGAAAACAAATCTTGATTAGATGGTATTCAGGACTGTATAGGAAGGAATGGTGTGAAAATGCTAACTCCATTCTTTTCGAGACTGGCATTGAATAGGCATTTAGTCTATTCAAAATAATCAAGAAAAAAACCCACAAAACCTCCCAACACCCCCAAACCAACTAACCTCTCTCCCCTGGAAATCCCAACTCTTCAAAACTACACAACTTTACATAGATTTTTGTGTATCTGAAAATGCCACATTGCCTTAAGGAAACCCACAGTGGAATGACAATAAAACTGATGGCAAAGAGAAAAGTGTTATTAAAAATAGGTCTCTTCATATATTTTAAAGAATAACCTACCCACCTGGCTTTCCACTAGAGCAAGAAAGCCAGTCTGTGATGACACTCAGTGGGAACATTCCAGGAATGTCCTGTGGACAGTGAGGTTGTCACTGCTCTTCAGTGACGGTTCTGCGAGCGCACAAATGGATGGGGCTGGAGCAGGGCTGAGTCCCCAAGGTGAAATCTGCCTGCAGAAATGGGTGGTGAGGGGGCCTGGTGCTCAGCTTTAGAGGAACTTTGCCCCTGCCTGTCCTGCAACCGCAGGGGTCCACGGATAGGACTTAGCATGAGAATAAAAAGCTGCCTGCGAATAAGAGAAAGGAACAAGAAAGGGAACAGCAGGCAATGCAATCTTTTTAATTAGGTGTGAAATCCAGTCCTTTCTCAGGCAGGAGAGCAAAGGGACGTAGAAAAGGGAGGAGTGCAAGTATAAGGTGCAAGGAAGGGGGCTGGGCAAGTGGGGGAAGGGGAGGCAAGGCCGCAAAAAAGAGGAAATACCAGTTTTCAAATTAAAGCCAGTGTGAACTTTGGTCAAATCGACAGGTCTAAATCAAAGTAGTGCTGAAGGAAGAGCAGTTACTCAGCACGTGAGCTAGGCGCCCTCAGAGGCGGCCAGGTATCCAGAGCTCAGCCTCAAACAACGTGCTCATTTCAGTCTTGTCCCAGGGACATTGTTGTTATAGACTGTGCTGCTGCAGGAGGCTTTCCCTGGGTTTTGGGCATTTGCTCCAAGGTCCTCACTTACTCATCTCCTGGCCCGAAGTTGGTAACATTTTATACAAGAAGGTAGACAATCTTCAGTCAAAGTTGATTTTTAGAAAAGGACAGTCCACGATAGCCATATAAGATTCCAAGGAAAGGGAAATGGAGATAACCAACTACTAACGCAGGTGGAAACCTAGGTGAAGCCGGCTATGCTGTTTCCAGCTCCTGAAGGCGATTTGTTTCCCAAAGTTTGACTTGATTTTGGGTTTTAGCAGAACATATTTCTTTGACAGTTTATATAAATCTATAGAAGAATAAGGGGATGAGATATTTTTGAAAACTTTTTGAATGTTAAAATGAATAAAGCAAACCCAATATACATTTTTAATTCACTCAACAAAACGAAGTTTGAAATAAGGGTCAGCTGAAAGCTTTGAAACAACCCTTCTCTCCTTTCTGCCCATCCTGCCTTTTCCCGTCTTCCTTTTCCTTTGCTTTCTTCTCTCCCCCCCCCCCCCCCCCGTTCTCTTCTCTTTTCTCCTCTTTCATCCCCTCCCTCCCCTCTCCCCTTTCTTCTCTCCTCTCCTCCTCCCCTCTTGCACCCCTTCATTTCCCTTCAGATTAAGTTCTAGTAAGTTTTATGTATGGGCAACTGGGAAGCAAAGTTGAGAGCTAGGAAAACTCTTGTTCTATGACACTAAGGCCAACCCCAAACTCTAGCAGAATGTTTTGTTTCTAATTTCCTTTGAAATTTGTTTGAATGCTGAAGCTAGATATATATCACTGTTGGAGTTCATAGGTCCAAAGGAAGAAACAATCCCAGGCAGCTTTCCTATTGATTTCTCATAGGCTCTTTCTTCCTTTTAGCCTAAATCTCTGGCTTGCCAACTTTAAACCAAGTCTGCTGTGAGCCCAAGACAGAATGAAACTTTGCTGGCTACATGGTAAAATTTATAAATAAATATAACTGACTTATGGTAAAAGCTGCTGTGAGCGTTGCTTAGATTTTAACTAGTTCATTAGTGAAACATTTACTGAGAATAACCCAGAGTAAATGTACATGTGTTGAAATCTAAAACAAAGAAGATATCCATCCATCCAAACATATCTGAAGGATATTAACCAGTCAGCCTGGATACCCACATTGTTCGGGGAACAGCACTCTCCTTTGATCTTTCTGTAATCTGCAGGTTAAAAAACTGATTATGTTCCTCTCTTGGCTCTACTTAGAAAGAAGCTTGGAGTCAAGATTTAGGTCACACTATAGAAACTGATTAGGCTTCAGTATGTGCTGTCCTATATAAAAATTCATCCAAACTTATTAGCAGTTTATTTTACCTCAACTTTGATTTCTTGTTTGCCATTACATAAAAATATATGTCTCAATAAGTATTGAATTTTGAAAGTCAGCCTAAATACTTTTAGGTCACAGCAAAGTATAGTAAAAAATCAGTCTGCAAGTACTTAATCAATAACTTATGGAACCAATTCCAAACATAAAGGAAAAACCCAGTTTTAGTATTACCACATCATCTGTACGCATGTCAGGATTCTCTGGAGACATAGAATCAGTAGGATATTAATATAGACATGTGAAGGGGGATTATTAAGAAAATTGGCTCATGTAATTATGGAAGTTAAGAAGTCTTGTGGCAGATCATCTCAGGCTGGGACATTGGGATCCTGGTGACACTGTTCAGTCCAGGTCTGAAAATCTGAGAACCAGGAAGACCTATGGTGTGACTCTCAGGTTTAGGCTGAGTTAGTGTCCAGGGACCCAGAGAGAGGGTGGCTTGTATATGTTCTGAAACCCAATTGACAGTAAACCATATGTTTTGAAGTTTCAGCTGTCAGTAGGGATACCAATGCAATTTCTTTCTGTATTTATTTTCTCTAGATCAGCAATCAATTAAATGATACCCACCTCACAGAGGGAGAGTCTTTCTCACTGGTCTTCTCAATTGTACATGCTTACCCTGGTAACTTGGAGATACTCTGGCAGATGCTCACACATTGCTTTTTGAGGTTTCTAGCTGTACTAGCTTCCTTTCCTGTTGCTATTATAAAACACCCCGATGAAAGCGATTTAGGGGAGAAAGGGTCTTTTGTACATTACAATACAGATTATAGTTCATCACTGTGGGTAAGGAACAGAGGCAGGGGCCTGAGAAAACTGGTTACATTGCATCCACAGTCAAGAAGCAGAGAGGAAAGAATTAATGCATGCTTTTGCTCAGTTCACTCTCTCCATTCCTATACAGTGCGGTTTCCTGCTCAGGGACTGATGCTACCCACAGTGGGTGGGTCTTCCCACTAATCAAAGTAAAATCCCCACAGATGTGTCCCCAGGTCAACTTACCTAGGCAGGCCCTTATTATGACTTCCTTTCTGGGTGAGTCTAGATTGTCACCTTGACAATTAAACCAATCTTAACACTAGACATCTTTTGTTGTTGGAAGAAATTAGGATGTGGGGTCAGTTGCAGGAGGTCACTAGAGTGTATTCGTGAAGGGTAGAGCTTGACTGAGGCACCTTCCTTTCTTTCTCAGCTCTTCTGCCACCATGAGGGGCAGCTCCGCATTGTTATGCCCTCTTGCCACGCTGTACTGCCTTGCCAGGGGACCATAAACAACAGAGCGGGACAATACTAAATACCTAGTTCTTCTTGCAAGCAAAATGCGCATTCAGGAATACTGGCCAAGGTTCTGCCCATTAAGATTTCTTTTTACTATTGTTCTTCAGGAATTGCTCAGAAGGGCAGCTGGCTGCTCCAGCTGTTGTCCATATACTGTATACAACTGTCTATGGGTCAGGTCCTCGTCTTCTCTTCCTCTCTCATCCTGATCGGATCGTGTTCTCTAAGAATCAGAGATGTAGGCAGGGAGGGCCAATGAGGAATAGTAGGAAGAGGCACCATTTATTCCCTCATGGAACTTAATTGTGCTTTTAGGACAGGCTCACCAGTCAAAACTTACTCAGGCACTGTGCACTGTGCTGTTTCCCATTTTCTTTTTGGTTGTAGGAAATACCAGTTGTAGCAGTTCATGGTTTACCTTAGAAGGGAAGAGCCTAAGAGCCCTAGAAATTTCTCTGAGGTAGAAGGCCCTGAATTTTACTTTCCACCCTTTGACAATAATTTATTAACATGTCCACAGTATTTGATCCATTCCATTCCCTAGGTCCAATCGGCATAACACCATCATGCCATCAGTGGAAAGGAGCAGTGCTGTAGCATTGAAAGGAAGTGTGATCAAGAGCTTTGGAAGCTAATACACTTCTGAGGGAACTGTGGGGCAGATACACTGCTGGCCTGGCCGGCACAAAGTAAAATGCTTCTGGTGGCTCTTATGGACACGTATGGAGAAAAGGTCACTCGCCAGATCAATAGCTGTTTGTTAAGTACCAGGGCAGGTGTTGATTAGTTCAAACAATGAAACAACATCTTGTAAATTAATCAACTGAAGTCATCACTTGGCTAAACTTTCAATAGTTTATTAACATTCTCCAGGATCCATCTGTCTTTTGTGCAGGCTGAATAAAAAAGTTGAGTGGCGATGCGGTGGGGATCACCACACTGGCATCTTTCAAGTCCTTGATGGTGGCTTTAATCTTCACAAGCCCTCTGCGGACATACGAATTTTATTTACTATTTTCCTAGGAAAAGGCAGCTCTGACCCTTCCACTGGGCCAGGTGCTAAGTATTCCTGTCACAATTATGCATTCCAGAGCTACAGAAGACACATAGGAGAGATGTGAGAACCCACCATGAGTCAGCCTCTGACTGGGCAGCTAAAGAGACATTGTGGGCTCCTGGAATCAGTGTATATAGAGCACATTTCAACTCATTCCTCAAGTATGATTGTTTCCTTTCCCCACTGCATAGTTACCCTGCTAAGGGCTGTCAGTCTCTTTGGAAAGGATGGGAAAAGATGAACAGAACACATTTTAGATAGGATAAAATGATGGCTCTGCCTTGCATTCATTCAGCTCAGTTCTTGGAATTGATTAGGAGATGTTATTCTGATTGTAGAACCTGAGTTCGAGCTTTTTTCATGTTCTCTAAAACTTTTCTGCTTATATAAACCATGGCAGGCTTCCTAGTGTCCTACAAATGCAGGATTAAGCAGCCAAGGCCATGGATCTCCACAATGTACACTACACTGCTTGCCACTCTGCCTGCTTGCCCAGCACTGTAAACATCCACCTTGATGCTGCTGCTTGGCCCTTGTCTTTCCAGAGCCAGTTCTTCTCACTGCGTTTACATATCCCACTTGAGCGACAGGTAGTCCCACTCTATGTGTGGGCCTACAGAAACACACCTTCACAGAGCTCCTCAAGGACCCTGGGTTGCCCCTTACGAAGTGCTTCTTTTGAAGCACTGGCTGGTGAAAGGCCTACCTTCTGGACAAGTAGGCAAATGCACTCTACCAATCCAGGCTCCCTAAGCTTCTGAAGTCTTTCACTGGGCATCCCCACTTCACGCATATTGATGCTCTTTCAGCACACGTGGCAGTCGACAAACCGAACAGATGTGCTTCTCTTACCTCTCTAAACTGCAACGACATGTATCTTCTATGTTTAATGGGCCTGTACTGATGAACTCCGTCTGCAGCTGGCAGGCAGCAAGGGTTAAGAAAGCACTCAGTGTGCTTCTGCCTTCAGGTACCCAGCACAACCGTTCCTGCAGCTAAGACATCCATGAAGGACAGCCCAGTCGGGTTCCAGGGAGGAAGAGACCCAGATAAGACTATCAGGGCTGTCAGTTGAGTCTACTTTTGCAAGAGTCTACTTTTGCTGAAAGGAAGCTAAAAGGACAAGGGGAAAAGACAAATCTTCAGATTAAAAAAAAATACAA
This sequence comes from Chionomys nivalis, assembly GCF_950005125.1. NCBI lineage: Eukaryota > Metazoa > Chordata > Mammalia > Rodentia > Cricetidae > Chionomys > Chionomys nivalis. The sequence continues at coordinate 46,030,553 of NC_080088.1, read as the reverse complement.
GCAAAAGAGAAAAGGGAAAGAAAGAGAAAAATGGCACAAGTGGTTAACCAAGAAACTCCATGTTTATCTGTAGAAGACGGAGGAGCTAAGAATGAGGAGAGCCCTGGCTGTGACGAAAGACAGAAGCCAACTCCACACATGCCTTGCTGCTCGACTTCCTTCTCGTACAACCTAAACATATTTTTTAAAAAAATCTTTCATCTGGCTATCATCTGCCTGTGGGTGCGGGGTGTGTTTCTGGGTGCCAATGAGCACACGTGGAATTCAGAGGACAACTCTTAGGAGTCGGCTCTCTACCATATGGAAAGGAAGATAGACCGGTATGGAGGATAGACCTCAGGTTGTGAGGTCTGTACGTGAGCACCTAGGTACTGAGCTGTCTCTCAGGCACCAGAAGAGTGCTTTATGTCTACCTGTAAACCGAAGTCTTTTTGGTGGTCCTAGTAACATCTGTAGGAAGGAGGGAAGCCATTTATCCAGTTCTAGATAGGAGAGAGAGAAAGCCAGGTGTGGCGGTACCACACTTTACCTTGCAGCTTAGAGCATTAAGAAAAGGGGAGGGGAGCAGAGAAAAATATAGTGCTCAATAAAATCAATAAAGGCAAGGAAAGCACTAATGCTTTCATTTAGCTGTAACATGGATCACGAGGGCCGATATGAACAATCTGGAGTGCCAAGGAGTAACGTCAAAGACCTAGGGAAACTGGAAGGGTAGAGTATATTCACCTACTCCGAGTGGGAAGGGGTGGTGGCAAAGAACAGGAAGAGGAGGAGGAAGCCATGACAACAGCACCGGCGGAAAAGTCATGTTCTGGCTGCTGTTTACTTTTGATACAACTAAAAAGTTGTGGGACATCTAATTAGGGGAGGCTGTGACTGTCTTGGCTTTCAGTTTAACATCTCCTACAATGTTAATTTTATATCCTGTAATACAAAGCACACAAAGTGAAAATCTGGCGTCACAGTGGCCTATTTAACATGTCTGCAGTAGACGACTGTCTTGTCACCATGTGTGTGTTGTGCAGCACCCTGGTAGTGGGCGTTTCTTTTCTTGACAATATTGTTAATGTGCTGTGAAAGGCACTTTGTGTGTGCAGCGCACTTGGTATAGGCCCTAGACCTGCTGTACTTCTGGGATGATGAATTAGCATGTGAGGATGTTGGTATTTCATATCTTCTTGCAAAAATTTGCTTCCACGTTTGAAGATGGAAAGTCACTGGAAGGTATGCTAATAATGAATCACAATATGTGACTTTCAGATCTTTCACATGTATGGTAAGAATTGTGTACAAACCAAAATGTATGTGACTGGTCCCCAACACAATCTGTAAAAAATTTCAATTGTAAATAAGTAAATACATTCAGGCTGATCTAAGTTTATTTCTCTTTGACTTATCCTCTTATTTGTTTGCCACATGGTCCCTAGAATTCTGCTTGCAGAAAGTAGGTCTCTCAGGTGATTCTTGTAGCTTGTAGCATACCTTCCCATGGGCCTATTTTGTGCAATACTTTAGGGATTCTGATCGAACTTGAAGTTGGTTCTCTGTATAGAAATCAAAAAGGGTGGGGCCTTAGAGGAGGTCACATTATCCTCCCTGGGGCACCTTAAGAGAGACCACTAATTTTTTCTTAGGCAATGAGGACAGCCAGTGTCTGCAGACAGACAGGGAAGGTTCAATACCTGTGTAGGCGGGCAGTCCCTTTCAGGGGTGGGAGGAACCAGCTGCCATGCAGCATGGCAGTGGATACAAAGACCACTCTGTTGTAGGGCACAGGAAAGGGGAAGACATTGAGAGAGGGTACTTCCACTGGCAAACAAATCTCATTAGAGTTTAGGAGCTCAGTGTCTCATGCCCCATTAGTCTTCACAAACAGTTCTATTCTGACTTAATGGATCCTCTCTTCCCCTCCTCCCCTGTCTTCAGCCATACCTTTCCAACTAATGTCCTTCTCACTTTAACAGTAGATATCATGAAAGGCTGTGTTCAACTTCTGTTATAATTCAGTCAACTTCATGACGAGGGCACGTTTACTTTTCAGCAATTTGTGCATTGGGACTTTAGGAGAGAAAATTTGAATCTGAAAATGCTTCAGTAAGTTATACAGGGCTGGGACCAAGGCGTCTTGGTCCTGAAGATTTGCAACTGACCAGCATCATATTTCTTGGTTCTCCAAAATGTTTGAAAGTACAACAGTTAGAGCCACTAAACTCCTTGCTTCTTACGCGTGGTGAGTTAGCAACATGGAATACATTCATCTTGTGTACCCTTCAATTTACACATAGGTTCCTGGTTCTCACTGGACTAAGCAGAACCCTTAACATTTTCAGTTTCATCAGATTAGAGAGTCAATTCTAGAAATCTTAAAATCAATGAAGGAAACTCATCCTTCAGATTCAGTTCCTTTAGAGTCATTCTTGACACCAAAATATGTACTAGCTGGAGATCCCTAGAGGGAGGGAATCAATAAGATACGAAATATAGACATATGAGAGGGAATTTATTAAGGGAATTGGCTCATGCAGTTAGGGCAGTTGAGAAGTCCTCTGACAGGTCACCAGCAGGCTGAGGACACTGGAGTGCTCAGAGTGGGGCTCAGGATGAGTGGGGAGGCCTTAGAACCTTAGAACTTAGACTACAGGTCTAAGCCCTGGAATCCAAATGCCAGGAAGCCTACAGTTCTGATGTCCAAAGCTGGAGACGGCCCTATCTAGCTCTCAGGTGCGGATGCTAATGCCTATCTGCCTTCTGTATTTGTTCTTTCCAAAAGTCTCCAAGCTATTTGATGGAAGCTACTCTCATGAGGGAGAATTCCACTCAGACTCACACGCCGAGCTTCTCTGGAAACACACATCACCATCCCTGAAACAATGCTTTCTGTGTTTCTAGACAGTCCATCACCCAGCCAAGGTAACTGTTAGGATTAACTATTACAGCAGGCAAGATGGATGTCTATGATTTGAGCTTCTGATCCCAGTGGAGTAAAACGTGATGCTAACTGTCTTAGTGTGCGTTTGTGAGAGCTTAAGCTCTCACTTAGAACAAAAGCAGACAAGAGAATTCCAGACATTCTGAAAAACACCTCTGCCCTCTGTCCAGACTTGAAATGAAATGGCTTCTTAGGAGGGAACACCTGCTGGGACTAGGGAGAAAAGCCAATGAAATCTGAGGTTGATGTCTTTAAATCCTCCTACATTGTAAACCTTTGAAGCACCTTTTAGGAACTGCATTTTCCCCTAAAGCTCTTTCCTTACAAATTTAGCTACTGCCCTATTGTAACCCTTTCCATTGTTCCCTAAATCTGGAGAACAAAAATACACAGATGCCAGATCCATGGGTGGGATACAAAACAGAACAGAAGAATGTACCTAAATTCAAAGTTATCCAGTCTGAGCTTGGAAATGGATAGGCCTTAAAGAGGTGCCTATATAGTCAAATATAGTTGAGAAGTCAAGGCTTTTGCTTTTCTGGGAAAGAAGTTCAAGATTTAAAATGTGTTTATATAAAAGCTAGCACCTTCTTACTTGTCTGTTTTCCTTCTCATCTCCGTATCGACATGCACTTACTTTACAGGAGAAAATAAAATTCTCACTTCAGTAATTGTAATGAGACAGCCCAACTCTCTAGAATACTATTCTTCTAGAAATTGTCAGCTGGTAAGAGTTACAAAAATTAACCTGTGAGTTAGGAAACCCTGTTGTCTAGATTTCAGTGAGTGAGAAATAAGATCCCACAGTGTCAGGTAAATAAGTTTTCCTACTGAAATTACAACACAGCTTCCAAGACACTGAACTTTCTTCCAAACTTAGGTTTTGTTTTGAATGTTTCTGAAGCAGAACTTCAGATTGGTGCACAGATGTGCTCTGCTGGGTCTTCAAAACACAACGCCACCTCCAATATGACAATGAGAATTAACTGGAGCACTGCTGGCAGCAAGAGGCAGAATCTCTCTTTATGGAAGCTGTGAACCGGAACTGTTACGTATTGTCTTACTGAGCAGTGCAGGCCTTCCACCCCAATACTTTGCTAGATGAAGGGCTACATGGCAGCTCAGAGGTGAGATTTGTGTTGGCCATCTTGAGACACTAAGTAGCTGTGAGTCATATGCCCTCTTATGGTGACTCATTATAGATTGGGCTTCATGCATATTATATACTTGTATTTAAATGGCCATGTGTTATTCAGGAACATAACCGAATGAATACATACAAATGAGGGAAAATTATCTTCAAATGCAAAATATAAGATAAAATTAAAAAGAACATGTAAGTCCTTTCTTGTTCTGAGGTGAAGATTAGGCTAAGGAAGTGCTGAAGTGTTGACAGAGCTCAGAAGCCTTGGGAAGCATCGGGAAGCAAATGGAGCAGAAATCACACTTCACAATTACGCTCACAAGGAACACCTGGCTTTAATTTTATTATATCTGCACACCTTACTCTGTAATATTTACAATATCTACTTACAGATTAGAGTGAAATGATTGAGTTCTATGAATCTTTATAACTGTGTTCTTACTTACCATCTTGTCTCACTTTGTTTGGTTTGATTTGAGTCTCATGGCATTTCCCCCAAAACAATCTTTGTATCGATTCAAGAGGCCAATGCCCACATATACTGTCGTCATCATTCACTTGGGAGATGGTAGCTTGTGTGATGTAGTCTAGGGCATGCTAGGCCAACTAAGTACCACCAAGTTACGTTCTCCAGGCGATATTCATTCCTCATTCTCTTCTTGTGCTCCACTTGTTGCGAGTTCTGAAGTTACTAGGCTTTTTCTACTCACCAAACCTTATACACCCTCCATGAAACCTTTCAAAACTCTCCTTTCTCCAGAATGGTTCTTGAGACTAGAGTTTATGCTGAGCTCTTGCTTTCCTACCTCCCACTGGCTGGGAGTTCTAAATGGAGTTACTAGTTTCTGATTTGTTATCATAAAAATAAGAAAACTTTTATGGGAGTCCTCCTTTTCCTCCTCCTGTAGGTAGAAGTGGTAAGTGTTGTGGCTTCAGAACTTATTAAGTCATAGAAGGAAGGGTTTTATTTTTTCAATTTGGTTTTCTCAAAGGAATTAATTTGGGCTCTTTCTGAGATGTGAAGTGGAAGTTTGGTGCTTTGAAATTAGATTGAGGTAATATTACTGGGAAGAAAACCCATCAACTTCCTTTATAATATTAAAGACATCCAAGCATGGCTGTGATCACAGGACTCAGGAGGCTGAGGTGGGAGACTCGTCAGTTCAAGCTGTGAGAGGAGCTCCTAGCTCATTAATAGCCACAAAAACAAAACAAAAATGGAAGAAGTCAACTTGTACACAACCCTTTGTAGGGTATTGCTTGTCACACTTATGGAGACTGGACATAAAAAGGCATTGACTGATTTGAGAGAAATAGTGATCTCCTGGGACTTGGGCTCAATGTTGATGACATCTATAATTACAGCGAGTGAAGTACTTCCTAGAAGTTTAAAGAATTATACTCAACTTCATCCTTGCGAAGAGTCAAGGAATACCAACTCCATAGCTCACTGTGGAAAAGGATCTGGCCTCTTCCCTAGATTTTCCATGTCTTAAACAGATCTAGAGAGGAGAAGAGAGTCTTGAGACTACATTAGACTTCCGCATAACTTGGTCACAGGAGTCTTAGGTTTTATTTCCTTGAGAAAAACAAGGAAATAGATCACACACTTGAATGTTGAGGAATTAATGCCTCCTCCTTTTCATTTGTGCCTCTCTTCCTGCTGTAAGACAACTATGCCTAACCTACCCCAACTACAACTATAACCACAAGCACAGCTACAAATGTAGCTAACTGGATCCCTAAAACTGTTCGACACACTCTCTCCAAAGTGGGAGTCTTCTCTGAGTACAGCTCTCCATGAGAATGTACAGGCATTGCTGACAGGGAGTGGCATGCTCAGGGCCTATTTTCTCCAAGGTGTGCCTACTAGTTGTTCCAGGGGTCCTTCTAGTCCCCGATGGCCCATGTCTGCTCTTCCTCTTGGGTGGGTTTTTGTTTGTAATTTTCGTACCTTCTCTTATTAGTTAACAATCCAGTTTTGTGTTTAATATGAACTTAAGGTTTAATGCAATTGGTTTATGTATTCACGTCTTTAAAACTACACTCATTTGTTTATTATTTCTGTCCTTCTGTCACCGAAGATTTGATGGGCTGCAAAGCTGAGTTACACTTACATGAAATGGGAAGAGACAAACAACGTGGGAACTGGCATAGAAAACTATCAGGCTCAACTCTTGCCTGACCCAGGGAAGCCGATGCCCTTGGTAGTAGATGCTAGGAGCTATTTATCAATGAGTGTTGACAACTGGTCTTTATATTTCTGTTAACAGTGTCAGGGGTTGTTTAGAATATTTTCACTTGCTGGCCACTGGGTGTCCTCATTTACAAAGTAAATATGTAGCATTTAGAGCAGGTCACCAGGGAGAATAAAAGCCACTAGTTTTCTTTCTGGCTTTTCATGTACTGGGTCTAAATTTATTACTAAGCTCACAGCCAGGCTGTATATTAGGAATGTTTAAAAAAGTTTTCAGTTCGGACTGTTGAAGTTTTTAACCAAAAACAAGTTATTCAGTGTCCAGACAGAAACTGAAAAGGCTCTTCACAGAGGGGACTGTGATCCAGCCATTAGAATGAACCCTTATTCATCTGCAAACTGGCATGGGAGTGTGACTGTCTACAGAGATCCAGCCCAGAGAAGCAGGAAAGATCTGATCTTAATTTATTCTTGAGAGAAAAGAGAACACCAAGTATCTCTATGGGATATTTGTTAGATTCTGTTTTTATCTTGACTTTTCTGAAAACTAATTAAAAATAATAATGAGAAAGATAAAATATGTCCTTTGTCTGAGAAACCCAGAATAATGTGAAAAATATCACAGTATGCTGGGTCAGTATCATGACTATTAAACACTTCACATTTAAAGACAGAGAATCAGTTATTTCATCTATAAATGAAGATGCTTCATGGGGATGTCATGGGACAAGCCAAATAGAGTATGCAGGCACCCTGGGCTCCTCAGAGGAGAAACTGTCCACGAGAGGGACTAGGGCATTAATAATATTTTGTGGTTGCATCACAGCTGTGTATGACTTGCCTCTGATGGCAGATAGGAATCAAGGCCAAGGCTTGTACAGCCAACAAGTATTTCCTGGCTTGGTCATTCCAGGGCCCTAAGGTCACTTTTCATGCTGGGGACAACATTCTCCGCTTTTCTGCAATTGTCACTGTCTCCTCACTTATATTTCTGAAGGAATTTTCTCCTTTTCACAGCAGCAAATATGTCTGGCTCTCTATCCTGCTAATTCCTCCAAGTGGAGACAGAGCCACTATTAAGGGTAGAAGGGGACTTGCCTTCAAATGTCATACTTGGCTAATTAGCTAATCTTTCTCAAAAGTAAACTTCACTGGGATAATTTTTTCACTAGTGTACATCTCAGCTTAATTATTATTCTCTGGCATGTCATTTTGGTATATAAATTATCAACATGACTCTGTGCCATAACCAGTAATTTATACAGATAATATCAGGGAAAGAGGAAGCTCTCGGAGCTATTCACTGCTTTTCAGAGATGTTCTTGGCGTTACCAGCTCTGCTTACTAGGCCTTTTTGTTTGTAAAGGACCACCCACTCCTGCTGCTAGTGCAGCAGTCTATGGCTCTTAATCAATGGGTAAGTGCACAACAATGCACAATAGCTAGGTCAACTTTCCTCCTGTGACTGCACAGAAGCTTTACAATGCCTTTGCAGTGTGTGGAGAAGTCTCTCCTTTACTCTAGAGATCTTTATGTTCTTAGGATTTAGACTGTTTTCCAAGTCTTTAATTAGTAGAGTCATGTTTGAACTATGGTAACCCTGAAGACACATATCTGCAGAGTCCTTCTGACTGTATTTTACCCCAAGTGCTTTCCCATTTTGGCTTCCTTGGTTTGCTCCTCTAATTTCACTTTCAGAACTTCTTGAGGCTCTGTGGCTGAACACTACACAGCGCAGGCCTTATCTGATGTGCCGGCGCCTGGTGTGGCCTAAGACACACTGGTGTTTTGTTCTTAAAGTACGGGACTGATGTTCTGGAAACCCAGACTCCAACACAAAGGAGATTATTAGCTCATTTTAAGTGCCTATTTTCTTTCCTCCCAGCCTCCTCCTACCCACCCCAATACTTCCTTAGTCTTACGTGCTCACAGCAGATGGCAACCATATTCCACAGCTGAGTATGTACAAAACTGTGCCATGGAGAACAGAGTGGCTTCAAAGTTAGCCTTTCTATTCAAGTGGGATGGCAGAGACTTCTGGAGCAGTGAACTCATCTCTCATTCACTTAATCCTCTATTCATTCAGCCAGGAATTTGTTTTCCTACACATCTTTCTACTGTCCAGCCAGTTGAAGGAGGGTGGACGTGAAGCAACTCTCCTGAGGGCCCTTCCAGCAGGAAGGCACTAAGATTTCATGCCAAGCTCTTCTTTCCCTGGGCCAGCTCTGCCTGCTGCTGATCAAATCATACCATTCCCAGGGGAGGAGCTTGGGAGCACTGTGTGTGGGGACTGGATTTCTCAAGAACTGTCTTCTTGCTACACTAACAGTTACATGCTGTGTTCCTCAGACAAAGACTGGACCTGGGAAGAAGAGGAAACTGTACACCACGCGGCAGTGAGGGGACATGGAAGTGGGGAAACGTTTCGTTTTATTATTGCAAGGTTTTCTGGAGCTTCCACTTAATCATCTGCTTGAACAACTTGGAAAGAAGTATCAATTTCCATGATATCTATGAAAAAACAGGCACCAGATTATATTACAGAGCTGACCTTAACCCTGCCATATTGTTATTAGAACCAAAATATGTAGCGGTCTACACCCAAGGGAAAGTTCTGTTTTTCTAGCATACAAACCTGAGGGTATCTGTGATGTAATTTGTTTGTAGGTCTGTTGAGTGGAAAAGTCCAATTCAGTTTATAGTCTGGCAATATGCTCAGTAACATCCTTCCCTGAGCTCTCCCTACCGCCTTCATTTATCCAGTCTGCAAGCATTGGCTGAGCACCTACTATGGCTAAGCACTTCACTGGATCCTAGAGGTTTAAGAGTGGACAAGACCAGATTTCTGTATGTGGGGTTTCTGCTTGGACTAAGTAGTATTCAATACTGTGGGGGGTGGGGGTGGGGGCTGAAGATTGAAAGGTAATGCAATTACTTAGCACACAGAAGACACCAAGGCCAATCAATTCACAGCCGGACAAAAATAAATGCATGAATAAATAAATAAATCTTAACATATGAAGTTACAAAAGCTAGCAGAGGAATCTTTGAAATGGCTCAATGGACAAAGATACTTGCCACTCAGCCTAATGAGCTGAGTTCAATCCTGGACGCATATGTTAGAAGGAAAGAACTAATCAATTGTTTCCTGGCCTCGACACACATGCTGTGGCATATGTGTGTGCTTACACACAAGCATACACACACACACACACACACACACACACACACACACGCATGCAATTTTTCTTCTTTTTTTTTTAAAGCTTCCAGGGCATGAATGGTATGGCTGTAACCAACCTCTTTCTGATTGGATTTGAGACCTGTTCCACTGGCAGGAACTCAAGCCTTGTACAATAAACCTTGTCAAGAGCTTGTTGGTGGGAGATCACAGGTCCTAGAGAAGCCCACCACTATCACTCTGGTAAACGGACATGTGATCAAACCGCCTTTTAAGCTGTCCTGTTTATATACACAGATCAGGGCTGCTCTCAGCCTTCATCAGTGAGATTTGTTTTTGCACCAGACAGTGGTTAAGCAAACTCATAACTGGTTGAAACACTGAGAATAAGGGAAGGAAGAGTGCTCAGCCTTTACTGGGACATCTACCACTCCCTCCAAGACACAGGGAACATCGTGAAGGGGACAAGCCAGAGGGTAGGGAGGGCTGCTGCAAGAGGTGCCTAGAATGACAGGGCCATTGCATTTGTGATCCCAGGGCAGCTGTGGTTACCCACAGAAGTCCTGCACAAGACTGGACTCCTCAACCTTTCTTCATGGTAGGGGAGGGGTCCCATAATTCCCTGAGGAACTACTGACATTTAACGCTGACTGGGGAATGTGGTGTCACTTTCTTCAGTGGGTAGCCTATACTCCATGACATAATCTGTCACCAATGCTCATACAAGCAACCCTAACTAAATTCACTGAGTCTCTCTCTCACACACACTCACATTAAGGGAGGAGGTAAAATTGCTGGGTGAAATTGAAAGGTTTCAGTGGGAGAGGGAAGGGGATGAGAAGATAGTGTGTATATGTGTGAAAATAACTAAAATTCTTTATATATATGTAAGAAATTATCAAACATATATTTTAAAAATTGTTTCATGGTTATATATTATTATATTGTTAAAAATTAATTATATATTCTTAATAACAAAATTATATTATATATACATATATATGTACTGGTAATAATGTTATTTGGATAACAGGAATTGCAGGGTGCTCCTTCTGAATCTTCAAACACTCTCAATGAGGGTTTGGACCCCTGCTACCAAAAAATGTTGTCTTAAGCTTCCTTCTACTGTTAGATCGACTCCTTTCTTGGCTACAATGTTGAGAGTTCAGACTGCAACACTACTACTTTTTTTTCCCTTTTGGATGGGATGGTAGCTGTGAAAATCGTTATCTTTTGAGCTACACATATATTTTCTCTGTAAATATTGTACCATCTAATTTGCGTCTTTGGATTCCGCTGATTAGACATCAACATGTGATTTAAGGAATTCTGCGCACAAGATGCAGAAATCATGACTCAGGAAGTTAACGTCTTAAAGCTCTGACTTGGGATGTATACAGACTCGCACATAATCTGCTTTGGCTTTCAATCTGCAGCTATTACAGGAAGACTTGAAGATCAAGTTCCTCCATGTGTGTCCTTGCAATTTGCAATTCAACACCCAGCAGCAGAAACACTCAGGATGCAAGAGAAGCAAATGTCCAAAACCATCTCTACATACTACCCAAAAGTATGTGGATACCAGAGGACAGGAAGGGGACAAAGCCAACGAGCCTAAATGCATTTTCCTTTTAACTACTGGAAACTTCTTTAGAGATAAAGAAGGCAGGGCTGGAGAGATGGCTCAGTGGTTAAGAGCACTGGCTGCTCTTCCAGAGATCCTGAGTTCAATTCCCAGGAACCACATGGTGGCTCACAATCTCCTATAATGGAAGCTGGTGCCCTCTTCTGGCCTGTAGCCAGCAGAATACTGTATATGCATAATAAACAAATCTTAAAAAAAAGGAAGGAAGAAGAAAGAAAGAAAGAAAGAAAGAAAGAAAGAAAGAAAGACAGACAGAAAGAAAGAAAGAAAAAAAGAAAGGGATCTGGGCAGTGGTGGCACACACCTATAATCCCAGCACTTGGGAGGCGGGGCAGGCGGATGTCTGTGAGTTCAAGGCCAGCCTGGTGGAAGAAGAGTCCCAGGACAGACAGAACTGTTACAACACAGAGAAACCCTGTCTTGAAAAACAACAACAATGAAAAAAAAAAGCAAAACAACAACAACAAAATAAATAAAAGAAAAAGAAAAAAGAAAGAAAAATAAGGAAATGAAGAAAGTAGCCAGGTCAGGTGACAGAGAGTAATCCTCTACTCCCTCAAACACATTTCTTTTCTAACCGTACATGATTTTGAATGACCTCAAGATACTCTAAAGCTATTATGAAGACTGAAGACTGTCTTTCAAAGAGATACTTTTTTTTGGCTTATATTTCTCTTTGCAAAAGGCTCTCTGATGTAGAGGAACAATGGTCTGTCTGTTTCAAGGTCTGATTTCTGTTCTCTTCATGTATTTGGACTTGGAAAGCTTACACGGGGCATGTGCAAATCTGACATCTGGGAGAAAGTAAAGCGCTTTCCTTCTCCATCATTTGAAAACCTCCCACTGATGAGAATGCAGAGGTGCGTAAGGAACTCTTGAGAATGCTACCATCCAGCACTATTCCCACCCTTCCTCCCACCAAGGAGAAAGCGTCCACCAGATAATGTCCTTATCTATAAAGTGTGGTCTTTTATAACAATGCTATGACAATGTACTTGACACACTGGATGCTTACTAAATATCAGTCCTCTTTCATTTTTAGGAAAGTAAATCAACAATGTAGAAATTAAAAAAAAAAAAAGGCAAAGACTTCAGTGGAGAGGCTTCCTGGCCTGAATTCAGAGGGACCAGAAGAGGGGAATTGGCAGGCTTTCTTCTTCAGACTGAGGATGTAGAGTTCCAGTGGTTCTTAGGAAGTACGGGACTTGATACAACTGTCATCCTAATTTGAAACATCTAAACTGACATTAGCATGGTAGCACCTGTCTGTAATACTCACAATCCAGAGGAGGAGGCAGGAAGATTCCAAGTTCAACTCTAGCCTGGACTAAGAGACCCAAAATATAAAAATAATAGAAGATGAAGAAGAGGAGTAGCTATTAGTTGGTGGTCAAAACCACTGAGGATTGGCTTTTTATCTGGTGCTAATGCTGTTTTGGGAAGTTTTCAAATAGCACTCTATCTAATCTTTCTTGACAATAATTTATGGAATAGATACTATGGATACAAGGAAACAGAAGCAGAGGACAGTCATTGAAAGCATGTAAACTGCATTCACAAGCTAAAATTCATGTATAACTAGACCCTGAGAGTGAGAAAACATTTCCTCAACAACCCATCGTCAAAGCTGTAGCCCATGCACCAAGAAATTCTACAGCATAGAGTCTGTTATCACAGCTGTCCTGCCTCTTGGGCAGAGTGAAGGACCCTGAAAGTAATCAGAAGTCGTGCTGAATTTGGATCCATGTGGAACCTCTCCTCCTTGGATCTAGCTTCCTTTTGGAGGGCAGGTTCAAGGAGGGAGATGCTGACTGGCATCTGTTTTTTCCTTCTCACCTTCTGACCTGGGGTCGGAGCTTCAACTGTCCAGACAAACAGTGAATATGTGCATGCATCCTCTTCTCTAGGAGCTCATACACCTGAGAGAGGCTCACTCAGGTGAGCCTCTAAGCCAGTGAAGTCTAAGGCCTCAGGGTCAGAAGTTTGCTGTGGAGTGGGATGGAGCCAGAATTATCCTCTGCCTAAAGTCTGCTTGTATTACTCTCTACGAGGCAGGTCTGCTTGAGAGAACCTCTCAATATCTTTTAAAAAGATCATTTATTTATTTGGAGTGTGCCCTTGTGTGCATGCACTTACACGCATTTGGGAGCCAGTGAATGCTAACTAGGGTGATGGAGCCACTGGAGCTGAAGTTACAGGAGTTTTTGAGCTGCCCAGTGTGGGTGCTGGGAACAGAATTCTGGTCCTCTAAAAGAGCAGTAAGTGCTCTTACCTGATGAACCATCTCTCTGGCCCCATCTCTCAGTATCTTAAGGTAAGATTCTCAAGATGTCAGGCAGTCCCAAGGTCCTATTCAGGTTACGAGAACTAAAGGTCGCAGTAAGATGGGATGGGCTTGGTTTCTGGAGCTTCTCTCAAAACTGGCATCACACCCAGACCCTCAGAATCTGCTCAGGAAAAGGCAGGCATTCTTTTCTTTAAGGGTTTGCACTCAGAGTCTGCACATTGCTTTTTCATCGGACAGTTAGACTCAGCATCTCGGGTATGCTTGGGCTTCTCTGTTCCACTGTCTCTTTTCCATATAATTCCTGGCCATGGTATGAAGAGAATAGAGACAGCAAATGATTAGATGGCAAAGTTCATCTGGTGATCACTTCTTGAAATTCCTAATTGGTGTTCTACCAGGTGTCCTTAAAATTTCTGTATGCCTTGACTTCTGATCCTGATATAAAGGTGAAGACAGGAATAATGTTGAGATGGCTCGGGCAAGGTAAGTAAGAGGATGCTTTCAGGACTGGGGAAGACAGGAAAACCTTCATATGGCCAATTTACTATCAAGTTTAAAGTCATTCTGCCTTGAGAAATTGTGTAGAATGTTCAAGATACTTCCTTGTACTTGTTCAAATAATTTCCAGTGATGATAAAAATACTTTTCATTTAGTTTTGCAGGTAACTTAATAACAAAGTAATATTTGATTACACTGGTTCCAGATCACCATCTTGAAGTAGAAGCAATGTCAGAAACTCTCTGTCCAGATGGCAATGGCTTTTGAAATGTGTTTAGCTATTAGTAAAGTAAATACTTTAAGTAGTCAGGTTTAAATCTCATTGGTCTGAAAAATAAAGCTGAGGTTGCCTCCTGATGTTTGATACAGAGGGGTGTTTGCTGTTCCAAGTAACTGCACAGCTATTTGTATGGGTTCTCTCAGCCAAGGAAGATGGAAGGGGTACTCTAAAGGATTGTTTCAAATAGCATTGTTAGAAAATTTACATACTCCAAGTATCTGATGCTCGTCCTCAGGTGACGTGGGTGTCAGTGAAGCTCTCCTAGGAGACATCCAACCACGCTTATAAAACATTCGCTCTCTTTAAAACAAAGGAAAAGAGAGTGGCAGGTGAAGAACCAGTGCAATGGTGACATCCATGCCTGATCCTCTGTGCCTTCAGTTCCTGTCACAGCCTTCCTATCAGCACTGTCCTGTGGGAGAGCCCAACTCTCTCTCACTGTACCTACTAAAGGAGTCTTTCTTCATAGCCCCTCACTGCCCCACCTCCTACTCCCACCTCTGGCTCCTAAGAGCTTGGGAGTCTGGCATCTTAAAAATACTCATGATCCCATCTTTGAGTTACTTGCCATTCTTTAAATCATTAAATTTCTTTTAAAAGTTGTTAGCAAATGTTGTTTCATCATTTATCTTGCTTGTCCCTGAATACCTCTGGATCATAAGGGGTGTGTGTGTTTGGGAGACAGAGAGACACCTGATTCTGCTCTCAGGACAGCCATTCTGAGGTGACCTTTGCCCAGTTCCCTGCCTTCCTGCTATCTGTGGCTGACCCATCCCCTCCCCAGGATCCCTCACTCTCCTGGTCTGGTCTTCTCCTATCTCTCAGATCTTTTCTTCTGTTTTGTTTTCCTCCTTTGAAGATTCTTTGTTCTCTTCTTATCACTCAATGTAAACATTCCTCAGGTTCTATTCCCTCCCCCTTTTTCTTTCAACAAAGTCTTCTTTGAAGTTTCCTGTATTTATGGTATAAATTATGGCCTCTTGGCCAAAGGGTTTCCTACCCCTAATTTCAAATATTTCTGTGTAATCTGGGACCCCATTTGTAACTCACTATCCTGCTGCCAGTGGGGATACCTCCTGTTCCATGCTTTATGCTGCACGAAATAAACTCTATTCTCCAAACCTTCTGCTCCCTTGCTGGGGCTTAAACCCAGTGCCCTGGGCATGCCGTGCAAACTTCCACCATTGAGCTCTATGTTAAACCCAGTGCCCTGGGCATGCCGTGCAAACTTCCACCATTGAGCTGTATTTTAAATCCAGTGCCCTGGGCATGCCGTGCAAACTTCCACCATTGAGCTGTATCTTTAGCCATGTTTCTCTTCTGTGGTTTTGCTTGCTTGCCCGTTTGTTTGGGTTCTCTTTTGTTTTTTAAGAAAGAAACTTGATAAGATGACCAGACTGACCTTAAACTCACTTTGCTCCCCAGGCAGATCTTGAACTTGTGATCTTCCTGCAGTAGCCTCCTGAGTGGTTAAGACTGGAGTAGACCTGTTCCACTAGGCCCAGATCTCTAAACCTCCTGTTTTTGGTATCTTGGTGGTGTTACCTATGATAATTTCCCTTCTCAATTTAGTAGTGGTAGTCTTCCAGAGTTTTCACCCCATCTTAGCCTGACATTTGGCTTCCTGGGGCCTCCATTTGCTCCTCCTCCTCTTATCCCTAGCTCCCTTCAGGTTACCAATAGCGTGAACTACTGACAATGTCTCTTGAGCGTTCTCCTTTCTCCAGTTGGCCTCTCTCATCCCTGTATGCCCCACATACCTGCTGCTAAGTTAGGCCTTCCCTAAGCAGAGTTTTGACGGTGAAAAGTTTCTTTAAAACCTTTCCTGAGGATTTTAAAGTTTTGAACTAGAGTGCAAACTCGTCATACTTTACCTGAATGCCTCACATTCAATGAAATTTTATTCACCTTTCAAAAGAGGTCAGTTGGAATCTCTTCAATAAACTTAACTAGATGTTAATGGGTTATAGTGTATTACATAACCACTCTGAATTCTAAGATAATGGTGTTTTGAAGACATGAATTCTAAGACTGTTGATGGCAGACCTTTGGGTACCCATAAAATGCAGTAAAGTACAGGGACACACGCACTCTACACGCAAAAGTTGAGCAAGTGAATGGTTGTCGAGGGTCACAGTGCCGGGGATGCATTTTCAACCACCCCGTAGGGCAGTCCTTTCTGAGAGAATCTGCTCCTTTTCACACAAATCTCAGTCTCCAAGCACTGGACCCCAGCTGGCAAACAGCATCCTGGAGAGCGCCAGGCCCGAGTCCCTCTGCCTTGCACACATCATGACTGACTGACTGGCAAACAGTCCTGAGTCTGCTGTTCACAGTGAGCTCTCCAAGAGGCAGGCACACTGACTCAGAACCAGTGCTATATTCAGTGAGAGAAAGACAAGAGCCTACAAAGATGTGTTAGAAAGCAAAAGTATGACCCTAAGCACAATAAATACAAACAATAGACAATCAGAGCAATAACAAACAAACAAACAAACAAACAACTGGCCTTCTAATGGGTAAGTGCTGCACTCAGCATTAAAATCTCGGAATAGGAGGGTATAAAAGGTAACAAAAACAACCCCAAAATCATCATAACTCAGAGGTAGGGAAGTGACTTTTTAAAAGGGAAAGACTCTTTTAAAGAAATAAAATCCACATGTACTTGGTTAATAGAAGGGCAAAAAATTAGTTTACACTGTTAGGAAGGAAAGGAAGATATACACTAGGTTCCTTTTGGAACTTGGAAGAGAAGGGAACTCGGGCATTCGGGAGGCAGCCGCAGCGCCTACTTCCATTACCGGTGCTCTCTTTACTACTTAATTGATACATAATTTATTAGGAAATTAATTAGCCAAGCCATAGGATGGTAACTATCTGTGCTTGTTATTCTCCTCTCCCCAGTTGGGCTGCATTTCTCCTGCAGATTAGTGTGACCCCAAAATGTTTTCAGGATTGTCCAACTTGTCCTAAATTCCATAAATATCTCTGTCAGAGGGTGCTGTTTTTTTTTTTTTTTTTTTTTTTTTTTTTTTTTTTTGCCATGTCTCTATTACGGTTCTTCACAGATGGACCATTTTTGTCCTTCCAAAGTCTAAGAATAACTCATTCAGTTATCAAGACATACCAAAATCCAGTTCAGCTGCCCCCGTGGGATTCCAGTTAGTTTAGACACATCTGCTGAGATATACGCATCAGAATCCAAATGAAGTCTTTGTTTGATTATACATTTCGAACATTTATAGAGGTTTTCTGGGGCCAAAATGGTTTTCTTTTTTTTGGCGCCCCAGAGATCTTCAGTTACAAACACTGCCTTCTGAGCACCTCCAACAGAAACCCAATCTTTCCATGTGAACAGGTGCCTCAGGAAGGTTTTGGAAGGTTTTACACTGAATCAGCTTTCCGATTGGAAACTTTCTGAACACGCAGTCAAATTTGCCAGAGAGACCTTCAAACTTGCTTGAGCAGTTTTCACTCATACAGACATGCATTCACACTTAGAGACAGCCCAAGTACAGAAAATCAGAGCCCTGAAAAACTGAAGTTTCTTTCTTAAAGGTTAAATACCATATGCAACCAAACTGAGCAAAAAAGGAATGCATGACAGGAAAGAATGAGCAAGTAGCAGGAGGATCCTCAATGAGCATATCCCCCCCCCCCCAGGCTGGGCTGGGGTTTAGGCCACACACCTTTTCAGAACAATTTTCATGTCTCCTAATTTCCATTACACAACCAAGCACTTGCAAAGACCATGCCACCGTGGCACATTGCTAATGATCCCTTTTACTCACAATCCCGTTCAGTTATTTTGAGACATGCCCTTCTCTATCACAAATGGGTCAACCAGATTAATATGCAGAGGAAGAAAACACTATTCTCTAAATGAGAGGTTCTTTTATAAAGCCCACCTTTTACCTGAATTCCCTACAACTCCCCACCCCCACTAGTCTGAAAATACACTCTGGTCATTAGAAAATAAAATAACTTTAAATTCTGAAGCCTAAGGAGTTAGGAAAGTCACTCCTCCACTGGGCAAGCCTGGAATTCATGAGGGAAAATCTGCTTTCAAGTTGTTCTTACGTCCCAGGACCAGATGCTCCAAGGTGGCCAGAAACCTTTGTCTACACCCACTTAGCAGATTTCTGGCTCTTTATCAGGGACTCAGAGGTTTATTTGCAGAAATGAATCATTTCCTTCAAAGTCTCCCTTACCCTATTTACATGCTTGCATATTCCTTCCATTTTGTTTTCCCCCTACAGCGTTTCTAAGGAATTAATTATCTAGAAGAACAGGAACATACAGTAAGTACATCTGAGATCCAGGATGGGACACAGTATGTCATCTATTAGGCCTGGCTAAGACCAGCAGCTGATGCTAAATGGGAAGGAACATGCAC
Organism: Chionomys nivalis; assembly: GCF_950005125.1. NCBI lineage: Eukaryota > Metazoa > Chordata > Mammalia > Rodentia > Cricetidae > Chionomys > Chionomys nivalis. Next base: position 46,011,995 of record NC_080088.1, on the reverse strand, counting down.
CAAATGTTTTTTAATCACAAAGTTAGTAATTAATTGCTCTTTAAAATACATTTTATGCTTCTTTCTGTCTGTGTACATGAAATGCACATTTATTACATGCCAAAAATTACAACATTATGGTTTAAATGTGACTGGCACGGAAGTCCGGAAACCAGAGTTAATGTCCCCACAGCAACTTTAATCCTGCCTGTGTGCACATGGAGAGCATGTCTTCCGTTACAGGATAATGCACAGAGATGGTTTGGGGAGGGGAGCTAAAGATTCACATCCTCTCCTGGAGTTCCAGTGAGCCACAAAGGGTGAAGGCTGCTTCTTTCCACAGACATGGCTAAAAACAATGTTCTCTGCCGGTGTTGTGTAACCACGCAATGAAAGAGTCTGCTGTGATGCTGCACTCGGCACTCAAGGGGACAGTTTCTGTTGCTGTGGGAACCTGAACTTTGCATTTCCTGACTTGGGGGTAATTAAAATGTCAGCCTTAATATGGCATTAATGGAGTTTGCCATAAAAATCCTCTTTGTTTTGTTCTCTCAGAAATTGCTTAAAAGTTCAAAATGATCCAAGTGTACTAAAAATTTAATCACAGGGCCTTGCATGAGTGAAGGGAAGAGTTGAAAGAGAGAAGGCCAGGGAAGATGGCAGGCAGGAGACAGGAAAAGAAGAACCCACAGTCTCCTCGACAGCAGGCAGCCCCAGCAGCACCATGCTACCTACACAGCTAAACTTAAACCCACCCACGCAACAGTTTGGTAATGTGTAAAGGTTAAATTAAAAATAAATAAAAACTGTTAATGCATAAATGCATCTTGGCAAGGACACAAGAACTAGACAGTCTGATGAGTCCAGCACAGAAACACTGAAGGTGAGTGACCATGGATGTCGGTTTCCGACGAGAGGAACTAGTGCAGACCTCCAGCAGAAGCGGGGAGCGTCACCAAAGGGAGAAGTGCTTCTCCCTTCCATGTGAGGGAGCCTGGTCTGGGGTGGGGAAACAAGATGGAAGAGATATGCAAGGAAAAATTCTGGTTGCTTCTATCTCACAAGTACGATGTGATGGGCTACAGCTTGACAGTTGTCAGGACAGGACACCGTTTTGTCCTGTTGAAGTACACAGCCTGTTTGGTGGGCTAACTGCTCTATCAAACACCGAGGGCTCTTGCACCCTTTCTCTTCCCAAATTCAGCTTAATGTCTTCTATTATCGTCATCTGAAGCTGTTCATCATTATGCTTTCAGAAATGGTGTAGAGGTGACAAGCTCCATGGAAATGGTAGAATATTGCTGAGAGGAAATTGCTTTGGGGAGTGCACTGCCAAACAGCATGCATTTCTGTGGCAAGATAACAACAGCATCTCGCTGAAGCAAAGCTTATCCAACTATGCGACTTCTGCTTTTGGACAGCACTAGGATCTTTGGCCAAGGCGGAAGTGCCACGGCACAGCAGGTTACATAGCCAACTGATCAGTTAAGGTGCTGGAATGGTCATCTCTCCATGGGTATATGCAAAAGCACTGTGGCTCGTCACCTTTCCTAGTTACAGCAGAGCTGACTTCTCTTCTGCAGGGATGATTTATCTCCTGTGTTTTTATAACCACATCACCATTATGAGTAGCCACACACTTCCAAGATGCCGGTTCATAGCTAGGAATACTATCTTTGCGCTTTGAGCAGAGAGTTCTGGACAATCAGAATGAGAGCAAACTGGTAAACACTTGTCAGCACCCACGTGAGCACACTGCAGCAAATCCTGCCTCAGTGAGGTGTCAGTTCTCTCAGTTCTGTCATCCGTAAATTGGGAAGAATCATGCTGACGGACAGGAAGCCATGACTAAGAATAATTTTGCTAAGCACACAACAAAATAAAAAGGTGCTATGAAAACTCAAGCACTTGTGAAAGCCTGGAACACCACAGACTGGTAGAATGTTCCTGAAGTTAAAGAGACTAACAAGTCAAGGACACTATTTTTAAATGCCCCAAATCTGTTCATTCTAAATAGGAACTGAATATTTTACCTTAAAGAAATTAGGCTTTTAAATTAATCTATGGCAAGAATGACATTTGAAAGTAAAAAAATAAAAAAATAAATCCTCTTGAATGCAAGAAGAGCATCCAAAAAATGTAACAGCTTAAAATAAACTCCTTTCCTGTCTTCTCTCAGGCAGTCTCCAAATGGACAGATTTCTGTGACTCTTTCCTGAAAACAATCTTCCTTTAAGTGGGGCTCAGATCAGGACAAACTACAATCTACATACGTTTACAGAGAAGTAGAATCCCTGTCAACAACAGCTCGGTGTGGAGAAGACTTTCACATCTTAATGGCAAAATCAAAGTGACTTTTGAGACAGCAGAGATTAACTTTCTCCTCCCATTCCGGTCTCCTTCCAACTGCATTCACACACCGACTGAGCTCCGCCTTGTGGAAGTGGACAGAGTGGACCTTCCTGCTGTTCCTTCCACATATGCCAGGCTCATAGGGCAAGCGAGGCCTGGCCAGAGGATGCTTACTACAGTGTGAGGAGCACGGTGGCTTTCATTTGACTGTGACGGATTTCTGGGCTAGGGCCATCCCATGCAATCTTCCCCATAGGTATGGCGGGAAGCCAGGTGATGAAGGTGCACACTGAGACTCCAGCCTTTCACCAGAGGGAAAAGCCACCTTCCTGGTGGGCAGGGGCAGTGGACACATGTCTGTGGGGGCACTGTGCCATGCTATTTTCAAGTTCTTCCTGTAATTACTATTAGGCTGGAGACTTCCAGGCAAGAAAGCTGTGGACGTGACTATAATGATGGTCCCCGGGATAAAGTCCCTGCTTCCGCCCTCTACTCGAAACAGAAGCTACAAGTTTGGCTGCACAGATCACATGGCACTGAGTGACTCAGATCTCACTTTCTTTCCATTTTCTAGTGACAGCTGGAGTGTGGCTGAAGCCCAACCCCTGCCCCAGCTCACATCTCTTGTCTAGAGGCTATGATGGCAAAGTGAGTGGGGGAGGGAATCGCCCAGATTCACCCGTTGTCCTCCTTGCAGAATTTTACATTTATTTTGTGAGAGAAATAACAGCAAAAGATTTCCTAATGGAGATTTTTTTTTTTAAATTTGTCTTGGAGGAACAGGATAAATGGAGCCCTTTTGGGAAATAAAGCTTTCCTGGTATATTTAACTCACTCTATTATGCCAGCTCTCTGCCTGTTACCAGACACCCTGTGGAGAGATCAGTTCAGAAGACTTGTTGGGCATCTTGAAGCTAAAAGGAATACTTTTTCGGTTTGGTATTGTCAACACATGTGTTCCTCTCTCAAGTACTGGGTTACACTCGAGAAACGAAAAACAGCCTTCTAATGTGATTTATCAACTTTCTTAAAATAGAATTTAAGAAGTGACTTCTAGATTAGTGAGAAGATGGCAAAAATAAACACCAAAGAAGTGATTTCAATAGTGACGATTCTCATTAAGTGCCCATTTCCAAATTTAGCCCGTAGGCAGTTTTTTTTAATTAAAAAATATTTTTAACCTGTGTTCTTATTGGCTATGAGAAGTCTGGGTGGCTTTTGGATTCTTGGAAGCCATTCTCTTTTCTTCTGTAAATGTATGCTATCCTTTAACCACTTCAAAATAAATTAAAAACTGGAAAGACCGAAATTCAGCCAAGCTACATGAGACTCCAATAACTAATGCAAATCTGACTCGGGTTATGTAATTTGGAAATGGTTGTTTCCTTGTGTCTCACTGGCCTTCTGAGGTCCATATTTGGTTGTTCCATTTAGTAATGGTAGAAGTGCTGTTACTGAGAGCAAGAAAAATCAGTAAGCCGCAATACAACTTCTTTTTGTGACTTTCTCGTGAAAGAGAATGTGACCCATGTAACTAATCAGCACTTCGAGGACAAATGCCTGGTCACCTGGCTTTAAAAGAAACTCTGGCTTTGAGAATATATAGATGCTGGCTGGATCAAAATGGCGGCATGTTACTCTTGGCTACTCTGGAAGACCAAATGGAAACAGCTTGCTCTGAATACAAAACAGCCAGAACCCCGGGGCGGGGGAGAAGACCCATGCCAGGCACTGGGGAGACACGGTCACCTCACTGGCATACTCACAGTCAGACGACCCGGTGTGAGCGTGAGAGTTTGTCAGTGAATGTGTTGAGTGGATGAGGGCTGGGTCTGGAGACAAAACAGCTTCAAAGTTCAGGCAGGGAAGGCCCGGCTTGGCGCTGGATCCACCCGGCTGAGTAATCTCATTCTCCTCAGATGCCTTCTGGTTTTCAGCTGTCTTGGGTTTCTTCCTGAGAATAAACAAAGGGCCCTTTGAAGGAACTGACTGCATATTTGGGAAAAGGCATTTTTAGAATCTGTTAAAGATAACTTGAGTTTTTTTTTCTGAAGGGGGATGGGAGGGAGTCCAGTATGTCCCTTGTTTTAAAACAAGCTGATTCTTGTTTTTTTCCCTCCAGTAATGGCCTAACTGGGAACACATGAAAGCATATGGGCCAAGCAAACAGCACCACATTTGGACTCTGTTGGCTGTATAAAAAGACCCTGTCCCAGAACTTTAGACAGCTTGAGCTACGTATGGCTGACATTATCCAAGAAAGCATCCTGTCCCCCTTAGAGCTTTAACATGGTCTGGAAAAAATGCTGTGGAGGTTTACCGTTCTAGCATTTGTCGGGAAGCTTAGAGACAGGCCCGTGGAGTAATGGGAAGAGCAATGGACTGGGAGTCAGGAGACTTGAGCTATGGTACTAGCTGTGCCTGCAACTTGCTGTGTGGCTTTGGGCACCTCACTCCACCTCTCTGGGCGTCAGTTTCCTCATCTGCAAAATAAAGGGCTTAGATTAGAGGGCCCTACAAGATTCCTTCTAGCTTCAAGTCTGTTCTTGGAGCACATTGTGGAGTATCCCACTTTCCTGTTCCTATTAGTTTTATTTTAAGTCAATTCATAATTCAAATCAGAACCTCGACCTGCAGGCTGTACAGATGAGAGGGGTGGTGTAGAAAGTGAAGAGTGGTTAGGAAGAGCTCAGGTTCCTGCAGCTAAGCGGGGGAGGAGCACACACATACTCTCCACCCCCCTCTTTATTCATCCAGGCTTTAAGCTGCTCTTTGTTCTTAGGTTTAGTCCAGGCTCCCGGCGTTCAGGAGTGCCAGTGGCATTTGCCTTGTGAGAAAGAGATTGCTGCTGGGCAGGAGAAAGGTGGTGGTGGTATTCAGTGTCAGGAGTAGAAAGTGAAACAGTTCAGCTATCAGTCAGTTCAGGGCTCCTCTCCCCGTGGCAATGCCAGCGATAGTAACTAGCAAATCAACATCTAGAGCAGATGGACCCCAGACCCCAGGAAAAAAGGGATTAGGAGTTCCTCCTTGAACAGGTCCCCAGTTTCTGTGGCTTTGTGTCTTTTTCTATCACTATGTAACCAGAGAGTATGTTTTTTTTTTCTTTTTGGATAGATTATGTGTGGGACATAATTTGTTGTAAGTCGCTATGTTTCCATGTTCTCCTTGTTTCTATGAGCATGGCATTGGACTTGTATACAGAATATTTCGTATTGAAATGTGTTGTACTGGGTAGTCAAATCTGCCCTCGCAGAATATGGTGTTATGATTAGTATGCTGTGTTTTTAGTCCAACAGGTTGTGAAATCAAATCTGTTTCTTCAGAGGGCATGAGGCAGAAATAGCATGGTAAAGATTAGAATTGGGGAAAGGGGGCTTTCTGATACATTTTTCAAAGTGGAGAAAGCCAACATATAAAAAAACAAGTCTCATTGCTGAAGGGGCAACTCTGGGACTAACCCTTGAATCCCATGCCTACCTGGGGACCCCCAAGAATCTGCTACTCTGGTTTATCAGATTAAGAAAGCATCCAAGATCAAAGTCTCCAAAGTCCCCCTCCCCCCTTGTTTCCCCTGGGAGAGCCAGTGCTTCTGCTGAGGTGTCTATTTCCTGCAGTGTGGTCTGCTGTAGAAGCCCCAGGTGCAGCGTTCACCTTCCTCGGCCTCAGCTTACCCTGCAGTCCTCTCAAGTCTGTTCCCTGTCCAGGATGCTGGTGTCCACTATCTTGCTCACCACCCCTTAACCTCCTTGTCCTGCTGCGTTCCAATCAGTAAATCCTTCAGGAAGTGATAGCCTGGCATTCAAGGTCAATTCCTTCTCTGCCCTACATTGTTTCACGGGTCCCATACATTGGCCACCTTGGAGTTTGTTTAGCATTCCCAGAGCTCTGGGATGTATTTTCTGGGCTCTTCCACTTTACTCATCACTGTTCTTGCTTTGATCAGTCTTTTCTCCTCTCTGCCTGATGAAAAGAGACGTACCCTCCACACTTATTAAATGCCAGCTTCATGATATGCTGCTGTGTGTCCCCTCTTTCAGCAAGGATGACTCTTCTCTGTGTCATCCTGGAATCTCTCAGTTCTTTCAGGACTCGTGTTTCCTCACTGGCCCTCACCTTGTTAGCCCAATGCTATTACTTCTAGGAGAGAATAAGCTCTCTGTGGGAAGGTGAAGACTTTAGTTACTGATATATTCCTGCTCTTCATCCTTTCTGCTCCTCTCGCCTCATTCATTCACTCGTTCACACATTCACTTTACAAATACCATGTGGCTGCGACGTGTTACACAAGTTATGGGCCGAGCAGTGTGGGTCCTGTCCTCCCAGAGTTTGCCCTTTCTTTAGTCTATACTGTGAACCAGGGCAAGTTATACACAGCAGCCAGTCAATAGCTGTTTGGTGATGGAATTAAAAAGAGCTGAAATTCAAGTACACTTGGAGACTAGTCCCAGTCTGAATCTCAATTAAGTTTCCTAGTTTTTATGCAGCAGTGGAATCAACCTGGATTGGTTGCTTTTTCATTGATTACATGAAGAGTATTTAATAAGAGTGGCTGGTCCTTGTAATTCACCTAAATATAGGGACAAAACACCAATGACCATTATCATGTAGCAGAAAAGAAAATGACCTCTGGTGCTTACAGACAAGGCCTGAGCTGGTTTCAGACATGAGGTTCGGAGAATTAAGGGTACTCTTTTCCAAGCCCCAGTGCTGCCAAACCACCCAATGACTCTAAATTAACCCTGGAGAAATTGCACTGCTTACGTCCTTGCTTCTTGTCTTGAACTGGATTTTGATACCTGCCTGATATCTGTGCCTCACTTTAGGTCTACGATCACCTTGGGCGTCTGTCCATGGCACAGGGGCATTGTAGCCTCCTCTGCAAGAAGGACACCTTCAAGACCAACCTTCCCGGCTCCTTCCCTCATTTGTTTAGTGTCACTATAGTTATCCTTTTACCATGGCTGTTTCCAGTCACAGACAAGAGCACGGCACACTGACCATCGAACATTTCCTCTACCGCCCTAACCTCTTTCACAATTCTTTGGAAAGACTCCTTTTTCTGAAGCCAAGAAACAGCAACACATAACACCAATCTGTCTGACACACACAGGTGCTGTTCTATGACCCATTTTTTTCAGTTTGTGGTTTATTAAGGAGGAAAGAGCAAGCTCTCTTGTAATTAACTGAAAATGCCTTCTCTGGTTGCATAAAAAGGATTGTATAAACATGGCACATCTGAGGATGTGTCTGTACAAGCCTTTGTAGCTTGTACTATCCCCTGGAACCTGTAGAGGGCAGCAGCACACTGGCTGACTCCAGGCAGCATTTCAGAGAACAAACTCCTACCAGAACCTTCCTCCTGGTCACCATGCCAAAGGTTGGTTTGCCAAGCTCTCAGTCTCTTTCAAGTTTGTTCTCTCCCCCGCCTGCTGTGCGCCTCTCTCTCTCTCTCTCTCTCTCTCTCTCTCTCTCTCTCTCTCTCTCTCTCTCTCTCTCTCTCTCCCTCCCTGTTAAAATTATACACTGTTATGAGGTGGCCCCTCATCCGGAAAATGAAAACTTCAACGAAAAAGTCAGACAGGCCAACAACAACAAAGAAAACCCGGGGGAAAGGGGAAGGGGGCTGTGACTGAGACTTCAGAACAAGAAAGGGGCAGATGTTTCGTAAATATATGCAAAGCAAAACTGGGTGTCCCCAGAACACTTCCACAAAAAAACAGGCCAATCACTGTGCGTTTCCTCCTGCCACACTGGTGGAGCTCTGCATTCAAAAAAAAAAAAGAAACAAAAAGAAAAAAAAGTGTGGCCGCAGGCACCCGCCTTTCAACGGTCAGTGCTGACATTCTGACTGAACATGTCCCAATTGTCCAAAGAGAACAAAAACATTTTCATCTCCCCACTGCGAACATTTCTGTTATGAGAAAAAGGCTGCTTCAAGAAATAGGAAGGCGTTTTAAGGTGAAGGGCAGTTGAGCTAGCCAGCAGAACCTTCTGTGTTTTAACTCTCCCTGTGCTGGTCCTGACAGAAAGTTTCGGGCTGAAAGATAGCAGCGAGCAAGGCTGTGGAGGATGCTGGCTCTTGCCTAACTAGACCATATTGTTTGTGCAAAGAAATATGCATTAAAACATATGGACGCGCTGCTAGGTATTAAGCATGTTAAATGCATGGAAATTAGGCGGAATGGTGCTGTTGGATGTATATAGTTCACACTCCTTCACACATACTGCATACATACAGAGATGGCAATGCTTTTGCAACATACGGAAAAATAAATATTTTATCTGCGTGAGCTCTTATCAGTCTCCAGGGTCTGTGGAGAGGCAAGTGCTTCCTCTCTCTCTCTCTCTCTCTCTCTCTCTCTCTCTTTCTCTCTCCCAATTCTCTCCCTTCAGTGGGCTCACACCCTCTCCTGCACATGAACAGCTTCCCACTTAGCAGGCTGTGTGGCTAGGAAAGCGTTACTCAGAACCTCCCTTTCATAAATAATCACTCAGTCATTTAGATCAGCCTTTCTGAAGTGGCAACTATTTCCCTCCTCTGTTTCACACTGTAGTGTCTGGGGAGGGTGGGGTGGAAGTAAAGGACTGCTACCACCTGGGGAGGGGGTTTAGGAAAACTAAGCTCCACCAGCTAGCAGCCACTTGCCCAAGGCAGGTTAGTCTGCATCTCGGAGTCTCCATCTTCCCCATCCATAAAATGGGAACAGCGATACCTTCCAGCTGTGGGCTGTAGCTATGAATAAAAGAGAAGAGCCAGGTTGTGTTTAGCACAGTGCTGGCCCAGGAGCAAGAAGTCTATGAGAGAGCTTTTTGGAAAATAGTAGTTCTGTGGTGTTCAGTTAGCTGTGGAAGTAGGGCGTGCCCCCTGCAGTCATCTTTTGAATATCTCAGTCAGGGGCAAGGGCAAAAGGATTGTTGTTGTAGTGAGCAAACTCTTCTTTCCACCCTGGCCACACTGCCCGCCCCCCACCTCGCTTCTGTTCACACATGCCTCTCATTGCTGTGGCTGTACTGAGGGCTTCTTGGAGCTGAGGGTCAAGCAAGCTGCACTTGGCCTGCAGTGGCCCATCGGCCTGAACACTATAGGCTATTCATGAAACCAACCTACAGGACTCTTGCTTATCATGCCTTCCTACAATTTATCCTTTCACAACTTGGCCCAGTATTCTCACATTAATTTAAAATGTTTTCATGATTAAAGCATTTTATTATCTCAATCTCTTCTCCCCCTTCTTCTTGGCAGGGCTAATTTACAATATTTTTCAGTGTCTTTCCTCACTGCAGTCGGGATCCTGGCAGGAAATAAATGGTACATGTAAAGCCCCCCCCCTTTTTTTTCTTGAGACACAGTTTCATTGTGCATCTCTGACTATCCTGGAATTAGCTCTGTAACTGGCCTCAGACTCATAGAGATCCTTCTGCCTCTGCCTCCTAGGTGCTGTGGTTAAAGATGTGTGTCACTACTGCCCAGCTATAGGTAAAGCTTCTAACTGAAGGGAGTCTGCTGAAGGAGCTGCGTCCCAAGGTGTGGATGAGACCAAGGGTCACTCTCAAGCGATGGAGAAGCACCAGAGATCAGTAGCAATGGAGAGCTGTTGACCTCATCTTTACCGCAGTGGAACTGGAAGGCGAGAACGGGCACATTTCTGCACTGAGTCAGGATGGCACTAGGGTGGGTGCTCACACTCTTATAGAAGTCTTCTTTAGGCCTGATTTTCAGGGAAGTTAGAGAACAGGTGAGCCTGGGTACTGGAGTCCTGAGAAGCCTCTGGGTCATGCGCGAGGACAGGGACTGGGAGGTGGGGTGGCAAGATTCATTTGCATACCTATTGTTTCCCCTTTGCATTTCTTTCACACTTTTCCTCTCAATTATACTTTCTGGAAGGAAAAAGGAAAATAAAATCAAATCAGTCCTTGGTTAGCTTCTATGTACCTATTTTGTCTGTTTGTCATTTATAGAGCAGGGAAACTGAATGTAAGCTCACAAGTAGGGATTTGTTTGTGTTCCTTGCTATATCTCAGTGCCCAGAATAGTGTCTGGCACCCACTGAAGGCTCAGCAAGTTTTAGTGGAGTAGACATACTCATCTCTGCCGTGCCAGACCTCTATACACATCCTCTCACTTTGTGATCACGCAGCAAGGAGAAGTCGGCAGGCTTGAGCATGTGTGCAGGTGATGTGAGAAAACCCAGCACTCGCCTCAACCATCACCTCTCAAACTTTGGGAACAGGTGCAGAGCCCTGGCAGCTCTCAGGAAGGGACCCACTTTTGTAAAGTTCCCATTTTTATATTGTTCCCGCCTTGGTGACTATTTTCTTTCATGTATGTAAGGAAGCAGTCTCTGAAGAGCAGACACTGCTAGGGTTATAAGCCAACCTGCCCATGCCCCGGGCCCAGGGAAAGATAAAACACCGCTCTGAGGCAAAAACAGCTGACTGGGCATTTCCTTGCAATTCCAAGAGAGATCAGGTACCAGTTCTTAGGTCGAGGCCTGCGTTCTCTGCAGCACAAGGACGGAGGAGTCGCAAAGAGCACGCAAACCTCGACACCGTCTATACCCTAGCGTGACTGTGCTCTTGGCACAGGCATCACTCTGTGTTGAAGCAAAACTCAGATGTGAGAAACTATTCAGATGTGAGGCTTTCTAAGGGACTCCTTGTGCTTGAACATAAGGATAAATTATGCAATTAAGTTCCCTGTGTGATTATAGGCAAAAGAAACAACTTATGGTCCTCTCTCATGTCTGTAAAGCCCTTGTTCCTCAATGCCCTTCATTCCCCATCTTGGCTAGAAAGGCCTGTCTATCACCTACACACCAGCTATCATCAATTGTCATCAATTGTCAAGAGACCAAATGCAATACAGGTAAAATGACTCAAAACAAAACTCTGGCTTCATTTCTTTGGGTTTGAGGTATGCTAGACTAGCTAAAGACTTAGGTAATATGAATATGAAATGTCCTACCTGAACCTAAGAGGAGTATTAGCCTCCCAGGTTTAGCGTTTTCCAGTAACAGAGACTTCATTAAATCACCATCCCATTACCTGCCTTCTACTGTACGGGAAAACTAGTAAGTACAATTAAAAGGAGATTTCATTTTAAAATGTATAATTATTTTGCATGCAGAGCGTCTAAACAATTCAAATTTCTGGCTTTTCTTCGTGGAAAAAAGCATATATTTTTCTATTAGTTTTAATATGATTAGTTAGTAAATTTTCATTAGTTGCCTGTGGATATTGACTCTCCATCCCTGTCTTATTTCCTTGTGAGGGATGTATTTCTACAGAAATGCCATGTGTACAAGGAATCCTATCAGTTACACAGAGCCATGCACCCAGAGGGCAGAGCAGACCTGACTTGATGGGCTGGAAATACGGTGGAAGGAGCGTAGAGTCCCAAAAGGAAGCCTTGGCTGCTTACAGTTGCAAGGAGGCAACAACATGGGGTGTGTCCTAGAGATCAGGTAGGCATAGGCAGGCTAAGCTGGCGCAGAGGTTTGACCTGGGTGACATGAAACACAAGCAACTGCAAGGTTCAATAGACTGGCAAATGATGAGCATAAACACGGGGAGGGGAGCTGCCACCGTCCTGGGAGAGGCATGCATGAGGCAGCCACCAGGAGGTGGGAGAGAGATGGGAGAGGACACTACCTGGGCATGCGTGCAATGAATGCTGGTAGCTGAAGACAGCTGTGGGTATTGGGACTGGTCACCTAAGAGATGAAGGTGCATCTAAAGGCTGAAGCTACTTGTAATTGTACCTGCTTTTGCAATTGTGTGGTTTGTCATCATCATCATCATTACCACCATCATCTATTAAAGTAAACTAGTTCACTGGAGGCGTAAGGTACTTACAATAGATTTCAGACAAACGGTGTCACTCTTCAGGTAAGTCACTCCAAGGCTTGGGCCTAGTGCAGATGTTCATTGGGGCAGGGGACAGAGAGCGGCTGCATCTAGCAGAAACAAAAAACAAAACAAACAAGGTCATTAAATGAGTAGGTCATGATTACAGCATTCTTTGCTCGTTTATTTAACAGTTTTTGAAAGAGATAAACTAAGATACATGACTGCAGCTGGTTCTGCATCTTTCTCCCACAGTGCTTCTGCTGACTGCTGGGATGGTCTGAGATACTGGCGTATCGTTGCAGTGCAAAGCAGCTTTGGGAAACTGAGTGGAGGTTACACCAGAGAGACTGAGGACAGCCTTGTTTGGACTTGGCCCAGCCAACTCTTCTGACGTTTCACACGTACTGGTTGATTGTTAGCCGACACAAATGATGCCTATTTGTGGAACATATAGCATAATGCTATCATGATGTTTTGAGGTTTGTGTTCATTGTAGGATAGACAAATCAAGCTAATTAGCATATCTATTACCTCACATATTATGTTTTGTGGTGATAGTTTTTTTTTTTTTTTTTTTTAATTATCCTAGAGCAGGCAGTAAACTGTAAATCTCAGCAGCTGCCTGGAGGAAGAGAATGGAGAAGAGGGGAAAAAATCTCTGAACTTATGTCTTGTCTAGAATAAAATTTTTGTTTAAACTAGAAAAATGTCTAAATAAAATTTAGTATTCTTTGAACATCCCTAGAGCCTATGTTAGCCACCATTTTATTCTCTGCTTCTATGAGTTTGACTTTTTTGGATTCCATTTCTAAGAGAGAGCATGCTATGTTTATCTTTCTAGGCCTGGACTATTTCACTTAGTGTTTTCCAGGTTCACTCATGTTGTGGCAATAAGACTGCCTTCTTTTGAAAGGCTGAGCAGTACTGCATGGTGTCCATGTGTATCCCAGCTCTGGTATTTTTGAATCCCTTCAGTCTCTCCCTTGCTACTAGTCAGGCATTGCTTTGCCTGAAGACAGCCACTTACCTGGTTTGGATTCTTGCCTTCTCTCGGTTCCCTTTGCAGAGAACTGAAGAGTCTCCCTTCTTTATCTTTAACCCCAGGGAGTACAGTCTTAGAAAATGTAGATTGTGATCTGTCTGCAGGGGCCTCCAGCTCACTGCCCCCTCAACCCTGACATTCCTGCCTTTTGTTCTGCTCAGGGTCCCCTTTGTCCCTGAAACTGATCCACTTTTGTGGTTGGGCAAGCCATTGTCCTGATTGTCTTCTTGTCTCCAGTCTGCTGTTCTGAGTTCAGTACTTTGTTTTCCCTCTCCTCTTGCCTTGAAAGGTAAATTCTTTAACATTTTACCCCACAGGCTTTGTCTAGAAAACCTGCCTGGACCTCCACAAGCACTTTCCCCGAGAGTCCACAGCACTTTCTATCTCCAGCTCTTCTTTCTGTAGCACTACAGACCCATTTCTTAAGTCAGCCAGTGCCCAGGGCACTCACCATTTGCTCACCCACTGGGCATACTGTATCTAGGAGACCCTTGGAAGAGATGAGCAGTTCAGGGTCTCGAATTCTTCGAAACTTGACATCTCTGTCAAGTATTACCAGGCTCTTTAAAGTGAGAAATTTTAAGACAGACCTCACTTTTTTCCTCCAAATCTGTGGCAACCTCAGAGTTTGTGCTACCTCTACTCCATGGCTTGTCTATAGTTGAGCATTTATCCTGATGTTTTTGCATTTCTATATCCAATCAGCTGCCAAGTCTGCAGCTCTTCCTCTGGCCAACTTTCTTCAATCTATTTGTCTTTGGTACCCAACACCATTACCTCTTTACCACTTGTGGCCAGAACATCAGAGGACATTTCCAGAATGCCTCCATTCTGCTAGTTTCTTTTCATTTTACACCAGCATTTGACATTTCTACCATGGCTATATTAGTGTTCTAGAGCACCACCCAAAAAATGTGTTCCTCCTGTGTGCAAAACTCCTTTGTTTACTGCATTAAATTCAAGTGTCTCAACTTGACATTGAGCATGCTATACGGAGGCCCTGATCCAATTTTCAATTCTTGTTCCGACAGTTCATTCTTTACATCAGCAAGGCCCCACTCTCTCCCACTTGTTCATGCATTTTTCTCTCACTCCAGTGCCTATATACAGCTTCCTTATGGGCCATTAGATGCCACCTCATTTAGGAAGCGTTTCTCAAAGGGAAATAAATGCCCTTGAATCCTCAAGCACTGATTTGCAGGATCCCCTGAAATATTCTAGTGATTCCAATCACCATTTGTATCATTTCTCTCCCTACTCTTGAAAATCAGAGACAATATCTCAGGGTGGACCCTTCAGAAATAGCCTTAGAGGCAAATTTTCTCTCTGACCCTTTCCTGTCCCCCTCTGTCCTGCCTCCTCTCATCGTAATGCAAGTCACAGAAGTAAGAGATTCTTTCTGCAGAGCAGAAGATAGAAATGAGAACCCGTTTCCTAAGAGCAGATCGCAAAGCTTAAAAATACCATTCTAATCTTCCCTTGCCTTTCGGTGTAGCAACAGGGCATAATGTACTGGCATACCTTGTTTGGAAGTGGATTTCAGACCTCAGGTTAAGGAATGGTCCTGTCCATACCCAGGTAGAAGGAATGCTGCACAGAGAGGCCGGCTAGAATCTGAACAGACAGGCCTTGCTGGGTTTCTGTGCTAGTCTACCACTATTATCCATTATGTCACACTCCTTTGACCAATCATATATACACATAGCTATACATTCTCTAGGCAGCTTAAACATGGACAGCTCGCCCTGTATCCGTGTATCCTTGGGTCTTTCTCCTTAAGTCTCAGCTATTAGGTAGACTTATGGTCCAATGCATTTCCTGAACTTTGCTCTTGTGACTCTGTCTTTGGCTATAGGGTGTTGGCAATGTCCTTTTATAGTGTGTAGAATATGGATCATTCCTCTTTTCCTACCTCCAGACTACAATTCCTTGCATATGGATGTGTGCTCCACTGATGTTGGCTGAGTGGAATTCCAAAGGAATAAGTAATCTTGCTTAGAAGGCATAGAAACTGAGGATGAACTGAAAGGGCTCTGAAGTTCATCCACTCCACTGTCCTCAGGCTCCTATGTGGAAATTAAGGGAAACAACTTCTCAAGGTCCTAGCTTTGTTAGCAACTAAGCAAGGATAACTGATATAAAAGGTCTTGTGTCTTTAAACATCTATCAGTGCCTGATAAATACCAATAAGCCCACCAGACCATCAAGATGATGACCAGACCAAAAGACCAGACTAGGGACAGGGAGAGTTTGCTGGTATACTATGTTTCAAAAATAACAACCTTGTTTCAGTTATTAGCTTCAACAAACGGAACAAATAAATACCATTTTATAGTTCAATAACACCTTAAAATGAAAGTGGATCATAAAAGTGAAGAAGCAGATTTTTCTAATATTACCAACAGTAATAATTATGTTAATACTGAAAATACCACTGGAGTGATAAATGCAGACTGAAGACTAGGATGAGGCTCCTCACACTTCAGCTAAGGTCCTGCTGGAAACAGGCTACAGTAACTCTAGGGTTAAATTCATTATGGCCGGTTGGCAGTCTTGCTGCATTAACACTTCTTTTCCCAGCTAGCTTTGTTCACTCTTCACGCTCTGGACGTGCTTAAATTTGCACTTATTTTTCTCCTTAGAAACGTGCAGATGGCTGCCCTAAGTCACCTCTCATTTTCTTGTCTTGTTTCCTTCCAGGAATAGAAGAAATATTTTTTGTTCCATTTCTCCTGACCTCAAACAGAATCATTTTTTCTTAGTTCTAAATGAAAAACTAAAACATAATAAACAAACAAAAAACCCAAACCAAAATAAAACTACAACCCAAAACAACTGTCTTGGGATAGTGGTGCTTACCACGGCAAGTAGATCAGGGCTTCTAGGGGCTAGCCCTCATTCTCACTGGTCAGGAGATCTTCCTCTTAAACATCAGTTTATTCTATAGGCTCTGTGGTACCACAAGGCCTTGCCAACTCATTGTTGCCCAGCAGAGAAAGAAGACGGTAATATCCATCAATCCCTTTTTTGGCTGTATAGTCGAGAGGTGCTATGAATTGATCCGTTTGCCTTAGCAGCTACATTACCAGCAAAATTGGGTCCAGAAACTGTTCACTGCTCTTTCTAACAAATTGTTGGCTAGAGATTATTAACAGTTTGCCACACTGAACTATCTTCTTTTTCATCTCCTGGCAACTACATTATGGTAATAAAGAAAATCACTGATCAATATTCTCCCACACTGCAGTGAACAATTACCTGGCAATACACAGATATCTTCTATGTAATTAGTTAAATGTACATGTTCAGGACACATAATAGTTTACTAAAACTGTGAAATTTATAATTAAACAGAGGCATAATCTTCCTGTCCTTTAATCAAACCCCTTTCCTTCACATCCTGCTGCTATGATCTTCCAGTTTTTGGCAAACTACCTTTTACCCCATTTCCTTATTTCTCCGCTCAGGTGCCCGCACACAGTTGAGGGTCTATTAATCAGTGCTACTGCGTGGTCCATCATGTTTGATTGCTTAAAGGGTAGTTAGACTTTAAAAAAAGACTCAGTGAAAGTGATTTCATAGGGTTTCATATTTATTCCCTTTTAATGACTTCCATATCCAGCGCAGTTAGTTTTTAAGTTAAAAGGTAATTCTGAGGGGCTGCTGGTGACACAGATTCCACCCAGACGTTGGAGCTCCAGCTGTTCTCTCTGCTTCTGCATCACTACTGGGCTACAGAGTCCATACTCGGACCCCAGCATGTCTCTTGATGGTGTCAGATGCAGAACAGACAGAGGGTCACTTCTTTTTAGCTGCTGCTGTGCTGGCATCTGGGCACACCTGCCTTGGAAGTTGGCTCAGAGTAGCTATGGAACACAGTGCCACATGTCACCTAAGGAACTGTCTACTGAGGGCTGATTTCATTGTGGCCTTTGCTCCTCACTCTAACATAAAATGGAAGAGTACTTTCAGGGTGGAAGCTGACATAAACGACACAGTGAAAACAATAGCGACTATTTACTGAACATCTATATTCTCTCAGGGACCACCCATTTGCACATATGAAAACATTCTCATTTGACCTTCCCAGCTATATTGAGTAATATGCCCCGTGTGCGGAGGAGGGACAATGACTCAGTGAGCTCATGGAATAAGTCTTTGATGAGAAAGTTGAAGACAGCGAGGCTAGACTCTGCAGGCACCTCATCGGAATCCGTGTTCCTGTCACTCTGAACTAGTTCTCACAGAGCACAAGTGCATTGCTGATTCCTGCTATGACCCTACCGGGAGTCATTTCCTTGGGAGTCTAGAGTCACTGTGAAGTAACTGGCCTTGAAATTACCAATATGCATCACTCCTTCCCAATCTCTTTCTAATTCAAGATGGGAGTGTCTTCTATCAGTCTCAAGTTCTGACTGACACACAAATCACCAGGATTTCTGAGTCAGCATGTCTGCAGTTCTACGTTTCTGCAAGTTCCCAGGTGATGATGATGCTACAGGTCTGGATATCATAGGTCTTATATCTGACATTCTCTATTCTAATAGGGTTTGTTTTCGAGGGGGCAGTTCAGCTGAACAACATGGCTTCTGATTCTGTAATGCCATTAGACATTACAATTTCAGGGGTTTCTGTGAACAACAACAAACAACTGTTTCTAGATCTCCATTAACTTCCCTCAACTTCTGGAACTTCAAAATGATAATGTCTCAAACATGCCACGTTCCCATTTTTACATTATTGTTATTTTTAATAATAATTATCTGGTAATAATTCAAATAACACCTTTCCTCTGAGAAATTCAATGAGCTTTACTAACCTTAATTGTCTAACAGCAATTCCCAGGTGTAGAAAAAGCTGTCTCAAAGATCACAGGAAATTTAAAATTGTTCTACTTCCCTCATTTCTTCCCTACAAAGGAAGTGGTGAGTCAGTGGTGAGGGTTACTAATGCACAGACCCACGAGCTCAGACTCTGAGGCACAAGAGAGTTCACAGCACAAGGGGAAATGCAAGAAAAGAGATAGTCAGTAGTGAGGAGTCCAGTGTGTGTGTGTGTATGGGGGGGAATGGAAGGGGTGGGAAAGAAAGACACACAGAGGGGGAGAAGGGGAGGGGGAAGAGGGAGAGGGAGAGAGGGCGAGGGGAGAGGGAGGGAGGGAGGGAGGGAGAGGGAGAGGGAGAGGGAAAGGGAGAGAGGGAGGTTGAGGGAGAGGGAGAGAGGGAAAAAGGGAGAGGGAGGGAGAGGGAGAGAGGGAGGGAGAGGGAGAGGGAGAGGGAAAGGGAGAGATTCAAAGAGAATTCAAAGGAGTAAGAGAGGGGAATGAAAATTCTCAACTGTCTGGATGACCTTAGGTGAGATATTTGACCTCTAGGTGGATCGCACTTTTCATTTGTAAAAAGAAAGGATAAGTTTTATGATTTCAGGATCTCTTAAAACTGTAATAGCCTCCCGAGAAGAAAAATGTGGAACTACATAGCTCATCACCCTGGGAAGCCATTAAACTTGTTTAAGAAATCTATTTGACTTTTAACTTTTTAACTAATTACCTGGAATAAATTCCCAAGTCACTACTAATAATCCCACCTGATGGAAACCGGTGACAACCACTAAACAAGGTAGGCACAAAAGACAGCATGGCTAGACTGAGCAGGAACTCCAGCTTCAGCTTCTTGATGCTGTGAGACCCATTTCCAGTTTTACATTTTAGTTAATTAATTAACCACCAGTTAATCCTTGTGCCCAAGAGAAATACCTCGGATGGCTCAAAGACCCCAGAAATGGCCCTGCCAACAGAGAGTGAAATCACAGTCTGACTGTTTGTCACAGTAAATCTATGTTAATTTTTTCCATAGAGACCCCTGATTTGTCTTTGATAATTTACAAACAGTTAATAAGAGTTATATATCACCAAAGTCTTGGTATTCCAGGTAGTTCATTCTTATTTAAAACAAGAGAACTGGGGATCAGGTGACATAGAGGATCATGATATTTTCTGGCTTAAATGAAAACCTAGCTACAGCACACCCATCCCTTTCCTTCTAAGTCATTTTTAATGGATACTTTCCTGTCTAGAGAGCCTGTCACAGGCCCCATAAAGATCCTAACAGATGCATGATTTTGGGCCAGAATGATTTCTGATATATCATTCTTTTATGTATTGTCACTTGTGTATTTCCTGAACTAACCATTATACTTTTCTGGAAAAACAAGTACTGGGAAACATCACAGTAGCTTTGGTTCAGATCACACACTCTAAGAGAATTTCACTTTCCCTTTTCTGTTCCCTCACCTTGGTGACAATTTTGGTTACCATAAACTAAATGCTATCACATGGTAAATATACTTTTTCATTCACTGTTTAACTTCATGTCTTACTTTTCAAAGTATTTTATACATAGACAAGAAAGCTGAGGTTGTCTAGGAAAGATCACTGTTTGCCATAGACCACAAAGCTGACAGGAGCAAAGAAGGATGTCATCATCTTTGTTCAATCTGACCTCAGTCCATCACTGACCACTGAGTTCTGTCCTTGGGAACCTTCAGGTTTCTCATTCTCAACTTTGATGTGCAGGGTTTCCCACTAATTTCTTCACCATGTAAATCAAGATTACCACTTGTTGCTTGTTGCTGCCATTGGTGCAAGGTCCCCTCTACCTGTTCTGTTTGGACCTCCAACCCTGCCCACTGTTTCCATGTGCAAACCTTAATGTATCTGACTTTTGCCAAGTCCTGTTCATTCTGTTTTCTTTCTCAGTTGATGAGCACGGCTGCTATGCCATCACACGCAGCAGCAGGCTAAGTTTATGGGCTCTAGTTTCCTTTAAGCACCTCTGGTTTTCTTCCCCACACTTGATCCTCCCCTCCTAGGCTCTCCTCTCCAGTCCTCACTTGTGCCTACCGGTTTCATCACTGATACTTCTCTGCAGTCAATGGTATGCTCATTCTCAACAGCACTGATCAGTACAACATAATTTCTCATCTGATTTTCAGTTCCTTTAAAGGATCTCCAAATCCTTTAAGGTGGTATGCCTTAGAGTGAGTTTATAGAACACTAGTACCGTAGGAAGAATCATAAGAAAGAAAAAGGTCTGTGTGTGTATGTGTGTGTAAGTTTTGTAAGGTGTCTCAAATGTTAAAAGCATTGGCTGCTCTTCCAGAGAACCCTGGTTCGAGTCCCAGACTCTGCAAGTCCAATCATAGTCATTTGGAGTTTCAATTCCAGGGGATCCCACACTCTCTTCTGACCTCTGCTGGCGTCAGCCACACATAAGGTGCTTGGAAATACATGCAGACTAAGCTGCCATCTACATACATTAACTCAGTTTTAAAATGAAACGTTGAGCTGGTGTGATGGCTCAATTTGTAAAAGCAACTCCTGCCAACTCCAAGGAAGCTTCCGAGGACCCCTGGGTTAGAAAGAGAACCGGCAGCTTCCACGGCCTGACCTCCACTTGTGCTTATGCTTTTCCACGTAGCCTCCAAGCCTGCACAAGGACACACCCAAAAATTACTTAAAAAAATCTTAAAAATGTTTTGGTCAAATAAATTTAGGAAGCCATGAATGCTTTATTCTCTCTTGTATGCTTACCAAATACATGGAGACAGGTGCTGAGGATCTATATTTGCCCAAGCTTATTAGATTAATAGAATTTTATTTCACCTAAGAAAATGCCCGAGGAAAACTAGGGGAAAGCTTTTTTTCCCCTATGGTGAAAGTCACTGAGTGACTATATATAGGGTCTTTCTGTTAATACTCCATTTAAATTAACCTGTTAATTTCTAGGGGTCAGAAAGATAACACATTTGTATCCCTAGCTTCTGAACACACCATTTTGGAAATAACAGTATATCATCATTGTCACCTTTCCTTTTGTACCACAACTTTCTTCCTACTCAAGATCTGTAGGAAGTGACACATTCCTTATAAAACCTTCTTGTAAGGAATGCCTTGCCCAATATTGACCTCTGACACTGACTTAGCATTTAACTAGTTATTGTTTACTGTCTTTTTTCTGTATCATTTGGAAGAGTATCAATCCTCTAGGCCTCCTCACAGTTTACTGAAACATCAACAATTACTGCAGGCCTCTGCACAAAGTAGGATGTCATAACGACGTTATTGGTTGCCACAGTTACTGGAGGCCTAAACCTCCAGGGACTGTTTAGGATGGTAAAAGCCCAGGAAGAATGTATACTTTGTTGAAAAGAAACACCATCTACTATTATTGCCATTGCCTCTACACATGCCACTGTGTGTCTCTTAGGCTTTTGAAAATGACTAGACCCACAAAAAGCTGCCCTGTTGTTGTTGGCTCTAAGACTCTGCCTTAGTTGATACCAAACAGAGAGAAGGATAACAGAATACGGAACAGCGAACAAGCCATGAAGGGAAGCCCTGGAAGATGCTTTTACACCAAGGAAAATTTCTTTTTATGATCATTAAATCATGGTAACCTGATGAAAATAAAAGACAGGGCATGCAACAAATGTCTGTAGAATTCTCTGCCACCTTTCACCCATATACTAGCCTTCACCTCCAGTCAGTCTGGAGACACACTGGGTTGTGCAAGCTGGGGCAGCCAGGCAGTCACTTGCGCAATACAAACCCCCAAAGAGTGAGTTCTGTCTTTTCATAAAACTGGTTCCTGCCACCACATAGATAGCCTAGGGCAGGCCTTCCTAGGCCAGTGCGGAGAAACCAGATAGCAAAGGACTCTGAGTTCTACAGATTAGATGTTATCTGAAGTAGAGACTTAACCTAGTTCCTAATAGTGAGTTTGTGCCGAGACTGGCTCTAGAAACACAGTTTCTGGGTGCACGAACAGGGAGTTTGACTGTGTGCGGAAGAGTACAGCTTTCTTCCTGAAAAAACTATGGCAACAGATGACTTTCATAATTTATAAGAAGAGTAAAGTACTCATGAAATATAGTCTGTGAAGTATTTCACTTCCCTTCTCGATTAAAATACAGAGGATTTAATTAAAAACTATTTTATAAATGAGAGTGTTTAATAATGTTTTACCTTAAAATAGGCAAACAACATATGAGATAGCAGAAATATTCATGAAATTCTGTATAGTCCATAGTTTAAAGTCTTAATGCTGTATCATGATGCTGGTCATTACTAGTAATCAATAATAGTATTTCTTTAAATGAAATTTTATTGTGGGGTTATTGGCTTGATGAGACTATATGGCTAGACAGCTGTCTGTCATTTCTATACACAGAGCTGTCTTTTGGGGTGCTTACATAGGTGAGAGGGAGGGAAGGGCAGCCTGCCTATGGAGCTGTAGCTGGGCAGGGCTGCTCTTTCCTGAGTCCTGGGAGGCTTTGGCAGTCAGGAATCAGCTTCTTTTTGTAGCCAAAGTAATTTATTTCCAGGGTCTGGGTGAAGCCGAGGATATTAACATCTTTCTGGGATGTCACTGGTAGGGACCGGGAAACACTGCTGGGGACGTGCTACTTCATTGGGGCAGACACAGGAACGCTTGCATGGTTACTTTCTTTAAGAGTGAGTTCCCTTCATGATCCACAGATGAGATGCTTAAGGCCTGGGGTAGGGAGGGGAGGGGAGGCATTTCAGCTGCCTGGCAAATGAGTGTAATCTAAAACACAGTTTTCAGCAGAAAATTCTTTTTCTTTTAAATTTTTAATTTTTCTTCAAAAATGTTCTGGTTACCACCAAACTTTGTAGCAAACCTGAGAATCCCAGACTGAGAACAAGATCTGTAATTCTCTCTGCATCTGCAAAGAGGACTTGCGTGACCCTGGTCAGGTCACCAACCTGATATACGTAAAATTACAGCTAGGAATACACACACACACACACACACACACACACACACACACACATGCCTATAAAATCACGGACAAAGAACACTACCATTAAACATTGAGCTGGTTCTCACCTGAAAAGTGGTCTTGACACACATTGCCTGTCCCACACAGTTGTGAGGCTGATGTGCAAATTTATGGGTAGTGTGGAGTTGGTGTAGTCTGAAGGGCAGGGGAGGGTCTTGAGTCTGTGTGAGGGCTGAGAAGCGAGTCTGTGTCTTCTATAAGTTGGAGAGATGCTGTACTAAAGGGGTACCAACCAACTCTAATACCACTTCATTCTTTGTTCCAATAGCATGCAGAAAGCATTGCCTGGAGAAGTTCTGAGAGTGCGGGAGCCCAACACTCAAGTTCTATGCTGTCTAACTTGAAGGCACGAAGAGTCCTGTGCCTAGCACAGGTGCGGGTACTATTCCTTGCCTGGAGTGTCTGAATCCTGGCAAGGTCCTAGGGAGGAAGATGGGATGTCACTGCTCCTGAAGTCTGTTTTTTCCTGTGCCTAGCTCCAGACACATGAATTTATCCGGCAGTCCCCGGAGACAGAAAAGGTCCAGAATTAGCAGGAGCCTCCTTTCCTGATAACCTAAGTGCCCTGACTGAAAGGCAGAGGGTATCAGGAGAATGGTGCACGGAGTCGGCATTGATTTCTCCAGCCTTTGTCTGCGTCTGGTTTCTGTCTCGTTCGGAGGTGGTTACTGTTACTACAAGCAGCATGAATCATGTCTCTGTTAAAAAACAGAGCTTCAATTGTCTTACATAACCCCTGGTAACTGAACATCTAATAATAGCAAGCCATTTCCAGGTAGGGAATCTGTCTACCTCCCAGACACACTCATACACATGCATGCACATATGCACACACACTCTCAATTCCTTACACAGTGTGACAGACAGGAGGGGGAGAAGAGAGAAAGGGGATGGCCCAATTGATTTTCCTGTATTTTGTAATGTATTGAATAATCATGCATCATGGCACAACCAATATGTTTAACTGAACTTGTTTAAGGAAGTGCAGGAAACAAGCATTCATCTGAAAAGTATTTGAAACAGTAAAGGCTCCAAACTCACAAGGCAGATATATTCTCTGACTCCTTCCTAGTGTACAGAAACATCAAACCCAAAGGACAAAGGAGACAGTTATTTCACTGTATTGGCTGCTCGCTTGCACTGGTTAAATTGGAGTTTCAAAGGACTTTTTCTCATCTCCTTTATATTTCACCAGAGTATATTCCAAAGTTTCTTGGCTCTATTTATTGTATAAATTTCCAGGGAGTGAAAAGGGACTGAAAACAGGGCCTCAGTGTCTCCCCATGCAGGACATATAGCATCACACACTGTCCCTGAACTACTCTCTGTGTGTGTGTGTGGGGGGGGGGGGGGAATCTACATTCATGGGTTTGCACTTCTCTCATGAGCATATCTTCTGTTTTGCTATAAACTATGAGGACTTTAGCCGGGTGGTGGTGGCGCACGCCTTTAATCCCAGCACTCGGGAAGCAGAGGCAGGCGGATCTCTGTGAGTTCGAGACCAGCCTGGTCTACAGAGTAGTTCCAGGACAGGCTCCAAAACCACAGAGAAACCCTGTCTCGAAAAACCAAAAAAAAAAAAAAAAAAAAAACTATGAGGACTTTTCACACGGGATTTCCTCCCAGCCACCTGTTAAGATGATTAGCCAAAGTCCCAGTGATAGGAAACGCTGAAAGCATGACTTAAAAAAGTCACAAAGATAAGTTCTTTGTGTGTGTGTGTGTATGTTTCATCTCTAAGTGGTACCCACATTTGTCCTGTTTGTTCCTGTATCACTCTCTCTTCCTTATTCCTTTGAGAACGGGTCACTCTGAACTAGAACCTCACCATCTGGCAAGAGTGGATGGTTAGCGAGTCCTGCAGATCTCCCTGTCTCTGCATCCCAATGCTGGGATTGCAGGCACATGCAGCTATGTGCAGCATTTTATGTGGGTTACTGGGGTTCTGAACTCAAGTCCTCATGATTGCAAAGCAAGCAATCTTACTAAATGAGCCATTTCCCCAACCCCTAAAGATATTAAATCATTCTATTTATTGAGGATCAAATGGGGTCTGGATAGACAGTTAAAATATTTATGAGGAAAAATATTACAAAGATATCTATGTCTGTATTTCTTCACTGCCTCATATTTTCCTCTTATGGGAAGTCACACCCAGGATTTAACTTTAATGTATGCACCCCCAGGAGTCAGTACCCCCAGATATCATGGGAAACTTTATGGAAAATTACTGACAGAGAGATTACATCCTGCTACTCATTTGGGGTAAGCACACAGGACGAAAACTTTCTTCTCTCCTTTGATTGCTCTGTACTCTGAACAGTGGATTAGACTAGTTCAAACCAAGCACTGTCCTTGGAGGACCAGTGCCTGGCTATTCCACAAGCTCCTCAATTGCACCAGCTACCAAAAGGCACAATGAGATAGTCACCTGTCAAAGCAGAGTGTGTTCCTGCAAATCGGATGAACTTTGCTTACTTCCTTTAGGAGTGACCCCAATGCATAAAAGCAGGAAAGCTTTGAAGTAGAGAAAAAAACAAGTAAAAGAAGAGAAGAGGGAAGAGAAGAGCTCTATTATTACTACTACCTGAACATCTGGAAAGAAGAGGGAAGAGAAGAGCTCTATTATTACTAATACCTGAACATCTGGCTACAGCTGACCAAAGAGAAGAGAAGAGCTCTATTATTACTACTACCTGAACATCTGGCTACAGCTGACCAAAAAAATCTTGATTAGTATTCTCTGGTGGTTTTGCTACATGCCATATGGATATTAAAGGAAATGAGTTCTAGTTTTCCCCCCTCACAAATATGCAAATGCAGAGCAGTGGGGAGGGATCTTGACCACTGACTCGCCCTGCACCACAGCAGGATCGCAGTGGTGGCATGCAGCTGTCGGGGCTAGACTCTTCTGTTTATTTCATAGGCTGTGCGAATTAAATTATTCTTAAAATTGGTATGCTGGTGGACTAAATGTTTTAATAAAAACAGCCTTGAGACACCACAATTTTCTCTACAAAGGCTATTCCCTCTAACTGTTGTGAATATTGCCAAATGGTTCCTACTTAGGGAAGAATAGAGTTTTGCCTCTCCTCTTGGTTTTAGACACCAGGCTCAATCCATGTTTGTGTGAGATGACTACACTTACCTGAGATTTTAGGCACTATGTCAGCAGTTTCTTCACAGTGGTGAGTCTGGCATCTCAGCAAGGACTTGGTGGGCCACACACACTTACAGTGTAAAAATGAATTGTGATGTTACTTTGCATTGCAACAGCAAAGTATTTCTGGATCATTGCTGACAAGTAGATCATAATAACCATATGTGGGCAACAAACCACACAGCACTGTATCAAGTTTGGAACTAATATTTCCAAATGATTCTGTGAGGGTTATTTTTTGGATACTTTTTCCTGCCCCTTTCAATAACCATTTATTGACTGTCTGCTGTCAATGATGGACTCCTTATTTACTAAAGGGAGCTGGACCATGCCAGACACTCACCATGTTCTTTCTCTTCTACACTGAGTAAAACATCAGCAAAATACTAAGTCCAGTTGGTTTTGAGGCCGGTAGGCAATCCGTTAGTAGTAACTGGTCTGATGATGGAAGTGGGGTCATTGATGATAGTGGGAATTGCTAGTTTGAACTCATGGGGCCAAATGAGCAACTCTCAGCACACTGCTTACACCTCCCAACAAATGTCCGAAGCTCTGGAAATTTGAAAAGCCTAATATGGTCTGAGGCAGTTTTATAGGTATTCTAGCAGTCATACAAGAAGATGTAGATGTCCATCTGGTAAGCTTCTCTGTATTTGTATAATATTTAGGATACATCTGAGAGCCCATCTTAACTACTGGATTCATTTATAGGAACCCAGCAATTAATTATTATAAAATAAACTTCTCCAAAGCAATTAATTGAGAAGCCAGTTGGTAATCAAGATACAAAAAAGCAGTGTTGCTAGAATAAGCCAAGTTAGAATTCTCTAAAGTGATGGCAGAGGAACTGAAGAAAGTACAGGGTGGTTTGACGGAATGGTACCTGGGTACCTCAGAAGATTTTGAATCCCTATCTGTGTCTAAACTATCGTAGAGCACAGGTACAGCAGGGAAATGCGTATTCCCGCATGTGAAACCAGGCGTTAGGAGGGCTGGCTTCCTTCCAGTCACAGAATTAGTGGGGCTGTAGAAAGAGCAAGGAGGCGGCAGTTCCCCCTCCTTTAATCCCAGCACTTGGGAGGCAGAGACAGGCGGATCTTTGTGAGTTCGAGGCCAGCCTGGTCTACAAGAGCTAGTTCTAGGACATAGCTACAGAGAAACCCTGTCTCGAAAAACCAAAAAAAAAAAAAAAAAAAAAAAAAAAAAAAAAAAAAAAAGAAAGAAAGAAAGAAAGAAAGAAAGAAAGAAAGAAAGAGCAAGGAGGCGGCAGTTCCCCCTCCTTGTTTAGGTAAGCAGTGCTTATCAGTTGCTTCTGATCAGTGTCTGGTGCTTGTGTTGTTAGCTCAAGAAGCCATGGAATATATACCCAGGTTGAGTATTTTTCATCTATCCAAGGGAAAATACAAGCAATATTTTTGCCTTTCTTTGTCTTTCAATGTCTCCTTTCACATCAGACTGATGCCTGAGGTGAAAACGATCGTTCGTGTACTAATGAAGAGGCTCCATGCCCACAAAGCCACCACCAAGCTTATGCACGCTTATCTGATTGAACTCTTTACATCTTGGCTATTTCTCCTCCTTCTAACTTGTTTATAAAAATCCCTGGTAAGCATAAATCTGCAAAAGCAAAACAAATAAGACAAACCAGCTCTGTTGAAGAATCTGTCCTAGTTAAAGCAGTATAGTAAAACATTCTACTGCTGTGGGGGTGCAGGAAGCTTTAAAAAGACACTTCCATCTCAGGAGAGACAAAACGAAATGCATCCACGACAGTCTCCTATGTGGTGATCGTTTTCTCCCTTTCAAAATGAATGCTACATATTGGGTTTAGAGTCTGGTATGCAGACGTGGGTATTTCTCCCAATAGTTCTCAAGCCAATGCATCCTCCAAGCCAAGTGGGTCCAGAGCTTGCAGAGCTAGCCTTACAGAGACAAAGGAGCCACACAGAAAGCCCAACACCTAGAGCTTATATCCTATCCTGAGCAGGCATTCTGGTTACCCATGACTTGCTCCTTTCCATCTCTGCCTTATTCACTGCTGCTTTCATCCCCTTCACCTAGAATGCTCCCTGTCTGCCTCTCTTTTCCTGCTCAAAAGCCTCTGGACACTGACTGATCCTCATTTCTGAGAAGCAGCTAAGACTGGCCTACCTTGAGACCCAGTTATAACTTCCTTGGCTAGCACTTGAAAACTAGTTCTTGTAGTGACTAGAGTCCTGGAGACCACACACCTATGAAGAGTTCTCAGACCACTAGAAACAGTGTCAAGAGCTGTGCAATCATCATAAAGGGGGAAAGATGCCAGCTTTAACAGCAAACTCAATATAGAGGGTACCTGAAAGAAAACTGTAGCTGTGTGCTTAAGCAAAGTAAGTATATCATCACAAACTCTGAAAATACCCAGCTAGGCTTAACTGAAGGCCATGCTATGTCTTGGAAGGAAAATATGGAATAAAGCACAGAAATGCTGAATGCTACTATATATGTATACAACTTTATTTATGTGTGTATTTATATATAAATATATACAAGCATATACATTTGTATGATGTTTGGCAACCTCACTCATGGTATTACTGGGAAGTAGGCATGTGCTAAACATAATTAGCCCATTAAACAGATGGTAGGTCTCTGGCATCTCTCACCATATTCTAAAATGGTGGAGCTATGAGCAGGGGCTGAAGTGAGAGTGTGGTTTGATATGCAGCTAACTGCAATCTCTGTGAATTGCTACTTTCCTAAAGACAATCTGGGTTGGCTGCATTTGGCTGAGAACTGGGGATGGTTTTGAGGAGCTTTAAAAATATACAGAGGGACAACTTTCCACATTCATTCAGATATAGTATCTTCATTTTTACTTACTAGAGGCAGTTTTTGAAAAACAGCTTTTTATCTTAACTCATCTGTGTTCCAAGCAAACTTCCAAATTGCTGAGCAGATTAAAAAACAACAACAACAACAACAACCACCACCCCAACAAAAACTTACATGCCAAGTTGAACGCTGGATAAATAAAATAAAAAAAATAAGAAAAGCACTAAGAAAGTATACTATTTTTAAAACAACAATGTTGAAAATGGGTTTGGTCATAAACACAAGGTGGTTACTGTAGCCTGGTGATCTGTTGTGTCCAGAATGTGATGAACTTTCACCTGGTTGAAAGCTGAATACACATGACTGCAGCATTGCCGCTTCATTGCCCAGCTGGTCCCAGAGATCACATAACTAAATGTTCTAGCCCCTTTCCTTGCCAGGTGAACAGGATCTAGCAGAAGAGCAAGGGTTACTCAAATCAAGACTTGCATTCACAAATGTGTTTGAACTGGCTTCAAGAGGACATGAAACATCAATCCATCTGCAGAGGAGAACTTTCAGTTGACTGTTCTTTACCATCTGGTCTCAAGAACACCTTCTGCTTGGAAATTGCATAAGCAAAGAAAAAACACACAAACAACTCCCTGTACCATGTTTCTGGTCAGTTATAATGACACATTAACAGAGCAAATCAGCTAAATATGAGCAGTTGTGCCTTACCCCAGATGACAACATACAGTATGGAGCTACGGTCAATGGGAAGGAGAGACCTTAGTGCCAGAGACCTGGACTTAAAACAAACATTCAAGAGTAAACAGCCGTTCAAGGAGTGCATGCTGAGGAGTTTTGGCTAGCCTGCTCTTCAGTGCCACCACAAAACCGTTTCTACATTTTCTAAATAAAAAAAATTACCAAATAAACAAAAGTGATGTAAGTATAAAATCTCCACGTAAATTTTAATGACATAAGCTATGAGCAGTGACACATATTCTAAACTTTTACAAAAACAGAGACCCTTCAGATATTGCTGTCCTTGTTGGAGTGTGCTGGTACCACCTAATTGTTTCTTATGATAAAGGGTCATCCTTGTGAATTATCATCACTCTTGCTTGTCAGGGACAGACTTTGGTGTTTCTCTAGAGAACTCGCCTCTTCTCTTACAGTTCAACCCAGCTGCCAGCGGCTGAACTGTATGTAGTGCACTCTTTATTGCCAGGCCCACAGGCCATCACTGCCACAGGTTTTCAGAACCGTCTCCTCCCAACTTCCTATAAGTGCATTCTCTAAACTGTTTTGGATTGGAAAAGCAAATACACAAGGCTTATAGGATGATACTACTTTTGAATGCAGGATCTGGTGGAGACTTGGTGGAGACCCATTTGAACACTTGAAGGTCCTTCTTTACTTTGATTCAGGGGTATAAGGCAGAGGTCTACACTGCCAGAATTGGATTGCAAAGTGTTAGAGTATAACAGAGTTGAACAATTATGTGCTTTTATTGAAGGGTTATTTTAGCCAGTTTCTGGCTCGGCCAGAAACTCATCCTTAATTACTTCATTTGGTAGGTATCTGATCCCTTCCATTCGGTCCCTTGCTTTCCTCAGGCAATAGACTAACATGGAGGTCAAGGAGAAGCAAGAGTGCTTTTTTTGGATCAGGTGAGAGAGTCAGCAGGGACTGACTTCATCAGAGGAGCGGAGGCAGAAAAAAAATGAAGTAGAAGGTGTTTCCAGGCTCTGGCCTGTCTGGACACCGACGGACATAAAGACACTAGGAAGCTATTATCAGTGTTCAGTGATGTAATCTGACCATCTTTTCTTCTATTCCCCCAAGGGGACATTAGCATAATTCACAGTCTGTGAGAGTTAGGATAGGGAAAGTATTGGAATTTACCTTCTGCTACCTCTGGAAATAGGATTTCTAAGCAGACTAGAAATGTTAGGCTGTGGGTGAAGGGGAAGAGGTAACCACATTTGACCCACAGCTATCAGATCTGCTGGTATAACGCTTAGTTGGAAGTCAGCATTCAAGGGATTCACCTGTTGGCACTCTTGAAATGGCAAACTACACAGATAGGGCACAACTCATACTTGCAGCTAAGTCATGTCATTTGTCCCTTTCCCAGTTTGTCAAAATTGGTGATTTCATAAAATAATTTTTAGCCCTTTGCCTACATTTCGGTTATGCTTACTAATGTCTGTTAATTTTTTAAGGTGGGTTACTTTAGGATAAGCAGAGTCTGCAAGAAGCTGTCAATTTTACAGGAGCCAAAGCTGCTGCCCACAAAAGCAGAGGCCCAGTTTCTCGAAAGCTGGAAATCCACAGCTTCAGAAGACACACTTAATGGGTTCTGAAATTCATTCATAACACTGCTGATCTTTCAGGAATCTCATAACCTTGTCTCCTCTTTCAAAAATCACGAGACGGCCTCCCTACTTGTCTTCTATTTACATTTGTCTTTTTTTTTTTTTTTTGGTGGAAGTGGTGGTGGGTGTGGGTAGGTTTCAGAGCAACTAAAAGACTATGTTTTTAAATTCCATAGAAGACTAACGATTGAATAATTTTCTCACATCTCTGTTGTACTTTCGCAGTCTGGTTGCATTGATTTGTGTCTCATAAGTAGACACTTCCTTTGTTGGTCACAAATCAATGCTGCAGAACAAACCCGCCAGTGCAATCCCACCCCCAACTCTCTTGCAGATTAAAAACAAAGCACAGTTTACATTTTTTCTTTTGAAAAGATTAATTTCATTGGTTGGTAATATATGAAAGGAAGACACAGCACTGGAGTTCACAGTCCCTGGGGAGAGGAACCCTCCCTAGCCCGGCAGTTTCTTTCACACTGCCTAGAGCAGCGCCTACCGGGAGAACAGCACTCACTCTCACCCTGTGCCCCTAGTGCGTCCTGCTAACCCAATTACGGACCTCGCCTTAATACATCACACAGCAGCCTGGAGCAGCACACTGTGATGTCACAGTCAGATATGATTTCACGATAGGGAAAAAGCTAAAAGGCAGAAGAGGCTGGATGCACTATGACTTTATTCAAATCTTTTAAGAGGGGCAAAGAGGAGGTATATTTTCGCCTCAGAGAAACAGCACAGCTTTTCTCACGTGGATGGAAAAGCTCAGTTCTGAAGATACCCTGGTGCTCCACCCCAAGGAGATAAGCAGGAAAAGGGAAGTCAATGGAAGCGCTGACATCAAGCAGGCCACTCTTGCCCATACTTAGCTACAGGTGGAAGGCAGGCAGGCACGATTTGATTTACCCTGATTAAAAGAGCAATTTTCTACCCTATTTTTTCTTTGTAAAAATAGCCGATCGATTTTGGCCTAGCTATTGCTGACTGTACCAGGCCCATTTTACTACATCACTGATTAAATAGCATGTGCTTGGCTGAAGGTGCTGCAGCAGGGACGAGCAGGACAGCCTCGCCAACCCTTGTCTAGCACTCCAGGAAGGCCACGGCTACCCGTCACTTTCCAGTGGATTGTTGGGAACACATGTTAGGCTCAAACTGGCTGAAACACAATTCTGGGAGCCGGAAACCTGGAATTTATTTAGCTTTTTAATCCTGACCTTAAGAACAGAAGAGGGGAATCCTTTGATTTTTGGTCTTAAACACGAATGGGAAAATCCTGTGTTCTAAACTGAAAAGGCATCTGACATGAAGATGGTATTCAGAAAACAGCCTCCTTAAGTAGTGTACACAGAGGTAGATTTCCATACGGCGTGGAGTTACCCAGCATACACAAAAGTCAGCTTCCCATAAGGTATGGAGGTGGAAGTTGCCTAGAGACCTTGTACAGGAAAACCGCTCTGACAAACAAGAAATCCTGAAGTATACAGAACCTGAATATGGCCATCTCAGAAAAATATCTCCACAAATTCTGATAACTATAAGAAAGCTCGTCAGATTGCCATAAGAAAGGACAATCTCAATCATTCTATGAAGCCACAAAAGTAACTCTGGGAGGAACTCTCTCAGGCCATGCTTTGGGAGATCTCATTTCTACAGGCATCTCCAACGTGGAGAAAACGCCCCGCTTCTTGACAGGCAAGCTCTAGTGAACAGCGTCTGTTAGGACTTGGGACCCGGGTCTGATTGTCGGACTCCATTTTAAGAAGCATGCTTAATTTCTCCCCTCTCATTTATGGCTTCCTCTCTCCCTCTCTCCGTTTTCCTCTCTCCCATTATCATTTACTTAATTTGTATCCTGGCCTTAATGGGGACAGAACAGCATGCAGAGGTGCTATTAAGATAAGAAATTTCAGGAAGAAAGATTTAATGAGGGGCTTAGGAGTTTTTGGAAGGGGAATAGGAAATTGTTTAGCGAGAACTGAGGAAAACTAAGAACATTAACTATCAGAATGAGAACAGTGGCTACAGAAGAAAAGCATCGGAGAGACACAGATGGTCTGCATTCTCCAGAACAAAAGCAAACAGGAAGTAATGGGGCCAGAGTCCCCTCTCCCCTTCATTCCTCCCGCCAGCATCAGTTAGGAACACACACACACACACACACATACACACACACACGTGAGGAACACACACACACGCACGCATGCACGTGCACACACACACAGAATTTGTTCACATCAAAAAGTTTTCCTTCACACACAGAAAAGTGACTAAAGTCGAGGAAACGAGATAATGGGTTCTAGCCTGTAAAATGCCAAAGGGACAGAGCATTCCAGGGGTGGACGAGAAATAGACTAAACGTTCACAGTGTGGGGAAATTCAGGCTCCTGAGCGCACTGATGACTGCATCAGACAGGTGACATGTGGTATGAGGGACAGAAGAGGCTTTGCATTTAGCTTTCCAGTGGTTTGTGTGTGCAGTGTATGTGTGGTGTGTGTGAATATGGTGTGTATGAATGTGGTGTGTGTGATGTGTGTATATGTGGTGTGTATGTGTGGTGTGTATGGTTATGTGTGTATGTGGTGTGTGTGTATGTGTGGTATGTGTATATGTGCGGGGTGTGTGGTATGTATGGTATGTGTGTATGTGTGGTGTGTGCGTGTGTATGTGTGGTATGTGTATATGTGCGGGGTGTGTGGTGTGTATGGTATGTGTGTATGTGTGGTGTGTGTGTGAGGGTGTTGTGGAAAGTGGTTGTTCTGGATGCAAGGGAGAGAGGAGAGGTAGTGGGGGTAAAGGTTATTTGGGGCCTTTGGACTTAGCTAGGGTTTCAGTTTCAGCAATAAAAAGTTCTTAAGGCAAGGAGCTAACTCTTGCTAAAATGTAGCTGGAATGCATGGCTAGTTCCCAGGCTAAAAGCTCATCTGTCCCCACATCTCAGTTTGAAGTTCTGCCTGGAACACAAGCACGCACATGTAAAATCTGCAAAGTTCGGCCACAAGGCCTTTGAAGAGGTGCACCGTGTGCCAGTGGCCTCCTTCTCCATGCCCAGTCAAATTCCAGACTCACGAGCCACCCCACAGAGATAAACCACCGGGGTCGCACATGGCTCCAGGCAGCAATGGGGATGGTTTTCGTGTTCCCTACGTGGACAGTGAGGAGTGTCTGAAGAATGAAAGAGGTTGGGGTGGAGGATGGAAATAAAAGCGAAAAAAAGTGTTCTTGTTCGAAGTTTTAAATTACAGGCTCAGTAAAAAAAACAAAACAAAACAAAAACAAAAAAACCCTGGCATTCCACCACATCCGGTCTAGTTACCAAATGGAAAAATAGGGCCATTAACATGTTTATTTGAATTACATTAGTCCTTCCCTTTCATATTTAATTTATTCTGTTAGAAAAAAACAACACAGTGCTCTGCATGCTGGTGAAAGGCAGGAGTGTAATGGATCAGGGAGCTGAAATACAATGATCTTCACCCATTATCTGCCTGGCAAAGGTTTTTCAGAATGTACCATGAGCATTCAGAGATGAAGAGAAGGACCCAAGAGATGTAGGGTATAGTTATTAAAATTATATGGAGACACATTTGAATTAAGGAGTGGAAAGACTATTTTAACATGGAAAGGAAGCTAAAACAAATCAATGAGAAAAGGTCCAATTAATGACTTCTTCAACCGTCTGTCTGTCCAGACACAAGGTTGGTGCTAGGTTTACCTAGCAATCTCGGTCTGAGGAGGCTTAGGAAGCCTGAGTCATTAGCATTTGAAAAAAGCCAAGTCTCAGGATGATCTCATGAGTCCTGCTGTCATCTACAGGAGGCCAGATTAATCTCAGGACAATGTCTGGAAATGACCTTGTTATCTTCATGATAGCAACATGGCAGGAACATAAGGCTCGGGATCATACTGTCCCTGAGTCCCGTTCCAGTTTTCAGCTATACTTGTGCACATAATTTAGCACATAATTTCTTGAGATGAGAACATAAACAGTCCACAAACAGTAGAAAAATCGCGTGAAATACCTTGTCTGCATGTTCTATGAAGCACTAGACAGACAACATGTTTACTTCTAGAGGCAGTGGTGCCAAGACCAGGCTGGTGTGTCAGCTATCCTGACAAAATTCAGGAGGACTGGGCTCAGGCTGCCTGTGTGTATCATTCACTACCTGAAGGGATTTCTCCCCAGGATGTTGAACTTGGGCTCACAAAGTACCTCAACAGTAGATTGCCACCCACTCCTAATGAGTCATTTCAAGTTCAAATCTTCGTGTTGAAGATGCTAACGTGAGGAGGCTCTTTAAGTCCCAGATTCCTGCTCCCTTGTCAGACTGGCAACCCCCGCCTCTGACTGTGCCACAGTCTAGTGACCCCAACCTCACCATGCTGCTGTAGGCACTCCGGTGCTCTAAGACCAGCTCGAGAGGAACAAGGTGCGGGGCAGTGCTCTGCGGCCTTCCTTTCTCAGGCTCTCTGGCAGAGTGTACGTGTGCGTGGGGTATCAGCCTCCTGCTTTTCCTTAAGGCACGTTTTTCACTTTGCTACAGACAGATCATGTTTTTGTTATGATTCTTTCTCTTTGGTCCAGTTTGTTGAACATTTTGCCAGCTGTCTCTAAGCTGAACCTTGGCTCAGATGCAACTGCATTTATATTAAGACCATTTTGTTTGGAGCCTTTAGTATACTTAGAATGTAATTTTGACAGGGAAGAGGAGTTAAATCACAACAATTCTAGCAGAAGATAATGGCAAGCTATGTGTGGGACCCTTTCTGGATAAAATGCTCCAAAAACAAAAACAAAAACAAAGAAATGAGACAAACTTCAGAATGGATTAGACTGATCATGATATGAGATGAAGCCTTCTGTTTAGATGGTCAAGTCAAGGCAGGGATCTGATAATAGTCTATAAAGGGATCAAGAGCCTGGGAAGGGGAAAATTATTAAATTTCATTACACAAGGAAGAAAATCTTACTAGTATTTAAGCAAATAAGCACTTTACACACAAGGCTGGAAACTTGAAAATTCATTAAAGGTCGATGACAGAAATAGTATCACGAAGTTGAGATAATTTGTGGGTAATAAGTTTAGAGTTATTCAGAGAAACATTCGTGAAGTAAGCAACAAGGACCTAACAGTTTCCTGGGCTTGTTGGGCTGAAACTTAATATTGATCTGAAAGTTCCACGAGCCTGATCCATAGGGGGTTTACTTAAAACCACCTGCTCACAAGACAGTACCGGGGAATTAAATGATGCTAAAGCAGGCACAGGAGGGCCAGAAAGCCTGCAAATTCTAAAACCTGTGACCATCTGCGTCCTACTACCTGAGCCACGCCATGCCAGGTTTCCCTGAAGTAATTACCTCCCTGATAAAAGTGAGAGAATTTGAATCAGAGACCTTCCAAGAAGAGAAGAAGGTCATAGGACTCCAAAGAGGCAGATCTGAGATTTGAACTCACGATTGTCTGTTTCCAAAAATCTGCTACCAACTCTTGGTGCTTTAAAGTGTTAAAAAATACTTGTTTTTTTTATATAATATATAAAATGTTTTGTTTATGTGCGTGTGTGAACACGTACGCTGCTGTGTTTCACGGCAACTGCCCTTACCTGCCCATTTATCTTGCTGCCTTTTTGACCAGAGACTTGGAGTGATAACAGTTTGAGATGACCAGTTTGACCTTTCAGAGGGAGCTATCTGGTCCTTTTCATTATTTTGCCTTTATCTAAACTGCATGCTGTAGCTTTTTCTTAGCAAACCATGTGCATGTCTACGTCTTACAGTAATGATAGCTCTAGATCTCATTAAGAAGGAACAAAGGGAGCAAACGCAATGAAGAGTGAAAGGGCATACAGTTAGTAACACACACAGCTAAGCATCACAACGTTTATGTTTATTAATGGCGACTGATTCTTTGCCACCTACTAAGTGTTTATAGGTTTTCTAACCTACACTCATGCAGTTGAATGGAAGTAATATCTAAGAAGTGAACAAATACTAGACTTCATAATATTTGTGTTAGCAATTCTAAAGGTGAATTAGTGTCTTTCAAATCGAAAGATGAAACAAACAATCCCCCCACCCCCCCCAAAAAAAAACACCCAAATATTAGGATGGAGAAAAGGTGGAAGAGAAAGTCCAGAATTTACTCTCATAGACTTAGTGGGTCTTACCAAATGGGTTTGACTTGCTTCCGTTTTGAAGACAGTGCAGTTCTGCTTAGGCGCCTGTGTTACAAGGATGTTGCTAACTTAGAGTTATGAGACCATCAATGTCCTAAGAGTTTTTAATGAGCTTTTAAAATTTATGTTACTGAATATCTACACCTGAATTTTCATTCTTGCAAAGAGAGATGGTTTATTTTTCAATATTCATAATAATTATTATTATTTTAAGACAGAGTTTCCTCTGTGTAGCCCTGGATGACCTGGAACTCACTCTGTAGATCAGGCTGGCCTCAAACTCAGAGATCTGCCTGCCTCTGCTTCCACAGTGTTGAGAATAAGGGAGGGTATCAGTACTGCCCAGAAATATTCAGAATTATATGTTTACAAGTAATTAGGATCTGTCACTAACCGTCTAGTTAATAACAAAGTCATCTCTAAACTTTTTGCAGGGTCTCTTTTTTCCTGAACATTTCTGCTCTTTTTTTCCTTTTCTTTAAATATTTATCCACAGATACTGCAGGTTTTCCTAACTCTGTGAAGCAATGCATGACTGTCACAAGTGGACCACTCTGAGAATGCCAGTGGCCAATAGGGGAAAAGTTAATACAGTCTGACATCATTAAGAAAAGATAAATGAGCCGGGCAGTGATGACACCTTTAATCTCAGCATTCGGGAGGCAGAGGCAGGCGGATCTCTGTGAGTTCTAGGCCAGCCTGGTCTACAAGAGCTAGTTCCAGGACAGGCAGCAAAACTACACAAAGAGACCCTGTTTCAGAAAACCAATAAAAAAAAAAAAAGAAAGAAAAGAGAAAAAAATAGATGAATCCTTGAGAAACCCTTTTATTGCTTAAGATTATCTCCATAGAAAGACGCACATTCTTCCAACACCAATGTGATGATCATACTGCAAACAAGGCCTGGGGATGTGTCATTACTGAACTCAGAAAGCTATGCCAGTTGCTTCACTGATCAGCATCAAAGAAGAAGGAAAATACAGGGAAAATGTCAGAGCTGACTGCCTACAGCATCCCAGAGAAGAACGTCTTGATAAACAGGCATGCTGAGGATAGAACACGGCACACAAGTCTGACTGGGGGCCTTGTGCTCTGCTTCTGGAGCTCCATATGAACCACTGTGCAGAGGGGGAAGAGTTAGCAAGACTGACCAGCTCCAAATGGCTTCATCTGTGCAAATAGAAAGTTCCGATTTTGTGAGTGTTGTCTGGCTGGTTTACTTGATTACACCATGGATTTAATGTGGTTAACATCACAGACTCAGACCCCAAGCAAATAAGATGGTCCAGTATAGTATTTTGTATTTAGTATCTTCTTAATACAGTTATTCACTGACTAAATGTCTTGGGGTAGAGAAAAAAACTTTCATAGTCACAGGTTCTAATTTCAACTAAAATGGATAGCTGCCAAAAATGAGCAGGAGTATCAGTACTAGGCTGTCTGAGGCCATCAGCAAAATAACTGAAGGTGGAGCCGGGCGGTGGTGGCGCACGCCTTTAATCCCAGCACGTGGGAGGCAGAGGCAGGCGGATCTCTGTGAGTTCGAGACCAGCCTGGTCTACAAGAGAAACCCTGTCTCAAAAAACCAAAAAAAAAAAAAAAAAAAAAAAAAAAAAACTGAAGGTGCCACTTCACTTATGTTGAGGCTATGGTATTACTAAACTAGCTACGCCAAGACAAGACAATGATCACTTGGTACTTTTGTCACCAGCTGAGAGCGCTCCTCCTAGCAACCTCTTCCAAAAAAAGATAATTAATCAGTAGCAAACTCCCTGCGTTTATTAAGATTATATTACCAACCCATCAAATGCTCACAGCATTTAGCCGGGGTATGAAAATGTCAGATTCATTTTCCTCAATTTTCACATGGGAAAACAGAAATTTGCTTCTATTGCAGTCACCCCAATCCTTTGAGGAGTGGGAACCAAAGTAGTCAACCAGTAATGTAGCTTGAGCCACTATCTCTTTCAAACATTTGCATACAGTTTGCTAAGGTGTGGGGTGCACAGTGATCAAAGTGGCAATAACCCCTCCTCGAATTTTGCTTCAGACAATCACAATCACGCGGGAGAGGGACATACAAAAATATAGGGATGGTTAATAATACTAGTCACCTAGCTAATGTGATCAGGCACACATTAATTAAAATTCCTTAGTAACACCTTAAAGACACTAAAAAGGAGAAATAGAACCCAGAAAACTGTTAGCATCTTTAGTTGCTTTTAACATTTGGGGCTGTGGTTTGGTTTTAAGGTGTACTGTTTCCTCTTTTCTTCTCTTGTAGAATCAGGCCAAGGCAATGAGAGCACTGACAGAGCTCCCCTCACTGCCGGTGGAGTGTATTACTAACTCTCACATGTCCTGGTCAGCAGTGACCAGTAAGCAATGATTTTCTTTTAGTCGCTTGGTTGTAGTTCCAGGAGCAGCTGTCCTCACTGCACACAATCAGGTCCTCTTTTCAGGGGGTTATAACTCAACCATCAAAATACCAAAATATGCTTTGGTTTGAACTTGGTGTACAGAGTCTCCAGCCCAGGAATGACTGCGGTTTACTTCCAAATTTAAGAAAATATTGAATTTTGTAGGTTATTTACTGTTTTCAAATATGTTTGAGGAGTCGTTTAAACTTTCCATAGGAAAGTGTACTAAAAAAGGCATGCCATTTTATTACCTTTGGCCATTCATTTTGAATTTCAGCACATCAATGGAAGAAGTGAATGATGGGGGAAACATTTATTTGTTTTACTTTCTTACCAAATACAGATGTTTTGACCACTTGGGTCCTCATCAGTGCTCAAAACGTTGGTGTGTTGTAACATAATGAAATAAAGGCGCTAACATCTTTGTTTTGTTCTTTTTAGTCGTATGCAGAATGGAGTAATGAGTTCTTGTTTTGGGCCCTGTATAACTCAAGAACTCATTTCAACTTAAATAAATTAAGTAAGCAATTAGTTCATAATATGGCCTAATCACCTCTGGTATTTTGAAACAAACAAAAACACAAAAATGGCTGTTGAACATTTGCAGTTAATTACTTCCATATAAAATACTCCTGTGGATTTCATTACAGGTGACACAAATTTCAGATGTAAGTTTTGTTTGTGATAGAAAGTCTGGACTATTGTCGTGTAGATTCCCATGAAGATTCTGTATCCTTCCCTACTCCTTTTCTAAAGAACAGACAGCCTATGCAAGCACATTCTTTCCCTCTTTAATTGACAAAAGAAAGCCCTTTATTTCAAAGACCCTGGAGAATAGGTTATGTTCTACATTGGCTATAAGGATGTCAAAGAGCAAAGAGAAGCCAGTATTATTTCAAGAACTGCAAAGTTCCATTCTACACTTAGAGGTGGAACATTCTTGCTTGTATACGTGTATATGTAGGATTATCCTTGGAGATCAGGACAGCCTCATGGAAATCCTTCCAGAGAAAAAGGCTCAACCTAGCAAATAACCTCGACCTGTCTCTAATGTAAAGGGGAAAGGTCATTCTAGTTTCAATGTAGCAGTGAATTCTTGGATTTTGCCCACCCTCCCTTCAGTAGGTAATGGTCATAGTGTGTGCTAAGAAGCTGGTGATACAAACAAGGTACTGCGCGCCATCTTGGTTACTTTCCCATCATGCAATGTGTGTATTGGCACTGGGATTGAACCCAGTGAGCCAATAATAAAAAACAGATGATGGAACATTGTTGGTGAGGTTTACAAACCATAGCCTCTGCTTCATAAATAGGTCCTAAACTTCTCGGCTAATCCTACCTCGATGCCAAAGGATCAACCTTCACTGGTAAGCATCCAGGTCCTTCCCTCGGCATGATCTCACTGTCAGGTCAAATGTAAAGCTCACAGTTCTACAGGTGATATTAGATGCCAAAATGCATTTTTTAATTTCTAGTACTCTGAATTTTAATACAGAAATCTAAGTGCAACTAAAGTTTTTCCTGTTATGACAGCTTTATGGATGTCACTCATTTTATAATTTAGGTCAACATCTTTTTCTTAAGTCTGGTTTGGAAGAGCTTCTTCTGTATCTTAGAGTCATGAAATCATTCAGTCTGAGTGTTGCAATGCTTGCCAGCTGTGGATATTCCCTCACTAAGTGATGCCTTCCACACAATGGGTACTCAGAAAACATCCTCTGCAGGATGGAACTGGCTTTGCTACAAGGGAAAATGGAGTATGCAATAGAGTTCTAAATGAACTTGAGTGTATGGTTTTCAAAGAACAGGTATCTAAAACAAGTGTGCTTTGATGCGGCTTCCCAAGGGAAGTACAAGTTTCACTACTCAGGGCATTTTAAACTAGAACAGACAAAACACCAGAGGGGGATGTTGAAATATGCGTAGTCTGTCTGTGAATTAGTGTTTACTTTCAATATAATTATAAGTGAAGCAACACTGCAATGGGAATTTTTCATACACTTGAAAGCTATGGCTACTATGTTTCCACAATGACCATATGTTGCACATATTGGTTGGCATGGCTGTGTATCCCTACTGCCCTCTAGTGGATAAAATGTAAGGCCTACCTGATTAGCTGATCCGAGGAGCTACTACAGTTTGGGGGTATATCAATCCTTAATCATTTAGGGTAGAAAGAAAATAGCTGTGTTGATGCATTTTCCATCAAATTATAAAATTGAAGGGCATTAAAAACAACAGAGTCAAACTCTGTAATTAAGACTGCCATTTAATGTTTGTTCGCACACGGTATTCATTTCTGTGTGTCCCTGCCAAAGATCCATTGTGTAATGTTGTCCTCACATGACATTAAAAACACCAGTTCCCTGGAAAATGTGAAAAAGCAACTGTGCTGCCTTGAAATACATGGAGCTTACTTTTGGAAACAGAAAATTAATACAGATGCAGGAAGATAATTTAGAACACAAATAATAGCTAGAAGAAACTTGAAAATCAGTCCTGCTCCTTCAATCCGAGTAAGCATATCAGTAAACTCCGGGGGTGTGCTGGCTGTCACTCAGAAGAGGGCAGGCAAATGGGTTTCAGAACAGGGACACTGGCTGGAGAGAAGGCTGAGTAAACACGCTTTCCCAGTGGCGGGGAGGACAAGAAATCCAAACCCACATTTGTTGCTTTAGCCTATACTTAGTGTCTCCCCAGTTAGGCTGCTTTCAGGTAGAGACCCAGAAGCTTCACCTCCAGCTAGGAGAGCTACAGAGCTGCAGAGATATTTAGCATTTTGTCGTTATGACACAGGGGAAATGAGAAGGCAGTTCTCTTTGTATCATATTAATTTTTTTCGAAAAGATTTACAGTTTAGTCACTATTTTTAGCCCCATACTTAACATGTTAAAGAAGTCTTCTAAAATATCAAGTGGAAACAACTGTACAGTCTTCTCTTGCCTCCATGACTGATAAACCAAGTAGAATGAACACAGTTCAAGTGAAGAGGAACACGTCCTGTACCTCTCGAGTGCAGCAAACCAATGGCTCTTTCCCTAACTACGCACCAAAAAATAA
Source organism: Chionomys nivalis (assembly GCF_950005125.1). Classification (NCBI taxonomy): domain Eukaryota; kingdom Metazoa; phylum Chordata; class Mammalia; order Rodentia; family Cricetidae; genus Chionomys; species Chionomys nivalis. Next base: position 45,968,914 of record NC_080088.1, on the reverse strand, counting down.
ACTCAGTCTTTAAGTGTCATAATTGTTAGAAACTGGTGATGTGTGAGCAGCTGCAAGTCTACGGCAGGCACATATCAGAGAGTGGCAATTTTCACAGTCTCTGATTTGGTAAAGAAGCAATGGTTTGGTAATCCAAAGTAGATTCCAAGGACTCCGGGTCCATTGCAAAGAAACCAGGGCCAGCAAGATGATTCAGGGGTAGAGGCCCATCGCCAATCCTGAAAACCTGAGTTTGATCCCCAGAACATACACGATAGGAAAAAACTGACTGTTGACTGACTTCCACATGTACACCATGGCAAATGTGCACTGACATGCATATACACTTGCACATATGGGCACATACTCATATACAATGGATAAATAAAATGGTAGACTTAGAAAAAGGTATACCAGAAAAAAAGCAAACCTTTAATATGACCTGAGAAATGTTTTGGAATCCCTATTCTCATCTAATCAGATTTTCTGTGTATCCACTGGCATCTCTATAGCTAGATGAATGGAAGCCCCAGCAGAGCTGGGGGTAAACAGTATGGGGGTCACAAGGAGGAAATGGAGCCCCTTTCCTGCTTAGCACCACGGACAGAGCTGTCAGAAGCGAGACATCTTGGAATTCTCCTTGGTGTTCAACTCAAAGAAATCAGCGTTGTATTTTAAACACAAATCTGATCCCCATTATGACTGTGGCCAGGGTGGCACTGTGTTCTGCTGCCCCTTCTCCAGGTGGCCATTGGTGACAAACAGTACTAACTCTGAAGAAAAAGGTCTCCCTCTACCTGTGCACATGGGGGAAGGATGGCTGACACAGGAGAAAGATGTTTCTTTGATCTTCCTCTATCACTTCTCTGGTGTTTTTGAACAATCACAGCCCTCTAGGGAGCAATACCCAGCCTTTCTTATGACTAGAGGAGTTCATCCATTTAAGCCTTGGGATCTCTGGAGCATGGAGATTGTTGAGGGGCACCAACAGGAAAGACAATAAACAAAGACACTTCCAAGGCAAGTCCCACTAGAGCAGACTGCAAACAGAGCTTTGCTTTCCTCTGGGTTCTGGCTTTTACAGGGTGAAAATCACTGTTAGGTCCTGTAGCTACATAGCAGTGTCTGGGGAGTCAGTCCCCACGCCTCAGCTTAGCTGTGAGTGAATCTCCTTTTTCTGTCCTGCAGAAGACTAAGGCAAAGAACCAGTGTGAGGAACGAGCTTCCTGGCACAGTCACCAGCACTGACTCTCAGTGTCACTTGCTAAACACCCAGTCAAAGTTTTTCTCACTTGACTGTTAGCAAGACACGACCCATTCAAAAGGAATGCGATTGCCAAGGAACTTACTGTTAAACATTTTTATGGTCTTTCAATCTTTTATTTAAGTTTCTTATATCCACACGAAAGCTCAGCAAGAATAGAGAGTAAGCTGAAATCTAGACTTTTGCCAGCTCGGGACACATGTTCACCAAATGATGGAGTCCTCATTCAAAACCCCAGCAAGACAAGAGGAGCTCTGTCTGCCCAGCAGCCTTTCAGAGGCATTAAGGGCAAGAGAGAAGGTAAGTAATTCACTATGCGTCCCCATTTCTATAATGGGGAAGGACGTCTTGATACATTTACAATACTCCTCTGGGGATATTTCATCAGTTATACCTAAACTCTAATGGACAATAATTGATTTGAACTTTCCACTTAGCACAGAGCTGTAAACAGCTTCAGTGCAGACAGCAGCAATGAGCCGACGTTTTGTAAAGTGGAGAGAGATTCAGAAAAGTTTTGTACTGGGTCATGCCATAGCCTAACAGCTTTTGTGTCCAGGGAAGAAACAGTTTGTCCTTCTGATTTTAATAGCTAGGCTAATAGAGTTTCAAGCCTGCAGTAGGTCTAGGTTATCTTTTGAAGGCATTCCATTTCAACCCTTCACTATTATGATGGTTTATAACCCAGTCATAAAGATGCACTCCTGATCTAGACACACATCAGGACACATTCAGAAACAGAACTTTCTGAATGCTAATTTCTTGTAGAAAGAAAAAAGGCAAAACATAAAACTCTGTGTGTGTGTATGTGTGAGCACACATGCATATGTGTGTATGAAAATCTCATTGAGTCTGGTAGACTATTATCTCAGGGAAACACTCCCCTTTTCTAAAGTCCATCATCTCGCGAACATATCATGCTTCTGCCCTTCTTAGTTTCTGGCTCATCTTAGTGCACACGCACAGAATGACTGAAGCCCACTCTACACAAGGCATAAATGAGACTCTTACCAGCCCGGTGAATGTTCAAACCAACAATATTTTGGGGAAATCTCTGCTCTCAGTATCGGCTTTCTTTCTGCTTTAGGCATGACAATGGGGTCTAGAAGAAACTTAGACCATTCAAACTTCTGCTCAAAACATGACCTGACTTTCCTACCTGTCTTGATGATGAGGGTTGGGATATCTTGCAATGGGTATAAAGCTCACTTAACAGCTGTACTCAGACAAAAAGAAAAAAAAAAAAAGAAAAGAAAGGGCAGAGGCCCCTTTGGAATAGCTGCTGTCACCTCCCTAGTGTCAGAGATCTATAAACCTGCGACTGTGAAGTAGGACCTTATGAAGTAATCTATAAGTGCTTACAAAACTCATTTTAATCTGATGAATGAGGAACATAGAACACAGCAAGATGATTCATTTTATGAACAATCTCTAACTGATATTATTTACTGTATGTGAGCTTGACATGGAATATGAATTTTCTGGTAATTTAGCTGGTAAGATTGTAAAAGCAAAAACATTCTACTTTCAACTGCAGCTCCCTTTCTAAAATCTACAGAGAAAACATGAAACAACCACGTATTTGTGCAGCATTTTTTCCCTAGAGTTTAAAATGCATCAAAGTGAATATAACTTGTTCTGCCTGGTCCTGAAAATAGCACTCTGCTGATTCCGTCACTGACCCAGCCCTGCTTCGATGCTTGTGCTGAGCATGTAGATGGCTCTACGCAAGGTACTCAAGCCTTCCACAGCCTCCGTGTTTTCTGTTTCTTATTTGTGAGAACAATGTCTGTACATTCCTATTTACTTACTGAGGAGGTGGTGAAATTATGGCCCAAGCGACTGGAAAATGGGGTTACATATGTTGGGTCAATCTCCGTGACCTTTAGTGCAGTCTGACCAATGACAGAATCAGAAGTGTGTTTCACCCCCTTGGATATTCTCCAATGTGGAAAGGCCATTTTCTATCATTTGGCTGTTGTGATTTAGCCATACCAATGTTATTCTCTAGGCAGATCCACCCCCACTATGGTTTAAGGCCAAAGGGCAACATTTTAAAACTGAATATTAAAACCTAATCCAGCACCCTCAAATTTGATTGAAGCAGCTACTGTTCACTTAGCTTGTAGATGAACCCCTAAGTCCCTCCTTTAACCTCACACTTCTACAGAACACTTTAACCCCAATGTTAATACAATGGTACCTAATGACTACAAATTATTTCATCAGTGATCAACAGGGTATGTCAAAAGGACCCATCTGTAAGGTACTTAACTGTGGACCATTACTCCAATGTATTAGACTTGCTTTTCACAAATGTACTGTTTTTTTGTTTTTAAATAAAATGATGCAGTTAGATGCCTTTAATCTGATCACTAAGGAGCCAGAGGCTGGTGGATCTTTGAGTAAGAGGCCATCCTGGTCTAAAGAATGAATTTCAGGCCAGAGCTACACAATAAAACCTTATTTAAAAAAATTGGGAGTGTATAACTTAAATCCACTTCCTCCTTTTGATATCAGCCTTGATACTCAAAGCTCCATAACTCATAAAAATGGGAAAAGATTAGTAGAGAATGTTCAGCACAAAGGCCAAAGAACTTTCCTTCCTTGCCTCAAATGTTGAGGGTAATTTGGTAACAGCTATTTGTGAGATGAGGCACTGGCTACCCTATTCTCCTTACATGTAACTCAGATTAAGCATTTTAAATCAGGGTTTGAGAATGTGAGGAATTTAGTGTTCTGCCATAATTCAGAGATCAAGCCATACAAAACACTGTGATGCTCCATTGTAAATATACCTGGTCCCCACTTACCTGTGACAATTCAAGTGCTGTGGGAAGTCAGAGTCAGTGAACCACTTGAGTTCTAGACTGTGGCTTTCTCACCAAGGCTTAAAGAATGAACCATGGAGCGTTTCTTGAAATAATTTCATAAGAAGCCCATGGAGGATGCTAGGGTTGCTCCACCCCACATGCTACACTGACCGTTGTCACAGGGAGTCAAGGTCATGTTAAGTGCCTGGTCTCCTTATTGACCATGCTTTTCAAATGCTTGGTAGAGGTCAAGGAAGCAAGCCTAACTCCTATGAAACAAGTATGAGATTTCTCTGTTTGCTTTTGCAAGTGTCATTTACTGATTTTTAAAATCAGCAGTCAACTGTATAAAGCTATATTCTAATTGTCATATGAAAACCTTAAATCAGGGACACATCCTTTAAAACAATGTATTATTCAGCAACCTTAGGTAAACATGCAATTTAGGAGTGGAAACGATACACACAGAGACAAGTAATCACAGATACAAAGCATGCTGAATTTCTGTTCCATGCACTTCACACCCCAACTCATCTCGCAGGGAAACTACAGAAGGGGCAGAACCATTTCTATTATGATAATTCACAAAGGGAGGCCATATAGATATGCATGCTAAGTCTCTCCCCACCTCTCCATTTACATGCCAGGATTTCAACTCTGCCACACTGAGTCCCTTCATTTAGCCAATTAGTCCTTCCAACTTCACGTAGTGCACGCCAAGAAGAAGGAGAAATAGAAGTGCTGACGTTCACTGCTTTGAAAGTTGCTATTCTAATGCCAAAGCTGCCTCTTGAGCAATTTCCAGAATGTATTAACATGGAAGCAAAGCTCTATTCCTAAAGACAGGGATCACATTATGCAGGGGAGCCCCCTTCAACATGTCACAATTGCACAGCATCTCTCCCATCCCCTGCAAGACCTTACAGTTACAGTTAGCATGGGCTCAAGTTTATTATGGCTCTTGCCAGGCAAACCTAGGAGGTCTTCCTGAAGCAAAGGGACCAATTTAATGATAGTTAGCAAGCAAAGCATGGCACATTTTCTAGACCACAGATTGGCTAAATCCTTGCATTGTGGTGCTGAAGAAAGGCAGTCAAGGTCCAAAGCAAACCAGTTTCTCAGTTTTGATTACTGTGAGGGAGTCTCCAGTTTCATTCTTTCTCCTTTAAACCCACTAAGCCTAGGCTCATTTTATATTATTTTATTCAACAAGAACTCTTGCGTTTTCTTGATATTAAGTTGAAAACGGTTGCAAAACTACATAGCTGTGTTTGTGAGTGTTCTCAACACATGTGCTTCAGATAGCAGCAAGTAATAAAGGACTCTCTGACTTACTTGAAACCATTTACTATGCTGCTAATCATTTTGACCACAGTGGTAGGGATTTTAATATTTCTCCCTGGCTCTCAGCAATGGATTCAGGAGAGGAAAAGATGCACAGAGAGACAAGTAATCATAGCTATAAGCATGGTGAATGCCTCATTAAGGAGACCAGAGGGGACTGAAACATTTCTACTACATTGTGTTAGCTTTTTCTACTCAGATTTAGTCCTTTGCTTGACTTGTGATGTGCGTGAGTGGTCTCTGGAGCTCTTTACTGAGGCAGGGCGGCACAGTGGAAGGAGCACTTAGCTATGATCAAAGGCTTTAACCTTACACCCTAGCCTTTCTGTAAGTTGCTCTACTTTCTTGGACCAAGCTACCACTTCTTTGTAGGCTTCCTTTCTCCCATGTACAGTTCGGGTAGTAGATGAGCTGATCCTATAATGTTCTTTCTAGCCTGCCTGACTGCATGTCCGTCCTTCCTTCCTTCCTTCCTCCCTCCCTCCCTCCCTCCCTCCCTCCCTCCCTCCCTCCCTCCTCCTCTTTTTTGCTTTTTCCTTCTGAAAAAGTTTAAAATGGCTTCTTTCTCTATCCTTGGCTTCTGCAGTTTAAACTCTCGCCTCAAATATTCTTCAAATGATCCCCCAACATCCCCTTTAGTATCTCCTGAATGTGCTGTCCCTCACTGGCATGTTCTTCTTAGATTCGTATAGTCAAAAGATCCATTTTATTTCATCTTTTCTCATAGCCCAGGGAGGTTAACTAAGTTGGTTAATGCCTTCTTTTTAAAATGGCTGTTGCTAGCACCTCAAATTCCACATAATAAAGATCTTCTATCTTTATTTTTAAATTATTTTGTCACATTATGTATAACAATTGTCCATGTCATACCCAATGGCCTAATATTTTCCTAAAGATTTACATTTGAAAAGATATTACTTATATATAGCCAGCTATCAAATCTAGAAATTTTCCTAGAATGATCTTAACTAAAATATACCCTTTCACTATTATCCTTGGCTAGCTCTGATCACACTCTACCTAGGACAGGAAAACTGCCTCCTCACCCTAAGCATATGCTCCATGGTCTGGCTGTTGTTATTCTGTCTTCAGTCCTCCAGTGGATTTCTAGGCTACTTTAGCCCAGTTGTGAATTCTAGACTCTCTGTGCTGAAAGTCCCCTATAAGCTTGTTTTTCTTCTAACCTGTCATCAATTGGTGCCACCTGGGTCCACCTCAATCTAATAGGTGAGTCACTGTGCCTTCTGGCTTCTCCTCTCTGAAAGCCCATTCTCCCCATCTCCGAACTTTTCTCACATGAGCCTGCATCTATGGAATAATCCCCCATGCACTGAAGAATATCTTCCTTTCAGTCAAATTACAACTCAAACTGCACTTGTGCACAGAGATTTCCATGATTACTGCCAGCTCTCTAAATCAAGGTAAGAACTACTCCATCTGCCTTTCTACATAGCATTTATAAAATACACAGTGCATTTTAAATGTACATTGGCGTTGCTTATAAAGTAATGAAGATAGGAAAATATATAGTGGCCCCCAATACCATTCAACTATTGGCCTGCTATTTTAGTCTTGATTTCAACTTACTGTTTAAAGCAAACAACAACCTTTCCTGTTTTAATACTTTAAGCTACATAAAGCCATTTAAGCCTCCTGATTTTTTTAGAATTGTCAACTGTTATGCACACTTCAGGTATCAGTAAACACTTGTTGAGTTGGATTGAGGAGGAATCCTCTTAAACAGTTTACTGACTGATGTAGGAGGGAGCAATCAGAAAAAGGCGGTTAACATAAATATTCTATAATAGTATCTGAGTGCAGGAAAATAATATTGAAATGAAAATTTCTCAAATTTAGCTTACTCCTTGCTTGCCATTGTATTGCTAAAAATATTTCTTACAAAGCTTTGATTTTAAAACACTGATTTTACACATGAAGAATTAGACACTAGCAATGTCTAATAGCCTGATTTATTCCTCTGTAATATATCTGTCTTGAGAACATCATCAGGAATACACCAAAGAAATATGTTTCTCACGGGATCAACTATATAAAAAGACAGAACACATCATCAGCACAAAAATCATTATCCATCTAATTTCCCCCCTTCTGGATGGCTCCGGTGAGCCCCTCGATCATTACTGACTAGGGTTAAGATAGACCTTAATGGATTAATTAAGCAAGAGCAGGACTGTACGGTAGCCTGGGGAGGAGGAGGTCCTGCCACAGAGGAGGCAACACCTCTGTTCCCCTTCCATTCGCATGTAGGAGACTGGCTTCCCCCAAGGGCTGTCCATTTACACTGTAAAGTGGTCTCCAGAATGAGACTGGGTGTGTGTTTTCTGAGTCTCCTCTTAGCATTCATCAGAATCTAGGGTTTGGGTGAACATTGAATTTTATCATAAAGGAATTAAATGGTAAGACTCTTATCAGGAATGTGGGGGAGCACTTGGGAGAGAGGGAAGGCAATAGAGACAGAATGCTCATTTGGATTATCCAAAAGTACCATCCAGGGCAGTCACTATCCTTTGCATGCCATAGTGATTCTGAGGGAAGACCAGGACACAGCATACTCACAGAAACTAAAAGGAAATGGTGCCCAAAGCCATACAGTCATCTAGCAAGGGGGACATATGGACACCCAAAGGCAGATGTTGAAATGGAACCTTTCAGAATCGTCCCTTTAAGGAGGATTTCCAAATTCAAATGTAAAAAGAGAAAAAGATATTCCAAAATGCACACTTTAGACTCTTTCTCTCCTTGTAAAAGAGCAGAGAAGGAGCAACTCCAGCACTGAGCCACACTGGCAGTTTACTCTCCATTTCATGCACCAAATCAGCATATTAATGACATAAACCCTTTTCATGACGGAGACAATCAGGCTCTATCAGACACAGCATTAAATATGCAGGCATCAAAAAGAAAAGGCAAGCCACCAGAAAGGAATGACTCTGGACATGGCGAGGTGACTGAACCCACTGTCACCAGCATCTAGACGCTGAGTCCAGAAGCTAGATAGGGACTCGCAACCTTATTTCTTCCAGAGAAGCACTGCCCCAGCGCAGGCCAGAGCAAGGGACTTACCAGGCCAGGTCTCAGGCTCTTCTCATGGCATGTACTTATAACTTCAGCTCTGGGGCTGGGGGCTGACAAGGACTCCAGGGGGTTGCTGGCTAATGGAGGGACCTTGTCTCAAAAACGAGGAGGAGTTAGTAAGATGGCTCAGAGAAATGGCACCTGTTTCTAAGTCTGATGACCTGAGTTTGCTTCCTGAGACCCACATGGTAGAAGGAGAGAACCGACTCTCGGAAGTTGTTCTCTGACCCCCACGCTCGTACCTTGGCACAGGTGCCCCCAATAAATAAATAAATAAGCAAATGAATGAATGAACAAATAAACAAGGAGTCATGCAATGGAGGAGGACACATGATGATAATCTCTGACTTCAACATATACAAGGACAGTTGAGTAAACTTGAACATACATGTGCATACAATGTACACACATATATGTACCTTACTATATACACAAATAACTAAGTATTTGCAGCCAGCACTTAGTTATTTGAGTCAGTCAGTACAGTGCTTGCTGTACAGGCCTGAGGACCAGAGTTCAGATCCCCGGCACTCATGTTAAAGATGTGTGCAGCAGTACATCTATAACCCAGTGCTGTAACCCACCAGATCCCGGAGCTCAGCAGCCAGTCAGCCTAGTCTAATGGATTATTCTAGGTGAGAGATCAAAGAAGATAACTGATCTCATTATATGCAATCTTGCATACACCCAGATATATAAATGTATGCACTATACATGCACACACCCACTCAGACACGTACACACACTCACATAATTCTCTCTCTCTCTCTCTCTCTCTCTCTCTCTCTCTCTCTCTCTCTCTCTCTCTCTCTCTCTCTCTCTCTCATACACACACATACACATTCCATACCACACCATAAACCAATATTAGTTTCTAACCTCTTAGTGGAGTCCATTTGTGATTTTTAACAGTAAGAAAAGACTTGCCCTATGTTCAACGACAGCACACTTCTCAGAAGCACACGCCATCTCTCAGTAGGGATAACGGATGGAATTCTGGAGTTGAAAGGGTTTCCAGATGAGGTCATCATTTAGTCATTTTATAATGAGGAAACGGAGGACTTGCCAATGGTCAGAGAGGTAAGTATGCAGCTGGCAATCTCAGCAGCAATGAGTTCAAAGACGGATTAGGAGTTATGAGAGATCTGGTTTAATTGAGTTCCTATGACTTTGTATCTAAATAATTCCTTATTTGAATAGTATTCATATATATGCAAATATGTAGAGACGGAGAGGTAGGTATATAATCATACATACACATATACACATTTTTTTCTGAGGCAGTAACCATTGGAAACTGAGTTATAATTGTTATTATCATGGCCCAGGAACTTCTGACTAAACAAATTTGTTCGTTCAACAAACATTTGTCGAGCCCCAACTTGTGCAAGTATTATGAAAGCAAAAACACACAATTAGACAGATTTTGTTCTAACAAGAATTCATAATATACTTGTTTTATTTCTGTACTGTAACTACCTCAAATAGCTATAGACAATTAGTTTCCACTAGATTAATACCAGTCATGATCATTACTTTAGATTCATGAGAGAGTGTATATACTGTGCTTGTATTTGACTCAGACACTGGAAATGCTCTGAGAACCTATCCCACACAGATTCGCTGCCCTCCCCCAGAAGCTGCAGAACAGAGCTCTCTGGACTCACTGCTTGGCTGCTCTTCTGCCCTGGGAATGTAGGTCGAGGTGAGAAAGACTTGAGACAAAGCAGGAACCTGGCTGCAGCCAGACTTCAAATCAGTTTGCTTCCAGCTAGACTGTAGTATAGGGTAGAGAACAATGGCTTCCTTGTGATAAACAAAAGTTCAGTGGCTAAAACCTAATGAGTATCATTAACTCAATCTAGTTAATGAGAAAAATTACTAGTGGTAAACTTGAGATCAAAGGCATGACCACATTCCCCAAGTATCCCTCCAAGGGAAAGAAGGACGAAACAGTATGTGAATAGCTACCATGTTTCAGGTGCTATCGGCTGATATACATGCCATCTCATTTAATCATCATAAAGACCTTTCAGAGTAGCAATGGCCACTTTGCTTTCTTCAGGCAAACAAACTATGACGTGGTGAGACTGTGCTTTGATTAGACTTATAAATCTAAAAGGTAAATTATGGCACTCACATTTGGATCAACACTTGACTTTATATCTTTGCCAAACACTACTAAAGAGGAAACCCAAAGATGAATATATATATATATATATATACACACACACACACACACACACACACACACATACATACCACTGGTGATCTTTTAAGTGAGGATTTATTTCACAATGCTAATTTCATGCAGAAGTTAGCATATGTACAAACACACATTTTTAACCCTCTTACCATTTAAACCTGCTAGCATGAAGACACTAACATTAAACCTACCTCAACAAATATTAATGTAGAAAATTCAAATGACTCATGTTTAAAAGGTAGTTTTTTCAATAATTTATCAGTCACTGCAAAGTTATCATGGAAATCAGTTCTTAAGGACAATCCAAACAACCCCCCCCCCCAAAAAAAAACTAAACCATAACTCTCCAAAACTAGTAACAGAATACCTGCTCCAACCCTATAAAACTGTGGCCTGGTTAATTCTGCATTCAATACCAGTAAATAAGGATTTGGTTTAAAAAAATGTTTAAAGGTAAGCACATTGCTGGTGCCACCCAGGGCTGTCATTTTTCACCTTATCGACTTACCTTGTTTTTGCAAAGTATAGAAAAAAAATCTGTGTATCTTTCCACACATAAAGCCTACACAGAGAGGTCACCTAAAACAACCTTAGATCCCTCGCTTAGCCTGTCCACACACAGACAGTTTCAAATGTCCGTATCTAGTTTCTTGCAGGAAAAACACTGGGAAGGATATGGAAGAAGAAAGTGGAAAGGATGAAAAAAAGAATGGGTGTAGAAAGTGGAAAACATAAAACACTTTCAAGCAGCCTTGACAGTTGTACCCTGGGCTTCAATCCTGATGGCTGTCCCATTCGGGGCCACAACAGAGCCTTCTGTGGACTAAAGAAGGAAACTGGACAGGGGCTGGAGGCTGGTTCTAAAGAGCCATCCAGGCCTTTCTCCACCATATAAGAATTAATTCACAATTATTCAAGGAGTACCAAGGCTGAATAAGGAGATATATGCCTGTGACCCAAACACTTGGGAGATTGAGGCAGGAGGACTGCTGTGAACTCAGTGCCATCCTAAGCTACATAGTGAGTCAAAGTCCAGTCAGGGTATGTAGTGTAATTCTGTCTCAGAAAACAAAAACAACAACAAAACAAAGCAACAACAGCAACAAAGAAATACTACAGATTTCCAGAACATAATTAAATGCACGTAAAAGGTCCATTTTAAGATGAAATATAATGAACTATTTATTATTTATTAGTAATGTTAGAGTCTACTATTTATAATTATTATCTACTTATGATACCACTTTTTGAACTTGGAGCACTGATACTTGATAATCAGAGTTGACAAAAAAGAAATCATTCCACTTGCTTTGCTAAAGAGGCAAAAAGGGAGTGAAGTAAATAAACAGGCATGTTACCCTCTAGCCATCAAAGGGACACATGACCGATAGATTCCCTATGACAAAATGTCAACAGCCATGTCCTATGATTCTGGGTATTTGCACAATTTTTTCATCATCAGAACAGAGATAAAAACAGGACTGGCAGATATGCAGCTTAGCCTTTTTGATGAGACTCATGGCTGGCATTCCACAGATTCACCCATGTTAGAAACAGCACTCACAGAAGCTATCTGGGCCAACTGCACAAGATAGAAGTGGCCAAAAAGGAATAAACAGCACCCAGACCCTCCCTGAACTCATCTTCTACCCTGGTGCATGGATTAGCTGAAGGCCATGGACAATGAGGGATGAGCAGTTCATCTCTTTCTAATACAGACAGCACAGGGGAACCACACACTTGTATTCTGCTAACGTAAAAGTCCCAGTGGAGACATTAGCACTCAAAGACATTAATGTGGATTTGGGACACTCCCTGAAGGATTTTGATTCCATTAGAAAAAACAAGAGAGAGAGACAGTGACAGATATAATCCTGCTTTGATATGTTTAATGCCATTTAAAGAGAAACTACACTCATTTACCCCAGGCCAGGACACCAAGAGTTCAAAAAGTGAAGCATCATTTCTCAGCGGGGGGGAAAAAAAAGCTTGGAAAATATTATGTGAAAATTAGTTTGGCATGTGTCTTTGAAATTTTAGATTTCTGGGATGAGCAAATGGGTACAGTTTTCTTTTAACTGTTTTTGAACACCATGTGTTGAGAAGAAAACAACAGAATGGCAATTGCTCATCCAAAATGCTAACTTGTGGCATGGCGCAGTCAAGATGGCCCGCCACAGCCACAAGGCAGGTGCACGCTATGCCTCTCACTTCAGTAGTGCACACGCCACATGGCCCTGCCTTCAGCAACCTCTTGCATTTGCTTTTGGAACCTTTTTGAGGGGGGACAGTAAACATGACTCAACAGAATGCTAGCTGAGGAGAGACTGGCTTTCTTAGCTCCCTGCTAGCAGGCTTGTGGAGGCAGAACCTGCGACAAACTAGAACAATGTGTCTGTTTGGAATTCTTTGCTGCATCGCTTCCTGTGACCCAATACCAGGGTACTTGAGATAACTTTATGCAGATGGAATTCAGTCAGACTGTAGAGCAAAGAAGAAGCTTTTCATTTAAATCAGCTGCTTCATTTGGACTGAGGTCACAGTTAATGACAGGCGTTACAGAATTGTCTGCATCTACCCTAAAAGCCTGGAGGGATAAAACCTTCACCTACAGTCGAACTGTAGGATGTACAAAATTATTTGTGTGAGGATGTTGAAGCTTCCTCAATCTGGAGCTATGAGTCTGATGTGTCTCTTTTTTCTTCTAGGAATCAAAAGGTTATTCATATAGATAGCTGTGTCATCCAACCATTCAACAGTCCTATGAAAAAGAGAAGATCCCTTGTCTCATTAAGGAAATGTAACTTTCCATCAGCCCCATGGAAACCATGAGGAGAGGAGGCAGCTCAAGACTATTTCTGAGCTCAAGTTAAAATCCTAGGATATCTGTGTTACAGGATAGACAAAGTCTGAAGGTAAAGACTCAACTGACTGTAATAATGAAAAGAAGTGGGAGAAATTCTTGCTTTCTTATGGTATTTTATCTAAAAAATCAACATCCTTTCATTTAAAAAATTACCATGTGAAAATATCAAGAGTGGGGAAGGAGGCCTGGCACATTGGCTGTAATTCCAGCTACTTTGGAGTCTCAGGAAGCTGAGGCAGAAAAGCTCCATGAGTGCAGGTATTTAAGATTAGTTTCAGCAACAAAGAAACAAAGCATGCAGTAGTGGGAAGGAATGACATCTATAAGGTATAAATTAGAAAAAAAAAACAGAAATGAAAAGCATCCTTACACTTTACAAATAAACTGAATTATGATCTCTGCGGGCTAGCTAGTTTCTGGATAGGTATTTATGGAGTTCAGAAGAGAAAATGTGTTGCTCAAAATACACATGCCATTGGTAAATCTATTTATTCAAATCACAACATTCACAATATTTATTACTTCTTTAAAAAAAGATTTAGTATTTGAAGAGTGTATGTATATTTGTGTGTATGTGGGGTGTGTGTGTGTGTGTGTATGCCTGCAGAGGCTTTTGATCCCCTGGAGTTGGAGTTATAGAAAGTTTTGAGCTGCCTGACATGGGCGCTGGGATCTGAACTTGAGTCCTCTACAAGAGCAGTAAGTGCTTTTAACCCCTGAGCTGTCTCTTCAGTCCTTACCTTGTCCTTCTGGTCTAGGGAGCTAGAGCTATGTGTGCTTATGAGGCATAAGATAGAGGAAGTAAGCCCTTCTGCTTACGGGCCAGCCCTTTGGCAGACAGACTAAATGGGTCAATGCACAGAAAAGGAAGGCATTCATATCAAGCTATGCTAACTAGCCATCAGCACATATGGTGGGCTGTATAGGAGAGATACACAGGCACAACAAGAGCCTCTCATGTGCGACTCCATAGTTAACGTTTACCAAAGGCAGGCATAGATAAAATGAAAGTCACCTGAAGGCCGGCCAAGGCCAGTGTGTCTGCATCAAGTCTAGATAATTATACAATTATTAATACCATGTTAGAAGCCGGCATTCTAATGACATCGTTTTCTTCCTGTGCTGGTGTGAAAAGTTCATTCTTTTACCCATTGAAGAGTGATGGGAGGAATAATTCAGGTCTTCATCTTTTCAAATGAGGCAAATACTGTGCCCACGTACATTGCCCTTGGTACAGGAATCAAAATGTCTTTCAAAACAGTAACAAATGAATTCTCCCCTGATACACTCTAAGAGAATGAGTGAGAACCCATGTTCCATGGAGGTAATGTCAGTGGGGTTGGGGAGGGAAACAGGCTGAGATCCAAACACGAAGGGCAGCAACAAGAAACAGAATTCTGATGTCCTGGCTTCTAGTTCTGTTTTTGTTTGTTTTTGTTTTTTTAAACATAATAACTATATTTGTAGATTTTTTTATTCCTTATAAACATTTTGTCTCTTAACATCTTCAAGAATATCCCCCCCCCCCAAAGTGTATGTGCATGTGTCTGTGCGTGTGTAAGAGAAGGCAGGACGGCATTGCTGATGTGTTTTAGCTCCTCTGCCCCCCCATGTGTGTGCATGTATCTGTGCGTGTGTAAGAGAAGGCAGGACAGCATTGCTGATGTGCTTTTGTAAAGAATTCAAGGTTGTCTGGATTTTCAAAGAATGAAATTGGAAAACAGAAACAAAAACAAAAAACCCTACTGTTTCTTTGACTCCATGGTGCTTACATTTGGGCAGAATTTTCCTTTTCCACCCTCAAATATAGAATTTGAGACAACCTACCCACAAAGGGAAGCTTTTAAAGCATGATAAGTATAGGCAAACCAAATCAAAATTAATCTCTGAAAATGGAGACACAGGCACATAGAAAAAGTTTAGAAAATTTCAGGCAGTAGACAATCCACAGAAAGGTGTCTGGCAGGTCTCCCAATTCTGTGGGGTAGCACAAACAAAAACCATGAAGGTCCTAGGAACTGTCTGCTTACATGCAGTATGGGGCTGTGTGCTCATGGGTCAATGGCCTTGGCTATAATTTCTTCTAGGTTCTGACTGCGAGAACCCAGTACAGACCACTAAAGGGAAATTCAGGCCTAACTGTGTCTAAGATGAGGTTTCCCAATCTCACAGGACTTGACCTGGTCAGTCTTTAGGGTAGGCAGCAGTATTTTTATCACAGCAAAATATGTTTTACTGTGGAAAACAAGTCTTTTAAAATCACAGTTTTAAAAGAAAAATAGAGGAAGATAGCTACCATCATCACCTTCGAACACTTCAGCACCTGCCTGACACTGTTTTCTTATGTGGTTTTTCTGTCACCCTATTTTGGTCCTCCTGAACAATGGATGTCGGATTCATGGATGGCGGAATGATGCCCACTTTCTATGTGGCAATCCTAAGGTTCACAGGTTGTGTGACCTTCCTTGGCCACAGAACCAGGAGGGGCTAAGCTAGGATTCAAATTCGAGCCACAGGACACAAAGCCTGTGCTGCACGCCGTGCCTTGCCAGGCCAGACTCCATGTGCTTTTCATGGCATGAAATCAGTGTTGGGGGAATTCTGCCCAGCATCTCTGGTTAGCAGAGTGAATCGCTTTTATCATTTGCCAACATGTCACGGAAAAAAACAAAACAAGAAAAAAATTTTTTTAAACTTCTGGCTCTAGATTTCATATCAACCACCTGATGTTTGGCTTGGTTACATATTATTTGAATATCTGATAATCTTATAAAAAGTCTAACAAGAATAAAAAAATTTTCATTTATCCTAGCTTTTACATTAGTTAAAAATCTCCTATTCCTTCATAACAATGTGCCTGGGGAACTCTCTAGCTGCCAGAAATGCATCTGAAAACGCTGAAAAGTCAGAATTTGGGCCTATGAACTGACTAATGTTACCAGCTGTGAGTCGGCCTGAACATCAGTAATACGATATTTCCTGCTACAATTTGATTTGGTTAAAATGTGTTTGAAGTTCACCCTTTTATTAACTAGAATTACCACCTCCTGTAACTGGAGGGCCCCTGAGAACAGGCTGCTAGTGCAATCCAACCTCCCAGCCGTCAATGGTGCATTTCCTGGCAACAAATACTATTACATTGATAACTACAGAAATAGGTCAGAACGCCTTTTCAATAGTTGCTAATGTCCCCCTAATGCCCCACAGTCTCCCTCTAATTCTCTGCTAACGTTTTCTCCGGAATCGCAGGAACAACAGCTAGTGGAGAGAAATGACTAGAAGGGAAGGCTGCCCTCCTCTCAGCAGAGCCTGCAACTACGGAGAAAATCTAGGCTATCTGAGGAGCCCATGGACCCAAACTCAATTCTATTGCTAAATTTGGTGACCTTGAAGGAAATATGGAATCCCTCTGAGCCAGTTACACTCTCAAATGTAAACAGCCCTCCACCAAAATTACTGACTTCCTATTTGTGAACTGCTTACAGTTTGCTGGAGGCCAGAGTCTTGACAAAGTATTTAGGTTTTAAACTTATTTGCACTATTCTTATAGCCTTACATACTATCTAAAATACAAACTTATTATCCTGCAAAATCAAAAGGTAGTATTGTGGTTTCTTTTTCATGGGAGACCCTCAGCAACCATCCCGGGATTGATTATTTACCTACGTTTCCTCTTTATCTCTTCCTGGGAAAAAGATTGCTTTTCTGAGTTCACTTCCTCTCTTTGTCTACAGTGAAGTGGGGTGAAGTGAACACATCTATTCCCATTGAGGAAAACAGCTAAGCCTAGGCAGTCTAGTTTGGCTCAGAAGGAATAACCACCCACTGCAGGCAAGATGCCTGCGATGCCCCTTGTTAGTGAAGTACATTTTAATTTGCCGCACTTTGGAAATGCAAACATCACATCGTGTGGTTAAGCCACTCATGTCTCGATGCTTTGGCCACTTCAATCCCAATAATTACAGCAGTGGAAGGAAGTTTTGGATTGAAACTGGGGGTGGGGGAAGGGATAAACACAGTTTAGAGATAAGGGTGGTTGAAGGAGAGACTCAAATTAACATAGGACCCTGGGCTCTGCTGGCAAAGAAGAGAGTGACGGGGTGATCATGACCAGAAAGGATTTAAGTATTCTTGAGTTTTTGGTGGGGGCTTCTCTGGATCTGAGGACCCAAAGAAAACCTCATAGGAGGAAGCCATGGGTTATCTATCAGCTATGCATCTGGACTTCCTGTGGTGACTTGGTTGTGATGTTCCTAGCTAGGAAGTCATTAATCATTAAAATGCTTGCAAACTTCAGGGAAGGGCAGGTAAACCCAATTTCGTATAATTTAAACTAGAAGAAACTACCTGGCCCGGCATCTCTCTGTTGGATTCCTCTTGTTTCCTTTTCTAGGAAGAGGAGATGTAGAAGGGGGAGGGACAGAGAGAAGAAGCAGATCTTCCTAGCTTTGGAGTCAGTGAACCAAGCTTGGTGTTAGGTCATCAGTGCCACTCTGGGTCCTCCAGCAATTGTGGGCATTAACTAGGTTGACTGGAAGTGATAGGAGGTGATAGGAGACTTCTTTGTCAATGGGATCTTTCCCCCAGTTTTGGCAGCTATTTTCTTCTCTCAGCTATGGATGTTTGGAAACTGGTTAGGAGCCAGGCATGTGTACTCTGTTTCAGGAATGTGGTCAACTTGTCTTTTCCTCCCCTTACTAGGGGAATGGGATGTATATACCTGACTGGAAGTGATGAGGCCTGTATATTCGGAGAAGGCTCTTACTGTGAAAAGGCTCCTGTACTTTGCAGGGTCTGGTCCAGACATTATGGCCGTGTAATTGTCACAAACTAAGGTGGAAGCTGGGATTACTACCTACGTTTCACAGTCAGGAACAATTATTCTCACTAGGCCAAAAAACAAAATCCTTTAATAATGCCATTGTTATTGTTTTCAATGATAGTGATGCAGGGCTTACAAGAGCTGAGGCAGGAGGATGGTGAGGATGGCAGAGGACGCATAACTAGTGGTGGTATGGAGGTGGGAGGGTGTCAGCCCAAGATCAGGACTAGAAGATCAACTTGTTTTCATAAGATTGATGTTGATTATATGATGGCTAAGAAATACCACAGGTAAGTTAAATGCAAGATGCAGTTTTAAAATTTTCAGTTTGATGGCTGATGCCCATTTTAATAACAATGTGGGGTAAATGCTTTAGTATCATGATATAACTATTTTTCCAGGCACTAGCCTTTAGTAAAACAAACAACCAAACAGCTCAAACCTCAAAAACAAGCAAGCAAACAAGCAAGCAAGCAAGCAAGCAAGCAAGCAAGCAAGCAAGCAAGCAAGCAAGCAAACACATAAGTTGGCTAATGCAACTACAGAGTTTTTGATTATAAACTAAGAGCACCTTGATCATAGTCATCTTGAGGTGTTTGGAGGAAGGAAGGAAGATGGGTTCTTTGAACCACATAACTTGGAGAGAAATCTTCAAAGAGTTTAACATGGGAATAAGCTTCTGAGGAATCAAAAGAGGGGATCATTTTCAGTAAGAGAAGACATGTGACTGATACCTTCAGCTGGCATGCCAGGGAAAGATAAATTCCCGGCAGGCAGGACCGGCTACATAATTTGTAGTGCTCAAGGATAAATGCAATATATGGGGCCTTTTATTAGAAATTATTAAGAATTTCAAGATAGCCTCAGTGAAGCATTAGGTTGAGCATGGTGTCTGTTCAAACTGGGGCCCTGTGCAGCAGGGTAGGCTGGACACTCAGAAAGCTGGCTCTGGTTCTAGTTATCGTTCTGTCCCAAGGCATTCTATTTCCACTGTCACCAAGATTCAAACTTAAAAAACATTTACCACTGTCCTCAGAGCTCTCAGTTAACCCTACATTCTTAGAATAAGGGCCCAGCCAAGTTATCCGACCCAGACTAGAACAATCTGGGGTCCTGCCTACAGATCTGGAAGATTATGAATGCACCGAACTCTGCCGTATTTGTTGTACCCACAATCCCTACGTTGTCATGCTCTCAGCATACCTGGGATAGCAATGTCTGGAAACTGAAACACATTTTGCAAAAACAGAACCCAAAATAGCCAGAAGTTACTACAAAGGATGGCGGTTTCCTGGATGCAAGTTGTGAATTCTTTCTGGCCTTACCTTGAGCAGGTCTTAGGCATGCGCACACAGGTTCAGAAGCATAGGTGAGTTACCACAATAATTCTTTTAGTTTGGAAAAAAATATAGGAAACAGGAGAACCTGCTCCCAGCCCAGTAGAAACTTACTTGTTTCACTAACACTATGCTTACTACTCCCTTACTCTCTTCTGCTTATGCTAAGTTGGAGCTATGACTTCATTCTCCTTGGAAGCTAATTTCTCTTTCCTGGATGCTTGGGAGAGGTCAGAGGACATGCTATTGGGGTAGCAGTGATGACTAAAACAATAATTTACATTTATTTATCTTCACCTGCCCTCCTCAGGTCATTATCATTCCAGTGAGGACTGAAGTGGGAAAAGAGAGATTAAAAACCCAAGACCAACATCAAAAGAATAATTGCAGTAGAGAGTATGATGAATACAGCCTCTTTCCCGGTCATCACAGCGGGCTTATATATACTGAGCCTGACTGTTGTCAGACAGACCAACAGCTTGGGCAGATGCTGGTAGGAACTGACAACTACTTCTGTTCTTTCCATGTATGCCTTTATCTCATTTTCTAAAACATGTTATCTGAACTTTTCCTGGGGAGATAAACAAATGTCTATCTGTCTATTCACCCCAAATAGGACATCAATAACAAAACAAAGAACAGATTTTACTCAAGTCTAGCTTGGTACATGAATGTGTTTAATTATCATTACTTACAGGAGCATGGGCCACTTAGCAGCGGTTACTTCATTGAAGACAATGCCTCATTCTCAACAACTGTTGATTATCTATACATTCTCAGGAAGGGATGGTGTGCCCAGGAACTATCAACTGTCCATCAATCCCTGGGGAAGAAGGCAGCCTCATGAACCTCTCCTCCCCTCTGTGAGGGAAAGTTAACGGTTCCAGCCGTGTGCAGGTCTTTTGTGGGTAATCTCAGCTGCTGAGAGTTCACTGAGGCAGAGGCTGCATCATACCTGGGTGTAGAAAACAACCAGCTTACCTCTACAGTCACAGCTAGGCTTTCGTACTAAATAAACTGCTCCATCCGGGATAAGATTTTAAAAGCTAGCTGTTGGCACAGCTTGTCTTTTATTTTGTCCAATGGGTTTGTTCTGGGTTCAGTAAGACCATTAGGACTCTTCAGTCTTGGGGAAACATGTTTAAATCTCTATACTGACACTCACTTTCAAAAGCCTTCTCTTTTGTGAGGTGAGAGAGGCTGACTCATCATTTTTAAGTGTTTTAAAAATTGGTAATTAGCAGAGGAGGCCTTAAAATATATTTAAAAAGTGACTGACCTTCACAACAGGAGCATACAAAAAACCCTGATTCATTTCTTTTAAGACGATTCTCCCCTCCTGTAAACAGGAAGCTGTAATATGTACATTTATATATGTACGCATAAGCAGCCTTAGCAATACTGCTGTGAAGTACATGGGGATAGGTGTTTTCTATTTGTTTGACACATACTCTCTCCCATGGACAGGAAGGGTAGAGCTGGGTAAATCCTACCACACTGGCTTCTCTGTCATGCTGCTCTGGAATTGGAGCATCAGAACGGTTTCTCCTGACCTCGTGTAAATGTTGGATGGTGTAATTTCCCTGTAAGCATATTTTACTATTTATTTCTCCCCTCTTTCTTTCTTGCTATCTGAGACTGTATAAACTACTGGTAATTGTGTTTGTTCTTAAGTTTATGCTTACTTTTATGAGGTATTATGGATTTTAGCTTTTTAAGAGATCATAGGAAAGAAAGAACATCTTTAAAATGTGTGATTATAAATAATGTTGGGACACTTTGAGGTGATGGTCACCGTACATCCCGAGATGTACTCCAGCTCCTCCTCAGAGCTCCAGAGTGAAAGAGGCCGGAGCAAAGGCTTTTTTGAGGCAGTCTGTGTTCATCAATGCCTACTGTTCTCCCGAGGGCCTCGGAAAGGCTGGAGCTGGGCCCTACCTTTCACTTGAACTGCTTTTACTAGGAAATGTCCCCACCTGGACTCTATGGCTGTGTCTGATCAGTCCCTGACCCTACTACATGGTCTGTCTTGGCTCAACTCTCATGAAGGCAGGGATAGGCTATTTTGAAATTATGTTAACTCTCTGTTACCTTTTCTGTTGATTATTTGTCTAACCAAAAAAAGTAAAACCAAAAAAAACCCCAAATTTCTGGCCTGTTGTTATGTTTCTGGTACTAATGACATCTAGTGAGTGGTTAGGAAATACAATTTTAGTTTAATAAATCCTAAATGTAATATAATAATGAAGGAAAACTAGTAGAGAAAAAAACGCAGAATGTATTTTGAAGCTACATCTAATAAATAAGTATTTAATTCTGAATTTTCTTCCATTATTTCTTGTCGATTTTCAAATGGCAACAAATTAGTTATTTATGCTAACCTGAAAAAAATCCAGATCAAAATTGTGCGTTTCTTTTCTGATGGTAGGACTGTGACATTCTCTGAGTCATGACAATATCTGAGTAATGCCTGCTATGTAAAAGTCACTCTCTTTACAGGACATCGCACTATCAATCCCTCTCCAGAGATGCTTTTGCACGGAACTCAAGACTCTACTCCTAATGGCACTGAACCTTGGCCGTCTGTTTTCCATCAGGTGCCCCCTTTGCAGTTACTGCTCAGACATGCCGCGTGTGCATTTGGGGATGGCACACAGAGGACTAGCAAAAGGTACAGAGCTCTGTTGTAGCAGCACATGTATTGTAAGGCAGTAGCTACACCGCAACTGCTTTGCTCTTTTATATTCCAGGCAACACACTGATGAATATAATTCATAATGAACATATTCAACATTTTTCCATCAGTTCAATACATTATTCATAAATATTAGGGACGGGAAAGACTTAGTAGATTATGGAGTGTAGACCTCTTCTTTTCACTTTCCTTTTCCTCAATTGTCGATACCAGCTCAAAAACCAAAACCAAAACCTAAGCCAAAGCCCACCAATAATTACAAAATAAAATAAACAAAAGATACAAAAGGAAAGCAGAAGGTGCACAGGCTTTATGAGTACAAAGGAGAATGCAGAGGCTTATATCCTGGCAAAGCTGTTGGAGAGGGGAATCTCAGCCTTTACCTAGGTAGAGGGCTGAGTATGGCTGACTCTTCGCGAGACAAACAGGCCAAGAGAGAGGAGCACCACTTTTTGCCCTTGAGGCTGCAGTTCGTACAGTCTGACGACAAGTGTTCACTGTCTGACTCTGCAACCTGGTGTGAATTTAGGACTCAGATACCCCAGCTACCTCTAGTTAGGACTCTGGGCACAGATGAGAACGATGAGGAGAAGATGTATAAATGAATAGAGTGAAAACCACTAGAGGATGCTCCCTGGGATTTTCTGTACCATCAAGATAGGAAGACTCTGCAGATGCTCCTGTCTCTCTAGAGGACTAAATGCATGCATTTTAATATTCCCAGCAGCTGGTTCCTGTTGAATGCCATCAGGATGATTCAGCCACCCACCAGGAACACCAGGAACAGCAAGTGCACACACAGAAAACTGCAAAACTTTCTTCTTTTGATGCCAACACTATTACTCTGGCAAAATCGAAGCTCTTCATTGAATTACCAGCTCCCCTAAATGTGACCTTGTTTCCCTCACAAATACCAGCTCTGTCTCACATAAGTGGAACACTGGCAGATTAAAAGGCAACACTCTTCCTGACTTCAGCATAACCTGATGTCAGCCCATCCTTTACATGCCCACATTTTTGACTTTGTTTTCGTTTTCTCACTGTTCACCAATACCTTGAAGGACTAGCACCCATATGCACTAAATTTCCCTTGTACGCTGCTCTGCCTACAGTTGAACCCTTGCATTTAATATTAGTTAGTTCTATCTCTGCCTTTATATACATTTTCATGTATTTATTGTTTTTTCCCCTTATAAAATATGTGTTACATGTTTGGAAAAACAACAATATATAGGAAAACTATATTGACCACAAACCTCATTAATAGAGAATTACCACACCATATTTTGAACAATTAAAATCTCCCTACTTGCCTACTCTTCAAACTTAGCTAGGATTAGACCATTAAGGGGAAAAAAGTCAAAGATGACAGCTAGTGATCACCAAGCCTCACTGCTGTTTTCAGGGCTCTGAAGTAAAATCTAGCACATTCAGCACAGAGTCGGGGCTCTCAGCGGCCATGAAAACATATAGCTGAAGAGGGAGTCTATGAGTGTGACGAATACACAATTGGTTTATAACCAACGCAGCCAAAAGTAAATTTGAGATCTTGACCAGCTCTCCGAAGTGAAAGTTTCTAGACCAAGTTACAGACAGAGTAATAACAATATCATTAATCACATAAACCATGAAGAGAAGCGGACACTTCTGGGGCTGCTGCAAAGAGCCATCCTAAGAACTGGAGGTCTGTGGGGAACCTGAAGGATAGTGCGGCGCTGAGGGTCCACAGCGGACAACACTGACTCTCTTATGGTGTATGTGAGCCAGCACTGGCTAAGACCACCACTGTCCTAAGCCTCTGGGAGAGAATTTAAGGAGGTTTGTGAGGAAGGAGCAGGTTAATAGGGGCTTGCATAAGGATATTCTATACATTTTTTTTATCCAGCTTCTATTATGTAAAAGCCATTCTGTACATTGAGCGATAAGATGCTGAACTCAATTTATTTTTCTCTTTTAATATAAGGGAAAAACCTAGAAGCAGGGCAATAGTAGTGATAGTACTAATAAATTTGATATTGAGTGGTAACCGTGGGCTACTCACTATGCTAAACACCTTATGACGACACTTCCTAAAAATCTTTATAATAACCAAGCCAGGTGACCATTATTGTCTTGCTTACAAAGATGGAAAATGAGCCTCAGTAAAATTATGTACATTGCCCAAAATTATATAGAATTGCTTTCCACTTTATAAACTAGAAGCTGATCTATGAAACAATATGACAAGAGTCTGTAAAATATACAAGGTATCATATTAAAGAGGGAGTGTTTGCTTCTGTACTCTGAGGAGAAAGGGATGAAAAATGTGGAGCATGCTCAGGAGACAAGGAGGAGCTCGGGCTGTAGTATGTGTCAGCTCGGTGAATCAGCAAAGCCTGTTAGACTCTGGGGACTAAATGCACGAGCTGAACAGACTCATTGGGAGGAAGCCTTTTTCTTTTGAAAAGAAAGTGGTGACTACAAAGTTCTTTCCTTCCCTTCTTCTCCTTGTCTTGTTTTTGTGGGGTAGGGGAGCAGTGTAAACGCTAGAGAGTCTCTAGGACTTGTACATTGCTTTTCTACCATTTTCCAAAATACAAAGGTATCCTTGCCACACAGGCTAACCTGTGCCCCACTTAAGGTGAGGTGATTGATGCCAAGACAGGAACCCAGAAGGCTTGGTGCCTTTGTTCTCTTTCTCAGTTGCTTCTGGAATATCAACCCTCCCCAGCTCTACAGGTCTGTCCTGGGTGGGAGAGCACAGTGGCCAGGGAACTTCCCTTCACGTCCCACTTTCACCTTTCTCATTTTAAGAACAAGCTGTCACTTCGCCATGTGTGAGTTTTCTTATTGGCAAAATTAGTGGTTTAATCCCAGTAATAAAATTACTCTGTTAGGCCCCTGGTTCTTTACAAAGCTTTTCCCTGTTTAGAACACATGGTATATGTATAGCACATTGGTCCAGATAAATCAGTACAGCATCACTTTCTCCGTTCTAAACTCTCCTGTTAAAATTCAAACCACCCACACATATGTACAAATGCATGCACACATATACACGTATATAAAAAGAATAAAATTTACATGGCCTTGCATCCGATAGTCCAAAATTCTTTCACTGAGATACTTAAGGCTCATTTAGTGTTTGAGATACAATGATCATGGCTCTATGACACTGATATTTGCTTTTGGACATTTAAAGCTGAGCTTTTTAAATTAATCAATAGCATGACAACTGGTTCTAGCAGTTACATGCCTATGACTCTTTAAGCAGATATGCACAACATCTCCTTATTACCATTATTGTCCTGGACAACCGAAGCTTATGATGTTACTCTAATTCCCTGGAAGAGTTGAATTCTGTTGTTGATTATACCCTATAGGAAAAGTACTGCCCCTCCATCCATTTTAAAATTAATTGACTCTTCTTTTCCCTATCTGTTAATACTGTTCCCAGCCAGAAGCTTTAAGCATCTCCAATAACTAATCATTAGTCCCTACCCTGTCACAGCCTCTGAGTCGCCCCTCCTGACCTTGCTCAATGAGTTCACTCTTACTGATGTAATCACACATGCTTCCATGTAGTTACATTCGTCATGGTGCTTGTTAGAATTATCATCATCCCTACTGCACCTTAGTTCAACAAAATTAAATGTGTTTGGACTTTGTCATCTTTATTTCTTCAGATAATTTCAAGTAGATATGTTATTTTACATGATCAATAAATACCTTGTCAGTGAAATGATTCTGATATAGTGACAACAGATTGCTAATTGGGAGAAAAAAAATCTTAAGACTAGAGTGAATTTTGTAAATTCAGATAGTGGCATTTCAGTGACCTTGAATCCACAGGTTCAGATTTTCTTAATCTTAACTTAAATCCTTCAGAGTAAATTAAAGCAACAAATATAAAATATGTATATCTATGTATGCATTGAATTCAAGGATTTTTTTAAAAGGATGTTAAATCTGATCCACACCGACCATTCACTGACTTTCTGATGTAGCCTAAAACATTTCTTTGCTTTACTTAAAGCCTGTTTTTTTTTGTTTGTTTTTAAATTTGCTTTTATAGTAGAAAGACTGTAGAGTGGTAATGTCCTTCACAGACAATGCCCATATCTTTTAACTTCTGTTCTTTTTATGGTCATGGTATGTGCATGCATATAAATAAATGCACAACAGTGTAGCTCCAGAAATGTTTATCCTAAACTCTAAAAACACAGCTTTAATAGAACACTGGATAGCTGGCCTCTCATCAGTCCTGTTTATGTTATAAGGCTCCAAGGGCCGCCTTATAAAAGATATAGCCATTTATTTTCACATTTAATCAGAAGTGTAGAGTTTCAGAACTGGGAACAGGCTGCAGGTTGCTCTCTCCTGGTTATTTCTGGCTTTAAGTATATTGATCATTTTATCATTTTCTTGTGTTAAACTGCTTTAAACACAGCACAAATGTTATTCTCATCATGTCAGAAATGGGTTTGGAATTGATTTTGATTTTCCATTAATTTTACTCTTTGCTCTCTGTGAGAAGTTTTTCACTTGTTTAAATTCAGAGAGATACTTTTGTTTAAAAGATGTGAGAGAACAACACTCAGGGAGCCTCAGCTGGCCCAGGAATCTCAGATATTCTACTTTACAGAAGCAAAGTTATTGAATTTACTACTACGGACTTCACCGAAATTAGGGAAGACTCATTCATGTGGATGCAGTTTCAAGGGCTTCCTCCCTCTTCTCTCCACAGAAGTACTCAGAAAGCATGCATCTTCTGAGAAGCCCGCCTGATTGGTCCAGGCTGGCACTGTTTCAGTGTTTGGCCTACGGCGGCTGCTTAGGAAGAATTTTGTCTCATCCTCTCTATTTTCCTGGAGTGTATCAAATGCAGACACGTGGTGTGCAAAGGAAATCCAAGTCCTTTAAAAATGCTATTTCTTTTGCTAGGAAGGCCAATGCCAGTTCTATTTTGGCCAAATGATCTTATCGAGATTTAACAAGAGATACCCAATAACACCTCCAGTCTGTGAGAAGACAGACCAAGAAAGAGAACTTATTACATATTGCATGCTTATATTTTCCCTCCTGGCACCAGGGAAGAGCAATGATCAAACTTATTATTGGTACTGAAGATAATACAAACTGACAAGAATGCTGTGGCAATTACTCACTTTGATTAATTTAAAGAGAAATAAACAAGTATTTCTTCCTATATTAAAATAGACGGTAGAGATCTATTTTTCAGTCATTGTTGAAGGTATATTTGCTCTTATAAAAACACCTTCCAAGTCTGCCTTGTCGTCCACGGTGCTGTCACAGTTCAGAATTTGTAGCACTTCAGCCAGATTCTCTACACTAACTAGATGAAACAATTGCATTACAGCATTAAGATTCCTTTGCGGAGACAAATGAAAGGAGAGCTGTACAGTTCAAATAGCTTGAAAGGCTTGTCACGAACACAGCCAAACACTGTACATGCTATATGTTTTCCTAGGGTAATAGTCCTTTGCAGGAAAATGGTTAGGCTTTAACTTCACACTTAGGAGTATCAAGAACGAGAGGGAGAAATTTAGCAAGGTAAACCTCACTTCCCACCCTATCCTTACTGCTCCTCTCAGACTTGTTTCTGAAAAAATGCTTTATGTCTTCAAAAGTGCCATAAAATTCTTTCTCCAGCTACACAGGCTTTGATTTTATGTGTGTATCTCGACACACCTTAGGACAGAGCCCACAAACTGCAGTGGGGCATCAATTTAACTACAGACTTAGGGGGAAGAGCTCCATCTACTGAGTCAGTTAGATCACAGTTTGAACCCTAGAGTTCTCCCCTTCTCTCCTTTAACCCTGAGAAGCCCTGGAGAGAACAGATAAGTTACAGACACGGCCATCTAAATGACTAGTTGTGAGTCCAATGCTCTTTTAGATATTTCCCAGATGCCTGAAGCCCCCTTTCCTTGTCGTTCCCTGTTTTCAAAGCTTCCCATCTTTCAATATAAAGCGGAAACAGAACGCTTTGCTGTGCGAAACATCTCTCGGAAGCAATAGAAAGTCATTGGCATTGAAGGAAAAGCCTTAGCTAGGTGAAGGAAATATGCACGAAGAAAAACTCTGTCCCTGGCAGGTTGAATAAACTTGGAAAAAAAAAAAGAGTAGCGTCCTTACTCCCCTTACTTTGTATGATTTCTGAGAAAGGCTACAGCCCCCAGGACCAGCTCTCTGGTTCGTTTTGGCTGCAGTGTTGTTGTGGCATTGAAAATTTGCTGTGGCTTCCTAAGATTATAGGGAAATGCTTCAGCAAGCCAAAAAAGTCACAAACAAAATTTAAAAGGGGGGGGGGAGAAAAAGCATGAAACAGCTGATTTTATTGGAAAAGGTCTTGGCATTTCCCTACATATGCCACAATTTTCTTTGGTAGTTCTTGGTTCTATAGTCAGAAAAATTGTCATGGGATGCTTATTATCGCTTTTTTTTTCCCCCTGGGTTGCTAATGTTACAACCTGGACAAACGGACCCACGAGATGCAAGGTAAAGATGGTATCTTCGGTTTGTCTGAAAGCTTTCTAGAGGATCACAGGTTTAAAAGTTTCTTCCTCAAAATACTAGTGACATTTAGAAACACACAGTCTCTCTAATTAGAAGAAAAGAAAAAAATCAAAATAAAAAAACCAAACCACTTGTTAACACACTAATAGATATGCAATAAAGCAAGTGATATCTGAATAAACTTCCACATTAATACATCTCATAAAATGCAGGTGTGTGTAAGACCTATGAAATAGAAATTAAGGTAACTTATAAGAACATAAACAGATGTTTAAAAGCATATGTGGTTAATAATCAGAGAGAGGCAACAGTTTATTGGATTTTCAAATTACAGAAAGATGATAAAATAACCAAAGTTTTCTAATTTTTTCTTTTATGTAAAAAGAGAATTAATATAAATGTTAAGTGGCTTTGTGTATCTTTCGTTATATATGCAAGTATGCATGCATGTGTGCTAATACATACCTGCACGCACGCACGCACGCACACATATACACACACACACATACATCCTTGCATATAGTAATGTTGATTGGCAATGGAAGATAATATGACAAATGAAAAGTAAAACTCTAAATAAATTCAAATTAAGAATTGAAAATATCAGTAGGCTACTTATAGGCATCTTAATATTCTTTTTAATACATTAAATTTTCAAATTTAATCTTAAACCACTTAAAGAAAACCGAATTAGAAAAGCATTGCATATCAAAATGTATTTTGTTAAAAAAATACAATTATTTACATTTTTTAGAATTTATTAAAATTAATAAAACAAAAATACAGAAAGAAAACAAACAAAAACCCAAATGGCTAACTACATTTTTAAAAAAATGTTTTCAAGACAAGTTCAGTTCTGAATCACAAATAAATATGAGAAATTTCACCTTAGAGGGTGACTTGTTTGGGTAGTTATGAAAGCCCCGCAAACGAAAGAGCTCTACCACAGCTATCACAGACAGCTAGTGAAGAGCTACATTCTAGTAAGAATCAGTCAGAACTACAGAGCGTGAGAGGACACTGCAGACCTGACAGAGCTAACTACATGAAGCACCATCACACCGAGTCATGGAGGCAAAGCTCCCTGGAAAACGGGAAGAGTTACCATCAGTGACAGGAAAGTCTGCACCTCAGCAGCAATGACAACAACAACAACCAAGAAAAGAACACCTGGGCATGTCTCTGCAGAACTGCAGAAGGAAAGTAGAGGACCAAGGCAATGAGAGAATCTACTTCTTTTGTCATTTGCCTTTGGAAGGCTGGCTTAAGGGAAAAAAAAAAGCTCGCACAAAAGATACATGTGTTCCTTCTCTGATATTATTACAGGCCCACCTAGATTTAGCTTTCGGTTCCAAATGAGATCAGACATGTTCAGACTAGCACATCTTTGCTCTGGAAGCACTGAGCTTCCAGCATTTTACTGGCAAATTCGCGTATTCCTGAATTTATACACAATAGATGTCCCTAAAAATCTGCAAATCTTATCTTTCAGGCTAATTCCTCATTGAGTTAATTTTTTTCTCCATTTACTCTACTAGCAATAAGCCAGAAAGTTAAGGAGGCAACTCGTATAGGAAAGAAAAGTTGAATAGTACTTACCCTAAGTACAGTGTGCAAGCCTTAGTGGGCAATTCACTTTTTCTCTATGAGAGTTAGAAGGGTATCCAGGTCTGAACTCAGCTCTTGCCCCTTTCCCTTCTGGAAAACTGAGTAGACTCACTGAAGGTACCTCAGAGAAGGATCACACAAATCGACAGCCTTACCTGTGGCCATTCAGAAGACTGCACTTTGGTGTGTATTTAAAACTATGAATAAAGTCAGAGACAGCGCATGCTCAGCAGGCAATTTAAAAATATTTATAACATTGTTGTCTCAAAAACAAATTTCCTCAAACAAAGCAAAACTCACATTTCTTATCCATGCCAAGTTTAACATTCTGAGACAGAGCTGTTTTGGAGTTTTCCGTTGGGAGAAAAAGGTTTCTAAAAAAAAAAAAAAAAATTTTTTTTTCTTTTTTTCTTTTCTTTCTTTCTTTCTTTCTTTCTTTCTTTCTTTCTTTCTTTCGTTCTTTCTTTCTTTCTTTCTTTCTTTCTTTCTTTCTTTCTTTCTTTCTTTCTTTCTTTTTTTTTTTTGAGCTGAAGGAGAATAGTTTTCTCTTCCCCTTTGGGTAGTCTTAAAGGGGTGGAATAAATTTCTCTTTGAGTTTCAACAAAATTCACCATTGGTTATAAAAAGACGCTGCACGTTAAAGGTTCATAAAAAATAATTTCAGAACAAGTAACAAGAAACTAAAAGCTACAGGTCTGAAGCATGTAGCGGTCACCTGAACCTTTAAAGCAGTCTTGTGCGTTGTAATACAAACACATTCACACACAATCAGGATCTGATATGTTCTGTATGGCAAGAATAATGTATAGACAACCTTATACTATTGAGAGAAGTTATACTTTTATTTTTCTAACTAAAATCTGAACTTTTCAAAACTAAAAAAGAAGCACATCAAATTTTACGGTAAATCCATAAATAATCATCTGTATAACTGTTCTTCTTTGTTAGCATGAAAAGGTAACTGATCACACACTGGTCAGTTAAATTTTGAGATATACAAAATAAAAATTTGATTGAGTTAAGGTTTTAAAAGTACTAACTGCAGCAGGAATGCCTGTCTCTCTCCTGTCTGGTAATTTCTCCTTCTCTGCCTTGCATGCCCTAAATACCCCATTTACCATCTCTCACCAAACCCTGAGCCAACAGCCCCACCGATCTCAAAGAGCGTATTTAAACCTCTTACTTAATTCTTAAGTCTCTGAATGGACTGCAACTCCTGCTCCACTTTCCAGTGGTGCTCAGCTGGCCTCACAAAAGCTCCACAGACATGTCCTTAACTATCTCTGATGTTTTCCAGCTCAACAGAGTGCCGGGAGGGGGGCGGCGGGGGGAAATCAAGGATTGAAAAAAAGTTTATTAAAGTGAAACTAGGAGTGTAGATTTGAAGAAGTTGCCTCTACTTTTATTTCCCTCCCAACTCCGCACAGGTGTTTCCTAACTCACACCGCTGAGCGTGCTGCCGAGGAGGAGGGGAATATGAAGGTGAGGGAGTGGGCCAAGGTCTGACCAGCAGGCATTTGGGAGCTGCAGCCTCCTGTGGTAATGGATGTGTTTAAAAATGGACCCCCAAAAAAGCACAGAATGAGGTTTCTTTTTGGCAAGTGATTAAACCACTATACTGAAATAATTAAAGCTTTGTCCTTAAATAAAACATCAGGTCAACAGAACAAAAACAAAGATAAAAATTTCACACACATATGCATGCGTGCACACACTCTACACACATACACAAAGTAGCGAGTGCAGGGAGAAGGAAATTAAATAAAAGAAAACAAACAGCGTCCTAACAGGCCATTCTCCAAAAAAGAAATCTAAATAGAAAGTCATATGATATCTGATAGTGCAGGACACGTCGCCAAGCACCAGAGCGGATTGCCTCCAGGAAGAAAGGGCCAGTGTATTCCAGTTCAAAGAGCTTTTCTTTCCTCCTCCTCTAGTTTTCTCCCCTTTCTCCTCGACTGTGAATGTGTTTCTCTCAGGTCAGATCTACGAAGAATCCCAGAATGACAGCTATCACCTTTCAGCGTGCTCTGCCGTGCAGCTAGCTGATGGGAGCTGCCTGCCTGCCTTAGAGCAAGGGAGCCACTGCTGCCTTCAGCAACAGCCTCTTCCCAGGCCCTCTGAGAAAACAATCTGGTCACATCAGAAACCAGGGAGAGAGGGAGAGAGAGATAGGGGGAACGGTAGGAAGAAGAGAGACACACACAAACCCAAATATGCAGGTACAACAGCTGCAGCAACAAAAAAGGTTCAGAAGAAAAAAAAAGGAAACCAAGTCTCTTGGGGGGGGGGGGGGGGCAGGGGAGGAAAAAATTTCCAAACCTCTTTGCTTTCAATCTAAAACTTTTTAAAGACTTAGTTTCTTTTAGTTTTGATGTCTGACTTTCATTTTAGGATTGTTTACTCCTTAAGCACTACTAAAAGCATTACAAATTCAACAAAAATATAGACATCTGAGTGCAATCCAAGAATTTTCCTCAAGAAAACATGTAACTGTAACAAGTGATCTACCCTAGAAATTTTGGATTTGCCCAAACTTCCCCTACTTCTAGCATCTTTCCGTGAGGTCAAGTGCTAGCTCGGCCACCCAGTGCCAGGTTTAATTTGAGGGTCATTACTGAAGGAGCACACACATAGAAGGGTTCCCGAAAAGACTCCTTGTTATCAAGTTACTTCAAACACAAGGCACCCGGACCTCCCAGTCAGGAGGGCTGACTAGTGAGGCGTTGCCCTCTGCTCCTGAAACACTGTGCCCTTAAGAAACACAGAGAGACACACAATTCATAAATATGGGAAAATGTATATGTCTGTAGTATTTCTTAGAGTTTCCACTCCCGGGGATAACGAAGAGATTATATTTTTTCCATAAATGGGAGGAAGAAAGGAGAGAGTTTCTGATTCGTGAACAACTGTTGTAGTTGCTTCCTCTGAGCCACAGTTATGTGCAGTTAGGTGTTTAGCTAATCTGTATTTTCGGTTTTTGTGGCGCTTGTGGCTCTTTACCCTTTGCTCAGTTTAGTGTCCATTATAAACCTTCAAAAGATACCAAACAATAATTAAAATATAAATGCATTAAGAGTAGAACTTTTGGAAAGAAGGACTTTTCCTGGTATTATAATTCAAGGATATTAGTATAAAAATATAAGTGTACAGCATGTATTAAAAGATAAAACTGTTTACTACACTTTTCACATACAGTTTACATCCTGATTTTTCTTTTCTTTTGTTAGAGGATTAATTTGAAAATGATAAGAATTCTGGAATGTTTGCTACAAACAGAAATTCATAGTGGAAATACACATAGTGGCAAAACATCAAACAGAACACAAAGCTACGTGGCGATCAAAATTGTTGAAAAACCTCTGCCTAGGCTCCATTTTTCTTCAACTAATATATCATAGAGCAGACAAGAAATGTCTCTGGAGGTTTGGTCATTTATGTCATAGAAACAAAACAGAAAAGATAAATATCTACCCCTTACTACCTTTCTTTAACTGATAAGCAACAAAGTGATGCCTTCTTAGCAGATAGAGGCAAAAACTTGCGAGATCAAATGAACTGATGGACCCCACTGGTATTTTGGGAGCTCAAATTCCATAATTAACTTTTTACCCAAGTGGCAAAAGTAGAGGATGTTCTTGCAATTAAACTGATTATTTGATGGACTCTTGCTCTTTCTCCTACAAGATTTTAGGGACACAAAAACGGTCGAGACATGCTTGTAGAGGGGCACCCTGAGCAACTTTTACTGTGAGGAGGAAAGAACAGCAGAGTGAACAGAGGAACAGTTGAATTCAGAGAGATTGGAAGAGGAGAAAAGAGCAACACAGCCAACTTAATTAGTCATTCCTTTTAATTTTTCATGTATATATGTGGGGTGATGGAGAGAAAAGATAACTATGTTTCTTTTGACTGTCTTTGTGTCTTTATAGAGTAATGTTCTGTTCCTGTCTCTTTCTTTTTCAGGCAAAAAACTAATAAAAATAGAAAAACATATATCAGACATTAAGCCCCCCCTCCCTTTGTAAAGAACTCTTTGTTCTCCAGTGAAAATGCTGAAAAATCCCCGGGCAGCTACTCCCTGAAACAAGTGCAAAACACTTAGAGGCTTTTGGGCTGGCTGGGAGCCAGGAACCCTCCCGCTGTCTGGTTAGAAGAGGAAAAAAAGAAGAGAGAGGGGAAGAGGGATGGGGGAGAGGGAGAGAGAGGGAGGGAGGGAAGGGGGAGAGAGAGAGAGAGAGAGAGAGAGAGAGAGAGAGAGAGAGAGAGAGAGAGAGAGAGAGAGAGAGAGAGGAGAAGAGAGAGAAATTGGAGCTTCCTTTTTAACAAACCCTAGGAAGCAGCGTTTTTTCTTTTTCTTTCTTTTCTTTTCTTTTTTTCAAAACTGGCGGTCAAGCGTTAAGTAACTCCCGTCTAAATCCACCTGCTAGAAATGAACTTGGGTACCCCCCAGGGGTGCACAAAGACAGGGAAGACAGTAACACACTCCATACTCTCTCCCACCCCCGTGTACTGCTTCCATTCTCCCTGCTCCCATACACAAATGCCCACAGCTTCTCACGCCGCCCCTCTTACCCCCCAACAACAAACACAGCAAAATACATGCTCGCTCAGTCTCCTTAAAAAAAAAAAAAAGCCTTTCCACCTCGGTTGCGACACAGTGATAAGGGGTAGAACATCTCATACCTGGTGTGAATGCTAATCAGTCAGGAGTTCTCCTTTTCCCAAGACAGGGAACTGTTTCCTTCCAAATTTATTAGAACCTCCTCCACTGCCTCTTTGAAAAACCTTCTTTGTCACCCTCTCCCAAGTCCCGATACTTCTTTAAAAAAAAAATGGCTTCGGAGCTCCTTCTATTCTTGATATTGATTCTCTCTCTCTCCCCCCACCCCTCCTCCTCTCTCCTGTCTGTGTCTCTTCTGAGTGGTCTATTGATAAGTCCCTGGAGGCACTGGGTCAGCCTGCCCGTAGGAAACCAGACACAATGCACAAATCTCCGAGTGCCATTCTGCCATCAGCAAGCAGACCACGTTTAGGAGAGAGAGAGGGAAAAAAAAACAGTAGAGCAAGAGACAGAGAGAGAGCGAGAGAGAGCGAGAGAGCGAGAGCGAGCGAGAGAGAGAGAGAGAGAGAGAGAGAGAGAGAGAGAGAGAGAGCGCGCAAACGAGGGAGGGAGAAAGACTGAGAGAGAGGAAGAGAGGGAGGAGAGAGAGAGGGAGAGACAGAGACACACCGAGAAGAAGAGAGTGTGAGAGAAAAAGACTGATTGGAACAGGAGGGAGGGAGAGAGAGAAAGGGAGAGGGAGAGAGAGCGCGAGAGGGAGAGCGACACTGCCAGTCAGGTTAATCATCCCTACTTTAATTAGCTGTTCGGCTTAGACATAAAACAATTGAATTTGAATGATCTGTCAGCAGGCTCGGCTGAACCAGAGGGGAAAGCGAATATTACAAAAAGACTGTTGGTGTGTTCTGATAAGCAATACTGCTCGTACTGACAAACCCTCAAAGGGGGAACTATTAAAACTTACAACTAAACAAAAAGTGCAGATACAAATGGCACTAGATAGAGGTCTTTTAAAAAAAATGCAGTTTTCTCCCCTAGTTTTATGAATCGTAGATATTTGTAAGCAGGTGCCAGCATATTGGGGGTTTGTGTGTCATGTGTGAAAGTTTATTAACGATGGTCTAGGAGTGCAGCAGACAGATGCTGCAAAGAACAAGACAGGTACAGTCAGATGCCGAATCTAGATCTTGGAGGGAGATGGATGCTGGAAAAAGAGGCACCATGGAAAGAGATCAGCACAGACAAAGTCAGTGGGCAGACAGGCAGACGGATTTTAGGTTTTGCACAATCTTGTCGAAAAAGGCAAAAGTTCTGATGCAATAATAGGTGCAAAACAATCCATCCATCCATCTCTCCCGGGTGCACTCAAAGGTACGGTTAAAATGGATTAATCTTTGTGACAAACAGAGCTGGCAAGGCAGACTATAGCAGACTGAAGGCGATTTGCAGACCTAGAAAATACAAAGCTGGGAGAAGACACACAGATGAACCTCTCCCATCCTGCATTCAGCACGGGAGGAAACTGAGGCCCAGAAACTCAGAGCAATAAATCACAAAGGCAGCAACTGTGTTAATACTAGAACCCAGAGTTCTAGAAGCCTGTAAAGCTGTTTCATGGATCACCAAACCACTAGAATTCATTAAAGATTCTGGCCCAACAGATACGAAAATTACCCTTGTCTCCAGGATAACAAGATTCTTCCATCTAAGAAATAGTGGAAACCCCTCCACTTCACCCCAAATGTCTATATCCAAGGGGAAATATTTTTTGTTTGTTTTCTGTTCATTCTTAGAATAGAGCAGACAAATGTAACATTATAAGGTCCCGTCTGAGCAATGGATGGCTTGTGCTACATTTTCAAGCTAATGCAGGCAGTAGATTGGTCTGCAAAGACCTCGCCCAGACTTCACAATCTCCTCAGTGAACATCATCTGCTACGTGCGGCCATGTAAGAAGATGTGGCTTTTTCAGACAACACATTTTCAAAATACGGGCACAGTGTGGGTGAAAGGGACTGAGTCTTCCAGCTTATGATAGAGTTTTAAATTACTAATGAGATTTTCTACCTGATGATTAGCTATGGGCAACTTTTCTGATATATTTCAATTGAAAACTAGTCACCAAAAGGGGGGGGGCAATTGTATTATTTGCTCATGAATTTGATTACATATTTTTGGGGACAGATGATCACATTTAGTAAGGAGCTCTCTCTTGACAACAGAAAATTGAGGGTGTGCGTTTTAAAAGGAGGGGGTGCTTCTAAAAAGAACAGTGCCATCAGATGTTACTGGAGAGATTAAGCCTCTCGTCCTAAAACAAGAATCATGATGTATATAAAAGCAAAACCTGTCAGTCATGCTTCAGTAACGACGGTGCTACTTAGGGTGAAAGAAGAAAACCGAAAGAATGTCAGGCACCTAGAAGCCACTCAAAAGCAAGGCACCCGAAAGAAGTCAGAGCCAATGTGATTTAGTTTATTTGCACACTGACCTCTTTACCAATAGTGCTGTGACTAGCCAGAAATACAAGGTCCACAGTCAGTCTGGAGGTGAGAGAGAGAAAGGGCTGATTTTGACACTGGCTGAACCTCCTGCAGGTCTCAAACTATATGATAGGGGAAGCCCAGGGCAGGGAAGGGAGGTGTTTACAAATGCATGCTGACACGCTGCACATGGAAGGCACAGGCTTCTCAACCAGCATAGCGTTGTAACACTTCATGAGACTTTGCTCAGAGCCTCAGTTTTCCCATCTGTAAAAAGTGATGGCACTGACCCAGCTGAAGATAGTAGAGACAATTAATATAAGGGAAGTATACAGACTTGTAACTACCTGGTAATTATTGCGGAGGGTTTAATATGAAGGTTAAATAAGCACAATTATAAACTATGGGTGTGCCGAGTGTGTTCTATCTGAAACCTGGCAATTCAGGACATAAAACCAAACAAGAAAGAAAGATGGAAGATGCAGACTTTTATTAAAAGGGCTGGCAATGGAGATCAATGAAGTTTTGAACCCTAAAATTATAAAATCTAAACTTACAAGATGTTAGTTCATCTGAAGGCCACAAAATTTCATTATTTCCAAATTCAAGAATATTTCCTGGCTTATAGTCAGGATGAGAGCCAGTACATTCTGGGACAGTTGCTCTGGATTCAGCACTTCTATTATAAATTACTGTCACAGCAACACTGTGTCTCCATTTCAAAGCAGAGGAGACTCAACTACAGTGAGGTCATGAGATTTGCTAAATTACGGACCTGTAAACAGAGCTGGGATTAAACCTAGGCAATATGACCTTAAGCCTGCATTCTCTACACAGAGTTATCCTGGCACCCAGTAGGTTTCACAAGCTAGTAGGTTAAATGAACAGTAAATTAATAAAATGCATTTAAAATTTTTAGTAGAAATAATGAATCTCATCATCACGTTAGAGAAGCTTGGGAGTTTGGACTGTTTCTTGGGTGCCTCTCAGGTGCAGCCCTCGGTCAGAAGCCAGGGTGCACGCACCTGGCACAGGGTTGAGAATGGGGGAGGGGAAGACTGCTGACCATGACCACCAGGGCATTTAAGTATCTGATGGTATTTTTAGCACTTTGAGGGTAGTGTTAGCACACAGGTTATTAATTGGCTTAATTCCAGTTTGGATAATTACATCGTGTCTCTTTAATTTGTCCCCTGACAATGCTATCCTTCACTCCCTGTCAAAGACATGCTCTTTTAAAAGGCATGTGAACACACACAAACATGTAGTTCTAGTTAAGGTTTGCATAATCACTTAGGCTGCTACTTCCCTTCCACACTAAATGGTTAGTGTATAGTGGACATGTAATAAATAAATAAATAGGGAAAAGAGTGAAAGTCATTATAAAACAAGAGAACTAGTTGAAGCTAGGATTTCTATTTGGCACTCAAATAAACAGATTTTTATTTTTCTTTCTTTTTTAAAATAAACAGATTATTAAACCATTTCGTTGGTGACAGAATTCCAATAACACACACACACACACACACACACGCGCGTGCGCACGCCGTTAGATATTTTAAGTGCTGATAACCTAATTATGATAAAATAATTTCTTTATATATATTTTTTAGCATAAATATGTCAATGAAATTTCTGCTCTTTTTAGAGTAGACAAAAAGACTAGGTACTATACATATAGCATAGTAATATAAGTCTCATTTAGAATAGCTAGCAATTCAGTCAACAGACCCTGACTTACTTGGCAGCTGCTTTATAAAACCCTCAAACATTTTACAAGAAAGCCTAGTTTAGCAAGTTCAGAAGCTTGACAGTCAAAAGTAGACACACCCTCTCCTTTTCCTGAAGAACTTTTGTCTATAAAGATTGGCTATGTGCACACAATACCACAAGAAGCTCCTAGAGGCCTATATCTTATTCACATGCACAAATAAGTAACTTCACACACAGTACATGACACTTTCCTGGTGAACACCTACATGAATAAACCACCAAATGTAAGGCATATGGGAAACAGAGGAAGGGGTTAATTTATTTACTATGCATGAGAATTTTTAGACCTTTGCTTGTCCAGCTTTTAGTTCAAAATTCCATGCATACTCTGCACATACTGATAAATGCCATAGCTCCGCATATTACTGTCAAGCACCTTTTCCGGTTCAGCTCTCAAAGTCTTCTTTCTTACAAACTTCCTCCAAATGATTCTTTGTGGCCCTCTTATCACTTAAAAGTCGGTGCTTAAGGGGTGATCCTCATGCTTTAGGGAGATTTGTATCAAACCAATCCTATTTCCTTTTGAAAATCATAGGTTAATTCCATGACCTTATTTGCAAACAGGCCTAAATACAATAAACAAATAAACAAACAGCCTGTCCCCATTTCTTTGACACTGCTCAGTGATCTCTCAGTGACTGGCTTCTTGTTAGTCACTAATGCATTGGGACTGATCTCTATGGGAACAAGGCTTTTCCATTTTGTTTTGCATTTTTATTTTCTTTTGGGGTTTTGAAACAAGGTTTCTCTGTAGCTTTGGAGCCTGTCCTGGAACTTGCTCTGTAGACCAGGTTGACCTCGAACCTACAGAGATCCACCTGCCTCTACTTCCTGAGTGCTGGGATTAAAAGTGTGCACCACCAGTGCCCAGCTTGTTTGGCATATTTAATGTATTGTCTCAAATGACTACTGCTCACACTGGTAGGCGACATCCCATAAAAGCTAGAAGCACCAAATAGCTTGAGAGTTCCTGACCACATTTTTATCTAGGCCCTAAATGCATAAAATAGGTGTGCATATTACCCTAACACTAGTGATTTGATGATCTAAATGATATTATTCAGTAGGATGCTTAAGAATTAGCCCCAGGCCTCTAATCCCAGTAGTCTGGAGCAGAGGCAGGTAGATCGGATCTCTATGAGTTTGAGGCCAATCTGATCTACAAAGTGAGTTCCAGGACAAAGAAACAGGACTGTTACACAGAAAAGCCCTGTTTCAAAAATAAAATAAAATCAAACAAACAAATGAACAAACATGAAAGTACTTATAGTTTACTTATTTTTATAGTGTCACCACTATTTTTACATATTTTACATATTTAAAATCAAGTGAATTTTTTGTTTTTTTGGTTTTTTCGAGACAGGGTTTCCAAGTGAATTTTGAATTAGAAGAGAATATTGGAATATTGGAGATGGTTAGCAAGTCCTTGGTTTTAAAATGCAATTCAGTGATATAATAGAAGAAAAAGGTCTTCAGTAGATGCTTTGTTTTCTTGGTAGCCTAGGAAAGCTAAATTGTAGACATGGCTTATCTGATAAGCTTAAGGTCAAACAACTGAAGAAAAGCACCTATTTTGAAACTCAGATTCCGCTGTCCCCCTCCATGCTTGCTTTGCCCATTCTTTGCAAGATGTCTTTCATATTGTTGGCTTCCACAATTCTGCTCTCTGTCCTTTCAAAAAAACTCTATTAAAATAAGTCTTAAACTCTGATGATAATAAAGAACTATACCTTTAGTTTTATGAACATATTGCAAAGGCAGATTGATGGATAGCCTCGCAGTACACCCATGTCCTAACTCCCAGAACCTGTAGGTTACCTTATATGGCCAAGGGGGTCTTGTGGATGTGATTAAGCAAACACTGTTAAGAGGGGGAGATTATCTGGGATTTCCTAGGTAGGCTATAAATACAAGTTCTTCTAAGAAAGAGGTAGGAGGCTCAGTCAGTTGATGTGTTGGCAGAAGAAGCTGGAGTTGGACCTGTCTAAGAGAGGGGCCGCAAGCCAAGGAGTGCGAGGTTTTCAAAGACAGAAAGGGCAAGAAGGTGAACTGTCTTCTAGAATCTCCAAAATGAATGAGTTCTAGGAAGACCTTGACTCTAGTGCAGTAAAACAGGTTCAGACTTCTGCTTTCAGAACTGCAATGAGGATAAATATGCATGGTATTAAAGCATCAGACTTGTGGTAATTTGTCAGAAAAGCCCAGGGAATTAATACTGGCACCATCATCTACATTGGTCTGGATATTATCTTTTGATATAACTAAAATTTCTTAGCTTTTTTAAAAAATTCACTTTGGCAGATATATTACTTTGTTGGTCTAACTGGGCTCATGTTATAAGAGCCTTTATCAGCCACAGTGTCTGGCTGAGAAACTACGGATGAGTCTTTTCTTCTTTCTGTAAGAACTTCCTCCTAGGTTCACAAAAAAGCCATGCTCTTAAAACATGTTGTCCACTGATGACAACTTATGCTAGAGAGGTTGTGGGGTAAAGTGCAAGCTGGTACAGCCCCTTTGGATATCAGTTTGGCGATTTCTCAGAAAATTAGGAAACAACCTTCCTCAAAACCTAGCAATACCACTTTTGGGAATATATCCAAAAGATGGTCAATCATGCCACAAGGACATGAACTCAACTATGTTCATAGCAGCACTGTTTGTTATAGCCAGAACCTGGAAACAACCCAAATGCCCCTCGATCACAGAATAGATAAGGAAAATGTGGTACATTTACACAATGGAGTACTATACAGCAGAAAAAAATAATGACATCTTGAAATTTGCAGGCAAATAGATAGAGCTAGAAAACATCATATTGAGTGAAGTAACTCAGACCCAGAATGACAATTATCATATCATACTCATTAGTGGCTTTTAAATATAAAGCAAAGAAAAACAGCCCTCACATCACAATCCCAGAGAACCTAGACAACAATGAGGACCCTAAAAGAGACATACATTGATCTAATGTACACGGGAAGTATACAAAGATCTCCTGAGTAAATTGGGAGCATGGGGACCATGGGAGAGGGCTGAAGGGGAGGGGAGAGGAGGGGAACAGAGAAAAATGTATAGCTTAATAAAATAAATAAAAAAGCCGGGCGGTGGTGGCACACGCCTTTAATTCCAGCACTCGGGAGGCAGAGGCAGGCGGATCTCTGTGAGTTCGAGGTCAGCCTCGTCTACAAGAGCCAGTTCCAGGACAGGAACCAAAAAGCTACAGAGAAACCCTGTTTCGAAAATTCAAAAATAAATAAATAAATAAAAATAAATAAATTAATTAATTAAAGAAACATGTTGTGAAGGGGGTCCATTGATCCATATATTGACACTTGTTGAGGGATGACACTCACGTTAGTTAATTCACAACAGAAATTCTAGTTAGAAGGAAGCTGAAGGATCTCAGTGTCCAATTCTTTTTTACTTTTATTTATGTGTATGTGTCTCTGTGTATGCTATATGTATGCAGGTGTTCACAGGAGCCACAAGAAGGCATCAGATACCTCTGGAAGTTGGGACTCTCTGACCCTGCCATGTCAGTTTTGGAATCCAAACTCCTATCCTATGGAAGAGCAGCAAGTGCTTTTAACTTTGGAACCATCTCTCCAGCCATTAGTATCCAATGTTTTACTACCAGAAGGTCTGAATTCTTTCAAAATCCTAGTCTTTCTTTCCTAGTCCACAGTGTTCTTTCACAATGGAGGTTAGAAATGGAGAAATGAGCAGCTCAAGGTACCATCTCTGGAGCTAACTTCTTTCAGAAAACCTCTTGCCTTACTGTTGGCACATGCAGTCTGTTGATCAGTGCTCCTAAAAGAATGCTCCTCAGACCAGTAACATTGATGTTGCTTAGAAATTTGCTGGAATTGTAAATCCTTGGCTTTTACTCTAGGCTTGCTCAATCAGATACATAGAGGTAGATGCCAGAGTATCTATATTTTGTAAAGCCCTTTATGTGACTTTAAAGAACCTCTGTTACTGGGTAGATCTGTGAAGTTAAACAAGGCTATGAAAAAGCATGCTGAACTAAGAGATTATTTGCTAGCCTGGATATAACTGTGGCTCTAAAACTTGCTATTTGACCTTAGACCATGATCTTGATCTCATCACCCATAAGATGGAGCAAATTACATTTATGCAAAGAAATTTATTAAAATAATAAATAATAAAAATTATAACTCAGAATTACTTATTGTGGAAGAACAGTCAACTTGGACTGCAAGTGTTCTAAGACCAAGGTGTTGAGGACATCATGGTATTTTATATTGACAGAGACTCTGAAATAGTAACAGTTAAGGCTTAAGAAATTCCAAGTTCTCAGCTGGGTGGTGGTGGTGCATGTCTTTAATCACAGGTAGAAGGCAGAGGCAGGTGGATGTCGGTGTCTGGGAGGCCACCCTGGTTTACAAAATGAGTCCCAGGCCAGTCAGGGTCACACAGAGAAACCGTCAAATTGCAAGTAGTCAGTTCCGATGCTGACCGGATGCTTGTACACAGCTGAAGGGTGGGATACAGAGAAACAAAAGTCCCTGGCATTGTTAGGCTCTAGAACCAAGTACTGAGTTCTTTTTGATCTGAAACTCTATTCACTGGATTGCAGAATTTAGTGACAACTTTGGGTTCTGTACTAACAACAAAAGTCTGGGGCTTGTGGGATTCCCAATCATGATTCTTTCTCAGCGTTCAGGTCCTCTCCTTTGAGAAAGATGGTCCTTCATAACTGATCAGAACTGGGCTTTCCAGATAACATTTTAAAACAAGATGTTCCCGGAACCGAAGTTGATTATGTTCACATAGATTTTAGTGAAAAAAGCATAAATCCTAGAAGGTGTGAAGGATTGTTCAAATTAAGATTCAGATCTTTTTTCGATACAGAAGTCCATATTCCTCACAGGTTGTAAAGGACTAACACAACCATGTTAAATATAATCACGATTTTAATAGAAAATCATCAGGATATCTTTGGTATCTAAATAATATAAATTCAGTATTTACAAAGGCCTCTTTGCTAGTAGGAAAAAACCACTGCATAGAAGACTGTGAAACATATTTTTTCCTTCTTGCATGGAATTGTAGTATATATCCCTTTGGCCTGAGGGATCTTCCTTCCTCTGGAGAGTAAAGACTACACATCACGTTTTGGAGTTCCTCTGCGCCTTGCAGGATGGCTACGGGATGGCAAAGGTTCAGTTTGGGTCCCTGCTGC
The DNA here is from genome assembly GCF_950005125.1 of Chionomys nivalis. Lineage (NCBI taxonomy): Eukaryota > Metazoa > Chordata > Mammalia > Rodentia > Cricetidae > Chionomys > Chionomys nivalis. The sequence goes on along the minus strand of NC_080088.1, from coordinate 45,924,339 downwards.
TACTTGACTTAGGAAAAATTCCCTAAGTAAGAATAAATTAAGAATTACGAACTTGAAAAAAGCATGGCACTTAAAGCTGGAACTAAGGGTTTAAAAATATCTTCAAAGGCCATTCTTTACTTGCTTAATCCCAAGTATCTATCTAGAAATGTTCATTAGTTCAACAAGTGTTCCTGTCGGAAAGTCTGTAGCAAAGACATTGGCTCAAGATATATGAGAACAGGAACATGCATTCTGCCACAAAGCAAACAGTTACTGCTTTAAACAGTCGAATTGCTTAAAGAAATCTGTGTTCTGTGTTCAGAGAAAAAGCTCCTACATTAATGCTATTTAAGCAGCTATGAGAATGTGGTGCCCACTCTGAGTCCTGTAAATAGAAGGGAATTTGCAGTATATTTTATTATAAATCATTAATGTAGTTGTGCAAAGAATACATCTGAATATCACGAGCCGCTGTTTCAAGGTTTGTGTACTCAATCCTACCCTTTCTGCGGTGCACTCTTAACTAGAAGAACAAGCCCTGACTTAACACTCTCTGAGTTTCCTTCTGCGTCCAGTGGTGGTTTATAAAGAACATTTGCGTCCAAACTATCTGCTGTTTAATTGGATTCATTTCTTATTGGCTTTTCTTGGGGGGCAATTAATGCACATAAAATTTCTATAGATAAATGCATCATTATCACTGAAGTGAAAGATGCAATTCTTAATTTTTTAAAAAGATTATGCACTGGGCCTCTTATTTTTCCCATGTGACACCTAACCTGACTAATTATAGAAGTGAATGGAAAACATGGTTCTCTTTTAAAATGCTCACTTTATGTGCAAGACTTTTAGGAAGTCAGCTAATGTGTCAAGCACAGACATTCTGCACAATCACATTGACCGTGAGATTCTATGTACTGTAATTTTGACTGGAAATATTTTAAGTTAAAGCCAGCTATTCATAAAATTACATAAACATAAATATGCATACTCTGGCATACATATATTTGCACATCCTTAAAATTAATGCAAAGAAAGACATATTCCTTTGTTCTACTGGAATACAAATGGCGAAGACTAATGAACGAATAAATAAAGCACCAGGTAGCCAAATCAACGTCTGCTCAATTCTGGTCAAGGAGGTGAAGTGAGGTTTCCCTTTGAGTCAGAGAATGTAGCAGATAAAAAGGACGAGAATAGCTGGGGGGATTTCCGGAGGCCATTGCAGACCAGCTCAGACGCTGTTAAGGGGCTCATTTTCATGATACTTTTGGTTGCATTTGTCACACTTGCTCTAGGTCCCCTGGAGCATTAAGAGCCACATCACAGCACTACAAGAACAAGGCTAAATGCAAGAAGGGACACTATAAGCTTCTTTCTCTCTCAGATCCAAATGGCCTGGAGTTTGTAGATATTTTCAAAACTGGTTTTTTTTTTTTTTTTTTTTTTTTTTTGATTTTGTCTCCCCTCCTGAACCCTTATATATTCTTCAAATAGGACTAACTGGGACATAATTTTTTTCAATAAAATTCTAAATTCCCTTGCTTAAAAAAACTATCTTCTGTAAAATTTCATTGGTACAACTAATGATTTCTATAGGTAGAAGACATTTTACAAAAAGAAAAAAAACCCTGACTGGATAGTAAGTGTGCTCTAGATTAAGGATTTAGCTACAGTTTGGTACATATTTGTTCTTCATTAGGCTTGGAACATATAAATTGGTACACATTTCAACTTTTCACTATTATATTAAATTATTAGTAATTTGAAATTAGTAGCCAGTGCTGCCACCACTTTTTTGAAATAGTGCCAGTTATTTCTTCTAAGTTTGTTCAGGACAAAATGTCTGAAACCTAATTTGTCAAGAAAATAAATGCAAAGGTCAGGAAGAGGACAGCATTCACCACAAGAAGAAAGTTTGGTCTTAGGATGAGTAGGGGGCAGAAACTCTCTCAGTCTTCGGGTCAGAAGAGAAAGAGAGAGTTATTCCAGTTTCCAGGTGAGACACTGAGTTTTTGACAGGATTAGTGACTCGACGCTGTACACAGTTAGGAGGTGGCAGAAGTGTGCTTAGAACTGGGCCTGTCTGATAATATTTGGTCTCTTATTTATATCCAGGATCACCAGGAGCTTAAGGTCCCACATGGATTATCCACAGGTTTCGTGCCATGAATGGAATAACAGTTAGAACAATTATTATATAAAAATCCATATATGTATTATCTATTAATCATATATGTATAGTCACTATATATGAGTATATTTGAAGTATATATATGTAAGCCTCACTTAGCTATTTCATGATAGTTACCAGTTATTAGCATTTACATGTCCAGTGTTATCCTCAATACTCTACATCTATTTGGCTAGACCTAATAACATCTTTACAAGGTATAAATTACTGTTATCATGCACTTTAACAGATGAGCTAACAAGGCACTCAACTGGTTAAGTAACATACCTAAACTCCTCTTTCTAGGTCTCTTTCCTAGGCTTCACCCTCTACCATGTATTTGACTTTGACTTATTCTTTAGGATTTTGTTTTCTTTTAGTAGATAATCATTGTCTCTTGGTTGAAAGCAAAATAAAAATATTACATAGCCAACAGTTTACTTTCCAGGGACCAAAAAAAACTTAAAGGAAATCCACAAATGTAGAGAAAGCTCCCAACAAGTTATTATGATCTGAAAGGTAGAGGAGATATTTGGGGCAATGTGGACTTCCTATATCACTCAAGTCCTAACATGCTTATAAATTCAATTTAATTCAATATATATTTAATGCATGTTTGTTGTGAGCAAAGGGACCTACTAGGACCTCATAGCTCCAAAGATGAGTAAGAAGTCAATAACCTTATAGTTGGAATATAACCATCACATGATTAAAACACAACAGGGAGGAATCATAAGAGTAATAAGACTCTGTATGGTTCAGTGGCTCGAGGACTAGCAAACAATGCTATTTGTGTGAGATGGACTTTAGAATATGGGGGAAATTTCAACAACTGGAAATTGGAAGGATATGATTTAGGCGAGGGGTATGGGATAAGTGAGAACATGGAGAGAGAGAGGCACAACGTGTGTGGGATCTACCTGGTTGGCTTCTGTGACACTCAAAGAGACAGTCGTTGAATTTGGAGATGCCAAGGGCAGAACCAGAATGATTTCATTTTCTGTAGGAAGGTTCCAAAATCTACAGGAAAATATCAGTTTCAGATCTTTAGGGAGAACTTTTTAAAAAACTGATTAGATTCCAGGAATATGAGAGAGGCTAAGAAAGGCAGCCTTCCATTGACAGGAAGATGAAGGGAACACAGATAAAATATCAAGAAGGACCATGAGATAAACTGGTGAACTGTGAGAACAGAGGCTGTGAAGACAAAAAGGAAGAATGCTTCAAGAAACAGAGGTTGGATGTCAAGAGCCAAGTTTGAAACAATAAAGCTGGCAAACCCAGGCATATTTAAGAGCTAGGGCTGTCCTTATAGAACCATCTTTGAAAAGACTGTCTCTGGTTGGGTAGGGGGAAGAGGGAAGACTGGGAGGAAGGGAGGGGCAATTGTGGTTGGTATGCAAAGTGAAAAAAATTTAAATAAGAAGTTTTTTTTTTTTTTTTTTAAGAAAAGACTCTTATTCCTTTGTATTCTTTCTCTAGGTTCATGAAGCTACAAAATTATACACTAAACTTTTCTCTTTTTGAAAAATACTGTACTAAACTAGCTGGGAGACAAATGATATTGATGTTTTAAGAACAACCAGTAAAATTAAAACATCATAATTTTATTTTTATTTAAAAGACAACTGAGATTCTTCATACGAAGGTTAAAATTATTCCTTGGTGGGAGTGTGAACTTATTTGAGTTTTATTCAGCAATTTTTTGATCCTCTCATATCTGCCAGACATTGTGCTAAGTATTAGGATCAGTAGAATTTACAACACTTAGCAGCCTTTTGCCTGGGAGCTTTGCTTCTTCACATTGGCATATCTTTGCTGTGAGAAGTTTAGGTTCTGGCCTTTAAGAGTGTGTGTTAAGTTCATCTGTATGTGTTTCTGTTTCAAGTTTTTGTATGTGTTCTTTAGCATTCGAGTAATTCTTTGTGCCATCCAAAGGTGCTTCAGAAGAAGAAGCAGATCTAAGGCCAGCACAGGAACAGGGGTTCTTGCTTTGACTTGCTGGCAATGTAGTATGTAGCCGAGTAAGAATGACTTTCCTATTATTTAAAACTACTACAGGAATCTTAATTTCATTGCATCCATGTATACAGAATAAAGGTAAGGAGGAAAACCAGTTCTAGATGGAGAACTGGAAAACAGCTTCAACCCTGAGTCAAAATGGAGAAAGGAAGTCATGTGGGACATCTCCAAGAGCCATTGTTGGACTTTCCTTATGAACTTATGTGTATAAGCACTGTTGTATACACACATGCTTTTCTAACATTGCCTTTACATATCTCCTCAGCCTTTTTGAATACCCTGTTCTCCAACAAAACAAAAATATTGTTGTACACATTGTTTTGTGACCTGCATTCTTTTAAGGCATATATTGAATGTCCTGAACAATATTCTATTTCGTGACTGTATTAATATATAGTAAATCAAGCCCTATTTGTAGCCATTTTCTTGCCATCTGATTTTCAGCATCTGATCAATACTTTTGTGAGTATCACTGAGCACAGCCTTTGCATTGGTCATATGGAGGGAAAAAAGTTTGAGAGCTTTAACAGGTCTATAGCCAGGGAAGCAAGGACTATTAACACAACTACCACAAGCAATGAAAGGAAAGTCTTGGTCCTTTAGAGCTGAGCCATGATGGCAGAGAAAATGAGAGAACTGGGTGTGACAGAAATATGGAGCCATGGGGATGTCAAGCTGGAGAGTACGCGGCTTGTCTGAAGGGAGCAGCTGCCACTCCGTTCCGGTACTGGTGCCACGTGCGGATGCGGCTTTAATGCTGCCAGATCTTCAATTTTTCGAGAGAAGCCAGAAAAATCTGGATATTTTGGAAATCTCTTTGTGTTTAAAAGCTGGATCTAATTATTTTAAAATATTCCACAGATCAAATATAAATTAAGAACAAAAATTATAGGCTAGCTAGATGCAGCTCCAGGCCATGGGCTTATAACTTTCAAACTGAAAGGGAAACAAGGTATTTGGAAATCTCTTTCTAGGGAAACATAGCATGTGGGAATCTATTTCTAGGAAGCAAGTTAAGCAAATAGTGCTTTATTTCAGGTGTTCTTCCTAACAGGAATGAGATATGGAGAATCTGAACCTCAATGCAAACCTTGGGAGGCATGTAAACACTGCTCCCCATTTCACACCCACAGAGAATTAACTAGAAGCAGCTTCTATCTCACTTTGAACTTCTCGAAGAAACATGCTTTAATAATATGACTGTAACTCTGGCACTGTATGTTGATATCAAATGATAATTTCCGTTCATTATCCATGGGAACAAACATTTCCCATTAGGATCCACCTGCACTACTTCCTTTCATATAGAGGAGGTGGTATTTGGCTATGTTCTGGTTCTGATTCATGAGAAATCAGACCAAGCCCAACATTTCTGTTCATAACAGATTTTGGTTTTTCAATCTGTAGAACACAATGTTTCCCTGGGCTCGGTTCAAGCATGCCAAGTTTTGGCTGGCCACAGACTTTGACATCTGAGTGAAAAATCTTTCAACAATGGCATTTAAACGGAAGAATCAACAGACCTTTAATTATAACACTGCTTGTAATTCCCCCTCTCTTATCATGATGTTCAAATTGCCTCAAATCACTAACTGCACGGACAGCATGCTATTTCATTTGCCATTGGAAATATCATAATTTGGAAACTTGGTGGCTTGAGAATGTGTATTAATTTTTGAAATATCAGTATTATTTTCTTCACCATAAATTAAAGAGGCATATGGAACGAAGGTCAAAATTACTGATTCATTAGAAATAAGAAACAAAAAATATTCAGCACATAATTTCTCAACTTATCTAAAATGCTCAAGATCTATTTAAAAAGTAGTATTTCTACTTGGAAATGAGGCATCAGCTTCATGGGAATGGGGAATCCCTTGGAGTGAGAGCACACTAGGTGCCTCTGCACTTTGCCCTAAAATGTCAGCAGGCCATTTCATTTAATGAGAGTCTCAAAGTATGTTATTTTTCTTACAAAATAACAGAAGATTCCTCTCCTAAAGTATATGAGGAAGCCTTTGAAAGCTACCTTTTAGAAATCTATGTTGAAAGGTACTTAATTTATAGTCAATCTGATTATCTGTGTATACTTAGTGGAAAAATTGGGGTTAAAAAGTAATTACAGAAAATGTTTATTTCCATGTTCTACAGCAGTTAGATAAGTTCTGTTTGTTTTTATATTATAGAGTTTGGTTATATGCGGAAAGTGGGCATAATTACAGTTCCTTTTTCATCTTGAAGAGAAATCTGGCTTTAGATTTCCAGGAAATACACTTATTTAGACCAAACATTAAGGCAGACTTCCATATACACTTTCTAATCTTCACAACATGCCTTCAAGATGGGTATCATCAATCTGCTACTGATAAGGAACTAAGACTTCGATAAATTAAAGGATTTGACCAATTTAGCTTGTCTTTTTGCCTATGCATTTTATGTGGTAGAGTTTGTACTCAATTCTCCAATGTCTTCTGAGTCTTCTTTCTCTGGGAAAATACCTCCATGAAATGCTGACAACACTTCCCACTGTGATCAGCTTTCCTTTCTTAATACAATGAGTTATTGAGAGACAATGCTAACTTTATTTAGCACTGCTTTGTGACTAAAATTTGCCTTTGTCTATATGGAATTCATATTCAAGGATAGGTACAAGAGACCTTTGATTTTCTTGAAGACTCATGGTTTTATATTTTGTCTTTTATTTATTTACTTTTTTTTGGTTTTTCGAAACAAGATTTCTCTGTGTATCCCTCCAGCTGTCCAGGAACTCATTCAGTACACCAGGATGGCCTTGAACTCATAGAGATCTGCCTTTTTCTGTTTCCCTGTGTGCTGGAATTAAAGGCATGTACTGCCACTACTTGGTGATATTTTGCCTTTTAATATTTTTTTTTTATTTTTATTTTTTTGACACAAGGGTCTGGAATTTGCTTTGTAACCAAGGATGACCTTGTAATTTAGGATGACCTCGAATTCCTGATTCATTTGCCTCCCCATTCTGAGTGCTGGGAGTACAGGTGTGCACTACCATACCTGGTTTATGCAGAATTGGGTATCGGACTCAGGACTTTGCACACACGACGTAAGTAATCTACCAATGGGACTGAATCCCTAACCCTCAAACTTTGCCCTTTGTTAAACCTATGAATATGCTTGTTTTGATAAAACTGGGTCCTAAGTCTTGATTCAGGAAATATGTGGTCACTGCCGTTATTTATTTTGTTTATAAAATGTATCCCACGACACTAGTACTGACCAGCCTGTAACAGTCAAGAATGAGATTCTCTTGGGTAATCAGTCGAAGAACTCCAAATCAAAGTTATTGCAGGGGACAGAGATAGTAATTAATGACAATAACACATATATTGAGTTCATAATGAAATGTTCCTGACCCTATCCACATATTATGTGTAATCTTTACCATACTCCCATTTTATATATTAGGAAATAGGCTTAGAGAAGATAAATGACTGACTAAAGGTCATGTCTAGTAATCACATCTGACTCAATAGCTTGTATTTTCTCTGCTTCGCTAACCGATAGTGAACAAAGTCCAAAGAAGTAGAATCAAGAAACAGTGTTTTAATATAAACGGAAGATTGATCCAAGTCTAAGGAACTGGACTGGGAACAGATCTGGAATAAGTGGGTCCAGCATGGTTGAAGTAACCTCAGAGAAATCCTGTTGCATCTTCGGCATGTAGGTCTGAGACAGAGAGGGAAAACTGAGGTATCAGTGGTGGTTTAGACAAAGGAATGCTTGGATAATTTTCATGTTCTTCAAAAAAATTTTTAATTGGGTAGCAGAAAATAAAGAGAATATGTCACAAGGACCTATTCAGAAATTTCTGTCTTTACATGTTTTTAAGTTGAGGATAAGGAGGAGGAGGAGGAGGAGAAGGGCAAACCTAATTTTCAAGCAAAATACTTTTTGAAGCACAATTTTCTTTAAGAGGAACCTCATCCATACCTTATGATAAATGACTTTAATGAAGCCTTTAGCTTACCTAATTGAGTGGAATTAAAGCAAAAGAACCACAGCCTAGGGGAAAGGCAATGGGAAGCAAGGGGTTGAAGAATAGAAGAAGAGGAATGGGAACAACATAAACGAAGATCACAGAAGGCTCTACCTAGGAGAACAGGATGCTGAGAGATGCTCTTCAGAGTTCCATAAAGATAAGGAATTGATATCAGCTTGGTGATGCTCTGAATTTAGGTCAGGTCTAACATTTGGTGGTAGGTAGGGCACATCAGAATCACTCTGCTAGCTGCTAGTTCTAGGTTTAACAACTGAGTAGAATTCCCTAGACTGAGTACCTCCTCAATAAACACTCACTGAGAAAATGAGATGTCAAAATTAATTCAGAAGTGGGTAATTTTCAGATTGACAAATTCTAACTTATTAAATTAAAAGCCAGTCAGCCCAGTGTGTCATTTGGCAACTGAGTCTCCTCTGGAATAAAGAAAATCTGGACAGTGGAGAAGAACTGGATGTCTCCATCCTGGCCTGCCTTCCTGTGTGGCAAGTTTTGCATGCCTGAGTTTTCATGGTGCCATTAGAAGGTACACTGTGAATGCCACAACAATGCTGGAACCACGTGAGCTCTGGGAAAGTTACCTTAGGAAATACGGAATGTGTAGCACACAGACAGGGCTGTGTTAAAGACACTAGCTTCTACTCTGGACCAGCACTGGGCCTGTGGAGAGTTACTTCTGAAATGCGTATATATAAATTGTGACAGGGACAGTCAGAAGCAGCACAAGGACATGACTCGACAAGAACTGCGAAAGCACTGAAATCAGCTGCAGGCACAGCCACCCTTGAACTGTAGGTATGTAGACAGTCCCTGGGTGTGGCTGGAAATAAGCATGTGAGCCTGCAGCTCATCTTGCCTGGCTTTCTTCCTTTTCCAAACCCCCAGTTCATACTGTCCCAGGAGGGCTCTAAATTACAGTGCTTTTCAAATACATTTCAAATATATATCATCCTCTAACTTAAAGGGGAAAGGGGGGGAGTATTTTGTTATCATGAACTGAATTTGACAGTAAATTTGCATTTTGGATGTTTTCTCACTTATGAGCTGTGGAAAATGCACATTTTGTCTAAATATTGATAAAGCTTTAGAATGAATACAAGAAATGGGATTAACCTAGCAGGTTATGTAGCCCAGGTTGTATATCACAACTATGCCAGAAGGTTTAAAACAGATAGATCCTTCAACGTTGGCCCTTTCCTCTGTCTTCTCCAAATTATGCTGACATAATGTTGGTTTTGGCTACATGTGGTCAGTTATAAGGACCATGGGTCTTACCAGTTTTGTCTGTCTTATGAGCAATCTACAAACCTCTCTATAGTCACACGGGAATACATTTTATGAGACAGTAAAGGCTATGGATGATATGGAATTGGTTCCATTAGACACATTTGTAACTATTTTAGAATATAGTTTATGTTTGCATGAATTAATGATTCACTTCTCTTTAAGCAACTTAGGCATCTCCCTCCCAAGAACAGAGAAAAGGGGAGAAAGGAAGGAAGGAAGGAATGAAGGGAGGAAGGAAGGGAAGAAGGAAGAGCAAGCAGCAAAACTGGCACGAAATAGGCCACCCACAAATTCCACAAGCTGTAGCAATTAGCTCTGCCTCTGCCTCTCGGTCCAGCGAGGCAGAGATGACTCCAAAGCACTCATACCCAAGCCTGGCTTTCCGTCTGCCCTGCAGTCTCCAGTCTCCTGAAGCCCAGTAGACAGCTAACGGATAGCCACTCAGCACCATTCAGTGTGTAGGAAATTAAACTGGTGCTCTCCCCTCCCAGGCCTGCTCTTGCTCTGCTGCCCTGGTTCTGTTTATGGCTCCACTCAGGCTCAAAATCAGAGATATCTTTGGTCCCGGGCTATCCCTGGCTTCCAAATATAATGGATTAATTCTCTTCTGCCATGTGTCATAAATCAGTGCTGTCTTGTTCAGTCCCTCTGCCCATGCCCTACTTAGGACCCATATTGCCTTTTGCCTGGACTGCTATGAGTCTCCCACCTTTGCTTTGTTCTCTGGTCTCTCTCTACCCCAATCCATTTTGTTTCACTGTTGCCAGATTAATCTTCTGGAGGCACAGCTCTGACTGTGTTACTCTCCTACGGAAAACTTTCAATCGCTCCCCACTGTCCACTGAATAAAATTCAGATTCCTTGGCCTGGTAATCAAGTCCTTTAACTTCCGGGCCCAGCCTGCTTTGGACATTCATTTCCCACTACTCACCTTCCCACAGTTCATGCTCTAGTTAAATTCAACCACTTCTTTGCAGATTCTTTACCCCTTTTATCCCTCCACACTTTGCTTATGGCTTCAGAGATGGGCTTTCCTTTAATCTTTGTTCAAACCCTTACCTTTCGGGTCTGAACCCATTTTCATGCAAGCACACGCTTAGCCCTCCCCTGAACTCCAAAAATGCTTTTCCTTCACTACCTTCATGGGTCACAGCCTCCTTTCCTGCTAGGTGAAAGCTTCTTTGAAGGCAGGGTTTGTGTCTGGTTAGTCAGTTCATCCTCTCCAGCACTGAGCAGACAAGTCATTGTGCTTGTCCAGTGAAAAGGTAAGCATGGGGCTAGACGCAGCCTACACATAGGTGCCTGCTTGTCTTCTTGACCAAAGCAAATTAAAAGTAAGGACTCAAGGAAGAAACGAGGCTCTCAGAGGCTTGCCTGCTCAAGAAGTAACCTGATAGCCAAAGATGAGAAATGAAGACTATAAAAAGAAGATATTAGGACTAAAAATATTACTGCAGTTCAGGGGTAAGTAACACAGAAGCAAGCAATCTTTTAGAATAAGGAGCACATGGTTAAGGCCACATGGAACAGCTGGCAGATCACAAATAATATCCAAATGTACAGCATCATTTTTATACTTCCATACCCCCATTACAAAACAGAAACAGAATATTATTGTTATTAAAGATAATAAATATAAAACATTTAGAAAATTTTGAATTGTGGCATGTTTTGAAAAAACCTATAGGCATATAAAATTGAGATTGTATCTCAAAACTTAAAATTAGTAAGGTAAGAAATATTTATTTAAATGGGGGGTGATAAAATTCTGTCTCATGAGATGTCCTACAACATGAACCAAGTTTACAATACGAAGTCAGGTAGATAAGTTCTCTTTATATCTGAATATGTGCATATATTCTTCTAAGTGTTAGTGAAGTATTAATCCTTCTTAATAAAATCTAATGATGGCATACAATTTAAAAATATACTAAAAAGTAAGAAAAGAAATATCTAAAACTTTCCACAAATCTAAGATTCACAACCTCTTACTTTTAGAAAATTATTATGACCATAACATATGCATAATTAAATTAGTGGCTTTTTAATTAAATATATGCAGCATAGTCCATGCCATTAAAATATCTTTATAAACATTTTAGTGTGTCAAAAACTATACTTAATGGACATGTCATACTATGTGTACACAGTCCTCTGTAGTTTAACAGTTAACTTATTTCATATATGTTATATATGTAAATATATATAAATTTAGCATGAAGTAGTAACCATAAAAGCATAGTAAACTGACCTGCAATGGTTCACTATGACATTATTTTTATTTTTGTGTATGTTTGAAATGCCTAAAAAAGGTTAAAAATTGCATGAATATGATGAACATCTTGTGTACAGTAGGTTTAGTCTATGTGTGTTCAATTCCACAGGCTAGAATTGAGAATTAAACTTTATTTTCAAAATCTGACTACAACACTTCCTATTCACTTAAACAGGGAAGCAGCCAAAGCTGTGTGAGTTTGGGTTCAGTTTCCTTACCTAAAAGACGGTATAATAATGGTAACTTCCAGGGCCATTGTAGGGATCATAAGAGATCATCTGGACTGAATACTTCTATACTATTACTGAGAAATGGATGCTGTGGTTGTAAAGCAATGTAACATATAAACTTAGAAATATGCCAGAAATAATGTACTTTAAGTATGCTTCATCTTTATTTCCAGGCTAAACATTTATTCTAAAGATACTAAAGAATGTTAAAACAACCTGGACTGTTGCAGAGTCCTGGCACAACAGTACTATTCTTATAGCCAAAGCATCTGAGGTTGGAAGATGAGTTAACTTACAAAGGACACAGGTATCACCAGAGGCTCTTCTCAAATACAGACCTGAGTCCCAGAACCCACCCCTGCGCAAATGGACTTTGGCACATTTTTTTCTTTTTCTCAAAGACTTATGTCTTTCTAATTTTATGTTGTTGTTTCAGAGTTTCCTGAAGCTTAGGCTCCAACTTGCTATGCAGACAAGGCTGGACTTGAGCCCCAGTCTCCGGACTCTGCCTACTACCGGGATTACAGGTGTGTGCTAACTGTGCCGCTTCAGGAGTTAGGATCTTTATCCTTGGAAACAGTTTTAAAGTTTAGTCGAAATTTGTCCTAATTTTGGATGTTAAGTTGGACTTCTGCAAAAGGTATACTTTTTCTTTCTTTAACTTTCATCAGTGTTACCTATTTAAAAGTGTTTATTCTAGGAAAGAATTTTACAGAAATAAAACAGGCACTCATAAAATAAGTGATGCTTCAAAATGTACATTAATTTAAACATTTAATATTTTTAAATATAATAATTAAAATTTTTAATTCATTAAAAAAACGAAGCATGATACAAGCTCAATTCAATTTGGAGCACAGAAGGTGCCCAACATTTTTCTGAAGAGTTCTTCAAATATCAAGCCTGTCTTCAAGGAAGGCCTTAGAAAACTGGTCACAAAAGATTAATCACAACTTGGTTTTAAACAACTATTTATAGCTAGTTTATAACTATTTCTGAAATAAGACATTATTAAACACACACTTTTTTAAAAGTCCAAACTTATATACATCACTTTAAGTATCTAAAAGTTTGTGTTTAGAAGAATGCTGTGAAAATCTGAAGGAGGTAGTTTTCTGTAAACTTTATGAAAAATCAGTTACAGAAGGCCACCATTAAAAATACACAGACAGTGAGATGGAAAACTGGATCTTTTGTTCTAGGTTGTGCCATATACTTAGACCAAGGCATCAAGCAACACTAGGGATGCTGCGATTCCTCTGCCTCAGGTTCATGCATCTGTATTATAAAAAATGTGCCAGCTCTAGCAAGCTCACAGCACTCAGCAAAGTGCTGGAGTTACAGCTGGGGATTTGTCTTTCAGGGCTGGCTCTATTTTTTTTTTTTTTTTGCTTCATTCTCCCCGGGGGCCCACAGTGGGTTCTTTTTAATTTTTAGAGGGAAGAGATGGAAGGAGTTATTGTGAGTTCTATTTTGGATTTTGGTGAATAGGAAGGCAGGGAATTTGACAGTCTGCTACTCTGTTGTACTGAAGCATGGTGCTGAAGATTTTTCTGAAGAGGTCTTAAATATCTAAGCCTGTTTCAAGTAAGGCCTTGGAAAAGCCATGTCTGTATTAGAGGTCTGCTGTTGCACGACGCCTCCTTTCTCTGACCCCCTCATCACAATCCCTACTGGCATATTCCAAAAGTAAACAGGGGGATGGTAAATAAATGCTTTGTGTCAGGTGTGATGGTGCACTGCTGTAATCTTAGCACTGGGGAGGTTGAGGCAGGAGGATAACTGTGAATTTAAGACCAGCTTAAGCTATATTATGAGTACCAGGTTAGCCTGGCCTACAAAGTTAGTCTATCTCAGAAAATAAGAACAGAAAAAAAGAAAAAAACCAAAAACCAGAAAAAAATAACAATAACTTCCCCACTTCCCAACTCAAACAAACCACCCCAACCTCGCTTTGTATATTTTATACCCTTGAGACTATTAAGAGGAACATGCTCTTGTGTTAAGCACACATGTGGGTCTATTTTACGGTCAGTTCCACATAGGTATACTAATAAGAGCATGGGGTAAATACATAAGTAGGTTAGACCTTCCTGTTTGTGCTGTCCAGCCTCTTTCATTGTCCTGAGCTTATGTACCCACATAGCATATGTATCCTAAACGTCCACTCATGGACGTGTCTCTGTGTGTTTCTCACTGGATACTGTCTTGAAAATCGTTCAGGTTTCTAGAAACTACCACATAATTTTGTTTAATTTGAAAATCTGTTCAGCAAATGCACGCAGGTCATAATGGCAGGTAACAGACCGTTTATTGAGACCATTTACTAAGTGCTGAAACAAATAGAAACAAAGTCCAGGGAACCATCACAGAGCAGTGAGACACGCTGGGCTAAGGACGCAGTGAGACAATAATAAACAGCTTCAGGGTTTGTGGACAGCAAAAAGCGCCCAGGGCTAGCGGTGTCTCCAGACCTTGTTGATACAATGATGCCCTCAACCTTTGCTTCCAGATCACTGCTGAAGAAGCCTTCCTCTAGCCCTTCTATTTATTTTTCATTCAAGATGCCCTTGAAATTAGATTTGATAAAAAGATTCTTTGTTCCTGACAAAGCATATGTATATTGTGGTATCACTCTAAAACCAAGGATTGGTTTTAGCTCTATGAAGAAAAAAAAAAAAAAAAAAAAAAAACAATTCCAACAACCTCTCACGCTGAGATTTTTCACGCTGGTTTTCAGCACAGAAGTCCTTTTTTTTTTTTTTTAAAGTTGTATAAAGCCTAGCAAGGTTTAAGTTTTCCCAGCAAGGAGAAAGTGTTTTTCAGCTGTTAAAATTTTCAGATGCTTTTTTTGAATTTGGATAAAGCTCAAAAAACATGTTTGTTTAAAATGTAAACCTTTTTATGTACAGAGGTTTGCACAGAGAGAAATGCTATTACTATGTTTAAAGGTACTTTTGGAATAAGGAAGTAGCAGGCGTTTAAATACACTCAACTGTATGTTGCTCTGAGATTGTCATATTAAGCACCAACATAAAGCTGATGCTCCAGGACAACCAATGCAGACATTTGCTGCAAGGATCACTTTCAGCACAGACAGTGGATGAGTTTCCATGTGTCAGCAAAGGGTAGCCAAGTCTGAACCAAAAAGCATCCTGGTAGTCAGCTAACATACTTTCTAAAGACCTTTTGCTGGAGCTACAGGACACATCTTTGCCCTAAGCCAGTTTGATCCCTTTGTTTATAGACTGGGCCACAGCTGATACAACATATAATACTTCAGGCATTGCAATGATGAGGAAACAGGGCGGTAAGATGGCTCAGTGGGAAAAAGTGCTTGCTGCCAAGCACAACCTATTTCTTGAAAGTTGTCTTCTCAGTTTCATATGTGCACTGTGACATACACGCACACACACATACACGTACAGAGGAAGAAGAAGAAGAGGAGGAGGAGGAGGAGGAGGAGTAAGAGGAGGAGGAGGAGGAAGAGGAGGGGTGTGAGTGGAGAGGATGTGTGGAAAAGGCTGTCACTGTTAGTGAATCTAGTCACTCTTCAGTTTTGAGCAAATTGTAGATATATGGCCAGTGTGAGAAGATCTTACCTTGACCTACAGATCTTTTTGATTTTCAAGCCTTTTTATTGATAACTCACAAGAGGTAATATATTTTACATTGTGTTGTGATTGTATGTGTGTATGTTTCATAGGCAGGTAGTAATAAATATACCTAAATTTCAAATATTTAGAATTTTCATATTCTTTCAAATATGTACTGAAGACCAAGACCGAGTAATTTATTGGATTTCTAACTACTAATCAAGCACTTTCTAAAATTAAGGCAATTACTCAGTCAGTGGACAAAAACATTTGTTGTCAAGCTTGACAACCTGAGCTTGGTCCCCTTGGACCACACGGTGGGAGGAGAGAACCAATTCTCATTGAACCATCCTCTGGTCTCAATACATGTGTTGTGGATCACCCATGCCCCAACTCTAGAAATAATTGAAAAAATTAGAAATTAAAAAATCTTTTGATCTTGAGTTAGTCTCTCTAAAAGCACCCCAGTTATCCTTCAATTATTTATCAAAAAGTACTCATTGTTTTATTTCTCATACATTCAGTGAGCTTCTTCTATACCTTAGACCATGAACCTGCATTATCATCCTATATCAAGTACTTCCCAGTTGCTTTAGGATTTCTGGTGGCATTTGCTAATAGTTTGTGAAAATAGAAATCATTCAGATTAATACAATCTGTCTACAGTTTCCTATCTGGTAATCAAGAGTCCTGATGGGTTTTTTCTCTATCCCTTATTGTGGTGTGGTCCAACTACAAAAAGTGTAATTTGATTTTTATTTACTTTTCATATTTAACCTTAATTAAATATGTTATGACTGTAACTCTGAGATATTAATAAATCATGCTCCTTGAAACTAACTTTCTCATAATGAAGGTTCCTTACATTTTTCATGAGGCACAGAGAGAAAATTTACACATGTTTTCCTTGATTCCAAAACCTGGAAAACTGACCATTATCTACTTTACAGCGATTTTGAAAATAAATGAAGCAAAGCGTGTGAAATCCTAAGAGCACATAAGTACCATCAAAGACAGTATGGTTGCCTACCCACACCAGACTGGAAGGACATGCACGTACGTGCAGGCAGCAGGTCCTAAATAGTCATTGCTGACCATCTTTAGGTGGGAGTGGCCTAGTCCAGAAGGAACTATATAACTCTATGACTGGAGCCCAGCTCAGTTACTTATAATAATCTTCCAGAAATGGGTTAACATTGCAGGCTACAAGCCTAGGGAATGTAGAAGGCTGAAGAATGTGTAAGTGGGTAAGAACATGAGACTCAGCTCTTGCCATGTAGGCCATGGGTTAAGATCATAGAATTAACAGGAAGAAAATGAAATGCTTTGAAGCTTTTAAGTCAGCTTACCATAAGTTAATTTTTATTTTGGAGTTTATGATTTAGGCTTATTAAAATACAATTGAGCACTGTTTCATAAAGATAATTAAGTTCTAGGCCACCTTTTCAATAGGGCTTTCTTGAAGCTGTCTGTGTTTTTTATGGGTATAGTTATTGTTGTCTGTATACAGTTACCCCACCTCCAAAACTTCTTACTCTCTGCCCAAGTGGCAAATTGGCAGATGCACACTGGCACAGGCAAAGATCTCACTGCTAAGGTCACACAAATGTGGACATTGCAGCTTTCCAGCTTTGGAGACAAAAAGTCCCAGAAACCTGAGCAGATAGCTTGAAATTGTTCCTTTTCATGCTTTGCATTGTCTCTATACGGAACATTTTAGTTCTCTGAGAGTACATGTGTAAATATGCATCTGCTAGTGTTTTGGCAACTCTAAGTTACCTAAATTAGTTTTGATCAACACTGCCGGATTTTTAAACTCACCAGCGTAATAAAGGCAAGTTTCAAAAAACACAAACAAACTCTACAGTACATTGTGTTCTCTGCTGTTTCAAGCCTCGGCTTCAAGACAAAAGGAAGTGAGACTTTGTCATTTGCTAGCTGTTAATAATCAAAAGAAGATCTGCCAGACAAGCTCTTCGAGGGCTCTGTCTGTCTGGACCAGGTATATACTGCAATACACAAAGGGCTTTGCAGGGGGAGAAAAACGAGTGTTCGTGGACAATGATGCAGCTTTCTTAATTAAGATTTTCATTACTGATACATACATTAAGTTCTGCAACTGCAAGAGCCAAAGCACTGTCATGTGCAGGTAGATGTCCCTGATTCCATCTTCAGGCAGTAAGCTAAAACATATTAAATATGCACCCAGCAAATGTTGTGGGAACAAGGAGTGCACCAGAAATATTTCTGCTGGGATACAGAGAGGCCCATTAAAAGCAGATTTGTAATGCATCTAATGGGCAGAAGAAAAGCCCAGATCAATATAGAATGTGTGTGTGTGTTTGTGTGTGCCTGCATGTGCATTCAACTAGGGTAGTCCCTTGAGATCCTGGCACACAGATGAAGGTGTGTAGATGACCTAGGAATAATAGCATCGTAACAAAATAAAGATCCCTTACCAATTAGCATCGTTGAAAGTGGAAGTTACATGACCAATCTAGGATAGTTTTGGGAGATAGCAAAGATTCGTATTTCTGACGTTATACTTCTGGGTACCTGGACCCTGAGCTTACCTGTTCAAGTCACTGTGACTGCCAAGGTGTATACTCTTCCTGTGTAATAATATTAATGTGCTATTCTTTGTAGGGAAAGTCATTTTTACAGAAACGATTTTGGTAAAAGAACAATTTGAAACCTGACACTGTCCTAACAAATGAGTATTTAGAGTGTTTGCTTTGCTTGTTTTCACTTTTTGAAATAGGCTCCCAGTTAGCCCAGGTTAAAGGTAGCCTTGAACTCTGAAAAGCATCTATGTCTAAGCTCCCAGGTAGCCCATACTGAAGCTGGCCTTGAACTCGGGAACCTTCTGCTTCTACCCCCAAGTGCTGGGATTAGAGGTGTCGGTAGAGGGCAGGCATTTGAATTTGATTGCATCTTAACTAATGCCTAATTTGTTTGAGGGTAACTGGTGCAATTAAGAAACACATTGTTGAAATAAGAGCGGCGGGGCTGCGTCCCCGGCACCCAGCCGCCCGCATGGTTAGCTTATACCCCGAAATAATTACACGGAAACTGTATTCTTTTAATCACTGCCTGGCCCATTAATTCCAGCCTCTTATTGGCTAGCTCTTACATATTGATCTAACCCATTTCTAATATTCTGTGTAGTACCACGAGCTGGCTTACCAGGGAGAATCTTAACCTGCGTCTGTCTGGAGTGGGAGAATCATGGCGACTCCTGACTCGGCTTCTTTTTTCCAGCATTCTGTTCTGTTTACTCCACCCACCTAAGGGTTGGCCTATAAATGGGCCTAGGCAGTTTCTTTATTATTTAACTAATGACCTTCCTCCATCAACACATAGTTCTCATAGTTGTTATTCTGATTTCTATTTGCATCTTTTCCTGTTTCAGAGCCTGTGAACATTTTCTCTAAAGAACATACCTTTTATTAAGAGAGGTTTGAGCTAACCCGAATGACTGCACATTCATCCTTGGCAAATGATGGAGAGTGGCCTCCTAAATTCATCTATTGAAATGAAATAGCTAATATGATAGTGGTAGGAGTGAGATCTTGAAGAGCTGAGAAGAGTGTGGGGAGCACAACCTCCACGAACTGACAGCATCTCTATGAAGATGTAAAGGGTGCTGCTTTTCTCTCTTTGGCCACATAAAGATACAGCAGTTGCCTTTTTGACAAAAGCATGACAAAAGTACCATCTCTGCACTGCAGAAGCCCACATCTGGAAATGAATCTGCTGGAACCTTGATCTTGTATATCTTATTTTCTAGAACTATGAAAAATAAGCTTATGTTTTTAGATTACCCAGTCTTGGGTATTTCAGTATAGTGAATTAAGACACATGGATGGGAAAAGGGTTTATCTTAAATTTAAATGAAAACAGCCACTCTGCACTATTTTCTAGGAAGAAGCCAGGAACGATCCACAAGGAACTTTTCAAAGTATTTATCTTTGTGGATTGGATTAAGGGAAACATTCCAAATAACAGTAGTCAATAAGATTCTCTTAGATTCAGATCTCTAAAGCAGTTTTTCAGATAAGAGTCTATATGCTTGATCTGTCCCCTGCCCAATTTTTCTAGATAGATAAAGAACTGGGGATGAGTGACCTGGCCTCCCTTTATATTCTACTGAGCGTTGTTCTAGAAAATAGTTCTCATTAAGTAGGATGGAGGGACACACACACAAGACAAAAGGTACTTTACCTAGACTAAGCTATGTGCTATTTAGATTCCTTCTATTCTTTACTGGAAAGTGCAGTAGGCCTGATGGAGGGGTATGTAGAGATACTGACAGAAAGTAAACCAAGTGGATATGATTCAAGGCCATGGATGAAAACAGACACCCCCCCCCCGAATATTCTGACAGGAGACTTTCCACTACTCCTTCTCCTGTGTCCTTGATCAGTGTGTGAAGACCAGTCTGAAGGATCCTATCAAAGGACTGCAGCACACCCTTAGTTCATCTTCTCTTATAGGACACCAGATTCGATCACTTAAAGGATGAGTTTTAGATCAGAGGTGATAATTGTACCCCCCCCCCCACACAAAGCCTAGATGTGTATAAGGAGGGACTAAAGAAGAACCCAGTTTAGCTTTCTACCACATAAGAAGGCAGAGAGGCTTGCTCTAAACAAATGTGTGGAAATTAATCTCAGGTAATGGTCAGGAAGGGATGCCTGATGCCCCATCTGTTTTCAACACTTTACCAGAAGAAATGAAGAGTGACCCTGAAATGACAGAGAGTATACAAGGAGACCCAAGGTCTTGGTTCACCACTACAAAGACTTACTGTGTAACTCATCTCAGCAAGAGCCCTAGTAGAAAGACTCTTGGAACAAGTAAGCTGCGAACACACAGTGCACAGACACACATGGTTCATACAACCTGAACCAGCTTTGACTAGGTAACCATATCTGGGAGAAAACGGTAAAACAGAACATGAAAACCACACATAGCATCAATGTCCCTCAGTGTAAATCATTCCTGTGCCACTATTTGGCTTCTGAATAGAGATCATGTTACAAAAGCATGCATGATGACTCTAAGAACATAATTAAATGAGATCTTAAGGACTTGCACTCAGCCTCATGCTCTGGAAAAGCTACTAGCAATACCGAAGACTGGGCCACAACCACAGCTCTTACTTCGCAGGACACGTGATGTTGAAATAGAGTGCAGACTGATTTATTTCTCCTGTTTCTGCCATTCACCTTAGCTTGAGGTTGGCCTGAAGGGACACGCTGGCCTGTCTTTGCTTCCTTTCTGGACACTGTGTAAGGATTCAAGACATGCTGCTTTCACAGACATATTCTGGAAAAGGAAGAAAAAGTACCCTGGAACACATACACCCTCCATCTATCATCTGCAACTGTGCTTCTTGTGCGGAAGGAATGTTCCAATTATCACTCACAACAGCTTTGTACAACTCCTGCTCTTTTGAAAAGCCCAGAGAATGTACCCTGAGAGCCCAGATGCTCCCTATCCTGGAACACGGATAGCAACCTGTCACAGTTCGTACTGTGGATGCTGGGGTCACACTGTAGGTGTGCCACTTCTGCTTTCCAAGCGTGCTTCACTTTCCCTGAAGTTGCTGGAAAACATTCTATTTCATTAAGCATGCAGCATACATATGAGAGTTGGGGGTGGAGGTGAGGACACTGATAATAAGGTCTCTAGTATGTTATTTATGAGAACATTCAGAAATCTCTATCTACATCTGGTGGAAGAATAGTGACAATCCTGCCTTGGAGACAGAGATCAGGCAAGGTTGCCACTCTGTATTTTTCCCTTTCCAATAATTTTCGGGTTCTGGAGTCTGACAGGAGAGCACAGATGAACAACTGAAAGATGGGAATGCCAGCTAAGCCCAGGAGTATACATAATCAAGAAGTGCTAAGCCCCATGCCCCAAACACCTTTAGTTTCCCTACTGATGCTCTGTTCTTCACAGCACTGCTCAGAAAGTAGTGGCTGACAGAGTCTGAGAAACAGGGCCTGAGGTGACTGCCCTTAAAGGAGTTAGGGAGCACCATTTTGCAATAAAGAATGAGAATCAGCAGCCACATGCTGTTAGATTCATCAACTGTCTTTTCCAAGTTTTAATTTAAAGGACAAAAGTTGAATTTAATAAGATAATTTAAAATACTATAAATGATAAGGATTTTAAAAAGTAAAATTAATCATTAAAATATAAAACATATACACTATTAATAAAATTATTTAAAAATTATCTTTTGTTGCTGTTGTTTAGAGTCACTCTTAAGGTATTACAGAATTCTCAGAAATAATTTTCCAGGTTAAAAATTTTTCTCTATAGCAATTTTTAATTTCATGTAATGCAATTTAATGAATTTTAAAGTATTCAGGTTTGAGTTTAATGCTTGGAAAATATATTACATAGCCCTAATAAGAAAGCTTTACTTATATTGCAAAAATTATACTTGAGAGTAAAAAATTAATGAAGATAAAGAGAAATGGGTAGTATCTTCCTTTGATGATTGAAGCATTAAATTGATAGAACTTTACTGCAGAACTGTGCAACAACATACATACTTTATTTTAATAATTCCTCCACTTTAAATTTATCCTAAGAAAATTATCAGAAAAGTGTGTGGAAGAACATGCATGCATGGGTGCATATAAAGACAACCATCATAGCAGCATTTAAAAGTAAGGAAACAGTCCTAATTATCACAAGTGCTCATCAACACGTGACTCAGTCAATGTATTAACCATAAACTGGAGTACAAAACTGCTGTCTGTACCATGCAGATTCGTATTTATTAACATGACAAACAGCTTACAATGCTGAGTGGAAAAGCAGACTATACAAAAGCAAGTTCTTTTTCCTTTCATTTTGGAAAGAAACAAGGAGAAAGAAAAAAGTAACAGACAAATAGATATGCATGAGAGTATACTTCCCATGTATTTTCAGAGACTGTCTCTGGGCTGAGAGACTGTGAAAGGTTTTACATATATATATATGGCACAAATTTGTACAAATTAGTTAAAACGCCTATGTCTTCTCATCCTTTTAACTAAGATCAACTGTAGTAAAAAGCACCTAAATGTGTATAATTCTTAGAATTATAATTTGAAGCATTTAATTTGGGGGTAAGAAAAGTTTAGGTAAATCCTTCAACTACTCTCAAATCCAGCCTGATTTTCCTAGTCCTTCACAGTTAATAGCTGCTGTCTTACCTGAAGAAGACTCCCTGACCACCTCTTTGGTTTGCGGCATTGTCCCTTGCTTCTGGTTTCTACTTTCCATTTTGAGAACTTAATGCAATGCAGTGCAGTTTCACTTTATAATTTTTTTTTTAAAATTAAAAGTTTTCTACAAATAACTTAAATATTTACAGGTGACTCAGGTAAATTCTGGGTGTTTGATAATGTAGGATTTTATTCAGATATTATAGTGAGATTACAAAGAGCTTATAATTACACAAGGAAGTATTTATACTAATAAGTTAAAATATTAGAGGATTTTATGCATTATATCTTAAAATATAGAGAAGAAACAAGAAGGTGACAAAATATGTTAATAACAGTTTTTTTCCTACATAGTGAGTGGGATTATTAATGTTTTCTGTTTATATCATACTTTCTTAACATTTTATGATAAATGTGAATTATAGAATCATCAAAGAAGTAAATATTAAAAAAAATACAGCTGCTTCACTCAATAACTGCTAAATTTTACCCAGATGTACTTGCAATTTAGTTTTGAGTCAAATGGTCCTATGTCATGTCCTAAAGGGAAGCTAGCATAGTGGACCGAGTTCACATGGGAAAGGTCACTGTCGCCACCAGTCTTCCCAAGAGTAGTTTGAGAACTCTCTGGTTTCTGAGAGCAAGGAGCCTTCCCTCAGCCGCTGTTGGTGTCTTCTCACATTTCTAGCAGGAGGAGCTCGAGTGATCTACAGTACTCGGTATGCCTCCAGGTCTGTAGGCTTCTGTGGAGGTGTTAGGTCTTAGTCTCCATTCAACTGCTGTGAAGAGACACCATGGCCAAAGCAACTCTTACACGAGAATGCATTTAACTGAGGGCTTGCTTACAGTTCTAGAGGATTAGCTTATTACTGTCATGGTGAGAGCACGGTGGCACTCAGACAAGTGCTGAAGCAGTAGCTGAGACTTTTACATCGTCATCTATGGGAGGGGAGGGACAGACAGACAGACAGACAGACAGACAAACAGACAGACACTGGGCCTGGTGTAGGCTTTTGAAACCTCAAAGCCCACCCCCAAAGTGGCTCACCTCTTCCAAGACCAGGACTCCTAAACCTAATTCTTCTCAAGTAGTGCCATGCCCTGATGACTAAACATTCAAATATGGCACTCGTTGGGGGTGGGGGGGGCATTCTCATTTAAGCTACCAATAGAGATCACCATTAGGATAGAAGCTCATTTATTTCTTTCAAATGGGAGTTCCCTTGAATAACAAAGATGAGTTCTGTGTCAGGTACTTCTATAGACCTAGCTTTCTTTATTTTTCTTCTATGTTTTCATTTTTTTCTCTTTCCTCTCTCTAGTCTCTACCTCCTCTCTTTTAATTTTAAATAGCAATTTGTGTCATTAGATGCCAGCTTTTAAAACTTAAAGAGAAAATTCACATTTCACCGCACTTCAAGTAGATTATCTACTTATTCATAATTGATTATATATTAACAAAATGATAATGAAAGAAATCAGAGTTATCCTCTCTGTGCGGTGCACATTAGAGGTGTGGCAATGCGGCAGGAACTCTTTGCATTTAATCAGGTTGTTGAGAGAATGAATTCTGTAAGGTGCCTCCAGAAGCAGCTAAAGAGGTTGTAGGGAAATTATAAAACATGGGCACACATCATGACTGGGTATGGAGAGCTGGGGGAGAGAGAATAGATGTAGTGTGTCTTCTGAACTGCCAAGGAGATTCCTGCTATGTTTCTTTGGTTGACTGCAAACCCATTTGTGCCCAGAACTATTTCAAACCTCAACGTTTATCAGATCTCTTTACCACTTAGTCTTGGCAGGCTCTCACCCCCTTAGGAGCTATCATGTGGGAAACCTCATAATCTGTCAGCCTATATAAAGGTTGGCATCTGCTCTTGCTCCCTCTTCCTTCAAATGATAGGTGCCCTTCCTCTTACGCTCTCATTTGAGTCGTATCAAGAACCGAACCATTCACACCTAAACATAGTGTCTTCCTCTTTCTCCTGTGAACCAAATCTCTCTTCTCATCTGTGCGCTTTCCATATGTGTGCAAAACGCATCAATGTTTTCATTTTGGAAAACTTCTTTGGCCTATGTCTGTGCTCAGGCCATCACATAGCTCCCTTTCCTGGCTGCCACAGCAGAGCATCTACTAGTTGTCCATACTTGCATTCTAAGCAAGTTATCTTTTGGCCACCAAAACAAAGGTCAACTGCACCCTCCAAATAGATCCACAGAATGTATAGGTTTCACGTCTGCCCTTTTCTCTCTTTCTCTCAGGAAAAACTTTTCTCTTGCCTTCTGTGTTCATGTCTTCTGATTTACCTATAACAATTTTAGCTGTGTCCCTCTTTCCCCCAGGATAATTTACAGATTTCATTTTCTCTACCAGTATATTAAGTAGCGAAAGTTGCTTAAATTTCAGTCTTGGGATTCTCCATCAAGACCCGTATTTGGGCATTTTTACCCATGCCAACAGCATCATTTACCACCACATACAATGACCACCAGTTGGTACCTCCCCTCCACTGCAAACATCTTTATGCTTCTCTTTTATAGCACTGGTCACCTCCACCTCTACTCTGTTTTCTCTATCAACCACAACTTTGTCCTCTAGCATTACACTCTTTTCAGCACAAGGGTGATACATATAGATAAGAGTTTGCAATCTTGAAATGGACCATTTTAATTTTTATTAGTGAAATTCCCTTGAAATTGATTCAAGTTTGCTCATTCTTTTTTAGTGGCGAATGCATTTCATGATATGCATGTGCAACAGTTTGTTTATCCACTCATCCACCAAAGGTAATTAGGCTGCTTCCTGTTGGGGAAAATTACCAATAGCTATATACATTGCTTTTTGTTTTTATGTGAATTAGCTTCCAATTCTTAAGATAAATACCTCAAACCACACCTCTCTAAAGCCATAATAAAAAAATTGTCCCGGCATGCTGTCTTCAGTTTTTTTCCCCCCAGATATCCTTATAACATGGCTACAGAAGACCTAGCACTGTCAGGCCCTATGTATGTGCTCAGTTTCAGGCTGGGCTGTTCTTTTCTTCACTCCTTTCTTCCAACTCTACTTAGGGCCTTCAAGCATGTCTCTCCCATGCCTGCACTTCTTTCCCATTACCCAACCTAATGTTTTGCTTTATATCTTCGGATATTAGATCAAAATGCTATTTCCCCAGAAAGGATTCTGGAAGCTTCCATACTCACGTAGATGTTGCTCTTCTTTTTGCTCTTAGAGTACCTGGTACTTCCATCTTATGGTAGTAAGTACAGTTTGAAAGTATATGCTCTTTGTCTGACCAGTTAATTAAGATCTGCCCTATAGCCCTCAGACTATAAGGTCCAGGAGGGGAGACAATGCCTATTTTCTTCACCATTATATTTGTAACACTAGTAGACACTTGTCTGTGTTGAATGAAATTTGGCCATGGATTTTAAGAACAGATGGTCCCAATTCAAAGTTCTATCTCTAACACTTATTAAGTATTTGTGGAAAAATTAATCAACATGATAAATCTCAGTTTCCTCATTTGCACAATTATAGTAAGAGCATATCCTTAATAGTGTACTTTAAAAAGTTAAATCAGATAATTGTTTTAAATAGCACAGTATCCAAAGTAAGGCAGTTATTCAATAAATGTTGCTACTATTAATTTAATCAGATATACGAGTGTTGTATTTTTCTTCCCACAGGTTTTATTTAGTTTATCAATTTTATTTTTGCCTGATTCCTTCAAGTTCTAACTGTAGTAATTTGGAGATTCTGAAAAGCGACCAGAAGGGATCTAGAACAGCCACAGCACTACTGACTCTGACCCCAGCACAAGTGCGCGTTTGCCCTACTGGTTCCGCTTCCAGCTCTATCTCATCTCATCCTCCTCTTCTCTCCAGGTTGGTAAGAATGCACCTTCTTCATGTCTAGTTTTCAAATCAGTTTTCTACCCCTGCCCTTGCCATATTCCTTATTTTGCTACACAGAGATGAAATATCCTGTTGGTGAGATAGCCCTTGGTCTGTATTTCAAATTAAGTCCAATGGGTCTGTCAAACTGTATATTAGCAAGATTTTAGTATCTTTTTTTCTTTTTTTTCTACTCAGACTAGTGAAGATTAGTGACCTGGCAAGGTGCTGCTCAAATCTGCATACACTGCTCATGCTTTGAGCGTTTAAAGCGAAGGAAGGAGGGTCACGGAGCTCATTTTGCCTTTACCATTATATTACATCTTCCAACCAACAGCCATAAAAATTATTTTCTCAGTTACCATTTTTCCTATTGCTTGACGATTTATTTCTGTATAAATAAGGACAACACTGTGGAGGAGATCCTCTCCTTCTGCCTTTCCACGGGTTCTGGTGATTGAGTTCACAAAGCCAAGCTTATATTACCAATGATGCTTTGACCTGGTGAGTTACCTCTCAGGTCTTTTTTATCATTTTTAAAATGTAAGATGATGATACTTGAAGCAAAACATAACCTAAGTGTTGGAATCTTGGAGTGGTCCTTAAGCAACATTGATCTTCCTCATTTAAGATCTAAACCTGGTTAAAGAAAAAAAAATATTTTTCAAGATTCAGCTGCATCACATTTGACATGAAAAATTTCAGCTCTTTTTTCAGGATGCAGTTTTATAAATGAAATCCTATTGTACTTCCTGGGTTATAGTATTCCATTTGGAATTTTGTCATTTATTGTCTAATGTGCATATAAAAATATTCAACAGTTTTAACTTCTTTTCTTAATTCAAATTTAAGTTCCTTTAGAATAAGCAAGGGCAATAACTATAGATTTCAACTCCATTAAACATACATGATTCTTCATAAAACATGGCAAGTGCCTAATATCTTATAGAATGAATGTGGTTGGGGCTAGTCTACTGAACAATCTCTGATGTGAAAGCCCAAGTCATAACTCTTTGTTAGGAGTTAGTAGACAGGTAGTTTCTGAATGGGCACTGGAATGGCCAAAGAAAGCAAAGATTAACCCACTTATGGTGGCACAGGTCTGTAACCCAGTGCTACACAACAACCTTGTTAAGAGACAGAGAGAAACAGCATGGGAGCAAGAGCATGAAGGAAGGAGAAAAGGAAGGAAAGAAAAGGCTAATAGAAAAATAATATAAAGCTAAGATCTCTGAGCTGAGTATTAATCCTTTCTTGGGCTATGCGTTCACATTAATAACATTCTCCTTCATTTTCTCTTGTGAAAAAAATAGAACTCTTGGTCCAGTGATAGAAAGGAAAGAGAAATTCAAGCAGAGGGAGATAATGTCCCTGGTTGTGGTGGACTGATCTGCAGTATACTTTAGTTTTCAGAATTAGCCGAAATATTAAAAATTAAATAGTCATTACAACCACAGGGCGGGGAAATGAAGAGGAAGGGTCTTGAAAATGGTGTCTGAGCAATGAAAGACACAGAATATTTTAAAGATCACTGAATTTAATTTATTCAACCTAAATGCATGAAAGTACAGGTGGGGACATTATTTATGCAGGTATATGCAAATCACTTTATAAAATAGGCAAAGCCCTTCTGCTTTTTATAAGTTGCCAAGGTGGTTCCTGATATTTTAAAAGCTATGCACCTTTAATGTGATTTCCTTGGAGCTGGAATCCCTCATAGGAGTCACAGTCATTGTCAGAGCAGGTTTGCCACCCCCCCCCCCCCCGCCCCATCCTCCGGGACATTTTACAAGGCTCTCAAAACCATCGCAAAAAGAGTGGTTTCCACAGAAATGTGACTGGAAAAATCCCTTGGAAATTGCTGAGGAACAACTCACAGTGTTCAAAGCAGAGAACATAGGCTTTGAAAACATGAACCCATCTGACCCCTTGAATTGAGTACAGTGAATTCCTGAGCTCTGAAACATGGGGCCCGGCTGTGCATGCCATATTGGTGCTATAAGACTGGCAGTAGGTTGGCTGTGGCATGGTCTATTTCAAACTCCTTCACAGTGCCCAGTGTTGCATGTTCCCAGATGACATTTGGTTGGCAGAAGCTGGGCCTCCAAAGCTGGCAGTCTGGAATGCAGCCCACTGTGTTTTGACAAACACATAATTGACCATCTGATCACCAGCCTACGTTCTGCACTCAGGTCACTGGGGGAGCTGGGCTTTTAATAGGTCCCTACTCCTCGTCTTGTTCATCTTCTCAAACCTTTCTAGAAAGCAATATAGAGACAACTTAAACACGCCTACACATATACTCCAGTTTGCAAAGAGAACATGGTACGTGAGACACAAGCTGCTGAAATTCTCCTTTAAATTGTCCTGGCAGCCCAAAGTGAACAAGAGAAAGCACACTTATGGTGAACTCTAATTCAGAGAGAAGGAATGAATATACTGAACTGTTTCAACACCCGGCTGTGCATAAGTTGCAATTCAGTTCAATGGCTTGGAAATTTTGCTTAGAAAAAGGCAGCAATGGAAAGATGACAGGAAATTGGGGATTGATTGACTTTAGAGAGCCATTATTAAGAAATGCTTTTGTCTTTTCTATATTCTCTTTCCTCCTATCTCATTCTTATTATGGGCAGAAGACGCTCCCACATTCCAAGACCAATAGACAGCAGCTCAGATGGAGGTGAGGCTCACACTGAGATCTTCGGTGGAGCACCCATAAGGATGGTTTGGCTTTAACTTTGGGACCACATCACATCATCTTTTTTTCCCAGAATGCAAGGATTATTCAGTGGATAAAGACATGTTGGAATCACACAATTACTAATGCCTACGAAGTACTCCTAAATAATCTCTCCTCTCCACCCCATCTACTGCACAGGTCATGTCTTAAGCAATTTCTTTAGACTTTTAGAAAATATCTTCAAGGCTCTAAGATCAAGTCCAAACTCCTTTGCTTGGCGTCAGAGACCCTTTGGCTTGACTCCTGCCTAATTGCTAGTCCACTATGCTCTAGCACACCAGAGTACTCAATGCCTAGATCTGGCAGGTACTTTACGCCTCCACACTTTTAAATATGCTTGTTTTTTGCCCTGACAATGAGCCCGTTTCTTTTCTCTCCTGTGCTCACTTGGTAAACCCCTACTCACTACTTTCAGTTCGTGAGTCAGCTTGCGCTTGCACCTCCTATATGGGTAGGCACGTGTAAATCCCTGCAATCCAGTGCCTGACACAGAACAGCTTTCACACACG
This sequence comes from Chionomys nivalis, assembly GCF_950005125.1. Classification (NCBI taxonomy): domain Eukaryota; kingdom Metazoa; phylum Chordata; class Mammalia; order Rodentia; family Cricetidae; genus Chionomys; species Chionomys nivalis. The sequence continues at coordinate 45,894,363 of NC_080088.1, read as the reverse complement.
TGCTCATCTTCCCGAGGAGACTGAGAGGGCTTTTTTCTTTCTCTTTTTGCATTGTCGTGGGTCAAGCCCAGGCCTGTGCTCCTGTTCCACTTCACTGAGCTCTACCACAAGCACTCTAGCATGAGCTGTACCCCCAGCCCCAGACTGTGCCACTCGTAATGAAAGGTAGTATTTCTCATTTATCTCAGAGTTCCCAGAACCGAGCACTGTTACAAGCTTTCTATAAACGTTTGTTGACTGAAAACTAAATAAGGGACTGTGAATAATTAATCAGATCCACGTCATGCAGTAGCATTAGCTCTCAAAGCATGGTAGGAGACTACCAGCAATCTAATGAAGGTGGAAAATCCCAGGGGTGAAGCATTTTCTGATGGTTATCACAGGGGCTGGGGTGAGAGTAAGAAAGAGGGAAGGAGGCTGCGATGAGCATCTCTTTTTAGCAGAGAATGTCAGTAAGGGCAAATACCACCACTGTTCCAGTGATTAACTGCTAATATTATAAAGTACTGTCCTGAGAACATGTCTGCACCTGCATGGAGGGATAGCTTACAAGAACTGGGCTTCCCAAACACACCTAGTCTTTTTCATCAAGGTGGCATGGCAGGTTGTAGGGTTTTCCTTTCTGCTGAAGAATAATGGGACAGAAAACTCTTGCAAGAAAGCACGGCATCTATTCAACTCATATTTAAATCTGGTTCAATTCCAGTTTCGGACATTGGATGCAGTGCCAAGGACAGAAAGTCAAAAGGGGCTGAAATTTGCACCTGTCCAAGGGAGGTCATCGAAGAGGCACTTGGGACCAAAGGCACTGGGGTGGTGGTGGTAATGTTCTGGTTTGTTCCTAAGGAACTTTTCTTCTGCTTTTGATGGGCCTCTAAGGCACCACCCCTGAAGCCATCAGCTGTGTCTGTTGGGGCACTTGAGGACACAAGACTGTTATTGGCCCTGTCATCCTGCTGGCATAAAGGCAACTTGAGGATTTCTAAAAAGTGAAGCAAGCATGAAGCCTGGCCTGGGGTGGGACAAGGTCGAGCACATGAATGGACTATTAGCTTGTTACAGGTTTTTCTCTTCCCAGTCTTACTTCTGCTTTAAAGATTTAAAAAGAAAGACAGAAAGAAAAAGGATCTACTTGGAGCCGCTCTGCTGATGACTGACGCAGCACAGAATCAGCCTCACACTTTCATATGAGGTGGACTACAGGTCTCCCTACAATTTCTGTTAAGTGACAGGTCTCCTACATGGTTTGTAACTGAGGCTTGTCCTAAAGCACTGACGTCATAATAGCTGAGCCAGGCAGGCAGGAGTATATCGTGCTGACTCATTCCGGTGATGTGAGGATTAATGCCTCGTCTAACACCGACCTATTATGCGAATTGTTTTTACACAAAGAACTGTTACAGAAAAATTTGCCAGTCAGAGGACTAGAAAGATGCAGTGCTAAATAACAATGGAGGGAAAGGATTCGAAGATACACAGTGGTAACTGTGAGCATGCACACTGACATCCTCCAAAGTATTAGCAGACGCACTCTATCAACACAGAACCGGCAATAAGAATGCTTAGGGGCAGGTAGGACCTCGTCCATTGTAGAACACCAGCACCCATCTTTGGTGCTCTACATCAATCAATCAATCAATCAATCAATCAATCAATCAATTTCCTTTCTACATCGGATAAAATGTCACACTTGACTTTAGCATCTTTCGGTAAATTGTACTTTCTTAAATATGCTTGCCACAAGTTTCTGGGATGTTAGTAGAAGCCATACACAAGTGGAACCAGAGACCTCTTTTGGTGCAGATCATTACAACCCATGAACTACCACAGAGTGAAGAGTAGGTGACGCAATGTGAAGAAGGGACAGAGGGAGATGCAGCTACAGGGACACCCATGGTTATTTAGGATATGAGCTGACTGCCTCTCCCAGTACGGTTTCTTAGGTGGTGCCTCTGGTAGTGACTTGATTATTTGGTTTCATTGCCTCAGAACCTCTTCCAAGCAGTCTAAAGTAATATTTATCCAAATCTGCTCAGTGTGGCTCAGTTTGGTCTTTAAATAATAAATGTTCTCTTTTTCATTTAAAATCAAGGTCCCCCGCATTTCTTCCTTCCCCCCAAACTGTCCCATCTTTTTCTGGAAAGGAATGGTACATTCTATTGAACCTTCTGGCACATGTGAATCCTGGATTTCTTTTATTTTTCTTCCTAGACTTTATAATTTTGCATAAATTTTTAGCCTATTTACTTTTCAGTATTGTACTTCTTTGTAAAAGGATATTATAAATTTTGTCAATAAATGAAAGCTCTGATCTAGAAGTTAAAATTAAAAATGGTTGGACCTAGGGATGAGTGAATAACTGGATAATAAATAATTGCCCATTGATTGACAGTAGAGCAAAGCCCAACTGTTGCTGAGATCTGGCTGTGGACTGTAAGCTTCAGTTCAGAAGAGCAGCGATTTTTGCAAAGAGCAGCTGCAGAGAGGGAAAGGGCAGTCTTTTCAGAAGGCAACGGCTGGGCTGCTGGGCTCTCTCACAGAGGACAACTCACCAGTACACTAATAGCTCCAAGCAGGAAAAACACTGAAGCATACTAAATGGATGCTGGACACCACAGTGAAAGCCAACGAGGAAATACGACACCAAAGCCCAGAGCTTCACAGATCCAACACTTTCATTAAGGTAGAGAAACCACTTTTACTTACATAAAGAGCAGTAACAGGCAAAAGACTGGTGGTCAAAGAACTGAAAATGAAAGAAAAGACAAGGAATTAAACACAAAACTGAATACAGCAAGGAACACAAAACCTTGAGATATTGATGGGACTTATTGCTCCCAAATCTTGTCACCATAGGCACAAAATTATTAATCTCCAGCTTCAGACACTTCCAGGGGTTGTAGTCTCCTTGCTCTCACTGCTGCCAGTGTATCCTAGTATAGAAACTGCCAAGACCTTTCCTGTCATTTCGTCAGACCCCAACAGACAGCTTTTCTACTGGAGCGATGCTGCTTAGTGCAGTATTCGTCTACTTAAATTCTTTTAACTTTAATTAAAAGCAAAATATTCAAATCCTTAGTCACACTAGTCATATTCCAAGTGCTCAACAGCCACGGGTGGCTTTCAGTGGCCTTACCTCACAGAGAACATTTCTGTGCTGCAGAGAGCTCTATTGTTGATGGAGACATTGTGACAGCGTGGTTAGAACAAAAACTTCGGCACTCCAAACACCGCTCTAATGATGACACTTTTCAGGATTGGGGCAAGTGCGCCATGATAGTTTCACATCCTATGTTTACAAGTTTAAAAATTCTCCCTTACAGTACTCAAACTACACAACAAATACCCATCACTACTGGAATATCACCAGAGTTGTAACAGACCTTCTTCTAGACAAAGAAACCAAGATAACAGAAGCCTTTCCACTAAACCCCACGTCATATCAGATGTGTACTGCCAGACTGCGGCCACCTGACAGGACGTTCTTAGCCACTCCACAGAGAGCCTCCAAAAGTATCAAAATGAGTTTGTTAAAGGATAGTAACTTGAAGAATCATCCTGAAAAAGGCCAAAGTAGAAAAATAAATTCAAGAGCCCTCACTTCCCAGGTTTTCTGGACAAATGCACCATGGTAGAGAATGCTCTCAGGAAACATGCTTCCTGCGCGGTCAGTGTGAAATCTGTCTGTGCCTATGCAGCTGTGAATGGTGGTGATCCCCGCAGGGCAGCAGGAGCTGAGAAGAAAACCTGTAGCCCGACTCACAGTGTGCACCAGTGACAGGGACACCTGGGTCTCTCGTGCTTCAACATTTTCTCACAAAACTGAGAGGGTTAATGAAAACTGCAGGAAATTAGATTATGTATGAATAATTAAAAGTCTTTACAAACTGGAAATACAAAACAAAAGGGGCTAGTGTTCAAAGACTATAGTTTTGTATATTCATGTCTTCTCTACAAGCCAAGACACTGAGGTACTGCACTGATTATATTTTTGCCATTTTACCTCCTCCCCTATCCCTCATCTTCAATTTTCTTTATTCTTCCCCAATTCTTTGAGCACAATTTCTAATCTTTGGGGGGAAAGGGGAAATATGATTAGTGATTGTTCTATAAAATATACTGAATTAGCACTTATTTATTACATGTTATAAACCAAATAATGCTCAAAAATGGATTATGAGCTTTGAAAACTGTATCAGGTGTTTCTATTCTTACATCTGAGCAGGTAAGGTTTACATTTGAACTTTAAGGAGCAATTATTCACAACATTAGTTAAAATCAAATTTTGGTGATAGAATATTATCAGCTTGACTAACACATGTGAAGACTAACAAACTACTTCCCTTGGTGTCAAATGATTCACAGGCTGCCAATGACAAGAATCTAAGATGGAGAGAAAAATTACAGTGTGTATTACAGCTTAAGAGTAAACAAAGTTAGATTGCAAATTTTAGGGATATAAGTTTGTCCTGATATATTAAAGCAAAACAATAAAAGCATTCCCAAATTTAATATTAAGGCTAAAAATTTAATTTCACAGTTCATGTAAAATTCATAAATGTCCATAACTGTCAAAGAGGTCCCTCCTTCTTGATTGAATTACAACCTGCTATGTGATTTTACAATATGTATTAATCTACATAGATTTACTTTTGCTCAGTTGAAACTGTTATGTATTGATACATGCCCTTTCTACCTGAGTGATATGCTCTTTATATGTCTGTAAGTTGTTTTTATATGAAATGCAAAAAATTAAGTAGAATAATTTTGTATAGGATTTAAAACATTTGCATCGAACATTCCAGGTTCAACACACAAATGTGTAGCAAAGGATATAAAACTTTGAAGGCCAAATAATTCAGGACATTAAAACACAGCAGTGTGTGCACTCACAAAGTGAGGGGCAGGAGGAGTGATGTGTATTGATTTCTAATCTTAGTTTTGTGATACCAAAAGTGTCAATCTCCGAGGACCTAGTTGTAATTTAATTGTAACTGAAATGGTTAGTTTACCTACTTTCAATTGACATAATGTTCTAGGGCAGTGGCTTTCAGCATTTAGAGATGGTGCAGGCTCCTAGGACAACCCTTGTCTGAGAAAGTTCAAAACCAACAGGTTTCAACGAGCCCATGCATGACCCCTACAGGCTGCTTACCTATGGCTTAGGGCGGCTGGGGGAGAAAGCAAAGAAAAGTTCCTTTAAATTGCCTTCAGAAAGTTTAAAACAAGCATAATATGATGCTGGGAGTAAAGAAAATATTAAAAAACGGGGCTCTGTAAGTAGGTAAAAATGTGTGATTACGGAAACACAAGCACCTTTAAGGTCCCCTAGACCTCTATCTGTCTGGACCTTTATAATATTTTCCTCATTCATTATTATTAGCATATATTAATTGTATGAAACAATGGACTTCATTATAATACTTCTATGATGCATATAATGTAATTTGACCATTATCCAGTCAGGATAATTTCTTTTAAAATGTCCATGGCAAGGTCACTATAATGGGATAGAGGAGTATGGGGTGGAGAAATGGCAGTGGCGCAGAGGACCCGCTGTCTTTCAGGCATCTGGTGAAGAAAGGCTTCTCGAGTTTGTATTTGTGTCAGCCCAGGGATGTGCAGGGAGGAAGCAAAATGGGGCACACAGAGCCACCAATTCTAAGACATGGCAGTCTTCCCTGATGGCTGGTTTCCCCTGTGGGGAAATAACTTAAACTGTTGTTTGTGCATGTATCCATTTCCCCATTAACTTTTTCTGGGATGTTTTGGAAGAAACAAAGCAGATGCTCTTCTTGGTCTTGCATTACTCCCACTTTAGCAGAACAAGCAAGAACATACCGAGGAGGGAAAAGAAAAAAAAAACATATGTATTTTCAGGGGTAATACTTGAGACCTCCCTAAAGTGTCCTGCCTGTGGCACACTGGGCAGTGCCCAGTAGGCATCCTGAATGTTGGACCACTCTAACTTGAGGTCTGCCTGAGTGCAAGGGCGAGAAGCACTGGTAGTGAATCCCTGAACCCACACTATAAGGAAGAAATACTGTTACCCTGCACTTATTAGAAGAAAGAGATTTCAGAAATTAGGAAACTTACCCAAATCACACAGCTGCTGGCCTGTAAGTCTGCACCATTCCAAAGTCCACGCACTTTTACCACTAAATTATAGCACCTTTAGGTGCTTCCTACTTGGTTTTCCCTTGAAATCTGGACCCATTCAGGATTATGCATTCTGGTTTATGCTTCACTTTGGAAGGAGGTAGGTTTGGCTTGATTTGCATTCTAAATATTTCACAGCGGTAAGGGAAAGCTATTATTATACCCATTTTATGGTGAGGAAGCTGAGCTGCTTGCCAGCTGAGGTATCTGGCTGGGTTAAAAACAGAAGTCTGGTTGTCAGTTTTTTACTCTGAACCAGCTTGGAGCTCAGGCAACGTTACTGGCCAAGTGGGCTCTTCTGCATTTGGGGTTAATGCTGGAGACAAAGAGGGAGACCAACTTTGATAAGAGGGAACAATAATAACTCAGTAATGAAATGAAAAAATAAGTCATCATAATTCACAAAATTAGTTACTCCAAGGACTGTTACTAGAAAAGGGAGTGCTTATTCATCACAGATGAATCAGAAGATTATAATGTGTCACAGCTCTGATGACAGAGCTGAAGCATTCAGATGAACTCAAGTTCCACATTCATCCTTTCAGCTAAGGAGGGTGAAAGGTATGACAAGCAGACAGGAATGACCTCTTAGGCACGTCTTTAATCTTCTTAGTCTTTTCAATATTCTTTCTAGAACTTGGGTGGGTTTATAGCTTTGTTTTCCATGGATAGGGATAATGTTTAAATACTCTTCCAGTGCTCTCGAAATACTGTATTAAGTAATTAATATGTGGGAGTCATCCCAAACAGTAGAATGATTTTCCCCATTTTTGCTAATATCATTTGACTTTCAGGATTTCCAAAGGCTGAGGAGCTATTGGAATTTTAGACACATGTGTCTCAAAGAATGAGTGCCAGCTCCATAGACTTCTGTCGATTGATATTCCATCTTCACACTGGATACATCATTTTCTTTATGTGACAGATTCAACAAGTTTTATGCTAGGTTTAATGGCATTTCATGCACCCTGCATTTGGGAGTTTTTAATTCTCAAGCTTAGAAAAAAAATTTGTTTTAAACATAAACCTGCAGAACGGTTTTCAAGTTTAAGACAGAGGATGGATGCAGACTGATCATTTGCAACTCTAGGCCCTTTGCAGTTATTGCAGTGTTTCTACTGGTTTTGGTCAATTAGAAAAAATCATAAATGCCATAATACTCAGTCATATGTTGAAGCCTGACTTATTAGACTGTATTATTTTGTATCCATCTCAAGAAATAAAAGAATTATAAATATGTCATAACATAACTGAAGGACATCTCTTTTTAAAAATTCAGATGATGAAATAAGGTAATCATAGGTGAAGAGAGAGGATGTAAAAACTGAAGTTCAGTGGTTGGCACAGTATGGCCTATGAGTCTTTGCCAAGAAACAATTAAATACTTGCTCCACCCCGTACAAGTCTCCGACTCTTCGTGATGCTTATGGAACAGAGTCTGAGAAAACAATTAAAGCAGCGATTCTGTGAGAGGCGACAGGGACTGTACTTGTATGTAAGATGGGTTCTATCTTAATTATAATTTTTTTATTCTCTGAGAATCTCATACATACATAGAAGGAAACACAATCATATCCATCATCAGTTCCTTCCCCTACCCTTCATCCTCCCCAAAAGTAGATTTTTAGGAACATTTTATAATCGAATTCCAGTTGTTCTCTGTATGTTTCTAATTTCTAAAATAGTGGCTTTTACAGTTTCTAAATGGACTGGGTATTAGGATTTTTACCCTATAGTAAACTGATTTTTTTTCGGTGTGTTTGTGTGACCTTAATAGGTCTTTCACTGCTGTCCTGTGACCAATTGATTAGAGGCACACAGTGCTGCTCTAGCCCACCATTAATGTCATTTGCTATAGAGATTGTTGCTATAAGGTAAACACTCCAATAGTTCTCTATCTAGAAACACAGAGAATAACAAGTGAATGGTGCAGTGTATCACAGACTAAATACGAACACAGAAGAAACAGAGAGAAGTATGCAGATCAACAAGAACAGAGGGGGACCACTGCTCAAATGGTTCCCTCAAATGGTTAAAATACAAAGAAAATAGATGACACCCATATCAAGAGATAGAAACGAACTAGGTATATGGATCTGATGACTGACTAAGCCGTGAGGACAACATAAACAAGATCTGTGTTTTAAGGACTTTGGAGCAGTTTCTGCAATGCAGACTGCAAAGTGTTACTTTTGTCCTTGACACGAACAACTATTTGCTTAAGAGCATCCAAGACCTTTTGTATCTGGCCCAAACCCATCTCTGTTTTTCTCCTCCACGGTTTCTTTATATACTGTGACAGACTATTCTGTTTTTCCCTGCGCATGCCTAAAACATCTATGTCTCCCAGCCTTTGCTGACAGTTCACACTTGAATCTCCCAAACCATGCAAAGTGTGTTAAACACAGCACGACAGTCCAATGTTTGTTGAATAAATGTCATCTGTCTATTTTAGGAGACAAAGATGATAGAAAAAAGTCGTTAAATCAGTAAATAAATAGCAGTAGAAAGAGAGGTCAAGGAAAAGTTAATTTTAGTGCTTTTGAGGAGTGGGGGCAAGATGAGCTTTGAGACTGGGAAGACTGATGCTCTTTATTCCTGGGTCTAGTCAATGCTATGAGTCAGTTACTTTTTTCGGACCAAGTTTAAACCTCAAGGTTAAATGACCACAAATGCTCTGTCCATCAAGATAAAATGAAAAGTTGTGGTTACTTCCAAACCAGTACGGTGGAATTAAAGTATGTATGCAGTGCTTGATTCAGAAACATATAGGACAGAGCTTTTAAAACAGGCCTGTTTGTCCCAAAAAGAGCTACAGAAATAAAAGTAGCTGGGCCGAACTGTATGTTCATAGTTTTTTGGTTATAAGAAGAGTCGTTACAGAGAGGATAATGATTGGCAGTTCTGTCCTTGGGCAAAATGATATCAAATAGTTGAGTGAAGGAGTGAAGAATTTAAGACTTCAAGATGAACACCCTAAATATGCTAAGTCGTAAATAATCAAATAGACTGCTAAGAGCAGTTGTGAAATTTCTTTCTTCACAGCTTTTTTTTTTTTTTTTTTTAAATAGGAAAGATCCTCATCTATTCAGGATTGAAGAAATGCAGCTCTGCTTCCAGCCAGGGGGTGAATTCAATAACCCTACTAGCTCTACTTAGCCTTAGATGACAACAAAATGCGATAAAATGTTAACCCTACAAATTGCACAGAACCATAATACTTAAACGGGGATTAGGCAATACAGATAGTAAGTTATTAAAATAAAAATAGTATATGTGGTGCTTAGGTATTGGTTCAACTTACCAAGTGCCATGACATAAATAAAATCGAGGAAAAATGTCTTAGAATCTACAACGGCTTTCGCATCATGGTGAGCTAGAGACCAACAACATTCTAACAGTTCATTCTTTACATCTCAGAAGTTTAGCTGACTTTTATATAAGTCTGGAATTGAATATGCATATTAACTAAATTTTCAATTAAAGAAAAAGATAGAAGAAAAGTCCAGAATATAATATAAATGCTCAACATTATTATTCCCAAATCTAACTTCAAAGAGATCAGGAAAGCCAGTGAACAGCTCCTGTAAATAACGGAAGGGCCCCATATGCTCAGGAATTCCCATGCACTGACTGACTCCCCGGGAGCTTGGGTGGGTCACTGGCCTTCTTGTCTTTAACCTTGCAGCTCTGGAGCTCAGTAGAAGTGTCCATTACACACAGCACAAGGGTCAGATGAATGCTTCTGATGACCTTGTCTGAACCAAATTCATTTAAAGCAGTTTGCCATATTTCTTAAATAGAAGATGAGCCCATTCTATCTACGGCTCAGATTAGGACTGGCTTCCTTGAACTATTGCCCAACTCTTAGAAGCAAAATAATGACACATCCCAATCAACAGGCAGTCCATAACAAAAATTCAAGCAAGGCTAAAATGCACACATATAAGAAATTAGCAGTATACAGTATAGAAGAACACTATTTCTAAAGATGGACTTTAAAACTATTAAAACTTTTGAGCAGTTCCTAACTTTTGTTAGAAATATGCAAACCTAGGCACCCAGCCCCCAAAATCAACTTCAATGTAACTGGTAAAGAGATAAAAAGAGACCGAGAGAGGGAAATGTAGTTTTTTTCCCAACCCATTATTTTCATAAGAACATGAATCAAAGAGACAAACTATGCCAATTTCTTCATAGCTGACTTGTCAGGGAGATTGTGCTCGCCTCACTAATGACTTCTTGAGACTGTTTATTGCTGTGATCAGGAGCTGGGAGGAGAGAGGTCTAGGACCTTTCCAAAGAGACATTTTGTTCAGTATCAGTGCAGAAAATAAAGTCAGCATTCAGCTACCTTGGATAACCTAACTAGCATAATGGTTAGTACATGTAGCCATTGCTTTGGCTGTTTCAAACACCAGGAATGAACTGATCAGCAAAGGGTCAAGCTTGCCAGCAGCCTGGATTTTGAAAAGCTGTGGCACAATAGGCTTAATGCAGGTTGTTAGATTCATAAAGCTTGCTCCCCACCTCCTTCCCTCCTTCCCTTCTGATTTCCACATCCACATTCTGATCAGCAGGCAGCTGCAGAAATGAGTGAGTGGACAGGGCCTGTCTCTTTGTGGATACTCCCAGTCAACTGTAGCCTCCCCACAGCACTTTGTACTCAGTGATTGTTTTAATGCTTCCTCTTAGGGAAATTTGCATTTTCTTAACTGTCTCTACAAGATCCAAATTTAGTTTTTTCATAGGTAATGAAAGAGGTATTAAGCACACACATTCTCTCTCCCCCGCCCTGTATGTGCGATGATATTAGCCTTTATCCTGCACTCTTCAAAATTTCCATTTACCACCTGCTCCACCTCAAATAAGAACTTTGGTTATAGCTCAAAATTTCAAGTAATAATGTCTAAGACAGACACATACATGTTTTTCTCTTCAAATTATAAGCATTTTTTGATCTTCTTTCAGACAGACTATAAATAAAGTTTTGCTGTTAGTAACTTATGAGCAATTTATTCAGAAAGGAGAAAACACCAATGGTTTGCACTGGAAGTTCATAAGCATATTCATCATCCCCCACGGCCTGTCTCTATGAGTTTCTAGCTATTCACTAGCATAATCTCAGAAGACCTTACAATCTATCTCTTCTACCATGGAGAACCCATCCCCCTGTCAATATCTGGATTCTTGCAGTCACCTGTTAAGGGTGTGGTAGTAACAAGTGGTTGTTGGCTGCTCTTTACCCTCACATTTCTGAAAGGATTAGACCATAAACAACCTGGTGGGAATCCTCCAGACCAAACCAGGGCTGAGCTGTGCTCTGCTACCTGGGAACCCACAGCAAGTTGTGAAACAATTATGAAAATATAAAGGTTTCAGCCACATTTTTAGGAAGAAACTACGTTGCTTCTAAGATGAGACCTAAAAAAAAAAATAAGGCAAAAGAGAAGAATTCGAGAAGACAGGATTTTTAAGTGCAAGCAGAGGTAAATTTCAACATTCACTTTCAGCATCTGTCAGTTTCCGGCACCAGATCCTTCAAGGGAAGTCCATTTACCTCTGATCAATGATGCCCAAACAACCCACCACACAAAAGGGTTCCTTTCTCATCTCCAGTCATCCTAGCTTTCCTGTGACCCGGTGATCTATACATGTGTGATCTCTTCTTGGGAAGTGACCCACCACAACTCCACAGAGCTACTGACCCTTGTACTGAGCATTTTCATCCCATGTCACACATTCCCTCAGTATCTTAAATGACCCAGCAGCAGTGAGATCATATGAATTTTACTTTGTCAGTAGGAATGCTTGGCACTGGAGGAGTATTTACCTTAATACATCAAAACAGTCACAGAATCCTAAAACCTCTTCAAATAGCATTTTATCCAATGGTAAGGAGATAGTTTTTAAAAAAAAATCCATGAATGAAACCCTTCTTTTCGTTCACTGAGAGTCCTGCAGTGTCCAGTCTGAGTACCCGACAAAGCCCAGTGAGGAGTGGAGAAGCTTGACCTCTAGCGAGAACACTGAAAAGGTGCTGCACTTTACTGGAAACAAACCGGGAAGAAGGGCTGCAGCTTCCTTCCCTATTCTGAACAGTGTCAAGAGGAGGGCTGCGCAGAGAATGACATAACTCATCTTTTTTCCATTTCAAGGAACAGACTCATGTTTTTCCAGATTTATTTTTGCCAAAGTGAATGCCTTTAAAATTCTTACGATAACTGTTTTCTAACTTCTCAGAACAGGAGAAAAAGCTGAACATGATGATGGTGGGTGACTGAATGGAGTCAGCTTGTCAACGTGATGGAACTGAAAAAGCTTTAACAGAATATGTCCACGTGCTGTAGAAAAACCACCTTTAACATAACACACAGAGAGGGTAGAGTGCCTTTTGTCATGGCTAAAGAAAGGAACATCATTAGTTCAGACAGGAGGTGTAAGGTTCTGCTAAATCTCTTGTGGATAAAATCATAGAGATACACTTCGGCCAGATGAAGCAAAGCAAGCAGGTTCTAGGTGGTGGAGGAAACTATTCAGAGAAATCAACAGATTTTAAAATCTGTCATCTCTGTAACTAACAAGAATAATTTTGTGCTATCTCCCTGAATTCTACCAAGTACATGGCTTCAGAGTTACAAAAATTTAGATGTAAATAGAGAAGAAAATGATCTTTTTCTGAATATTGTACCTGGAGCAAACTATCATATCTCCTCCACTCTCCACATTGGTTCAGTTTGGTACCACCGGCTAGAGAGGATGCCAATCTGTGTGAACTTTCAACTTCTCCCTCCTCCGCAAATGATTTGTGCATACACCATTAAATACAGACAAATTTATATTTCTTCCTATAATGGACATGATCCAATAAGAAACATAACCTAATATTTAAAATTCTTGCAGAAGTGGCTCCAGTCCTGCTTTGGAACCAAAAGCCTTATCTAAAGTTCTACAGTCCACTACCCTGCTCTTTGAGCACCCTTAGGTAAGGGTGCCACATAGAGTGCTGGATGGGAGAAACTGGTATTAGAAACAAAACCCGGAGCTGAGCAAGGCACAATCCCCTTTCATTCACACTGGTCAGAAACTGCACCGTTGACAGGCAACCTACACTAACTCTTATGTTCGCATCTTCAGGCTTTGGCTAAAGCTGGTCTTCCTGCAACAACAGGGCTATACTGTGATTTAAAGCACCCTCTTGCCCATTAGAAGTTTCCAGGGTCTTCAAGGCCAAATAAAGTACACCTTCACTATTGTCCTAGATCCATCACCCATCACTTTAATGGAAAATTATTCCAACTGACAATAAAAGTATAAGGGGAGACAGGGTGAGGAATGGAGCTTACGAAGAATAAAATTGAAAAATTAGTGACTTTATGCTTTTATTAAAACTCAACTCTCAAAACTAAGTCTGCCAAAGTTTCTGAACTTACTTTGAGAATTAGTTTTGGATGAAGAGAATGTGAGAAGCATTTTTCAGATGGAACTCTGAATCTGTTCATTAGCTCAACAGATGTTTTTCCTAAAGCCTAGTCATTCAGATTGAATCCTGCCATAGAGGGTCTTCTACTCTGCTTTGGAGAGTTCTGTGTCTCCATTTTTTTTTCTGGTTAATTCACTTTAGAAAGTAATCGTGAGTATCACAACCCAAACCATCCCTCTTTGTCATCTGTATTTGCTCTTTTCACTTGCTCCATGACAACCATTAACCCCTCATGGACGACTTTACTCTTTGTGGCCTACATTATCAACTCAGCTAATCTGTCCTTCTTCTAATTTTCCTTCTTTCTTAAACAGACATGAAAAATATCCTAAAGTCTACAGAGAACTTTTAAAGTTTTTGACATGGATCTTTACAACCTGGTCTGAAATTTTCTTCCTTTTTTGAACAATGAATTAGAGCCCATCCCTAAGAATCATGCCTGAAATTATAAGCAAATTTCAAGTCACTGGTCTCCCTACCATGACATCTTCCACTCTCCTGGACAGAATCATCTGAGTATTCACCAGAGGACCATACTCTTAGGTAATCTAGATCTCAGGACTAATGGAGTAGACATTCCTATGCTTCTTTGCAAGGGGGCGCCTCTGTCATTACCTTTTAGTGCCTTGAATCCAGCCACTGAGACAGATGATAAGCACACGCTAGGAACAGTAACTTTCCCACAACTGTTGGATTAGTTTTCCTCCTCCGTATCTTATCAACAGCAATAGAAGAGTTTAATATGTGGAAAGAGCATCACTGCTCCCTCTAGTTTCTTTTCACACATTTTCATCTCTCATAAACAGCAGCGATGGAATTATAAATACCATTATTCCTCCTCGCTGGCAATACTCTTATTATCTTGCATAAACAGAAGTGAACAAATACGTACATGACACCAATCAATCCCTCTTTTAAAAATGCAGTTTTTATATTCCTAAATAGTTGAAGAGAAATTTAATGAATTCAACATGAAGTTTACTTGTTTATTTTTTGAATGTTAATGAAGTTAAAAACAAATTATTGCTTAAGTTTTTCCAATCTTACATCAGACATTAACACTGTCCATGCCAACATAGGGCAGGGAGTTGGTGGACCCAGTAGAGATAGGTCCAGTCCCCGGAGTCAATGAGCAAGGTGCTTAGTTAGCCTGGGAAATATGTTAAGATGCTGGCCTGGAGATTTCCATGTGTTCCATGTGTGAGGAAGGTAGGAAACATTTGTTAGAAGAAGCTATAGGAAGGCATTAGATAGAAAGGAGAACAAAGCTAACCCAGGGAGTGGTCTGAAGAGACTAAGGAAGTGGGCAGCCGCTCTATTTCCCACCTCCGCACCGGATCCCTTTCCCCGCACTCTCGCTGCTTCTTTCTTTTACCTCTTCACACCCTTTGTCTCTCTGTTCTTCACATCTTTCCCTACCTATTTATAACAAGTAACAGGAATAATTTAAGAGGAATTGAGGCAAAAAGAGAAGAATTTAGAGATTTATGATAATACACTGCATACACACATGCACACACATATATAACCTATATTTGATTGATGAAGAAGCAGAAACTGGGACTTTTGAGATTTAAAAAATTCATGGTATGTCTGGTCATATTAATCTCCAGACCAGCTGGGTTTCAGCATTGCTAGAGAGAGCTATAACAGGATCAGGAGTAGGAAAGAAAAAACAAGGAAAAAATGGATTTCTGCAAGAATTTGTATTTTCAGAGGAAGAAGGACCTCTTTAGAAATGCCTATTGAAATCCCCACCCCCATTTATTTTCTTTTAAACTTATATATAGACAGGACCAAGAGAAAAAGCTTAGGAATTCTCTCACAGGCTTCAGGAAACTACTAAAGCCTACATATTATGCTCATTTCAGTCCACTCAAGCAAGTAGGATAACTAGAGCATGGTATCTCACAGTGAATAACATGGTTGGTTACTTTGTTAGGATGACATATGGAGACAGGGCCCATAGGGACAGAGGCATCCTTAAAATACATAGTGGGGGGGGGTTGCGGCTCAGGTTTATCTGAATGTACAGGGCAGAAGAGATTAGTGCACAGTATTATCTACAAAGCAAATGCAAGTTTTATTTAACCAAACACTAACTTCCTTGGCCACTGTTTTTGGGAGAAAATTTAATATGATGAGATGGGTATGGTGTTACCTGCTGTACTCCTACAACACTGAGGCTGAGCTGGTGATGTTGTGAGTTTGAGGGTAGCATTAGCTACACAGTGAGAACAGAACCTCTTTCGAAATATGCCACAAAACTCAATATTAAGTTTCTGGGCGTTCTTTATTTGGACCTTAGGTCAGGAAGATGCAGCAACATTTGAAAACATCTGATGTCTACAGATATGAGGAAGCAAAGAGAAAGAGGAAGTGTAGGATGTGAGACTGGCGTGCAGCACTGCATTTGCCTTTGTGAAGATAATCACCTTTGACTCATGACAGGTATCTATTTCTTCTTCTCTTTCACACATGGTGCTCTTCCTTTAAGGTCAACATTCTGTGATAACAGTGGTGAGTTTGGCTGATGCTACAATTTGGACCATGAATATTTTCCCAAAGCTTATGTGTAAAGTCTCGGTTCCTGGTCTGTGGTGGGCTGGGAAGTGGCATAACCTTCAAGAAGCAGGGTCTGCTAGCAAGAAGGATGCCCTTGATAGAGACAGTGGGAATCCAGCCCCCACCTTTCTCTTTTCTTTTACACTCAATTCTATGGTAAGTGGGCTTCCTCCATCACAAATGTCTCCCATAATACTGTGTGCTCCCATAGGTTCAAAGCAATAGGCCAATGGGTTATGGATCAAAACCCTCCAAAATTATGATCCAAGAGAAATCTTACCTGTCTTAAATCTAGTTATCCCTGAATTCTGTCACAGACAAGCAAAGCTGACCAACAAAGCTGACAGAAGAGTAGAGAGTGGGAAAGAAGCCCTAGGCACAGCTATGTTTCTGGATAGACTCTAATCCCTCCAACATATTTGTGGCTTCTCTGAGGTCTATGTCAAATATATGTGTGGCAGGGGTAGATTTCCTTCCTAGGACATCTCTGGCTTCAGATAAGAAGAACTCTACTTGTTCACCACAGTTTTTGGTTTTAATGGTTTCCCTTTTTCTCTCAAAATATGAATCTTCATTTTCTTTTCCTCTCCATCATTAGAGTTCAAGGCCTCCCAGCTCCTCCATTCCCAGTGTCTGTGGTTTCCAGCTGTGCCTTCCTAGTTCTTGAGCTCAGATGAACCTGACCTTGTACTTCTTCATTATCGCCTAAGCTGCTGACTGATGCTGAGCACAGACCAGAAAACCACACAGCATGGTACTTCTCTAAGTCCTGGAGACATGATTCGAAAGAGAAACGTTCTCTGTAGACCAATGTGCTTGAAGGGTGGTCCAGCTGGTGGCACTCTTTGGGTAGGTCACAGAACCTCCAGGAGACAGACCCTTGTTGAGAGAGGTTTGTCTTAGACTGTGAGGCTTTACAGTGTGGCCTTCTCTTTCTCTGCTTCTTATGTGTCGATGAAATGCGACCAGTCAGCTACCTGACTTACCTGCTAATCTCATGCTCCTGTTGCAATGCCATCCCTGCCATGATGGACTATATGCCATCAAGAACACTAAGCCAGAACAGACTCTGCCATTTTGCTTGTTGCCATGGTATTTTATCACAGTTACCAAAAGGTATGGTTCTGGCTGAAACTGGGAATTTACTTTGCAATTCTTTATTTCTACTTAGTTTCTATTTGGATTTTCTAGTTTCACTTATCATTTGGTTTGATTTCTTACGATGGACCTGCTACTCTTTGCTTTCGGCAGTAAGCCAAGCCCTTTTTCACACCATGGAAACAGAGGCTATGGTTCACGTTGGACACTGAACTCATCCTTAACATCAAAGAGCCCCCTGACAGCTGACTCCAGTGCCGTACTGTAGCACTTACTCGTTTTGCTTTGCAGCGGTGTCCATTTGTCTTTGCAACTGCTGCCAGCATACTTTAGTGGCTTTCATCTTAAGTCACCAAGATGGACAATAATTATAACAAACTAATAAATGAGGCACCCTTTTCTGTGGACCTGCTCTTTCCCTCCTTAGTACCAACTTCAAGGTTCCTAACTCCTATTTATTTGTCAGCCATAAAAATTTGATTCATCTAGCTGTGTCCTAATTACACATTCTGTTCGCCAAGTTCATCATTTTTTTCTTTAATAATCAGAAAAGGGCTTATTTTACTGCACTGGTTGACCTATGTAAGCACAAGGACTATGGTGCACACAGCTTTATTCTTTGGTTTCCCTATCTTTGTCACTTGTGGGTTTATCTGGCCTTGCTAGCCTCTTCTGCTCTCAGCTTGTAGACGGATTCCATGGGAGTCTGTGTGCTTTTGACCAGTCTCCTTCAGTTTCAGGTGCAAGCTGTGATCCAGATGGTGGCCCATCTTCTTAGATGTTGGGTATCTTCTCTGGGCAGGGCATACATTTGTTACAGATGATGCCCAGAGCTATGCTAATAATAGCATCTGTCAATGACTATACCCTTCTACTTGCTCTGGATCTGTCCTACACTTTGCTAAGATATTCTTTGGAATCAAGGCCTGGGAAGTGGACAGTTCTAAACTGGAGGATAATTTGCTAATCTTTGATCATCAACTTCCTTTCCAGTACAGTGTTCTTTCACAGAGGAAGACACGGATGAGGCTTTTAGAAGCTTAACCAGATGGAAGGCTGTGGCTATGATGGGCCAGAACAGACCCTTTTGTCACCATTCTGCTTTCTGTCATAGTATTTTATCACAGCCACAAAGAAGTCTGTTTTCTGGCTGAACTGTGGATCAGAACTGTTGTGATGAGCATCAAAAACTTCTGAGTTGCTTTTTCAAAAGTTCCTCCTTCATTACCATTTCTTTCTTTTTAAAGTCAAGTTCATTGATGTGTAATTTTTTTTGGGGGGGGCAGGGTTTCTCTGTAGTTTTGGAGTTTGTCTGGGAACTTGCTCTGTAGACCAGGCTGCCCTCTAACTCACAGAGATCCACCTGCCTCTGCCTCCTGAGTGCTGGGATTAAAGGTGTGCACTACCACCGCCTGCCATTGATGAGTAATTTATATTCAATACAGTTCACCTTTTTTACCATTCAATACATTTTGACTTCTGGGATGGTTACTCTTGTCAGCTTGGCAGGATTTTGAATCACTGACAGAGTAAGCCTCCAGGAGGGTGTTTTTGAGGGTGTTTCCAGAGGGTTTACCTGAGGAGGGCACACCTGCCTAGAATGCAGGAGACCCCACCTCACAGACCAGGGTTCCAGGACACCAGCATTCGCTCTTTCTATTTCCTGACCGTGGCACAATGTGACCAGATGCCTGGGAACTGCTTTGGCTGCCAAACCTTCCTGGCTATGACGAACTGTACGCTTAAACTGGGAGCCAAAACGCGTCCTTCCTGAAGTTGCTTTTGTCAGGTATTTTTGCCACAACATTGAGAGAAATAATTAACCTAACTCCTATGTTCCTTCTCTGACGTCTTTAAAATAAAGCACCCAATAAAGTCCTTTGTTTCATATGCAAATTTTCTTTGAACCTTTCAGCAGCTTTTCTTACATTACTCATTGTCTTGTCATATTAGGTTCCCTGGTGTTCAAAAAATAGGCTTTGTAAAATCAGTCCCCTTTGACTTCCTGTGTTTACTATCTATAAACATGGAACTTCACATAACAGTCCATGCTATGGAGAGCACCAAATCATTTCTATACAGAGTCATAAAGCAAAGTTTCTTTTGAGAAGCTGATGTTTAAATGTGTTTTCCTTAAGTTCATAGATTAAGGTTCTAGTCCAACCCCTCTTCTCTGCTTGGTACTTCAAATGCAGTTTGAGAACACAGCTGCAGATGTGATCCAGAGGGGGTTATGCGAGAGAGAAACCAGCAAGGGGAGAGGAGAGGAGAGAGAGCACAGTAATTAGACTCATGTCCTTACTTGAAAGGGGGAGTTTGAACAATGACAAACAACGGGAGAATGCCAAATGGAGAGATGGTAGAGGCTGGGTGAAGCTTCTCTAAGTTCCAGCATGTGCACCAAAGGTAAACAGAAAAATCAGGAAAAGCTGTATAGAAGCCAAGGAACCAGTCTTCCTGAAACTTGGTCTAGCAAAGTTCCCTTAGCAAGTTATATATTACATATAAATATATGTTATATAATATATAGAATATAAATATAATATATATGTGATATATGTATAATATATTAAAGTAATGCATATTTAAATAATATTTAAAAATATCCTTGAGCAGACTGGAAAGCTGAGCTTCTCTCCTCATCAGATTCCCACTGTCTACTGCGCACAGGCACTGTTCTAGAATGCTGAATGACTGAGCAAGAGCGTCACCATCCTATTGCATGTGCAGTTCATTAAAAAGTGAGGAATCACTCGGCACACGCTACTGACAGAATGTCTACCACTTATTCATTCAACAAACATTTCCTGAGTAACTGTGATAAGCCACACACTATTCTAGGCCCAGAGGATAAAAGCGTTGACAGATCAAGTTCTACACCTTCTAGGACCTTAAATTCTACAAGAGGAAACAGAAATTAAGTAAGAAAACCTGCAATAAGTCATGTAACTTTATCCTGTGTCTCACGCAGACAATTTTACTATTGTCAATCTTATTACCTAAACCCTTTAAGTCTAGAGAAATGCTCAGGCCATTGGCAATACTTAAGAGTATTCTTAAATCATACATCTTTATTATTGCTCTCACATCCTTGCATCTCTGAATAAGCCTAAAATATCCTTAAGATTAATGAACTCTAACTATTCTCAAGAGTTTCTGATTAAACAGTTTTACTGGTATTAGAGCAAACATGTTACTCCAAAGTCTCCACCATAATGACCAGCCTGGTGAATTTCCAGACTGAGGGTCGGGTAAGTGCTAGTGAGTGTACAGGTTAGAAATGCGTAGGCAGGGCTCATCCACAGCTGGTTTCTCCATTAGTCTGTGAGACACTCAACACGCTAAGCAATGCCTATGTGCTGAAGATGACAGGACTGTACTCAGGGAAGACTTGGTGCTAGTCCCCACAGCATTTATATAGTCTGGGAAAAACATGGATAGGGAATGTCACAGTTATTTCCTTATGACCCTGTTAAGAGTATAGGAAGAGTGCTAGGAAGACCCTGGGCTCAGGGACTGCCCCCTAGTGCTTTCAGAGCAGGGATCCTTGAGGATGTGGTGCCTGAACCTATTGTGGGGATGAGGTGTGTATTATTTATTTAAGCTAAGATCACAAAGTCTTGAGTTTTTTCCTTCCTCATCTCATTCACCCACATACACATTTCAAATACTTGAAAGCATTTTTCAAATATTCTAAGAGCACCAAATCTAATCAAAAGTGAAGGACTCTCCAAAAGAAAGGGACTAAAAATAGAAGGGGGATAAAGCCCTAATCTCACAACTTATTTTGAAAACACCCCCAAATGATCAAAACACCTTATAAGCTAAAACATGTGAATTAATCACTTGCCAAGTTTCATTTTAACCCAAAGCCATCTAGAGGTTCATAAACAGAAAAGAATTTTCAAATATGAACTTGCATCTTCTTTCCTTGGCCCTTAGTTGGCTGGAAGCATTTACTGTTAGGCTGTTTCGAGGGAAAGGAATCTTACTGGTTGGAAACATGGGACACACATCTTCCAGAACACACATTTCATAGGTTCCATCCTTGCAGCTATGTTTCTGGTAAGTACAAGAAGGCCTGGTAGACAGCAGAGGCTCAATAAATAACTCTCTCCTCCTTCCCCTCTCTGTGTTTGTATTTATATGGGTGTGTGCACGTGTGTCTGTTGTGGAATATTCCTTTGCACTATGTGAAGATAGATCACTCTGACTGGTTTAATAAAAAGCTAAACAATCAATAGCTAGGCAGGATTTTGAGGGTGGAGATAACCCTGGGAAGAAGCAGGACGAGTTGCTAGTCAGACATGGAGCAGCATGGGCAGCACAGAGTAAAGGTAATAAAACCATGAGACAGGAAGTAAGTTAATAGAAATGGTTCATTTAAGTTATAAGAGCTACTCATAAAAAAGCCTAAGATATCGATCAGCTTTCCTAATTGATAAGAAGTCTTCATGTGATTATTTGGGAGCTGGCTGGTGGGACAGGAAAATCTGCCTGCACTGGCAGCCAGTGACCTCCAGGAACCTGCCTGTCCCCATCGCCCGCCGCTAGTTTCACAGTTCTAGGGTTACAGACGCCCAAAGCTAAGCCCAATTACACCTAGAAGCCTAGGATCTGAAATCAGCTTCTTCTGAACTTGCAAAATACCTCCTTAATGATGAATTAAACCAATATTCTGGGGTTTTAAGGGAGTCTTCATCTCGTTTCTTACTGGAGTTTCATCTTGCTTTAGGACAGTGTTTTGCAGTCTGGTGCCATTTTTGTCCTCATTAGAGAACATATGTCTTTTTATTTTTTAAGGTTCAAGAAGTTGCTCCTGACACAGGAATGCTGCCAAGTATCTTACACTGCACACCACAGATCTAGCTAACTCTAAATATTAGTTGGGCCAAGGCTATAGAGTCCTGCTTTAGACCCTTTGTTTCTACTGTGTTGTACACTGGAGTCTGTTTCGCCCTGTGTTTGGGAGGAAGCTGTCCTGGAAGAAGCACTCTAGAGGGGCCACACTGTTTTTCTTCATTCCTTTCCTAACCAAACAGAACTAACCCTGCACTAAGGTATGCTTGGAGATATAAGAGTTGCCTTTTGCCCCTACTAGAGCAATATGTACTTGTTGGGAGTATGCATGAAAGACTGTACCCAAAATACCAGTGAATAATTCTTTACAGAATATTGCTAATTTCTCTGAGTTTACCAAAGAATACTTTCTTATTTCAGTAAAATCAGACTGTTCAAACACTAGTAAGAAAAGGAACTTCCTTCTCAAATCCAGTTTAACGATGTCTTGTCAGGATCAGCACTCCAGGCTACCTTTATCATGAGAAGGTAGTCCATCAAATCCTAATATTGCCTCCTTAGAGAGATTGGGTTTATAGCATGTCCTCTGCTGCCTTACTTGTCCTGCATATTGAAATGTTAGGATCTGATTTCTAATCTAATGGAGAAACTTGTGAGTTGCCAGGGCAGGGTATGTGCCAGTGTCTCCACTATGAGGGCAGCTCCAATAATCATGATGTTGTGACCTGTAATCCAGTTACCATAGAGACTGAATACATTAAGAGTACAGCACTGAAACTTGAAGACACATTTTTTAGAAGTTTTAAAAGATATACAGATAAGACACCAGAAAAAAAAAAGAGAATTCTAAGAGAGAAGCACGTCAGAGAGAATTCCCAGATGATCACAGATTCTAAGAAGTGGAAACAACAGAGATTACAACTATGGTAAAGTTACCACGAGTGTCCCTCTCATCGACTGCTCTGGAAAATCTCAAATATGGGGCACTGAATCCACATTTGAAAGGTACAGGAGCAACAACAGAAATACCATATAGCAAGTTTGTTTTTTATTTTTATTTTATTTTTGTTTTTGAGACCGGGCCCCACTCTATAGCCCTGGCTATCTTCTAAATTGCTATGAAGACCAGGTGTACCTCAAACTCACATAGACTCCTATTGCCTCTGTCTCTTGAGTGCTGGGATTAAAGATGTGAGCCTGGCCTGGGTATTACCCAAGTTCTTAGTGGCTGTTTCTAGAATAAATATGTCTTTCCTCCCAATGCTTAAGACAGTGTCCTTTAATATCCTCATGGTTTGAAATCATAGCCAGTGGGTATAATGTACCATAGAAAGGAACTCTTAAAATAGAATAGATAAATAATGTGGGTGTTGTTCATATGTAAACAAACTCATGCATAGTTCCAAAAAGCAATGAGGATTTCGCACATACAATTTTTTTTGTCCATACAATTTTGATGTACATAACTACCAAAATCAAGGCAAGCCTGGAATATAAGAGGTCAGGAATCAAGTTACTGAAGTTTTTAAATAGAAAGAAAACTAAAGCTAGGGTGTATGTTGTGTCACGATGGGTGAGAGCTAATTAGGAGAAATGTATCAGACACATTTTTTGATGTGTGGTCTTGCAATGTTTTATAACACTTCAAAGTAATATGTCCACTCTGTATTGGACATTCATTTCTCCCTGTTTTAAAAATGCTTTTCAAATATGCATATTGTGTCCTTAGTCTTCTCTTGACCACTAACATTTTTATATCTAATATAGGAGAAAATACAACTGGATGTCTGAAAAGAATCCTACATTCTACATGTCTGAAGCGAATTCATATTCTCCAAACTTTTATCTCCTTTGTTCCCCGTGGGAGTAAACAGCATTAACTATTCACCCACTTGCCCAACTAATATACCTTATCTGTTGCTTTTCAATCACCCTCAAATAATTATCACCTCATATAGACATGCAAATCTAATGCAATTTTTAAATAACTAAAAGACTCTTTTGTGCAGAGAAAGCAAGACTTTCAGCTAATTGGGTTTAAAAACCAACATTAACTTTTCAAACTTACGAATTTTATAAGCCTAATTTTCTTTATATCTTTACCTTTTATGAATATACATACATATTAATCCATGTCTTAAAATTTTTCTTTGTATAAAGAAGAAATGCTTTCAATATCAATGAAGTTACTTATTAGGCAGAAAATCTGGAACCTCAAACTATTTCAACCATTAGTCAGAGGCAGCAGAGGCACCAATAAGCATGTTGGCAATTTTTATAGTCAGTTGAAAATGAGGGGTTTTAAGTCTATGCTTTCTTAGGGAAATTTCCAGTCGTGCCCTCCTGTATGCTGGAGTTCTACTCTTATCTAATCTGATAAATATCTTCCACAGTGGTAAAGGGAGACAGTGTGTTATGTCATCATTATCCATGTCCTGGATTCTGGCAACTTCTGGCCTCACGTCTCTCCCAATCCTTCTTACATCCCTATTCCACATCAGCTCAGGCTAGCATTGCCTGCCACTTCCTTCAACAGCCCAGCGTATTATGTTCTCCTACGTTTCTGAGTCTTTACACATGGTACGCCTTGTCTAGAGTGTCCATATTCCCCGACAATCATTTATTGAATGAAAAAGAAAAAAAAATGCTTTGAATGTTGCTGTTTTGGGCATTGAACAGAAATAGTAGCCTATCAAATGTTCCAAATAAACCTGCATAAGTACTCTTATTTTCAAAATTAATTTTGAAAAATTTCAAAATTTTGCCATGGAGATCATGGGGCCCAGACCACAATATTATTTTTTGCATTTAATAAAAATTCCTTTCAACTCAGTGCAAGAAAGGCTTACCCTTTCCTACAATTCATCTAAAAATATTTACTGAGCACCGCATGCAGTGGTGCAGTTCTAGGCACAGGAGATGCCTTGGAGTGCAAAACAGACCAAAATCAAAACAAATAAACAAAACAAAAAAGTCTCATGATGATGGTCCTTACAGTCCATTACAAGTGGACATCACTTTGTAAATCAAGCACATGTTTAAAGGAAGTAACTTAAAGTGCCATGAAGCTAATGGTGGGCTTCCAGGCAGCTGTTTGAATGATGGTAGTTGTAGAGCGAGTGGTCAGAGTCTGGATACATTGTGCAGGCTGTGGAAGGCTTTGCTTTGAAGGGAAGATTCGGTAAAAGCCTAATGATGATCAAACAAGCTTTATTCAGGGAATACATCCGAGACAGCAAGAAAAGCACATGCAAAGGACCTGCACTGCACACATGTCTGGGAGGCTGGGAAGAGGGAGAGAAAGACCTAGACCTAGCTGAGAATAGAGAGGCGATGGGGAATGGAAGAGAGAGGGGCTTGTGGAGTTCCCCACTCATCTGGCCTTCTCTTTCTAGTGCGCTAAGCCTCCCACCTGTGAGAGTTCTGAGCAGAGAACTGCCGTGACCGAGTGCACAGTGCACGTAGTTGAGCAGCCTCCTTTACAGCGTGGTCTGGATCTACTAAGGCCAGAAGCAGGAAGGTAGAAGGTAAGGACGTGGAGGTATGCTAAAGGTAAAACTGAAGCATTTGCTTGCTGGTTGGATTTGTAACAGAAATGAAGGGCTGACAGAGAAATATATTTTTCAATTTGAGCAACTATAAGGATGGAGATACCATTTATCAAGGTAAATTATTGCATATTTATTAGATAAAATATGTATTCCTAGTATGTTAACTTTAAGATGCTCATCAGACATGCAACAGAAATGCTAAGGAGGAACAAAGTTTGAACTAGAGACACAAGCTAGGACTGAAGCCAGTATGAATATTTAGGGAGTGATTGGAGAAAAAAGGAAGGAAGTAGTTCAGAGTCCTAAGACCCTTTGATGTTTCCATCATGGAGATGCGAGAGATTGAGAGAGAGTGGTCTGTGAAGTGCGAGAAGTAAGGACTGTATGAATGAATTGAAAGCCAAGTGCAAGAAATGCTTCTGTGGAGAAGAAATGAGGTGGGTGAAACAAGGCTAAGATAAGGACAGAGGGGACTGTGACTTGGGCCCTGAACTTACTACATGGAAATCACGGGACCAGTTTCATTATTTGTATTGGAGAAAAAGCTAATAGGAGAAAGATCAAGAGAAAATTAAAGAACAATATTAGAATCCATGAAGATCATAGACATTTCTAGGAAATGTCTAACACTACCTGGGACAATAAGCTGTCAGAGAGGGTGGGTGCCAAGAGAATGTTTAGGACGAGAAGTATTACAAGATGTCTGTATAATGACAAGAATTATTTAGTGGTGATACGTAAATGGATAAAGCACGCGAAAGAAGCAAGCCTTTTCAGAAACATTATTCACAAGTATGGGAGAGGTGGGTTTAACACACAGGGAGGACACTGAGGCAGGGGTGCATAGCTTGTCTGTGGTGCAGGGACAAAATGCAGTGGGCACTAATGCAGAGAGGATGGGTTTGTTGGGGAGCAAGTACATGTGAAGTTCCTTTTTGACTGTTTTTCTTTCCCAGTGAAAAAGAAATGAAGGCATGAGGAAGGACATGTTGGAAGTCGAAAAAAAGGAAAGACATGAAATATTCTTGCAGAGATGTGGGAAAAGGTGCTGTGGGCAGCACTAATGGCCTCTTGCTATTATAATAAAATTTAAGGGAGAGTTGTCAATGTGCTTGCTTTGATTCCAGTAATGGTAGTTGGCATGCAGGTTTGGGTCAGGGCAGGTAGCTGGTTAGGATCCCTACAGTGAAATGAGGAGTGGTAAGAATGGAGGATGTATGAGAGGTGCATACCATTCGGAATCTAAACTACGCAATCAAGTGAGAATATGAGAGTCTATGGAAAAAAATTAATAAATTAGGGGGCCTATGGGCTTCAGAAATTGCTGTAATAGGGCTAACAGAGAGATTGGGCTATGAAGATCTTAGGTGGTAATTGGAGAGTAGATGCCTGTAATTGAGATTATGGGCAGTTGTAATTATTAGTTAAAATAATTAAAATGTCAAAACTACAACCATAGCAGTGAGTAGCTGGAGTAGGGCAGAGGGCAGATCAAGAGAGTTCAAGAAACTTACTGAATTGGTGAGTAGAGGCTAAGCATTAGGACATGACTATAACAAGGGGGCTGATAGGAACCTAGCCTCTATAACCCTCCTCAACTCTCCATCTCACTTCCCATCTTTCTGGTGTCTGCAAACTTGAATTCCTTAGAGTTCACAGCTGTAAACAGCGACTCCGTCCTTTCTTCTCTCTATTCCATTTTCAAGTATCTCCTTCCTCTCGCCACTTGGCTTCATCACTACTGCAGCCGTCCACCACTCTCCGCACTGCCTTCTGAAGCGAGTCTTCCCCATGCAATTGTTGCTTTCTTCTTTCTTTGGGGAGGCAGTTTCTATTTTCTTCTTGGAATATAAGTTCCATTACAGGAATGGAATACAATATGCTCTCAATAAGCACTCCAAGAACACATGGCCCACAGCTCACTAAGAAGCCAGTCGGTGTTTTCTCACACAACAGCCTCACCTGACCAGCAAACTGCGCTCTTCCACTGCCATCCATCCCACTCAACGGTCACTCCATCCCCAGCTCACTAATTTCCGTCTCGATGGATTTCATCAAATTAATGTGTCTGTTCCATAAACACCAGTTCTTCAAGCATAGCCTTCCCAGCCCTATTGTGAGGTCCGCTGACCTTTCCTGACTCCAAAGTACTACTGTCCCTAATATCTGCTGCTTCTCATTCCCAGCTGAATCAGGTTTGCTAATCTTCTCTTTAATTTTGAAAATATTTTTAATTTTTTTTAGCTCAGAGATATGGTTTCACCTTTTTGGTACTACCAATAAGAACTGCACACAGTATCGGTATATTATAGATGCTAAAAAACAAAACAAACCTACTGTGGCTTTACTGGTTAGGTTCCTCCCAGTGTGTTTTCAACATTCTGACAAATTCTACCCCTTTATTGCCTTTCTTTCTGTCTTACCCAAATCATAGTAATCTTCCTGCTATATCAATACCTTCTTCAAGCTCAGAACTAAGTCCTCTGCCATGCAGAATTCCTGGCACTGCAATTTCCTTATTAAATTGTTGTTCATCCACTACTGCTCCTAGATTCTCTCGGCAATTCTTAGCATATTAAGAACATAGTTGCCAAGATCATCTTCCCCCTTGGTTTTTAGTTTCTATTTATTTTTAATATACAATTTCCTGTCTGTCAAACTTCATGTATCCTCTTGGTGTTTATTTTCCTGGCTTTGTCACTGGCCTGGTTTTTCTCTCTTTCTCTTCTTATCAGTCACTGCTTCTCAATTTGCTCTTTGTTTCACTTGAGGAAATCAATCAGCTTTCACACCTTCTTTTAAACCTCCTTGTATATTTAGAATAGTTTTTCAAATAATATAAAATTTATAATATTTATGAATAAATGACACAATGCCAAGATATCCTGTCTCTTCTTTCAAATAACATCTGAAGACGCACCTGTACAACTGAGTTCTATATTTAAGATATTGAATAAGTACTATTCACCCATCTGTCTTCATTCTGTCTCACAATTTACAGGACCTGCTGAAGATTAGTGCATGAGGTCCTGTGGACTGCCTGGAATAGTTCGCAAACTGGCCTTTACTCTGTGTATTCGTTTCTTTAACAAATAATAAATAATAATGATAGCCCACCATGCATTTCTCCACTCTATTCAGGAATCCCTTGATAAAGGAGAACTAACAAGCAGGAACCATAGTAGAAACAATGAAACAAAACTGGCCTCTTACCGGGTTTTGTTATAGTAACACACACTTCCAAGAACCTCTATTCTAATGATTACCTGCTTAATTCATTTGCAAATTGTTCCTTTGCAAACACTATGTATAATATCAGATGCCTATGTGCTTTACAGGACAGGGAAAAACAAGCAGAACATTACAGCTATGTAGGGGATCAGAGAAAAGCAGCAAATAAGAGGTTTACTCTGTTGGGTGCACAGTTTGTAAGAATTAGTCTCATAAGTAGAGCTACTTGACAGTACCGGTCTGTTCCTCCACATTCTCTTCCCCCTCCCCACTTTCCTTTCCCACTCCAGATCTTTCTGCAATAATGGAAGACTTTCTTTTTCTCTTTTTCCTATTCCAGGTGGGAAGTGTATCGTTTTGCATGAAAAATCTGTTTTTCTTGTGCCTCTAACAAATGGTCTGACTGAAGTTGCTGTATGAAACCGCCAGTGTGTTTAATGAAGGAGGAGGGGGCTATGCTGAAAGAGAGGACAGAGTCCCCGAGTCTTCGCAGCGCCTCTTAAATTCTTTTCAAGTGAAGTCCAAAACATTGTGATCATCCTGTTTCTGTAGTGGCCACTAGATGGCAGGTCCAAGAACCTGATTGGAGCCTCACAGGAGGGCAAGCCGTCCATGGGGTGGACAAAGTTTCTTGCCTCAACCCAGAAACACTGGGTTATCATAAGCCAGTGAATACATAAGGCAATTCCAAACTGCTTTTGAGGGCAGAAGTAAAGAAGGTTCTTTGGTATTTAGGGTTGTAGAATATTGCCACCATACATTCAACCAGCAATAGCCAGATCGTTAGATATTCATTAGGAGGTGGTCTCAGAGCTCGGTTTTCTAAATGTTTTACTAATCTTTTCAGTATCTTGTCATTGCCTCTAGGATATAAAAAATAGTTGCCTAACGTCCTCATGAAAAACAGATGGACAAGACTGACAGGCTGTGGTGAGGCTGCATACACCTGCACTGCATTTAAGAATATATATGTTATTTAACCAGGGTTTTAATTTATTATTATGTATGCTTATTTCATATAATCGAGGCTGACCATCCAGTTTTCTTGTTATTTTCAAAAAGAGAATTATTACGTATAAAAGACCTATTGTTTAGTAGAAGAATACAACCATAATCCCGATTATAATGAAATGAGTTAATGGAGGGAACTTCTTTGTTGTAGTAGTGCATGCTCTTACACTGTGATGGCAGGTTCCTCAAAGGTGCCCTTCTCAGTCTCTAGAAGAAGTATCCTTGGGCCAATTATTCTGAAGCTGGGTTGAGTCTTTCCCTTTGAACATTTTTTTTTTGTTGTTGTTGTTTACATCATCCTGATTTTAACTACTTGGACACTGAGTACTGCTCTTTATCTTTTAATTAAAAAATGACCTTAATATTTTTTTAAAAGTGGAGACTCATAAGCTCCAAGATAATTTATTATTCTCACTAAAGAAAATGTGTTCTAAAGTCAAATTTATTTTGTTATAAAAGCTGTGACATGCATTTTGATATACATTCAAGCATCCATGCCAATTAAAATCTTATAATAATAAAAGTAACACTGACCCAATTATAGCCATGTAACTCACTTGTCATTCACCTTTTGTTCTTTTTTCTTTTAAAATTTAGGTAAAAGAATAACAATAACATGTTGATTTCATCTATCTTTGTTTGTGGACATTAAATGTCTTTAAGAGACAACACACACACACACACACACACACACACAAGAAGGCATATTATACTGCTCTTACGAATAGAATATATGATGTGTTCTCCTAATATCAGTATGTCTTCTATTTATTTATCCTTAGAAGACATTTCATAACAGCACTGACTGATTTCTTTTAATTTGAAAATAGTAATTAAAATAAGTCCAAACTAATTTATGACAAAATTCCATGGTTATTTCTGCATAATTGTGGTAAAAATGCCAACCTTTTACTCTGATTACAGAAAGCACTGAGAAGAAGCTGAGAGGCCTGAGTTTGTTCTAGTTTCAACAATGACTCATGTGTGAATTCTAGGACCTCCCTGGGGGCACTTCACCTCTGAAATAGGAGTATTTTAAGGTTAAAAAACCCATGATTCTTCTCTGCCTTAATAAACTTAATATCCAGCTAAGTAAACTTCTCTGCATTGCAGAGTCCCTTTTCTGAAACTGGGTGGTATTCTCGGAGGAGAGAGCACTGGTGTATGGCGCTTCTATGAAAGCTGGCACGGTCCTACAGCACTGTCTGCCTAAGGGGGTGGGTGCCGGAGTGGACTACTCCCTTCCCATTCTGTAGCACCCTCATGTTCTCTATTGTCTGCAGTCAATCCTACTCAAGGGTTATGGCCTTTAGGCCGGTGATAACTAATTATTCAGAAGATCTTTACCTTTCCTCTTCAGCATGCAGCTAACCTCCTTCCCCCACCTTCTATGAAAACAGAGCCTTGTGACCACACTCTGGGTAATGGGGTACTGGCGGAATGATACACACTCCTTTGAGTCTGGCTCAGAAGAAGGTCTCTGTTTTTGATTCTTTTTCCTCTCTAGTCCTCTGTTTGGATGTGACACTAAGGGTAACCCTAGAAGTTATGTCCTAGAGATGACTGAGTCTCTGCCAAACTGAATCCATGATGAGTTTTTACATGAGCAAAACAGAAACTTCTATTATGTTAATCCACTAAGCCCTGCAGTTTATATATTACAGAATCTAACAGTAGCTAAAGTAAGAGCTCCCCCAAACCAGCCACACTGATTCTCTTCTAAGAGACCATTTAAGTCTCACTATATTTTTTTTATCGTGTGTTGATTTTTTTACTTACATGCAAGAGCTTTGTGTATAATAAACGTATTTTTACTCATTCTTTTCAAACTTTATACTTATTTCAATGAATTCAAAACAGAACATAGTTGGTTTGGAAATTATAGGCAATAAAAATAGTTTTGATTAAAGAGTGTCACAGCTTTTTGACTTACTCTATGTAGGTAGAGGATAATATATTTTTTACATTTACTTTTGGTTTTGAAATATACTGTGCCCACCAAAGCTCTGTAATATATTTTGTGCACTGTCTTCCTAACAACAGCTAGTCTAAAAGCATATGTAGAATTGTTTCTAAAAATTAGAACAATATCAAGTAAAGAGGATAAGAACTAAGAGTGTATAAAAAAGGGCTTTCAGGGATGGAGAGAGGGCATAGCAGTTAAGAGTATTTGCTGCTCTTGTAGAGGACCCAAATTTGGTTTCTACCATCCACATATAAACCTTCTGTAACTCCAGCTCACGGTGGATGCAAGACTTCTGGATCCCTTGGGGCCCTGCACCTACGTGCATATGCCCATACAGAGCGGGTGTGCATGCGCACACACACACATACACTCACACACACACAACATATGAACAAAAATGAACAAGTTTTTACTCATACTGGGCTTCTACCAACTACGGGATCACAGTTCCAACTGTGACCTCAAGCAGAACAGTGTGCATTGGGCATACTGTGTCAGCATCGGCTTCTCTGTGTCCAGCTGGGTATTTCTAGTTTCAGTTTTAGTTAAGCTTACCAGTGTTGTGCCCGAGACAGTTAACCTTTGATTCCTTAGTAACAGTGCCTCACTCATTCTGTCTCTCTTTTTCTCTCTGATCCTTTCTCATCTTTTCTTTGGCTCCTCTGTACTCTCTACTTCCCAAGTATTGGAATGTTCTAGTATTATTCCCCGGAATTTCCCCCATAAACCTCTACTGAGTCATCTCACCCAGAATCAGGACCTACCATGTGTTCAAAGGGAACTGCCGACTCTCCAGCTCTAGCCAAGACCTTGCTGTAGAGCTTGAGCTCTGCATGACTTGTGCTGTCCGGGTAGTCTGGGACTTCTCAGCATCTGGCAGTCACCTTAAGCTCAAGTCCCAAAGCAGGAGAATTTCTGCCCTTCCAGGGCTCAGCTTTTCTTCCTCCCTGTGTCTTCTTTTCTCAGAGTATGACATCAACTTCGAAGTATCACTTCTAATTACTTCTAAGCAATTACCATGCTGGTTAGGGGTAGGTTTTGCTTTGTTTTGTTTCCTCATCAACTTGACACAAGCTATGGTTATCTTGAAAAGGGAAGCTCAATTGTGAAAATGCCCCATCAGACTGGCCTGTAGGTGGAACATTTTCTTGATTAATGACTGATGTGGGAGGGCCCAGTCTATTGTGGGTGGTACCACTCATGACAGGTGGTCCTAGGTTCTAGAGAAAAGCAAGCTGAGCGAGCTATGGATAACAAGCCACTAATCAGCACTCCTTCATGGTCTACGCTTGAGTTTCTGCTTTGGATTCCCTCAGTGACAGACTATGATGGGGACACGTAAGCCAAACAAACTCTTTCTCCCTAAGTTGCTTTGGTTACAGTGTTCTATCACAGCAATAGAAAGCAAAGTAGGACATTATACTATTCCTCTCCTCTGCTGTGCCTCTTACTGAAACCAGCTAATTAAAATCCTATAGTCATTTTACAATGCTTTTAGTATTTCTGGTCTAAGTTTAAGGACTAGAGAAGTGGAGGCATATTAAAAATAGGATTCTTAAACTTCGTGTCAATTATCTACTACTCTGAATTTTGTACATATATATATATATATATATATATGAATTTTTCATACCCTTCTATAATACCATAGCTCTATTATAAACTTACATAGGACCATAACACTGGTTATAAGGGAGGCTGCTCTTAGATCCATTCTTTCATGACTGAAGCAAATGTTTTTTCATTCCAGTTCTCACTATTTGAAATCAAAGGAATAATGGAAAGAAAGGATTCCTGTGATGAACTCATAGATGGTCCTTTGGTAACCTCTGTGAGTCAGGATTTAAAAAGATGTCTCTCGGCTATACCTCATCAAATTCCAGTTTTGAAGGTGTTGTTCATTTTGGAACAGAATGGAACATTTTGGAACTATCATACTGAAGTGATATATTTTTTTTTCTTCGACATACAAATGAAACTGCCCTATTTAATAATTTGCTTTGGTTTCTTAGGCTTAAAATTCAGTTTCAGTGTTTTCTCCACATTCTTCAACATTAGAACTAACCTCCTGGAGCAACCGTGGTCCCTTCTCTTTCCTCACTGTGATATATTTATCATCTATTACACAAACCCCTTCTTTCGCTTCTTCACTGTGTGCCACCAGCTCTAACATCTTAAATTTTCATTTGACATACTGCTTACTTAAATTATTTCATGTGTGTTCCCATCCATGGAAATTCATTTTTGTGTGACATAAATCCCTACCCTATTCTATTTCACAGTAATAAAACTTTATACTGAATTGCCAGAGAGATAGGTAACCAACCACGCAGTTTAAATTAAGTGCAAGATACACATGTTTGAATATTCTGCTTTCTGTCTGAGATGTGTAAAGACAGGTCCTGCTTGTATTTGAGCATTCTGTCATCTTTTTCAAACTGGTACTCTTGCTTAAACCTAAGAACAGTTTTCTCACTTTGAGTCAAATGTAACGTCTGCTATGCACAAAAGGCACAGTTATGAAATAATATGTGTGCTAAGCAAATCTCTTCTAAACAATCATTACAGTCGGTGCAGGCTCAAAGAAGCTGCCTCATGACTGGAGCACATGCCAGCGATGGAGTCTCAGCCTGTGCTGGATGTCCTCATCGACAGCTGTCCCCCTGTACCTTTAACACTTTCCAATCCTTGCCCAAGTTAACCTTTGCTAGTTGCCATAGCCATGGTAAATACACTGTTTATTGGATTTTATTAGCATTTTAAATTTTGACATTTGAAAAGCACAATTCTCCTTTTTCATTCTGTCATTTCTTAATGTATGAATGTCCAGGCTTTTTCCAGTTCTAAGTTTCTCTCTCCTAGCTTCAGAAGACTGTAATTTTGGAAAGTTGCAATTATTCTGGTAGTCGATGACCAGAATATATCAAATCTCATGACAAAAGTTTGGTCAGAGGCATTATTCACACAATTTATGCATCAGCATTTTACTTCCACAGTCTCTTGCATGTGTTAGTGAAATGTATTATGGTCTGAATTGCCTGGCTAACAAGGTGGATTTTCCACCATTTTTGGTGACGGAGAAGTGATAATGTTGAGTTTTACAAAGCACTGTGGATTTTCCAAATGCACATAGTGCATAGTTGACTTTCAACATATATTATGGTATAAGCAACAACTGTTTTGTAGACACTGAAACAGGCACACAGGGCACTACTTTAATCACATGTCATCTGCAAGGCCAGAACAAACTCCCTTCTAAGGTTCTGCTCGTGACGCTACATCCTTGCTGTTTGCTAACCCTTCCACAGTTATGCATGATGCTTTTCATAGGTGACACTTACCCCACCCCCTTACCATTCTAGCATCACTTTTGGTTTTATCTCTTTACTGGACAACATCCACCCACCCAGTTCCTCGTAACCTTCCTGAGACTAGGAGCTACATCAGTAACAATGAGCCTCCCATCTTTGTTTACATAGGCCCTAATGAGACCCTACCATGTGTTCGCCATGTCTCTTATGCTATGGATGTTCCTCTTCTTTTGCTTGCAAACAAGTTTTTAAAGAATATATATTAGAAATATTCATAGGTATTTGAGAGAAAGGTATTTCACTCATTAAAAGAAGTGTGGGAAAATCAGGAGTGTGATTTGAGAGAAACTGAAACTAATTGTTAGCAATAGAGATATGAGACAGACTCAAGGCCCCTCATGGTCAGGCTATATCTGTACCAGAGTCACGTGTATGGGGACCAAAATGGCTCTTGCAAGAGGCCGAGTAAGCATGTTTCCACATGGCTGTCAGGCTGCAGGGTCTTGGAATGCTGCAAGCTCGACGTTTTGTTCCATTCTAATACATCTGTGTTCCTGGAGCCACATCGCCACTTCTACACACTAATCACTCCTCTAGGTGAGCTTAAGTACCTAATTATTAAGAGCCCTCCAAATTTCTAGTGTCATCTTCAAAATAGTTAGTGCCCTTTCTGTCCCATTTGCCCCCTGTGCTTGGTACTGAATCAGTATAGCAAATATCCCTAATGAAGAATCATGGTCCAGGGTTAAATTCACAAATTAAGCAATTCAGTTAGTTTTTTTTATGTCAATTCCTTTTATCTTTGAATCTCTACCTTCATTTGCTTAAAATCCATCCCACTGTGAAACTAAAAACACGATGCTACCATGACGATTCAGAGAGGACTATTGAACCCTAGAACATATTCAAATTCTTGTTACCTGTAAGCTCTTGATATAGCAGTGTATTACCTGGTATCTGGGGACTAGTAGGAAAACACATTATCAGATTTAATGCTAATCTTTAGAATCCCAGATTTAATTCCTGTCCAGGTTAAATGCCCTTTTCATTATTACAGTAAAAAAATACAAAAAAATTGATTATAACCATTAATGGAGACTTAAAATATTAACTTCCATTGCTTTAACCCAATATCTATAATTAAATGCAAAAAGCTAAGTTAATGTAATGTTAAGGTTGAGCTTCTAACTGTACGAAAGTCATGAAATTTAAAATCAGGGTTTCTGGTGCCACCTTCCCATTTCAACAACAGCCCTCAACGCTTTTCTACAATGTATGTGTAATTTACACATGTGACTTACAGTTTCTTGGCGGAAACGTAAAGCATAGCAGTTCAGAACTGAACTTGTCAATGTCTGCTTAGAACATAACATACTTAACAATAATGGAGAAATACAATTTTAAATTATGTCCCAGTTGAGTAATTACCATATTTCTGTTCAAGGATTTTCCCATTTCCCCCTACAAATTCTTCAACCTGCCCTTCTGATTAAAACTGGCCGTTCTACGGAAAAGGAAAGGACATTTATGTAACAGACCAAACAATCTGTGCTCCATGATAGATTGGCTAGTTCCTGCAACACACCACAAAAGGATATTCATATGAAAATAATACTTAAGAGATTAACTCAGACTATGTAGTTTTGTTTGTAGGCACATCCTACAGAAAACCAAAGGCTTTATCGATTGGTAGACATGGACACAACTCTTATTAAAGTCACTTACTGCGAGCCAAGGTGACTCCTAGCAAACTGCTTAGTTAACCACCTTGCATCATTAAAGTAACAGTACTGCCTTCAATGCCAGCAGACAAACAAAACAAGCACAAAACAGGAAAGCCACCAAACAACTCACTTTGTAGGGCTGTTACAAAGATTAAATGAAGTACTGTATGTCATAAAGGTTCTACAAAGCTCTTCTGGGATTTATGCTATGGTATCAACTATCAGCACTAGAAAAGGAACACCCACAATTTAACTATCATTTGATTGTCTCTAGAGGTTTCTGGGGGAAAAACCAGACTATTTAATATTCATTTCATTGAAAGGTACAAAGAGGACTTTTTCTTTTATATGGCACACATTAGTCTATGGTTTATTACTGAGTGCCACATATGTTCAATACACGACACACCAATACATCAGCTGACTTTAAAAAAGGTGAGTTAAATGGATTCTTGAATATTGGGTACCATAGCTAATATTTTCCTCGTGTTATGAAATATTTGTGTCTAAGCAGAAAATATGCTTGAGAAATTCTAGTCCAACATGCAATTTAGGGAGAAAGCTATAAATCATAAATTTAAGGGTGTAAAGCTAAAATGCTACCTCAACCATAGCTATAATAAAGACTCCTAAGTGAATTCTGGCAGGAATGAGTAAAAATGGCCAAGTCTACCATGGATGGACGGTGTGGAGCCCAGGAGTATCCATATGAGTGAGAGCTGAGGCAGGATTAGCCTTACTTGGGAGGAATCCACTCCACAGAGGAAATCAGTGTGTTGGGGTGTCTGGAGTGAGGATGCAGGTGGGGGAAAGAGCAGGGCTTTTTCATATGAAAGCAACGAATTTAGCTTGTGAAATGGAAAGGAAAGAAGCTTGCCCTGTAACAATGATCTCATTTGCTGCCCAGCAGACTGGCACACAAAAGGTACATGTGTTCTACCTACTTGATGTTTCTCTCGCTGGGAAGTGCACAGGTGTGGCTTGAAGCACATCCACGCAGAAAAACAGTCAAATTCCCTCCAAAAGACTAAGTAGTAATTCTGAGTAAACTAACAGGTCATTTAAAGCACAGATCCTAGCACATTCCCTGTCAGGAACTGTTCCCGGGAATCTTACAATTCTGCAAAGTGATAAGGAATCGGTAAAAAGAGCCATATACATGGATTACATATGTATGAAATACAGCTGATAACAAAACCAGAAACTAACAAACAAACCTCACACATCTGACCTCCAGAAAGACGTACACAGATAATTTTTTTTCTGAGTCCTGTTGGTTTCTCCTGCTAATTCAATGGTGTGTGGATTAGGCTTCTCTGAAAACACGGGGACAACTGGTCCAGTGTGCTGGACATCCGTAGAGGAGTCAAAACTACATGCAGTGATGCAAGTAGCAGCTCCTTTTCTGTAACTTGGAACAAGAGGCCTACCTTTTGATACTTCAGTTTCTGAATAATCTTTCTTTCCTTCCTTCCTTCCTTCCTTCCTTCCTTCCTTCCTTCCTTCCTTCCTTCCTTCTTTCCTTCTTTCCTTCCTTCCTTTCAGTTTTTTCAGACATGGTTTCTCTGTAGCTTTGGAGCTTGTCCTGGAACTAGCTCTTATAGATCAGGCAGGCCTTGAACTCACAGAGATCCGCTTGCCTCTGCCTCCCAAGCGCTGGGATTAAAGATGAGCGTCACCACCACCTGGCTCAGTTTCTGAATAATTTCTAAGGTGATTTATGCTGGTTGTTTTTTGTAGACACGGTACCAACTACAGTCAGCTGGGAAGAGAGAACCTCAGTTCAGGAATTTCCTCCATCAGATAGATGAGTGTGGCCATTTCTTCATTGCTGGTTGATGTGGAAGGGCCCACTCCCTTTTTGGTGGGGTCACTCCTGGGCATCTTGGCCTGGGCTATGTAAGAAAGAGAGCTGAGCAAGGCAGGAGAAATAGGCCAGCCGTCAGCATTCCTCCATGGTCTCTGCTTCAGTTCCTGTTGGCTTCTCTCGATGATGAGCTGTAAGCTAAAGTAAACCTTTTCCTCCCCAAGTTGTTTTGAGTCAGTGTTTTATCACAGCAACAGGGAATCAAAGGGGACAACCATAAAACTTTTAGCTAGTATGAATTCTCTTAGGAAACAAGTGGTTTGCAACATGAATAGTAATAATAAAAAAAACCCTACAACCAAGGAGTTCTATTCTCCAAGCTTATCTCACTATGTATTAACCTAGGATACACTTTGAAGACGAAGTGAAACTAAGGATTGTAACAATGAAATCAAGCCAAGAACAATGACTGATTTCTGAGGGTAGATTTCTTTCTATAATAGTTTAACTCAAAGGCTTTGAATTCTTTAAAGATTTAATACAAAAATTGCCATTGAGAGTAAAAATGCTCTCTGTGTTAGGTCACACCTTTAATCCCAGCACTTAAAAAGCAGAGGCAGGTGGATCTCTGAGTTCAAGGCCAGACTGGTCTACAGAGTGACCATCCAGGGCTACACAGAGAAACCCTGAAACCCTGTCTTGAAAAACCTGGAGGGGTTTGGGGGAAGAAAGGGAGGAAGGATGAAAATAACTCTGGAAATAGGTAAATACTATTGGTTTAGCACTTCCTTCTTACTCTGGGGAGCATCCTAAAATCAAGAGAAACGGCATGCAGTAACTGCACTGAGCACTGTTCATGTTTCTGGAACTGTGCTAGGTGGGCAGGGAACAAGGGGCCTCACTTCTGTTCTCACAGGATCAATAATACTTTTCCTCCTCTTATCCTTAGTGAAAGACCACATGAAGTTGGGCTTAGTGAATTTGGTTATAGAGATTAATAAAATTTAGACATGATCATTTAAATCTCATTTCATTCAAAACTTTAGAAAAAGTGTTTTATTTAAATCACTTAGGTGTTTTTTTGACACATTATAGCTTCTTTTTGAAATGCCAAAATTTGTCAACTAAAGTCATTTTTTAAATTATTAAAACAAATCAGTAACAAAATTGTTGAAAAAGGCTCAAAATACCTAAGAACAATAACATTACCTATCTGCTGTTTAAACCCGACTTTCAATGTGAAGGGTGCCCCTCAGCTATGTGAAATATCCCAGCACGGATACCCTCATTCATTCTGAATTACTTAATACCAAAATATGGAAGACAGTATCTTTAGGAACTAATTTTACTCTAACAATAAATTCAAAAGAATGACTACCTATTTCATATGGTGGCCATGAAGAAACCCTGTCAGAAAACTAAAGTGAAATGGCTCATGAATTTGATGCTATATTGAGATATAACAATTCTTCTCATATTGCTTCTTCCTCCTTGGTATGGCATTACTGATATACATCCCTCTATATGAAAGGGAAAACCTACTTTGAGTATTTGTGCTTCTGGCTAGCATAGTCAAATAAGAATAAAACTCTCTGCTTCTGGATACCATAGAAGAATAATCCTCAGATTTTGCATATAACTAAAAGAGCTGTTACAGCCTTTAGGGTGTGCAGGGTAAAAGCCATTATTTCTTCAAGGTGATTTGAAAATTGCCATTCCCAAGACTTGCTGTCTCCCACATAAAGTACCATTTGTATTCCATTTTATAGTTTGTAAAAGTGCTTTCACATGCATTACATTGTTTAGTTAGAAGGCAGCGGTGTATGGAGATTAAGAAGACTAGCTTTGGTACTCAAGACTCCAGAGTGTTTACCAAAGCAACTATAAGCTGTATACTATGGAGGAGCCACTTATCACTTTAAGCATCAACTATTGTCACTTGTAAACAGGCACAGATACCTACCTTGCAATAAGGTAGTGATTAGCAATGGTGCAGTTAGAGTGTTCATGTCATTAATAACCCATGGCAGGGGTAATAAGGACTTCTCAGTAGTCTGTTTCTACTCATCAGGCTGGAAGAAGAGAGTCTTCACAGTTACTTTAGAGTACATGCAACAAGCTTCGAGTTAAAATAATGGCCTCTTCAAATCTTAAATCCAAACCATCTTGCTAAAATGGTTCTTTACTTCATGACAAAAAAGAAAGCCTTTAATATACTTTCAAGGAGAGAGTCCATGATTTGGGACGAGATGTAAAATTTAATTCTAGGTCTTCTTTAGCCCTGAAACGAATTCCCCTGAAGCAATCTGTGTGTTTCCATCATAGTTTATTTGTTGGGCTCAAAGAAGATTGGAAGGAGATTTTGTTACATAATTGCTGCCCTTCTGGAACCTTGGTTTTCTACAGTTCATAAACATAGGGAATATCTTTTGGGTCTCTTCCTTCTCTTACAGATTTATTGATAATTCTTAAATACTAGGCTGCCACAGAGCACACTGGAACATTTTACATAATGTAAGGTGGTGGCACACATGTTTGTCTCTCAGGTCACTCTCTGACAGCTAATTTAGTCACACTAGTTTGTATTGTGTACTTATGTCTTCAGACTCCAGCCCATGTGCGACTACATTTACAAATAAATTCACTTGGATTGTTTAACAATATTGGGCAACTGTCTCAGGGTTTCTACAGCCTTGATAAAACACCACAACAAAAGCAATTTAGGGAGGAAAGGGTTTATTTCAGTCTTCATTCAGGTCACTGAGAGAAGTCAAAGCAGGAAACTCAAGGAAGTAACTAAAGACAGCAAGCTGAAGGCTGGAACTGAAGCAGAGGCCATAGTAGAATGGTGCCTACTAAATGAACCCCA
This sequence comes from Chionomys nivalis, assembly GCF_950005125.1. Classification (NCBI taxonomy): domain Eukaryota; kingdom Metazoa; phylum Chordata; class Mammalia; order Rodentia; family Cricetidae; genus Chionomys; species Chionomys nivalis. Next base: position 45,852,788 of record NC_080088.1, on the reverse strand, counting down.
TGGCTTACTTGGGTAGTTTTCTCAAACACCTTAGGATCACCTGTCCAAGGTGGCACCATCCACAATGGTCTGGGCCCTCCCACATCAATTATGAAAGTGCTTCTACTGGATGCCTTCAGGCCAATCTTATGGAGGTCTTTTCTCAACAAAGTTTTCCCTTTTCAGTTAGCTCTAGTTTGAATCGAGTTATTAAAAAATGAAATAAAACAAAACGAGAAAAAGCCACCTTTTTCCACTGCGTCATGAACAACGTTCACTGTCTGAAATTTCTTGTCTGTTCAGACAACATATGTTACTTTCTTTGCGTGCCTAAGACTTCCCAGTCAAACATTCAGCATAAGTCCTGAATGTGTCACTGGTCATTCCACATTCTCAATATCCTTCTCTGTACTCACAGGCTACAGATACAATGAGTTCCTTTGTAGCGTACAACTGTCATTTTAAAAATGAAGGGCAGAGAATTCAGTGGCCATTGAGTCCCAGACAAGTAAGTGAACATTTACTAAAGAAACACTCTGGAGAATTCATCAACATGCTTAAGAGATAAACTCTGATCTCTGAAGATGTTTACAATTCTTGCTGCGAGTGAAGGAAATAAGACACCTACACTGATTAAACTGCTTAATGAAGGTCAAAATACAAAGGTATACAAAGAGTGTGCAATGATGTCAGAATAGGGAATAGGATAAGAAAAAGAATCTTTAATGGAGTAAATTCTAGAGGTGAAGAGTGTACAGAGGGAACAGGAGCCTAACAAGCATGGAAAGGGAAAAGGGCAAAGCCAAATGACTTGGCTAAAACCTCAGAAGTGAAGAGCAGAGGACTACAGGGAGACAGAGCTGTTTGAGGAACCAACTCAATTGATTCCCAGAGATCACCACGATTGCTTCATTAAAGTCCCATTCATTCCTTTGTAGGGGAAGCAGACGCTGATGGAGACTTGGGAATGGAGTAAGAGAAAGCGGGGTACTTGAGAAGGCGCTCAGACAGATGAGGACTGTAAATTTAAAACCAGAGAAAAGGTCCAACAACGATCAAGATCAAGAAAAGAACGGTATGAATGATGGGTAGGAACAATTTTTTTTTTTAAATCATTGAAAACAGAGGTCTGTGAGAACAGCCTAAGAGAAGAGTAGCCTATTTGAAGTGGTCTGGAATGCAGTTAAGGGCTACTCTTTTGAAGGCCCGCCTTGAAAAGAAAGAGAAGAAATCAACCGAAGAGATATTGTTGGGGGAGAACTGTCAGAATTAGTAGTCGGCTGAAAGGAAATGAGAGACAAATAGAAGAGAGATTTTTAAAATAGTCACAGTGCTGAGACCAGAGGAAAGAGCACCACAGACAAGAACTAGAAAAGAGAACACCAGGAATGGTGCCTTTGCTATGTTATAAACAGCCTACATTTTAATTCACTTAACTAATTCTTTATTAGATATATATTATTTTCTTTTCTGTCTATGGTATACAAGAAGATTATGTATAAGGCTTAAAATAAGGAAACATAAAAACATTTTATCTCTGAATGGAAAATACTTTAAAACCTTACCACATTTTTTTTTCATTTTCATTTTTCATGTTAGTTTTGTTGTTTGTAATTCACAGGCCACTGACACAGTAGTGCTTTCATTAGTGACAGATGTGCCTTCTCAATATGACTGAAAATCAAGTAATTTCTCTTAGTGTACTTGCATATTTTTTTTTTCCTTAAATAGCATTTATGCATTTGGATGAAGCCAGTGAATAAGATGCCTTCAGGTTACAGCGTGTTTGTTTCTGTGCAGTTCCACCTTAACTGGAGAGTTCAGTGTTCCACCTTAACTGGAGTCCTCAGTAAACCCCCCCCCCCCACCCACGTTGGTTCCTAGATTTTCATTTTACCTCAAGTGAGGACCAACAGGGACCATGCCACTGGGTTCCTACATGGTACTTGTGCAAAATAAGTATGTTTTCCTTTTTTCTCTCACTCTTAAATATGAAGGAATCCAAAATATAACTATGGTTCAGATAGCACATCCCTAAGGTCAGAATCCGAGTGGAGCATAGAATACGCATAGATTTATTCTGTACATAAATCATATATACTTTTATTTCGCTACATAAATACATATTGGTATGTTAATTTCTATATGGTGAGTTTCATGGATAAGGATGCGCCTATATATTCTCTCTATATAGTCTCAAGGTGAAATCTGCAATTAAAAAGAAAAGTTTCAAGGGCTGTCTTTGATTCTGTTGCCTGCTGTTGGGAGACTTTGCTTCTGCTGGGTTGTCCCTTACAGCCTTAATAGGAGGGACGGTGTCTAGTCTTATTGCAACTTATTACACCGTGGCTGACTGACATATATATGAGGTCTTCCCCTTGTTAAGTAGAAAGGAGTGGATGTGGGGGCAGGGAAGTAGAGGAGAGGTTGCAGGAAGACTGGAAGGAGAGGATAGCAGGAGGGAAAACTGTAATTGGCTTGGGGAAAATTAAGTACAAAGTTGCCAACACCCCTAACAGCAATATGAAACCACGAGACATAAGGATTTGTTTACCTGCTAGGGAAGTAGCAAGAGTTTTGTTTTCTCTAATTTTATTACTTTTACCTTTGGTTTGTGGCTTACAGATACTGCAAAAATCTCTGTAAATATATAAAGTCAGAATGTAACAAAAAGTTTAAAATACTTTGAACGGGAATAAAAATTTTTGAAATGCTTCCAGGCAAAAAAAAAAAAACAAAAAACAAAAACAAAACAAACAAACAAACAAAAAACAAACAAACAAAAAAACCCCCACACAAAACATGGCTGGGCTGTTTTGCATACATTAATAAAAAGCAAAGTCAAGGGATAAAACCTGGTGCAGCAGTCTATTTGTTGTGTAAGGCCTAAAACCTACTGTGAAATGAAGTTACAATGGATATGATAATAATTTTCTCACAGAGGTTATAGAAAAAAAGAAATAACAAAACACTTCATATGCCAAGGTATTACTATATTTATTTCTAAACTTTGGCTATTGAGAAAATATGAAATATGACAATTCTATAGCCATCTTATTAATGACAGATGCTCTTCTTAGCTGAAGAAAATGAAATCCTTCATGACATTGCACTAGACATCACTAAGTGGTATTTTTGTGTTCATTTTTATATAGTCTCATTCAGTAGTCCCTATCATTTTAAATGAGACCTTTTCCTAAGCAAGTCATCCTATGTAATAATTATGATTAAATACTTTCTTTGCACTGGGTTTAGTGTCAGTTTTGTAGTGTGGCATAGTCTAACAGTGTAACTGCATGTAAGATCTTACAAGTCCTGTATTTCTACTTCTAAGATAGCAAATTAATGGCAAAATGTTTTCAATGTTCAATAGGTAATCCTGCTGCTAAATGTTTTCAGCATGATGCTATCGGTACCACAATGGCTCCTACTGTCTCCAATCTAGACAGTATAGTTCATTCTCCATTACTCCATTTGATTTTTGTAAACAAAAATTTGACTTTCCCACAGAATGTTGTCCAGGTTAGGACACAATTTACTAATGGCTTTTGAGACTTTTCTCTCCCTTCTACTCATGTTTGAAATCATTACTGTAGGAAGACTCTTTCCCAGAAAGCTGCAGACAGTGTTTATTTCACAATGAGTTACAAGCTGACCTCTCAAAACATTTTGTTTTTTGTTTGTAGTGATGTTATATTCTCGGCAACCCTGTCTAAGTCCACTTTATACCAAATGCTACCTTGCTTGAGGAGTTGCCCCCGACCACTCTATTATACTATGCTGCGTCATTAGACTGTATTTCCTCAGTTACCTTCCTATAACTCTATCTTCTGTTATTCTCCTGTTCCTTTCTTATCACATTTGAAACTATGTTCCTTATGTGGTCACAATATCTCATTATATTCTGGTTTAGTGATAAGTTGACATAATTTTTCATAGTTTCCATGATGACTTGAATAAAATATATACATTAACCAAACTGACCCACGTTTACTAGCGATAAAGGGAAGTTACAAATGCAAGCTGATTTGTATACAGCTTTGAGTAACTATGATTCTAGACAAGACTGCCATTCTTCAGTGACAGTTCCTCTTCCATTCTAGAGGAAGTCTGGAGGACAAAAGGTCAATAAATGTGTGGTTTGCTCTCTGGGTAATATTCTGTGTTGATGTGCCTTTAGATGCTTCATTCACTACATAGGGTAAGGTTTGGATTTCTTATTTTATGGTTTCATCCTGACTTCTTTATTTTCTTTAGGTTTCTGAATTTATTCTTTCTTTTAAAGGTAATAATTTATGGGCTATTCTTTGAAAACAAAAAGCCTAAAATAATTCTTAAAGAGAAAGAGAATTTGCAGTAGAAGATACTTCAGTATCTGAAACAAAGAAGCTTTACAGAGTCACAAGATTTACAAATTACACTGATGGGCTTTCTAATTTTGAATAGAGCAGCACCTTTTTATTTACCAGTCTATCATCATTTGGCAACTAACACAGGAAAGTCTGAAGCAGCATTCCTGTTCACAACAAAAGAACATCGGTTTGGTAACTGTGTTTATTGAGTATGTACTGAGTACTAAGACACACTATCAAGTTCTTGCATTTAGAGAGTGCATCCAGATCAGAGGGATTAGACAAAGCTGCAGTAATGTGAATTTAGCTTCAAGTTTCATAAAGGAAGTGCATGGGAGTTGCTGGTGAGGGCACTTAGAGAGAGAGAACTGGTGGCTTTCATTTCATAGGGCAAGTGAAGAGCCAGTGCTTCAAAAAAGAGGTGCCTGTATGGAAGACCTTATTTGACAGTTGCAAATGATGATACAGATGTAGTTAGGAAAATCGTCTAGAAGAAAAGATGCTGATAAAAACTGCAACATCCGAGGGGCAGGGGATTGGATTGCTCCATGGATAACGGTACTTGTCACAAAGCCTGAGGACCTGAACACGACACACTCATACACATGCAAACATATATAGAATAAACAAATAAGTGTAACTTTTTAAAAATTTATTTATTTATTTCTTAAAGATTTCTGTGTAATTTTAAAAATTTAAAGTGGCATATCCAGATAAATATGCTTTCATGAACATCAAGGATAACATTTCAGTTTCTATTTTTACAAACAGTTGTAGGAAAGTTGCCAATTGTCATGTAGTAATCACTAAAACTATGTGCCTTACTTTTAAGACACATAGCTCCTTAAGTCAGAAAGCATGTAAGGAGACAGGCTGCTGTGAATAGATGCACACTGACTGTGACCTAGACATTTCTGTAAACTGTTCATATGGTCCTCAAGGAAAGAAAGCTCCAAACATTTTATTGTTTAGGAACACTTTTAATTCTATAAATAGCATCATCTTCAGCTAAAAACAAAGAGTTTTCTAGACAGCCAGACATCCAGTCACTTCACCCAGGTTTACTGTATTTCTTACTATTTGTCTCTGTTCAAAGTTCTCTGGGAATTCTTACCAAGAGAAATAACACTAAGAACTTAAGAACAGCTCAAAAAGAATCAGAAAATAGTGACTTTTGAATACTTTTTGCATGACTTTTCCTAGTTTTTTCTTCCTTCAGTTATTCAGCAACCAATCCCATTTCATAGCCACTATAATAGGCAAATTACAAGGACTCAGTAAATCTTCCTAGTTTTGTTTCTTAATAGCCCTAAATTAATGGAAAACAATAATACTGAGTTTTTCTCTGAAATACATATATCTAAATGAGGTATTTATGGTTTATTCCTCAGTTTTACATTTTGTGTTCCCTCCCCACCAAATATGTTCCTGTTGTGGTGATTGGTTTCTACACTCAGCAATATGATTTATGCTTGTCATAAAAGTAAAAACCAAAACAAACAGCACAAGCCCTGGAGGTTGGTGGAGTAAGACACGGTTACTAAAACAGGGTTAGTAAGACAGTCAAGAACTCCTTCATGGTCCTCGCTGTTTGTCTACTCAGGACATGGTGGAGACTTACAGTTTGTAAACCAGGAAGTTGTGACTAGAACTTTTAGGAACATTTTTTCTTTTGGCCTTAGGGAAAAAAATGACTACAGTTGAAAAAAGGAAGGTCTATATTTCTTAGGTTCCATGGCGGCATCAGGAATACATTTGTCCTTGTAGAATTAATACAATGTGCAATTTCAGGATTGGACAGATGAGAAGAGGAAGAAGAATGTAGTTCATTCACTCCCTTGGGAAGTTCTGCAAACTAGCTTCCCTATTCCCACAGTGTGATGATTCATCTTCCTTGTTCCCACAAGAGCAAGTCCCCCAAAACGTCTCCCAAAAGGGTTATGTCTTTCCTATTAGAAACACAGAGATGAGCTTGTGACACAGGCACTGGTATCTCCTGGCAAACTATAGCATGATATACATCAGTTCCCAAGGAAATACTGAGGTAGTCATAGCTTCAGGTATGTTTCTATCCTTGTCAGGTCACTAATATCTGAGGATGAGGGTCACAGATAGTTTATCCCTTTTGGTTAGAAAGCCTTAATAGATGAAGCCATCATTTTCATTATTCTATTTCTTCCTCTCACTAGAGCGTCTTTCTAAAGCCAACCAAGGACCACTTTAGTGAAATATTAAAGACAAGGGATGCCTGAAATCATTAAAAGAAGCAAAGCTTTCCCTCAGCGCATGTCCTTTTCCCTGTGAGGAGATGAAGTAATATATAATCTCCTTCCTATGCTGCTACCCACAAGGGCAATTTCGGGGGGAGGATGAGCTCTGTTTCTGAGAGTGAAATCCCACTGCATACACAAATATTCAGAAGGATGGATCTTCAATATTCTCAGTTCACAGTTGGTCTCTACTCAGAACACCACTATGGGCACACCAAAATTTTTGATCTTCAAAGTAAGACTGAGAGTTACTTCCACACTGATAGAATGTCTGAGAAAAAAAGGGAAGATGAAGGAAGGAGGTGCTACTGGTGAGAGGTGACACAGAGGAAAGGAAAATCTTCCTGCTGTGTCTCCTGAGTTAGTACACATCTGTACTTGATCATGGCCCTGGAGTATCTGCAACAGGGTGTGTAATGTGGACAGACAACCAAGTGACTTCTATAAATTAATTAAATAGTTTCTAGTACCAATAGACCTCTGTACCTTTTTAATACTCCAGACCCATTTCAAGTAGAAACAGTTACAAAGGGAGTTTGCATTTGCCAAAGCAATCAGTGTACATGTAAACCAGAAAGTAGTCGGCACAGTCTCTCAGGACCCAGTAGCAGCTTTGCCTCAGAGTTGACGTTGAAACATACATTCTTAAGATAGATTCTTCACCATTGTCAGCATCAATTTAAAAGAAGCAAACACTAGTTTCTAGTTCCAGCTTAAAAAAAAAACAGAGAAAGAAAAACAGAAAATGCAGAATTGATAAAGGCCCATGTTTTCTCATATTCTTTAACAAGGCAGTTGTGGACCAGCAATATGGTACAGCGCCTAGAAATGACTGCTATCAAGTCTGATGACCAGAGATGGATCCTTGGGACCCATATGATGAAAGGAAATAAAAAGCTCCCAAAAGTTGTTCTCTAACCTTCATCATTATCATCATCATCACGTGTATGAACGTGTGCACACACACAGGGCAAATAAGTAAATAAAACATAAAAAAATTTTGAAATAAAATTATATTTGTAATTTTCTAGACAAAACCCTAGTAATTATCAGATCTGCCACCGAGGGCTATTCCTGGATTTCATCATTGTACATTTTTCCCCCTAACATCTCTCACATAACTAAAGGGCCCCGAAAGAAGAAAATGAACTTGACAATAACAGTGCAACCCAAACTGATCCTGATTCTTCTCGTCACTTCTTAATTCATTGCAGATGGTGTGAATAAGGTGTTTACTGGCCAGCAGGTAATATGTCCCGTTGTAGATAATGGCGATGGACAGAATCTCATGCCTGCTGACATCCTCCCATCTCGGCACTTATGCATGGCTCTCAGCAATCGCTCTGCAGTGCACACAATACTCGGACAAACAAAGTCCAGCCTGTTTTCCCCACGGGATTTCTGTCCACAGCTTCTGGGTCTTAGAAGCTCACACGTGAGCTGCCCTGACTGCAATCCTCACTGTCCATATACACAGACAGTCGAAAATGTGATCTAATGTCTCTTGCTCTAAAAGGAAAGTGTAATCTGTTTAAATATCCAAACACTTCTCTTCCCAGGTACCCCCATTCATCACAACTGTCAGTGCTTCTGTGGAAGAGTAATGACCCTCAGGCATGGGATAATGCTCCGTAGGGGACTTGTGAATGCCACCGCCAAGCGTGGAAACAGACCGGTTTTCAGTGGGGTGGGTATGCCCATCATCAAAGACCTGCACTTACTGACTAAATTACAAGTGGCTGTTTACCCAGCTCACAATAAAGCCTAGGTTAGGCAGCCACAGACCCTGCTGACTTTAATTGTCCCAAAGATGTTAGCATTATATTTGGACCTGTCGGTGAGAAGGATTCAAGCAGCTTGAAACTGGAAGCTGGACCATAGTTGTTCAAAGTTACATTGCAGATATTATAGGTATTGCTGCCTTTCATTCCCTATTCCTTTTTTTTTGGGGGGGGGGGCAGCCGACAGGACTGCCACGAGAAGATCAGAGTGCTCTCCCAGCAGGCAGCTGCCGTGGTTAAGCAGGAAGGGGGCGACAATGACCTCATAGAGCGCATTCGGGCAGATGCCTACTTCAGCCCCATCCACTCCCAATCTGTTGGACCCCTCTTCTTTCACTGCCCTATTCCTTTTTAAATCCCATCAATGGAAGGTAACACTATCCCACACGCAATATAAGTGCATATGAAGAGATGAGAATAACACATAGTGGTAGGGTAACTACTTATTTCTCCCCTGGAGCCTCTCTTCATCACCAGGGTTATTTGCGTTTAGTTTCTACAAGATAGGATAGAGTGTGACACAGATTCACAGTTTTCAAGTGCTTATTCATTTAATCAGTTCTGACCTTTGCTTTTAAATCCTCCCTATCTTCCTCCCAATCTCATTTATTGTCAAATATCTTCACATAGGATCCTTTGCACTCCGTAGATTGTTCAAAATTTGCTCTATCACTGTGACAGTTCCATTTCAAACACCAGCCAGTGCCTCTCAGAACTTTTAGCAATGGTGTCATCTTCCTAGATTTCATATTTCTACAGTTATTTTCCAATCATTTTAATTTTGGTTTTGCTAATAACTGAATAACATTAAACATGTAATGACTAAACCTATTTCTTACAAATAGGTTACTCCTTTAATCACTTTAAAAAAAATACTGTTTTCTCCTTTAAGGGCACAGTCATTATACAGACTGTAGGAGATTAAGGAGTACACGTTAGGACATGGTATCTAAACATCTGTTAGTTCTGCTGTGGAAATTGTCTTTCAACCTGATACATAAATGAAGGAAATAAAATGTTTTAGAGTGATTCATTTCATTTCAACAAAATTTACTAATGGATGACCCCTATGAAATTATTATGGTTAGAAAAGACTTTTCCATTTAGAAATGGTCTATGCCTTTGTCAGTTCAGGGCTCTGCCCAACTTAGCTTTAGTTTAGTGTTCACAATATTCTGATTATTTAATACCTTTAATGAGGAGACTAGACAGTTTCCTGGGAATAAAAACCTCATAATTGGATAAATCCTAATAATTAATGAAATACACCAATGAGATAATGAAATTGGAAGCTCTTAGCACACTGGTGTGGAGGAAAAAAATCTTTTTGAGCATTAGGAATATTCTAGAAGACAATAAGAAGTATGAGATAATGAAACTGAACAAAATGACCTTTGATGTAAAGTGTCAGCTAGAAATGTCAATCCAATTCAGGGTTGGCTACAAAGAGACATTGTGTCTTTGAGCAGGGAGATATTAAGTCACCAGATAATACTCTCTGAAAGAATGCATTGTGATTTAGACACTTTTATTACCCTAAAGATATAGACAAATCAGGGAGCTCAACCACCAGTTTTATTAGGAATTTTTAGACAGACTAGTTTGAAGGGTACTGTTTTTAAGGAGTTCTTGTATTCTCTCCTCAGCTTTGACATGACTTCATGTGGGAAGGGTCATTCTTAAACTTTAGGTAGTATTCTGCTCCCCAGAGGAAGGATGAGTGTTTCAATAATAGGAGAGCCTGGGGAAGCTGGTGGGTAGGGAATTCTGTTAAAGGGTTTCCCAGTTTGGATACTCACCTCACAAAAACCAGTTGTTAACACCTCATTTAAATTAAGGCAAGTGTATTAGGTACCTGCAGTATACTTTCCATATATAGTAGTCAATGGTTTTGATCTATAGAATAAGGCTAATCCATGACAGTACACTGCTATGCTCATGAAGTTTACAAGGTAATTCTAGGTACTTTGACAATGAAATCTAACATCACTTTAAGTCAGTTACTCTTAGATCTACTAAAGCTTCTCATCTCTTCATACCAACCTGACATGGTAACATGCAATCTCAATAATGCCTTTTGAAAAAGGCTCCAAGTCATTTTCTCTTGAATGATCATCTACCTATATTGCCATATAGGTAGATGATCATGTACTTTGCCAACATGTGTTATTTATGAATTACCACTGAGAAATGTTTAATGTGATTTTTAATGTATTAGTGAAACTAAGTTGTTCATAAATTCACAATAAATCACTAGTTACACTCAGGTCATTATTCCAGGATGTATTTATTATGATTCTCCTCTTATTAAAGTGTTTTTGTGAGATGACAAAGACAAATTGAACTGGACTCCCACCAAGCAGTATCAGTGACTTAGAGACTCACAAAGGACCCAAGTATTGAAGTAATACCTGAATTTAGACGTCAACACCTTTTAACTCGACTGGGAATCACTCATGAACACAACAGAATTCCTTCCATTCCTGAGGCTCCTTCAATTCCACTGTATATTCCTACCACCTTCTGCAGCGATCTTTTCTGTGGACTGCTTTGAAGGTTGGTGAAGGAACAGGTCATTGAAATCTGTCTCTTAAAACGATAGAAAAATGATCTAAATGACTTGTTATTTTGGTTAGTTTTCAAAAACAGAGACAGTCTTGTAGTGAGTTTTAATAAAACGGGCCCTCAGTCTCAGTAATTCCCTCACCCATTGAGGTTTTGGATTCTCAATGACTTTGCCAGTTATTTTAACAACCCATCCACTCACCCACCTTCTCCCAAATAGCACAACTTCACTGGAAACATCAATGGACTGTGCACACGCTTCCTTTTCCTTTGAGGAAGAACATTTTAAGACCTAAACACAAGCCTTCACATGACCAAACAGGCAAGGAATACTACCCACCATAAACCAGTTTTACTTTTGGTGGTTGCTCAAGCTAAGAACCTAAAATTCTCCACAAGGCATCATATTATATTTCTATGAGATGGCTTTTTATCTTCAGCTTTAACTCAAAAAACAAACACCAAAGAAACAGAACCAACGAAACCCAAACTATTAGCTGGGATTGGTTCTCTACTCCCTGATCTCAGTATAACAAATAAAATGTTCTTTTAAAGTATTAAATCATATTCTTCTACATAAATCAATGGGGCTGTCCATCACAAATAGAAATTCAAAATTCTTCCCAAGACACCTGCATACCCTGCTAGCTGACTCCTCTTCTGACCACATCTCTAACTTACTTCTCATTCAGTGACCTTTCATAACTCACATGTCTACCTTATTTGAATCTGTATTTTCTACTTTCAGCCTTTTTTTCCGAAATGGTTCCCCTTCATATAGCTATTTCTGGCATGATTCAACTACCAACTGAGTGATTTCTCTGTAAGTGCCATTTCTGTTAGTCTACACTTTATTTTCTTCATTTCTCTCTTCAGGCTGTACATATTACCTATTTTCTCTAATTAGAATGCTCCAGAAGGAAAGAAGACCTAGAGTCATGTCCACTAATACAGTCCCATTGTCTCTAATAGGACAGGGCTCAACAAATATTTGATGAATGAATGAATGATTAAATGATGTGAGCAAGGGACAACAGCAGCACCTTTGCCCTCATGGGTCTTCAAACACACCTTTAAAAGCTTTAAAAGAAAAAGGTGCTTTCCTAGTATATAGCATCAAAAGTGCTTATTTTTGTAATTAAAAGCCAGGACTTCAGAGCACATTAATGGCTCATCTAATTCCTCTTGTTAAATAAATCTTACATAATTCTGGTTTCAAATCCTACAAGTCTAGTCATTCCTGTAGTGTTTTTGTGGCTGACAATTGTAACCCATTGATAATTAATTGAAACCCACAGGCTTGTGGGTTTAGGGGTGTGACTCACTCTTTTAGGAGAGGGTCAACTCTTTTCATCAGATCAACAGAAATTGTTAATTAGAAGAGGGTAGGAATCTCTATAAACAATGCCATTGAAAAACTAATTATTCTTAGTTCTTCCTGAGAGGATAGTACTTCTGCTACGCTGTGGTAGAGGGATGGAACTAAACTTGCCCTTGACTTTACTGTGCAGGTTTTCTTGATTATTATCATATGTGCTATCTCAAAATGATGCCACAGAGAAAGTCTAGAAATGGTCCCTAGCAGTGTAAATTCAGAAGTTTGTTATTTTTCTCATACTAAGTTATTCTTTTAGCTAGACAATTTTACAAGATATTTCAAGTCTATGAAGCAGGTTCATAAGACCGTACTAGTTTCTTCTTGTCACTACAACACAGTAACACAAAGTTAGTGTCTTAAAAATATAGATTTGAGCTGGGTGGTGGTGGCGCAAGGCTTTAATCCCAGTACTTGGGAGGCAGAGGCAGGAGGATCTCTGTGAGTTCGAGGCCAGCCTGGTCTATAAGAGCTAGTTTCCAGGACTGGCTCCTGGCTCCAAAGCTACAGAGTAAACCTTGTCTCAAAAAACTAAAATTATGCACACACACACACACACACACACACACACACACTTGTTGGGTTGTATATGCAGCTCATTAGTAAAGCACTTGCCTAGCCTGCATAGGACATTGTGTTCCATCCTCAGCATTGCATCACAAATAAACAAAATAAATAAATAACCCACAACCAATAACATTCAAAACTCCCCAAAACAATCCTGTCACCACACTGGAGGTCAGCAGTCTTGAAATCATGATCTTTTCAGCAAGTCCTTATTCTTTCTGAAGGACCCTGGGGGAGAGTCACTTCCTTTGACTTCCCACTTCTTTTTTTTTTTTTTTTTAACCTTTCCAGGTTCTAAAGACTGCCTATATTCTTTGACTTAAGGCTCCTTTCTGCTTCTTCAAAACCGGCAGCACATCCTCCTTGACCCCTGCCTCTCTTGGACGTGATCCTTGTGCCTCACTCTTTATTTTAAGGACCTCTGTGGCTACGTTAGGCTTACCCAGATAAACTGGGATAATTTTCAAACCTTTAATCATGTCTGCGCAATGTTCCTTAGTCATGTCAGACAACATATTCATAGGTTCTTAAGAGTAGTGTATGCATTTCTCTGGAGGCCATTGATCTACAACAGGAATGAAAATATTCTAGGTACCCAAATCTCAAATAACAAATTGGATAATATCTTATCAGTTCTTTAAGCTCATACCATGGTAAGCTATACAGATATTTTAAGGTGTCCTCAAAGTATTTAAAGAGATGGTAACATAACTCACTAGCCTCTCTATTGGCACAAGAACGTGGGAATCTTACTTTTAGCTTTGGTTTGTATACCCCTCTTTTACCCTTTTACCTAGTTTTACTTAATCCTATTTATATTAAAAGTGGCCTTCTTGCAGAATTCACAGTTTTCCCCACTAAGAATGAATATGGTAAATGCTTTCTGTACCTTCCTCTATCACCTCTAGGAGCTAGACTCACATCTCTAGCCAAGGGCAGAAAGAGCACTAGTATTTTTCCAACATACCTTTCCTGAGTCTTTCCTTCAGCCAAATACACAAGCTATCTCAACAAGCCACCTTGACCGTGGACGTGGATGCAAACAACTCCTACCCCACAAGAAGATCCCCTGCTTCTTAGTGCCTAGCTTGGCTCCTCTCTCCTCTCACCTGAACCCTTCGCTAGTTTCCATCTCCCCTGCATTGTTTGTAGAAAGCACAAGCCCTTAGGCATGCCTGCTCTACCAGTACAGGCCCATCACAACTGCACACCATCCTTGTCCTGCTGGAAACCGTTCAGCATCCAGAGGGCCATCTTTATGCTGATAACACTAAAATATAAAATAATGCCAACAGCTGGTGCTACAAATGGCTTTTAAAAACGATGTTCATTCACTAAAATTCCTCTTGCTACTTTTGACATGAAACACGCAGTCTCTAATTATTCTGATCAAGACGGTGAAATACAAAAACAAACTTTAATTGTGTTTAACAGATATTTAATCAGGACTCACTGAACTACAGATTAAAGCTGAGATTCATAAACCATAATTACCCGATTGTCGCAATCTTTTGGTCCACATTCTCCTTCCGTCTGGGCGTCTGGCACCTTGCCCCGAATTTCTTTTACTGTCTTCTCAGCTTCGTTACTGTTCATGTTTTCCAGCAGAGATTTAGCACAGATTACAAAATATCTGTTCTTGGCAACTTTCTTCATTAGCTTTTTTTCCCTTTGCAAAAAAGTTTATTTTTTTTCCTACCAGAGTAGCTGGAACAGGCATACGTTTAGGGGCTTTGATGACACAAACTAATTATATAGTTATCAGGAGATAATGCGGTAGCGGTAGCTAGTGTCACTATAGTCATCACGTAGGTATCATGCAATTTCACCAGTAAACCATGCGGTGTGTCCCAGTCACCATGTAATTACCTCATGTCACTGGGGCATTGTTTTATGGAAAATGCTTCTCTCTCACCCTAACAAAACCCTTTCTGCCACATTTGGAAAAAAAAATAAAAGTAGAATTCTTAGTTCTCATTTTCAGTTCTGTCCATTCTCATTAAGATGTTGTCATGCGAATTTAGGGAAACACCTGTCTTCCTGGAAATCTGCTCTTGCATGGAGCCAATGAAGCAATTGCTGTCCTTTGCTTGGTTCTTGATAGTTAAAAGATGTGATTACCAATAATCCATTTTCACTTTTTTTTTTAAAGTAAGGAAACAAGCAAAAACTCCCAACGCCACCCCTGCAAAGCCACCCTATTTACTTAGGATTTGTTTGGTCTGGCACTTCCCCCCTACTCTTTCCTTTCAAATCTCAGTCACTCACATTTGTTTTTCCTAGAATTATGGTGTAAATCATTCTTAACAAGCTAGTTTGAAACTTCTCAGTAGAAACTCACTCCGCAGAAACACGAAACGCTATCGTGATTGAAATACAGAACTGCAAACTTGAAACCCTTCCTCCCCAGCTCTTTTGGACTAATCTTCAGGACACGCGGCGTCCCTGCTGTGTGGTGACCCTTGTGTCGCACGGTTTGGATAACATCATAGACCAAGGCAAGAGGATAAAGAGAAGGCACTGGCAAAAGAAGAAGTAGGTGGTTCCTTTCTTCCCCCTGAGGGACATGCAGTCCTGTGAAGCAAGGACAGTAGTTACTACTTATTTAGCTCTGGTTGATGGCTTGAAGTCTGACCTTACGAAGACCTTTCATAGGACATTCCACCTGAGAGTTCCAGCTTAAAACAGGATGCAGTGGCTTCCTTTGCAGCACAACTTGAAAGCTAGTTTCAATTCTGCTTTTATTAGGCACCTCCCTGTTTGAGAGCTACCCAATTCAATTGCACACTTAGCTCAACTTGGGGTAAAAATCACCTTCAGATTTAGAAGGGCCAGAAAACTTGCTATCCTGTCCTAGAGTATTGTTCTTCAATCACACAATCCCTCTAAATACAGCCTTTGAGATGCAAAATGCATCACTTTAATGTAGTAGAGGTCCCCTTCACTGCATTGCCAAATCTATTTAGCAGAATCTTCTTGGAATAATCTGTCCCTAGACCTGAGGATGCGCAGTGATTTTAAGCATTTGAAGCTAACGATAATGGTTAGTGCTGAGAACAGATGTACCTGGCTGTGATGTGATCTATTCCAGTAGGCTTTTATGAGCTGTTCATTCCTATTGACTTAGCATTTTATGTCTCTGCTTTTGCCTGGTGTGATGGTTGCATAGGGGTGTCGTGTGTGTTTTCCTGATGTGTGATGGCTGCACAGGGGGCCGTGTGTATTTTCTCAGTGCAATGGCTACACAGGGTGTTGAGTGTGTGTGTTTGCCTGGAGTTATAGCTGCACATGTTATTGTGTGATTCTCCTCCTTGCCATTTGATGTTTGCTCGCAGGGACCTATGTGCATATTTTTCTTAGTGCAATGGTTGTATTTGTTGTTGTGATAATGATGGGCATTTCCAGCAATTATCCATCTACAGGGTCCTGGGGAAAAACTGCAATAAAATCAATAAACAGTGCTAGACAAGCCCTTGTAAACATGGAATGACACCCATGTATAGATCCCTTTTCTGACTATTGCATATTAAAATCCAAGTGCTGTTACCTTACTGGCTTTAGGATAAAATTTCTATGGTTTCTCCATCTCTTTCCTATACTGCAATCATTTTAGAAAGACTGAGACAACTGTTTGTTAGAGGGCTTTTCCACATGAATCTGTTGAATAGCATTTTTACCACACTGTCTACGCATCACCTCTTAAACCTGAATTTCAGCCGAATTGCTCTAGTATAGTAGCTGATATGCTGACAGTGAATATGCCTTTTATTTACTCATGCAGCCTCACCAAGCCTTCCCCCACATGCCCTGCATCACACACACACACACAGACACACACAGACACACACAGACAGACAGACACACACACACACACACACACACACACACACACACACACACACACACACACACACGGCCCTCCCTTGCCCTCTCTAATCTCTATATCCCTCCCGTGTTCACCAAATGGAACTGACAAAGTAAAGAACCAATGAGGTTAAAGTCTTTTGAAACCCCTGGAATACAGATGAGCTGGGAGGCATCTGGAAACAAAACCAGACACTTAAAATCAAAGAGACAAGTAAATTACTATCCTAATCTAGGAAGAATAACTAAAGGTGTCAGTGGGGTTCCATTGATAGTACTTGGCCCTGGGCCAGAATGCCAAGGGTTCAAACTCCACCCCAGCTTTGGGCTCAGGCCCAACACTTGCCACTGCAGGGCTCAGCAGCATGCTCAGCAGTGCTACAGGGCTCAGCCTTCTGCACAGAGGTTAAGTCCAAGCTCTCCCTGCCTGTTTGCCACTGTATCCTCGAAGGATGCAGAGATCATCTGCTTCCTCTCTTAGTGCCTTTCTCCACAGACAGGGCAGGCTGTGGACGAGCGAGCACTTCACAGCAACACTGTAGCATCAGCATTATATAATCAGTGACATGCTCCCTTTTCTGATGAGCCTGTTTGAAGGAGCAAAATATGTGCAAGACAATCCAACTGCCCTCCCCCCCCGCCCAACCCCACATCCCACTGCGACCCCCAGAAGAGACAAGAAAAAGAAAAAACCTGGTGTCTGTCTTAAAGATTCTTCCATCAATGCGAAAAGCTAAGTTTGGAAACCTAAAACCATGTGTCTAAAAGAAAGGAAATGTTTTCATTGGAACAGCTTACATGTCTGGTACACTTGCATAAAAACTATTGCATAGCATTTTAGAGCTAAAATTGCTATAAAATGCTTAATACAGTAAGAATAATTATGAGATTTTGCATGCACAGCTGGTATACAAGTAAAGTCTAAAGCACAGATTCAGTGGCGCATGGGAAAGTCGCTTATAAAAATCCCTGGTGTTCCAGTTCTCACCATCAACAGCCCATCAACGCTACCCCACCTCCCCCAACTCTTTGGGTGGGAGGGAAGATGTTTACCTACCAAACACTGTGTTTCTCTTCTCACAGATGTCATTAATACTTGATTCAAGGAATTCTTGAAATAACACGACAGTAGTAATGTAACAGGGCACGACAACGTGAGCACAAAAACTCGCCACTGAGCGAATGCGCCAAAGACCAACCGGCTGTCTCCTTGTAGTACTCCACCACTCCCACCCCCTCCTACTTGTTTACTTCTTGTCCTATTCAGTTTTCTAAGGTACAGAAAAGCTTCTGGGGCTTCTGGCCCCCACTGTCACATCCTACCTGACCTTGCCTTCCCTGGTGTAATGTCCTGAGAATAGAGCTCTCCTTTCATTTTTTTTTTTTAAATAGTAACTGTTCTTTGTTCTCCATCCCCTCTAATTCCATCTACTGCTCACTGAAAAGGACCTGCAATAATTGTATCAGTTGTTAACTATTAATGATAACCCAATATTCTTTAATGTTTATGAGAAATTCTGAATTTAAGAATGAAAACATCTCTTTGTTGTAATCTTTTAGGCTGCATGGAGAATGTCATAATACATGAGGTGATTCTAATTGGAGATACTGCTAGATGCTCCCTTGTACGGCTTTGCTCACAGGAGTACCACCATAGTGGGCATATGGAAACCACCAGGAGGCAGGCAGTTGGGGAACATAAATGGAGCATGGTACATTTTAAAATGAACTGGACCAGAATCAGGAAACTCAAGTCTAAGTACCAACAAACTTAGCCACCCAGTGTTTTGGCATCATTTAGTTTGTTCAGCTGGGAAATGAGGCCCTGGGATTAGAAAATCCAATGGTTTCTACTAGCTGATATCATTTGGCTCTTTCTGAGTAAAAGGTCAGCTTTTTCTTCTGGTTTATCTACTTCCAACTAAGAATGAGTAGCTCTCAGGAAAGATAGCTGCCATTTTACCCAAGCTAAGGTCAGGGAAGATTCACGCGCACAGGCAAGTTCTGAGTGCTCTGTAATGATATGCATAGAATATTGTTTTTAGTAGCTTCTTTATGTTGTAAAGATATTTTCTTAGTATTTTGTTCTCCTACTTCATTCCACAAACAATTAACATTTTCTATATTTGACACAGGCTTAAACAGGGCACCATCTCTGTTTTCTAAGGGGGTAAAAAATCCATTATTTTCTCTCCTTTATGTGCTTCTTCTTGGACTACACTGGCATTAAGATTATAGTAGAAACTACACTTATCTGACCAGTCCAAAGTAGTGTTCACCATCAGTAGAATAATATAATAAATTGTATTGGTGAGTTTTACTCCTTCAATAATATAAAGGATATCATTCAATACTGTTTGAAATTCTTAATTTTCAACAAAGGAAGACAATCCGGGGGTGAGGAAAGATGATAACAAAACAACCCCTGCTTCCTCAGGAATACTGTAAATTCTCACCCTGGAATCTGCCATCTATGAAAATAGCCTCTGGAAAGCACAGCTCGGAGTAGTCTCAGTTAGTCTCTACATCTGAACTAATGGCTGTCACCTGTTAAGCACGCATTATACAGTATCACACGCTGCCACAACTCCAATTACAGTCACCGTCACCCTCATTTTACAGGGGTAAAACTAAGGCTCAGAGAGGTAAAATAACTTACCAAAGATAACTCTATTTAAGCTGGGGCTTTAAGTTATCTTCTTTGTTTATGCCACACAGTTCCATAACTGTTTGATGGCTCCACAAGTCAAACTTTATTTAAGAAATAAATAATCTTGCTTGAATGCTTTTTCAACAAGCAAGAAAAGTGGCCTTTCTACTCTTTCTTCATATCCGTTCATGGCACTGCATACAGTACAGTGAGAACAGGAGATGGCTAGAATTTTCAAAGCAGACCTGGCTTTCTTTTCATATGTATTTGCATTGAGATGAATAATTAAATTTGAGGTTTTTGTTCAATGTAAAAGAGCTATTTGCAACCTAAATATTTGTTATAAATTGATCAGACATGGATAAGGTATATTATTACACTTACATTTGTGAGGTATGATCAACATTGTTCTACTGCATATAACTTGGTGCTGTTTTTCATTTTCTTGTCCTTTGGATTTTTTGTTTTGTTTTGATGAATTTAGTCACAGTTGGTTGTGTTTTGAACTTTGTAAAAATGTAATACTAAGGAAATTAAAAAAAGAAAAAGAAAATATTTTCAAAATGATGTAAAAATCAAATCTACCCCTCACTAATTTGATTTGTAGGAAATGGAGAACAAAGTATTGCAAGCAGAATGCTTTTAAATACACCATAATTACTTCAACGTGCAAATGCATTGACTAAATCGAAGCATGCGTTTAACACTTTGCACTTCAATTGTGCTTATTCATCTCAGTTCTATAGATAGCAATTCTACAAAAAAAACAGGAGACAGACTTTACCATAGCCAGTCTTCCCGGTTACGTGAAAACTATTGTAAAGTTTGCTTGGACAAATGCAGATCATTGGTACAAATAGTATAAAATAACTGATAATTTGCCACAACCACTCAGTTTTCTCAACTGATCCTGTCTTTCCTATTCTTCTCTCCTGTCTTTAGGAGGGTGGAGTGGAAAGGCGAGGCAGCAATGTTTCTCTAGCAAAACCAAATAACAATGAGTGTGTCAAGTAAGAATCCTGGTTGTATGTTCAGATGCTCAGATCCAGTAGTCAAGATACATGTGCCAGTACATCCTGGCTTAGGGGCCAATAGCTTGGCCAAGGTTTAAGCTTTGATAAGCACTACCTCATCTGATAGCCACAAGAACAGCTGTGAGGTAGGATTATTATTGTTCCCATCTTTCAAATGAGAAACTTGAGATTCAGAGGTATTTAGTACCTTCTGGGTGTAACGACAATTAAAAACTTGTGATGCCCAGAAGTTACTATATTAAAATTATAAAAGCTCTTAAGAACTACACTACTTTAACCCACAACTTTGCAAAAAGATATGTTCTTTTGACGTTCACTTACAAAGATGTTCCTAACTTACTATCATCTAACTGAAAGCAATGGCCTAAATTTTATTTAAGTTAGTCACGGTTCAAGGCTGTGACTTTATTCTTAGATTATTTATTGGCACTGAAATCATCAAAACGCCAATGTTAATCCCTCATCTGTCTACTCACTAATTATGTAGTTTGTCAGAACTTGAGGCAAAAAGCCACAGTCTCTGCCTTCCCTAGATTTACAGTTTTGAAAATAGGCAGAGCTTGGTGCAAATGGTCCTGAGTCAACTTGAACGGCCAGGGGAGGCCTGAGGGAGAAAGAGTGGTTCATTTTCCAGGCAGAAGGGAAGGAGGGTGAGCTCTGGAAACTTAGATATTTTAGTACTTTGTCCTTGGCTAGTGTAAGGGATTCGGATTTTAAAGAAGATTGCATTTTTAATTATGTAATTTTGTCATAAAAGAGGCAGACTAAGTTTCTTGTATATTTTCAACTGATAAAACTTTATCTGGTTCATTCTTTCCAACTGGGTTTCTTTTCCGGCCAAATTTCTGGGTACAGAGCCAACTAAGTTGTTATGTTTATTCATTTTTATAGAGAGCAGTCGGACGAGAGTCTATTCTTGAAGAGTGTGCCTAATAAATTTATCAGCAGTACTTTATTCTACCCAATAAACTTATTCTACAGTGACATACCGACTATTCTTTACTTCATTTTCATCTGTCTCAATTACTCAAAATGCTATTATTAGGTTAACACTTTTTTATATCATATGAGAAATTTGGAAGTTAAGGACAACAGGAGACACTCTGAGTAATCTAGGCTATGTACTTTCTTTGTGTAAGAGAAGATAATTTTACATGCATGTAAATTGGGCACATTAAATGCTTAAGTTGCCGAGGACAATGAGGTTATATAGAAAATTAAGTTTTGAAATGTCATAGTAGGGACCCACCAGATGGGTCAGTTGGTAAAGGTGCTTGATACAAAGGGAACCCACATGGTAAATATAAGCAGCGAGGGCCTCTTGTGTCCCAGGGTGAACACACACTTGTGTACCACCCCCACCTCCAAATAAACAAGAAGAATTCCAAAGTGGAGGCTGATCATACATTTCAGAAGATGAATAGCTGGAATTAGACATATATTCTTTCTTTAAATTATCAGATTTGTGATTCGTTATTTAGATTATTTGCTCTTTGCTTAAAAATCTTATTTTTCACATATATCATTACTGTATTTTTGGAACATACAAAGGTAACTGCTCTTCACATCCATCCTAATAAGAGACTTTTATTTTGTAAGCTGAGACAGACTGTATATACAAGTTTGTCTCTTTGGGAATAAATATTTTCATTTACATTATGTCATAAGAATTCACTAGTTTAAAATTATTAAAACATCTTTAAAAACAATATAACAAATATCTATTTGATATGCAAACTCTATATGAACTTTCCATTACTTATGTAATGATTCTTTAGATTTGAATATTTAAGATTATGTTTCTCGTTCTTCTGTATGCCATTATGGTGGGCACTTTGTGCACAGATCTGGGTCTGAGAGTCTATTCTGACGGATGACTAGACTGACAGAAGACTGGAGGTCAGCAGAGGTATTTCTGATCAAAGGTTCTTGTAGTAAGTCATATTATCCTACAGAGCTTTTGTCACTAGCTTACTATCACCATATGAACATCTGCTTTGCTGTACAATTACCAGCATGGAGATTTACTTTTTAAAATAAGCCTAGCCTTAAAGAACAAGTAAGTTATATACTTTGTCTTGTTGACTAGACATCTGTATGCTCATTTTCTTTCTTTTTTTTTTTTTTGTTTGTTTGTTTGTTTTTTTAACTGTTCTTAGCTGTTCTTTTTGGAAATAACATACATATCAGCATCTTTATAACTTTTGTTTCTGATTTGTTATTGACTATTTCACTGTGTTCGGAACTCTTCTTATCTTATCCAGACCCATGGCGGAAAGCCAGGCAAGCCTGTGCTCTAGGTTTCTTCCTCTGTATCTCATTTTGCACTCCAATGCCCTAAAGTACTTTTGAAAGTAGTGCTGTCCTGATGAAGTACCTACAGTAGCTCCCAGTTTTAACTGGCTAAATGTGATGAGGAAGGTTCATCACATTATTGGATATTTCCTCATGAGTCTGATTGACCAATTTATGTTATTGCTAAGTGGAATTTAAATGAGGTTAAGTTTTTACATGTGGGTACTTCTATATATAATGCATAGGAAGACACAAGACACAACACTAGAACATATAAGCTAATTAGAGATGTTAGAGCCATTTCCAACACTCATCATTTGTCAAGAAAAAATTACCCAAAGAGTTCAAAGAATTACTCATAGTCAGAGAGCTAAATGACAGAACTGAGACTAGAAACAGTGTTGAGTCCCAATTCACTGGCTTTTAGGGAGTAACAAAAATCACTTTTCTAATTTAAAGAATAAAAGCAGCTAAGAATACAGTTTAATTTTTATTTGTTGTAATGTTTAAAAGATAGTTAAAAATCATGCCACATAGAATGTTTGAGTGTTCTTATAACAACACAAATAATATGTACTCATAAATCAATGAAACATGTCATTAAAATTTCCATAAAATTTGCACATCAACAAATGACCTGGTTACACTTTGCTTTTGCCTTGCCACCATGCACTGTTGCAGGTAAGCTGCTTTGCTCTGACAGAAGCTAGGTCGTTCTATTCCAGTGTGTTGTGGGTCATTATTCAGAGTCTAGGCAATGACAACGAAAAAGCCTGTTTTCTAAGAAGACTCATATTATCATTTCTACTGAGTATATCTAGAGATTTTGAAGGCTTAGACTTAAAAATAAATGAGAGGCACTTTAAAATGCTTCCATTTAAATGGTAAACAACATGAACTATTTTGGAAGGTCACAGGCTAACAGCCATTTAATATGATACAATTATTGCTAGTTAATTACTACCTCACATTCAAGAAAACTTAACGGCAGTTACTAATTTGAGAGCAGAATTTGCCAACTAGATTTGTTATTTGAGGGGCAGAGGTACAGGAAGAAAAGGGTTAATAGGTAAAAAGTTATGAAGAACAAGGTTCAAGGGGCACATGACCTTCTATATAAGAGTCAATCATAAAGCATGTGTTTGCTTAACAAAAGAAATGACAATAAAAAAGTATTTAATTATATGATGGTAAGATAATTCATAAAATTCATTTTAAAGAAAAGAGTGAGTCTATAGCAAAGGAAGAATCTAATGATATCTAAGCTATTTTTTCTTTCTTTCTGTGTGAACAGATACACATAACAAACTCGATTCATTCAACACTCACTAAATATTAAGCACCTATCTTGTATTAGAGGCTCTCTACTACCCCAAATACATGACCTAACCTTTTCTGTTTATCTCTCTACTGATGCACTAATAAAAATTAATATTCTATACCTGACGTAGTGTACTACAGCAATAGAAGCAGCAGCAGCAACAACAACAACAACAATTAGAATTAGGGACAGAGAGGAATGAAGAAAGATTATTTAAAATTTCTCATTTCATGCTGTGTATAACTTTAACAAATCTGGTAACTAAAAAACAGTTCTGGATTTTTTTGGAAAAATATAGTAATTTTTACTTAAACAATAGATTATGTTTTAAAAATCAGAAAACTGATAGACTTAGTAAACAAAACAAACTAGTTACAGTTAAAAAGAGAAAGAGAAGGAAGGAGGGAGGGAGAGAGAAGAGAGAGAGAGGGAGGGAGGGAGGGAGGGAGGGAGAGAGAGAGAGAGAGAGAGAGAGAGAGAGAGAGAGAGAGAGAGAGAATGAACTAAGGTGTTATAAAAGCACAGACAAACAGAAATAAGAAACAAGCTTTTCGAGGTAAGACCAAATATATTCTTTGCAAAACTAGAAATTACTTATTTCAAGCTATCTATTAAATTTAAGAACAAAATCTCAGCATAATATTTCAAGGATACTTGTTTTATAATAGGGAAACAGGATTCAAATATTTGTTTACCAGTTAAAATTTTTTTAATTGCAGTTTATTTAGCCTATTTGTCTTAATTTCCTACTGTATAGAATGGGAATAACAACTACAGAGAAAGAAATATGATTATATGCTAAGTACAACTTAGTATTAAAGAATAATTGCAATTTACAATATCATTATTAAATGATATATATATATATATATCATGTATAAAGAAGAGAGGTGAGACCTTGTCTTAATAAATAAGACGGAGAACAATGGAAACAGTTGCTTGTGTTGACCTCTGACCTCCGCATGTACACACCAGCATACCTGAACATTTCAGTGCACATATACAAAAGGTATGATATTGCCTGGCTTGAGAACAAAGTTTCTGATACAGTGCTTAGCATGTATGAAGCTCTTGGCTCTATTAATAGCACTTCAAATAAATAAGTGCATATGTAAATAAAATCATAAACAATGACAAAGTAACATAAATACATAAATATAAATTAATTACATATTTACATGCATAAAAGTAAGTGTAAAACTAAAAAATTGTTTTCTAATATGTACTGTCAACAAAACATTCAGTATAATATAAGAAAAACAAGAGGAGCATAGCTTTTAAAGGATGATCACTTATTACTTTTTGAAATAAAATCAGTGAATGAGAACAGTTCTAAAGCCACAGGCACACTCACATGAAATTCAAAAGCACAGACACATGACAGGATGCTCAGCTCTTGGGAGTGATGGAATCAAAGATGCACACAGGAAGTGAACCTGATTCTGGCTTATTGCACCAAGAAGGTGCCAGATGTTTGTCCAATTGTCACCTAACTATAAAATAGGACTTTAACCCTTGGGAGGAGGAGATGATGAAATAGCCTTATGATAAAATATTCCTTCAGAGAGGACACTGACCTCTCACTGTAAAGATGGGTGTGGGCAGCAGGAACTCAAGGACCCAGACAGAGCTATCTACAAAGTCACCATGCAGGCACTGGTAAACAGAGAGGGGGAGGGAAAAGGAGGGGAAAAGAAGGGAGGGAGAGACAAGAGGCAAAGAAAGAAGAAAAAAACAGAAAGAAAAAGAAAAGAAAAGCCTATGATATGCATTAACTTAAAGACAAAATTCTAAAGTGCATCAAGAAAGCTAACACTAAGGAAAACAAGCAATAAAATCAATTATCTTTAGTTCTTTACAATAAATTTTATTGTAAAGAACAGTATAGCAATGAGTTTCACGTAAATATGTTGAGGTGTTAAATATAATGTAGTAAAACGTATAAGGAAATAGTAAAGCATTAAATAAAAACAAAGAGAAATATGAATAGGTGAATAAATTGAAAATCAAAATATTAAGAACTTTAAGCACATTCATTGACGATAAAAATGCATTAGTTTCAGCTGGGGACATCTCCCTGGTCACCTGTGAGCCCCTCTAGAGTCAAGTCTCTTGCCAACCCTAAGATGGTTCCCTTAGTTAGGATATATACTTCGCTGCTTCCGTATCCACCCTTCCTATATCCCAATCATCCCATTCCCCCAAGCTCCTCCCATCCTCCCCTTCTCACGTTTCTCACCCCATTTCCCCTTAGCCCCATGCCACCTCACGCGCAAGTTCCCAGTTTTTGCCCGGCAATCTTGTCTACTTCCCCTACCCAGGCGGATGACTATACATTTTTCTTTGGGTTCACTTTCTTATTTAGCTTCTCTAGGATCACAAATTATATGCTCAATGTCCTTTATTTATGGCTAGAAACCAATTATGAGTGAGTACATCCCATGTTCCTCTTTTTGGGTCTGGGATACCTCACTCAGGAAATGACCCTATCCTATACTGATGAATATCTTGCATATCACCTTAGAACCTTCATCTGGCGATGGACCGAGATAGAGACAGAGACCCAATTTGGAGCAACGGACTGAGCTCTTAAAGTCCAAATGAGGAGCAGAAAGAGGGAGAACATGAGCAAGGAAGTCAGGACCACGAGGCGTGCACCCACCCACTGTGACAGTGGAACTGATCTATTGGGAGCTCACCAAGGCCAGCTGGACTGGGACTGAATAAGCATGGGTTGAAACTGGACTCTGAACATGGCGGACAATGAAGGCTGATGAGAAGCCAAGGACAATGGCACTAGGTTTCGATCCTATTACATGAACTGGCTTTGTGTGAGCTTAGCCTGTTTGGATGCTCACCTTCCTGGACCTAGATAGAAGTGGGAGGACCTTGGTATTCACGCAGGGCAGAGAATTTGTACTGCTCTTCAGTATCGAGAGGGAGAGGGAATGGAGTGGGGGGAGGAGAAGAGGAGTGGGGATAGGGGGAGGTGAGTGGGGGAGGGGGCAATATGTGGGAGGAGGGGGAGGGAAATGGGAAACGGGGAGCAGGTGGAAATTTTAATTAAAAAAGAATAAAAATAAATAAATTAAAAAAAGAAAAAAATGCATTAGTTTGGGTAACTTAAGATAGTGCAATTTTAAAGAAAAAATTAAATGACCTGAAAGGTAATTTTAAGGAATTCATTTGGAACATAAATCACAGAAAAGTAAAAACAGCAGTTAAGATAAGGTAAATTGACCCAGAAGCATGCACATGTATTGTAAGAATTACAGAAGAAAATGGAGATAATAGTAATGTAATGATCAGTTAAAAGAGAAAAGCTTAGAATTTTTCCAAATTTGATCATAAATTTTAAGTGTACTCTGAGTTCAGGATTGACAATTTGAAATCAATCTGTTATTAGTGATATTTGAGAGAAACTACAAAACACAGCGCTCCTTATAGCTTCCAGATAGAAAGAGCAGATTACCAACAACGAGAAAAGAAATTGAGTGACGACATTTCCCGCCAGCTACAGAGAGCAGGCCAAGTATGGTGAAGTATGACTGTAGGCATGGACTTTAGGAGGAAGAGCACTGACCTAGCAAGTTCCAGGCCAGCTGTGTAACATTGTGTAACAAGAGAAAAAAATGGGTGTGTGTGTGTGTGTTTGCATGAAACTAGAAAAAAAAAGATCATCATAGGGAAAGAAGTCACCCTGGAAAAAAGAAAGGTAATAAAATATATATGAACGATTACAGAAGAGAAGTTATTGAACAGGGAGGGAAAGGAAGAGGGAGATAGGAGGGGATAGAGATAAAGACCAAAAATGATGAGAATTCCAAAATAAACCCAATATTTCATATGCAGTCTTAAAACATTATCATTTAAAATGTGTTGACAGATAAGTTTGGGAACATTAAAGGTTTGGTATGGCTGAAGCCATAGTTGCCATGGGAGGACGAGTCTTTAGTCTTCAGGCTCATGCTATGTTGCCTAGGCTGTAAGGGATGGCTCCATACAATGTGCACAGGGACAGCTAATTGGACTCAGTACGTCATTAAAGATGTAAGAAGAGGACATGAAAGTTGGAGTGGTGTGGTAGGAACAGGAGGCATGGTGAGTGATGGGTATGATAAAAATACAATGTTTTTAAGTGTAAAATTTTAACCTTTTAAAAAAAAGTTGATTAAGTATAAATTTTCCAGAAATGTTTAAAATAATTTATTAACATCATATAAATTATTAACACATTAAAAGGAACTTTCATACTATTGTTTCAAAAAGTGAATTAGAGAAGTTTATTGCTGATTTCAACTTCCTTAGCAAACTATAAATGATGGAAGCATCTGTAACAAAGTATACTTATCAAAATCCCATGCAAACACTGTATTTCCAAAGTATGTTACCAAAACAAGTAACATGATACATTCCCAATCTAATTCTATTTAATAACAAATAGAAGTTTTAAAATGTAATATGACAAGAAAATAAAATTAAATATTTTAGAATTTATAAGAAAGCATCATTATTTATTGATGATATATATGGTAATGTAGGAAACTTGAATTATCAGTTATTTGAAATAAAAGGAGATTTGGCAAGCTTGCTGAATATGTACCAATAATAACAAATAAACAATGAAATGGAAAATTGATTCTGTCTAGAAAAATGAACAAACCCTGTCAGATGTGAAAAATCAAATATAATAGGCTAGATACTTTTATGTGAAAATTAATAAATTGTTACGAACAGCATGAAGGAAGATCTAAATAAATATAGGGACATATACAATTGACAGAAACACACAAAATGGCCCGGATCTTGTAGGTTATTTTCTCAAGTTAGTGTAATTATAAATAAATTCAGCATGAGCACTGACGAACTTTACTAACCCCAGAATTTGCATTAAGGAGCAGGAATATCACCACATTGTGGTGATTCAGTCACTGTGGTATTTGACCAGTGATGGAAAAAGTACACTGGAGGAAACAGAGCCTAAGGACAAAGCTGGTGTTGGGGAAAGATGAGATTAAATAGTAGCATCAAACAAGACTACCTTATTTAATGATGCTGAGATTACTGAATCATGCACATGAAATCAGAATAAGCGAGGGTACATGTAATATATCAGAAACAAAAAGAGTTCTTGGAAGTTAGCAATCTAAATATAAAAAAGAAAAACTTTAAAAACGGTTAGAACAAAGGCTGGGTAAGGACTTAAATGCATGTAATTACAGCATATGGGATGCCTAGGCAGGAGAATCTCAGGTGGAGGCCTCCAGAAAAAGACCTGTTCTAAAAAGCAACACAAACAAAAAGAACAAGATGGTAGAAGAAAACAGGGTGTTTTCTTTATACTGGCTATAGACAGGAAGGATGTCTTAGGTGACACAGCGAACAAATACAAGGGAAAATACCACTAAGAATAACGGTATCAAAATGAGAAGTTAGAAAAGTTTCTACAGCCATAAAAGATGAATTGCAAATTGGACAAAGATATCTGCAATCTTTATGAGTCAAAGGAACAAAGATCTGGATACCACTATTGCAACACCACCAAGTCCATGACAACACAGAGTTCACTACAGTTAACAAAAGCAAGATGAACGGCCTTATAGAAAAATGAGCATAGAATACAAACAGGCAAAACACAAAGGAAATGCCAAAGGCTTATAAAGAAAGCGAAACTAAGGAGATATTGTTTAAGTCCCTACTGGTGAGAGGCCTTTTAAAGGTCTGACTGTTTTGGCTGTGATTTCTGAGAAGTTTCTGAGCTTGCTATGGACAGTATGAACAGGCACTAGCACTTTCTGAAGAGCATTTTATATTGCCTGGTAAGCTT
Organism: Chionomys nivalis; assembly: GCF_950005125.1. NCBI lineage: Eukaryota > Metazoa > Chordata > Mammalia > Rodentia > Cricetidae > Chionomys > Chionomys nivalis. The sequence goes on along the minus strand of NC_080088.1, from coordinate 45,822,908 downwards.
TGACACACATTTTCTTAAGTTTAACAATTTCCATATTTATATACATAAAAACGTGAACTTGTTTGCCAGTGGGAAACATTGGAAACATTGTCTAGTAAAGTTTAGTGAACATATACAGAAGAATTCATTTTATAGAAGCCGTAATGTATGACTTACAGAAAGCTAAGGACGCAGAAGAGTTCTGCTTGTCTTAGCCATTTGCTAAAGCCATGGGGACACTATCAAGGGCAAGGGCTCTTCCTGGACTCTGTGAATGGGGCTTATTGTGGATTAGGTCCTGCCACATATATAGATGCTACACACTGAGTTGTTTACTTGTCTGTAATTAGTAACAGACTAAGGACATAGAAACAAGTTCAGAAACAAATATTGGAAATTATTAAGAGTTTTCTAACCTGGGTTCTGGATTCCTGTATTTCAGATTATTCTTTTTACTATTATGCATCTGAAATACTTTACATTACAAAAGTGTAACTCTGAGAAAATTGTCTTCTCAAATCCAAATGGATGTGAAGGAAAAGCATCACCTTCTCTCTGTTTCTTTCAATGGCAGCCAATATTCCACCAATTAAGAAGCAGTTTATACAGTGACCACATCACTGAATCATGAGCAAAATTTTCCATTTACTTCTATCCACATGGAGAATCTTAGGTTTTCTTAAGTGAGTGACCAGAAGCATATGCTTTTGATACAGACCAATGCTCCCAACAAACAAAGGCCTCCATCTAGGTTTCCCAGCAGATGAAGAGGGGTTTGCATTGCCAAGTGCTTTTCTGATACGAATCAACAGGTGATTTGGCACCAGTACTGCTATTTGCTCACAAGTTTCACCTTCGCTTTCAGAAAACAAGACACAATACCTTTTCAACGCTGCACTGCAAGCCGACCATATGGAAAGCAAGGTTTTATTTCAGCCAATTCTCTTCCTCTCACAACGTGGAGGAAAACTGCCAGCTACTACTGCTACTCCTGTCACCAGCTACAGGACAGATGTTTGGAGATGCGAAACCAGAAATGAAACAACAATAACAACAAAAAACCCTAAAAAATAAGTTTTGCATAAATAATGAGTGTATACTTATCGTAACTGCAAAAAGGTAAATGCACATTTCATTTATCTTCTGTTAAACACAGGGAACCCAAACAAACAAAAATACTTGTGTTTTGATTTAATCAGTGTTTTGCCAAAACTAACAATTACAAAGATCAACTCAAACATGGTTAAAAGTGGAGATATAAAATAGATTTCCATTAGTCTGATTTTTTTTAAATCTCCAAGAATGGAAGACTATGGCCTACTTAAGGTGAATAGTTATTTTTAGTTATTAAAAAATATCCATTTGAATTATGAAGAAGAAAAAAGAATAGAAGGGAAGAAAGGAATTAGAAGATAGGCAGGAAGAATATAAAGAAAAATCGAAAACTAAAACTTTAGTGTTTCTCAGTTCACTACTGTGAATTTGTTAGAAACATGTGCTTATACTACTGATGATTTACTCCCTGGAAATTGTTCCATCTTTTTTTATGTGACTATACTTAACATTTGGGTGGCTTTGTTTTCTGATTAGCATATACCTAAATAGTGGAAAATTTTGTGGGTACCTCATTAAAAATGATTCTACTGTAAAAAAAAATATCCATTTGGATCCTGTATCCTGGTATAAGATGGGAACAGTGCTTCTGTGAACTCTACTAAAGTGTTGGGGGGAGTTAATGGAAATAACAAAGGTTTTTTTACACTACACAGAGAAAGTATAACTTTGAAATAAAGATGTTCCGACTGCTCGTGTATGTTCCTTAGGTAGCACAGCTTGTATAAAGTCCCAGTTATCACACTAGCAAATGTCCTGTTCCATTTAAGCACAATCATGCATATAATTAAAAGGAAACTTTTTGCTGAAAATAAAACTGTAAAAATACATAATCTGAGGGTGACTGCCTAGATTACAATTTAGATCTTGTTTGGGGCCCTGATTTGCTCATTATCTGTGTGTATGGTTCACTTTATTAAGTATCTTTGGGCCTTAACATCTATGAGCACACCCTAAGTGGGAGTGAGGCATAAAGTCATCCAAATAAAAACTTGTTTTTGCCCTAAAGTTCTGTGAGTGTAAAGGCATTGTCCAGTGTAGGAGGTATTTCTTCTCTTCCTTTTTCTCTTTGCTAAAATAACCAAATAGGTATATGCACAGTAAAACAAGTGCACACATACACTACACTAGTGAGTTCTTTCTCTGAATAGGAAGAGAACAAACCTCTCTCTCCCTCCATCGCCCTCCCTCTCTCCCATTATCTATCTATTCTCTAATGCACATTTAAAAAGAGTTCCCATAAAAAGATTTTTATTTTTTCTGAATTAAATACAACATATCATTTCTCTGCCATTTAAGTTCTATTAAGAAAGAAAACACAAAATCATTATGGAAATTGCATTAACTTTTAAAAAGAAACAAAGGGTAAAACTCCATTTAAAATTCAAATTTTCATTCACATATTTTCTTTCAGGGACTTTGAATTACTGCTTCAATCTACCCTCACTTCCTTTTCCAGGGTCAGTATCATGAATTCTACCAAGGGCCCTCTGCTTACGCTTCCCACCCACCTGTCTTCTGAGGTAGGAGGTCCATAAAGCAGAGGTATCGATTACAGCAGGAGATATTTGAATGAGCTCAAAATAGTTCACCTGGGAGACAGCTTTGTGGTCAATTTTCCAAGTAATAAAGAAAGTTATGACCCACCATGATGTTAGCAAGGAATTTGGTTCTCATGGCTGAACAATGTTAACCGTTTTATAGAAGACTTTTGAAAATAAAAGCACTCGTGGCATCAGCCAGAAAATAATTCCAGAGAATGGAATATTTAAACCACATCAGACACTATCAATGTCCCTAATACACTCAGAGAACCTAAATGGAATGCAAGGCACCTGACACCTTGGTGAACAAGAGAAGCTCAGCTGTTTGAATAGGGGACAGTATTAGAGCGACTGTGTCATTGTCCCAAATTCTGATATCCTGTGACACCAACAAAGCAGAACCCTGGGGACCATGGGATAGGCAGGTCTCTACCATAGACTCCAGTCAGGCTCTGCATGTAGATAGGTCTAGGTCCACTTGACCGGAACCGGTACGGGTGGTCCCAGAGGAGGAGGGCTCCTCAGACAGACAAGATTGGAGGCTGCACAGTGTATGAGCACTCCCTGCTGGTAGCTTATGTTGTAAATGAACTGGCGACAGCTTGGAGGGCGATGCAAGTTTTCTGTGGAGAGGCTAGAAGAGGTTCAGTAAGATCGTATGATTTAGGAGATATGAGTGTGGCTCTGCTTAGGTTTACATACCTGCAGATATGAATGAGAAAGAGGTCAGTGGAGATTACTAATAAAGAGAACTCAAGAAGCAGCATACAGTATGTGTAAAAGCTGGTATATAACAGTTTCCACTTACATTTCCCAAACATTAACATTCTACAAAGCATACACTCGTGTGTGCACAAATATGTGGGTGGAGAGAGAATGCAAGAGACAGTGAATTTAATTTCCTTTAGTACACTTAACCCCCGAAAGGCAGTCCTTGGGATAGTTCAAATGTGCTCATAGCATTCATATTCTACTAGAAAACATCCTCCCTAACTCTCCTGGAGCTGCCTGTCAGGCCCTGATACCATCATACCTAGGCCCCAGTCAGTTGGTCTTTGTTAACCTGCACAGGTCTGAGGCAAGAACGCTGATATCTTGCTGGTGCTCTTCTCTGTTAGGGTTCTTCTTTATGATAAAGTGAAGGTCAAAATGGCAGCCTGCTAAAAGCAGCAGTATTTCAATTGTAGGAATAACTTGCTTGTCATCGATTTGTTAATGCAATAGTCAAACATTTCTTTCACATGCACAGCATCAGCTAACTTCAGCAAATAAAGGGTCTAGAACTGGAAGATGCTGCAGACACGTTAGCTTGGAGGAAGGCTTAGTGGAGCCAAAACGTCAGCAGGGCCTGTTTGTTCCATACTTTTCATCGGGCTCTGTGAAGGAAATGTTAGATTACTGCAATGACAAGTTTGTGACAAGCAAGTCATTTGTGCAACTGGTGCGCTCCTGTTTTTATCTGTTTACCATTCAGACTTGTGAATGCCATTTCAAGCACTTACAGGATTTCTGGCTCCTATTAAGGGGAAATGGTTCCTCCATGTTAGAATTTTTTGCCTCAAAGAGAATTACTAAGCAATTATTTATCCCTGTGGTCACAGTGTCACACAAAAGCACTGGAGTTGTTTTGTTGGACTCTGGATCATGAAATGGAGTCCTGAAGATGGAATAGTTTGGAACATCAGAAATTTCTCATCTAGTTTATTGGAATGACTACAAAGCAAGCCTGGGAGAGTCAATAAAATTGTGGCCAGCTTGAAATACCTTGCTCCTTTGCTATGGGATCATATATCAAGGCCATATGCTTCAAGGCACATAAACTCACTGGTAACAAGTAGACCCTGAGACACCAAGGCCTGGCTCTGCCTCAGACACCGACATGTGATCTAACATATGATAGTTTTGGTGACAAGGAAATCTTTGGTTGTTGAGCATGGAATTTACAGCACCTTCCTCCTCTTGCCACAGGTAACTGGAGGACTAGTGCAGTGCTGGGGAACATTTTATCTGTCTGTGTGGCAGGAAAGAACAAGGGACCATCCTGTACTGCTGTTCTCAGAGTAAATGGGCCCCTGGTCGACTTAAGACTCAAAAATTCTAGAGATTCTCATAAAAACTTCAACATTTCCCACCCGAGGTTTTCCCAGTGACTTTTTGGCAAGTCATTTTAGCTTCCCATGAAGAGGCTGGTGATAATAATAGAGTCCTCAGCCCTTACTCCTCTTACATGCAAGCCTCAGTGCTACTACTCTCCTTTACAACTCGCGAATAATTCCTCTCTAAATGTCATGTGGTCTATTTGGGATTGAATTTATAAATAATATGAGTGTAACTCTTAAAGAACATAGCAATATGTTTTTAAGCAGAGACACAGACAGTATCTGGGGAAGGAGGTCAAAGGTGGAACACAAAGTGATATGTCAAGAAGTAATGGTATAAATGGAAGCAGAGCTTAAACTAGGTAGCTACAAACAGTGGAAGAAAATAATAGTGATCCCTGTTGGGTAAACCATTTATTGTTGGGGCAGGAGAGACGAATGGTGGTTCAATGGTTAAGAGCAAGGCCTGCTCTTGCAGAGGACCTGAATTTGGATCCTAACACCCATACTGGGTGGCTTATAACCACCTGTAACTCTAGTTTCAGGGTATCTAGTGTTCTCCTCCAGCCTCTGTGGGCATCTGCTCCACCCCAAAAAACTGAAATAAAATCCTAAAAAAATTGTTTAATAATTCTTTGACACATGTTACACAATATACGTATGTATTTAATCTTTTCATAACCCAATAGTATTTAAGTCCCAGTTTTTAATGGGGGAATTAAAACTTAAGCATTTAAACCTTACTATAAACATGTAAGCTGCAGAGATCTGAAGCTAGTTTTCTTTATCTCCAAATCACTGAAGAACTAAAGCCATTTCTACTATCTTTACAAAACTTCTCTTTGGTTCGCCGGAAACCATTCTAAATTAAAAGAGAAATCACAACTGTAGATAGAAAGGTGAAGTAGAGAACTCTGGCTTTGGTATGTTGCCACCATTCTTAGGCTTTAGGAAAGCTGAGCTGCATCCTGGTGCCATTCTTTCCCCAGCCCTGAATCTTGCTTCTGTACACTGGGCAGGAGGTAACTGGCTCTAAGCGAATCACATATTTGTTGTGAATGCAAAGTGTTCCATGGCATCAGTGTGTTCATGCCAACTCCTTTCTCCTTCTGCATGTAGAGAGTTTTAGTTTGCTTCCAGTGTACACTCCCAGGTCACCTTTAAGGAGTTTCTTATTGATACCTCTTGGGTAGTGGACACTCATCTCACCATCAGGATGACACGAGAACCAGTGGAACTTCAAACTTTGCACAGAATGTCTCTTTATTTGGCTGTCTTCTGTGTGTCTCTTAACAATAGCTTTGACTCCTTCTCATCTGAATATAACTTACAACAGTGGTTCTCAACCTTCTTAATGCTGTGACCCTTCAATACAGTTCCTCAAGTTCTGGTGACCCCCATCCATAAAATTATCTCAGTGCTACTTCAGAACTGTAATTTTGCAAATTACAATCTTTTACAAATCTTAACATAAATATCTAATATGCAGGATATCTGATATGTGATCCCAAAGGGATCTCAACCCACAGGTTGAGAATTGTTGACTTAGAGCTATGTAACTCAAACTAATGAGCAAGACTTTACAGCTACCCCATCTTAAAGTAAACGTGTGCCCAAGTGAGCGAGGGATGCTTCCTAAATATCACACTCTCATTATTGTTTTCTTTGTACTGCAAAAAATGAGCTTTGTGACATCTACACTACACAGCCTGGTGGCTTTTTAAACTATGCTCAAAGTGGGCCACGAGTGGTTGGTGTTTCCTCTTCTTTAATGCTATTTCTACATTTACCACTTCAGAATTCTTACAGTTTAGTTTAGAAGACTCCCTCGTGTTGTAGAATCATAAGCTACAAGAAAACGATACGGCTGTGGATGCTAGGAAGCCAGCAAGTAGTCTATTTCATCATCTGGTGGCCAAGCCTGTTCACAATGACACTCAGACTCTGCTCAACAACCCTTGTACACATAATTAAAACTGGGTACAGACTGTCCCGTTTTGTCATTCCCTACCCAGCACAAGTTAAATTCCACTTCAGTGCCCTGACAAGCCCTAGAGGAATGAAGGTTGGTCAGCCTATTCTCTGAAACTTTTCATTTGTACAGAGTTATCCTCTGTAACTTTTCATTTGTACACAGGTGATGCCCATGACAATGTGTCCTTAATCTTTTTAGTTTATTTCCTATTCTGTAGAAAGATCTTCCAGGCAGCAACATCAGGTAGATTTAACTGATATGGCCATTTAGAGAGTGACCATATAGTTTATTGCTCAGATAGGGACACTTCTGACGGGGGAAGGATCTTATAACAATTATATTAATACTATGGGCTTAACCAGAAATGTCCATGCAACCTATACAGTCCTCAACATGAATTTCTTCCATAGTCAATCTCCTATATAGTGCTTCTATGTTTATCCAGCCAATCTGTGAGCATCCTTTAGTGATGATGACTTATTTACCCATTTATTTTTAGTTTCTAGAAAAGTAATAAGGCGGTAGAAAAAGTGTGGCATATAGAAATATTTGAATTAAGGATGTCTTTTCTCCATATTACATTTTGTAGAACACTCTCCTTATTTCATAGTCAATATATCAAAAAATGTTGGCTTTGTATTTGGCGAGATAAATTAAAAATACTTTAACATAGGGAGAGGATGGTTTGAACGTAATGATAGTGGATCATTGAATTTGAATAATGATGTCAAAAACCAAATTGAAATGTGATCCCATTTCCCTTACAAGTATATCATACTTAAAAACAAAAACAAAACCCTATATATACAAAGAATGCACTAAAAAATTTGTTTGTAGTATCCCAGCTATTACAGAAAATGAGTGTTAACGTGTGGTCATTTCAGGTCTACTCAAATGTTGGTGGCGCTCGCACTGCCTTCACCCAGGTAAAGTACATTTAAAAGTCCTGCTGTTTTTTGGATCCCCAACCCCCAAATAACAGTGGATTCTGCATGAAACACTGTGTTTTGAAAATAAACATTCCTCATGCTTCAACCCTAATGGAACAGTAATTTACTGTGGTTGATGTGATTTTGTATCATTTTTTTATATCTATCTCTTAAAATATACTTTTAAAGAAAACCCAACTTGACTCTTGCAATGGTTTATACTATTTTGGCCTTGCCAATACTGAAAACATGTCTCCAGATCATGTAGAGGAGCACCAGACTTCAACACTGGCTGCAGGGGTCAATTCTTCACTTCTCCATTTCTCCACATTGACTCCGATTCCTCACTGGTTATTTCTTAAGAATTTCAAAGTAATTGGCATAAAAAAAATGTGTTAGAAATCTTTCCTTGTCATCAGAGGCAAAATTCAATGAAAGCTTGGGTAGTTATGCTATGTGTATTATGACCCTAGTTTTGTCGTGGTCCAGAAGAGCTCTCACTGGGCCAATAATGAAGACAACAAGGTAGGTACTGGACTCATATCTGTAATCCCAATATTTAAGAGGCTGAAGCAGGAGGACTGCCGTGAGTTTGAAGCTATTATGGTCACAAAGTCAACTCCAGACAAACACAGATTTAAGAGAAGACTCTTTCTGAAAAAATAAAAATATGAAACAACAAAACCAAAAACCCAAAAACCCAAATCAAAGCCAAACCCCAACAAGAAAAGAAGATAGCATATCAATGAAGTCCATTGTCTTACTATGACTTGACAGTTGGCAAACTGGTTTTTAACAGAACTCTCCAGGGAGAGATCAAATAGGATGGGAATTAGATTTCGATGTCTTCAGCTTGCAGTTAGAAGTATTAAATGGCTGTGTTCAGGTGCATGTTTCCCAAAAGCTTTTTTTTCTTTCTATTTTTGGTGGAGAGGAGACAATGAAGATGAATGTGAAGTACCATCATCTCCAAATGCTAAGCCGAACGAGGGCACTGTAGCAATTTTTGTGGGCAATCATCCATACTGTACCATTTATGCAACAGGTTGAGTTTAGACTAGCATTTAAAATTGTGCTGGATATAAAAACAATGTCATTAATAAGCAGCTATTCGTTTCAGTTACAGACAAGAGATTACTTATTTTGATCTACTGTTTTCTCTGCTTTATATTGGGGTGGTATATTTTTAATAGTTTCTTTCTGTAAAAACCTATAATTTATAACAAGCATATGAGACTTTGCACATTTTCTATCAATCTTATTTACTCCTGTGAATGCCTAACTAATTCTATTCCTAGCTTATAATTCTAAGAGATTCGCATAGCTAACTTCATATTCTGATGTGGGAGTTTTTTGTTTGTGTTGATTTCATTGGTTAATAAAGAAACTGCCTTGGCCCTTTAATAGGACAGAAAATTAGGTAGGCGGAGGAAACAGAACAGAATGCTGGGAGAAAGAAGCCGAGTCAGGCAGTCGCCATGATTCTCCCATCCAACACAGACGCAGGTTAAGATCTTTCCTGGTAAGCCACACCTCGTGGTGCAACACAGAATATTAAATATGGGTTAAAGCAAGATGTGAGAATTAGCCAATAAGAGGTTAGAACTAATGGGCCAGGCAGCGTTTAAAAGAATACAGTTTCTGTGTAATTATTTCAGGTAAAGCTAGCTGTGTGGGAGCTGGGCGGTGGGAAGTGGCCCGCAGCTCCCACTACAATATTCTGCTCTTCTGGTCAGAGTACCTTCAACGTTTGGCCTAGCAGGTAGCATCTAGGCCATCATAACATCATGAGGAAACTACAAAGTATATAATTATTGCAGAAAAAGACATTTATTATGTAGAAGTATACAGTTGTTTGCAAAGTTTCTTCAAAAACAAGGGCAGAGGCCTCTATTTTTGCAATAAGTGCATCAAAATTTTGCCAAAAATTTATTTAAAATAGAGATGAGTCTAAAAAACATTCTTCATTTGGGGATATGTTCTTATACTGCCCTATTTCCAGTGTCTGGAATCCTTGTGATTTTCTTTTGTCCATCCTTGCTGCATCCCTAAAGACAACTCCTTCCTTCTGAGGGAACTTCTTATTAGCAAGGATAAGAGCTAACTGGACTTAAACAATGATGGCTTTGTAAATGTTGCAGCTGATGACATGAACTTTTAGACCTCTAAAAGACGCATAATTACAAAACAGGTATAGAAACTTCCCATCCTGAGATAACATTAAAGGCCCTAGAGGTCCTAAGTCTATCCTCAATTGTATTGAAACTGCACTAATGCTGTTTCTTGGGTATTTCTTTTCTCAGTACTATTAATAGACACTTTAAAATATACGGTTCTGGGAACTCCATAAAGACCTGAACTGAAAAGTCAAAACTGAGAAAGACCTGAATCTATCTAATTTAGGAGTTATGGTGGCCAAATGAGTCCAAGGAAGAGTTCTTTTCATGAGTCCATCAAAGAGCATTAAGGGCTTAAGGTTATTATTCTCTTGGATATCTAGAAACCTAAATTATGGTCTTAGCATAACTTAAACCTTTGCAATTTGGCAAAGTCAATCACACTTCTCTTAGATTGTAAATAAGAATCTAGGAAAAGACTGACACTTGTTGAACTCTCCCATTCTTTAAACTTCATATTCCAGATGTAATATTATATCAAGCAATGGACACATTTACAAAATGGGCCAATATTACATAATAGTTCAGTAATTAAGATGTCCTATTAACATTGTTCTTTCTCACAGTCTTTGAAAGGCCAATGCACAATTTAGGAGAGGTTATGGGAAAGTAAGTGTGACAATAGCTTCATGATTCGATGTATAAATAAATAAATGCATCATTTCACTTAAATACAGAAGGGAACTGTGAAGTATTTGAAATTGTAAATAGCTTGTATTTTATGGAACAGCCTTATCTCTCAATTTACTAATCCCCTTCTCCATGTTGATAAATCTCTATCAAAACATGGTAAAAACACAAAATAAGGATAGTTGCTCCATGCAGAAGGTCCCATCAGCCTTAGAAATTGCTATTAACTCTGGACCAAATACCACAGAATTTTCTCTTTGATTTTACAGTTAGTCTTTAAAAAGTGTTATTTACATATAATAAAATTAAGTAATATACAATTTGGTGATAAGATATAGTTTAAAAATATAATGCCAATATATCATTGTCTCATATATTATAAAGCATACTAAATGCAGATTGTACAATGGCATCTTTTACTTAGGTTTTCACAAGAGTATCCTTTGAAGACATATTTTTAATATATAGTAGAAAATGACATCCTATAAACAAGGAACACTGAAAGGTGCAGAAAACACATGTAAGATGCCTGCATACTGTCTACCACGTGTCACCAGTTGTGAAAGCTCTGACATGGTAATATGCACTCATTCAGACTTGTTCCAGAGGCACTAAGAGCCTGATGGCTGGCAAGCTCTGCATTTAAGTGTGGTTATCAAGGCCCCCAAATATTGACAGAGTGCCAGATCCTAAGAAGCTATTGATGTACACAGCCGGCCACAGCTCCAGACACCTCTCAGACAGAGCCTTTAAATGTCACAGATAAATGAATTTTCATGAAACTGAGAGAGAATGGAAGAGCAAGAAGAAAGAACACAGAATAAGAAGTAGGTAAAGAAATGGAAAAAACCTGCTTCCATAAGGCTGACAGGAAGGCACATGGCATCTCATCCCTAAAGCTCAATCAGAGATCTTTACAAAGGATAGAAGAGCAAGCCTTCCAGATGCATTGTGCTATCCAAGAAGGCAGCACCTTTAATCATTTCATTGTGTGTATTTAAAAAGTTAAGTGAGATGCATGTTGCAGAATAGCTTTGTAAAACTATTCTTGAATGAAGTGTGGTTCAAATACAAATAATGCTTAATTCAGCCAAAAAATAAATTCAAAATAAAATAAAGTAAGGAACCACGAACACAAATAATCACAGGAAACATTGCTTAAGCAGATCTTAATATAGATTAAAGGTTAGAAGTCAAGGTGGTATGATGTCTAGTCCTTGCCAAGCCTTAGTTGTGTCCTTAGTTTCTTTTCCAGGGTCTCATAGAGAGTAGTGACATCTACCGGGTTTACCTTTTCAGTTTTTTCCCTGTCTTCCCATGGAAAACATCTGTTGGGAAATGCATTAGGTAAAGCTATGAAATGACACATGACAGTATCAGAAATGAGGCAAGGCTTTAACTGGAACAACAAAGTGTTCCTTGGAAACCGTGTGCAACTCAATACATTAGAAATGGAAATGAGGGTTTTTCACTTTCAAAGTCTTCCATCTGCTGAGGGCATCTTCTCTTGACCTTGATACATTGTGTCATTAAAAGCAGTCACACTTTCAAGGTTAGAATGTGGCTTGCATGTTCATTTACTTTTCTGTATTAGATATGTACAACTTGCACATTTATTCAGATCAATCACACCAATGCCCACAAACAAAATTTTTCCCTATTTAAAAGTTTATGGGCAGATTTTTAAAAATATGCAGCAAAATGGCTTCACAAAGCTCCAACTGCTTTTTTACTAGAATTACAGTAAGCCTTGGTATAAGTATTTTTCTGCATCTGGTTTTTTTTCTCTGCCTTGAGAACTGACATTGGGTACTTTAAGAACAAATGTCTGTAGCTGGAACGCTCAAAAATGGTTTTGTTTTTGGCATCAACTTTTCAGTGATTTCTTACTGCCTTTCTTTCTTATGTTAGGAGATAAAAAGGAAGAATTCAGATTTTGTGACATGGGAAAAATAGTTATTTCCCCCCTTTAAAAGGGCTTTTATTTTGAAGACAAAATCAGTTTTAACTCAGATGGAAATTGTAGTAAAATCTCAGACACTGTAATCAGCAAAGGCATTAAAAGTCTCCAGAACTATGCTAACTTCCATGTGAGACCATAATCCATCTAGGATCACAAAGACACATTATCTGCTTTGCCTGTGGCCACCCTGACATTTTACAGTGCTAAGCTTTATTCCACAGCATTAAGGCTCAAGGTAATCTTTTGTGATATGCCACATATATGCACATATACATACTTTCAAGGACAGTACTTTCTTCTGTGATCATACAGCAAAGAGGTTTGGGGTGATTTTAGACTAAAATCTAGCAATTCCTCTATAATGGCTGTTAATTTTCTCATTATGTAACCGGAGGTAGACAAAAAATCATTACATGATAGAATTGCAAGATATTATAGGTGGGATAATCTCTTGTTTAAATAAAATGAGGAGACATTTATATACTGATAAATACATAAACATTTTACTCAGGGGATATAGAATGCACTTGTATCATAAAATACATGGGAGGGTCAAAAAGAGAATTTTACTTCTACTTATGTATTTTTTCTGCTGTTGTTTTTAATCATATGCTTTAAAGGTAAACAACATAGTTACTTGGTTGCAAGGTCATGATGTATGTTTTTTCTCTCATTATTTTCTCTACGTTGGGAACTATGTAATATATAATGAAAATGTCCAAATTAAGTTATCTAAATGCAATTGTTAATTATAAGAAAGCTGAAAGTACTGAATGAGCATAACATCTAAAAAAATAAAAAAAAAGACCTTGTAATTTCTCATCTGATAATAATCCTGACTCTGTGGTATGGAGTGGTTAGATTGTAAATTATCTTCTTCTCAACCAGGGGGAAAAGGTCTTTATATTCCATAGGTGGTATGGTGTGTGTAAAGAGCTTCACATGCTGCTCCCATATACACTCTAGACACCATTCATCACCACAGTGGTGCTGAGGTCTAAACCATGTCTATGGCATGTATGTTCTCCCCACACTTGTGTGTGTGTGTGTGTGTGTGTGTGTAAGATAAACAGATATAGAAGAGAAACAGTACAGCATACAGGATTCCAAGTACAAACAGGATTCCAAGTACAAGATAAAATATTTCTAGGACTCCATTTTCCTCAACTCTACAATGGATAGTATCCATCAGAGGTTTACTGTGGGACCCCAGTGAGCTAATATGATGATAGTACTTAGTATGTTTAAAATAAAGCATTATCATTATCACAAAGCTCTCTCTCTCGCATAATGGATGTGCTCTGGAGGTGATTATGATTATGAAAATGTATAGCCAGAACTTCTATTTTCAAATCACAGAGCAATTACAAGGTACAACAATGGGGATTGTGATGACTCTTGGTGTCAGGCAGGGTTCATGCAGAGGCTGGGTCTTGGGGATTGCAGGAGTAGTCCATGGGCTGGTGAGATTTTTAAGTCTTATTTGTTCCCTTTCCTCAGCCTCCCTGGTCTGGTAAATCCTGACTTATTCCAGCAGTTTTCAAGGTAATTTCCTTCCCTCTTGTCCAGATACAAGGCCCAGAGGGACACTTATACATCAGCAGTGTCTCACTGAGGCCCTAGCCGCACTGAGAACTCTGTTCATGTAACTGTCAGGTGAGATCCCATGTGCTCATTTTGCAAGTCTGTTACAACTTTCAGTCACATGTACTACTGATACTTGTATTAGCTTCACTATACTCATTCCGTGAGAAGGCTTCAGGGTTGGAAACTCGTCTTTACTTTCTTGGAAACCTTACACTTAATAGTGAGGCCTATAAATAAAACAAAACCTTAAATAGTTCTGACTTCACCTTCAACTCATAACTGAACCTGACTCTGGGACTGAAGAGCTATTTTCTCTCTTCGGTCTCATCAGATATGAGTGTGTCGGGTTACTGACTGGGGTGAAGCTCATACTCCCATAATGCACCAGATGCCAACAACCTGTTGCATTTGAGAGCTTGCTTTTTTTTTTCTTGCAGTATCTAGAATTTCACATAAGTTAATTCCTTAACTTTTCTTTCTCTCGGCACACCCCATAATTTCAGAAAAAAATGGAATTTACAGAATAAATCATCTGTTGCTCAGACCTTGGGAAAAAGTAATGTTTAAAATAGCAAATAAAACTTATTGGGGTATAAAATCAAAATTAAATGTATTAATGTTCTTATCTTTTTTTCTTTGGAGTGGGATGAGATGAAACAGAGTCTCATGTAGCCCATGCTCCTCCAACTCACTATGTAGCAAAGAATGACATTAAACATTTAATCCTCCTGCTTTTATATCCTAGTTCTGATATTACAGGTGCTGGTGATCAAACCCAGGACCTTGAGCAAACTAGGTAGGTACTCTACCAGTAGATCCTAACATATCCGTAGCTGCAGTTTATCATCCTTAGGATCATCGTAGGAAACAAGATCCAACTTCAGTATGCCAAAAGGCATACTGAGAGAGGTCACCATAAGGCACACTTTTATGAGCTAGCTTGGGTCATTAGCTCAAAACCACTCTCATATATTCTAAAAGAAGAGCTTGATCCATGTTCCCTGAAAATGCTGGTCCCTGTACACTCTGGCAGTTCAGGAAACCACCAGAGAGCTTCTGTGTCTAGAAAAATCCAAACAAGGTACACTGGTACTATTTTCAGGATTTTGTCATAAGCACTCAGCAGAATATACTCACAAGTACTTTTGTTTTACTCTTCCCTGTATTCTTCTTTCTGTCCCTTTCTCTCCATGTTCTATTCTCTATAAAGATAGAGATGGGCGACAGACAACTAATGGCAAAATAGCTAGATAATTTAAATAAACACCTAGATAAAAGAGATGGTTCATGGTTTCACGAAATGGCTACTACATGGAGATTCCAGATGGATAATACTTTATGTCAAGTATTGGAGGATTCTTAGTATTTCAGAATCTTAGATTAAGAAAGTCATTTTAAGTAAACAACATCATCACAAAGGCTATCACACATTGGGAAGAGCCAGCCATCTGCTCTGTGAGAGGGAATAGTGGGACAACAGTTGAGGATACCAGCGGTTCTAGATTATGGAAGAATGTGTCAATCAAAGAATATTGTCAATAATCATAGACTGAGAAAGTGCAGTCGGCAACTGCACTGCTTCCCCTTTTGGGACACTGCATCTGACCTCTGATTCTCCAGGCTCCACAGGGGAGACGCCATTACATCAGTGCTGGAAGGAAAAGTCCTATGTAATGATCCCTACTCAGCTGATTACTATGATTCATCTTCCGAGGTTAATCATGTCACAGGATTTGGACAAGAATCTCGCCAGCTCCTAATCATATCAGCATTGGTCCTTCATTATCAGTGATAAATTCTTCAGCATTGCTTAAAGATGGGTAGTGAGGTTGACTAAATGGGAATTCTGAGCACAAGCGAGATAGCCATAGACAAGTCTGACAAAGGCTGTCACCAGCTTCATATCTTGTGTGACACAGAAAGTCACTCCATTGCGGGGTCTTCTCTGAGATTTCCTCATACACCTCTTGAAGGTCACTGCAAAATGTTTAAGAGTTTCTTGTTCTGCAAAAATGCCCCTTTCCGAGTGCTTCTCTGCTTGCTTCCTATATTCTACGCACTGTTTTGTTTTGCCTCTTTGAGTCTCATTCAGTACCCCAGGCTGGTTCAAGATTCATTATGTATCTCAGGCTTGTCTCAAACTCACTGCAATACTCTTGAGACATCTCCCCCCTTTATTGTTCTCTATTATACTTAACTATTTCTGATAAAATATGTGTGCGCTTTTTAATTTTTCTGCCCCTTCAATCCAAATGCTAGCTTTTTGGGTAGGGATTGTATCTCCATGACGTCTTAGTTGCCATTGTATCTGTAGCATCTATAATACTTGTTAAAGAGGATTGGTTTTTAAATTTAATTTAATTTAAGTTTTGATACAGAATTTCTTTGTATAACAGCTCTGGCTGTCCAGGAACTCACTTTGTTGACCAGGCTCACAGAGATCCTCTGCCTCTGCTTCCTGTGTGTTGGTGTTAAAGGTGTGCAACAACACTGCCCAGTCAAAAAGGCAATGTTAGAGAAGCATAAAGAAACATTTAATGTGTATGAAGAAAAATATTTTGCATAAACCTCTCTGCCCAAGCTTATTACTATATATATATTGAAAATATCACAAACTAATTAACTCATGAAGTAACTTTTTATAGAGTTTAGATATTTTTAAAATTAGTTTGCTTATTATTACTGAAATAACAATCATATTCTCCACATTTTATACAGATAAGAATGATGACAGAGGATCCAGCACTGGTCTTAGATTTATGATTGTCCTCTGCCTCCCACAATGTACCACCATGTTTCATGGATATTTTTTAAACACACATGCACGCGCGCACACACACAAACACGGAGTAATAAGTAAACCAAACTTCTATATGGTAAAAAATACAAGAGCAAAATTTTAAAAATAGACATAGTTGTTATTAACTGTATTATATAAGTACCAAGATGATAACAGGACAAAGGATCTATAAATCAACAGAAAGGAAAAGTGATGAGCTGAGCTACCCTATAGAAGAATATATCAAAAAATGCTTAGCATCACTTATAACAGAAAAATGAAAATGAACACTTCAGAGATACCATTTTCTGTCAATACAATTGTCACAAATCATGGAGTTTAATGAAAATACAATTTGTTTAAGTAGGGGTAAAATGGTACTGTTGGTTATTGCTAAAGGGGCTACAAAAACATCTAATCCTGGTTGGGTCACATTCTCAAAATTTATGAAGAGTGTATCCCTTTAACCAATAATAATAATTTTGAGACTGCCTCAGTGATAAACCTGCACATCTATGAATTTATTATGTACAAGGTTCTTTACCAGAATACTGCTTGATATGATGGAAATTATTTATCAATGGGGATTATATATTTACATAATGGCCTAATGTTCAACCCAAAAAACTTAATCCCTGGTACAGAATGACCTCCAAAACACAATGGAAAGTGCAGGACTTAGAGATGCACGGGGGACTGCAAGACTGAAAACAGTTAGCAAAGATATCTGACTGAAGAGACATGGAAAGGTGATGTGCAATTAGCTCATGAAGTAGTTACATCGGGGAGTTGCTAAGGGGGAAACAGGTAGCTGGGAAGAAAGAGAGAAGCCTTTTCATATAATTTTGATGAGTCTCTGCCCCCCCCCCTCTGTGTGTGTGTGTGTGCACGCAGACTTGCATGCATGTGCATGCATGCGTGTATGTTAAGGCCTGAGGTAGATGTTGGATATTTTCCTCAATCGATCTCAACCTTAGTGATTTACTTGGAGACAAAGTCTCTCACTGAACCTGGAGCTCACCAATTTGGACACAGTGATCAGCCAGCCATCCCCAAGGTCCCCCATCTTCACTTCCACAGTGCTGGGAGATAGGTGCTTGCACTATGCCTGACTCTTAATGTGAGTTCTGAAGATCTGAACTCAGGGACTCATGTTGGCTTGGCGAGAACTTTACTGGATGAGCAACTCTCCAGTCTGAGCACTAAATTTTTAAAACTTGGAAAATACTATCTATTAAACTAAACATATTTAAAGATAAATGTAAGAACAATGTCATATAAAAGTGAAATAAAAACGGCACAGCAGTGATGAAATGATGCCTCAGCTCCAGAGGGTTCCATCAGTTTTAGTCGCTGACATAGCTAACGATTTTTAAATATGGTAAAACTGTATTTGGCTTCCTTGGACCACAAAATGCTTCCATTCTTCCCTTTCTATCTTTGAAAGGTTCCTAGTATGCTATTAAACAGCTGAATCATCCTGTGTCTTAAGGAGTTATCAGTAAGATGTTAAAATAACATCCAAATCTTCTGCATGTGAACGGAGATAAATTCTCCTGGGAAGCTTAGGGTGATTTTCCATATTTTGTTTTCTGTGTGTTGAATGGAAAATAAGAGAAGTCCACTTGTTGCTATATAAGAAGAAAACACAGTTCTTGAGTTTAAACTTATGAGACTATTACAGGTTAGTATCACTTTATCAAGTAGATAATATTTAGTAGGTGAAAAAGGTTATTAAGGTGGGCAGATTGTAACATTCAGCTGATGATGTGTTTCAGGTACTTGAGGGGATCCTAGAGGAGAAATCGCCTTAACTGACAGGTTGTAATTAACTGAATATAGCAGCAGCCCAAGTTTTGTAATAAGCCACATGTTTATTCACTGGTTAGGAATGACAGCATCACTCATTCTATCAGTTTCCCAGAGTTTCCTCATGTTCTAGTCAGAGTACTGTGTGGAATTGTGTAGAAGCCATGAGAAAGAGCAAGAGTAAGCGATCCTATACTTGACTATTCACTTACTTTGCTCTCTTACTATTTTGACAAAAAGAAAACCAGTAGGTTATCCATGTTATCAAAGAATCTTATCCTGTGAGTTCTGTTTTTATTTAGGAGATGACTGGAGAATGAGAAAGAGGGATGAAGAAAGCACCCACCCATCCATTCTTTCACACTAACAAAACACCCAATATGTCCTAACTACCTTGCTAGTAGTTACAATAACAAGATGAAAGACACAGTTACTGTTTTAAAATATTTCTGTGTTGTGAGAAAAAGGAAAAATAAATATCCACCTAATTAGAACATAGAGCGATAAGCACTTGTAATTAAGTTAAGCATCGATCTCCAGGGGAGAGCAGAGGTGTGAGGATCTGCCTTTTAATGAAGAAGCTCAATGGAAAGTTTAGAGGAGATGGTGGCTTAAATGAAACTTGAAGGATGGAAGGAGGGATATATCACAGTGGATGGAGAGAGACACCAGGTAAGTGTAACTGAAAATATTAAAATGGGTCAGAGCAAGGCAGAGTGTGACCACTAAGGAAACCATAGGTGGTTTCAGATAGCCGATAAAATGTCTTAAAGGACTAGAGCTAAGGCTTAATGCCCACCATCGTTGAGACGAAGAAACACTTGAGCCTTTGTGTCAGGGAGGACAAGACCCAAATGAATAGTAAGAGACATCCAGGCAGAGTGTAGGGAATGTTCCCGACGGAGAACTGCAGTTACTACTCTCAAATGCCTATTTCAAGAAATGGCTAAGGAGCTAGGGGCATGGATTCCTGGTTGTCAGCAATGAGCAGACTGTTCCCAATATGATCCCCCCGACTATTATCTAATCTCTTTTGTTGTCTCTAGAAGCATGGCTCCTTCCCATCAATGAATTCATTCAGTCCCCGTAATCAACTCTGATTAGTGTTGTTTAACATCAATCTTCCCCACTTTTTTCAAAGAAAGATACCAATCAGTTGCTGCACTCCCCTGCTTGTGAAAAGCACCACCTCTCCTGCTGACTTACCATTCTCTTAATCAAAAGAGCAGGAGGAAGCAGTTGGGATTCACTTTTCTCTTTTTTTTCTTTCAAAGTACACAAATGTCAACTTCCTCAAGGATGTTTGGCACAGCTGAGTTCAGTCATGGAACGTACAAAGTCAGCTTGATCAAAAGGTTGCAGGCAGCCCACTGCTAAAATGGAGGGAGGAAAGGAAACCACAGGCTTCCCTCAAGTGTGAATGAGTGCAGAGGCCACAGTCACATGTGTATTTACACAGGAGACGTGCTGAGCCGACAAAGGAGAATAGAAACATGAACTCTATCAGGACACTTCTCCATCTTTGCTGTGAACCTGGAGCAGCACTAGATGCCTGGACAGTCATCTTCTCTGACCAGCCAAGCAGTTTCCATACAGCTTTGTAGTGATCCTCAGCCATGGCCATTTTGTGTATGTTAACACTTTATCTATGTCCCCTGTATTTAGTCAAAAAGTATAATTTTCCTTCCCTCTCTGGATGTGTAAGTGTTTGAACCTAGAATAAGCAATCGCTTTTGGGCTGGCAAGATGGCTCCTGGATTTGAGATGCAAAGGCCAAGAGTCTTCACTGAAAGCTCCTGTTCTCTACGGCTAAGGTAGTGTCTTAGTTACTTTTCTATTGCTAGGAAGAGACAGCAGGACAAAAGCAACTTATAAAAGAAGCATGTAATTCCTAGAGTTTCTGAAGGTTAGTCCATGCACATCATGGTGGGAAGCATGGTAGACAGCAGGCATAGTGCTGGAGAAAAAGCTAGACGCTTTCATCCTGATCCAAAGGTAGAAGGCAGAAAGAAAGCAAGACTGGCCCTAGTTTGAGCTTTTGAAACCTAAAAGCCCACCCCTAGTGATACACTTCCTCCAATAAGGCCACACCGCCTACAACATCACACCTCCTAATCCTTCTCAAATAGTTTTACCAATTGCAGACCAAACATTCAAGTATATGAGCCTCTGGGCGGAGGAATTCTCATTCAAACCACCACAGGGAGACTCAGAACTGTACACACTTGACAAGTGACTTCGTGAACAATAAGGATCAGGAATATCTGGGAAACAATTCCACAGACAAACCTTGGTCACATCAGCACATAGACTCTTCATTCCTCACCAGTGAGTGACCTCATTTTACTGCTTCTGTTGCCGCTGAAGTTGGTTCAGACTCACAGTAAACCACAAACTCAGGCTTCTTTAAAATGGCTCGACAAACATTCACTGACATTTTTAGTAATTTATCAATAACAAACTATCAAACAAGGATTAATCTAACTCATTCCCACAGAAACATCAACCTGCAATTCCCAAGATTGACCTCTAATTAAATATGTTAAAAGCATTTGCTCAGTCAACACTCTTTAACCACATAGGGAGGCTCTCTAGCCATTTTCACTGCACTGTCATCTCACTGATCAGATTGCTCATTTCTATGCCGCTAGAGGTGATCTACAGGAAAACCAGCCTGCCTTTTATTATCTCAGGGATGATAATGATGATGGCAATGGTGATGATGATGATACAAGCCAAATAGAAGTAAGCAGGAAAAGGAACTGCCCATCTTAGTGAAAATCTGTTTTTCGCCCTTTGAAAGCCCCATTGCACCACATCTTTTCATCGGCAAATCAGGTTCTTTTCTTACTCTTTAGGAAGACACATAAAGAAACACTAACATGTGCTTACGTCTAGTGTATTTTAGCTAATACTGCTATTAAATAGATATCAAACTAAGAGTAGGAATTGTTACTTATAAGTGTGTGAAAAATATCAATATGCAGATCTTAATATCAGTTTTAGGTAGAAATATGCCATTCCATGGTAGGGCCATGAGTTTTCTATTCATAAGTCCTTCTTTAATTTTTCAAATAGTTTTCCTATTTATGATGCTAATCTGCACTATGTAGACAAACATGTTCGACAAGCAAAGTTATATTCAAATTCCATGCCTCAACTGGTAGACAAAATTAGACCTAGTACATATCTGCAACTCAACATCTAGTGAGAAATAAATTGATACAGAAGGAAACATTTTCCATATTAGGAGCTCAGCACTTAAAACAAATTCATAGAGGTCTGCCCGTGTTCAAAATACATGAAATTAAAAAGTCAACAAATGTGTTCCATGCTCTAATATGAGCCATATGTTACTAGATCCATCGAAGATAGAGAGAAAATGCACGATCATATCTACATGGAATTCAGAGTAGGAAAGTAGTGAATGACACCTACTAAAACCAACTTAAAATAGGTTTCTTGCCTTAAGTTAGAAACAAAGTAAAACATAGGGCTGGAGAGATGGCTCAGTGGTTAAGAGCATTGCCTGTTCTTCCAAAGGTCCTGAGTTCAATTCCCAGCTACCACGTGGTGGCTCACAACCATCTATAATGAGGTCTGGTGCCCTCTTCTGGCCTGCAGGCATACAAACAGACAGAATAATAAAAGAAACAAAGTAAAACATATATGCGTTTTTTGGGCAACTGAGAGTTCCACATTAAAATTATACAACCACCAAATCATTCTTCTTCAAAAAATGTTAGCCCTGTACAAAGAAACGTCAACTGGATGCATGCAAGTCATGATGTATGAACACAATAAAAGTAAGGCGATGAGTATTACATCTCAGAAAGCCCTGGGAATGTCTGACTGTGTCTAAGGTGTCTGAGGTGGTATTGACATCCTTACTGCAGTATAGTTCCCTGAAGTTTCTTTTGGTTGCTTACTTAGCAGAACTGAAGAATGGAAGGAAAAAACTTGCACTGATTATAATTAGGAACCTAGAATAAATGCTCTCCCAGAACCTCCTTTGTGGATCAGGAGTCTATGATCTGTGAAGTAACCCAGAAAATCATTGAGGAGACTGGAGAGGAATCTGTTTTGCCACTGAGTTTATGCTCCAAGCTGTCAAACTTCAAGAGTTGTTTAAGAGCATGACAGAATAGAGTCACTATCTGTTGGAAGTCTGAGCAAGTCTGGGTGCTTAACCACTAATCTAGCTCTGTCCCAGGAGGAATAAGAGACTTCATGAAAATCCTATCAAAAGGGGTTAGGGTGCTAGAATTTAAGAAGTATGATAGTGTCAAAGTTAGAGTTTGGTGTGACGAAGATTAGAGAAGGTAAGGAATTAGACATATAAAGAGCTTTGTTTTCTGAAATATCTAATTTTTTAATCTCCCAATTGTGATTGTATTCATGTTTTGACTGCCTTACAATTTAATTATTGCAATGGCTCCTCATTCAGAGTCTCTAACTAGCTTCAACTTTCTCAGTCTATACTTTACAGTGCAGGCAAGTTAACTCCTTGAACATTGCTTTTGTGTTCTTTGACTAAGCCTATAAAAGGATTATTATAAAAAAATGCTTATTGTGTTCTGTGAAAGAGTCATTGCTATCACCGCACACAAATAAAGCATACTAGACTCGATCTGACTTTGCTAATCTAGCTTCCAACATTCAATAACGGACCGTGTTTCTAAATTCCTCGCTTCTAAACACCACCTCCTTCTCACTGGTTGAATTTCCTTCCCACTACCGTGTGTTCACAACTCATAACATTGGATTCATCTTTCCTTATCTCTAAATGACTTTTCACTTTTTAACCAACTAGTCTCCAGCAGAAGTCCTCCTCCTCCTACCACCAAGCCTTCTACACATACTGTGGGCCACTATCACCAGAGTCCCAGAGCGCTCATTGCCATTCTTTAGTGCTCCTTTGGTACAAAATACCAGACTAACAATGCCACCAAGGTATTTCTAGGAAGTAATTGCTAATCTTAGCACTAAAACTATAAAAGCTCTACTCTCCTTGTGAGGAGGTATTGTGTCTTTGATAATCAGTAGCATTGTTAACTATTGTGACAATTACTAATTAAGTTCAACTTAGTACTTTTTTCTAAATTCAAATTTTACCTCTTCTATAATCTTTTCTCACATTTTTCATGAATCCAAAAACTGTGGTAATCAAGGAAATATAATAAATATATGTCAGAATGTAACTGCCAGTGACTTTATGGTTAACAATGATGGGTCTTCCTTTCTCCTATGGCTGTTTGCTATTAGACACACTGCTATGCTAATATTGATTTTGATCATTTAAACTTGACATTGTAAAGCTCTGGATGTTGCTGGCACTAGCATATGGAAACAGTAGGTACAGGGAGCCTGAGACGAGGTTCAGGGCCAAATGTCTCTGATGTTCATCAGAGATCCAAGGTAAGGATCAGTGTGGGTGGCAAATAAATGATATGACAGTCTACCCAGGTGGTTAAATGCTGTTTCTCATCAATGTGGCTAATATCCATTTTACTCACTTATTATTTCTATGTTTTTCTGAAAATGTAACAAATACAGAAAGGGGTATATGGATAACATGATATAAAGAATGGAATCAAGGTTAGAGACAAGGGCATCTGATTAAAATACAAATGAATTATGAACCACCCGTAAGATGATTCAAGTTCCGCATGGGATGGAAACATGCACAGGCATATGGAGTACAGCTCTAGGGTGGCGTTCATAGTTTCTGAAGAAAAAGATGCACAAAGGGGTCAGGCCTCCCATTTTAACTGGGTCTATTGAATGTTTCACTTAGATAAGAAGACAAGAACAATGAAGAGTTTGGACTGGAAGGCTGAGAATAACAAAGAAAGTGGCAGAATAGCCTAGGTAGACAATGAAGTCAGAATTTAGCATGTTAAAGCAAACAGACTTAGTGTTTATGTCATGAGACTTGTAACAGAAGGGTATCCATTCAATCATTATTTATTCTATATTTATTTATTGAATTAGAAGGATGAAACCAATTAGATGTTTGAAGCCACAGTAAGTAGATAATAGGAACGAGGCCCACAATGAGATGATATATTAGAAATTTGTTAAAGCTAAAATCAGTCATTAGCCCAACTCAATCAAAGCTGAATTCCTTCTATGTGTTCTTGGAAATTAACAAGTAGGGTAAAAACGCAAGCTCAAAGCTGGACCAAGCAGGTATTTCCAGGTGGGAAGGAGTATGCATGTTGCTTGTGAACATACTGTATTTTTTCTAACACATGATCCTGTACAACAGGAATAGGTGGTAATGAGGAGGATGCTAATCATCAACAGAGCCAGGGGCTGGAAAGGTGGCTCAGCAGTCAAGTCGCTCACCGCTCAAGCAGTATGTGTGATGATGAGAGTCCAGGTTTGGGTGTGGCATTCTGTCTGTAAGTCTAGCATTTAGAAAGTGGAGGCTGGGGAGTCCTGGAGCATGCTGGTGGGCTAGAACAGTCCTTTACCATTGAACCCCGGATTCAACTGAGAGATCTTGCTCAATGGATATGGTAAAGGGTAACGAAGGCAGTCTCCTGATATCAACCTCCTATTTCCACACACGCATTTGCACCCACACACATGCAGTCACATACGCATGTGCACATGTACCACACATACACTCACATTTTAAAAAGAGTCAGAATGAACACATTTTAGTAACTTTTAGGGATGCCTTAAAAGAAGGAGTTTTGGATGGCTCCCATGTTTCCTCTTTACACTGCTAAACTGGAAGAGCTATGAGGGGAGCAGGTCTTACAGGCTGGGGCTGGGGGAGATGATCATCTAGAAATCCCTTATTTTCTAGTGTGATTGTGTGCAAAAGCCTAATATTGAACTAGGAAGATATGTCTTAAAACAGAAAAGCCAGCTGCTCAGACAGTGAGCTCTTGTGTGTGTGCGTGTGTGTTCATATGAGTGTGTGTGTGTGTGCTTTGTGAGAGAGGTGGGTCCCTTTTATCATTTGACCTTCAATGTATAATAAAACTGTTTTCAGCCCTTAAGCCTGTATCAGCTGCAAAGGTGACAGATACCTGTCATATTTTAGGACAGCTTATCATTTCATCCCCTGGAGTGATTGAGTATTTATAGACACAAAGATAGAAACATAAAGCCTGTATGTATAGGCAAGAGTCCCCTGGAGGTGGCGATTAGGACTAGGCAGTAATTTTAGCTTGAAGTTCCTATGACTTAAATAGCCACTTGAGCTCTGCTCTTGCAGTTTACGATGTCAATAGAACCCCTAAATGAAATTACAGTCTTCTGATACGCAGCAGGATACCCTTTCTTTGCCATGCAATATACACGGCCAGAAGAAATTGCTCTGTATATGGGGTTTCACTAAAGCAGAATTTATCATAAGGCAGCTCTGCTAAAATATCATTATGTTGTTATTCACTGGATAACACATCTAATGACTCAGGGTGCACTTGATAGCCATGTTTCAGTGAACACAGACGCATGCCCTGATGTGAACTGGGCACTCCAGTGCTTCAAAGCACTATCGATTTCAATTCTACCATAATTTACACCTGGCTTGTTTTGCCAATAGCTTGAACCCATGCTAACACTGGAACATACACATACAAGCATTAGAGAAATCAGAAATGAACTCTATGGCAAAATTGCAGGCAGAAAACTTTTGCCTATGATTTATAATAGTCTAATTAAAGATTCTATATGACTTTATGATACACTTGGATGTTTATTATTAGTACTGCCCTGTGGCTGGTGTTGATAATAACATTAACCTCTTATGTTTGTGCAAAATATGTGTGCTTCTGGGGTAGGCTCTGGGGCTGTTCATCTTGCTCCCCTCCCCAGTATAGCTAGCACAGTGACAGGCACATAGATAAAAGTGTGTGATAATCTCTGATGGCTCAGCTTTCTTCTCTGTTTCATAAACATGGTGTAGTCCAACAGTCTGATCCAGTTTGTTTCCTTCATTGTACTTTCCTTGAGAAATATCCATTTTATAATTTGAGCTTCAACCATGATACTGATG
Organism: Chionomys nivalis; assembly: GCF_950005125.1. Classification (NCBI taxonomy): domain Eukaryota; kingdom Metazoa; phylum Chordata; class Mammalia; order Rodentia; family Cricetidae; genus Chionomys; species Chionomys nivalis. The sequence continues at coordinate 45,796,307 of NC_080088.1, read as the reverse complement.
ATTCAGAAGGCAGCTATGCATATATCTCTGTCGCTGATCCAGCTCCAGTATTCCTGAGTAAACCCAACTGCCTACTGGACATGAGTCTGGTGCTCCCCCAACAATTAAACACATTCAAAAGCAAGTTTATCACTTCCCCATCCTACATGACTTACTCCTCACAGCTTTTCTTGTTTAGTTGTATAAGGCAGGAACCTGGGAGCAATCCAGAATTCCTTCTTTTTTTCATGCCAGGCCCAGAGGTTATTAAATTGTGTCCATCCTGTCAGTTATCTCTGGAACAAGTCTCCTCCTTTATGCCTATTCCCACAGTTATTGTCCTAGTTCAGTATTTCATTGTTTCCTGACTGAACAATTTAAGGTGCCCCCTAACTCATTTTCCTGCCTCTCCTGTCCCACTCCTCCAATCTATCCTTTCCTTTTTGCTGCCAGGGTGATCTTCTGTAACACAATGATTATTAACCTCTACTTGAAACCTTTTAATGGCTCCCCAAATGCTGAAAGAAGTTAAAAGCATCTTTGAAAGGCAATCAAGGCCACCATGATTGTTCCCTGCTTACATACACAGCACCATTTCCCCCACCACACAAGTAAACATCACCAACACTCTTCCTCATCTGTCACCTCATCTGTTCCCCACTTAAGAGCCTTTGCCCCAGCTGCTCCTATCACCAAATTCTTTCCTTCTCTTTTACCCTCTGGGAGAATCCTTCACAGCCAGCATGGGTTTGCTACCTTCTCTGTGATGTTTCCTTGATGCTCTACTCTAGGGTATTTTGAGCTGTACAATATTTGGAGCCTGTTTCTTTGAACATCCTTCAGTAAAGTTATCAGTATATGACATTACCTCAAGCTCATTCTCCATCTGTCCCTCCTGTACTTAAGGCCATACCCTACTTAATCTTTGTACAGTTGATAACAGGACTATCATCTTAACATCAGCATGCTTCTAGGCTAAGTGATCAGATTCACACTGCCTATTTTCCATTTGATCTTTGCTATCACTCCGGCTGCCTGGTATATTCATTTTTGTACACTGCATATAATTTTATTGATATGAATTTTAATGATTTCATTTTTAATTTATTCTCAAAATCTGCATAAAAATATAAAACTGTATATATGTAGTGTCTCATATAATAATGTTACATATATACATATATACAATGATTAAATCAAGCTAAATATATTCATCTTTTAAATAATTATCATTTCTTTACGGTGAGAAAACTTTAGTTTCCAGAAATGTATAGTAACTTACTACAGTCACCTATTGTTCTAATAGTACATTGTACATTGGAGGTTTTTCTCCAAACTAACTCTAAGGTTGCTGACCAACCTTTCCACTCCTCTCCCACTCTCCATGTTCTCCAGTGACTTTAAACTTTGAACTTCTATACTCAACCACACTATTCTTGTCCACGTCCTTTTCACTAGATAGTTCCATTGATGATGCACTTGTACAGAATTAGACAAAATTTTGCTTCCAATGAAGCCTTGTCTCAAATGTGGTCCCCATGCAATTTTAAAGGACAACCTAAGTCCCATCTTTCTCTGTCCTGATTAACTGCTCTCCACAGCACTTAACACTAACAAGTCATGTACTTTCTATATGAATTTCCTCATGTGTCTCTCCCAGACAGTCTATAATATGAGAATAGAGACTTCTCTTTGTTTATGTACTGTAGAATCCCCAGCCCTGGAAGTGTGTGGTCTATATAGTTTGAGGTCCTCAATGAGTATTTGTTTATCAACCGATCTTTAGCTTCTATAATAAAAACTGATAGAATACAGATTCAGAAGTATTTTGTGAATGAAAAAAGAATGAATGTTAAAAGTATGTCTAGTGATTATAATGGAGAAACAGACTTTGTACTCTAATCCTCCAGAAATACTGGCAAGTCAGTCAAATGGGTACCATTATCTTTCTTAGGAAAATGAAGCAGATGAGTCCCTTAATTTAGAAGCCTAAATTAAGTCTACCTGGTTTGTTCTTCTTTTTTTAATTTGCCCTTGAAATGTAGACAATTTTTTTGTACTCTGATCATGATGTAGCTGTAACATTTATTACAGCATTTTGTTCCTCTTGACTAGGGAGGCAATTAGCAGGAGGTGAAGGTGATAATATCTTTTATTACAATTTATATCCTTCCATATTTGCTGCTTTTCATAAAACAGATCCTTTTCTTTCATTTTCAAAAGTGGATTAGGCACTCATACAACTTTGTCCCTCAGAGTGATTTGTATACACTGCCCGAGAGGCCATCAGACTACAAATCCTGCCAGAAGGAACTGGAAGGTGAATGTGATATTTGTAGCTTGAAGATGAACAGGTTATTTGGCGCCAAGTTTGTGCTACTGGAAATATCCTACACGTGTTAACTCACAAATGAGAACAAATTCACCAACAAAAACATTTTAGTTTTTGGCATATCTGCAGAGTTAACTTTCCATTGTTCAAGGGTTAAATATCCATTATGAGAATAACTTCTTTTTCTCCCCTGGTTGCTTACACCTAGGAATTCAGTTTAATAGAGAGTGCAGAGAGAAAATTTAAAAAATACAAAAATGAGCATCTCATTTATATATCACACATGGACACAATAACAATCATTTTTAGAAATGGAAAACCATTTTCAGAAAGCAGGATCAAATACAGCTTGGAGATTGTCCTGCTGATTGACCACCAACAGTTTAGATTAAAATCCACCTAATACATTTTTCTTTTAGTTATTGTTTACTATGTTCATTCATAGTGTATATACTTACTGTTTGGTTTATTATATCAGGGCATCATACAGGGTACTGGAATGAGGACACAGCAAATGGCACACTAGAGGCTGACTCAATTGATGTCCCTTCTCTGAAGATGTCTCAGTGGGCTGTGGCTTAATAACTGAAGCAGCACCAAGTGAATCTACCAATTTCTCTCCTCATCGATCAGAAACAATTGAACTTGGCTATGTTCAACTATTATTTACCTCAAACAGGGCATTTAATTCGTGCTTGTTAAGACAGTGCAAATGATTTGGCTGCCTGTCCTCCTGCCCCTGCTCTTTATTGTGCTGCCCGTCTGCTCCACCTCTCTCCTGTCTAGTTCCCAGCATTCAGAACCAGTTCGTGCACCTCTGTATTTCCACCAGTCTGGCTGCTTAGCTGTGGACTTTGAGGAAGGGGAGAATCACATTCACAACCTGGAGAAGCTCCAGCTAACATGGAACATTACAAGTAATATGGTATGTTCAGACTGCATGCGCTAACCAAGTTAGGTATCTGACCTAACAAGAGTCCCAGAAAATGAAAGGAACTACGGTAAATTGAAGACTTCCATGTCCCATTAGAAATGGCCCAATTTTCGTGGGATTAGAGAAACCACCTCAGTAGATAGCTAGGACAGTTGCAGTTCTCAGAAGATCTAGTAAGGGGATGCAGACAGAAAGGTCTATTGACTTGTTTGCTAGACATGCTCTGCCATTAAGGCAAGCAAGAGATATTCATAGCCAATGAATACACATATTCATCATCCACTAGCTAGCCACTGATCCTCCAGCTCCTTCATTAAGACTGAGGCACCATGACATTGTTTAGAAGGGGAAGAACACACAAACATAAAATATAATACCCTCTCTCTATACAGAGATTTCTAATCCAAGGCAGCATAATATAAGTGACGGCTGTTGCCTTTAAAAATGCTATCAGTGACATATCATCATTAGCTTGGCTTATCATGGAAAGCTTCACAGGGAAAATGTGACCTGATTGACTGGATATCTTACAAGGATATCTGGGAAATTATATTCTGATGCTAATATATAAATACAGTATTAACGCAATTAATATACAACTGAATAGCTGAGAAATAAAAGAACAAACTAGGTCATTTGTATATGTATTAAGTTTTACAAAACTAAATTCATTAAATAAACTCATTTTTAATTATTAGCTATTTAATTTCTTTCTACTTTTTAAAGCTACTTCTTAAACACAACAATTAATATTTTGAAGTTCTGCAGAATAGAATTTAGGTTTACAATCTGTCATGCATATTTAATCAAGGATAATTACTAAATTTACCAGTTATCAGATCATTCCATTTGAAGACACTGTTCATAAATAACTACATAAATTGTCTGTATTATCAATGTGATAAAACATCAACTTAGCTCTGTTTATGGCCAGTTCAAAAATATTGTGTTAAATTCAAAGTCAAGAAAAACTAGGTAAAATCTTACTTTGAAAATATAAGAACATGGTTTTGCACATATACATACATTTATATGTTAACTCAATCATATATATGTTCCAAAAACTTGTTATAACATATAGAACATGTGTCTTTCCTAGGGAATCACAGAAAATACCCAAAACCATTTCTGCACAAATAGAACAACTTCTTCATTTAGTATTAATTTTGCCAAAAGGATGAGAAAAGATAGAATAATTTCTTAATGGGGCAATCATAATCTGGTTATTTAGCAATTTCACTTGTGTATAGTTGTTACTGCCTAATTAAATGAGTATAACATATAGGAAATGAACCCATCTAACACTTGTTTGCAAGAAAAAAATATATTTTAAAACATGAATCTTCATTAATTTAATAAAATTAAAACTTCCATATGAACACTGAAAAATGGAACTAGTTATAGTATGTTATTAAAGGCTTATTGATATAGGAATGGAAAAAGCCAGGTAATATGAATACGGCTATGCTATGTCAGCTTATGCAAAGACATCATTTTCCCTCCAACAAAATATGTACTAATCAAATTCTAACTTCTTTTTTTTTTTTTAGCCATAAAAGCATTTATTAAAAGGGGAGAAAGGGAAGGAGGGAGGGAGGGAGGGAGGGAGGGAGGGAGAGAGAGAGAGAGAGAGAGAGAGAGAGAGAGAGAGAGAGAGAGAGGGAGAAGAGAAAGAGAAAAAGAGGGAAAGAGCCAGAGAAAACATGTGGCCACGCTGAAGAAACAGAAGAGAGAGAGAGCTCTTTTTTTTTTTTTTTTTTTTTTGGTTTTTTGAGACAGGGTTTCTCTGTAGCTTTGGTGCCTGTCCCGGAACTAGCTCTTGTAGACCAGGCTGGCCTCGAACTCCCAAAGATCCGCCTGCCTCTGCCTCCCGAGTGCTGGGATTAAAGGCGTGCGTCACCACTGCCCGGCATCAAATTCTAACTTCTTATCAACTCACTAAGACAATTTTTAATAACCATATAGAACTCTAGATCCTAGCAGCTATAAGAAAATCTCTCTGGCAGATTAGATTTATAAAATATAATTTCTTGGGACATAATGTTAGGTAAATGTGTTTACACTCTATGCCTAAAGTTGCTTGCAAATTTTTTATGTACAGTCATAGTTTTTGAGAATAAACTGTCTCCAAGTGTTAAAAGACCCAGTTGTCTTCAGTGTAGCCCACAGAGGCTAAGTTTCTCTCTCAAGTCTGTGCAGTTGGGAATCATAGCAGAGAGAGTCACAGATAGCTCTGGGTGGCCATGGACTAAGAGCTCCGTACATTTCTTCAGTAATATTCAAATATTTATTTATTTACTTATTGGTTTTTTTTTTTTTGAGACAAGGTTTTTGTCTATAATAGTCCTGGCTTTCTTGTAACTTGCTCTGTAGACCAGACTGGCCTCAAACTCATAGAGATCCACCTCCCTTTGACTCCTAAGTGCTGGATTTAAAGGCCAGCCCCACCAGCACCCAACTTCATGTTTGAAAGTTTTTTAACACCATTTTGTTGTTCACCATTTTAGAAAATGACAAATAAACTAAAAATGTCTCACAATAGATTGTCCATATAAGTAGAGCAGTAGCTACTAACATGGGCTAATATAAATGAAGTCTATACCACACGGGGCTTTCCCATTCTGGCCCTAACTTAATTGAAGTAGCTTCCTTTTACAATGTCAGCTAAGGAATTTGATGAGCCTTGGAAACTACAGGAGTTGTGCTAGAACTTGGGTTTGTACTGGAGGTCACTGACAAATCCTCGTATGACATTGTAGCAGCACATGGTGTCTGCAGGGCAGTTGGGCATATGAGCATGCACGAGTTCTGTGGTTAAAAATCCAACTCACCCAAAGCAGCAAACAAAATTCCAAGGGTAAGTATCAATACTTTATATGGAATCATTGTACCAATTTGGACAAAGGTATATACAAACATACATAAAGACATGCAAGACACCTATCTGTAAAGTCAACTATTATTAAAGCAGTTTGACTCTAGTAATGTGTTACTAGCAATCTGTGAACAGCAAAGACAGTGAAAACAATGAAGTGGCATCTCTTTCCAAATATTTAAGGACATCGAGTAAGTGGCCCTTAGGCTGAGCTGTGGGTCTGGGAAGTTTTAGCCATGAGAACCATATTGGGAACATCAAAGACTCCTTCCCCCTCCAAGAGTAATTCACTTCAGATGATGCCACACAGTCAAATAATTTTATAGCCACCATGTTGTTTTGGTTTTTGTTTTCTCTTTTTCCCAGTCAATCTTTAAGAGCATGCCAGATTCTTGAATTCAGAAAGATGAGAAAGCACAGTAAAACGGAATATCTTTAGAATAGCAATTAAAGTAGGGACCTGAGAGCAGAAGACAAAACCTCATTCCACAGTTCCCTTTCAGGGAGGGTATTCATCACCAAGAAGGATGTGGAAGGTCCCTACTGACTATGACATATCAGACAGGCTACAACCCCACCCCCACCCCATTCCATTCCTTTGACAACTTCCCAGAGCCCATTCAGTTGGTCTCTTAAATTGAGGACAATACTATATTTGGGTTTAACATTGTGAAGACAATCATCAGTTTCCTTTGTCAAGATGATAAATTTCCTTGGAACCATATACGGAGTCTCACTGCATTCTTCTGCTCAGTAGCATGAATCGAGAGAAATAAAGAATAGGGCGTGACACATGACGTTTTCCTAAGGTCAGATGGGGAGAGGCTCCTAACAGTTAAGAGCAACCAGGACTTGAAGAGGTGATCTCTAAAGGGAGAGCACGAGCAACATTCTTGTAGCTTACAACTACTACAGATTTTCTCTCTGCTTTGGCTACTCTCTCTGCCTGCGCACGACACAGCTACTCAGAATAGAAGTTAACAGAGGAAAACTTCAGAGGAATAATTATTCCCACTTTCACTTCCCCCTCCTACCACCCTGAGCTCTTCCTCCCTGCCCCAGTCACTCACCTACCTTCCTCCTCCCACAAGCATGTTTGCTAGGCACGTCAAGGCTGACAGCCCTATGTGGAGGCACAACACCTATACCTGCAGGCTGCTCCTGAGCAGAGCCGCTAGGTTCTGCCACGGTCCAGAGGGTGCTCAGCTGTACACACTAAAAATCGCCATCACTGTTGGATTGTTTGGCAGGCTTTTTTTTTTTTTTTAATTTTAAAATACCCTTTATTTCCTGCCTGTCTCAAAGACACCAAGAATAGAATCCTCGCTACATCAAATTCTGGAACCTCACCACTCACCAGGATTGTGGTTACTGATCCAGGGAGTGACGGCTGAGAAGCAGCACAGTCGCTTGAGAGTGTCCAGGCCTGGCTGTTAAGCTCCCTGCTCTGATTAGTTTGGTGAGTTCACAGTGTTCCAGAGTGCTGAAGCACAGAAATTAGGGAGGGGGGGTGGTGGAAGGAAAATCACTGGAGCCTCTTACGATCTAACTTCCACTAACTGAGAGGAAATGTCTTATAAATAAACAACAGCAAGAGAAACACACACACCAAAAAAAAAAAAAAAAAAAACCTATCCCGTCCTGCCAGAGGAATGTACATTATTGTCTCCCGACGGAAAACTTTGCACCACACCAGAATGCAGCCATGTCTCCTGAAACTACCTCTTAAAACAGAAAGAAAAAGAGAATCAAGAAGGAAGGTGGGGAAGCTTCTCTCGTGTCCTTGAATTCTGTTGGGAAGTTCATGTGAGTTCCCAGTAGACAGGCTACACTGAGCACTTTCAGCAGTCTGTGTTCCAGGGTTTCGTGCGGAGGCTGCTTATTAACAAAATTTCATTTCTGCCCAGATCATTGCTCTACCATCCGGACATTTTCAGAAGGGAAGTTCAGGGAAGGGGGAAGGGTGCAACTGTGGAGGAGAGGAGAAAAGAGGACAAAGGGAAACTCCTGATGACCCGGAATACCCTAGCCACGGCCATGAGCCATGCTAAGCAAGCCCCCACCCACCACCGTCCCCTGCTTGTTGAGGACTTGAAGATGCAGTTGTGTTTAATCTACTTACTCTTTCTGCTCGGGAGGCTGAGGTTCCTACATTTCCAGCTCATGCTGGACTGTACCGTGAGCAACAAGTGAACTGAGTTCTGTGAGCTCATTCTAGTCCTTCGACTCCTGTCCACATCACTAAGCGACTGCACAGCTTGGCACAGGCCAGGATGAGTCAGCAGTCTCTGGTCATGAGAGGCCAGGCCTGGAATAGCATTGGGGTGTGTGTGTTGGGGGGGGGCAGATCAGGAGCAAAATGAAGCAGAAAAGCAGCCTAGACTCAACTGTGCAATATGCAGGGCACTGCAGGCCACAGTGAAAGAGTCTCATCAGCTCTGGGGTAAAGAATACAGAACTGCAGAAAGACTGGCAGATTCGTAAGAACAAAACAGATTCTGAAGGTAAAGCATGTTGGCCATTATTACTACGTGAGCACCTACTTATCCCATGCGCTGTAAATTCAAGTAAAAACAGGTAGTTATATATTATATTTATTCAACATCTTGATATGTTTCCCAATTGCTAAGTAGCAAAACAAAACAAAAGCAAAGCACAGCAGTTGTGTAGAGAAGTAGAATATTTCATAAAACAATGTAATCGTATATAACTGATACATTAAGAGAGAACATTTGGACTGACTGTATCCTTATACAAGCTGCCCGAAAAGCATTAAAGAGAAGCACTCTCTACATCAAGACTGACAATAGAAAAGGGCCTAGAGAATAGAAGACACTACAAGTTTAATGGTTCACACACAGGGGATACTGCCTTGTGCCTGTATTTCCAAACAACAGGTCGTTGTGTAGAAATTTATTTAGTAAACAGGGCTCTGTTAGAAAGTGGCTGTAGTAATAAGAGCGGCTGCGGGGCTGTTGTAATATGGGCAGCAGGCTGTGTCCCGCCACCCGGCTAGCTTTACCCGAAATAACAACACACAAATAGTATTCTTTTAAACACTGCCTGGCCCATTAGTTCCAGTCTCTTATTGGCTAGCTCTTACATATTGATCTAACCCATTTCTAATATTCTGTGTACCACCATGAGTTGGCTTACCAGGAAAGATCTTAACCTGCGTCTGTCTGGAGTGGGAGAATCATGGCGACTCAGTGGCCATCCCTACCCCCAGGATTTTGAAACATCATTCCTGTACTGTACACTCTAAAATAGCTAAAGGTAAGTCAAAATGAAAGGACAGGGAAATTTTAAGTTAAAAAAGTCAATCAGCGATAGAGAGGCAAAGCTGTCCAGCAAGTCAACTGATAAAAGCTTCTTAAAACAGACTGAAACATACCAAGCCACTGTATCTCGTTAAGCCTACTGAGCTGGGTAGTAAAAAGTATCAGCATCAGAAGGAGAAGGCTATTTCAAGTGTGGTGGTTTGGAACTGTATGCCATGAAAAATGGAATCAGTCAGTGGAGCAGAGAAAGTAGAGGACAACTTTATGGAAGTCTGAAGAGGAGCCATGAAGATTTAGCTTTTATCTCTAATGTATAGTGTGTGTGTTCACAAAGGACGCAAGACTGTCTCTGGACCTTTTATCCCACAGTAGCATATCACTTCAAGCATCCTATCGCATAGTCAATGAATTTCCTAGTCTGTTTCCTTCCCATTGAAAGGGGAGTGACAGTATCATCCTAACTGAAGCATTACAAAGACCGAGCTGGTTTTTATCCACTTTTGTCATGGTTGTGTCTGTCCAATGGTGAACGTACCAGAGACTGCTATTATTACGACTATTCTTAGATCACTATATCACATCTGTGAGTGTCCACAAAAGAAACTCTGGCATTGTTGTTCCACTGAACTGAGTAGAACCAGCAGAAAAATCTACAGTCAAGTCAGCTGAGTGTATGGCTTAGCATGCTGCTCTGAAGGGCTTGTTTTCGCGTGGGATGTTAAGCTATATGTGAACACAGAGAATGCTGATGAGCTGTTATATGACAACCTTGATTTGGGGCATCTATGTTGTCAAAACCTGACAGTGTCTAGTAACTAGAGGCCTAAAAAAGAAGAGGAATTTTTAGAAGCTGCTCCAAAAGCAACAGTATAAAAGCGCTATTGGCCTTGACCACATGATGAGTGTTTTTTACCAAAGGGGAAAACTTAGTCCGGTTGATCGTCCCAACCTAATTGATTAATTGTGGGTCTGACCATCTGGCTGATGAATGCTGACACCCAGCAGTGATTACTGTGTAACACAAGTCCGGATGTGCTCTCCATGATGCCTCCCACAATAATGGCAACAGTGAACTTCAGGTTAGTTTATTCAGGCTTCTTGGCTCAATCTCTTCATGGAACAGTGGTTGTGGCAGGGAATATTTTACTAGATCTGGTCAAGCAGATCTTCTCTTGTTTCCGTGCCCCTCCTTTCCACCTCCACTCCTATCCTCTCCTGAGCCCTCTTGCACATCATCGTTTTTCATGCAAAGCACTCCATCTGTAGTTTTCATCATATTGTCGACTCCCCTCTGCTCTATTCTGAAAAAGATCAGACTGGTCGAAAAGGCTTGTACTGCTGTTTCACAGCAAAGCTTAAGGAGACATTTTCCTTATTTCTTCTGTACTGGTTTACTATAAATTTTTCTATATTTACGAAACAGAAAATTATTTCATTTAAGTCACAAAGCCAAGTAAAAGTTCTACGATGGTTCAATCCTGCGTTTGGTTTCTAAGAAGTACAAGGATTAAGAGAAGATAATTTTTACATCTCCAAGTTCTTTCTGATTTTCAGAAGTGTTCCACAGACAGGAACCATCCTTCCCCAGAAACTAACTTAAGGATTCACGGAAGCATTTCACAGTAAGATAGCATCAGCCAGCTTAAAAAAAAAAAAAATAACAGGATCAGTAATAACAGGATCAGTAAGCATGCTTCCTATAAGCCATCTACATCTGGAGATAGCATGTATGCAGAATCCCCCAAGCTAATCAGATCCGAACCCATGCAAACTTTAGTTATTACAAACAAGTTCATTTCTTTCCATTCTGTTTGGTGGAGAGGCATGAGAAAGCAAAATGATACCAAATGCCTTCTAAAAACTTGTCTGAGGAGTCACAATCATCCTCCTTCTCTTTCCTTTTCCCATCCTGATTTCCACCTTGAAATCGTCCTGCCTCTTGGTTTCCACAGATGCTGAATTCCTCTTATGTTTCAGGCTATATTAGTGTTAATTTTCAGTAGAGAATGGTAGCAGCATGCTGAAATACAGAGTTCTGTATGGGGAGTTGGGAAATGTTTTTGGCATGACTGTCAGTAAACAACTCTGTGTCTTGGGCAAGTCAAGTCCCTTAACTCCCTGTGTCTCGGTCTCTTCATTGAAAAATGATAGGGTAGGACTGCATGAACTCTGTTGTCTCTGCCAACACTAAGATTCTATGGTTCTATAGCTCATTTCCCTTTTTCTCCCCTCTGGCAGCAAATGCTCCACAACTCTGCATATAATAATTTTTCTGCTCTCAGTTACCAAAGAAAAAATGTCTTCTTTATTTACTGCTGAATATTTTCTATTTGTTTCCCCTCTTTCTTTTTGACATTAGATATTTTGAGTCATAAACATGAACATATTCAGATACTTAAAATTTGAAGGCATTTAAGGAGAATAGCTTTCCCATGTAGAACATTTAGTGTAGCTCTGCATGGAGGAAGCCAGCCATCCAAAAGTGGAGCAAAGGGGCCAATTCACAAATGAGAGGAAGCCTTTCATAATAAGAGTCTCCAGGCTCTTCAATTTAGATAAAGCTCAAATGCTATCAACTTCCAACTACTTTTCCAATCAGTCCCAGACATTATCACAGACACTTAGGACTACAAATCTGAGGACCAGTGCTGGCAGTGATGCAGTTCTTATTTCACCTCCACCATCCACTGCCAAGCAGGATTTAGGATGGCACAGTAATAAGAGCCAAGAGGACAATCTGTCATTTATTTTCCTCCAAACTTTTTGAAATTTCCCATTTGGGCTCTGTTTCCCAGTTTTAATTTGGTAACTGCCATTTTTCAGCATTTCTTTTAACAGGTTACTAATAATTTCTGATACAGGATCTCATATTTCATTTTCTGCTGCTAGAACGGCTGTTAATATTTCATCTGCCTTCAACTCGGCCCTGAATACAGGCTGCTGCGTTTTAGAAGCTCTGCTAACACTGAGGTTCTGGGAATTTCATCACCAGTGCTCACTCAGTTTGTCCAGGTCTGGTGAAGTAAAAGTAATAGGTTGTCTGTGTAGGAAATATCTGAAGATGTGCTAAACATGTTATTGATTCTTAAGGCATCTCCTCCCGAAATCTCTGACTTCAGCAGATGCCCTATTTCCACAGTAACCTGTAATTGGCTTAATTTTTAGAAGCAGAGTGATTGTTAAGCGCTGGGAATCACAGGAAGAGCTGGGTTCAGTTTTCTTTTGTCTGAAATTTGCTAGCAGTACCACCTGGAAGGCCAGTGCTTCTCTCCATTTGCAAGAGACAGTTTGAGTATCTATCTGTATTGCTATGAGGATCCAATAAATTAAAGTGCTGAAGATTACTGAATGCTCAATAAATGATGGCTACCACTATTAATAATTTACAAATTCACTCTACATAATTATTGGGTTTTGACACCCTCTCTAAGGTCAACAAATTATATCTGAATTCAGATGTTTTTGTGGCTTTATCTATAGCATACAATAATAAAATCCTTTAAAGTGTGGATCAGTAAAGCCATGTGTACAGATAATGTTCAGCATTACTTTTTTTGCTGCCTTTCAATCTAAAACAAAATTCCTAAAACATTTTGTTTATCTAACATCCAGCCCTGATCGTAATCTGATCTGTACGGACATATTGACTTCCTCTAGCCCTTAGTATTACAGATTATTTTAATATTATTTCAGTGTGTATGAAGCAGGGTCCATCAGAAGAGAAAGGCCACATTACAGTAAAGAACTATCAACAGAAAAGGTGGTTGTGATAATGGAAGTTTACATTATAAGAAATAACAATAACTCTAAAAAAAAAGAACAACAAACATAAGAAATAGCTGCTACTGTAGAGTTGAGATTGCATGCTCAAGGAAAAGTTGTTTTGACCTTTAGACAAGGATTCAGACCTGGCTGGGTGCACACACACACCACGCAAATCCCTTTTTGATTTTGGATCTAGACTTTGTTCAACTAGGCCTAGACACTACCCACTGAATGCCAAAGAAGTTCCAGAGAGATTTCTCAATAGGAATTGTTGGGTACCTGTACTCTTGGGTGGCAGCAAAAGATATTCCTGGGATGGCTGTGTGGCTATCTGTTATGTGATACAAGTAGGTGGAGACCAGGTAGTGGGGTTGCTATCTGTTTTCATTTGGAGCACCAGGGTATTGGTGTGTGTCATACAGTAGAATGTTAAAAAAGCTATTCAAAGGAAAGAAGGCAAATTCTGGGGAAATTATGCACAATGCACAAGGAGTGGGAACCAGGAAGGGAATCTTTCCTTCTGCAGTATGCTAGGCCAGTGGGCAAACAAAAATACTTAACATGACCATAGTCAGAAGCCTGATTAATGAACACAACTGGTCTCTTACTGATGCTTTTTTGTTTAATATTGAAAGCATATCAGTGCAGAAGAATAGTTACAGGAAAAACCTAAAACATACTGACTTGCAGTTAGGAGAGAGAAGAAAAAAAAAGAACTCCTTTATCAAACTTCGGAGTATTTGTAATGATCCTAACAATCCATACCATTGATATTCTGGTGTGTGTGGGGCGCAGGATCACTGACCTGGAGTCAGAGAGTTAGATCAATACTTTACTATTTCTGTATTCCATTTTCCTTAAGTAAATGATAAGCATTTAAATACATACAGGCAGCACATGGAAGAAGCCCTTGATTGATTGCTGTTAGAACTAGCTTTACATGTAGGTAAGATGCATACTTAAGCACAACACACTTTTTTGGCTTGATTTCTTAATTCATTCAAGAAATTTTTATTTTAAATAGAAGTTGAGTTTAGAAACAGAAACCTCTGACATGAGAGAATTGTTTGGTTGTTGCAGAGATCGGAGCACAGATTCTAACCGGAGCAGTAGAGTGCTAAACAAAGTATACTTCAGGAGGCTCAGCACAAAAAGCACACACCTCACCCCCACACTTGTCTTTCCCTAGGCCTGGTCACAAGTCGTACTCATTTTATGCAGTGGAACAGATCTTGTTTCAAGTCATGCTTTCTGAAAACCATCTAGTGAGGCAAGGCTTTCTGGATACTCCCCAAATCCTCTCTCACAATAAGGTTGTACACATCTCTTTCAGATGCAGGTAGATAAGTTTAAGATTTTCTTTTGTTTGTGTTACATATAAATACCAAGGGGAAACATAATGACCCCATATTGAAGCCCTCCCTCCAGACCACATTCACATGCCTCTCACATTCAGTTCTTGAGCTGAAAGGAGAGGATGCAAACAGAGCATCGTAAATCCCTATGAAATGGCCTGGCAAGTCCATTTTATTTTAGTTTGCCCTTCTGTTCAGCTGGCTTTTCTGCTATGACCCACTATACTTACCCTGTCGGCTGCTCTTACTAGCAACATGCCTTTTTAATCAGCTTTCCTGGGGTCTGCATTTGATTACAGCATTTGTGTTCTATTTTGATTCTTTTGTACTGTGCCCTGTGGTGTTAGCTTGAAAGGTGTTATTTATAAAATGAAATTCTATTGTATTGCCACTTGGATTCAAAGAGGACATATAATATTAATGTAGAATGTATTTAATAATATCTTGAAACTATTAAATCAATTTCTTCATGAGAACACAGAGCAGAAGGAAGAAAGTGGGTTAGTAAGCAGGTAATAAGACTTAAGTATCACCTGAGCCTTTCTTCATGAGCTCCCAAAAGCTGGCATGAGAAACATTCTTCTAATTGCAGGGTTCTAGGGAGAGGACTACCTTCCTTAGCCGGACCAGGGCAGCACACACCTGCTTAAACATTCGACTGTGCAGGTCAAACATTTTTCTAGGCTTCTGATGCAAATTATTTTTACTACGAAAATCATGGGACGAGAGATGAATATAACTCACTTATGACTCAGAAAGGCTTAAGTAAAGAAAGAAATACAATTGGCCACTGCTAGAGATCGAGAGCCTCTTTTGAGATTTATAAAGATTTGTTCTCCCTTCTGATACCTTTCAAAAGAGGAAAATTCTAGTGCTACCAAGAAAACAAGTTTCTAGGTTGCCATAATTAGAATAATTTTCTCACCTCCCAAAATTGCTGGTTCCTTTCTACCTGCTGAGCTCATAGTATGGGGTTCACAGATTGGTTGGGGAGAAGCACACTCATCTTTTCTTTACTTCTTTTACTTCCACTTTTAATGCAAACCAAGGCCTAAACTATGCACTCCACTGCATTACAACCTGTGCAGCATGTCTGTTGTTGCAGGCATTCCACTTGCCCACTATTCTTTTTGTTTTTCTAATGACATCACTGAAATCAATAGCTAACTGCTCCTTAGATAGGGAATAAGGGATGGTTATATGTGGAAGATGGTTTTTGCTCTGTAGAAGTCATAAGTAATAGTGAAATGGAAACTGCATTTGCAAAGGAAGCTGGTTGTACATCCTTGGCGGCTGCTTTCACATGTTCTCACTCACTGGTTTATAGAATTCCAAGAAATTCAGAATCCAGCTTTCCAATAGCCAGAAAGGGAATAATTACATTTTCTTGTTGTTTTCTAATTGCACTGAACTACTTTGTGGACGGATGATCTAATGATTCTAGAATGCTCTAAATTCTTTCAAAGGAAAGTGATATAGAAATGTATATATAGTAAAGTGATAGTTCAAAGACCATGTTTTGGTTTGACAACTCTAAAGGAATGTGGTGTGGGAGGTCCTTCTGTCTATGTGTTGCTTTTATTGGTTAATGCATAAAGAAACTGCCTTGGCCTGTTGATAGAGCAGAACCTTAGGTAAGCGGGGAGAGCTAGGGGGAATGCTGGGAGAAGGAAGGCAGGGAGAGAGATGCCATTGAAGCCTTCAGAGTCAGACATGCTGAATCTTTCCCAGTAAGCCACTGCCATGTGGCAATATACAGATTAATAGAAATGGGTTAAATTAATATAAGAGTTAGCCAATAAGGAGCTAGAGCTAATGGGCCAAGTAGTGATTTAATTAATACAGTTTCTGTGTGATTATTTCAGTTCTCAGTGGCCGGGACCAACTATCGGCCTCCTCCTACAGGAATGAGCTTCTCTCCTTTTTGGAATAAACCATATATAAAAATGAGATGCCAAAACCAAGGAGCTAGAATGGATTGAGGATACACATCTCAGTCTTGACTGTATCATATTATCAGCTATTTTATGAAAAACATTAACATTGTTCAATCTCTGCACCTATTCAGGTTGCACCTCAATAGTTTGTGTTATATAAGTATTCCAATAATTAATATATTTTAAATTAAATTGAAAAATAACATAAAATATTGAACCTGAAAGTAACTACTGATAATGTTGCTTTATTGTGGACAATAAAATAAGTAACTGTGCTAGTTTAGTTTCTGTTGCTGTGATAAAATCCAAGAGCAACTTGGGGAGGAAAGGGTTTATTTCATCTTATAGTCCATCATGGAGAGAATTCAAGGCAGGAACTAAATTAGGGGCTATGGAGGAATGCAGCTTACTGGCATGTTTTAGATGGCTTGTTCAACCTGCTTTCCTTAAAACTGAGGACCCGCTGTCTGGTGTGTCACCACCCATAGAGGACTGGGGCCTTCCACAACAATCATTAGTCAAGAAAACACCTTACAGAATTGCCTACATGGCAGTCTAATGGAGGCATTTTTTTCCAATTGTGGTTCCTTTGTCTCAAATGACTGTAGCTTATATCAAGTTGACAAAGTCTAAGCAGCACAGTAACTTATAAAAGGGTCAATATTAAGAATATAAGTCTTTGGCGGAGTTGTTTTAAGGTTCTACTACTGAAAGTAAAATTGCGCAAACAATGAAAATAAATAGGAGATCTCTTGTCAAAATATGAAGCACTGTTTAGAAGTTGGAGAGTGCTCAGTAGTTAAGAGTACATACTGCTCTTGCAGAAGACCTAAGAACAGTTCCCAGTAACCACAATGGGTAGTCATAGCTGCCTCCAACTTCATGGGATGCTGTTCCTTTTTCTGGACATTGCTGGCACCTGCACTCACATCTGCATATACTCACACAGATAAACATATCTATATATATATAATTAACTTATAATCTCAAACAATGAAGAATTATTTAACTCAAATAACCTGATATATTCTAATGTAACTAAGGAAGGCAGAATCTAAAGTAACAAGTAAATTTCATTAAATGGCTACACAGGCATGCTGGCCATACTAAGTTACTAATGCTGCACATCTTAACACTCTACATATTTGGCCAGTCACTGGTACATTTTCCAGGCAAAATTAAGGTCAAATGAACAACAAATAGGGATGAAGTTAGTGTGATGACAGATTATAAAACTTTACCTATCGTCTTGACCCATAAACAGAGCTCTAATAGTGCTATTGGAACCCAATATTCTGAGCAGAATCTAGTGAAGAAGTATAAGCACACTAGTACTGAGAAGACACAAAGTAAGAACAGTCACATTTATGTGGCAATGTGAGTAATTTCATGGTAGCTGGGCCATTACCTCCTCCAAACTAGCTTAATTCAACACCAACTACTGATAGGCCATGTGTTCTCCTGTGGACAACTGAGTTAGTTTTGGCAATGCAGCTCTTTGCCTGGGTTCCTGGCTTGCCTGAAAACTCCTTTGGGGTTGCTGCTGTCTAGCCCCATTGAGGGCCCTGTCTCACTTGTGGACCCCAGGTCTGTGGGACATAGGAACAAAGGTGAGGGAGAAGTGAGTCTTTCTATCTAGTTCTCTGAAAGATCTGTAAAATATGCAGAATGAGGTTTTCCTCCATGAAGGAGAGAAGGAAGTGAAGCAGGACCTCCTCCTAGAATTTCTGCTACTCTGTGTAACTCATTTCCATTTAATATCATAGGTGACCATGAGTAACCAGCAATGCTAAGTTCCCTCATATCAAGTAATGATCACCAGTAAGCTATTCTCATCACTTCTACTCTGTACAGTCTGAGGGCAGGGGGCAGTTGTTCCTCTGGACACAGAAGACTAAAGAGTGAACGTGTAAGGAATACAAAGAATCAGCAAAGCACGACATAATCAAAGAGAACAAATCAACCAATTTGAAAGCATTGGAGATCTGTGAATTGACTAATTCAAAGAATTAGAATTCAAAGCAGTTGTCTTAAAGAAGCTAGGTGATTTACAAAAGAGCATATACCAACAGCTAAGACAACTGAACAAAATCAGGAAAAGGAAACAAGATGAAAATGAGAAGTTAATAAAGAGGGAGACAACAGCAACAGTACAGAGACAAGCAAGAACTGAACAGCAACAGTACAAGACAAGCTGAAGAATATGAAACTGGTCAGAAATATTCACTAGGGTGCTGTGTTCCAAAGCAGACAAAGATTCAAATAAAGAATCAGTGAACTTGGAAACAGATATTTCAAAGTTATGCAGTTAAGCAAACAGAAAGAAAAAGAAAATAGAAAAAAAAGAACTAGTTTAACTCACAAGATATGAACCATAAACACATTATTGGAAGTATTGAAACAGGAGAGAGAGAGACAGGAGGAGTGATTTAAAGAAACAGAAGGGAAAAGAAATCCAGGGAGGGAAATAAATATTCCTAAAGGCCATAGAAATCCAACTAAATCATAAGAGGTATGTACAATGCATTATGTAATCAAATTGTTAAAAGCAAAGAGAATTTTTAGAAGTAGCAAGAGAAAAACAATTGTCGTGTTTAAGAAAGATGTTCAGAAGTTTGCTCATAGGACTTGGCAGGCTAAAAGAGACTAGAAATAAACTATTAACTGAAAACCTTGTGGCCAGAAAGATTGTCCTGAATTGTCAGGGAGGTAATAAGGTAAAGACAAACTTAGGTTGAGGGGGTTCATCATAACTAGATACACCTAGGAAAAGAATAACACCAAAGAGAGCTGGAGTGAAAGGATGCTAATTTGCAGCATTGACAACATAGAAAAGGGGAGAACTCACTGACAAAGGTAAGCTGCCAAACACTGGACACCACGAAGACTATAATGAAAGTAAATGAATCACTTTGAAAAGGGAGATGGGGAGAGAAAGGAACCAATAGAAAAAGAGAACAACAAGACATCAAACCACAATGGAAAATAGGAAAACAGGAAGTAAGGAAATACAATATACACCGAAATGGGCAAAATGACACAATAAATCTTTACCTAAATTTGAAATAAACATTTATATGCCTCAATCAAAAGACACAGAGCACTTGAAAGGATTAAAAACGAAAGGGCATTAACAACAAAACCAAGATCCACACAAGTATCTGCCTAAGAGAAACTCACTTTAGCTTGAAGGACACACACAGACTGAAAGGCAGGGCTGGCAGAGTGTATTCCTTGGAAATCGTAACCACGTTAGACTGATTAAGTCAAACTGTCACTATCAGCAAAGAAGGTCATTACCTGATAAAAGGATCAATTCATTATGAAAATTAACAATCTGCTTGACCAGAAGCGTCTTGATTGGAATCCTCAAGACAAGCACGGAAACTAGCTAAGTGTAAATTTCTACTATTGTAAACTAGAAATCTCCAGCGAATGACTTTTTATTTTTGCAAAGCTCTTTTTAACCCTGAAAATCCTGGGAGACTGTAGAGAACAGGAAACAGTTGAAAGGGAGCAAGCGGCAGCAACAGTCTTCAGATGACACTTGACACTTATTTGTGTATTACAAAAACCCATTACCAGAAATACAACTTGGCTTTCAAATATAAAGCTTTAATTACTAACTTGGTACTTTAGCTGCCACTGCTTGTTGCATCTTGCTAAGGCATCCTTGGTGTCTGTACTTTCTAAAAAGTATCCTGTATGTAACAACCAGATTAGAATATGTGTTCAATCTTAGTGTTCCAGGGAATCCTCATTTTCAGTTTTCTTTTCTAATATCTCCATGATTTCTTCAGTCATGCCTGAACTTTGCACTAAAATCACAGTCACCCATTTATTATGATATAGAAAGTACTGATCACGTTTGAATTGGTAGGGGAGAAAGGAGCCTCAGCTCTTACCTTCCAAGAATAAAGAATTGGGGAGGTGGTGGCCACTTACCCTGTAGAGCCTGGCTGTACCCCTGCTCTCCAGCCTCTGCTCTTCCCTGGCAGAATCCAATCAGTATTCATTTATCAATCTAATTGCTTTAGTTATCTTGTAATGCACCTTATGCCTACCTTCTGCATAAATTATATTTTAGTTTTTACAGCTCATATTAATTTCCCTTTTATTTTTTGTCATTACAGTCAGATTAGTGAGTGTTGCCTACCAAATAGCTATTCTCTCCAGTCTTCCTAGCAACAAGATTCTTTCCCTGTTGCTTAGATTGTGTGATTGTGACTCACCTAAATGCCACAGACTCCTTAGCATGCTAATTAGCTTCCAAAATCTCTCACCTGAGGTTTGAAAATCGGAATGGAGAACCTGTTGTAGCATTTGCTTGGAGTATAGACTACCTAAGTTGGGGCAGAGGCTATTTTCAGGCATTCCAAATATTACCAGTCACAGGGAACTGCTGAGGAGAGAAATAAGTAGCTTCGGGTCATTTTAGGTTAGTGACTTTAAACGTAAGGTGTGATTTAATCAGAAGCCAGAATAATCATGGCAGGAGGTAGAGGAAAAGACTCAGAGTTGCCTAAAGTTAGGGAAGACTTTGGTGGCAGTATTTACCGTCAGCCAAAATTGCAGGATTCTGTCAAAGGCTCCACAAACAAAAGACTACATTATGTAATGCATCTTGTATTTCATTGTGAACTATTCCACAAAAAAAGTTTCATTATTTTGCACCCTAGACAATTTTACCACTTCTAGGCTACAACTTGCTGTGCAGAAAGGAAACTTCCTACGTCAAAGAAGTTAAACTTACCAGAAAAACATCTGCCCACCCCCTTTTTTAAAGGAACAAATAAAATTAAATTGAACTTTTCAATGACTGTGGGAACACTTAAGTTAGGTGAATGGGAAGTAATCTTATTTGAAGGACTGCCCAACAATTCAGCAATGGTTAGCAATAATTGCTTAATTCTCTTTCTGCCATTTCTGACCCCAATAATAGGTGTGATACTTTAGGGCCATCTTACAATAGAACACTTCATAGGCAGACATTTAAGGCAACATATAGATAGATGGATAGATAGCATGTAACAATAAGGTATTTGTTTTAAAAAGGAAAAATGTTGGTTTCCATGCTACTCTAAGATATGAACAGTTCCACACCCAAAATGAAATTTGATGTTACTTGCCTTGATTTCATATTTCCCTTGAAGTTGGTCCCAAGTCACTGCAAAAACTTGCAGGTACCAGAGAACTCGCAGGACTTTCGGTTTGTGACTAGTTTACTTAGAATGATGCCTTTTAGGCTGGGGGATCATATCCCCCACCTGACTCAGGATAGTTCCAGTTTCCCTACGATTGCTGAGATGCAAACTTTAAATAGTGTCCACTTTCATTTTCAAAAGGACTCTAGTTAGGATGGCAAATTATGGGGGCTGCCTGAGCATGAGCTTAAGAAGAGTTATTTACACTACATTGACAGTAAATCTTCAGAGAAAATTTAAATTAATATTGGTCGATGTTCATGAAGAGGAAGATAGAAACTAAATCCATTGCTTTATTCCTGGGTCTTTAGCCAGAAGGATCTTTCTATCTACAAGTTTAAGATGAGAAAAACAATCTGATCAATTATAGTGTGTGAATTGTCTTGGGCTTTGATTTTAGTAAGCATGTTTAGTTTAATTTACAAAAAGGTATATTTTCCCTTAAAAGTTGCTAATGAAAAAAACACAGCTTTGCAGTGAAACTTTTTGAGTCTTGGATTTGAATCCTAATTCCACTATTTATTTTGTTGGCAAATACAGATTAGTTCTGTGAACATCATTATTGCTAACTCAATTCTAAAATGGCTGTAAGGACATTAAAAACCAATAGAGAACACCGTTTAAAGCTCAAAGTAACTAATAGCTCTTCTTACTTTATTTTTATGAACACAGTGCTTCTTTCTCAACATCCAGGATACTTCTATGAAGAGCAGCATGACTGACCCAAGCATACAAGCACATGGGAGCAGGCTGTCTCTATTGCTTTCCTGAGCTACAGAGGGGTCACACCTGGGGATGGATATTGGCATCCACAGGCTCTACAGAGGAAACTGGTCAATCTTGTGCAAAGGGGTCAGAGAATGAAAGGCAGGTTCTTAAAGGAATATCTTTGGTAAAAAAAAATTAAAACACTCAATACTAGACAATTGTACAGAGGTTTTCTTTTGTACACATTTAAAAATAATTTCTTCAGAACTTTTACTAATTATAGGATTGGGGGGGGAATAAATTATCTTTCATCTGAATATGTTAGCGGAATTTTTTTTAAAGCCCATCCTGTTTTTTTTTTTTTTTAAAGATTTATTTATTATGTATACAACATTCTGCCTCCCTGTATGCCCACACGCCAGAGGAGGGCGCCAGATCTCATTACAGATGGTTGTGAGCCACCATGTGGTTGCTGGGAATTGAACTCAGGACCTCTGGAAGAGCAGGTGGTGCTCTTAACCTCTGAGCCATCTCTCCAGCCCCGCCCATCCTGTTTTTTATGAAAATTTTTTTTTCTATTTAAAGTAACTACTCTAACAATTTAAGGCTATGAGGTCTACTTCCAGGCAACAGGTTTTCAAGAACAGACACAATTTTATCAATGAACTGTATCTTTAACAGATAATTCTCTCTTTTAAACATATTCTACTTGCTAGGGTTAGGATGGATGAAGTGGGCAGTAATTGCTGGAGGCAGCAGGAGGAGAATGCCAATGAGACTTGGATTTTGTATGCTTGTTTTGCTTTGTTTTTCAAGACAGGGTTTCTCTCTCTTCATTCTGCAGATCAGGGTGGTCTCTAACTCAGAGATCTATCTGTCTCGGCCTCTGGGAGTGCTGGGATTAAAGGCACCACACCCATTCTTCGGTATATATTTCTGGACTGAAAAGGAGCAAGAGAAATTTTCCTCCATCCCCTGCAGAAAGAAATCCTCTCTCACACATTCCATCTATTAGGAGTTCATTTGTGTTTAACAAGCCCCTCTTTAAAATGCAAATTTTCCTTGTGAACCTGTAAACCTCATTCACACCTTATTGCTAATTACTTTGCTGTTCTAGAATATGATCAACACTTAACTGATATTGGCAATCTTGGAATGAACAAACAGTTCAGGGTGGCAAATGGAAAATTTGGGTGGAATAGAGCCAGTGGATAGTGTAATCACTCATTTTTGGGTAATGAGAATATACAGATATTTTAAATTTTTGTCTAGGAGAGGGACAGAATGAAAATTATCCTAATTGCCAACATCTTTCTGAGACAGAACAAATCTAGAAGCCTACAAAAGTTAAGTTCTTAAATATTTAACCATAATAACTTAATTGAGCTTACTCTTTTTCTGAATCTATTTCTAATTAATTTTTAGTACTACCCCTCAGTGACCCTGCCTTCTAAGATTCACCCAATTCAAGCTCCCAGGTTTCACTATCAACTCAACAAATCCCAGAAAGAAAAGTAAATGCTGTCTAATTGTTTTATATTGTTTCATAGTTATTCCTGCCAGCAGTCACAAGATGGAATTCTAGAATACACCGGAAAGTATTTGAGAAAACTCCAATGATGGTATTTTTCAACATCATGGAACTTTGTGACTAATTCAATCATAAAATAAATGCAGCTTCAAAGGACTGGTTGAGATGATCCAGCCTCACAGAACACTTCAGTCAGGACTTGACTATAATCCTAAATTTTCTTTGGTCCCCATAAGATTATCAGTGCTCCTAATTAGCAGGAAGTAGCCTAGAAAATTATACCCATATTCCCCAAAAATGGATTATGGATGTTTGTCTTTGTTTAGCATGTTGGTTACAAGTTGTTATGGATAATGGTCAGGAAAAAGGTCAAACAAATTTAGAGTTCTTGTTTTGAAAATAAATAAAAGGAATAATGCTGTGAAATAATGCTCTTATACACTAAAGATCTGTTACTTTTATTAGTTTAATAAAACACTTATTGGTCAGTAGCTAGGAAGGAAGTATAGGTGGTTTGACCAGACTAAGAGAATTCTGGGAAGAAGAAGGCAGAGAGTTAGTTACCAGCCAGATGCAGAGGAAGCAAGATAAGAATGCCTCACTGATAAAAGATACTAAGTCCTGGGGTTAAACACAGATAAGAATTATGGGTTAATTTAAGTTGTAAGAGATAGTTAATAATAAGCCTGAGCTAATAGGCCAACCTGTTTATAATTAATATAAGCCTCGGTCTGTTTTGTTGGGACTGAATGGCTGTGGGACCTGGCAGGACAGAAACTTCTGTCTACAAATGAATTACCACTTCTATTTTATTACTTAGCTCTCACCTTCTAGGGGAAGCCAGAACCTCCCATAAGGATACCAAAGCAGCCCTCCTGACTTTTCAACCAAGTGAGTGAGAAATCTTATAAGACTCCTCCAACTCAAGATACCATGGCGTGATATTATGACTATAACACCATGACAGACCCTAAACTACTTCATCAAGCCATTCTTGACCTCCCAATGATATGAGACTGCTGAGAGCCTTTGGTAGCTCACAAGTAACTCAGTTTCCATCTGAAGTCCATTCTGACTTAAAAGTAATTTGAGTTCAAGCTTGCCTGATCTGCCTGCTCCAATATCCTTGAGGGCTGTGAGAATGTTCTGATTAAGCCCATGGGAAAGAGCATTTGCCCATGAGAAAGAACACATTATCTACTAAGACACAGGCTGGTGAGTGCCAGTTAAGGGCACATCCAGGTAGAAAAAGAAACTGCTTGCTGCTAGCAGGACTCAAATGATAGATAGCAAATCTGCCCGTGCTTTCTCCCAAGGACAGTGCAGGGAGGTATTTAACTGACTGCACTGCTCTTTGTTCTGCCTTCTGCCTTTAATCCGTATAAAAGCAAGTTCTGAAATAAACTCTGGGATGTTTGGTATTGGTCAACAGACCTCCTGGATCTATCCTGTGTTTCTATCTCAGTTTCTCAGTTTCTTTTATCTGCCATTTCCTTGATCCTCTCGCCTTCCTCCAGGTACCCTAGCTGACTTATTGGAGCAGGTTCTGACAACACACAATACTTGCTTATTCTCTTAAGCCATAAGCATTTGGGGTAATCTATATAGCAGTAGATAATGTATAAAGTTTGTCTAGTAGGGTGGTACTAGTGGTATTAGCATGTTGGATATTTGAATTTCACTAATTCTATTTTGATACCTGTCATATACTTATCATTAGCCCATGTTCAGTCAATTTTCATTCACTCATATAGCTAGTTTAAAGTATTTTAATTTTTTTTAGTTGTGGGGTGTGTGTGTGGGGAGGTGGGTATGCATGTGTACATGTGTATTGTTGACTGCAGAGGTAAGAAGAGGAAGTTTGATTCCATGGAGCAGGACTTAAAGCCAGTTGTGAGCAGTCTGATATGGGTTTTGGGAACAAAACTCAGGTCTTCTGAAAGTGATAAGTAGTAAGTGCTCTTAACCAAAGAGGGGCTGTTTCTCTAGAAACTCATAATGCTATTTTCTAATGATGTATCAGACACTAAGAAATTAGAAACAAAAGCTAGAAGCTTTACAATAATGTCAACTAACCAGATAATTATGCCTACCTTACATTTTGTTTCTACCCAACTGAAATAACAGCCATATTGATTTTCATTTTCATCTTTCCTTTGCCTTCTTTTTCACACAATTCTATAACCCACATATAAACTGTGTGCTTACATATATATTTTGATGATTCATCTATTTTGTTACTTGCAAAACAGTTCATTCTTATTTTTTAAATTTTGATGTTATTGCTTCGAAATATTAACTGTGAGTTGACTGAATATCAAATATCATCTATTCTTCTTTATGCAAAACATACAGTTTCACTCTGTAGTCCTGGCTGGGATAGAACTTGCTATGTATACCAGGTTGTCCTGGAACTCACAAAAATTAGCCTGCCTCTGCTTCTACTGGAACTAAAGATGTGTGCTACCACACATGGAAGATTTTATATATGCATATATAAATTACAAACATATTAATTGTTCTCTCACACAGTTAACAAAGAATTACCATATATGATTGTTTAATGTTTATCAAAAAGTATATGATCATACTCTAAAAACTTGCTAGTTTAGTTAATGACAGAGTCAAATGAGTTTGCAACCTTACCTCACACCTTTCTCTCAATCACTCCAGGACTATTTGCTTTATGTTGATAACACAACCTGGAGATTGGCCTCATTTGCTGATATGAGAGATGATCACAGTTGCAGCCAGTTGTTTCCTGATATCTTTCTGGCTGGCATCAGTTTACAATGGATAGTGTTGTTAAAGGTCAGTTATTTAGTTTGGCTATTTTCCTCAGGTGCCTTGAGAAGCAAAATCGAATCATTCTTTAACTAAATATACTTTTAATATATGTAGACTTCCATTATTGAGAAACCAAATGAACTGAGGATTTACTTACCATAGCTTTACTAGGCAATTGCACCTTTCTTTGATTTGACACAATTACAAAGAATGTTATACTAAGACTATTTATAGCACTGGGGACAAAGGCTCAGTTGGTGAAGTTCATGCTGTGTAAACACAAGGATCTCGATTCAGTCCTTAGAACCCCCTTTATCAAAAAGGTGCAGGAGGGGATACATAGCTGCCATCCTAGTGCTAGGGAGACAGGACCAGAAGGCATGTTGGGACTCCCTGGACAGACAGACAGACTAGCGCTGTGGGACGTCTTTCTGTATGCTGTGAATATATGTGTTGCTCTCACCGGTTGATAAGTAAGTCTGCTTTGGCTTATGGCAAGGCAGGATAGAACCAGGCAGGAAATCCAAGCAGAGCTACAAGAGAAGAAGGACAAATTCTTGGAGATGTCATTCAGCTGCCCAAGGAACAACATGCCTGCAGCTCGATGAAAGCCACAAATGACGTGGCAATACATAGATAAATAGAAATAGGTTAATTTAAAAGTAACAGTTAGTAATAGGTCTGAGCCATTGTGTAGACTTTTATAATTAATATAAGACTCTGAATGTTTATTTGGAACCTGACAGGTAAGAGAGAAATCTCTATTTACAGTTTACATGTGAGCTCCAGGACAGTGAGAGACTCATTTTCAAGAAATAAAAAAAAAAAAAAAAAAAAAAGAGAAATGAGTGCTACCTGTCATCTGAGGAATGACATCAGAAGTTAACCTCTGTCCTCTAAATGTACATGCACACACACATACAAGCAACCCTCCACATATACCGATAT
Organism: Chionomys nivalis; assembly: GCF_950005125.1. Classification (NCBI taxonomy): domain Eukaryota; kingdom Metazoa; phylum Chordata; class Mammalia; order Rodentia; family Cricetidae; genus Chionomys; species Chionomys nivalis. The sequence goes on along the minus strand of NC_080088.1, from coordinate 45,768,671 downwards.
ACATGAATAATACACAGACACACAAAATCCATACAGATAAAGTAATTTCATTTTTAATTTTTCATTGAAAAAAATATGTGACTTTTGAGGGATACAGGGAGAAAAGAGATTGATTAAAAAGAGTGAATTATGCCTTAAGACCCAAATAATGAAAAAAAAAGTTTTAACAGAATAAAAAGACTTAGCAGAATTATTGAGATGGACGGGTAATTCTGATGGGGAGTTACCTTTTATCAATGGTTGGGGCCATTCATTTAAAATACAGAGCATAGATAATTTAGAGACCATTTCCCCTGATTTCTCAGTTTTATAAAACATCTACACTAGAAAGATAAGCTATCTGAAAAGCAGAGAATAAGAAGGAAGGTCGAGACTATCTGTCAACCCCCTCCCAAATGCCTTCTCAAAGCAGGACCATGAGGGTACATGGAGTTTGTGAAGGCCTCATGTAGCCTCATTTGATGAGAATGAAAGGCACATCCCTTCCCTTTGTCACAGAATTTATATATTTGGTGAACAGACCATTTCTTTCATTGAAAACTCGTCTTCCATTAGGAACACGTGTTCCAGTCAAGGCCTAGTGCAACTGGCAAAGGCAACTGGGGACAACCCAGGCTAAAGGTTTGTTTTGGAGGGTGAATTGGTAGAATGTGGTAGAAGCAAGATATATTGTAAAATAAGACAAAAAACAAAAACAAAACAATTTTTTCATCCACTCTATTGTATGACAGAGAGCTAGTAGACTTTTTTTTTACTGTAAATGTAAAGAAAACAAAAGTTTCATTCATCCCCCTGTAATACTGCCAATCTAATTTGCTATTAAATTTCCATTCAAAAGGTCTATTTTGTTTAGTTACAAGGGGTTTGATCCTCTTAAACTTTCCCAGGCAGTTTGTATGAAAAGGCAGTTGCTAAGGGTATTCCTAAGGGAACTTGCAAAACATCGGAAGGTAAATAACTTCAGTACAATATGCAGATTAGGTAGATGAAAAGGTTTATGAAATACCTTCAGAAAGAAAAGCCTCAGAATTCTGTATTAGAGTTACTAATGAATGGCTGATTATAGGGCTAGGGAGATGGACCAGCCAGCAACATGCTGTAGCACAAGTATGGAGGATCTGAGATCAGATCCCAACCACTCACATAAAAATTAATGGCGCATGCTTGGAATCTCAGAACTGCATAGGTAGAGACATGAGGATCTCTGGGACTTGAACACCAGTCAGTCTAGTGAAATTGGTGAACTCCAGGTTCAGTGATAGACTCTATCTCAAAAAATTGAGTGGACAGTGATTGAAAATGACTACTGAAGTAGAATGTTGATCTCCATATGCACGCACACATATGTACATGTACCCATGCTCAAATGTGTATAAATATGATTATATATACGTATAACACACACCATACACACAGGTCTCTCGCTTAAAATATATGTAATAAAGAAGTAAAACTACCCGAAATTAGCTGATTATAAGGAACTTAGAAGAGGTAGTTTCGTGCTCCACTCCTTGAAAACAAGCACACGGTTATCTGAAAAGGGAGTTGCAAAGGTATGTTTGTCAATTCTATTTCCCATTCTCCCCTTCCTGCTTCTCTCTGCCTCTGTAGCACATCATCAAATCCAGAACCGAGGAACAGAAGGCCCCAACACCAGCTTGGGGAGCTCAGGAATCCACAGTCAAGCAGAGGTTCTGAAAAGACTGGCCACTGATTTACTGAGGTTGTGTGAAAGGAGTTATGAGATGCTAGAATCAAGGGCGCCTAGGCTCAGAATCTATCTCCACTGGTTATCACTGGGGCGTTGCACAAGTCATCCTCAGTTTGGTCATCTCTGACCCAGAAATTACCTGTGGAATTCGTGTAAGATGTGTGGTGTCACTACTCACTGAGTAGTCCATATTCCTCTATTATCTGTGTTTGGTTTGTAATTATGACATTTATGTGAGAGAAAGAAAAGATATTGAATCCTGAGGTATTAAGCATTTGAATATTTGGTAATGGACTAGGTAGCATCTTGCTGAAATCTCTATTTGCTAATTGATAAAATTTTGAACATCTTTTCTACTTATATTTTGAAATGGCTGTCTATTAGAAAGGAAACAAAGTTGTACTTTTAACTAAGTAAATTTACATTAAATATTTTTTGTGCTGTTTTGATTAAACTATCAAAATCTTAATTTGTTTTGACATTTCTTTCATTATTATGTTATCATTGGCTGAAAATTTACCAAGAAATGTATTAGCAAGTAATAATTATTTATTTCATTAATAAGTCTACTTTTCACTCTCTTACTGTTACTTCGATACCACTAACACATATAATCATCCTGTGTGTAATATGAACCACTTATTTGCTGTATAAGACATTGTGATAAACATTTTATGCTTTAATGATTTATATTTTCAAAGGCTCAATGAGCCAAGTTAGAGAAGCTCTCTGTGTCCAGTTTTTTAAAGCATTGCTAGAGCAGAGCTATAATACCTTCTGTCCATAAGAGCATACTGGCAAGAACTGTATTTCTCACTTATGCTGCATGAAATACTAATGTTCCAGTTCACAAACTAGAAAGGCTGAGCTCCAAAGGGCAGCACTGGAGAAGTTGTAAACAGTGATCTAGAATAATAGCCTAATGGAAGAATCAAATTTGATCAAAAACAAAGAGAAAATTTAGAGAAACAACACCCATGAGTCTACTTAGAATTTGGGCAAATGTACTTTAAAGCTCAAAATGCAACAATAGAAGATCACTGACATGGTCAAGAAGGGGCTTGGTAATTCCCAACACAATGAACTAAAGCCATGAAGATACAGAAAGCATTGTCCCCTAAAATGAAAGTAAATACTGTGATTTATGCAGGCCTATACTTTTGACTAATCAGCAGTGCATAAATTAGATATGTAAATATAAAGATACACATTATCCTATACTGACCAGAAGCCATAAAACTTAGTAAGTGAAAAGTGTATTTGGAGCCCAATGGAAAAGAGTTCTTAAAATATGCACTGACCTCCAGCCATAGTTTTCAATGCTATGTATGTTTATCTCCAAACTCTATATCGCCTTAGATTAAGAAATATTAGTGTCTATATAAAATCTTGACATTGGCTCCCACAAAAGCATATTTTCATGGAGACCAAAGAAATGTGAACATCAGTATTCTGAGGGCCTTAGGGTACTATCACAATCACGTAGTACGTCCTCTTCCTGGCACAACTACAGTCATTATTGCTATGGTCCTAGCATTAGCTCTTCTGTTTATTTCCCACTGGTTCTTTATGTAGGCCATGGAAAAAATCATCAGTTGTTAAGTTTTTTTTTTTTTTTTTACATCTCAAACAGATTTATTTTTAAAGGAATGGCCTAAGGGAGGGAAAAAAAAAAGGGGAAGGGTACAGAAGTATGGCCTAGAAAATAAATACAAATGTAAGCTGTTTTACTAATTATTTTATAACCACAAACTCGTACAGAGGATGATGCTCCGCACAAAACAACAGATTCAAACGAGGTGTTCCCTTAGCAAAGCTAAAGAGTCAGTCTCTGGTATTTGGAATTTAGGATGCAGTCCTTGTTTTTGGATGGATCACTGGGTGTTTGGCACAGTCCATGCTTTTAACCAGATTTGAACAGAAGAATGGCCACCTGACCCAGGTAGAAGTAGATGAAGTGTTTGGTTTCATGTGTCACATAACTACCGAAGTTCCGCCCCACAATGCAGTGCCAGGTGGGGTTGTACTTCTTGTCAAACTCCTTCTTGATATGGGCCGCAATATCCTTTTCTATGTTGTACTTCTCCAACGCCTGAGTAGCGCACTCCACCGAGTCCTGTTGCATCTCTTCCGAGATGTCTGCATTTTTGATCACCGCCTTCCGGTCGCACATGGTTGCCGTGGAGCAGGGGCCAGCCGGCTGCTGCGAGCTCCTGAGGAAGGTGCTGGCGCCGCTCAGGCAGCAAGGAAGAACCGGTCGCTACCGAAGCCGTGGCGCATCTAAGGAGCCCCACGCCAGCCGCCCAAGTTGTTATTTTTATGGTCATTTTAATCATAAACACTTTTAGTTTTCTGAATATCTTAAAGCTATCTATGCACAAATATATTTCTCATTGCTATTATGCAACTAGAATCAAGTTTTATGAAAATATGAGAGAAATGAATAATTACTAACGTTAAAAGTTGAGTATGTACCATGATGACAGGATGGAAGGCACAATCAGGCCTTCAGAACTTCGGATGCATCGCTTTAAAACACCCTTCATCAGTTTGATAAAGCTGAGGTCAAATTTCTAAAAATACAACTTGTTAAAAGTAGGAATAAATGAATGAAGGATGAGTCAGCTCATTTGAAGGAAGGGCTATAAAAAATACTTCAAAAGCATACCACATGACTTAGTAAATATTCAGTGTATCAAAATGTAGTTGCCATCTGGCGTTGATAGACGGGGCTAAAATATGTGCTTAAAAAAGCGAGAAAGGAAATAACTCAGCCAGGTTAATGTGCTTGTGTCTGCATTTCATAATTCAGGTATTAAGTGCTTTAATAAATATTCACTATGAGTGCAAGAGAGACTCCCATTATAGTCAGTCTTGGGTAATGTTGGAAGTGCATATCAAGAAGTAAAAGACTGGGTCAGATAAGACCCAATCGTACTGAATAAGCTAAACACAGCTGTTTTAGGTAAAGCAGAATTTTCAGCTTTAAAAATCATGCTGTAAGAACACCAGCTTCACAGTTAGGTGCAGAAAAGAGGGAAGCTTACATTTGGAAAAGAACTGAAATCTTGCCTGCTATCAGCTTTGAATATTCAATTATTCTTTTTTTTCTTTTTTTTTTTTTTTTTTTTTTTTGGCTCTGACTAACTAAAAATATAGAGAAACCAGGAAATAAATAGTTTGGATAGTAGAAAGGAAAAATAATTTTTAAACTTTAGACATTTTTTTGATGCTTTTAAACTACAGTTTGCTATTAGTCTTATAAGTTGCAATCAAAAGAAGGTAAATTTGGATTAACTCCCCACTCCACTGCCTAGGAATTGGAGCATAGTTAGAGGGACAGCATCGTTGACAGGAGAGGACACTAAGAAGTATTGGAGAGAATGTGCCTTAAGTAGAAACACTGCAAGCCTGTATCTAGGCTTGGTACTGGTTATCTCTCATCAACGCTGAATGTCCCATGGATTTCTAAATCCTGACAATTTACGTCCTAGCACATCTCTTGCAGTCAGAATCACGGGCAGAAAAAAATGTTTAAGACAGATTTGAAGGTTAATTAACACAGAGTCTAGGGACATGGTTTGGTTGAAGCCCTTTAGATGAGAACTGATCAGAGTCAAATATGAATTTGTCAAAAATCAAGGTAAAAACTCTATGCAGAAGAATTAACATTTTATTGATACAAAAATTATCTGTGCTTGTGGAATGTCATGTGATGTTTTGATATATGTCAATTGAGGATAAACATTTATTTTCTCAAAAATGTATCAATTCTTCATGCTGAAAATATTCAAAATTATTTCTTCTAGTTTTAAAAAAGTTTACAGTAATTATCTTTGCCTAAAGAAAACACTGTTAATGGGGGCTGGAGAGATGGCTCAGTGGTTAAGAGCATTGGCTGTCCCTCCAAAGAACTTGGGTTCAATTCCCAGCACCCACATGGTAGCTCACAACTGTCCGCAGCTTCAGTTCTAAAGGATTTGGCATCCTTACACCAATACACATAAAAATCAGTAAATTAAAAAAAAAACACTGTTTATCAGAATCTTCTAATATACTTTTCCTAACTGTAAATGAGGAATTTATTGAATAAACTGGCCTCATGCTTCCCCCCATCAACTCTGACCAGTGTCAGGTTCCACTACTCTACTCTCAGTTTCTAGAACAGCAGGAGTCACCAAGTCCGTGTTTGTCTCTGGACAGTTGATTTCATTTAGTGTATTATCTGCTCTCAAGTTCCTTCCATGCTGCCGTAATCGACAGGATTCCATTCTTTTATAGCTGAATATTATTTCATTGTGCAAATATTCCATGGTTTTTAACCCATTAATTCATCAGCTGGTTGACAGTATGTTGTCTGTATTTCTGGGCTGTTGAAGCATGCGTCAATAAACATGGGGTGAATCTGTCTGGTTAGCACAGTTTTGCTTTTGTTGGCTATATATCCAGTAATGGATCATCAATCAGCAAGAGCTATCAATCTGATGTAATCTTATTTGTTATTTTTGCTTTTGTACCCTGAAACTAATATTTAAAAACATGTAATAAGAATTTTGATAAATGATTACCATATAACCACTATCCTAAGAGAGAGATGCAGAAGTTTCTTGAGCCAAATGCCAGTCAATTCCTACAGTCCACAAAAAGATCAACACTCTAAAATTGTCACCATAAATTATTTTGCTTTTGTAAACTTGCAAAAAATAGTTTTTCTCCTCATGTTCTGTTTTGTTTTTGTAGACGATTCCGATCCCCATCAATGTTGTGTATATCTATTCTATTTGGGCTTATTTGCTTATTGGCATCCTATTTTGTATATCCATTGCACCTTTCCAGTTGTTTTAGTTAGGTTTCTATGCTGTAATAAAACAGCATGACCATAAGGAACACGGGGAGAAAAGGGTGGATTTTACTAACACTTACACATAATAATTAATCATGGAAGGAAGTGAGGACAGGAATCTGGATGCAAGTACTAAAGCAGAGATCATGGAGGAGTGCTGCTTACTGGTTTGCTCCGCAGTTGTGCAGTCCGTTTTCTTACAGCTTCCAGGACCATACACCCAAGAATGGCACCGCCCCCAGTAAGCTGGACCCTCCCACATCAATCACTAATCACGACAATACCCCTACAGACAGGCCAATCTTAATTGAGAGTTTCTCTTCCCAAATGACTCTATCTTGTGCCAAAATATAGGCGCGCGCGCGCGCGCGCGCGCACACACACACACACACACACACACAAAATCAGCCACAACACCAGCTCTAGAAAATTCTGAATAAAGTCACTATGAACACATTTCTGTCTAAGTCTCTTTGAGGGCATATTTTTCTGAACATCTTGGTAAATAAATAGCTATAGGATGGTGACATTATGAGACACATCCGGGTTTGACTCTATCAGACATCGACTCGCTGATTCAAAGTGGTTCTTTCTATTGCTCAATTTCTCTAGCAAATATGAGAGAGGTTTTCTAATTCTCTGCCACTGTAAACAGAGAATTCTCTGTAATTTGCAGTGAGTATGCCTCATGTGTTCTGTACACAAATGCTCTGCTTACAAATGCACTGGAGTATTTTTTCCAGTTTTCTCTGTGCCCATCTATTGTTGTAACATTCACTATCTTTTTATTCAGAGGAAATTTGAATTTGGATACAGTTCAATATCAGTTATTCTTTTTATGTATAAGGCTTTCTGTTGCCCCTAAATATTTGTCACTTCAAGGACATATTTTTATTTTTCTACATGTTATTTTAGAAACATAATGTTTTGTATAGGTATTTAACACAGTCATATCAAATTAATTTTAGTATATAATGAGAGACAGCGGTCAAAGTTTTTCTCTACATCTAAGTAGTTGTTTCAGTACTATTTGTTGAAAATAATTTCCTTTCCAGCTAAATTACTTTGTCTCCTTCCCCCCACCAAATCAATTGGCTACTTATGCTTGAGGTTGCTCTTTGAAGTCTATAGTCTGCTGTCACAACCTACTTTGTCATGGAAGAGACTGGTGATAGACATCGTGTTACCCAATTACTATATTTATAGATGATTTTGAAATAATGTGGTATGAGTCCTTTCCATTTATTCTTTTCTGTGTCCTTTGTTGCACATTGCTGTTTTTTATTTGATACTATATAAAATGTAAAAAAAAAAGTTCACAATTTTCTCTAACATTAGAAGATGAAAGATTGCTTTGTATGTGTGTATGTGCTTGTGTGCAGGTGCCTACAGAGTCCAGGACTGGGTGTCAGATCCTCTATTGATGAACTTACAGGTATCTGTGGGCTACAAACCAAATGTGAGTTTTTGAGAAGGGCAGAAAATGCTCTTAACTGCTTAGCCATGTTTCCAGGCCCAATTATGAGATTTTAATTGTAATTGTTTTGGATCTCTAAATCAATATGGTGGAAAAGGCTATCGTAAAACCATGTATCTTTAGAAATCATGAATATTTCTTTTAAGCCCTTTTAGTAGTTTTGAATGTAGGTTCAACACAGTACTGGGTTAAAGACATTACGACTATTTTATAGTCTTAAATTGTTGTAATATTTTTTTTCTTTTTGACAGGTTTTCTGTGTACAGTCCTGGCTGTCCTTGCACTCATTCTGTAGACCAGGCTGGCCTTGAACTCGCAGAGATCAACCTGCCTCTGCCTCCTGAGTACTGGAACACATCCTAAAGGTGTGTGCAACCACTGCCCAGATATATTATAGCAAATTTATTTAAACCTTTCAATTATATTATCTTCTACTAATATATGAGTATAAAATTTTGTATACTGAGTCTGTGGTGTGAATGTGTTTATTAGCACAGTGGTTATATACCCACTAAGATTTTTCTGAATTAAGTAATCATAGTTTTATGTGAACAAAGGCAGTTATACATCTTCATTTCCGGTTTTATTAGCTTTTATTTTATTTTTCTTGCCTTATTGCTTCTGATATTTTTATTTGGTGGACTCATGTTTCTGTTAATTTTATCCCCTACTTCTTACACAGGGTTTTAAAGTAATATATTTTTCTTTCTTAACATGGAAGCTTATGACACTGGTGATTTTGCTTGCTTGCAGTTTAGAGTTAGGGCCGCAGTACTATTTCTCCAGAGCCACACACATCATCTTTCAAAATTATTGTAGAGCATCCATTGACAACAGGTATTTATTATTAGACAGTCACTTTGTTGCAAACACAATTCCTGTTTATTAATTTTTTAGGCATTTTAAGTTGAAATTTCTTTTATGATAAATAATCAGTTGGTGTTTAATTATTTCCCTTATTGGCAACATTCTCCCTTTTGGACACTTTGTGGCTTTTCTCTTTTTGATTTTTAGAAACTGAACCCTATACCTATATATGATTTTTTTCACAAAGTTTTTGACATTTTCAGTTATTATTGTTTCAATTATCATTCATGTACCATACATTCTTATGCTAACTGCAATAGACAGTTATATATATCTAACAAGTTATTTTTATATCAGATATTGTACCTTAAAATGTTGTTCCATTTCTCCCCTTTCTTCTGAACAGATTATAGGAGAGTTATTGATATTGCTTCTTAAGTCATTTGATTCATTTTCAGCCCCTTTTCCTCTCAGGGTATTTATTTATTTAATTGGTTCTGTGCCTCATGTTCAAGACCTAGGTCCTTACCCTAATTTTTATTAGACTATGTTCAAGTTTAGTTATAATTTTTATGTTATCTCAAATCTCTACATATCTTTAAAGATTTAAAAAATTAGATATTATGATTTAAGTTTTTTGGTTCTTTCCATTTCTCTGTCTATTTTCTCATTTTTTACTTTTTAATTTCTTTGTCTTGAATATGTTTCTAACTTTTGCTTTAAGGTACTCATCTACTAAGTCCATCTTCTGGATCATCGACATATCTCTTTCTACTGGCTTCTTTACGGAACACAATTGTATGTGGTTTACCTGCCTAGGTGACCAGAGATACTTGAGCTGTATCTGAACACTATACCTGGCTGTGTCACACAGGTTCTGGCTAGAACAGACTTTCACCACAGCAGATAATGACATCACTGGCTGATGACTTTGACACTGTGGCAGCTTGGTGTTACAGTTTCTTGAGCCCTTATATGTTTCAGTTGTTTTTAGTAGAAATTCTGCATTTCTAAATTGTAGCCCTGCTAAGTGTAAGCCTGAGAAAGTTACCAAACATTTCTAACTTTAAAACTCAATCTCTTAACCTGGTCTCCTCTAGGATTCTAGTCATGACGTTACACTAGGTCGTTATAACATTTATATATTCATTTGAAAAACTGAATAGAATTTACGTGTCTATAGTTCTCCTTCCCCCCCAGTAGAATGTCATTTCCTTATGAAAAAAAGAATTTTCACATTAAAAAATGAGTCATAGTCGATAGGAACATGCTATGTGTCCTACTTTTGATTGTTTTTTTCTTTTTCTTTCTTTCTTTTTTTTTTTTTTTGAGACAAGGTTTCTCTGTGGTTTTGGAACCTGTCCTGGAACTAGCTCTTGTAGACCAGGCTGGCCTCGAATTCACAGAGATCCACCTGCCTCTGCCTCCCAAATGCTTGGATTAAAGGCGTGTGACACCACCGCCTGGCTATGTGCTACTTTTGAATACAGACTGTAACTATGTACAAATGAAATTAGACAGAATTATAAGAAAACTATCTGGAGGACTCATTTGCTTGGTAGATCAGTGGCATGTGGCACAAGGTGGTGACAGTACAAAAATGAGTATCTTCAGCCTCATTGATCTTTTTAGGCCTTATTCTAAACATCTAAACAAGTGTTTATTAAGAAACAATTAAAAACTATCAGAATCTCATCTCAAATACAAGGTAACATAGTTAGATGCCAGGCTCCAGAGTCGACTTCCAAGCATTTGCAATAAGTATGTACTCTGAGATGAAACCCATCCAAGGCACATGGCACCCATTCTGATGGGATAAATCCCAAGGTAATAGCCTCCCCCATCTCTCATATTAGCAACTTGCTGTTGCATCTTCTCATACAATTCTTGGTCATTTTTATTAAGAGGTAGCAAAATGGAGACTGAGGACTGAAGCAATGAGTGACCAAAAATATTTCTCGAATCAGTGAACCTGAAACACCCTGTCCAATTCTGGCCATCTCTCTTGCCCTTTAGAACTCTGTTTCAGATTAATCTCTTCCAGCTTTGGCCTGTAAAGTACCTACCATTCTACCAGACCAATCACCCCGAAAATCAGTGTAACAGATGAATTGTTAATTATTTGCCCTTATTTCTCAACAATATTGTAGATGATAGATGGTAACCAAACGAACAGTGACATTCGGTCTTCAAGTATATTACATTTTAGTTAGGCAGAATCTTACCTAACTCATAGATGATAGTCATCTAGCTCATCTATGCGTATACATGCTTCTCTATGTAGAAGGTTCTTTAGTATGATCTACAAAAGCTAGCCATTTTAAGAACTGTCCTGTTGTTTCTTAACCACCCTTTAGCTATGAGAAGTTCTGAGAGTCCACTGGAGCCTGTGACCCCTGGCAGTGATCAGTACTCTCTGATCCCTCTCGTGGACCTTAGTTCTTACAGCTTCATCCAATCTTAAACCAGCTTGTAATCAACTTAACTTTTAAAGTCTTTGTACACATTAGGTAACATTTGTCCTCTGAACTCCCAGGGGATTGTGGTAGCTGCCCAACAAGGAAGCCCTACCCTTCATTATTCAGCAACAGCTTGAAGAGTATTCTAATTCCAACCTTCCGCCCTCTGACAGACCAGCTGCATCAAAGGCTGAGTTCCCTGTTTGTTTGTGTTTTTCCTGAAACAGAATCACCATTTCAGACTGAATCATCCATTAGGAAAGGATGGGCTCTGGGTCCAAAATTTAAAAACATGTGAACCGCAGGAACTCTGAATTGGATTATGACTTTAAGGTTCAAGTCTGGACATTACAGTCCTTTTTCCTCTAGCCTCTGGATCCCTGCATGCTGTTCAGGGGAAGTTGCTGGCTTCTGAACTGAAGGTTTGGAAATGAAGGCATTCTCTTTTATGGAGAATAGTCCTCCAGCGACTTAAACAAGCAGCTTTGTGATCAAAATAATTCATAAAGGAAAAGATTTATGAAGAGACTTCAAGAGCACACAATGCATTTTTTAAACTTTGTTTTTTAAATAAATCTGTCAGTACACAAGCCAAGGCAACACATCTGAATGCAATATCAGTGGACACACCCTGAACTCCTCTTCTGGGCTTGCCCAAGACTGACGGAAAAGGGAAATACTTCTCTTTGTCTTCGTGTTAAATACTAGTTTAGAGCAAATTTTAAAATGATGGTTCAATGCAAAAGCTTAAGATACCATGCATATTAGTACCTTTTAGATAGAAAACTTGCCTTTACAAGACATATTTTCCATTTATTGCTTGTGCTTGTTTAAGAAAATAAAGAAAACTAAGAGCGAGCCTAACATAATGAGTCCCTCTGGCAGCAGGGAGCTTGCTCTAATCTCCTCTATCAGGCTGGAGTGGTAGTTCTGCCTCACATTGACAGGGCTGGCCTGTTTCTCAGGCTTTCCTTTCTCTCAGTTGGAGAAGGATACAGTGCATTTTCACATTCTCAAAGTCTGCAGTTGTTTTTATATAAGAAGCAATTTGCTTGGGTCACGTCAGGTCGAATGGGATGCCTGCCCAGCTCTTGGTTTTAAAGGAAAAACATACAGAAAGACACAAAAACACAGCAGTTTCCTTCATTAAATTCCACTCTACCTGCCATGGGCTTCTAGCCACAATGGAATTTCCCACCCTGGCCTAGCCTAGCCTAACTTTTATTTTTAGGGATTTTTTCCCCCTTTAAATCTTACAAGCTTTCTTCAAGTGAACTCTGAAAGCAAGGTTTATTAAATGATAGTGTAATTGCCTGGTTTTAGAAAAGCAGATTCAAGAAAGCAATGCCAAGTGACCTTCCATAACACTGCTGTATAATATAACCACCCTTTGGATAACTTTCAAAAAAAATATCTTCAAATCAGCAAGACAACACAAATATACAATTTAAAATCGAAACTTGTAACATGAACAGAATAGGAACAGAGCGACTTCAGTGTTTTCTCTATCTAACTTCATTGGTAAGAGAATTTTAAAGAAAAACAAGGACACAGATAGCGTATGGGAGGAGGGAGATGGGAGAGATGAAGGAAAGGGGAGGGAAAGGTGTCTTCCAGATGCACTGGATGGAGAGAATTTTACAGGAAAATAAGAAAATACATAACACACAGGAGGAGAGAATGGGGAAAACGAAGGAAGGGGAGACAGAGAGAGAGAAGAATGAACAACTAAGGTTTGAGGTCTCTCTTTTCTGAAAGCCATTTAGGCTTCTGCCATTGCCTACAGGCAACTGATTTAATCAGTATTGTTCAGTGGATTATCTAAACTATGTAAAGCAACAGGGAGAACTTCCCAAGAAACTCCGATTGGGTCTGTGTGAAATGCTTGGTTTGTGGCCTAAAGCTATGTAGAATGGTCACATTGTGCTCAGGGTCCTAGAAAAAAGTTCAGTACCTCTACTATTTTTTGTCTCCGATTTACCTCAACACTCTATGTCTCTGGCATTAGGAAAGCTCATAAAAATGTCCTTGCCTAGTAACTGATTCACAGATTGGAGGGGGAAAATGAGAGTAAACAAGGAAAAAAGGAAAGAAAGGAAGGCAGGCAGGAAGGAACACACTGCTGAGGGAGGAGAATGTACCTTCCTGTGACCTTTGCTTGGCGTAACATAAACACCAAAAGATGTGATTCAGAGGATGTCGATCCCTTCATCCACACATTTAGCAATGTTCTGTCAAACTAAGCCTAAAGTTCAGTTTGCCAAACTTCCTTCAACAACTAACTCCTTTTAATGCACAAGTTTGCTCCTTCACTCATTGTTTTTAAAATGATTTACCTAATCTCCATTCAAACGAAGTTTACATTTCAGGTATATCTTTGGTCTAGGCATTCTTATCTACCTTGAGTTTCTGTCCTTTTTTTAAGCACTTGGACTGCTGGGTAAGCAGCCAGGTAATGCAGCCACTCCCTTACTAACACAGCACATTATAAACCAAACATTAATTTATTCTGCCTGACTCCCGAAACCATTTGCTCTTTGGGGCCGTTTCATGAATTTGTGAGTAAACACAACTTGCTTATAATGTGAATTTGGAAGAGAAAGAGCAGCAGTGAGTTAAACTCTATGGAGGCCGACATTACTGTCACATTATAGACACGTTGTGTTTATGGATGCTGCCTAAACTGCACTCTACTAAACACAGGCCTCTAGTCATTCAGAAAGGATTCCATGGGTACTGCATGGGTATGTGCTGTTATTTCATCTTAAATATCAGACATTGGCTCTGTAAAAGAATGCCATTTTCCTCCAGGAAAATGAAGTGGTTTATCATGACACTTCACAGTAATTTAGTGATTCCAGAGTTCCTTCTAACTTTAGTAAATATTCATGGAACTTGTGAACCTGTATTTAGACAATCTGAGCATTGCAGCAGTTCCCTGTGGATACATACCCTGTCTCACAATCCCTGAAAAACCTGAGAATTTGAAACACTATATAGTTTGTGGATGTGCTGGTAAAGTGACCCTCTTGGAAACTATAGTTAGATGGAAAGCTATAAAACTACTCATATGTTTTAGATAGATCTAAGAAAGAAAATGGAATAAACAACTCTATCGATCCACTGTATAATCATTATAATAACTGTAGCCCAAGGACAGCCTATGTAGACACAGAAATACGTTTGTACACAATTCTTAAAATAGTGCTAGATTTAGATCATTTGAGAACACTTATCATAGATTATTGACATTACTTGACACATATTCACACTCACATATACACACATAGTAGTAGCCTAAGCCCAGATCCTGAATTAAATTAAATTGAATTTTTATCTGTCAGTCAGTGCATATTTGCATACATATGTGTGTATATATATATATATATATATATATATATATATATATATGAGAAAATCTGGATGGCCATAGTGTTTTAGGAGTATCTTATAAAAAGAAAGGAAGCTCAGAGCAAGGAAAAGGTAAACAGAGCATGGTGAACAGAGAACAAATCAATATCCTCTGCAGTTAGTAACAGGACAAACACAGTCAAACACCCTGACAAATGGCTGGCTCCTTGCAGGTTCTCACACCATGCTTCACATGGAGTACCAGCTCAATAAATTTCCTGAAGAAATGAGAGAAGTACCCAGTGCCAGGAGGGTACCATGAGCTACCTGTGGGTGTGGGCTGAGTTGAGCCTTTGGGCCAGGGAAGAATTGAGCTGGTGTGGGCACAGTTTCTGTTCAAGTTCACAGGAAAGAGATCAAAATGTTAGGATCTTAGGAGGGATGAGAAGCTACAGCTGGAATCTTAACCAGATAGATTTGAAGGCCATGGAGTTTGTATGCAAAAAGACATTTAAAATTTTGGCTGTCATTAGAGAAAATATCAAATTTATAGTACTTTATATATAAAGCCCTTCGCAGTTATGTTAACAACAACAACAGGAAATGGAGGAGTACTCTGCTCCTGAAATGTTAACAGCCCACTGTCTCTTACACAGAGCGTCACTAAAGAATTCTAGCTAAATCTAAGAGGTTAGTAGAGAACAATGTATTTTGTGCTATCATAACAATTCATTATAAGAGTGCAAATACAACTGCTAAGAAATGCTACTTAACAGATATTATATTGGTACTTTTTAGTACTATCCTGTCCTGGAAGTTTCAAAACAAGCATAATTTCTCCCCCATTCTGAGCTTATGGACTAGCGAACCTGTGATGTTGGGTTTTCAAATTCATTTATGCACCCAGCACACTTCATTGATTGCCTCATCCAGCTCAGTCTGGATCCTGGATGCACTGTTACTCTTAAATATAGGCTTTATTTATCATATTCTCATTTTTTTCACTGGGGGTTAACTACCACATAATGCAAACTTCATTTTAAGCCTATCTCCTTTCCTACCCAATTGTCTTGATTCTCTTTCTCCACCACTCTAGATCCTCAGCAAGGAGCCAAGAGGTTATATAAGGCCACAGCCATGATCAACAGTACTATCTAAACTGGAAAGCCAGCAGTGCCAAATACATTGCCTTGAAGAAGTGGAACCTGCTTCATACAATTAAGAAATGATTTGATTTCTGTGTTCATAGAAATATTATAATCCACTGTATTTCTATAGCATTACAAAAGACAAAGTACTCGTTAAACTTTCTTCCTATAATTTGCTTATTCACTGTGAATTTGGCAATTGACCAGGTAGCAGTGAATATTAACAACTTATTTTTGTAAGTAGACAGAAAGAAATGCAACTTGGGTTTGCTTATAAATACTTGGGTGAATGATGACAAGCTTTACAACCTCTTTCTTACTTGGCAAGTGGTTCAGTTTTGAAGAGTTCAGTTCAGAATCTGGACACAGTGAATCCGTAATTCTGTGATTTCATAACACTAGGGATTGGTAAATTGCTGAAGCGGTCTTAAGTGAGAGGAGAGTTATTCCTTCATTGCAAGGAAAGAGCAGGCACATTGAAAAGGGTGTGAGAGTACCGTATACACAGCAAACCGCTTGTGTTTTGTCTGAAAACTTGCACTGAGTTCTAAGAAATAAACAGACAGGTGGGAAAATGTGTTTCTTTCCTTTGAGTCACTTTATGAGTGGAAACCTCACAGAAATCGGTTTTGCTGAGAAAGACACCACCAAAACCATTTTCTGTTAATGAAAACATTAAAAATAAGTATCTTCTGGAAGACAATTAAAAAAACATAAAGAATGATGGCTACTTTGACACTAACATACAAACTATATAAAAGCTATTTAGTTTTCTTATAGCTATACTAGAATTTCCCTACTAAGCAAATCATGTCTCTTGAAATGTGCAAAAAATATAGTTTCTAGGTTCTTGTTACACATGGCACAGTTGTGAATTACATTTTTACAAGAATGGGTTAACATATGTAATTTTGTTATTTCATTAGACTTGAAGATAACCAATAGATTGAACCAAAATGTGAACCAAAAATGTGGCCTAATTGTAGGTTAGAAAAATAAAACACTGTATATGGTTTTTATTATAGTATAGTATAATGGGTTTTATTATACTATACTTATCAAACTACCTATCACCTCTGTTTCGGTTTTGACACAGAATTAGGAGATTTAGGATTTAGTTTAACCTTTACCCAAGAAGTTAAAGAACCAAATGAAACATTGTTTTATTATTGTTAAAAATTATAACTCAGTAGCGGAGTGACACAAATGCTGTGGTGGACATTATCTGGAAACAAGATGCTCGTTAGTTAACACTTATGTACAGAAAACAGTATTCAAATGGTATTTCAACCACAATGTTACAGACTTAGAAATCTTTTTAGCAGATAGAGCTTTAAAATGCTATGACCTCCTTTTATGAAATAAATTAATAAATTTTAATTTATTTATTGTCAGAACACGGCCCAAGAATGGAGTTGTATGAGGAGAATTCTGAGTACTTGTGAGGAAACGCCAAGGAAACAAGACAAGAATCTTGTGATCTCAGTTTCTTTTCTTTTTTTTTTTTTTTTTTTTTGGTTTTTTTGAGACAGGGTTTCTCTGTGGTTTTGGAGCCTGTCCTGGAACTAGCTCTAGTAGACCAGGCTGGTCTCGAACTCACAGAGATCTACCTGCCTCTGCCTCCCAAGTGCTGGGATTAAAGGCGTGCGCCACCACCGCCCGGCCATGATCTCAGTTTCTTTAAAAACCCAAAGTTGTTCTTGGAATGTACTTTCATGCCCCTCCCAGTGTAGCAGATAGGAGAGGGTTTGCTTTAGATTATTCATTACAACTGCTATTGTTATTTGTTTATGTGCCTCTATGGAAAACAAGCTTTTGCCACACGTTGCTTGTCCTTGTGATTATACACAGCTTGAACTCAAGAGAACTTTACTTAGGTGACCTATCTTAACACTTAGATTTACAGATTGACGCTCTGAATAAAGTTGTCTATTGCATGAGACTTTAGTCTGTTTCATTTTTAGGCTCCATTCTCCCAAATATCACTGCCAGTTAGAGTGGTAAACAATTTATTAGCTGTTTTTTATTGGAAAAAATTATTAATGAATGACAGTTTTATCTGACAGTTAATAAAGAATGGGAATTCATTTATTATAGTTCAATAATGCCATAAACAACTTTAAAAAAAACTTAAAAATAAACCAAACAAAATACTTAGAAACTCTGAACAGACCTGGGATATTACATGAAAAAATGTAAGGGCAAGATACTGCTTTCAAGTGCACACAACAGTTAGAAAATTTGGGTGTGTGTGTGAAGGGATGGGGGCTTTCTTTCAGACCATTACCCTCCCTTCATTCAAAGGAGTCAGTTATTTTGTTTCTGTATTCTTTTGAATAAGTACCTGACTCATAGTGCTTGAGACCCAGTCTATGTTTCACTTCAAGTTCTATTATATCTGAAAGGACTTAAGTGATCAAGGGCTGAAGAGAAATGGCTGCTTTAGAATCCCCCTCTACCCTTACAAGTTGAGAGATTCTGAGCAAGTACTGAGCCAGTTACTCCCCAGTTTCCTGTCTGTGGGAATGGTGGCAGCACATTATTCCCTGAAAACTGAGGGGACGAACGAGTTTCACAGTCACGATTAAGTCTCTTTTGTAGTCTAAGTACCTTAATTCAAAAGTTAAGCAGATTTCGTTTTCTTTGTTTGGCAAGTAATCTCCAGTTTTCACTTGTAGACACAGAACCTGAAATCAGTGTAGTGGAGTTCCATTTGCGTAATTGCCATCTTCCTGCCTCAAAGCCACCACGGATTTCCCTGTTGTCTCACCTTTGCCTAGGTCTCTCTTTAGGTAGGTGCTACGAGGGTGATATGTCTACCCCTAAACTACTTGAGACGGGTAAATTTTGGGAGGGGGATTTAGTTGTTAAGTCAATAGCAGTATGCCAATTTGGTGTGCTTTTCAGAAAGATCATTATAATAAGAAGGTCAATAAATAAATAAGAAGTATAAAATATACATCTATGAAGAATCCTAGACTCATTGCTCTAATGAAAGTAATTTAATGAAATTCTGAGGTGCACCTATGTAACTGACTCTTAAAAACATAACCTATCAGAGTTATACAGAAGGACCTATCTTTGTCTCAGCTGAGGACTACTGACTTTTGATGGAGGAAGGTCATTGGTTAAATAAAGAAACTGCCTTGGCCCTGATAGGTTAGATTTAGATAGGCGGAGTAAACAGAACAGAATGCTGGGAGGAAGAGGAAGTGAGCTCAGATGCAGGGCAGCTCCTCTCAGAGCAGACGCGATGAAGCTCCAACCCAGGATGGACGTAGGCTAGAATGTTCCTGGTGAGCACACCTCGTGGTGCTACACACATTAATAGAAATGGGCCAAGCAGTGTTTATATGAATACAGTTTGTGTATTGTTATTTCGGGTAAAGCTAGGCAGGTGTCCGGGAGTTGGGTGGCAGGAACGCAGCCCGCAGCTCCTTCAACAGAATGGCACCCAATTGAATCCACAGAAAGCCTGAGAAAGCTTGGGAAAGAACAGAGTAAAGCATTTTTCTTGGTAGCAGCAATTTCTTGGGTCTGCTCCGCTTGCTACAGGCAAGCAAGTGCTCTCATCTAAGAGAGGCTTCCTGACTCAGCTTTAGCTGCAAAATCCTGAAGCTCTTAAGAGGTTCGGCCACGAAACACTTAAATGGTGTTGATAAAAGCCGACTGGATGCTTGTTTGTTTTCAGCAGTACCAGGAAAAAAGTTTTGCTGTTTTAAAATGCTGGCTTTGTGGGCCGTCCTGCCAGGGCAAACTCTGACTCTTTCAGGCAGACGGTCGGGTCTGACTGAGTGTGGTCTATGAGCAGAATGCTGCAGCTTAGTTGCTGGCAGGGACCTTGAAACGCCATAGACTTGTGACAATAAACATGGCTACAGCAGGTACCTCCGCCATGAGACTGAAAGCTAAGGGATGGGCTGGATCCAGTCGCCAAAGCCACGGCTTTAATCCTACCCATATTGATCAGTAATTTAAAGGCTCTTGTGGTCAGAAAAAGAGACATATACAGTAAAAGAAAGATTCAAAGTCGAAGCAAACATGTAAATAAAACTTAAAAATAAAAATTACAACTTGCAATAATTATTATACTAAAATTAAAAGTGTGACATTTAAATTTTCTTGAGGCTTTCTTTTTAAAGGCACCATCTATTTTCCTGCTTGCTGCTCAGAGAGCATCTGCTCCTGGGTACAGGGCGGTCTTGCACAGATCTACCCATTTCATGTTGGTTCCGGCGATAAACTGTATTAATGACCTTAAGATTGGCTCTTTCTTTTTACTTAGAATTCTGAGAATTTATATCTTAGGTGGGCACTATGGAGATCAATAAAGATGAAAACAGAAATGTGTTGGGGGCTGCAGACCCCTGGTGCCTTGACTTTCTTTGCCTGCTTCAGACCCTTTGCCTGTTGGAGTAAACTGAGCAAAACAACTTGTTTTCCTGTGTTTGCAGCTGCTCTGAGCATAAGACCCTCATGAGTTTCTGACGGTAGGGAGTGAACTCTTGTGGGTTTTACAGCTGAAAATCCCAAGAGCTGGGGCATGGCTATCAGTTAAGGATCCCTATATAAGCTTCCCTGGAGCACAATTAAGTTGACCTTGTTTCAAGGAAAACCCGTGTCCCTGTTTCTCTGTCTCTGTGTATATGTTTTTAAAGCTCTAGCCTCTTTCCCTGCTAGCAAACTGGCAAGTGGTCTAAAGTGCAGGCAGTATGCTACAGGTGTGGTACAGTAATACGTGTGGTACAGTTGCTACAGAACTCTATGTAGTACACGTAGTAGTACGGATGCTACAGAAATGAAACAACTGCATTAGCCACAAAGAAGAAGAAAACTCGATCATTTTTGAGACGCTTTTACCATTTTGTTTTCCATTTAAGTTTCTATACTGTATTCCAAAACACACTGTCTATATACTTTAATGTAATGTTCTAGTAGCAGAGGACTAGAGAAGGGGAAATGTACACATAATTTATAACTTCTTGGAAAGAAAGTGTTATGTGGGATTGCACACATTTGGCCTTTGAGCAGTCTGCAGGTGTGATCTTAATTACTTTGAGTTTAATTTGGTGGGAAGACCTGCTGACTGTGGGTGGCACCATTCCCTAGGAAGGGGATCCTGAAACGTATAAATGTGAACACCTAGCACAGTAGAAGCATGCATAAATTCATTCTCCTTATTCTTTTAACGGTGTTGTGCCTAGCTGCTTTATGTTTCTGATGCCTTAATTTCCTCACAGTGACGAACTGTAACCTAAACCTTTAGGCCAAATAAGCCCTTCCTCCCTAAAAGTGCTTTTGTATGATGTTCTATCACAGCACTCAGAAAGGAAACTAGAGCAAAATGGTAGAGATTGTTTTAGATTCTACAACAGTTCAATTAAAATGTTAAGTGACTGACAAACTGCCAATATGGGTATAACTATCTTTGAAATTTCCTGCTTCATGAAAAAGTTTGCCGGATATTATGGGCCCATAAGATAAAGATGGGTGTCTCAATGTT
Organism: Chionomys nivalis; assembly: GCF_950005125.1. Classification (NCBI taxonomy): domain Eukaryota; kingdom Metazoa; phylum Chordata; class Mammalia; order Rodentia; family Cricetidae; genus Chionomys; species Chionomys nivalis. Next base: position 45,747,372 of record NC_080088.1, on the reverse strand, counting down.
CCAGAAGAAATCTGGGTGACTGTCCAGGCAGCGAGATGTCTCTGTCAATTCTAAAGTTTTAGAAGTTGCTTACAATGTATTTTATGCTAACTTAGGTAATATTATATCCTTCTGGGGTCTTTGATGGAGTTAAAGAATAGATAGTTATAATTATAGTTTTACTTAGTTATGATAAAAGATAAAGTAGATATAAATATTATAACTCTAATTCTTGTTTGATACCTGTTTTGTTATATGTAATTTTACTATGTTAAAATTAAAATCTTCTTTTTTATTTAAACAGAAAAGGGGAAATGGTGTCAGAAGCCCTTCTGTATATGTGTTGCTTTTATTGGTTAATAAATTAAGCTGCTTTAGGTCAATGTCTTAGCAGAATATAGCCTGGCTGGAAAAGATATAGAGAGAGAGTAGGCGGAATCAGAGAGAAGCCATGTAGCTGCTACAGGAGATGGACCTCTCCACTGGAGCCTGCCAAAACCTTGCTGGTAGGCCATGATCTCGTGGTGATGCACAGATTAATGGAGATGGGTTAGTTTAGGATATAAGAGCTAGCTAGAAATATGCTTATGGATTTCACTTAATATACCCACAAGAATAGGGGGAAAATGAAATAATTAAGTTTAAAAATGGGTGGTAGAGGCAAAATGCTGTGAGCTTGCCATGTCTCATATCTTTAACAACTCTGAGAAAGGAGACAATCAGTCAACCACAATTTATGGTAGTTTCTTCATTAGTTTTACAATACAGTTATAATCCCATTACAAAGAATTTAAAGGAACTGTTGACATTTTTTTTGCTGACTTTTAGTTTACTGTCTTAAGTATTGTGCAAAATACCAGGCTCCACAAAGAGATGTCTGCTTTAATGGTATTTATTGACCTGTATTATGTTGGAGTTAGCCTGAATAAACAAAGACAAACATGACATGGAATCAGCTAAATTGTTGGTAAGTAGATTCATGGTATTTTTTTTTTTACAATGTTTTATTGTTTTTAATCTAAACACTACACATATAAAGTAGGACTTTATTCTTAACTAATCTTGTTATTATATGAAACAATAATATTTATTAAAAGTATCTTTGTAAAGCCCAAAATCGGGATACTCAGAGGTGGATTGACTGAATTTAATGGATTAAACTACAGGATCCTTCACTTGCCTGGCTTATTTCAAGACTCTGTGCTTAAGTTTGTAATCAGACTCTTATGCTTTTCTTCTTAAAGCGGTGTTGTACATAGTTACAAGGAAATCTTGACCCACCCTAGGCATAAAATGATATTGAAGAGAGAAAATCTGAAAGGCCCAGGAAGAAACCACACTTTCGTAAGAAGCACACTGTTTCTGTCTATCAATGCATCCTCATTTGCTATGGACACCGACTTAGAAATGCTGTTTTGTTGCATTGCCTGGGTTCTTTAAACTCTAAATGAAATTTGTCCTTTCAGGACTGAGAATAATCACAGTGTTTAAGGAGAAAATGATGGGAAGGGTTCTAGGAATGTGTTTTCATAGGGAAAGTACTACACTGCAAGAATGAGGACCTAAGTTCACATCTCAAGCACCCATGTTTAAAAAAACAAGTGCCAAATGGTCTTGGGCCTATAATCGTAGTGCTGGGGAGTGGGGACAGGAGTGCCCCTGAAGCTTGACAGCCAGCCCTAGCTGAGTCTCGAGCTCCAGCTCCAGCAAGAGACCTGCCTCAAAACATATGGTGGAAAGCAATTGAGGATGATGCCAGAGAGCAACTTCTGTTCTCCATATGCATGCGCACACACCGGCACACAGGTGCATACAAACATGAACACATCCATATACATGAACAGAGATGAGAAGTGTAGATGCAGAAGCCAGATTCCAGGAATAAAAGGCATGTTAGCGAGACTCAAAACTTTTCACTAGGACAACAATAATTACTATCCATAGCTAAGTGCTACATGCTTTTGAGAAAAAGACTACAGATTCTCTCAATCCAATTGACTTTAGTACTCACGGAAAAGAAGTATGGCAAGTTTACACAGACTGTGGGAATCCTTACCACAAGCAACTCCATGCTACCATGTTTCTGGTTTCTAAAAACCGTAACTATATCCCACAAGTACCTCTGGACCTCACCATGGAATGCCCACACCTCTGAGCAAGGAATCTACTATGTCTGTGTACATTTCTTACTATAATGCCTTGGCCCAGTTTTTGAAGAAAAGAGAATAAAAATTAATTTGATAAATAAAAAACGAAACTGTCCTAAATATTAAATTGAAAAATAATAGTTGAAATGGTTTTATCTATTTTATGTCAGATACTCCCCTCACTTTTGTGGAATAAGACTGCCTCAAAAAATAAAATAAAATCTATCCCACCTCATAAACAGTCTACTCCCATAAACAAAAAAATGATTACAACTTGTCTCCTGGTGATACTTACTAAGCAGAAGACACACTTCACAGACAGGGTGAACAACTCAACACTGCAAATAGTTCAGGTACTCAGTGGGTTATAGTTAACTGACTAAGTAGCTGGTTTGAGGGATCAAGGGCCCTGAAACAAAGAGCTACAATGTCACAGTAAAGGAGATAGTTCTCTACGCCTAGGCACCCAAAATGAACCTGAGTTTCTGAAGGAGCCAGTATATGCCAGTCCATAAGAGCACAACTCTTCGTGTGCTATTTTCTCCTTTAGTTTGATTTATGTTGTTGCAGTACTGTGCATTGCTTCTAGGACCTTGTCTTAGGGTTTCTATTGCTAACCATGACTAAAAACCAAGTTGGGATAAAATGGATTATTTGGTTTATATTCCCATATTACTGTTCATTAAGGAAGTCAGCATAAGAACTCAAACAGCAGGATTCTGGAGTCAGGAGCTGATGCAGAGGCCATGAAGGGGTGCTGCTTACTGTCTTGCTTCTCATGGCTTGCTCAAGCCACCTTCTTATAAAGCCCAGGGATTGCGCCACCCACCATGGTTTGGGCCCTCTCTCAATGATCACTAAATGAGAAAATGCGTTACACCTGGATCTCATGGGAGGCATTTCCTCAACTGAGGTTCTTTCCTCTGATGTCTCTAGCTTGTGTCAAGCTGACACACAAAACCAGCCAGTACAGACTTTATATTTGCTAGGTATGAGCTGTGCCTGTATCTCTAGCCCTCTCCACTCCTTTATATTTAAATTCTGTTATATTTGTTTCTCAACTTCCCCTTTCCTGGGAGCATTAAAGTATTAATATAATAAAAAGTACAGATTTGGAGATTTGCCAACTTGGCATCTCGTCTTGGCTCTGCCAAATATTGTGACATGTTGCTTACTTGAGCCATCATTTTCTGGTATATACATTGGGTAGTAACAGTTCTCCCTTAGTCATTTTCATTTCCCTAAGCTCCACTGGCCTCCAAATCAACTGGAGTTAAAACCCAGAGTTCTTTTTGGACCAATTAAATGAGAACCTCTGTGGGTTAGAGAGTCTTGGAATCTGAATTTTGCACCCCTATGTAGTTTTTGTACAGTCAAATACTTCAAGATTACACCCCAGCTTGTCCTCTGAAGAATTAAATGGAACTACAAGGTGAGTAGTTCCCTACATGTTTGGCTGCCCCCATTAGTTTATTTTCCAGGAAGCTCAGAACCCTAAAGTCAAGATATAAGATCATTTTACTAAGGATCTCTCTTTTATCCTTTCCTGCAATGCCATGAGCCTTCTACTTTCTGAGAAGGAAGGGCAGGTTCACTGGGGAATGGGGTAGGGTTGTGACACAAGGGGGCTTCCGTAGAATTTCATTAATGTGAGTGTATCTACCCCACAGGATGATATGAGGATTAATTTCTATTTGGTAATTTACTGTGTGTAAAATGCCTTGAAACCCTTGGAGAAAAGAGCTATATAAATGTAAAATAATAATTATAATAATAAAAACCTCAACTATTTAACTGATCAGTGAAATTAGCCAGAAGATTTAGTCTGCCAAGGGACAAGGCTGAAACCATTATAAGCGGAAACATTCTACATCATCATATCTCATAACTGCTATCACAAAAAGGGGAAACAAAGGGTGAAAATTAAGATAAATCCACAGTCTCAATGTGGATTTAAATGACAGAGGATCACCAGTAATGTTTCATGAAAAGCAGGAAATGCAAAAATGACAGCTGCATTGTAATTCTAACTCAGCTCCAGTCCTGGGGTTTTATATACTTTGTTCTTTATTTGTATGGAAAATATCTCATCAGTACAACACCTCAAATTTAGCATTATTAAAATGCTTAACTATGCTTCAACTTGGTTAGAATATGTTCCTAATTTCTGCATATTGCTGGTAATACTTTCCTATGTGAAGAATAGTGATAAAGGTTGTATGAACTTCCAGGTAATCTGTGAACTAGAAGTTTGCTGTGAACTTGACTCCCCATGGATATACCCTAAGACATGCAGTAGGGAAGAATAAGCTACCTTTAAATATAGGCAAGTTAAATGTCCAGGAGACACCTTTGCTCTCAAAACACATTTTTGTGTAGAGACTCATGGGAATTTTGCTGTGCTCAGCTCTGATATTATCTGTTCCACATATTAGTTTCATGGAGCTCTTCTTACCAAAAACCTGAGGGGGTTGAACCAAGGAGTTTTCTATATTAAACACCAATCTCTTATTAAGGCATAGGAAAGAAAACAAAAAGATGATAGAAACCTTCATAGGAATGCTCGGAATGCCTGAGAGCCTGGGCTTAGCAACTGCACTGGGTCAGGTGTCATTCAGAAGACAAACAATTAGCTAGAAAGGGTCTTTGGTAATGAACAGGCTTTGAGGCCCTGGGTAAGTTTTAACTCCGTTTATGGAGCACACAGAAAATCGTTTCAGTGTATAAAGAGATGCTGTATTCTTCCATAAAGCAAAGTGGGAAGCTGAGACTTTTGAAACAAACAGGGAACCCTCCCCCCACACAAAATTACCAATTTATCAACCAACCAGTCAACTACATCTGCCACGAACAAAACCCAAACAAGAAGAGCATGTTGCACCTTGCTCTAGGTTAAATCATTAACTGACATTTTTCAATATCCAGTACCAAGAGTGGGTATAATCCAAGTGATTGTACTATAAACTAAAACAAATCAGTACAAAGTCAAATTGTTTAATAAAATCTTAAACTAAGCTTTCATCTATCTATAAGGTAGAGTGATCAATGAAATAATGAATGAGAAAATTTTAAAGAACTGAAAAGACAGAGGTAAAATTGACTTTGTATGAAGTAGTAAAAACTTGAAATGCTTTTGATTTATAGAATATTGGCATGGGACACATACTGCTTAACATTGCCGAGCATTGTAAATGTGATCTGTGTTTAAATAATTCATTCAGAAACAAAACATCAAAATATAATAGTTCTGGTATAGCTGCCTGACTTCAAAGGGCTTCTGAAATGGACACAAGCAAGGGGCCATGTTTTGAATTGCTTCTGTGGGGGTCACTAGCACACAACCATATCCAGCTAAGTGCTGCCCATGAGCTATATTACAAGCACTTTAAAATCTCATCTTTCCTAGACAGATACTTGTTGCTCTGTGACACTAATGGCACTGCCAATGCCCTGGCCTTCTAGCCATGTTGTATTCTTTGCCCTTGTATCACAAACCAGCTGTTCTCATCAAAGTGGAAAAGCCGCCTGAATTGTGTGAAAGGCACAGCTCGGGATGTTCTTCCTTTCAGATCCCTGTCAATGAAGACTGTCCTCTTTTTCTTGTGTAGAAAGGGGGTTTCTGTTCATTTAAGTACTAAGCACATTACTGTGCTTTTAACAAAGCACACTATCCTGAGTGAGGTATCCCAGACCCAAAAAGAGGAACATGGGATGTACTCACTCATAATCGGTTTCTAGCCATAAATAAAGGACATTGAGCATATAATTTGTGATCCTAGAGAAGCTAAATAAGAAAGTGAACCCAAAGAAAATCATATAGTCATCCGCCTGGAGAGGGGAAGTAGACAAGATTGCCGGGCAAAAACTGGGAACTTGCGGGTGAGGTGGCAAGGGGCAAAGGGGAAATGGGATGAGAAACATGAGAAGGGGAGGATGGGAGGAGCTCGGGGGATTAGGATGGTTGGGATATAGGAAGGGAGGATACGGGAGCAGCGAAGTATATATCCTAACTAAGAGAGCCATCTTAGTGTTGGCAAGAGACTTGACTCTAGAGGGGTTAGCAGGTGTCCAGGGAGATGTCCCCAGCTGGTACCTTGGGCAACTAAGGAGAGGGAACCTGAAATGACCCTATCCTATACTGATGAATATCTTGCATATCACCTTAGAACCTTCATCTGGCGATGGATCGAGGTAGAGACAGAGTCTCAGTTTGGAGCAACGGTCTGAGCTCTTAAGGTCCAAATGAGGAGCAGAAGGAGGGAGAACATGAGCAAGGAAACCAGGACCACGAGGGATGCACCCACCCACTATGACAGTGGAACTGATTTATTGGGAGCCCACCAAGGCCAGCTGGTCTGGGTCTGAATAAGCATGGGTTGAAACTGGACTCTCTGAGCATGGCGGACAATGAAGGCTGATGAGAAGCCAAGGACAATGGCACTAGGTTTCGATCCTAATACATGAACTGGCTTTGTGGGTGCTTAGCCTGTTTAGACGCTCACCTTCCTGGACATAGATAGAAGACCTTCGTCTTCCCGCAGGGCAGAGAATTTGGACTGCTCTTCAGTATCGAGAGGGAGGGGGAATGGTGTGGGGGGAGGAGAAGAGGAGTGGGGATAGGGGAAGGGGACTGGGGGGAGGGGGCAATATTTGGGAGGAGGGGAGGGAAATGCGAAACGGGGAGAAGGTGGAAATTTTAATTAAAAAAGAATAAAAAAAAAACAAAACAAAAACAAAGCAGACTACATGTGATAGTACAAGCTATACCACAGTATTGTCAATAGTGTTTTAAAAGTTTTCTGTATATTAAAATATATTTATTTGTCCAGAAAAGTAATAATAACAATATTCTTTAAAAAAACTTGACATTACTATCTTCTAAAAAAAAAAAGCTAACTGAGAAATATCAATGGGAATACACGTGGGGAAGAAAAATCACTTGAGGAGCAACATACTCTTCCTGAATTTCTTTTCCCTAAATATCCAATGGAATCCTCTGACGTGTGTTTTCCTTTCTCGTCATGTTCAACTGAAGTGCAGCTCTTGAGACACAGAAGAAAAACAATGCTTTAGATGTTCTGATGTTCCAGACTTGCAAAGTATTAGTTTGTTTGTTTTCACATTGTAAAGGCACTTCAAGAAGGAAAAGTTTCAAAGTAGTCCCATCATTCATAACATACAAAAGCAGCAACAATAGGAATAGTGGTATCAACAGCAGTCAACACTTGTTTAACGTTTAGACATCCTAAGCACCATGGTTATCACACGGATTAACTCATTTAACCTCTATAGCAAATCTACCAGGCTGTATTATCATTTTTCCATTTATTGATGAAAAAAACAGAAGAACAGAAGAATTAGAAACTTTCTCAAGATAACATAGTCAACTTGTAGAGCCAAAATTTAAACCCACAGAGCTAGCCTCATCTACATGATGATTATGTTTACTGAGTTATATATAGGGAATATGTTAGAGAACTTCACAGAGGATGGCTGATACCACGGATAGTACTTATCCCTGTAGAATATACTGTTTTATTTTCATGTAATACATAACTATGATAAGCTTTTCACTTTAATTTAAGATACAAGGTATTTCTAGCACATCCAAATTGTTAGTATCACTAATTTTACTCAGAGGAATTATTATTATGTAAAATAAAGGTCATTTTAATATAAAAATTGAGATAGCACAAAGGTTGATCTGATAACCCAGACAGTTACCAGTAGTAACTGGGTAGTGTACTCAGTGTGGAAAGGTGAGACTGTGTGAGATTTCATCATGCTGCTCAGAAGAGCAGGAAACTGAAAATTTATGTACACTTACAACTGGTATTTTTCATTAAATATTATCTGACTATGGATGAATCCTGGTAACTGAGACCACAGAAAGGAAGAAGAATAATTGTGTGTAGGATATGTTACTTTGGTGCCTGAAGATGAGCCTTTCTTACTCCGCTGAACCTCTCTGCAGCAGCTGATTCATCTGTATTGTTCCTCTTCTGGTCTGAACACTTACTCCATTGTGCACAGCCCTTCCCCTTTCTTAAGTAAAAGTACAGCTTGGGGTCGGAAGGAAAGGTCAAGCTCAGGTATTCACAGTGCTTAACTCAGCCGTGCTTCAGTTTCCTCCTGTGTATAGAATAGTAATAGACTTTTCATTTAGTCATTATGTTAAACAGATCAGTGAATGTTAAAGCTCAATGGGAGGTCAATGATTAATAAACTTCACTATTATTGATTTTAATCTATTAATACATATGTTCTTTCCCCAGGAAGATTATGTTTCTTTTCAGAGAGAATAATCAATATGAATGAATTGTTATTATTTTGTATACAACTTCCTGAATGTTAAATATATATAATATATATTAATTCATTTAATTTGTATAAAGACTCTATGTGTAATACATTTATCTTTACTATATATTATGCAAAATGGATACAGACATTACTTACTGTGTGCCAGGAATACTACAAACTGCATTAGGGTATTATCTTACAAAATTTTCTTCTCTTTATAAGGTTCTGATTAGTGGACTCTAATAATCACTACTTTATACAAAAGGAAATTTAGGCTCACAGAATTCACCTAACTAATAAGTTTTCAAAATGTAAATGCTTAATTACAACCCCATACTACCTAATAAATGATAAATTTACAGGAGATATTTAATAACTATGTGACCTTTATGCTAAAACAGTTGCCCTGTTGATTGTTCCTGTTACGATAAAATTCGCGCTTACAGCACACTAATGTGGCCTGTGTACTATCATTTGTTCATTATTAGCTATGAAGAAGAGACACTGTATGCCAGTCACATGGCAAGTCTTGTAGGAGAAATAAAGCAATACATAGAAACGTTCTCATCAAAAGCAGTTAGGGATTTAATGTCACTTCTCCTACTATCATTTTTATGCATATTCTTATGAAATCAAACTTCTCTCCCTGCCCACTCTTTCTTATTCTTTTCTGCCCAAATTTCATAGTATTAGATTTATACAGATTTTGCCCATAAGAAGCTTATATGACAAGTCAAGGAACCATTTTAATTATATTTACTCTTCATTTTGAGTATGTTTCTTTTTCATATCTGACAAAGACTTCTGAAGTGAGAAAGAAAGGCAAAGCCACCTGATTTTTTTCAAAACAATCTTTCATGTAGAATCTTTTGTCTGTAATCTCATAATAGCTTAGAAAATTTTAAAAGGAGGTTTTAGCTGTTTTTGTTCTTTTCAAATTGGCAAAATTTGATTTTTTTCTTCACTTTTGGATTGACTTTACAAATTAACAAACAAGAAAACAAGAACATATTCAACTTAAAAAAAAACCTTCACTGGAGCCTTGGCATCGCCAACTAATGCCAGCGTTACTCTGCAAACTGCTTCCGTTCTTCTGTCAAGAGCTAAAAGATGCACAGGTAGAATTCACACAGAGCCAAATGCACCATAGGAAGAAAAGAAGCAGAGGGCAAGATAGGACTACCGCACTGCTGTCAGAGACTCTCCAGGAGGCCATCAGATCACAGTATCTCCACCTCCATATTGTTGGCATGAGTGTTTTTTTTTTTTTTTTTGTCTATGATCTTCAACAGTGTCTGTTTAAGTGTTTGAGATGGGTACTGTGGGAGCCTGAATCATACTGAAATGCCCTGAAGAACCCTGAATTCTTACATTTGACTGGAAGTTGTAATGACTTGATAATTTCAGAAAGGACTTTCAATAAAAAGAACCCTCCCAAATCTTGACATTAAAGAGAAACTTATTATACATACATACATATATATATATATATATCCATTATTGTAGTAAATAATGAGATTGCATGAATAAACTTGGCCTGAGAAAGACTGTGGGAATGTAGCTGGCAAGAGAACAGAGGCGATGAGGCTGCTGGAGAAATGCACAGGTGCTTGACACAAGATACTTCCAACTTGGCAGGATAGGTAGTCTAATCTTGGTGCTGATTGATTTTTTAAAGGCTTTCTAATAAAATAAAAGGAAATTCAGGCTGGGCATAGTGGCATATGCCCTTAACATCACCATTAAGAAGGCAGAGATAGGCTTGTATTTGTGAATCCAAGGTCATCGTGGCCTAAGACTAAGCAGTAAGAGCTTATCTCCAAACTCAAGTTCAGATATTATTTTACATACTTACAAAGGAACTATTTTAAAGATGAGAAATGATATACTTGGAAAGTTATTTATTTATTTTAGTTGTGCAATTCTGGTGATCAAACCCAGAGACTTTTTTTCCCCTTAATTTCACAGAGGTTAACTTCACTACTCAATCTATTTCAGACAGAATACCTCTTCCACTCGCTAAGATGTCCACCCTAAAAGAATATGGTTTGGCGTAAAATTGTATAAATCTCTAAGCTATCCAGAGCTGGGCATCACTGGATTCCTAGATGAGTAAAGTATTTAGGAAGCCCAACCTGGACATGTCATTATTCTCTGATTTCACAAAGGCAAATTTGGAGCACCCTGCTCACTTGCTCTATAGCCTACGGCAGAATCTGCCCGGAAATCCAGGTGTTTCTCCTATGAAATCCCACCATGCCCCAGTGGTTCACCACTGAAGTTCTCCCTTCTCAAGCACAGGAACTTCCCAGTGTGCTCTTCTCCTGACTTGCCTTCACCATGGGTAGGCGATCTTGTATTTTTTTTCCTGATAAAAAGAATCCCGTTTGTTTTGCAAAATCTATTTAAAAGGCCACTCACTTCCTCCTCAAAGTTTTTCTTTTCACTCCCCTGAGAATCTACCTTTTTCTCTGACTTCCTATAGCACCCTGACCATCATCCCTTTCTCTCTGTTGTATATGGATGTAATACTTTCTGTTATGTCCTTCAAGAGTTATCTAACTTCAAGATGGTTATCAATACCTGAGGGTATTGGCCTTGAACTTTCATCTGAATTCGACAAAAAAAAATCATCAAAGAAATATGGTGTATTGATGTATTTGACTAAGTAATGATGTTCAAATGCTACAATGCCAGAACCAAAGCTTGGTAACTGTTGGATAGATAATATGGAGTTTTTCACTTGATCAGTCATGCCTTACTTTTAAATTCATTTAATAATTTTGTATGCTCTCCAAAGGAACTACAAGACTGCTTTATAGGATGTTTTCTGCTCACTAGAATAAAACCTTTCAAATCAAATCAATAGACTAAGAAAAAAGAGAAGCCTATTGTGTGATAAAGACTGTTATTGGATCAAACAAACAATGGGTACATTTTATATCTACCTGAGTACAACCATGATAGAGTCAGGAAAATGTGATTAACTGTAGAAAGCTGAGAAATGTATCAGCTCACTCCTAGCATCGCTGCCAACACAGTCTTTAGGTATGTATTTTACCACCTTACTTTGTGAGTGGTGCTTAAAAAAATGCATGATTCATCTGCCCATTGATACTAGTTTTTAAAACAAACAAAGCAATTTAATACCAATGCAAGGGATAAACGGCTAACATTTACTGAGCCATTTATCATCTAGGCAAGATAACAGATTCTAAACATACTTTCTCATTTAAATCCTCATCAAAACATTAAGATAGCTAGTATTTGCTCATTCTAAAAAAAGCCATAACTAACCACATAATATAAACTATTTCCTGGAGGTCACGTTATTTGAAAGCTGTGGAAGAAGAATTTAAAAAAAATCTAAAGCCCTTAGTCTTTTGCATTTATATCACTCCTCTTCTTCTTGGAATCCACTTCTAGACCAAAGAAATTGAAACAATGTGGATTAATACTGTAACAGAAGGGCTAACTATAAAAGTATGGCATCAGACACAAAACAACAGAAAATATTAGATAATATTTACTCCTACCATTGTAAGCATTTTTCTTATATTCACTGACTGAATCTTCAAAGCAATTTTTTTTTTTAAGGTGAATGCTACCATTATGATCTTTACTACTTTTCTGGAGAGAGATTCAGACAAAAACAAAGTGTCACAGAATCCTAAAGCTAGTCAGCAGTTATGCAGGTGGACTTCAGAGACCAATGTCCTCAGAGCTGCATCTCTGTCTTTAGTGCTCCCCCCATTAGAATGAAAAGATATTAAAGACAAATGGGGTTCCAAACACGCTTCCAAAGGTGCAAAGTTGGCCTTCATCAACGTTACTTTCTATACTTTTCTTTAGTTATCAAATGCTATAATAACAAGCACAGTAATATCACAATAATTTAGTTTTAATGTATATTTGATTTTTGAAGGTTTTCATTTTATAAAACTAGCAGTGAATGTGGAGATAGTAAAAGTCAAAAGAACAGAGCTTGCTGTGAGATTGTGTCTTGAGAAATGTCAGAAAATTCACCTATGAAGTCTTACCAACATTTATGCTTCAATAGGAGTCGAACTAGGATGGCATGACTAGACATGCTAACATCATGGGGAAAGCTTAAGAGGCTTCAGTCCTATGCAAAGGATTGTAAGCAACTAAGGAATGCTGAGAGTGGAGAAACAGTCTTCCTTAGTAAAGGAAATTGAAGTTATCCAATATCAAAGGGTCAGCTCTGAAAATATAAACACAAAAGTGACAATACACAGAAATACAACAGAGAGGTTATATTTATGCATTTAGAAATATAAATATACATGCACGTATATATAAAATTTATGTAACAATAATTCAAGAAAAGGAGGCCATGAATTTGAAAGAGGGCAAGAGATATACATGGGAGGGTTGTAGAGAGTGAAAGGAAGGAAGAAAATGATGCAATTATATTAATCTCAAAAAGTTAAAGAAGTTACTTTTAAAAAGATAGTGGATGTGTAATGCAAGAAACATATAGTAAAATGATGTTGACTATTTTCCCATTATGGATATAGATAACAAAGGTAGGATATGTATGTATGCACAGATTTTTTTTAAAAGAAAACAAATGGTTTATATATACAGGAAAATAAGTATAACAGTATCCAAAATTTTGAAAAATTATTAGTATGATTTTGAGTGATTTTAATTACTCTCTTGTAGTTTAATCTATATATCTGACAATACCAATGAATAATTTTCATATGAAAAAGTAAAAAGAATAGCTCTAGCAAGTCACATTCCTATTTTAGAGGTGAGAATACTGAGGGCAAGATCAATAGAAATCATATGTAATTTTGCCCTTATTTAGTGATAGAACTTGAACAAAAACTAATGCTTTCATTTCTAACTAGTGTGTTTTCTCTGACCTCTAATTCTCTTGAGTTGTTATCACTACTAAGATTCAAAGGAAACCCCAGAAGAAAGCTGCGGAAGGGGCTAGAGATGAACAAATTGAGAACGCACTGCCAGCCTCTACTGAGGAGTGTCTTTGTTGCTTCTTAGCGTTTTCATTCAGGCTACATGTTTCTAAGTCCAAACCCATACTATACGTGGTAGGCTGTCATGGCACCTCTAATTCCTTACTTACTCCCTGATTCAGAATATTATCCATATACCACATGACTTTTCTCTGACTCACAGCAGAAGACGTGATCATGTGTGGGATTAGTACATGTCTACATCTGTTGGCACTGAGTTTAGTAAAGTAGTTTGAGTTGACTGATAGAGTATTACAAGAAATGAAATGAGCAGAGGCTTGAGAGACTTTGTAGAGTGACAAATTCTAAAATTGTTAATGGTTTATCTTTACATAGTAAAGGCTAGCAAACTGTTTAAAATTGGAGAATTGTTTTTCATGAAAGACTATAACTAGCATAACATATCATGTCTCAATTATACTCCACATAGGGCATGTCTAAACTCTTCAAGATGCCAAATCTTAGAGTACATAAATCTGTTGTGGAATATTAAAGATGTGTTACATTTATGAAACATTTGTTTAATGATGCAAAGATGTGTAACATTCTTTTATATTGCATTTGTTTAACTCTGAAAAGCTGTGTTACTTTGCCTGCCTAAGACATCTGATTGGTCTAATAAAGAGCTCAACAGCTAGAAGCTTGGCAGGAGAGAGGGACAGGTGGGACTGCCAGGCAGAGCAAATAAATAGGAGGAGAAATCTAGGCTTGAGAGAAGAGTAAGGAGTGAGAAAAGGAGAAGAGTTAGACACCAGAGGCCAACCACCTGGTCACCCAGCCAGCTACCCAGTCAGACACCCAGTCTCACAGCCAGCCAACAGTCAGCCACCCACTCAGCCACCCAGTCACACAGCCAGCCTACAGCCAGCCATGAAGTAAGAAAAAAATCATAGAATAAAGAAAGGTAAAAACCCAGAGGCAAAACACTGTTAAAGAGAAATGGTATAATTTAAGTTAGAAAAATTGGCTAAAAACAACCCAAGCTAAGGTCAAGCATTCATAAGTAAGAATAAGTCTCCATGTATTTATTTGGTGGTACACCCACCCCCAAAAGAAAAAAAAAAACTACAACAACAACAACCAACAACATAAACAAAAACAAGAACCCAACTAGATAAATCCTAAAGTGTTCAGGTAGGAAGCAGAGTTCCTAGGAGTCATTCATTCATTATTATCCTACAGAAGTCTGATATGTATTGAACTTTCTGTGCTTGGTAAAAAATGTTTGAACAATTTTGGGAAATTAAAAATAATGGTGATATTTTATATCATCTTACCAAGATGTATTGAAAATTGTCCTGACATTTTGAATTCATGGCAATATGCTTTTCAGTTCATATTTTATAAGGTTTTACTAAAATGGAAGAGAATTGAAAGTTTAAGAGTTATATCTACATGTATTAAACTTGAAGTTTTCAGACATAAATGAGTACTTTATAGAAAGTTATTAAAAGGTCTGTAAGCTTCTGGAGCTGTCTCAACATTGCTGACCTACTCTGCTTCCTACAACTGTACCCAAGCAGCTTGCTATAAGGAGGTAATTAAGTTTATTTCACAACTGACTAGGCACCAGAGGACTTTTCTGGAACACACTGGTTTGCAGGCTCATGTTAGGGTTGACAATAAATACTTTTGTGGTTTTAAAAGATTGATAAACCAATCATTCCTGTGTTATAATGTATAAAGGAAAGGATTATATTCTTAATTTCCAAAACTGACAGCAGGGCAGTGTGGGGCAGGTTACAGTCCGTTACATGAACTTTAGTGGCTTTTCCTTGACAATGGGTAGGCTAATAATTTTTTTTAAAAAGTGTCAAATAGAATGCACCCAGGAGCCCTTTAGACCCCTCAGTGTTTTCCACCCGAGACATTAAACTCAGTTGCAAAGAAACAAAATGTTAATCTTTGTAAAGCTCTTTCCATTGTATATCCGGTCTCTTTCTCTTATGCACTTTCTCCTTTCCTTTTCTTTCTCCTTGGTCCCTTAACCTACTTCACTCTTCTACTCATTTGCTCCCATTTCCCAATGCCCCCTACCTCTATTAGTCCCAAATCTGTTCATCCTGAAACAGCCTTCACCGATGGAAAAGAAAAGGCCCTAGACAAAGCCCCCATCTGAGACAAGGCCCTCAGAGGGCGGCTGAATGGGGTCTGGGATCCAGCCTGTGGCCTGAATGTTCACCACTCTGGAGCTCTTACTCTGCCAGCCATTAGGCTTCAGCAGGCTTGATAGCTGGATCAGGCCTTGTGATTTCAAAGCTTTCATGGCTGACAAGGACTTGCTAATTTCAAACTTTCTAACCAATTACAATCACAAAGAACTCAGGACACTAATCAGTGAGCAAAATGAGACTGCTGGAGGGAGGCGGCCTTTGCAGGTCTCTCTTGAGGCGCTGCGGCAAATGTGCAGCTGGGACTGCGCTTCAGTCAGTCCATAAAAATACACCACGAAATACAAACACACACAATGGATCCCACTTGCTGTTGTTCCCAGTCGTGGGGTATGTAGAAACCTTGTCCTATATTCAGCCCATTAATTTCTGATGGTGTTAATTAAAAACTTTTGATGCTGGTTTGAATGGAAAATACCTCAAACAGTGTTTCCTTTATTGAAGCACTAAGTTCCCAGTCTTGGATTATTAGGTTAAGCTCTGTCAGCAGTGAGACCAACATAAATGCTTTTCATACCATCTGCTTTGACCAAGAAGAATAGTAATAGCAATAATAAATAAATAATAAAAAAAAGAGAAAGAAGAGAAACTGTTTAGGTTGAAAACACCCTCATTTCAACCTATTTTTAAAGAACTAAATTGAAAATTCAGGTCCTTGAATGTCAAACAAATGGTTAAGGAAAAAAAAAGAAGAAAAAATGTTTGTTGTTTTTTTCAAATTCTTACAGAACATTCAAATCACCCAATGTTCCAGGGCCTGAATTTTTTATATTTTAAAATGAGGAAAGCTGCTTAAAATAAGCGAGATCAGCTGCTAAAGTGATTCCTCTCTGTCTTTCCCCTCTACACTCTTTCCACAGGCTGATACTGTGACTTAAGAAACTTAATATAATCATTGACGACTAGAGCTTCTTCTGTAGCACTCACGTAGACCGGAGTGAAAGAAACTCTGAGTGGTGAGCTGGAGAACACATTTCCCAAGCTCAGCCCATACAGCAGGTCAGGGCACAGAACAGTGATTCTGATTTCTTTATCATCCTGAAAATCCTGGGAAGCCTTGGGAATTGAGAGAGTCAGTGAGCGAAGTGCCTTACTGCAGCTCACAAATAACATCCGTCTCCTCCGTCCAATGCCCTGCGAAGCCTGAAACAAACCACACAACTATTCGGCCAGGTTTTTCACACTTGTGTACAATTTAGTTACTGCTACTTCTCCCTTCCCCATCCCATGATGGACAGGTGCCGGAAGTCTTGAGCATCCACAGTGAGAACCCACAAATATTATCTCTCATCGGCTCTACTTTCTTTGTACTTTACTGTGTCCAGAGTCTATCCTTTTTCCCTTTCCCATCTTTTGTTTGTTCGCATTGTGATGTCAAATGAATTCTTGAAAGACCATAAAACTTCCTTCTCCACCCCCACTCTCGTCCTCATCACTGACTCCTGCGCTGATCACCATACAGCTAAAAAGAATGGCTTTCTGTACAAAGGCTAGCCATCTGGGCAGCGTTTCTTTCCTTCCCTCCATAATTTCAGGTTTCCCTGGCCTCAGCCACTGAAACAGTTGGCAGAATTGACCCTCCAAATCTGATGTGACACACTAATGATCCTTTAGCAACATCAGGAGCAGCAGCAGCAAAGCCCCACAGTAAAGCACGAGAGGGGAATACCCCGGGTAATAGAACTGAAACTCCATAAAGGAAATAGCTCTGAGCAAACCACAGGAATCTGTTTGCTCACAAAATTTATGAACTTTACTCCAATTAAATTGATAGGTGATATTGCCTACACAAGACTAGTAAATGTAAATTAACTACAGATATATAGCAAATGAATGCATTTAAAGATAATTTCCAGCTGAAATGATTTTGTTCTTTCCTAGAGACCAAGTTTTTGTTAAACTTAATCCTGACTCTCTTCCCTCTCCAGCAGTAGAAACATCTGGTCGGTTTTAGATTCCCCTTGGAATTCCAACTTCAAAGGGAATTATAAAGAATAACAAATTCATGTACCGGCAGTAAAAAAAAAAAAAAAATTAGAGCAGCAGGAGAGAATGGTAAAATTGTCCTTATTTGACTGCTAGTGACAGGCGCCACAGGCAGAATGAGAAAAGACAAGGGCAAGAGCACCTGTTGACAACCAGAGTTCCTGCAAGGAACTGACTCTTAAATGCACAAGCCACAGCAATCCATCAAGATTTATTTTTAATACTGAAATGAATAAAATAACATTTAATATATAAAAGGAATTGGAACAGAAAAAATGATTCGCATTTCCTTAACAAAATTTTTCATTGAAATAATAACAAATAAATCAATAAATTTTATAGAAAGAATGACTTGGAGACAATCTTAGAGACCCCCTTGGCCTTTGGGGTTTTGATTTAATTGGAGGAAACTGTGAATTTTTTTTTTTTTATATTCCAGAGAAGGCAGGATAAACCACTCCAGAACTGACATGTCTCCGAACACACCATATACCCATCTCATCGTGATAAAAATTGTTCTCCAAGAGCACGAAAAGTAGCTGCTGTTTCTTCCTTGTTCTGGCTTCTACCTTGGAGGACTGACCAGATACTGAAGACTTGTTAGTAGAAAAGGGTTTGATGGAACTGTGATATTTGTAATTCTAACACAACTAGCATGCTGTATTTGACAATATTTTATAAATATGAATTTATTTTTCTCTATTATTTCCCTAGCAAAACTGAAACACACTTTCTAGAGGGCAGGCCTTGATGTAGTCAAATAGGAGAAAATGAGACCATCTGGAGAAAGTACAAGGTTGCCATTGTAATTTCTTTTATAAACAGCCTCTCCTTTTTTGTTTTATGAGCATTGTGGACTACAACAACAACAAAAACAAACAAAGACATGATTAACCAATCAACTTTTGTGTGAACAAAGAAAGAAAAATAGTTAAGAGCTAAAACTTCTTTAGATAATTAATTACAAGAGTCTTTACACTCAGTTCTCAAAGGTTACAGATGTCCATGCCACAAATACATGAAATGGACTCACAGAGTGACAAGATGACACATCCCCAACAAATCATGAGTGTTTCCACAGTGGCGGGCAGAGCACATAACAGTGGTTCTCATAGGAGCCTAGAGGGTCCCTTTGGAGGAGTCCTCAGATGGAAGATGTCTCCAAACCAATCTCCTGTTGACACTGGGGATCTTAGTCAAGAAGAGACAGGATTCCTCCTTAGCATTCCAAAGGACTGACTTGACTATACAATTATCTCCTTGAATATCTGCCTTTAGTAGACACTTCATTGTTCCCTTCTCTTCCACATGAAACAGAATCAGAGGAGTTATCTTGATGAGGGAATAACATAATTTTTGTCCTCATGGCAATTGCTCACAATTGTATAATATATTTTCAATAAAGACTTCCCAGAAAATATGGCAGGTTCATGGAATAGATTTAGTAATATGAACAAACCCTTCCACCTCCTTTTGTTGTGGTTAGCAGCATCTTCAGACTTGCAATGAAAATCCTGTCATGATGCAGGGTACTGACAATGGAGGCCCTGCCTTAAAATAAGCAGAATCATTCAACTATAATACTGAACTTAATTCAGACTATGAGGTAGGAAGTATGGATTGCTATGTTATTCTCAGAATGTTGTTTTGAAGCTGGGTGACATACAAGATCACAAATACAACAGCAGTGTCCGATTATCAAGACCCAAATAGCTGCACAGAAGGAAAAAACACCAGCTACTTTCCAGGTTTTTAGAGAGCAGAACTTTTATCAGTATGCAATGAGCCTATTGGTCTGTTGGAAGCCCGAGTTACTTCTGAGATGGCTTCTCCTGCTCTTTCTGGAAGAAAATACTATCATTTTATTAGTGGTAATTATTACTACAGCTGCTATGATGGTGAAGCTTTGGTCGGTAACTTGGGTGTATGATATAATACACAAACCAGAAAGAATTGTGGTTACTCTTTCAATAGTTCAGGTTTATGATAGGCACGTAGTACGCATCTCATGTAAGGAAAGTATGTGAGTAAATGATCATTGTGTGCTGTTAGTATGTTATCTTCAAGCAGTGATGGGAAAGTGAGCTGCTATAAAATGTAGGAACAATGGCTTGTTCCTCTCTTGTCATGCCTGCCTGAATGCCATGGAACCAGGTACGTTTTTGTTCTTTAGTTAATATTGTAATGGTGGTGATGCCAAGCCAGATTAGAGAAAAAACAATATTCAGAAAAGAGATGGAAGAGGAAAAGAATTTGTATTGTTTACATGCAGAGAAGCAATGTCTACAGGTGT
The DNA here is from genome assembly GCF_950005125.1 of Chionomys nivalis. Lineage (NCBI taxonomy): Eukaryota > Metazoa > Chordata > Mammalia > Rodentia > Cricetidae > Chionomys > Chionomys nivalis. The sequence goes on along the minus strand of NC_080088.1, from coordinate 45,727,487 downwards.
TCTGTGGGATTGTATAGTTTATTGCTTGTGTTATTTCTTTCTTTTTTCCCATGTGCTTTTCCTAGCAGCTCAGACTGAAAATATTTTGTATGTGTCCATATTGTAAGCCATCATATTTTTCTAGACTAGAGATTTAGTGTAGTGGAGAAACCTTTTATTTCTTCTCAAAGGGTTAGGCACATCAATATTCTAGCTACTCACTTTCGAGGCCAATGGAAACTGTGTGCCTAAGATTAAATAGACCAGAGTAACACATAAATTTAGGTTTTACAGAGGCAGTGTGTTACTTAGTTATACATCCTGAATATCTGATGAGTATGAAACACCTGTTGGAAAACACACAGCTAACAAACAGACTCTGGCTGAAAATTCAAAGACAGCAAGAAAGGAGAAATTCATAAATAGGTTCTCTACAGAAAGACCAGTCCCAAGAGACCACTCTGCATCTGTAGAGCTGGTTAGTGGCGGATCTGGTCCATCTTTGGAAAACTGGCTTGTAGAAGTTTCTCTAGAGTGCTCTTAGGAGCACAGGGGCAACTGACACAGGCACTGCTCTGCAGTGTTTTGTTTCTTCCCGCAGACACAAGCTGTGTGTGTGGGTGTAGTTGTTTTATGTGTATGTAAAACAGGACTCATACTATTACATGAAAGCTCACCTTTCAGATTTAAGAATCCCACATAACTATTAGATGCTTTACACTTGTCCAAAAAGCTTTAAAAAAAATAAGTGTTTGAACAGTATTATGTTTGGTTTAAGTAGTTTTTCTCTATCTTGTATGTGCTTAAAGCAGTTAGATTGGAGGTCTAAGTAGTCAGAGGATGATTTTTTTTTTAACTTCAGATAAATAATTGTATGCATTACATGCATATGTTCAATAATGTAGATAATTAATCTGCATAAGTCTGCCATGCAAGTTTTCATCTAAAAATTGAGGCAAGAAAAAAGGAAAAATCTCCCCAAGAAAAACATTTGCCCCAGAACTCTATGCAACTGTACGAACTGTCTCTCATCAACCAAACTGCTCTTTGGCTTGCAGATGTGCCCGAGGATGTTATAAAACAAGCTACAAAGATTTTTTACAATCAATGGTTACTTATTAGAAAACATGAGGCCAAGACACTAACAAGAAAAACAGTATTCCATATAATGTTGAGAACTATTTATCTGAAACTTTTTAAACATCAATATGTACAAGCATCCCGATGAACCTGAAATATTAGTTAACTAGTTAACTGCCATGATATCTGAGGTTTGCCTCAAAACAACAAGACACTAGTGGGAAACTGTGTTGTAATAGGAGCTGTGGGCTGTGTTCCTGCCGCCCCAGCTCCTGGTCGCCTGGCTAGCTTATGCCCCGAAATAACAACACACAAACTGTATTCATTTAAACACTGCCTGGCCCATTATATCTAGCCTCTTCTTGGCTAATTCTCACGTATTAATTTAGCCCATTTTTAATAATCTGTGCACTTACTGGGAAGATTCTAGCCTACGTCCATCCTGGGTCAGAGCTTCATCGCATCTGCTCTGGAGCACAGCAGCATGGCGTCTGCCCCAGAGAGGAGAGGAAATGGCGTCTTAGCTCACTTCCTCTTCCTCCCAGCATTCTGTTCTGTTTACTCCACCCACCTATGTTCTAACCTATGAGGGCCAAGCAGTTTCTTTATTTTTTAACCAATGACCTTCCTCCATCAAAACTGCTAGGCCACGAGTTAAGCCACTGAATAAACTAGATGATGAAGGCATGGGGGTTCATTATTGTAAGCTGCCTACATTCATGTATTTGAAATATTTCACAAAATAATCTTAAAAAATATATACTTCATTTGAACTTTCAATCATTTATCCATTATTTACTGACTGATTCACTCACTATTCATATGCAAGAGATTATGGAGATGCAAAAAGTTAAAATACAATGATTTTGTTGGGCATTTTGATTATAGAATAGAATTTATTTAAAATGTCTATAAAGACTTTCTAACTAAATGCAAAATTCTTAAGTTAAATTTTGAAAGAAGGAACAACAATTATAGAGACATTCCCAGTACTGCATATTCAAAAATATGTCTTCAGGGGAAAATGAGAGTTAGAAAATATATCAAATAATTATTAATGGTTGGATTTAAATTATAGAAATAATTACTTTAATTTTTCTTCATTTTAGTCTTACGTATTTTTCCAAATTATTTTTAATGAACATGTATCATTTTAAAATGAAAATAAATATTTATTCATTAGTGGAAAGATATGTTCTCCTTCCCCTAGGAGATTTCTTTTACTAAAACAGAGAAACTGCAAACACACAGCACTGCCCTGTATTTTACATCTTCCTGCCTGTAAGTAAAATACACCTGAAGGCACAAAATCATCAATACACATTGTATCTGATCACAAAAACAAAAAACACTTTCTCTGTGTTGGAGAGCAATAGGGGAGGAAGCCACTTTTTTTGCAAGTTAACCAGAGTGTGAAACTCTGGCTCTTCTGTGATGACATCATTTGTGATGAACGGAAAGGGAGCAACAAATTAGAGTTTCCAGTAAGCCTGTCCCTTGTGCCTCTAGGCTCACACTGATAGGATGAAGGTTCATTCTGGGTAGCAAAACAAGTAAAGCAGGGAGGGGGAGGGAGAGAGTTACAGTCCTAAAGGCTGTGGCCTTCAGTGGCAAGGTGGATACACTCAGGGACAGAGATAGAGGGGCAACAGAATTAGAAACAACAGAGTGACAACTATGGATTATGTGCAAGGGACATGGAAAGTTCCCACTAGAAAGCTATCTTTATCACCCCAAGAGATAATTTTCTTCATTTTTGTTCCCATTCATGTAAAGTGAACTCAAGAGTGTGACTTTTAAAGGTTTGGGTGACTATGCCGTTCATGACTAAATAGGCTAGAGAGCCAGGCAGAAGGGTGGGATGCCAGGCAAGGCGGTAATCCTTTGTCCGTGCATTTCACTGCGGCCATCCTCCAGCAAACTCAGCCCTCCCAGGGCTCTGACTTGATGAGGACCTGCAACCGTACCCTTTGTCCTGCCATGCTCTCCTTTAGACACCTACTACCATGACTGTGCAGAGGACACAACGCTACCCTTTTAGAAATTTTACAGTCTCACCAGAAGACAGAGCCAAATTTTAAGCCTATATATACATGGAGCTCTGATCTGCACCATTTATCACTAGAGTTGGACTTGTTTACTCGTATACCAACGAGTCTTTCCCCTTTCTTTCCACGGATAGATCCAAGAGTGGCTATATTTGCTTTTAAGATTCAAAAGAAGAAAATACATTTCAGTCTTACAGAATATTAAAATACAAATCAGAAGTTCAAAGAAAAATAAAATGTTTTTGAAAGATTTTCTGTGTATTTTCTTAATGCCAAATTATTGCATTCTCCATAGGAGACATCAGTGGCTAACTTCACCTCATGGCTAGAAAAAATTTCTCTGGAAAAACTTCTAAACAAGTCATCTCAATACTTCCATCCATGCCTGCCAAAGTAATTCAAAATGTTTACCAATACTGTGATAATGGACTTGTATTCCTCTATATTTTACCAATTTCTAAATACATTCTGTTCAAATTTAATTCTTGTAGTGGTAAACTCACTACAGCCTGTATATTTACTTTTTGTTAGTTTGAAGTTGGAAAATTTGGTATGAATACATTTTATTTTTTTTGGACTTCAATATTTTGGACAGCAATTGAGAGACAATGAAAGTTCACTCACCAGGCAGCAATCTTGGTGAAATATTCAATTGTTGATGGTAGAAGTCTGAAATGGAAAAGGATGCTGTAAATGTTGGTACGTATCTTAACACATGACAAACATGGTGATCACACAAAATAATACATGTCTCACTCTTCTGGAAAAGGATGCTGTAAATGTTGGTACATATCTTAACACATGACAAACATGGCGATCACACAAAATAATATATGTCTCACTCTTCTGGAAAAGGATGCTGTAAATGTTGGTACATATCTTAACACATGACAAACATGGTGATCACACAAAATAATACATGTCTCACTCTTCTGGAAAAGGATGCTGTAAATGTTGGTACATATCTTAACACATGACAAACATGGCGATCACACAAAATAATACATGTGTCACTCTTCTGGAAAAGGATGCTGTAAATCTTGGTACATATCTTAACATATGACAAACATGGCGATCACAAAATAATACATGTGTCACTCTTCTGGGACCCAGGTTGGTGATATTTTACAGAGAGTAGAGATTACTTCATTTGGGAATAAAAGCAAAATTATGTCTCGATCACAAGTGACTTGTTGAGTGCCTGGATGTTTTTAACTTGATGATTACTAACTAGAGGCAGTCAGTGAATGAAGGTCTGCTAACCCTTTGTACAATACCGTGTTGAGAAAGTTAAGTTCATAGTTAATTATTGTGGTCTGCATAAAAATAATCGAACTATTGTGAACCACAAGAATTTGCAATTCTCTTTGAATTTTACTGTACTTTTCATTAAGCATTTTATAGACTAGGCATCAACAAACCAAATAATCCAATTAGAAAGTAGCGTACAGATGTAAACAGAGAATTCTTAACAGAGGAAGCTCAACTGGCTGAGAAACACTTAAAAAGATGTTCAACATTCATAGCCATCAGGGAAATACAAATCAAAACTACTCTGAAATTCCATCTTACACCTGTCAGATTGGCTAAGATCAAAAATACAAGTGACAGCTAATGCTGGTGAGGATGTGGAGGAGGGGGAACAGTCCTCCACAGCTGGTAGGAGTGAAATCTTGTACAGCCACTATGGAAATCCATATGGTAGTTCCTCAGAAAATTGGGCATTGATTTACCTCAAGACTCAACTATAACACTCCTGGGCATATACCCAAACGATGTCCCATCCTACCACAAGGAAACCTGCTCAGTGATGTTCATAGCAGTTTTATTCAAAATAGCCAGAAACTGGAAACAACCTAGATGTCCCTTAACTGAAGAATAGATAAATAAAAGGTGGTACATTTACACAGTGGAGTATTACTTAGCTGTTAAAAAATTACATTATGAAATTTGCAGGCAAATGGATGGAACTAGAAAAGTTCCTGACATCATCCTGAGTAAGTTAACCCAGATGTAGAAAGACAAACATGGTATATACTCACTTAGAAGTGGACATTAGCTGTTAAGTAAAGGATAATCCTGCTACACACCATAGACCTAGAGAGGTTAAGTAACAAGGAAGACTCAAGCCAGGGGATGCAAGGATCTCCTTGGAAAGGGAAAATTTAGAATAGATTTTTCAGGTGGACTAGGGGCAGGTGAGATGAAAACAGGGGGGATTAGTTATGGGGTGGAAGGGATGAAGGAAGAGAGTACTGGAAGAGATGACTGAAATTGGGGGGCATTTGGGAACGATGTAGAAGTGCAGTGGAAATTCCTAGAATCTAAGGGAGTGACCCTAGTGAAGTCTGCTAGTATCGGGTGATAAGGAGCCTGAACTGGCCATCTATAACCAAGCAAGGCTCCTATCAGTGGGACGGGACAGCAACTGAACCACTAAACTTTCTACTTACAATCTGTCCTGCCTGCAAGATGGGGTAATGGTAGCAAAGAACTTGTGAGAGTAGTCAAACAATGATTTCTCCAACTTGAGCCCCAAGACATGAAAGGAAGCCTACACCTAATACTTCATGGATGGCCAGGAACCAGAGGCAGGACAACCCAGAAACACAGGATAGAACCAAACATGACTGAGAAACGAACAAGCAAACAAAAAGTCAATGCAATGATTTCTAATGATATTCTGCTATACTCATAGTTTGGTGCTTAGTACAATCATCATCAGAGAGGCTTCATTGAGCAAGAAATGGGAGCAGATGCAGAGACTCACAGCCAAACATTGGGCAGAGCTCGGGGAACCCATGGAAGAAGAGGAGGAAGGATTGTAGGAGTCAGAAGTGTGGAGAACACCAGGAGAACATGGCCCATAGAATCAACTAAGTGGGACTCAAAGGAATTCACAGAGACTGAAGAGGAAAAATAAGCCCTGTATGGGTCTGAGCTAAGTCCTCTGCATATATGTTATGGTTGTGTAGCTTGATGTTCTTGTGGGTCTCCCGATATTGGGAGTGGGAGTGAATGTCTCTGACTCTTTTGCCTGGGTTTGGGACCTTTTTCCTCTTATTGGGTTGCCTAGTCCAGCCTTGGTATGAAGGTTTATGCCTAGCACTACTGTAATTTGTTAGGCCATGTTCCATGGACATCCCTGGGAATCCTGCTCTTTTTTTATAAAGGGAAACAGAGAAGGAGGAGTGGATCTGGGAGAGAGGGGAGGTAGGAGGAGGGCCTGGAAGGATTGGAGAGATGTAATGTATACAGGAAGAATAAAAGAAAAAACATTTTATAAATAAAAGCAAATTAGTCTTTCCTTGCTTTGGTGCTTGTTCCTCATGTTCTCAATGCTTGTGGCAGGGATGAGAAAATGAGCGATGGACCATACACTCATGCCTTTGCGGGCGGATTACTGGTCATGTGCTCCTTCATGACTATGAATTAATGTATGGTTTTCAATTCCAAGCCAGGTAAGATAAGCACAAATTTGAAGTGAAAGCTTTAAAACTTTTATATTAAGTTATAAAATCATAGAATGCAAATCAACATTTAAACATCTTCAACCATGGAGCATGCAGGTAAGTCTCAAGTGCTATATAATCTACATTTTAGGAACTGCTTGTCCAACAGTAGGCTTCTCTTCATACTTCCACATGGTTTTGCTTATCAGTTGCCTTAAGAATTCAGAAGTCACAGGTGGTTTTCCCAGAGGTCACCCTACCTACTAAGTACCATAATGACAGCCGAAGGAAGACATAACATAACTAAACTACTCCAAACATGACTCAGAAAGACCTGAAATTTGTCAAGCCACAAGCAATGAAAGTTTACCTGACAGAGTCCCTTCATATGAAAGGACTTACATATATAAAGGAAAACAAAAGTAATTATTCAGAAGACATAAGAAAAGCCAGAATTCAAGGGAAATTGTGGTAGAGTATATTTAAAAGCCAAAACATTAAATATTTAACACTTAAGCATATGAAGATCACCAAGGTAGCTTGACAAAAATTAGTTTTTTAAATGAGTCTATGCAACAATGACCACTGAAAGGAAGTTAGGAGAGATGTAAAACTGCCTTCTGAGATTTGATGCTTTTATAAAGAATGACAGCAACCAGCCAGTCAGCTCAGTTGGTTAGATTACAGTGCCAATAAAGAGTTAAGAGTGGGCAATAAGGACTTCCTTATTACCTATGATGATGTCTCAATGCTAGAACCGAGGCTCCATTTCCAGCTTCTTGTCAGCCTTTTCTTGCCTGAGCAGTGCTGTGGGACAGTCAGTGAGTCTCTCCCCAGTGCACCAAAACAAGTATTTACAAAGCTGCTACTTTGCACAAGGAACAACGAGGTAAATGTACTGTCTGAAGAGCTGCTGGTGACAGAGGATCTTGTTCAAAAATTAGAAAGTATCTAACAGTGAGAAGAGAAATGGAGTTGAAAGGGTTGTGTAGATTTAAGAGATATCACAAAACAAGTCAAAACTCTCTTCTGCTTTGCATGGCACAGGGAGAGAAAGTTTAAGTTTGGCAGCCTTGCCCCCACGAGGATCCAGCATTACAAATGAGAAAGTACACATAGCCTCTGTATTCCCAGCACTGTGATGACAGCTGACAGGGCGGCCTGAGAAGACTTGCTTGCCATAAAGTGAACTTTCAAATCCATTCCTGACTACCTAGGGTTCAGAGTGTGAAAACCCATCAAGATGGATATATATGGAAGCTATCTGACACAAGATGGTAGGAAAATGTTAGGTCTTTCCTTCTGCCTCCTTCCACCTAACCAGATGTCTGCAACTGTTTTTGATAATGGAGAAATGCTGACTCCCTTAAGTGTTCTGGTTTTTCAGTTTTTAAAAATTCATTTGAAAATTAGGGTATTCCAAATAAATTCCTATATATAGATTAATACATTGGTTATGGATTATTAATTATGCAAAACTTGAATTCTAAGGAATGTATTTTATGTTTTTCTGACATCAGAAAATACTTATGAAGCTGCTCTGTGTCCCAGGCACAACGGAAGTATTTCTGCTTGGACAGCTAAGTTAATGGATGAGGCTCTTGCAACATTACTGTCACTTCTGCCAACAGCAACAAATAGAAATAAGGTTGGATATTTTTTATAATGTGGTACAAATATGCATAATTACATATTGGAATTCAAGATCAGCTATAATAGACTTAGAAGGGTATGTGGAAAAATATGTGTGAATATAATTTTCTGGCTAAACACTATACTGTTCTGACCAATTTTCATGTCAATATTTTTCCATAAGCAGTTCACTGAGCTACAGATACTGTACAGAAGAAAAAGAGTTGGAAGGAAATGTATATATAATATTGTTTAAGATATTTACTAGTTTAGTCACGACTCATTTTAAAAAAACAAACCCTATGCAATAATAAATGAAATGCAGAAATACAATAATGCCAATAATCTTGATCATTCAATTGTTACAATAAAAATCCCCATACTTACATAATGAAACCTGAAAAACCAGGCAAAATATGCTTGCTTTGATTTTTATCTTTGCATGCTCCAGTTTTCCTTACAAAGGAATTTTAAATTATAAGCTAACCTATAAGAAAATGCATAAATTTTGGCACAGTATGAATTAAAAAATAAAACACAATAATCAAGAAAAAGCACACTTCATGACACAGTATGGATTTAAAAAAACTCACAATAATAAAGGAAAAATATGTCTCAGATCTTTAATAAACCAAACTCATTGCTACATCACAGCTATAACATCCAGAAAGAAAGCGTGCACTAAAAGTAGGATACTGATTAAAAATATGAAAAGCCCAATTCTTCAACAGTTTGTGTTTGTATTGTAAAGACCATGGCTTCTCTTTCCCACTCAGCTTCCACCAACCTTCACTTGATTCAGAGAGAACTAGCACAGTCTACCAGATGGTTTAAGATATCTCTACAGTGTCCAGTGTTGCCCTCCCTATCACTTTATATCCTTTTTATAAGCATGGATGGTCAGTCACTAAAAAGGAAGACTAAAACTCTCAATTCTCTCCACCATCCTTATCAGACAGAAATGCCTGGTTCCCAGAGAACTCATTAGGGTAAATAAAACAAAATATTTCAGGATAGAAAAAAGTCTGATAAAGTACATATAAACACCACTGTGTTTCCATTTAAGCTGGAAAACAGTGTTCTTCAAAGTGAATGAGAGAGGTAAGGGAAAGAGGTACATAGATACAAAGAGACCAGAGAAGAGGATAGAGAAGAGTAAGAAAGAGAGGAGAGGAAAGGGGGAAGAACAAGAGACAGAAGAGGAGAGAAGAAAGGGGAAAACAGCGAGAAGAGAGAATCACACGCATAGAGGAGGAGAGAGAGGAGAGAGGGGACGGGGAGAGAGAATCTCTTAAATACTAGAGACTTAAAGGAAGGTGATGCAATGAATCTGAAGGTTTTCCAAGGAGCCCAGTGTGGCACGGGGTACTAAATGAGAATTCCAGAAGCTAAGATTCATACATAGAACTGTCATTTAGAGGAGGAAGTCTACAGGGAGTGTGAATTAATCCTATTGTAGCATCTAGATATTTGCTTTTATTGAGACTTTGGGGTTTGAATGTTATGAGAAAAAGGTTAGAGACTTACAGTTAAAAAGGAAGATAAACAGGAGTTTACTGGGTTGTTTTTACATAAATACTATACCAGAATACTTTGCAAGTGGAAACACATGTAAGCTCACAGTGATTTTCCTTATCTCCACTTTACAATTAATTTTCTTCATTAAATAAGTAAAATTGTCTTAGAATAACTTTAGTTTTACATTACCTGGAAACTCCAATACATCACTGAAATTCACAAAATCTGGTTTTAAGGCCAGTTATGGCTGTGACAATTATGGGATGTTGCTGAAGCCTAGGGTAACTAGAAATGGCCATGGATGTTAACTAACTCCTTTCTAAACAGTCTGGGAAAAGGGGAAAAAAACTGTAAGTTTCCCCATCTGTTACTTCCTTTTTGGCTGTGGAAAAGTAAGATTCTGTGAGAATGTTTGAATGTAAAGCTGTGTGTGCTTTTCCCTTTCTGTCTGTGTACCACTTACGCGATGTTGCGTAACTGAGTACAGAGTGGGCGGTTAACGCTTACTATTGAGTTACTCCATGACACCTAATGAATTCAGAAAGAATTCAAAAACAAAAGAGCACGAAGGGGAAGGAGTAAGAAGCGAAGGTGGAGGACAAGGCAATGGGGGAAAGAGGGCCAGAAGAAATGTCTGAAAGTACTTAGAGAAGCAATCCTAATGCCTGAGATCTGAGATGAGGGTTGTCCTCCCCCCCCCCCCCCCCCCCCCGCCTCATTTCCCTTGGCTCTGACTTTCAGCTATTGTTCAGGTCTCAGGAAAATGTGTCGAGCTGGTGACCCTGAAAGCAAGCCTGGTATCCCAATGCTATTTCTAACGAGGTTTACCGTACGTCAATGTTTGAAAGTACGAATGTTTCAATTTACTGAAAGCAGTCTCACTGAACTGACAAAACTTCTCCATCTGTAGCAGTTTGCCACCTCCAGATGCATTTCTGAATCTGTGTCTGTGATAACTACTGCGAGGGCCCACTAGTTTTTCTTGTTACAAACATTCTTTGGAAGATTCATGGGCTTACTGTTAGAACAAAGATAATTTCTGTTTTCCCCAATTCTTTAAAAATCCTTTAAGAGGCCACATACAGTTTTGAAAGGTGATATTCCACAGGTTATTTGGTTTAACAGAATATCCTCAAATAAAAAGCAAATAGCCAAAGTGAGGAAGAACCCAAACTCATGCACAACAGTTGCAGAATAAATTGGAATAATTCCTTACAGTGTGTGTACAGAGACCATTTAACTTTGGATCATAAGGAAAAGGCCTTTTCCATCCCTCACATTGCTCAGTGCTTCCCATGCTAGATACTCAGGAGTGCCCGTGGTTCTCACTCTTCCTGTAGGTACAGGACTGTCCGACACTCGGGGCTCTGCTGAGGTAACCACTAGGGTAAGAAGGGCAGAGAGAGAAACAGATGCTCTTTCTCTCGACTAAGCACAGGTTACATAGATGAGCAGGGCCTTGTTTCCTGGACATGTTTTTAAGTGGGAACTAGGAAAGTCACAGTTATCAGAGGAAAAGAAGAGCTGGAACATCTCTGCTTATCCTACTGTCATCCCTTTTCCCACGGTCAAACGAACACCCACTGTGTCCTGTCATCAGATATCCCGAGGACAAGAGGCAAGAGCACACAGTTGTATATCTAGTACCTAATACATTAACCCCATCTCTGGGCTTAGCAAGTATTTATTGAAACAATAAAATGATTATGGAAGAAACGTTTCTGTAGGAAAAGAACATAGAAAAGTCTTAAAAGTACATTTCAATGTTTTCTATGAAATCTTAGCCTATATTACTGTATCCTTTAATTACAGGCAAAATAATGATGTAAAGAAAATAGCAGGCAGTTAGCTTGGGGTCAGTTGACCTCAGTTCCAATTTATTACAAAAAAGGCTTTACAAAAATTATAATACTTATAACATCAGCAAAGTTTTGTGTTCGTTTTCCACCTGTTCTTTCAGTCTAGTTTTTCAATTCACTCCTGGGCACAAAAAAGTCCATTTTAATTTTCATGGACATATTCTAAAGGAAAAGTCATGGGATATCAACATAATTCATCTTTCAAAAAATACTGAAAAGAATGTAGCCACTTAGTAACAGAAGAGAATATGGCTTTTTGTTGAAGGGCAAAGCAGGTTGAGTTTTGATTAGGTTATGCAAATTTAAATTAACAGAAGGGCAACCAAGAATATACTGATTTTCATTTTCTTGGTTAAACAGGAGTTTTATGAGAAAAATAAATTCTGGATTAGGAAGACAGAAATGCAATCTCGCAGTTAATTGGAGAATAAGACCTTTAGGAAAGAAAATACAGCTGCAATTCTCCAAAACTGCAGTTGAAGACTCGACTAAAAGCATCTGGAGAAATGGTAGCCATGCTGCTTTTGAAGCAGGGGGCCATCATCCTGTCAGCTCTCGAGAACTCTCGGTGCAACCTTAAGTCAGAACTTCCAAAACTATTTTTGTGACTTTCACCATCCCTTTAATGTAAATAAATTCAACAAATTTTCCAAGGAGTAGCTGAGTCTGTGCCAATGGCATATTCTGTATGGTTCAGTTTGTGGATCTGGAGAGCAGATGAGTACTTGCCTTTCAGCTTCATTTATAGATGAAGATTCGAAGGCTCGAGATTAATTTTTCTGAGGAACATTTATTTGAGACAGACCTAGACCTAGTATCTAAAGCTCACACGTAGTTTTTCAATCTCCCAGAGTAAATCAAAGTGTATAAACTGAAGCTTATTTTCAGTGCCAAAGAGGATGATTTCAAAGATTTTTTTACGTGACACAAAGTCCCTACATTATGTAAAATGTTCACCTCACACTTATTTTTAACCTTAACCTTAAACGTGAGGCTACTGTTGAAACTGTTACTTTCCTTTCCTTCTCAGTCCTGCTCTTATTATTTTAATCTTTGAATAGACCCTGTTTACTAGCCTCTGCGTCTAGCGGCTAGATCTCTCCTGACTTCAGTTTTCCCTCTTCTCTTACTTTGTTTAGTCACTTTCTCTTTATTCTTTTCTCATATAGAAGTCATTTTTTTTTGCTAAAAAGCTCTGAAATACTCTGAAATTCTAAAGAAAAGCATGAAGAAAAAACTATAAATTTAACAATATATAAATAAGTCTTGTGCAAAAACTTAAAATTTTTAAGAAGTGCTGCAAGCTAGTAGGCACCAAGGGTAATCAACAACCAGCAGGCTTCCCTCTTGAATGTTACCACTGTCTGACCTCAGATTGTCAATGTGGACACTGAGGCCTGCATAAAGTATCTCATCAAAGATGGAAAGCAAAGCATCTTGATCTCTAAACCATCGATTTTCTACAATGCCAGGCTGCCTTTTTCCGCTCCCCTTTAAGTTCTTTCCATGCCAGCGATGTACATATCGAGACTGATTAACACACAAAGAGAAGAGGTCCAGAGAAATCCCAGTAGCTCAACGTAGCTCAATTTGATTCAGGTCAAATTCTCACAATTCCTAGAGAAGCTGGGAAAATGCATATGAAATTCCAGTTACACAGCAAATGAAGTCTAAGAAGGTGAAAAGGAAATTTGGACAGGAGATGGAGGTCTCTGGATATTAACGGTATGGCTGCCAGAATCCTGTAATTAAGGCTGTGTCATTGTTTCCATTATGAACCTTACTCTTATGGGATTTATAATTCAGCTGTGATGATTAATTCTAGGCTGAAATGCAGTTCGAATACCTTACAGTGGGAAATTATTTTTTCCTTCTTATTCCCTAAAAATACATCAACTATTAAGTCATCTCAATGTCATTATTATTCCAATTTCACAAGTTTTCTTAATAAGGGTAGTTCATAATCAACATCGTTAATCTCCAGGAACCAAGGTGCACAACATCTACTGTGGAATAAAGGCTGTTAACCTAATACATGGATGAGGAATAGAGGGGTTGCCTAGTAACTGAAGAGGGTTAATGTAGATCGCTTCATTTATTGTGAAGAGGAGCTCAGCAGCATTGTGTCCCACTTCTGTTGGCTAACTCTGTTTTGTGGTTACAATCACAGAAAAGAATTTCTGATGATTTCCTCAGATCTCTTCTCAGAGTGGGCATAAGATGATAATTAAAATATTCCCATGCTCTTGTTTTCCTAACATTGTCTCCCAAGTCATAACAGTGTTGAAGGATAGAGAGAAAAAATGTAGTTATCCATTCAATTCACAAGGCCCAAGGAAACTAGGATTTACTGGGTGTAGTGGTTTTGAATGAGAAATACACTTCATAGCCTCAGACATTCAAATACTTTGGTCTTCAGCAGGTATCACTGTTTGGGGAAATTTAGGAGATATGGTCTTGTTTGAGGAAGCACATCACTGGAGGCGGACTGTGCGATTAAAAGTCTTGCCTACTACCAGTTTGCTTTCTCCATTTTGGGCTTGTGTTTCAAGATATGAGCTTTAGTTTCTTGTTTCTGCCGCCATGCCTGCCACATACAGCCATGCTATCCCCACAATTATGGACTCTAACCCTCTAGAACCATGAGACAAACAAACTCTTCTGTAAGTTGCCTTGGTCATGGTGTTTTACTGAAGTTAACAGAAAAGCAATTAACACACTGAGCAGATTCTACATACTTCATTTCTGTTATTTCATTTAATATTACCCTACTTTGAATTAGCACTGGCCAAAGACTTACAAATTAGCAAGCAATCTAGTTATAGAGTTGTTATTATTCTATCTAAGGGGGCAGAGGTAATCAAAATATTGTAAAGTGTACCTCTTTAATATAGTGCTTGAAATTCTAACGATAGCAATAAGACAACATAAGGGGATCAAAGGGATTCAAATTGGAAAGGAAGAAGTTAAACTTTCATTATTTGCAGACGATATGATAGTGTACATAAGCGACCCCAAAAACTCCAGCAAAGAACTCCTACAGCTGATTAACACCTTTAGTAGCGTGGCAGGATACAAGATCAACTCCAAAAAATCAGTTGCCCTCCTATACATAAAGGATAAGGAAGCGGAGAGGGAAATCAGAGAAGCATCACACTTCACGATAGCCACAAATAGCATAAAATATCTTGGAGTCCTGAACTGGATTTACACACTACAGACACATACACCACGATGAATCATTAGCAGAATATAAAGCCATCTAAACAAAAATTCTTTCTCGTTAACGATAAAAGCCAACTCATTTATGCTCCAAGTAAGAGGTGGGAAATGAATGATCCCCCCAAAAGGTAAGTTCTTGCTTGACTCTGAGTCTTAATGAATCCATATTTATGCAACTGGTATGTGATTGGTATGCAATTGGTATGATAGAGATGATCACTGTCTTAGAAAATGATTACACATTTTCATATGATTCAATAAATCAGATCAAGCTTTTTACTATCTTAAAATTTTCATCTTACACCTGTCAGAATGGCTAAAATCAAAAACACCAAGGATAGCCTTTGCTGGAGAGGTTGTGGAGAAAGGGGTACCCTCATCCATTGCTGGTGGGACTGCAAACTTGTGCAACCACTTTGGAAATCAGTGTGGCGGTTTCTCAGAAAAATTGGAATCAACCTACCCCTGGACCCAGCAATACCACTCTTGGGAATATACCCAAGAGATGCCCTATCATATGACAAAAGCATTTGTTCAACTATGTTCATAGCAGCATTATTTGTAATAGCCAGAACCTGGAAAAAACCTAGATGTCCTTCAATGGAAGAATGGATGAAGAAAATGTGGAATATATACACATTAGAGTACTACTCTGCGGTAAAAAACAATGACTTCTTGAATTTTGCATGCAAATGGATGGAAATAGAAAACACTATCCTGAGTGAGGTAACCCAGACCCCAAAAGAAGATCATGGGATGTACTCACTCATAATTGGTTTCTAGCCATGGATAGGGGCCACTGAGTCTATAATTTGTGATCCTAAAGAAGCTAAACAAGAGGGTAAACCCAAGGAAAAACATATAGTTATCCTCCTGGCTATGGGAAATAGACAAGATTGCCGGGCAAAAAATTGGAATCTTGGGGGTGGGATGGGATGGGGGTGAGGGGAGATGGGGAGAGAAAAGTGTGAAGGAGAGGATGAGGGGAACTGGGGGAAACGGGATGATTGGGGATAAAGGAAGGTTGGATAGGGGAGCAGGGAAGCTCATATCTTAGTTAAGGGAGCCACCTAAGGGTTGGCAAGAGACTTGAACTTGGAGTGGCTACCAGGTACCCAGGGCAATGTCCCCAGTTAGTTCCTTGGGCACCTGAGGATAGGGAACCTGAAATGAACCTATCCTATAGCCATACTGATGAATATCTTGCATATCATCATAGAACCTTCATCTAGCTATGGATGGAGATAGAGACAGAGACCCACACTGGAGCACCGGACTGAGCTCCCAAGGTCCTAATGAGGAGCAGAGGGAGGGAGAACATGAACAAGGAAGTCAGGACCACGAGGGGTGCACCCACCCACTGAGACAGTGGGGCCGATCTATTGGGAACTCACCAAGGCCAGCTGGACTGTGACTGAAAAAGCATGGGATAAAACCGGACTCTCTGAACATGGCGGACAATGAGAGCTGAGGAGAGGCCAAGGACAATGGCAATGGGTTTTGATCCTACTTCATGTTCTGGCTTTGTGGGAGCCTAGACAGTTTGGATGTTCACCTTCCTAGACCTGGATGGAGGGGGGGAGGACCTTGGACTTTCCACAGGGCAGGGAACCCTGACTGCTCTTGGGACTGGAGAGGTAGGAGAAGAGGAGTGGGGGGAGGGGGAGAAAGTAGAGAGGAGGGGGAGGAAAATGGGAGGCGGGGAGGAAGCGGAAATTTTTTTTTTCAATAAAAAAAAGTTAAAAAAAATTAAAAAAAAATTTTCAGTTAAGGATTTATACTAAATGAGAGTTTTAAAAATACAATACATAAATAATCAGATGATTAGTACAATATTAGCATTTCCATATATGTATACAATTACTTTCCATCTTGCCAAAATTTCTGGCAACTGATATAAAATAATTAATGAAAGATACACATTACAAACATTAATCCAGTAGAAAAGGAAACAAATGAAAAATAAGAAGAGAGTATGCATCCAAGCTTCCCTCACAATTTAAATATTAATATATTTGTCAGGCAGAAGAGGCCAGACATAGCTTTAGTGTGGCTGTGTGTGCAGTTCTTTTAATAAATAACTCCTTCTCAGTCTTTACTGCATCTTTTATGTGGATATAATCTTTTATATGTTTTTAATTTCTTTTTAAAAAGATTCATTTTTATCTTTAAAGGTTATTTACTTTTCATCATGTGTATGTTTATGAGCCTATGTGAGATTTTGTACATGATGTGCAAACAGGAACTCACAGAAGCAAGAAGAGGGTGCTAGATCCCAGAAGTAGAGTTATAGAAGATTGTGAGCTATCACGTGCGTGCCAGGAACCAAACTTTTGTCCTCTTCAAGAATAGTAAATGCTTTTAACCCCTGAGCGATCTCTCAAGTTCCTATTTTTAATTTTGTATACTTGTGTGATCATGTATTGGTATGTGAACATGAGTTCAGGTGCCCAAAGATGCCAGAGCTGTCTATACTAAGCACTGAGCTCAGGTCATCTGGAAGAGGAGTGCAAGCTTTCAGTCACTGAACCATATCTCCAGCCCCAATGTTTTCTTTACAAATAATTACTGTTTTAAGATAACATTACAGCTTATCAAGTCACAAAGAGAAACATTCTAAAAGACTGTAATCTGAAGCACTGTAGAGTTTGTTTACATTATAATATAAAGCATTCTTTAAAATTATGTATGAAATGGAAAATATATCTACTTTATCCCCACAATGTAGAATTTTGGGGCTTACACTTACAAGAATTTGTGGTGTGTGTGTGTGTGTGTGTGGTGTGTATGCATGCATGTGTGCGCACACACGCACACGCATGCTGGGGATGAGTGCTTTTCAGGACCTTTGGATATGTTTTTAGAAAAATATTTCTAAAACCATAATTAAATGAAGAACTTATGCAGGAAACAGGTCCAAGCAAACAGAAGCGAAGGATAATGCTCTGGAGGAGCACTATGCATTCTGCAGCTGTACTGTGTCTTTCTCCTGCTCTCTGCTGAGAGAGTTCCTCACATATGATATCAGAGTGGGAGGGAGAAGGAGGGGACATTAACTCCTCACTTAGGGGTAACAAGAGGAGAAAGCTGGACCCTGCTCCCCTTCCCAGTATAATAAACAGTGGGGATACAGCAGCAGCTACCAGGACGGCTTTGTGACACTGGGAAAAGTGGGCAGTGAATCTGCGCATGTCCAGAGGACCCCAGATTTTAGGACCCCTTTTTAACTGCTTTTACAACAAATCTGGAGAAGACAGATCTCTGAGGGAAATAGATGTTGTTTATGGAAAAATGGAGATACTGCTTTTTAAAATAATATTTAAACACATAACCAATGTATAACTTTTGACAGCGAAAAGTACTCAGTTAACTTGAACCAGCTGAAAATAACTTACACCATCCTCCTCATAAAGGAGAGTAAAACAGAGCAAAAACTCACAACCAATTATTTTGACTGGTGAGAACAGACAGTGATCTGAAAGTAACAGATGGAAGGCCATTTTTACTCTCACAACACACTCACTGAACACAACTGCAAGCATCCCCACGACTCTAACTTAACAATGGTGACTCTGGCCTTGTGCTTCAAATATCTCCTTTGGGAGCATTTTCTAAAAGACTTCAGAGGGGCTTGGGAACAATAATGTAGCAGGAAACCAACCTACCTGCCTAACCCCAGGAACAAGGGAAAGCGAAAGCCTGTGGACAAAAAGGGCCCAGGTTTCACCCCTGCTAAATCTTTAAAATTAGAGCAGGGTTTCTCTTCATACTTATTTTTCATTCTTTGGTGGGAAAAGTGGCATATTTGTACTATTAAAAATACCACACTGCCTACTATCTAAAAACTTTCATAAATCAATTAATTAAAAGTAATAAAGCTTCTTACTAATTTCTCCTCAGAGTTGAAAGAAAGGTTATTTTCTTACCTTACACTGTGTCTTCTGATCTGTCAGTGTCATTCAGTCAAACATTTCAATGCTCGTTAACTGATTTTCAACTCTTTACTACAAAGACTTGAAGCAGTAATGAAATGGTGCTGATCTGCTTGCTTTCACACTATATAACGTCTATATTTATATGCTTATGCTTCTATTTGGATCTATATTTATCTCTTTATCTGCCTACAGTGCATCTGTTTCTCATACACACAGACATATATTTATATATATACACACATACTGTATATATATGTGTGTGTGTATGTGTTAAATATAAACATACCACAAGAATGTATTCTAGTGCGCTTCCTTTAGTAGCAATGGAGGTGCATAAATACTCAGACACGTGGCAAATATTCAAAGAGCAAAAATATACATGCAAATACAGTAGCTCAGGGAAAACACAGCTTAGCCGTAGAGCCGACTGTCACACTTGATTGTTGGCCTTTGAGACTAAGCCCTTCTCTAAGGCACCTCACTGACCGTCCTGAGGTCAAATTCACTTAGACAAATAGAGATCATGCATTCCTTCTCACTCATGTCAGAGATGAGCAAACAGGTATTATGCTAAAGACAGCTGGGAGTTATGAAGAGACAGAAGTGGAGTGAGAACCCCAGTGTTACCTTCTAGTCAAGTGGCCTTTGCTGAGTTGAAGTGATGGGACTTTATTTTAAGGTTAGCAAAATTATCCTCTTTACCACACTTTCCTTCTGTTTTTTTTTAAATGAAAACACTAATTTTTATTTTCATGCTGAAGTGTATGTTTACAAACAATTTCCAATAAAACACTATATATAATAAGCAAAAAATAAGTTAGTACATTGTAACATTGTATTTTACATAGTTTCATCAACTGACAGGTTTAAGAGCAAATGAGTCTTTTAAGACTTCGGAGCTACATTTAGTTAAAAAAAAAAAATCCAAACACTCAAACCTTATCAACCCCATTTCTAAGTACCTTCAGAGACTAGCCACTTGTGAGCCTTTCCAAAACAGATTTTCACACTTTTGTTGACGACACAGTCCTTTGTATGGGGAAATTTCATGTGGGGTGAAGATTCCTTGGAGCACACTACACAGCACACTATACTACACAGCACACCACACACTACACAGCACACCACACACTACACAGCACACTACACTACACAGTACACCACACACTACACAGAACACCACACACTACACAGCTGACACTACACTACACAGCTGATACTACACTACACAGCTGACACTACACTACACAGCACACTACACTACACAGCACACCACACGCTACACAGCACACTACACTACACAGCACACTACACACTACACAGCTGACACTACACTACACAGCACACCACACACTACATAGCACACCCACACTACACAGCTGATACTACACTACACAGCACACTACACAGCTGTCACTACACTACACAGCACACTACATAGCTGACACTCAGAAGTTACCCTAATCCACACATGAAGTTCTTCATGTGTTATATTGATAATTGCTCTGTATTTGTGAATTAAATCCATAGTATCAAGACAAGTTTTAGACATTTGACAAAAATGGTACATTTCACTGGGCTCTTTCAGAGCATATAGCCTGTCTATAAAATATGGAACAACTACATTATAGGGCTTAATATAGGTAGATTATGCCTTGAAAGAGAAAGCTAGATTTGAATTTGATCCTCGGGATTTCCAATATTTACAAAAACTTCTCTGAATCTGGCTTCCTAACTATAATCCCCTGTTTGTAGGAACAACGTTAGATTAGAGACAATTCCAGCACAAATTCCCCTTCATGAGGTGGAACACTCAGTATTAATGTTATGTGTTTTAGAAGGACATTTGGGCATGACCTTCTATTGAGTACATGACATGGAGCTCTCTTGGGAATCACAGGAGATGTGAAGTAACATTTTCTTTAATTAAAGATTAACTTTTTCAGGATTAGACAGAGCCCAAGTAAAGATAGAAATAAGAGCATTTCATAGTGTCACATTTCCAGTGAAAGATCTCAGGTGTTTAAAAACGCTCCTGGCTTTTGGGATGGCTGGTACTTTTACTAAACAATAGAGCCAAAAAAAGTTCTGAGTTACATTCTTAACATCAATAACAATAATGATGGTGAAGAGGATGACGACTACGATGATTATTAAAAATCTCACAGTCAGGGGAAATAGAATTCCTGTGTCTTGACATTAAATTCCCACAGTGTCCAGCAGAGTAATAATTGCTGCAAGGTCACAGTTCCAAAAGGGCTATGCTTTCCCAAGAGCTCTCTGAGATTATCTGTAGAGGCTCCAAACATTGGGTAATGTTGTGTATATCTCCTGAGATAACGAGGGTGAGTCAGGGTTAGGTCAGGGTTTCAGGTTAGGGGGTGGGTGAAGGGTGGTATTCAGATCAAGTGATGAGAGCAGTTTAATTCAGGCAGAGAACAAGCTATACAGCACTTTAGGTGAGGAAACAGAAGACACAACCACTACCCAGAGGAGATAGCCAGAACCCAGACCCTGTGGGCCTCAAAGCAAAAACCCTCCTACATTCACACACTGAGAAGAGAACAGAAAAGCCCAGGGTGCAGCATAAATCGTGCTATCCCAATAATACACACAGATGCTCACCATTGTTTTCTTTTATGCACATTTTAATTAAGAGATCAGAATCAAGCATTAAAATGTTATTAAATAGCTTGCTTTCATGTTCACTTTATGTCGTTTATTATGCATGTTCTAAGGACTACTGGAAGTTTGGTGTCACTGCAACAGCTGTCCTGTTAACTCCGGCCCTTTCAGCTGAGCAAATATATGGCAGGCAAGCTTTTTCAGTCCAAGCAGTAGAATCATCACTCCTACTTCTTTAACTCCCAGTCAGGCAGCTCCCATTCCCCATTGTGCTCCTTGGCAGAATGACAAGCTGCACCGCAGTGCTCTAACACTGCAGGAGGTCCTAGGTCCATAGCAACCTTTCGGGTTTTGCACAAGAGGCCCGATTCCAAATACTTTCCCATTGTCCTCACATGAAAATGGTCTGCATTCCCGCATTGTGCTCTTTCCCTGTGTGGTAAGAAAACCTCAGGAACGCTAAGCTACCATATGAAGAACCCTACATCCTAAGAGCTGCGCAGATGCCCCTGGACCAGACCCAGTGGGAAACATGAAAACAAGCAAGCTTTTCTTCTTCAGTAACACTGGCTATTTCTTCTAGTTTATAACTTGTCTCCATTTACTCCTGTCCAATCCTTTGAGTGGTCTGTAGTATCCTAGTGTTAGCATGCGTATATTCACAGTTCCTTTCCCAGATTGCCTGAATATCAAGACATTCTTACCACCCACCTGAATGCACAGATCACAGGTGTCCTGCAGTCTGCAGAGTCGTTTAAGTACCTTTACCATATGTCACAATCCTGGAAGTCTACATTCATATCACGCCTGTGGACTCATGGTACATAGGGTTATAGGTTCTCCAAGGGCAGGACACACTTCTCATGCAAGTGCAGTTCAGTGCCTAGTACACTGTGAGTGATCTGAGTCAAAGAGATGAAAGTGCCTTTATTTTCTCTGGTCTGTTATCCAGGATGGACAAAGCTTGTCCAGCACTGGCAGACAAAAGGAATCCACAATAATCTTATTGTCAATTCATACTACTTAAATTGTCTTATTTGCAGCATCAGTGACTACAGACACAATTTGGTTGTTCTGGGTATAAACCTGACACGGGAGGAAATAGGTTTGCTATGACCATAGAAGAGACAGGACTCAGAAAAGAGGAACTGCATGGCTTGCAATGTACCCTTGGGAAGGAATTCTTAGGAAGTTACCACAGACAGAATGCCCCAGTGTCTGGCAAGCATATTAGCAATATGTGTCAAAAACTTAAAAAGATATGAATGCTGTTATTCCAGAAAGTGTATGTCTACAATCTAAAAGAAGTAATCAAAAATCTACATACAAATTTGGAAGCAAGGTTTGTCATATTACTTATGATTGTGAAGAATAGGAAACCTTATCTGACAATAGAGTGTTGATTAAATAAATGATAATATATCCATTTACTGGTATGCCATGCAAATATTAAAAATATTTGGATACTACTTAGTGGCATAAAAAACAAATGAAAAAGCATAACCCAATAACATATAAAAGGAAATTTCTTGTATCAATATATTCCTTAGTAAAATACCATTGATTTAAATGTTTGAAAAGTATTTCTAAAAAATATGAAATCAACAGGAAACATTATCACTGGTTGTTTCTTGTTGAAGGAATATGATTTTTATTACTCTTGAAATTTCCCATAATTAATGTATATTAATTTTATGGTAAAGTATGGCTCGTAATTATTAAAATATTGCTTAATAAGTATTAGCAAATCTATCTAAGCCTTCCTTCTCAAGTCATGAAGTAACTGCATCAGTTTAGGTGTTCTCCTTCTCCTAGCTCTGTAGACTGTCACACTCTAAAACATTAAGCGTTGGGGAGACGTAGTTTTAACAGATACTCTATCCCTTAAGTAAAGCAGACACTACTAATAGTTGTGTGATTTTAATCATTGGCTTCTTATAGAAAATGTCCCAATGTACTGTTAGTTAAGGGTGAAGTTAAGGATAGGGATTCTGAGCCCCTTTGTTCTTAAGCCCTTAAGTTTGGACTTAAATTTACTTTAAATTCAGGCTTCCTAGTATTAATCAATATCATGATATTATTAATTAGACACACAACCCAATACTTTTATTCTTTGTGGTTTATAAATTGCTTGTAATTGCTTTAAGGAGTTGCCATCCTTCAGTGACTCTTACTCATATGTGCACATACAGCCATACATGATCTGCAAGTAATCATAAAGCAGAAATAAAATGAAGGAGCCACGGTATTCCCAAATAATAAGACAAGAAAAGAATAAAGTATGTTAGTACTAAAGGAAAAATTAGGTAGGTACATGAACAAAGGCTGAGTCATGATACTTAAGAGTTTCAGTGAATACTGAAGAACTGATGCTGCAAAGAGAAACCATTCTACTTAACACAGCAATACAACCATGTAGAAACAGTACCTCTAATTAGTACTGCTGCCCTATGAAGGAGCAATATTCTGAAACAGGTTCCCTATGGGGAAATAAGAGCTCTCTTTCAAGGCTTATAACCAAGATCTCCAATAATAGGTAGACATCCACATTCTAAGCTCCACAAGCAACAGTGAAGTACACTAGAGGTGAGGGCAAATGAACTATTAGGGTGGTTGATGCCTTTTAGATCTAGCTAGCCTTTCTACATTCATCTTCCCAAATCATGAAAACAAATTCTGTTCATACTAGACTGGTCTCGTGTTCTTCACCCTTGCTCTCCCACAAAGGGAAAGCCAGCTTCTCTTTGTCTACATCTTCCTGTGACTTCTCTCATCATAGCTGTCCTGCCTGTCCCTTCCTGCCCATTTAAATCCTCTGTACTTCAGAAATTGGGCCCAAGTTCCAAGTTTCAATCCCTTATAAGTCACACAGATTTCCCTACTTAAAAAATACCAACAAAAAAAGAATACAGAATATTCACCCTTCTCCTCTACTCCATATTTTAATGCAGACAATAATTAATGTTTGTCATATTCTCAGTATGATTGGAAACTACATACATCTTTAGTAAGTATTCATATTGGTTAGCTGCTATACTATACTTTCCACAAATATCACACTTTCAAAGACAGTAAAATAAAATTAGCACTTGAAATCATATAAAATATGCATATTTATCTTCAAAAATTGTTTAGAGCACATCCCTTCCTTGTTGTAGTCTTATAAAGAAAATATGTATATAGAAATAAAAAGATTAAGTGTCTTGCCCAATGCTCTTATCTTAGCCCATGTCATGTGTCTAAACACCTACAACATTCCTTCATTTGTATGAGGATCTTAAAGTCAACAGACCCCTAATTAAAACAATTTTTTTTATTCCCTTAAATTCTCTCATTCCTCATAGCTTCCAACTCCCCAAAGTTAATGATACCATTTCTCCAGTGGCTTACATAGAACATCTGGAACTCATTGCATTTGCCGTCTCTTCCTACAGCCCTACTATCATGTTGGCAGAACTGAGTTACTCACTCTCTGTATTTGTTAGGGTGACTATTACTGTGATGAAACACCATGACCAAAGCAATTTGGGAAGAAAAAGATTTATCTGGCTTATGCTTCTATATCACAGCTTATCATCAAAGGAAGTCAGAACAGGAACTCAAGCAGCGTAGGAACCTGGAGGCAAGAGTTGATTTAGAGGCCATAGGGGTGGCTGCTTACTGGTTTTCTCCCTCTGGCCTGCTCAGCCTGCTTTCTTATGGAACCCATATAACCTGAGACTAGCAGTTCAGAGGTGGCTCCACCAACGGTGGACTGGGCTCTCCCACATCAATCACCTAAGGAAATGCCTCATGGGCTTTCCTGGAGCCTGATCTTACAGAAGCATTTTCTCATTTGAGGTGCCCATCTTGCAAATGACTCTAATCTGTGTCAAGTTGCCCTTAAACTAGCCAGCACTCTCACAGTTCCCTTTCAACTCTGCTGCCATCACATCCCTGAGCAGCCTTTACAGCTTCTCATCACCCTTCCTCCCCATCCCTGACAATTGTCCACAGGGTAGTCAGACCTCTTTTAACCCACACACAAGAGTACAAGTCCCATCCAAAAACACTAGATGGCTACTTGTCAGTCTTTACATTGACCTTTGTGATTTAGCCCTTATCTATCTACATGATCCCTCTCATTTCATATGAACTAACCATTACTTCTTGCTCTCCTTGAAATATTTAAATTGTTTTTGCTTCAAAGCATTCACAATAGCTCTTTCCTCTCACTAAAATCTCCCCCCCAGTCACCATATGGTAAGCTTCTCATTATTTAAATATTTTTCAAACTGTATCTTTCTCAGTGAGATCTCTCCTACATGCCTATTCCAAGTAGCATTTTCTCTACAGCTTACCTGTTTTCTAACTTATACTTCATTATTTTCTCCATAAATCTCATTATTTAAAATATATTTTTCCTGTTTACTTGTTGGCTGTCTCTTCTACCTCAAGATAAGCTTCATGGTGTATGGGGCGTGCCTTCAATTTCTTACTGTCCTCCCAATAGTCAGAACAATGCCTGAAATAGAACAGGTGATTGATGCCTACTAAATGACTGAATGGGGAAGTGGAGAACAAAGTGTTCCAGTACTTATAAATCCCATCTCAGTCGTATAAACTTTAAATAGAAAACATTTATGCTTCATAGCACAGTGAAGCTCTGGAGAGTCCTGGTGGCCTCTGTTCGTTACACCTGACTGCCCAGGCCAGTCTGGGAAAACACCTACACGCTGCAGCTAATGTCCTATAATGCAATTCTTAGAAGAGTAAAGTCAAACTAGACAGCTTGCTAAAGATATTATCTCCTCCAGGCTTGTGACTGAGAGATTTTTCCCTAACACAACAGGATCTTGGGCTCCAGAAACTATTAATCTGGAGGGGGAATAATGTATCTATGTGCAGCATTTACTCTATGAAAGTAACAATTACAGTTCATCTTTGTATCTGCCTACTTAGAACACCACTGAGCAGGATAGCACCTCAATAAATATTTATTAAACATAAACAAACTGATCTATGAAACAATAGTTTTAAGTGATGTTCTATGTCTAAAATTTATGACCATGTTAAGCGATCTCACTGCTAAAACAAAACGCTCAACTAGAAAGATGCTATATAGAATTAATTCTTGCAGTTTTCCTCCACAGACTGTATTGATCTATGTACAACAACTGTACATACAGTTCATAGTACAACTTGATACATCTTGCATATGTAGTTTTTAGTATGGGTGTCTGACTATAAGTGGAGAAAAACCTCTAAAGCAAAGGTAAGTTAGAAGACCTGACAGCAATCAGTGCATATTAGAGAATGCCAGTCTGCATCATTTTCAGATATTAGATAATTAAAATTTTATCAACTAACATATGGATTCCTACCCTGTTTCCTACCCTGTAAGACAAGTTCTGAAGTTGCTTTATGAAT
Organism: Chionomys nivalis; assembly: GCF_950005125.1. Taxonomy (NCBI): domain Eukaryota; kingdom Metazoa; phylum Chordata; class Mammalia; order Rodentia; family Cricetidae; genus Chionomys; species Chionomys nivalis. The sequence goes on along the minus strand of NC_080088.1, from coordinate 45,700,728 downwards.
GCCAGGAATCAGAGCTGATACTGTATTTACTATGAGGCTGCTATTAGGAGTGTTGCTTTTTGAAGTGATAGATATTCAATGCATAAAAGTCTCTACCTCTTTCCTCAAACCCTCTTAGAGTAAGGTAAAATTGTCTAGCAAATGGATGCCATGAAAAGTGGGTCCTGAAAGCAGCCTGTTCAATAACTATGCGAGGATTTTCAAATATAGAAGCAATAGCAGACATGACAAAACATAAAATGTAACTATTAAACCAATACACCTTGTGAATATCCATCATAGTTAGGGAAACCAACAGCTTTGGTTTGTTTGAGATGAAAAATTATGAGGCTTCAGACAAGGTGACCACATTTATCATGGTTTATCTTGATAATTCAGTCCTTAAATATATGTGTTCTTCTTATATATGTTCTATAGATGTATCTAGAATACATGGTAGACAGCTTGACAGTACTAGGTTAGAAATGCCAGAGGATTAAGACTTAATCAGCCTTAGTTACCCTAGTACAACATACAACACGTAAATCCCCTTTCCTTTCATTTTCTTTGATTTCCCCTGCACTTTAGACTTCTTAGTTGAGTCTTAAGAGTGCATGTTTATATTGATTTTATTATAATCAAGGACATTAATTTCAGGGTGTTAGGACAATTTCCTTTACTTTAGAAACAGGAAAAAGTGAGACTAGCAGAGGAGCCTGTACTCAACTGACACATGGACTCATCTATTTTTTATAGCCCCAAATGTGGCAATTTATGATGGTGATGTCACTATGAGCAATTAAAAGTTTCCAATTCAGAATACATGTTTTCTGCATATCCCATGATTAAACACATACAATTACACTACAAAGGGCAGGATCTACAAAGCCACCCCAGCCTGAATTCTGCTCAGCTATTTGTCAGGAGACAAATGGAGGCCTTATGATGCTTATGCCCAACCACCACCTCACGAGGAACATCTGGCTTTCTGGGAGCTCCAGAATAGTGGTTGGCTTTGGAGCACACAATAAGCATCAGAGTTTGTATTATGTAGCCGGAAAAATATTTCATCTTCCGAAGAGTTGAGAATGGCAGTTTTTAAGCCTTGAAGGGCACTAGTTTTTCCTAAATATCTCTGGTCAGTCTTAACAAATCACCCTACTTTTGAAGTTTCATTTCTTTTATGTCTTTTAAATTTAATGATAAAAGAAACATCTAAATTTATAATACACATGAAACAGTGAAATTAGGAAAAAATTCTATTTGATGTATGTCTGTTTTTTTCTTAAGTTCCCATGACTAAAAAGATCAACAGTTAGCTACATTTATAATATTTATGCCTCCCAGACTCAGGGTAATGAGTTTCATCTCTGATTGAATTTTTATAACTGACTTTCATTTACCTGTGAAGTAGGTAATAGAAAGTCTTAGTAGGTATCGCCCTAAAGAATCAGATATAAGAGAGAGTTCTGTGGCAGGGAATAGAGAGGAAATAAATTGCCCCTCTAGTCTGCTACCACCACTGTATTTTTCTGCTTTTTGCAGGTCCTATGTACAAATAGTGAAATGGGTGAAATACAGAAGACTGATGAATGGAAACCTGAAAAAATCATTCTTTAGCGCTCTGCTTCATAAAACCCTGGTGTGTCCTCTTAACTTTGGTCAAATTCGTAGTTGAGAGAATTCTTCCACAAGATGAACATGTTTCAGAGCAAACTCTTATGCTAATTGATGGTTTTAAAAGCCCAACCCCGCATTCTGTTTAGGACTTTGGTTAGGCAGGTAAGCCAAAACAGTGGAGACAGGACTTCCTCCATTAAACTGGCTGGAACCCAGTTTACAGTAATTCAGCCTAAATAGAAAACCTCTGCTTTTCAATCCCTTTGTTCTCTGGGATGTCACAGCTTCCTGCTCTATTCACTTCCTTTTATAGTCTTCCCTCACTAAGCATTTCAGGGGAAGAAAAAAAGCTAAATAAAGATCGCAGCCTGTTCCATTGTGTCCCCTTCTTCTTCTTCATCTTCTTCTCCGTTTGTGCAATGTTGTGGCACCTATTAACTACCAATGTTTTTCAGAATGACATTATACAAGGTGCAGGCTGTACCACTGTGCCCTAAAAATATCAACAACTGCATTAGTCTCACAATAATTAATGGCAGGCATTATGCAAATGACAACTTTTTCGCTGCAAAATAATGACATTTCTTCATTTTGAGCAGAGTTATGCAAAACAACGAATTTAGGATGATAAATCACACAGGAGAATTAAGAAAGCCATAACGTTCCTGCCCAGGCAGGCAGAAAGATAGACAGACCAACAATTTAGAAGACATTGTTTGTTCTCACACCACTATAAAAATCATAGCCAGTCGGCCATTAATGTGTGTGGGTTTTTTTCTTCTCCCCTTTAGGCAACAATGCATAAGGGGATGCTAAATTCTAGCAATTGGATCATTACAAGTCACAAGCAAATTTTTCTTTATTAACCTTAATAAGTCATTCACTCAGAGACTATAGTCATCAGGCAAATAAAAAGTATCACATGCCATTCTGCTACACATTAACTAATTCCTTATGCAAACATCACAACATATAGCAATTACTGCCGCTCAAAAAAACAAAGTCATTTTCAATTTATTTTATTGCTTTTATACTTGGCCATTTCCTGTAGCACATTATCGTTTCTTTCCATAACAACCGGAGGTGAAATGGAGAAGAATTTCAGTAGCAATGAGCCTTCCCCAGCCACCTCTGTCACAAACACCTTTCCTCTGCTCCTGACTACAAAGGAAGGGTGGGCTGGGTAGGGGATGTAAGGGCTCCTTCCCAGTAAATCTCCAACAAGCTCTAACAGGAATGGCACAATCAGCCCCTGCACCCAGTGGCAGAAAGACCCAGGTCTCACTGTCTCCTACATTTGCCACCATAATCCTGGCAGCTTTCCTGGATTCAGTGAAACAAGATAAAATTGCAGGTCTAGGTTTGCCACTAACAGGTAAATACAAAAGTCAACATAGGCAGTGTTAACCTGAAGGATGCACACAAGAGCTAATGAGAATTTGAGGCAGCTAGTTTGAGTTGTTCCACACAGCACATGATTTGTCTCTTCTAAAGCAGCAATAAACGCCAAAATACTGAACCCACCAGTGCCAAATAGGATCTTTTTTTCTTTCATATCATAGTATCTAAGTTTTCCAGGGCACTGAACAAGACTTATGTATCATTAGTTGATATTTTGACCCATTTTACTGACTGACAAACATTCTGAGAAATGAGGGACTTCACATAGAATTGAACAATGAATTAGCTAAGATCTGGGCATCCCTTTGGCATTCTCACCTCTGAGACCTGTGGAAATCAGAGAACTTTTTCTGGATGGTAAACAATTATGTTGAAAATTGCTTCTACATGTCGCATTTTATACATCTTCATCTATTCTCCTAAATCTACAATCCAAGCCTTCCTTTTAAGGTGGAACTTTTCTAAAACACACTCACAAAAAGCTCCCTTTTCAGACTTTTCTTCCTGAAGGCAGTAACATTTTGCAGTTCTCCTTAAATAAAATCCAACCCATGCTGGATCAATAAGAATGATGCCCATTTCCCTAATGGCAGCCGATTGCCATTTGCTATTCAAATCAGACTAGATAAATTACAGTACATGCCAGGGAACAGGCCAGTGAATTAAGACAGGCCTCCAGAGGACCAGCGATATTATTAATCTTTTAAGACACTATCATATTTCTTCTTGACAGTATGCGTAGACTCACAGACACACTGCACCCAGATTGAAATATCAGCTGCTGAAAAAAATCAATAGAGTTAGGAACACAATAATTTCTGGTCTGCAGGGCCCACACTAAGCAACACTTGTACCCCCTGTGCCATCACTTCTCTCACTTTCCATTTCCCTAATTTCCCTTCTAGCATTTTTTTGATCATCTCTTTCCATTCTCTATGCTTTTAAAAGCTTGTAAACCCAATGACAAGATATTATGAAGGAGTTTCCACCACTAACATTAGCCAATGTGATTAAAATACTGGTTTTCCATAGGCTGAAATGAAAGTGAAATGCAAATTCTCTAGTATGGTAAAATGCTTTGGTGTTGGACTATTGTTCCTTTACACTTAACTATAGACCCCCAACTCTTGAGATCCTGGTTCTGTTTTAGGTAGAATTAGAAACACAATGGCTACAGGGGAAGTGGGTGGAGTGTGGAGTGTGGTGAGAAGAAACTCCAGTGTCCTCTGAAGATGTGGGTGTGCTCATCCTCCGCCCCAGTACACTCATGCTGCCAGTCGGAGGAGCAAGCTGGCAGACATGCTTTCTAGTCAAGCTCATGGAAGATGGAAGAGTTTCAACTAGGTTACAAGTTGTTGAATCTAGAGGATGTCTTTTACATTTTGCTGTCTTGATTCTGACTCTTGTATATGGTTTTCCATTCCAGGTTGAAGGTTTTGACCCTTACTCATTTTTCAAATGGTGAAGTTTTGAACAAATACAAAATACGAAATGAGGCAAAATCAAAACGCAACAAACAATCCCTCCTTAAAAAATGCAGAAAGCCACCATAATTTTTCATATGAAATATCTTTATTCCATGTCTCTTTCTAACTATTTTTCACTTTCATTCTTTGTTTTATAGGAAAACTTACTTAAATAATTATATTTGCTATAGACATATGTTCACTTCACAGCCTTTCCCCAAACTGTTCCAATCGCCCTTTTGTCCACTCCAGCACACTCACCCCTGTCAGCTCCTCTGGTCACATATTCTCATCTCGCTCAGCTCCTCATTTAACCGTGTCCCCTCTCGAAGCACCGGGGCTGTCTTCTAGGGTACCTGCTTTCTAGTGTTCCTTATCACCTTAGTTGGCACATAGAATCCATTGAAATCTTGTCATATTCAACACCTGTTGCTTTCAGTATTCTCAAATTGCACACTGAGATAATAATAGCACATTTGGCCAAACAATGAGTTATGAGAAGGTACTTCTAAGATATCTGAGTTTTGAATGTTTGCCTTTTTGATTTTCAAATGCAGGCTGAAATAGAAAAAAAACTAAAAAAATCCAACTCTGGGTTTAACTTGAACCTGATGAGTTACATATCATATCTCACGGTAAAATTTACTGCCAGCTTCACAATATCAACAACTCATGCTTAATCTCTAAATTTTCCATACAGATACATTTTATATAAGCTCCAAGCAGGTATTTTCTTTCCACTTCATGACAGGATTTCACAGAGACCTCCAAAAAGAACTTGAAACACACATGTACTCCTTCATTGGTCTACCTGATTCAATTAATTACTGTACTCAGGTTCTTCTAGAAATTGTTCCTTGAAGGATACATGGCAAGAATTAAAGCTGTAAACCATTCTCAAGTAAGCTGAAGTCACCTTAATATGTTTCTAGTGCTAGACTGAATCCTAGTGTCAGGGAAAAGCATGAAGACTTGCTTTAAGGAACCCCATATCCTGTAGGACTAGCTTTGTTTTCTGCTCTCAGTGTAGCTTACATTCATTGGTGGCTCAGAAGAAGAAATGTTCCCATTTAAAAGGTTAGCAACACCTCTGGGCACTGATATGATAAAGTACCACAAAATAGCCCAAGGCTGACCAAAGCTAAACGTTATCCAAAAATGCCATAACAAATAACTCAAAAATCTTCCATTTGATGAGATATGCCAAGAAAATGAATAAAGGTTATGTTTTTTCTCTTTTGGTTTTAGAAACAGGGTTTCTCTGTGGAGCCTTGGCTATATTGGAACTCACTCTGGAGATCAGGCTAGAATCTCATTCAGAGATCTGCCTGCCTCTGTTTCCCAAAAAATGGAATAAAGTCACATTCCACTGTACTTTGGATAAAGGTTATATTTTTTTAAGAGGAGAAGAGTGGGGACAGGGAGGAGGGAAAGAAGGAGGAGGAGGTCATGGCCATTTGCATACTTCATGCTGTCCAGGAGATGCCTGGCTCCCTTTTCTACTTGGATTCAGCTACAGAGTCAGGCTCTCAGGTCTTTCACGTTTTCTCTTTTATCTAGAGTAAAACACATATTGTATTTTGGGTCATGAGATCATGCTAACATAATTCCCAGAGTTAATATTTTAATTATATATAAATATATATAAATTTGGTGTGTGAGCTATTCCACTGTGTTAAAATTTAACCATATTAATCTGGAGTTGAGAAGAATCTCTGATTGTCAACTAGCAATTTTGTAAAGTTTTCTCATAGGTTAAATATTAACTTGAAAGATTTAACTCAAAACTCCAAACAAGTAGGAGGAATCAAAAGGTCAGAAGGAAGGAGGGAAGACTTCTCCTTTGTCCTAAGCAGGTTTGATTAAGAAAAGAGGTCGCATTAAGGAAGAGGTGCATGGGGGCTGCAAAGGCAACAAACGAACCACTTGGTACTTATCACCACGATAGCAAGACTTAGAATAATGAATTCTTGCCTCATGAAAAAGGAAACTCACAGGGTTATGGATCCGCTTGTGTTCAGGAGAATGCAGAAAGGATGTGGACAAAACATAAGTTTTCCTTTCTTCCCCCTCTATTCTTTCAACAGCAAATAGATCCCCAACAAAGACTAGATGATCCATATTACCAGGCTGCTACTCAATCTCACCTGAGGTTTTCCATAGTCAGTCTTTAACTAGAAACAATATAATGAAGGTTTATCTGCCTGGCCTGTTTCTACCAATAGTAAAACAGCGATAAAATGATCCTCCACAGTAGTGGGATGTTACGAATGTGACTTTAGGTTTTCTAACTGTCTACTGATTCAGCTCCAATCAATGAAACCGCTAGTAGAGGGAGGAGTGGGTCCAGGCATTAGCCTGAGTCGGAAATGCCCTTTCCGTGCCCGGCCAGCTCTACCACGAATAACATCTTACGGTTAGGATTTCTGACTCAAAAATATCTATGCAGAAAATCTACATGGTCAAACACTCTGCATTATTTTGATACCGAAGGTGTAGGGAAAAAGTTGATTTATTTTTAATGCTATTTCAGGAACGTTTAGGAACTATTAAGAGTCTTCCTGTCAGTTGTTAAAATAAATTTGCTTTCTGACTTAAAAAAACTTATTTTAAATGCAACATTCCAGAGGGTATCTTAAGGAAATCCTCCACTTGCCCCATAAATGTAGGTGAAAGCTATTTCTCTTGGAATGGACATAACCACCACCACCACCTTCTGTCATAGCAGGGCTGTGATTACCAGCAAGCGACCTTCACAAGGAGAAGATGATTTCTTTTTCTGCTTAAATTCTGCTGCAGATGTTTCCTCTTCCTTCTAAGAGGAAACATCATCACACTGTCACTTGAGATTCCTTCATCTGCCTGCCCCAGCTGCTGTGCCCTGTGGTACATGCACATGACCTGTGGGGTACTAGAGTGTTTAGGAAGTAGAAGGCTGCCTGGAGGATGGCAGTGAAGTAGTTTTGCTGAGATGTTGCCCATGCTAGGCTGGCACTTTTTGGTAATGCAAACTACTTTAGTCACTTATGCTCCTGTAAGTGACCAATAAGTCACTGACTCACCAAGCTAGACATGGTTGGAATCATTTCTTTGGACTATTGGGGTCCTATGTAGGGTAAAGAGACATTTCTCCATAAATTCCAAGGGAAAGTCACAGTGTATAGAGAGCAAGGGCAAATAATATGCGTCTCGGAAAAGAGAACTATGATTTGATAAACATGAGAAAGGTATAAATGAATTAGAAAATGCTTCAACATGATGTGCATTTTGTTTAAATTCAACAAATATGATAGAGCTTATGAGGGTTCCCTTCTCTGTTTAGCCTCTTTCCTCCTTCTCTCTGTTTCCAGATGGAGTCATGTCTAGCCCAACCAGGGTAGTCTTGACCTTCCCCCTCCTAAGTCTGTATAATGCGAATAAAGCATGCACCACTATGCCCAACATTAAAAAAAACATTTACTACACAAAGACATGTTTATTAGAGAGATATTTATTAATATAGACTACATTTGGCCTTTGTAAAGCTTTTACAGTTTATAAGATACTTTAACATAACTCATCTTTTCCTTTAAATATCCTATATCTGTTCTCTATAGGTAATATGTATCCCTTCCAGGATTGTTGGAGGATGCGAGATGACCCTAAGAGTCCATATGAACATGCCAGCTTAGAGAGTGGCAGGATGACTGAAAATGCAAAGATTTTATGTGCTAGTGTCTAGAGAAGACTAAGGAAAAACAGATGTTAAAAAAATTAAAGAACTGACATAGAGAAAGCACAAAATTAAAAGTAATTTTGGAAAAGAGAGGTTAAAAGCAAAGGAAAAACTCTATATTCTAAGTACTTATTCATTTGATGTTCATTAATCCTGGACCAAGTACCTCTGAGATCTCGGAAAGATGCTGTTGAATAAACACTAATGTGCATGGAGACATTGACCTATGCTTAAGGTGAGATACACAATTATAATACAAGGGAATTCAGGTGTTCAAGTTGGGGATTTAGAGACAACAAATACTATCATTTATATCTATAGCCTGACAATGAAAAACTTCATTGTGGTGAAAAAGTTAAGTTGAACTTTGAAAAAAATGTGTAGGAGTTGGGTAGTGATAATGAGATTTAGGTGTGTGAGGGTATGAGTAAGAGCACAGAAGCTGAAAGTTGGAAGGTTCATTTTGAAGCAACAAGTAAACATGTTAGTGGGTATTGTAATAGGAGATGGTGTTAAAGGATCAGCTGAGTATGGAATGGGGACGGGATCTTTGAATAATGGGCTGAAGAACACATTTTGTTCTGTGGTAAAAGACATGAATTAGAGGCTTATAAGTAAGGCGCCGACCTGATCAAAGTCCAATTTTATTATAAATAATTAGAAACTGGAAACAAAAGAGGCACAAGAAGAGCATGCCTCTAATAATACAGGAATTATATGATCTGACTTATTGGTGTCAGTGGAAGAGTGAAGTGATGATATACTCTAGAGATACTGCAGGGGAAGTAATGATGTTAGTATTCTACTGTATGCAGGGTCCTGTGCTAGGCACTTTCTATAGATTAACCTATTTCATCTGCATGGTGAATCTTAAGAGGTTAAAAAGCACTTGTTCCCATTTTGTAGATGAGAATTAAGCAATGTCTTCTCTTACTAGGAATTAAACACAGGCCATCTGCCTCTACAGCCCACTCTTTTAACCTATGAGTGCTGCTTGTTCCACTCATAGGTGTGTGAGGCTATGAGTGCTGGTGATGGGGGAGGTACCTAGATTCCACAGACTTCAGCGCCTGTTTATATGAGTCATTAGGTCCAGGGATCCTTGGGATTCCTGATGTTAGAATTTGGTTGGGAGTAAAAGATTGTCTTTACTTCATTTTTGGACATTTGCTTTCACTAGTTCAATTGTTTTTGGAGTTGAAGTATTTCTTTACAATAGAAGTTACAAAAATAACTGAAACATGAAAATCTCAAAGTTCTTCAAAAGGTACCAACAGATTCTTCTTTTCTGGTTTCACCAGTGTACATTTAAAGGAAAGTACACTTCTTAGCATATAGAGCCTACTAAAAATAATATGTGGACTGGTATAACAAATGGATTTTGTAGTCAAAAGTGAGAATGAAGGGGAGCATTGCTGAAGAGTCGAATGAACTTTTGTTCAAATCATGGCTTAATTATAATTCCAACTATATAATACAGAGCTAGTTACTTTAAGCATTTGTGTTAGATGGGGAAATAATTCATGTGTGTGTGTGTGTGTGTGTGTGTGTGTGTAGGTTGAATGGTCCTATGTAATAGCAGTGGGTCCATACAAACCTTGAAACTAAAGCCCAAAGATTGTTGTTATTTGAGTGAAGACAAACTATAACTCTCTTCTGTTTCTTTAAAAATTTGCAAAACCTACATGGAAACCTAAGTGGTGGGGGGAGAATCTGCCAAAACTGCCAGTTTTAGAAGAAAAAATAAATTATTTTCAGAGAACCAGAAACTACAGTTCCAGCTAAAAAGGAGATTTTAATTGCAGGGAGACATTAGCTGAATGGTTTAGCTTGGACTCTGAGCAGCCAGTGGGATATATATTAAAGAAAAAAAGCAAGTTTAATTAGCCTTAAGATTTTATACAGCAAGGCTCTTTCCTCCCACACCTTGTCTGATTCCAAAGGGTGGGTCACCCTCCTTTTCAATCAGGTTTGCTTCCATCCTTTTCTCAGTTGCTGTCATGACAAGCCAATGGTAGAATGACATAAAGATGAAAACAAGATTTGAGTAATTACTGCACCGTGGCTGGTTGTTGTCTGAGCATCATTTTATTTCTTCCAATCACACAGGTCCTTGGACTTCACAGCTCCGTGTTTCAAATAGGGGTGATGCTGATTATATTATGACATTACAGCAAAGACAGGCAGATCATACAAAGTGAATTTCACACAGTAATTAAACTGCAGCTTCTTTCGTCTAGAGTCCAGGGCAGGATTAATCTAAAGGTAGCTCTTTATCATTCCGATTAGTGCTAGGATTTGAAGAGTGGGCTCTAGCATGATAGCTAGCTCCTAATCTGTCTGACTGGTGGCCCCATGTCTGTCTAACTTGCAAAAATAACATCAGATCGAGATACATTTACAAGGTTATGCCCTTCACTTTTATTTTATCTTTTCTAAAAGAAGTACAACTAGGCTCAAACATGCTGCCATTTCTATGGTTTCATTTTCTATTAGAGAACGTTTGTTCAAGAGAGCAGGTCTTTTCAAATGCCATTTCATTTTCTTTTATTTATTTATATATCGTCTATTTTTGGTCTTTCAAGACAGGGTTTCTCTGTGTAGCCCTGGCTGTCCTGGAATTCACTTTGTAGAGTAGGTTGGCCTTGAACTCAGAGATGTGCCTGCCTCTGCCTCCTGAGTGCTGGGATTAAGGCATGTGCTGCTACTGATCTGCCTGCATGGCATTTTAAAAATGATGCTCCATAGTTCCACTTATCACAGCGTCCTAATGACATTTCTTTTTTGTTTTGTTTTGTTTTTTCATCATCCCAGACTCACCTGAATATGCCTGGTTTAAACAATAGCTTTTCTTTTTGCTCAAAGGTTTGACTTTTGCTTCAAAAAGCTTATTGTAGGACTTCCAGAAAAGCTTTCCTTCCTATACTTATTTCTTTGATGCATTTGCTAACTCTGGATTTTTATAGAGTAATGTATTGGATCAATGATTGTCAACCTGGGATTCTCACAGATGCAATGATGAGGCTTTATAAACAATGGGCCACCTAGTCCCCATTCTAGAACAAAAGATTCAGAATCTCTAGACTTCAGAAACGAAAATCTGTATATTCTTCAAGTCAGTAGGTGATGTGAGTGTAGCCAGAGTTAAGAAGCGTTGAGTCAGCTAGACAGTATACCAGCTGTATTTGCAAAAGATTTATCAAAACAAGCCATTGTTAAGGGAAATGAGGCCTGATATTGTTGTGGAAAATCTCTTAATTAGAAGATAAACAGCTCATTCTAGTTGCCTATACATAGGAAAATATATATTCCAGTTTCCAAAGGGCAGTAGAGAAGGAAGCAGATGATGAAACAGCCAGATGCATAGTGGCTTTTCTTCCATTGTTCAAGGTTATAGCCTTGAAGGTGATGTTTACTGATTGAGACAATCACTTGGTAACATTACTTACAACCATATCATCTATGATGACTGTGTTGCATGACACAGAATTTCAAAGTTTGGACATAAACTTGGAATTAGCTGTCATCTATTTTAAGCCCTCAATGCAGGAGTCTTTAGAAAGAGAAAGGGATGATTGAAAAGATTTGGCTTTGATATTCTAAGCCCTGTTTCAGAGTTTAAGAATATATTCTAGAGTCAAAATGAAATCAATTAACTTGTTGGGCTGTCTTCAGATATTTACTTCTCTAAGCCTCAATGAACATCCTTTCAATATGGGGATCAAGAACATGCATCTCACAGAGCTACTGGGGTTTTATATTAATTTAGATAAAAGTGCCCAGTACACAAAAAATGTCAGAAAGCAATAACAGCCTGTTAAAGGCAAACACAGTAATTGCTGAAGGTTGTCACCTAGACTTCCTGCCTAAAACAAACAGTTTAAAACTCACAGATTCATTTTCTGCAAGATTTCATTCACCAGGTAAGTAGAGAATGAATCCAAATAGACATGGCTTTCAAATTTTACTGAGCAGAAGCGTCACCTGGAAGTGATCATTTAGAAATGCAAATTGCTGGGCTCCAGTCCCAGAGTGCTGATTCAGTTTGTAGTGTAGAATCTAGGAAGACACACTTCTGTAACAATCTGGTTGATCCTGACAGGATTGGGAGGACTTTCAATATAATTGTATCAGATATTTATTTCTAAAGTAACTACAGAGTGTAACCTGATTCAGAGGAGCCTGTGCATTCTAGGTACAGAATTTAGTTATATGAAAGTCATGTGCAAATATAATATTTTCAGAGTATTGTTATATTCATCACATTAAAAAATCAGTTTTCTTCACTCAAACACAGTTCTTGAATAATTATCCTTCAGGTACATCTGAGTAGACAAGCATGGGTCGGAGTCATTACCAACTCACCCTTTTTCCTTTTATAAGAATATAGAATAGCTTTCTGAAAACCAGTAAATTCTTTAAATAAACAAAATCATTTATTTCTTCTTTTAAAGGCAATGAGAACAAAGTATTTTAAAATGCATTAATGGTAACTAATAATAAAATCAATGTATAATTGAAAATTGGACATTTTAAATGCAACTGATAAATTAGTTTGTTACAGTGAATACTTTTAAATTTAAATGGAGATGGTTTTGAATCTAACGAGAAATTTAAATATTTCCAATTCCAAGACTTTTCTAAGAAAGAAGGGATGGAAAAAGTTTAGAAATATCTTTAGACATTACAATATAACATTATGCTAAAAAAATGACCATTAATTCTGTATTTTCAAAGTTCTTGTATATGGTGCAACATGTAGGGAGGGGTACTGGAGAGATGTCTCAAAGGCTAAAACCATACACTACTTCTGTAGAGGATCCAAGTTTGGTTCCCAGCACTCATATCAGCTAAGACAACCAGCTATATCTTCAGCTTCAGAGGATGTGATGCCCTCTGCAAGCCTCCATGGTTGCTGCAGTCATGTGCACAAACCACAAAGAATCTCTCTCTCTCTCTCTCTCTCTCTCTCTCTCTCTCTCTCTCTCTCTCTCTTTCACACACACACACACACACACACATGCACACACACATGTGGGGGAGGGAGAGAGGGAAAGAAGGAGGGAGGAACATTTTAAAAATTAAAAAAAAATCTTAAAAAAATGATGACACAAGTAATGGGTGCTCTCTGATGGTCATTGAACACATGATTTTGCTGGGGCAAACCAGACATCCTAATGAGAACACTTATGACTACTAGAAGGCAAGTATCCTAATGGTCAAGGGTCCGTCAGAAGGAGAATCTTTTCAGTACACCATGTGAGCTAGGGTTAGCTACTGGAGGTGTCAGAAATGTGGTCATACTAATTCTTTAAGGAAACTCTGGTGATTTGGAAATACAACCATTGTTCATCAAAACAGAATTTTTGCAGCATAAATACAATATTCCAAGATAAGCCTTAAATGAACTGCACAGGTATTAAGAGATTTAGGAAGACAAAACTAAGAGAACAGTCGCACAGTTGGAAAGTATTTTGCAAGGAGAATCTGAGCTGGATAATCCAGAGTGAACAGCATTTGGTTACACAACAGCACAAAGATCATTTTAGAATTTACAAGAGTTTAGGAAGCTATTGAACACTTCAGGATAAAACTATAAGATGAGTTTAGAGTATAATAGCCAGTTTTGAAAAATGAGTTGTATATCTTTGGTACATCTTTTGACAAAACATTTTCTTAGTGGAATTCAACATCTCTTTGGAACATTGGTTCTCAGATTGTAGTGAATATCTGATTCACTACAGGTAAATTGTTCAATACACACTGTACATCCTGTAGAACAGGGTGAGATCAGGGGCTCTTCATTTCTAAGGCATTCCTAGGCCATGCTAATGCAACTGATCACTCTGACACCCACTGCTTCAGCAGAGGAAAAGATGGTATTTTTTCCTAAGGAGAGTCAGGTGGAGAAGGTGGTGAGATCATTCCCAAACCTGGAAAATCCCCCAAAGTAGTAAATGGAACAAATAGCAGTAGCTCTTTCATCTCTTCTGAACTTTTACTGAAGTAAGTCAGACAACTTCCACGGAGATTACTGAGAACACACTTCTTACATTGACCTCCCTTCTTTATTGGCACAGGTGCCAAACTGTGGCAACAAGGAGACCCATGCTGAGAATAAATCTGGACCAACCAATCTGGAAACTTAAAACTAACTAGTTCTAATGCTAGCTAAGAATCGAAAATAACAGTATCATGAGACCAAAGACAATGGGGTTTCTGTCAGTTAGTGCTAGACAACACTATGATACTCGCCTTAAAAATCACAAGTCTCACTTTGCCTTGCTTCGCCCTCATTTTCAACAGGCGATCAGAGGTTAGAAGGATCAAGGCCTTTCCACTTAGGTGTGGGTCACTGCTTAATCACTTCCACCTTCTGCTTTAAAATGTGCTTCAAGAGAAATTTTACTATATAGCGACCATACTGTAAAAACTAGTTTTAAAGGGGAGAAATTAAAAATAAAGAGCTTTGTATAAAAAAAATGCAGTATTTTTCAGGTTAGTACTTTATTTTCAAAGGTAGGATTCATATAAAAGTTTTTTTTGTGTGTGAAAACAGTCTACGGTAGATGTAGAAATGTCTAAACCATAATAATATTTCAATAACAACAAGCTTATTCCCTAGACATTTATCTGTCTTTAAAATATGCTATATAATTACAAAATATAATTAATAATAATAACAATAATTATCACAATACAATAGAAATAATGACAGTACCCACCATGGACCCAGAGGCCCATGGACACAAAGAGATAATATCTTTCTGTATTTAAAGGAAAGAGAATGCAGTAGCAGTAATTGTGGGAGGGGGGATTGAGATGAATTTTCTTTCTTATCCTCCACAGAAAATAGACATAAACTTTGATACCTGTTGTTAAACACTTCATTCTGAAGATCAGCTCAGGTAGTTTAAAAGAAAACAAAATGAGGTCTGTAATGTCTCTTAGGAAGCAGCATGAATGTAAAATCCTGGCTAGTCACAATTCCATTTCTAGCTAAGCCCCCATCCATTCATTAGCAGAAAAGACAGTATTTACAAAGTGTTTCTGCTTATAGTCTCACATCATATTATTGGATTGTTCCAAGAATCCTGTAGGTTCTATAAATAGAATAATATTAACGTTATTCCCACCAGAGGAGGACAGAATTAAGAACTGGTAAAAAAATATAAAGAAATTAATCTATCCTAAATAAGTATTTTGTGTCAAGCAAAGCACATTGCACAAGAAGCACCAATAGAGCTACATGGAATCTCCTACGGTAATATGGAGATTGCTGAGGGCGACAAGCTCGGTTTGAATGTAGATCCCCCAATTCTAGGTGCTACTATACAACTTCCCAGCACACTACAGACTCAATTCTCACTGAAAGCATGAAGTTGCAGGCACTGTTCCCCAGGAGGCAGCTGACTGAATTGCAGTATTCTGGGGCTTCGCCTGGTTTTGCGGTGCTATGGCGCTGGTCCTCCTGTGTGCTAGGCTAGCATTCTACCGGCTCTGCTGTCATTTGCAGCTTTTCTTGGTTCTTCCTTGTGAAGATGCATTTCTTTCCAATGTTACTTAGACTGCACATGGAGGCTCGTTCAAGGGAGACGATGTGTCATTTCCCTGATTTCCATTCCTAACTTTGAAAAATCACTTCAAATATTCAGACACAAGTCAATCTAACCATGTTTACAGCACAGCACTATTGGCAAGAAAAATGAACCAAGAAAATAGCCAACCTAAGTGTTAAATTCTGACCAAGTCTTTACTTTAAGCTACTGGTGTTTATGTAAGTGAAGATATATAAATAGGAAAACAAGCATAAACAGGACATCTATGGACAAAGTAAAATCTTTATATACTCTTCTGAACAGTCTCAAAGCTATAAATTCAGACTTTGAAATCTCTTTGATAAACTAACACCACTTTTTAGTTTTACTCTTTAGATGCATTTATTTGTGATCTGTGATGCAGTGTTTTTTTTGTTTACTTTGAGAGTTATGTTATCCTTACTGAATTTTACAACACAATTTCTGTCTTAGGGCATTTAAAAATGGGAAAACGAGGTCCACCACATGAGACAGAGGTTTTACCAGAAGCCACATTGGTAAACTGGGCAGCAGAAGTCAAGGGAGGTGTAGCAAAATGTAAATATTTGTAAAATGAAATTAAATTTTTGGATATTAAAAGAAACATTTATTGAAAGAAGACTGCTTTCTATCCTGGATTAGCATCATGCTATGCTGAGATTTTAGGGCACTACACAACTTCAGAGTTGGTTTATAGAGGCTTCTGAATTTTATTTTTGGTATTTTTTAAAATGGTGCTATGTTTCCCAGGCTTACTTTGAACTTACAATGTAGTTAAGTCAACCTTGATCTATTCTCCGGCCTCCACTTCTCAAGCAGTGGGATTATAAGAGTGTGCCACTATTAAACAAGTTGGATTTTATTTTTATTGACAAATTACCAGAATCAGCAGAGTCATTAATATTAAACATTGAAATAACACTGTACAAGTACTAAACTAATTGCTTCAACTACCTTGGACTTAGGGAATTAAGATTTCAGGTTATCTTGTCCTGTTATTAACTATCTGTGTTTCTACAACCACGATGTTGAAGTTCTCAGACCCAATGTCACTCTCTATGGAGACTGGACCTTTGAAAGAGCAGCTGAGATTAAACTATGTCTTAAGATTGTTCCCCAATACAACAGGGAATTGTCTTTTCAAAGAGAAGAAGACACAGACATACCCACAGTCACATCAGGAAAACGTCATTTTGGGACACAGCAAGCAGATAGTTATCTGCAAAGCAAGGAGTGAGTCCCCAGAAGAAAGCAAACTTGTTGACCCCTTAGATTTATAGTAACTGAAACTGAGGAATAAATTTCTCCTGTCTAAACTTCTAGTCTGTGGTAGTCTCTTTTGACAGCTCTAATTGACTAACAACAACACTAAAATTCTCTCCACTTTGTGCACAGTAGGAAATTCTTAAAGTCACATTAAAGTGACTGCTTAAAGTTTTTTTTTTTTACCGAATATGAGAGGTTCAAGAAATGCCCCTAAACAAAGAGTCAGGAAATGCCATTTTTGGAGGTTGTACTAGATCTATCCTGTAATCTAATGTAATCCTGCCCTTTTCTGTTTTCAACCTTTGAACATAGAAGGGTGTTACTGTAGTAGTTTTTATACTGAATGGAATTTTGTATTTTTGAAGGTTTCATCACTTCTCATGTTCTTGTTGGAATAACAGAAAGCAACCTAAATTGTCTTGTAGACAACTTCCGGTTGCCCTTCACATATATGAAGATAGCTTTGTTTCTGCCTTTCAGATTTTCAAACAATTCTAACTCCCTTAACTATTACTCAGATGATTCAACTCATTCTCCCAATCTCCTGGTCACTCACTTCTAAAGATGTTTCTGTTTGTTTAGATTTCTTGTGCAGAGTTAAGACATCTTTGCCTCATATTATTCACGAGTGAACTTAAAATGCAAACACAGAATCCTCTATTATTTACTTTAAATACTATATGGTTAGATATGGCTCACTATATTTTTTCAACACATTTTGGGCACCTAGTTACTTTATTCAACTTTTCTTTGCATGTGGAGTCCAATTGGCTGCAAACATGGTGAACATATAATCACTTAAACCACCAAACAACAACAATATCAAAATCCAACACCTCAGGGGCCAAGATAAAGCCTAGTATACCCTTGTATGATTCTGTAAGAATGATCTTTCCATTGACAATAAGTCATTTGTTTGTACCCAATGCTCTCGTCAAAAATTCCATAGCTAAGGAAGTGTTGGGCTACTGTTTAGACAAATACCATGGCATCAAGCTAACGTCTAAATTTGTATGTCCATATCCATAGACAAAGGCTACCCTCAGCCTTAATCAGAGAAGCCTCCCTGTGCAGTGAGTGCAAAAACCCATGCTGACCACGGTACAGAGAACAGCTGACAGCTGAGTTCTGATCCCTGAACAGGACTTTTTATCTAGTTCTTCTAAGGGCTAGGGAACATCCCAACAGTGAGTGGAAAGACTGAAAGAGCTGAAAGATGTGGAGAAGAATTATGAAATTCTATCTTCTAGTCATGACACAATCAGTGCAATAATGACCTCACAGTGGCTGTCACTGACTGCAGCAGACTAGACCTGCCAACAGTCAACCATGGAGTAGGGAAGGCTTCACAGGGCTACCCTCCCTGTTGAGGACTGGCTATTGACAGATTCTGGGTGAAAAGCTGACACTGTTTTCAATTAAGGAACCACTAATGGAGCCTACTAGGCTCCAGTGGATAGCCATGGGTACACAAATGGTCCTGCTTAAACTGGGCTGAGTCACAAAACAAAGCAAAATGACTTGAAAGCAATTCATAGTATCGGAAGGGGTGGTTAAACGGGAGTGAGGAACAGTGTGGGGAAGGGTGACAACAATCATAATGCAGTATATGCATGCAAGAAATTATCAACAAATTTGATAATTAAAAAATAAAATTAAATGACTGGGGCCAGCAAGATGGCTAAGTGGATAAGATCCCTTACTGCTCTTGCAGAGGACCCAGGTTTGGTTCCCAGCACCCACACTGCAGGTCATAACCACATAACTCCAGTTCTAGTGTATCTGATGCCCTCTTCTGACCTCTGAAGATCCACAAATGGTGCATAGCACACACACAGGCAAAACAATAATATACTTAAGATAAAATTAAAAATTTACAAACATGGCCTTTTCATTTAAGGAGTTGCTAATCTTATCTCTAGTTACATGAGTTACTACTGTCTTCTGCAAAGCTCAGGAGAGACTGCATCACACACTGTGAATGAACTTTCACTAAAGCCGTTCTATTTTCTAGCAAGCACTTATTTTAGGGGCACACAACACACATCTTCCCATTTCCTTGCTTTAGTGATCCACTCCAGACTTTTGCTCCACACTAACACCAAACTGTTCTCCCAAACTGAGTTTTCAAACTTACTACAAATGAGACAGTTTCCTATCTCTAGCTGTTTGTCTGTAGCCTCTGTCCTGAGATAGGGCAGGCAACAACTGAATCTTACTGACGAATCTTCCCACTCCTCAGGGGTACTCTATCCCACATCTCACAATCTCTTCCGTTTCCCTGCTACTTTCCCAGGAAAGTGCCACTTCTGAGAAATTACCAAAGCACCCTAAAATGGCAGGCTTGTCAGAGAAAGACCAGGGTACAGGAACAGTAGAGGAGACTTTAAACAGATGTCATCCTCAAGTCCCCTAGGTGCTGCCAGAGCATTCTCTCCACACATGGCTCTGTGTAAGGGCAGTTCTTAAACCCCGTTATTGTACTTCAAGAGAGCTACAGCCTTTCTTCTATCTACTCTGGATGATTTCCTTTGCCAAAGATTCAAAACAGCTTTGTATTTTTCAGCCTTTAGCTGAAAAAGGTGTAATATATAATGCTTTTATTTTCCATGCAGACTTTCTCTGAGGCAAACATGTACCCCGACCTTTACCTAATCAAGAAAAGTTGTTTGGGCAGTGGGGGATGGGGAAGCAGGTTGAGCTTTAAATGCGCAAATCAGTTCTAATAAAAACACTGAGATTCAGGTGCCTGGGGTTAGAAATACTGGAGGGAATTCAATTACACTAATTAATATTTAAGAAGGGCTAGAGATCACATACTGAATGTGGGGAACTAGGCCAGTCAGACATGAGCATATGGGGAGGGCAAGATCAACAGATAAAAGTAACAAACAAATCACACATAAATGCTCCAACAGGAATGAAATGGAGAATATAAAATAAATGTTCCAACAGACACTGAAGAGGAGGTAAAGTGAATGGTCTACCAGACATAAAAGCAATATGTTCCAACACACACAGGACATTTTATTGGTTTTGTGTAAACACATATATTATAAAAATGATTTTTCCAAATAAGTTGCTAGGAAATGTTACCCATTTATAAAAACAGACCTAGTCAGGTTGTGTACATTTTAGTACAGTGTATTTACTACCATTACCTCACTGGCTCATCACATAGAGCTCAATAAGGTCTGGATTTGCCAAGAGTTGGTTTCCTTATGGCTAAATCTACATGGATACAAAAGTCAATAGAGGGTTGAAAATCTTCCTAGTTCTTCCTTATGGTGATATGATATAGTGTCAGGCCAGATTCGTTTTGGGGGTGCTTGATATTTCATTTGCAGCTCTGATTCCTGGTCACTATTATTGTACTTGAATGCTTTCTGAAGAAGGCACTGATAGTGCCAGAAGTACCTGGTTTTGCTCATGAAAGTGGTTTGTTTTCTTCTTCCATTGCAGCATTTAGCTACCTTATTCCTCGTTTCTCACCCTTCCTGCATTAGGGGAGTCTTCAAAAGCATAATCCACAAGAGCCTCTGGATTGTGAACTGTATATGTCTAGTGTGAAATAGAAAGACTTGGTATTCACCATTCACCAGGTTGCTTTTGCCAACTGCAACACACAGAGGTAAGTGGAGGTAGAACTGTGGAAGAGATGAAATGATACCAGTACCTAGAACTAAACTCCTCCAAATTCTTTAGCACACACAGAAGGTAGTTAGAGAACCTGAAGAAACACTTTGCAGCAATTCTTATGGTCATATGGTCATGGAGAAAGCAAACAAAGAGGTTCTTGTTCTTAAGGAACCTAAGTTTGAAAAGTAACTTAAATAAGCTGAAGGCTTCAAGATAATACATTCCCAAATGCTGTGTCTCTAAATTGTCTAAAAATGTCTAAAACTGTCTCTAAATAATAAAGAATCAGGAAAGCAAAATAACTAATGCTAAGTCCTAAATGTATTCTAATAAGTGATCTTTCAAACTATTTCACAATCCCAGGATTAACAAAGTAACAAATACCTATTCTCATGAATTTGGGAGTAAAGATAATTGAGGTAAGGAATGCATGTTGCTTAATGTGTTACCTTGCAGATGAAAAACTTGCAATAAAGATCAAAGGTAAGCATTAACACATTTACACATCTATATGCCAGTTGGTTTCTTCTGGTTATTTTTTATGATCAGATTTTAATAATCATTTATAGACAATATGTTTCTCTATTCTGTGATGATGCCTGTTAAAGTGTTTTTTTTTCTTTGATTCTATAATGTTCTTTGACTACAATGTCTTCATCTCTGCCTCATTCATCAGTGCTGCGAGAAGTCACCTGCTCGTCCTGCACTTAGTTTTCTGGCACTGCTTATGCTACTTTCATTTTACTCAGCAGTTTAATAACTAAAATTAAAAGAAGAACAATTATTGGGGCTAACATTTACCAAAACTGAGCAAACAAAGAATTACTAAAATAAAGCACATCAACTCCAGGTGCAGTGGTGCATGACTAATTCCAGCAGCAGAGGTGCAGAGGCTGGGATATCAGGAGTTTAAGCTACACAACAATTTGGGGTCAGCCTTGCCTATGGGAGACCCTGTTTGAAAAAGGAAAAATCACAGCAGAGGAGAGCACTTGTTGACAGCAGCTGTGGCATGCTATTCACAGTGAAAATCAGTGAATCCTAAAGGAATAAACTAAGAAAAATGGAAGGCCATGAAACTTACATGATTTGTAAGAGAAGACCAAGCCTACTAAACACTCTGAAGCCCTGAAGACTACAGGAGACAGAAAAGTCAGTTCTGCATAACAATCTGGACAAGAAAGTAACACTGAAAGGACTGATGTCTTCTGATCACAGAGGCACTGGAGCTGAGAGTGTAATGGAAATTAAACTTTTGCTCTATAAGACTTCTTTAGTGCATGAACTACATCGTGGGGACAATGTGTGGCTATACCACTGTGGATGAGGGGCCAAGCAAATGCTTAGAGGTGATGGTAACAACAGTGAGGTGAGAATTTCTGTATTTATTTTCCTTTTAGATGTATTTATTTTATTACTTTAAATATACAAGTGTTTTACATGCATGTGTATATGTGCACCATGTGCCACCCTTGGTGCCTAAAGGAGGACGGAAAGATCAGGAACCTAGGACTGAAGTTACATTTGGCTGTGGGCTACCATGTAAATGCTGGGAATCAAACTTATATCCTCTGCAAGAGCAAAAAGTTCTGTTAACTACAGAGCCAACTGTCCTGTTCCAAGCATAATGCCTTCTATGAGTCAATGCTAGAAACTCATAGGGAATGTAAATTAAAATTAGAACCCATGTTGACAGATAGTGCC
This sequence comes from Chionomys nivalis, assembly GCF_950005125.1. Taxonomy (NCBI): domain Eukaryota; kingdom Metazoa; phylum Chordata; class Mammalia; order Rodentia; family Cricetidae; genus Chionomys; species Chionomys nivalis. The sequence goes on along the minus strand of NC_080088.1, from coordinate 45,678,361 downwards.
AGTGTATTATGTGACAAAAAAGTTTTTCTAAAATAGGGCTGTAAGAATTTAGCTGCTTGAAAAAAAAAGTCATAGAGGCAACAAAAACAAAATTGTTGGTTTACTGTAAAAATGAAAAAAAAAAGAGGACTTTTTGTCCTTTGCTTGGATACGGATCTGACTCTACTTCAGCAAGTACTAGATTCACTTAAAATTAAAAACAAAGATATTGGCAAGGACATTGAGATTGTAATGTAACATCACGCTTCAAAGAATAAACTATCAAGATAGAACAAAACCAAATGAAATGGAACAAGCAAACTTATCACAAGTCAAGGAGGTTTTCTATAATATTAAGAACACTACTAAACAGAACCAGGATTGTTACTCATGGGAACAAAGTGCTCATCTATATTAACTTTTGTGAGGTTATTCTAAATGTGGTAATGTGGGCAAATTATTTGGTAATTGCTTTTAATTTTCAAATGTAATTTTAAGGTAGTTTGTGAAACAAAAGAAACATCATCAAAAATAAACATTTAAAATACCAAAATGAAAAGGCTAAGTTTCTCATGACTCACATCACCCTTCATATGTGTGTGACATCACACACTCCCACTCGCACACATGCATCACAGTCAAAGTGCTTCATAAGACACAGAACAATACTTCCAGTCTTCCTCGATATTGGCACTTCTTGTTGTCCACCAGTGTCTGCTGATCAAAGTCTGTATTATGTTATTAACCAGTATTCAATATATATTTGTTTCAAATTAATGAATGGAAAAATATTAATTCCCAGTCCATAATGAAAGATGTAAACTTCTAAGTAACATCCAGAAAAGCTTTCTTTAATCATGCTTTCTGTTAATTAGGCATTCTTTGTTTTCCAAAATGTTGAACATTTGAAAAATAATATGCAGTGATGTGACATTACAGTGAATATAGTTGCTAGGTCAGTAAGATAATTTAGTCAGGACATGATTGTAAAATAATACTTTCATTTATGATAACTATTCTACAAGTAAATTTTCTCTACAATAATGAAACTATCTTTTAATCAAATTTGATATGAGTACTAGATATGTAAATACCTAAAATTACAACAATGCAATTTTATGATGAATATTAAACCATTGTCTGATTTTTATTTTGATATAATTTCTTCTAGGTGGTATCATTTCATGTTAGGCTTTTTTGTGCTGCTTAATATTATAATTAATAATTCATATTTTTGTCTTTCCCCTCTCATTCTGACAACTTTTATTTTTAATCGGTGGGCATGTGCCAAATTGGTTTGTTATTTATTTATAATGCAAAATGACAAGGGAATTGAATATGTGGAATAGAGAGAGATTGTCTTTCATGAAATAAAATTTTCTTAGTAATGGGGGTGTTTCTTGTTTATCCTTATGGGCTTGAATATTTGTGAGGGGTCAGATTAGATGCCATTGCTGTTGCTTGACAAACCTGTGTAAATACATTAAATACAACTATTTTATTTTTTAAAAATTTATTTTAGTTTTGTGAAGATATCTGGGCATATGCATAAAAAAGGGAAAAGCCCAAAATACGTAAAGATTTTCTATCCTGATAGATCCTATAATGCCAATTAAGTAAAATTTCTGACAAAGCTGGTCTATTTGTATTCCTTCCTAAGTCAAAACATGCAAATTTAGTAGGAACAAACAGAAAATTCTGAAGATATGTGACTGAAAAAATAAAATGTTCTGTCTGTGGGGCTTTACAGAATAGAACATTAAGTAATGTCTTCAATTCTGCCCATAACCAGACACCACATATCCCGAATGCAAGAACACTGGTCGACTGCCAGAAAATTCAGAGATGATTTCCAGAATATCAGCTAGCAAATCACTAGTGGAGCTGGTCCTAACGAGGACCCACAGACCCACCTAGGAACTGCCATCAAACAAGAATCTGCAGGGACATGTCCTTCCAATATGCACCAGTTCCCGAGTTACAATTAAGTTGGAGAACTACACTTTTACAGAAAAACTCGTCTAGCTCACCAGGGTTTGCCACTGTCTGAAAAATCCTTTCAGCTCATCCCATGTCAAACATTAGAGAATTCAAGGAATGTAGCACATGTCATCAAATTATATATTTCTCTAAGATTCTAGTGTCATCGTTTCTTTTATTAGTTTAACTACCACAGTGAACCATTACTGGCTTCTTCAACCAGAGCCTTTGACTCAGCTAAATTAGATTCCAGCATTTGGACAAAGAGAGCTTAACAAAAAGAAAATGGCCCTATAACATAAATATAAAATATAAAATATAAATATGTTTCTCATGAGAAACCTATTCTTTACAGATTAAAATTTTTATATAGTCGCAAGCATTTCAAAACTGTTTTTACTTTAATTATTTAGGCAATGTTAAGATCTAGAAGGCTGTAGTGACATCACTGAGTGACAGTTCATCTGCTGTCAGTGTGAGTCACAACATAAGCATGCTGATGCATCACTGTGCTTTTCCACCAGTTTCTTGAGCAAACCTCCCCCTCCCTGCCTTTTGGCACACATTCACTGTACAAGCTCTGTAGCTAGGTGATTTATCATGGTTATGTATACACAGTATTCATCTCTCAAAAAATGTACTATGGAAAAAGCTAACTATACAATGTGGCAATCTATGATTATAAAATCTGGATGGTTTAGCTAAGAATGAAAATAGTGATGTTAATGCAAGTCATCAGAAGCAGTATTTATAATCTGGGTAGAGGCTGTTTTTGTTTGTTTGTTTGTTTGTTTTTAATTTACTATTATGGGACTGTAAAAGTTTGGTGCTACTCTAGATATAAAAAGAGCCACATATCTGTGCATAGCTAGCAGTCATGACCACTACTTAAATTCTGTATTTCAACAGTTAAATGTAACAAGAATAGGAAGTGGTATCTTTAGGATAGTTTTCATAATACCTACAGCATGATGACTAGTTGACTCGGTATGTTCTTGAGATGGCAGACCTTTAACAAAGTTTAAGTGACAGTGAATTTAAAACATGTTCCCTATAGGTAGGAAACACACAAATAAATGTATAGACACTTTATAAACAGTCATTGAAATGTGTCTTCCATTTTTAGGGAAGAACACCACTGTGTTTGATAAACACACTAATTTAAGTGATACAGTACTTACAAATAGGGAAGCTGAGTAGAGTTCAGTTTTGTTATCTGGAGCTTGGGTCAAGGAATGAGAGGTGATAGAGATGAATATATGAATATTTGTGTTTGTGGCAAGTATATGTCCTAAATTTAACAGTGTCATCATGCTATGTCAATATGTTTGTGCCCTCCCAAAAGTATTTTATTCATATCTGTACTTTATATGCATTTTTTTATTATGACATCCTTTGACAATTCTTCTAAATTTGCTAAATGGACTTTTTCAAATGCAAACTCCCACGATTTGACCTTATTAGAACCTGGATGAATGTTTCCATCAGTTCCTCCAGAATATAAGAACTGAGTTTTGTTCTGAAAACAAGCATTTTGGTTATCAGCAGTAATATTCTCTCTACTGTCTGCATAAAGACTATAGAAATATAAATCATTAAGTACGTATCTAGATAAAAATACTTTTATAGAGCCCAACTGGTGTCTGAGAGGTGAGGACAGGCTGAGAAGGACTCCTTGGCTTCCTTCTGTCCAGAAATTTCCTGTTTCCCTATTTCCTATGGTTACCACCATGGAACATGTTAAAATCTCAGTAGGGACTCTGTTTCAACTTTTCCTTTCAAAACAGAGTAAAAGTTTAATGGAAAAAAATGTCCTTCCTATCTCCATGCCAGGCACTGTGTAAGATCCATAAACTTAAAAGCCAGGCAAATAGTATTTTATATGCCCCAAAACTTAGTGACAGGGTGCTACAAAAATCCCCAAATTTAGGCATGTGACTTGATTCATATGCACTGTGGGATGAGTCAAGGAAAATGGTACCATCTGCACTTTTATTGGACAGTCAAATGATTCCCTCAGTCCATCCAAAAACATCTTACTTCAAGAGACATATGGGATGGTTTTAAAATATTCTAATTTTTAAAGTTATTAGGTAAAATGATTGACAGTTACCCTAGCAAACACAGGTAAAACTAAGCAAATAGTGTTTTTCAGTCACAATGACCATAATTTTAACCTATTCACATATATAAATAATTTTTCATGATTGTTTAGGACTTACAGTAAAAACTCAGGGAATTTGAAAAGGATTTAAGTTAGAATCATGTTCAACTAGCAGGTTAAAGGCATCATTTATGCTCTGAGATGAAAGCTAAAAATGATTGAGTTTACACGGCACTCTGCTGTCATGTTTATGTAAAGAAAGAAAATGTCTTAGAACTTTGAAATGAAACATTTCATAGTTGAATTTGGTAAATAAACCTGCTTGTACGTTTCTACATATTGACAAAAGAGTGAAGACCAAGATGACTCATTTCTTTATTGTTCCCATTACCCAACTAGGAGTTCAGGGCTACCCTTAAAACACTCTTTGGCCAAAGCTAATAACTAAAATGGACTCTTTCACAAACTTAACAAGAATAACCATTAGATGGAGGGGAGAAGATCCAATGTCTGTGCTTTACAATGCTGTTTCATGTAGTATTAAAAGGCAGACAATAGCCGGGCGGTGGTGGCGCATGCCTTTAATCCCAGCACTCGGGAGGCAGAGGCAAGCGGATCTCTGGGAATTCGAGGCCAGCCTGGGCTACAAAGGGAGTTCCAGGACAGGCTCCAAAGCTAGAGAAACCCTGTCTCAAAAAACCAAAAAAAAAAAAAAAAAAAAAAAAAAAAGGCAGACAATAGTCATTGAAAACACAGAGTCAAAGAAGGGAAACCGGCTGTCCTGGGAAGACAGTAAGATTCAAAGTTGAAAGGTCTAGGTTTGTGTCTATACTCCAACACTTCACTGCCATGACATGAAGAGACTATGAGTTTTTATGTCTTTTATTGGTACTGGAACTGCATCTCCCTTAGGGCATTGCAAGAGAAAGCATCATTTGTTCAGCATTACACTAAGGACTTGCTAGAAATAAAACGGTAAGTTTATATTCTTGAGTCAGAATCAGAAGCTTGGTGGATGTGGGGAGCAAGCGTTATCTGTAGTCTAATTACTTCAATGATTTTCATCTGAGTATGATCATATTGCATACTCTCCCATAGGACTGTTGTCTAAGACTACAGGAGAATGCTCATAAAACTGGCTGTTTGTTTTGTTTTGTATCAGGAATCTCAAATTCTCTCCCAGAAATATTTAGAGAAATAATGTTCGAGCCTACAATAGTTGGATAACAGCCTCATTTCTGAGTTTTACTTTGAATGTGTAGACGAGGCACAAGTCACCCAGAGGTTATGCAATTAGCCTGGAGTCAAAGAGAAAGCAAGGAGTAGAGATGCAAAAGAAACCCCAGCATGAACTTGATTTTAATTCAGTTACACTGTTAAGGTACCGACCACGCACCCTCCACTAGAAAGACAATGAACCTTTTAATAAATAAGTTTTAATCCTTTTAGTTAAAAAAAATAGTAGTAGCTTTTAAAAACAGATTGGCACCTATGGTTCTGAGCTAAGGGACATTTAGCTCAATAGGAATCCTGCTTGAGAAGGTACTACTGCTCAGATCTTTATACATGTAAAGTGTGGGCATTATATATGTTCCTCATGTAACACTTCTGATTGCTACAATGGTGGAGAATATAATAAACAAAAGTAGTTAGGAAGGATTTGAGTTTTCCTAGACTATATAGACTTCTATAGCACTATCCGAATAATCTAAAACACAAATTGAATAATAGGAAATGCTTTGGGATGGTTTCCCCTGCACCATCCCCCTCCTGTCGAAAGTACTCTATCACTTTTCTGTAATTTATCTGAGATAGCTACTAAGATGTTGGATACTTTTACATGCAAAGGTGCCAAAAAACAAAAAGCAAGAGAATGGATTGTTAATGAAATTCTCTGATTGTAAAAAGTACTTTGGAATGATCAGGTGGCAAATAATAGTAAGAGGGATCACATAAAGTGCTTAGCTGCTACAGCACTAGTTACTGTAATAAATGCAGAAGGGAGTAGATATGAACAGAATTTGCATTTTATGCAGCTGCTGTGAATGTATGTAGAATGTACAGAAGCTATTTTTTCAATAATACTTGTAAAATATTGTTCAAAACCTATTCTTGCTGTCTTCCTCCTTTCAAAGACACTATACAGACAACACCCATATGTCCAAGTGTATACAAGGAAGCTAGAAAATGAGTCACTTAGTATTCATAAATATCAAATAAAAGCAGAGAATAAAAAAATGGTAACACTAATAGAATAGCCACACACACACACACACAAACATGATGATTCTTAAACATTGGAGATGTTAATGTGTGGCAGGAACTACAATAAAAATATATGATCACATATATACCAAAAATATAGATGCGTGCTCATTCTGTTTGCTGGAGGATATTTATAGTGTTTTTTAAAAATAGAATTGAAAAAGAGAGATTAAGAAACATGGCATTGTTGACTGTTGTTATTGTTATTACTTAGTTTAGTTATTATTCTTTAATATCAAATCATATCAGACTCTTCGATAACTTCCATGAACTTGGTATTTAACAAGAAGCTTCCCCCATTCTCTTATTTGGAATATTTGTTCAGAAAACCTAAACACATGTTCATTAAGTATGGTAAGACCTAGTCTATGGTTGGAGCTTCCTTTTGACAAGATGGAAGAGATGCTAATAGTAGGAAAGTATATCAACTCTACAAGAAGTGTCTACTTTGGATTCCAGGAAAGCAGAGGAAAAGGTAAAAGATCACAAGTCAAACTCACCTGAGCCTCATAGACTGAATAAACCATGAAATACATCTTCTCATTTTATTTATTCTGTCCTTTTGTCAAATAAAAGCCTGCTTCTATGATATTTTCTGTGCCTATTCTGTGAAATAGCAAGATTGGACTTGCATATCCAAGTTCTTTTTAAACTATCTCAAAGTATTTCCAACTTGGAGAGGACGTTAATTTCCTCAGAGACTCAGAGAAAACTCAGTGCAGTCACAAGACTTTTGCATAGTTTAAGAACAGAAAAATGGAAAGGCACCTCCCATGATAAGAAAACGCTAATAAAAATCACAACAATAACATTTATAGCAATAATCTGGATTGTAGAAAATGATTGATCACAAGGATTCACCTGCATTAGGAAGACTCCAGAACAAGGAGGTCATTAAGCTATATTTCCATCTTCAGGATTCAGCCAAGCTTAGACTCTCCGGAAAGCTGTAAATACTCTCAGAGTGGACTTCAGTAATGAGATTGGAATGAAGGCTGGATGATGGCATAAAAGCATCTCCCTGCCCCTTGTTCTGAAAGTTAACTATTAAACCATGTGTCGTTCATCCTGATTTGGTTTACTTAGTTCTAGAAACAAGGACATGCTGATCAGATTGCCCAGGGCAACTGAACACCCAGTGCAACCTCTGTGATGACCATGTTCTTCCCAGCAACTTCACTAAAAAGCCCTTTTATTATCAGGTCATCAATTCTGCACTGCTGATGAAGGATGGAAAGTATTTTCTTTTGAAGAAAAGTTCTTCCCTTCCATTAATTTTGTATTTTGAAATATTCAACATTTTTCAGTGCATAATCTTTTCCACTTGATTCCATTATTCCATTCCCTCTGTCTCTGTCTCTCTGCCTGTCTTTCTCTTCTACTCTAGTTTATTCTCTTAATTATTCACAGACTTCCTTGTCTGGACTCTTCATTCTAGTAGAAGCTGGCTTATGTTTTGCAACACCTTAGTGGAATGCAATAATAAAAACAAGGAGAGGGAACTGGTTTTAATGGTATATTATAGTTTAATGGTATATTACAGTTTCATCCACAACAGAGACCATTTTATTGACTTTTCTCATGTGCTGTCCAACCTACAGCTTAAAATGGCCACAACAATATTTGTAAATGAGTGGTTAGTCACTGTTCAAACCACTTTTCAAAACAGTGATAGAAAGTCTCATTTTATTCTGTGAGAAGGAGAGTTTTGTTGTGGTTGGTTTCATTTTCCTCATAGAATCATGTTACCAGAGAAACACAAGACTCAAACATTGTTTACAAATATATTATGACTTGGATTATATCTATAGTGAATCTGTGTTGAAAATATTTAACTCTTCTATATTTTTCACAAGCATAAATACAACTACACACAAATGTTAAAACTTAAAATGATATCTTGTTTTCTCTTGGATATTTGCTCATGTCAACAAAATTTGTATGTGGCAGGGAGGCAGAACAAGATATAGCATACCATACATATGTGGTATTTTTCACCATATTATTTATTAACACTCTAAATGAATATGCTTCAATAACTTTGTAATGTTTACATCTATGAAAAAGATGACTATAAATAGGATGATATATCAATCTTTAAAAGACTCCTAAACAGCAAATATTCTGTAAGTACTGAATATATTAACAGGAAAACAAGTTGAAGACACGAGATTAAGAGAAAGGTAAAAGTACTAAGTCATATTGAGGTTTGTAAATATATCAATATTAATCTATTTTTAAAACAGTGTTGGAGGGTGGGAACTGGACTCAGTAGTTTTCTTACCATTTGAAGATCCTTTGCAATGTTAAGCTTTTACTAAATGTTCAGTTTAATATAATATATATATATATATGGATATATATATATACAATTCACTTTCAATTGAAAGAATAAAAATAGTCAGACATCAAAGTTGAAAATTTCTACTTTACTGCCCTGTTCTCAATTCACAGCACATCTTTAGCATACTGGAACCTTGACTTCCACCATTTAGAAAGTTGAGGTTATAATTTCCTCATCTATTAAGTGAAGAGAACATGAAGTATTACAGAGGATTGCTTTAAGACTATAATGGTTAGAACAGAGAGGTCACTCAATAAATGTCAGCTTAGACATCATGCACAGTGAAAGCCACATAAAAATATTCCTAGGCCTGTTGCTCTGTTAGTTAGGTAGGTCTGATATCCATGCTACAAAAGCCATTAAGCCTAAATGATCTGGGTATTTGAAAATACTCTTCAGAGAGTCTTTTAATGACATTTCCCAAAGGTCAAGCTAGCTTATGCTAGTGTGGAGCTGCTGCATTGAAGAGAATTTTATTTGATTCAGAAAATAAGTCTTGCTCCCAAAACCCAAGATCATAGAGAACCTGCCATAAAGGAGAAGAGTGGTATTTTAGAAAAACTAGGTTAAAAACTATAATAAAAATTGAATGTAGATTCTTAGGATAACAGTGCCCAAAATTAAAACCGTGGTGAGAAGAAATATGCTCTACACAAACAGCTTGCAGCTCATGAAGAGTGGAAAGGCTTTAGGCAGCTAAAAGAAATGGAAGAATAAAGCACAACACAGGGTCTGCAAAGAGCCAAGTAAGAAGGTGCTCAAAAGCCAGACTCTAAAGTGAGGGGCCAGAAAGACTCCAGGACCAACAGAAGTCTGTGGTAACAAAGTGAGAACAAGATTGCTAGGAAGCAGGAAGGTTTAGTGTGTACGTTCCAAGGTGGTGTTAGTTACAGAAAGTACAAATATTGATGGGTTAAATCAGGATGAGGAAGATATAAAGCCAAATACGGACAGTTCTGAGAGGGAAAAAACAGGCAGCTTGGTACTCAACTGTCATCACAATTCATTTGTGTTTCACATCCCACTGTTTGTGACATTAACAGAATTTCGAATTTAGCAATGAACTATTTTTATGTTGTGAATCTCTGCAGCCATTTTCCATATGTATCTACTGCAGCTAGCAAAAATAGCCTTTTTATCTTTAAAATGTTTCCAATTAATACTACTTGAATCAGGGGTTCACCTAAGAATTTTTCAAGTATTTTCCTTTTTATTTTCTATCACATTATACATCCTATTTATTTGCATTAAGCACAAATTAGTTATTTCAGTAAAAAAAAATCCTTGGATAGTTGTTGCTTTTATTACTATTTTCATAAGATTGAGTTGGCCTGGGAGTTTTGAATTATGTTTTCATTTAACTAAAATAATTATAGCACTTTTCCTGTGAAGGCATGTAAATATATCAAATTTACATCTTAGATTTCCTGTGTGTCAAATATTAGGCAAAGCAATTTTAAGTGTCATAACGTATATACTCATACATTAATGGATGTTTCATATTAATATATATTAATGAGCTTGTGATTATTGTCTAAAAGGCTTATGTCTTATTATTATTGTGGTTATTACACTAAGTAGCAGGTACCATTTACTGAATATACCTTATGTACCAAGATGCATAAAGAACTTTACTAGAGACCATAAATACAGACCAATTATGATGTTATTAGTTCATTTTTTCATTTGACATTTGAGGGGTTTACACACACACACACAAACACACACACAAAACCAAGGTGTGTGCCCATGATCATGTGACCTGTAGAGAGTAGAGATGACAGCTCTAAAAAGGAAGCATACTCTGTGTAAGAACATGGCCCATTCTCTCTTCATGATACAGTTCTACTTTTAAGACTTAAGCAAGACTACAATTTTTAAAAGTTAACAGGACTAGAAATACAATCCAATGATAGAATGACTGCCTAGCATGCATAGGGCCTTAGGCTCAACCCCCAGTACCACACAAATATAAATGAGATAAAATAAATAAAAAGTTTAACAATGTACTGTCAACTGCTTTTATGAGAAAATACATTCATTCCACCATATCCTTCTTTTGTCATTTCCATCAACACAGAGTTTCTGAATTGGTATCAGTTTTCTCGATAATATAGATTCAATTCAGTAAACAATCTCAGGTGCCTACTGTGTAGCCCCTACTAGGCTAGTGACCTTAGTCAGTTAACTATCATGCTTAAACACAGAGTTGATGATCATAGAGTCTTCATCCTGAAGATGTCACTTTTAGGCAAAATTGTACTTTTCTCTTCCGTAACTGGTGTTAGAAGAAAACTGCACTACCTTATGATCACTGGAGCTTCAGATTTAAAAGTTCCTTTTAATAACACAAGTCCCAAACTGAAAAATAAGCAACACTTCATGTAGACTGAAACATAATTTCTATAAAAAAAACAGAAATTTGGACTGCATAGTATCATCTACATATTAAGCTAAATCACACTAACTTTCTTTTTATATAGAAAACCTAGATCTCCTCCATATGTACTGCAATGGTGATATCTCTGCCCCATCTTCAGAAGGAAAAGCACCTTGAATCATTTTGTCACTAGGGCTAATGCACCTACACTGGAAATATACATTTTTCAGCAAGTTCCTAGATAATGTCACAAAACCAATAATCATAATAGCAATCACAGCTGTAGTGATAACTTTTGTTGAATACTTTCCAATGTCTCAAGCATCACAATTGACAGTTCTAATGCATGGTCTTACTCATTTCTCAAAATATTCTATGGGGTAAGAAGTGTTAATAATCTGATTTTACAACAGGACACTACAGGCACAAAAGCCCAATAACTTGTCCATGATGACTGGCAGTAGGAAAATAAGAGAAAGGTCAGATTCTTCAAAGTCTGCCTCTCATGTGTTTTACGTGGAGGTAATGACAGATATTCCAAATTTTATCAAGGCTATCTTTTGACTGATGGAGCTATACTACTGGGTTTGCGACCCACTTAGTCTATATGCTCAAACGTGAAGATAGCTAACAAGTTAAAGTCTGAGACGCTGTTATTCATACCACTTGCCAATTAAAATGCTCCCTTCTGAGAAGGTGTGATAGCTAGCCAAATCTTAGAACATAATACATGCTTTAAAAAGTGCCTGAAGTGAGCCTGAACGATAGCTTGGGCTAAGAGCTCGTAATGTTCTCGCAAAGGCCCCAGTACTGGGGGTCATTTCCTATTACCCACATTGCCACTGACAACCATCATCAGGTATCTGAGCTCTCTTCTGACGTCTCTAGGCTTCAGGCACATGCACATGGCACACACACACACACACACACACACACTCAGGCAAAACACTCATACAAACAGAAGAGGAAAGTGAAAAAGTATCCGATGAATGTTAAAAATTGTATCTCTATTGGATTATTTGTTCTTTTGATGACCAATCATGCCACAAGGACATGTGCTCAGTTATGTTCATAGCAACATTGTTTGTCATAGCCAGAACCTGGAAACAACCTAAATGCCCCTCGACTGAAGAATGGATAAGGAAAATGTGGTACATTTATGCAATGGAGTACTACACAGCAGAAAAAAATAACGACATCTTGAATTTTGTAGGCAAATGGATGGAGCTAGAAAACATCATTTGGAGAGAGGTAACCCAAACCCAAAAGACAAGTATCACATGTACTTACTCATAAGTGGTTTTAAAACATAAAACAAAGAAAACCAGCCTAAAAATCACAATCCCAGAGAACCTAGACAACAATGAGGACACTAATAGAAACTTACATAGATCTAATCTACATGAGAAGTAGAAAAAGACAAGATCTTTTGAGTAAATTGAGAGCATGGGGACTTTGGAGGAGGGTTGGAGCGGGAGGGGAGAGGCAGGGAGGGGAGCAGAGAAAAATGTAGAGCTCAATAAAAATCAATAAAAAAATGGCATCTCTAGGCAGGAAATTGTGGCCCCCCACTTCTTTTCCTTCAATATACTTTCCTACTATTTAAAATAATTTCATTATGGGCACATGACAGTGGTTGAACAAAGGGAAACTTAGAACTTCACTTGTGGAACTTCTTTCACTTTAGTATTATTAATAGGCGGCTAAAATTTGCTCTGTTCTCTGATCTTTTCTAGTATTGTGTTTCTTACTTTGTTCCCTGGATGACCTTACAGAGGTCACATAGTATTGTTAATCATCAGTCTCTACTGTAGCTAAGTCCTCCAATATAGACTGTTGATCAGTTAAAATATGATGCGTCCTGAGCATCTACCAATCAGCCCTTGAAAAACCCGAGGACAGATTCTAAGAACCCAGAACTGAAAACAACTGGTTGACTCCCTAAATAATACACAGACTTCTTGTGCAGATGCTTCCCACATGGAAGAGTCTCCTGAATCCATGGGACTATTTTGTGTATGCATCAGAGAAGAAAAAAAAATCTCACACTATGACACAATAGAAATCATAGGGAACAGAGAAGGCCATGTCAAAAAGCACATTTTTTTTCTGTACATATATTCCTTTACATTTTGTTGAGTCATTTTGTCCCTTTCTAGTCCAATAAATATAAACTCTTTTTAAGTCAATATTTTATCTTTTTTTTTTGCTGTCATCTCTAGTTCCCAAGAAAGGTCATGGCAGGAAGAAATTTGCATTAAGTATATGCTGAAAAGTAAAAAATAAGAGGCAGTAGTGGAGGTAAAATTCATACAATAGTTTCTGTGTTGTCCAGTAAATAATGAGAAAGGTTCCACAAAACTTCCAGAAAACAAACCACCAGTGAAATAGGAAGCTCATTCCATTTCTGAGCTGACTGCTTGTGGTCGTCTGAATGTAACTGACCCTATAATCTTACCGGGAGTGGCATCCTTAGGAGGTGTGGCTTTGCTGGAGGAAGTCCGTCACTGTGAGGGCAAGATCTGAAGTTTCCTACTACCTTTCTGTTGCCTGAATATGCATCAGTGTTTAGTTCATGTTATCATGAATCCTCGCCACTTGTGGTTCATATATTATAAAGTTTAAGGTCACAGTTTTCAAACCCTTGTTTTCAAGTTGTAATGTACATGACTAACTTAGATAATCCGCTCTACTGCAGATGCTCAAGTGCCATGGGCACAGCTTTTGATTTGGAAATTCTAAATTTCTAAAAACTGCCTTAGAGTTCCTGCTACAGGTGGTCATTGTATGGCATTCCAAGGCCTGGCCTCATGGCAATATATAAAGAAATCACTATGTGTCACCCTTTGGGAGTGATGACTAGCCATCGAATGAGACTTAACCATCAAAACTGTGAGAAGACTAGACAGCTTGTTAAAGTTTTTGAAGAAAGAGAGAAGGCAAAGGTGAAAAATGCTAAATTTTAAGGCAGAAATGACTCTTTAATAAACCTTTTAAACCTTTAAAAAGACTCAAAATCTGTTTAAAGTGAAAGTGGAAAAACAATGGCTGCCACACAGCAGGACTTTATACACAACTTGGGACAGCGATGCTGATTCAAGAGGTTTATTTGGTAAAATGTGTTTCAGTGGCTACAAGAAAAGTAGTCTGTTTGACTTGTCCTAACAATATATAATCATTTATTTATAGTTAATAGCTTGAAGATCTGCTTTCCTCTTAACTCCTCACAGGCCATAAGAACTTGGTCTGGTCCCCTTGACAGTACTCACATCCCTTCTCCCCCATTCCAGGTCCTTGACCCTCTCACTCTCTTCCTTTCACCTCCCCCCTCGTCTTGCCCCCACACATCTTCTTATCCAAAGAGAAGAGATTACTAGCACATGGGCGTCTCAAGGAAAAGCTGCATTTACTTATAAAATGACTTTTTAGGACTTTAACCCATAATTCTTTTCATGGAAGTTTCCTGACATCTTAGCACTATCGTTTCTAAAGTTCTGAGTCCATCATTTTACAAAAAAAAGGTGATGAATGAGAAAAGTTATTTCATTTTGCAGATGCTATGAATGCATAACTTGTCACACTTGTTTACTTGATGCAAAAAGGCTGGATGTACAGTTCTCCAGTGAGTGGTCTGTGTTCACCTCATGTCAGATTCCACTTTCATACCTTTCTCGGTTTATCATTTTGCTTTATTTTATCTTTTTTACATTCTTATAATTCATGTACTTTGTTTTACTATCTGTTTATTTCTGTCAACCATGTAAATTGCTTAATTGGAACAAGGTATTAAAATAGCAAAATTAAAATATGTATCTGTGCATGCATGTACATTTGATATGTAAATCATGCACACACAAATCCCTAAATTAAAATTAACTTCCTAAAATTAACAGATTTCTCATATGCTAAACATTACTTGATGAAAGATTCACCAGGTACATTCATCTGTAGTTCTGAAATTTGTAGAGGTACAAAATTAAAATTCTACTAGTAGACGATCTATAGGAACTAGACAATCATTTCTATCACCAGGTCATTAATTTTGTTTATATGAATATCAACTGTAGGTATTTTAGGGTATCTGTTTAGATTTTAGACTAAAAAATGTCATTGGCACAATCAATATATCCAAGTGCATGCTCCTGAAAACCACTGAGAACTTGTAATCTGACTTTGCTTCCCTTTGATAATGAACTACCCAGGCCGGTCTGATTTGAGTACAGTTTAGGTAAGGAGAAGTGTTCTGTTTGCACATTAGATATCCTATATTTACACTCATCTTGGTCTGTCCTTACATGGCCACTACAGAATGTTCAGGATAACACTACAAGTATTACTACATTTAGAACCAAATATGATTTTTGATTCTTTTATTATACTTTGATTTTCAAATCCTTCCAGTTGCTAAGGAAATATAGTAGTGCCTTCTAGGAATAATTTCAATTTACACTTGTATTGTTTTCTGTTGCTGTCAACCCCTCTTCCTATAGACAACTCAAACTGATCCATATTCTCACTACAACACAGTTGCACATAGTTCAGAAGTTACCAGCTGGATTTCATTTTTGTTCCAATAGTCAACACCTTCTGTTTCTCTAAGTCACTGTGAGTTTCAGCACCAATAACAAGCTCAAAACTTGACAAAATATTCATATTTAGTGGGTTAAATGAAAGAGATCAGATCATCTTTAACTTGCCATGGGATCATATCATTCCATAACACTTTGGCAGTACTGCCCATGTATCATAAAGTAATAAGGGTATTTATTTTTTTAAAAAAAGAAGGGGGACGGGGGTAGCTAAAACAGTTATATAAATCAGAGTGCTCGGTATTAAGATCTTGATCAGGACTTTGGCTCAATTTTCAAGCTTTTCCTGGTCCTCATAATGCTGTGATACTTATAACAAAGAAGGCAGATGGCTTGCTCTCTGAACATATGCTTTAAATGCCCTCTTTGTTATTTCAAAATAATGGACCAAATTTGCTCTCTAATACTCACAGGAAACTTTAAGGAAGCTGTCTCATGAAATCTGAGGAAAACTGATCCAGTGGGGATTCATTCAGTCTTTAAAAAAAATACATTTCTAAACTTTCTTTTGAGCTCTAGCCTACGTGTTAAAAGAAACTAATCTTCAAGAAACAGAGAAAATAGTAAGGAAAGACTCCTAACTAATACAATGATGTTTGGCAAAAGAAACATATTAGAAGGCCAAAAAACATCTGTTTCATTTATTTATACTAGAAAATACTGAGTTTCTGAAAGCTTATGTAGTTGACTATGGTTTAATTTTTGTGTAACTGCTAGATTTTTCCATTTTTATTCTTATTCCTATTATTACTATCATGTCGATGTTTTATTGTTAAAGCACTTTGCAATTATTAATTAGTTAATTTAGTCTAAATTATATTTATGCCTTTGTTTTAAATCCATGCTATTCGGAGTTAATATAAGCCTAAAATGCTATTTCGCCAGCCAATTATTCTCATTTCAAAAACAGTCTGTTGTCGATGACAGCACCTTTTCTAGGTTTTCAAAGAACATGTAATTCATCCTCAGTAGATACACACATTTTTGTGGTGCTGTTCACATAGTCTAAGTGCACTTCAAAGAGTCTGTTTAATATCGACATTTTATACATGAGCCTTATTTCCATACTTCTATATTTCTATGCATTATGTTTAGTTTCGAAAGATTTTAAAGTTGTTTCCTGTATCTTACAGTATCTTCAAAACTCAGGAGTCTCATCAACATTCCAGATAAAACACACATGTGCGCGCGCGCACACACACACACACACTGACAATATGAACACTTTCGTTATTATAGGAGTGCAAAGCTTAAACAACGACTTTAAAACTTCATGTTCCTGTAGAAACTTCAAAAAGCCCCAGCTAGGTCCTAATGTAAAGCAGTGTTTACGTTTAGAAAGAAATGCGACAGTTATCCCCACATGTGTCTGGGACACTTTCAAGATGCGTCATAATTAACAACGTTGAAAATAACAACAGAGCTTTAGATCCAGTCATTATTTTACATAGACACAAATATCTGAGCAAAAGTGAAACTATTTTTGGGACAAAACATTACCACGTTTTTTTTTTTTTTTGCTAATAAAGACAAACAATTTAGAAAACACTCTTTCCTTTTCACGATTCTAACTTTCACAATAAATGCAGCACAGAAACTAAATTCTCAACTTAGAAATATGCTTAGCATGTTCCCATAACGACTCACCAGACTCCCAGCCATGCTCCCATCTCTGCTTGGTCTTTCACGTCCCAAGCACACACAATCACACTTACCTGAACAAGTCTCAAACATCAGTCTATGTGGTTTTTTTTAAAATGAACTCTGTACCGATGCATTTTTTTTCTGTGTTTCTTTCTAACCCTCGGGAATGTTAAGAATTTAGGAAGAGAGCCACAGCTTAAGAGAGCAATTATTTGCCAGTAAATACTCAATTTGCTTGTCCTGTGATTTTTCTTCTAACTTGCATATTCAATAATCCGTCCCTGACTGCGTCATAAGCACAGAAAGTCTTTTCTCTAAAGGAGAACACTTTCGCCAATCAACCTTCAGCCATGCCAGGGCACAGCTCGTCAGGGTGATTTGTTAGCTTTAATTAATAATTCCACATGCTGGCCATTTTCACAAATAACACAGTGAGTCTGCGACGCAGAATGGCTATGATTCAGGCTGATAAAAATACAGTGGAATGGGGGTGGGGCAGAGTGGGAGAATTCAGACGCCGTTTATAAACACCTCTAATCATACTCTTTCAGTTACAGTATAGGGACACTGCAGCTGAATTACCATGTTATGGTCACCAATTTGTACTCAGATGGAAGCCATATGTTCTTCCACTTTTATCTGCTAGGGCCT
The DNA here is from genome assembly GCF_950005125.1 of Chionomys nivalis. Lineage (NCBI taxonomy): Eukaryota > Metazoa > Chordata > Mammalia > Rodentia > Cricetidae > Chionomys > Chionomys nivalis. The sequence goes on along the minus strand of NC_080088.1, from coordinate 45,660,425 downwards.
CCTGGGTGCCAACACTGTCACTGGGCAGACAACGTTTACAAAGGAGGTCTCTTGCCTCGGGATTGCAAAAGTTTACTACATGGTGAAGTTGAGAAATCAGACATATACAGCACTTCTCAGTGAGCTTGTGTAACAGCCAGGAATACAGAAGTTTGAGTTGTAAGTGTCTCGGTTTCTCTTAGGCTGTATGAGACTGGACATTTCAGTTAGTCCCTACAAATATTCTCAGGTCTAGTTCTCAAAACAGGAAGCAACAATGGGGGATTTGTTCAGGCAGGTCACAGTTATTGACTGTTAACTAATATCCTATATTATATTATGGTCTAAGAATTCTGGTTGAAATTAAGACTTTCCCAGCTCACTGACACAACCATGAGTCTTTTAAAAGCATATAGATAAAAGTGCTTGAACAAAGCAATAAACAGGTAGCATGCAAACAAAAGTGAGAATTAAGATCACTTTCCATGTGGTTCTATCATGCAATCGCTCATGGAAGAACACTTGAGCTCTGCTGAAAAGAAACGCACAGAGTAAACAAAACAAAAGGACAAACAGGAAGAAAAAAATTCTTTCCTAAGATTAGAAAATGACTCTCAAAGCAACTAACGAACTCAAGCATATTAATATGTTCATAATAAAATTCAAAAGGCTCACAATCACTTGAGGAAAACAAAAATACGGAGGAAATTCCATTCATGCCCCTTATCTGGTGTGTGTAATGCTAACTTTATTAATTGATTAGATATATATTTATTGAGAATCTATTCGGTTTCAGAAACTGGAAATACTAGCACCAAGAGATGAATAAGGCATAGTTTACAAGAAGTTTATAATTTAATAACCAGAGGCTAAAGGAAAATATCAACCTCTAAACAGAAAACTATAAACATAGCACAAATATTCAAAAAACATGAAACGGGGTTCTTCTATGTAACACATGAACTATCTCTGAAGGCAGAACTGGAGTGCCGGTGGTGGAAGAACATTCTACAGGGAGGTGAACCTCTGAACCCTTTCTAAAACTATTATCAGAATCAGATTAGCAGTTCTAGGAACTGAGGGATTTAGTGCATAGTAATATCAGATAAATGCCTTAGACAGTAAACAGCTCAGGATTTAAAAGCAAATCTATTAAGGAACAAAGTCCTTCTCAAACCATAATAACTTGCCTTCCTTAGGGAGGTATGCGGCATCTCTAGCCTAGGCACAAACAGTGTTGTGCATTGCCCTTCTGGTTCTCACTGTATTCTGGGTGTCTCAGGAAAGTATGGAGTATAGAAGTACATGCTGCTTTTTTGTGTTTTCCTAACCATTTATATTTTTCTCACCACTTGCAAACATGATCACTTCTATTTATATTATGGCAAAAGATAAATCATATTTGCATGACTATTACAAGGAGGGGAAAGTATGTATTACTTAGTGGCCACACATACCTCCTGACAGAGAATGGCTATGCAGTACAAAGAGCTGCAAATGGTAAGTTGGGAAAGGAATGCTATGTCCTAACATGGCTCCTTCAGAGTCACTAAGCCCTTTTGGAAACAGGATAATATTCTTAGGGCTATTGAACATTTGTATTACATGATATGCAAAGTGTAAAAAAGCATTCAGAATACCAAACTAATACATTGGTCATATGTAGCCATTTAAAGAAATTATATAGTTCATTTATCCATTCACTACATATTTATTAAGCTTGTATTACCTATTCATATACCAATCATTTATAATAACAATTAAGACTATTGAGTACTCTATATATTAGTAACTGATGTAAGAATTTTATATGAACATATATTTATATAAACATCTCACTTAATCACCATAAAAATTGAGGTAGGTCTTATTTCCATTTTAATTTAACAAATAATGAAATTCACATGTAGTAAAGCTGGATAGTAAAACCCTAAATATTAAGACCTCTGTAACAAATACCTAACAAAAAATAGCCTAATTATACTATAATTACAAGGTCACATATACCATTTCTCATATTATCTTTAATCTAAGAAACTTAGATGGTTTTGAGTTTAATAGTGAATGTAAATGTACCCTCAGAAATAAAACCGGAATGTAATATGATGCTATCTCCAGGCTAGTAGGCTGCATTAAGAGGAAAAAAATGGAAAGCAGATTGTGTTGGACATGGGTTCAAGTGGTTAAAGCAAGCAAGCAAGCCAACAAGAGTGTGTGACACACTTCCCCTTATTCAAGCCACATATACTTTTAGGAAGCAATGCAAAGTCATCTATACCAGGAGACACAGAAAAAGACAGTAGTTTAAAAAGAGGAAGGGAGCTCAGACCGTTGCTCCAAATTGAGTCTCTGTCTCTATCTCAATCCATCGCCAGATGCAGGTTCTAAGGTGATATGTAAGATATTCATCAGTATAGGATAGGATCATTTCAGGTTCCCTCTCCTCAGTTGCCCAAAGTACCAACTGGGGACATCTCCTTGGACACCTGCAAGCCCCTCTAGAGTCAAGTCTCTTGCCAACCCTAAGATGGCTCCCTTAGTTAGGATATATACTTCGCTGCTCCCGTATCCATCCTTCCTATATCCTAACCATCCCAATCCCTCAAGCTCCTCCCATCCTCCCCTTCTCACGTTTCTCATCCCATTTCCCCTTAGCCCCAAGCCACCTCACCCGCTAGTTCCCAGTTTTTGCCCGGCAATCTTGTCTACTTCCCCTATCCAGGCTGATGACTATACGATTTTCTTTGGGTTCACTTTCTTATTTAGCTTCTCTAGGATCACAAATTATATGCTCAATGTCTTTTATTTATGGCTAGAAACCAATTATGAGTGAGTACATCCCAAGTTCCTCTCTTTGGGTCTGGGATACCTCACTCAGGATAGTGTTTTCTATTTCCATCCATTTGCACGCAAAATTCGAGAAGTCATTGTTTTTTACCGCTGAGTAGTACTCTAATATGTATATATTCCACACTTTCTTCATCCATTCCTCCATTGAAGGGCATCTAGGTTGTTTCCAGGTTCTGGCTATTACAAACAATGCTGCTATGAACATAGTTGAACAGATACTTTTGTCATATGATAGGGCATCTCTTGAAGGAGGGAGAACATGAGCAAGGAAGTCAGGACCACGAGGGGTGCACCCACCCACTGTGACAGTGGAACTGATCTATTGGTAGCCCACCAAGGCCAGCTGGACTGGGACTGAATAAGCATGGGTTGAAACTGGACTCTCTAAACATGGTGGACAATGAAGGCTGATGAGAAGCCAAGGACAATGGCACTAGGTTTCGATCCTAATACATGAACTGGCTTTGTGGGAGCTTTGCCTGTTTGGATGCTCACCTTCCTGGACCTAGATAGAAGTGGGAGGACCTTGGTCTTCCCGCAGGGCAGGGAATTTGTACTGCTCTTCAGTATCGAGAGGGAGGGGGAATGGAGTGGGGGGAGGAGAAAAGGAGTGGGGATAGGGAAAGGGGAGTGGGGGGAGGGGCAATATTTGGGAGGAGGGGGAGGGAAATGGGGAACGGGGACAGGTGAAATTTTAATTAAAAAAGAATAAAAATAATTAAAAAAAAAAAAAAGGAGCTAGTTCCAGGACAGGAACCAAAAGCTACAGAGAAACCCTGTCTCGAAAATCCAAAAAAAAAAAAAAAAAAAATGTTGTTCAGAATAGAAGCTACAATAAAATATAATGAACATGTTCTTGTTTCTAGTTTGGGGTTGTTTTCTCAGTAAAATGATTTTTATACAGTTAAAAAAAAAAGAGGAAGGGAGACTTTGGGTCAGAAATATCTGAGACTGAATAATAGATTTTTCACTTATTAGTTACATGCCCAGGGTCAAAATATTTAGTTTCTCTGATTCTCAGTTCCCTCATTTCTAAACAACTATTAATGGATTAAAAAAATACTTAAGATGTATAGCATTAAAACTCATTGAGAAGTACATAGTATATGGTATTTTAACAATTCAGAATGAAGCATAACACACAGAATCAAGGTTAAATAGTTTTTGGATCAAATGACATACAGCACTATTAAAGACTGCTTTAAAAATAAATATAAATAAGTTATTAAAAACAAATTGGATTTGGTAGTCTGATAGTTTTTCTTTGAAGATGTTTCTAATATTTCTGCAATAGTTTTCTTTAAGAAACAGCTGACAGAATATAGGTACAGGAATACATGTTTATGATAAATTCTTATATTTTAAAATCAATTAATACAACATTGCTTTATTTTTATTTATATGATTGATTGATTGATTGATACTGTATAGCTATTTCTCTGTATAGCTCTGTCTGTCCTAGAGCTCACTCTGTAGACAGGCTGGCCTTGAACTCAGATTTGCCTGCTTCTGTCTCCTGAGGATTAAAGGCATGTGCCACCACTACCTGGCTAAATTTTATTTAAAAAAGACTGAATAGCTTAATTGGGACTATATGTAGAAGTCACCAGTTAGTATAATCACATGTATCCTCCATACTACTACTAGTGTTTCTCTAACCCTGGACACTTTGATACCTTTTCAGTATGTCTTCTGGTTTAGTAGAACCAGCTTGCATTTAGTACCTCATTATAAAATAGGTATAATCATTTTTATGTTCTTTATCAAATGGTGTATTGATGTGAACTGAGACTACTACAAAATTATTGACATTATAAATAAAAGTGTCCTACCGGTAAATTTATGGATATGTAAATAATCTTGGTTAAATATTTTCACAAATATATACATAAATCAGCATAGCATACTGTATTTGATAAAATTATTTGTCAACAAAATATATATTAAAACAAGATATTTATATGAAAAGATAACATCCAAATTTATTTTTAAATATGTTGGAGAATCTATTTTTCCAGTACGAAAGCATAAGATGAAGTAGATGTTTCCAAGAATATCCAGACACTTACGGAAGAAGACTATAAAAATGCAAGCGGTAGAACTGCTTTTGTTTTGTATGGATGGATGCGACCCCAGTAAGGAGAAAACAGAACAGAGAAATGTTCTTTTCAGCACTGTTGTGTGATAACCAAAAGAAACTCATCATTAATGAGTCGGCAGATATGCTAGCCATGTGGTCGTAGAAGCAGGTCGGTGAAGGCAGCCTTCATGCTTGTCGTACCATGTTCCTCAAGTGTCCTCTCACTGCTCCTCCCACCTCCTAGCTCTTGTCTTCTACTGCCAGGTGGGAGTAATGACCAAAAGGAAGGACAAAACAAACAGAACCACTTACTGTGGTAGGAGCCACTCCAAGGATCAAAGAGCTGATTCTGCTGTGGTTGCCAAAATCAGAGCCACAGTGGGAGGCTCAACAGCGTGGTGTACTGAGAAGCACAGGGCCCCCTGGTTGGTTAGCACGTGGGGCTACAGCCCTGCATCCTGCTCAGAAGGACAACCTGTTAAGACTAAAAGTCCACATTTCCTCACCCACTCACAGCCTTTGAGCTTAATTCAACTGTAAGCTAGTATTTTATTTATTGAATAACCTAAGTCTGACAGACACTATAGATAAAAACTTAGTTTGCCATCCAATATGATTTCATACCTTACTCAATTTGAAAATAGTGGGTAATTTCTAAGGCAAGAACTAGGCAAGACAGTCAATTTCGAACATCTTATTTGCTATATTCTTAGTTTAATTATAACCTCATATATTATGCCAATTTTCCAATATTATCATGATCACTTATAGGCCTATCTCAAAATAGTTTAAGAACCTAAAATATGGGCAGATTCCTGGGGTGAATAAAACAAATGGCAAAAAGTGCATGGCACTCCCACATGGCCCTTCACTTGTCAGGAACTCTTTCTTGGGACCAGTCCATTCCTCCTTAATACAAAACAGTATTGTATTTGAATGGCATCTAGATGATTTATTACATAGAACATAGACTTTTAGTTTTAAGTAATTCTACAGGACACTGATTTAAAAACAAAGTTATATTCAGTGCACAGAGAACAGCAAGTCTTCAGCTTCTTAGAAACATCTATGGACCGGGTGGTGGTGGTGCACACCTTTAATCCCAGCCCTCAGGTGGCAGAGGCAGGTGGATCTCTGTGAGTTTGAAGACAGCCTGGTCTTCAGAATAAGTTCCAGGACAGGCTCCAAAGCTACACTGAGAAACCCTGTCTCAAAAAATCAAAAAAAGAAACATATATGGAAGGAAGGTAAACATGGAATTACTGACATTTCTTTAAGATGGGCAGCTTAATTAGGATGGGATAACTAACAAACATTACTGGTAGAGAAAGGCTACCTTATAAAAGAATCATGGCATAAAGAATTCGCATAAGCGGGATTTGAAACTATACCAGAATTCAAAGGCTAGTGTTTAGATGAGAAGTTGAAGATCATTCTAAGTGTAATGACTCCTGGAGACAAAGTCATGAGATGATAAAAGAGTAAGAAGGTAGGAGTGGAAATAATAGGGAAGTGAGTGCAGAAAGAATGCTGGTATTGAGAATAAGACAAAGCCCTAAAATGAGCTTAGAAAACTCCCAAGAAGCCTTGCACAAACAAGCAGGGAAAATTCCTTAGTGGGAGAATTCTTGCTTGAGGTGCATGACGCCCTGGGTTCAAGCCCCTAGTAGCATTTTTAAAAAAAAGGAAAAAAGTTCTCCAATGAACTAGATAGATGGCTCAGTTCACTTGCTGTTCTTCCAGAGGACCTGCTTTTGTTTCCCAGAACTCAAATTGGGAAATTAACTGCTTGTAAGTTCAGCTCTAAGTAATCTGACACTCTATGGTAACTGCACATATGTGGACGTGCACATATATGGATGAGCACGCACACGCGTACACACACAAAACACACAGTGTACATTGGACACATATAATGTTTTTAAACATTCTTCAAAATATAGCAAGAACAAAGAAGTTGTGAATTAAATGAGTGAAATAAACTTCTAAAAGTGATGTTCTAAGTGTTTTTATGTAAAAAGCTTACTTTTCTTAAAAGAGTCAATGGTGGGATAGGAAGTGTGTGTGTGTGTGTGTGTGTGTGTGTGTTATGCACATACAACAGGTAAGTCAAGAAAGAATACAACATAAAATAGGACGTCATAACTATATGAACTATTCCACTGGAGTGTTTAAGAAAAATCAACAAAAATGACCAAATAGTCTTAGCAACTATTTTACTACACAGTTTAAAACTCTACCTTTTCTAACTGGCATTAACGTGTTATTCAGCCAATTATCAAATTAATTCAAAGAATAATCAACTTGACTTTTTGACAGTAAGTCAGTCCATCTGGAAAAATAAAATTCTACAAGAAAACTTTGCTTAGCAACATTTTGATAACGCAATCATCCCTTTCTTCCTTTCTAAAACTTATTTTTACTAAAAAATAGCTACGATACAAATATACTGTTGGGTGTAAAGAAAATGTAGTTCCTTTCTAGAGTAATAGAATGTTTCAACCTGTAATGTGAATTCATTTTCTGTTCTCCATAGGACTTGGAGATGGTCCTGTCTATGTCTTTTAAAGAGATCAGTTATACTACTGAATAGAATAATTCCACATTCATTTAATCTATTTAATATAATAATTATTCCTAAATCAATTATTTATTGTATTCAGTGAGAAAATATTTTCTAGATGAAGATCAAGGAGAGAACCAAAATGTTGAAAATGAATGTGAATGACACATAGCTATTAATTTTCCCCTAATTTCTCCATGACTTCTGATGTAAAAATAATTTCTTCAGAACAGTAGCACTCTTAGAAGACAGCGCAGAATGTTCTGAAAATTGAAGTGGTAAGAAAGGTGATAATGTTTGAATCAATGAGAAGGACAAGAAAAATAATAGCATTCAATAAAGTTTGACCATCACTTAAAGTAGGCTCTGGAGAGTTCAAAAAAAAAGGAACAAAAAACAAAGAAATAAAAGAATAATGGAAAGAAAGTTGAAGAAAAAAGAGGGGAAGGAGGAAGGGAGACTGGAGATAAGGGGAAGGAAAGAAGGACTAAAGAAAGAGAAAACAAAAGAGTAACAGTAGGGATGAGAGGAAGGGTCACCCTTCCTTCCGGCTAGCCCTTTCTTCTTCCTTCCTGTCACCCATGCCATTCAAATGTTTGGGTTATAACTGGAATAGCTAGGAAGAGACAGAAGTAGGGTTACTTTCAACTGAACTGGATACCCAGCTCTTTAATATACAAAGCTCAGTTGTTGTATGGTCCAGTGGCTCCTTCAGGAATAAATAATGATAAACCTCATCTCCAAAGAGAGGATAAGAGAATGCGCATTACAAATGCCCATAGATAATGCAGACAGTTATGCACATGTGTGCTGGTGAGCATATAAACACACAAATATGTACACATATATGATACATACATGTATGTATGTATTCAAAGCACTTAGCAAACTTTAAAATTCAACCCAATAGCTTACAATCGCTGGAAAAACCTTTATTTATTTATCTCTGTCAAATCAAAATAGATGCCTGAGAGCAAGGATTTGGAGATATGGAATGAAACATGAAAACAGCCAGCTGTTAACACACACACACACACACACACACACACACACACACCTGCCACCATGACTCCCATTTAATCGGATGCTCCTGAGTTTTGTAATTCATTGTTACTAAAATTTAGAACTAAGTAAGATATAACTTTACTAATGAACTAAATAACAAAATAGAGAAAATTATCAAGCAAGATATATTATAGCAATTCTATATATTTTGAACATTAATTCTAAATTCCTCCCTTTTAGTCACTTCAGTGATAACTAATACTGTCCTGATTAGCTTTAGCACAAGTAACAACATTAAAACCAACTACATACTAATTTGCTTATTTTTTTTACTAAATTGTTTTCTTTGCTAATTACTTAATACTGTAACTACCAACTCCTCAGACATACAAAAAAAAACATAACTACAACTGACACAAAAATAAAGCAATAAATTAGCTTCCATTTTTATCTAGATTTCATGTTTGAAGGTGAAGACCATTCTTTAACCACAATAACAGGAATCATTTCATAAAAATGTTTTCCATAGAAATTTATAATTGTTTGGTGCCTTAAATTAACTTCAGTTTATTTATTGGAACATCATTTGTACAATATAAATGAGAGAAGTTTCATTCTTATTTTAATAGGTGAGGAAACTGAGGCCACAAATGATTAACTGACATTCTTAATATTATATATCTAACGTGAAAGAGTAAAGGTGACAATTAATTCTGACACAGTAATTTTATGCTGTTCTATACTTCAATTGGTGTTCATCACATATAACTTGTTTAGGTACCAACACTTTCTTGTTTTAGAAACAAAGGAGGATGCTCTGTACATTCATGTGAGTTTATAGGTATAAAATTTGTTCTCTTATGGGGTATTCTGTACAGAGTATAGTCACTATTTAAGAAGTGAAACAGATATAATAAATATACCTAAATGAACTACATGTACTTTATATATGTTCGGAAGATTTGCACATATCCTATGAATGTGTCCATGCATGGGGGTTACTGTGAGTGTATTTGTCCTATTAGGACAACAATAATGCTTCGTTATGTCTATATTTTATTATTAATTATACAATTATGAATACTCAGAAATCAATTATAAATTAAACCAACATAAATACATGAATAGCACAACTGAATGCATTTTGAGAAAAATATAAACACATATTTACCTTCAATTATCCTTGCTTTTAGTAGATAATTGACTATGTAAGTAAGATTTATTAAATTAAAACTAGGTTCTGACATTTGAAACATTAATAAATATATCTCCATGATTTATTTACATTAGACTAAAATTTGTAGTTAGTATTCAAGTTTTACAATTCGACTGCGCTAATCATTCCATTTTTACTTGGGAAATTCTATTTATTTACTGGAAACTTTACTTCCTTATCTTTCTTATCTCTGGACATTTTCTTTTAAATTATACTAGGTTCTAAGTTGCTGGCAAGCTCAGTTATTCCTTAGTAAAACAGTATAAGAGAAACCACAATCCTGTAGAAGTGCCGGAATTTCCTTCTTAATCTCCAAAGAAACCCCATATCCCAAACATCAGAGTCAAACTCGAACAGTGCTGTCAGATGCATGTGAATGTCGCCTCCAATTCCTGGCCTTATTCTTATTGCCTATGCTTCTACTTGACCTTATTGTTCAAGTTGGACAATCAGTTTTACCAAGTACTATAAGCTATTTTAGGAAAAATATACTAGTTGTTTAGGTAAACTGACTTACTTCTGGGAACACTCTCAACTCCAACACTCAGAATTACCTGAAAAATACATCATTGAAATGGCACACTCTTACAATTTTATATGATAAGCAAAATACAATTCCTATAAATCAATACCCAGTACATCTAGTACATGATCCTGTCACAGTATATGTCAGAGGAACTATACAAGTGTAGCTATGGTTATGGTCATTCAAAGAGTGAGACTATTACACACCATGCAAATGGGCTCATTCAAGTCAACCTAAACACAGATAACTTTTAGGACTAATATTTACAAAAGAGATTCAGTAGAAGGGGAAGTCAGAAGGATCCCACAGAATGAGGCATTACTGCTGGCCCTGAGATATGAGGACAGCACTCATGAAGCTAAGGATGGCCTTGGCCAGTCAGCAGCAAGGAAAGGGGGAACTTCATTTCAGAGCTATGAAAACAGGAGTTCAAAAGTGGGATCTTTCTCAGACCCAGAAAGAACACAACCAATGCAGACCTTTATTACAGCCTCATGAAACCAAGAACAAAGAAACTGGTGAGAGCCAAGGTAAACTCCTAGAGAACAGTGAAATAATAGATCTGTTGTAAGTGCTAAGTTGATGGTAATTTGATATAGCAGGAACAGAAAAATATATTATCCCAGATCACAGATCCATATAGATACATTAGCTTCAATTCACATGGCAGAGTTGGGCCAGGAACTACCCCATGAAAACAGGTAGTTCTTGGAACTATACATCAATTTTTTCTTTCTTAAAATTGTATGTATGTATGTCTATGTTCATACACATTTGTTTATCTACTTTATGTGTAGGGGTCTTTGCCTGCATGTACGTCTGTTTACCATGTGAAGGACTGGTAGTTGCAAAAACCAGAAGAAGGGGATAGATCCACTAGAAGTGGAGTAATAGAGAGTTCCAAGGTCCCATGTGGGTGTTGTGAACTGAACTCTGTTCCTCTGGAAGAACAGTCACTGCTCTTAACAGCTGAGCTATCTCTCTAGTCCCATGCCTTTTTTTTTTTTTTAAATTTCACTTGTTTTTAAATCACATTTGAGAAAAAGTGGAGTTCTACCAGGCTTATGGACAGACCATAAGGAAAACATGGAGTGCTCAATGTTCTCTATCAGTACTATAAATTTGCCTTTTTTCATAAGCAAAGATATTATCAAAGCAGTGCTACAATGTCATAACCACTAATAAAATGTCTTTTAAAAATAAACAATCTGAAGACAGTCCAAATGACTACAAAGGCACGTAAGGGATATTTTAAAACTACTGAAGACAAAGGAAACTCAAATATATGCAGATGGTATGTAAACACAGTGTGTTTTTGCCATCACAAAACTCATGTAATAATCATGTATCTAGTGGAGGCTGTCTTCACAACTCTGTTAACTTCGACACAGTGGCTGCGTCTTCATCTACTGCTATTTCAGTCAACAACTGCACTCTGCAGTTTCCAGTATGCTTCTCTAGCAATGGCCTGGCCTGGCAGCTCAGGTCATAGCCTGGTAGGAATTCTGTTACATCAGCTCTGTTACTGCTGCTAAAGGTAGTCTTAACTAAATCTCTATCGTTCTATTTATAAAAGACTCACTAGTCAAAGGCTGGGGTAAAAACCTGACAGCTCAGAGAGGCTGGGTCAGAACTTGCTAACCTTTTCTCCTTGCTGGCTTCTCAGAAAGATGAGAGTTTAGCCAAACCAGAAAAAGCTGAGCCACTCCAAACCTCACCCTACGACTTCCTGTGTTTCTCTGTCTCTTCCAGATGCCCTCTGATGCTCTATAATTACTTTCTGTCAACTAGTTGCTAAAGGCGGCCTCCTGACCCAAGGTTAAGTTTATTTCATTAATGCAAACGCAAACTCGGGGTTCACAGTGTGATCGAATATCCCCCAAAACAACTCCATATTTTACCTGAACGGGCTTTCAGAAATACTTTCCTCAAGGAAATCACCAGAATATTGCTTTAGTAGAATAAGACAATATTGGAAGAAAGGCTATGATATCCAATGACTTGCAGCATGGGAGGTTAGGAGGCCACTATCCTCAAGGATTTACACAAGCTCAACTCTGAAGGTTTTGAGGTATAACCAACAACAACAGCCTTAAAGTAGAAACTTTTGTCATCAGCTAGTGATCTTTTCACAGGAAAGAGTAAAAGCTCACTTGGGTGGCACATATCTGACTTTGCAACTGTATCTTGGTATGGGATAGTACAAAAAAAAGCAGAATAGAAAGCAAATGCCACGACTAAGTATCTTTGTAGAGACAGGGTCAGTGCAATGTTTTCCTCATGAGACAGAAATTCTCTGAGGTAAACCTATCAGTCCTATACTTTGCAGGTTTGCCCTCATTTTCCACAGGGCCACAGGAAGCAGAGTTCTTCTGGCCTCAGAGCACAGGAGTAGGCCAGGCGAGGAACACACAAACCCGTCTCCATCTCTAACTGTCCTTTTCTGTTTCCTATAGGTCTCTGCAAATTTATTAAAACTCTAGAAATTTTGTAAACAGATATCATAATTTTGAGGGGGTTGTAAAGCTCCTATGCGGCAAATTAATCCCCATTTTATGACTGTCCCCATTTAGTATTTCTAAAGGGGGTGGATAATAAATCCCGCCAACTCTCTCTTTAAGGGCTATTCAGATACTAAATAAACCAAGAACATTTTAAAATGCAATCTCACAAAAATCTGCTCCGCTTAACCTTCTCTCCTTCTTTAAAAAATAAGAAAGGCATGATGTTCTTTTTTTTTGTTAATTAATTCATTTTAGACAATTCCTTAAATTTTCATTTTAATAAATTTTTGTGTGGGTGCATTAATTACTTTCAAAGATGCTTTACAACTGTTACCTATTAAAAGCCTTTGTTAGTGAGTAAAAAAAGAAAGAAAAAGAAAAAAACCTTCCAGAGTGCCCCCCACCCCCTGCTCTGAGCAGGTCCTTGCTATCAACTGCTGGAGTACGCTCGCTTTGCACCTAGAGCTATAATTATTTTGCTTTAATTTTACAAAACCTTTTGTTCCATTCCCATGAGCCCACCTGATCCTTATATTACACTCGCTCTATTAAAACACTCATGCAGAACAAAGCATGGCTGTACTGATTCATAAGTAACTTTTTTTCCTCGGTAAAATGCCACTGGCTAGGGTTTGGGACACTGACTTGGGCTTCACTCCCCTCCGCCAATTTTCCTGTATTAGAGATGTGTTGTTTCAAAGTCTTGTAGTCTCCTCCACCACCCTTCCTTTGCCACAGTTCTTTGTGATTTTAAATATATTTTATGTATACATGATTTTATCCTAGGCTAGGGCAATGTAAGTGACATAATGTTGAGAATGCTAGATAAAAGAAAAGATTATAATCATTTTACATTTTTTCTTATTAATATGTAAAGTTTTTAAGGGATTTTTTTGCCTTCTTAAATTTCATTTTCTCTTCTTTCTCCATCTCTTTTCATTGAGCTCTTGCAACACATACGGGCTTTTGGCAGGAAAAAATCGCAGTGACTCATCCGGAGAATTGTTTGTTTGCTCCGAGGACCCTCTGGGCTACACAAGGAGCCCTTTGATCCTGGAAAATCGATTTCTTCCAGATGTTTTCCCCAGCCACCTTTCTGCGGTGTCCCTCCTCATCATGTAGCAGGAGAATAAATGCTCACGAATAACTGCGATGGCACACAGGTTTGCTGAATGCAGCAGGACAGGGGACTGACCTTGGATTCAGCCTTGGGTTTGCCTTGCCTTCAGCAGTAATGGAGGATCATTAATACCGAGGAACACACAACCAAGTTTGAGTCTCTTGAGATGTCTTCATGATTAAGATGAGAATTATGGGAATCAGGTCAAAGAGAACATGAAATAAACCAATCTGCAGACCACTGTTTAGGCAGCTAGCTTCATCTAATCCTGAAAGTCTTCATGCCAGGATCCATTATGTCATGTGTTTAACTGGTTCAGCTAAAAACACAGTGCAAACAACAAAGTCAGGACTGACTATCTATCTATCTATCTATCTATCTATCTATCTATCTATCTATCTATCTATCCATCCATCCATCCATCCATCCATCCATCCATCCACCCACCCACCTACCTAACTACCATCTATCTATGTATCTATGTATCCACCTATCTAAAATCTATCTACCTACTTAACATCTGTCTGTCTGTCTGTCTATCTATCTATCTATCTATCTATCTATCTATCTATCTATCTATCTATCTATCTACCTATCTATCATCTATCTATCTCTTTCTCTACAAGCTCCTCCCTCCATCCATTTAGGCTCCTTCCACTCTCTTATTCAGTTGACCTAAAATGGGAGTGAAGGATGTGAAGCAAGGCAAGAGTTAGAAAATAGGTACTTAGATAAAGACAATGTGTTAGTTTGAACATTTCTATCAGAAATACACAAATCTTAATCCTTTTATCTATAAATACTATTTTATATGGCTAAATAGGAGACTTTGACGTTTTCTCAAAGAGGTATTTTCTTGAATTTTCTAGGTGGGCCGTAAATGCAACCACATAAATCACATGAATTCTTGACAGAAGGTGGTTGCTTACAGACAGGAAGGCAAGTCAATGTGACCACGACACAAGATAGTACTTCAATGAATGATATGTCCACAACCAAGAAATATCTGCAGTCAGCAGAGGCAAGAATGATAATCTGCTATGGCATCCGGAAAGAATTTATCATTGTCCTCACCTGGACACTTGGTGCTGACATTAAGCTTGTGGTCTGCAGAATAGGAGGCCATTTATTATTGGAGTATAAAGTGCAGAATGTCCTACATCACTAAGAAGGTAGTTGCTTAATACAGAAGGCACAGGAAACGAACACAGGTGGTAACTGTTTCCAAACCACGTTGTTCAGAATCTCTAAAGTCATCTAAGTCTCAGGCAGAACACACTACAAATAACAGAGTGCCAACATTTGAAGACAAAATTCCATGTGGCTATCCAGGAACTCTTAAGAATAACTAAGCTACATCAAGTTGAGAACTAGCATAAACAAGGCAATGAGAGCACAGAAGGCATTTGAGAAGATTATACAGACTTAGAATGAAAAGGTTTAAATTTTCTAAGGCTAGTGTGAGTATTTCATGAAGTAGCACAAACCTTTTATATTTTTCTTTATACTGGCCATTTGTATGTAAGATACCACAACCCATTTTTCAAAATTCAATTGTCAATATACTGTTAGTGAAAAGATTTATATATACTAAAAATTCAAAAATAAATTTTATTTTATGTATATGGGTGTTTTGTCAACATGTATGTCTATGTATGCCAGGTGTCCATGGAGACCAGAAAAGGACATCAGATTCCCTTGACTGCAGTTACAGGCAGTTATCAGCCACCATGTAGGTGCTGGGAGTTGAACACAGTCCTTTGAAAGAGTAGCCAATGCTCTTAACTGCTAAGCAATCTCCATAACCTCATAGAACCATATTTGATAAATACATACTATACTATGAAATTGAAGGTCTTCTTCCTGTAGTTTTAGTAACTTCCTTTAGCTGATCAAAGATATCCATTTTTAATGTTTTATATGAGATAATTTATACTTGAAATTCAGTAACTCTTTTAAAATTCTTATTTTTAAAACTGTACAATAATTTTTCACTTCATGGGATATGGTACAAAAGTTAATACACAGAAGCTATGAAAATAACAAGGTAATTCATACTTGAGCCTAAACTTTATCTTGTGTATGTGTATTTAAGAATCCTTCAAATCCTCTCTTCTAGAGCTTTACAGAATTATATATTTTTTATGTATGATAGATAACTTATTATATGACTTAAGTCCTGCATTAAGTATTTCATGTCTTTACCTCCTTCTCTCTTTCCTCTTCTGTGAAATTGATAGTTATTTTTGTTTGTTTGATATTATTTGTTTCTTTTTTGTTTGTTTGTTGCTTTTTTGTTTTCACTTATGTGTGAGAGCATTTTACCTAATATTTAAATTCAACAAATATGTTAAAACACTAAAACTAGTTGAGAAAATACAGCAAAAGAATAACTTCTGCTTAACCACACTACTTAGTATATCACTTTCTCTACTGTATGATTAAAAATCTGTAGCATCTGCAGCAACAAAATGTTCAAGCAAGTGTAGGAGAGATGGCTAAGTAGGAAAGAGGCTTGTTGCCCAATCATACATTCAGATCTTTAGACTCCAGTAAAACGTGGATTGGTGTAGTGGCCCTCTTGTAACCCCATCGTATAGGAAGAGGAGACAGAATTCCTGACAAACTGGCCCTCAAGGCCAGTCAAACTGGTATGCTCCAAGTTCAGTGAAATAGTCTGTTTCAATAAAGAGGACTGAGAAAGACATTTACTATCAACACTGGAAATTCCATACACAGGTGACAAAAAAGCACTTGTACCTGCACACACATGTGCATCCATACACATGTGAACACACAGCACACACACACACACACACAAAGCACTGGTGTAGGAGGTCCTTCTGTCTATGTGTTGCTTTTATTGGTTAATGAATAAAGAAACTGCCTTGGCCTGTTGATAGGGCAGAACTTAGGTAGGCGGGGAAAACTGGACTGAATGCTGGGAGAAGGAAGGTGGAGAGAGAGACACCATGAAGCTGCCACCAGAGTCAGACATGCTGAAACTTTGCCCATAAGCTTCTACCATTTGGCGATATAGAGAATAATGGAGATGGGTTAAATTAATATGTAAGAGTTAGCCAATAAGAAGCTAGAGCTAATGGGCCAAGCAGTGATTTAATTAATATGGTTTCTGTGTGATTTTTTTCAGGGCTGAGCAGCGGGAAACAACCAAATGGCCTGCTACTACACAGACCACATACAGCACACACACATACACCACAGACATCACACACACATACATACACACTTTACAAGCACATGCACACACCACACACACATCACAGAGACACATACCACACACACCACACAGACACATACCACACAAATAGCATACACACAGCACACAAACATACACCACACACATCATAAAACACATACACGACACAGACACACACCACACACACACAAACACACACACACACATACACACATACCACACAGATACTCCACATACAAGAGCAAAAGAGAAAAAAAAATTTAAAAATTAAAGAAATAGTAAGGCACAAAAATTCCCATGATTCTTTTGAGATACTGAGCATTTCAACAAGCAAATCATTCGTCTTTGGAATCAATACGAAACCTAGACTAACAGTACAAATGAAGGGACAGTGTTCTGGGAAGTTTAAAAGATTGTAGGTCATTTAACAATGAAAAGAACGGAAAAAGTCAGTAAGAAACGCTGACTATATTTTCTATAATTTGAAAGGCAACTATAGATAAAATTCTTGAAGTGAACAGTCTGATGACTGAACATGAGTAATAGGGTTGTTTATTGATTTACTACATTCTTATTATCAGAGAAGACTAATTTAACATTATATTTTAAAACAAAGAATAGAGGTTATTTTTAATAAATAACTGACTTATGACTAATCTAACTGTTGTACCCCAAGAAAGATGTCTCAAAGCAGCAAGCACTTTTCTGGTCTTTATTTCCGGCATCGTCAATAAGGAGGAAACATGAAGAATACGAATTTCAGCCTGTTTCCTTTTCCATTTCCTGTTACTAACAGATTGATTTACTGCAGATTAAGTGTCAAGACTTAAGAAACATTTCGAGGTCCACCTGTGCTGTGAAAACAGTCTCTGTGAAGTCCATCTTCACACTCACAATGCTTCATTACTTTATTTGCTTTAACACTATGTGTTCCTTACTGGATAGGATGCAATACCTATTTACGGTATGAAATAGCTATCCATGTTTCCATAGTATCATATACTTAGTTATTTTTATAAAAACCTAGGTGGAAATTGTTAATTTTCCATATATTATCATAACCCTATCAAGTTCCTTGAGGGCAGGAAAATTGTTCTTCCTTTTATTATTTTCTTTTAGATCTATTATACCAAGGACGTGTTTGGAGTGAGTAACTGACACAGAAGGTTCAGGATCTGTTCGGACTGGTCTATTTATATTAGTAAGTCTTTAAACAGACCATTAGATGCTGAAAAAACAAACATACAAGAAGTTTTAAAAATCCTAGTACAGCTGGGCAGGAGGCAGAGGCAGGCGGATCTCAATGAGTTCGAGGCCAGCCTGCTCTAAAAGAGCTAGTTCCTGGATAGGCTCCAAAGCTAAAGAGAAATCCTATCTCGAAAAACCAACCAACCAACCAACCAACCAACCAACCAACCAACCAACAGAACAAACAAAAATCCCAATACTATAGTTCCTTAGTTTCTTTACCATAGGTAAGGATCCGAAAAGTACCTATACTCTGTGTGGCCACTATAGGAGGGGAATTTAGTGGAATAAATATGTTGTAAGAAAAAAAAAAAGGGCTAAGTTGAATAAAGAATTTAAAGTGTAGAGCCAAGATTTAAGAAAATGAAAGACATATTTGCATTCCCTATAAATGAACAAGAATTTATCCTAAATATCTTTGTCACTGTATTTTTAAGAGATGAATTAATCAAAGTCTCAAGCTATTAGTTACTTTGGTAAAATTTCCAATAAACTTTGCTCAGATTTTCTTGATTATGAACTGAGGTCTTCAAAGTGGATAGATTTACAGAAGCCCCCTTAATATAGAAAAATTAGACATTAAAAAAACAGAACTAATTTCTTTTTGTTGGAAGAAACTTAGTGAATTTCAAAATAAAATCTGTAAGAAATAAAAGTAGAATTTAATTTCTCAATAAAAATGTTCTACATCAATGACATTTTTTATGCATCTTATTTACAGATTACTATATACCTTTTTCTTAATAACATGGAAATCCATCAAAAACACAGATCATAAACTTTCCCCAGGGATTTATGATCAGCTAATCCAATCTGTCATTTTGTAAATTTAGAGATAATATGTGACCATTTAAATAGAGGCCATTTTAAGAATTTACTGAGATGAAATGGCTGTAAGATAAAAAAAAAATAAAGGAGAAAAACAAAATTAAAAAAAGAAAACTGGTGAGGGAGGGAAGAAAAGAGAACCGCTCTAAGTGGAGACACATACTCTGTTTGAATTTCACTTCTTGCTGGAAAGCTGGTAACATCCATTTTGAAAGAATTTTTAATACTATAAACATACAGGCAGCTTAGACAGGTGTATTTTGTCTTAAACACATACATACTTCCTGTACATTATAATATGATAACTGCCCATCTCTTTATATTGTATACCAACTCTTATTTCCTGAGCATCTGTAAACTAAAGGGACATGGGAAACATGATGATGATTATTTAAATCTGCTTTAAAATAAAAATCATTTCCTTTTTTTTTTTTTGGTTTTTCAAGGGTTTCTTTGTAACTTTAGGGCCTCTCCTAAAACTAGCTCTTGTAGACCAGGATGGCCTTGAACTCTGCCTGTCTCTGCCTCATGTGTGCTGGGATTAAAGACATGCACCACCACCACCGGGCAAAATAAAGATCATTTCTTAAAAGCAGAGAAATGCATGAATATTTTGAAGAAATCATCTAAACATAAATTGTGATTTAAAGAGTTGGTGTAAGGACTATATGTATTGTTTGAAATCTCTCAGATCAGACTTTCAGAGGTTAAGCTTACTTTGCCAAATACTTTAATCTTGAACATTTCCCTCCATTTCAGGTCTGGAGAGTTGGCTCTGTGGTTAAGAAAGTATGCTGCTCTAGTAGAGGACTTGAGTGTGGTTGCCAGTACCTACAATTGCCTGTAACTCCAGCTCCAGGGGCATCCTTATACCTCTGGCCCCCACAGTCAACCACATATCCTTTCAACACAGAGATGCACAAACACATACACATAATAAAAATACATTTTCAAAGATTTTCCTCTCTATCCCTCAGTTTCTCTACCAAAAGAGTTAATAAGAAGATAGTTGATATAACTTGTATATGATCTATTAGAATAGGGCCTAGTACATAGAAATCAATAAATGTTATCTGTCACTACTAATTCTGTTAACTATTTCAGAAGTGAGGCTTTTCTCATTAAAAACAGACTTTTGAAATTATTTTGTCTTCCAATGTACTCTCAAATTAATTCATACTAATATTCTGCTGCAGTATAAATAATAAAATGATGAGAGGCATAGATCCAGACTGCTTTGTTCAGATTCGAGTCTGAGATTATCATAATTTTGAACTGCACATGTTAGCACATGGCTCTAATTCCAGCCCCAAGACTGGGGCAGCTAGTCAACACAGTGAGTTCAAGGCCAACATAAACTGTATATAGTAAAACACTGTCATTGTCTCAGAAGAAGAAAAAAAGGAGTAGGATAAAACTGGGGAGGAGAAAGAAGAAAAACGTGAAAGAAGAAGGCAGGGAGACTGTGATGTATTCATAGTTCAGCTTGGGATATAGCATGGATACCATCTCAAAACAGAACAAGGCAAAGAAGAAAACAAGGGTGGAGAAGACACTTACCAGCATGTGTGTAACCTTTCATTTGGAGAACATATGAGAAGACCCACAGAGGGAAATGAAGGTTCCAACTCTGTAGCAAGCAACAGCCAACTTACATGAGCCTCTCCAATCCCCAATATCTTTGCCACGGACCCACCGCTATTCAAGCATTTATCTACATGTTCATTTTGCCCTACTATCCAGACATAACCTGCCAACAAAAATTATCGCACTAATTATTATTCTATAATAATTTATATTATTATATATACAGATATATAAATATTATAATATATAATTCTATTATAAATTTTCAGTAGAATGCATTGTATGAAAACTTCAACTAGTTAGTTAATAACAGTGGCTATTGGGGGAGGGGGAACAGTAATGAAGATTCTCATAAGCACGCCTATTCAATTGTGGACAATGTTGAGGTTGAACTGACTGCCTATGGTACTGTGAATGGAATTCTCATCTCTCTGCTTGGGATTAATACTCTAAGGTAGCATAAAATTGTTTGAATTATAACATAAAAACTATTTTTTAACAATTGTCTGTCTTAATGCGCAAATATTTAAGGATCCACTACATGGTATTTTGCAAAGCACAGGAGTGAAGTGCAGTGGTACAGATATAACTAAATAAGCCACTGAAAACTCTGAAAGCAAATTCAGTCTAAAGAGTCCTCAATAATGTGCTGTGGGAGATCTTCAGAGAAGAAGCAATTACTCATAGCTGGGGGAACTAAGGTAATTTTAGTAGGGGGTAATATCTGTGCAAGGTCTTGATGCAAATCCTTTATCTCTGTGAAAACAGCATTATACCCTTAATGTGAAAATTGGGTGATATGGAGAGATAAGTGGAAAGATCTGAGAATGGGTGACATAAACATCAAAGGCATGCCCTTTCCTGATATATCTGAAAGGCCTACTATTAGTTGATGCATATGGCCCAGTAATAACACTCAGTTCAATAAATAAAATAATAATATCCGTTACAAATTCATTCATTTCTGAGTATCTATTTATGCATTAATTCTTTAAATCTCATGTGAGACCTGCTTGGGAATTAGACAATCAAATTAGTAATATCACAGTAATAAAAGTTATCTTAAGTGAAGTACTAGATGGTATGAGAACAAATAATTGTAACCTCTTTATTCTTAAACTCATTACAAAACTATCAGAACTATACTTAGGCAAAAATAAAGTGCTAGTGGTTATTTGTGGCCTTGAATTTCTTCTGATTCAATCTTGTTTATCTACAGAATGGTCTACTGCCTGTGAGTCTTACTCATCTTATCTGTGATTAAATCTTGCCTTTTGGGCTGCATATTTAATTCTGCATGCATCAACAACAAATAAATTTTTGTTAATTTCTTTTAAAGTAAACATCCCTGCATCTTTTCCTGTCTAAGTACTTCTTTTTTCTGTTAAGAGACATTTTTATTATAAATGAGAGTAAGTCAAGGAAACTGATGTACTAAACAATTTACTCCCCCCCCCCCAAGGAGTGTTTTATTTTGTGAGGTTAAATCTACAGGTCTGAGAAGAGTAAGATCTTGTTTGGACCAGTAAATTAAGCAAACACAAGATAGGAGTCAAACAGGAAGCAATTTTAGGCTACACCAATTCTTTGTCATTTTAATAAGTCAAGGTTAGAGATGATCTTTTAGTTGTGATACTTTTGAAAACCCATTATAACCTATAGCCTTTAACAATCATTTTCCTAGAAATTGTCAACCAAGCAGTAGATTTTCTTGGGAAACTAGACGTCTGGATTTTATTACAATAAAAATAGGTTTTTCTTTATTCTAACTCTTTGGGAAAAATAAAATGGTGTGGGGCCCTTTCATAACATAAAAAATATGAGTAGTCAAAAAAGCCCTAACAGGTCAATGTAATAACGGATCCACTATTTAGGGCCTTTATCTTACTCGGTTCCATGTAGTTCAGGATGATAGTTTTGTAGTTTGAGATGAAGAACATCAATAATCTGGGAAACTATGCATTGTGTGAATAGCACTGGAAGAATGAGGAATAACTCAAAATTGCACTACTGCATAAAATACAATTAAAATAAGAGCTTAATCATTAAAAATGTAATCTGTTCAAGGAGCTTTAGATATATGAGAATGTCCTCTGGGTAGAAAGATGAGAGACCCACAGGTCCCATCTTCCAGACGCAGGGCAGGTTATTCTAGGGACTGTCGTAAGAGTTCTGCGTTTAAGTTTCCCTTCAATAGTAGGTGTAATCAATGTAATTTAGAAGTATAAAATGTCTTTCTATTGTTTTTTAGATGACTTAAAGAAGTATGAAAAAACCATACTACAAAAATGAGAATAAAAATAAATAAAAATTTTCTCTCATGTCTGAAATGTGATGGCTCCAACCCACTTATTAAAATTAGGAGCATCTGAGTCTCTTTAGGACAGTCCATCAATTGAACACACTGACACTAGATATAACAATAGGCAACAGTTATTGCAACAAAAGCAGTTTTTTTCAGTTTTTATTTTAATTAATTAATTTTTTAATCTTCCAAAATCTCTTTTTTAAATTTATTTTTAAAATTTATTTATTTTCTTAAATTTCCACCTCCTCCCCTACTCCCACTTCCCTCCTCTCCCCTCCATCCCTTCCTCTTCCCTCTCTAGTCCAAAGAGCAGTCAGGGTTCCCTACCCTATGGGAAGTCCAAGGTCCTCCCCGCTCCCCCCAGGTCCAGGAAAGTGAGCATCCAAACAGACTAGGCTTCCATAAAGCCTGTCCATGCAGTAGAATCAAAACCCAGTGCCATTGTCCTTGGCTTCTCAGTCAGCCTCTACCATCAGCCACATTCAGAGAGTCCAGTTTGATCACATGCTCCATCAGTCCCAGTCCAACTGGCTTTGGTGATCTTCCATTAGATTAGTCCCACCATCTCAGTGGGGGGATGCACCCTTAATGGTCCTGAAATCAGTCTGGTGGTTTCTCAGAAAACTGGGAGTCAACCTACCTCAGAACCCAGCAATTCCACTCTTGGGAATATACCCAAGAGATGCCCAATCATACCACAAAAGCATTTGTTCAACTATGTTCATAGCAGCACTATTTGTAATTGCCAGAACATGGAAACAACCTAGGTGCCCCTCAATAGAAGAATGGATAAAGAAGGTGTGGCATATATACACCTTAGAGTTCTACTCAGTGGTTAAAAAAAAAAAATGACATCTTTTTTGTATGCAAGTGGACGGAAATAGAAAACACTTTACTGAGTGAGACAACCCAGACCCAAAAAGATGAATATGGTATGTACTCACTCCTAAGTAGATTCTAGCCATAAATAAAGGACATTGAGCCTATAATTCATAATCCTAGAGAAGCTAAGTAAGAAGGTGAACCCAAAGAAAAACATATAGTTATCCTCCTGGATATTAGAAATGGACAAGATTACCGGGCAGGGGTTGGGGGTGGGGTGGGGATAAGGGAAGATGGGGAGAGAGAAGGGAGAAGGGGAGGATGAGGAGAGCTTGAGGGAATGGGATGGTTGGGATGGAGGAGGGGTGGATATGGGAGCAGAGAAGTAGATATCTTAATTAAGGGAGTCATTTTAGGGATGGAAAGAGACTTGATTCTGGAGGGGTTCCCTGGTGTCCAAGGAGATTTTCCCTAGCTTGTTCCTTGGGCAGCAGAGGAGAGGGTGCCTGAACTGGCCTTATCCTATAGCCACACTGATGAATATCTTGCATATCACCATAGAATCTTCATCTGGGGATGGATGGAGATAGAGACAGAGACCCAAATTGGAGCACTGGACTGGGCTCCCAAGATCCAAATGAGGAGCAGAAGAAGGGAGAACATGAGCAAAAGCAGTTTTAAAATCATTCCATGTATCACCTCCTCATTTAATGCTCACAACAGTATTATAGGTTAAAAAGCTAATGAAATGAACAGCTAACTTACTTGCATGGTACCCAGAACCATGGTAAGTAGAAAGCACAGTAATCAATGGATTTTTGTACCTCTAAAGATTCATTTAACTTTTCTGGGCTTTAGATTCCTTATCTATAAGGGATTGGTAAACATTTTCTATCAAAGAAAACACAATAAGTATTTTACACTTTGTATACAGAAAACAAAATCAGAGATGGTATAATCTGCAAGTATGTACATAACAAGAGTTAAAACAAATCATATGATTTTTTTAAATAAAATTTGAAATATAATAATAAGCACATTTTTGGCAACAAGACTGTTACTGGTCAGGAATATGATATTCTTCTGGAAAAGATAATAATAAGTTGAAACCAAAGACAATTCCTGTCATCAAGTCAACTGCAAATGTTCACTGTGAAATGGTTCTTAGTCCACAGTATTAACGAATATGATTCATAATTTCTAACCTCATGATCTAGAAATAAAAGCTAGAATACTGGGTGGCTTCTGAGAATTCACACCACTTCAGGGATTTGATGGATTGTCTTACTTTTCAATCATGGTCATCTTAACTTGTCATTATTTAGTTTAGGAAATAAAAACCCCCACATACTCTATGCTTCATAAATCCTAATAACTGCAGCAGCAAATATTTATTCCTGTATATAATTATTTTCTTAGACTATTTTAGATTTCATTACAGTTCCACAGGGCCTTAAAATACCACCACAGAAGGAAATCTTTCTCCTGAGAAGGCATTAGATGGTGTGATGCAGAGAGAAATTCAGAAATGCAATGGAAGAAAGCAAGAGTCGACAGTAGATCCTCCCCACGTGATAGATCTTATTTTCATTTAACTTTATATTCTACCCTAATATTTCACACCATAAACTAATAGTCACATAAAATGGTGGTGAATTTGTGAAATATGATTTTTAAATTGCTTTATTCTTGTTGTTATTACTAAACCCCTATGGCTAGTTATGGGGATTTGTCAAATAGCTTGTAGATTCACTAATAGTCTTCTCAGGGAGTGGGGAAAGCAAGCAGCTTATAGCCACACAGACCATATTTTCTACATAAGAATAACCAGACTATTTTTTACTCTTACTTAGGACAAAAATATTACATTATCTACTTTACAATACTCAAATTGTTTATATTTTTTAAAAAATTCTATGGTGTTTGACTCCAAATGTCATATTTTC
Organism: Chionomys nivalis; assembly: GCF_950005125.1. Taxonomy (NCBI): domain Eukaryota; kingdom Metazoa; phylum Chordata; class Mammalia; order Rodentia; family Cricetidae; genus Chionomys; species Chionomys nivalis. Next base: position 45,634,623 of record NC_080088.1, on the reverse strand, counting down.
TCAATTAGATAAATTGAACACACCCACAAGTCAAAGTGATAGATAACAAACTAACAAGGCTGATGACTTCATAGAAATTATGGATGGAATAAAATATGGGGACCTACAGTACAAACTGGTGACCATTATTAATAATATTGGATGGTTTACCATTATTAATAATATTGGATGGTTTACTTGAAATTTGCTAAGACATAATGTCTTATTTGTTCTTAACACATGCACAACACAAAAAGTAATTATATGGGGTGATAGATGTGTCAATTTGCTTGATTTTGATACCTTCTACATCATATTTATATATGAAAACATTACAATGTACATCTTTAAATGGTATGTTTTTGACAATCAAATCTCAGACAAAATATACTAAAACCCCTTTCCAAACACAAAGTTTAAAAAACCACAAAACTACATTCTTTTTTCTTATGTCTGTGTAATCTTTAATAATTTTAAATGTGTACTTGAATTAATGAAATTTTACTTACTAAACTCACTTTGGCACACAAAATTTTTACACACAATACCTAACTCTTACTGGAGACTTAACCAGTGCCCTATCACTGACTAAGAAAGAAAAATCAGTTCATGATCTTCACTTCTACTCAGGAAAATCAGCACCTAATAAAAAAGTAAACAGTTGTGACATTTTTAATTTGAGAAAAACTTCAGAGAGTTTATTGTAGCATCATTTAAAAATAAATGTTTAAAAGAAGTAATATCTCATTTCAACTCAACCATTGTTTCCAATGTGTGAACAACTCTTAGTAGCAACAGAGTATTTCCTTATATGGCTGCCTAAACACAAAGGCATTTCAAACCACTAAAGGATCCGAAAAAACATTTACTCCTAAAACTTCTTAGTGATCTTTAATTCTACTTGCATCTGTGACGATGATTAACCACGCTCATTCTGTAGAACTCTAAATATTTCAGCCATGTCATCTGACTCCTTCCCATCATATTGTGTATAAGATGATGGAAAGTGCCCTCTACAGATAAGGAAAATGCTCTTAAGACAGCACTGCAGGGCAAGGCAGAGACAAGTGTCCAGACGATCTACTCACGCTTTGCTTTGGGTCACTACTGCTGCCTCCGCAGTGGTAACTGTGCAGTGAGGATGTAGAGAGCATCACATTGTCATTGTCTCATGTAGTTTGCTATTATCAGTTGTTATTCAACACAAGAACATGTCATACCATGCCAAATATTTTCCCATTTCCTCCAAGGCCCAGTGTATGAAATTTTACTGACAAGTCTTTTTAAATTAAATGAGTCTAAGTGAACTTACTAAACTGCTGATGGAGGAGTTACTTTCATTTAATAAAGAAACTGCCTTGGCCCATTTATAGGCCAGCCCTTAGGTGGGTGGAGTAAACAGACAGAATGCTGGGAGAAAGAAGCCGAGTGAGTGAGTCGCCATGATTGTCTCACTCCAGAAAGACACAAGTTAAGATCTTTCCTGGTAAGCCAGCTCGTGGTACTACACAGAATATTAGAAATGGGTTAGATCAATATGTAAGAGCTAGCCAATAAGAGGCTGGAACTAATGGGCCAGGCAGAGATTAAAAGAATACAGTTTCCGTGTAATTATTTTGGGGCATAAGCCATGCGGGTGGCCGGGTGCCGGGGATGCAGCCCCGCCGCTCTTATTACAACAAACTGCCAGGGCCTATTTAGGCCCCTGAACTTTCTTGAAGGATGTTCTTATTAGCTCTAATCTGTAAGAATTAAAAACACCAAAAATCCACAAAGCAGAGAGCAACAATAATTTTATGCAAGTATTGACTACTATCCAGAAAATTAAAGCCTACAGTATTCAAGTTATTTAAGAATTTAGAAAAAGCAACAACACAGTTGCACAAAATTTATATGGTTAAATTAGTACATTTAGCACGAAGTAAAAACACCTTGGTAAACATCTGGATCTGCTAATACTAGTACTAATTCCAATACTGATACCTGATTTTTTATATTCTTGAATACCTTTGGAGCAATTTTGGGAAATAATTTATAGCTCTGAGAATCCACACAAGCACAAGCTTTATTCTGCATTAGTCTTCCCCAGGAAGAATCAAGATTCAGCAAGGCCTGCTTTGTCTCTCCCAGGTGACTCAGAATGGAGTTTTCAGATTGCCTTGTGGGACATGGAGACACATTTAAAGCCAATGTGGGACAACCTGAACTGAAATGCAGAGTTTTATTCCTTATGAAAATACATGTGCCTAATTTCTTGGAAATTTGCTGTTTCAAAGGGTCAAAAAGTTCCTTCCTAATTGCTTCTTTTCAATCATGAACAGAAGAGATAACCTGTCTTCTTCCTCTTACTAAAACTGTTTTTCCATTTAAAATTCTTTTGAGAACAAAACACTGAAGCAGAATTAGATTTTTTTTAGCAAAATATAAAGTTATTGTAAAGATTCTTTTTCTTGTGGAGGAAACCAAGAATTTTAAATAAGTTGGTTATTTTTTGTTTTTGTTTGTTTTTTGCTCGTTTTTGTAATTTGAAATCAATATACTTTCTGATGTAGGCCTAATAGTAGCATCACAAAATAGATGCTGAGACAAATAACAACGATCCCTTCTGTAAAGCAGGAAGAGTGATTTCTACTGAGACACTGTGAGGAGGGAACGAATCTTCAGGGGCTTTCATGGAAACACAGATCCAGAGGTCTGACTCAGGCAGTAAGGACAGCAGCAGCTCTGGGAGGCTGAGTACTATAGATGGTTCTACATCTGAGGCTGCACATCATTCCTTGATCTGCTGTTATTGACATGTGACAACGGTTTTAGGATAGTGGCTCAAATCAAGAAATCCAAATGGGTTCCTCAGAAACAAGAATAAGCATTGCTCCCCCAAGTCTGCCTTGTCTGCAAGGTCCTTTGCTGAGGATCAGCTTCCTGCTCCTACACTAAGGCTACCCACCCAGAGCAATGAGTGCCTGACTAGCAGGCAGGCCTCAAGGTCCCGAGAGGGGGTGCAGGCCCCTGCTGCTGGGGCTGCAGGGTCTGCTGTGCTCTCCTGGACCCGCCCTGCCTGCCTCCTTCTTCCCTTTGTCCCTGGCTCATTGGGCTACCAGGTGTCCCTGTGTAGGTGCTGAGAAGTTCCATCTGGACGGTTGAGTGTGTGCTATCCAGGGGGCGGACTGTCCTGGAAGAGAGCACAAATCCCCCTCCCCCAGCTCCTGCTGCAGGGCTTTCTTTCCTACACACACCCCCCCAAGCCTGCCTTGTCTGCAAGGTCCTTTGCTGAGGAACAGCTTCCTGCTCCTACACTAAGGCTACCCACTCAGAGTGGTGAGTGTCTGCCTACCGGGCAGGCCTCAAGAACCCCCGAAAGGGAGCGCAGGCACCTCCAGCTTGTGCTGCAGGGTTGCCTGTGTTCTACTTGACCCAGCCCCCTCCCCCACATTCGCCCTTTTGTCCGCGGGTCATTGGACTACCAGGCGTCCATGTTTTGGTGTTGATGTGTCCATCTGGAAGGGAACAGTTCCTGCCCCTACACTGAGGAAATACACCCAGAGAGTTAGTCACAGCAAAGACTGGACCAAGACACCAGGCCTCTCCTGGCTCCATTTGAAGGAAGAGATGGGCAGGCGCCAATGCAAGAATTCCTCCAACAACCTGAAAGGCAACGTGACATCACCAGAATCCAGGAATCCCGAAATAAGAAGAATTGTACACCCTATTCCAGAAGAATTAGAAGAATTCGACTCAAAAGTGAATTATATGAAAATAATAGAGGACCTTAAACAGGAGGTGAAAAACTGCCATAATCAATTAGAGATTACAAACAAAAAGGTAGAGGAAATGAATAAATGTCTCAAAGATACCCAAGAAAACGAAGAGAAACAAGAAAAAGCAATCAAACAAGTAAGGGAAACGGTTCAAGACTTGATGAATGAAGTGGAAGTAATAAAGAAAACACAAACCGAGGGAAGGATGGAGATGGAAAATTTGGATAAACGAACAGGAACTACAGAGAAAAGTACTACCAAAAGATTACAAGAGATAGAAGAATCTCAGACACTAAAGATACCATAGAGAAAATAAACACACTGATCAAAGAAAACAGCAAAACCAACAAATTCTCATCACAAAACATTCAGGAAATCTGGGACACAATAAAAAGACCAAACCTAAGAATAATAGGGATAGAAGAAGGAGAAGAAAAACAGCTCAATGGTCCAGAAAATATATTTAATAAAATTATAGAAGAAAACTTTCCCAACCTTAAGAAAGATATTCCTTTGAAGGTCCAAGAAGCATACAGAACACCGAATAAATTGGATAAAAAAAAAATCTCCTCGTCATATAATAATCAAAACACAAAACATACAGAATAAAGAAAGAATATTAAGAGCTGAAAAGGAAAAAGGTCAAGTTACCTATAAAGGTAAACCTATCAGACTTACACCTGACTTCTCTATGGAAACCATGAAAGCCAGAAGGTCCTGGATAGATGTACTGCAGAAACTAAGAGACCATGGATGCAAGCCCAGACTACTATACCCAGCCAAGCTTTCGTTCACTATAAATGGACAAAACAAAATTTTCCAGGATAAAAACAAATTTAAACAATACATAGCCACAAATCCAGCCTTACAGAAAGTAATTGAAGGAAAATCACAACCCAAGGAGTCCAACAATGCCCACAATAACTCAGACATCTAATGACCCTTCACCAGCACAACTGGAAGAAGGGAAACACACAAAATCTACTACAAAAAAAAAAAGAAAGAAAGAAAGAAAGAAAGAAAGAAAGAAAGAAAGAAAGAAAGAAAGAAAAAAAGACTGGAGTTAACAACCACTGATCATTAATATCACTTAATATCAATGGACTCAACTCACCTATAAAGAGGCACAGGCTAAAAGATTGGACACGAAAACAGGACAAGAAACACACCTCAACCACAAAGACAGACATCTACTCAGAGTAAAGGGCTGGGAAAAGGTTTATCAAGCAAACGGACCTAAGAAACAAGCAGGTGTGGCCATACTAATTTCTAACAAAGTTGACTTCAAACTAAAATCAATCAGAAGAGATGGAGAGGAACATTTTTTACTCATAACAGGAACAATTCATCAGGATGAAGTCTCAATCCTGAATATCTATGCCCCTAATATAAAAGCACCCACTTATGTAAAAGAAACATTACTAAAACTCAAGACAGTCATCAAACCACACACACTAATAGTAGGAGATTTCAACACTCCTCTCTCACCAATGGACAGGTCAATCAGATAGCAACCTAACAGAGAAATAAGAGGATTAAGGGAGGTAATGAATCAAATGGACTTAACAGACATCTACAGAACATTCCACCCAAATAGAAAAGAATATACCTTCTTCTCTGCGGCTCATGGAACCTTTTTGAAAATAGACCACATACTCCGTAACAAAGCAAACTTACATAGTTACAAAAAAATATTAGTAACCACCTGTGTCTTATCAGATCACCACGGATTAAAGTTAGAATTCAACAACAATGCTACTCCCAGAAAGCCTACGAACTCATGGAAACTGGACAGTCAACTACTGAACCACACCTAGATCAAGGAAGAAATTAAGAAAGAAATTAAAGTCTTTCTTGATTTCAATGAAAAAGAAGACTCAACACACTCAAACCTATGGGACACTATGAAAGCAGTGCTAAGAGGAAAGTTCATAGCATTAAGCGCCCACTTAAAGAAAATGGAGAAAGCACACACTGGGGACTTAATAGCCCCATGAAAGCTCTAGAAAAAAAAGAAGCAGACTCACCTAGGAGAAGTAGAAGACTGGAAATAATCAAACTGAGGGCTGAAATCAACAAAATAGAAACATAGAAAACAATCCAAAGAATCAAGGAAACAAAAAGCTGGTTCTTGGAGAAAATCGACAAGATTGATAAACTCCTATCCAAACTAATCAAACGGCGGAGAGAGAATTAACAAGATCAGAAACGAAAAGGGAGACAAAACCACAGACACAGAGGAAATTCAGAGAAATCATTAGATCTTACTACAAAAGCCTGTATGCCACAAAATTGGAAAATGTAAAAGAAATGGACACTTTTTTAGATAAGTACCATATACCAAAGTTAAACCACGACCAGGTGAACAATCTAAATACACCTGTTAGTCGCGAAGAATTAGAAGTTGTTATAAAAAACCTCCCTACCGAAAAAAGCCCAGGTCCATACAGCTTCAATGCAGAATTCTACCAGAACTTCCAAGAAGACCTAATACCTATACTCCTTAATGTATTTCACAATATAGAAACAGAGAAGTTATTGCCAAATTCCTTTTATGAAGCTGCAGTTACTCTGATACCAAAACCACACAAAGACACAACCAAGAAAGAGAACTACAGGCCAATCAATCTCACTCATGAACATTGATGAGAAAATCCTCAATAAAATACTGGCAAACCGAATCCAAGAACACATTAGAAAAATTATCCATTATGATCAAGTAGGCTTCATCCCAGAGATGCAGGGCTGGTTCAACATTTGAAAATCTATCAATGTAATCCATCATATAAATAAACTGAAAGAAAAAAAACCATATGATCATTTCATTAGATGCTGAAAAACCATTTGACAAAATTCAACATCCCTTTATGATAAAGGTCTTATAGAGATTAGGGATACAAGGGTTGTACCTAACTATAATAAAAGCTATTTATAGCAAGCCGACAGCTAACATCAAATTAAATGGAGAGAAACTCAAAGCTATTCCACTAAAATCAGGAACACGACAAGGCTGTCCACTCTCTCCATACCCCTTTAATATAGTGCTTGAAATTCTAGTGATAGCAATAAGACAACATAAGGGGATCAAAGGGATTCAAATTGGAAAGGAAGAAGTTAAACTTTCATTATTTGCAGACGATATGATAGTGTACATAAGTGACCCCAAAAACTCCAGAAAAGAACGCCTACAGCTGATAAACACCTTTAGTAGCGTGGCAGGATACAAGATTAATTCCAAAAAATCAGTTGCCCTCCTATACACTAAGGATAAGGAAGCAGAGAGGGGAAATCAGAGAAGCATCACCCTTCATGATAGCCACAAAGAGCATAAAATATCTTGGGGTAACTCTAACCAAGGAGGTGAAGGATCTATTTGACAAGAACTTTAAGTCTTTGATAAAGAAATTGAAGAGGACACCAGAAACTGGAAGGATCTCCCTTGCTCTTCTATTGGGAGGATCAATATAGTAAAAATGGCAATTCTACCAAAGGCAATTTATATATTCAATGCAATCCCCATCAAGGTCCCATCAAAATTCTTCACAGATCTTGAGAGAACATTAATCAACTTTATATGGAAAAACAAAAAACCCAGGATAGCCAAAACAATCTTATACAATAAAGGATCGCCTGGAGGCATTACCATCCCTGACTTCAAACTATTACAGAGCTTCAGTATTGAAAACAGCTTGGTATTGGCATAAAAACAGAGAAGTCGATCAATGGAACCGAGTAAAAGACCCTGATTTTAACCCACAAACATATGAATACCTGATTTTTGATAAAGGAGCTAAAAGTATTCAATGGAAAAAGGAGAGCATCTTCAACAAATGGTGCTGGCAGAACTGGCTGTCAACCTGTAGAAGAATGAAAATAGATCCATATCTATCGCCATGCACAAAATTCAAGTTCAAAAGGATTAAAAACCTCAATATCAGTCTGACCACACTGAACCTGATAGAAGAAAAAGTGGGAAGTACTCTACAACATATGGGTACAGGATATCACTTCCTACATATATCCCCAGCAGCACAGACATTAAGGACAACATTGAATAAATGGGACCTCCTGAAACTGAGAAGCTTCTGTAAAGCAAAGGACACTGTCACTAAGACAAAAAGGCAACCCACTGACTGGGAGAAGATCTTCACCAACCCTGGAACAGACAAAGGTCTGATCTCCAAAATATATAAAGAACTCAAGAAACTAGACTTTAAAATGCTAATTAACCCAATTAAAAAATGGGGCACTGCACTGAACAGAGAATTCTCAACAGAAGAGATTCAAATGGCCAAAAGACACTTAAGGTCATGCTCAACCTCCTTAGCGATAAGGGAAATGCAAATTAAAAAATCTTTGAGATACCATCTTACACCTGTCAGAATGGCTAAAATCAAAAACACCAATGATAGCCTTTGCTGGAGAGGTTGTGGAGTAAGGGGCACACTCATCCATTGCTGGTGGGAATGCAAACTTGTGCAACCACTTTGGAAATCAGTGTGGCGATTTCTCAGGAAATTTGGGATCAACCTAGCCCTGGACCCAGCAATACCACTCTTGGGAATATACCCAAGAGATGCCCCATCATATGACAAAAGTATCTGTTCAATTATGTTCATAGCAGCATTGTTTGTAATACGCAGAACCTGGAAACAACCTAGATGCCCTTCAATGGAGGAATGGATGAAGAAAGTGTGGAATATATACATATTAGAGTACTACTCAGCGGTAAAAAAACAATGACTTCTCGAATTTTGCATGCAAATGGATGGAAATAGAAAACACTATCCTGAGTGAGGTATCCCAGACCCAAAAAGAGGAACATGGGATGTACTCACTCATAATCGGTTTCTAGCCATAAATAAAGGACATTGAGCATATAATTTGTGATCCTAGAGAAGCTAAATAAGAAAGTGAACCAAAAGAAAAACATATAGTCATCAGCCTGGATAGGGGAAGTAGACAAGATTGCCACGCAAAAACTGGGAACTTGCGGGTGAGGTGGCATGGGGCTAAGGGGAAATGGGGTGAGAAACCTGAGAAGGGGAGGATGGGAGGAACTTGGGGGAATGGGATGGTTGGGATATAGGAAGGGTGGATACTGGAGCAGCGAAGTATATATCCTAAATAAGGGAGCCATCTTAGGGTTGGCAAGAGACTTGACTCTAGAGGGGCTCGCAGGTGTCCAGGGAGATGTCCCCAGCTAGTACCTTGGGCAACTGAGGAGAGGGAACCTGAAATGACCCTATCCTATACTGATGAATATCTTGCATATCACCTTAGAACCTTCATCTGGCAATGGATTGACATAGAGACAGAGACCCAATTTGGAGCAACGGTCTGAGCTCTTAAGGTCCAAATGAGGAGCAGAAGGAGGGAGAATATGAGCAAGGAAGTCAGGACCACAAGGGGTGCACCCACCCACTGTGACAGTGGAACTGATCTATTGGGAGCCCACCAAGGCCAGCTGGACTGGGACTGAATAAGTATGGATTGAAACTGGACTCTCCGAACACGGCGGACAATGAAGACTGATGAGAAGCCAAGGACATTGGCACTAGGTTTCGATCCTAATACATGAACTGGCTTTGTGGGAGCTTAGCCTGTTTGGATGCTCACCTTCCTGGACCTAGATAGAAATGGGAGGACCTTGGTCTTCCCGCAGGGCAGGGAATTTGGACTGCTCTTCAGCATGGAGAGGGAGGGGGAATGGAGTGGAAGGAGGAGAAGAGGAGTGGGGATAGGGGGAGGGGGAGTGGGGGGAGGGGGCAATATGTGGGAGGAGGGGGAGGGAAATGGGAAACGGAGAGCAGGTAGAAATTTTAATTAAAAAATGAAAAAAAAAAAAAGAATAAGCATTGCTGCGAAAGTGGTACACGAAAGGAAATTCAGGATCATTGCTTAAGGGATATGAGGTGCCAGTGCCGTGTGTGTATGTATGTGTGCTCTTCTAGAAGTCCTACTTTTAAAAATGTTTTTACCTCTTTCTTTCTCCCTTCTCGTTCTCCCCCTTCTTAAATGGCAGGATCTCACTATATATCTCACCCATTCTGACTGGAAACTTACTATCTTCCTACCTCAACTTCCTCAGTTCTGATTTCACTTCTCATGATATTCTCTTCTTGGTTACGTTTCAATGTCTTTTGTTTCACATTTTCATAATGTACTGTAAAATGTACACACACACACAATCTCTAATCATGCTATAAAGTTAATCCTGCAAAAAAAATCTAATAAAACAAATTTTAATATTAAATCATTTGAATTATTCCTTTTATTGTTTTAATTAGCACAGTTACTTTACTTCTTATTCACTTTTCAAAGGTATTTTACATGGGCTCCAGGTTAGAGGCACCATCTTTTGTGTTATGATTAGGGTGTTGAACACAGACAAAGAATGAGTTAAGAAACTTCAGAGATTTACTGGCCAGTCTACCAGTTCACTTCCCAATGAAGAAAACATAAAACCATTATGTTTGTTTGCAAACATGATAACATAGTTCAGTTTTAAAGGCATCCTCTCATCATTCCTTCTTCTTGGGAAGTACATAAAAATGTATGACTATTGTTCTTTATAAGCTAAGTGGCCATACTATGTAGACCACAGAAAACTAAACAGCATCCAGAAAAGTAGTCATAGTGTTGGGTTAGATGATGAAAAAGTCAGGCAGGCTGGTGCATGTTTGTAACTCTAGCATGTAGAACACTGAGGCAGGGGGAGCAGGAGTTCAAGGTCAGTCTTGTCTACAGAGAAAGTTGTTTGACATCCTCTGAGTACATGAAACACTATTTCACAAGCAGAAAAACAAACAAGTGGAGTCTGTGTGTGAATGCTGGTTCAAGATTTCACTATGATACATGGTTTCTAAAGGTAATTTACTTTGACATGATGTTCTACTGCCATGGAAGAGTTCGATGTGACAGTTTTATGTGGAGTGGACATACTTTTACTTTCTTAGCAGTTTTTCAGCTTTTAAGGCATTCAGACAACTAAGGATATAATGATTTCTGAGATCACATCAGCTGAGGTGATACCAAAGCACACAAGATAAAAATACTAAGTAAGAGATCCCCAGTGTTGGAATCTTTTAGATTCACATTTTAGCTTTGTGTTCTTGCATGTACTTAAACTTCCTGGGGCTAAGTTTCTTCATTACAACATTGAAAGGGTTCTTTGATGAGCAGTTGCAGAGTGTGGGTAGCAATGGTGACAGTCAAGTCTTAGAAGGCATCTGGTACATGAAGTAATGAGAATGGGAGTCACCTATACTATTCCTTCATCTATTAACTGGGGCTTCTGCACAAACTTGTCTCTTGTATAAATGGTCCCCTTTCACCCAAGACTATGAAGGGATTATGGGAAGGATTTGGATCATCTACTAGGTGGCTTGGATGCAGTAATATGGCTGAAAATTAGGGTTCACAGGCCCAGTTTTCCCACTTAAGCTAATAATTGTTTAATTAGATGGCCGTATAGTTAACTGTTATAAGAATTCTAGGCCTGATTTTTATTTAAAAAAATCCCTAAAGTTCTTTGTTGTTGTAGTATTTGCTAATAGTAATGTCTTATGAGTTATGACAGATAGACTTTCTTTTTTTAGAGTATAATCTACTTTTCTATGGTTAATATTAACATTCTCTCAGTGTATAAACTGAAAAGGATGATATACAACATTCTGAAAACACATAAATATCTCTAGTCTTGCTTATTGACTTCCTAGGATATTAATGCAACTTGTTTCTAAACTATCTGATTTGTTCTTCAATTTAGAAATTTAGCATAGTTGTAGAAAGTACCAATTTTCAAGGCTTTCATTGCTTCTAAGGCTCTTGTAATTGTATAAGATAAAATATAATCATACTTAAAGATAAGGTTAAGGTTTATCAGTGAAAAAAAGAGTCTAGAAATGAAACTTATTGTTAGTATATATTCTTTATATATGTAAAGAACAGAAAAATAAAAAACGAATTAACCAGCAACAGGGCTTTAATAATTATTAACAAAAAGAAATGAACCTGACCTTGTCTCAGAAGGTTGTCAGCATTCTTCTCGATTTTTGCTTATGGAAAATGTGGCCTAAGCTATTAGTCCTAAATTTTAAAGGTTCAAAATCTGTTCAAACTCAGAAAAAAAAAAACCCACTTTAGTGAGTATTAAAATTGATTTACTTCACCCATATTCTCCTTAAATAAACAGTTTTCATGGAGACAATCAGTAATTTTGTTATTATCTGTGTACTAAATTAATGTCTGATTCTTTTTTTTTACTACAAAATACAAAACACTTTTTTTTAATAAAAAGAAAGTTATAATAGAAGCAAGACATGACAGAAAGAATTTTAGAAGATGAATTCCTAAATATGATGGTAAATAAAAACTAAAAATCAGCTGAGAAGTATACACCTTACTTAAACTATTTACATAATTTTGTTTTTGTTTTTGCCTTCGATTTTTTTTTTTTTTATGAAGTGATTCAATTCGGTTTATTTTCATTCATCCTCATCTGGAATTTGTGGCTAAAACACACAAAGATTTTGTAACATAGAATTCAAAAAAGTCAGCTCTGGGTTAAAGTGCATTGAACACCCACCATTTAATAATTAGGTGCTTCTTCTTCAAGGGCAGAAAATAATTATGGAGAGAAACTCAAAGCTATTCCACTAAAATCAGGAACACGACAAGGCTGTCCACTCTCTCCATACCTCTTTAATATAGTGCTTGAAATTCTAGCAATAGCAATAAGACAACGTAAGGGGATCAAAGGGATTCAAATTGGAAAGGAAGAAGTTAAACTTTCATTATTTGCAGACGATATGATAGTGTACATAAGCGACCCCAAAAACTCCAGCAAAGAACTCCTTCAGCTGATAAACACCTTTCGTAGCGTTGCAGGATACAAGATCAATTTCAAAAAATCAGTTGCCCTCCTATACACAAAGGATAAGGAAGCAGAAACGGAAATCAGAGAAGCATCACCCTTCACGATAGCCACAAATAGCATAAAATATCTTGGGGTAACTCTAACCAAGGAAGTGAAGGATCTATTTGACAAGAACTTTATGTCTGATTCTTTAAGAGCATAGAAATTCACTGCAGACGTACTGGCTTTGTGGGAGCCTAGGCAGTTTGGATACTCCTCTTAATAGACCCGGATGGAGGTGGATAGTCTTTGGACTTCCCACAGGGCAGGGAACCCTGATTGCTCTTAGGGCAGATGAGGGAGGGGGACTTGGTTGGGGGAGGGGGAGGGAAATGGGAGGTGGTGGTGGAGAGGAGTCAGAAATATTTAATAAATAAATAAATAAATAAAAAGGAAAAAAAAGAAATTCACTGCAGACTTCAGAACTCATTTCTATATTCTTTTTTTCCTTTTTAAAATTTATTTATTTATTTTTATTCTTTTTTAATTAAAATTTCAACCTGCTCCCCCCTCCCACATATTGCCCCCATTTCCCTCCCCCCTCCCACATATTGCCCCCTTCCCCTACTCCCCTCCCCCTATTCCCACTCCTCTTCTCATCCCCCCACTCCATTCCCCCTCCCTCTCTGGCTTTGTGGGAGCTTAGCCTGTTTGGACGCTCACCTTCCTGGACCTAGATAGAAGTGGGAGGACCTTGGTCTTCCCACAGGGCAGGGAATTTGGACTGCTCTTCAGTATCATTTCTATATTCTTAACATCAAACATGGCTGACGAATGAATTAATGACTCCATTTTTTAGGAGATTTACCAAACAGATTTAAAACCCCTTAATTATACAATAAAGGTATTAATTACCCTGGTAACATGTTTGTTATAAGGGTGCATATAATAAATGTTAATTATTATAAAGAAGCAAGAGAAGTTTGAAGAGAGCAGTTTGTTGATAAGCATATCTACAACTCTATTCTGACATTCTCATGCCATGATCTCCTTTTTTCTGTACGCTAAAGCTTCCATGGGCACTTGTAAAAGCACATCTGTTTCATCTTGTTGGGACACAAAACTTAGGCCATTAACTTTTTGCATGCTTTTATTCGAACAACTTCAAGGCCAGGAGTAGAAGGCGTGGGTGTGGTAAAATGAAATTAAGAAACAAAGATATGGGTCTAGGAGCTGACTCTGGGTAAAATAAGTTCTGATGCTTCCCTCTTTGGATTGTTAAATTATAGAATTAATAAAAGCAGGGTGACATAAATTACCATAGTAATTAATTCATCTTAAATTACTTAAGTTTATTTCATTTCTACCATAAACTTTCTTTCAGAGGAATGGCACCTGACAACAGCAACCTTTGATACCATGCACACTGCAGGCAATTTTGAATTTGATGTTTGGTATATAGGCTTCATTCTCAAGACTATGAGCCAGATTACTACGGAAATTTCTAGTGAACTATCTTCATCAATCACTAAAATGAATATTAAGTGAACCAATAAATTTTGTCTATAAAGACTACAGGGCACAACCAAGGGTTTAGTATCAAAATGTGTAGGGCTAACAAAAAAAGTTTTGATAATAGTTTCAGAGCATTGCTTTATTCATTAATTTTAGGTTAATTGGTAAACAGTTAATAACTCTCAAAATTATCAAAGGAGATCTGTCTCTCTGAAAGCATTGCTTACACTGCCTTGAGAGGAAGGCTGGAAGCTCGGCATCCAGGTGAGTCTTCTGTCAGGTCTACATGTTGAGGGATGATCTATCTTTGCCGTCAGTCTGGTTGTCACAGCCTAAGTGCACTACCTGTGCTTCAACCTACTGGTTTCAGAATGAGAGGTCAGACTTCCATTCTTTTACATTCCTTGCTGCTGTTACGTTTTATGACAGTTTTTTCCCTGTCATCAATTTTACCTCAGGTTTCCACCCTAAAAAAATGTGGAGTAATTTATAAGGAACATTGATAATCTTAAACGGTTTTCAATATGGTAGCACAATTGACTAGGCCTAAATTGTATCAATATAGTTTTCCCCCAGAGTTTAAATTTTATGAAAGCCTTAATTTGAATAACCGAGAGCTGACTGCACAAAAATGAAAAAAGAATTCCTTTCAGAAAAAAATTCTTAACTAGAGTTAGGGAGAGGTGACTGGAAACGTTAGGTCAACCAGATCTGAGTTCTAAAGAATACTGTAGCCTTCATTGTCCGCCATGCTCAGAGAGTCCAGTTTCAACCCATGCTTATTCAGTCTGAGCATGGCGGACAATGAAGGCTGATGAGAAGCCAAGGACAATGGCACTAGGTTTTGATCCTAATACATGAACTGGCTTTGTAGGAGCTTAGCCTGTTTAGACGCTCACCTTCCTGGACCTAGATAGAAGACCTTCGTCTTCCCGCAGGGCAGGGAATTTGGACTGCTCTTCAGTATCGAGAGGGAGGGGGAATGGTGTGGGGGGGAGGAGAAGAGGAGTGGGGATAGGGGGAGGGGAGTGGGGGGAGGGGGGCAATATTTGGGAGGAGGGGAGGGAAATGGGAAACGGGGAGCATGTGGAAATTTTAATTAAAAAAGAATAAAAATTAAAATTAAAAAAAAAAAGAATACTGTAGTCTTACTGGGATTGTGATTTGGTTCTGATGTTTGCCTCAATGAAAAGATTTTCTCACAGCAACTTCGCAAGACCCTGTCCTCCTAAACCAGCACAAACAGCAACACTTGCTTCACTTCCCTCAAATGTCTGCTGTACGTACAGTTAACATGAGAGAAGATGTAGCCAATATCCCCAACCAGGCAGATCAGAGTAAATTCTACTACATCAGAAATAACACAGGACTTAGAGGGAAAATTACTGAAGACTATTCCACAGACCAATAGGGTATATATGAACGGATACTCTTCTCTGGGCCAGGAAAAGAAGTGTAAATTAGCACGGTGATGAAAGAACAAGAGGCTGATGCCCCACCTGACATGAATGGAAGCATGGTCTATGGCAAATTATTTATAATTGTTTTTCTACCTGCCAAAATCTTTACCTGATTCCTCTGTACAGTAAATACTCTCAAATCTCTGACTTTAAAAAAAAATTGTATAATTGTGCCACAAAAACAATAGTTTTTGGTTTTATTTTTGTTTTTTTGGGTTTTTTGTGTGTAGGTATATGTGTGTGTGTGTGTGTGTGTGTGTGTGTGTGTGTGTGTGTGATTATCAATTACTGTGATAAGTATTGGGAAAAAACCTGAATGAATCCTTACTTTTAGAGACCTTAGTATCTGTAGACTTGAACTGTTAAAATTATGACAAAATTAGCAACTGTTACTTATTTATTTAGTCTAGGTTGTCAACAAACCCAAGTTGCCAAAGTGTCCCCTGTGTCACTTCTCTCAAAAACAAAACACATAAACAAAAAAGAACTTAACAGAACTCAAACACAAGATGCAGACATGCAAGTGTCAGGCCTATCTTCAGTCGGTAATGACAGACTATAGTGAAGCAAAATGAAAACGGAGGAAGTAGGCCTACTCTCTGTGTGGGGACCCCATCTGTGGAAGACGGGGTGCAGTAAGGAGATCCCACACCCAGCATTACAATGGAAGAGATGGTGAGTGCTGAGGAAGCCGGGGTGCAGTAAGGAAAGAGACCCCACACCCAGCACTACAACAGAAGAGATAATGAGTGCTGAGGAAGCCGGGGTGCAGTAAGGAAAGAGACCCCACACCCAGCAACACAACAGAAGAGATGGTGCGCCCTGAGGAAGCAGGGGTACAGTAAGGAGACTCCAAAGCCAGCACTGAGGAAGCAGGGGTGCAGTAAGGAGACCCCACACCCAGCACTGCAGTAGAAGGGATGGTGCGCGCTGAGGAAGCAGGGGTGCAGTAAGGAGACCCCACACCCAGCACTGCAATAGAAGGGATGGTGCTTTTAGACTTCGACAGAAAACATCAGACTGTAAAACTTAGCAAGGCATAATAAACCTGGATTTTATTGCTAAAATCTGTATTTTGATCTAAAATATGAAAAAGATCTTTCCTTTCAGTATTTCCCAACTCTGAATGCAGTATTAAAGTGATTTTCTTTCTCTCTTCCACCAACCATGAGCTTCTGTTTTCTTACCCTGGGCATCTGAATCTTTTATTTGCTCCAGTTCTATTCACTGCCTGTATTTCAGAAATTGAAATCCCAAATGTTAATTGTTCTTCCAAGTACATTGACAAAACAGCAGCTAAATAAGGGTAGAGCAGACTGTGGTAGACTCTGACATGCATTTATGGAACAATGGGGCTCTGAGAGACAGCCTTGTAGCTCACGGGAAGACATAAGATGTGCTATTTTGACTGCTTCATAGCAGAATGGGGAACACACGCACACAAGGGAATTATGCATTTTTACTTAGTTTTGCCCAAAAATCTTCAAGGCTATAGAATCTTGTGATGTCATCATGAACTTTTCATTTCCATTGACACAAAGACTAAAAATTTCTAGCGACATCACTAAAGAAAACGAAATCTACTTTGATTCAAAAGAATTCTTTTACCTCTAAGAGTGTGGTATAAAATGCACAAAGCTCTCCAAAGAGGGTGTGTGTCACTGTGCTGCTGCACAGTGGGCGACACCCTCCCTAATGAAATTCAAAAGAAAGGTTTCATAATTTCGAGTGAATAAAAGACACCCAGAAACACTGAGCTCAATAACGTTTTTTAAAGGAAATCATTTAAGGATAGATTTTTTTCAGGGACATTCAGATTTTCCCTCTTGTCGGTTACTATGATAGGTTTTGTCCCTTTGTGGGTTGGTCACAGAAGCACTGAGGAAGGGACGGGAAGCGTCTACTCACAGGGACACAGTGCCGCTCAATCTTTTGTTTTTAAGGTGCAGTGATTTCAGTCTCAGAATGTAACTTCAGGCAGTCTGAAAAGAAACAGGTTAAAATCTCTTTCAGTTATAATTGGTATTTCAGATTTAATTAAAAATTAAACTTTCATAATGTTTCCCCATCCAAAGCAATGCATTACCAGTCAAGCGGAGCTTTTTTATTCCTGTTAAGGGGGAAAAAGAAAGAAAGAGAGAGAGAGGGAAAAAAAACCGTTTCCCAGAGTAGTTTCTTAATGAAAATAATAGAATCTAAAGAGGAAACAAAGGTAATTCTGAAAACAAAACAAAACAAAAAAAACCCTCCCTCAATACTGAGGACTTCATAGTGGTATGGCTAGAAACTTCCAAAGTGAATTCAGTTACAATCTAAGTAATTTAAAGAAAAACATCTTAGAGAAAAATTTCACAATCCAAAGAGTATGGAAAATATTAAGTCCATAGGAATAAAAATCTATGAATCTGAACATCCATGATGAAGAAAAACTATGACTGTAATAAATTGGGAAAAATACTAATCTATGGTTACAAATGACTGACCCATGGGGGAGGGGCTGGAAACTGAGGTAAACAAGCATGCTTAGCTATACAAAATGCAAAATGGTCACAAATTATATTATGGGCGGTTTGTGTGCCCCACTTCATGTCATACTGCACTTCCTACTCCACATCATCATCAGTGTAAGACAGGAAAATCATAAGGATTTGAATGAGACATCCTGGTTTAACTCTCTGTATCCTCAAATTAAGAGTCCAGGCATTCAGCTCTCCAACTGTATCCCACAAGTTTGGGCTTAAAGCACTTTGTTTATTTTTCAATCTTTTCTTCAAATACTAACAATAGTAATAAAAGAATCACAACACACTAGATTAAGTCATTTCTATTTTTAGCTTCAAATAAATAACACATTAGTGTTTAGAAAAAGATACTTTTAAATACAAAATGGAGCTAGTATAATTGTCTTCCTTATTTTACTTTAAAACAGCATTTTTAATATATATTTGTTGCACTGATTGTGTTGGGTTTATGTCTGACCCTCACATAATACAAAGTAATATTTTAATATTTCCACATATGAGATCACAATCATAAATCACCCCTGAAATTGCACCTATTATGAGAAAATGCATCTGGTTCTCACTTGCAAATCCTGTTTTCCTTTGAAATATATGGAATAATAACTTAGGCAATGAGTCTATTTGATGAACATACATTTTAAATGAAAACTTGCCCATATTTCATATTAAATCCAGCCATGAATGGGATTATATTTTTGAAAAAAATTACTGACTGACTTACTAAACTTTCCCTCTGCTTCTCAAATGCCTGAATTAGCCTAAAAACGCACCAGTGTAAAGACAGAAATTATGGAGGCGTCACCAGGGACAACTGAATGAGAGGAGGGGAGAACACATATATCCTTATAAGGCAACCAAACATTCATGAAAGACACTGACAAAAATAACTGTGCTCAAAAATTATATGGAATAACAATAACCCCTGATAAATGATTCAGAAAAATAAAAAGTGTCCATTTGTAGATAAATCTGAATTGCAACTGGTATTGTTCTCACCAACAACATGTGGTCAGTGAAACTGAATCACTGTCTGGCTCAAAAGGTGAGAGAAAGCAGACTGAATACAGACATAAAAGTATTAACTGACAACTATCAGTTCAGTTCAGTCAGATTTTCTTTTCCTCAAACCAGCAAATGTGCTGTAAACACAACTATTCAAAATCATAAAGTTCATCATGAACAGTCAGCATTAAGTCATACACACACCCCTCCCTGTACTGTGACTTGCTTTCTTCTCCATTTCTGCCGGCTTCTCCCTCTCTGTCTGTCTCTGTCTCTCTCCCTCTCTCTGGTAAGGGTAATGAAGCTCAAAAATAACATCTTGTATCCTGTTGAGAGAAACTTGGTCACAACTATCCTTCCAGATGACAAACTCATTCTTAAATGTCTGTTTCTCTATCCAAAGAAAACAGAACAATTGAGAAAATAGACACAGCCTCACTTACAGTACCAACACCACCACTTTTAATTCCTGGGCTGTATTCATCAAAAGGAGGACTGAGGTTTATTTACATTATTCCTAACCTCAAATAGAACCACAAATAAGCTTAATAACAGGACCATTCTGTGGCACTCAGGCAAACGGCTGGGCAAAACAGATGGATCTTGCTTTGCGCCAGAACTCAAAAAATACAGTCGCCAACTCACTGTTGGCGACTATGTATTTTGGCCCAAAGATGGACCTGGAAGTGGGACCAGTTGTCTTCGATGTGAACACTGCTCCTCTTCATTGCACTTGAACAAGCCATTAACTCTGTCACTGAGCCGCCTACTGCACAATGTTAGGTAGAAACTGCTTGAAGGCAGGTCATTAAGGAAAGTGAAATAACTTCGAGGGCGCTGAGATAGAGGTACAGACAATCAGGACAGGGTCTTATCATGGCCCTCCTCTCTGCTTTACGGCTTCCAACTCTCATGTTCACAAGTGCACACTGAATCCACCTTGAAAACTGATCTATGATTCATGTCCTCACTAAGAATAAATTTCTTCTTATGTATCAGTTTCTAATTCTCTCTCTCTCTCTCTCTCTCTCTCTCTCTCTCTCTCTCTCTCTCTCTCTTTCTCTCTCTCTCTCTCTTTGTCTTTTGTTTTTGAGACAGGGTTTTGCTGTAGTTTTAGAGCCTATCCTGGAACTACTAGCTCCGTAGACCACGCTGTCCTCGAACTCACAGAGATATGTCTGTTTCTGCCTCCCAAGTGCTGGGATTAAAAGCATGCACCACTACCACCAGGCTTCTAAAATCTTTTTAAAAATCAATCTTAGGCAGTAGATTAACAATAGTGGTAGATGTTCTAGTAAGAACAAAACTACAAGGATTTCTAGATCATAGTCAATATTCACTGATACAGTGACATCGCCATAAATTACAAAGACTCGAGAAGGAGTCTCTCTGCACACAGCTCTGAACTTTGCACTAGATTTTGTATGGACTCCAGAGCAGCAGCACATGTGGAATTTCACAGTGACCCATGCTAGAATTCATAAGGCCACCAAGAAAGCACTGAGTCAAACAACAATGGCACCGTGGCAAAGTGCTTAGATCCTTGGAGCACTGAGTAGGAACAAGAGTGGCTTCTGACCACACTCTACTTCATTTTAAAATCTTCACGCAGATAGGAATTGAGATAGCATGATGGGGGAGAGTCTTCTGTTTTGTGTTAATTTCATTGGTTAAATAAAGAGACTGCCTTGGCCCTTGAATAGGACAGAAAATTACGTAGGAGGAAAAGACAGAACAGAATGCTGGAGAAAGAAGTCGAGTCAGGCAGTCGCCATGATTCTCCCACCCGACACAGACGCAGGTTAAGATCCTCCCTGGTAAGCCACCACGTGGTGCAACACACAATATTAGAAATGGGTTAAAGCAAGATGTGAGAATTAAAATTCTTGTCAAATATATCTTTCACTTCTTTGGTCAGAGTTACCCCAAGATATTTTACGCTATTTGTGGTTATCATGAAAGGTGATGCTTCTCTGATTTCCCTCTCTGCTTCCTTATCCTTAGTGTATAGGAAGGCAACTGATTTCTTGGAGTTGATCTTGTATCCTGCCACATTACTAAAGGTGCTTATCAGCTGTAGGAGTTCTTTGGTAGAGTTTTTGGGGTCGCTTATGTATACTATCATATCATCTGCAAATAACGAAAGCTTAACTTCTTCCTTTCCAATACGGATCCCCTTGATCCCCTTATGTTGTCTTATTGCTATTGCTAGAACTTCAACCACTATATTGAAGAGGTATGGAGAGAGTGGACATCCTTGTCGTGTTCCTGATTTTAGTGGGATGGCTTTGAGTCTTTCTCCGTTTAATTTAATGTTAGCTGTCGGCTTGCTGTAAATAGCTTTTATTATATTTAGGTATGACCCTTGTATCCCTAATCTCTCCAAGACCTTAATCATAAAGGGGTGTTGAATTTTATCGAATGCTTTTCCAGTATCTAATGAAATGATCATATGTTTATTTCTTTCAGTTTATTTATATGGTGGATTACATTGATAGATTTGCGTATGTTGAACCAGCCCTGCATCTCTGGGATGAAATCTACTTGATCATAATGGATAATTTTTCTAATGTGGGTTCTTGGATTCGGTTTGCCAGTATTTTTTTTATTAATTTATTTATTTATTAAAGATTTCTGTCTCTTCCCCGCCACCGCCTCCCATATCCCTCCCTGTCCCCCAATCAACTCCCCCTCTCTCATCAGCCCTAAGAGCAGTCAGGGTTCCCTGCCCTGTGGGGAGTCCAAGGACCTCCCACCTCCTTCCAGGTCTATTAAGGCTAACATCCAAACAGCCTAGGCTCCCACAAAGCTAGTATGTGCAGTAGGATCAAAACCCAGTGCCATTGTTCTTGACTTCTCAGCAGTCCTCATTGTCCGCTATGTTCAGTGAGTCCGGTATTATCCCATGCTTTTTCAGACCCAGGCCAGCTGGCCTTGGTGAGTTCCCAAAAGAACATCCCCATTGTCTCAGTATGTGGGTGCACCCCTCATGGCCCTGAGTTCCTTGCTCGTGCTCTCTCTCCTTCTGCTCCTGGTTTAGACCTTGGGGTTGTAGTCTGGTGCTCCAATGTGGGACTCTGTTTCCTTTCATTGCCTGATGAAGGTTAATATCCAGGAGGATGTCTATATGTTTTTCTTTGGGTTCACCTTCTTATTTAGCTTCTCTAGGATCACAAATTATAGGCTCAATGTCCTTTATTTATGGCTAGAAACCAAATATGAGTGAGTACATCCCATGTTCCTCTTTTTGGGTCTGGCTTACCTTACTCAGGATAGTGTTTTCTATTTCTGTCCATTTGAATGCAAAATTCAAAAAGTCATTGTTTTTTACTGCTGAGTAGTACTCTAATATGTATATATTCCATACTTTCTTCATCCATTCTTCCATTGAAGGGCATCTCAGTTGTTTCCAGGTTCTGGCTATTACAAACAATGCTGCTATGAACATAGTTGAGCATATACTTTTGTTGTATGTTTGGGCATCTCTTGGGTATATTCCCAAGAGTGGTATTGCTGGGTCCAGGGGTAGGTTGATCCTGAATTTCCCGAGAAACCGCCACACTGTTTTCCAAAGTGGTTGCACAAGTTTGCATTCCCACCAGCAATGGATGAGTGTGCCCCTTACTCCACAACCTCTCCAGCAAAGGCTATCATTGGTGTTTTTGATTTTAGCCATTCTGACAGGTGTAAAATGGTATCTTAAAGTTGTCTTGATTTGCATTTCCCTGATCACTAAGGAAGTTGAGCATGACCTTAAGTGTCTTTTGGCCATTTGAACTTCTTCTGTTGAGAATTCTCTATTCAGCTCAGTGCCCCATTTTATAATTAGGTTGATTAGCCTTTTACGGTCTAGTTTCTTGAGTTCTTTATATATTTTGGAGATCAGACCTTTGTCAGTTGTGGGGTTGGTGAAGATCTTCTCCTAGTCAGTGGGTTGCCTTTCTGTCTTGTCCTTTGCTTTACAGAAGCTTCTCAGTCTCAGGAGGTCCCATTTATTCAATGAGGCCCTTAATGTCTGTGCTGCTGGGGTTATATGTATGAAGTGGTCTTGTGTGTGTTTAAATGGAGAAAAACTCAAAGCCATCCCACTAAAATCAGGAACACGACAAGGCTGTCCACTCTCTCCATACCTCTTCAATATAGTGGTTGAAGTTCTAGCAATAGCAATAAGACAACATAAGGGGATCAAGGGGATCCGTATTGGAAAGGAAGAAGTTAAGCTTTCGTTATTTGCAGATGATATGATAGTATACATAAGCGACCAAAAACTCTACCAAAGAACTCCTACAGCTGATAAACACCTTTAGTAATGTGGCAGGATACAAGATCAACTCCAAGAAATCAGTTGCCTTCCTATACACTAAGGATAAGGAAGCAGAGAGGGAAATCAGAGAAGCATCACCTTTCACGATAGCCACAAATAGCGTAAAATATCTTGGGGTAACTCTGACCAAAGAAGTGAAAGATCTATTTGACAAGAACTTTAAGTCTTTGAAGAAAGAAATTGAAGAGGACACCAGAAAATGGAAGGATGTCCCTTGCTCTTGGATTGGGAGGATCAACAGAGTAAAAATGGCAATTCTACCAAAAGCAATCTATAGATTCAATGCAATCCCCATCAAAATTCTTCACAGATCTGGAGAAGACAATAATCAACTTTATATGGAAAAACAAAAAACTCAGGATAGCCAAAACAATCTTATACAATAAAGGATCTTCTGGAGGCATTACCATCCCTGACTTCAAACTCTATTACAGAGCTACAGTATTGAAAACAGCTTGGTATTGGCATAAAAACAGAGAAGTCGACCAATGAAACCCAATAGAAGACCCGGACTTTAACCCACAAACCTATGAACACCTGACTTTCGATGAAGAAGCTAAAAGTATACAATGGAAAAAAGAGAGCATCTTCAACAAATTGTGCTGGCAAAACTGAATGTCAATCTGTAGAATAATGAAAATAGATCCATGTCTATCACCATGCACAAAACTCAAGTCCACATGGATTGAAGACCTCAATATCAGTCTGACCACACTGAACCTGATAGAAGAGAAAGTGGGAAGTACTCTACAACACATGGGCACAGGTTTGCCAGTATTTTATTGATAATTTTTGCGTCGATGTTCATGAGTGAGATAGGCCTGTAATTCTCTTTCTTGGTTGGGTCTTTGTGTGGTTTTGGTATCAGGGTAACTATAGCTTCATAAAAGGAATTTGGCAATGACTCTTCTGTTTCTATATTGTGAAATACATTAAGAAGTATAGGTATTAGTCTTCTTGGAAGTTCTGGTAGAATTCTGCATTGAAACCATCTGGTCCTGGCCTTTTTTTGGAAGGGAGATTTTGATAACAATTTCTAATTCTTCGTGACTAACAGGTTTATTTAGATCGTTCACCTGGTCTTGGTTTAGCTTTGGTATATGGTACTTATCTAAGAAAATGTCCATTTCTTTTGCATTTTCCAGTTGTGGCATACAGGCTTTTGTAGTAAGATCTAATGATTCTCTGAATTTCCTCTGTGTCTGTGGTTATGTCCCCCTTTTCATTTCTGATCTTGTTTATTTGCGTGTTCTCTCTCTGTCGTTTAATTAGTTTGGATAGGGGTTTGTCGATCTTGTTGATTTTCTCCAAGAACCAACTTTTTGTTTCATTGATTCTTTGGACTGTTTTCTGTGTTTCTATTTTGTTGATTTCCGCCCTCAGTTTGATTATTTCCAGTCTTCTACTCCTCCTGGGCGCATCTGCTTCTTTTTTTTCTAGAGCTTTCAGGTGTGCTGTTAAGTCCCCAATGTATGCTTTCTCCGTTTTCTTTAAGTAGGCACTTAGTGCTATGAACTTTCCTCTTAGCACTGCTTTCATCGTGTCCCATAGGTTTGGGTATGTTGTCTCTTTATTTTCATTAAATTCAAGAAAGACTTTAATTTCTTTCTTAATTTCTTCCTTGACCCAGGTGTGGTTCGGTAGTTGACTGTTCAGTTTCCATGAGTTTGTCGGCTTTCTGGAGGTAGCATTGTTGGTGCCTTCTAACTTTAATCCGTGGTGATCTGATAAGACACAAACTCAGGACCGCGAGGGGTGCACCTACACACTGAGACAATGGGGATGTTCTATCGGGAAATCACCAAGGCCAGCTGGCCTGGGTCTGAAAAAGCATGGGATAAAACCGGACTTACTGAACATAGCGGACAATGAGGACTACTGAGAACTCAAGAACAATGGCAATGGGTTTTTGATCCTACTGCACGTATTGGCTTTGTGGGAGCCTAGACAGTTTGGATGCTCACCTTACTAGACCGGGATGGACGTGGGTGGTCCTTGGACTTCCCACAGGGCAGGGAACCCTGATTGCTCTTCGGGCTGATGAGGGAGGGGGACTTGACTGGGGGAGGGGGAGGGAAATGGGAGGTAGTGGTGGGGAGGAGGCAGAAATCTTTAATAAATAAATAAATTAATTAAAAAAATAAAAAAATAAATTGTGATCCTCACACAGTAGCAGTACAAGGTGACTTCGACGTACTTTGGAAGCATGAATCCCTGACTTCTCTGAGCTCCCTGTTTTAGAGATGGGTAGAGGAAGGCACCAGAGTCCAGGTGATTCGCTGCCAAACTGACCGAGGAATTTGTAACCTATATCAGACTTGAACTGAATGCTCATTTGTTTTCCTTGTAACAAATCTGAAAATATAGGGGCTAAGAGTTAAGCCGATATGATTTATAAATATTTCTGATAAAGATCCTTAATTCTGAATAAATTCATTTTTTTTCAAAAGTTTAATAAAAAAAAAAAAAAGATGTGAGAATTAGCCAGTAAGAGGCTAGAGCTAATGGGCCAAGCAGTGTTTAAAAGAATACAGTTTCCGTGTAATTATTTCAGGTAAAGCTAGCCAGGTGGCTGGCCTGCTGCTCCTATTACAACAATAGCAGCATATCAGTGAACCACAGAGCTCCAAGGAAAGAACAAGAAGCACTGCATTTTAGGAGTCTGTTAACTCAAGCACTTCCCCTAATGTTCTCCCAAGTATTCAGCCCTAATTTTATCTTGATCAGGGTATTTTCTGCACATTCAGTAAGTCTTTTTATGGCTTATTAATTGATGCACATATTTGACTCTTAAAAGACAAGACATAACTGTGGTCAACAGAAAATGCAAATACTGAAATCTGTTTTTCAATTGAATTTGATTTTAAAAATTTATTATGGAAACTTTCAAACATGTGGAAGGGTAAAATGTATGGTGAGTGAGTTCCACTGACTCTCTTTTCCAGTTTTACTTCCACCAGGTCATTTAAAAGACAACCCCAGATAACACAGCACTCAACCATAGAGACTTTAGTATGGGTCACTAAAATATAACTTTTAATAAACATAGTTGGCTTTTTTCACACCTGAAATGACTTTTAATGTTAGTAAATGTTCTGTTACTGTCAAATAATATGTTATCAATTATATATATATATATATATATAAAACCAGTATCTTTTTTTTTTCTGTTATAAGAATCCCATTCAGAAGGACAAACTGCATGCCTGTGCCCTTAGTTTCTTTGGTCTGTGACAATGTTTTTTGTTTTTCATTACTTTCACAGTTTTGAACAAGATAAAATACTTTGTGTTCTGTTACTAAGCTTGAATCTGTCTAATATTTTTATAAATAAATTTATAAGAATTATGATTTCCAGAGATGCATACAAAAAGATGTATTATTACAGTATTTGGCAGTAAATGATGTCAACATGGCACATCACTGAGGATATTGACTTTGGTTACTTGATTATGTGGTATCAGACATCTTATAGTCTTAATAAGCAAACTTCTATTTTAGCACTATATGATAGAAAACTTAAAGAAAATATGTCTGAGTCTCATGTCCAGTGGCTGTGATAGAAAACTCTGAGAAAAAAAAAGGAACAACTTAAGAGAAACAAGGATTGTTTGGCTTACAATTCCAGGCTACATTCAACTATCAACAGGGAAGTCAAAAGGAGCAACAACTTGAAATAGCTAATCACAGCACATCCCCAGACAAGAAGAACGAATACATATATGCATGCCAGAACTAAGCTCCCTTGCTCCAATGCATTCACTCTGGGGCCCAGCCGAGAAAATGGTGTAGTTCAAGTTCATAGTAAGTCTTACAAACTCAATTAACCCAGTTCAGAAATCCCTCACATTAATGCCCACACCTAATTCCTCAACGAGGGAATTCCTCATTGAGACTAACTTCCAAGTAATCATACATTGTGTCAAGAAGACAATAAATGTATCTATCCTTAATATCAACGGTTTTGAGTAAATTCAGAGTAATACAATGATAAGCACAATCCAGTTTGACAAAATTCTTGTCACAATCCAAATTGCCTTCATATATTTCTCTGATGAATGGAATTTGTGTAGTGCACCCCATTTTTAAAATATGTAAGGCAGCTCCCATATTTTGGCTACTGTGAATAATACTGCCATGAGCATTTGCTTTATGAAAGTCCCTGTGTAGATGTATATTTTCATTTCTCTTTGGAAAGCACTTAGAAGTGGAATTGTTGGGTCCTAAGACTTGGTTTATTTTTAATTAAGAAATTTCCAGCATTTTTAAAATGGATTATTCAATTCTGCATTGACACCAGCTGTGTGGGAGGGTTCCATTTTCCAAATCCTCATGAATACTTATTACTACCTTTAAAAAAACAGAACTATAACTACTATAGAAATATGAAGTGGTATCTTATGATTTAAGTTTACTTTTCCCTAGGGTTAATCATGTTGAGCATCTTTTCCTGTGTTTACAGCAATTCCTATTTCCTCTTGCATGAAATATTTATTCAAAATATTCACAGTTTAAATTGGATTCTGTATAATACTATGAAATATTATTTTATGAAGATAGTTTATGATTTATAAATAACATTAACAATTATGATAGATTGATGATCTGTTCAAAATCTTGTAGCAATTTTCTTAACAGTGGCTTATCATTTCACTTCTATCATGAAGTTCAAAAGTTCCTAATTGTGTTGAAGTTCATGTTATTGATTCATTCTTTTTTTGTAGGCATATTTCTATTGAAAATTTCATACATGCATATAATGTTTATCAAATTTACTCTCCATTCCCTCCCCTCTAATTTCTCTCCTATTCCCTCCAACTTCAGGTCCTCTCTTTCTTTATATGAACCCACTCAGTCTAATTAATGCTTGTTGTATATCCAAGGGTGTTGGACCATTTACTGGAACATGGGGTAGCTTCTCAGGGACAGCATCTTAGAAGAAAACTTAATCTCCTTCAGCAACCTCTATCAATAGATTCTCAGACAGAGATGAAAATCGTGGCTGGGATTTTGTCTGGCTACATCTTATGCAGGTTGTGTATGAAGTCATGACCTCTGTGAGTTCGTGTGTGCAATAGTCAAACATGTTCAATAAATAATTTCACCGTAGATGTCCACTGTATCTGACTCTTACAATCTGTCCGCCCTCTATTCTTAGAAAAACCCTGAATCTAAGGAGGAAAAGGTGTGATACACTGACCAGGTGTTGTTCTCTGAATTAGTCACCATCTACTGCAAAGAGAAACTTTAAAATGACAGCTGAGAGATGCTTTAATATGAGTATAAAGATAGAAACTTATGGGACAGTTTAATACTACATTCAATTTGGAAAATAAAATATTGGACCCCCCCAAGGATATACGACCTAATGAGTCATGAATTTTTGGCCTAGTTAACAATACCAAGAATGGGTTCAATCTTTTGGAGTGAGTATTAAATCCAAAAGACAGTGATTGACTACTTCCATACCATTTGTGGCACTATTGCAGCAGTGGGCCTATCTTGCCAGTCCAATCATTACTGGGATTTATGTATTTTAAAAATCAAGGTTTTGGCTTTTTGCTTTTGCCTAAAACAAAGGCATGAGGATTTTTATCCAAAACATCTTGAAATTTTATAATTCTAGCTCTTGAATTTAGGTACTAATGCATTTGAGCTAATGTTTATGATTGTGAGACATACATAAAAAATATAAGTAGTCATGTAGTCTTTGCAGCATACTTAGCATTGCCAAATTGCATTGGTACCTTTGAAAAGAGCCAAATGAACAAAACTAAGATTAAATTTTCTAAACTCTCAATGTCACCCTATTGTTCTACATTCCAGTATTATACTTCTCCTTACTATACTTTGAATAGTAAATTTTAAAATAACATAGTGTATATAATCTAATTTAGCTTTCTTTTTAATAAGGAATATAACTATTGTGTCATTTTCAACTGTTAGAATTAGCTTAACGGTTTTTGAAAAAAATACTTTTTTTGATGCCATTGCAAATGGAATTTTTATAATTTCACTGTTGATGGTATGCAAAAAGCAAATTGATTTCTAGAGTGAACTTGCATCTAGTTAATTTACCAAACTCCTAATTAGTTCATAAGTTGTTTATGCACATTACTTAATCCTCTATATACAAGATTACATTATCTACAAATAAAAATCTTTTTATGCTTCAGTTTTCTACTGATTTCCATCCCGTGGGTCTTCAATTTCCTTCCATTTCCCTTTTCTCTTTTCCTTCCCTTTCTCATATTTTTGAACTTAAGTTATATTAAGTTATATTATATTGTTAAATACAATAGTTCAAACCTGACAACCTTGCCCCTTTCCCAAACTTAGCAGCAAGATTTCATCTTTAAATTTATAATATAGATTTTTCATAAATGCCTTTATGAGGTTCAGAAGTCACCTCTATTACAAGTTTGTTAAGATTTCTAGTGGGTTTTAAAATTTTTTATATGTATCTATTAAGATGGTCAATTCTGACCTTGGCCCTCTACACATACATTACAATTCAGTACTTGGTCTTTGTATGAGACCAAGTCAGACTGATGATTATCTTAAATATCACCATAGAACCTTCATCCAACAACAGAAGGAAACAGAGGCAATGACCCACATGTGAGCACTGGACTGAATTCCCAAGATACAGTTAAGAGTGGAAGGAGTGAGAGTATGAGCAAGGAATTCAAGACCATGAGGGGTTCATCTACTGAGATAGTTTGTTTGAGCTAATAGTAGCTCACCAACTCCAAATGGACCGGGAGTGAAGGAGCATGGGAACAAACAAGTCCCTCTGAAGGTGGGTTGACAGTTGGGGCAGACTGAGGGGCCACTGATAGTGACACTGGGATTTGTCTCTACTGCATGCATTGGCTTCTTGGGATCCTATTCTCTTTGGAGGTATACCTTGCTCAACCTAGATGTAGTAGGCAGGGCCTTGGACTTTCTACAGGGCAGGGTAGATTGCCCTCTCTTAGGATTGGAGGGGAGTGGGGTAGAAGGGTCTGTGGAGGGAGTGGAAGGGGAGTGGGAATTTGGATTGGTATTTAAGTAATAAAATAAAATAAAAAACTTCGCAAACTTGTTTAGAACTACTGTGTTTCTCCTATGTTCTGTACATGACCTTTCCAAATACAGAAGCTACCTATTCACCACACTTTAGAGGTTGGAGATATATTTTTGTCCATCCTTCTGTCCTTCCTTCCTTCCTTCCTTCCTTCCTTCCTTCCTTCCTTCCTTCCTTCCTTCCTTCCTTCCTTCCTTCCTTTCTTCCTTCCCCCCTCCCTCCCTCTTTCCTTCCTTTCTCTATTTTGTGACTTTCATAGTAGACATAAACAATTTTGGCATTCTTCAATATCTGTATATTGCCTAATTCTTTTCCTTGCAATTCAGTAATTTAGGTCCAGCTGGACCTAAATATCTATATATTTTCTACACACACACACATATGTGTGTATATAATTTATACCAGCATGAATAAAAATTTTAACATAGTAACACTTGCATAAGAAATCATCCATGGTCTGGACATCTCTAAAGAGTTAAAAAATTTGTGGAAACAGGCACTCTAAATGCCTTTCAACTCAGAAACAGTTAGGGTGGGTCTGGATTGGAATGTGGGTAGAACACACAATGATGAAATGATGAAGTTGTCAAACCTCTAATAAAAGATCAAGAGTTGCTTTTTTTAAAATACAACTGAGAGTATCTTCCTATACCAAAGACACTAGCAAATAGAGTGAAAATTTGGTTTAGGCACCACATAAACCTCTCCATATTCAATTAGTCACGAGGATATAGTCTTCAGCAAGAGGAACTTGCTTTCAGTTTGTGGAAAGTAGCTTATTGTCTTGGCAACAGCCTGGTTTGTTTGGTTGTTTCCATGGAACCCCTTTGGCCAACAACTCAATTGGATGTAACCCAGTCCTAGTACTGGAAGGTTCATTAGTGTCAAGAAATGGTCAGTTGGGACTCCATCTCCTCCACTATTTAGGGAAACTTCATTAGGATAGCCTTCATATATTTCAGGTTTCCATACTACTGCTGAAATGTCCCTCATTGCTAGCTATCTCTCCTCACATTCCCTCCCTCAACCCTACCCATTTCTCCTCTGTGTCCCCATCCGATTCCCCTGTGTCAGTCCTCCTAACCTCCAGGCTACTCCTAAAATCTATTCTATTTCTCCCTCCCAAGGAGATCCATGTGTTCCCCCAGTTCCTTCCTCTATACCTAACCTCTCTAGGTTCACCGAGTATAGCATTGTTATCATTTACTTAAAGGCTAATACCCACATATAAACAAATAAATATATTTATTTTATGGATCTGGGTTCCTCATTAAGGATGACTTTTTTTTAGTTTCATCATTTTGCCTATAAATTTCATGATGTCATTTTTTTTAAATAGCTGAGTTATACTCTGTTGTGTAAAAGTAAATTTTCTTCATCCACTGTTCTGCCGAGAGACATCTAGGCTGTTTTCAGGTTCTGGCTATTATGAATAGAGCAGCAGCGAACATGGTTGAGCAAGTATCCACGTAGTAGGATGAGGATTCTTTGGGCAAATATTCCAGAGTGAGAGTTTCCATTATTGAGAATTCTCTGCTTAGATCTGGTACCATATTGTTAAACTGTATTATTTGGGTTTTCATATCAAGTTCTTGAGTAGTTCTTCTCCTCCCCCTCCTCCTCTTTCTTCTTCCTTATATTTTGAGACAGGGTTTTTCTGTATAACAGCCCTAGCTGTTCTGGAACTTATTTTGTAGATCAGTCTGGCCTCTAAATCACAGATATTTACCTGCCTCTGCCTTATGAGTGCTAATGCTAAAAATGTACACCACCATGCTCAGCTCTTGAGTTCTTTATATATTTTGATCCTCTATTGGATGTGGAGTTTGTAAATGTCTGTTCCCATTCTGTACTCCTCTGCTTTACCCAAATGATAGTATCTTTTGCCTGATAGAAGTTTTTCAGTTTCATGAGGTCCCACTTATTAACTGTTGATCTTAGTGCCTTCATTATCAGTATTCTTTTAGAAAGTCTTCTATGCCAATGAGTCAAAGACTACCAAAAGAGAAAAATACACACCAAAAAAGTCAGCAATTTTTAAATCTACAATCCTCTCCTGCCTGCAAAATATGTTAGTGCAATAGTCACACAAAGGTTGTAGGAGTAACCAACCAAGGTCTGATTTGACTTATGGCCCATTCCAAGAGATCAAACCCACGTGCAACACTGTTTAGGTAACCAAGAAACAGTGACTAGATAGCCCAGATTTAGGATAAAATCAAATACTACTGTTCATAGGTAAATACATAATAAGTGATAAAATGATTCCTAATGATATTCAGCCATTCTTATAGATAAATACCTTATTCAGCAATAATCAAAGAAGATTTCTCCTGCACCAAATGGAAATGAATATAGAGACCCACAGCTTGGAACACATTACTCTAAAGGGAATGTCCCCATCAAAACCCTCCCTTCAGAGCGCAGGAAAGCTTGCAGAAGAAGAGGTAGAAAGAGTGTAAGAGCCAGAGGGGATGGAGAACACCAAGTTTCTTTAAATCAACTATGCTAAGCTCATATGAGCTCAGAGACTGAACAAGCAAGCACAGGTCACCACAGCAAGCACAGGGATCTGTACCAGGTAAGCAGTGTATATATTTTAGCTTTCAGTTTAGTTTAGTATTTCATGGGACTCCTGAGTGAGTAAAGAGGTGGGTCTCTAATTCTTGTGCTTGCCTTTGGACTCTTTTCCTTTTGTTCGGTTGCCTTGTCCAATTTTAATATGATTTCTTATTTATTATATTTTATCTTGTTATGTTTTGTTGTTATCTATTACTAGAATGTTTTTTTTTTCCCCAATGAGAGAAAGAAAGGGAATAGATCTGGATGGGAGAGGAGGTGGGAAGGAACTGGAAGAATTAGTAAGGGTAAATTGTAACCTAGATATACTGCACGAGAAAAGAATCTATTTCAATAAAAGGGAAAACAAATCAATAACCTAAGTCAAAAGACAACATAAACACATGCGCATGCATGCACTCCTGCACACACACACACACACACACACACAACGTAGTGAGAGAATCTAGATACTAAGAGGAGCTAGAATTATACTGCCTCATCAGAGGTTTGGTGCGGGAGAACTGTCTGTATTCTGTCAATCATGTTATAAATAAACGCTGATTGGCCAGGCAGGAAATATAGGCAGAAAAACCAGACAGGAAGTAGAAATGATGTAATGAGAACAGGAGAAATCTGGGAAGGAGGAAGCTGATTCCTCCCACTTCTGTCCAGATCACCAAAGCAGCAGAATGTGATCTGCCCCACTGAAAAAACGTAGTGAGCCACATGGCTAACATAGATCAGAAAAATGGGTTAATCAAGATGTGAGAGTTAGCCAGTGAGAAGCTAGAGCTAATGGGCCAATCAGCTTTATAACTTTTTTTTTTTTTTTTTGGTTTTTCGAGACAGGGTTTCTCTGTGGTTTTGGAGCCTGTCCTGGAACTAGCTCTTGTAGACCAGGCTGGTCTCGAACTCACAGAGATCCGCCTGCCTCTGCCTCCCGAGTGATGGGATTAAAGGCGTGCGCCACCACCGCCCGGCGCAGCTTTATAACTTATAGAGATATATGTGTGATTTTCTTTGGGGCTAAACAGCTGTGGAAACTGGGCAGGACAGAAACCCCAACAAGCCGGGCCCCATCATGTCACAGAGGATGACCATACTATCGTGTTTCTTGGTTTCCTGTTCTCACTCAAGGCATACTTTTAATGAAAATATTAAGGGAATAAACTCCATATGAATTAAAAACTGATAAATGATGAAGTTCATATATAGAAATGTAGAATAATATTTACTATTAACGTAACTCTTTAAGTGAAGATCCACAATAAAGTTCACTTGAGAATAGACTTATATAGGGCATTTATGTTTATTAATAGATTTTAAAAAACACTGATATCACATAAGATGAAATAAACATGTAGTATGTGTTTCTAGAAAATTTCAAAATTTGTCCTTCAAAGACACCACGAAGGATAAGAAAACAATAAACTCAGTGCAGGAGAAATACAAAATGTATAAAATTTTAGTTCTGAAATCTGGTTTTTTTTCTGGGCCAAAAATAATGCTTTACACTTACAAAATGTCAGAGAAATCCTCACCAAGCCTTGACTCATGAAGATGTCACAGCTATAGCTATTCATTTTTTTCTAAGAACCTGTACCATAAGGATTGCGGTTTCCACTTGAAAAATAAAAAATATAATTCATAAGACCCTGAAACACCACATATGCTGCTCAAAATATGAATAAGCTAGAACATGGAGTATGATGGAAATTTATTGCCCTGTGTGATATGGTTATTACTTAGTCAATATCCAAACTATTATAATGAAAGTGAAGAGCGTCCAGCTCCCGTTTACCTTTAGACTAGGGATGCCATGGAGACAGTACTTAAATGGATTTTGGGTCCTCTAAATTGGAACTTTTGTAGCTGGTCTCTCATGTAAAATAGGTGTGTATTTCTTCTGTTGTGTACTTTGTTAGGTTTTGCATTTTGTATTGGAGGACTCAAATGAATCCCAAAATTATAGCTGTTTTTAATATTAACAAAAATAGCTAAATTTTAGATTCATCTATTGACAACCAAAGGAATAACTTAAGGAACAGAATATATTAAAAATTTCATAAAATAATTGTAGTCCTTCTGAGTTTTTTTTTCCCCCTAAATACACTCTAAGAAAATCCAGAGTGGAATATCTGTCTGATCTACATCTTTTAGCACTGAAAATACTAAATTATACATAATCAGATATCATTAGGTTATGTTGAGAAAAAAGAAGTATTCATACAAAATATACCATTTTTTCTCATGGAAATGATTTACCACAATATTCATAGTGTTGTATAGTTATCCTTTTTATACGCTGAAGAACTTTCTGTAAATATATCTCTTTCAGCCTTAGTATTTATAGTGCCTAGTGTCTGATGTGGGATTTCCCTCTGTATGCTGTGATTACCATTAATGAATAAAGAAACTGTTTTGGAGCTATACCAGGGCAAAACTTAGGTAGGTGGGGAAAACTAAACTGAATGCTGTGAGAAAGAAGGGCAGAGTCAG
This sequence comes from Chionomys nivalis, assembly GCF_950005125.1. Taxonomy (NCBI): domain Eukaryota; kingdom Metazoa; phylum Chordata; class Mammalia; order Rodentia; family Cricetidae; genus Chionomys; species Chionomys nivalis. Next base: position 45,599,073 of record NC_080088.1, on the reverse strand, counting down.
AGAGAAGCCATGTAGCCCCACTGGAGAACAAACGCAGGAACTTTAGCTGGTAAGCCACAACCACATTGTTTTACAGAGATTAATAGAAATGGGTTAAATTAATATGTAAAAGTCAGCCAATAAGAAGCTAGAGCTAATGGGCCAAGCAATGATTTTAATTAATACAGTTTCTATGTGATTATTCCAATTCTCGGCAGCTGAGACAAACAAGCGGCCTTTCTGCAACAAGTTTCAACATAAGATGGTCAGAGTTCAGTGTTTCCAAATGTGCATATTGCAAACAAAATTCTTTTTTGTTTGTATATATGTAGTGTGTGTGTGTGTGTGTGTGTGTGTGTGTGTGTGTGGAAGCTGACATTTCGGGTCTGCCGCATTTGACCTTCACCTCATTGTTTTTATGACAAAGGTTATTCTTTGAACTTGTATCTTGACCCCTGAACAATATAAGCTCTTATCATTCCCTTTCTTGACCATCAGAACTGGATGATAGGACTCTATTGCTAAACATACACCTTTGTTACAAGATATGGAGAAGTCAAGTGGGAACTGATCTGGAAGCTTCCTTCCTACTGGCAGGTTTTTGTAGTTACAAAAGGTACTGAATGGGCTGCTCCAAGAGGAAAGTCATCAAGATCCTAGCCAACCGTGAATCCTGCAAACAACACAAAGTTTGCCCAGCAAAATATGTCTATTGGCACAATATTAACTACGATGGTGATAACCAATCAGTTTATTATCAGATTTGAGGTCAAGCCACACGAAGGCATTCACGCTGGGTACTGTATACCCACTCAAAACCCTATAACAGAGGAGATCTTGGGCGCAGATGGGAACTTAGCTAAAGAGTCATGGTGTTAAAATGCTTTCTAAATATTCATGTTTATATGCATAGACAAATGCTATACCAAGATTCACCAGACAATTTTCTCCTTGCAATGAACTGTGAAGAATGCAGAGGCTCATGTGCTGAATAAGTAATGACTAAGTGCCAAGACCTAAATGAAACACTTCAAAGGTCCACTCTAAGGATCTGCAGGGCTGGGGTGGAGAGAGTGTAAGAATAGGAAGATAGAAACATCTTCAGAAAAATGATAGAGTCATTGCAATCATGATCTCAAAGCAGGTTTAGTTGCCTTTCTTGGGTCTGGGCCTGTCATCAGTCCATCAAAGATAGGAGATTCCCTGGGTCACACCTGACCCTGGTGAACTATTGATTAATAATGGAGAGAGGCAGTCATTGACTTCAGTAGTGTATTCCAAGTAAGCTCAGAAGGCTCTGATGGACAGTTTAAAACCCAAGGCCACAGAGACAGCCCTTGTTAAACTCAGTGGTTCATAAAAAAAACAAAAACAAAACCCAAAAAAACCAAAAACAAGACTTCATGAATGTGAGGGGCAGTGGTGAGACAGTGATGAGAGAGAAGATGGTGTGGAAAGGGTAAGCAGGACGCATTATATGAATGCATACAATTGTCAAAGACGAAAATTAATAATTATAAATAATAATTATAAGGTAAAGAAAAAGATAGAAAATATGGACATGTATAAGAAATAATTACAAGCATCAACAATCTGATTGCACAACAATAATCATCACTATTGCAATCCAAGGTACCATTTCAATGAGATACATTTTTGTGTGTGTGTATGTATTTGTATATGTGTAAACACAGGCCCAGGGGTAAATATCACATATCGTTCTCAATCATTCTCCATCTGATTTTTTGAGACAATGTTTTCCACGAAACTTTGAGGTTTCTGATTGTCCTGGCCAGAAAGATAAGGGATCCCCTGATTTTGACTCTCAAGCAGAGACTGACATATCAGGTTTATAACATGGGAGATCCTCAGGATTATGAGGTAAGCAGATAACCTAATAAAACATATTTTAGCTACCAGTGAGAAAATTACAGTATCAATTTGATTTTGCCAAGTTTGACTTGTTACAATTCACTGAATTGCCTTTTCGTCTCACTTACTATTTGTATGTGCTCAAAATGAACAATTCCTACAGTAATTATTTTTTGAGTAAAGTTAATATAATAATTAATCAAGTAGCATTATGTTCCACAAGCTTGATAGTATCAATTTTTAAGAAATTATTAAAACTTTTTACAGCACAGATTTTGTTTAATGTAATCTTTTCCTATAGGGAATTCTAATTTTTTTTTTCTTGTAATCACTGCCTGGCCCATTAGTTCCAGCCTCTTATTGGCTAGCTCTTACATATTGATCTAACCCATTTCTAATATTCTGTGTAGCACCATGAGCTGGCTTACCAGGGAAGATCTTAACCAGCGTCTGTCTGGAGTGGGAGAATCATGGCGACTCACTGACTCGGCTTCTTTCTCCCAGCAGGGAATTCTAATTTTGTATAGGAAGAAATTGACCATCATGCAGATACTACAAATTTTCTCTCAAAATATGGAAGTTAGCAATTGCTTCTCAAAAGATACAAAGTGGCATATTTGAAACTAAAATGTTTAGAGAGGAAAAAGTGTATTACAACAAAGACAAATTGTTTTAGAAACTATTCTCTTTTTCTGTGTTTTCATTCCTGCTATATTTGCTATAGTACTACAACAGTAATATGCACAATTAAATGTAAGATATGCTTACAAAGTTAAGGTGCTATAAACGCCCCAATGCATGTTTCTCAGGAGTCTAATCCAATTCTGTTTGAGGAGTTATCTTCTATGAACTCTGTTATGTAGAATTACATCATATCCCATGGCTCTGATTATCTACAATTCATAAAATACTTTAAAAACTGTTATGAAGTAGGTTCTGTTAAATATTCATAAAACGCCTTCTTCACTTTGGTTTAGTACAGAAACACACACTATATCAATCTGTGTTCCATGAAGACAGTTGCTTCAATATAGTAAGTTGGGTAAATAGAGGAAGTGTGCTGTACATAATTTATTTATATTTATGAAGACCTCACACAAATGAAACCACACAGGAGGCTCATAGTGAGGTTCGGGGAATTGGTGGCTGAGAAAGGTCTTGAAGTCTGGAAGGTCTATTGTTAATCAATAGTATTACTTATGTATTAACAGAGAACAATGGTTCCACAGGGACAAGTATTACAGTTTGTGACAAATATCATTTGATGCCAGTACTTAAAATTGTGAAGGGATAAAATTTTACAAAATAAAATATATTAAGAATATATAAAAAATGCTAAAGTTTAAAATGGTAGTCTCTATAGAATAAAAAAATGAATGTAAGTCTGAAAGATGAAAATAGTCTCCTTTAATAAATGCCAACATTTCCTGCTAGCATCCCCTTTGGTAGACACATCAACTCTGTATCACCACAAAGACCTCTCCTACTTTGAACTGGAGAAGCTATTTAATGAAAGGAGAGATTAAGAAAGCAAAAATTTTACTTTACATTAATCTTATTTCTATGCAGCATCACCTTTTATTTTGAAGGAATTACATTTTGTTTAATTAGGTATATATAAAAGTGTTTAACAATAAACAAGAATACAATTATGAAAAAATAAGAAACATTATATAAATAATAAATATACATTTCAGTTGAACTCAAAAATATTGCCATTTTGTAAGGATTTATCACCACTAATACCAATACTGTGTGGGTTCATGTGCATGCACTTTTCTAGCCACTATAGTTACTTCTAAAGCAAAAGATAAAAAATAAAATATTGGAAACACATTATAAAATTACAAGTAACAAGGGATTAAATAACTGTAAAAAATGATTATGTGGAAATAATGGTTATTTCAAAGGAAGGTACATACGCAACAGGTAATTTGCATGTTTTACTACTTTTGTTAAAAGATCAAAAAAATGATTAGATATATTAGTTAATGCAAAGTATAAATATTTCATTGCCATTTGTTTTATATTTTTCCTTACTCACATATAACTAAATAAAGCAAACTCTTTGAAAGTATGTGAACTGAGTTTTCCAGTATTATAGTTCATAATAACAAGCATAATGTATAAAAATTGATACTACAAAGATTTGCAGTTTTATTTGTTTAAATTGTAAGGAAAGAATCTTGTCAAAAGAGTGTAGCTTAAAAACAAAAGATATTTACAAACACTGTCTAAGTGAGCAAAATAAAAGAATTTTAAAAATAAAATAAAACATATGATAAGATATCACAAGAAGGGAAAAGTAGGATACATTTTATAAAGTAAATTGAAACAATAAAATTAGCACCAAAATACATCAATTGTTTGAATACCTAGTGATATGTCACAGGTGTTTCAAAGGACTCTAGGATGATTAAAACCCAATTACAGTTTTGCAAAAGTGACTTCCTCAAAGAGCACATGTCATTTCACATGAGACAGGGATTGACTATGAGACATTCAGCTTCCTAATTATATAGAATGTATCCAGTCTATGCTATTGAGCTTATAAATTTAGTGGGGCAATAAGAAATTTTATAACTATTCTTATTTATAATTTTTCTTAATAAATTCCTAAATCTAAATTGTTTTCTAACAATGCAAGAGTTATTTAACAATGAAAAAACAATTACTTTAAGTTATTTCTTCTCATTTTCCAAATCACATCTTATTTTTAAGGGAAAGGCCAATGTACTTAAATTCCAATGCCTAGTGAAAACTTTCTGATACAAAGCAAGTGTGGAATAAATGTGCAATAAATTTATTTGAATTAAAAATACATGGCAAGAAAAATTCCATGTTTTTCAGTTAGAGTTTCTCAATATTTATCAATACACGGCATATAAACTTGAAAGCAATTCTAATACCCGAATAAAATAGAATTGTAACTTAATTTATCAACATAACAAAGTATATTTATTTTAATCTTTACTATGAAAAATGATAGAGGCATTACTATACATATAATCAAGAAGTATGCTTCTTATCACAATGATCATTTAAATGATTGAGAAATTTTAATTAATAAAGCTGGATATTACATATGATTAAGACAAAAGGCTAAACCATTATTGTTGACTGATAATCTAATTGCCTTGAAAGTTCAAAATAACTTCAAAGGAACTATTAACAGCTAAGTAAAAAGAACTAATTTTAATTATTAAAAAGAGAAGACATGGGTTTTCTACTGAAATTTTGGAAAACAGAATTCAAACAATCCCATCACAACAAGAATATGATACATCTACATTGATGAATTTGGGCATGCAGACAAATATTATGACAAGACAGACTTGTGAAAAAAATAATTCTTCATGGAAAATACTGTATAGTTCTGAATATGAATGCTAAATATTGCAAAGACACTAATACTAATATAGGTTTAATAAGATTTTATGAACTTAGTGAAGAAAAAGAATTGTGAATAATATGCAGGTGAAAATATAAAAAATAACTTTGAACAGAGGGAAACAGCTAAAGGGGTTGTATCTATTCCTGTAATGCTAGTACTTGGGAGACACGGAGATCAGAGTTTAAATGTCATCATTACTGACATGGCAAGTTCAAATACAGACTGGACTAAATAAGACTCTGTCACAAAACAAGCAGAGGTGATAAGGGAACATGAGGGAAGGAGAGAGAAGAAAATTAGAGAGAACAATGAAGGTTTTGACCTAATAAATGTATAAACTGTGAGGGTGTAAGATACAACACAGAAACAGTGAGAGAACCAAAGGAAGACTGTCAATCTAATGTTGCTGTCATCAATATGCAGCAATGCTATGACATGTGTGAGTGGTGGTGATGGGGTTGGGAATACTAATAATATTCAGCCAAAGACACATAAAATACTCAATTAATGTCATGGTAAGGTGGCTTTAAAGAAATAAAAAATAAACCAGAGTTATCATAATAGCTAAACCATCAATATAAAAATGTAGACTAGTTACTCAATTTCAAGCTATTAAACAATGTAACAACAAAGGACAGTATAAAAACAGAATTGCCCATACAAATGCTTAATTTTTCTCACATCAACAATAGCAAAGACAATGATGTAGCACAGGAAAACATTTTGTTACAATATTTGACAAAATTAAAAACATTTAAAGAATTTTACAAATCAGTATGATGACAAGAGCAAAGGACAAAAGCAAACACTTTATTAAAAGAAAGAAACAATGGCAAAGAAGTATATGAAAATCATGATAGTTCTGTGTTAATCAAATTGACATGAATCAAAACAAAAGAAACCTGGTTTTTCTTGCCAAATTGATAAATAGTTATGATATTCTTCAAAACAGATGAAAAATTATCTATAAAACTCCTTTCACATCCAATTTGAAGAATGGTATCCAAAGAACCTGAAGTGCACATTCTCTAATCCAGAAATTCACCTCTAAGGGAACATGGATCCTCAGAGTAGAAGAAATCATGGGAAAAAAAATCACTGTAGTGCCAAATATGGAGGAGTTGATTGAAAACTGTTAGCACACAAGGCACAATAATTTGAAGGTATCTCATAACTGTCATCTAATTACTGATGATAAGAAAGCACAATACATACCATATGACCCAATTTTTATTTAAAAACTCACATGCAAAGACATATACTTTGAAGTGGTGCATGTGTTGGAAGGAGGTAGGAAAAATCTTAGACTCATACCTTACTGATGGTGACGATAGATTTAAGATTTAGTTGTTTTATAATGTGTTTGCTTTCAAATTCTTTTTAAGGAGCATATTTTACTTCTATAGCTTATATTTTAAAAAAGAAGTATGATATGAAAATTGATGTATATATGTTCAGAATCCACTCAAGGCAAAACAGCAAATATTAGGAAAAATCACTTGTTTTGTATGTCTCTAATTATTATAAAGCTACTTCACCTGTGATTTTCCCTCCACACTTTTTTAAAATAAGATGCTTCTATTGACCTTATTTTCTTAGTCTTTCTTTTTCTAAAGAACACAGTACTCAGTCCAAATTGAAAGCTAAAGAAAATAAAATCAGTCTTAAGTGTCACACTGGACCATAGAATGTGGACATTTTAGTCTCTGAAGCCCCTTCCTCTGTCCTCTTATAAGTAAGATTACTGACATTGGTAACACATTTGAGAATGTACAATCTAAAATATTTACTTTGTCCATTTAACCAATACCAAGAGTTGTCTCCAACCAACTTTACCAACACAGAGAATAGTATTTTTGTTTTGTATAGTTCTTTTGCCCGGAATACCAATGTATCTAGTATTTTCAAAGTAACAATGGGTAATATGTGAAATTTTTGTCAATGTTTAAAATAAGCTGCCAAAGTCAAGACATGCAATAACCTTCTAAGTTTGTTGGCTCCATATTGTGTTTGAAGGCACACCCCCTCCAAACGTCTGCACTCACCATCTGCTACAGATCCGCAAAATAATGCACTCAAGTCTGGTGTTGCTTGGCATAGGCAAAGACTGACAATGTCCAATTCCATCCAGACATGTGCACCATATCAGGAACCTTATGACACAGTCCTCAACATCAAAGCAGCACTTTCAGGCACCACTGCACATCAATCAAGTACGTATGACACTCAAGCTGATAGACAGAATCTAAGCCAATCCTAGATACCTACTGTGTCTAGATCTCTCCAGTGTGCCTGCAGCTCACCTTCCATTAATATGATAGCTTTGGCTTAGGCTTTCATGCCAAAAGAAGTCCATGGAGTCACTCTGGCAAGAAGAAGGGTCTATATCAATGTCAACAACAACTTTCTTTCTGTCGACCCTACCATCTGTCCCCCTGCTCCCCACCTACTTTACTTTATGTGGACCTTGATGAATGGGATTTACATAGTCCAAGATTCTAGTTTAGCCAACCTTTGCAGATGGGGTCAACATGACTGCCCTCTGGGCCAAACTCCCCAAATGACATAAATTATGAGGCTCCTGGAGAACATCTTTTTGCAAATTTGATACTATAAAAATTCAATCCAAATGAGATTTTTAAATTTTGAGTTTATGAAAATATTAATAATGTTCAATGCCTAGTGAAGTTGATTTTTTAATTCTTAGAAAATCTGATTGATAAAGTGTAGATAAATTCTACTTGGACATTATACGTAAGCGAAATAAAATCGATGGATCAAAGTAAACACTAGGTTGTTTTCAATGTTTTAGTGTAGGCTTGAAAGAAAGATACTAGAAATTATCAAAAATATAACAGCAACACAGGAGTAGAAAATGCCATGGTGAATTAGATGCAAAAACAGTAGAAGACATTGTATACGCCAAGTAGAAAACAACATCTATACCTGTTATCTAGAACTGCAGAGCACTTACAGTATTCAGGGAGAGCAGGAATATTTAATAGAATGGTAAGCAACAGGAATGAATAATTTCTAAAAAAAATCACATTTTTATATTAGGAAAATATATGGAATGGACTAAATCAATATTTCCTTAAGTGTAGAAAATAAAATTATTATGTTTAACTGAATTTTAAAAAGTCTCAACTAGATAATTAAAAATGCAGTCATGACTGAGCCTAATGTCAGGTGAAACAACAGAGACTCTGAGGAAATGTACTAGTTCTAACCCTCATCAATATAATATGACAAAGTCATAAGCCTTTATTTTTCCTTCGCGGAAAACTAAATGTCTGTCCACAATGGTCTCCAGGCTCAACCAAAATAAAGAAACACAAAACAAATTCCCTACCCAAATCCAAAGTACAACATCTGAAACATTAGGCAAATTATGTAAGAAATAATTAAAGGGCAAATCCTCATCATAATCAAGAAAATAAATATGAACATATTTTCAAAACTATAAGCTTATATACAGAACTACTGAAAGTATCTACTATAGTATTTTATACATGGTACACACTTATTAAATGTTTGTAGAACTGATCAGAATTTAAATAAAGAGTGTTACAATGAGATTTCAGTAAACATATTTCAGATTCTTTCAAAATTATTGGAGAATTATCCCATCAGAATGATTTAATAGTTTTATCAGTTGTCTTTGAGTTTATAAATCAAGATAAACTCTTATTGAATCTAAGAAAAATACTGTGGAATTCTCTTTGAAGTACTCACAGTGGAATAAAAAGATATTTCAAATTCCAAGTATCTTTAAATTTTTCTAGCATTCTTTGGTCAACTAAAATAATGCCATACAAATTCTACAGAAAAACTGAATTTAAAATTTCCTGGCCTAATCACCTGGCTGATCTCTGAAATATGCTTCCATCCTATTTTCTATGGGAATTCTCCCACTGATTAACACAGAGAATGAGAATTTGGCCTGTGCTCTATAGGCACCATTGAAATGTGGCCACCTGAGGCATGTAGGGAGGGCATCCAGCTGGCACACCACATGTTGCCCTGGAGTAGTGTACAATGAGACAGAGATTTTGGCTAAGAATACCTGGGCAATCTCTACAAAGGTCCTGATTATGAAAAGGATTTCACCATCATCATTGTCTCATGAGTACAATATGAGCCAAAGAAACTTCTCTTTCTATGTTTATATATTATCAAGAAAAAAAGTTCTCTTAGAAAAACCAAAAAACTCCATGAAAGGGAAAAAAATTGGCCCACTGATACTAGAGTTTGAGTGGTAACCGTGTCACTGGATAAATCTTCTGAGAACTCCACAAACTTTAGAAACTGATGCTAAATTACATTACAGACTTGAATATAAACTAGAAAGTATAAACCTGCCACGAATCTAGGATGTAATAATATACCATGAAAATGTGTGTCACCTGTATATGTTTTATACTTTATATTATAGTACAATCATACAATTTAATATTCATATACTACACATTTAAGAAGTCTGTTATCTTTATTTTTATACAATTTACGAGAAAGAAAATCCATGCATTTAAATTGTAATTACAGTGAAACACTTTTGTCAATTTTGAGTCTTTTTCAAAACACCATACGTGATTAGAACACATAATGCACTAGTATTTTTGCCAATTTTTGTTTTTAAACTAAAGCTGTTTTTGAATTACACAAGCAAAGCACAAAATCAGAATTTCAAAACTAGCAAACATATTTAAGGGTAAATTGTAAAATAAACCCACTTGATTCTTTGTTTGACTAACTTGGAGAGTCAGGAGCATTTTTGAGATTCCACTGGAGCAAGTAGAGTAGCTAGGAAACGATCCTTTGGGTGAGGAGGAAGCATATACATTGTTTTCAGTAAGTTCTATTTAGAGTTTTCACACTCCGACTGAGTGGCACTGTTGATATTTACAATTTAAGTATACATCGTAAGGAATGCATGATGTCCCCAACTGCTAAGGAACAATTACAGCTGAGTTTTACATTTGTGTTTATATGTTATTTTGCATATAGACTCCAAAAACCAATGAAGAGAAAATTTGATAGAAAACACATCCTGGAATTGAAAGACAGATTCCCATCTATCAATATAACTAGCTTATACTATTTTGAAGGCAGGGTTTGACAGTAAGTGAAACAAACATAATGGCTTAAATATGCTACTTCAGCCACTAGAGTTGTCTGTTATTCAAAAAGGCTTTTTTCTTTGTATCATTAATTCAATGTCACATGAACATGAATTCAGACTTTCCAATGAATTTTGATAACAATTTATTTGCATAAAGAAAAATACTTAATACTTTTAATTTGCTATCTGTTTAGTCTATTTGAACTTGCTTAAAACACTGTAATTGTACACTTAATTTACATTTTTCCCTAAAAGCTTAAGCAAATTACAAGGATCACAGTGTCCCTAGGATTAATGAGTCCCAATTTGTATCAGAGAAAATAGAAGCCCCAAGAGCTAGAAGTATTGGCAGAAGATCACACTGCAAGTCCAGCAGTATACTCAGTGTAGTTACTTGAATTCTAATAAAAATCACTAAAAATTTACCACTTTGTTTTTTATTAAATTATCATTTTACTTCATTTAAATATTTGGCAGGATAGATTAGTAGCATAAGTTGCAAAATAATTTTTCATTAGTTGAATTGGACTTTGTAATTTGTAACCAATAGGATTTGGCTTACATCATGACTTTTTCTTAGGTATTTTAGGATCTTAATTCCCTGATGGTAACATAAGCTGTAAGAGCCTGGGAAATGCTAATATTTAATTTATTCCCTCCTCTAGCTTCAATAATCCAGAATGCCAAAGACTAGCACTGTTGGCTAATGATCACCCCATCTAAATATTGATGCTTCTAAAACTTGTATTTTGGGATTTTCTTCATTTTAGAATTACAGGTGGAAAGTCACTTCTCTTTGATATACACTGCATGTAATAGGGAAAGGAGCAGTCCTACACAATACGTATGTAGGGAATGGTTTTCCACCTCGGCATGCTGCAGAAAATCCCACTGAGTTAAGTAGGGTTCTACCAAGGCCACTTAAACATATTAGCCTATTATGCTCCACATTTCTTTATTGTTCTCAAAAAGCTAATGAAATGTTCCACTGTAATGTTTATGCTGGAGTACTTTTAAAGGCATTTTAGAAGTGATGTTTCTCTCAGAACTCCAGAAGGGGTTTCCACTTCCTAAAAATATTTAGTAGACCATGCAGAGACCATGCAGCCTCATTATTAAAACTGTTTAGACTTACAGCTAAAAATGAAAAAGATTTAACAGTACTCACTTATGGGTTTCAATGTGGTCTTTAACATCATTGCAAATTGAAAAAAAAAAAGAAAAAGAAAATAGTGCTAGCCAGGCAGACATGCTGCACTGTGCTCTAAATGGGACGTTCTAATGTAGTGGGAGTAGTTCATGCTTAGCTAATACATTGTTGGTCAATCTTTTGGGTCAGAACACGTGTAAAACCGAACAGCTGTTCTCTAGAGTCAACTACTTTTAGGAAAAGAAAGACAGGCTTACTCGTGAATGTCAAGTTATAAATCACATACTTCCAGTTTCCTTCTCTTGTGAAGTATTGACTCATTCATCTAAAAAATGAAGAAGCCAGCCTCCTTGATAGCCACGATCACTTCCAGCACCAAAATTTGCTGGCTTTATGATTCTTAAAATAAACAAAAATAACCCGGCTGTGTTTAAAGAATAGTGTAGCAGGCAAAGAAATGGAAATAAAATCCACTAAATTAGATACTTTTAAAATTATAATTGAAATTAAGACATTGCGACTTAATTTGCCATAAATATCCATCTCATCTCATCCCAAACTTTAACAATAATAAAAGGCATTATTTAACTAAAGTTAAAGCCAAGATTAAGAATATGGTATTGAACGAAAACATGACTGAAACATATACTTCTGCTGAACTGATAGGGAATATGTCTTGTCAAAATACCATTTCTTATACAGTAATTCTCAAGTATAAATACATAGAAATTCAGTTATTTTCCAGGAAAAAAATACATGTGAAGTAGCTTGGTTATTTTCCAGAAATCAGATAATACATGTAAAAGTCTTATTTAATGGAATTACTGCTATGACTTCTATTGGATACTCTCAAGAATACCCTGTTTTCATTAAAATTTAGATGCCATTATTCAATACTGACACTGATTTTAATGAGCGCTAACAATGTTCAACATTATTTTATATGATAATATAATAGTTCTGTGAGCACCAAGAAGTAAAGCCATTGGAAGATAGACAAATGGGAAGGGAGATTCACAGGAATGATCACTAGTAAAGCTAGAATATTATCTGACTGAAGAGTCAGTCAGGAGGTAAACAGTGTGGCACAATGTTTATAGAATAAACGGGACTCATTAAATAACAATGAATTTATCTTCTGCCTGGAAGTAACCCAGATAGCAACTTACTCCATTATATGACAGAGTGCAGATGGAGTAAGAGAAGTATTCGTTAGATACACACTTTGACTCTTACATGAAGAACTGTCCAAAATCAGCGAGAAAGAACTTATGCAATCATATTACATACTCTTTAACAATGAGGCTATTGTAGCATAGGAGCACTAGGATGAGCACAAGGAGTCTCTGTTGTGCCCTAATGTTTCATTATCCACTTGTATCATCTTGCCAAGTTGTTTAACATTTAGGTACACCAGGGCTTTTCCTCTGTCTGAAGTGGAGAGGTTTAAATCTTTAAGTCCCCTTCCAACTGCTGCACTTTATGTCAACTTGTTTATAAAATCAAGTAATGATTAACCTTGTTTCAATTGTTATGGAATAGTTAATAATCTATGTGAGTGATATACTGACAGCTTAAATACTTCACTTAAGACAGAGACTCTTTATAATCATCTTTCTAAAATACAGAAACACAAATGTGAAACACTTAATGATTTCCTACTTTACAAACTACTTAATTAATTGTTGATCAACATGTATCAATTGTACACATTTATAAAGTTCAATCTAATATTGGATATATGCATACAGTATACACTGGTCAAATCTAGAGTTCCTTTATCTAACCATTCACAACCCTGTAAACCCACAGAAATTGCCTAAATATCCCTGGCCATTTTCCTAATATTGGAAATATAAAAATGTCCCTGCCTGTACTATAAAGAACCCAAAAGTTCAAATGAGTTACAGACTTCTACTGCTTTTATTTCCTTAGTTTTGAAAACTGTTTTAACAGATACTAGAGTTGTTGGTCATAGACTGGTATTTTATGAGTGAAAACAAACAAAGTCATGAGAACAATGAATAGCAGATCCTAGGAGTTAAGTATTTTTATCACTACATGTACTTTCCAAGCACACTACCTTCTCTGTGATCTGCAAATTGCTAAGGTCAGATAATAGGAATGCAGTGTTTACAAATGGAAAATCAAATGTCATTTGAAAGGGAAGGTGAGGTCAAGAGAAAGCCCCCTTAGGTCTGTGATAACAGGAATCCAGTGTTTAAATATGGGAAATCAAAGGTCATTGGGAAGGGACAGTGAGGTCAGGAGAAAGCCCCCTCAGGTCTATTACAGAAGCTTCACTAGAGGGTGCTCTTGGGCTTTCATGAGTGATCCACTCTTCAGAAATAAAACTAGGTATTTTTTAGAAAATACATTCTGCCTTAGCATAACTTGGACTCCATTTGGGAGTCCCATATCTTCTATTTCAATACAGAGGTAAATAATTTTTAAAAATTTCTTTGTAATCATCTTATTCTGTGGGTTGTACACATAGATTTCAGAAACATAAAAGCCATGAGATCTTAGGGGGTGTCTACAGGTTGACATGTCAATAAGATCAAATATATACTCTATATTTCTTGACCCTTCTTAGTATACAGAAGGTCATATCATATTTTAATATGATATCATAATAAAATTTAAAATATACTTCGTATACTAGAATTTCTCTATAAATATGGTTTTGCATTTTTGAATTTTAAGAATTACATTATCCTCTATCACTAATGATAGCTGCTTTCAATAGGCTAAATCATTTCCTAACATATATTAAGAAAACAGAAATGGTTTTGCTACTACACAATTTATTTTTAATATTTATTACACTGGAAGGGTAAAAGGATTTGTCTATATATATTAAAATTAGAAATGTCACACCCAAGAGCATATTTTCTTTTGGAGAACTGAAACGAATACATGAGTAAACTGTTTCTTTATCTTTGTAATCCAAAGATGTTTCTGCTCTGGGCATGGTCACTATGGCACCATGGTAACGTGTCACACTTATTGGCAGATATGATGGTTTTCACATCTTTAGGCTTGGCAGTTTAAATCTCAAGATGATTTGGAAAAACTAAGCTTTCTCAGAATTTCCAATTTGGCTAAACTTATAATTTTATTACCACTTAGCTGAGTTAAGTTCATAAAAAAAAATTCAAGGCTTATATAGTAGCCTTTTATAATTCCTGAATCTGTGTGAAATGTCTTAAATTCTCAATTTGATACCAGATACATCTGTCATGTATGACTTACATTTCCACTCAACATCCTGAGTGGGCGGAGAAAGTATGAAAAGTTCAGAAAATATGAAGTGCTCTCCAAGCTCTTACAAAGTAGTCATTTGAGTTTTTAAGGACCTGGCATTGAGAAGTACCATATAGTTTATGTTCATGAATTTGATACATGCTATTGTCCCATTCATCATGCAGATGACAGAGCTGCAGGCATATATTTAAAGCGTACTTCATCCAAGTTAGGTATGAATAAGCTTAAATCGTTCTATGAAGAATTGGCAAAATTCCCATGGATACTGTGAAAATAAAAAGATTCAATGAAAAGATGTAATTATTTTAGTACTAGATATAATTAATTTGTGGGAAAGGTCATTTTATCTCAAATACATCCAAGTTTCTCCAAACAGAGGTCAATGTTTGCTGGCTCATGGTAGAAAAGACGCATTTGGTTTGAGTTTGCCCACTTTGATATTCAGCTCTACATAGTGGTTAAATAAAATGTTTTATAAATCTGCACATCTATAAAAAAAGGATCAAGCTGAGGCAGAGTGACAAGCATTGTTAATTGGGATAAGAAAACCTCTTAACTATTCATAAGTGTTCTTTCTATGATTCTTTTCTTCTTTTTATTGGACAGAAAGAAACAATTCACCTTATTTTATGAATCAGATTAGTAAAGTTTTTTAGTTAGAAGTTACATATGAGATGTAAATCCAATGTAATTAGTATACAACTAGGAAACAAACACACAGGAAGTGTGAATGACACCTTCTCTGTACCCTGTGCTGCTACATAGCAATCGTATTTAGTTGAGTTCCCAGTTCATAGCCCACACTGCTTTTTCTACCACACAGCTTCCCACACTGCTCGCCTTTTCATAGGGATTTGTGTGGCATGTCATAATTTCATGTTGAGTTCCAGTGAAATTTCAGAAAAAGGAAGCATGGCTAATTGTTTTTCAGTAACTTCAATACAGGCAACAGTCCTAGGCTTCAGTGATCCTCACGACAGTCTAGGTCTACTGACCTACATGAGGATGCATGCTCATTAAAAATGGATGCCTCACAAAGTACAATTAATGCTCTTCCTGACAACAGGGGCCTTGTGAGCCTCTGCAGTTACTGCCCTATGCCATCTTGAATCCAAGAGGCACCCTGTATTTCTCTGAAAGTCTTCCCAGCATGAAAGGACTGCTTACCTTGTCGGAACAAGAGTGCAGGTGTACTCTCTGCTTTAAGAAGACACACTAAGCCAAACTGAACATACAGAACAGATAAATTAGGAGATGATTATTCGCATTATAAAAGGATTCACCACAGGATGCTTTTAAATCATAAGCTGCTCTACTGCATTTTAAATAAGTTGATTTACAAAGCTTCCTTTATAAGCACCAATCACAATTCAGAGTTCAAGGTCCCTTATCCAAAAGCAGTGAGAGACTGATAGGTATAAAACCCTACTTATTATTACCTGCTAGGCCATGTTTTCTTTTCCATATAAGAGAGTAATTGGAATTATAGTCCATATTTGAAAGATAAATCAAATTTTCATTCCTAAAATGTTTAGTCTTACTATGTGCCTGGTACAGTGCTAAGCTTTTACAGACTGATATTACTTATTCCTCCTTACCCTGAATCTATATTAGTACAACTATCCTAATTATCCTAATGAAAAACTTGGAATTCAGAGGAGGATCAGGTAACTTAACTAAATACATGATACTAATAAAGAACAGTGTGAAGATTCAAAGTCTTAACTATCTGCAGCTCTGGTCCTTAAATGCTTTATAATATAGCTTCAGAATAAATTTAATGATGCTCTTTAACTCTGGCCAATGAACTACCTCAGAGTACCAATCCTGTCCCTAGCATTAGTGTCCCTCAAGCAGCCTGACACAATGAAGGCTGATTACTCTGATACACTGTCCTGCAGTACTCAGCCATGACTGTGTCCTTTCAGTCCCACCCTTCAGATCTAAATTGTTCACAGTCACTGAGAGCAAGCAATGTTTCACTTCACCACAGTTACCATATCTCTGTCACGGTTCCTTCCTTTCTGTGTAGACGTCCAGTTATGCCAACTTTGTTTTTTAAATAATGGGTTTTCCTTCAATTCTTGTGAATTTTGCTTTTTCTGATTTGTTTGTTTCGAGCATAGAGAATTTATCCATGCTATTTCCAAGGGGTTACATAATAAACACTTACAAAGCTGCATAGCATAGAGTATGAAGTCTAGAACCCTTTGCCCCGGGTTCGAAACCAGGCTCTACCATTTACTGATTCTGCTTTCTTCCATGATTTTCCCAGTCTCTGTGCTTTAGCTCTATCTGCAAACTCTGATATAAACATAGTATTGAGTTCATAAAGGCCTTAATATCTAAAAGAGAGACTACAGTGAGTAATTAGGGAAAGTTCTACATGAATGTTTGTCATTGATGTCATCAGAGTGGCTAAATGCTTAGCTAAGAAAGAATGGCCTAAATCATTGTACAAGAGTGCAAGAGTGACTGTCATGTTTAAAATGAACGACTCAAACTCCATAGTGAATGGCATTTTACACTGGAACTAGACACTTCTTTCTAGTCCCATGTTTCCTACAGTCCGTGGCAGAAAGATTCCTGGCTACTAACTTTATATACTCATATATTCAGCAAAAGAAGGGCCTATGTCTCTCCTGCCAGAATGAAATGATTCTAGAATTCTATGATCCTACTCCCCCTAGGCAGGCCCTGTTCAAAGTTCATTGCTAATTATGTGTGAAGACTGTCATTAATTACCAACTTTTTATATGAAATTTAATATCAAATCTGTTGAGGTTTCACACAGATTAACTGCATTACTTCCATTAAAGAGAATAAACCTCTGAGAGTCTATAGATGGGTCTCCTGGAAAACAAAAGCCACTGTAATTTCATGAAGGGAAATCTACATCTGTGGTAGTAACCCAAAGTTCTATTCCAACTAATCCAGACTCTGTCCCTCTGTCACATCGGCCTAGTTATGTCACCATGCTAAACTCACTACAGGTTACAGATCCAGAGGTTCCTCCAGAACCCTGTTCAAACATTACAGTATATTGATTGCCATTGTTCTATTTCTGAAGGTACTATATATACCCTCTGATTGCATATAGAAATCAATCTATAATTGGGAAACTTTCTCCTTATTGGCTAATATTCTTATTTCTAGTAAATATTATGCATAGTGGTAGCAGAGAAGTAGGTTTTACTTAACAGTCTACCCTGAATTCTGTAATACTGATCTGTCAGACAAGATGTGGCCACTGGTATAATAGCTGCACCATTGCTACAGGAGTAACTATCTACCATCTGAAAAATCCCACAGCAGAAAATTTTTTCCTGGTCTGTAGTAAGCATAGGAAAGCTTATGCTGGGGAAGTTATATGGAATTGTTGTCTTCTAAATAATTTTTTTATCAAACTACATTCTTAATTAATATTTATGGTTCAGTTTGTAGATTTGTGATGCTCTCCAGTTTGATTGGAGAACATTTATGTTTTTTGCACTGTAGAGCAGTTTATACTGTGAGTGCTTATCCCAAATGGGACATGTGGTGGCGCGCACCTTTAATCCCAGCACTCGGGAGGCAGAGGAGGGTGGATCTCTGTGACTTCGAGGCCAGCCTGGTCTACAAGAGCAAGTTCCAGGACAGTTAGGACTGTCACACAGAGGAACCCTGTCTAAAATAAAATAAAATAAAATAAAATAAAATAAAATAAAATAAAATAAAAATAAAAACACCAACCAACCAACCAACCAAACCAAACAAACAAACTTAAATGAGACATGTGTACCATCTAACTGCCTCCTACCCCTAGGTTCAGGAAACACCAGAGAGGAAGCACAAGAAAGAATGCCATGGTAAGAATGAGAAGAAGTGTTTTAAATGCTGTCTTATGGATGGATATAACAAGGTCATTATACCCATGAACAACACAGCAACTATAGTAGCTTCACAATGTTGAGCGAGTCAAAATTACTGCATTAAGGAGAGAGGAGCTCACAGGTTCTCATTCCTAGATGAGGAGCTGACAACTACTGGGGAAGGTAGAGTCGCTTTCCTTTGAGAAATGGCTACTGGTACGTTGCCCATGCATTAGCTGACAACCTCACATCCATGCAATAATAGTTGAATTCAACTGGCTATTAAAAATAAACATTAAAAAGACAACATAAAGTATGGAAGGGATTATGCTGTCTGAATGCAAGAGTGGATGAAAGAGTTGGAGAGTGGGAATGGGGTATGGATAGGATCAAAATACACTGCATACATATATAAAGATATATTTGATATATATATATTTGTATATATAGAGAAACTCTAAGATGGAAAAGATTATAAACACACATATGTATACATATATCTTAAAGATTAAAAAGGTTTTATATATACAAAATGTTTCAAAGATTAAAAACACTTCAACAATTTAACAAATGAGCTATTTTTCTTATCAAATTCACCTTACTTTTAATTTACATCATATTTTGTTAATATATGCATATATATTTTGTTATTTAATAAAAAAAATTTAACTTTGCTATGGCTGAATGTGCCAGTGTTTCCCATGTGACTAATTATTTACTGAAAGATCTTCAGTCATGTGACTGATATCAATACCAAGACTGTTATCACTAAATATATGACAATTTATTCAAAAAAGTAAATTTATAACAGGTTAAAGAGACACTATCCCAAATTCACTAATTACAATTCTCTGACATCTTCTAACCAAGCACTGGACATTATTCTATGATAAAATGACAACATTATGTTTGTATAGTCTATAAAGGTTATAATTTCTAAAATTCTACATATTCAAAGACAACATTCAAAGAGAATTGTGTATGCATATGCATGTATGTATATGTGTGTATATATTTCTACATGTGAACATGAATGTGTGTGTATGCGTGTGTGTATGTATGTACTTCTACCTGTGAGGATGTATATGTATGTGTGCATATTTCTACCTGTGGGGATGATTGCGTGCGTATGTGTGTATTTCAACCTATGAGGATGTGTGTGTGTGTGTGTCTGTTTCTACCTATAGGAATGCATGTGCGTGTGAAAATATGTGAGGATGCCAGAGAACAGACAACACTGGGTGTTGTTCCTTATGTGATATCCACCATTTTGGGGGAGCCTAGGTTTTTCATTGACTTGAAACTCTTCAAGTGGGCTGCTTATGTCCCCACATAAAATCTGACAATATTTTAGTTCAATATTCTGTTTTACGGTTGACTTACAGACTTAGAGTTAACAGGCAAAGGTGATTATGATTATTCTAGAATATGCACAATTTCCTAACTCTAAGAAGGCCTCTGAATGATGTTTAGTTCTCACTCCAGCCTCTGTATTATAAGGAGCAGCCTGGAGCAAACATAAAGCCCAGATATTAGCATATAGAGCTCGTGTGCCAAAAAACCAGGCAGGCTGCCAGCAGACCTTCTTCTCTCTGCTCCACAGGCCCAATGTCCCAGTCTCGACCCTAGGGCTGGAACAATGCCAGCTGCAGTCTTACTTCTTGTCTGACCACATCTCTTGTGGATCCTAGCAGGCACTGCATGCTAACCCAAGGTCTGCTCCTCCCAGGGCAGCAAGTAGGCTGAAGGCAGACCCACATCTCTCCTATTGCTCCTGAGATCTAATCCACATCCACCCCCAGTCTCATCCCTATCTCTTTAGCAGAAAACCTGCTATGGTCTCTCTTTCCTGTCTGACCCCATCGCCAATGGATCACAAAGACTCTCCTCAAACCTTTTTTCCCCCAACTCATCCCAGTACCCCAGCCTCCATCACTAGCACACACCAGTTGAACAGACCAGGAAAACAGGCATCACACACCCACCATTTGATCAGAAAATCAAGAAGAAAACAGAAACCAAGGAAAGAAGCATCCACCCAATGAAGAAAAATCCAGCACCTAGACCTAGAGACATTCCAAACCCAGATGACAAGATGTCCATTTTAAAACACAGTAACAGTCAGGGCAATATGTCTCCACTAGAGTTAGCCTACCACAGCAGGCCCTGAATATTCTAACATAGCTGAAGCACAAGAAAAACTTAAAATAGTCTTTATGAATATGATAGAGGTTCTTAAAGAGGAAATGAATAAATCCCTTAAAGAAATCCAGGAAAACACAAATAGTGTAAGGAAATAAATGAAACTGTTCAAGACATGAAATTGGAAATAGAATCAATAAAGAAATTCTCAACTGGGGGAATTCTGGAATGAAAAAAAGTAGGATTTCAAACAGAAACAACATAGGTAAACCACCAAAAAAAAAATTACAAGAGATGGAAGAGAGAATCTCAGACATTTAATATATGATAGAAGAAATAGAATCACTGGTCAAAGAAAATGCTAAATCTAAAAATCTCCTGACACAAAACATCTAGGAAATCTGGGACTATATGAAAAGACCAAATCTGAGAATTATAGGTGTAGAGAAAGGAGAAGAAACCCAGCACAAAAGCCCAGAAAATGTTTTCAACAAAATCATAGAAGAAAGTTTTCCTAACCTAAAGAAGGAAATGCCTATCTAGGTAAGGTGCAAGAAGCATTCAGAACAGCAAATATATTGGACCAGAAAAGAAAGTCCCCTCACTACATAATAATCAAAGCACTAAACATACAGAACAACAACAACAAAAAGAATATTAAAAGCTTCAAAAGAAAAAGACCAAGAAACATATAAAATCAGACCCATTAGAATTACACCTGCATTCTCAATGGAGACTCTAAAAGCCAGAAGGTCCTGGACAGACATTATGCAGACACTAAGACACCACAGATGTCATCCCGGACTACTATACCCTGTAAAACTTTTAATCACCATAGACTGAGAAAATAAGATATTACATGAAGAAGTAAAATTTAAACACTATCTATTTACAAACCCAGTCCTACAGAAGGTGCTAGAAGGAAAACGCCAAACTAAGGAGGTTAACTATGCCCATGAAAATACAGGAAGTAAATAATTTCACACCAGCAGCAAAACAAAAGAAGAAACACACACACACATGCACATACAAATACACAGACCACAACTACCACCATCAACAAAATAACAGAAATCAATGAATCTTTCAATATCAATGATCTCTAATTCTCCAATAAAAATAAACAAGCTAACAGAATGGGTACAAAAATGGGATCCATTTTTTTGTTCCATCCAAGAAACACACCTCCATATAAAAGATAGGTATTGTCTCAGAATAAAGAATTGGAAAAAAAGACAGTCCAAGCAAATAGATCTAAAAATCAAGCTGATGTAGTCACTTTAATATCTAACAAAAGAGACATAAAACTGTATCCTCATCAAAGGAAAAATCCACCATGATGACATTTCAATTCTTAGTATCTATGCCCCTAATGTAAAAGCACCAAAGTGTGTAAAAGAAACACTACTACAGCTTAAATCATATGAATATAACCTTCAATCACTGAGAGTGGGTGACTTCAGTATCCCATTCTCACCAATGGATAGGTCATCCACACAAAAACTAAACAGAGAAATATAGGACCTAACAAATGTTATAAACCAAATGTACCTAACAGATATTAACAGAACATTTCACCCAAACACAAAAGAATGTACCTTCTTCTCTGGTACACATGGATTTTTTTCCAAAATTTATCACATACTTGGACACAAAGCAAGTCTCAACAGATATAAGAAAACTGAAATAACTATATGAATTCTACTAGATCATCATGGAAAGTGAAAAACAGAAAGCTTACAAACTCATGGAAACTAAACAACGCTCTACTAAGTGAAGAATGGGTCATGACATAAATACAGAAAGAAATTAATGACTTTCAAGAATTCAATGAAAATGAATACACAACATATTCAAACTTATGGGACACAATTAAACCTGTGCTAAGGGAAAACTTCATAGTACTTAGTGCCTACATAAAAAAATTTAAGACATATTATACTATAAACTTAATAGCACACTTGAAGGATCTAGAACAAAATGAAGTAATCACACCTAAGAAGAATAGATGACAAGAAATAATCAAATTCAGTACCAAAATCAATAATAAAATAGAAACAAAGATAATACAAATAATCAGTGAAACAAAGAACTTGTTCTTTGAAAAAAATAACATAGACAAATCTTTACCTAAACTAAATGAGAGACTGAGAGAGAATACTCAAATTAACAAAATTAGAAGTAAAAAAGTGTATAACAACAGAAACTGAGGAAATACAGAGATTCATAAGGACATACTTTAAAAACCTGTACTCTACCACACTGGAAATCTAAAAGAAATGGATAATTTTCTTGATAGCTATCATTTAATAAAGTTAAATCAAGATCAGATTTTAAATAACTTAAATAGACCTAAAACTCCCAGTGAAACAGAAATAATCATTAAAAAATCTCCCAACCAAAACAAAGTTCAGGCTTAGATGGGTTTAGTGAAGAATTCTACTAGACTTTTGAAGAAGAGTTAACAACAACTCCTCAAATTATTCTATGAAATTGAAAGAGAAGGAACATTGTCCAATTCATTTATGAGGCCACAGTTACTTTGATACCCAAATGACATAAAGACAACAAAAAAGAATTACAGTCCAATTTCCCTTATTAACAAAGATGAAAAACTCTTAATAAAAAATAAAATACTTGCAAAGTGAATCCAAGAACACATCAAAAAGATCATCCACCATGATCAAGTAGACTTCATAACAGAGATACAGGGATAGTTCAATACACAAAAATTAGTAAATATAATCCACCATATAAACAAACTGAAAGAAAAACATCACATGATCATCTCACTAGGTATAGAAAAGGTCTCTGACAAAATTCCAAATCTGTTCATGATAAAATTCTTCGAAAGATTAGGGATTAAGGGACATACCTAAACATAATAACTGTACTCAGAAGAGAATAAACAAAAAAATGCATGACTGAATAAACAAATGTGGTGCAGATCTAAACAGGGAATTCTTAATACAGGATATGAAAATGGCTGAGAAACACTTAAAGAAATGCTCAACATTCTTAGTCATTAAAGAAATGAAAATCAAAACTACTTTGAGATTCCATCTTATACCTGTGAGAATGACTAAGACCAATATCACAAGCGACAGCTTATGCTGGTGAGAATGTGGAGCCAGGGAACACTCCTCCATTGCTGGGGAGAGTGCAAACTTGTACAGGCACTGTGAAAATCAATGTGCTGATTCCTTTGAAAGTTGGGAAAAGATCTACCTCAAGACCTAGCTATACTGCTCTTGGGCTTATACTCAAAGGATGTTTCATCCCATCCCAAGAACAATTGTTCAAGCATATTCATTACAGCTTTAGTCATAGCATCCAGAAACTGGAAACAACCTAGGTGTCCTTCAACAACAAAGGATAAAGAAAATGTGGTAGATTTACACAATGAAGTAGCATCCAAAAACTGGAAACAACCTAGATGCCCTTCAACAACAACAAAGGGTAAAGGAAATGTGGCAGATTTACACAATGAAGTAGTATTCAGCTCTTAAGAAAAATGACAATCACCAAATTTTCAAGCAAATGGATGGAACTAGAAAAACTCATTCTGAGTGAGGCAACCCAGATGCAGAAAGACAAATATGGTATATAATCATTTTTAAGTTGGTATTAACCATTAAGTAAATAAATAAGCTACAGTCTGTAAACCCAGAGAGGTTAGGTAAAGAGGGGTCCAGTGGGCATGCCTGGATCTCCCTGAGAACAGAAAATAGAATAGATTTTAGGGCAGACTGTCAGTATATGGGAATGGAAGCAGGAGTGGGGATCAGGTGTGGGGGGAATGGAGTGGAGGAAGAGAGTACATGGAGAGGTGACTGGAACTGGGGGTTAGAGAGTGTTGAAGTGGAAAACTAGTGCAGTGGAATCTTCCTAGAATATATGAATGTGATCCTAATGAGGACGCCTAGTCATGGAAGATAGAAAGTAGAACTGGCTATTTTTGTAGCCAGTCACAGCCTCCAGTGGCAAGACTGGGCTTCCTCTAATTGGGTCCCATGGAAATCTCCAAACCACCCAGGCTAATGCTAAGACAAAGGGTTACTCTCTAAATACGGACAGCAGGGCCCCACTTCTGAGAACAACATCTACACAACTCATTGAACATAGGGAAGTGGAACTTACGCCTTCATCCCTATGTTCTAGTGCCTTTGGGATGAGAAGGTACGCTGTAGCTGCTGAAAGAGAAGAGTGGACAACAACTCCATCAAAATACTCTCGATCTACATACACTCTGTCCTACCTGCAAAATATGCTAGGGAAATGGTGGCGTAGAACTTGTGGAATTAGCCAACTAATATCTGACTTAACTTAAGTCCCACTCCATGAGAAGGAACCCATACCTGACACTGTTAGGGTAACCAAGAATCAGAGAGGATGGAGGACACCAGTAGAATATGGCCTTCTAAATCAACTAAGAAATGTGCATAAGAACTCACAGAGACTGA
The DNA here is from genome assembly GCF_950005125.1 of Chionomys nivalis. Classification (NCBI taxonomy): domain Eukaryota; kingdom Metazoa; phylum Chordata; class Mammalia; order Rodentia; family Cricetidae; genus Chionomys; species Chionomys nivalis. Next base: position 45,573,833 of record NC_080088.1, on the reverse strand, counting down.
AGCAGAAAGTACAGGATCTATACAGACAGGTCTAAACAAGTCTTTAAGTACATATTTTAGGTATTAGCTTAACATTTTTATGGGATTCCTGACTATGACAGCAAGTGGGTTTCTTACTCTTATGCCAGCTTTTGGGACTGTTTTCCTCCTTTTGGGTTGCTGTGTCCAACTTTAATACAACAGTTTTTGCTTTATCCTATTATATTTTATCTTGTCATGTTTGGTTGTTATCTCTTAGAAACCTATTCTTTGCTATTAACAGACAGAAAGGGCATTGATCCACAGGAGAGTGGAGGTGGGGAAGAACTGAGAGGAATAGAGGGAAGGGAAACTGCAATCAAGATATATAAGAAAAGCATCTATTTTCAATAAAAATGATTTTAGTCTATAGATTATAAACTTTATATTCTGAAAGGAAAGAATCATAGAAAAATCAGAGAAATTCAAGTAGAAATTTAGAGATCTCTGGTATTATATCTTAATTGTCATTAAGATCCCAAAGTTATATATGTTTTGTATCTAAGAAAAAGGAATATAAAGAATATATAAAATATGCGTTGATTTGCTCAAATATTAGTACAATATACTCCAAGTCTCCTAATACCAACGTTGCTGTGGCAGCTTTGCTTTACTAATGTTTGCATTATAATTCTAGGTGGGTTGCAGGAAATGTGCAGTAGAAATGGAGTCACTTTAGACTTATTACATTATAAATGCACAGTCATCCCTCAAAATGCAAGGTTGCTGCCTTTGATAAACAGAATTTATCAAGAATTCATTAGAGGAAATCATCATTTTAATCACATTTTAACATTTCCCAAATTTTTCTATAGTTCACTGAATATCCAAAGAATCTCACAGATGGGTATTGTTAGCCCCATCTCACAGATTAAAACCAGAAAGATCCCATCATTTGAAATGAACTGTATAAGGTCACCAATTCTAAAAAGTAGTATTTGAACTTAGACCTTCATTGCTGGAATCCCAATACTCTTTCAATTATTTTCATTACAACCTTGCTAAAGGATATATTAAAATGTACTAACACATGGAGGATGAAGGAAGTCCTTTAACTTTAAATATCATCACCCAAGGAAAAAAAGAAAGTCACTGGATACATCACCCACTAACAGTCTGGTAATATTCACTGACACTTGTAGTGATATTTCATTTGTATTTTAATAAATAAAGCTTGCTTGAGGTTCAGAGACTAAAACAGCCACACTAATCAGCTTTACAAACAATTCAATGCTGACACACACCTTTAATCCCAGTAGCCACGCTAGTTGGCTGGCAGTAGTGGTACACTACCTTTAATACCAGTCTTAGAGAGAAATATAAAATGGGAGGAAACAGCTCTCATACACAGTCTCATTCTGAGATTCCTGAAGGCAGGATGGCCATTTCGGACTGAGGTAGAGGTAAGAAAGAGCCAGTGGCTGTTTTGCTTTTCTGACCTTCAAGTCGAACCCCAATTTCTGTCTCTGGATTTTTATTAATCATGCTATAGACAATTTCAACCTGAAGATACATTACATTTTGTATGTATGCTGTGTGGGCTATATATGTATATGGGATATATGTGCACTGTGCATGCACATAAACATGGAGGCACAGGACATGGAGACAGGGTTTCTCACTGAACTGTAAGCATGCTCTTTTGGCAAGCTGGTTGGCCAGTGAGCTCCAGATATCTGCTTGTTTCCACCCTCCAATGCTGGGGTTACAGACATGTGCAGACATATCCTGCTTTGTATGTAGGTGATGGGTATTAGAACTTAGGTTTGCATGCTTGTAGAGGAAATGCTCTTATCCAGTGAGCATTTTCCATCTATTCTATTTTATATATTGAAAAGTTAAAGATAATAGTTCCATATTCTGGTACATTAGAATTTGTAACCTTTCAAAACTGTAAGAAATTCTCACTCTTAACTAATTTATAAGCTGTTAAGAAGGAAATGTATAACCAATCAGAGGCAAGCCCTTCTACTATGGCATATAAGCCTGCCCTATATTACAGTACAAAAAGATGCCTGGAATTCAGCAGCTATCACATAATAATAAACTTCTGTGTTGAGTCAGTCTCTTAGCTCCATATCAACATCCCCCAGTATCGGCAAGAATTTTTAAATTAAAAGTCTTTCTATTCTAAATAAAGTGTAATATACAACATGTACATTACTAACAGAGTGTTTTCATCACAAGTAGTAAACTGTTGTTTTTTAGACTTTGCTTTCTCTTTTCCCTCCTGTGTCTATCTCATTGCTCTCTAACCACAGCACCTTTCCTTCTCCATATTTGTTCTCTTACTGTTGCTTCTGGAAGTGCTACAAACTACCTACTGCCCTAGATCCTCATGCTACCTAGATTAAGCCCAGATCTGACCATGGTTTGAGTTCCATTCTTTGTTTGCAAATGGAATTTCATTGAATCAGATCATGACTTACTGTCACATTAAACAACAAGCTTAGATTATTTACTACTGGTCATGCTTTTCTAAAAATGTCCATCTAGTAAACTGTCCCAGAGAAAATTGCCCCTTTATATTCTTACCTTGTTTTCTTATTGTTCTCTAAAGTCACCATGGAAGGAAGGTTGCTGTGGTCACCTCAAACACTCTACTCTCTCAGATCCAGTCCAAGTCTGTTTAGGATAATGTTATAAATAACATTATCTATCTATCTATCTATCTATCTATCTATCTATCTATCTATCTATCTATCTATCTACCTACCTACCTACCTACCTACCTACCTACCTACCTACCTAAAGAGAGCGCTTATATACAAGAACACTGCTAATTTCTTCTAAGTAATATTTGTACTAACAGGGGTTACTGGTGTAAAAACTACAGCTCACCCCTTCACTAGAATGGTTAGAATAGGGAGAGATTTTGTAAGCTTGATCCACCACCATAATATATTTCACAGATATTAAACAGAATAGGAAGCTTTGTTTCACTCAAAATATGGTTTCCAGTACTGACCAGAGCACATAAATGTATCTTTACAATCTACAACTTGCTCTCCCAGGAACAGCTTTTATAGATTTAGATATTTGTCATAAAGTATTCTATTTATTTCCCAGCAGCTGGTGTCAAAAAGTTGTTGTTGTATTTTTTTAATATTCCTTTTAAATAAGTAAAATCTGTTTTCATATTGTGTAAAATTAGTTTTGCCTGCTGTGAGTTTGTGGCATTATGAAGTGATCATTTCTTCCCATGAATTATTTAAAATGAGGATATCAAAATCTGACTGAACAATACAATGAACTACACAATACATTTTAATTTTATAATACATGAGTTTATACAAGTATCTCACAATACACAGGAGTTGCAGTGCATTGGATCAAAATTTAGCAGATCAAATCTCAGCTATGTACTTTCTCATATCTTGGTATCTAAATACTCCAGTGAACTACAGAATCAATCATATTTGGCAGTCCACAGGCACTCAAGGGTATTTACGCTCTATATGACATACGAGCTGTTTTCTGTAATTATCAAGCATTATTAATATTAATTGTATTTTCTCTGGATCCTCTGATTTTATAGAATGAGTAGATGTACCTATGTAACCATAATTGCATAGGTGGCTCCTACTATAGACTTCACAGTAGTAACAACTCCACTTGTAGGACTTCCCTCAACGCTGCACAAACTGCTAAGGTGGGTGAGGTAACATGAATGAATGAACCACTAATGAATAAGGAAAAGCATAATAAGAAGATATAACAAATACTGAATCAGAGAGAGACCAAGGGTTATCTTGTATTTGATATTTACGCTTTAATAAAGCTTAATGAAAAAAAAACAACATTGATTTTTTTCCCCTCAGAGTATTTTACAGCACTATATAAAAAATTGTGTCTTATTAACTCAAGTGTATTGAGAGAGTCATTGTATATTATTTCAGCATTCAAATAGTCTCTGAAAAAATTTGCCACACACACACACAAAACCCAACCCTCACCAAACAACATATTATGGGATACCACAGGTGGTTTGTCAAAGAAAGAAACTAGCTGAAAACACATAATAGAGGTTAATGAGCACATTTCTGATAAGTTTTACATATTGAAGAAAAACAGATACCTAACAAAACTCTGGATTCTACAACACCAACCTCATCACCAACACTTGCAATCAAGCTTCACTCTGTCTCTCATGAAAGGCACCAGCATCCTCTCAGTCAACCAGAACAAAGTCCAGGGGCTCATCTATGTTACCCCCATCATCTGCATTATTCTCAACAAGCTCTATTAACCCACCCCCCAAAACACATTCCCAAACCAGCCATCTCTCCCCACTTCGGCCATGAGCACTTCAAATCACAATTATCTTTCTGCCAGTTTTCCATTTCCACTGTGACCCTCTGAAATCTAGAATCAAAGCAGAAGCTGGTGTAGTCTTAAAACACAGGGTACATTACATTGTTCCACTGTACGAAATCATAGTGAGTTTATGTTGCAATAAGAATAAAATTCAAATTCAAAATCATAAAATATTAGTGTCTCCATCATTCGTGTTCATCTCTCTTATCAGATCTCCTGCCACAACTTCTTTTTACCACTTTGCTCCTTTTGTTTTGTCCCTAAATCAAGATACAACTATTACTTACTTTATGTAGACTATAAATATTGCCCTTTAAAGATATTTACTAGATCTTCATATGGTTTATTTTCTTTCCACTTTCTAAGATCAACTAGAACCTCTACATAGAAGTCTTTTGTTCTCTAATCATGATATACAGAGCATACTCAATTTATTTTACCCTGCGTAATTTTCCTTTATGAAGTAAGCACTAGTGTCAGCCTTATCTATACTTTATTTATTTAAGTTCATGTGTGTTGTTTCCATTTGTATGGTGTATCCCTTAGATGAATTGCTACACCAATTTTCTATTTCTTTGTAGGAATTTATTCCAAAACATAGTAGATTAAAAAATGGGAAGCATGAGACAAGTTTCTTTGAGTTAGGAATGTGGGAGTGTAAGTGGGTACCTCTGAGGTTAAGTCTCTGATGAGGTTATGATCAAACAATCACCCAATATGAGGTAGCACCTGATATCTCTAACTGAATGAGAAAGCTGTTTACAAATTACTCACTAACTTGTTGGCAGCCTTGACTTCTTCACAGGATGATCTCATGACAAGGGCCTTTCTCCATGCAATTTTATCCAGCAAAAAGTGAGGTGCTATGATAAAACCCATAGTCATTTCAAAATATATTCTTTTTACTGACACTCTACTGCTTTTGTTCATTGTCAGAAGTGACACTCTAGCCCCAGTCAATAACAAAAGAAAGATAATTATATATGAAAGTATAGATACAGGACATAGAGATCATTATATACCACCTTAAAAGATACCTATTAGAACTGCTCGCCTATGCACAGGATATTTTTTAGCATTTAGTAAATAAGCTACTAGAAAAGAATTTTTACTTATTAGTATTATATAGTAACCTGTCAAAACTTAGGGTCTTTTCCAAGCCACCCATCTAATCAATAAAATCTCACTAAAATAGAGATATGCAAGCCAATAAAAACAAAAAGGTAACAAATAAGTAAATTCGATTGCAGCATGTAAGCAGAGTACTAATAGCAGCACAGCCCATTTCTTCACGAGTCAAATAACGTTAAGAGCACCATGTGAGTAACTATCAAATAGTTCGCAAGAAATAGTTCATCTAGGATCTTGAAAAATGAAGGCAGCAAAAATATCAACAATTGCACTGATTTTTGTTTATTTATTTTGTTGTTTCTTTTAATAAAAATAGATTTTTTTCAAACCATATATTCTGATTACAGTTTCCCCTCCTTCTATTCCTCCCAGTTCTTCTCATTCTCCTCTCCCACCCGGATTCACCTTCTGTCTCTCATTGGAAAATAAACAGGATTCTCAGGGATAATATTAAAACAGAGTCAAATAAAGCAAAAACAAACAAATCAGAATAGGACAAAACAAGCACAGACAAGGAAAAAAAGCACAAGAAAAGGCACAAGGAATAGAGTCTCAGAGAAACACACAGTCTCATATTTAGAAATCCCATAAAAACACAAACCCAGAAGCCATAATGTATATGTAAAAAAGAATAAAAAAATAGATAAAAAATAATAAAACCAAGCAAAAAACTGACAAAATTTTTAGAGACAAGGAACCTCCAAAGATGTGTGGAGTGTGCTTTCTGTGAGCCATTCTATCCTTAAGAACCAGAGCGGTAGAGCACATCAAGAAAACTAACATAAATCAACATGACCAAAGCTCATGAAGACTCACAGAGACTCACACAGTATGCACACATAGGGCATGCACGGGTTCGTACCAGACAGAGCCCTAAAGCTGAAAGGAGAAGTGGACACAGACTCCCACCACAACCCAGAAACTATCTCCAATTAATAACTAGTTAGAAAGGAAAATTTAGTGAGAATCTCATTGAGGAAACTATACTTCTTATTAAGGAAAAATAAATATAAAAAAGGTGTTTTTTCTTTTTAGAGAAAATAAGGTACAGCATATTTTTAGGTCAATGCTATTTGATAAATCAGATCCAGTTCAAAATGGAACTTATAAATTACCCCAACTATTTCCTAACCACACTAACTTAATATGAACCTTTAACTAAAAAGATAATTAAAATTGTCAGATTCATTTAGTATACTGACAACAAGCTAGAAAGGTTTGTGTATTATCATCAAATACTGAGAACTTTGAATGAGCATAATGATGCATTTGTAGTTTCTGTAATCCTTAAAGGCCTAAATAAAAAGGGACTATATGACTTTGGAATTTGGAGATCCACCATCCAATTTCAATTAGACTGAGACAGTTTAAAGAAAGTCAGAAGTGGATACTAGGCTCAGAGTAATCAGAAAACTATTCATTAAATCCTAAAATATTAACATCAGGTACAAAACTACACATCTACAAAAGAACAAATACAGATAGGGAAGGATGCATGTTTGAAAGCCAACTAAGATTAGAGGTTGAGAAATTCATAGGAGACATACCAAAGTAGACTATAGTAGACTTGGGGATTGCATCATGTAGAAAACAGGGATATCATTAGAACAACTTACAACCAAACAGGCAAATGATTCTTAATTAATGAAACCCCCCTGAAAGTATTACTAGCATTCCTAACAAGATGTTACTATTCCTGTCCTAATGATGATAGAGTAGCACCAGTATTCTACTGGTGGCCATAACATCAATAGCATTAACCTATCATTTGGATCTGTTTGTCTCTGTCTATGTACTCACTTACTAACCTACATAATTTTCATCATTTCTGCAAAAAGTGTGTTTTCCTGTGCTTTATCTATTCAATATTCCAAAGGCATACCTACAGTGTAGGAATCTCTCCAAGTAGTTCTTAGAACATTAAGTGTAGTGGGAGAATGGCAACACTAAAGAAGAAATGCTCAAGTCATAATCCGATCAGAATCTGTGACTGAGATCACATTTGTAAAAAGGGCCATTGCTTAGGGCTGGAGAGATGGTTCACCAGATGTGAACTTTCCCTTTAAGTAGATGGCCCAAGATGCTCCCATATGATGGCTCACAAACACCTGTAACTCTATTTTCAGGGGATAGGAAGCACTCTTCTGACTTCTCCAGGTACCAGGAATGCATGTGGTATATGTACATATACAAAGGCAAAACATTCAGATACACAAAATAGACAAATATTAAAAGTTCAATTAATTAAATCTTTTCAGATGTAACTGGGTTAAGGATCTTTAGATGAGACTATCCTAACTACTAAGGTGTACCTTATTTTATTATTTAGTTATTTAGTTATTTTTTTTTTTTATTTATTTTTTTTTGACAGGGTTTCTCTGTGGCTTTAGAGCCTGTCCTGGAACTAGCTCTTGTAGACCAGGCTGGTCTCGAACTCACAGAGATCCGCCTGCCTCTGCCACCCAGTGATGGGATTAAAGGTGTGTACCACCACCACCCAGTTTACTAAGGTGTACTTTAAATTTAATGATCATTTATATAAGTGACAGAAGAGGAAAAGACAAGCAAATGGCAGAAGGCAGAAGCATACGCTAAAATAATAATATACAATTACAAACCAAGAAATATTTGGAAAGATCAGAAGATGAGAGAGCAAGAAAAGATTGATTCTCACACAATTGTGAGATGAAGTGCCGCCTTGCCAATGTGTTAATTTCAGATTCTAGTCTCACTGCTTTGAAAGAATAAGCTTCTAATGGCTTAAGCCATTAAAGATGTCTTTATTTATTAAGGCAACCATAGGAAAATAATATAGTCCAAACCAGTAAGTACATCTCTGAGAGAGGAATGTAAGCAGTAGACAGAACAGTTGACATGAGCTTAACAAGGACAACAACAATCCATATGGAAAGGAGAAACCCCAGGAGACCTGACCTCTACAGAGAATTACAAGCAACTAAGGAATGCTGAGAGTAGAAGGAACAGTCTTCTCCAAAGAGGAGCACACAACTTGCTGTTCAGTACCAGATGGTCAGCCCTGAAAACATATATACAAGTCGCATTACATAGACTGAGCACATTGTAGTTAGGAATATATATGTTCTTGTTACATGTTAGGAATATATATTATATAGACTTAACATGTTAGCAATATAATTTACATTATACATACATACACAAACACACACACATATAAAACAAGAACACATACACTCCTAATATTTAAGAAGAATTAAGAAAAGAAGACGACATGGATTTCTAAGAGAGCAAGTGTGATATATGAGATGATTTGGAGGGAAGAAAGGGGAAAAGAAATGATGTAATTATATTATAATCTGGAAAAATAAAAGAAGGAAAATTTGAGGGACATAGATTCAGGTTTGGATCTAAGATTTCTCTGTACTAGTTGTATGTTTTGAACAATCTATTCTTTATATCTGATCTTCAAGTTTCTAATTAGTGAAATAATAGTGAACTCCCCTGCAGAACATTGTGGGTTACGTGATTCATGATGTATTTCACTGTAGGCATTGTTATCATTTATAAAACAGGGTGACCTGAGGCCTTGATGGGTCCCCTTGTAGGTGGGAGGCCACAAAGGATGAGAGACAGATAGATAAGCCATGCAGAGAAAGCTAGGGTATAAAGTATTTTTAAAGGGTTATGGAGGGGAGGGGAAGGGGAGAATGGAAGGAGAGGAAAAAGTGGGGAGAAGGGAGAGACAGAAGTTGCTTCTCCAGAAGCAGGGCAGACAGGAGAGAACAAGTTAGAGAGGCATAGGGAGATACACTTCTTGCTAAGGCAGCAGGAGGAGGGGATTTGGGAGTGGGCGGGGCTTGCCTTTTAAAGGGACAGGGTACCCAGGTGACAGGTCAGGCCAGCAGATTACAATAGGCATGCCAATAATATTCTGCTCCAGGGACTGGAGAAATGGCTTAGTGGTTCATAGCAAATACTGCTCTTAGAAAAGACCAAAGTTCAGTCTCAAGCATCTAATTAAGGTGCCTGACCAAAGCCTCTATCTACAGGTCCAGATGAACCAACACCTGTTCCTTGACTCCAAAGGCCTTTGCACTCATTACACATATTGCACACACACACAAATAAACCCATAAATAAAAAAATAATTAATTTAAATATTTAAAAAAGATTCTGCTTTATGCCCAGTTTTCCATCAGTTTATTAATAATAAAAGTATGCAATACAAATTTACACACACACATACACACACAACTTTTCTTGAGCATCAACACACATTTTAGTAAAGTATTTACTAGAGCCTAAGAAGCTGATTTATTTGGCATTGGGTTATATAATTCCAAATGCTCCACCACTGTTGTTTACCAAATGTTTGAATCTTATATCCAAATTCAGTACCTATGACATTTGAAAAGTAATTCTTTAGGTGTTAGTTGAACCATATTATGTACACTTTTCCTGTCTTATTCCTAAATTCCTACATAGTTTATAATATAATAGATCAGAACATTATGAGAGAATGCTTTCTGTTGCCCTGGGTATAAGGTAGCTATATCTAGGGACATATATATGTAGTTGACAGATTTCTCCTAGTTGTTAGCATCATAAAACTGAAAATAATACACTAATCTCTACAGAGATACAAAACTAACATGGTACCTTTGATCAACCCTAATGAAAACAGATAAGACATGGATCGAATAGCAGCAACTTCCACAGAAAAATAATATAGGAATTAAGCAATTCAGGTATTGCAGTTTCTAGAATAACTCCTTAATTATAGAAAGTTGAGACTCTAATAACAGCTATTCAAAATACACATAACAAAGGTAAAACAAAATTCTAAGAACTAAGGTTTTTCTACTTTGTTAGGAACTGAAGCACAACGGAAATTAAAGTTGTCACTATTTATAAGTGACGTGATTTCATACGTTGGAAAAAACTCTATCCTAAACCTCCCAAGTATGGAAATAATAAAAAGATAACAAACTTCAGAAGGAAAAATCAATATGTAAGAATCAAAACTCATTATTTTCATCAATGACAAATCACTGAAACAGATGTCATAAAAGCAATCCAACTTATAACACCAATCAAATATAACCAAAGATATTGAATATATTTATAATGAAAATTACAGAACACTGAAGAAAGATATTAGAGACACATAATACAGAAAATTATACTATGTTCATGGATTTGTAGAACCAGTATTTTTATTATATCTTCATTACCAAAAATGATAAAGAGATTTAGTGTAATTCCTATCAAAATATTCATGACACTCTTCATAGAACTATAAAATTCTTTAAAACATATTGAAACACACACATAATACATATTGAAACACACAGATAAATAAAGCTAGAAGCTTCTTTACAGCAAAAGAAACAATAGAGAGAAAAAATAACAAAAAATTGGATACAATGATTTGCTAAATATACATCTACTAAGGGAGTTAATATTCATACCCCAAAAGAAACACTAGAAAATAACACCAAAATTTTTAAATGGGCAATAGACATGAATTTACATTCTCAAAAGATGACAAATAGTTCATAGTTGGATTGAAAATATTCTATGTCACAAATTATCAGGAAACAGTTGTATTAAAAATATTCTACGTCACAAATTATCAGGAAATGGAAATCAAAACCGCAATGAAGGCCAGTGAGTAAAAGCGCACGCGGCACACCTGTTAGCCTGAGTTCCATCCCAGCATCCAATGATGGAAAAGGACAACCAACCTCTGAATGTTGTCCTCTGACCTGCACAGGTATGCTATGATACATATGTGTCCACATTCATGCACTGACATCACATACAAACACAAGAATGATAAATAAAAAAAATTCTTAAATTACAAGGAGATAGTATATCACTCCATTAAGAATAGCTATTCTCAAAAAGACAAAAGATAACAAGTAATGGTGAGAATTTCATGCAAAGGAGAGCCTTGTACACTGTTCACAAGAATGTAAAGAAGCACCATCACTATGGAAACCAGTATGCAAGTTTTGCACTTATGGTTAGATAGGCCTTGAAAATAGCATGGTAAAGGGACATCTACATTCTCATGATCATTACAGCATTATTTACAGTGGCTGCAAAACAGAAACAAACAGGAAGTCTCTGAACTCCTGAATGGATAAAGAAAGTCTAGTAAATACGAAACAATGTAATGCCGTTCCATTGTAAGTGCAGGAAAGCAGAAGCTAATGAGGAAGAGAGCATACAGACACTAAGTTATATTAGGGAGGAATTGAAAGAGGTTTGCAACTGTACAGCAGAAAGGCTACAAATAACCATGTTATCTATACAATCCAAAAGATTGAAGAAAGGATTTTCAAAGTTTTTACCATAAAGAAATGATAAATGTTTAAGAATATTTAAGCCTTGAACTCACAGAGACCTGCCTGCCTCTGCCTCCCAAGAGCTGGGTGTGTGCCACCACTGCCTGATAAAAAAGTTTTAATTTTGATGAAATATACCTTATCAATTTATTCTATTTTATATAAATCATACATTAATCAACTCTTAGAAAACTACATAGTTATAGAAGTTAACTAGATTTGGGAAATAACCAGGCTAGCTAAAAGATAAAACAATTATATTTTTATTTATTATAAGGGGAAAACTCACGAAACAGGAATGAGAAGTCCAAGCTTGGCTGTGCTGTGAGGGAACCACACAGAGAGAGGGCCACGTGACATCCCCCCTCCCCCCTGGGTCCCAGAAAGTCACACCCTAACTTGGTCCCACCTCTTTAAGATAATTGGTTGGCAAAAACCCATCAGATAGGTTTTTTTTTTTGTCTTTTTTTTTTTAACTACAGTTTCCAAGTATATAGAGTAGGACCTGGCAAATACTAAATTTCAATATTAATAAATATCATACAAATAAATGAACTATTATAATTATGAGATGCATATTATAAAAACTTAGTCACCAGAATCCTAGAAAACAAAATGATCTTAAATTTAAAGTATGATTTAGCTCTTTAATCAGATCTAATATGAAGTCTGGTCGATAGAAGGACCTAGATTTTTTTTAAAACCCTGCTGGTTTAGGAACCTGGCATTATTTCTCTGGAGACAGTATTTCCTACCCTACCATGTGACTTTGAAATTCTGCAGAACTGAAGTTTAAAGAAGTAAATCCTCTATACCTTTGTCCCTTTCATTCCCCCTGACTCAAGTCCTATGTGAACCCTTGTAAATAAATGAAGGCTGCTCAATTCTCAAAAACTCTAATTGTTCCAATTATAAATAAGCCTCAGGATGGATTTCAACCAGCAGCAGCCCCAGAACCATTATCAGCTACTATAATCCATTATTTTTCTTTCATAATTAATTTCTCTAAGTAGGTCAGCACTATTCCCTTTATTTAAGTGCTGTTCCAGCAATCCTGTTTTCCCAACATCCAGAGCCAATTGTAACCATGTATGTATTTTCTATTAAGTATACCAAAAATATTCTTATAAAAAACTAAATCAGACAGTGAGAGTTTTTTTTCTTATGAGCAATAAGGGAATGTGGTATATTAATGTGCAGCTATACAAGCTCTGACTTTACGAAGTAAGGGCCTAGTGAAAACATATAAAACGTTATGATTTCTAGATACATGGGTGCTTTTGTAGGTGCTCAAGAAAATAAACAAGTGAGCAGAGACACATGAATAAGTGAGTGAAAGGAAGAAAAGGAAACAGCCAGTCTCATGTTCGTGGGGCTAAGCATCTAACCCTCTGAGAACAACGGTCACCACAGCTAAGGATTGGCAGTTCCACAAGCATGCAACAGACATGTGTGACATGTGTGCTACATCAAGCATATCATAGGGTAGTACAGATAGTGTTGGATGCATATCTGCCTACACCATGCATGCCTACATATGAAATCATAGCTCATTTGATACACTCTAATGAAGACAAAATTTCCCTTAGACCTTATTTATTCATTGATGGGTGATCCTAAAAACTTGGGCTATCTCCATTTCTGTGAACCATGGGTTAGACACTGGAACTGGGGAATGTGGGATCAGAGAAATGCTCCAGCCGAGAGTACTCCCTGGGAGGATTTTGATATCTTACTGAGATCAGATGACTGGGAGAAGGCCTAATAGAAACAAGAAAAATGGCTTATATGAAGGAAAATTAACCTGGGCCTCATTTGTTAGGGTGAAACTTTTGAGAAGTTCATATCAAAAATGATGAAGATGTAGTAGGAAACACAGTGAACACAACTCATTATTTGCTATAAAGTGGTTCTATCTTTTAAAACATGTTTATTAATTCATTAAGAATTTCTTTCAGCCCGATGGTGGTGGTGGCACACACCTTTAATCCCAGTAGTCGGGGGGGGGGGGGGCACAAGCAGGTGGATCTCTGAGAGTTTGAGGAGGCCAGCCTGGTCTACAGTGCTAGTTCCAGGATAGCTAAGGCTGTTACACATAGAAACCCTGTCTCGAAAAACAAAAAGAAAACAACAACAAAAACAAAACACAGATCTTTTAATGCATTTTGATCAAATTTACTCCTGTCATATCTCCCACACACACTTCTAACTTTGATTTCTTTTTTTGAAATTATATATATATGTGTGTGTGTGTGTGTGTGTTTGTATACACACACACATATATATATATAAAACTAATAATCCACCTCATCAAATTCATGCTACTCCTATAGTCATGGCTGTGGGGACATCCATAGGTCAATAAAACAGAAGCCACACCCTTGAAGAAAACTGACTCCTTATACCCTAGAAGCCACCAGCTTCTCAGTTACGGTTCTAGTCTTCTGAGCCTCTTCCCCCTCATTTAAATAGAGGTTTATGCATGAATTTAGTGCTAGTGTTTCTGAACCATTCCAGGTTAATTCCATATAAATCATCTTGTCCAAGAATATACTAAATAAAGGGCAGTGTTATAAGTCATAAGAAAAGCACTAATCCCACATGCAAGATGTTCTGGGTTCCACCCCAGCACTCAGAGAATATACTGATTAGATTTTGGTGTGGGAAGTCCTTCTGTGTATGTGTTGCTTTTATTGGTTAATGAATAGAGTTGCTTTGGCCTACAGCAGGGTAGATTAGAGTAAGGCGGGAATTCAAAGATAGAGGAGGAAAGAAAGTGGAGTTAGAGAGAAGTGATGTAGCCACCAAAAGAGAAAAATGCAAGCCGCCAGCCAGAAACTTACTGGTAAACCATGAGCCTCGTGTAAAAAAAAAAAAAATAGAAATGGGTTAATTTAAGATATAGGGTTTAGTTAATCAGAAGCCCAAGTTAATAGACTGAGCAGTGTTTTAATTAATATAGTTTCTGTATGATTATTTCAGGTCTGGGCGGCCGGGAAGGAACAATTAGCCTCTGCCTACAGATTTAAAAAATTAATTCTCAAAAATTAATATTTGTACCTTGTGGACCTTCAGAAAATACTTGTGCACTCAAGTACACATCAGTGCACATCAACCAAACACATCTTGCCAGTAAGGTAAAAGAAGTAGCCCAATACAATCTAACTTCCTGAAGTAAAGCATCGTATTGTCAGAATTACTCTCATCCTCCCTAATCCATACTCCTGTCAAACCAATTCAGAGGAAGGAAAAGAATAGAGAGAGAAAATAAACGTAAGAAAAACAATTAGCCAGTGCACTCTACAAAGCCTGTACCATTAACTGGAACAACTGCATGGCCACTGTTTGTGCTGCCCGAGCCCTTCCTGTCTGCTAGTTTGTCGGTTGCCCTGAGGGAATAATGAACTAAGCAGATTAGACGTAGACTGATGTGTCCACGCCATCACTGCCTCTCACAACACACACACACTCTTCTGAGTGTCTGAACACATGCAGGCAGGTAAACCCAGAAAATGGGCACTCCATGTTAGCAGGAGGGGAAGAGGCTGCCAACAAACAGGGCCTGTTTATTATTTAACAGTTGGTACTGCTAGAGGCCTGGCACAGCTATAGAGCACTCTCTGTTTCACTGCAAGTCAGCCTGATTATGAGAGCGTGTGAGCCAAATTGTGTTTACCATAGTCTGTGAGAACCTCAGTGCCCCCAACAGACATGGAAATTCTTACAATAGCTCTCATCCAAACACAGAATCATCCCTGACATGGAGGTAAAGGGTTCCACGTGTTTACATCTTGTCTGATCAGCTGGCTCGGCATCTCCCCATGGACTTGCTTTTCCCCTGCTCAAGAGAAATCTTTCCGTTCTAATGGTACGGATTCTAACCCTCTGCTCTTGGTTTTTTACTTTGGGACCGAAATCAAACAAATGAGTCACCCAACATTTGTACTGCTTATGCCATCCTACAAGTGTGGCTCTACAGACAAAGCTCTGCTGCCTAGGACAGCTACCTCCTGCTTCTTCTTCGCCAGGGCTGCCTCTTCAGTCAATCTCTTCTCTGCCAACATGGGCCACAGGTGGATGCCTTCCTACAAATCCAATCAGCGGGATAATGTGCTACTATCACAAGAGTGGACCTTAATGACAAAGAGCCCTGCTTAGATGGTCACCCCATTAACTCTGATTTGATTATTCTGCCCCAGCAGAACACTTGGCTTCAAAACCACAGATGGCACCCGCCCAAGAGAAAACCTGTAGAGAAAGTGCTCACATGTGGTTCATACATAGTCAAAATATTAAATTTGATGTTAAAAAATATGTATCATAAGAACTTAGAGTTCTTGGCTCACTAGGAAAGAACTCACTGCATTTTTTAAAAAGCAAACTGAGGTCAGAGCATAACTATGATAGCCAGGCAATATGAATAATCTGATTATTTTCTTTGAAATTCAACAAAAATCAGTAGTTCTTTTAAGTATAAGAACCTTGGATTTTATCTTCTATATACAACCCATGCAGTCTTTGAAGCTATGAGTTGTTTCCATATAACTATTTATAAATTCAAGATAAAACTGACTCCAAAATATCTAGTTCAATATTTTGAAAATTAATAATACCTTGAACAAATTTTTTCCTTAGCCATGATTAAATCTTACCAAAATGCTTCTAAAGTTGAAAATAAAGATGAAGCATGCATCTTACCCATGACTATAGTATAGATTATCTTTCTTTGTCTCTCTCTCTCTCTCTCTCTCTCTCTCTCTCTCTCTCTCTCTCTCCTGCTGCTGTTGTTTTTGTTTGTTTTCTGAGATAAGGTTTCTTCTCTATGTAGCCCTGATTGTCCTGGAACTTACTTTCTAGACCATGCTGGCCTTGAACTCACAGAGATTTGTCTGTTTCTACCTCCCAAGTGCTGGCACTGAAGGTAAGCACCACTATCATATGGTTTGTTCTTTGTTTCTTAATTACAGTTTGCATGTATATGCTGACTCACAAAAGCATGGTTGGGTTTAGTTAATTTCTAGATTTTAAGTGCCAATCAAGGAAAACAATGTTTATCATTAAGTAAAAATATAACTTTATATTTTACACTACTGTGGTTTTCAAAGACATTAGTTATATCTCAGTTGCAGAATATGTTCATATAAATTAAACAAAACAATAATAAGGAAATTTAGAACAACAATTCACATAACTAGTACTGAGTTTATCCTTAGTTTAATCATTTCCTTCTGCAACCTAGTTAACTCTAGTCGGGAATCTCCAAACTGCCTACTTAAAACAATATTTATACACTTAGCAGAAAATAAGCCCTACCACAGAGTCGTAAAGGCAAAGATGGTATTACAGCCATGAGCAAAACAAACAGGGAAGAAGACAAGCATATTGTTCTACATGCTATCCTGCTACATCCTAGAGGCAGACATGATGACAGTTCACTCTTCTAAGACATGTACTATCCATGTAATCTTTACAATTCGGTAAAATAAATACTATTCTACTATAGATGAGGAAACTGAAGTGCAGAGAGGTTCCCTAACATGTCAAGATCCTACAGTAAGAAAAATAAGGGTTAAAATCCAAATTACGGTGCTGCTTCCAGAGGATCTTCCATCTCTGTTGTGCTTCTCACTGTGAAAACCTTTCTCTGGGGTTTCAGAGTGTGGTCCTCAGGCTGGGAAATGTTAGAGGTAAGCTAACTTGAGAGACCTAACAATAGTGAAGAGGGTGCCTAAACTGGCCATCTACTGTAATCAGATTGGTGACTACCCTATTTGTTTATCCAGTAACTGAAAATCAGATGCAGAGATCCATAGCAAGCACTGGGCTGAGCTCTGGGAGTCCTCCTGAAGAAAAGAAGGAGGAATTGTAGGTGCCAGGGGTCAAGGTCATGACATAGGAACCCACAGAGACAGCTGACCTGATCTCATGGGAACACAAGGACTCTGGAACAGCTAGGGAGCCTGCATGGAACCTATCTAGGCCCTCTGTATGTGTGTAATAGTTGTACAGTTTGGTCTGTTTGTAAGGCTAGTAGTAGTGAGATCAGGGCCTGTTCCTGATGCTTAGATGGCTTTTAGGAACCTGTTTCCCATGATGATTACATTGTCCAGTCTTTATACAGGGGGTAGATGGGGGTGGAGGAGAGAATGGGAAGAGAGAAAGGAGGGGAAACTGTGGACAGTATTTAAAATGAGGGGAAAAGGAGTTCTAGTGTGCTCTAGAACTCAGGCAGAAAAAGAGAGAGAATTTAAAGACTGTGTAACCCACAATTAGTTACATATACACACTTTCCTTGGGAAAGAACAAGAAGCATACATCTAGCCCAAAGGCCTCAATTAAGGGATGAAAAAAATCCACAGAGCAATGGTGGCACACATGGTAGATTATAACAAGGGATAAGAAGTGACAACTTAAAAAGGCAATGCTCTTTTCATGATTCATTCTGTCCTTAGAAGGAAAAGAAACTGGGGCGGGGGATAAAGAGCCTATCTGATGCTTGATCTCACACAAGTTGGTAAAGCAAAAGTGGTATGTACCTCAGATTCAACAGAAATTCATGTGAATTAATTTTTTAAACATGTATTCTGGGAAGAGAAAAATTTAAGATTTAAGAGGTAGCTCTGCCTGATGTGGGAGTGTCATCTATCTATCTGTTGCTTTCATTGGTTAATTAATAAAGAAACTGCTTGGCCTTTAATAGGCCAGCCCTTAGGTGGGTGGAGTAGACAGAACAGAATGCTGGGAGAAAGAAGCCAAGTCAGTCAGTCGCCATAGCTCTCCTCTCCAAGATGGATGCAGGTTAAGATCTTCCGGTAAGGCACCACCTCGTGGTGCTATACAGATTATTAGAAATGGGTTAAGTAAGATGTGAGAATTAGCAAGTAAGAGGCTAGAGCTAATGGGCCAAGCAGTGTTTAAAACAATACAGTTTCCGTGTAATTATTTCAGGTATAAAGCTAGCCATGCGGGAGTCCGGTGGCAGGACTCAGCCCACCACTCCTATCACTACATCTGCCCAGGTAGCCAAGTAGTAAAGAACACTTGCTGATCTTCCACAAGACAGGAGGTCAGTCTTATCCACACAGGGTTTCTCACAAATACATGTAACAACAGTTCCAGGAGTTTTGACAGCCTCTTCTAGAAAGACACACAAACACACACACACACACACACACACACACACATCTTTACAAAAAGAGGTTGGGGTAAAAAAATAAACATGTATCTTATAGAGGTCTTACAGAGGTTACTATCCTATTAGTCTAACACATATATACACAACCATGCCACCCTGAGTATATATGCATGCAACTATATATTTAGCTGTAGTTATTCAATCTGAATTTCTTATCTCTCTTGGATCTCTTTGGTGATTTATATTTACTTGAATTCATCTATCACATTGAAAATTTAAGTTTATATAGGGAAAATGTGTTGTAGTTGCTTTAATTTATTCATTTCTTGAATTGTTTCTCTGTTTACTTTTTACTTGTGCATGTGTGGCTTTTTTGTTTAGGAATTAAATCACTTGAAACTAGCTTGTTTATAGTTTTTTATTATCTTGGAAAAAATTAACTCTGATTTATTAGTTTATCTTTTTAAAAAATTTTTATTTGCAATTTTTAGGTTTATTTTTACAAACTCCTTCTTCCTGTTTTGCAGACTTTTTTGTTCTTCCTATCCATCTTGCTGAGTATTATAATATAATATAATATAATATAATACAATATAATACTATAATGTATTCATTATAATTTTGTTCTAGTAGGAACAGTGGCTAGCTTTATAGATTTTCTTTTGAATTGTGTTTTATCTACTTCTAAATGTCCTCATGTCACTGTGAATTCTAAATGTTTCTTTAAAAATCATAATTAAAAGTTTATTCTTGGGACTGAAAAGACGGCTCAATAGTTCAGAGCACATGTTACTCTTTCAATGCAACTTAAGTTCCCAGTACCCATGTTGGTTGGCTCACAACAGTCTATAATTCCACCTCCAGAGTATCTTATACCCTCTTCACTGACATCCAGGCACATGTACACAGGTATAAGTATACATGGAGAGGAGAGGAGGGCAAAGGAGAGGAGGGCACAGGAGAGGAGAGGAGGGCACAGGAGAGGAGAGGAGGGCACAGGAGAGGAGAGGAGAGCACAGGGGAGGAGAGGAAGGCAGAGGAGAGGAAAGGAGGCTACAGGAGAGGAGAGCACAGGAGAGGAGAGGAGGGCACAGGAGAGGGGAGCACAGGAGAGGAGAGCACAGGAGAGGAGAGCACAGGAGAGGAGAGCACAGGAGAGGAGAGCACAGGAGAGGAGAGGAGGGTACAGGAGAGGAGAGGAAGGCACAGGAGAGGAGGGCACAGGAGAGGAGGGCACAGGAGAGGAGAGCACAGGAGAGGAGAGCACAGGAGAGGAGAGCACAGGAGAGGAGAGCACAGGAGAGGAGAGGAGAACACAGGAGAGGAGAGCACAGGAGAGCACAGGAGAGGAGAGCAGAGCACAGGAGAGGAGAGCACAGGAGAGGAGAGCACAGGAGGGCACAGGAGGAGAGGAGAACACAGGAGAGGAGAGCACAGGAGAGGAGAGGAGGGCACAGGAGAGGAGAGGAGAGCACAGGAGAGGAGAGCAGAGCAGAGGAGAGGAGAGGAGAGCACAGGAGAGGAGAGCAGAGGAGAGGAGAGCACAGGAGAGGAGAGCACAGGAGAGGAGAGAAGAGCACAGGAGATAAGAGCACGGGAGAGGAGAGGAGAGCAGAGCACAGCAGAGGAGAGGAGGGCACAGGAGAGGAGAGCACAGGAGAGGAGAGCACAGGAGAGGAGTGGAAGCCACAGGAGAGGAGGGCACAGGAGAGGAGAGGAGAGGAGAGGAGAGGAGAGGAGAGGAGAGGAGAGGAGAGGAGAGGAGAGGAGAGGAGAGGAGAGGAGGGCACAGGAGAGGAGGGCACAGGAGAGGAGGGCACAGGAGAGGAGGGCACAGGAGAGGAGAGGAGAGGAGAGCACAGGAGAGGAGAGCACAGGAGAGGAGAGCACAGGAGAGGAGAGCTACTTGGTATTATGTGATTTATACACTTTGAGCCTGCCTTCTAAAAAATGAAAAGGATTTTGTATGTTTCTCATTTGTGTTTGACTGTTGCATAGGAACAGAAAAGAATGACATTTCCTGTTTATTTCCTCTTAATTGGTAAAAACACAATTTTAATTACTGGTCCTTCTCCAACCCTTTTCTAAAGTAAGTGTTTGGTCATTTCTTGTCAACTTTAGCATCCACATTCCGGAATACTGTATCACTGCTTTCATAAACATATTTGCATTTAAGTAGAGACTTTTTTTTTAACGTTATTAACCTTACCCATTTATTTTACTTAAACCCAAGTACAAGTGATTATAAAATGTGTGTCTGTTTTGGTGTAGGCTGAACAATTCATTTTATTTATTCTTAGGGTATAGATAATACTCTATATTGGGAAGGAGATAACAGACTCAACCCAAAAGTACCTAGTCATAATATCCATTGTTAAAACCTACGTTCTACCAGGTTTCCAAACGACGCTGTAAAATCAAGTCATGTTGTAGAAGGACAGGTCGAAAAGTAGATGGAGAAAAGAAGCTGGAGCATCCCAATCTGTATCAGGAAGTCATGGCCTATCAGAAACGAACCTCACTGCCTTAATCTCTAGATTGGCTACCCCATTGCTTTTCCTCGAACAGGAAAAATAAAGCTTTGCATATTTGTAAGTTTCTTAATTAACTGTTTAAATATCCTTTACTTTTTTATGTATATAAGTGTCTTGCCTGCATGTATATCTGTTTACCACACTTGTGCCTGATGCCTGCAGAGACCAAAAAAGGCTGTCAAATCTCCTAAAATTGGAGTTAGATAATTGTGAGCTTCTAATTAGGTGCTGGGAATTGGACCCAGGTGCCCTGAAAGAACAGCCAGTGCTCTTAACCATTCTCCCTCCCCAGACCTTATGCTTCAACATGCTTTAAGTCATTAAACTGGAAAGCTTTACTCTGATTTCCTGTTTTCTAAAATAATACAGTCAGCTGATACTGTAAAAGCAGATTGTACTAAGTGGATCAGGAGGAGATTTGATCAATCTGTAAAGGCTTTGCCTTGTATCCACAGGACCTGAGTTCGATCCCAGGACCCAGGGACCTGGCAGGAAGGCTGAGGGTTTATATAATCCCACTGCTGTAACACTCCTAAGACTTGGCTGGTAACAAGCTCCAGGTTCATGGAGAGACCTGCCTCAAAACATAAAGTGGGGCTTGACTGAAGAAGACACCAACATTACTCCGTGCCCCCTGTCCTCCAACACACAGCACTGTAACAGAAGCTTTTCTGTCACTTAGAACACTCTGGCAAACAAAGGGATCCATGAGGACTCAGTTCTCCAGTCTGTAAAAACATGAGGAGCAATACTTATTCTTTCAACATGTGTTTTCTATGAGTAAACAATGGAGAAACGGGTAGAAAATGATTTGTAAAGCAGAACAGAATGAGTATTTTACTAAGAAAGGAAGATCCATAGGAAACACTATGATGCTATCAAAGATAACAGAAATATCCAGAGAAGTTTATCCTACACAATGAGACTGTTTCTAGTGCACCCTTTAGGAGAAACAATATATTTTGCTGCTTCTTTTTCTCCCATATATTTCCATAGGCCTTCTGTTTCATTTGTTGTAACTTGCCTCGTTTAAATCTTCCATGAAAGATCCCACAAAGTAATTAATAAAAGGAGAAAACATCTGGCAGTTACACAGGTTTGAATTCTGGCTCTGGTCTTGGGTCTTGTGCTTCTTGTTGAATATCCCTGGGTTGAATGAGTAATGTCAGGAGGAAAATATCAGATTAATTCTACATAAGGCCTGTTATATAATATGGGCCCAATCAATGGATCACAAAATCAAAGATAATGCATAGGGTTACAGAGTATGTATAATTCTTGGGCTTTAACAAATCTCCTTTGTTTTCTTAAATACACAGTTAGCTTATTTTATGTTCCAAATATAGATTAAGTAAGACCTCATGACTGAGACATTGCTGTGTAATTTATGGAGGCTCTTAATTCAGTTACTCATTCCCAATCATTATGCTTTTTTAAAAACGGTATTTTCTTTTCTAAAGACCTAATTTTTAATTGTTTCTCCTGAGTAATCACCTAATTTCAACATTTTGTTTCTATTGACTTTTCATCTTCAATTCTTGTTTTCACTTTCTCCCATAAAATAATAGATTCTAGTCTTTAAACTGCAAGACAGAGACCATAGTTCCTCTGGCCATAATGCACTGAATATTCTATAAAACCAGACCACCACTATGAACTCCACAAAACCTCCCACTCTGCCGCAGCAGCTTTGAAAAATATCATAGATTTCTTTTAGGTAGACTTTATATAATGCCTTATCATTCACAAACATTTCACATTTATAATATACGTCTTCAAAACACTAGCATATGTTGATCTTGTTATTGCTACTAAAAATGCTAGAGAAAACAAAATGGAATAAAAACACTGTCAGGCTGTCCTATTCCTGGCCAGCAGAACAAACACAGTCACAGGCAGCCTTATTTTCAGATTGACTGACAGTCTTTTGAGCCTGAGTTTCTCTTTTGTCACTGGTGGGGCGGGGAATGGGGCAGTGATTATTTGAGGTAGATCTAACCACTATTACATCAATAGTGCTCTTTATTTTTGTAATAAACAAAAAGCAAGCTACAGATAATCCCGGGACATGAGGGAGAGAGAGGCGGGTCAAAAAAGCCAAGGTGGGGGCTAGAGAGCAGGACAGCTGTTAAGGAGATAAACTTGTAGTCCTTGAATCTTTGTCCATCACCACATGAGATAATTACTTAAAGACAAAGACCTCCTCTCCTCTGTGGCCTCCTCCAGAACCCTGTAGGAAAGGAAGGTGACTGCTGAGTCTTCATTTGGGGAGCAGCAGGAGAAGGCATTCTCTCCTTAGCTAAGTGAGCCCCTTCCTGACAGCTGTGGGAATACATGCTTGTGCCACCAGGCCCCTTAGAAAATTATGCCTAAAATGACTAATGTTTAATCAGTCCAAAAATACAATACAAAAATAAAATCCAAACACACACACACACATCATAACACACAATGTTTCAAAGGGAAATAATTTTAAATTAGAAATAACGTAGCTAGAATGACATATGAACCTTGTTGCAAATCTTCTAGTATTTTTAAAGAGGGAAGCACTGGAATAAGACCTGAGAAATGCCCTGAGTTATGAGTTTTGAGTCTTGATTTTAGTTTCTGCAATTTCCCTGCCTAGCTGTGTGGTCTTACCCAAATGACTTAACCTCTCTGGATTTTTGGTCCTTCATACTTAAAATGAGGGGTTTGATTGTTCACTGATGTCTAAGAGCCCTCCTAGAGATACAAATGTCCTAATCTATAATAATAATAATAATAATAATAATAATAATAGTAATAAAACATTATCTGGAGCTTTACCATGTGGAAAGAATTTCTATATGCATTGACTGATTGCTTCTACGTGCCTGCACTGAGGTAGTATTATGATGATTATACCCATTTTTTAGAAAAGAGATTAAGAAACCGCAAAATGGTAGAGCTGGCATTGAACAGATGTTCCCAAGAGGAAAATACCCCTTCAGTAAAGGAAGCAGCTGATGCTAACAAGGACAACTAACAGCAGATAATTTAGAGCACAGCTCTTGTTTAGGGGTACAGAGATTTCTAGCTGCTGCATAGGGGGATGATAATCTACCATGTGGAATGTTATCTGATGATGTATTTATCAAAAAAAACTAATAAAAAGAAAATTAAAAAAAGATACAATAATTGTTACTGCACTACACCCTAATGAATTATTGTGTTCAAGGTTCCCACAAAAAAGTAATATTATACTCGGCTTATGTTTTAATTGATTTATTAATATTTTATCACAGGAATGTAATTTAAGCTCCTCATGATTTAGATCTCATAAACCTTTAGCATTTTGCAAATTCAAATTCCAATTTAAAGCCAGGGCGAGCAATTAACTTTTCTATCATCTTGTCAGGGGAGAAGGTTCGTGTTTAATTTGAGACAAAGTGACAGAAATATATATACACTGTATGTATTACTCCAATTTAATTTATGAGTCAGCACCATCCACCTTCAAAATGTAGATTTAATAGGAAGGGAGGAAGAAAAGGCTTTGCTGTCCTGATAGAGCTGTGATATCCACCCTGAATTTCATTTATATATATATAAAAGTCCCTGGCTTTCTCAGCACTGCCTGGGCAGTTAGACTGCAGGCTCATTTCCAGTTCTTTTGTTCTAAGCCCCCTTCCCGGATTCTTCTTTCATATTCTTTCATACAGCATGTGACCTGGAGGATGTCAGAAGGAATACCAACCCCTACCTGATCCTCTGCTCCAGCCTACCCAACATGCTGAGAGCCTGTTTTCTTTGCAGCTATCCCTACTGACTTTTCTTAAACCCAGATGAGCCAGACACCATGGTAAATACTTCCAGGAAATCATTTCTTCATCACTTTTCTCATTTTCCCAAAGCAATCTTTTAAGTGATGTCTACCCCAAACAAATTAACAGCAGCAACAAAACCCCTCCTCACAACCTAATTTTCATTTGCACATTATTTACAGCAAATAAACCAGTGGTACTTTCCAGTGATCTTTCAAAAATTATTTAAGGACAGGATAGGAATAGATGAGCTAAAATGATGAGGGCAGTCAGGTAAATGGAAGGAAAGACCTTCCCTTTGGTGGTTATTAAACACTGGAACAGAGCCGCGGAAGGAGGCTAAGGAATTCTTCCTAGCTCTGGTATCCTATAATTCACCAAAGGCACACAATGCTCTATGCTGATGAGATGAGTTACATGACATCTCTTCCCTGGTTCAATCAAAGGGAAGCAATTTACATCTCAAACCAGTTCTCTCATCAATAGGACATAAAAACTGCAGAAGAGAGACACAGCAAATGGGCTTATTTATATAGCATCAACTCGGTTGCTACTGTTCTTTATTTTCCTTCGCTCCCTCCTCCCCTCCCCTCTATGGTGGCCATTTTGAATAGGATGCTTTAAATTCTAAAGTGAAGAAAAGAGAAGACTAAGAACAATTCCAGAAGAAAATTAAGTAAAGGTTTCTTGTGATCCTGAAAATCACTGGGCCTTGTAATATTAGGCTAATATTTTGTTCCATTTACAAGTAAAATCGGATTTCCTTTGCAGGTCACATGAAAAAAATTAGAAGACGGTTAATAGAAAATCCTGGAAGGGAGCCTGACAAATGTTTATTTGCTTCCTAGGCATATAATGATGTGCTACATAAGTGAATATAGTACATTTGTCAAAGAAAGGCTGTGCTGAATTAGTATGGGATTTTCATTCATAAAACAAATTTATTTTACTAATAGTCTCTATTAATCTTAGTTTAATTACGTTGGGCATTTTGTACTTGCACAAGTCAGTGAAAATAGCCCAAAATGTGTTGACTGCACCTGCATAAATGCAGTCCTATCTCTAAAATCTATTACAGGAAGGGAAACAAGCTCTCACAGACATGGCTTTTAGGCAGAATGTGGGATTAAGCAGAGGGGTTTAAATACAGGAGGTAAAATGGTAATCACATTCATCAAGTACACAAAGAAGCAAAGACAAGAAGCTCTAGATAATTCTTTTTAGTGGACTCACTAAAATAACAATAACAGCTTGATGAAGAGAACATGATTGTAGAAAGCTTGTCCATTTTACATTTTCTCTTTACATCATGCAATAAAAAAGGAGCACCTGCAGTCTCTACTTGTGAGTGTATGTGTGTGACGTTAGAAGAAATCATGGGACATCAATTTGCCTTACTCTTAAGACTCCAGACTCTAATCTCCAGTGCACACATCCCTGCCACAATGCCACACTGAGCCCTCAGCAATACCTGTGCAGTACAAATGCCCTCCTCTCCTGCACACACAGGCTTTGCTTTATATTCTTTATTATTTAAACACAGGAACCAGCATCTTATCATTTTAGACTTCCAGGTAAAACACACTTCTTTGTCCAGAGTCTTTTGAGATAAATTACACCAAAATATCCAGTACCTTGCATCACTCGGTGGCGTCTGCTTTACTGAGACACAGCAGCCAGCTGCAGCATGACTGCTGTGGTGTCCTACTCCTTATCCCGGAGGGGGAAAATGTTGTTAACAGCACATCATGGGTCTTTGAAGTGCCTGAGAAAACCATAAACTTAATTACATTGGAGGGCTGGTGTGAGATTTCACATGAAATTTGAGCCTTAGTTATTAAAAATAAAAATTGCATTTACTAAATGCTTCTTACAGTAAACCAGTCAACTTCAAACTTTCAAGATTGTATGAGATAAACTGATATTTTTTTAAAAAACAGAAAACACATGGGTTTCTAAGAAGCATTTTATCTTGTCTCTTTCCTTTCCTGCTGGTTCTTTCCTTACTTCTCTGTTTCTGTATGTCTCCCACCTCCTCTTCCCCCTCCTACCCCATGCCAACCTTTCCTCTTACACTTTCTACCATTAATTTGGAGGAGGAGATTGTAAAATTTAGGCATTAAAAAAAATCCTATTTTTGTTTCAAAACCCATGCACTTTTATAACTTAAGTTTGTAATTTCACAGAGCAATAAATGGCTTTATATGACTGTTTTCATAAGTTTGTAGCTACTCTTCAGATATCAGAACATTGCTATAGATTCCTATATTCATGCCTAATATACTACATTACAGCTCGTGGCACGCTCTAAACAAAAGCAGTCTACTAGAAAAGCTTTTGTAAAGACATGGGGTAGAGAGCAGAGGAGTCTACATGTGTGTACAGGCACTTCACAAATGCAGTGCCACTGACATGACACACATGACCTCACTGCTCTGTATTCAAGTTCAAATCTCAGGCTTGAAATACTCTTTCACAAATGAAGGAAGTTAAGGACTAATCCATGCTTATGTTCTAAAACTACAGCTCTTGTCTTAGTTAGGGTTGCTATTGCTGTGCAGACACCAATACCACGGCAACTCATAAAGGAAAACATTTAATTGGGGATGGCTGGTTTAGAGGTTAAGTCATTATCATCATGGTGGGAAACTGGCAGCATGCAGGAAGACAAGGTGCTGAAGAAGGAGATGAGTTTTACATCTTGATCTGTAGGCAGTAGAGAAAAACTGCTACACTAAGCCTAGCTTGAGCATGTTAAGACCTCAAAACCCGCTTCTACAGTGACACACTTCCAACAAGGCCACACTTACTCCAACAAGGCTCTAAGTCCTAATAGTGGCACTCCCTATGGGACAAGCATTCAAACACATGAGGCTGTAGGGGCCATTCCTATTCAAGCAACCACAGTTAACACTCAGGAACTCCAACAAAATTAAGATCTGATTGTCTTACAAAGTAATTTGCCAGAAGCCTCCATTGAAGAGGTAGAAACAAAATGTTTTTAAAACTGAGGAAGTTTTTCTACCAACCCCGCCACAAATCCTTTGGCCTACAATGGCGTGGTACCAGTGAGACAGGTGGGTGGTTCAAAGTTCGTGGGAGTACCCTACTGATATGTGATTTGACTAGGTTCACTCCACAAGATGGAACCCATACTCAAAACTTCTGGGGTAACCAAGAACTTGGGCTAAATAGCCGAGGGACTTAGGGGAAAACCAAATAATACTGGTCTTTAAAAAAAATAAGTAGCAATGTCATTCTGCTAATACTCATAGATCAGTTATTTACTCAGCCATTATCAGAGAAGCTTCTTCCTTAAGCAGCTGAGAATAAATACACAGACCATTATACAGAAAATGAGAGGCCTTGGAACACTTTGCCCTTTTTAAAGGAGTATATCCATCAAATCCTTCTCAGCTCAGGGAACACTGCAGAAGAAGACTCAGAAAGAGAGTAAGAGTCGAAGGGGATGGAGAACACTAAGGAAAGAGGGAACTTTAAGTCAACAGGACTGACACACATGTGAACTCACAGAGAATGAGGCAGCATGTACAGGGCCTGAATGGATCTGCATTAGATGGAGTCCTAGGGCTGAGAGAAGAAATAGACACATGCCTCCATCCTTAACCCAGAAGCTATCTCCAATTAATAACCACTTACAAATAAAAAACTTAGTTTTCATCAGCGGTGCTGGCATATCCCTTAAATCCCAGCACTCAGGAGGCAGAGGCAGGTATATCTCTGTGAGTTTGAGGCCAACCTGGTCTACAAGAGCTAGGTCCAGGACAGGCTCCAAAGCTACAGTGAAACCCTGTCTCGAAAAACCAAACCAAAACAAACCAAAAACAAACAAACAAACAAAACCCTTAGTGTTCTTCAAGGAGTCTTCCAGGAGAAATAAAGTACTATGAGGGTAGACTCCATGCCCAACAGTAGTAGATACCAACAGAAAATGAACTCAGTAACAACACTAAAGGGTCCTTGTCTCATAATGTCAAGTCAGGGCCTTTTTTTTTTTTTAGTTTCTTCGTTAAATTTTAAAATTTATTTTATTTATACTTATATGTTTTCTCTCTTTTTACCTCACAAGTGCTTTGCGTATATATTATAACTTTCAGTTTAGGATTTTTATGGGATTCCTGAATGTGTGGACAAATGGGTCTCTGCATCTATATCTGTTTTTTCCTATTCCTTTGTATTAAGTTTTGCTTTACCTTATTATATTATTATGTCTTGGAAGCCTGTTTCTTTTCTCATGTGAGATAAAACGGGGTGGGTCCAGATGGGAGAGGATTGGGAGATATTGGGAGGAGTAGAAGAAGGAGAAATCATAATCAGGATATATTATGTGAGAAAAAAAGCTTTTTTCAAAGTAAAAAGAAAAAAAACTATGATTTAAGTTTTTCAACTTCACATAATCAATCAAGGATGTTTGTCATTCTATTAGAAATGTCAGTTCTTCAGAAAAATTAGAAATTTCCAAGACAGAATAGAATTAAGAATTACAATAGCACAGCATACAGGCCTCATGGCTGCTGGAGTGGCTAACCAGTGGAGAAGGCTGAAAAGAAAGACCAGAGACACAGGGCCTCCCTCAGCCACCCTCAGGGGTCTGAGTCTATGCTGAGGTCAGGAGTCAGAAACGAACTAAGCAGTTTAGAGGCAAGGATTCTCAAAGGGAACAATTCCTTTATTGTTCCTGGCTAGGAGCAGGAAATGTCCTTGGTTCTCAGACCAGGAATGCCAAGAGCAAGCCTTGACTTCTTATCTCTGATAAATGAGCACCCTGCCTGGAGGCTGTGAGGGGCCAGCAATGCTCAGTCCAGAAACAGGACCTTTTGCTAAACAGCTTTGGAACTGGATGTTTAGGTTTTCAGGCTGAAAATGGGCTGTACTTACACCCTATTCAGGCCACCTCATAAACTGTTTGAAGGTTAGCACATCACAAGGGGAGACTGTTACAGGAGTCGCCATCCGAGCTTTGTTACAGCTTAATAAGGCAGAGCTAAATCCTCATGGTTAAAGAAAGGAATCTGCTACAAAACATTCTGATCAGTTCTAAGATTAAAGCATCATATACCACTTTCCCTTCCTTTAAGAGCTAATCCATCGCCAGATGAAGGTTCTATGGTGATATGCAAGATATTCGTTAGTATGGCTATAGAATCGGGCCATTTCAGGCTCTCTCTCCTCAGCTGCCCAAGGACCTAGTTGGGTACATCTCTCTGAACCCCTGGGAACCCCTCTAGAGTCAAGGCTCTTGCCAACCCTAAAATGGCTCCCTTAATTAAGATATATACTTTCCTGCTCCCATATTCAACCTGCCATTATCCCAACCATCCCATTCCCCCAAGTTCTCCCTATCCTCCCCTTCTCACTTTTCTCTCCCCATCTTCCCCTTCCCCCATCCCACCACACCCCCCAGTTCCCAAATTTTTGCCCAGCAATCTTGACTACTTCCAATATCCAATGGGATAACTATATGTTTTTCTTTGGGTTCACCTTCTTATTTAGCTTCTCTAGGATCGCGAATTATAGGCTCACTGTCCTATATTTATGGCTAAAATCCAATTATGAGTGAGTACATATCATGTTCATCTTTTTGGGTCTGGGTTACCTCACTCAGGATAATATTTTCTATTTCCATCCATTTGCATGCAAAATTCAAGAAGTCATTCTTTTTTACCACTGAGTAGTACTCTAATGTGTATATATTCCACACTTTCTTCATCCATTCTTCCGTGGAAGGGCATCTAGGTTGTTTCCGGGTTCTGGCTAATACAAATAATGCTGCTATGAACATAGTTGAACAAATACTTTTGTAGTATGATAGGGCATCTCTTGGGTATATTCCCAAGAGTGGTATTGCTGAACCTTCATCTGGCGATGGATGGAGATAGAGACAGAGACCCACATTAGAGCAATGGACTGAGCTCCCAAGGTCCAAATGAGGAACAGGAGGGAGAACATGAGCAAGGAAGTCAAGACCGCAAGGGGGGCACCCACCCACAGAGACGGTGAGGCTGATCTATTAGGAGATCACCAAGGCCAGCTGGACTGGGACTGAAAATGCATGGGATAAAACCGGACTCACTGAATATCGTGGACAATGAGGGCTGCTGAGAAGCCAAGGACAATGGCACTGGGTTTTGATCCTACTGCATGTACTGGCATTGTGGGAGCCTAGTCTGTTTGGATGCTCAACTTCCTAGACCTGGATGGAGGGGGGAGGACCCTGGACTTTCCACAGGACAGGGAACCCTGACTGCTCTTTGGACTGGAGAGAGAGGGGGGGAGGAGTGGGGCGTGGGGAGTGGGGGGAAGGGGAGGGAAAAGGGAGGCGGGGAGGAGGCTGAAATTTTTAATTAAAAAAAATTAAAAAAAAAAGATTGCTAAGAAAAAAAAAAGAGCTAATCCATTTTCCACTGTCACTCACCTGATCAACAGAGTACCTACCAGGAAGGCTAGAGTGTCAATCACCTGGCAAGGTGACCACCACTCAGTAAGAATGGTTCACCTGTTACTATGCTATAGAGATAGGAAGAATCAACTCTTTAATGAGATAAATGTACTTTTCCTTCCCAGAAACTCCATGGTTCCCACAGTACTGAGAGTTACTACAATACAGCTGTATTTTCTAACTCAGAACAGGAACTCTACTTTTTCCATTCTCTCTCTTTCTTTTAGATGCTAGTCAGTCTGAGCAGAAATGCTTCCTCACTCTGGACTCTTTCCCTCTTTTTACCTTAAACCATATCCCTATCACCACTCTACCATGTACTAGCTTACAAATAACACGTTTTTTTTTTTTTTTCTCCTCTTATTTTCTGGCCTGCCATGGCATTTTTCTTTTAAACTCTAATAAAATTATCCTCATGTTCCACCTTCTTAAATTCTCTTCTGATTAACAAGAGTAAGAACCCTGAGGTGTGGCCTCAGTTTCCCCAATATGACTCTCCAGGTGGGTCTCTTCAAACTGTCTTGTTGCATTCTCTCTCAACAACAATCAGAGTGAGGAGCTGGGTTCTGTCAGGAGACACAGAGTCCTGTGACACCTGACTGAAAATATTCACACCTTTTATGTTCCTGTTAAAATCACAAATATCAAGAAAGCATCTTGAAACCTGAAACTAGAAGTCATTTTGTAAAGTACGTTGTGATCCACCAGTTCACTCTATCAACATCGCTAAGGTTGTCATCTCCACCCTTAATGACTGGCTTTTGTTTCTTTCATGACATTTGTTCTTTACTAAAATTATATATTATTTATCTCCTCTCTGTTCCCTACTAAAACAGAGGAAGTACTACAGAAGCCAAGTACTTTTTTGTTTGATTCCTCATAGTTTATGAGTACTGTGAATTGCTCTTAGTATATGGAATGGGTAGTCGGTGATCATTATGAATCTGTTGAGTGAACAAAATAGTGTTAATTTATTCTTCTTTAAATTTTGCAGCTTAAACTCCATCCTCTAAGTATATGAGAGGGCATGGCACAGTAACAATCCTAAACACACTCAACGGTATGGAAAGCTGTATGAAGAACTCACATTCTAGGAAGAGTACATTCAGACCTGTTCCGAAATCACAGCTTCTTGATAGGAAACAGTTGCGACCTCTCAGTTTAGTCAGGCTGAAGCATGGATGGGATTAACTAAGGAGCCAATAGCAGCACCACATACCCAAAACCAAACCTTCGTCCTTCCACCAACTAATTCTACTTTTACTTAGAATCAGAGAGAGTAGTTACTGCCCCAAGCCAAACACTATTTAATAAGAAGAGGCAAAAATCAGAACTTTGGAATCCATTACACTAGGGGCGCCACCTGTCACTTACGTAACAAGATATAATCACCCATCTGTCCAGACTAGTGAATCATCAGGTCTTAAATGTCATTTACTTCCCCCAATAGTGATTCCTTGGCAATTTTTTAAAATCATATTATAATGAAAGGACAGATCATTATTTGTTTTCCATTTAGATATATACTGAACATCTTATTATTTATTTATTTGTTAATTTATTTTTTTAATGTGGCATACAGCTTTACAATATAAACACCAATTCAGTGAGGTCTTTTTTGGTGGAGAAAAAAATTGTCAATCATAATTTTAGTGGCAATAATAGTTCTGTACATTTCTCTCAGCAATTTTCAACCTCAGATTTCTAAGCACTATGCAAACATTAATTTACTAAGTTTTGCTGTGCTCTGTGAGAATTAGAATATTATCACATCTTCATTATTTTTAGCTGAGAATCACATGACCTTAGCTTATCATGGCCACAGAACAAAGATAAAAGCAAGTAGAAAGATGATTCTGTTTTAGAAGTAGCTGCCCAGGAAGATTAATGAAATGTAATGAGAATGTATCTAAAGCATTGTATTTTCCTTACCTACTTGTTCCACATGAATTTTGTTTAGTTCAGAAGCTATGAGCTCTGAATGAATGAATGAATGAATGAATGAATGAATGAACATCCTTGAAAATATTAGGGCCACTCTCTAAGAATATTATTGCTTGGCAAATATTGATCTATGCCATGTGTTAAACACAATTCTAAGAGTTATACTTCTAAGAACCAGTGTTGAGTCTATGTAAATAAAACTCTGTGTCTTGTTTAATACCATGTCAATCTCCAGAGCCTAGATCTGACCTGAAGCCATAGCAAGTGCTGTATGAATCAATGATTTTTCTAAATAAATAGTCAGAAAACAATCTCACATTAAATACTACCTGTCTGATTGTGGAATAGGTTATGTTTGTAAGCTAGAAACACCACATCATAATTTTCCCATTAGGCATAAAGCAAAATGATTTGATTTGATCATATAAGGGTGGATCTAGAACAGGGATCATCTTTATAAAAGTATGAATTTGTTTAGCAAAGATTTATTGATCACATACTGTATGCCAAGTATTGGAAGAAGAAGTATTGTTTTTAGAGGTTACACCATTTCTGTGAGTCTGGAGGAGTATGTAAGTATAAAGTACAACTGTAGGCAAGCTATGCCTATGAATCTGTTAGTATCGTTTGCTATTAGCATTTTCTTCACTAAATTACAGACTATTCAACAATCCAGTTTTTTGTTTAAAATAAATGAGACTATAGAAAAATGTAAGAATAATGATTAATTGAAACAAATACCCATTAAATGGATGGGTGATAATTACCTAGATAACTGGATTAAGTTTTGAGAGATTTATTCATACAACCAAATGGATTCTGAAGAATGTGAGTTATATATTAATCGTTATTCTTCTTAGTTCTCACCTTACACAAATACAGCTTCATTTGGACTACTTCAAAGTAGGTTATACCTACAACTAAAACAGAAGTTCAGGAATAATACCCCTGTCTTAATTACTTCTCATTTGCTATGCTAAAACACCAGGACTAAGGCAATTTATAAACGAAAGTGCTTAACTTGTGTTTAAGTTTTCAGAGGGTTAGGTACATGATGTAGCAACAAAGGCATGGTCACAGAAACAGTTGAAAGCTTACATCCTGATCTACAAGAAGAAGGCAGAGAGCAAGTGATTTGGGGAACATCCTAAGTCTTTTAAGACCTCAAAACCCATCCCCAGCAACACACATCCTCCAACAAGGCCACACCTCCTAACCCTTCCCAAACAATTCTACTAATTGTGGACCAAGTATGCAAACACATGAGCCTATGAGGCATTCTCATTCAAATCACCACACATCAAAGAATAACACACTAAATCCTAACGTGCAGAGATACATGTACATCTGAACATATTTTACCCTGCATATTAGTTACCTGTATCATTACTGTGACAAAATTCCAGAAAAAGACAGCTTAAGGAAGTAGTTTATTTTGGCGCATAGTTGAGGGGTGGCCATAGCAGCATGTGCATGAGACAGTTGATCACTCTGCATCTATAGGCAGGAAGCAGAGAGTGATGAAAATATCAGTGCTCAGGTCACCTAATTCTTTACATCAGTCAGTTGAGGTGGATCTTCCTACCTCAGTTATCTAGAAAAGTCTCTTATGCGTGACACAGCAGAAATTTGTCTCTAGTTTTTTCAAGACTAATATCACACCCTGATAATCTACTTAGCTACTTGAAAATAATCTCAATTTTGACCAGTTCACATTTAGACCAGAAAATACGCTTTTGTAGTTAATTCTTCTTGAAAACGGATTTTTCAGATATATTACAGACTGCTTACATTATGAGAAAGTCAGAGGAGTGAAGGGCATCTAAGTTTAATATGTACCATTGGTACTAGCAGTAACCTTAAGTTTTATTCTTCTAAATCAGAAGCAGAAAGATGTTATCTTTTAGGTAGGAGTTCAGCAATGTTAGAAAAAGCAACCTAACCACTCCTTGATAAAGGAAAATAAGCTAAGACATGGTATTGATGCATTTGACTTTCTAATATAGGAAAATAAGAAACTAGATATAAAGAATGGTGTTATAGCTCAGCAGGTAAAGCTGACTGACACCAAGCACAATGACCTGAATTCAATTACCAAGACCAATATGGTCAAAGGAAAGAATTGACTCCCACAGCTGTCCCTGACATGCACATGTCATACATATAAACACGTATATAAAATAAAGAAATATAATAATTATAAAACAAAAGAAACTAGGTGAATCTGCTTCTAACTCCTGGCTCCATGATTTTGTACACTGAAATTTACATGTAAAATCATTACTACATTCAGAATTATTTCACATTACTTTCCTGAATATTCCTTCTTGACAGTGACACAACCACCCCAAGCACTCCACTGTCACTCAATGTACCTGTCCATTGACAGTGTCTCTAGCTATACGATCCATAAGATTCACTGGAGTTCAATCAGAATCTTCTTGAACTTCTGTATTTGTCATTTTTATTCATTTCCCTTATTTATTTAGTCATAGCAAAAAAAGATTTTTAAGATCAATTATATCCTTTCCTTCATTCCTATTTAACCTATTGAAAAACTTTGTGGTTTTGTATGTGCACAAGTGTTTGCATATGTGCTTGTATATGTGTGCATGCATGTGGATGCATGTATACGTACAGGCCAGCATCTTTCTCAATCACTCCCCTTCCCTTCCTTATTTTGGACAAAGGCTCTCTCACTCAATATGGAGCTCACCAATTTAGTAAATTGGATGGCCAACAATCCTTCCAGTATCCCCTTGTCTCCATATTCTCAGTTCTGGGATTATAGGCATGCAAAACCATGACTGGTTTTTTGTATGGGTGCTAGGAATCTGAACTCAGGTCCTCAGGCCTGAACATAAGTGATTCACTGACTGAAACATCTTTCCAGTCCCTGGTTTCTTAGTAATTATTCTTCCCTTTGATTAACGTTCATGTCAATTGCTAAAAAAATATATAAAAAAGAAAGTTTTGTAATTCTCTTAAAATAAAATGATAAAAGTAGCTACTATCATATGGATATTTAGCATATAATTTTAGTTGTTTCCTAATAGTTTTCATGTAATAACAACCATAATTGTTGCCTATTCTGAAAAAAACTCCCAAATTACAGGAGGCAAATGGGCTACAGATAATTCAATAACAGAAGTCAAACTTGTAGCTATTACTATATATCAAAATTTAAAGGAAACTGAGGAGTATATCAAAGTGCAAATGGTAACATAATATATATTTTCTTAAATTTTTCTCCCACAATTTCTCTTCTCTATTGACACATTCCTTTTAGTCTATATATGAACTTTATGGTTCCCTTAATAGCCTGCACTTAATGTAATTTTTAATACTATTTCAAGGATTAAAAAAAGCTTTTTTCTCTTGGAGTTTTGTTTCATAATGACCAAAGGAAACTAAACCTCTCACGTATCTCTTATAAACATTAATAACATTCCTATTCTTCCTACAAAATCATGTTTATTGTAACATGTCTGAAAGAACACAGAAAACTGAAGCATGTGGCATTTAATTCATCACACAAAAGGATCATGTACTGAGTCAACACTTCTAGCCTCCTACACCACACAACGATGCTTTCCCATGGTGTCTATTTCCAGTGTGTTTAGACCTTCAAGCAAATATATTTGTCTGAAAACAAGGATATGTAGGAAAGTATTTTATCTTTTCAACTGTTTTTTGTTGACATATTAGAAGTCATTCTCAATTTCTGTATCTTCTCATGCACCTTTCAAAGTGCACCACTTTCTTATTGAAGTGGTGGATCCACCATTCCCCACTTCACAGGCACAGTGCATCTACATCAAGTTCTTCCTTCTATTGGTTTCAATTTCAGTTTAAAGATACACAAATATTCTGAACAAAACTCATGATTTTTACCATCTCAAATTGTTTCCAAATTGACTGCAATAGAAAGCTATCTATAACATTAAGAATATTAACATATTTTGAATATTTCCATTGATTTCCTACATTGTCCCTAAATCCAAGTGCCAGATATCATAATTTGAGGGTGAATAGAGAAACCTCTCCATGAGCCTTTCCCTTTTGTGTCTGAAATTGTTTCTTTAAAATTCATGGATAAAGGCACTATTCCTAGAAATAATTTAACTTCTCTTTTACTTCATGAATGTTGTTCTGAAGATGAGGAAGCACGTGAACAGAGAAGTTAAGTAATTTCTCTAAACTTTTGACAAGGGAGAGACTGAGGACTTTAACTCAGGGAGGCTAATGTGACAAGCTTAGCCCTTCCATTATATTGCTCCCTTCAAAGGCCTAAGACAGGAATAATCAAACACCTGACTTGGGAAGAAGACAGCATAAGTTCAAAGCTCATTCTTACCATTCACTTATGGTTTTTGGACCAGACTTTTATCACTATGGACCTTAATTATATGTGTACACAAATAAAACATTAGTAACTATTGAGTATTTTACACAAACTGTTTCATTTAATTATTAAAATGATTTGTTCGTATCCTTGGGTTCTGCATCCAAAAATTCATATGGCCATGGATCAAAAATAATTCTAAAACAATGTTTATCTGATAAGCATGTACATTTTTAGTCATTATTAAGCAATCTAGTAAAACAAATGTTTATATAGCATTTATATTGTATTAGATATTCAAAGGAATCTAAACATGATTTTAAATATTCAAGATGTGAGTAGGTTATACACAAAGAGTAGGTCATTATATGTAAGAAAATTTAGTGTCCACAGATTGTGTTATTTGCAGAAGTCAAACCAACAACCTCAGGAACCAGCTTTGAGACTGAACATGGGCTTTATTCAGTATTATCTGAGTAAAGTAAGGTTAACTATTTACCTATTGTTAAGCAGTGAGTAGGAAAGAGAGACATTCTATTTGACAAAATATAAACAATCATTAAATAATAAGCAATGAAATCTTCTTCACAGAACTGTGAGTTGCATTTCTGACAGGATTAAATGGATGGGCCCTATCCAATCAATCAAAGATATGAACAGAATCAAACGGGGACTTCCCGGCAAGTGAGGGCCTCTCTCCTTCCTCTGACTCCGGCTGTAACACTGGTTCTTGCTAAGCCTGGTGGTCTTCAGACTGTAGCAATGCCAACTGATCGATTTTCCAAGCTCAGGTCT
This sequence comes from Chionomys nivalis, assembly GCF_950005125.1. NCBI lineage: Eukaryota > Metazoa > Chordata > Mammalia > Rodentia > Cricetidae > Chionomys > Chionomys nivalis. The sequence goes on along the minus strand of NC_080088.1, from coordinate 45,535,037 downwards.
CTATCTTTTGGCTCACCCATCTGTGGACCTTGAGACTAAACAGACTCCATAATCCTGTGAGCCATTTTCTCATGTGACCTCTTTCTATAAGTGTATGGATGCTAAGGGTTCTCTTCTCCCAAGTACTCTGATCAATACAACATGTGAAGTATATCACATATGCACACAAAGCCAGCCATGAATGCAGCTTAAACATTTCCTAGTGAAAACCAGGAGATAATACAACACAGCATGGGGAGCATGCTCCTTTAACAAAAGCAAAAACAACAGGTCCAGAGAATGGAGATGGGATGGTGTTTTTAATTTTTCCGTGAGACAGAGTTACCCTGCAAAGACTCTGGCTGTACTGGAACTCACTCTGCAGACCAGGCCAGCCTTGAACTCACAGAGATATCCCTGCCTCTGCCTCCTGAGTTTTGGGTTTAAAGGCTTGCTCCATCACAGCCCGTGAGGGGCATGACATTTTAAGAGCACTGGAATCTTAGAAGAAGAGAAGAAGGACACAAATTGAAAACAAAATCTTCAGACTGTTCCTGAGAAGTAGTAAATGGTGAAGACAGCAACCACCACTGCTGTGGATTGTTCTAGACAAGATGACTAAGATTTACTTTCCTGACTGGTAGAGAATAGTCATGATTCACCATGACAGCAAGGTACATGACAGAGGTGGCCCTCCACTTTGGGAGGTAAGAGGTTACGGGACAGTGAAGGAATTAACACAAAAAGCTCAGGCTTGTTTTGTGTCTCACTGTGCACTATCCAGTCAATCCAATTTCTGTCTGTGAACTTTAATCCCAGCTCTAAGGCACTGAAGAATAAAAATACTTCTCAAGTATTCTCAAGTATCAACAAGATGGGCACCTCAAGTTTGCAGATAAAACTTAGTTTTAGCTGAGGGTGGACAATTCCATTTCAGTTACATGGGTTACACTGCATGCTTGGAACCCTTGTCAGCACACAGAGTCATACTCTTTGCCAATTCTCCCAAATATCTTTGTTTAGTTAAGGTTAGGGTCGGTGTGATGCCTTTAACAAGTACACATAAAAAGAAAAATAAGTGACATTTACTCAGTCTCAGGGGACCTATCTATATTCCCCCTACCCTCTACGCTAAAAACCAAAGAAGCTACAACTGCTGGGAAAGGAAGGAAAAAATAATTTTTAAGGAAAATGAAAATAAAAGCAAATAAAAAACCATGTCCAATTCCAATATATGGTATCTATTTTTATTTTTCTCAAGGAAAATTGTGTATCATTGCCAAAATTCTCCAAGTAACCACAACTGACAGACTTCTCAGTATCAGAGCAGGGAGAATCGCAGTAATGCCTGCCTCTTCCTCTAGCAGATAAAGAGCCAAGCACTCTCCAAGGAGAAGCAATGCTGCTTTCCTTGACTTTTAATCTGCTTTTATGTCTCCTAAACACAGTACTCTGTGTTATCTAATTCAAAGTTCACAGAACAAACCTCTTTTACCCAAAGCCTTAAAACTAGTGCAATGAATTTTTATATTTCCTTCTGGCTACATTTACTAAAAACCTACTCTCATTATGCAACCAAATATATGCTGATGATGTATACATTATAATTTTACAAAGGAAGAAAGAGTACTGTCAATAAACAGAAAAAAATGAATCCTGCTTAGGGATGTCCAAACAAGCAGAGCAATGCAAACATAGTCCTTTTCCATACTTAGGATCTTCATTTGTACTTGATACACATGATCAATGGAATTGGACATGAAAAACATTTTTAAATAAATAATTATTGTATTTCACTAGCTTGTAGAAAGAGATTTCATCAGTTTTGTAATAAAATATACTTAGACTGGTTTAATTATTTTTCACTATAAAAGTAGCGACTCATTATGGAAATGCTGCCCAGGCAGAAAGGGAACCCAGGAAGTGAGACACTGCAGATAACCAGTCTATTTACCTTAACCCAGTCAGTCACCTTTGTGCAGGCAAAACAACCCAAATGACAAGAGTGCTCTGATTAAACATCCCTACCAGGCCATGGCCTTCCTGTGCGTCTTCTGGTGTCTATTCAAGCTGCTTCTCTGGAGTTACTAGCACCGCTCCATCTTTTCTAGTGATAGGAATGAAACATCGGAGGTAACTAGAGTAATGTCAGTGTCAAAAAAAAAAAAAAAGATTTTTAAGTCCCTAGTTCTAGTTCAAGACTCACTGGAATACTGAATAAATGTACTTAGGAAGAAAATGATTCCCCCGTGTTCTTCAGATTCTGCCTCAAAAGCTTGCTTATCAGGTCTACTTAATACAAAAAAAGTTTTGTTGGGTACTTCCTCAATATCTGCCAAGACTTCTATTTTTTTTTATTAAGATTAACACACTGCCTTTCATTCATCCACTCTTACATCACAGATTTCCCTGCCTATTGTCTGAGTTAACTTCCCATTGCAGTGGTAAACATCATGATACAAGCAACAAAGGGAGGAAAGGTTTATCTGGCTTAGAGGATATAGACCACCATCAAAGGAATTAAAGCAGGAAAGTGGAGGCAGGAACTGAAGCAGAGAACACAGTGGGACTCTTCTTACTGGCTTGCTCTCCCAGTCTAATCCAGGACCACCTATCCAGGTTAATACTGCCTACAGTGGGCTGGGCTCTTCACATCAATTATTAATCAAGACATGTCCAGAATGCAATCTGAAGGAGTCAATTCTTCAATGGAGGTTCTCTCTTCCATAACTCTGCTTTATGTCAAGCTGACAAAAACTAACCAGCATAACTATTAAATCAAGCCAAAGATTTTCAACTTCTTTCTTATGACTATCATCTCATCATTTGCTACTTCCTAAAAATAATCTGCAGGTGATTCTTAAGGCTTCTAATTTTCTTCAACTTCCTCATATAAACAGGGTTAATATCAGAACTCACAGACGTATAGCCAACTTAAAAATTATCGAATGACTTCTACAGAATCCCCTCACGTGTTTTTGCCCTGATTTTTCTACCACTCCTCCTCTGTTTTGCAGGCATACTTTCCGTTTTTGTTATAGATCATAGCAGGAGCCTTCTGGAGTTCTTCTTAAATACTCAAAAGAGGATGGCTGATGAAACTGCTCTCCAACTGGACTCTGTGTCTCTATTTTAGACTAGAGCATAATGCAAAAGTAAAGGCATAACTTGATTCCTATCCAAAGACTGTGGATATCAAACCCAAACAGAAGAATCTCACAATGACTTCAGCATACACCTAAGGGTAAGGCAGAGGTAAGAGCATGTAGTTTTGTTGATGGTTCAGAGATTCCATGTTTACTTGCAATCCTACTGGGTAGAAGATAATAAAGCTAAAACTAAACACACTGAAGATGCAAACCATAAAGGAGCCTCCAAACTGTAAGATTCTGTAACTAGAAATATTGTTACCTCTTTTTTTATATTATGGTAAATTCATTAGCAGCAATATACTCATATAATTATATATTTTATTGATTTAAAATATGTGATTGCTTCCTTTTAAAATAATAGTAGAGCCAATACTGCTGACAATATAAAAATTGTATCTGACTTAAGGTGCTTTCTCTGAACTGGAAGCAAGGAGACAAGTCCACCAGCAGATGCCTTCATTTATATTTTTGCTAATCAGCAAGCCTGCTTTCTTATCTAAGATCTGTGCAAATCTTTTTGTTTTCTCACAATAAACTACACATGTGAAATTCCATCGGCGTTACTACCAATATTTATTTTTGATGGCCACAGCTTTTCTAAACTTTGTGTAGCCATATGTTTAATGTTACATTACCCATCCAGAATTCCCTTTCTAAAACGTTAAGAAAATGAAATTATAAGAAAAAAGTATTATTTTCAGAATATGAAGATATTTTTAAGAAAGGACTCCAAAATGGACATTTGATTTTGGATAAAACGTACTGCATAAAAATGTGTAGTGCGTGTTAGGAAATCATCAGAGTCCTTGACGTTAGCACTGGGATGCTATTAAGTTTCCAATTATCAATTAAGTAATATCGAATATAAATGATGGCTAGTCAATTGTACAGAGCATAATTACATGGCTCAAGAGCTACCCAAGGTGGACTTTATATCCTGCATAACAATACTGGCTAATAGTATTCTAATTGATAGTGTCTTACTTGCTAAAATTTCTTGATTACTTAACCATATAATCTTGTGAAGATTATGGCAGACCACAAATAATGCCTGAAAAGTCCAAGTCTCTTCTCTCACCTACACACAAGTTTGGTATGGTTAACAGGAAACTTTGTTTATCTGATTAGTAAAAAGTGAAAATACGTAAGTAAAAATTGCATTAGGGAAACACACATGGAATTAGGGTCAGGGTCCTGCTGTCTAGTAGGAAACCCACTCTGGTTTAACATTCTCCTTCTACTTCCTTAAACTTTTAAATTCAGGGATAAGTGATAAACATCATAAATCACACACATCCACAACTCATTTCTTCACTCTGTGTGATGGTGGTTGTGGGAATATGAGAATGAACTTGTGTCTCATAGAATACCTACTTTAGACCAGCAGCCAGTCAAACACACACTGAAAAACATTCAAATCTCATCCAGTTTCTCAAGAAAGCATCAGTAGAGCGGAGATAGCCAGGCAAAAGTTGGGAGCAGGGGGGTGGGAGTGGGGATAGGGTGGAGGGGAAAGGGAAACGGGGAGAGAGAAGGGAGAAGAGGAGGACTGGGGAGAGCTTGGGGGAATGGGATGGTTGAGACGGAGGAAGGGTGGATATGGGAGCAGGGAAGAAGATATCTTAATTAAGGGAGCCATTTTAGGGTTGGCAAGAGACTTGGCTCTAGAGGGCTTCCCAGGTGGTCAAGGAGATGTCCCCATGTAGGTCCTTGGGCATCAGAGGAGAGGGTGCTTGAACTAGCCTTATCCCATAGCCACACTGATGAATATCTTGCATATCACCATAGAACCTTCATCTGGCGACGGAGGGAGATAGAGACAGAGACCCACATTGGAGCGCTGGACTGATCTCCCAAGGTCCAGATGAAGAGCAGAAGGAGGGAGAACATGAGCAAGGAAGTCAGGACACGAGGGGTGTGTCCACCCACTGAGATGGTGTTACAGATCTAATGGGTGCACACCAAGGCTAGCTGGACTGGGACTGATGGAGCATGTGATCAAACCGGACTCTCTGAATATAGCTGACAATGAGGGCTGACTGAGAAGCCAATGGTAATGGCACTAGGTTTTGATTCTACTGCATGTACTGGCTTTTTGGGAGCCTAGGCTGTTTGGACACATATCTTCCTAGACCTGGATGGAGGTGGGAGGGCCTTGGACTTCCCACAGGGCAGGGCACCCTGACTTCTCTTAGGAATGGAGAGGGAGAGGGAGTAGGAGTGGGGGGAGTGTGTAGGGATAAGTCCCGCCTGTTAGGGGGCGTGTTCGCCTCGGGCTAATGTTTACCTATAAATCTGGCAAGGGAGCTGCAGAGCTTGCTTCTGCTTTCCTGGTCTCCGCGGGAACGGTGGTTCTGTAAGTCTATTTCCCCATTAAAGCTGTATATATTTTTATAATCTGTCTGCATTCATTTACGCAGTTACATTTTGGCACCCAACGTGGGGCTCGAACCCACGACCCTGAGATTAAGAGTCTCATCAGGAGTGGAAGGGAAATGGGAGGAGGGGAGGAGGTGGAAATTTTTAATAAATAAATAAATTTTTAAAAAAAGAAATGAATCCCCTTTCTGTGTTGATCACTTCAAACATTTTTAAAAGGTGCTTTAAAAATCTTTCTACCCTTCCTTTCTCCCCTACCATCCCAGTACAGCCTACCTATCCCTGACAGCTCTGCTATACTTATCTTCCTTCCTGCATCCACACTTCCCTTTCTTATCTTGACACAAGTGTCAAATTTTAACTCCCATGATCATGATACAATTGTTTCCTATTCTACATATGAAGTCTTGTCATGAACAGAGTTCTTAGAGGAAAGAGAAGAGGCACAGGTAAGAGATTCAATTATATGGTGGAATCAATGTAGGAAAGGAAGAGGCACAGGCAGGTGCATTCACTTATATGGTGGAATTAAGTAGAGCCATGAATATGTACATGGACTTATCTTTGTTACAACCACATGCAGGAAAAACTCAAGATTTGCAAACTAATGGCCAGATCCCTATCAATATCACTCAAGTGCTTATCTACAGTCTATCTAATTTTTCAGTTAACTGCCAGTCAAAATAACCAAATTCCAACAAACAGTGTAGACAGTCATGGGGATTTATGGTCTTTTGTTCTTTTCACACATAGGTCATATTTATCCCTCAGGCCCAGAACTCTGAAAAATTAATAAATCAGTATCTCCACTTTCTTAGAGTTGGCCATAAGCCTATGCTTATTTGTAGACATACTTTTTATCTAATGTCAACAGAACATCGTTGTTGTCCTTCAATTTTTATCTTTTCAAATAATAGTTTGTTAATATAAAATGATTCTTTAACATCCTGACCTTTTAGGGTCTAAGTCATACAAAGAGCCCCACTTTAACTGTAATCAAAAAGGGTGACTGAAACCCATAATGTTTTAAAATAAACCTGACCTTTTTCACATGGTGTTCCATTTTTTTTTATTGTATTGTTCTGTTGTTCACTAGTTTCTTTCTTCACAAAAAGCTAATGTCTATATACTTGCAATATTATATGCTTCTATGTGTGTCTGTGACTGTCTTGTTTATCTGCTGTTTGCATGCTATGCATATATATGGAGGTCAGATGACAACTTTTAGGAGTTGGTCCTCTCCTTCTACCTTGTGGATACTGGGAATCAAACCCAGGTTATCAGACTGGATGGCAAGTGCCTTTATGCTCTAACTCATCTCACTAATCTCACAATGTTTTCTCTACCACAAATATTTACATATTTTGAAAGGATAGGACTATAAGACCACAAGATTATAAAGCACTCATAGGTCCTTCATCACAAGCACCCAATCTATTCTCCTCATTCTCCTATCCCTGATTCTCTTACCATCCTGTTGCCAGTCAACTTCTCTGCATTAATCTTTTTATGTTCTCCTTACTGTTTATAATTCATCTTTTCTCATGTTTCCCACCAAAAAAATTAAGGTTATTTTCAAAAGTGCTTGGATTTGTCCAAGCACTATTTCCTTTAACATGCCTTCCTAATATTTCTCCCAAGAAGCTTTCTCAACATCTTCACCTCCTCAATAATTTATTTATCAACAGATCATGCATTTTTCTGCCTTAAAATTCCTCATCCCGCATAAACTGTGTGATGCCTTTTGGTAGAGTCCATGTACATACCCGATAAACAAGAATGTAAACTGTTACTTTCACACTCAAGAATTTTCCAGTATAGTTAAGATAAAACAACAAACAATTAAGTTACAGTCCAGATGAAGACAATACATTTTTATTTAATTGGCTTCAATTACAGGTATACACATTCTTACTGCTAATATCAAGACTATGCTACATACAATAAATACAAGTTACCAAAAATTGATTAAGTTGAGGAGTGGTCAAATTACATAAGAAGAACAATAAAATTATAAGGGAAGAGAAATTTAAAAACAAGCTTAATGAAAAAAAAAAAAAGCAGACCAGACAAAAGGAACTGCATTGGTTCATGGTATTTGGGTAGCAGAGTTAGGGAGGCCACTCTTGTCAAAAAAAAGAACTGAGATAGGAGTCACAGCTTCCTGTGAGCCACTGGGCACTCAATGACATGGTTTACATGATTTAGTTCAACTAATACAGAGAACCAAACTTTGAGGGAGATCAAATATATTATGACCTTCTCAGCAGAAACTGGGAAATCTAAGTTTGAAACCCAAGAATATTCCAAAATGCATCATATCTATATTCAAATTAACATGAAATCCAAGCTAGGTGTGCTGGATACTTTCATGCTAACAACAATTTGTTTCAACAAATCAGAGGTATCTAGAAGGAGGAATATCACTTGAGAAAATGCCTCCATAAGATTCAGATGTAGGGCATTTTCTTAATTAGTGATTGATATGAGAGAGCCCAGCTTACTGTGGTTGGGGCCATTCCTGGGCTGGGAGTCCTAGGTTCAATAAGAAAGCAATCAAGTAATACATGGGGAGCAAGTCAGTAAGCAGTACCCCTTCATGTCCTCTGCATCAGCGACTGCCTCTGGGTTCCTGGACTGTTTGAGGTCCTCTCCTGACTTTCTTTGATATGAACTGTAAACCACATAAACCCTTTCCTCCCCAACTTGTTATTTAGTCATGTTGTTTTGTCACAGCAATAGAAACCCAAACACTGGGAGTATGCCTGGGATTAACAACAACAACAAGAGCAGCAACAATTACTTATTTGCAAAAAGATAAAAGTCTGAAAGAAATTCATATAATTCTAAGGTTTTGCTCATGGTAACATACAAATTAATTTCATGGTCAGCCATATATACATGGTATATAAGATGAGTTCACCTGAGAAATACTTTAGTAGAACATCTTATTTTTTACATAACTGAATATTGAAGCCAAGTACCTGATTTATATGCTCTCTGTGAGGAGAAAATTTGAGAACAAGTAAAACATAAAAGTTTTGTCCCCAAAAGACTTTCTAAATCTGTGAGTACTGGCCTCTGACAATCAATTTCTTAGAGTTGAAAATCATGAGGTAAATACCATTTAATCCTATCACTAAGCACCCTCCTGACAAGGACTTGTGTTGTTTTTGGCCAACAGGGAAACCAGTACCAAGGAGAATTCTGGGTGTTGTAACCAGCACAGTGCATATATTTTTTGCAAATTGTTTACTCAAAGAACGTTGGTTTTAATGAAGGAATGAGTAGGTCTACATGTACAAACATGTCTGTGATATGAGTATAAATACATAAAAAGTGCATAGGCCATATTTGCTGTCTTACTTAATTCATTTTCATTTGCCACTTTATTTGAATCACATAATTTTCTCCTTGAAACTTTCAAATGGCATTATAAATGTCTATGTCACAATGTTGTTGGTTTCAAAGGCCTTCAGAAAAAATCAAGGGTTTAGTATATACCACAGAAGTCTATTTATAAGGTACCCTTTAGTTAGAATCACTATAAAAAGTTTTCAGGTTTATTAAGAAGTGATTCAAAATATGTTATTAAAGTGTTAATATGAATACTACATCTTTATCTTTGTTTTTAGGAGTGGGGAAAACACAAGCAATGTTTCATTTCTAAAACCAAGTTCCTATGAAGCAGAGCAGAAGGACTACTTATTACAGAATTTCCCAGCCAAATTCCCAAAGGGCCCCCAACAGGCTTTCTCAATTTGTGGGCACTGTCCTCTAACAATCTATTTCTTTCCAGACTCTCCTTGGAAACCAAAGATTTATGTCATTCTCTTCATATTTGAAAAGGAAATTGGAAGTGGTTAAAGAAAAAATAAAAAATTGAAAGCTTATTTTTATCAAGGAATCCATGCTGTCTGGACAAATAAGTTATTAATATGCCCTGGGCTGGAGGCTCTACCAGTGACTCTGTCTCTGTGGGACTGCTGTCACTGTTCGGACAGACAGAAACCCAGTTCACATAAGGTATTTGTGAAGAGGAGTTGTGCTTGGACATGCGCTTAAAAAAGAAAATACTGTCCTATAGTAATTGGGAAAATCAGACCCTCCTCTTTCCAAATAATTTATAAATCTCCAGCTCAAATTCTAGAGTTAAGGAAGTCAGACTGAAAACAGTTCTATAAAATGTGAATATTCACTTTGCAACCTGAAATGGTTTCTGTTCTGTGAATTCATTCAAACAAGCAGGTATTGCAACATTTCATCAATAGCTTATCAAACAGAACAAGACTGAATAAAAAGGCTTTCCTAGGGGAACTCTTTGGTCATTGTTCTATAAAAACATGGGAGTATATTGCTATATCCTCATCTTCACAGGAAGTTACCCAGCTTAATAAGCACAGACCAGCAAGTTAATATTAAAATTCACTTTGATTCCAGTGGCAACCAAGCTGATCCAACTAGGAGCTATTCCATAAAACCCTTATTGTAATATTCGTCATCAGCACTCTCAACAGAGACTACTGCCAGCACTAAGAAGCCAGCCCTCACTTCACCTCAGGAAATATGCTGCACAGATGGCCAGCCCAATTACAATACAGTAGTGAGGTGGCCCTATTTATCTTATCAGAATGACACTCTGCTAATTTTTCAATTCTCCTTATTGTTGCCCTCTTTCATGTGTAGGTCTATTAGATTCTACTTCCTCTACTGTCCTCCCAGGACTTGGTGCTTGCCAACTACAGTAAGTTGTTTTGACAACTTGTCTAGCTATACAATACTCTGTTTCTTTCCCTCTGTAGCCTTTCTGGCTTCAAATGAGTACCTTCAAATATATCAGACTATCCAATCAAACTATATAACAGGGAGAAAAGCATTCTAAACACTGTCCTGCGCAAACCATAATCTTGCATGTGCCCATAGTTCTCTCTTTTCCTCTTTACCTTCACAGATAAATCCCATTTGCTATCTTGTCTTTTCCTATCTTAATACAGAATGACTGCCGTGACCACCCCCATCCAGCTACACCATTCACGGCAAGCACCTCTGCTCTCCTCGTGTGCTTCAAGAAGAACTGATTAGCACTTTGCATAATTAACCTGATTAGCACTGTGCATAATCAAACTGATTAGCACTTTGCATAATTAAAAAGAAATAATAATAATAACAATAATAAGCACTAAGTAATATCAAAAGCTGTTAGTCCCTCATCCCTTTGGTTAACTCCAAGATGAGTTCAATGCAGTACACTTGCACCTCCACATTGAAATCTTCTCTGTAACTCAAAAGTCAAGAAAGCAAATTCAAATGCTTTCAGTCCACAGGCCCATTACTGTTTTTATATACACTCTCAGATACCAAAATGTTCAGGTTTTTTTCATATATATGTCTCCCTCTATTCAATCTTTGATATGCCATGCATACTACAGTAGAAAAATGAAAATTTAATACCAAATCAATGGAAAACACTTAGAATAAAATTAGAATCCAAAATGTATGTTGCTTCTGTTCCAATGAAAAGGAACTAGACAGGTTTTCAGGGAAGCACGGTATGGCCATTTACTTTGTGTGATCCCAGCAAAGCGACTTAGTGTTTATGACCTCACACCCTTCCTACTGATAATGGAAATGGTAACACTAATTATGATATCTCAAGGGTTGCCATAAAAACAAAGTAAGAGTTTAACAAAAATGTTGTAAAATATGTCTGTATACTAGCAGACATAAATGAAGCATCCTATTGGAGGTCCCTAAGCCTCTCACCCCAAACATGACTTCACAACACAGACAGAATCACAGATTGAGTAATAATATTTATAATGTCTTCAAATCAAAAAGTTATAAAGTCTTTTTGCTTAATTTTTCTTATTTCTCAGTCAATGACTGAATATGATTATAAATATGACTTAGAGTTATAACTTTAGTAATTATTGTATCCATCACGGTTCTCATTTGTGTTTCCACAGAGGTTAAAGTCAAGCTGTTCCTAGGAATTCACAAGAGAATAAAAGAAAATCTAGTATTTTTCTACTAATTTGGGAACTTGAGGTGGAGAACTTTGAAAGCCTGTTTTTCTATACCCCATCATAGCCAACCATCTGTTCCTTGCCAGCTCTTACTTCAACTTCCCTTCCCTCTAAGGAATCATCTCTGAGACCCCCATAGGCGGTCAGAATTTCTGCCTCATTTTCCCATATTGTGTTTGTAACTTTTCAAACCTCTGTGTACTAAATGGTTGTACATACAGCTCCTTTTGTGGACTCTAACTCCCAGAGCCGCTGGTAAACCTGTTCTTGCCCCAGAAATATCGCATGAGAGACACATGTGATGGGCACTCCACATTTTTGTCATGGCTGACTTGAGGAAGCTGAATAGCAATACAGTGTTTTTAATAAGCTTTTACTACATAAGTGCTATAAACAAACATGGGAACTGGTTCACTACCTTAATCCCAGGGATTACAAAGGTATTTGACATATCCATAACCATATATCTGATCAAAAAAGGAATTAGTCACATGTAGTCACTCAAAGCAAGATGGAAGTATCTAGAAGAAGCTAGGGATTGCATTACAAACTGAACAAGGCACTGACCATGACAAACTGCAAGGTTCTCTCAAGAAACTTACAGTTTATATATCTTTTAAGGATTTTTTTTTTTAAAGAGTCTGGAATGGAGTCAGAACTCTTCCTCCTTAAAGGTAAACTAAAAGTAACCAGGATGACCCGATGCAAGGAATCTGTCAAGAGACCATGGGTATTTACCAACCTAAAGAACAGTTTCTTCTTGGGATAATCATTCATTTTACATTTCATTTAATTCAAAAAATGCTGCTGTGGAGATTATTCAAGTCCAAATGTTCCTGGTGAAGGTGCTTCCAGTAATTCTGGGAAAGAAGCCAATCCTCTAGTTTTATATGTAAATATTTTAAAAACAAGCACATATATATAAGCACAAAGGAAAGGTCAAGAAGACGTAAGTCTTTAAAAATCTATTTTAATAATTTTTTTCTATAACTGTCCACAGAAGTTTGGGCTTTTTTGTAGTGTTACATTTTCTTTTACACAATACACCTGCTTTTTTTCCCTAAACTAAATATTTCTTCCATCTAATGACTCTCTTTATTAGACAGCATCTAATTTGCATACATTTACATACAATTTAACTGCTAGCTTGTGAGAACAAAGAAATGGCTCTGTATTGTACTGAAGGACAATACTCAGTAAAGGCAGGTATAAAACCCAACCAGTTCTATAACTGTGTAAGCTCTTTGTCTCAGTCACACCAACCTTTCTCTTTTAACATGCTACTTAAAAGGGGTAAAAATTATTTCGTCAAACAATGAAAGAAACTACTCTGTTTAAGTGTCTGCACCCACCCACAGCACAGTTACCACAATTCAGGTCCAAGTTCCCTGATTCTCCCATAACTTCCTTTACTACATTTGATAACTCAACCCCTTTATTTTGCTTGGTGTCCCATCTCTAAAACAACCTCGGATCCTTTGATAAATTATTCATTCCAACACTAATCTGGGCTGCCATTCTCCTCACTGCTGAACAGACCAAGTCTTCAAATGCTGGCTGCTGTTCTTTAGCGAACAAAGCATACCCTCACCCGCACTAGGTTCATAGATTTTCCTTGAGACTTCAGGACTTTTTGTAATAAACCACTCTTCAAAATAAAAGCTTTTCCAGGTCCACTGGGAGTTGATGGGATGAAGACTTGAACATAAAGAGGACGGCCACACAAGACTAGTTACAAGTAAAGAGCACTTGAGCCAACTGTTCCCCACTCAGCTCAGGTGTCCCTTTGTGAGTCTCCAAGCCTGCAGGGCTCTTGGGTAATGAAAAAGAGAAATAAACCTGAAAACCAGGACCCTTGACTGTCCTAGGAAGTAAACCCATACACGCACACTGTGACATGGTGACTCACTGTGCCTCTTCCCTTAGTAACTCTCATCCTTGATGCACAGAGAGAGAGATTATAGAAAGCAATCTCAGAGAGTTTGTTCAGTGTTTGTAAATATTAACTACTGAAAACACACAAAATATGTAATAAAGCTGCGGTCACAACCAAGTGAAAATAAACATGAGGGGAATTCAAGTTTCTTAAATGCCATTGAAAAATAAGGAATAAAACTGCTTCAAAATTACAATAAGCAATATAAATGTTAGGAAGGACATGCGGACAACTGAAAGCTGTAAAACTACATATGAACCAGCAACATAGGCACAATGGAAGCAACAGTACCGATGACTGAGAGCTGAAACAGCCTGAGACTTATTTCCTTAGAAGTAGATTTAAGATCATTGGCCTGTGTTTTTGCATATGATAATGCACATTTACAATTTTAATGACCAAAAGAGGTGTGAACGTGTCAGTGATAAGTGAGGAAATTCTACCACTCTGTAGGGCTGCAGAGTGCCCACATGATTTGGAGCCTTCGACAGCCAAACAGATTGCACAGGCGCTACACGCGATCTTGAGGCATGTCTGATTTTCCACCTGGTGGGAAGCCTGAGTTAGAGACAGTATCAGTGCTGGAGTGCTGGCAGAAACCAACTCTGCCAACACTTTACCCCATGAGCAACTATGAATATTGATTAAAATAGAGCACACAAAAGAAAGTATTAGGCACAGTCCTTACAAATGAAAACCAAAATAACACCTCTAAGCATTGATTAGATTCCAGACACTCTAGTAAATAATCAGAATGTCACAGGCCTTCTGAAAATCACGACTTATTTCTAAAAACAGTTTTAGTTCTAGAGAACTGATCTCCGACCCCCAAATCCCTTGTTCCATGAGAAATGAGCCCTTCACTTCATGGTGCTGCAGCGTCTGTCCTTTCAGACACTTTCAGTACGTTATACATGACATTTCTGATTCTCAGGTTCATTAAACCTTCTCATTAATGGAGATTTCAGGCAGTACTTGCTTTGTGTTATAGAGAACTATCTGCCAATACACAGCGTCAGACTTTTTTTTTTTTTTTTACTCTGTAACATTAAATTCACCGTGTTTGTTTTAAAAGCACCTCTTATTACTAACTCAGCCAACATCACCTGTGCTAGAGGTGGTTAAGATCCACCTTCCCAATGCGTGTTACCACGGTGACAAAGTAGTGACCTAATTTACACACACCTGCTGGGTTAATTGGGCCAAAATGAAAGATGATATATATGCTCAAAATCCAAAACTGATTTTTTCCTCAAAATTAAATATTTGATTTTTTTAAATTAGCAGTTTCTAAAGCTAAGAACATACTCCAGGTGTGCATTTGCCAGTTAATATACCCTGAATGTTTCATGACACTTGAGCAGCAAAACATATTGAGTGATGAATACAAATCTTTTATGTATTTTCTGCATGCAATGATGAGTATGAGTAAGTAGTCTCAATCACTGAATGTGTGGGTACGCGTGATGGGTCAGGTTACTGACTCCAAGCAAACAGGGACATTCAACCATGCCAAGTTAGCATTCAGTCAGGACTGACTGCCTGTAAAACACAAGCTCACTTTAAGGAAAGCTGTACTTTATGGCCTTTACCAGCAGTATCAAGTCTTGAACCAAAAATGTCCACTTTGCGTGACCTCTTCCTGTCACTCTCTTCTCTCCTTTCTTAAACCACTGAGAGCTTTCTTTGGGTCACAAATTTTTCTGTCCCCAACCGACAGTGATATGAGCAGACAGCTCCTTTACGGAATGCTGGTACAGATCAGCCGTAGATGTGTGCATACACACAAATGGCCTTGCTAAACACATCAAGAGGCTAAAAAGATCACAGCCTTCTATTCATTTATCAGAGATGTCCATTAAAGTATCTTTACAAAGATATTTCTCTACTTTCAATATAGAAAAATTGGAAGCAACTTGCACGTGCACAAGTAAGAGACTATTGAGATGGCATAGCATACATTTATGAACTGCATAAATATTTCAAGGAAAATTATTAATTAATAAAAAGATATTTTCATATCACATGGCTAGGTAACAAAAATTTCAAACTATAACTATACATTGTGAGCAATGCCCATGGTTTTAAAAATAAACACCAAATTATTAATAACTTTCTTTTGATAGTAAATATATCAAACATGACTTTATTATCTTTATTCTTACATTTTGAATTTATCAAATAGCTTTATATTTAGGTGTGTTATTAGAAGAGAAAAAGTCTATATGATTATATATGATTTAAACATATTAAAAATAGAGCTGGACAGGTGGCTCAGCAGTTAAGAGTACCTGCTTCTCCTAGAAGACCCAGGATTGATTCCCAGTATGACATAGCAGCTCACAGCTGTCTAAAATTCTAACTGTCCAAGTCTTGTGGGATCCAATATCCTCTTCTGGTCTTTGAAGGCAATGGGAATGTGTGTGGCATGCAAATATACATGCAGGCAAAACACTCATATGCACAAAAATAATACTGAAAAATTTTAAGTTGAAAGTAGAAGAAAAACTAGTGACATTCTTGATTGCCCCAGCCATATTTACCCTTCTCTAACACCAAATACATGTTTAACACGATAAGGTTCTTTGGTTGCAAAATATTTAACATCTGTAACTGCTTTTTTTTTGGATTTTCTTTTTTCTTTAATTTTTATTTTTATTCTTTTTTAATTAAAATTTCCACCTGCTCCCTGTTTCCCATTTCCCTCCCCTCCTCCCAAATATTGCCCCCTCCCCCCACTCCCCTCCCCCTATCCCCACTCCTCTTCTCCTCCCCCCACACCATTCCCCCTCCCTCTCGATACTGAAGAGCAGTCCAAATTCCCTGCCCTGTGGGAAGACGAAGGTCTTCTATCTAGGTCCAGGAAGGTGAGCATCTAAACAGGCTAAGCTCCCACAAAGCCAGTTCATGTATTAGGATCAAAACCTAGTGCCATTGTCCTTGGCTTCTCATCAGCCTTCATTGTCCGCCATGTTCAGAGAGTCCAGTTTCAACCCATGCTTATTCAGACCCAGACCAGCTGGCCTTGGTGGGCTCCCAATAAATCAGTTCCACTGTCACAGTGGGTGGGTGCACCCCTCGTGGTCCTGATTTCCTTGCTCATGTTCTCCCTCCTTCTGCTCCTCATTTGGACCTTAAGAGCTCAGACCGTTGCTCTAAATTGAGTCTCTGTCTCTATCTCGGTCCATCGCCAGATGAAGGTTCTAAGGTGATATGTAAGATATTCATCAGTATAGGATAGGGTCATTTCAGGTTCCCTCTCCACAGTTGCCCAAGGTACCAGCTGGGGACATCTCCCTGGACACCTGCGAACCCCTCTAGAGTCAAGTCTCTTGCCAACCCTAAGATGGCTCCCTTAGTTAGGATATATACTTCGCTGCTCCCGTATCCACCCTTCCTATATCCCAACCATCCCAATCCCCCAAGCTCCTCTCATCCTCCCCTTCTCACGTTTCTCATCCCATTTCCCCTTTGCCCCATGCCACCTCACCCGCAAGTTCCCAGTTTTTGCCCGGCAATCTTGTCTACTTCCCATAGCCAGGAGGATAACTATATGTTTTTCTTTGGGTTCACCTTCTTATTTAGCTTCTCTAGGATAACAAATTATATGCTCAATGTCCTTTATTTATGGCTAGAAACCGATTATGAGTGAGTACATCCCATGTTCCTCTTTTTGGGTGTGGGATACCTCACTCAGGATAATGTTTTCTATTTCCATCCATTTGCACGCAAAATTCGAGAAGTCATTGTTTTTTACCGCTGAGTAGTACTCTAATATGTATATATTCCACACTTTCTTCATCCATTCCTCCATTGAAGGGCCTCTAGGTTGAATGACTTTTTTTGGATTTTCAAGACAGGGTTTCTCCGTAGCTTTTGGTTCCTGTCCAGGAAGTAGCTCTTGTAGACCAGGCTGGCCTCGAACTCACAGAGATCCACCTGCCTCTGCCTCCCGAGTGCTGGGATTAAAGGCATGCCCCACCACCGCCCGGCCTGTAACTGCTTTTTTAAAATAAAACATTATAAAGATGCAAGCTATCAGAATCCTTAGCCTAAGTTCCTTTGTAAACTAAATAAAATTACATGAAAAATTGCCTTTTAATAATGAAGACTACATGGAGCCAACTTTTCTAAACACAAATAAAGTTATCACGTGGTTATTGCATCTTGCTCAAATTACAACATTCACGTTTTTATTCACTTGTTCAGTTACAGGGTCTTACTGATAAGTGCTTTTCTTAAGTAAGTAAAATTAACATTACCATATGAACTGTATTTGCTGTTGAAAGTATCTCACTAGGGGTTTGATTTACTCTATGATGCTTTTGCTGATTTAATCATTGCTTAGACAATCAAAATATAATAATTTATTCTTATAAATGAAAGAATTTCTTGGGACTTCCTATGTCACAAACAGTAGACATCAGTGATGGATTCAAAAACTGTATGTCACTTCTGACATTTCTGGTTTTCTGTTCTTTTGTCTCTGTGCTAATTTCTGCCATCCTAAGAAGTCTATGGGACAAAAAGCGCTTCTTTCATTTCAAGTGAAAAATAAAACTGCTATTTCCACTCAAAAACAAGGGTAAATGAATTTGTGAAAGCATATATATTAAAAATTTTAGTTAAATCAAAGATATAAATATTAAAAAAGATTGAACCACAAATGTGATAAAGTAAATATGAGTAATTTCTCCACATACAAGATTTTCTAATATAAAGTAAAAGACTGGTGAGTACAGCTACACGAATATATTAAGGGATTAAAAAAATTAATAACTAAAAATTTGAATACAAAACTTCACTTTTTTTTCTAAGTACTTAAAAAATGAGACTGTAATTTAATTACAACATTTCTTTTTTTTTTTTCCTTCACTTTCTCCCCTCCAGCACCCTATACATGCATACCTCATATTCTCTCCCTGCATAGTTTCAAATCATGGACTCTCTTTTCATTGTTAGTACACACACACACACACACACACACACACAAACACATATATATTCCTAAATATAACTTGTTGATTCTTTATAATGCCACTTGTATGTATGTCTTCAGGTCTGACGGCTTGGCACTGAAACCAATTGGTATGCTCTTCCCAGTGGAAGACCACCTCTCTAGCTCCCAGCTTTACTAAGTCACCATTAAAACTTAACTTTTATACAAAGAAGCTAAACAAATTGGTAAAAGGTTTCTGGAAAAAAATAAAATGAAAACTCAATGAAAAGAACAAAGTATTTAATATTCAGAGCATAGAAAAAGAAATGTAAATATGCAATAACTTTTAAAAATATCATGTCATCTACCTGATATAAAATGCACAAAAACAATGATAAAAATAATTTTCATTCTTCCAATAAGATAAATAAATAACTGCTAATATCCACTACTGAGGAGGTTGTAGAAAATCAGGAATATGCTGTTAACAGGCACAAAACCAATTATTTTTCTTTTATGATTTCTTTATTATTTTCTGTGGAGATTTCTCCCAACCTCCGGAGTTCCAGGTTTTTATTTATTTGTTTACTTATTTATTTGTAATGGGATCTTACCATGTTACTCTGGATAACTTGTAAAACAATATACACAGACACGCACACACACACACACACACCAATCTGGTCAAAATCCACAGAGATCTGCCTGCCTCTGCCTCTCTGGAGTACACAGGAATTAAAGGAATGTACCACCACAACTTGCTTTAAATCACTACCTTTGAAACTAAACTTTGAAGAAACAAATTACAAATATTTGAACATTGATTCCATTAAGTGAACATTGATTTCATTTCTATTATTAAGTTCAGTAAGTGTATTTTGCTAGATTTGCTACATTCTTGGATGAACAGGGTAAGTTGATAAAGCCATTATTTTCTTTGCATATATTTATGAATCACCCAATCTTTTGAAACATGTATATACATTAGAAAGTAGAAAGAGTAAGCAAACTGTTTAGTGCCACATCAAAACTGAAAGAATACTATGCTCAAAAAGTAAAACATTTTTGAACTTCCCACACTACACTTGTTTAGAGCAAAACACTCAGCTTGCTGTGGCTGTTCCCTCTTCTGTAGAACAACTGAATCAACAGATAACATGCCCAGTACCTTACCTAACAGCTCCCTAGTTTATGCTCTTTATAAGCCTGTAATCTGATAGGGAATAGTAGAAAAATACTCTGGAAACGTAAATATCAATTTTGAGTATCTATATCTACTAAAATGAACAAGTATATATTTAGTGTTTTGTATGCAGACTGTAACCATGTTTTGTAACAAAACCAAGTAATTTAGCTGTTGAAAAATGTGGTAAACTGAATATATTAAATATTATTTTAAATGCTACATCACTGCCTGCATGAGCAGTATTTCTAGGTCTCAGTTTGGTTCTGCCAAGGTGGTAAAACTTGCCAAAGGAGACTGATCTAAAGAGTGTTTATCGCACTCCTTATTGCCTGGCAACCCACAGACACAACTCAGGTTTATTCCTTAATGTATCCCCATAAATGCTTTCACATATACAACATGAGGAGACAAATGTCAAAATTAGTTTTTAAGTTATATATGCATTTTCACAAGCACTCATATAAAAGATATAGTCTATAACAGTACAAAACATGTGTTTTCCAACTTATAAGAAACACCCTCTATCTTGCTTTTAAATTATGATACATGTTTTCAGTACAATAATGGCTTTCATCACAGTGACTTAACATTCTGGACATTTGGACAGATTTTTATAAAGGCTCTTATCTCAGGGATGAGTTGGATGACAATTTTTAGGGCCAACTAAATTATGTAATGGAAATTGTGTATTATAATATTTTTGGAAAACCAAGTACTCCATTACTCCTTTTTAGATTCTGTTACTGAGACAGGAATAGAGTCATGTGAGTTTCTTTAGTAGGTTTGAGGGTTTAACCAATAACAATGCTGATATTAATTACAGGACAGTTTATTTTGCAAACTGAGATATTTGGAGCCTATTCAAGACTGCACTGAATGAGTTTTAGTTTCGCTGGTTTAAAAAAAAAATCCTGATACTGAAAATTTTAATAATTTGCGAACTGAGCTTTTAATCTGTTTTTGGAATTCTTACAGCAGACTGACTACCTCCTTCTGCACTGCCCATAAGTATTACACATTTCATGCTGTGCCACTAAGCAATGAAAACCTAAACATTGAGGTGAACACAATATTGACTATACATATGAAACTCGGGTAACAATATATGTCATCAGCTCATCACCAAATACCTTAGTCTTCTTACACAGTAATATTCTAATTTTGAACAAACCATTGGTAGAATTTTTTGTTTCAAGATGAAAATGTAGGCGAGACTAAAAGATTCTCTATGTTCAACTACTGGGAAGGTAAGTATATGTTCCCAAAAATTTCTGTCTTAAATCATGGGCTATCTGTCATGACATTAATACTAGCAACAAAAACACTCAAGACTATTTCATACGGCCTTCTATCTAATTTTCAGTCTTGTACGCAGAGAAAGAAAACAAAATATGATGATATTATTTTAATAGTAATTGTTCAGGCTGTAGAGATGGCTCAGGAGCTAAGAACTTGGTTTGCTCTTCCATAGCACCTGCTTTGATCCCCAGAATTTACAAGGTAGCTCCTAAGCATTTGTCACTCCAGTTTTAGGGGATCTGACACTTTCTTCTGGACTCTTTTGACACAGCACACACACACACAGGCACAACACTTATATATATATAAAAATAAAAGTAAATAAATCTTTTAAAAATGATGACTGATCTAAGGAGGAAAAAAAAAGAGACTCAAGAATCCCTGAGTCCTCTGGAATCTGTTAGCAGAACCAACAGTGAAATCGCTAGAAAGAGCTTAGAATAGACACAAATCAGACCCTTCCTTCTGTGGCCAAATTCACTCTGGTTTTCAACACAAAGTCTGTCACATGTGACAGAGACATGGTTGGGAGTATTCTGTCCTCTCACACACTCTTCTTATGGTCCTGCTTGTTACCTGGAGAAAGAGAGGATCTAATAACCTGTGACAGACAAGTCAACATCAGGACCTCCCCTCCTGCCACAGCTTAGATACATACTCAATATGCAGCCCTTGGCAACCTCTAAGTCTCTAGATGTCAGATTTCTGCAGCCCTTCCTAAAACTGGCTCCTTTACACGCCGTATGCAGAGTGAGTACTATTTTCTCTGAAAGGCTATTCACGACTCCTATCCCCACTTCCATCCATTCTTTAGACTATTTTTCCCACTGTATGTCATGAATATCACCAAGGACTTTGTAAATATATCCTATTTACCAGTTTATTATTTGTTTAGCAGTCTAAACATAACCATTCCAATTATCATGTTTGCTGTGAAAAACACAAGATGGTTCTCTTACAATTCAGACTATTACTATTCTCTTATTATTCTTACTATTATTACTTTCTGGGACCGGGATCAAATCTTACCTATACCAGGAGGAAATCTGCAATCTAACTGGTGTGAAAGGCCTGAAATTTCAGCTACATGAAAGAATGAAGCAGAAAAACAGCAAGTTAAAGACCAGCTTGAATAATTGTCTTAAAACAAACATAAAAACTAAAAAACGAGGCGAGAGATATAGCTCACTGGGAGGATGCTTGTCCCAGAATGAATGAAGGCCTAGATTTAATCACCAGTCCCCAAAAGAAACAAGAAAATGATAATCTAGAAAAATAATATTTTCCAACTGGTTTTAGAAGAGATAAACTAGGGTATATTCACCTAATTAGTATGTTTTGGATAAAAATCATAGTTTTGTATTTATAAATTCAAATTTTCATTTTAACTTTTTTCCTCTAGCAAGGAGGTATAATGTTTATTTCTAAAATTTTTGTTCTATAAATATGTTTGCACAGAACAAAAGTTCACAAAGAAAGCTATTTTGTTCAATAGCTAATACAAGTAATATCCATATAATCATTTCACTAATTGTCTACTTCAAAGTTCAAATTTTGAAATTATTGACTTAAAGTTTCAATTATGAAGTAGGAAGGGTTAATAAATGCTTCCAGTGGTTTTCAATTATTTTTGGTATGACTGAACTCTACACGTCACTGTCTCTGACTACCTTCACACTAATAGTCTGATCCTTATTTACAGAGACCCAAAATTGCCTCCTTCTATTAGGATCCAGTTGGGAGAAGTAGAAAGGACACAGGTTTCTGTTTTGTGGTAAGAGTTGTTTAAACCCTTCCCCAATCACTCATTGGCTACATAATATTAGAAAGTTACCCCTTGCTGGGCATGGAGGCACAAGCTTTTAATTCTAGCACTTAGGAAGCAGAGGCAGGCGGATCTCTGTTTGGGGCCAGTGTAGTCTACAAAGTGAGTTCTAGGACAGCCAGTGATACAGAGAAACCCTATCTCAACAACCCCCAAAAGGAAGTGACCCCTCTGGGCCATGCCTTGCAATTCTCTCCTACAATGCAAGCCTCTTCTGTTCTGATCACTTGACAAATGTATATTTTGTAGATATAGTCTTAAAACACAGTGATAGCAAACATTAAATACATTCATGAGATTTTCCTATACTTTCAAGAGCCAGTGGCACTAAGTCCCAGGTGCACACTGCTAATCTTAGAGGGAAGAAAAATAAGGTGTTAATAAGTGAATACATAAGATCATGGGAAAATCATTCTTGTTTTAAGGTAAAACCTAAATCTAATATCTGGCATCTTTATAAGTAAAGGAGAAAGAACACAGAGACACACACAG
Source organism: Chionomys nivalis (assembly GCF_950005125.1). Taxonomy (NCBI): domain Eukaryota; kingdom Metazoa; phylum Chordata; class Mammalia; order Rodentia; family Cricetidae; genus Chionomys; species Chionomys nivalis. The sequence continues at coordinate 45,511,824 of NC_080088.1, read as the reverse complement.
AGGAGAAAGCCACATACAGATGCATGAAGTTTAAACTGGCAGTACCAATAGATGAGGGAAAAAGGGGGCCACCTGAACTCTGATAAACAGATTCCCTGCTTGAGCCAGCAGAAGGAATGTGGCTCTGCTGCACCTTCACATGGATTTCTGACTCAAGAACTATAAAAAGTATGTTTCTATGGTTTTAAGCCACACATTTTGTGGCAATGTATTACATCAGTGTCAGGTATGTAGTACATGGTCACCAGAGTCTTCAAGCCTAAGAAATAGGAGAGACAAAAATATCTTACATACAGTTGTGGTGACTGCAAGGTCCCCAACAGAAGAACACAGACCAATCAACTGGAGACCTTAATGAAAGTGTTGTCAGTGGTTTCTCCAAGTAGCGAGCCAACCTAACAAAGGCTACACTACCTGTACTTGGTGAGAGATAATACCATCCTTTCAACATAGCCAGAGTCCAGTCCAGTACTATTATTCATCCTTTTAAAAATATAAAACTAATAGATTTGTATTTTTAAATTCTAAGTTATACAGAGGTGAATAGTTAATGCATATTGTATTATAACATATAATCAATACCAAGGTTATGCTTGAAATTACTTAATTGGACATAATTCAAGTCTTTCGCCTAATGAAAAATTGTTTATGCTGCTGAAGACTGAATTTAGAGAGAAAAGTACCAATTTTTTGATCGACGAAAATTTGAATATGATTTCAAATGACAAATTTACAGGAGGAAAAATCAATTTCTTCTGGCCTTGGGTATATACTATCTGATACTGGCAATGACTCTAATAAGTATACATAGCTTTGCCAGGGGCATCAGCCTAGCATGATTAAAGGTTATGCTTGAAATGTCTCCAGATACACAAAGTTAAATATTTCCTAAGTAACACTGAAGTCAGCTATCTTGTTTGCTCTAGAAATTTAAGGCACAGTAAAAATACTTCTAGTCTATTTTTAGTTTACTTATTTATTGTGTGTGTATATATCTTTGTGTATAAATATATTTGTACACACATACATACACACACTAGCATTATATACACATTTTGTGACATTTCATCTGTATTTTAATAAATAAAGTTTGCCTGATGATCAGGGAGTAAAACAGCCTAAGCAGCCACACTAGTTCGCCATAGAAACTGGGTGGTGCATGCCTTTAATCCCAGCACTAGAGAAGAATATAAAACAGGAGGAGACAGCTCTCAGACATACTCTAATTCTGAGATTCGCAGAGACAGGATCACTATTTCAGACAGAAGTAGAGGTAAGAGCCAGTGGCTGGCTGTTTTGCTTTTCTGACCTTCAGGTTGAACAAAAATTCTGTGTCTGGGTTTTTATTAATTGTGCTACATAGATATAATCACTTAAAGCTCAAAATTCAGAAGATCCAAATTTTTCAATTCTGTAACTTTAAAAAGTCAGGACCTACATTAAAAACCTGTTTTTATGTATTTAACAACAGGAAAATGGTTAAAAATTTGGGAGGGGGCGGGTAAAAATATCTTTTAATAGTTTTTTTCTTTGTATAACAGCTCTAGCTATCCTGGAACTTGCTTTGTAGACCAGGCTGGCTTCATACTTACAGAGATCTGCCCGCCTCTGCCTCCTGAGTGCTGGGACTAACAGGCGCCACTACTGCTCTGCTCTGCTGTTCATACATCTTACCAGCATATCAGAACTTAGAAAGTCCCTCAGATCCTCAAAATAATACATGAAGACATTCAGATTAATCTCTTCATGGTCAAAGAAATATTGAAGAAAGTTATCCAGAAAAACCACAAACGTTGTTAGTTTTTTAATAATAATTGGTATTCAGGAACTAGTAAAAAAATCAAAATGTTTCTGTGGCTTATAAATTTTAGCCAAATTTCTGATCCAATCTCATCAAGTCTAAAGATGTAGACAAACTGTATTTACAAATCTAGACTATGAAAATTTGATTTCTTTCTGAAACAAAGATCTTTCAACACTATAAGTTCAGTTAACATGTGGATATAAACAATGGGGAATTCAAACACAGTAAGGAAAAAACAAATACAGTTGGGTAACGGTTAAAACTTGCACTGAATAAGCAACTAGAGTTATAGGGGTGACGGCAAGAGGGAGAACCCATCTCAGAGGGCTTTAGTCTACTGACAACTCTATACTCAAGATGAGGAACTCAGTCCAAGAGTACATGAAGAACTGCCCATTACCACAGTGGAGAAGTGGCATCAGACAATTCAAGCCCAGATCTATTCCTAATCCCTGCACTCTTCCTACTACATGAAGTTATTTTCTTCTTCTGAAACTTGAGATTTGCAGTAAAATTAACCATTACATTTAGAACAGAAATTACCCACATATAATAATGTGCTTCAATGTTTATAAGAGTACTTGTTTATTTTTTTTAAAAAAAATACTGTTTTATAAGAACTTACAGAGAACAAGGGTCTCTCTGAATACTCCCAACAATGAGTGAGAAGGTATTCTCAAACTGGTGAATCATAGATGGGAGGAAAAGAATAAAAACCCTTAAAAAAATCATATGAGAGGCTAAACATAGATAGGAAAGAGTCAGTGATGATCTCTGTGAAGACATATTATATGATGAATAACACACCATGGCACAGTTGATAGTCTAGCAGAGAATTAAGGATTCATATTTTACTGAGGTCATCATCATCATTGATTCTGCTAATAAATTCACATATACACTCATTTGCACAATTACTCCCTGGCTTTACAATGTTCCCTCTCATTTTCAGAAAATCAATTCCTATGTTTTATTTTTATTCAAGACTCATGTCAACTCCAGCTTCTCCCTAGCAAGCTCACAGAGATCTCTGTTCCCATAAACAGTTTTAGCAGTTAATAATGTCATACTTTCCCAGCAACTGTACGCAGGTTTCATATTACACACGGCTTCCATCAATTGGCAACGGTTGTCTACAGAGCTATCTTTAGGAGGATTCTGGCTTAGTGGCAAAGAGAACCAAAATGGACTAGGAATACATTCCATGGACAGCAGGGAAGAGAAAAGGGTACAACAATTCTAAGAAATTCCTTAGACATTGATCCTGCCTTATTTTGTCATTTAAAAATCTAAGCTATTTGCCTTCAAATACAAATATTACCTTTGGTTAAGTCCACAGCACATTTTCTCCAAGCACTAACGTGTTACAACGTGGTAATCTTCTAATAATAATGAAACAGGCTTTTCCTACTCCTAGTCATTATTCTATTTCATAGCTTCTTGTAAAATACTTCTGGTACGGGACAATTCTGTATTTTGTCAATTATGTTTTAAATAAACGCTGATTGGCCAGTAGCTAGGCAGGAAGTATAGGCAAGACAACAAGACAGGAAGTAGAGGTGGGACAATGAAAATTGGAGAATTCTGGGAAGAGGAAAGACCATTCTTCTGTAGTCCTGTCTAGACACAGAAGAGGCAAGATGTGACTATGTTGCTGAAAAAAGGTACTGAGCCATGTGGCTAACACAGATAAGAATAATGGGCTAATATAAGTTATAAGAGTTAATAAGAAGCCTGAGATAATGGGCCAATCAGTTTATAGTTAATGTAGACCTCTGTGTGATTTCTTTGGGGCTAAACAGCTGTGGGACCTGGTGGGAGGACAGAAACCAGGCAGGACAAAAACTTTAGTCAACAAAAGAAACCTCAGTCAACATACTTCAACATTAAATCTTCTTTAGAGGAATTTTAAAACATATTATACAATACATTTTAAGAAAACACTGGGGCTGGAGAGATGGCTCAGAGGTTAAGAGCATTGCCTGCTCTTCCAAAGGTCCTGAGTTCAATTCCCAGCAATCACATGGTGGCTTACAACCATGTGTAATGGGGTCTGGTGCCCTCTTCTTGCCTGCAGGCATACACACAGACAGAATATTGTATACATAATAAATAAATAAGCATAAAAAAGGAAAATATACATTAACATCTCAACTCAAACATTAGGATCCAGTGAGATTTGAGATTAAGTATATTCTGACAAAATAACTAAATGCAACAAAGAAAAGGTAATATAAATATATTGAAAATCGATATACAACTTTTAAAAATGGCGAATCTATATATTTTAAAATAAAGCTCACCTACTGAGATCCTATAATTTTGATCTCTACTTTAGTGTATTATGCTGTACAGAGTGATTACTGAAACAATCCATGTCAATTAGTTTATTTTTTACATTATAGAAAAAGTCCCATGTATCCCTCCCCCTGCTAAGGAAGTATATTTATCATATTCTACTACAGCTCACAGTTTGTTATACATTAACTGCTCATTCTCTGTGCCAATAAGACTATGCTGGAACAGTAAATGAATTTGGTTTGTTCATTTAAATGATTCTGCAAACCACAGGCTACCCAGTTGTCTAATGATAAGAGAGACCCAAAGCCACCTGATCACCATTATCCGGCCTGATTTTTTTGGACTCGTGGTCAATCCTGTCAGAATCTGCATACTGAGAAGAATGAGAAGGAAACGTCTACCTCAGACATAATCATGCAAAAGGGTTTTATTAATTCAGGCACCAGTGATGATGTGGCGAGGCTGGAAGGGATAGGATGGAGTGCTGGAGCTACTGCTCCAAGACCAATGCTGGTTTTGGCACTTCTCTCACTCTAGTGAGTTGCAAAAAAACAAGCAGGTGCTAGCAATCTGAGAGACCACATGCCAGCTACAGCTGCTTCAAACTGATTCAATTACATCTGCCTGAATAGTCCCAGGACATCAAACCAGTTGAAGAGATCCATAGGTTGCAAAGAGACATAGCCTCTCATGCGGTACAACAGTTCCTGAGGTAGGGACTTACAAATCTCCAAGTTTTGGTAGAAATGGTTTCCCCATCATTGCCAGGCACAGGAGAAAAAATGGGATCTGTTTAATTTCTATTCACTTTAAAACTAAAAACTGGTTGGCAAGACCATTAAAAGCCCCTTGGAGTTTTTAGGTTTTAAACTGGACAGTAGCTGAAGTCTTTCTTAAGGGTCCCTCAAAGCAGCATAATTTTGTGAGAATATTTCCCAACCATTGGGCACAGCACATTTACAGAACATGCTCTTGGGATCCAGACTTTGCTCCAAACCTTGTTTGTACAAAAAGGGGCCAAGCAGCTGGGAAATTCTGGAGTGGAGTGTGTCCTCATTAGTTCCCATCTGCCACCAGAACTCAGCTCATGGCAAGTTTGGCTAAGTCCTGGTGTACTCAGGTCCAAATGTGGGTCAGTTTTAATTACACTATACAGAATTCAGCATGCACTTTTTAAATCCTTATTACATAGAACAGAGGAATGGGCAGCTCTCCAGCTAATCAATTTTTTAAAGGCACATATATAAAATTTTAAACCAGGCTAGACAGAGAGTGGGTAAAAAACAATCTTATAAATGAGTACAATGGTTACTTAAGAAAATTATTAGTGAAACTGGGCCATGAGCTAGTTCTATTTTGAAATTTCAAAGTGAGAAACAAAATGTTTTCAGTGGTAAGATGGGAAACTTAGAGAAGGTACATAGTCTCCTTGTGCTTTAGTGCGAATACGTAACAATAAGGCCATGGACAAGGTACAGCACACACCTACAAGGGCAGAGACTTGCACAGAAGCACCAACTCCTTTCAATGTCTATCACTCAGAGTGATATTGCATAAAAGAGAAAAATCAGATGGTTCCTGGTAAAAGTGAAGAAAACAATGATGAGACAGAAAATTGAGACAAAAGAGGGAGGGAGGGAGGGAGAAAAAGAGTGAGTGAGGGGTCAAGAGTGAGCATGAGAGAGAAGAGAGGAGGAAGTGAAGGAGGAAAACATCACAAGATAGGCTGAAATGTATAGGGTAAGAGAGTCAAGGTATGTCCTGGTTCACAGTGACACTCATAATCACACAAATGGGGGACAGAATACATTCATGAAGCATGTACTTAGAATCCAACCTATCCAAATGTTTCACAAAATATGGGAGAGTTAAGGCATTAAGTTTTTAAAGATAACCATCAACAAATTTCAGGAGTGAAGACATAGGCAGACAATGATTGGTCATTGATACAATAACATAGTGTTCCAATTTGGCATGGTCCTCGTAAGAGATCAGTATCATCTTAGAACACCCAAGACCAAGTTAGTAACACAAAGGAGATTTATTTGCCCCAAATGGAGAGAGAGCAGTGATAAGGGACAAAGCCAGGAAATAGGGGAAGAGGAAGAAGGGAAAGGGGACAAGGGAAGGGGGAAAAGGCATTTGTTCCAGGGAGACAAATGACTGCTTTGGACAGAGGGCAAACAACGTGGCAAATACAAAAGCCAAAGTTTATAAAGGTACAAGGGGAAATGCCACGTTAGGATTAAGTGTTTAATTTTAATTGGACATGTTAATTAGGTGAGCTGAGGGTGCTTTTGATTGCTGCACTTCAATACTTTGGTAGCTGGACCTTAGTAATCCCCCTCAGAATGAGGAAGTGGCTAAATAAGAGAATAGACCTTTGTGACTAGCTTTAAAAATAAAATCTAACAGTTTTTACCAAGGCAGAGGGAATAGGGGAGAAGGGCAAGGCCTGCCAGAGCCATGCTTGCCACACTTGAGCTGGCCAGAGTCCCTTCAGTCCTAGTTACACAACAAAGCACCACCATAAATGCTCTAAGGATGTGAGGAACTTTTGACTCAGTTATGAAAATATTTAAAAAAATAGCATCTCAACAGGTTCATATCTAACATTCACTAGCTGTTTAGAGTGAACCAAGAGCTTGTATTCTTCTCAGATATTCATTTTATCCCGTATAAAATGGAAAAAATATAACATTTACCTAACTATGTTACTATGAGTACTAGCAGTTACACATACCTGTGTATACACACATACATGCTGACTTCTGTTGAGGGAAATTAATGTTGACCTATATTTGAGACTGAGTATACCAAGCCACTCAAGTATTAATATAACAATTCCAAGTTAATTTTGTCAATAAAAACAAAAGAATCTTGTTGGGAGCTGGAGAGATGGCTCATCAGTTAAAAGGGTGTGCAGCACTTCTAGGAGACCAAAGTTTGGTTCCCTGAAACCATGTTAAGTGAATCATAAATACCTGTAACTCTAGCTCCAGGAGATTTGACATTCTCTTCTGGCATCTGTAAACACTCACATGTATGTGGTACACACACACACACACACACACACACACACACACACACACACATGAATGTTTACCAAAAGTGCATATGACAGCCGGGTGGTGGTGCACACCTTTAATCTCGGAACTCAGGAGACAGAGGCAGAAGGATCTCTGTGAGTTCAAGACCAGCCTGATCTACAGAGCTAGTGCAGGAGAGGCTCCAAAGATACACAGAGAAACTCTATCTTGAAAAACAAACAAACAAACAAAAAAATGAATATGACAATGGAGTCCTAACTTCTAATACTAAAATATGTAAAATTATTTAGATATAAGTAATATGATTTGTCCTCTATTAAAAGAGAAATTTGGACACTAGGCAATCATAAATAGAGGGAAGACACTGTGAAGAGATATAGAAAAAAGATATCGATCCATATGTCAACCAGCACAGAGAAGTTATCAAGGCTGTTCATAAAATTTGATTTCATACTTCAAAACTGCAAGGAAAGAAATACTCACCTATGACAGTAAGTTTGTGCTTTTTGGAATAAACCTCTACTAATACCATGTTAACCTTGACCCATCACGGTCACAACTGTCTGTGACTCAAGACATAGAAGTTCTATATTCTGTAGTGAGGAATAAAGTGTAAACAAACTGGAATTTCCATGCCATCTATTTTTAATCCGACTATCCTATATTCAAACATGAGCAAGAGATGTACAGCCCATGATTTTAAAATCATCATTGGCTCCCACTACATATCTTATCTAGGGTATTCAAAGACATCTTAAATCGTTTGGGCTCACATAAGCAGTAGATTCTTTCAAGATGAAACTGACTCTTCCAACAATTCCTCATCCACAAGCATAAGCATAAACAAATGATTCTGTCCATTTTGACTATAATCTCACAAAAATTTATGAGAACAGAATTACTGTATGATCCACCAATTCCACTTTTGGACTTTAAAAATGTGGAAAGTGGGTTCTTGAGGAGTTTTGTGTATACATGGGTTAACCACACAGAAAGACAAATATTTTGTTAATTTACCTATAGGGTTGTCAAATCATTGAGACAAAAAAACAAAACAAAACAAAACATAACTGATTTTCAAGAAGTGAAAGAAGGAAAGAATGTAAAGTTCTTTTTAGTGTTTCCAACGTTTCAAATTTCTAAGATGAAAGGGTGTTATGAACAGTTTGCTGCAGTGGCTGAATAAGCATTATCCACACATTAAAAAACATTCAACTAGACACCTTAAAAAAGCAAGGAGGGTAAATTTTATGTATAAGTATTTTAGAATTATAAAAATGTAAAAAATAAATGAACATTAGTATCTTTTAATTCAGTAAACTGGTTGATGATTTTTATGAAATCTCCCTTAAAGTCAAAGAAGCATAGATATCTTTAGCTATTACTTCTGAGAAAATCTACTAGCCATTCCACACCAAGATGCCAGGTCCCTGCTAATTAAATGGTCTTCCTTCAATATCCAAAAGTCATCTTGATGGTGGCAGCCACAGTGTTAGAAGTGGGCACACAGAAAAAAAAAAAGGTTTTTTAAAGCATGTACTATGTGCTATTATTGTACTAATATTTTACATGACCTATCTAACTTTCACTGCATTAATACAATGTAAATATTCTTCTAATTTTACAAATGAGGAACAAAAGAACAGAGATTCAACTGGGTCCCATTAATAGTAAGTGGTGAAACTTTAAAAAAATCCTATTGATGTATCTATGTTGTCCTCTTTGTCATTATGACCTTTGAAGATGAGGATGTTGATTTGTTTGTTACTGAGTCAAGCAAGGAGCGGGCACTCAATGGCTACATAGAATAAAAGAAGTAAATAAGGAGGGCAAGGGGTAAGAAGGATAGAATTACATTTAGCCAGGCTATCTTCTCAATAAGTATATATTTTCTTCCTTTATTTACCTGTGAAATCACAGGGAAGCTGAGACTCTGCCCTGGAATGCCCTATGGTTCACATTTTGTCTTTGAGATTTTACACAATCACTGCTGTGCTGATGTCTGTCTGCACTGTGGCTAATGCTCTCTCTAGCTCACATATTTTTGGCTAGTCTCTTAGTTTCTCATTTTGAGAGTAACAGAAATGTATAGCTTAACACTAAGGATAGGGAGTATAAAACAGGTACATGCTACCGGCCTTTTAACCAGTAATAAAAAAAAATGAAAAAAACTGTCCCCATAGGAAAAAAAATGCCCAAGTCTCATCAAACCTGAGAAGCCTAAACAAGACATATTCAGCAGTTATTACTGGCTTGAGACTTGGAATCATTCTAATATGCTTACTTCAAGCTCCACAATGTAATCCTAGAAGGGCCCAGAGCAAGTCTTAGCTGCATTGTTTTGATATGACCTTTGTTATGTATTTGCAATTGGGATTTAGTGGTGGGTAGAAACCATATTTATAAATATGTAGATAGTAAATACAGGCTCCATTATTTCTGCTTAGTAAGACAACTGCACACGCTTTTAATATGTCCTGATCCTACCTGACCCAAAGAAAGTCAAGACACATTTTATTTCTGTGGAAGCTGGTGAGCTAGAATTAAGCATGGAGGGAGCATCATTAGTGTGGAAGGCTAAGGCCTGGATAATCTAACAGAGGGTTTGCTTATCCCTCTGCCCAAAGAGTTTCCAAGGTGCCATGGAACCTAAATATGGATGCCTCAGAATTTGTGTGTATAATAAGGAGAAAAAAATACTTTCCTCATAGTCAAAAAAATTAGGATAAAGCAAATACTGGTATTTTAATTCTTGATCTATAACAATGACAATGGATTGATTTTACATCATCACTTCTTTTTAGAAACAAGATTTATCTATATTTTTGTTTCTATCTAACAAGCAATGTGAAAGGTTAAGTAAGCCCATCAATATTCATTCAAAATGCATTAACAGGCCACGTGTCTCTGGGCACAGTCACTCTAATTTCTAATGTCAGTCAGGCATGCGTCATTCCATATGCATTCACTCAACACGCACTGACCAACTGCTATGGACAAGGCACTACGTTAAGGAGACACAGGCATGCCTCCACTTCTTTATGTGTATTCTCCTACTTCCCATGAGGTTAGCTCAGGCCATATTACACTGATTTATTATTTATAAACCAGATTCCATGTATACTAACAGAAAAAAAAATGCAGCAGCTCTAAGACTTAAAATTTGTGTGATCAAATTCTCATAGAAAATCCCTAGTTTTTCTAGGAGAATAATCTAAGCCATATGAATAAATTTTCAATATCAGAAATCTGGGACAAATGAATAAATTAATTAAATACCTTTATATAAAATTGCAGCTGTTTGTATTTCACTTATAGAACTTTACCTACAGTAAATTCAATAACAGTTCAAGTCTCTTAAAGATATACTAATTTGTCAGAACATAAAGCCATTAACAAAAGAAACTTAATACCACTACCAGGAACTCTCATAAAACACCAAGGAACAAGATTTGCTTAAATGATAATATAACTGCCTTAAAACTTCATGTGTATTTTAGCCCCTCTTCTAGAATTTACTATTTAATTTTCATTTTTTCCCCAATTACTTCAACCCCAACTGCAGGAAAGACTCACATACAAGAAAAACCTTCTTACAATATACTCTTGTGTTTTCTGAATGTGCCCCATGTGTCCACTAATAGCCAAATGCTTTCAAATCTGTTCAGCTAAATGGATCAATAACTACATCCAGCCCCACATAGTGGGGCTGCCAACATAGTAAAATCAAGCCAAACACAAAATATCTCTCCTAGGACAAAAATTATCAACACAGTTTTCTCGAGAGATACATTCTCTGAGCTACTACACAGCACATACATTATCTAAGGCAGACATGACATGCAAAAAATATTTGAGACACAAAACAAAGAATTAAGTAAAAATATTTGGACATGATAACCAGTGAGTTTTATAATGGACCAATGTAACAGTCCATGGGCTACATCTCTTATCTCTCCAACTCAAGAGTACACAAACCATAAACTCACAACAGCATAGGCAAACTGCTGACAAGCTTATCTGTGCTTCCCTCACATATGACACAGCTGTGAGCACCAATTGAGCAGGTGCAACCAAGCTTTCGAGAATTCCTGCCTGTTGCCCAGGAACCACAACACAGCATGGCTGAAATTTTAAACAGGTGCAAATATTCCCACCCCTTTTCTGTTTATCTGGTGCTTGAGGACAGTGCAAAATAAAGTGGAGCTGCAGGCACTCCCTATCCAAAGCAACCTCTACAAAAAGAGAAAATTGGAAACAATAAAGTTTGAAAAAAAAAAAGAGATGTCAAAGGCTGACTCTTCAATGATCTGACCTCACATTGTCAGTCGCTTTAACAGTACAGTTCTATAAAAATACTGCGTAATCTTTACCAGATGAAAGCTTTGTAATTAAAATTATTCTGGCTCATCAAATCTTAGAAATGTGTACCTGATTCTTACTGTGAACTACAATGCAACGTATCTACAAAGTTACAGGTCTTTGGAACTGTCAATAGACAACTGATGAAAAATTTAACATTTGCATATTACGACTTCAACAAACAATTTCAATATAGAAAATGTGATATATCCACAGTTAATACATACATTCAAATAGTCATAGGTAGGTCATATACATACCTGTGCAGGGTGAGGCACAAACAGACTTGCAATGTATCAGATACTCTGAAATGTAAAACAAAGAAGTCATTTAAGTAAAAATTAATTTACTGAACCAAAGCTAGAATTTATAGCGAGACAACTTCTGCAGAAAAGTGGGAAGGACTGCAGTGCATAAAGAAGGTGGAGTAGCTTATATGTATATGTGTCTATTGGCATTTCAGTCCACCCAAACTCATACATCTGAATGTATGTACAGAGTACCTCAGCAGGGTCACTGAGGGGCCAAGATTCACCATGGCCTCTACAATGCAAATGTTCTCACTAAAGGACAAGGAAAACACTTAAAAATTTTTTTCCCTTGATGTTCTTCCAGGACTAATGCCTTGCTCATACAAATGTGACTGCTGCTCTCTGAAACAAAATTCCTCCAGTTCATCTGTACTCATGCTATTGGAACACTGGTGAGAAAGAAAAGTGCTTCCATGGAGCTGTACACACACACACACACACAAAGAAGAAATAAAGAAAAATTTGAATGCTCCTTTACTTTGTTACAGCAGAATAATTCCAGACTGAGTCTCTTAAAAGTCATCCTAGCACATGGGGCATGCATGCCCAACACACTGCCATAGCTACCAGCAAAGCAGGTATTCATAAAGAAAACCATGAATGTTCAGCTTAAAACTGCATCTGATAACCACATTTGGAAAAAACTGAGTTTAGATGGTAGATCATTATAACAAAAAGGCTATTAGTGACAGTTTAGTAATTCTTTAGAAATATAAAATAAAGTATAAAATTTATATGTCTAAGCACAGCTGATAAAAGCAACATGTAAAGGTCAGTAAACCTTGCTCAAAAGTGTGTATAGGTAATGATATTTATGATGGTTCAATAAAATACATAAAATGGGCATGAGCATGTGAGGTGGGATTCCCCTTTGTATGCTATGAATACCATTGGTTAATAAAGAATCTGCTTTGGGCCTATTGAAGCACAGAATAGGGAAAGACTGGAATTCCAGGCAGACAGATGTAGAGGAAGTCAATGAGACTCCATGTAGCCACTGCAGGAGATAGAAGCCAGATCCCAGACTGAACCAGTAGGCCACAACCACATGGCAATGCACAGATTAATAGAGATGGGTTAATTTAATATGGAAGAGCTAGATAGAAATATGCTTAAGCTATTGGCCAAACAGTATTGCAATTAATACATTTTCTGTATGATTATTTCAGGTCTGGGTGGCCAGGAACTGTGCAGCTTCTGTCAAAAGACTGATACTCCAAAGTGGGGCTGATTACATCCACATAAAACCTAAGAAAGTTTGGAAATGAATTTAAGACACAAAAGAACAGAGTTAAGCATGGATTCTTGGTGGCCAGCATTTTTTTTTCCGGATGGGCTCTGTTTGCTGGCTGCAAACAGTAGTACCTCAGCTCATTTAACAGAAGACTTACTGACTCAGCATAAGAAACAGTGGCTTCCTGGTTTGTGCTGGCAGCATGAATTCTGACTCTTTCAGAAGGCTGAGCACTTAAACAGGGTTTCTGAATAGGACGCTACTGGTTACCTAATGGTGACATAGACCCTCTGCAACCCTGAAGGTAGGGCAGCATGCATGGCTCTCAGAGGCCATGTTGGACTGGGTGGAAGCAAAGGGCAGGACCATAGAGTTGGTCCTGACCATGCCCTCTTAGCAATTAAAAAAATAATTACAGATACAGCAAGCAATAAAGACAAGTTCAGATGGAAAAGACCTCTAAATTGGTCACACAGTGTTGGATAAATGTACACAGGCTTGAAAGTGGAAAAAGAATGTAGTCAGTTATAAAATGAAGTAAATGACTTTAAAAATAAAAGAAAGTCTTTAAAGAGACAGAGTACAGTCAAAAATTAAAGGAGTAAAAAAAGTCATGTAAAGATGGAATATACACAGAGAGTTTGGATTATGTATATTATTGTGATTTGAGTTTTTTGACTGTGAATGAGTTAAGTACAGAGAGATATTTCATAGTACAGGTTGCTAAGCTAAACCAATATATATGTTTTAAAGGTATCTTGACATCAAAATATGGTTCTAAGGATATGCTGTTTTGGAAAAGGGGTTCTGTTTTATTTCCTGTGGATTCTTTCCAGACTAATATGGTTTGATGGGCCAAGATTCTCTGAAAGGTCTCCATGAATGCCAAAAACTACAGCTTACAGAGAACTACACCCAAATTCCCAAAAATTGTTTATAAATGATTGTTTTCATTTAAAGGGGATTCATTGTAAGTGATTAATGGTCACAGTCAATTTCTGTGAAAAATATAAAGGGGATATGATACAGAGATGAACACTTTGCATTGGTATGGATCTTGCTTTATTAATACAAATTCAAAGGTCAATTTTGTTATATGTATATTTTTGCTTTTGATTCAGGTATTGCCTTTGTGAAGCTCATTTAAAAATGTAATGTATAATTAAGAAATACAGGTTAGGAAGCAGCCCTGGACAGGGAACTCTGAAGTTCCTCATCCCCCACCCTATACTCCCCGGGCTCCCTGCAGGGGCTCTACCCCCCCATACTGCCTCTCTCTTCTTGTCCCACCCAGCTTGCATCCAGAACCCTTCTTCCTTCTGTCCCCTTTCCTCTTTGGGCACATAACACCATCCAGCTCAGTCTGTCTGGCGCTGGGGGCAAATCCTCAGGGCAAGTAGGCAGGCGAGACCTCCTTTGTTTCACTGGCCTGCCTGCACCAACCAAGGTAGGCGCTCTGTTTACGAACTACCTAACCTGCACGGAGATCTGATCTCGGCACCAGGAGAGACAGCACTGGGGTGAGTTTGTGACCAGCGGCGGCGGAAGCAGCCCTGGACAGGGAACTCTGAAGTTCCTCATCCCCCTCCCTATACTCCCTGGGCTCCCTGCAGGGGCACTACACCCCGCATACTGCCTCTCTCTTCTTGTCCCACCCAGCTTGCATCCAGAACCCTTCTTCCTTCTGTCCCCTTTCCTCTTTGGGCACATAACACCATCCAGCTCAGTCTGTCTGGCGCTGGGGGCAAATCCTCAGGGCAAGTAGGCAGGCGAGACCTCCTTTGTTTCACTGGCCTGCCTGCACCAACCAAGGTAGGCGCTTTGTTTACGAACTACCCAACCTGCACGGAGATCTGATCTCGGCACCAGGAGAGACAGCAGCGGGGTGAGTTTGTGACCAGCGGCGGCGGAAGCAGCCCTGGACAGGGAACTCTGAAGTTAGTCATCCCCCTCCCTATACTCCCTGGGCTCCCTGCAGGGGCTCTACACCCCGCATACTGCCTCTCTCTTTTTGTCCCACCCAGCTTGCATCCAGAACCCTTCTTCCTTCTGCCCCCTTTCCTCTTTGGGCACATAACACCATCCAGCTCAGTCTGTCTGGCGCTGGGGGCAAATCCTCAGGGCAAGTAGGCAGAGGAGACTTCCTTTGTTTCACTGGCCTGCCTGCAACAAGCAAGGAGAGACATCACTGGAGCACCAGGAGAGCTATCACTGCAGAGAGCCATCACTGGGAAGGTACATCAGTAGGCAAGGAGACCTAATCCAGTAAAAGAAGATCCATAGGGGAGCATTCAGAGAAAGAGATGGGCAGGCGCCAATGCAAGAATTCACCTAACAATCTGAAAAACTATATGAAACCACCAGAACCCAGCGACCTCCCAACAGGAGGACATGAACACCTTAATCATGAAGAAGTAGATAAAATTGACTTTATGAAAGTGATTGACGCCCTTAAACAACATGTAAAAAATGCCCTTATAGAAATGGATGAGAAGTATAACAGAAAGTTTGAAGAATTGAGTAAATCAGTGAATGATACCCTAGAAAACCAAGGAAAAACAATCAAACAGATAATGGAAACAGTTCAAGACTTAAAAACTGAAATGGAGGCAAAGAAGAAAACATAAACAGAAGGCCAGCTGGACAGGGAAAATCTAGGTAAACGAATAGAGACTACAGAAACAAGCATAAACAACAGAATACAAGAGATAGAAGAAAGAATCTCAGAGTCTGAAGATACCATAGAGAAAATAAACACGCTGATCAAAGAAAACAGCAAGGCCAACAAATTCTCATCACAAAACATTCAGGAAATATGGGACACAATAAAAAGACCAAACCTAAGAATAATAGGAACAGAAGAGGGAGAAGAAGCGCAGCTCAATGGTCCAGAAAATATATTTAATAAAATTATAGAAGAAAACTTTCCCAACCTAAAGAAAGATATACCTATGAAGGTTCAAGAAGCATACAGAACACCGAATAGGCTGGATCAAAAAAAACCATCCTCTCGCCATATAATAATCAAAACACAAAGCATACAGAATAAAGAAATAATACTAAGAGCAGCAAAGGAAAAAGGCCAAGTTACTTATAAAGGTAAACCTATCAGACTTACACCTGACTTCTCTATGGAAACCATGAAAGCCAGAAGGTCCTGGATAGATGTACTGCAGAAACTAAGAGACCATGGATGCAAGCCCAGACTACTATACCCAGCCAAGCTTTCGTTCACTATAAATGGAGAAAACAAAATTTTCCAGGATAAAAACAAATTTAAACAATACGTAGCCACAAATCCAGCCTTACAGAAAGTAATAGAAGGAAAATCACTAACCAAGGAGTCCAACAATGACCACAGTATCTCAGACAACTAGAGACCCTTCACCAGTGCAACACAAAGAAGGGGAACACACAAAATTTACAACTTAAAAAATGACCGGAGTTAACAACCACTGGTCATTAATATCACTTAATGTCAATGGACTCAACTCTCCTATAAAAAGGCACAGACTAACAGATTGGATACGAAAACAGGATCCAACATTCTGCTGTTTACAAGAAACACACCTCAACCACAAACACAGGCACCTACTCAGAGTAAAGGGTTGGGATAAGGCTTATCAAGTAAATGGACCTAAGAAACAAGCAGGGGTGGCCATACTAATTTCTAACAAAGTTGACTTCAAACTTAAATCAATCAGGAGAGATGGAAAGGGACATTTTCTACTCATAACAGGAACAATTCATCAGGATGAAGTCTCAATCCTGAATATCTATGCCCCTAATATAAAAGCACCCACGTACGTAAAAGAAACATTGTTAAAACTCAAGGCAGCCATCAAACCCCACACATTAATAGTAGGAGACTTTAATACTCCTCTCTCACCAATGGACAGGTCAATTAGACAGAAACCTAACAGAGAAATAAGAGAATTAATGGAGGTAATGAATCAAATGGACTTAACAGACATCTATAGAATATTCCACCCAAATAGGAAAGAATATACCTTCTTCTCTGCAGCTCATGGAACCTTCTCAAAAATTGACCACATACTCGGTAACAAAGCAAACATCCGCAGTTACAAAAAAATATTAATAACCACCTGTATCTTATCAGATCACCATGGATTAAAGCTAGAATTCAGCAACAATGCTACCCCCAGAAAGCCTACAAACTCATGGAAACTGAATAGTCAACTACTGAACCATACCTGGATTAAGGAAGAAATAAAGAAAGAAATTAAAGTCTTCCTTGAAGACAATGAAAATAAAGAAACAACATACTCAAACCTATGGGACACTATGAAAGCAGTCCTGAGAGGAAAGTTCATAGCACTAACTGCCCACTTAAAGAAAACAGAGAAAGCACACATTGTAGACTTAACAGCCCACCTGAAAGCTCTAGAAAAAAAAGAAGCAGACTCACCTAGAAGGGGTAGAAGACTGGAAATAATCAAACTGAGGGCTGAAATCAACAAAATAGAAACACAGAAAACAATTGAAAGAATCAATGAATCAAAAAGCTGGTTCCTGGAGAAAATCAACAAGATTGATAAACCCCTATCCAAACTAATCAAACGGCAGAGAGAGAATTTGCAAATTAATAAGATCAGAAATGAAAAGGGGGACATAACCACAGACACAGAGGAAATTCAGAGAATCATTAGATTTTACTACAAAAGCCTGTATGCCACAAAACTGGAAAATGTAAAAGAAATGGACGCTTTTTTAGATAAATACCATATACCAAAGGTAAACCAGTACCAGGTGAACAACCTAAATAGACCTGTTAGTCGTGAAGAATTAGAAGCTGTTATCAAAAACCTACCTTCCAAAAAAAGTCCAGGACCAGATGGTTTCAATGCGGAATTCTACCAGAACTTCCAAGAAGATCTAATACCTATTCTCCTTAATGTATTTCACAATATAGAAACAGAAGAGTCATTGCCAAATTCCTTTTATGAAGCTAGAGTAACTCTGATACCAAAACCACACAAAGACCCAACCAAGAAAGAGAATTACATACAGGCCAATCTCACTCATGAACATCGACGCAAAAATCCTCAACAAAATTCTGGCAAACCGAATCCAAGAACACATTAGAAAAATTATCCATTATGATCAAGTAGGCTTCATACCAGAGATGCAGGGCTGGTTTAACATACGCAAATCTATCAATGTAATCCATCATATAAATAAACTGAAAGAAAAAAACCATATGATCGTTTCATTAGATGCTGAAAAAGCATTTGACAAAATTCAACATCCCTTTATGATAAAAGTCTTGAAGAGATTAGGGATACAAGGGTCATACCTAAATATAATTAAAGCTATATACAGCAAGCCGACAGCTAATATCAAATTAAATGGAGAGAAACTTAAAGCCATCCCACTAAAATCAGGAACATGCCAAGGCTGTCCACTCTCTCCATACCTCTTCAATATAGTTCTCGAAGTTTTAGCAATAGCAATAAGACAACATAAGGGGATAAAGGGGATTCAAATTGGAAAGGAAGAAGTTAAACTTGCATTATTTGCAGATGATATGATAGTGTACATGAGCGACCCCGAAAACTCCTCCAAAGAACTCCTACAGCTGATAAACGCCTTTAGTAATGTGGCAGGATACAAGATCAACTCCAAAAAATCAGTCGCCCTCTTATACACAAAGGATCTGGAAGCAGAGAGAGAAATAAGAGAATCATCACCTTTCACGATAGCCACAAACAGCATAAAATATCTTGGGGTAACTCTAACCAAGGAAGTGAAAGATCTATTTGACAAAAACTTTAAGGCATTGAAGAAAGAAATTGAAGAGGATACCAGAAAATGGAAGGATCTCCCTTGCTCTTGGATTGGGAGAATCAACATAGTAAAAATGGCAATTCTACCAAGGGCAATTTATAGATTCAATGCAATCCCCATTAAAATCCCATCAAAATTCTTCACAGATCTTGAAAGGACAATAATCAACTTTATATGGAGAAACAAAAAACCCAGGATAGCCAAAACAATCTTATACAATAAAGGAACTTCTGGAGGCATTACCATCCCTGACTTCAAACTCTATTACAGAGCTACAGTAATGAAAACAGCGTGGTACTGGCATAAAAACAGAGAAGTCGACCAATGGAATCGTATAGAAGACCCGGATTTTAACCCACAAACCCATGAACAACTGATTTTCGATAAAGGAGCTAAAAGTATACAATGGAAGAAAGAAAGCATCTTCAACAAATGGTGCTGGCACAATTGGATGTCAACCTGTAGAAGAATGAAAATAGACCCATATCTATCACCATGCACAAAACTCAAGTCCAAATGGATCAAAGACCTCAATATCAATCTGAACACACTCAACCTGATAGAAGAGAAAACGGGAAGTACCCTACAACATATGGGCACAGGAGATCGCTTCCTATGTATAACCCCAGCAGCACAGACATTAAGGGCAACATTGAATAAATGGGACCTCCTGAAACTGAGAAGCTTCTGTAAAGCAAAGGACACTGTCATTAAGACAAAAAGGCAGCCTACTGACTGGGAGAAGATCTTCACCAACCCCGCAACAGACAAAGGTCTGATCTCCAAAATATATAAAGAACTCAAGAAACTAGACTTTAAAAGGATAATTAACCCAATTAAAAAATGGGGCACTGAACTGAACAGAGAATTCTCAACAGAAGAAGTTAAAATGGCCAAAAGATACTTAAGGTCATGCTCAACCTCCTTAGCGATCAGAGAAATGCAAATCAAAACAACTTTGAGATATCATCTTACACCTGCCAGAATGGCTAAAATCAAAAACACCAAGGATAGCCTTTGCTGGAGAGGTTGTGGAGAAAGGGGTACCCTCATCCATTGCTGGTGGGACTGCAAACTTGTGCAACCACTTTGGAAATCAGTGTGGCGGTTTCTCAGAAAAATTGGGATCAACCTACCCCTGGACCCAGCAATACCACTCTTGGGAATATACCCAAGAGATGCCCTATCATATGACAAAAGCATTTGTCCAACTATGTTCATAGCAGCATTATTTGTAATAGCCCGAACCTGGAAGCAACCTAGATGCCCTTCAATGGAAGAATGGATGAAGAAAGTGTGGAATATATACACATTAGAGTACTACTCTGCGGTAAAAAACAATGACTTCTCGAATTTTGCATGCAAATGGATGGAAATAGAAAATACGATCCTGAGTGAGGTAACCCAGACCCAAAAAGAAGAACATGGGATGTACTCACTCATAATTGGTTTCTAGCCATGGATAGGGGCCACTGAGTCTATAATTTGTGATCCTAAAGAAGCTAAACAAGAGGGTAAACCCAAGGAAAAACATATAGATATCCTCCCAGCTATGGGAAATAGACATGACTGATGGGCAAAAAATTGGAATCTTGGGGGTGGGGTGGGATGGGGATGAGGGGTGATGGGGAGAGAAAAGTGTGAAGGAGAAGATGAGGGGAACTGGGGGAATCGGGGTGATTGGGGATAAAGGAAGGTTGGATAGGGGAGCAGGGAAACTCATACCTTGGGTAAGGGAGCCACCTAAGGGTTGGCAAGAGACTTGAACTTGGAATGGCTACCAGATGCCCAGGGCAATGTCCCCAGTTAGTTCATTGGGGCACCTGAGGATAGGGAACCTGAAATGAACCTATCCTATAATCATTCTGATGAATATCTTGCATATCGCCATAGAACCTTCATCTAGCGATGGATGGAGATAGAGACAGAGACCCACACTGGAGCACCGGACTGAGCTCCCAAGGTTATAATGAGGAGCAAAAGGAGAGAGAACATGAACAAGGAAGTCAGGACCATGAGGGGTGCACCCAACCACTGAGACAGTGGGGCCGATCTATTGGGAGCTCACCAAGGCCAGCTGGACTGCTACTGAAAAAACATGAGATAAAACCGGACTCTCTGAATGTGGCAGACAATGAGAGCTGATGAGAGGCCAAGGAGAATGGCACAGGAATTTTCATCTGGCGATAGATCGAGAGAGAGACAGAGACCCAATTTGGAGCAACGGTCTGAGCTCTTAAGGTCCAAATGAGGAGCAGAAGGAGGGAGAACATGAGCAATGAAATCAGGACCACGAGGCGTGCACCCACCCACTGTGACAGTGGAACTGATCTATTGGGAGCTCTCCAAGGCCAGCTGGACTGGGACTGAATAAGCATGGGTTGAAACTGGACTCTCTGAACATGGCGGACAATGAAGGCTGATGAGAAGCCAAGGACAATGGCACTAGGTTTCGATCCTAATACATGAACTGGCTTTGTGGGAGCTTAGCCTGTTTGGATGCTCACCTTCCTGGACCTAGATAGAAGTGGGAGGACCTTGGTCTTCCTGTAGAGCAGGGAATTTGGACTGCTCTTCAGTATCGAGAGGGAGGGGGAGTGGACTGGGGGGAGGAGAAGTAGAGTGGGGATAGGGGGAGGGGAGCGGGGGGAGGGGGCAATGTGTGGGAGGAGGGGGAGGGGAATGGGAAACGGGGAGCAGTTGGAAATTTTAATTAAAAAAGAATAAAAAAAAATAAATTAAAAAAAAAAGAAATACAGGTTAACAGATAGTAATCTATAACAGTCAAGCTTGTAGTTAAGTCAGTTAGGTTTTCTAGATGTACAGAGAAATATTTCAGATGGATAGTTATTCTTTTTTTAAGACTTTTCCCATTTTGTTCTTTTTTTAAAATTTATTTATTTATTATGTATACAATATTCTGTCTGTGTGTCTGCCTGCAGGCCAGAAGAGCGCACCAGACCCCATTACAGATGGTTGTGAGCCACCATGTGGTTGCTGGGAATTGAACTCAGGACCTCTGGAAGAGCAGGCAGTGCTCTTAACTACTGAGCCATCTCTCCAGCCCCTGGATAGTTATTCTTCAGACCTTTCAAAGACTTACAAAATATGGCATTTAAAATGTTTTAAGAACTTAGGACTTTTCATGACAATGAGACACATCTGTTCCTGACAGCACCAATCTACTTCAAGAGGAAGATGGGCATTGAAGAAGCTCCTTACAAAGCTGGTTAGCCATATGGGCAAGAAACTGTTCTTACCTGAACTGCATGATGCTAAGCTGTATGAACTGGACATGCAGGACCCACAAAATCTGACTGCTGAACTTGTCTAAAGGTGAAATGGTCCCTTCAGGGTTCTTGCTTTATGAAAGAGTCTGCCAGACATTCTGCAGGACACAGAAGAATGTGACAACAAACTGCCAAAATAGGTGGAACTGTCTTTGAAATTTCCTGCTTCATGGAAAAGTCTGTCAGATACTATGGGCCTGTAGGCTGAAGGTTGGATGCCCCAATGTTACAGAACTTTGGGTGACTGTCCAGACAGCAAGATGTCTCTGTCAAGTCTAGAGTTTTAGAAGCTGCTTACAGTACAGTATTTACTTAGATAAGATTATATCCTTCTGAAGTCTTTGATGGAGTTGAAGATTAGATAGTTATAATTATAGCTTTCCTTAGCTATGATAAAAGATAATGTATATATGAATATTGTAACTATAACTCTTGCTTGGTAACTGATTTGTTGTATGTAATCTTGCTATGTTAAAATTAAAATGTTCTTTTTGTTTTGATAGAAAAATGGAGGTGATGTGGGATTTCCCTTTGTATGCTGTGAATACCATTAGTTAATAAAGAAGCTGCTTTGGGCCTAATGCAGCACAGATTAGTGAAAGGTGGGAATTCCAAGCAGAAAGATGTAGAGAGAAAACAGGTAGAATCAAGGAGAAACCATGTAGCCTCCACAGGAAATAGATGCCAGATACCAGACAGAACCTTACTGGTAGGCCACAACTACATGGCGATATACAGATTAATAGAAATGGGTTAATTTAATATATAAGAGCTAGCCAATAAGAAGTGTGAGCTAATAGGCCAAGCAGTGTTGTATAATACAGCTTCTATGTGATTATTTTGGGTCTGGGTGGCTGGGAAACAAACAAGCAGCCTCCGACAATAAGCATGAGTTGGCAAGAAGCTTCTGAAAGTCACTAGTCAAAGTTTGAAAGTTTGGCCCAATAGGTCTAGGCATCTCCTCACATTATAGAAAACAAATAGAAATCTATGTTAAAGCATAACTTAGGGCTGGTGAATTGTTCAGTAAGTAAAGTCATTTGTTGCCAGTTCTAAGGACTAGAATTTGACCCTTGAGATCCATATAGTGGAAAAAAGTAACTGACTCCTTAGGTTGCCCTCTGTTTTACAAGTGTCTTGACTCCAATTCCAACCTACACACACACACACGCACACATAGACACCTAAGAAAGTAAGTAAATGGATACAATATAAAAGATAATTTTATGGTATTGGAAAATTATAAGAAATTTGAATGTCTAACAAAATAAAATAAGTAAGGCATACCATACCCATACAAACTAATATTTCTTTGCAACTCACAGTGAACTTTAAACATATTAAATTTTATTGAAATCTTCAAATGTATGATATAGCAGTAAGTTATATAAGCATGTATAATATCAACTGCATGTAAAGTATGACACTGAAGATTATAAAAATGGAATAAATACATATAAATACCAAGATATGAGATCTGAATAAGACAAAGTCTTTAAATTTTGTTCTGCTGAGGTTTATAGGCAGCTAATTATCAACAATAAACATTACTTTTATACTAGTAAAATATTAACTGGTAAAGTAGAGGTGAAAGAAAAATTGTAAAGTACCATATGGAAATCATAAATCTAACTTTGAGAAATAAATTAATTCAGTCACACATAAAACCCACTAGGTGTGCCTACAGAGAACACACTCTGCCTCCTCATCAGGGTACACAGGGTCTTTTTCATCCCATTACTCTAGGATCTACACAGTAATTCAGTAACACATTTTTAATCATCTTGGTAAAACTTTTTTAAATTATGCAGAGTGAAATGATGGCAAGAACAACTCAGGACTGAAAATCTGTTGTATCTAGTATAGACTAATTTATTCACTAAGCCAGCAACATTCAATGAGCATCTACTGTGTGCAAGGTGATGCATTTATCACCATCATGTGTTAAAAGATAGAGAAGGACATATTCCCACAGTGCCAACCATTTAAAAGCTCTAAACATATGTAGGAAAAGTTCAAGCACAAATAAAACAGAACACAGCTCAAGGTATTTCTGAGAGCTTATAAATTTTAGAAGAAGAAAGTGTATGCTACATCTATTATTTTATATTGTGGAGTGAAATTTTACATATAGGTAACATTGGCTAAACGTCCAGACTTATTAGTATTCATCACTGACAAAATGCAGTCATAAATTAGGTTAAATATTTAAATTTTTATTTATGTGATTCACATCATGTTGCTGGGGATAAGAAGATCAAAGAAATATTGATACAATCTGCGATGTGAGGCATGTAAGATTGTCTCAGATTACACAGAGCTACATGAAACTCACAAACAATTATTAACAGACTAGAGTTATTTATCAGCCACTTAAGTAAATAAGTTAGTTACTTGTTAACTGTTCCTGAAGACACTGTTATGACAGCATCACAAGGGAAAGGGAAATAGAGCAGACCCATTTTTACTGGACAGATAAAAAGATACAGCTAATGGATTCTCTCTGTACCTGGAAGGTTTCTCTCTGGTCTACAGTCACAACTTTAGTCCCTCTGAAGTCAGTGCTCTAATAGTTACAAGGCTGAGGTCAACTAGTCCGTCCTTGTGAAGTGGTAACAAGTATAATACAGCGAATCCTGTGATCACTGATCCCTGGCCAAAGTTTATGGAGTTTTGGGCAGCAACAAAGCTACCAGGAAGGCTGATGACTAAGTGCTTAGAATTTTCCACTAGACCATTAGATCTCAAGCAAGCTATATATTTCCTGAATTTAAAATGGTGATCATATTACCTACCCTAGAGGATTATTTACAGTGCTTACTGTCATCAGCATATAACAAAACAAGCACAGTGTCTGCCATAAAATAAGCATTTCCTTACAGGGTCCTTATAGTAGCAACATAGGTACATGAAGAGGGAGAGGCTACTTTACTGTAACTAAGGAATTACACTAAACAGAAAGTCAGGAGGTAAAGACAGCCTACTGGGCGTGCATTACACAGCCCAGAGGCAGCCCTGGGCTGGATGCTCAGTGAACACTTGACAGGAAATGATACATAACAATACTAATAACACAAAATACTTTATCCAGCATTGTAAGCACTATCTATATTACTGAAGAGAAAGAGTAAGGTCTACTGTGTCACAATACTACTTAACTTCTGGGCAATTAAATCAGCAACAATAAGGAAGGACAAAATAATCATTCAAATGGAATTAAATCAAGGTATTGTGGCATCCCTAAGGATCACACATAAGCCTTGCTACTTTTTCCTTTGGGGAAAACGTTTTAATTATGTGTATGTGTTTGTCTCTGCATGTGGCTATGAGTAATGAGTGCAAGTATCTGTCCTGTATCTGGAGTCACAGATGCTTGTGAGCTATGTGATGTGGGTTCTGGGAACCTAACTCAGGATTTCTGGAAAAGTAGCAAATACTCTTAAATGCTGAGTCATTTCTCTGGTTCCTATGTTTCCTTTATTATATACTCTAAAGAGAATCACATGGCTCTAGCTGTTGTATAAGGAGCAAATATAATTGTGAGAAGTTAGATACATTTTGTTTCTTGATCATGGCTTAAAAGTAAAAGTGGGTACACACTGAGTAATTTTCTACCTTCATTTCCAACATACATCCTGAGAAAAGTGTTTTGTTTTCAAATTCTCATAGAATTTGGGTAATATGGAGTGAAACTATTATGAACAACAGTGAATTTGGGGATCTATGTATTGGTTAAGATTTCTCCATTGCTATGATAAATACTGTCCAAAACCAATTTTGGAGAGAAAGGGGTTTATTTGGCTTACAGGTTATAATCCATCATCAGAGGAAATCAAGGTAGGAACCAGAAAGCAGAAGCTAAAACAGAGACCATAGGTAAGTGCTACTTACTGGCTGGTTTCTCAGTTACCTTTCTAAGATGTACCAGGACCACTGGATAGGGCTATCACTTCCCAGTGGACTGGGTCCACTATATCAATTAGCACTTAAGAAAATACCTCACAGCCACAACTACATGCCAGTCGGATGGAGGCAAACCCTCAACTGATGTTTACTCTTCTTAGCCATTACACCTAGTGCAGAAATTTTCTTACTATGTCATTTCGGTTACTTCTAATTATCACAGCTGTGTTCTCTAACTGAAATTTAACAGGCCTGGCTTTATGTTATGGAGTACAGAAAAGTTCTTAGCTCCCTAAGGGCTGAGTTTTATTAGAGATGCCTCTTTAGCTATTAGGAAATCAAGTTGCTAACTCACTTAGGTCATTAAAAATAATATTATCTAGGTTCATGGAGAAGTGTCTTCATCATGACTTGCAATAAAAGCTTTGAGATTAAATTTATAAACTATTACCTCTACAACTGACTAAGTATCCTAAAAAATATTTTACATGGAGCCTTCACCCTCTATATTATAGTGTCTTTGGTGTGAGAAGGTATTCTGCAGGCTACCAATGAACAAACAAAAACACCAACCCAGTTACAAAACCTTTGGCCTATAATCTGTCCTGTCTGCAAGAAGAGATAGGGCAATGGTGGCAAAGAACTTATAGAAGTGGTCAATAAATGTCTGATTTGACTTAGGCTCACACCATGGGATGGAACCTATACCTGACAAGGCTTGTATAACCAAGAATCAGAAACCATCACTTCAGGGGTCTTGTTTAATGAAACCATAATAGCTGGTAAGGAATTCACACCTTTCTATCTTTGTGGAAGCAAAAGTAGAACCTCTCTTCCAAAAAAGAAGAAAAAATAACCGGAGTTAACAAACACTGGTCATTAATATCACTTAATATCAATGGACTCAAAATACCTATAAAAAGGCACAGGATGAGACTGGATACGAAAACAGGATGCAACATTCTGCTGTTTACAAGAAACACACCTCAACCACAAAGCAGACATCTACTCAGAGTAAAGGGTTGAGAAAAGGTTTTTCAATCAAACGGACAAAAAACAAACAAACAAACAAACAAACAAACAGGTATGGCTATAATAATTTCTAACAAAATTGACTTCAAACTAAAATCAATCAGAAGAGATGGAAATGGACACTTTATACTCATAACAGAAACAATTCACCAGGATGAAGTCTCAATCCTGAATATCCTGAATATCTATGCCCCTAATATAAAAGCACCCACTTATGTAAAAGAAACATTACTAGAACTCAAGGCAGATATCAAACCACACACACTAATAGTAGAAGATTTCAACACTCCTCTCTCACCAATGGATAGGTCAATCAGACAGAAACCTAACAGAGAAATAAGAGAATTAATAGAGGTAATGAATCAAAGGAACTTAACAGACATCTAAAGAACATTCCACCCAAATAGGAAAGAATATTCCTTCTTCTCAACATCTCATGGAACCTTATCGAAAATTGACCACATACTCGGTAACAAAGCAAACTTTCACAGATACAAAAAAATATTAGTAACCACCTGTGTCTTATCGGATCACCATGGAATAAAGTTAGAATTTAACAATAATTCTACCCCCAGAAAGGCTACAAAGTCATGGAAGCTGAACAGTAATCTACTGAACTACCCGTGGGTCGGGGAAGAAATAAAGAAAGATATTAAAGTCTTTCTTGAATTCAACGAAAATATAGACACAACATACCCAAACCTATGGGACACTATAAAAGCAGTGCTAATAAAAAAGTTCATAGCTCTAAGTGCCCACATTAAAAAAATGGAGAAAGCTCACATTGGAGATTTAACAGCACAGCTGAAAGCTCTAGAAAAAAAAGAAGCAGCCTCACCCAGCAGGAGAAGAGGACTGGAAATAAGCAAACTGAGGTCTGAAATTAACAAAATAGAAACACACAAAACAATCCAAACAATCAATGACACAAAGAGCTGATTCTTTGAGAAAGTCAACAAGATTGACAAACCTTTATCCAAACTAATCAAAAGGCAGAGAGAGAACACGCAAATTAACAAGATAAGAAATGAAAAGGGGGACATAACAACAGACACTGAGGAAATTCAGAGAATCATTAGGTCTTACTAAAAAAGGTTATATGCCACAAAGTTGGAAAATGTAAAAGAAATGGACTTGTTTTTAGATAAGTACCATTTACCAAAATTAAATGAAGACCAGGTGAATAATTTACCTATAAGTCATGAGGAAATAGAAGCTATCATAAAAAACCTCCCAACCAAAATAAGCCCAGGACCTGATGGTTTTAATGCAGAATTTTTTCAGAACATACAAGAAGAGCTGATACCTATACTCCTTAGTGTGTTTCACATAATAGAAACAGAGAGTCATTGCCAAACTCTTTTTATGAAGCTACAGTCACCCTGATTCCAAAACCACACAAAGACCCACCCTAGAAAGAGAATTACAGACCAATCTCACACATGAACTTCGATGTAAAAATTCTGAATAAAATTCTGGCAAACAGAATCCAAAATCACATTTAAAAAATTATCCATTACGATCAAGTAGGCTTCATCCCAGAGATGCAGGGCTGGTTCAACACACAAAAATCTATCAATGTAATCCATCATATAAATAAACTCAAAGAAAAAAAACCATATGATCATTTCATATGCGGAAAAAGCATTTGACAAAATTCAACACCCCTTTATGATAAAGGTTTTAGAGGTTAGGGATACAAGGATCCTATATAATATAATAAAATATAATAAAAGCAATATAGAGCAAGCCAACAGCTAATATCAAATTAAATGGAGAGAAACTCAAAGCCATTCCACTGAAATCAGGAACAAGACAAGGCTGTCGACTCTCACCATATCTCTTCAACATAGTTCTTGAAGTTCTAGCAATAGCAATAAGACAACATAAGGAGATCAAGGGAATTCAAGTCGGAAAGGAAGAAGTCAAACTTTTGTTATTTGCAGATGACATGATAGTGTACATTAGTTACCCCAAAAACTCTACCAAAGAACTCCTACAGCTGATAAATAACTTCAGTGATGTGGCAGGTTACAAGATCAACTCAAAAAAATCAGTAGCCCTCCTATACACAAAGGATAGAGAAGCAGAGAGGAAAATCAGAGAAACTTCACCTTTTACAATAGCCACAAATAGCATAAAGTATCTGGGGGTAACTCTAACCAAGGAAGTGAAAGATCTATTTGACAAGAACTTTAAGGCATTAAGTAAAGAAATTGAAGAGGACAACAGAAAATGGAATGATCTCCCATGCTCTTGGATGGGTAGGATCAACATAGCTAAAAATGGCAATTCTACCAAAGGCAATCTATAAATTCAATGCAATCCCCATTAAAATCCCAACAAAATTCTTCACAGACCTTGAGAGAACAATAATCAACTTTATATAGAAAAACAAAAAACCCAGGATAGCTAAAACAATCTTATACAATAAAGGAACTTCTGGAGGCATTACCATCCCTGACTTCAAACTCTATTACAGAGCTACAGTAATGAAAACAGCTTGGTATTGGCATAAAAACAGATAAGTCGACCAATGGGATCAAATAGAAGACCCGGATATTAACCCACAAACCAATGAACACCTGATTTTTGACAAAGGAGCTAAAAGTATACAATGGAAGAAAAAAAGCATCTTCAACAAATGGTGTTGGCATAACTGGATGTCAACCTGTAGAAGAATAAAAATAGATCCATATCTACCACCATGCACAAAACTTAAGTCCAAATGGATTAAAGACCTCAATATTAATCTGAACAGACTGAACCTGACAGAAGAGAAAGTAGGAAGTAGTCTACAACACATGGACACAGGAGACCACTTCCTACATATAACCCCAGCAGCACAGACATTAAGGGCATCATTGAATAAACTGGACCTACTAAAACTGAGAAGCTTCTGTAAATTAAAAAACACTGTCATTAAGACAAAAAGGCAACCTATGGATTGGGAGATGATATTCACCAACCCCACATCAGACAAAGGTCTGATCTCCAAAATATATACAGAACTCAAGAAAATAGACTTTAAAGTGCTAATTAACCCAATTAAAAAATGGGGCACTGAACTGAACAGAGATTTCTCAACAGAAGAAGTTCAAATGGCTAAAAGACACTTAAGGTCATGCTCAACCTCCTTAGCGACCAGGGAAATGCAAATCAAAACAACTTTGAGATACCATCTTACACCCGTCAGAATGGCTAAAATCAAAAACACAAATGATAGCCTTTGCTGGAGAGGATGTGGAGTAAGGGGTACCCTCATCCATTGCTGGTGGGAATGCAAACTTTTGCAACCACTTTGGAATTCAGTGTAGTGGTTTCTCAGAAAATTCTGGATCAACCTACCTCAGGATCCAGCAATACCACTCTTGGGAATATACCCAAGAGATGCTCTATCATACTACAAAAGCATTTGTTCAACTATGTTTATAGCAGCAGTATTTGTAATAGCCAGTACCTAGAAACAACCTAGATGCCCTTCAATGGAAGAATGTATAAAGAAAGTGTGGAATATATATGCATTAGAGGACTACTCAGCAGGGGAAAAAAAAGTAACATCTTGAATTTTGCATGCAAATAGATGGAAATAGAAAATACTATCCTGAGTGAGGTAACCCAGACCGAAAAAGATGAATATGGTATGTACTCACTCATTAGTGGATTCTAGGCATGAATAAAGAACACTGAGCCTATAATTTGTGATCCTGGAGAAGTTAAATAAGGTGAACCCAAAGAAAAACACATAGTTATCCTCCTGGATATTGGAAGGAGACAAGATTGTCAGGCAAAAATTGGGAACTTGGGGGTGGGGGTGGGGTAGGTGTAAGGGGAGAGGAGGAGAGAGAAGGGAGAAGGGGAGGATGGGGAGGGCTTGGGTGAATGGAGTGGTTGGGATGGAGGAAGGGTGGATATGGGAGCAGGGAAGTATATATCTTAATTAAGGGAGCCATTTTAGGATCGGCAAGAGACTTGACTCTAGAGGGTTTCCTGGGTGTCCAAGAAGATGTCCCCAGCTTCTTCCTTAAGCAGCTGAGGAGAGGGTGCCTAAATTGGCCCTATCTTATAGCTACACTGATGAATATCTTGCATATCACCATAGAACCTTCATCTGGCAATGGAGATAGAGACAGAAACCTACATTGGAACACTGGACTGAACTCCCAGGGTCCAAATGAGGAGCAGAAGGAGTGAGAACATGAGCAAGGAAGTCAGGACCACAAGGGGTGTGCCCACACACTGAGATAGTGGGGATGATCTAATGGGACTGATAGAGCATGTGATCAAACTGGACTCTCTGAATGTGGCTGACAATGAGGGCTGACTGAGAAGCCAAGGACAATGGCACTAGGTTTTGATTCTACTGCATGTACTGGCTTTGTGGAAGCCTAGTCTGTTTGTTTGCACACCTTCCTAGACCTGGATGGAGGAGGGAGGACCTTGGATTTCACACAGGGCTGGGAACCCTGACTCCTCTTTGGACTGGAGAAAGAGGGGAAGGGGGAGTGGGGGGAGGGGGAGGAAAATGAAAGGAGGTGGAAATTTTTAATAAAAAGAAAAAAATAAAAAATAAAAATGCAATGTATAATTTAAAAATTATGGATTAATAGTCATCTATAATAATCAAACTGTAGTCATATTAATCAGGTTTTCAGATGGATATGTATTCTTCAAAAGTTTCAAAGACGTATGGAATATGGCATTTAAAGTGTTTTAAGAACTTAGACTTTTCTCAACAGTGAGACTTGTCTGTTCTGGCATCATCAATTATTTCAAAGAGGTAGATGGGCATTGAAGAAACTTATTATGGAATTTGCCTTCAATGTGACAAGGTTAGCCATTTAGTGCATGTTATATATAGTGAGAGAGAGTGAGCAGGTAGATTTAAAGACATGCCATGTACCTGCTAAAGAAGAAAAATGCCAGAACATTACCAGTAAGCATAGATTAACAGAAATGGGTTAAGAATTAAGAGCTATCTGGGAAAATGCCTGACCCACTGGCTGAATAGTGTTGTAATTGTATAGTTTCTGTGTGATTATTTAAGTCTGGGTGGACAGGAAATGAAAGTGCAGTCTCTGTCTACAAAAAAAAAAAAAAAAACAAACAAAAACTAGGTATCGGGCTGGAGAGATGGCTCAGTGGTTAAGAGCACTGACTGCTCTTCCAGAGGTCCTGAGTTCAATTCCCAGCAACCATATGGTGGCTCACAACCATCTGTACTGAGATCTGGTGCCCTCTTCTGGCCTGCAGGGATACATGGAGGCAAAATGTTGTAAACATAATAAATAAATAAATCTTTAAAAAAAAAAAACTAGGTATCTGAACAAACGAACTGAAAACTTATAGAACAAACTATTAATACCATTTGAAATATATCTTCTTTTACAAAGTCACTGACACAGGTACTTCAAATATATTTTGATATATACATTTATTTCTTTTGTTTCTAACAGAGAATTTGGTTGCTTGCTATTTTACTGTTACTATTACATTATGCTGTTGTTATAATATTTACTTTAACAAGCAATAAATCCAATTATATTTTTGAAACTTAAAGTATCTCAACATTTTTATTATTTGAAAACGTTCTATAAAAAGACTTGTTTTTTTAGTGAACTTGGAAAATTCACATTTATGTTTGTATCTTATAAGCAAGATTCAACCTTTCATGATTCAAAGACTATCTTCCAATCATATATCAAATAACAGAAAATGATTAAAGAAAGAATGACAATACCTGAAGTTATTAATCTTTTCCAGACTTGAAATACATTAAATGTCAAATGCAAAATGTGTAAGTTACTCAATTTTTACAGGTAGACTATATCAAGAACATGCTTTAAAAAAAAAAGGCTGATTAACAAATAGAGGGTGACATAGATGTGAGATTAACAATAGAGACACAGTGAAGGCAATAGGATGTCCCTATAATCAGAAATAGCATTAGTTGGTTTTATATGAAAAAGGCTTTATTGTTATTTCTCACCTCCCAAATTCCCTCCTTTACCTTCCTTTCCCGCTTCCTTTTTCATTTAATCCTACTCTTCCAGTTTCTCTCCTTTTTTGTTTCCAAAACAGCACATTCTGCTTTCCCTTCTGTTGCTGGAGGTCCTTCTGCTCCTCCAGTCAACAGCCGCTGAGAGACCACGTTGCGGCAGGTCCTTCCGCTCCTCCAGCCAATACCCTTCCTCAGGAGATCCTCTTCTCCACCTTGTCCACTACTAGGCATATAACCTCTTTTTCATACATATCAAAATATAAAAAGCTAACATCAATATGTAAAAGAAAAAAACATGAATATTTGCTTTTTGGGGTCTAGGCTATCCTTACTCAAAATTACTATTTTTAGCTCTATCCATTTAACTGAAAATTTTATAAATTTATTTTTTAACATCTGAATAATATTACATTGTATAACTTTACCACATTTTCTTTATCCATTTATCAGTTGATACAGGTGCTTTCCAACTTGACACTATAAATACAGAAGATATGAATGTGAATGTGCAGGTATCTCTGTCATAAGATGTAGAGACCTTTGGGTATGATCAAGAGTGGTATAGCAAGATCTTGAAAAGGAATTATTTCCAGCTCCCTGAGAAACTATCAAACTGATTTTCATAGTAGCTGAACAAGTTTGTACTCCCACCAGACATGAATAAGTGCTCCCTCTCCCAGCATCCACATGTTTTATTGATCTTGGCCATTTTAGCTAAAGACAGATAAAATGTTAAAGTAATTTTAACTTGCATTTTACTGATAACTAAGTATGCTTAATATTTCTTTTTTTTTTTTTTAGCCATTATGTTTCATTTTTTGAGAACTCTTTGCTTAATTCTATACCCCATTTTTTAATTGGGTCGTTTCCTTAATGTTCAGATTTTCTTATAGTTCTGTATATATTCTAGACACTAATCCTCTATCAGATATACTGGCTGCCACTTTACACTAATGATATAGGGGAGTTGATACCCCAACTAGACATCTTATGCCACCAAGAAAAATCTCCAGTGCCAATACGGTGTAGATTTTTGTGAATTGTTAGCAAAAGGCGTCCCATGGACCTCTGCATACATAACCAGTTACTGTCAAGGGCATTGGTTACTCTCTACGAGCATTATGGTAATGCCCTGTGGTTGAGAGTAACACTTACTTATGTCATCCAACAAGGAGAAGTCGAGTCCAACTAGATGCTTCACCGCCTACTAATAGTGTTCATGGTTCTAGAAGGTACTCAAAAAGCTATTGTAGGAGAAAAGTAACTATCAATATCACCTAGCAACAAACCCCATGTCTTACTACAGCAACCTGCCTGCAAGATTTACTGGTGTAATAGGTGGCACAAACGTTCTGGGAGTAACCAATTACTTTTGTTGGAGTAAGGCCCACTCCATGAGATGGAACCCATACCTGGCACTGCTAAAGTGGCCAAGAACCTGAGACTAAATAGGTTACAGACCTAGGGGAAAACCAAAATTATTGTTTTGTTAAAGGAAAACAACAATAAAATGGCTCCCAATGATATACTGTTATAGCCACTGTAGTAGTAGGAATGTAATTGGACCCCATAATCCCAAAGGGAGTGGCACTATTAGGAGATGTGTCTTTGTTGGAGAGGTTATGGTCTCGTTGGAGGAAGTATATCACTGTGGGGGCTGACTTTGAGGTTTCTTATGCTCAAGATACCACCCAGTGAGTCGCCAAGAAGATGTAGGACTCTTAGCTACTCCAACACCACATTTGCTGCCATGCTCCCCGTCATGTGGATAATGGACTGAACCTTTGAAACTGTAAGCGAGCCAACCCCAATCGAATGTTTTAGTTTATAAGAGTTTCTGTGGTCATGGTGTCAATTTACAGCAATAGAAACCCTAAATAATATGCCCAACAATGAGTGAATCACTCAACCCTCATTAGTGAAGCTTGCAGTAGACAGACATTAACAAACAGACCCACAACTGAACAATGTACAGAGATTGAGAGCCTTCGAAGCACATAGACCCATATGGGATGTCTTCATCAAACCCCTTCTAGAAAGATCTATGTAGAAGATGATGGTAAAAGACTAAGTACTAGACGCAGAGGAAGACTCCAAAGAAAGAGTCTTCCAGACACAACAGCAATGATGCATATATGAACTCACAGATACTGTGGAAGCATGTATAGGACCCACACAAATTCAAGCCACATAATATTCCAGCACTGAGAGGTAGAAACAGATATAGGATTCTAGGCATGAACAAGAATCTATTTGCAATTGTTTTTTCCTTATAAAGGGAAAGTAAGTTTCTCTAATGTTCTGTTACTGGGTATATCAACCACATTCCATAGCAGGCCCTGTGCTGAGGAATAGTGGTCAACAAAAAGAAGCTTAATGGTGTTAAGGTTTTGTGTGTGTATATGTTTTAAGCAATTTGAGAGAAAGACACACACATGAGAGACAGAGAGAGACAGAATGAGGGAGAGAGAAAGAATATGAAGTTGAAGTTGAGGGAATAGTAGGGGAGAAGATCTGGGAGGAGTTGGAGCAGAGAAACACATGAACAAAATATATGAAAAAAATCTAACTTCAAAGTTTTTGAAAGAATAGCATTAGCTGGCTCCAATGAAGACATGAAATAAAGAAATAAAATTTTAGAAATGAAATATTTCACTCTTCCTTCCTGCTAACTGCTAATTAACTATCAATGGTTCCCCCTGGTGAAACCAACAGAAGAAAACTGACTTGAGGGGCAAGAGAATTTGCCTCATCTTGGTCATCACTAATGAAAGCAATCAAACAGAATATGAAAGAGTTTTAGAGATATATATGCAAGAGCTTGACAGATGTCAGCAGCAGAGAGAAAGCCAGGTTAGCTCCAGAGGAAATGCAACTAGTCAGGTAAGCGACTCCTCAACAGCAAAGCTGGAACGTCTCTGAAGTGCTGAAAGCAGATAAGCACTTCAAAATTATATACTCAACTAAATTATACTATCATTAAAAGCAAGTAGAAGTCATGTTTCTAATAAAGACCTACAGTTTCATAACAACCATTCATTAATGGAATATAAAGATATATATTAAAATAAGTAAATGAGGGTCTCTGTCTCTAGCTTCATCCATTGCTTCATAGATGAAGGTTCTATGGTGATATGCAAGATATTCATCAGGCTCCCTCTCCTCAGCTGAACAAGGATCTAGCCGGGGACATCTACATGGACACCTTGGGACACCTCTAGAGTCAAGTCTCTTGCCAACCCTAAAATGGCTTCCTTAATTAAGATATATACTTCCCTGCTCCCATATCCACTCTTCCTCCATCCCAACCGTCCCATTCCCCCAATCTCTCCCCATCCCCCCTTCTCACTTTTTTCTCCCCATCTCCCCTAACCCCCACCCTACCCGCACCCCCAAGTTTCCAATTTTTGCCTGGCAATCTTGTCTCCTTCCAATATTCAGGAGGATAACTATATGTTTTTCTTTGGGTTCACCTTCTTATTTAGCTTCTCTAGGATCACGAATTATAGGCTCAATGTCCTTTATTCATGCCTAGAATCCACTTATGAGTGAGTACATACCATATTCATCTTTTTGGGTCTGGGTTACCTCACTCAGGATAGTGTTTTCTATTTCCATCCATTTGCATGCAAAATCAAGATGTCCATGTTTTTTATCTAATGCGTACATATTCCACACTTTCTTTATCCATTCTTCCACATTGGAGCACTGAACTGAGCTCCCAAGGTCCAAATGAGGAGCAGAAGGAGGGAGAACATGAGCAAGGAAGTCAGGATCACAAGGGGTATGCCCACACACTAAGACAGTGGGGCTGATCTAATGGGAGCTCACCAAAGCAAGCTGGACTGGGACTGATGGAGCATGTGATCAAACTGGACTCTCTGAACACGTTGGACTAGGAAGGCTGACTGAGAAGCCAAGGACAATGGCACTGGGTTTTGATCCTACTGTATGTACTGGCTTTGTGGGAACCTAGTCTGTTTGGATACTCACCTTCCTAGACCTGGATTGAGGGGGGAGAACCTTGGACTTCCCACAGGGCAGGGAACCCTGACTGCTCTTTGGACTGGAGAGGGAGGGGGAGGAGGATGGGGGAAGGGAGAGGGAAATGGGAAGAGGGGAGGAGGTGGAAATTTTTAAGTAAAAATAAATAAAAATAAAAAATAAGTAAATGAAATCCAGAATAGTGGATGAGAAATAATAAAAAATAAGGTTACTAATGTGTTGTCTTGCTAATTATTCATGCTTTATTCCCTAAAATCAAACGGCAATAGACTGCTATTTTTTTACTGATGCTCATAGTATAAACACCCTCATTGTATCTAACAGTTAAACATCATACTACAGAGTGTGGAGCTGGGAAAATCACACACCTTCAGCAACTGTCAAATGAATACGAGCTCCTGAAAACCACAAGGGAAGGAGCACCACCAGGGAACCTTGAACAAGGGTCAGTGTAGAAGCAGGATAAAGGGAACAAATAAAACATTATATAACAATAGCATGTACTCAAGATGAAATCTTCCACAGTTTTATATAGTTTGAAAGAATGACACAATAGCAAAGCAATGTAGAATACTTAAAGGATTATAAAATATGTAAGGTAATTAATTTCAGTTAGAAAATTAAATTGAACTGTACAATTTTTAACATAAAAAATTTTAAGAAAATTCAGATAATACAACAGAGAAATTTTATCTAATTTTCTCTTTTGAAAATTTTATACATGTATACAATGAAACATGATCATATATATCCCTATTTCTCATTTAAACTCCCAACATGTTTCCTCATAAGTCATAATGGAATTTTTTAAACTGATAAAAATAGAAAATATAAAATATTTATTAGCAATTAAGCATACAAGTGATCAAAAAAACAAAAATCAATCATATTCCAATTGAGTACTAGTGTGAATTGTAAACTGCTATAGCACACTACTGAAAAAATCACAGCTAAAACATGAGACAAAATGTTCTCATGAAAAAGTAGGAAACCCAAGGTAACCAGATTAATGTCCAACTCTACATTCTCAGTGAAAACATTCTTAGAAATAAAAACAGTCATTAAATAATAAAAATGAAATAATTCATCAACAAGTACATTACTTCTCTAAACATTTAATAGCATATATATAACAAACAGGGCAAAATTTCACATCATAATAAAGCTTTTTACTTTATTTGTATCAACATTTGCCAAGTGGCCAATAAAGGTAATGGTAATGTAACAACTCAATAATCTAATTAACAAATATTAAAGCTCTAATGACGCTTTGCATCTAATAATTATAAGATATACATGCCTTCAAGGCACACATGAACATTTAAGAACTGACCTTATGTCAAAGCACAAAGTGAGTCTGAGTACAAAGAACTGAAGTATTTTGATCATTCCTTTTGCACAATTAACCTTAGACCTCTGAAGTATGTCCTTTACCAAAACTACATAATGGGCACATTAAAAGTTAGAATTTTGAGAAATCTACAGATTTAAGAATAAAGAAAATATGAAAGTTTACCACATAAAAAAGCATGAAAATACCATATATATACATATATGTATATATATATACATATATAGATATGGATTAACATGATGCACATAATCCAATCTCAGGCAAAGATATATCAATGTAGCACTAAATTTATGTTAAAAGGAACTATAACAGTAAATTATCAAGAGATTACAAAACTTACAGTAAAGGAACACCGGGAAATGGAAAAGCAAAAAAATAGTCAAGTGAATGAAAATGACAAATGTACAAAATCCACAAAATAAAGTATTCGACTAGTGTGAGACAATGGTCTGTACTCTGTCACTTGTATTTTAAATAAATGCTGATTGGCCAGTAGCCAGGCAGGAAGTATAGGCAGGGCAACCAGGCAGGAAGTAAAGTCAGGCCAATGAGAAAAGAATTCTGGGAAGAGGATTTGGTCAGTCTTCAGTCAGACACAGAGGACACAAGATGTGACTGCCTTGCTGAAAAAGGTAATAAGCCACATGGCTAATACAGACAAGTATTATGGGCTAATATAAGTTATAAGAGTTGATAAGAAGCCTAAGCTACTAGGTCAAACAGTTTATGATTAATGTGGACCTCTGTATGTTTATTTGGGAATAAACGGCTGTGGGACCAGCTGAGGCAGAAACCTCAGTTAACATTTGAATTTTGAAAAAAAAAAAGGAATAACGTAGATACATATGAGGGGAATTTTTTTTATAAAAACAGAAACTACAAATAGGAAAAAGAACAAAACTTTTAGGTAATTAAATGAATAAGCTATAAACATGCCTCCCATCATTTGAACTAAATATTTAAGCAGTTTTAATACTAAAATGAAAACAGTTTTACCAAAAATTTTAAGTGGCTGAAAAATAGCCTAAAAACCTGAACTAAAAACAATGATATAATATAAACATATAATTATATGTTGGTAAATTATACTGTACAAAGTAATTAATTTTAAATTCTGGTGAATGTACAAAAACTGGTTAAGGTTGATACTATTTATAGTAATGGACCACATAATACAATAATGCACTGTATTCTTACAAAAAAAATCCCACATAATATTAACATTAAAACCGCATAAAGGGGCTGGGAGTAGTTATGCATGTCTTTCATACCAGCAGAAACAGGAGGATCTCTTTTAGTTCAAGGTCAGCCTGGTCTCCAAGTTCCAAGCAGCACTACTAAGTGAGATTCTGTTCCAAAAGAAAACAAAACAAAAACAGACAGACAAAAACAGACAGATACATTATGAGAGGAAATAATTCACAATAATGAGTAAAAGATATTTATGCCAGAAACACCATTCAGAAAACGTAGCAAGCAGCAAGAGTTATCAGCTACATTTGGTACATGTATTGCATTCAATGCTGAGTTTAATGTGTTTCAGTATTCATCCTACATTTTCCTTGTTTCTTTTTTTTTTCAGTTTTAATACCAAAAAATGTAGTTCACTCTGATATTTTCATATATGTCATCTTAGTCACTGTTCTATTGCTGTAAAAAGACACCAGGATGACAGCAACTCTTATAAAAAAGAAGCATTTCACTGGGGGTTTGCATACAGTTTCAGAAAGTTAGTCCATTGTCATAGAAGGGAGCATGGTGGCATATAAGACGGCTTAGCCCTGGAGCTGAAAATTTTACATCCTGATCTACAGGTGGCAGAGAGAGAAAGACTAAAAGTCTGGGCCTGGCATGGACTCTTAAACTCAAAACCCATCATCCTCCAACAGGGTCACACCTCCTAATCCTTCTCAAATAGTGACACTCCCTGATGACTAAGCATTCACATATATGGACCTATGGGGATCTATTCTTTTTCTTTTTTCTTTTTTTATTTATTTATTAAAGATTTCTGCCTCCTCCCCGCCACTGCCTCCCATTTCCCTCTCCCTCCCCCAATCAAGTCCCCCTCCTTCATCAGCCCAAAGAGCAGTCAGGGTTCCCTGCCTTTGGGAAGTCCAAGGACCTCCCACCTCCATCCAGGTCTAGTAAGGTGAGCATCCAAACTGCCTAGGCTCCCACAAAGCCAGTACACGCAGTAGGATCAAAACCCAGTGCCATTGTTCTTGACTTCTCAGCAGTCCTCATTGTCCGCTATGTTCAGCGAGTCTGGTTTTATCCCATGCTTTTTTTTGACCCAGTCCAGCTGGCCTTGGTGAGTTCCCGAAAGATCATCCCCATTGTCTCAGTATGTGGGTGCACCCCTCGCGGTCCTGAGTTCCTTGCTCGTGTTCTCTCTCCTTCTGCTCCTGATTTGGACCTTGGGATTTCAGTCCGGTGCTTCAATGTGGGTCTTTGTCTCTGTCTCCTTTCATCGCCACTTTGGAAAGCAGTGTGGCGGTTTCTTAGAAAATTCGGGATCAACCTACCCCTGGACCCAGCAATACCACTCTTGGGAATATACCCAAGAGATGCCCTATCATACAACAAAAGTATATGCTCAACTATGTTCATAGCAGCATTGTTTGTAATTGCCAGAACCTGGAAACAACCTAGATGCCCTTCAATGGAAGAATGGATGAAGAAAGTATGGAATATATACATATTAAAGTACTACTCAGCAGTAAAAAACAATGACTTCTTGAATTTTGCATGCAAATGGGCGGAAATAGAAAACACTATTCTGAGTGAGGTAAGCCAGACCCAAAAAGAGGAACAGGGGATGTACTCACTCATATATGGTTTCTAGCCATAAATAAAGGACATTGAGGCTATAATTCATGATCCTAGAGAAGCTAAATAAGAAGGTGAACCCAAAGAAAAACATATAGTCATCCTCCTGGATATTAACCTTCATCAGGCGATCTATTCTTTTTCAAACCACCACGCAGATATAACACAGTACACTGTGCATGCTCACACATCCACTAAGTTCTTCCATCTTCTCTTTTGCTAGTCGTTTCCTTCCCCAAATACTTTCTTGCTTTTTGCATGTAATATATACATATATATATACATATATGTATATATATATAAACTCATAAATCTAGATTCATCTTAAGAATGTGTGTGTCTAAGCCCATTTAGTGACACTCACTCATATATACCTGTATTTAAAGCTGACTATTTAGGATTAGATAATCTATGGGGAATCTAGTTCCCAGTGAAAACTGATTCTACCTGTAGATCTGCCTTTGGTAGTAGGGCTTGTGAAATTTACCCCATCCCCATTAGTATGATGACTGATATGATCATTATGAAGGTCTTGTTAGGAAAGCATAGTGTAGATATTTCATGCATGCATCAGCATCCCTTTCATGTCTAAAAGACATTATTTTGGAGAAAGCACCTTGGTCTTCAGGCTCTTAGACTCTTTCTGCATCATCTTCCATAATGTTCTCTGAGCCTTCAGGGTCGCACTACTAATGTATCAGTGGGGTCAGGCATCCCCAGGTCACTTGTTCCCTGCATTTTGGTCAGTTGTTGTTTTCTGGCATTGTCTCTGTCTATTGCCAAAAGAAGCTTCTTCTCAGAGGTGAAGGCCACACTTACCTAGGATAGAGCTTATACGACAGAGTCTACACTAGTTTAGAAAAATGAAAGTAATAATTTTTTTCTCTAAGATCCATAACCTTACCAACCACAGGCAGTTTGCTAGGTTTATAGTAACAAGTATGAATTCCTTCCAAGAAATCCTTATATACAATTACACAGCTTTGGTTACCCCCAGAGGGCCATTTTGTTGACCTGGTCATTGATGTGTTTCTCATGCTTAAAAGCTAGTAAGATAACTAATTACTTTTGTCAAATGGCATCTTGCATAGTTCTTGCTCATACACTGCAAGATAGATCATAAGAAGAATCCCCAGCAGTACCAGCTCAATTCCTCCAAGTCCTACTATTCTGATTAGGAAGCAGTCTTTCTCCACTTCCTTGAATTTGAGCTGGCCTTGGACTCATTTCTGAACAGACAATAGCAAAATGACTCTATGTCCGTCCAGAACATAGATATGAGTTCTGATGGCTTTTTTATTTCTTCCTTGTGAGTCAAATATCCTATAAAGAAGCTCTGGTTAGATTAATGAATGGTGAGGAAGCATATGAAGAGAGATTCAGACAAATCTCGGCCATTCTACCAATTACACCAAGACTTCAGATATATAAAGAGAGCCATCATGAATGTTCTTACTTCAGATAGGTGCACCTAAGGGTGGCTGTATGGTATACCCAACTATTATCAAGTAAAGCAGAACTAAC
Organism: Chionomys nivalis; assembly: GCF_950005125.1. Classification (NCBI taxonomy): domain Eukaryota; kingdom Metazoa; phylum Chordata; class Mammalia; order Rodentia; family Cricetidae; genus Chionomys; species Chionomys nivalis. The sequence goes on along the minus strand of NC_080088.1, from coordinate 45,469,013 downwards.
CAGCCAAACCCCTCTAACCTGGTTAGTTTGTTTTGTCAACTTGATATAGGCTACAGTCACTTTGAAAGAGAGAACCTCAACTGAGAAAAGGCCACCACCAGATAGGCGAGCCTGTGGGGGTATATTCTTCATTAATGATCAATGTGGGTGGACTCAGGTGGTCTTGGGGTGAACAAGAAAGCAGGGTAAGCAAGCCACAAAGCAGCACTTCTCCATGGTCTCTACATCAGGTCCTAACTCCACATTGTTGCCTAGTTTCTGCCCTGACTTCCTTGCATAAGGAGCTGGGATGTGAAGTGTAAGTGAAATAAACCTTTCCCTCCCCCAAGTTGTTTTTGCTGATGGTGTTTCACCACAACATAGAAATGATAACTAAGACAGTTGCCATACTCTAGAAATGTACCAAATAACAAGTGTTTGTGGTTAGGCCACTAAATTTGAATTATCTTGTTAATGGGATATAAATGAAGTGTGGGGGGGGGGATAAAGGGAACACTATCAAACAGGCTATGGCAATTGTCCACACTAAAAGTGTTTCTTAGTAGAATCCTCTAGGAAAGAGCATGCCATTCCCTCACAGTTACACCCTTTGAAGGCCAACATGGTTAGGGCATTTAATCACTAACTTGGAAAAGGCTATTTATTTAAGCCTTAGCTTCCTGGCAATTAAAGCCTTCAGAGAGGGAGAATATTGAGGATAGCAACAAACAGTCTTCAAAGACAAAGAGTGAGGTGGAGATGGGAAGAAAAACAGCAATCCAGGTAAAAATTCAATCTGCAAGCAGGATCTGCCCTTTCCACTACCAGACTCTGCAGAAGCTAAAGGGAACCACACAAACTTAGAGACTGTAGCCATCCCACACTCAGCCTCCAAACTGATTTGGACACAAAACGTTAGTTAAAATCTTCTGAGACTCCCCAGTTAACTGTCTCTCTACTTTTGTGTTTGTCGTCTACTTCAAACCATCTCTTTCCTTAAGTTTCCTGTCCCACCACACCATCTTTGGTGTCAGCATATAAATCTGTCTACCTCAAGGAGTGTCTAATGGTCATTAAATCAAGTTTTCCTGCCACACTTAAAATAGATTGCATTTATGCCCTTCTCTGTTGCTCTCTGAGTAGCTTTAAAGCACTTAAAATGTGAATGTGATGTATCCATTGATCTCCTGAAACCCTACTACAGTGTGTGCAGTGTGCCTGACACCGAAAATGAACCCTTTTCCCTATGGCATTCCCAGCCTCTTCTCAGACAAATTCTCCTTCCTATTATCCTACAGAGCTCAACTAGCCATGACTTCTTCAGGAAAGGCTTCACTGGCCTGGCTGTCTACGCTCTTCCAACTCGGATTGCTTCTCGCCTTCCCCATTATAGAAGTTTGCACTGCATTAAAACTGTTCCTTCAGTTGTCTGACATCCTGTTATCTCCTTCTGGATGCCAACCACAGTTCTCTTTGAGTGCCCTGGTAGACAGAAAATACCTTCAAATTGGGACCCTTCACTAAAGCAGGTATTGTTTTTACCAAACTTTGAGCCAAAATTTATTTCTATGCATGGACAAGAATTGGTGCTTTTAAATATTTAGTGAATAAATAAACAAGTGAAGTCATCTGCACTCCTCTTCCTCACAGTCAAGCATGGCTTCAATGGAGGACATATGCAAGACCCGTGTATCCAGCGTGGCCTTTTCTCTTTCCATCTCTTTTTCCACCCAGTCTCCAGTGAATTACACAGACAGATAAGGACAGAATGAGACCCTCCTCAATTTGCATACTATGTGGTACAAATTAATTGAGCAGACTGCAATGTTTAGAAACTCTGGGATCTCCTCATCATCACAGCACTACGACAAAGCAGTCTTTAACAATCTAAAATAAAATTTTTTCCTCAAAATTGAGAACTTTTCAGTTTAAAATGGAATATATGAGGCAGGAAAGAAAACGGAGTTATTTATAGTAAAAAAAAAAAAAAAAAAAAAAAAACATGACCAGCAAAAGTACTTGTGACAGAGGAATACAGTGCGGAGGGGACAAATAAAGGACGACACACATGTATAAAAATGCTATAATGATATCCATACTTTGCAGGAAACATAAAAAGTAATTTTAAAACCTCACAGACAAAAGTACTTGTTTACATATTTACACTGAGTTTATTTAAGAACTCTTTGCAGAAATGCAAAACACCATCTTTCTAAAGAAAATTGCTGAACCTAACAATATTGGCTTTTATGTTAATAATTTTTACCTTCATAGAAAATAAGAAGAAAGGAAAGGGAATGAATCGGGTTTCTGTTCATTTCTAAGTCCTGCTGCTAGCACTAGGAGTTACCTAACAAGAGGTGAGAATCCCTGAGATATTTCAAACTGCCAGAACCTACTTCTTTGCTTCCTTCCTACCTTCTCAGAAAGGTAGCAGTGGGGAAAGTTAGGATTTCGAATAAAACTGATGCCGCCCTCCACTTTTAAAAAAGCCTAGATTTTCCTCAGCAATTCACACCATCCCTCTTGCCCATCACACAACATTTTGGAAGAAAGCAGTGGGCTTCAAAAGGTTGGTTTTCAAGGGAATAAGGATATTGAAATTCCACTCTAATTATTTTATATTTAAATTCTGCCACACTGAATTCAGAATACACATTGCATTATAAAGACTTTGTATTCTTTACTAAAAACATCCTTGAAAGTAGGATTTTTTTAATCATTTAGGGTAAAGTTAAAAATACAGAAAAGATGAAATCAGACTAGCTAATCATCTGTGAAGAATTGTATTTTGTAAAATTTGATGAAACTGTATGAACACGCATCTCTTCTTGCCTGCTTTACAGGTCTGTAGATACCTAAGGCATAATTCAGTTTGCCACCCCTTTTCCCATATCAGCTCACTCTTTGTTCAGTTCCACCTTCAGTCTGACATATAATTACTTCTTCAGCTCCTGTGCTATTTGGTTTTAAGCACCTCTTACCCCAAAGGCCTCATGGCTCTCAGGGCTTGTTGAATTTAAACAAGCACATTTAAATCTTTGTCTTCAAATGACTAAAATCAAATGTCTCAACACCTAGCACAGAGCACTCTTCTGTCTACCTACACTCTAAATGTGCATGTGATAATTGTCTACCAGATCATAATGAGCATCTATCCATCCTCAAAATCAGAGAAAGGAAGACTCATTCTAGAAGTAAATTTACAATAAATGGTTTTACTCTTGATTAGCTATGTGTGTTTGGGGACACAGAGATTGGCATGTGCATAATTTAACTATCTAATAAGAATCAGATGATCAGGGACACCTTGGAAATGAAGGAGGGAAAATAAAATTGATGAAAAACAAAAGAAAGTAGGAAGATTATTAACAGAAAATATTTTGTAAAATTTCTTCTCAAAAGAGAAGAAATGGTAAGTTTTAGCTCTCACCTAACTAACCATAAATTCATTTATATGCTCACACTAATGTATATACAAATGCATAGGTCCATGAACAAATATAAATGATTGTAATTTCAGCTAAGCACAAACTCTTTGCTTCTAGGGGAAGACAAGCAGGTGACATGGATTCTCCTACTGCTATTGCTTACAGCAACTAGCAAAATATAAATATTACCTATTATCTTATATTTGTTCCACAGATAATTTATTGAAATTTTAAACAAAAAAGAAATATGAACATGCTATATATGAATAACAATATGGTTTGCAGTATATCATACATGTCATTTAACTAGATCTGAAGAAATGTTTGCTTAACTGGGGAGCATGGAAACAGTTGAAAAAACTTGAAAGGGTTTGGCACTAGTGGCTTCTTTCTATGGTCCAAACAAAGTCAGAAAAGAATTCTAGGTTCACCTGAATTAACCATATTATAATCAGACTCTGTTAATCATAGATGTATTCAAGAGGGTCTAAAACAGGAAACAGATACTTTTTATTCAAGGAAAAGTATGGGGACATGGGGCATATGAGCTTGAAATATGCACTTCCCATAAATGATGTTAGATTATATTTAGATTAGAACACTAAAGTACATTTTGTCACATAACATTATGACTTGATTTTTTTCCACAAGAACTAAAATACGGTGATTCCTTAAAATTATTGAATTATATGTTGCAAATTAATGCAATATTAAATGCACATACTAAATATGCAGAAGGCACTCTTTCCTACAGGGGTGCTATCATGCCTATCTGGAGTACTCACAGAGGGCTTCTAAAACAGAAATCTCCATCCAAAACCCAACTCCAAGACTAAAATAAAAGTGCCTCCTTTCCTTTCCTGCCATTGGTGCTGATGACTAATATAGCTGCTTTTCAGATTTTATTTTATTTTTTCAGTGTAGACTTTAGGCAGTTCATTGTACAGTAAAGGAGAGTGTGCTCACTAAAGGCTGATGGGAATGAGCAATGGGCAACAGGACCATTGTCAAAATTCTTAAGTCATATTCTTCAGATTTTCTTCTAATCCTGATTTGTCTGACTTACTTTCTACACTAAGTAACCTGAAATACTCTGCATTCTTTGCTTTCATTTTAATTACATCACATATCCCCCAACAAAGGTCAAATGTTTATTAAAGAAACTAAAAAAAATGTTAAAAATCTAAAAATAAATCTAAATTATTAGTTTAGTCTCTAATGGTCTTAAAAGAGGTATTTTCAATAATTTAGTCTTCATCTTAAGGGCTACACTATTTTACAACCTAATTTTAGAGCAAATGTGTAGATTTCCATCAGTATCTCAGAGTACTCTAGTAAAGAAATCAGTCACAGGTGCTTGACCAATTCTCTTTCTGGGAATTTTTTTTTCTGGTTATAGTTTAAAGACTGTAATAAGAATCACTGTGCTTAAAACTTGCATTTTACTTTTTGTATTTAAATTATTTCCTTGGGCTGAATTTCTAGATACAAAATGCATGTTACTTAATTCTTAATTGAGCTTAATTCTCAGTAGTTTTCCAACTTCAGAAAAACAAAGTTTTTGCTTGAGAAATGAATGTAACTATGTAGATGGATCCATTTATTTAAGGTAAATAAGCTTTAATAGCAAATGTTTTTGAAGATTATAAATATTTATATCTAAATATAGGTAAGAATTTCATACAGATATGAGTACAAAATACATATGAAATGAGTAGAATATCTTCACAATTACGATGTGAAGATACATACCATAGTTAACTACCACCTTTCCTTAAATGCTGTGTAAATCCATTTCACATCACAAGAAAGCTTCCAGTTTTGTTTTGATGGAATAGCTTAAAACCACCTCATTGCTGAAAAAAAAAAAAGGTATAAAAGCTTACTATAATGAAGTTCTTTTTCAGAACTGTTTAAAGGTACCAGGAACAAGCAACAAAATTTCATGGCAAAATCAACATTGTGTAAAGAAGGCAAAATACTTTGGTAACCTTTTATTATAAAACAGTATCTCACAGTAGACATTGGCGATTCCTAACTAGCACTGACAGATTGAGCATAAAACTAAAAATCAGAGTACCAAGTTTTATGGAGAGGAAAGACAATTTTTTATGCCTTGGAGTTGTTAGAACAGCTAAGATATGATATATGGGTCAAATTATCATTACCAAACCGTTCACTCTATCTACAATTTGGGTTAACATAAGTGTTTTGGTAATAGATGTCAGTTAAAAAAATTTAAAAACACACCAAAAAGAACAATGTATAGTACTTAAGAAATCCTTATTACAACATAGACAAAACAAGAAAATATTAGATTAGTGTCAATCCTACATGATCTCATTGTCTTTATGAGGAACACAGAAACGTCAAACTCAAAGAAACTGTGGTGATTTGAATGAGAATGGCCATATAGGTTCATATGTTTGAATACTTGGTCCTGAGTTGGTGGAACTGTTTTAGAAGGATTATGAGGTATGACCTCGCTCATGAGATGTGTCAGGGTGTGCTCTTTAAGGCTTTGAAACACTTGTACCATTCCCAATATTTTCTTTCTGCTTCCTCTTTGCTGTTAGAGATATAAGCTCTCAGCTATTCCTGCCATCATAGATTCTAATCCTCTGTAACTATACGACTAAGTGAGTACTGCTTTTGTAAGTGCCTCTGTCATGGTATTTTATCATAATGACAGAGATGTAGCTAACATGGAAGTTAGTACCAGGAAATTATATGGCATTGGTACTTTGGACTAAAAAAGTGGTTCAACACTCTGAAAAGAATTTAATGAGACATTATAGTAGGAGCTTAAAAGACAGTGATGCTAAGACCTATGAACACCAAGGCTCAAGACGTTTCATAGGGGATAATATTCCTATTGCCCTGGAGAGCAATATTGTAATATTGTGGCTAAGAATGTAGCTGCTTTCTTCCTTCTTCCTAAGACTACCCCTGAGCCTAAAGTAAAAAGTAATGGAAATATTTTCAGCAGAGGAGATTTCAAGATACCCTAATATTGACTGTGTTGTATGGTTATGGTGATCATTCCCAGGCAGGTGTACAACTTAAAAAGAACAGATGGGGCATAAAAATACAAAAATCACAGTTTGAAGAGAAAAGCACCACTGCCAAGATTTGTTCTAAAAGAGATAAAGATATTAAGAGGAAGGCTGACATGCAATGAAATAAAAGGACAAGGCACCCCCACAGCAAGACCCCACACAGCAAAGCTTCTGATGCCAAAGAAGAAATGGCTCAGGGTATTTCTGCTCCTAGAAAGATACAACACAAAAGCCATTGCAAATGTGCAAAAGGGCTTAGGGCTCAGCCCAAGTGTACAGAGTCTTCCACATGGTGCTAGCTTTAGAGTCATAAAAGACTGATAAGTAAAGGGTTTGTAGAATCTTACTCCAAGGTTAAAGATAGCATTACCACCAGACAATGTGTGGCAGCATAGTCCCTGGATGAAGATCTTCAAAGAAGAAGAGTGATGTCATAGTGGTAATCTGTGGAAGTGAAGCCTGAGATGAATTGGGAAACCCTCTATATTACAGATGTCAGAGCTGGGAGACATTTGCCAAGGAGAACTGCATACAGGGAGTGGAAGCAGCTTGGGAGAGGACTGCTTTGCAGGCAGTGAAGTAAGAAAAGAGAAGCCATCTAAGTATTTGAAGTCACAAACAGAGCTACAAGATTGGGAGTTGACTTTTGGTTCAATCTTGTATCACACTATGCTCTTACTCTCCCTTTTGGAATGGTAGTATGAATTCTATGCTAATGTATGTTGGAAATGTGTAGCTTGCATTTTTATTTCATAGGGGATTTGGTAACTAAGAGATTGGCTTGAGTCTCAGAAAAAAAAACTTGGGACTTTTGAGCAATGTTAAGAATGTGAAGACGATGAGAATTTTTGAATTTAGACTAAATGCTATTTGTATTACAATGTGGCCAAGGGCCAGGCGGTGGTGGCGCACGCCTTTAATCCCAGCACTCGGGAGGCAGAGGCAGGTGGATCTCTGTGAGTTCGAGACCAGCCTGGTCTGCAAGAGCTAGTTCCAGGACAGGCTTCAAAACCACAGAGAAACCCTGCCTCGAAAAACCAAAAAACAAACAAACAAACAAACAAACAAACAAAAAAAAACAATGTGGCCAAGGCCAGGATGTAGAATGTGTTGGACTGAATGAGAATGGCCCCAGAGGTTCTTATATTTAAATACTTGCTACCCAGTTTATGAAACTGTATGGACAGGATTAAGAGGTGATCTTGTTGAAGGAAGTGTGTAACAACAAGGGGTGAGGCTTTGAGATTTCAAAACACCTGTAGAACTCTCTGCTTCCTACTTGTTCTGGTTGAGATATGAGCTCTCAATTGTTTCCTACCATTATACTCTGTTTTACCATTATGGTTAATCTTCTGGAACCATAAACACAATTAAACTGTTCTTCTAAATGTTGCCTCCATCATGTTTAACATAACAATAGAAAATTCACTAAGACACAGGGTAAAATGGTAGTGACTAGAGGCAAGAAAAGCTCTCTCTCTTTCTCTTATTTTGTATGTGGTGATGGGCCATGTGTTGATGTTCAAACAGTGAAGTTTCAAGGAAGCTGGAGGAATAAATTTTAAAGTTCTATTAAGTTGCCTAATGATTATAATTAATAATATTTATCAAAATTTCTAAAAGTACAAATTAAATGTTAATCATAAATGTTTTGAAGTAAAAAATAGACTCAAGCTAACAAAAAAAATTAATTCAGGAAAGACAAAAATAAAAATCCTCTAAAATTATAGGCTTTAAGACAGAGAATAAAAACACAACATCTTAAAATTGAAAGTACACTATCTTTCCATACAATATATTGTGATCAATGTCCCCTCCTCATCTCCTACTAAATCCTCCCTGTCTCCCCATCCATCCAACTCTACACCTTCTCTCTTTAGAAAGCAAACAGGAAAAAAAAAAAAAAAGAAAAAAAATAAAGCAAAAATAAAATTTTCTTAAAAATTAGATAAAAGTAAAAAAACAGGAAACACACACACACGTCGACATACATATGTGTATGTTCTTCCATGCACGCATACAAAACCCATAAAAGCAAAAAATCAGAAACCATAATATATAAGCAAAAGACGATTAAGGTTAAAAAATCCCCAGGTAAGGCAGTATGAGACAAAGACCATTCAAAGAGGCCACCGAGGACACACTGTGTTGGCCATCTCCTGCTGAACATGGGGCTTACACTTAGGAGCAGTTTGTATACCCACTGAGACGCCACTGAAGAAAATGCATTTTTTCCCTGCAAATAGTTATCAGTCAGAGAAGCTTCTAGGCTAGGGGTGGGATCTTGTGAAAAAAACAATTGATAATGAATGAAAAGTGACATATTCCTGTCTGTGCAATGAATAAAGTATAATCAAAGGAAAGGAAAAATAATTTCATATTAGTGAGTCTAGAAACTCATAGACATATCAAATCCCTTAGAAACATATTTTACCAAAATGACTAAAAGAAGAAATAAGAAATATTATCTTTAAAAGAAACTAACACACAACACACATATATACATACATACACACACACACACACACATTGGTTTTGCAATACAGGGTTTCCCTAGATCTTTGGAACCTGTCCTGGAACTAGCTCTTGTAGACCAGGCTGGTCTCAAACTCACAGAGATATGCCTGCCACTGTCTTCCGAGTGCTGGGATTATAGGCATGCACCATCACCACCTGGCCTACATAAATTCTATATAAATTTATGCATTTCCACAAAAAAAAGTCTTTTTCGACTTATTATTTCCTTTTTTTTTTTTTTTTGAGTCACGGTCTACAATATAGACAAGGCTAGCTTCAACCTTACCAAGATCTACTTAGCTTTTCCTGCAGAGAGATTTACCTTCTACAAAAAAACTTTCTGACCTAAATATCTCAAAGTTAAAATCTTTCAAAATCTTCAAACAAACAAAAGAACATCAAAAATCACAAACAAACTCCAGAGTGGAAGTAAAGGGACTTTCTAACATACTTAAATAACAGTGCAGCTACAAATCCTAAACTGAGCCAACCAGAATACTGGATACTGTAAATTATACAACAGTCATTCTTTTGAGACGCCAGGAATATCTCATCATAGCAAAATCAATACAGTTCCCTATGGAAAAAAGTGTAAGACATCAATGTCAAACAGTTTATTTTAAGAATAAATGGGTTAAGCCAGGTGGTGGTGGAGCATACTTTTAATCCCAGCACTTGGGAGGCAGAGGCAGGTAGATCTCTTGAGTTCAAGGCCAATCTAGTCTAGAGAGCTAGTTCCAGACTTCCAGGATAGGCAAAGATACACAGAGAAACCCTATCTTGATAAAAAAAAAAAAAAAAAAAAAAAAAGAATGTATGCAAGGATTGATTAACTGAACTTACTGTTGGTATAACCAATTCAGCTATCCCAGGAACTACAGACAGATCAACTTTAATCTGAAACAGGGTATTTGCAATGTTTGTAAAATAATGCATAAAAGTAACTTAGCAAATATTGTGTCTCTCTCTGTTATCATTGTAGAGATTCCTACAAGTTCATTAATTAAAATCATAATGATGTATAAAAGAGAAAATAAAATTATAATTAATTGTGAAAATATGAATAAAAACTTTAAAAAAGTCAATACTGAAAGAATAAAAAATAGGAACTATAAGGCATCTGTAGACTGAATATTCATATTCCAGAGACATGATCTTGAACTACAAGAAATTACACTAATTATAAAAGTAAATAAGCAAATCATAAAATTGTATGGAAACAGAAGAAAACTAAGGCAAAAATAATTTTAAGAAAACATATGTGAAAGTTGTATATTACCATATACGAAGATTTTTCGATATATTCAGCAATACATTGTTGGTAGAAGTGTAAACAAGTGGTTAAGAGAACAAAACAAAGACAGAAATAGACCACGAATACCAAACACTTATGTTAAACTTATTGGCATGACTCAGAAAAAAATAGCCTTTTGCAACAAATGGTGCTAAATCAATGAGCCAAATGTCCTATAGGATATGAATTTTGCCATCTCAAACACTGTCACACACATAACACAAAATGAATTGCAGGTAAAATGAACTAATTAACTTTAATGACAATAAAGTTCCAGATAAGAGGAAAATGTTTCCACGATACTGGGGTAGGTAAAGCAGTTTGTTCTGTTTTTGAATACGAGGTAATATGCTAACTGTAAAAGAAGGGGCAAATAAGTCCAAGTTCATTATAATAAAATCCTTTTGTTATCAAGAGACAAAGCAAAAAGAGAAGTCTGGGAGTAAAAGAAAGTATCTGCAAATATAGTCTGTATATATAATGTCACAACTATAAATCCAAACAGACATATAGGAAGTAATGCCTACAAAAGGTATTAAAAGCTGCAACAAACTAATGCATGCAGATTACAAATGAGGATATCTAAAGCAGAAATATTCAAACTAAACTCATACTAGAAAAGTCATGATGTAAAAGATAGTTAATACCAAGTACTGGCAATGTTTCGATGCATTGGAAGTGTCATAGTTCTGCATAGAGGAAACTGATAGTTTTTACTAAATGATGGAGGAGTTACTTTCATTTAATAAAGAAACTGCCTTGGCCCATTTATAGGCCAGCCCTTAGGTGGGTGGAGTAAACAGAACAGAATGCTGGGAGAAAGAAGCCGAGTCAGTGAGTCGCCATGATTCTCCCACTCCAGACAGACGCAGGTTAAGATCTTTCCTGGTAAGCCAGCTCGTGGTACTACATAGAATATTAGAAATGGGTTAGATCAATATGTAAGAGCTAGCCAATAAGAGGCTGGAGCTAATGGGCCAGGCAGTGATTAAAAGAATACAGTTTCCGTGTAATTATTTCGGGGCATAAGCTAGCCATGCGGGAGGCCGGGTGCCGGAGATGCAGCCCCGCCGCTCTTATTACAACAACTAAAGATGAATATAAACATATTGAGAATAATGCTTTTTGTACCTATCTAATGAAAATACTTAGAAATGAAGTCCACACGTACTAGAAAGTGATAGGTCCCAAATTAGAAACTAGCTACATATGTATCTACAATACACCTTTATAAACTGCAGGTCAAAATCCTTCATGGAGTTGGGAGAAATAAAATCATTCTGAGCACACAAGCACCGAATGTTAATTCAAACTCAGATGGTTTGATCTGAGGTGTTTCTGGTAGCACTTGCCCCAGTTGCCACATCTGAAGTCACTGCAGCCTTGGTTTTGAACACATAACATGTTCATTTTGCACTACATGCACAGTCCTATGCACAATGCCAACAACCATTACTTGAAAGAGTTCAGATTCAAAACTATTAGATTTTATGAATTTTTCTTGTACATGACATACCAGTGTCCTGTCTGTTTAGAAATAACTTTTAATATTTTACTGCCATTCTTTAATATGAATGGATAAAATTCATATGTATTTGAATGACACTTGCATTAGAAAGTTCAGTTTTAAAGGTGGACATTTCAGTTGGCAATATAAGTCTCTTACAAACAGTGATAAAATGGATTTAAGGTAAGGATTAGTACAGAACTTTTAAAATTTTCTTAAATAGCAAAACAGTTTCTTCAATTTATATTCTATCTTATTTATGTGATGTGCTTTCTCAGTATTGATTATAAAATAAAATTACTGATCAACTCTGAAATAAATGGAAAATGCTCTACATCCTGAAGCATCAGACTCAGTCAAGATTCCTTTATGCAAAAATAAAAAAGCACGTCAGGCTCATTATCGTATAAATTTTACTTTATCTTTAATAAATGGTAAGATTATATTTATATCAAAGAATTTAAATGAATTATTAATTTTAATTAATGTTTGATTTTTCTCCCTATTGTATATATCTATATGACAAAGTCATGTAAATATTTCTAAGGTAAAGGGGGTCACAAACAGAAAATGTTTAAATTCCCTTATCTCAGAATAGATAAAACATGATATGATACAAGTTAATGTGCATAAACAGAAATATTGTAGAGTAATGAAAAATTATGCCTCTAATCCTGATATAGCAGATTAAATCAGGCAAAGCCTGAGAATTCATTGCCAGCCAGTCTAGATAAAATGGCAAACTTCCGTGTGAATGAGACTCCTCGTAAGAGCAACAGAGGAAGATGCACACACACACATATAAACAAATCAAATATAAAATAATATATACTCTGTTTTAACATTGATCACAAACAACCAAAAATTAACATACTTATTACAAATTATATTAATGACTATCTAGAGGAAGTAGAGACTAGAAAGAAGAATCTGTTTCATCATGCTGTGTTTTGTCTTTTGGTCTGGGTGACACATATGTAAATATGTCCATTGGATGCAAGTTCATTTTGCTTTTATATCTAAAATTAAATTTATATGTATATTTCCTTTCAAAAACTTTTATGTGTATAGGTGTTTTATGTGTATATGTATACATATACTTGTATGTATGTCTGTGTACCATGTGTATGTCTTGCGCCCACAGAGTCCAGAAAAGGGCTTCATATCCACTGGAACTGGAGTTTCAGATGGTTGTTAGCCAAAACGTGGGTACTGGGAGTTGAACCACATTCTTTGGAAGTTCAGTCAGTGAGCTATCTCACAAGCTTTTCTATGTAGGTTTTCTTGCAATCAAGAAATATAAAATTAATATAAAGTTGAATGAACTCCCACTCGTTATATATTTATTCTTTAGCCACTTGGTCTAAAACATGACAAAGTGATAGAAATGAGGATTAGTGAAGCAAATGAAGCCTTAGTTTGCTGGTTGAAAATCCATAAAAGAGCTTCAGATAGCTAAAAAAACACCAGTGAGATCACACAAAAAAGGAGTCAAAAAATGATCTCACAAAGTTGTTATGAAATCCAACCTCATCTTCAGCTGCTTATGTACAAAGTTGATGTTAATCTACATATAAAAGAAATTGAGAATTACATTAACCAGCAGTCTACTATCAAAGTCTAAGACAGTCCACTGATACATACGCAGGACATATCTGAACACCAATGAAAATCAAACTGATACTGAAACCACAGAAAGAAGCTTTTAATTTCCAACCCCCTCAATTGTCCACTAATATAAACCTATTATATTATCAATATAATATATAATATACTATATCAATATTCTTTAAAGAATCTAAACAAGACTTACAATACCATAACACAATTTCAAGATACCTAACACATAATCCATTTTCTAGTCTCCTATTCTCTGATTCTTGGCCAGTTATGAGTTTCTGTACTTATTACCACCTACAGCAAATAGAAGTTCCTCAGATGAGGGTTGAGATGCAGTATTTTAGAAGATAGGCCATCTACAGAAAATTTCAGAATACTTGCTATATCAGTATTTTATAAAGCTAGATAACCTGGATCTGCCCAGGCTGATACTCAGAAACTTGGTAAACAAAGCTTCCTCTGCTTATAGCTATCATTGATAAGGATCAATCTCTCCTACCTACAAAAGAGTAATAGTCTTTCCACATGAAATTACTTGGCAGTCAAATGAAAGTCAAATCTGCTTCAACCTACAGAACAAATGGCCCTTGAGGTGAATGGCATCACTACTGCCAGAGCTAACTGTCAGATAAAGATCTACCTACCACCTCTTCTGCAGATATATATATATATTTATTTATTTATTTATTTACCTCTCCTATGACTATGAATGAACTCTCCAACTCCAGAAACTTTGGGGGAAGTTCCTAAATATCAATATATCAATAGATAGGAACAGGACGAATATACCTTTCACAGTCTACTTATTCATTCTACCTAAAAGTCATTTATATGTATCCAGGTTCAAAGTGGTTATGGACAAACATAAACAAAATGTGAGTGTGTATATATATATATATATATATATATATATATATATATATATATATAAAGAGAGAGAGAGAGAGAGAAAGGCATATCTGGCTGTAAGAGGATGGGTCAATATCAAATATCATTCAAAAGAAATGATGGTACCAAGAGGGAAAGAGGGGGGCGGGCACTCACTGCTCCAGCACATGTTTGACTTTGATCTGATAGCTCTTCTGTTCTTAGCAATATATTTTAATAAAGAGTTGGAAGTGACAGAATTATTTTATTGTGCTTAGTTCATTAGGGAAGTGTCCTATTTTAAAGATGGACTGAGTGGAGAGTAATTGGGAGAAGGATTTTGAAAGTTGTACTAGACAAAAGTGCATTTTACAGTGTACTTGATTTAAAGATTTGTCAAGTCCATTTTAAAGTCTAGAGTCAAATACTTCCAATTTTACATTATAGTTAGACTACATATATGTATATAAACATTTAGTACTAAATGTGTCTAGGACAGAAATAAGACCAAGGATTATGAACTACCATCTAAGTATAGGCCACACTGCAAAAATGCAGATTGATTCTAATGAAACTCAGGCCAACTAGTACCAAATGCACATGCATCATGTGATAATGCATATTTAATTCATTTATAAAATGGATATTTTAATAAAATAGTGAAAACTGACATTGTGTCCAAATAATAAAGAAATGCTTTAGTAAAGGCCTTTATAACCAAAGGTAGCCCATATGAATATGAATAAAATAGGTATTTATTTTTCAGAGATACTTTTGGAAAATTATATACCAAAATGGAAAATGAGCCTCTCATGTCTAATCTCTGTGTGTCATTAAATAAGTATATATAAGTGGAGCAATGATTATGCATAATCTAACTGGAGTCTTCAAAAAGTCTGAAATAAAGCAACACAATAAAAACTGTACCCAAAAATTCTGGGTATATACATTATTATTTAACTTTTTTTGCTTGCTTTTTGTTTTGTTTGTTTTTGTTTGTTTCCTTTTCAATACAAGGTTTCTCTGTGTAACAAAACTGGCTATCCTGAAACTAACTCTGTACACCAGGCTGGCCTCAAACTCACAGAGATACTCCTGCCTCTTTCTCCCAACTGCTAGGATTAAAGGCATGTACTACCAATGCAGGGCTCATTTAACTTTTTTAATGCTGAATAGACTGAGAAACCTAGGATATTAGAAAATCACACTCCAGAGTATGTCTGTGAGTGCTTCTATAGAGATGGTTTGATGAAGCATGCTTAAGTATATTCACTGCGATGATTCTCTGAGACATAGAAATCTGAACAGATTACTAAGATGTGGACCAACTATGGAAGAGGACCCTGGAGGATTCGTCTTAGAAAGGTCTGTCTTATACCTGGACACCTTCGGTTTCTTGTTACTATGCAGTAAGCACCATGTGCTCTTGCTGTATTCTGTCTTTCCACAGCCCAGAGCAATGAAACAAGTTGACCATCACTGTAATTCCTGAATATATAGGCCAAAACAATTTTCTTCAGGGTTTTGTTAAAATGATAAAAAAAAAATCAGCACAAAAGCAACAGGAAATTAGGACCAGGTACTTAACAAAGATGGAAGTGCATTAGATACAAGAAATGGAATATGAAGTGTAAAGGTGGAAAGGTGGGAAATGCTTTGATAAATATTATCTACTGAATTTCAAATGTCATCTGTACATTCTTTTCAGACAGCAAAATAGTAAATGACAGCATCAAAGATTTTCAAAAGACTAAACAATTTCCCATATGTCGTACAGTAAGAAACTGAGACTAAGAGGAGGATTAATAATTGCTCAAGTAAAGCACAAACATCATGAATTCTTAAATTTTACAAATTAGAAGAAAAAAGAATTCCCTTTCTATTGTGTTGAAGCTCTTGATGCAGATACTGAGTGATCTCTAGTGATAACTCAAGTCTGTAATGTGTGGGATGTGTCTGGTGATTGCATGTGTGTATGTGTTCATGTAGGAGCTAGGGGATAACCTCAGGGGTGGCTCTTCAGCTGCTACCCACCTGTTTGGTTTCGTTTGGAGACGGGATGACTTCTTGTAATGAGACCCACCAGGTAGAATATTCTGGATATTATAAACTGTTGTATTGTCTCTACCCTCCCATATGCTGAGATCACAGTCATGCCCAAGTAGCCTACTATTTTAAGAGTAGATCTGGGATCTAACTAAAGTCACCAGCTTTAATGTAGGAGCTACTTCTCCTTTCTTTTTTTTTCTTTTTATTGTTTATTTATTTATTAAAGATTTCTGCCTTCTCCCCGTCACCACCTCCCATTTCCATCCCCCTCCCCCATCAAGTCCCCCTCCCTCATCATCCCTAAGAGTAATCCGGGTTCCCTGCCCTGTGGGAAGTCCAAGGACCACCCACCTCCATCCAGGTCTAGTAAGGTGAGCATCCAAACTGCCTAGGCTCCCACAAAGCTAGTACGTGCAGTAGGATCAAAAACCCAGTGCCATTGTTCTTGAGTTCTCAGTAGTCCTCATTGTCCATTATGTTCAGCAAGTCCG
Organism: Chionomys nivalis; assembly: GCF_950005125.1. Classification (NCBI taxonomy): domain Eukaryota; kingdom Metazoa; phylum Chordata; class Mammalia; order Rodentia; family Cricetidae; genus Chionomys; species Chionomys nivalis. The sequence goes on along the minus strand of NC_080088.1, from coordinate 45,452,199 downwards.
GTTTTATCCCATGCTTTTTCAGACCCAGGCCAGCTGGCCTTGGTGAGCTCCTGATAGAACATCCCCATTGTCTCAGTGTGTGGGTGCACCCCTCGCGGTCCTAAGTTCCTTGCTCGTGCTCTGTCTCCTGCTCATGATTTGGACCTTGAGATTTCAGTCCAGTGCTCCAATGTGGGTCTTTGTCTCTGTCTCCTTTCATCGCCTAAATGTTTTTCTTTGGGTTCACCTTCTTAATTAGCTTCTCTAGGACCACCCATAATAGGCTCAACGTCCCCTATTCATGGCTAGAAACCAAATATGAGTGAGTACTCTTGGGAATATACCCAAGAAATGCCCTATCATACAACAAAAGTATATGCTCAACTATGTTCATAGCAGCATTGTTTGTAATAGCTAGAACCTGGAAACAACCTAGATGCCCTTCAATGGAAGAATGGATGAAGAAAGTATGGAATATATACATATTAGAGTACTACTCAGCAGTAAAAAACAATGACTTCCTGAATTTTGCAGGCAAATGGACGGAAATAGAAAACACTATCCTGAGTGAGGTGAGCCAGACCCCAAAAGAGGAACATGGGATGTACTCACTCATATTTGGTTTCTAGCTACTTCTCCTTTCTAAGACTTTAAAACAACTCTTAAAAGTATTACATAGCATTACCCAGGATATCTTAAAGTGCTATAGTGCTATAGTGCTAAAGAACCAAGAATTATATGCATCATCAGAAAATATATATATCCTTGAGTATTTTCAAAAGTTATTCGCTGAAGAAGATGCTCATCTAAGACTTAATGAATGAATGGCAAGTAATAAGAAAACCAGAAAAGCAAGATCATTTAAAAGAAAGAAAGCATTCAGACTTGTCTCCAACCCTAAAGGCTCAATAGGTGCTGAATGAGCAATAGTTTGGTGGCATGAGAGAAGCCCTTGATGCAGAGATGAATTAATGCATAATTCAGAAAACTTAAGTAGAATATATAAATATCTCTTTGAGAAACTTGAACATACGAAAAGAGACAGTGGGTAGGAGGCAAGTATTTTCTATCTTTATAACGGTCACTATATCTCACATCTCACTAATGTTAAGAAGATGAGTCAGTCATGAGTCTGTCATCATCTTTCACACCTGTTCAGCCATTGTGGATACAGGTTATATCTTCAATCATACAATCTAAAATACATTCCCCAATGACTCAAAACCTCAAAATGAATACAAAACAGTCTCTTTAGAATATGATTATGATCTTTTATTCAGTCCTCTCATAGCCACATTCAGGTTAATAATGAACTATATATACATAATACTTCTGAACAACCCAGGCTTTATCAATCTTATTTCTCTCACCTTTTATGTGTACTCTTAGTTTCTTCTAGAATATTCTTTTTCAATGCAGCCATTTCCACCCCTCCACGAAGCAAATTACTTTCAATTTCCATGCAAACACTAATTTATCTCACGAAAACTTCCTTAATTCCCCAAGTAAAATTCACATTCCCAAGTATCTTCTTTTGAGTCCTTTACTAAGATAACCACAGCCCGTGGAACCATTTCAAAACACATATTAAGTAATTTTATTTGTACATGTCTAAGTTTAGCAAATAATAAACGTTAGTGAATGTTTGCATGTGAAAAGATAAATTTGTTACTAAAAACAAGGTATATACCTATAATATGAGTACCTCTTAAATTAGGTCATTGGATAGATACACACACACACACATTTTGCAACTTGCAGGTACATTTATTTTCTGAAAAATTAAAACTAACACATTCTGAAGTAAAAAAACTCACTGAACTTTTTTTGGATGTGTAGACTCTAGACATTCAACCCAACTTCTCCACATTTAACAAAGTTTCCTAAAAACACATATAATAAGGAGAATGCAAAGTTATACTATTAACTCTTAGAAATGTAAACTGCTTTAAAAGTCTTGCTTTTGCACAGAAACCACATAAGACTTTTCTTAGATAACTTGTTGGGCTAATGTCTTCCAAGTGAAAAGGCAGAGAAATGCAAGTCAAGGAAACTCAAAACAAGAGAATCTTCTCTCCGATTTTAAGGCAACTTTAAGTGTCCATTTACTTAGAAGCAGAACAGCCACAGAGAAAATCACTTTTTGCTTAATAACCAATTAAAGCATAAAACGTAATAGAAAATATTAGATTTCTTTCAAAATTAAACAACATTTTTTAAAATCAATTTAAGTATTTCAGTTGATTTACATATTTAAAATTATAAAGGAAATCTGTTTATTTCCTATTACTTCTGCATAAGTGGTTTACTGGGGATTTTAACATGTTTTTTGTTTTCTTGTGTGTGGGTGAGCATGCATGCGTGCGTGAGTGCGTGTGTGATTTAAAGCTGTAGTTTGCTTTTATGTGCTTAAATTCCAATCCTGGCAGACATTTTTGCATAGAAGAGTGCTGTTTGTTTTTACTTAAACATCAAGCACAGTGCCTGTTTAACATGAAATTTAGGAAAACATAATGGGAGTAAAAAGAAGTCCTAATCCCTATAAATGCTTTATTAAAAGTCTAAGGTTAAAGGCAGCTAAATTATCAATTGGTCAAACTGTTGGTGCATTTTGCTATTAAACAACTTTCCCCAATGATTGTCATCGTGGGGGGGGGTAACTGAAGATCAATGACGGGTGGTAGCTCTGGCCTCTCCTTTCTCCACTGGAAGAATCACTGGCAGCTACAAGAACAGACATGCTTCCGCTGTAGTGACTCCTCTATTCGCCTTTCAACACTCTTACCTTCATTCTTTGGACTTAAAATCTTAGCCAAGCTGCAGACAAAATAAACGTGTGGTAACTGGTGAGACTAAAAATGTATGCTCGGTGGTTTTAATAGGAAATTCAACAAGAACCAGGTTAACACTTTCTTGTATATGATCATAAATCCCAGTCAGACCTGTTTATAAGCCAGGGAAGGCCTCAAGAGAATCTACTTTGAACTATTCTCTTTTAGCACATAAATGAACAAATATCCAAAAAGCATCTGGTTTGTAGGAGAGTGGAAGACTTAAAATTTCTACATTTTGTTATAACCAGGTGTTTCCAGATAACTGAACCGCTAGCTATCAGGCCTGGAAGGAAAAACCATGACACTGAGAGATGCCCTGTAAGCTCAAGGTTTCACACGATCAAACAAGGTCAGGCAGCCAGCCTCCAGAAGAAGTCTTGGATAATTCCAATTCTCTTAATTGATGATTTTCTTCAAGAAAAAAAAATAGGCTCCATTTCTGTTTTAAAAATCCACAGTGTCTCTAATAGAGAAACTATGACAACCTTCCCGTTGTTCTCACGTAAGAGGAAACCCTATAATAAGAGCTTCCCAAAATGTCAAATAATACTCGTCTCATAACAGGGCCTCTTTGTTCATTCACCATGTCTCTTTTGATATGCTCAGATAATAAAAGTTCATGTAAAATTAAAGGTAATATAGAGCAGAAGCCAACACTAATTCTGTATAAATATGTCTGATTAATATGAATGCCATTGTTATGGTTATTTCGTAATGTCACTACTGTTACAAGAGCAGAGGATAGAAGTACTCTCACACTCACTGTTTTTGTTCATCCTCTGTCATCCAATCAGTTGGTGAATTTTTGTTCAATGGGTGAAATGAAGGATAGATTTTTTTTGTCCATTAATTATTTTTGTTGCAGTAGTTAAACACATAACCTGTGAAACTAACTTTAAATTCATGATGAAACAAATCAGGAGTTTTATTCTAAACTGAATTCCTCATCCCCTTTAAGAAATGCTACAGGCTTACTTCATAGGCTCGGGTTTTCATAGTCACTACTACTACATTACACTGGTGCTTGCCTATGAGAATCCGAAAGCAAAAGATTAGCACAATAGCTCCAAAACCTGATTAAGAGCCTACCAAGTTAAATCTAAACTATGGTTGAATAGTACAGTTAAGCCAAGAATATAGGTAGGGTTCAGTGATAAAAAGAACACCCACCCGGCAGAAGTATAGGAATTTCCACCCTCAGTGCATGCCTCTTCTTCCATGGAAAGAAAATAGAAAGCAGGTCATGGGTAGCAGCCTAAACATCCTGGTGTACTAGAAAGAATATTCTAAGGCGAGTAGATGTCTGTATTGTCCTCACTTTGTTTCCTCTTTAAAGTCTTCTCTCCTCAATCCACCCCCTTGAGCCTACAGCATAATATAAAACTTAACAGTGGATCTTAAATTTAGCTGACATTTTTATATTCTTCACAACACACTCTTTCGATTGCACCCAAGAAGGAGATTATTAAATAGTAGCAGGAGACCAGTTGCCAGACCATTTTGACTGGGGAAAAATACACTGTGCTTTCTCATTGACAAACCAAATATTTCTAGTCATTATAACAAATTTCATAAATAAACTGCTATTAATGACTGCAAAGGGGGGAAGAAATTGTATTTCTCCCAAGTCCTTTCATCCTGTCCTAAACCCTCAGTAGCCTGAAAAAGTGGCAGGAAGGGTACATAAAAAGCCTCTTGCTGAGCTGAGCCAAGTCTCCTAGGAAGCAGGTCCTGTCAGTCAGAGGCAAAGATACATACCTCTGTGATTATTTTAGTCTATTTGTTGTAGTAATTAGCTAGTGTTCCCTTTGCTGAGGCTGGCATCACTCACAGTCCTCTTTTTATTTTTTTATATACACTTTCTTTCCTTTTAAAAATGAATTTACATATTTTCCGTCTCTCAATCCCTCCTATGTTTTATTTATGAATATAGCTCTTCTTGATGGTAACTTTAATGTGAAATAGGTAGTAATTAATGTCCCAGTCTGCTAGGTTAATCCCTTTCCACTCTCTCTACAGAGAAGTTTAAGGTAAGTAACAGTTTACAGTCAATATTAGGTTTAATTATGCTTAATGAGAGTTAGTGTCTCTGTTTACTAACTGCATTTAGGTGTGTGGATCCTAGATGAGTTCTCCCCTGGCCTCATTCTGATCTGTTAATAGTGCCTGTGTGTGCTGTAGATGCTGCATTTAAAGCTATGAAGCAGTTTCTAAAGAAGAAAGCAAGGAAGGCATCTGTTTCAGCTGAGACACCATTAAACTGGCGAGAGCAGTCTCGAAACAACCACATCTTTCTTTGGGAAAAGAATGCCATTTTATGCTTTCCAAACAGATTCACTTAAGAGGATAATTATTGTCTAAATTCCAGTCTCTGAGTACATTTATACATATAAAACTGTTTCAAGCTTCAAACTACCATCAGTGGTACATATAATAAAACTATAGAGAGCTAAACTCAAAATGTCCTGTCACTCCTTCAACATCATTGCAAACACTAAGATCTAAAGCAACTGGGTTACTCCTCTCCCTAACCTAAACAGAGTTTACCTTAAAATTACATTAAACTTCACTGCACAGTAAAACTCTTTTCATTACTGAAGACAGAAATTTAAGAAGACAAATGCTCAACCCGAATGAAATCCAGTAAAGAGTCAAAGAAAATACAGTATATATGTGTTTATGGAACTCCTTTGTTAAGTTCTTATTGTGAGTGAGGTTGGCAATTTAGTTTCTCTAAGACTGTTCATTGATTAACTAATTCTTTAAAGAATATTATTGGGTTTCTTTTCTTTTCTTTTTTTTTTTTTTTTTTTTTTTCGAGACAGGGTTTCTCTGTGGTTTTGGAGCCTGTCCTGGAGCTACCTTTGTAGACCAGGATGGTCTCGAACTCACAGAGATCCGCCTGTCTCTGCCTCCCAAGTGCTGGGATTAAAGGCGTGCGCCACCACCGCCCGGCTTGGGTTTCTTTTCTATGTTAAGGACACTGATGAGAAGACATACAGTCCCTTTCCTCAACAAGTTTACCATGTAGAAAACACAAGAAAAACTGTAACACAATGTGCATTTTTACTGTTCATGAGTAAATGCTGAGGAGACACAGGATTGAGCTATTCTGTCTGCATTAGAAAAATGAGCAAGGTCTCAACTAATGGAATAGAATTTTGTTTCTTGATCATATGAGGGCCATGAAAGACTCATTGAGCAGGAAGGGTAGAAAAGAATGTTTAAAAGACAGTAAACTATAAACTGAGGAAAGATTGTGTGCCAAGAAAAGGGATGATGGGAAAATAGGAAAGAAATCTGCAAGTTAGGGACTCGAAAATTAGACTGAAAACAAATTACGAACTTCAATGTCATCCACCATTAGTTTTTACATAATGGGAGAAGTACAAACAAAAGTAAAGTTAGGTATCTTGAAAAGCCAGGGACAAGGTATCTTAAATCTAGAAATAATACTGAGTTTCGCTGTACCCATTGTGAACAACTATTTTAAAATTGTTAAGTCTTCCAACTTCTTATACTAGAACTCCTTTTATTCAGGTAAAACAAAAAAAACCCAAATACTTGTGCCATGGAAAAAATAATTCCTAAAATGGATAACAGCAATGAAAGCTATATGAAAGGAAGCTATTGGATATATATTCCATGTAGTTATGAAGAACCTTACAAATAATTATATTTATTTGGTGAAACAAAAATCTGTTTGCAATTCATTTCAGAAATTATTTGCCTTTTGAAAATTCTACCTGAATACACCATGATTATATTTTTGCCTTAAATTTACTAAATTTCAACTTATTTATTAACAATTTAAAATTGAATACATATGCATATATATGGTGTATAACACAATGTCCAAAAACATATGAATACATAAAATACGTCACGTTGGGCAATTTTCTGGTAAAAAGACTTAAACTCTACTCTGTAACAACTTTAAAATTTGTAATGCACTAAATATCATCATGGTGATTTATAAAAAGACCTTTTAACTACCAACATCTTTTGTCACTACCTCCCAGCACTTTAGGGATTCTATTGAGTACCATTTAACTATGCTTTTGTGTGTAGCTTTTTAAGATTCCACATATGAGTGAGGTCATGCAGAATCTGCAGCTGTGTGCCTACAGTATTCACTAAATATGATATCCCAGCGTTTATAATGTTTAAAAATTATAAAGTGACTATATAAACAATAAACTCCTATTTTGGATGGATGGATGGATGGATGGATGGATGGATGGATGGATGGATGGACGGACGGACGGACGGACAAACGGACAGACGGGCCGACAGACAGAAGGACGGATGCACAGATAGATGGAAAGATAGAACACATCTAAATTTGAGTATCAATGCTCCAGTATCATCGACTGACGACCACTTAGTTTGTTTATGTATCTTGGCTGCCATGAACAACACTGAATTGAACTGTGGAGGCAGATGTATCCTCCATGTACTCTGCCATACATCTGAACTTATACTAGAAGTGACACTGCTAGATGATATGGCAATTCTATTTGTAGTCTTTTGAGTGACTTCACCAATGTTTTCAATTGTTACTAATCTGTATGCCCAACAATGTACAGAGTTCCTTGTCTTTACAATGCCAGCAGTACATACCTACAGCATTTAAATAAAAGATATCTTAACAGGTATGAAATACTAGCTTACTATAATTCAATTTGTCTTTTTCTGGTTATTATTGATGTCTGACATTCTTTTATTCATCTCTTGATTATTTCTATCTTCTTATATCAAGTTCCTTTGCCCATTGATCAAATACATTGAGTTCCTTATGCTCATTGAATATTAATCTTTACCTAATGTATGGTTTGAAACTACATTCTCATGTTCTGTGGGTTATCTCTACAGTATTTGTTGTTACTTTTCCTTTTTAGAAAACAAAGCAGAGGCAACTCCAACTACTAGGTTTAAGAGGTAAATAATGTAATTTAAGTTATATACTCAATCAGAAAAGGCTACTTTCTGCTGATAAGTTCTAAGTTTTTATTATTTTAGAAAAAATTAAACACCTAGCCTATGATAAAATTTTCTCCTCTTTTTGGATCATTACTCCCTTGTTGCAGTACCCTGACTCCTGTTTGAAGAATATGTCTCTTATTTCAAATTCACACTGGGAGAGATGACAACTTCATGTTCAAAGGGAAACATGAAGAACCTAGGTAGTCACAGAAAAAAGAAAGCTCATGAGGTAAAGAGAAAAATGAAATAAACGTATCAGAAAATAGAAATTATTAAAGGAAATGCCTTACTGATTGAAAAATGGTGAACAATGTTCCAATTTATATTATCATTAGTTATCAGTAACATTTTGTGTGTCAGCCATTGAATTCAATATTTTTATTAATATCTCCAATCCTAACCATAACTCTTTGAAAGAGATCTCATTCTTCATTTTTCAGGAGAGTAGTGCAGAGAAGAAGTAACTTACCCTGATAAGAAGCAGCAGTGGAACTAAGGCTAAAACTCAATTTAAACTCCAAGTATAGTGCTATTTCAAGACAGGAAGTACAAAACACACATACTAAATAAACAAACGTTCCCACATAGCTGTCAACAAGTCACTCTCAAATCATGTCCGTCTGTTAATGAAAAAAGTTGCTTGCGTATCTAGAGTCAACTAAGACAGTAACATATTTCTGGGATTAAAATGAACATATTTCTATAACTTTAAGAAACAAACCATCTTGAAGTGCATAGTCAAGCACAGAGAGAAATGTCTTTCATGATGCACAATATCCAGTATGTAAGAGACCAGACACTTCCCTTATGGCAGACAATAATTTAAACAAAACCAAGATAGTTATTTAAGATATATTTAAAATACAAATGGGTGATTATGAGCCTTTATGGAGACTAATCAGATTTTTAAGTATTTATTTTTCTAAAATATCCTAAATTTAATTGTGTGGAATTAGAAACTAAGTTTAGTATACAAAATGTGAGAGACAAATTTAAAAACAAATAATCTAAATAATATTAACTAGTAACATAAAACTGTGTTATTGTTGTTAGCTATATGATCATCTGTTGATTCAATTAAATGTACTAAATTCTACATTTACAATATGTATGATATCAATGCTCAGAAGTCGACATACTTATGAGCTCACCTACACTGACCTTTCTGTCATGTCGTTTCCCTCTCAGAATCTCAGCTCTGGATATTTGCAGCCACCACTTCACAGTTTATATTTGCCTATACCACACTACTTCAAATCATCATCAGAACATTCAAATTTTCATTTGATAATGTCCATTCTTAGACACCTAAACTTTGTTTCTCTGTTTAAGGAAAAGTAAAAGGATGCACTTAGATTTTATTGGTAAGGCTTTTTTATCCTGATAGTCATAATTATTCATAGTAGACTTATATAAAATAAGAGTGCTTTTAGTGTTAACTCAAGAATTAGAGCATGAAAAATATCCACAGGTATATGTCACAATGAATTGATATAAAATGTACAAATATATTTCAATAAAATATTCATGTGTAGTTCAATGACTCACTATAATGGAATATACATACTACATAGTTATAGGTCTGTAGTTAGATATGCATTTGTATTTGAGTAGTTATTCCTGAAAGTTAAAGGGAAAAACACTTAAACTGCTTTCCTAACGCAAATTATAACTGAAATAAAATGTCCTTTAAAAACTATAATTAATGGCTGTTATGTCAAAATGTGAACCAAAGGGTCAAACCTTATAATTCACAGTTTGAAAGGTCACAGCCCAAATGATAACTTTAAAAAACTGGTTATCTAAGAGTAATTTGACAAATCCATCTAATAAACACTGGATGCATACAAAATATTTTAAGAGTATTAAGAATGCATGTCCAAGTGGACAGCTGATGAAGGAAATGACCTCCTTTCACTGAGTAAGGCTGAAGTCCAGAATAATGACTTTTGAATGAGAAACCAGGCTGGAAAGCCAAGTGGTGGACAAACCCAATAGGAAGCGTAATGGACAGTCTCATTAGAGCACGAAAATGTATGCGCATGACCAATAAGAGAAAAATATAAATACTTCTATCACCTGCTCTTTCTTCTCCATTACTAAACCTGCCTCAAAGATAAATAATATGCCACTAACAAAAGTTACTTTAAAGAAATACTTCTTCTGTAATAAAAAAAATTGAAATTTCTTGGCAAGCTCTAAGGTTTGAAAACACGCCTGCAGCTTGTCTATATCAGATAGTATAAGTAGTTTTGAAAAACTTTTTTTTTCTTAGAATTCATCATGGAGCAAAATATTTGTTTGTATCTATGTCTGTACCAAAACAACCTACACTGTTAAGACAAGGTGAAAAGAAATATGGCTTTTCTATCATTTCAATGCAGATGTAGTCCAGTGTTTAAAACGCAGGCTACTGGAGATAATGCCTCCACTGTACATCAAATTTCTGAAACCACGGCAGAGAACAGAGATGAATAAAATGAGTAATTTAATTAAGTATCTTCATTTGAAATTTCTATTTATGTCTTAAAATATTTCCGTTTTAGAAGATAATCTCCTTAGGTGTAATAATTATATGCCTCTTTTGCTCAATAATTTATTTGCCACCTATAAAGTGCTTGACATGAAGCTAACACTCAACAAATGTTGAGAGAATGGAAAGAATAGATGGGGGGAAGGAAGGCAGGGACCTAAAGTTAGCTAATCTCCTCAAACATTATTGGTGTGACTTTTAAGAAGAAAATGCCTCAAAATACACGTTTTATTTTATCTTACCTGCTCAAAAATTAACAGATCCAAAAAATCTATCCTAGGAACTCAAAAACTTGGAGGATATTGAAAGTATTTATGAGATAAAATTGATATCATACCTGAGAAGGAAATGGTATGTGCAATACATGGGCTATGGAAGAGAGTAACACAGGCAGAACAGGGTTCTGCTTTCCTTATATCCTAGCCAGTCTGATCGGCAGCACAAAGCACTGAACAAATGTTCACTAGTTCCTTATGGAGACCTGCACTGTAGCAGGTACTATATTACAGGTACCATGGTGTCATGAGTCACATAATCTATTGGAAGATACAAATATTTACCTAAAATAGATCTTTAAAAACACAACTATAGAACTCCCTTTTTCTGTGCATAATTACCCAGCATTGAGCAGGTTAAAGGACTGAGACATCATGCCAGTAGAAAATGAAAAGGGGGAGGGAAAGAAAAAGTTAAGAGTTTTGTAAGATCAAAAAAAACAAAAAAAACAACAACAACAAAAAAAAAAAACAGTATTTTCTGAACCTACAAAATGCTTCCAGGGTAATTACTTTATTTTGTATGCCAATATGACTCATGGCAAGAGGCTTAGCTGAGACCTGTGAACTGCCTGAATTTGATGCAAGGTGTATGTGGCTCTCATGGTAACTAATGTCAATGAGATCTGCAGATGTGAATCACCATACCATTAAAAACATCTGAAACACATTCTTCTTGATATTAGCAAAAGCTTAACTCTAGTTCCACTTGGCCTGGGAAATGTTTCTGTCATTCTGCTGGACCAGCCCACACATACTGGGCTCTTGATAGATTCTGGGCGCAACCATCTGGCCCTTTATTTACTTAACTCTTTTCTAATACTGACAAGCACATTAGTAACACTCTTTTGATCACTAGTAAATATAGAGCTACTGCACAACTAACATCTTCTCTCATTCTGAAAGTCACTAATTAGTTGTGGGTAGGAGTTGAAGAGTATTACAAAGACATGTTAAGCATTACTACAGTAAGTAATTTAAATACACCCGAATGCATGCTAATTTATTTCCCACTTCATTAGAGAAATGGAAAACACCTTGTCAACACTAAAGAAATCTAAAGAGACCAGAGCATTTGGAAGGATAGTAGGTAGTTAAGAAAAAAGAATGATAGTAGAATTTGGGGGAGGGGGGGAAATCTACATTTTTTTTCTTGATTTCTTTTCCTTATTAGACAGTATTACTCAAGGCTAAGGAATTGAACATGACTGTAATCTCAGCACTCATGAAATAAAGGCAGGATGGTCGCCATAAATTAAAAGTCAGCACGGTCTAGGTATTGAGACTGTCTTTTTAAAAGAAAAAACAGGAAAGGCTGAGATAAAAGTGTATTTAATGGGAACATTGCAGTCAATTAATAAATGCAGGTTTCCAAATGAGACAAATAAGGTAGGTGGCTCTTGTTTCTAGATCATGATTATTCTTACTAGTACTTATATAGAACATAATTTTTATAAGCCATATTAATCTTTCCATACAAAAGTTCTAAATAATTTGATTTTACAGAATACAATTTAGGCTTAAAACAAATAATGCCCTTCCAAAAGATGCTTAAAAAGACATTTAGAAAAAATTAATTCTCATATATATTTCAAAACTGAGAATTCATATAGTTTTGATCCATTATAATTTATTTATAGCACATTTTTATGTAGATAAGAGACTAACTGCTAAATTTTCTGTAAGATTCAGAATGTTCACAGAAAATCAGCTAATTGTTTTGTGTGTTAATTCAAGCATCAGGTTCAGAGCATCATACCCCAACTCCCTGAAAGTCTGTGTAGGCTCACACAGACAATCTCATTTCTAAGTTTAAAGGATGGGACACCAAGCAAAGACTTTCAGTAGTTATTTTGGATTTCACTTTGGCTCACTTGTTCATAGACATTTCAGGAAAGACAACAATTTCTTATAGTATAAAACCCAAATAGCTAGAATCTTAATGAAAACATAATCTTACACATTGTGAACTATTTCAGATCCTTATCAAATCCTATAACTAAATAATTAAAGAAAAATCAATACTTGGTTGATATGCAGAAATAAATTGATGTAAGGATAAACAGAATAAATAAGGGGACACAACACACTGGAGAATATGTAATTTAAGATCTGTCAAAGAATTGGGGTACCTGTTACTGATAGGTGAAATAAGAATGATTTTGCTTATAGATTAATGCAGGTATTGAGATAGGGCATTATAGAAGCCTTGTGCTGCGATGGAAGAAAAACAAACAAACAAAAACCAAAAGGCCTCCTCAGGACAGGAAATGTTTCTGTTAATTACTAAGAAGTGATTAACCAGCTGACAGAGCTATTAGACATGAAAGGTATGAAAGCACCAAAGGTAGCAATGTTGGTGGCCACTACCCATCAAGAGGCTTTGCCAGTACAGATTGGATGCCTGAAACCAAGCACTACATAAAAACAATAAAACCTGGAGCCAACCAATGGAAGATTCAACAAAATCCACTTCCAACTGCAAATATTCCAGGAATCCTATACTGAAGTATTTTTTCACATGGGAATGGCATACACTGTGTACTAACGGGTGCTTACCTTTACTTATCCACTATGCAGAGCAAATAAAACATCAAACTAAAAAAATCCTAGTCTGCTGCACACAGACGTGATTCTAACTTTAGCTGGCAAAGATTGCTATTGATAGGTATGAACAAAATGCCACTACATGAGCAGATGGCCAAAGTGAGCCCACGTCACTGACAATAAATTATGTGTCTTTGTATCCCAAACAACCAAACAAACAAAAAAACACAGAAGAGGTTACTGTGTTTGATGTAAAGCTTTATCGGTAAAATATAAATATAAGGTTATAGCATAGACATTAATGCTGCATAATGCCATTTTATATAACATTTAATAAATATCTAAGTGATCACAATAAAAATCCTAAATTTATGAAAACAGAAAAATATATGAAAACAGTACCAAATTTTGATGTTTACAGGAATATGAATGCAAATGGAAATAAAGATATTACATGAAAGAGTTCTGTCTCAGAAAGACAAATACTGTGCCTGCTATGCAGTCATAGGAACTGAGTACAGACCACCAGCATCACACAAAAGGCGGCATGGAAGCACGCACTGCGGCCCAAGTGCTAGGCTGGCTGACACAGTGGATCTGGAGCTCTCTGGCCAGCCAGTCCAGTTGCCCTGGTGATTCATTAGACAAAATGGTGATAACTAAACAAATGTCAAAAGTGATATATTTTATATCACGAGACAACTGAAACATAGGGTGGGGCACAAACACAAACATTACAAACTGAATTCTCAATGTGCTAACCTCATTACTATTAATATTACACAATATGCATCACTTAGAGTCTGAAAAATAAAAATTAATGATACAGTAGTACAAGAGATAAATTAGGAATATATTTCTAATAACATAACAGATAAATTAGAAATATATTTCTAATAACATAAATTATTTCTAATAACATAATGAAGATACCTGAAATTATATAATTAAATGCATAGTCATATGTGTTTGTGAAAACTTACAAGAGAATTCTGGTTACCTACCTTCAAGAAAGAGACGATGAAATATGAGGTTCAAGAATACATCTTTATTACCTCTGTATCTTAAAATATTGCCTAGTATTAATTTTCATCAAGTTGTCATTTTCCTTGACATTTGGTTTTATTAATCAAGGCATTTATCATTAATTTGTAGAAAATACCATAATTAAGCGAAATAAAATAAAATCCTTAAAAGGTTAAAATTAGAAAGCAGATGAATTAGAACTTTGACATTACTCTGTTGACATACATGAGCTACTTGGAAGTATGGGAATCAAGTTTTTTCAGAGTTTGTTACCTCAATCTTGGGGCTGGATGGTTCTGTAAGATGTTATAAAGATTTGATTTAAAGCTATCTGACAGTTTTGACATTCAGGTGATAGCACTGCTGCTGCATTTGGAACAGTTTGCACATCGCACTGTTAAACGGAATGCTTGAGGTGTGCACTGGCGTAAAGGAATTAAAACAAGCTGTCACACATGCCTAACTGTGTGTACTCACCACTGCTGCTTGGGTCACACCACCCCAACCCCTCCAATGAAATCTGTGACTTACTCTTGTATAATAAATTGCCCTAGCATGTTATTTTCACTGGAAGACCTAACCATGCATGTTAGAAGCAAAGTAATTACAGTACCCTCTTGTCTAAGAAGCCTCTCTCAAGCCCTATGAGCTCTTTCTATACAATGCAGGAACCCCCCTGAATCTGGACTTCTGTATCTAAGGCTATTAAATGTCATCTGAACAGTTTGGATGTCTCCAATGAAAGCATTTTTATCCCTCCTACAGTAATTGTAAAGCTATTCCTGGGCATGAATTAGTTTCTGCTTTTGAGTCAATATGCCCACTTAAAGAAAGGGCAAGGTTTAAAATAGGAATTCAAACTAGGAAAAATGGAAAGCGTAACAGTTTTGTAGAAAAAAGTATAACATCAACAAATTAGGATTAAATACTGTGAGATGGCAGGGTTTTTTTTCTGATTTACTTGTAATTATAAATTATTTTGAGATAGACAATAATTGTTAAAAGGCAATAAAAAATAGTTTAAGTAGAAAATCCAAGGTATTAAAAATAACAAAGCATGTTCATGAAGATAAAACCTATGGGTGATGTAGGAATGTCTTCTATCTATCTGTTGCTTTCATTGGTTAATTAATAAAGAAAAGTGCTTGGCCTGATAGGCTAGAACATAGGTAGGTGGGGAAGACAGAACAGAATGCTGGGTGGAAGAAGGCAGCGAGGCAGACACCATGCTTCTCCTACCCAAGACGGACGGTGGTTAGAATCTTCCCGGTAAGCCACCACTTCGTGGTGGTACAAAGATTATTAGAAATGGGTTAATGAAGATGTGAGAGTTAGCCAATAAAAGGCTAGAACTAATGGGCCAGGCAGTGTTTAAATGAATACAGTTTCCGTGTTGTTATTTCGGGTGTAAAGCTAGCTGTGCGGAAGCAGGGCAGGACAAAAAGCAGGCCTGCTCGCCTCACCACTACATATGGGCAAACATCACTGGACATTACCTTCAGCTTCAGAGTCTCAAAGGGCACTTCAAACACTCTACTCATTTATCTACAAAAAAAAGTAAATACTTAAAATTAGTAATCAGTCAAAAACCCATTTACATTTACAGTAATGTCTTCAGGATTAGCTTTGAAAAGAATGTAGTTGATTTCATGAATGGTAATATCTCTAGTTTTAAGAAAAAATTAAGTTAACAGTCATTACAAGTCCTGAAAACAAGCAGTAGATTCTCAGCAAATCATGTCACATTCAATGCCAAGCACTATGTGTACATTTCTGAAAGGGCAGAGTAGCAATAAGTTTCTTAAATGATATTAACAAGGATTTCTAGGTTTCAATATTCATATTACTTAAAAGAGATACTCCAAATTCAATTATTTGCATATTACTACTTCCAAATTTTATGCTTTTGAATATGTGTGCAGGCATGTCTTCACATGTGCACATATGTACATCTTTGTGCTTGGAGGCTGTAGGACAAGCTTGGGAATTATGCTCAGAAATCCGCCATCCACCTCCTTTGAGACAGGTTCTCTTACTGACCTACAGATCACCAATTAGGATAGACTGGCAGGCCAGCAGGGCCCCAGTGACTGTCTTGTCTCTGTCTCCCTAGCACTAGCGTTTCAAGAATATGCATATCTGGCTTTGTATGGTTATGCTATGGCACACGAACAGCAGGCACTTTATCAACTGAAGAACTCTTCCTGCCGTGCCTATACTTAAACACTCTGTAAAGATCTACAATGTCTAACAAATCGGTGAGAGCAAGCTATCTATAAAGGTAAGATACAGATTCTATAAAAATGATAGATAAGGTTAAAATATTTGCATAAGCACAGATAATTAAAAGGAAAAGTAAAAAGGATAGAAAAATACAAAGCAGCAAAGGTAACGTGTTTAATGGAGTTCGTAGCAAGGCTGATCAAGAGCTGGGTGTGGGGTAGGAATGGAGACACAAATGGTTGGGCTGTTCCTTTTTTAAACAACTCTATTCCATTCTATTTATCTGTGTGAAATTATTTGTTTGTAATGTATATGTGTGGTGTATACATAAACGTGTACAGAAACCAGAGAACATTAGGAGTCCTTGTTATCATTTTACGATTTATTTCCTGAAGACAGAGTTTCTCATTGAATTTAGAGCTGGGCAGACGGCCAGAAATCTTCTTTAATCCACAGTCTCCAGCCTGCACTGTGCTGAGGGCTACAGTAATAACTGTCCGTATCTACTTTTTTCATGTGGGTGCCAGAGATTTGAACTGCATTCATGTTTGTATACCAAGTACTCTTACCTGCTGAGCCATCTCCCAAGCACTTAGAGAAGACCCTTTTAGATTCCTTTCTAACCACATACATTAGGAGAATATAGAATCAAAGTTGAGACTGGAGCTGAAGCAAATAAGATGCTATAAAGGCTTTAGAAAACAATTTGATAAATTTCACTCTAAGAAGATTTAGCCACAAGCAATTCTCCCATTAAAATTTGATCTTAATATTTGATGTCCTTGGAAAGTGATCTTTCTAAATTTGTTATGAAATTTCTATGATGACCTTGTCATATTTACTAAAAATCTCCACAGAGATTTGGTCATTTAGAGTCTCAAAAGCAGTTTTGCTAATGGAAATGCAACACATAAACATAAGCTAATCCTATAAGCCAGTATATCTACAATGAAAGACCCCCATCTAAAAAGTCTGAGGATTTTAATTGGCTAGATATTTAATAAATATATTCAACAACATTCTTGCGAAGAGAAACAAAGAAGCAAACAATAAACCACACCAGCAAAATAAAAGATACCTAAATCTAGATTGTGTTGACAGACAAATGATTCCAGAAAAGAAAAACTACAGCATCATTGCACTGCAAGAACATGAACATTCCTCTGCAGTCACAAATTCCTCTGCAGCAGCATGCCTTAGGGAGCCACAGGAGAACAGATTCAGGATCAAGATCAAGACCACTGATGTCAGAAAAAGAAGATGATCAGGGACAAGAGAGAGGAGTAAATCAGATTATAAGGTGGTCCAGAAAAAGATATTAGAGAAAATTAATTTCCCCATTGCACGATACTTTATAAGTGTGAGTTTTATTTACTCTTTCTCTCCCTCATTAGAGTGGAGTAAACAGGACAGACCCTTTGTCTTCTTCACACTATCTTCACTAGTGTCTGTTGGGGTCTAGACAATCAATGCATTTCTTGAATAAAAGAATGAACTAACGAACCTATGAACCAACCACTCATCTCTACATCTAGAATACAAAGAAGTAATCTAGAACTCGAAGAAATTACACATTATATACTAATTTAAACTTTTCCCTTTAGAAATCTCAAATTCCTACAATATAGTTTACCAGTATTATTTTTTCAAACAAAGGAAAAAATAAACAAGCAGGCAAATTATTAGATTTATGGTAGTAAAGTAGAACAACACAAAATAGCAGTGCTGAGATCTATATAAACTGCTGTCTTCGTAGGTTTGGAAAAAGAAGTTTCTTACAAGAGGTGACAACAGAAAGAAACCCACGTGATTAAGTGAAAGACTAAAAACATATATCTAAGAGTATCCTGGTTGCTACCAGATTGAATGATGACAAACATTATCTTCTTTAAATACCATGAGTAGTGCACAGCAAGCTGGCTGCTCATTAACTATTATTTTTATATTGCTATTTTTATCAATTGCAGATTTCTTCAGTAGATAAGTCTGTCGAATATATTAATTTTTATCTTCTCTGAAGTTCTTTAAATAGTGCCTAACAAGAACTCAATAAACATTTACAGAACTGAAAAGAAGACAACTATTATCACTTAATTAATTAGAAACATAAACAGACTATGAAGATATAAAAAGTCACCACATTTCATATGCCTGAGTCAATCTAACCAGTATCAAATAATAATTAATCTTCCCCAGATTTATAAAAATACAAAGAAAAAATGAAAAATTTGCCTAGGGCCAAGAAGTTGGGAATCCAAATAATAACAGTTAATCAGAAAAGATAAAATGAAGTTGTCAATATTAAGTAAGCCAGTATCCTGACTATTTAAGTACTGTCTGCCTTTATATGACTGACACCGTTTTTCTCTAACACAGGAATTCTATACAACAATATCTGCTTCATTTATGTATTCATGGCATTAGCACAAGCTTGCTTATAATGAATATTTAAAAAAAAATCTTTGTTGAACTAATATAAAACTATCATGATCAATCCTGGGGTTTTGCTGTTATTTGTTTGTTTGCAATATTGGAAACTGAACTTAGGGCCTGACACATGACCTATCACTAAGCTGTATCCATGTTTATTATTTTACTTTTAATTTTAGACAGAGTGTCACTAAATTGCCCAGACCTTAAACTCAGGGTCTTTTGTCTTACTCTCCAGGTATCTCAGATTATAGCCCTGTGCCACTAAGCCTAACAACAGTTATGAGCTTCAAACAACCAGCCAAAAGATGGATACATTTAAAATATAAATTTCAATGAAATAAATATCTCAGTTCCATGGCAAACATGTATAGAATAAAGTAAGTTTTTACAAAGACTGAAAAATAATTGAAAAGAAAACAATGGTATTAGAAAAGCAAAGCGCGTGACAATTACAACATATTGATTAAAGGCAGTATTTCCAAAGACATACAAGGAGAAACAAATTCTACCTACCAATTATCATGTGGAAATAAAGTTGATATATATAAATATAGTAAATGAAAATAATCAGTGATATTTAGAAATATGTGTGTATCATCTACTTAACTACATGTTGAGGACTTTTTAGGCACATAGTGGTATGGAAACAAATATATCAATTTTGCTGCATAAGACAAAAACTGCCTTTTTAATACTTATCATTATACCCATATATTTGGTGCAGCTCCCACCCCACATCAAAGAAGCTTCTTTTTTTTCAGTGGACGGAACTCTTACAGAGAATCACGACTGGTAAAAGAGCAAAGAATAAGTGACTGTGGAGTATCCACCCTCAAACAAGACATCTATTAAACAATGCGTACACCCAAGGCTTAGGGAATATTGAAAGAGATGGCAGATGGATGGTATGAATCAGAGAGACAGAAAGACTGATGCAAGATATTGTCTTCGGGAACTCTTAATAGCTATGGTTGCCTATCTAAGACTTGCATAAGGCTACCGAAGTTAACATTCCAGTATGGATGAGAGAAAGAGAGTCGGTTGTCTTCAGGGACAACTCCCAATAGGCTGTCCATGCCTAAGTGACCAGTTCTACAGTCATGTGCATACAGCTAAGACCCTAAGCAATAGAAAAGACGGTACCTGAACTGGCCTTGCCCTGTAGTCAGACTGATGAATATCTTAAATATCACCATGGAACCTTCATTGAACAACTGATGGAAAAAGAGGCAGAGATCTGCAGCAGAGCACTGGGCTGAGCTCCCAAGTCCAGTTGAAGAGTGGGCGGAGTGAGAATATGAGCAAAGAAGTCAAGACCATGACGGGGACATCCATGAAACAGCTTACCTGAGGTAACAGCTCACCAACTCTAGTTGGACAGAGAAGGAAACAGCATAGGACCAAACTAGACCCTCTGAATGCAGGTAACAATCGTATGGCTGGAGTAGACTGAGGGGCCACTGACAGTGGCACAAGAATTTACCCCTACTGCTTGCACTGATTTTTGGGAACCTATTCTCTTTGGATGGATACCTTGCTCAGCTTAGATACAGTAGAGAGGGCTTTGGACCTTTCCCAAAGAGAAGTGCCTGACCCTTTCTGAGGAGTAGATGAGATGGGAGAACTGGGGTTGGTATGTAAAATGAAAATAGATAGATTGTTTTCTTTTTTAAAAAAAATAAAATAAATTTTAAAATAACTAATTGAAATCAGTAAAGGTGTGTGCATGTGTGTGTATAACAATAATTATACACAAATTTGAGATTGGTATTAGGGCAAGGATGTGGAAGGAGATGAAGGGGGAAGAGGCACACATAATTAATATGGAGTATATTCAAGTATAAGAGTCTCAAACTTTGAAGACACTTAAAAAATTTTAAGGTCAACTGAGTTCTAGTTTTCCGTAAAGGTGGTCCCTTATGTGGAGTAAATCATTTTGGTTTTGAATATTGTTAATGTGCAACACCACAGAGAAGGGATAAGCCATATAGGTGACTACAAAAATTTTTCAAAATAGTGGTGTCGCTGAGCCCACCACGAAGTCTATAGAAAATCCTAACAAATCCACTGGGAGGGACTTCTTGGGCAATACCGAGAGCGATGCCTTTGAGTCAATTAAACTTACTGTTTTTTAGGCACCATACTTTATCTGAAGAGAGGGAGAAACTTCAGAGGGATTGTTTACGTAACACTGATTTTGAAATCCTCAAGTCCAGCTGATTTTAATTGTTTTCATACTTATTCCTTTCAAAGTTCCCTTTGCTTCACTGTATAGTATTACTGTTTGAGTTTATACTCCAATAGCAGAGTATCTTAAATAAATTCTTAAAAGTCAGCATACCAACAAATTAATAAATTAAAATTCAATGACAATAAGTACATAGCCTAACCTGCTTAATTATTAAGACGTAAACAGAATACACTACTGAATTATTTATTTAATTGCCTTCAACTAAATACTTTTTAATTTAGAATATGTGTCCTTCCTAAGAAGCCAAAGAATAATTACTAAAAACTATTTAAATCATTTTAATAATACAAACTTAAATACATCAAATATGATTAATTACTTTCACAAGTGCTTTAGTAGAACACATTTTAACATTTCAAATATTACTAAAATTTCTTTTCCTCCATCTTTCCCTTCTTTCTCATAGAATTCGTTTCACAATAGTGCTGATCAGATCGAGTACAAGTATTCAGTGTAAATGTTACATTAAACTCATTGACAAAGGTTTAGAAACAATCTTTTATAAAACACTTCTTTCTTCTTTCTTTCCTTTTTTTTTTTTTTTTTTTTTGAGATAGGGTTTCTCTGTGAATCAGTGAAACTGTCCTGCTGTCCTGAAACTATGTAGACCAGATTTGCCTTGGACTCACTGAGAATAGCCTGCCTCTGCCTCCCAGAGGCTAGGAAAAAGGTATGAACAGCCACCACCCAGGAAAACACTCATTTCTCCCTGGACACCTGGGAGCCCCTAGAGAGTCAAGTCTCTTGCCAACCCTAAAATGGCTCTCTTAATTAAGATACACACTTCCCTGCTCCCATATCCACCCTTCCTTTATCCCAACCATCCCATTCCCCCAAGCTCCCCCATCCTCCCATTCTCACTTTTCTCTCCCCATTTTCCCTTACCCCCATCCCACCCCACCCTCAAGTTCCCAATATTTGCCCAGCAATCTTGTCTACTTCCAATATCCAGGAGAATAACTATATGTTTTTCTTTGGGTTCACCTTCTTATTTAGCTTCTCTAGGATCACAAATTATAGGCTCAGTCTCCTTTATTTATGGCTAGAAACCAATTATGAGTGAGTACATCCCATGTTTCTCTTTTTGGGTATGGGTTACCTCACTCAGGATAGTGTTTTCTATTTCCATCCATTTGCATGCAAAATTCAAGATGTCATTGTTTTTTTACCGTTGAGTAGTACTCTAATATGTATATATTCCACACTTTCTTCATCCATTCTTCCATTGAAGGGCATCTAGGTTGTGCCCAGGTACTGGCTATTACAAATAATGCTGCTATAAACATAGTTGAACAAATGCTTTTGTAATATGATAGGGTATGGGAGATGTCCCCAGTTAATTCCTTGGGCAACTGAGGAGAGGGAACCTGAAATGGCCCTATCCTATAGCCATACTGATGAAAAAATTGCATATCACCATAGAACCTTCATCTGGCGATGGATGGAGATAGATACAGAGACCTACATTGGAGCACCAAACTGACCTCCCAAGGTCCAAATGAGGAGCAGAAGGAGGGAAAACATGAGCAAGGAAGTCAGGACCACGAGGGGTGCACCCACCCACTGAGACGGTGGGGCTGATCTATTGGGAGCTCACCAAGGCCGGCGTGACTGGGACTGAAAAAACATGGGGTAAAACCGAACTCTCTGAACATGGCAGACAATGAGGGCTGATGAGAAGCCAAGGACAATGGCACTGGGTTTTGATCCTACTGCATGTACTGGCTTTATGGGAGCCTAGTCTATTTGGATACTCACCTTCCTAGACCTGGATGGAGGGGGGAGGACCTTGGACTTCCCACAGGGCAAGGAACCCTAACTGCTCTTTGGACTGGAGAGGGAGGGGGAGAAGAGTAGAGGGAGGGGGAGAGGAGTGGGGGGAGGGGGAAGAAAATGGGAGGCGGGGAGGAGGCGGAAATTTTTTCAATAAAAAAATATATATCAAAAAAAAAAGAAAACACTCATTTCTTTTCTTTTACCTTTAACCAGTGGTGATGGCACATGCCTTTTTTTTTTTTATTTTTATGAGCTCTGCATTTTTCTCTGCTCCCCTCCCTGCCTCTCCCATTCCCTTCAACCCTCTCCCAGGGTCCCCATGCTCCAAATTTACTAAGAAGATCTTGTCTTTTCCTACTTCCCATGTATATCTATGTATTTCTCTCTTAGGGTCCTCATTGTTGTCTAGGTTCTCTGGGATTGTGATTTGTAGGCTGATTTTCTTTGCTTTATGTTTAAAACCCACTTATGAGTTAGTACATGTGATACTTGTCTTTTGGGGTTTGGGTTACCTCACTCCAAATGATGTTTTCTAGCTCTGTCCATTTGCCTGCAAAATTCAAGATGTTATTTTTTTTCTGCTGTGTAGTACTTTATTGTGTAAATGTACACATTTTCCTTATCCATTCTTCAGTCGAGGGGCATTTAGGTTGTTTCCAGGTTCTGGCTATAGCAAACAATGCTGCTATGAACATAGTTGAGCACATGTCCTTGTGGCACGATGGAGCATCCTTTGGATATATGCCCAAAAGTGGTATTACTGGGTCTTGAGGAAGGCTGTTTTCTAATATTCTGAGAAATCACCACACTGACATCCAAAGGGTCTGTACTAGCTTGCACTCCTACCAGCAATGCAGGAGTGTTTCCTTTACCCCACAACCTCTTCAGCATAAGTTGTCATCGGTGTTTTTGATCTTGGCCATTCTTACAGGTGAAAGATGGAATCTCAGGGTTGTTTTGATTTGCATTTCTCTGATGAGTAAGGATGTTGAACATTTCCTTAAGTGTCTTTCAGCCATTTTAGATTCCTCTGTTGAGAGTTCTCTGTTTAGGTCTATATTCCATTTTTTTAAATTGGATTATTTGTTCTTTTGACAACCAATTTCCTGAGCTCTTTGTATATTTTGGAGATCAAAAACTTTAAATCCACGAAGAAAAAACTGAAGAAGACACCAGAAAGTGGAAAGATCTCCCATGCTCTTGGGTAGGTAGAATTAACATAGTAAAAATGGCAATCTTACCAAAAGCAATCTACAAATTCAATGCAATGCCCATCAAAATCCTAGCAAAATTCTTCACAGACCTCAAAAGAACAGTACTCAACTTCATATGGAAAAGCAAAAAACCAGGATAGCCAAAACAATCCTGTACACTAAAAGAACTTCTGGAGGCATCACCATCCCTGACTGCAAACAGTACTGAAAACAGTCTGGTATTGGCATAAAAAGACAGAAGAACCAATGGAACCGAATAGAAGACCCAGGTAATAATGCACACACCTTCCAACACCTGATTTTTGATAAAGAAGCAAAAAATATCAAATGGATAAAAGAAAGCATATTTAACAAGCTGGCATAACTGGATATCAACAAATAGAAGAATGGAAATAGATCCATATCTATCATCATGCACAAAGCTCAAGTCCAAATAGATCAAAGACCTCAACATAAAGCCAGCCACACTGAACCTCACAGATGAGAAAGTGGGAAGTACACTTGAACGCATTGGCACAGGAGACCACTTCCTAAATATAACCCCAGCAGCACAGACATTGAGAGAAACAATTAATAAATGGGACCTCTTGAAACTGAAAAGCTTCTGTAAAGGAAAGGACACAGTCAACAAGTCAAAACGACAGTCTACAGAATAGGAAAACACTCATTTGTATAATACTGTAAGAAACAATTATGAAATTGAAGAATGCTAAAATACTTTATGAAACAATAAAAATAATGAATAGCAGAAAAAAATCACCATTTTCCCTAGATGTGCCGTATTAGCTAACAGATTAAAGACTGACCACTTCTAGGCACTGGGAAACAATGATTACCTGAGATGAGCTTAAATCCTCTAGTTATTTTGGAGGAAACAAAGGTATATTTTGGTTCTTTCTACTAAAGTCTAAGATATACTTGTTGATGTGTTTGCTTTGGTAATTAGGGTATGTTACTTTGCCTTTTCAAAATATATACATTGCTTTCAGAGCACATTTTATGTAGTCTTTTGGGGTGGGGATTCACAAGGGAAAATAATTAAAAACCAAAGACATTATTCTGGAGAAAAGTGCAGATATGCTTAAGATTGTATTTAAGATCTCCACGGTACAGGGACACACATGAAAGCATTTTGCCTTCCAATTTTCAGAGCTCTAAATACTTAAGACACAGAGACTGGGCTGGCTAAACATGACCCATAACATCCAAATGTTGTTCAAATTTACCTTTTGAAGATGCTCTTAATAATGAGCTTATCTTAACACCACCCCTGTCTTTTACATGGTGTGTAAATTTTGCTTCGATCAGGCCCAGGTAAATCTTAAATATTCTCCTTTAGAAAAACTGTAACACAAGTTCTTTGAGATTTAAAACAAAATGGCACTTTCAATTCACTACATAATTTAGATTTGGCAAAAACACTATCCTTATAATTTCATAACTCTGAGAGACCAGGATCAGAGAAAAAGCTGCCAAGTTGTAATTTTTTAATCTAAAATTTAAATGATAACAGCAAACACATAAGCATTCCCTTCTTTAAGGTCTGCACAAGTATGCTCTAGGAGAAAGATGGTATTGTTATTCCTACTTTACTGCTGTAAACAGAGCAGAGAAATTAAGCAACCAGTTGAAGGAGCCTCCTCTACCAGGATTCTTACCCACTCTGACTGCAAAGTCAACTCTTATGAGTCATATAGTATATACTACATGACAAGTTTCCAACTTTTATGAACTAATAGGGTTTACAGACTTGCTTGTATTTAACACAAGTTCACCTCTTTATTACAGTACAGGAAACATTCAGAGCCTGGAGTGAGCTAGTGTTTGTTTACCGAGTAGATTCCTGAAAAGCAGAGGCTGATACCAAAAAATAAATCACATACTTATGGTTTAGAGGATTTAGCTATAAAATTCATCCTACTTAACTTCCTCACTACACATAAATGCAAACAAGATACTAGCAAGCAACAATATAAAAGGAAAAAATGGGGCAGAGTCTGTAAAACCCTAAAAAATTAGATACATAGAAAGAAGAGACAGCACAAAGCAAATGGAGAGATGGAAAAGAGAGTAACAAAGAACCTTGATACAAGAAGCTGATCTTCTACATTAGACCTAGTGACATTAAGGGAGTAGATAAGGGAAAGAACTTCATACTTTAAGCCAAAATGTAACAGAGAAAAACTGTAGGTAGTGTGTTGTAAAACTAATTAAATTTTCATTTATATGATTTAAGGTTTAATAATGTTCTATATTTCTTTATGTTGAAAACTTTGGAATATATGCTGGCTCAAAATTCATTTCCATGGTATGCACTCAGTTTTCAATCTTTCCACCATTTCTGTATTTCCTTTTCTGTACAGTCTCCTTCCCTATAGTATCATAACATTCATTCATATCCAGATCTAGTTTTGCTCTCTGCTTTTGCCTTTTCTTTCTACTAATGTGGAGCTTAGTCCTTTTCCTTCCTGGAGTACTGATTTGAGCATATCGTTTTCCCCCCACACTATTCTATCTTCTTACAATTGATATATAAGCTTACCTCTGTGCGGTTGACATTAGTTGAGACTGTGGGTTTTGGAATGATTTTGAACCACTTGAATCTGACCCATTTCCAGTCCCAATTTTCTTGTTAGATACTGTCTAAGTTAAGGTTTCAACTGAGATTAAAAACTAGTTGAGGAAGAATAGGTTTATCTGAGTTCAAACTCTTCCCACTAAGGGAAATCAAGACAAGAACTCAAGGCAGAATACTGAAGCCAGGAACTGAAGCAGAGGATATGGAGGAATGTGGCTATTGGGTGTGCTGCCCTTGGTTTGTGCAGCCTATTTTCTTATACACCTTACCAGGGGTACCACTACCTACAATGGGCTTTGCCTTCCCACATGAGTCACCAATTAATACCCCACAGGCTTGCCCACAAAGGCATTAAGATGACATTTTCACACCTATGGTTTCCTCTTAGAAAAATTGTGCCAAGTTAAAAAAAAAAAAGAGGCATTTGTCCTAATTGTTCTGTAGTAACTTTTTAAAATCTATATTCTCATAGCCATTCTCCAGCTTTACTTGAATCCACATTTCTTTTAAATTTTCCTGCTCATTCACTACTTTTTCAGTAACAGACTGCTTCAAGAGAATGCACAACCCAGGCAGTGGCTTTACAAAAATGTTTGGTCTTGGGGCAAAAGAACAAGTACTCTTAGTGAATTTCCTGTGTTCTATTTCAATAATTTGATTTTCACTCTTCCTTATTTTATATATACTATGCAGCTACTTATCTTTCATTCATAATTCATTTATATGCAATTAATTTAGTCACTCTCATTTTAGTTCAGATACACCAACATTTCTATTTATAGACTATTGATAAATTATTTGGAAATCTAGAAAAACATACAAGAAACTAATCTCATGCCTTGTTGCCACTAACATTCTTACACAGGCCAACATGTAAGATCTTAAATTTACTTAAACACACACACACAAAAAACATATTTTTCTATAATTCATGCATAGAATCATATTTATCAGCCACTTCTATGGCTTTGAACATGCTCTTCAAGACAGCCCTTCACGGCCATTAACTAAAGGGTTCCCCTTCTCATCACTCATTTCTCAATTCAAATAGCATG
The DNA here is from genome assembly GCF_950005125.1 of Chionomys nivalis. NCBI lineage: Eukaryota > Metazoa > Chordata > Mammalia > Rodentia > Cricetidae > Chionomys > Chionomys nivalis. The sequence goes on along the minus strand of NC_080088.1, from coordinate 45,424,489 downwards.
ACATAACTTTATCTTGCTATATGATTTTCCTGACCTAATTCACTGAAATTTCCTGACCCAATTTCACTCTCTGATTTCTAGATTATCACTACCATTTTTTTAAATTATAAACTTATTCACTGTCTAACTCACTTATTAGAGATGCTATCTGTCTTGTTCATTGCCAATTCACTGGTCCCTAGATGTCATGCCTGGCACATAGTAAGCACTCAAATACCTGAATAATGAATAAATGAATACATAAAAGTTATTAGGACATTAATATTCAAGTCATAAAAACTTATTAAGCACCTAAAATGCACAAAGTAATTTTTAAAGTTAATCTTAGATTGATGAATGTTCTACCGCTAATATAACTAAATATGATAGAAAAGTCCAAGACTAATTTGAAGGGAAAAATGAGAATGCTATAGAATTAAACTCCAAATGACTTGACATATAAAAAGAACAAGCATTGTTTTTCTCCATCATCATCCCTTTCATATTCCCCTATCACACTACTAATATGTCACCACGTTCTTTTATGATGCCAAAAACTGTTGAATGAAACTGAAAGTAACAGTGACAATCATTTCATACTTTCACTGAAAAATGATAGGTCAATTCCTACGAAACATGGAAGACTGGGAGTGAAACTAAATCCTAAGCACAGTAACGCAAATTCAGTCTTTCCCTTGTGTGCACACAGGCATGCTACTTTCCTCCAGACTTTATTATGATTCAAATACATCAACAGGCTAAAAAGTGATTTTCCTCCACCATGAAATAGCAGTCATTTTCTGTAAGATGTCAAATAACAATTTTAGGCTTTTTAGATCATTTGGTTTCCTTCTTAGCTACTCAACTGACATGATAGTCTAAACTTAGCAAAGGCAAAAAACAAAATGCAAATAAATGAGCATGGCTGTACCCTAATACAAAAACAAGTGATGGGAGTATGTCTAGATACTTAGAGTGAACCTACCATAATAGAGACAGGAGCATTTACAATCATATTTTAATTAGATGAAGTGCAAGGAAGATAAGTTGTTTAAACTCAACTTTCACCTTATACACAATGCTTTTATATGAAATATATAAAAAAAATGTGTATATATACTTGAGATATATAACATTATATATATACTGGGGATACAGGAAATTATGTGGTACATGACCCCCTAATGGTACCTTTGTATCTACCACCTAATCCAGTAGTCAATTTATTAATTGGTAACAATTTTCTACTCTCCATTCTGCCTTCAGTCTCTGTAGTGAATGACACTGCCGATCAGTTTTCATGAAGATTCCAACCCAAACATTCAGAATAACCAATAAATTTCACTCTACATTTCTGTCATCCAATTCAGTTTTATCTGTGCTAGCTACATAAATCTCTCAACTACAAAGTGTCAAAATATATTTTTTAGCTTCAACTAGGGTCTTGCAGAAATGCCAAAGCTGTAACATCTAAATGCAAAGTTTAACATTAAGTAACATCAGCATGTCATACAACAGCATCTTTTAAAATAAAATGAGGAAAACATAAAGTAAAAATTTGGATAATATAAAAGAATTGAATTCAATTGAATTCTGTATTCAGTAAAAGAAAACACTTGAGAATCCTAGTAAAAGTAAACCTTGAGACGTTTGAAATATCCATTCTAAATAATGAGAGCGTTTAGGTAATTGTCTGTTCAAAACAAGGATCAAGCTTTTTGAGGTCATAAAATGCTCGACCTTCCCAGGTCTGATGAATGCAGAAAGCTTACCACTAAATTACACAAAAGATGGGAAGATTGTTGAATCTATCTGGAAAATAACATTTTCAAAAGCTCCATACACTAACTGATTCATTAAAGAAATAATTAGAGAGACTATTTTCCCTAATATGAAGGGGAATAAAAAATGTTGCGACATTTGCAAAGAGGATGAAGTGTTCGCATCTCACTGTGTGACTTGAATGGTGTTATTAGCTATGCTCTTGCTATGGGTACTCATCATGGTGAAGAAAAGCATTTTCCAAAGAACATAGCCTTGCTGATCCTGGGTTCCTACTTATATCCCATGATAGAACAGGAGCTTTCACACACAATCAAACTGACAGTCATTTACTCTGCACTCAGAAAGGCCAAAAGTAGAGCACAAATCATAAAGTGCCAAAATTAAGGCTAAGTGCAAACCTCTCAACTTCACTCCAGTATCAGTAAATAGCACCCATTTACATGTAAAAAACAAAAATGCCATGTGCCATGAGCTGAAGGGGAGAGTACAAAGGGATTGGAGTGATTTATCTGCCTTAACCCCAGCTCATCTGCCTCACTGAAAAGATTAAAAAGATTAAAACTAACTTTGCTGAAGAGTTGAGTGCTCTTGGTACAGTCTGTCTAATCACCCAAAGCTCTATAGTTTCTCTCTCTTCTCCTAAATTGTTCTCTTTCTCTCTCTCTCTCTTTCTCTCTCTCTCTCTCTCTCTCTCTCTCTCTCTCTCTCTCTCTCTCTCATCATAAACAGTTCTTTCTTCCTCCCTCCCATTTTCCTTCTCTCTGCTTTTCTCCTTAATACACACACACACATACACCACATACAATGTTATCAGTTAACTTGAATGATATTATTCTTCTAAAAACTTCATATGACTACTGGCAAGACAATACAGAAACAAGTATGTCAACCACTAAAAGATGATGGTAACATGATTCAATGAAGTGTCACGTACATAAATCAGATACATATTCTATACGGCAATAATTACAAACAACCCTAAAAATTAGCATAAAGTTCTCAATGAAACTAACAGAAGTGAAGATAGGCTGCTTCCACAGATACAGCTGTGTCACTTTCCTTTCAAACACAGAGATATTCCGTATAATTTCGCTAATGAAAGTGAACCAAATTGGTATGAAAGATTTTAAAAAGGGTTTTAGGAATAGCAAGCAGACTGAGACTGAAGACTTGATGGCTTCAGAAGGCACCATGCCCACATATCTCCAAATAACTGACATGATATACTGAGCAACAAAGCCTGAGGCCACTGAGAGGCTAGAAAGAACAAGTACTTCCGTTATAAACAGGCTTGTATCTCACTTCTGAGTGTGATCATATGTTGCTTGTCTTTCTGCACCTGACTTATTTAGTACATATTTTCTAGGTCCAACTATGCAAATTACAGAATTCCATGCCTTTAAATGTCTGAAAATTCTTCCATTTTGTGCATATATTACATTATCTTTATCAATTTATCTACTGATTAGCTGTTGCACTGGATAATTGATTGACGTTATGGTAATAGAAAACCTTATTATTCTATGGCATAGCAGGATTAATATAATCAACAACAACACTATATACATCTACAGGCAGAAGAAATAAATTTGAATGTGTTCACCATAAGAAATGATAAGTTTAAGATGGTATATCTGCTAATTATCTTGAGTTGATCATTGAGATGTCATGAAACATGACATTATAGATCATAACGTTATACAGTCAACCATCTGTCAAAAATATACAAAATAACATAACAAAAATGCCACCTCACAGAGAGAATGAACATTCAATATTCATCTGATAACTGCTACTTAACCTCAAGTGTGTGGTTACTGAATGCTTGTTATAAAAGCTTACTCTCATAAAGGTCTCCATTTTACTTCTAAATGCTGTATTTCTAATGATTCTAATGGAACAAATCTGAATAAAAACAATATAATTTAGAATTATAATTACAGCATATTATCTATTTTAAATGCATAAATACTGGTGCGGGAGAATTGTCTGAATTCTGTTAATTATATTTTAAATAAATGCTGATTGGCCAGGCAGGAAGTATAGGCAGATCAACCAGACAGGAAGTAGAGGCAGGGCGATGAGAACAGGAAAATTCTGGGAAGGAGGCAGCGCATTCCTCACACTCCTGCCCAGATTTCCAAAGAAACAGGATGTGACCTGCCCAGCTGAAAAAGGAACTGAGCCACATGGTTAACATAAATCAGAATAATGGGTTAATATAGGTGATAAGCAAAAAGCTAATAAGAAGCCTGAGCTAATGGGCCAATCAGTTTATAACCTATGTAGACCTGTGCATGATTTTCTCTGGGACTTGCCGGCTGTAGGGTAATGGGCGGGAGAGAAACCCCAACAAGCAAGCCCTCATGTTACAGAATGGCGCCCAACCTAATGTTACAGAATGGTGCCCACGTGGATAACTGCATCCACAGAAAGCCTGACAAAGCTTGGGAAAGAATAGAGTAAAGGTATTTTCTTGGTAGCATCAATATCTCGGGTCTGCTCTGCTTGCTAGAAGCAAGCAGGCACTCTCATCTAAGAGAGCATTCCTGACTCGGCTTTAGTCGTAAAACCTTGCAGCTCTTTTAAGAGGTCCTGCCATGAACACTTAAATAGTGTTGATGAAAAGCTGACCACATGCTTTTCGGTTTTCAGCTGTAGCAGAAAAAAAAAAGCTGTGCCATTTTAAACTGCCGGCTTTCTGAGCCTTCCTGCCAGGGCTAACTCTGACTCTTTGAGGCAGGAGGTCCGACTACAGAGAGAGCATGTAACTGTTGTTTGTGGACACACTGTTACAACTTGCTTGCTAGCAAGGACCTTGAAACACCATAGAGTTGTGGCAATAAACATGGCTATAGCTGGTACCTTCACTATGAGGCTGGAATCTCACAAAGCTAAGAAATGGGCTGAATCTAGCCATCAAAGCCATGGCTTTAATCCTCTCCATACTGCTTAGCAAATTAAAGACTCATGTAATCAAAAAAAAAAGAGATATACAATAAAGAGAGATTCAAAGATAAAGGAAACCTCTAAATGGTTTAAAGTGTGTTAAAAATATATGCAGGCTAAAGGTTAAAGTTCTTAAAGTAAAAAAGAAAGAGAGTAATTGGGTGTGGTGATACACACCTTTAAACCCAATGCCTGGGAGACAGAGGCAGCAGATCTCTCTGAGTTCAAGGTGTGGTGGAGGACACCTTTAATCCCAGCACTTGGGAGGCAGACATAAGTGGATCTCTGTGAGTTCAAAGAAAGCCTGGTCTACAGAGGGAGTTCCAGGACAAACATACACAGAGACCCTGTCTCAAAAAGCCAAAAGTTAAAAGTAGAAATAAAAGAAATAGAGTTTAAAATAAAGTCACGTAAAGATGAAAAATAAAGAGAATCTTGATACTATATGTTTTTATGCTCTCTTTGAATTGTTTGAATGCTGAGGAAGGAGCAACAGTTGCTAAAAGATATTTGCTTATAAATGCTGCTGAATTAATTCAAGATAGGTATTTTGAAAATACCTTGACATCAAAATTGAAGTCAAAAGGTATGTTACTTTGGAGAAGAGATTTTGCTTTGTTTCCACAGGAAATGAGAGGTTGTGGATTCATTATGAATTAAGAAAAATCAGATTTGATCAAGGAAGACCACCTGAGAAATCTCCAGTAAGAACAGATGGCTCAGATGTCTAAGTTCTACATCCAGAACAGATTCAAGATGCTGCCTGAGATGATCAAGACTCACAGGATACTCCAGTCAGGACTAGATCATACTTCTAAATTTTCTTAAGGTCTCCATAAGATTATCAGCACCCCCAACCAGCCAGAAGTAGCCTGAAATACTATGCCCACATTCCCAAAAAATGGACTATGGATATTTTCCTTTGTTTAAAAAAAATGGGGGAAATGGTGTGGGAGAATTTTCTGTATTCTGATAATCATATTTTAAATAAATGCTGAATGGCAAGGCAGGAAGTATAGGTGGGTCAACCAGACAGGAAGTAGAGGCAGGGCGATGAGAACAGGTGAATTCTGGGAAAGAGGAAGCCCATTCCTCGGACTCCTGTCTAGATCACCGAAGAAGGAGGATGTGACTTACCCCACTGAAAAAGGTACTAAGCCACATGGCTAACATAGATCAGAATAATGGGTTAATATAAGTGAGAAGAGCCAATAAGAAGCCTGAGCTAATGGGCCAATCAGTTTATGAAGACTTCTGTGTGATTCTTTGGGCTAAAGGGCTGTGGGAACCGGACAGGACAGAAAACTCCACCAAGCAGCCCCTCGTGTTACAAAATACACATTAACAGATCATTGTGTTTACAAAATCAAGTATTTCTGTAGTAGTCTAGTACCCCAGAAGTATTTTTAACATAACATTTAAAGGAAAAATTATAATTTTTAATAAATATTGAAAGTAGAGTGTTATCCTTAGCTTACAATTTCCCAATGAATTATTCTTTTGAGTCTTTTTTCACCATAACTTAACATCTTTTCTCTTTCCACAATATTAAACAACAACAACAACAAAAAAAAAAACTCAACAAGTTTTCTTTTTTCCTGAAAGACAGGCTAAGTTCCAAAGAAAAAGAAAAATTGATCCCCCCCCCAAAAAAAGAAAAACTGGCATGTCAGAACTTCTCAAGGTTGAAGTTTTTGAAGTTTGTGGAGAATACTGAAGAGAAGACAAGATGTTTGAAGTAACTTTACCTCCTGTGAGTCTAATAACCCATCATTCTCAATTAAGCGCCACTAAAGGGTATAGTACCAAAAATGCTGGATCCAAATGTAAACTGTTCTGAAAGAACACTACAATTGTATATTTGTAAAGAAAAATGTAACTCCCCTAGTTAGTTGACAACTCTGAAATAATTGGCAAACCCTTGGACTTCAATCCAAAAAGCCCTGGCACTGTCCACACTAGCCAATTTCTGTAGTAAAAAGAGATCTGTGTTGGTCCCAGTACTGGGAAACATAGGTCAATATTTAGGTGAGCTAGCATAAACTTTCATCTTGATATCCCAGTTATTACTGAGATAAAATGAAAAAAAGGTGACATTCCCTAAACCCGATGTCACCACACACACACACCAACACACACACCCACATACACAATACTATACAAAATATAACTATTATGGTAATCATCTGAATGAATGTTTTATACTCTTTAACATTAATTGGGTTCACTAAAAAAATAATCATTAACTTTGCTGCTCAGCATAACTAAACGGTAAGTCCTATTATTGAAGACATACACTTCAGCTGTATGTATAAAGAAATCAATTTCCAAACTAAACCAGGAGCTCATCATGAGTTTCTAGCTTTTATTGTGTAGAGACGTGCTGCAGGCTCCTGGAGGAGAAAAGACATCAATTGTCTTACCCACCACTTGAACCCTACAAGCTCTAATACTGGCCACCAGGCCAGCTAGGTGAGATATGGTCACTGGTGTAACAATGACAAGATTGTTTATGAAGTAGCCAATGGGTTTTTTTAATTATTATTTAATTTATTTAAATATTTAATTTATTTATTATTATTACAGTCCTATGCCACAAGAGGGAATTCTTAATTCTTCTCTGGTACATTTTAATAATGTCAAAGACCACAGCTGGAGAATTCATGGGCCAAACAGAGAAACAAAAGATTATTTTCTAAATGGTAATGGTGTAAAATTGCCTTCTGAATATTTATGTTTACATCCATAGAATTATGCTGCTTTCCACTTTGGCTAGAGAAGCTTCTTATTGCATAGGGTAGTACAAATTGACAAGAAGTGACTGAGTGCTCATATGTATGTAAAACATCTACTACAACCCACCTCTTCCTCCAAGAATCAGAATATTTCCTAAGAAGAGGCAGAAAGAACAGAAAGGTGGAAAGAAAGACTATGAGATCCTGTCTTCTGAACATGACTACTGCACACATGAACTAGCAGCAGCTAAACAAGACTGCACAAGTTCAAACCAGCTAACGTTTCCATCAAGAAAAGGGAAAGGGCATCCAATGCCCAGCCTCAAGCTGAGAGGTTACTATCGATTATACAGAAAGGTGCGTCACTTGTATTTAAGAGCTGGCCACTGACAAGCTGCCTATGACTCATGGATGACACCACACTCATATTTATATGAACATTTGGTGGGTTAATCAAACAAACAAAAAAGAAGATATGAGTTTGGATGGAATATATGTTGCAAAGAGACTGAGCAAAGTTGGAAGAACTGTGTGTGTGTGTGTGTGTGTGTGTGTGTGTTTGTGCACGCATGCAAATGTGTGGGCGTGTGTTGGGGGATTGATCATGATAAATTATATACTTGCACAAGATTTTCAAATTATTAAAAAATTAAGAAATAATAAAGAAATATGAGCATTAAAATGGATGTGGTAAAATGGCTCAGCAGGTAAAGGTGCCTACCACCAACCCTTAGAATCAGAGTTCAATCCTGGGAACCCACATAGTGGAAGGAGAAATTTCCTTCCTACAAGTTGTCCTCTGACCTCCACATTTACACTGTGGTGCACACACACACATACACATGTACACAAAAAAATGAATAAAAATATTTCTAAATGTACATTTAAAGAACTACTACAAAAGAAAGTAAAATAGGCATTGGAAAATAAATTCCAGCCTCCAAGCTTTTATTAAATTTTTATTTGATATTATATGGAGGAGGGATGCCATGGTACATGTGTAGAGGTAGGAGGGCAACTCATCTTTACATGGGGTCTGGAAATCAAACACAGGAACCAGGTTTCTGAAGTAAGTTCCTTTATCGAATGAGTCATCATGCTGGCCTTTGCCCTTTATTTTTAAAAGAGGTAAGGACTAGTCTCACCTTCAAGAAATATATGGCTCAAACTATAATGTCATTGAAATATATCAAATTACATGAGCATATATTCCATAAAAAGGTGTCAAAATTAAAACAAGAGCTATTAATAAACAGAAGTATTATAAATGTATTCTAGGAAACTTTGAATATCATATATAAGAAAAAATGAAAGACATATAGAAACTAGATGCAGTTTCATGTGTTAATATTAATTTCAGTGGGTTTGTTATAAAGAGAAACCAAGAGTCATGCATTAAAAATGTAAAATGTTTCAAATAAAATTAAAATTTACACCGAAAAATGTGAGTACAGTCCAAATGAAGTCTCTAAATTGCATTCTCCTGATCGCCCAACCACGAGATAAATGTTTGAAAATGGGGAAAGAAATAAAATATTTGTCAAATTTAAGATCCGTTTACTCCAAGACTGGTTCTTCCATCTGGTTGGCCGATTAGTTATCTAAATGCATCTATACCTGACTAGGGTGTTTCACATCATTCCCCTATGAAACTGTTCTTTGCAAAGATTAGAAACTTTCTCACCAAAACTATTTTCATGTGATTTACCAAAACATCTGAAGCACATTGAAACCACTGGATCTAAATTGATTTACACTGGTTGTGGAGGGTTTTTTTTTTTAACATGTTTTAACTGAAAGAGAATAAATTCATTTTCCCCCTTCCCTTTCCTCCATCCAGCACCTCCCAGCTATCCTCCTTCAAGCTCCCCCTATGCATAACCCCACTCTCAAGTTGAGAGACTCTTTTCTTTGATAATATGCATATATACTTGTATATATATATATATGATTGTGTCACAAGGGAGGCATTATTTGTTATAATTCACAGATATAAACATAACCATGCTCATAGACTTATCAGTTTTGTTAAAATTTCATTTTATATAAACATTATGTGGTTATAGAAATGTTTTGTGATAGATATGAATTGATTTCATTATTCTACATGCTGACATCTAGTTAGACCAGCATCATTTGTTGAAGATGCTTTCTTTTTTCCACTGTATATGTTTTGCTTCCTTGTCAAATATCAGGTGTCCATAGGTTTGTAGATTTAGTTAATTCTTTGATTCAATTCCATTGATCCACCTGTCTGCTTTTATGCCAATACCATGTAGTTCTTATTACTATAGTTCACAGTAGAGCCTGAAATCAAGGATGGTGATACCTCTGGAAGTTTTTTATTATACAGGATTGATTTAGCTATCCTAGATATTTTGTTTTTCCATATGAAGTTGAGTATTGTTCTTCAAGGTCTTCAAAATTATGCTGACATTTTAAAGAAGATTGCATCAAATCTGTAGGTTGATTTTGGTAAGATGGCCATTTTTACTATGTTAATCCTACAGATCCATGAGCCTGGAAGATCTTTCCATCTTCTGAAATCTTCAATTTCTTTCTTAAAATATCAAAGTTCTTGTCATAAAGGTCTTTCACTTACTTAGTTAGAGTTATACCAAAATATTTTATATTATTTAAGGTTACTGTAAAGGGTAATGATTCTCCCATTTTTTCCCTCAGGTCACTTATCATATGTATATAAAAGGGATACTATTTTTTTTATATACATTCACTTGACTAAAGGTGTATTTCAACTGTAGGAGTTCCCTGGTAGAGTTTTGGGGGTCTATACAAACACACACACAATCATATCATCTACAATAATGATAGTTTGACTTCTTCCTTTCGGATTTGTATCCCCTTGATTTTTTTTAGTTGTCTTATTGCTCTAAGTAGAACTTCAAGTAGTATATTGAATAGGTATGGAGAAAGTGGACAACCGTACCAATGACTTCAACATAAATGTAGACACACTAAACCTCATAGAAAAAAAAATGCAGGAAGTGATCTTATACGCATTAGTAAAGGAGAAAACTTCCTGAACAGAACACTAACAGCACAGGCACTATCAACAATTAATAAATGGAACTTCATATAACTGAACATTTTTGTAAGGCAAAAGACACAGTCAATATGACAAAACAGCAGACCACAGGATGGCAAAAGATTTTCACCAACCCCACATCCAACAGAAGGCTGATTTCAAAAATAAATATTGAACTCAAGAAACTAGATATCAACAACCAAATAATCCAATTAAAAACTGGGATGCAGATCTAAACAGAGAATTCTCAACAGAAGAGTATCAAATGGCCAAAATACACTTAAGGATATATTCAACATCCCTAGTAATAAAGAAAATGAAAATCAAAACAACTCTGAGATTCCATCTTACATCTGTCAGAATGACCAAGAACAAAAATGCAAGTGAGAGTTCATGCTGGAGAGGATGTGGAACAAAAGGAACACTCTTCCATTGCTGGTGGGAGTGTAAACCAAGACAGTCAGTCAGTGTAGCACTTTCTCAGAAAACTGGAACTCAATCTACCACAATATCTAGCTATACCATATACCCAAAGGATGCTCAAACATACCAAACACTTGCTTGGTTATGTTCATAGTAACTATATTTATAGTAGACAGAACCTGGAAAAACCTAGATATCCCTCAACCGAGGAAAAGATAAATAGAAGATATTTCTTGGACTGAGGGCAAGTGAGGATAAGAATATTTACGATCAGGTTGTGGGGACTCAGAGGGGAAGAGTATGAAAGAGACTAATAGAAAGGGGATGTGTGTTTTGGGGCCAAGTAAAAACCTGGAACCAGGGACTCTCCCAGGAATCTACAAAAATGACTCTAGCTAAGACTCTTAGCAACATTAAATACATAGCCTGAACTGGCCATCTCATGTGATCAGACTGGTGCTTTGCTCAATTATCATCAGAGAGGCAGAAATCTTTAATAAATTAATTAATTAAAAAAACACCAAAAAAATTTTTTTTATTGATGCAAGATGACATTTAAATTTTATTGTTTATTTATTTTAGGTTACTTTATGTTTTATGTATAGCATATTAGTATATTAATAACTATACTTAACATATGAATAAATAGACATAAAAGTATTCAAGGAATAAATGCCAAAATATTGTCCCAAGAGACTCATGAAGATGTAATTTATAAAGTCCTGACCTAAAAACTGATATAAAGATATTATATGAAATATCAAGAAGCCCACATTAATGAATATACTATTGAATATATTTTTGTGTTTGTATTTGTTATTGTGTGTGCATCTTATGTCTTATGAACACACACAAAACAAACAATAATAACATTAATAAAGTCCCAATCCGAAGATCTGAGTTTGAGGAAGGTTAAAATTTTTAAATATCTCCATTATCTTAAAAAAATCACCATAATATTTCAGTGCCTAGTTCAAACTAATAGGACTTGCTCTTGAGAACTTTGGAAATAAGATGTTTGAGGGGTAAAACCCCATGACAAAATGCTTACTTATCACTCCACGGGCTGATTCCTGACACAGTCAAAAATTAAAATTAAAACTGAACATTCCCTATGAAATTGTTGGGAGGAACGTATTTCTGTAGTAGCTTTACTAGCTCGGTTTGAAATGATGACCTTGTCCCCTGTGCTTGAAGTGGATAAAGGAGTTTTTACCAATAACAGCATCTCTGGGGAAGAGTCAGCTAATGTCCATGAACAAAAGGAAAAAGGAAACCCTGGCATGTTTAAGTTAAACATGATGGCACCGAAAGACTGAGCACTCTGATTCTAGTAGAAAATTAAATCCAGAAATATGACACTTTAAAAAAAAAAGATTCTGGATACCTCAAAAGGCAAAAGGCAGAAGTCATTTGTCTTTCAACTCTTTGTTTCAAACTACATTTGAAAAGGAGCAACTAATCATATTGCAGAGTTGGACTGCCTAGATGTGTTTTGCTTCACCCCTAAGAGGAAAGAGTCACAATGTCATTTCCATTCCTATTGGTTCTTGAACACTCTACTTGTATATGTTTTTCTGAAACTCAGATTGCTGTTCTTAGTTGACATTTCCTAAGATCTTTTGCTATTTTTGGTATGGTATTTATTTCTTCTCTAATTGTTTCTAACTTCATTTTCATTGATTCTCACTTGTTCATTTTTTCCCTTTCTCTCTTTGGGTGTCCCCTCCTATGAGGTATCTTTCTAAGATATCTTCAGAGTTTCATAGAACTACAATGACTGTTGCTTTGCATGGTTCTACACTGAGGAACGGTCTTCACTCTACTACCCTTGAAGTGCTCAAACACCATCTACCTTTGTTTCATATGTCCAGGATGTTATCTCGCCTTCTTCTAAATTGCCATTTGCCCTTATTCCATTAAAACAGTAATAAAATTTTTATGAAACAAATGTTCTTAGGCACATGAAAAAATAAAATAAAAAATAAGAATCTCAAAGACCTCTAATTCTCCATGGCTCTAATGTTAGCATAGAGATTATTTCAATTTCTATTCATTTGATATTTTCTTATTTTACTGTATCCATTACAGAAACATACATTGCTTAAAGAACCAAAAGAGATGGTATGAAATGGCCCAGAAAATTCCATATTACATAATTTCATTAATAAACCTCAGAAAACCCTCACTCTAGTTTTGTTTATAATGTTGTAATTTTATTTGAAACATGTAATAGCATCAATGAGGGATTGTCAGTATCAGATTAATTTATGGGAATGTGGAGGGGGATTTTCTTGATTGCTTTAATTTATATGTGAAGACCCTTGTAAGTGGGCAGCACCATTACCTGGTTTGCTGCTCTGGGATGGACTGTCCAAGAGTAAAAAAAGCTTTCTGAGGAGTTAGTATGTATGCATTTTGTTTCTCCCTGCTCTTGATTGTTGGTGTGATGGTTTAAGTTCTTGCTGCCTTGACTTCCCTGTTATGATAGAATGTGAACTAAAATACTCTATCCCCTAAATATCTTTTTGTCACAGTATTTTATTACAGTGACAGAAACAAAACTAGTGCAATGCCCCAAATTTTTATTTTATAAAAATTTAAAATCCTTCAATATGATTAAAAACAATTTTTTCAGGAAGCTATTTAGGTTCAGAATTAGTCCTCTAAAACTGTCTGTCAAGGATAGTAATGGTAAACTAATATCTAAATAGACAATGATAACAAATTCATTGGAAAATTAGATTTTTCTTTGTAGTAGTATTTAGAAGTATTTAATCAGACCTGTTGATATATAACATCGAATTACTCAAATATGACCTAACTATAATTTGACTCAAGTTACAAAGACTGAAAAAGGAAAAAAACTTCACACAATCTGGAGGGGAGAAAAGTTATCACTACATTAAAACTGTCAAGCAACTTCTAAAGTAGATCAATTGCTTTCATAATACTCTCAGAACAAAATGTTCTCTGAGAGCAGATCAGATAGGAAGAGCCAAAAAATTGGAAAACATTCACTACCAATTTACTGGAGTCACCCATAAACTATTACAAGAACATTATGTATCAGGGTTCAAGCCAGTAAGCTATTAAGGCAGGCTGCCCTGATGTCTTTTCATTTTGCTTTAATGCCACCAAAGCACTAATAAGTCTTCAGAGGCTTATCGTTACATTGAAGTGGTCTTATCATGTAATCAATTTCTCAAATATTCAAGAGATTTGAGGTGAGCTCTATTTCTTTTCTGTTTCTTCCCGGACAGTGTCATGTCACTTTCCTAAGTGTCATAATTTTTTGTTTTTCTTGTCTAAATCATGCTTTCATCTTGGAAAAATATCAATATAAATGGTGCTAATTGCAGTAGTTAATCAGTGCCAAGACATCTAGCAACCTTGGCCTCATTGCCACTTCATGTGTCTCTGTTCATGTGGAGATCAAAGAACAAAAGATGCAAAGGATAACCTTTAAAAAACTGAGATAACACACATACACACACACAATTATTTTGTCTGTTTGCTTTTAATAAACTTTAAGGACACAACAGTCTTGCTAAAATTATTTTAATACCCCCTGGTTAGTGTTGGTTTTTAAAAGCTTTATAAGACAGCCCTTTCCTCTCATTTAAAGGATAGGAATGGTAACTGATTAACCCAATGATCCATACTTTTAGTTCAGCAGTCACTACTTTCAATTATTGGCAGAAATTCCTGGCAACTGAGACATCTCAGTTAGTGAATTACATAAGTAGAAATAAACTTCATACAAAATAAAAAGTTTCCAAAATTTTTATAAATGGATCAATGATTATTTAATTTTTGGCTGATAACAGTTAAAGAAAAAGCCCAAACAAAAGTTTCAGTAATAAACAGAATTTAATTGGGGTAAAATTAATGGGCTACAAATGTTACTGAACTAAATATTTCCTATCAGTACAAAATTAAATGTATCATTAATGGCTCTACCTAAAAGTAAATATTCATATATTTGAAGAATTACATAGCATTATGTGTAAATACACATGGATTGATACACAGCTAACATATAGATAAACTGATATATGTGTATATACAATCCAAGATAGATGACTAGTAAATAGATCATACCTACCTAGATATATTGGTGGAGAGACAGATATACAAATAATACATTTTTATAGAAAATACCTTTCTAATTTAGAATGATAATATCCATAAGTTGTACATCATTTTATTGTCATTGTATTCCCAAATTCCAGCAAATATATAGAACATGGCATTTACTCACAACATATATCTTAAAGAATTTATAAATTAATCAAAATACAAATTCAATAGTTCAAAAATTCAGGGTCCTTATTATGAAAGCAGTCATGGGAAAGCACTAGTGAGAATGTGTTTTTGCACATCCTCAACAGGTATTTCAATTTACATTCAATATCTCTATGAAGTATATTACACTATATCTATACTTTTTGATCCACTGCAATGAAAGCGGCCATTAATGAAAGTATTAATTTCTATCATATTTCTTGAGAACTATGTTGACTATTCAGTCAAAAAAAATGACTTTATTTACCTATCATGTTGAGAGAATCTGGTATGTTTAATTGAACACAAACCACACCTTATTTTCACTTCACTGTTTTAAATAGAAGGCCTATAATATCATTGTTTTATTTTTTCTTGTAATTCTTTTGTGTAACTTTTCACATTCTAATCAAGTTACCATTAAAATAATAAGCAATGAGATCTACCTGAGAGAGTGTACTGGACATCTGAGAGCTATCACATGGCATAAACAAGAGGGGTAACAATTAGCCTTCCCTACTTTCCTCACGCTGTTTTCTCAAATTGGAACTACCAGAAATGATGTCAGTATAAGATTCAACAGAGTTTTACTCGAATATCTTTTTTCTGTCTCAAGCTTTTATATGATGACAACAAATATTTAAGTTTGTAAAAATGACAATATAATAAAGAGCTTGTTTTGTCTTTTCTTCTCTTGGTTTGTTTTTGCCAGAATCCTTGACATGATGTTTAAGTCAATATTTTAATGAGAAAAAAATCAAATGAAAAGCAAAACCAAAAAAGGCATGAACCAGAAATGACGCTAGGAATCATAGGTTTGTTTTCAGCAACAGACACTTTGAGTCTTGAAATAGCACTCCACTGACACACCAGACTGTGAGAGCACTCTGCTGACACACCAGAATGTTAGTGCACTCCCCTGACACACCAGACTGTGAGTGCACTCCCCTGACACACCAGACTGTTGAGGGAGGTCCTTCCGCTCCTCCAGCCAATAGCCGCTGAGATACCAGCCCATTGGGGTGTGGTCTCTCTCCCTTTAAAAAAGCGGCTACTTCCCTCCTCGCTCTCTTTACTTCCTGCTCCGGTTCTGGCGACTAGACTTCTTCCTAATTGCACAGAGGGCTGTTGTCTGGGACGGTGATCTGTAAGTTTTTTCCCCTTTAAATAAATACCACCCTATTAATCATAATTCCAGACTGGTGTGGGATTGTTTATGACTTACGCCTTCATCTGGCACCCAACGTTTGGTTTTAGGACCCCTCCTTCCCCCGCTCGGCTGCCTGCCGCAAGTTCGGCCGCAGCCTGTGCCTTGCGGCCTGTGCCTTGTGCATGGAGCCAGCAGTTTAACATAAATCATTACGCAGTGCCTTTTCTTGCTGCAGTTCTTTATATTTTCCCTTTAGACACCTAAGATTGACTTCAAGTCCCCACGCAGCCTATCGTTTGCCTCCCTACGTGGATTTAAACTCCACAGGCCCGCGTAGTCTCTGCCCGCAAGGTTTGCTCTTTTCTGAGTAGTTTTCAAATCTCCCTTGCAAGCGCAGCTCTTAAGTGGCGCGAACCAGAGCACGCGGTTACCAGTTGCCGAAAGCTGCAACCCCTTGAGACGACTCTGTCACGTGGAGGCATACACGGCTTCCGGGTTACTCTTCTCTACCCCTGGATTCTGGGTTTATGGTTCCGTGTACAGAATTGATTTAATTACATTTACTTTGTTGAGCAACTTGCATTTCCCAGTTTTTAACAAATACTAGGCGGACACTGAAACAGGACCCCGTTTTTGTCGTGACTTGGCAACAGCGCCACCTGCTGGATAATAGGTAATATGGCAGTTTTCGTTTCTAACACAAATTTTACTGTTTTGGTTACCAAAACAATGGGTTATATCATGCAAGGTTTATATGACTATGGGGATAACTTAATTTACTGGTTACTAGGTTTCAGTATTCTTTTGAATATTCTATCATTTAGGAAGAATATGACACTCCTAAGAACCATACAATCTTTACTAGAAACTCATACAGGTCAGGAGATTCAGGATTCAAAAGAGACAATAATAAAAAGACTTGAAATGATTGAAGAAATTATTGGAGCTGGTGAACAGAGTAAGAAGGCACAAGGACAGGATACAATGCCACCACCAGCTATTAGAACTGACTTACCCAGGGTTTTAGCGACATACCCTGTAATTCATTCTGACAAAGCGTCAACTTCTAAAGGCTCAAAGGGAGTCAGAGAAGCTAGATGGATGCCAATAGCAATGAATGATCTAAAAGAAATTAAGCAAGCTATTGTTACCTTTGGCTTGCACTCTGCATATGTTAAGGAAATGATAAGGACTTGGGCTTCTAATGCTAGAGCTACCCCCAATTATTTCCATCAGTTAGTGTCTATAGTTTTAGATAATGGACCTTCCTTGATGTTTGGAATCTATTTCAGAGAAGAATCCAAACATATGGAACAGCAAGGAAGAGCAAAAGGTGTGGAGGTTTCCCAAGATCAAATTCTTGGTGCAGGAGAATATGCTGATCCATAGGTCCAAGCTCTTTATGATCATGAAGTACTGTGTTTATGTCACCAAGCAGCTTTAAATGCTTGGAATAGGCTACAAGATCCAGCAAAAAGGGTTGAATCATACACCAGAATTAGGCAGGGACAGAGAGAACCCTTTATTGACTTTTCGCAAAGATTAATTAAGGCTCTGAACATAGGGGTAACAGACCCAGAAGCTAGATGACTACTTCTTGAATCTCTAGCAAGTCAAAGAAAATGTCTCCTAAAAATGTTCTGAGGGCTGAAGAAACCATAATGACTGGAGATTGACAGCAGTGGGGAGTGTGTAATTCTTGTAAGACAGCATATTTCAGACCTGCTTAAGATATGACAGTCAAGAAACTCCAGTGTGCTATTGTAACTGAACTGAACACTCATGTTGTAGATGCCAGCCCACCAGTAGTAGAGCTTTTAAGACGCATTTAAACTGTCTTTGGTTTAACACGGGTTTGTGTCATTAAAGGTTTCTTATGTTATTGTTGAGTCAGAGATCTAAGGTTTAGATTCAGTTTGAATAAACCAGGTGGCCTGTCCCATATTGTTTGAGGGAGTCATTAACCTTACTATCACTAAATAAACCCCCGCTGGTGCTGTAAAAAAAAAGAGAGAGAGAGAATGTAAACATAGAATGCAAAAAGATAATTGGGCCTTTAAACTTTAGATCAGCACCTATGGATGAATGGATTCAGCATACAATGAATGTTGAGACGTTTAGCTATAATGATGAATCTTGGGTAGGAGAAGCGATTTCCAAAGCAATGAGGAGACATAAAAATGCCAGGTATTTTAATTGTGGTAAATTAGGACATCTGAAAAGGGATTGCAGGCAAAGGACTTCTAGGAATAATACCCCTTCTGGAAATGACAAAAATAGGAGACCTCTGCCTTCAGGTATATGTAGGAGATGCGGTAAAGGCCGACATTGGTCCAACGAATGCAGGTCCACAACAGACAGACAAGGCAACCCGATACCATCAGGAAACTCCTTGAGGGGCCTCTCGCAGGCCCCCAAACCAACAGTGGCCCAGTCATTCCCAGTCACAGTGGAGAACGTGCCTCATCAAGAAAATTAAAAGCTCCAATTTCTGCTGTAAAAAATATTACTGGTCTAAATGATGAATTATGCATGGAGGATGAGTCAAAAAACCCAGTAGGACAGAGTAAACGTATATTTTGGCAGACTTCTATTAATGATCAAAGACCAAAGTTAAGAATCTATATAAATGGCACTTTTATTGAAAGCTTATTAGACACAGGTACAGATGTAAGTATCATTACTCCAGAATCTTGGCATCTGAATTGGCCTCTTCAAGAGGTAGATGTTCAGTTTCTGGGAATTGGAACCCTAAATCGTGTAAAACAAAGTACAAGATAGGTTGAATGCATAGGGCCTGAAGGGCAATTAGGAAGACTAAGACCATATATTGCCAATATTGCAATAAATTTATGGGGCCGTGACCTGCTACAGCAATGGAATACCAAGATTAACATTCCTGTAGTTCCAGGAACTCATAATTCTGGGAAGGATATGATGAGATATTATGGGAAAAGGTCACCAGCCATTCAGGCTGTACAAGAACATACAGCAAATACCAAACCTTTAGAGGTACCAACAGCCCTACCTTTAAAATGGCTAACAGAGAAGCCAATATGGATCAAACAGTGGCCTCTAGCTGAAGATAAATTACAGGCATTGGAACAGTTGGTGCAAGAGCAACTAGATGCTCACCATATTGAAGAATCAACCAGCCCTTGGAATTCTCCTGTGTTTGTTGTAAAAAAGAAATCCGGTAAATGGAGAATGGTGACAGATTTAAGAGCTGTCAACAAGGTAATTCAACCTATGGGCCCACTACAATCTGGAATTCCTTTGCCTTCTCTATTACCAAAATGATGGCCTCTTATAGTTATTGATTTGAAAGATTGTTTTTTCACTATACCGTTACAAGAAAAGGATAGAGAAAAATTTGCCTTCACAGTGCCTACTTATAATAATTCTCAGCCTAATAGGAGATATCAGTGGACTATCCTCCCACAAGGTATGCTCAATAGTCCTACATTGTGCCAATATTTTGTAAGTAAGCCATTGGAAATAATTCGTAAACAATTCCCCAAGTCCATAATTTATCATTACAAGGATGACATCTTGTTATCTGATTCAAATAAAGATACTTTAGAAAGGATGTTTGAAGAAGAAAGTCTTGCCTAGGTGGGGATTACAAATTGCCCCTGAAAAGATTCAAAGAGGAAATTCTATTAATTACCTAGGTTACAGAATAGGGTTAGAGAAAATTAAAACGCAAAAGGCACAAATTAGGAGAGACTGGTTAAAGACTCTTAATGACTTCCAAAGATTGTTAGGAGACATTTCCAGTCTACGACCAGCTGTTGGGATAACACCTGATCTAATAGTTCATTTAAACAAAACCTTAGATGGTGATAAAGATTTGAATAGTCCAAGAAAACTGACAGCTGAAGCAGAAAAGGAACTGACAATGATTCAGGAAAAATTACAGGAGGCACATGTGGATAGGGTGAACCCAAATCTTAGCTGCATCCTAGTCATATTGCCTTCCAGAATTTCTCCTACGCTAATGAGAAAGGAACAACAGCAACAGAAAGACAATGGATAATGGAAAAGTCTGCTGAACTAAATCAACCAATTTATTTCAAAGATGTGCTGACCTCTCAATGGAAGCCAGGAGATGTGCTACGTTGGGGAAGGGGTTTTGCTCTTGTTTCCACAGGAGAAGAAAAATTGTGGATACCATCAAAATTAATAAAGGTTCAATTTGAAGAGGAGAAACCTCTTGGATAGGAGAAATGACAACTCATCCACAATGATGATATTCCTACAGGTGGTAAGAAAAACATATAGAATGGGAGCAGGGTTCTGTTCTTATCTCTACAGGAAAACACTCATCTTTGAAAAATTCAAGGGACCCTGGATGTTTGGATACTGACAGATGGAAAAATACCTGCCCAATAGGAACTATCAAGAAAACTGAATAGGTTGTATAAGTAAAATATACTAAACCATATTTCTAAATTTATAGAGCTGGTTTTGAAGTTGGACTCTGGCTCAGTCCCTCTCCAATTCCAAGCCTGTTGGTAAGAGAAAAAACCAGAGTTTCTGGAGTTTCTGTCTCATGTCAAGAGCCATGATAGGGGACAGAAAGAAATATGAGTTTAGAAAACATCTTTGCTTTTCTTCATATCTATCATACTTTTCATTGAATATAACTATCATGCCTTTCATTGAATATATATATATATGTCTATATATGTCTATATGATTAATGTTTAAGTTTTTCACAATGAACAATGAGTTTTTCCTGAAGTGACATTTGAAGTTTCCAGGAGGAAGATGGGGCCCCATAACAACAACTTCACCTGGTTGATATGACGTCATGATACTGATAGCACTACTACAAGACCTGTTTTGGGTACCAGCTGCACAAGACAGTTCCAACTTGGTGAGCTGAAACGGTGCACATCTTATATAACATTCTGGCCAGACCTCCACAAAATACTCAGACACTATTTGCAATTTTAAAAGACATTGATCTTGAAATTTAACCATCATTTTACTTTCACAGGATCATCCAGAAAGAACGTCACCCCCATGACAGCTGAAGTAACTCTAGAGGATGACGTCCCCTCTCCCTGTAAAGTTTGCCCTTAGGTTTAGGGACATCATTTAGGGGTTGATTATAATTGGTATACGGTTGAGGGTTGGGGAAGGAATTTTATAAGCTCAGGGATCATTTGAAAAAAAAAGAGGGATAATGGGATGATGGGATAATAGATTGGTAATTGTTGGTACTTGTGAGTTATTGTTTTGAGACAAATATATTGGTATCGATTCTTATATATTGATATAAAGTGAAATTATACTGACTATTGTATGCATGCATGTTTCTACCTCTGTTTAAAAACATTTTTTATGTATTGACATATATTGTATTGATATATATTGTATATATTTACCATATTGCACTGTACATTTCTACCTGATTAAGATACTTACATACTGTTTGTGTATTGATATATATTTACCATACTGCAATGTATATTTGTACATTGTTTATATTTGGAGGTCATTGTCTTCATTTGTTTCACAGTCGTTTATTGTCTTAGTCTTTAAGTTAGATAGGTATTGAGAATTATATAGATCAATAGTATTCTAAGTTTGTCATTTATAATTAGACTAATCAGGTTCTTTAGATAGAGATTATACTCAGTATAGATAATCTTCAACCTCTTCAAAGAGCTGTAGAAAATGGCCTTTAATCTAACTCAGAGTTTTGTGGTAGTGAGACACAATTGCTCCTGGCAACACCGCTCTATTCCCGAGAGAATGTTGAGCACCAAAGACACTCCACCCGGAGCCTTTCTTCTTGGCTGAACTGGCCTTTGGGCAAAGAAATGCCCATACCTCAACCACTGACAGAAATACAGAGTATATGTGAATGGAAAAAACAGGACTGTCATATCCTGCCAAGACAGGGTAAGATAGTTTTGACAAGTTTCTTGCCTTTGAAAATGGTATGTCAGTTATGTTAGGCCTTGGCCAAAGTTGGTTGCTTCAACGCTGCAAACGTGACCTTGGGTGATTGCCCAGGTAGCTAGTTGTCTCTGTGATTTGTTGCATGTTTTGGAAGTTGTTTGATTGCACTTCCTAATTACTCAGGTAACATTATTTCCCTTCTCAGATCTTCGATGGGATTGAAGACTATATAAATGTAGTTACTTTCCACTCATGACTTGGCCAAGCTATTTATTATACAAGACCTAAGCTAGTTAGAATAGGATATTTGTACTTATTGTATATAATTTCATAGTAGGTTTAGAACTCTCTTACTTAAACAAAAGGGGGAGGTGTTGCGAGAGGTCCTTCCTCTCCTCCAGCCAACAGCCGCTGAGATACCAGCCCACTGGGGCGTGGTCTCTCTCCCTTTAAAAAAGCGGCTACTTCCCTCCTCACTCTCTCTTTACTTCTTGCTCTGGTTCCGGCGACTAGACTTCTTCCTGATTGCGCAGAGGGCTGTTGTCTGGGACGGTGATCTGTAAGTTTTTTCCCCTTTAAATAAATACCATCCTATTAATCATAATTCCAGACTGGTGTGGGATTGTTTATGACTTACGCCTTCACCAGACTGTGAGTGCACTCCCCTAACACACCAGACTGTGAGTGCACTCCCCTGACACACCAGACTGTGAGTGCACTCCTCTGACACACCAGACTGTGAGTACACTCCACTGACACACCAGACTGTGAGTGCACTCCACTGACACACTAGCAGCAACTTTCTCATTGTTGCTAAGTTTCTGAGCAGACAAGGGCCTAGAGAACGATGTGCTCTACAGAAAAAAAGCAAGTATGTTTTTATGGAATCTA
Organism: Chionomys nivalis; assembly: GCF_950005125.1. Lineage (NCBI taxonomy): Eukaryota > Metazoa > Chordata > Mammalia > Rodentia > Cricetidae > Chionomys > Chionomys nivalis. Next base: position 45,401,328 of record NC_080088.1, on the reverse strand, counting down.
TGCACACAATTGTGTAACAATTAGTCCGGGGACCTAAGAAAGACAAGAAGTTTCAATGGTGGCAACATTCTCCGTCCTCCACCTCTGCAGCACTCTAAGTCATAAAAATGCCAGAGATAAAAAGAAGTAGTAATCTACATGTTTCACAAGGAAACTCTTCTCAGGAGCAAGAATTTTAAAAATATACATGGGACTTGAAGACCTAGGACCAAAGGAAAATGGTGCATAGTACACGTAACACCCTAGGTTCTGCAGCACTGAAACTTTAACCTATAGATGAAGACAAGAATGGGGACAAAAAGAAGCTATTTTTTATTTATTCATTTATTTAGGAATTAGGCAGCTTTCAGTGGGCTGAGAAGATGAAAAAGAAAGACTGTTTCTAAAGTTTTTAGAAGAAAATAATACCAAGACCAATATTCCAAATGGATTACTTTAACAATATAAATTGGAAATGTATAACAGCAGATTGGATTGGCAGATACATGTATATTTATGCATGCAAGTTAAGAAAAGGAAAAGCAAAGAGAAGAAGTTGAATATGTAAGAAAGAAAAAGAACAAAGAGAAATGCTGAATGGTATTTGATGAACACGTTTTAAGTTAGCAAAACTCTAGATAAAATACTGTTTTATGCCATTTAAGCTCATTTGTCACCTTTTGCAAAACTCTCCTTTCTGTTTTCCTTTAATTTTATGAAATATAATCTCCCATATTCAAAATTAGTAGATATCTGGTGAACTCAATGACCAAATACATACAGGTGAGATATTTCTAGGAGTTCAAGTAATTAGTGATATTTTACTTGATTTGATAGAACAAATATATTCACATTTGAAAAGACTAAATGCAAAAGAAGTTTTTGATACTGCTCTATGTCTCTATGTTTTTCAGGGCAACAAAAAGGTGAAACTCGTAAGATACCAAACATTTCTAAGACAATAAATACTATAAACTTGGAATAATTATATCAAAGCTCTAAAAATTGATACTAGACTATTAAAACGTATCTCAGACTAGATGAGTTGCTATGTGTCTCTATATATCTTCTGACATCTAAGTGACCATAAGGAACAGAACTGTAGAAATAGATGAATGACAAAAATATCTAAAATCTAGAAAAGGTACCCTTTACTCCCATGGTGCTGTGATTTATGCTTAATATACTTGCTAAAACATACAGCATACATATTTAGATTGATTAAAAAATAAAATACGTTCAGAACAAAGAATAATGCTCAAAGTAAGGAAACTCCGTTAAAGGTGAAGGAAAAAACACAACTCTATAAAGTCATCCCCTTGCTACATGTACACAATGGCAAACATGCCCAGGTATAAATCATGACCACATACATAATATGAAAATAATTTTAAGAGGAGAGACAGCAGCGGGCCTGCCCGCACCAAGCAAGGTAAGGCCTTTGTTTACAAACTACCCAACCTGCATGGAGATCTGATCTAGGCACCAGGAGAGACAGCAGCGGGGTGAGTTTGTGACCTGACCAGCGGCGGCGGAAGCAGCCCTGGACAGGGAACTCTGAAGTTCCTCATCCCCTACCCTATACTCCCTGGGCTCCCTGCAGGGGCTCTACACCCTGCATACTGCCTCTCTCTTCTTGTCCCACCCAGCTTGCATCCAGAACCCTTCTTCCTTCTGCCCCCTTTCCTCTTTGGGCACATAACACCATCCAGCTCAGTCTGTCTGGCGCTGGGGGCAAATCCTCAGGGAAAGTAGGCAGGAGAGACTTCCTTTGCTTCTCCAGCCTGCCCAAACCAAGCAAGGTAAGGCCTTTGTTTACAAACTACCCAACCTGCATGGAGATCTGATCTAGGCACCAGGAGAGACAGCAGCGGGGTGAGTTTGTGACCTGACCAGCTGCGGCAGAAGCAGCCCTGGACAGGGAACTCTGAAGTTCCTCATCCCCCACCCTATACTCCCTGGGCTCCCTGCAGAGGCTCTACACCCTGCATACTGCCTCTCTCTTCTTGTCCCACCCAGCTTGCATCCAGAACCCTTCCTCCTTCTGCCCCCTTTCCTCTTTGGGCACATAACACCATCCAGCTCAGTCTGTCTGGCGCTGGGGGCAAATCCTCAGGGCAAGTAGGCAGGCGAGACTTCCTTTGGTTCACTGGCCTGCCTGCACCAAGCAAGGTAGGAGCTTTGTTTACAAACTACCCAACCTGCACGGAGATCTGATCTTGGCACCAGGAGAGCCATCAGTGGGAGAGCTAATCTGGGTACCAGGAGAGCCGTCTTTGGGCAAGGAGATCTGATATTGGTACCAGGAGAGACATCACTGGAGCACCAGGAGAGCTATCACTGCAGGGTGCCATCACTGGGAAAGTACATCAGTAGGCAAGGAGACCTGATCTGTTAAAAGAAGATCCATAGGGGAGCATTCGGAGAAAGAGATGGGCAGGCGCCGATGCAAGAATTCACCCAACAATCTGAAAAACTATATGAAACCACCAGAACCCAGCGACCTCACAACAGGAGGACATGAACACCTTAATCATGAAGAAGTAGATAAAATCGACTTTATGAAAGTGATTGACGCCCTTAAACAGCATGTAAAAAATGCCCTTATAGAAATGGATGAGAAGTATAACAGAAAGTTTGAAGAATTGAGTAAATCAGTGAATAATACCCTAGGAAACCAAGGAAAAACAATCAAACAAATAATGGAAACAGTTCAAGACTTAAAAACTGAAATGGAGGCAAAGAAGAAAACACAAACAGAAGGCCAGCTGGACAGGGAAAATCTAGGTAAACGAATAGAGACTACAGAAGCAAGCATAACCAACAGAATACAAGAGATAGAAGAAAGAATCTCAGATTCTGAAGATACCATAGAGAAAATAAACACGCTGATCAAAGAAAACAGCAAGGCCAACAAATTCTCATCACAAAACATTCAGGAAATATGGGACACAATAAAAAGACCAAACCTAAGAATAATAGGAACAGAAGAGGGAGAAGAAGCGCAGCTCAACGGTCCAGAAAATATATTTCATAAAATTATAGAAGAAAACTTTCCCAACCTAAAGAAAGATATACCTATGAAGGTTCAAGAAGCATACAGAACACCGAATAGGCTGGATCAAAAAAAACCATCCTCTCGCCATATAATAATCAAAACACAAAGCATACAGAATAAAGAAAGAATACTAAGAGCAGCAAAGGAAAAAGGCCAAGTTACTTATAAAGGTAAATCTATCAGACTTACACCTGACTTCTCTATGGAAACCATGAAAGCCAGAAGGTCCTGGATAGATGTACTGCAGAAACTAAGAGACCATGGATGCAAGCCCAGACTACTACACCCAGCCAAGCTTTCGTTCACTATAAATGGAGAAAACAAAATTTTCCAGGATAAAAACAAATTTAAACAATACGTAGCCACAAATCCAGCCTTACAGAAAGTAATAGAAGGAAAATCACTAACCAAGGAGTCCAACAATGACCACAATATCTCAGACAACTAGAGACCCGTCACCAGTGCAACACAAAGAAGGGGAACACACAAAATTTACAACTTAAAAAATGACCGGAGTTAACAACCACTGGTCATTAATATCACTTAATGTCAATGGACTCAACTCTCCTATAAAAAGGCACAGACTAACAGATTGGATACGAAAACAGGATCCAACATTCTGCTGTTTACAAGAAACACACCTCAACCACAAAGACAGGCACCTACTCAGAGTAAAGGGCTGGGATAAGGCTTATCAAGTAAATGGACCTAAGAAACAAGCAGGGGTGGCCATACTAATTTCTAACAAAGTTGACTTCAAACTTAAATCAATCAGGAGAGATGGAAAGGGACATTTTCTACTCATAACAGGAACAATTCATCAGGATGAAGTCTCAATCCTGAATATCTATGCCCCTAATATAAAAGCACCCACGTACGTAAAAGAAACATTGTTAAAACTCAAGGCAGCCATCAAACCCCACACATTAATAGTAGGAGACTTTAATACTCCTCTCTCACCAATGGACAGGTCAATTAGACAGAAACCTAACAGAGAAATAAGAGAATTAATGGAGGTAATGAATCAAATGGACTTAACAGACATCTATAGAATATTCCACCCAAATAGGAAAGAATATACCTTCTTCTCTGCAGCTCATGGAACCTTCTCAAAAATTGACCACATACTCGGTAACAAAGCAAACATCCGCAGTTACAAAAAAATATTAATAACCACCTGTATCTTATCAGATCACCATGGATTAAAGCTAGAATTCAGCAACAATGCTACCCCCAGAAAGCCTACAAACTCATGGAAACTGAATAGTCAACTACTGAACCATACCTGGATTAAGGAAGAAATAAAGAAAGAAATTAAAGTCTTCCTTGAAGACAATGAAAATAAAGAAACAACATACTCAAACCTATGGGACACTATGAAAGCAGTCCTGAGAGGAAAGTTCATAGCACTAACTGCCCACTTAAAGAAAACAGAGAAAGCACACATTGGAGACTTAACAGCCCACCTGAAAGCTCTAGAAAAAAAAGAAGCAGACTCACCTAGAAGGGGTAGAAGACTGGAAATAATCAAACTGAGGGCTGAAATCAACAAAATAGAAACACAGAAAACAATTGAAAGAATCAATGAATCAAAAAGCTGGTTCCTGGAGAAAATCAACAAGATTGATAAACCCCTATCCAAACTAATCAAACGGCAGAGAGAGAATTTACAAATTAATAAGATCAGAAATGAAAAGGGAGACATAACCACAGACACAGAGGAAATTCAGAGAATCATTAGATCTTACTACAAAAGCCTGTATGCCACAAAACTGGAAAATGTAAAAGAAATGGATGCTTTTTTAGATAAATACCATATACCAAAGTTAAACCAGGACCAGGTGAACAACCTAAATAGACCTGTTAGTCGTGAAGAATTAGAAGCAGTTATCAAAAACCTCCCTTCCAAAAAAAGTCCAGGACCAGATGGTTTCAATGCGGAATTCTACCAGAACTTCCAAGAAGACCTAATACCTATACTCCTTAAGGTATTTCACAATATAGAAACAGAAGAGTCATTGCCAAATTCCTTTTATGAAGCTACAGTAACTCTAATACCAAAACCACACAAAGACCCAACCCAAAGAGAATTACAGGCCAATCTCACTCATGAACATCGATGCAAAAATCCTCAACAAAATTCTGGCAAACCGAATCCAAGAACACATTAGAAAAATTATCCATTATGATCAAGTAGGCTTCATACCAGAGATGCAGGGCTGGTTTAACATACGCAAATCTATCAATGTAATCCATCATATAAATAAACTGAAAGAAAAAAACCATATGATCGTTTCATTAGACGCTGAAAAAGCATTTGACAAAATTCAACATCCCTTTATGATAAAAGTCTTGGAGAGATTAGGGATACAAGGGTCATACCTAAATTTAATTAAAGCTATATACAGCAAGCCGACAGCTAATATCAAATTAAATGGAGAGAAACTTAAAGCCATCCCACTAAAATCAGGAACACGCCAAGGCTGTCCACTCTCTCCATACCTCTTCAATATAGTTCTCGAAGTTTTAGCAATAGCAATAAAACAACATAAGGGGATAAAGGGGATTCAAATTGGAAAGGAAGAAGTTAAACTTGTATTATTTGCAGATGATATGATAGTGTACATGAGCGACCCCAAAAACTCCACCAAGTACTCCTACAGCTGATAAACGCCTTTAGTAATGTGGCAGGATACAAGATCAACTCCAAAAAGTCAGTCGCCCTCTTATACACAAAGGATATGGAAGCAGAGAGGGAAATAAGAGAATCATCACCTTTCACGATAGCCACAAAAAGCATAAACTATCTTGGGGTAACTCTAACCAAGGAAGTGAAAGATCTATTTGACAAGAACTTTAAGGCATTGAAGAAAGAAATTGAAGAGGATACCAGAAAATGGAAGGATCTCCCTTGCTCCTGGATTGGGAGGATCAACATAGTAAAAATGGCAATTCTACCAAGGGCAATTTATAGATTCAATGCAATCCCCATTAAAATCCCATCAAAATTCTTCACAGATCTTGAAAGGACAATAATCAACTTTATATGGAGAAACAAAAAACCCAGGATAGCCAAAACAATCTTATACAATAAAGGAACTTCTGGAGGCATTACCATCCCTGACTTCAAACTCTATTACAGAGCTACAGTAATGAAAACAGCGTGGTACTGGCATAAAAACAGAGCAGTCGACCAATGGAATCGTATAGAAGACCCGGATTTTAACCCACAAACCTATGAACAACTAATTTTCGATAAAGGAGCTAAAAGTATACAATGGAAGAAAGAAAGCATCTTCAACAAATGGTGCTGGCACAATTGGATGTCAACCTGTAGAAGAATGAAAATAGACCCATATCTATCACCATGCACAAAACTCAAGTCCAAATGGATCAAAGACCTCAATATCAATCTGAACACACTGAACCTGATAGAAGAGAAAATGGGAAGTACCCTACAACATATGGGCACAGGAGATCGCTTCCTATGTATAACCCCAGCAGCACAGACATTAAGGGCAACATTGAATAAATGGGACCTCCTGAAACTGAGAAGCTTCTGTAAAGCAAAGGACACTGTCATTAAGACAAAAAGGCAGCCTACTGACTGGGAGAAGATCTTCACCAACCCCGCTACAGACAAAGGTCTGATCTCCAAAATATATAAAGAACTCAAGAAACTAGACTTTAAAAGGATAATTAACCCAATTAAAAAATGGGGCACTGAACTGAACAGAGAATTCTCATCAGCAGAAGTTAAAATGGCCAAAAGATACTTAAGGTCATGCTCAACCTCCTTAGCGATCAGAGAAATGCAAATCAAAACAACTTTGAGATATCATCTTACACCTGTCAGAATGGCTAAAATCAAAAACACCAAGGATAGCCTTTGCTGGAGAGGTTGTGGAGAAAGGGGTACCCTCATCCATTGCTGGTGGGACTGCAAACTTGTGCAACCACTTTGGAAATCAGTGTGGCGGTTTCTCAGAAAAATTGGGATCAACCTACCCCTGGACCCAGCAATAGCACTCTTGGGAATATACCCAAGAGATGCCCTAGCATATGACAAAAGCATTTGTCCAACTATGTTCATAGCAGCATTATTTGTAATAGCCAGAACCTGGAAGCAACCTAGATGCCCTTCAATAGAAGAATGGATGAAGAAAGTGTGGAATATATATACATTAGAGTACTACTCTGCGGTAAAAAACAATGACTTCTCGAATTTTGCATGCAAATGGATGGAAATAGAAAATACAATCCTGAGTGAGGTAACCCAGACCCAAAAAGAAGATCATGGGATGTACTCACTCATAATTGGTTTCTAGTCATGGATAGGGGCCACTGAGTCTATAATTTGTGATCCTAAAGAAGCTAAACAAGAGGGTAAACCCAAGGAAAAACATATAGATATCCTCCCAGCTATGGGAAATAGACAAGATTGATGGGCAAAAAATGGGAATCTTGGGGGGTGGGGTGGGATGGGGATGCGGGGAGATGGGGAGAGAAAAGTGTGAAGGAGAGGATGAGTGGAACTAGGGGAATCGGGGTGATTGGTGGTAAAGGAAGGTTGGATGGGGGAGCAGGGAAACTCATACCTTAGTTAAGGGAGCCACCTAAGGGTTGGCAAGAGACTTGAACCTGGAATGGCTACCAGAAGCCCAGGGCAATGTCCCCAGTTAGTTCATTGGGGCACCTGAGGATAGGGAACCTGAAATGAACCTATCCTATAATCATACTGATGAATATCTTGCATATCGCCATAGAACCTTCATCTAGCGATGGATGGAGATAGAGACAGAGACCCACACTGGAGCACCGGACTGAGCTCCCAAGGTTATAATGAGGAGCAGAAGGAGAGAGAACATGAACAAGGAAGTCAGGACCATGAGGGGTGCACCCAACCACTGAGACAGGGGGGCCGATCTATTGGGAGCTCACCAAGGCCAGCTGGACTGCTACTGAAAAAACATGGGATAAAACCGGACTCTCTGAATGTGGTGGACAATGAGAGCTGACGAGAGGGCAAGGAGAATGGCACAGGAACTTTCATCTGGCGATGGATCGAGAGAGAGACAGAGACCCAATTTGGATCAACCGTCTGAGCTCTGAAGGTCCAAATGAGGAGCAGAAGGAGGGAGAACATGAGCAAGGAAATCGGGACCACGAGGCGTGCACCCACCCACTGTGACAGTGGAACTGAACTATTGGGAGCTCTCCAAGGCCAGCTGGACTGGGACTGAATAAGCATGGGTTGAAACTGGACTCTCTGAACAAGGCGGACAATGAAGGCTGATGAGAAGCCAAGGACAATGGCACTAGGTTTCGATCCTAATACATGAACTGGCTTTGTGGGAGCGTAGCCTGTTTGGATGCTCACCTTCCTGGACCTAGATAGAAGTGGGAGGACCTTGGTCTTCCTGTAGAGCAGGGAATTTGGACTGCTCTTCAGTATCGAGAGGGAGGGGGAGTGGACTAGGGGGAGGAGAAGTGGGAGTGGGGATAGGGGGAGGGGAGCGGGGGGAGGGGGCAATATGTGGGAGGAGGGGGAGGGAAATGGGAAACGGGGAGCAGTTGGAAATTTTAAGTAAAAAAGAATAAAAAAAAAGAAAAAAAGAAAAAATAATAATAATTTTAAGTTTTATGTAGTTTCAATATTCCACACTTTCCAGCCGGGCGGTGGTGGTGCACACCTTTAATCCCAGCACTTGGGAGGCAGAGGCAGGCGGATCTCTGTGAGTTCGAGACCAGACTTGTCTACAAGAGCTAGTTCCAGGACAGGCTCCAAAACCACGGAGAAACCCTGTATCGAAAAAAAAATAAAAAAAAATCCACACTTTCCTTTAAAAATCACTGAAATGTTTTTAAAGGAAACTTCTATTTTCAAGCAGATAATCTGTGACTATAAAATGAGACTATAGAGATTAGAGAAAGAAAAGCTCCATTCATTTATTCATCAGATGTTCACTCAGGGCCTACACATGAAGAACAGTGGAATCTTTCTCTCCCTGTGAAGACTTTATCCTCAAAGGGGTGCACAGTGTAGAAAACAAAAGGCAAACAGTGTATTACAAATTAAAATCTCTGATAAAACCATCACAGGTTTGATTTTAATTGTACTTTAGCTCTGACTTAAAAGTACAAAAAATTCCAAAACTGCAGAACGCCAGAGGAGAGACCATTATGTGTGAGTGTAGACAGGGGCCAAAAGAGATTTGTCCTTGCATAAATTTAAAAAAAAAAAAAGTAAATCCAAACATCTATGAATGTAAAAACACAAATGTCACAGCCGTCTGCAGAATAAAGCAGCAATGACTTAAAAAAAAAATCTTAATGATTCTATAGTCTCTGGGCTAATTTGCCTTGTATAAACAACTCGAGTAAAAAGTATTAGTGAAAAAGCTAAGAATAAGAAAGCTCTGAAATGACCCTATCCTATACTGATGAATATCTTACATATCACCTTAGAACCTTCATCTGGCGATGGAAAGAGATAGAGACAGAGACTCAATTTGGAGCAACGGTCTGAGCTCTTAAGGTCCAAATGAGGAGCAGAAGGAGGGAGAACATGAGCAAGGAAGTCAGGACCTCGAGGGGTGCACCCACCCACTGTGACAGTGGAACTGATGTATTGTGAGCCCACCAAGGCGAGCTGGACTGGGACTGAATAAGCATGGGTTGAAACTGGACTCTCTGAGCATGGCGGACAATGAAGGCTGATGAGAAGCCAAGGACAATGGCACTAGGTTTCGATCCTAATACATGAACTGGCTTTGTGGGAGCTTAGCCTGTTTAGATGCTCACCTTCCTGGACGTAGATAGACCTTGGTCTTCCCGCAGGGCAGGGAATTTGGACTGCTCTTCAGTATCGAGAGGGCGGAGGTATGGTGAGGGGGGAGGAGAAGAGGAGTGAGGATAGGGGGAGGGGTGTGGGGGGAGGGGGCAATATTTGGGAGGAGGGGAGGGAAATGGGAAACGGGGAGCAGGTGGAAATTTTAATTAAAAAGAATAAAAAAAATAAATAAAAAGATAATCAGAAGGAAAAAAAAAGAAACATGGGTTCAAGGACTCTGTTGTCAAGACTACGCATTTTCATCAGGACCATCCAACTTCTCCAGTGGTACCTGCTCATAGTGGTGCAAATCCTTCTGAAATCATCCCAAGAAAGCGATCCATGGTAGCTGATTGCTATAGCGGCTACCACTGCTGACAACAGAGCAAGGTTGGCTTCATTTCTGCCAAGACTCTCCCACGTTATGCTCTCTGGACAAAGCCAGGCTAAAATACTCTCAGAGGGAGTTGAGCAGGCATGGCCTATGTCTTTCTTATGCTCATTCTCATTTTGTAAATGTGTACTTTGCCCCTTTGCCATGGAGCCTCGGGGAGAATGGATTCATTTCTGAATTAACCAGATGAAGTGGTACAATGTAAAAGCAGCATGAAAAGAAGGAAGCAAGCAAGCAAGAAAAATGGGCCTTTACAGAGCAATGAAAAAGCTAAAGAGATGGGCCTATGAATAGCAGAGAAAGATGTTTAAGAAATATTAAATAAAAAAATGGGTCAGAAAAAAATTGTGTACAGAGCATTATGTGATGCAAAACACAGTAAGTACCTAATATAAAAGTAAATTACAATAAATTCATGTCATCACAAATAATGTTCCTCAAAGTAGTGTCACTTAATGGTAAGAATAACTCCCGAATATTCAGATATGAGCAGACTGTCTTTCAAACATGCATATAGTTTCTAAAATAACACAGCAAAGCATTTAGAGTTTTAACTCAGAAAATATTTGGGTCAGAAGTTAGAGAGTGTGTTACTAGCAACCATACAATACTTGGAAAGAAGAACGTAGCTGAGAAGTAAAATAAATAAATAAGAAGCATAAACTGCAAAAAAAATTGTAGTATTCAAGTTAATCAAACTAAACCAAGCGAAACTTTAGTACTCCAGAGATCTTCAACTGAAGACTGATAAACATGACTACTTATAGCATAAGTCATGTCTTCTGCTAAAAACTTTAAAGACAACGCCTATGAAATTATAAAGTAAATTAAGATCTACTCCAAAATTATACTGTACATATGTCTCTCAAACAAAAGTACAGAAGTGGGGGAAAAGGAAAAGAAAGGGAAGAGAAAGATGATGGAAGGAAAGAAGAGGAGGGGGAGGAAACAACTTTAAAGCTGACTATACATCAAAAAACACAGTTCTGAGAGCTCTGACAAACTCTGCCACCCAAGACACCAAATCAGTTTCTTCTAGTGAAATCTATGTAACACTTCCTTAAAACAGATAACTTTAAAAAAAATTAAGATTCTTGATCACAGAATAGTTCCATACAGTATTCATTAATTCATGTGCGAAGATTATATGTAAGAATTATTTTTAATCATATTAAACCACAGAAATGCTGATTTTAAGCATGCCCTCTTCATTCATGATGTGTGTGCCTGTCCATGTCCATGTGTGTGTGTATTGTCAGGTCACTAAGCTGGTGTTTAATTTTGGCAATAACAAGATTTCTTGCCAAAGATTCTCATGACAGTATAGAGGCATGTTCTAAAGAAAGCCCCAGTGCTGCCATTGGTTGCCTGAAAACTCTCAGAGCACTTTACCACCATGCTGCACCGTGGGACTTTTACACCTGAACTCTTTTGGTAACTAATCACTTTTCAGAAGACCTCCTTCTGGAAAAAGCAAAGTCAGTCAAAGGAAAAAAAAATGAAATTGGTAACATTTGATTATAGACTTTCCTTTTCTTCTTCTGTGCATTCAAAGCAGAACCAGTAGATTCTGTTTAGTCCTCTACTGGCTCTTTATTTTTCCAAATTTTCAATCACCCTGATCCTAACACACACACACACACACACACACACACACCACAGCCTGTCTTCTGTTAGCTTTTAACAATCCTTCCTTTGGTCATCTGTGTTTACTGATCAAATGAACACAGGATATTTTTGTATATTACCAAAAACTGTGACTTTAAAATGTAAATACACAAAAAAGCAACAATAATATCTTCTTCAAAGTGTGTCTTGTCACCCAAAAACATGTAATTCCAGTTATAATGGTATGTAAAATAGAACCGCTTTCCAAAGTTTTAAAACCTAGTATTTTCACTTAGTGTAAAGCTATCCTATATGAAAAGCAAGCATTAATATGTATTTTGATAACTGTTTAATATACTATGGATGAAAACTAATCTATGTATCCCAACATTTGAATATTTGCATTGTTACATTTTTCTATTACAATTGGTTTTAATAAATATACTTATACATGACTTCTGGAAAATATCTCAATATTCATTGTGGGCTAGAAGATGGTTCAGTAGTTAAGAGCACTTGTTGCTCCTGTAAAAGAGACAAGGATTTTGTTTTCAGCATCCACAAATGGTTCAAAAACTATTCATTACTTCAGTCCAAGCAGTTTTGACACCCTCTTATGACCACCACCAGTACTGGCAACATATATAGTACATAGACAGTCATGCAGGCAAAACATTCACACATATAGAATAAAATGAATCTAAAATAATCTCCAAATTACTATCTTGAGGATGATATGCAATGCAAACTGATTTCAACTGGTTTTGGCAGAAGATAAAACTCTGTTGTTTTCCTAAAGGAAATTTGCTCATTTACACATATATCAAATGCCACGTTATTCATAGAAAATACAAATAAAACAGTTGATTTAAAGTGGTATTTAATTAGGTGCTTACATGGATATTCATTCCCTTCCTATTCAACAATTTATTTTGCAAACTCTTCTAAAGGTAAGGATACCTTCCAAATAGTTCTTTAAAGGATTGACTTAATCCTAACTCAAAGTTCTATGTTCATATGGTGTGATTGTACTATATAGTAATACAGTCATGACATATTCTAGATAATTGAAAGCAGCCCATATTTATCTTTCCAAATACTCAAAAACATTAGTCAATATTCTAAATCATCATATTAACAACTTTGAATAATGCAGGCTGTAAAATTGGGGTCTATCATGCACTATGTTTTTCCCCCTTATTTCACCAGTGAAGTAAAAAAAATTACTAACTTTACTTCATATGATAACTAATATGGGTCACAGTATTTTTAAATTAAGCTAAATTAAATCAACCCTAGAAATTCCTGTTATGTGAAAAATGCATAAATATAAACAATGAGGAGCAAGACATATACTATAAATATTCAGAAAATACTGAACTATGTAATAGTATTAGATACAAATACATAATAAAGTTGAAAATTTCAATAAAATCTGTAACATTCTAAAAATCTAAAGCTTTCTAAATTGACAGCACAAATGGAAATTTAAAGATCATTAGTATAAAACATTAAAAAATACTAATGTCATCCAGCAAAAAATTACATCCATATATGTGTATATGTATAGTATACTGTAATATATTATGCATATATGTATATACATATGTAAACATACAGATGTAAGGTGTGGGGGTAGGTGGGTGGATGTGAATTACTAAGTCTAGTCTATTAACATTCACATTATATGACAATTAATATTTATTGCCAACTCAATAGAATCTAGAATCACTGAATATACAAGCTTCTGAGCATATTCATGAAGAAGTATCAACTTCAGATTAATGGAAATGGAGATTCTTATCCTAAACATGGTGGCACCAATCCATGACCTAGGTTACTGACTGAATACAAAGGAGAATCTGAGCTAAACACAAGTGTTCATCCACATTCAATGTCACCAGTAGCCTCATGCTCCTACCATGATCTCCCAATGATAAACTGCATCCCTCAACTGTGAGGTGCTTCTTTAGGAAATTCTTAGGCAACAACAAAACTAAAACACAGTTGCCCCACTTGTTTATCTCTGGTATACTGGGAACACGTTACAATCATTTTTCAAGATTATAATACACTTTTACTGATAGATAGCACATTGAAAAGTAAATTTCTTTAATTGACTCCTTTGATTGTACTAAAATTTTATATCCTTTGACCACCATCTCAAAACCATAATTTAAATGAAAAATTGAACTTCATTAATTTTCATGAATAAAAAATCCTATAGAATAATTTATGAAATTTCTTAATTCATTTTCTGAACCTACTATGTGCTTGGTCAGTTGACTTCACAGTGTAGCTGGTTACTGAGCACTATGCTGTGGCTCTCCTAAATTGAGGCAGGATGAAAGTATAAAATGATCAGAGTTTGAGAACTTAGTTTTTTAAAACTCTAAAATATACAGTATTTTTATATTGCTAACATATTATGATGAAATAGTTTGATTATATTGGATTAAGTCAAATATATTATTAAAACTCATTTTACCTTTTTCTTTTTACATTTTAAATTGTGACTACTATAAGTTCAAGTTATTTACATATTTCACTTTTTTTGAACAGTTTTAATAAAATTGTATCACTTATATATTTAGAATTCTCAAATAAATTATTAGCAAGAAAAATAATAAATGGATAATAATTCACTCAAAGAAATTTTTAAAATTATTCCCTACTAGGGTACCTATTAAAATATATGTGTATTATATGAATATTTATATATAAGGATAGATGACATGAGAAAAGCATGCCATTTGAAATTGCAACTGATAATAATCACTTTTCTTAATTTTAGATTAGTGTTGAAATGATTAGAAAGAATCATTTTATTATAATTTAAAGCATCCACTCCCCAAAAAATGTCTGATATAACACTAAATGGTGCGACACTAGAGGGCTTCTCAATGAAGCAAAGAGAAAGAAAATGCTGGCACCTACCAATTACTATGTAATTCAGAAGGTCTTGCAACATCACAAAGCAAAAACTTAGTATAGAGAATAGAAGGGCAGAAAAGATAAACTTGAAATAGAGATGAACACTTAAGGAAATATTAAACCTTTTCTGAACAATGATAAAAATGTATAATTTTAAAAATATACATTTAAATATATATATATTTCTTTACACATTTATCAGTTAGAAAAGTACGTTAATCCTTCCTAAAATAATTCACAATATAATAGAACCCTTGTTAAAAGCCAAGTGCAATTGGAGGCAGAAAAGAAGTGACTAAATTATTACTTAAAATTAATGTGTAAGAATGGACAATAACATTTTAAATGAAAAAATAGTAAAATGAAACTGTATTTAGCAAGTTTTATCTATATGGTAAGGGTCACAATAACTGATACCGTAATCCAACAGAAGAATACAGAAACTAGTAGAAATTAAAAGAAAAAACAGAAAGGCTGGAAACAAAACACAAAAGCTACAAAGAAACCCATTTGTAAATTAAGTATTTAGCATATGATAAATAATGCATTTTAAATCAGTGGGGAAAACATAGATTTTTCGATTGATGGTACTGGGACAACTGATTAAATATTTAGAACAGGGTAAATTTAGAGCCCATCTAACACTGTATATCAAAATACAAATCCAGATGGTTTAAGGAGTTATATGTAAACAATGAAACCACAAAAAAACTAGAAGTAAATATAGTAAACTTTTCATTCTTGACTTAGAGGTCTTTCTAACCATGCAAACAAGGTGTTCACGCATGAAACAGCAATAACAACTAAAGAAGAGGTCAATAATTTGAGGAGTGGGGACACACAGAGGAGTTGGAAGGGGCACAGGAATGGGTAGAAATAGTGGAAATGCAGTATGCATTGCTAATGTATAAAACCCTAAAATAAGAACAAGTTTATCTTAAATTACCAAACTAGATAGACACTGTGTCCTTACTTTGCCCACTGTGATGGGCAAATGTTACACATTTTCAAATATACTTTGCATTAACACTGTTATAGATATAGATGCAGATATAGATATTTTGGAAAGACAATGGATTATTTCTCTTTGTATATCCAAACTCTGGTACAGTATCTTTCAAATAGTACATATTTGAAATATTATTTCAAATTATTTCCAAAATCTCTTCTTGGGTTTTCCAGAATGGAAATAGTTTCCGAGCCAAATAGTTTAAGAATGCTCATGTTCTATAAGAAAACAGAAAGGTGAGGAGAGACAGAAATTGCATTGAGAATCCATCTGACCTTCTGTCAAGGCACACCAGAAGCTTCCTTCAGGGCAGAACTCAATGAGTATCCTAACTACACAGAGTAATCTTTCCAATAATCTAAAGACATACCATTTACAGACTACCAGCTTACCATTTAATTGATGTTTGTTTCTCATGCATGTTGTCCTCTCTCATCAGAACGTTTTATACACTGACATTAATTCTTTGTCTAGCTAGTAGTTTACTACGTATGCCAACATTATAACAGCTTAGTGTGCTAATAAACATTCCACACACAAACATCTTTAATCTTGAATTCTTCTGGTTTTATAATCCGTAATAAATATTTAAGACAAAGGTGGTCAACTCCAACTTTATCATTTCCCTATCACCATGGAGAACAGTAGATATGTGTGGGCTATTACCTTTGCCGAAGAAACCTAGTAAGCAATTGGAATTAACACCTGTTTCTAGCTATGTTTCCATTAGTTGGGAAATCTATGAAACTTTCCAAAATTCATAAAAGAGAAAATGCTGTCCCAGTTTTTCTAAAGACCATGTAATAATTTTTAAAATTCATTCCTCTACAACAAAAAACTAATTTTAATTAATAATGAAATTGTAGGTCTTCTGATATAATTAACACACTGAAAAATTTTTATTGACCAAAATATTTTCTCCCGTCAGCTGAGTATGTGCAATGGCTAAAGCCACACATTCCTATTTAACTCAAATGTCATTTTGTTCCCATATTGTCTGATATGTTTTTAAAGGTTTCCAATAATAAATTTGATCTTTTATAGATGAAGAATAAAATACTGGGGTTTATATTACTTAATTCCCAAGAGGAAAGTCATTTCCCTTATGCCTTTGTTTAAAAAAATTATTATCAGACGTCCATGCAAACAACTAAAAACAAAAAATTATATGGTGTAGCTAATTGAAAAAATGCTTTTCCTGCACAAAGAAATTAACACTAAGTGCTGTATTAGCAGGAAATCAGTGATTTTCAATTGACATTGCACAGGAAATCGCTTAGTGTCAATTGATATTAAATGGGCAAAATTGTACTGAATTAGTACAAAATGATTTGGTGGAAAAAATGTGCTTCCATTAGGTGACTTGATATTAAGTGGACACAAATGTAATAAGTTTTAGAGGTCACTAGTCAACAAAAATCAGGGCATGCCATCCAACCCTGAGTACATCTAACTGCTTGCTCTTAACACCCTTATCAAAGGATAAGTTAGTGTCATATTATCATGACAAACTTGTGCTCCCTTGCACTTTCAAAAAATGTGGGAAAATTCTAATTGTTTAAATGGATTAAATTAACCATTGGTAAATACCATGACTTCTTGGGTCTACTTGGTGATGCAAATATCTCAAAAATATGTTTTATAGTAATTCTGATGTGGAAAGAAGACAAAATAATATCATTTGTTTTTCTTTAATGTGGTCTAGGTTGAATTCATTTTAGAAAAAAGTCCTGCCCATAAGCAAATAAAGGGGTTGACTGAATGAGTGATATCACTGGAAATCACAAACAAATCACTCTATTGGTGTTTAAATACATATTGTGGAATCTGGATTATAAAAAAGAAGAAAGTATACACAGGAGATATGGGAAGAAGAATGAAGTATTAATAGATCACTACACAGTTATTATAAAGACAGCAAATTGCAAAGAATGTTGTTGATATCTGCTGACAGTAGGATTCAATGGTTAAGAACTTGTGCTGACTGCCCTTGCAAAGTCCTAGAATTCAGATTCCAGCCCCAACAGCAGATGGTTCATAACAGCTTGGAACTCCACCTCCAGGGGATATGACGCTCTCTTCTGGCCTAAGCACCTGCACTCACACACACATACCACCTCCTGTTTGAAAAACACACATACACATACATACTTTAAAAGAATAATAGATCATACAAATAAGGATTTGTATGGTATAGGATAATATAAAACTATATTGCTTATAATGTAAAAAATGCTCAGTGTTATTAAGTAACTATAGATCATACTACCTAACAAAATATGCATTATTCTCAAGTGAACATATAGTATTTTAAAATATATTAGGTCAAATTTAGTACCCATAGATTTTCAAAAGATCAAGATCAATGTTATCTTCCATAGCTGGAATTGGGTAAGGTTAGAAATCAGTGACAAAAGAAAGACAAAAAAATTCTGAAAATTAAATACAAAGACACTCTTAAATAACAAATCGACCAAACAAAAATCACAAGGGAATTTGAGAAAAACTTCGAAACAAGTAAACAAAAAGTTTTATCCCATATTAAAATTTATGCTGTAAATAAAAACTGCTATGGGGAATTTTATGGCTATGACATTTACATAAAAAGTAAAAATTTTAAAGACTCAAAATTAACAACTTAACTTCAGAACTTTAAGAATTATAAAATAAAACAAATGAGCCCCAACACAGATATCAGTAAAGTAATGGGGAACTTTGAAAAATCCAAAGTGACTATTAATTAATTCTTATTAAATTTGTACTTTGTCAGTTTTCTGCACGGCGCCCTCCCCATGTCTCTGGCACACATGCCAACTCATCCCCACCCTACAAGTCCTTTTGTCACGCCATGTCTGCTGACGCGCTAACTATAAACGGGTTCATCTGTTGGCCTACTGGCTATTGGTTAATTCTAGCAGCCATTATCTCCAGTTGTTTTTTAAAAGAACAACAATTTCATAAAAATTGCATACTGATATATTAAGAAATGAAAAATGAGTGTGAGGATTCAATTCTACAGAAACAGAAATGAATGCTAAGTGTATATTATAAGCAACTTTATGCCAACAGTTTCAATAATTTTGAAGAAATGGAAAAATTCCTTTTAAAAGACAAAATAAATTGGACAAATTCATAAAGAAATAAAAAAAAACCTAGTAAGGACATCAAGTTAATAATGAAACTTGCCAAAAGTAAACACTTACTCCTGACAGCTATACTGACAAACACCACCAGACGTCTAGAGAATTAGAGATGTAGAGAAGGGACTAGTCCCAGACACTTGTGGAGATCTACTTCTATCATGAAAGCAAAATTAGAAAATGTAAGTACAGACAAGCATGCCTCTCTGCACTGATGATCAGAATTACAAGTGCTTACCAGGTAGGAAAGAAACGGCACACTACTGAAATAGCTAGCATCATAGTAAAGCGGGATTTTCTGAGTGGTGCAAGGATGAATTACAGTATGAAAACTGATCACAGTAATACAAGCAAATAGGGAAATCATAAAAAGTCATCTCAATTAAAAAAGAAAAACAGGCAAAGCTCAACATCTTTCACAGAAAAATTATCAATAGATTGAAAAGATACATATACATACATATATACAAAACTTATAGCATCATAATGCTATATAAAGAACCCACAGCCAGAATCAGCCTCAGTGACAACAGGCCAAAGCCTTTTCCTCTATCATCAGGAACAGAGTGAAGA
Organism: Chionomys nivalis; assembly: GCF_950005125.1. NCBI lineage: Eukaryota > Metazoa > Chordata > Mammalia > Rodentia > Cricetidae > Chionomys > Chionomys nivalis. The sequence continues at coordinate 45,381,801 of NC_080088.1, read as the reverse complement.
CACAAGTAGTCATTTCCATTCAATAATACTGGGAATTATTAAAAAGAAAAATAGAGGCATTTAATTCAGCAAAGAAGAATAATTACCTCTCTTAACAGATTATGTGAACCGATATAAATACATATACAGAAATACTAAAGATTGAATGAAAAGCAGATTAAATACATCAGAACAACAGAATATGTAATGCATACATTAGCTATATTTACATATATTTCAAGTAAATAATAGAAAGGAGATACTAAGGAAATTCTATTTTAACAATTTCAAAAAGAATAGACTAATTAAGAATCAACTTACTCCAGAAAATAAAATAAATGCACAATATCAACTAAAATACATCACAAAAGGAACTAAGGAGGTAAATCAGTGGAAAGATCCCTGAGGTTAATGGATGGGTAGCCTTAATATTGCAAATTTGTCAATATTACTCAAGGGATCTACATATTTAATACAATCTGTATAAATCCTAAGGCCATTTTATTTAAAAAAAAAAAACTGAGAGAATTATATGAAAATTTCCATGGATTACCAGAGGACTTTCAAAACAATGTTGAAAATAAGTAACACTTCCAAAAGTAACGCTTTTGATTTTAAAATTTATTATTCAGATAGACCAACCAAAACAGCAAGGAACTGTGGTAAAGACTGACACATTCAATAGAACAGAAACAGATATAAACTCCGCAATGAATGGCCAAATGAGTTTTTTAAAAGGCTACCAAGACCCTTTAAAAAAAAATGGATACTCTAATTTAGTCATTAAAAATAAAAATCTCATTACATTCACATTATGTACAAATAGTTTTGTATATACCTAATAAATAGGTTTTAGATGGACAAAAAAAATTGAGCAGACATTTCTCCAAAAACAATATATAAATGGTCAATAAAGATTTGAAGGTAGCTGGGCTGTGGTGGTATATGCCTTTAATCCCAGCACTTAGGAAAAAGAGGCAGATGGATTTCTGTTTGAGACCAGAATAAGTCTACAGAGCAAGTTCCAGGACAGGCCCCAAAACTATAGAAAAATCCTGTCTCAAAACAAACAAACAAAAACAAAACAATAAACATTTGAAGGTATGTGCCACTACATCACTAGTTATTTGGAAGTGTAAATCAAACCTCCAGTAAGATCAAATCTCATACCCAGTAGAATGCCTAATACCAAAATCACTAGCAGAAACGTAGTCTGGGACACAAATGTAGAGAAACAGAAAACCTGTGATCATAATAAAATGGTACAGCTCACACAGAAAATCATAGAGCACCTCCTCAAAATTTAAAAATGGAATTAATATATAATCCAACAATTCAACTTCAGGTTATATGTCCAAAAGAATTAAAACAAGGTATGAAATAGATACTTTTACATTCATAATCATGGTATCATTCTCCAAAAACTTACAGTGGTAAGTAATGAATAAATGATAAAAATGTTGAAAATAAATTAAAAAATACTATTTGGCCTTAGAAAGAAAAAAATTCAAAAACAAACTAGAACATGGTGAGTTCTTAGTACATCATACTAAATAAAAGAAAGCAAACACAAATATTTTATGAATCATTTATATGTAATGTAACATTTAGAACTGTTAAAATCATAGAGAAAGGGAATAGAATGTTAGTCAAGGAATGAAGGAGAAAAATGGAGTTTTGGTTTAATATAGAGTTTCAGTTTACAAGATTAAAATAATTCTAAAGACTAATATTGGTGATCTTTACGCGATATGCAAATAGATGGAAATAGAAAACACTATCCTGAGTGAGGTAACCCAGACTCAAAAAGATGAACATGGTATGTACTCACTCATAAGTGGATTCTAGCCATAAATAAAGGACATTGAAGCTATAATCCATGATCCTAGAGAAGTTAAATAAGAAGGTGAACCCAAAGAAAAACATATAGTCATCCTCCTGGATATTGGAAGGAGACAAGATTGCCAGGCAAAAACTGGAAACTTGGGGGTGGGGTTGGGGTGGGGGTAAGCAGAGATGGGGAGAAAAAAGTGAGAAGGGGGGAATGGAGAGAGCTTGGGGGAATGGGACGGTTGGGATTGAGGAAGAGTGGATATGGGAGCAGGGAAGTAGATATCTTAATTAAGGAAGCCATTTTAGGGTTGGCAAGAGACTTGACTCTAGAGGTGTCCCCAGGTGTCCATGGAGATGTCCACAGCTAGATCTTTGGGCAGCTGAGGAGAGGGAGCCTGAAATGGCCCTATCCTATAGCCATACTGATGAACATATTGCATATCACCATAGAATCTTCATCTATGAAGCGATGGATGAAGCTAGAGACAGAGACCCACATTGGAGCACTGGACTGAGCTCCCAAGGTCCAAATGAGGAGCAGAAGGAGGGAGAACATGAGCAAGGAAGTCAGGACCGCAAGAGGTGTGCCCACCCACTGAGACAGTGGGGCTGATCTAATTGGAGCTCACCAAAGCAAGCTGGACTGGGACTGATGGAGCATATGATCAAACCAGACTCTGAACGTGTTGGACAAGGAGGGCTGACTGAGAAGCCAAGGACAATGGCACTGGGTTTTGATCCTACTGCATGTACTGGCTTTGTGGGAGCCTATTCTATTTGGATGCTCATCTTCCTAGACCTGGATGCAGGGGGAAGGACCTTGGACTTCCCACAGGACAGGGAACTCTGACTGCTCTTTGGACTGGAGAGGGAGGGGGGGATGGAGGGAGAGGAATGGAAATGGGAGGAGGGGAGGAGGTGGAAAGTTTTAAGTAAAAATAAATTAAAAAAAGAAAAGAGTTATCACTGAATGATGCACTAAAAATGTTTGATTTTAAGTCGGTTGATAACATAATAATTTATAATTTTAAATGTTCAATATTTTAGACAAAGTAAATTAAATAAAAATAGTATGGTAAATTTTGTTATGTGTAAATTTTTACAATTAAAATGAAACTGGTAGAAAAGCATTATGAATTTTCACTGTGGTAATGATTGAACTTAAAAAGAAATATATTTTTATATATTTCCCATGACACAGAAATATTCTCAGCAAGACCCCTATACCTCTCTATGAAGTCATTATAAGTAGACACCAAGTACACTAAAAACAATCCTCAAGATTAGCAGAAAGCATTCCAAACTAAGATTCAGCTCCATCAGCAGAGATATACAAATAGCTAGGGCTATGGTCAGAAAACCTGTCAAGGAACAGATGAAAAAGCAATGCAGTGAAATACAGTTAACAATAATGCAAGCTGTAATTACTATTTACTGAGTTCTTGTTGAAGAGAAGGAGCTTATAAAAATATCACCATCACTTCACCTAACAACCTTTTTAGAAACAAACAAGAGATTAAGAACAATGAACAAAATCCTAAGCACTGAAGAAGTAGCAAAATAATTGTGGAACTCAAGATCTAACTTCAAAATTAAGGAATATAAGCCAGGTAATAAGTCTTTTGGACACGTTAACAGTCAAAAGCACTGTTACAAGAGTAGTTGAGGCGACAGTAATCTTAAGCATGTCCACACAGCTGTGGACAGCTAAGGGTTTTGCACAGAAATTGACGAATAAATCCGGGGTGCAGACTGAATAATCAGTAGGTGATGATTAGTGAAAATTAAAAACTAAACAGTATAAACCATACATAGTTATGTATTCATTTAAATCTTGTTTTGAGTGTTGTTTTTAAATAAATATATCCATATCAAGATATACATTTTTTTGGTTTTAATATACAGAATTCTACCTTCATAAATAAATAGCCAAAAATGGTGAAAATGTAATTAAATAATGAAATTGGGTGTGTTACCTGTAGAAAACTATTTAAAATGAGGTTTCACACAGATGCTCCCGCTTTCTCTACAGTCACAAATTACCAAACACAGTCATATGTATCTTAATAAAGCAGAGTTTCAGGATTAAACTTTGAATCTCAAACCGACGTGTAATTATAAATGTAACAAGGGTCAAGGACCTACAAGGGAAGTCTATATAAGTGTTAATGTGGTTTAACTAGTACCTAGCAATCAACAATACATTTGGTAAGAACAAAGCAAATACTAAAATCCCTTTACTCTGAAGGTGCCCATAAACCAATTAACAACTTTCAATAACAAAACATGTACCTTGTGTGAATAACACTATATAACATTGTAAAAGAACTACACAAGAGAACAACATACTTGGCCATATACAATTTAGAGAGTTAAAGGGAATATAAATAAACAGAAACACAATCATATTAATAAATCATTACATGTATTTATTCAGTTACTAAATATCCAAGTTAGAAATAAAAGCAACAAATATTACTTGTTTAAAGGACTAAGCTCATTCCAATAAAGTTTTCTTTAATATATATTTTGCATTATAAGTCATGTTTACCTTGCATTTTTATTATAGTTTAGATCCAAAAATGTGTTTTATTGAAATGAGTTTGTCAGTAAATGTAAAAAATATATTTCAAAAATATGTTTGAATAATCTATTATTATCAATATACTAAATTTACAGAAGACATTAAAATTTAAGTGCACAAATCCTGTGCAAAGCCAACACAGACCAAATACCAGCTTGGAGATATGAGTTCGGCTTGGGAAGCCCAGCTTTGGCCAAGAAGCTATCAGCATGGTTAGCCGCGGGGCGAAGGAAATGACATTTTCTCTAGGAATGTAGTCCCTAATAATTCTGTCGCATTCCAATGGAAGACTGTACATTCAAAAACATCCGAAGAGCACAAATTGGTCTTGATGGGTGTTAAAAATAAAGGACACACACAAAGATGGATTGATAGGGAAGCAGGATGGGTCTAGGGAAAGCTGGAGGAAGATGTGAATATGATCAAAACATATATGAAACTCTCAAACAATTCTTGTTTTTTAATTTAATTATATTGTAGCTCCACAATATACAAATAACATTTGAATAATATTGCTACAATATGAAAGTCAGTATCTAAAAGCTTAAAACAGTTTATTATATTTTCACCATCTTCTAGCAAATGGATTGTTTATACCTAATTCAACAATCGTTCATTCTTTTAATTTAAAATGTTGCTCTCTCCCTCTCTAGACGCTACTAACCACTTTTCTGACATGATGACCAGATAGTATCTCAGTGATCTGTTACTTTATCTGGGCACAGAAAAAAAACAGCATCTACAGTGAGGTCAGTATGAGTCAACTGTGTGAAACAGGACGAAAAGAGCAGATTAGTCTAGAACTTCACACTCAAAATAACAGTCATGAAGATGAGGGAGATGAGTTTCACTCCAATCTACAGCTGTCAGATGACATGGTCAATATAGTGATACATAATGACACAGAAATACGATAATATTCTAAGAAATAAAGTGCAAAACTAGAATTACAACACACAGGATAGGACAGAGCAGCCAAAGGAGTTACCAGCTGACTGATTATGGATTTGGGTGAAAAACTGGTAAAACTTGCAAATATCTGAAACTCTGAAACTAGACTCACTGTGTATTTTTAGGAAATATGCTAAGGTAATGAGTTGAGAGCACTAGAGAAATGATGTGAATATTAACTCCTTAATATAAAGCCTGCTCCTGGATGGTGTTTCACCTTCTCAGAAGGAGCCCAGAAGTATTTATATAAAAAGCAAAGTTGACTTAGGTCACTCTTAAGGGCAATCTTACATTATGATGGTCAGAAGTGAAATGTATAATATGATAGGTGGGCAGATTGGAGGGGTTTTTAGCCATAGAAAACAAGGCTATGTCATTTGCAGGAAAACGAATGCAATTCAAGATATTCATATTTAGCAAACTAAGCCAGTTTCATAATAACATATATATTATCTTTCATTTGTGCTTCTTATATTTTATATAGATAAATATATACATATACATATATACATACACATGTGCTCATGTAGAAACAAATATGTCTATGGGGACTAATGGGAGTCAGAGGAGGATGGCAGAGGGGATATAGGCAGGCTATGAAAGAATATGCTCAACATAAAATATATTCCTGTATGAAACTTTAAATGACTTCACTGGATAAATCATTCAGTCATTCATTCAACGTATTTACTTAGAGTACATGTCAAAGACTGCAAAGGCATAAAGGACATGAGAACAAGACCTATGCTTATAATCTGTTGGGGGAAGAAACATGCACAAAAATTAAAATCTTCAAAGTACTGAGCCTGATTCTAGAAACCTATGCTTTGGAAACACATTCCTAGAACAACCAATTAAGATGTCACAGAGGTGATACTTGAGCTGGATTTTTTAAATTTTTGTTGCTTTCTTGTTTTGTTCTGTTTTTTCTCTCTCAAGACATGATTTCTCTGTATAGCCCTGGTTGTACTGGAACTAGATCTGTAGACCAGCTGGCCTCAAACTCAGGGACCCACCTGCCTCACTTCTGGGATTATATGCCAACACAGGCTGGATTTTGATCTTTTTTTAAATTACAAGTGAATTTCAATGGGCTGACAGGAACAAGAATAATATTCAACAATTCTTGAGACAGAAGCACCATTCTGTGTTCAGAGACCCAGAAGACCATGATGTGCTTGACAGAAAAGGCAACAAACTTGGTAAAGATGAGGTATGAGGCATAAATCAGTAAAGGACAAAAATCTAAAAAAGGAAATTATGATTAAATACCTGAGGTCAAAATAAGCAGGCTAAAGAGTTTGGGTTTAACTTTAATGACAAAGGAATGTCATAGCAGAACAGTGACATAGTTTGATTTAATTTTATAAAATATATAAACATATATATGAGAAAATCATTTCTGATAAATATTAGCTTTTACCTCTACACAGACTCTAGGTATAGCTGATTACAGGTTTTGGCAACAACAAAATTAAACAAATCATCACCCAATGGCACAAAATACTCTGCTCTTTATCATGTATCAATTTCTAAGCATTAATTATTCACCTAAGAAATTCAGTTATTCAAAAACCATACTCAAGGAAAACTCACTGTGTCATGAAGATGATGCCTATAAGTTCATCACAATAAAGAAAAGGGAATTGACTCAAGAAGATAAAAATATCTTTATAAAATTTAAAACCCAACTTTAGCCAGGACAGGTGGCACAGTGCTGTAACATCAGCTACTTAGTTCAACACCAGCCAGGGCTAAAGAGCTAATCCAAGGTCAATTGAGACAACTTAGTGATAGACTGTCTCAAAACAGAAAGGAAAGAGACCAGGGCTACAGCTCAGTGATGGAGCATTTGTCTACTAAGTGTGAGGCCCGAAGTTTAGTTCTCATACCACAACACATTACAACCTTGAGTTAAATGGAATTTTATATTTCTTTTAAAGAAACTGTCATTCACATGCACATACTACACAACAGTCACACTTACACATGATTCAAAACAAAATGGATTCTTTTATCTAAGTTTATAGAACAAAAAATCTGCTTTATTTTGTTTCTCCCTTCAATTCCAAGGGAGTCATAATGATTGTGGGTTTGTTAACTAAAATTTCTCTTTTCTTAGAAAATTTATTGTTTTGCTACACAAAGAGGTTGGGGTGTTGTTGTTGTTGTTTTAATTTTATTTTCAAGACAGGGTTTCTCCGTAGCTTTTGGTTCCTGTCCTGGAACTAGCTCTTCTAGACCAGGCTGGCCTCAAACTCACAGAGATCTGCCTGCCTCTGCCTCCCGAGTGCTGGGATTAAAGGCGTGCGCCACCACCACCTCCCGGCTTGTTGGGGTGGTTTTTTTTTTCCTTCTTTTTCCCACCTTTATAACCAAAAACCCAGTACCTTATGACTTGCTTTGTTGTTAAGTTGATATATATATATTTTTTATATATCAAAAGATATATATAAAATAGTTCAAGATCAAACCACTGGAAAGAAGGCAAAAACCTAACAGAGAGTGGCTGGAGAAATGAGCAGTTAAAACCACTTACTGATTGTACGAGGGGCCCAAGTCCAGTTCCCAGCACTCACACAAGGCAGCCCGCCACTGCCTATGACTCCAACTCCAGGAGAGCCAATGCCTCTGGCCTCTATATAGATGTGTACTCATATGCACATACCCACACAGACACACACACCTTACAATACTTAAAATAATAAAAACAAATTATTTTAAAATGATGTAGCATTGTAGTATTCTGTACCAAAAACTTTTTAATGATTTGAAAACAGTATAAGCATTAATTTTACAAAGGATTTGAAAAATAATGGAAATGTTCCCAAAAATTTCTTACAGCTAGTCTGAATGTCCCAAATGCTTAATACCCTATCACAATAAACTCTTCTATGAGTAAAGGAAACATCAATATAAAACTTTACATTAACATTTTCTAGAAAGTAAATATGTTAACATGTTAATGTCTATATATGCAGAAACTTTCCCCTGGCTTTCTCTCACATGGAAACCTGAATGAAATATTCTCAAGCCAAAAACAAAACCACAAAAGACCTTATGGAACCCAATAGGCAATTTCCTATAACAATTTTCAGATGTCTTTCATCAAGTCAGCTAGTCAACATTCTTCCTTTCTTTTCATTACAATAACTACAAGTATCACACAGTCTTATTTATGCATGTATATAAACATAAATACATATTTTAGATCATACATAACAAACTGGAGAAGGTAGATGATTTCTTTTTATACTCTATTTCTATATTTTTATTCAGGGCCTGAATTTTATCATAAAATGATAAAATTGTCAGTTTATCATGTTTATATTATATAATTCTTTTCATTTTAATTAAATAATGTTATATAAATTTAAAAGTTTGAAGCTAATTTTTATACAGAAATTTATCTACTGATATTATTATTTTGATGACTGACCTTATATTTTTTCAAAGAAATCCACGTATCAAAACACCAAAAAGATAATTACATTAAATTCAAAGTGCTTTAAAATTCTCAAAAAAAATTATTACAAGGGTAGAATATGTGAATGTAATATTCAACCTTACTTTTAAAAATGATGGGAAAACCCTAGAATAGAGGTTTTTTGTTATACTTTTACAATCCTTTCCTAAATTCTAATTCAGCACTGAACCACTTCCTTTTCTCTTCCAGACTTTCTTTGTAATCACCCAAAAGTTCTTTCTCAGATTATCAGTATCTGCCAAGACACCTGAAAAAAACATAAGGACTACCAATATTTAAAAAATATAACTGTTCCCTGGTGCGGGAGAATTGTGTGTATTCTGTCAATCATGTATTTTAATAAAATGCTGAAAAAGCATGGGACAAAACCGGTCTCGCTGAACATAATGGACAATGAGGACTACTGAGAACTGAAGAACAATGGCAATGGGTTCTTGATCCTATTGCATGTAATGGCTTTGTGGGAGCCCAGGTAGTTTGGATGCTCACCTTAATAGACCTGGATGGAGGTGGGTGGTCCTTGGACCTCCCACAGGGCAGAGAAACCTGCTTGCTCTTTGGGCTGAGAAGGAAGGAAGACTTGATTGGGGGAGGGGGAGGGAACGGGAGGTGGTGGCGGGGAAGAGGCAGAAATCTTTAATAATTAAATTAATTAATTAATAAAAAAAATAAAATAAAATAAAATAAAATGCTGATTGGCCAGACAGGAAGTATAGGCTGGTCAACCAGACAGGAAGTAGAGGTGGGGCGATGAGAACAGGAAAATGCTGGAAAGGAGGAAGCCCATGTCCTCCCTCTCCTGCCCAGACTTTGAAGAAGCAACAGGTGATCTGCCCTGCTGTGAAAGGTACTGAGCCACATGGCTAACATAGATCATAATAATGGTTTAATATAAGTGATAAGAGCTAATAAGTAACCTAAGCTAATGGGCCAGTCATTTTATCTTATGGAATCCTCTGTGTGATTTTCTTTGAGGCTTGCCGGGTCCTGGTGGGAGGACAGAAACCCCGACAAGCCAGCCCTCATTGTTACAGTTCCCAGTCCAGTACAACAGTTCCTTCAGTGAATAACACTAGAGCTCAATGAGAAGCTACACACAAGTAAAGGAACTTATAAAAATTTTAGCCAGAGTAAATTATTTTTTTGCTCTTTCATTTAGTCAGAATAACATGATTTATAATGAAGGATATTTTGGATCAGTAGTAAATTAGAGGAGCTCTGTCATACATTTCCATTTGTCTAAACACTAGCTAGAATATGGAAAACTGAATCACTGAAGACTACCTTCAATATGTGTCAAACAGTAAGTCAATAACTATGCCACACTCAAACCTAAAATCCTAAAGGTTTCACCTTGTTGGATAAAAGTAGCTTTTCATTCCACCCTTTGGTAAGATCCAGTACTTTAAAGCCATTCTAACAATAACATTTCTTCACTTCTTGACACCTGAAAATTCTTTTTAAATGGGATCAATTTTGGAATGTTGGTTCCTTACCCCCAAATAAATAAATATATCAATATTGAAAACAAATCAAATTCTTAGAAATCAATTAATCATTTGCACAAATATTTTATATTCTAGACAAAAGGTGCTATCCTCAATGCACGCGCACACACACGCGCACATATGTGAAGCCTAAAGCTAATATGGTGATTATGATTTAGTTGAATATAGCAATATATATATGTATGTATGTATGTATGTATGTATGCATATATATATGTATGTATATAGCAATAATATATATTGCATATAATGCTCCATGTATGATTTTATATATATATATATATACATATATATGTGTGTGTGATTTATATATAAGATATGAACTGATGCGGGTACTTAAAATTAAAAGAAAAGGACTTATTCAAGCTTTATGTAAAAACATTGTTCGATCTCTCATTCATATTTGCAAATGTAGTTTATGAAGTGATTTCCATCAAAAACATTTTATGTTGCATATGACCCCTCCTCCCTCCCTGTTATTGGCATGAATAGTTTTCTACAATGTCTGGAAACTTCCCCTGTCAACATCACAGCTCAACACAAATACCTGCTTTGGTTTGGGGTTATAGTAACAAGCTGAATCAGTCTTCAAGCACTCCTGCCTCAGCCGTCAATAGCATAAATGCTGGGAGCTCACTAAGCATCTCCAATTACAATATAAGAGTAACCAGCACACACATTAGGTGATACACCAGACGGTGTGATAAATAAAATCTCAGTCATTTCTTTTGCTTCCTCTCTGAACACATCTTCATAACCCTGAGCTTGGTATCCTGGTTTCAAAGCAATTCTAAGCATTACTTGTAGCTAGTTAGTTTTGCTGTAAGGAGAGCAACTCTGAATAAAGCCTTTGTAGATCTGATCTTTCACCTTTGGCAACAAAAGTAATCTATTTCATACCAGAAACCATTAAAAATAGGCCAGAAGAGCTTCAATAGCTTCCTTTGATTATTTGACAAGGACTAAGGAAAAACAACATAGTAATAACAAAGTGGGAATGGGCTTCTGGAATTCATCACTGAGCTTCCTGTTAGCACTTCCCAAAGTGTGTATAAAATCCTTACACCTGTAACTCACTTCCTCCAGGACAATACTGAACGTGAATTTATTGCTCCACAACAGCATGAACTGTTTATACTAGCAATACTTTGGTATTAAAGAATTTCATAAACATTTTTATACTAAATGAATTTAATTTTTCTATTGATAAGATTTTTTGAATTGAGTAAAAAACAAAAATGTAACAATGAAAAATGACAAGTGTAAAAACTTATATGATCTGTAAGTTATATAAAAAGTATTAGCCAGGATATACATAATGAGCTGTTAGCTCATTATTATTTAAGATAAATCTGTGTAAATTTTTTGTGTGAATTTCAAGAGTGGAAGTTGGTGAAAATATAATTTAATGCTCTAAAAATGGAACATTTATTTCATTGTCTTTTTTTCTACAAAACTACAAAGGTCGCAGATCCAGTTGACAAGACCATAGACACCAATGAGTGAAACACTGCTATAATAAACAGAACACGGAAGTACCAGGACACGTGATGCAACACAGAGCTTTACTATTAAGAAAACTGCCTTCACAGTCAAGGAATTTCCGGAAGTAACAATCAGGTTACATAATAAACAATCCCCGTCTTATGTGAGTGAAAACAATGCTTATTCCAAAGACTTCACTCTGAAACATTATCAGAAAAGTACCAGCCATGAGCAGACTCATTGTCTCTCTCAGGTAATAGACCTGAGATGCACAGTCTACCTCTACAGCAGGTGTGCCTCCTGGGTGTCAGATGCCTTGGCTGCCACAGGAAAAGGATCTGGGCAGAAACAGTTCAACGAGCAAAGCAGTGTAAAACAGAAGGCATAATGTCGGAACATTTCCACCTCAAATATTCACTATACTACAGGAAATTCAAGTATGGATGTGCACTTTAGACTGCAAATACTTACATAAATCTCTATCTGGTAACAGTCATGTACACATGGGCATCCTACATAATCTCTACCTGGTAACAACCATGCACACGTGGGCATCCTACTACCACACTCTCTTTGTTTCTTATTCAGACAGAGCATTAGTTTTCACCACGGTGTTTTCATATTGAGTTTCTTCTGTGGTTTTTCTTTCCCTCTTCTCTCTCACCCCTATGTCTTCCCTGCACTCTCCCTCTCCAATAGTCTCCTTTAGTAGCACAGCACCGTTGCTCTCTCTACCCTTCCGATTCCTCAACACTTATTTCCCAAACCCTTTAAGCATACTACAAAAGAAAAAAAGCCTAAGGAAATTTTAAATTAGAATTAATAAAAATGGCCAGGTAATGGTGGCACACACCTTTAATCCCAGCATTTGGGAGGCAGAGGCAGACAGATCTCTGTGGACTGGACTCCAGAATGGTCAAGACAGCAAGTTCCAGGACAGTCTGGGCTACAGGAAGAAACCCTGTCTTGAAAACCAAAAACCAAACAAAAACAGAAAAAGAAAAATGAAGCTTACATTTATGAAATTTATGTAAATTAAGTTCTTCTGTTCTATCAGATTTCTTCACTTTATTTTTCTAGTACTATATTTATATAACGTTGAAATACTTAGTTTTCCCAACCCATGAATGACATATGAAAAGGAGGTCCTTTTTTCTAGCACTGGGTATTTCTGCCTCTATGGGTCTTTTACAGTCTTGCATGATGGACAAACTTACAAAGAAGGACATTTCTCTGCCTCTCCTTTATTTTCTTACTCTAAAATGTTGCAAAACCTACTTTTAAAATGTTCTCAAAAGTACAGAGTATGATATTTTTATAATTATTAAAGTCTATTTGCAGGTATGGTTGATATTTCCAAAAATTTGAAAGAAATGCATAGAAACGCAAAGAATCTGAAGCTGTATCCCAAAGTTGCTAAAATTTATTCGACACAACAATCATTATCATAATTTAAATGCTACGAGGTTTGTTCTAAGCACAGTGAGTTGAAATTGTGTCAATTATTTCATCCCAGAGATATTATCATCTTGACTTGGTAACAAACAAAACTAGTTATCACAAAGGGTTGATAAATTTTCTATATAAAATATGAATTCTGGTTTCTTTTGAAGTAGATTTTGATACACATGCTCACATGTATATATACATATAGACATGATTATTACACAAAAGCTCACAGAGAGACATCATAGCTTTGTATCTTGTGATGCTTTTTCCAAAATGGAAAAATTTCTACAAAAGCCTTTGCAATATCCCACTTTGAGATCTCAATATTTGCCTATTTATAATGGTTAAAAACTTTCGCTAAAGTCAGAATCTAGGGTTCATATGATTTATATTGATAAATTATAATGATACTCATAATTATCCCAACAGAGGTGTCTGTGATTTCAGGTAAGATAAATAATCTTGGAAGAATTAAAACAAATGTTGAGGTGATTATTACTGTGTACATTTCAAAGCAACCATAAGCTTCACAAAATGAATCAAAACCACAATTGCAATTCTCACGAAGTTTATGTAAGGACTACTCCAAAAGGTCATCTATCTGCCTTTCTTTCACACACATAGGAAGAGAAACCAATAATTTGTCCCTGGTTATAAAGATGTGACTATTTTTGAATTTTTATTTACATTTAAATAAGCATTTCTTTAACATTTGTCTTAAACCCGTGATGTTTTTAGATGAAGTACAAATGAGTATTTATTAAGGATTTTTATCTGACAAAGGATTCACACTGATCCATGCATGTCCTAGTTTACCTCTAACCTCATCCTTCATATAAAGCATATATGTTCACTAGACATGGTGAACTGTCAAGAGACATAAACCAGCCTTGTCCAATCATCTGAGAATTAATTCACCTATGAGAATTTTATAATCTTTATACTTTTAGACAAGGTGTCTTTTTTCTATAGTCTCTTTAACATTTTTTTCTGGTTAACCCTGAAAGCAACATATTTTCTTATGTGTCACCATGTAGAGGTGTCCGATATTTTGATATTATAATGATCTTATCATCTATGAAGTCAGACATACGACCAACTCTGATAATCCATCTTACACCTGTAAGAATGGCCAATATCAAAGCCGGGCGGTCATGGTGCACGCATTTAACCCCAGCACCCGGGAGGCAGAGGCAGGCGGATCTCTGTGAGTTCGAGGCCATCCTGGACTACAAGAGTTAGTTCCAGGACAGGAACCAAAAGCTACAAGGAAACCCTGTCTCAAAAAATCCAAAAAAGAAAAAAAAAAGAATGGCCAATACTGATGACAACTTATGCTAGAGGGGTTGTGGGGTAAAGAGGGGTTGTGGGGTAAAGAGGACTGTTGTAATAAGAGTGGCAGGGCTACATCCCCAGCACCCAGCCGCCCGCATGGCTAGCTTACGCCCTGAAATAATTACACGGAAACTGTATTCTTTTAATCACTGCCTGGCCCATTAGTTTCAGCCTCTTATTGGCTAGCTCTTACATATTGATCTAACCCATTTTTAATATTTTGTGTAGTACCACGAGCCGGCTTACCAGGAAAGATCTTAACCTGCGTCTGTCTGGAGTGGGAGAATCATGGCGACTCCCGACTCGGCTTTTTTTCTCCCAGCATCCTGTCTGTTTACTCCACCCACCTAAGGGCTGGCCTATAAATGGGCCTAGGCAGTTTCTTTATTATTTAACCAATGACCTTCCTCCATCATTTCCCCTTTTTCTGTTTAAACAAAAAAAGGCTTTTATTTTAACATAGTAAGATTACATATAGCAAAACAGTTATCAAGCAAGAATTACAGTTACAATATTTATATCTATTTTATCTTTTATCATAACTAAGGAAAACTATAACTATCTATCCATTTTTTAATTTTATCAAAGACTCTAGAAGGATATAATATTACCTAAGTAAACAAGAAATCCAAAACTCTAGAAATGACAGAGACATCTCACTGCCTGGACAGTCACCCAAAGTTCCTCTGTACCGTTGGGGTATCCATCTTCAGCCTTTAGGCCCATAGTGTCCAGCAGACATTTTTATCAAGCAGGAAATTCCAAAGACAGTTCCGTCACTTTTTGTTGTGTCCTGCAGAATGTCTTGCAGACTCTTTTATGAGTCAGGAACCCCGAAAAACCATCTCACCTTTAGGCAAGTTCAGCAGTCCTCTCTCTGTGGGTTCTTTGTGTCCAGTTTATGTAACAGTCCAGGCAAGAGCAGTTTCTTGCCCAAATGACTATCAAACTCCATAAGGAGCCTCTTCGATGCCCATCTTCCTCTTGAAGTAGATTGGTGCTGTCAGGAGCAGATGTGTCTCATTTTTATAAAAAGCCCTAAATTATTAAAACATTAAATGCCATATTCTGTAGTCTTTGAAAGATATGAAGAATGTCTATCTAGCTGAAATATATTTATGCACATCTAGAAAATCTAACTAACATGACTAAAAGCTTGACAATTATTGATGATTATCCATTAACAACCTATATACATTACATTTTTAAATGAACTATACAATCACAATACCTTAATCAAGATTAGAAATATGCATATACATATAACAAAATTGACCTTCAAATCCACACCAATGCAAATTATTCATATCTATATCATATCCCCCTTTAAATGTAAAAGAACATTTATAAACAATATTTGGGAACATGGGCGCAGTTTTTTTCTCCAAACTGCTTTTTGCTGAATGGGGGCGCTGTTTTTTAGATCTTTTATGGTGTATTGCTGGTAGGAGTGCAAGTTGGTACAGCTCCTTTGGATATCAGTATGGCAATTTCTAAGAAAATTAGGAAAAAATCTTCCTCAAGACCCAGCAATACCATTTTGAATATATACCCAAAGGATGCTCAATCGTACCACAAGGACATGTGCTCAACTATGTTCATAGCAGCATTGTCTGTCATAGCCAGAACCTGGAAACAACCTAAATGACCCTCAACCGAAGAATGGATAAGGAAAATGTGATATATTTACACATTTACAAAATGGAGTATTACACAGCAGAAAAAATAACAACATCTTGAAATTTGCAGGGAAATAGATGGATCTAGAAAACATCATATTGACTAAGGTAACCCAGACCCAGAAAGACAAATATCATATGTACTCACTCATAAGTGGATTTTAGACATAAAGCAAAAAAAAAAAAAAAAAAAAAAAACAGCCTAAAAAAATCACAATTCCAGAGAACCTAGACAACAATGAGGACCCTAAGAGAGACATACATGAATCTAATCTACATGGGAAGTAGAAAAAGACAACATCTTCTAAGTAAATTGGGAGCATGGGGACCTTGGGGGATGGCTGAAGGGGAGGGGAAAAGGAAGGAGAGGGCAGAGAAAAATGTAGAGCTCAATATAATCAATATAAAAAAACAAAAAGAATGATATTTGAAGACAGTATTAAGGTATTCAAATACTAATTGAATAAATAGGAATTGAAATTTTTTATTTGGGGGAATCATCTGAGTACTTCACTGACAAAGAAAAGACAAGACAGAAGCCTAGTGAGAATACGTTATCTACATCCATACTCACAGCAATAATTTTATGAACATCAGAAGGGGAAATAAGAATCTTTTGATAGCACATAAGGAAAGACTGAATATAGCATATGCCTAGGATTCTACTGAGGAGGTGATGTTTTCAAGTTGAAATGTTATAGGTAAGAGTTTAGCGACCATAAATTAATATTAGTGAGATCCAAGATTATGATTATGACTTTCTGTTTTAAGTAACTGTGTGAGCTAGCAACAACTGTTAGCTAACTGCTGAGATAGATATTAATGCTACTAAATTAATATCAAAAGGATGGTCTGTTCTCCTAAATTGGTAAATAAAACTATTCTCTCTATCACTGTCAATATGCCTTACAATGTGCCTTACACTGTGTCTCTCCTTTGATACAAATTTCAGCAAGTTCTTTTCCACTTTTTGCAAAGTTAAATTTAACTGATGAAACTTAACCTGCATTTGATAGGCCTGATGTTTCTCAGTCAAAAGCACCTAGATTGCAATATTATACAATGCACTAAAAACCAGGCAGTCAACAGATCAGAATTATCCAGAACTAACTACATTCTGTACACAGAAATTTATCATTCTTCCTAAATGGTTTTAAAGTGAAAAAATAATCTACTTATCCATTAGGAAGAATTCTACCAGAGTTTTTTCATACCATTGATTGTCCCAGACAAAGCAACAAAATATCTAACTTAAGAACTCAAAGAATTTTTGGTTGTGAGCCTAGGCTTTAACGGCTGAGCAATCTCGCCAGTCCATATCTATCACCATGCACAAAACGAAAGTATAAATGGATTAAAGACCTCAAAATAAATCCGACCACACTGAACCTGATAGAAGAGAAAATGGGAAGTAGCCTGCAATCATGGGCACAGGAGACCACTTCCTACATGTAAGCCCAGTAGCACACACAATATGAGCAACAATGAATAAATGGGACCTCCTGAAACTGAGAAGCTTCCGTAATGCAAAGGACACAGTCATTAAGACAAAAAGGCATCCTACTGAATGGGAGATTTTCACCAACCCCACATCAGACAAAGGTCTGATCTCTAAAATATATAAAGAACTCAAGAAACCAGACTTTAAAATTAAATAACCCAATTAAAAAAGGGGTTCTGAACGGAACAGAGAATTCTCAACAGCAGAAGTTCAAATGGCCAAAAGATACTTAAGGTCATGTTCAACTTCCTTAGCGATCAGGAAAATGTAAATCAAAACAACTTTGAGATACCATCTTACACCTGTCAGAATGGCTAACATCAAAAACACCAATGATAACGTATGCTGGAGAGGATGTGGGGTAATGGGAACACTCACCCATTGCTGGTGGGAATGCAAACTTGTGCAGCCACTTTGGAAATCAGTGTGGCAGTTTCTCAGAAAATTGCGAGTCAACCTACCTCAAGATCCAGCAATACCACTCTTGGGAATATACCCAAGAGATGTCCAATCATACTACAAAAGCATTTGTTCAACTATGTTCATAGCAGCATTATTTGTAATAGCCAGAACCTGGAAACAACCTAGATGCCCCTCAATGAAGGAATGGGTAAAGAAAGTGTGGCACATACACACATTAGAGTTCTACTCAGTGGTAAAAAAGAATGACATCTTGAATTTTGCATGCAAATGGATGGAAATAGAAAACACTATCCTGAGTGAGGTAACCCAGACCCCAAAAGATGAATATGGTAGGTACTCACTCATTAGTGGATTCTTGCCATAAACAAAGGACATTGAGTCAATAGTTCGCGACCCTAGAGAAGCTAAATAATAGGGTGAACCCAAAGAAAAACATATATAGATCCTCCTGGAAATTGGAAGCACACAAGATCGCTGGACAAAAGTTGGGAGCATGGGGGTGAGGGTGGAGTGGAGAGAAGGGGAGTGAGGGAGAGAGAAGGGAGAAGGGAAGGATTGGGGAGAACTTGGGGAAGTGGGATGGTTGAGATGGAGGAAGAGCAGGTATGGGAGCAAGGAAGAAGATACCTTAATTAAGGGAGCCATTTTAGGGCTGGCAAGAGTCTTGGCTCTAGAGGGGTTCCCAGGTGTCCAAGGGGATTTCCCCAGCTAGGTCTGTGGGCAGCAGAGGAGAGGGAGCCTGAACTAGCCTTATCCCATAACCACACTGATGAATATCTTGCATATCACCATAGAACCTTCATCTGGTCACGGATGGAGATAGAGACAGAGACCCACATCAGAGCACTGGACTGAACTCCCAAAGTCCAGTTGAAGAACAGAAGGAGAGAGAAGATGAGCAAGAAAGTCAGGACCCCTAGGGGTTGGTCCACCCACTGAGACAGTGTGCCTGATCTAATAGGAGCTTACCAAAGCCAGCTGGCCTGGGCCTGAATGAGTATGTGATCAAACCGGACTCTCTGAATGTGACTGACAATGGGGGCTGACTGAGAAGCCAATGATAATGGCTCTGGGATTTGATTCTACTGCATGTACTGGCTTTTTGGGATCCTATTCTGTTTGGATGCACACCTTCCTAGGCCTGGATGTAGAGGGGAGGGCCTTGGACTTCCCACAGGGCAGGGTACCCTGCCCTCTCTTAGGACTGGAGGGGGAGGGGGCAGGCCTGTGGAAGAGCGGGAGGTAAATGGGAGGAGGGGAAGAAGTGGAAATTTTGAATGGTATTATTTATAAAGCCATAAAAAATTTTAAAAAGCAAAAAAACTCAAAAAATTTATGCCATCTGGCACTTTAGTATAAATTTGAAGTATACTAAATTTTTTACATACAACTAATGATGGAGGTGGGTCTTGTATTAACCTGTTGCTTTCATTGGTTAATTAATAAAGAAACTGCCTAGGCCCATTTGATAGGCCAACCCTTAGGTGGGTGGAGTAAACAGAACAGAATGCTGGGAGAAAGAAGCCGAGTAAGGGAATCGCCATGATTCTCCCACTCCAGACAAATGCAGGTTAAGATCTTTCCTGGTAAGCCAGCTCACAGTGCTACACAGAATATTAGAAATGGGTTAGATCAATATGTAAGAGCTAGCCAATAAGAGGCTGAAACTAATGGGCCAGGCAGTGATTAAAAGAATACAGTTTCCGTGTAATTATTTCGGGAAATAAGCTAGCCATGCGGGCGGCTGGGTGCCGGGGACGCAGCCCCGCCGCTCATATTACAACAAACTAAAGAGAAAATTAAGAATAAAAAGCAAAAATTTCCTTACACTAAATTATTCAGAAATCCATCAAATGGCACTATAAATACCTGGTATTTAAATAAACCTGATTCCTACCGATAAAAACTGTAATTCATTAACTCATTTTCAATTATTTTTTAAAAATCTCTGCAGTCAAGAAATCTCTCTTTCTTTCTCAATAGTCAAATTGACAGTTAAAGTCAAGCTAAATTCTGAAACTTCAACCTTGGGTCTCACATGGGTCTCTTTAGTTCCCTTTCCAATATTTCCCCTGAACTAAACATTATTAGTGCAGACAAGTAAGCTGAAACAGATTCTATGTTGCTTTCACTGAAATTCAAACAAGTGAAATACTGTTCTAAATTATTTCTCTATCTCTTCAAAAGATATTGACACATTATAAACTATGGACATAAACTCTGTGCACACCTAATATAGATTTTCTGTTCTTTAATCCCTATAACTATTTGATATATGTTGATTCATTTGGCCTCATTTTAATTTCATTTATATATCACAAAATGTAGTTCAACTGACTTGAGGTTGTATGTTATATTTTCTAAGCTATTATCAAATATTAGAAACCATTCAGAATGGCAAAAATGTTCACACCCTAAGAGGGAAACAGGGCTGTAGATGGAAATTGCTGTCCCGCCTGGTCCTGTAGCCGTTCAGTCTCAAAGAAACACACATTGAACCCCAATATCTGTCTCAGGGTATTTATTAATCGTGCTACACAGGGCTGAAAGTAGCTAGCTGTCATTGCTCTGCATGAATGGCCCTTTTATGTAGAACTGTGAGAGCATGACTAAATAGTTAAATTTCATTTTTACTGTTGTAAAGAAATTTATGTTTGTGTCAACTACATATACCTATATAAACTTAATGTTATGATATCTACATTTTCATCTAACCTTTATTATTCATTCTACAGTTTAAAATTTTCATATTAAAAAGCTGAGTAGAGATTTTCCTGTTTATCTCAATGCCCTGTAAACCAATTTATTTTCTTAAATTCTGAATCAAACTTCTATGAGACAAAATATGATAATACAAAGTGAAACAGCAAAAGAATTAAAACAAGCTACAGGAATGTTTCAGTATTAGTGTAGGTTGCAATTTCACTTGGTTCAATTTGAGGTTAGTTTGTCCCCATTCTGCACAGCCATGTATTTTCCTATAAACTATCAATAATTCCAATTCTAATAAAATTGGGCTTTCATGTTACATTGTTTAAATGATTTCTTTACTCTGTAGGCAGAATAACAACCTATTGCCTCTCACTGGTCAATATTTGCTTAGTAAATTAAATATTTAGAATTTTAACATGTGAGGAATTTACACACACAGCACTTTTCAAATATGGAGCACAAAAAAATCCTATGAGTCAACCTTAAGAAACAAATTTGGGAAAGTAGCGGTGAAGGACAGTATCTCTCACAATGGCAAGGACACTAAGCACTGCCTGCTCACAAAGACCAGTCACAGGTACTACCTCAGCTTGGACATGGTAGTTCTTTCTCATTTGTCTTCCAAGGAAGGGCTGAAATTTTCAAAAGCCATACAATATAATTTATTGCTCAAATTTTGCTACTCAAGCTCAAAAGTCAAAATCGCAGTGTGTCTGGGAGCTTCTAAACCAATTTCTTGATACTATAAGCAAGGAGTTAGGCTCAGAGAGATTATGAGAATCACCTCAGAGGTCTGCAGTTATCTAATTATATTCAAAGCCAAACCTCATGAGTTAAGTACAATGTTCTATTTTACTCCAAGAATTCATAAGTTGAAGTGAAAAGTAACAGTATGTATGATTTATCAAAACAGGAGTAATATTTAAGGTTACTTATCATTACTAAGAAACAATTAGTTGTATAGTTGAAAATTGGCTGACTTGACACTGTGATCTATACAAATCTTAAAAACAAACAAAGCTGCATCTCCCAGAATGTCTTCTATAGATTTCATTACTACTACAACTATTCCTGAAGGTGCCACAATAATGTTGCATGTCTAACACTTTATGTCCTTCAGATACAATCAACAATTTAAGCAAATAAGTTTATAGATACTAGAGAAACAGGAAACAGTCATGAATCTCTGTACTTGTGTTATTACACAATCCATAACAAACACCATATACTTTGGTGTGAGTGTGTGTATATTTATGTGTGAGAGAGCTGTGTGTATATGCTGCCACTAACATTTGACTGTATCTTTTAAACTTCCAAAAGAAAAAATATACTTATCTATGTATTTACCATTGCTGATACTTGTTTTTGTTATTACAAATTAAAATTTTCCATTTCATTGGGTGTCATTTTTCTTACTCTCACCATAATTCTTTTAACACTTGTAGGACACAACTGTGAGTGACTTTGTCTTCAAAAAGAAATGTTTTAAAATTGTATCTTGATTTTTTTTCTTTGAACACCATTGCAATGTTTTCTAGTTTGTATGGTTTCTGAAAAAATATTTTTGGTAATTATTTCCCCATGTAATTAGGCCAAATATTTATTATCTCTATAACCTTTTGAGATTTTTTCTCCCTCTCCTCAGTCCCTCTCTTTATGTGTGATGTGTTCATGTTTGTACAGATGTGGGGATGCACCAGAAAAAGAATATCATATAGCTTCCTCAATTTTCTCCACCTCGTTTTTTAAAGATTAATTTTCATTTTCAGTGGATGAAAGTTCACAAACATATATATTTGTGTATCACCTAAGTGTCTGGTGCCCTCTGAAGCCAGAAAAGATTTGGATACCCTGGAAATAAAGTTAGAGATAGCTGTGTGTCATGTGGGGGCCAGTAAAAGAATTTAGGTCCTCTGCAAGAACAGCAATTGCTCTTAACAATCTCTTTCCCCCTCCACCTTGTTTTTTAAGGTATGGTGTCTCACTTTCCTTGGAACTCACTGATGCAGTTAGACTGGCTCACCAGCAAGCTCCAGGATCTGTCTATGTCCACCCACCCAGTGCCAGGATTACAGACCTATGTTCCCATACCCACTTCTTGGTGGTTTTCAGCAGTTTCAGTATAACCTCTCTTAATGTGATTTCCATTGCTTTTAGAATAGCTATAGTTAAGATCCTTGTATCTTTCAAATTCAGTTTGGGATCATTATTTGTTTAAATATTTTTTCACCTTTTCTCTGTATTCATTTTTAGGTGTTATAAACTGCTTCATGGTATTGCAGACATCCCTGAGACTTTACATATCCCGTGGGTTTTTTTCTGAATCTCATTTTTCAGTGTGTTTGCGAGTGGACATTTTCTGTTGCTGTGTCTTCATAATTATCAATCTTTTCTAAACATCCAATATCCTATTCTCACAATGAAATACAATTTACTTCAATTATATCTTCAGTTATAAAAAGTCCAGTTGGTACTATTTTATATCACTCATTTCTCTTCACTACAATCATGTTTTCCTTTAAATCTTTTGGTGTATTATAAATGCTGT
This sequence comes from Chionomys nivalis, assembly GCF_950005125.1. Taxonomy (NCBI): domain Eukaryota; kingdom Metazoa; phylum Chordata; class Mammalia; order Rodentia; family Cricetidae; genus Chionomys; species Chionomys nivalis. Next base: position 45,358,327 of record NC_080088.1, on the reverse strand, counting down.
TACAAAATGTTTCTATTCCAATTCCATTATCTTTCTTTCTAGGCCTACTTTTATTGGTGGTTTTGCTTCTGTTTAAAAGTTAGATATTTCAGCTTTTAATGCAATATTAATTTTAGTTTGGTATCAGTCCCTGAAGTATAAACTTTCTGTTCTTGTGTTCAAATTTTTGATGAATTACTTTAGGTAATGGCAAGGTACTTTTTGTCAGTCTGTTTAATAACTTGCAGACTAGGTTGGTCCTTGTGAATCTCCTTTCAAAAATCTGATAGGACAAGCCTAGATACGCTGCCCTTAGCATTTGTTGGGTTTTATTAAAATGGGGTGGTCTTTCTGAGATACCATCAAGGTTTCTCAGCAGCACAGGACTGCCTAGGATGTTGTCTCATCAGGCTTCCCTTCTTCAGCCATGTCTTAGAGGGACCTGACTACTTTTCAAACTGATGGAAAACCTTGATATTAACCATGTGATGTTACTTTTGCAGACATGCACAATACAAGAGTTATGGAATCATAGAGATTTCTGCCAAGATTTCAGAGGAAGACCTTGGAGGAATGCATGCCAGGGTCAACATCTGTGTAGGTAATCCCTGAGAGGAAGATGTAAAGTGAAAGTGTACACCTAAGCTGCAATGGGAACCCCAGGTGGTAGAGATGTCAGAAATATGAAATACCTGATGAGAAAAGTTGCAAGCAACAAATGAAATTGACTATGGAGAGAATACATATATTCTGCAAACTGAAAACCCATATAGAATTTCATGCTTTTCTTGGTTTGCATTTGCTTTGATCCTGTGTGTGTTTCCATGTCCAATCTTCTTCTTCAGAGCCTCAATGTTTACTGTCCCCTCTCCTCTTTCAGAACAATGTTTGCTATGCCATATTCACTGGAAGAGTAGAACTTATTTAGTATTTTGATAAAGTTTGTATCTAAGAGTCCACCTAAAGTCTCAAAACAGACTTGGATATTTGGATGATGTAATGTTAAGAGGACCATTAGAGGTGAACTAAACATAATTTTCATTCTGAGATGGCCATGAACCTTTGAGGCCTTGGGCAAAATGCTATAATTTGACTCTTACACATCCCCCACTGGCCTATGTGTCTTAGACTTCATCTGATGGTGGTCTTTTGGAAAGTAGTAGAAACATCAAGAGGCAGACTTAGCTGGAGGAAGTGGATCATTGAGGACATGAATGCAATGGCTATTCTGGTCCCTAGTCACTTCCTATTTCTTTGCTGGCATGCATTCCCACTGCCTTGAGATGTTCTGTCCAAATACATGGGGCCAATTAATCATGGACTGAAGAGTCTAAGGCTGAGAGCCTGAATAAACCTTTCGTCCTTCAGTAATCATTGTAGGTATTTCAGTCATAGAGACATGAAAAGTAACAAAGACAATACTCAGTGGATGTGAGCTAATATTACTACTTGTGATCCTTTCCTCTTTTTCTATAAGAAGATCCTGTTTGTTAATCAAGATCCAATTAAGAGGTCATCCCTGCAAATGGTATGTTTCCTCTAGATCCAAGATGAGAGCATGTTTAATAATATATTTGCCACTTAATATTCAAATCTTTTTCTTGCTTCTTTACCAACTGATAATAATCAAGGAAAACTCTGATGCTTCATTCTCTTCTAAAAAAACTCTAAATACATGGCCCCTCTTGTGTACTGTTATTCACGTGCATGCGCGCGCGCGCGCACACACACACACACACACACACATTCCTAAACAATAAACTTGCTTAATCAGTATAATGTTACTTATGTGTGTGTTTTCAGAGATGATCAATTGCATTGGATAACCGATTGGCGTTTTCTACCCTGGCAAGTTCCACCTCTCTGAAATTGGCTTTTCTCAGTTGCCTAAGGAGAGTGGGGAGGGGCATATGGGAAGGTGTGGAAGAAGAAAAGGGAAGGAAGAAGCATTGAAATTATATTATAATCTCAAAAAAGGTAAAAGAACATCTCACAGTGGATATGAATACCTTTGTATTTGGTGAGACATTAACAGATATGTGACTCAGAAAATAAAATTTAAAAACTACTTATGTGAAATTATTGAAATAAATCATAAATCTATCTAAATATATTATCATTATTTGGCAAATCCTTATATGACTATAGCACATATACAACATTTTGTTATCTAATGATCTAGATAACTTTATCAGAAAATGAACAACAGTATTAGAAGCATGACATGACTTGACCTTGGTGAAATAATGATGTATCTTGGTTTCTACATATGCTAATTATTACACATTCATAACCTCAGTTCAGAATATTATAGGAGATGGAGTGTACCCTGCAAGTTGTAGAATTCTTTATCTTTAAGAATTTACACATTTGGTCTGTATGAATCATGTTATACTTTTAAACTCTCCATATTTCAAAATTATAACATTCAGTAAAAAAGAAAAGAAAAGAAAAGGCTTTGGAGCAACAGTTCTCAGTTCTGGATTCCATGAGTGCTGGTGGAAAAGGGCAGTATTTTAAATATTTAATTTCAGCTGAAACGTAAAAATGGAGGTAATAACATTTTCCTGAGGAATAGATAATGATCAAATAAAGTGAATTCCTTCATCTACAGCTCAAAACTAATTGCTGGCTTTTCTAGGTCTATTTCCTCAAATATAAGTTGAAAAAAAAACATTCTTCCTTGTTTTCAGGATCATCAAAGATCAAGTGAAAATATATAGAGGCAATGCTTTAAAAACTCATACAGTATATAAATGCACAGTTAAAAGCTGTTAGCATTATCCGTGAAAGAACTGCCAAACACGGTGGATTTTTATTTTAATTTTCAAAACTGCACAGCCCCACCCATTCTTTTCTATTCCTACTTGAATATTATCCACAGAGAAAGACATAAACAGTGTCATTTTTGTCTTCTCTGTATTACCACCTTAGGACAGGCAAAAATCCTGGGTAACTGCTCTACCTATCAAGCAGCAGGCGAATTCTCAAATCTGATTTGAAAGTTCATGTTAATAAAAGGACAAATCAAATCATAAATTAAAATTTTGCAAAAAATTGATTTAAGGAAGAAAACAATGGAATATTTTAGTATAGCTTATTACCTTCTATATGGTTATTCTTTTAAAAAATGAGACTATGAACAGCAGAAATTAATATTGTTATTTTTATTTTATAAGGGAAATATTTTGGAGGTCCTAAATATAGTCTATTTTTTCTTTAAGCTACCTCCATTGTTTCTTTCTGTTGACCACTAGGCAGACACTAAATAATATACCTTCCATACTACAAGAAGATAGTATAATATGCCTGCCTGAACTAATTTACCAGAAAGTGCTTTCTGCACACTGGCCATAGATAATCTATCATCAAGTGTTCTGCTTATACACATACTCAAAACTGGTCCAACGACTTCTATTATGCCGGTTACTAGCATTGCCAGCCCTTTCGCCCTTCACTGCCTGGAGAATGTCCATCAGAAACAGGGAAGCAAAACGAACTGCCACAATGCACCATTGATGTTTGAGTGAGCTTGCCCAAGCAGCTGCAACAACAGGGCAACTTTTCAAAGCCTCGGCATTGAAACTTACAATTCTCTCTACTCTTCTCCATCAATGAAAACCTTTATAAGCTGCAATCAATTACAAAATAAATCTTTGAGACAAATCTTATCCTGTCTTCATTTCTCCTCTTCCCCTTTTCCTCTCAATACCAAATGTCCTTGATTTAAAAGAAAGGAAAGGAAAGGGCTCTACTCCCTCCTTTTAAACCGTGTTCTCTGCCTTTCCCTCTCGAAAGTTCTAAAAATTCTCAAGAAGGCTTGAAGATGTCTGTTAAACACTTTTGTCTATCAAACCTGCTATGGGCTTTTTGTTTGTTTGTTTGTTTGCTGAGATTTTATTGTTGAGTTCTTATATAAAATCTTCAAAAGGCACTTGATAATTTGAGCACACTCATACTGGATTTTTGGCAAAGCATGCTTCTGATTACTGAAGAATAATCTAAATTCTTAACTGCATGCACAGAATTGCATAACTCCACATGTTGTAAGCCACAACAAAAGTGCCTTATAGTTCCATAGATGAATAGGTAATGATCCAGTGAACAGATTTCATAATAATTTGTGCACTAAACATGAGAGTGCTGATGTGTAAAAATAGTATTAATTATTTAAATACTAATCAGAATGTGAGGAAGCTGTTCTTCATTTAATAAATACACTGATCTATCAAATAAGATTAAGGATTCTGTCTTTTATATTTCACCTTGTACATTCATGAGTTAATAACTTTGTTTAGAACACAGCTTAACGTCCGAAATTTGAAGCAATAATTCTTAGATTCCTCTATATAGGTTTTCACTTAAGGCTATATACCTCACCTGCATAAGATGAACCTCTAACAAATAGCATTACTCGCAATACAGAATGCCAACATTTTGGCAATGCCAGCAAATAAATCTATTGCTCCAGATAAATATACACACACTCACACACGCTTCATTGAGCTAGTCTTCTATCTGGCTGGGTGGTAAGCAACAATTCATTTCTCAGAGTTCAAAACTGAGAGACTACTATCAGAACACGAGCACAGTCGGGTTGTCCTGGCTGCCTTTTCCTGGTTTGCATATGCTCACCTTCTTGCTGTTTCCTCATGTGATAGAGAATGCAAAGACAAAAGGAGTATACTCTTCCATTAGAGTACTCAACCCAGCACAGGAGTCCCATATTCATGACCTAATTACCACCAAAAGGCCCACTGTCCAAATACTACCACACTGGAGATTACGATTTTTTTTTTTTTTTTTTTTTGGTTTTTCGAGACAGGGTTTCTCTGTGGTTTTGGAGCCTGTCCTGGAACTAGCTCTTGTAGACCAGGCTGGTCTCGAACTCACAGAGATCCGCCTGCCTCTGCCTCCCGAGTGCTGGGATTAAAGGCGTGCGCCACCAACGCCCGGCTGGAGATTACAATTTTAACATGTAATATATAAAGGGCACAAATTGCCAATACTCAGCATGCACGAATCTTAGGTTGAATGAATGGCAGAAGATGGCTGAGTGAGTAAACATGTTTGAGCACAAGCTTAACTACCTAAGTTCAAGTCTCCAGACCCATAGAATGAAAAAGAAAATTGACTTGCAACAGCTATCCTCTGACTTCCACAGTCATGGGCACCCTCTCCCAACCTGCGAAAGAGTAATAATAATAATAGTAATAATAATAGTAATGAAGAATAAGAAGAATGTAAATAAATAATTTTTTAAGATGAGGCACTCTTAATAGTTTTGTTTCCTTGAAATTATAATGCAATTACATCATTACCCTTCTCTGGTAATCAAATCTGATTCTTTTCTCACTAATTGTTAATGCACACATGTATGTATTTGTATGGTCATAGATGTTTTTAGGGCTGACCATTTGGCACTGGACAACCAATTGGTGTGATCTTCCCTGGGGAGAATCACCTCTTCTCCTCCCAGCCTCACAATTACCTAGAGTTGTTTGAATTTGAGGCTTTATAGGGTTTTCCCCCATGCAGCCCGGTATGTTTGTTGGTGTCCTTGTCGTTCAACTCATATTTGAGTTGTCATGTTTGTGACATTTTACAGCTAAGCTTTTGGTATTGTTAGGAGACAATCTTACAGCAAGTCCCTAACCCTCTGACTCTTACAATCATGTTTATACTGCATGCTATCTAGATTTATAAATTTTCAACATAATATAAATATTAATGTCCTATCAAGGAAAATGAACAATTGCCTTCCTTTGATTCTTCCTTTCCTACCATCTTCTCAATATTTAGTCAAGTAGTCTGATGTGGGATTCCCCTTTGTCTGCTGTGAATATCATTGGTTAATAAAGAAACTATGTTGGCCTGTGACAGGGCAAAAGAATACAGTTAGGTGGGGAAAACTAAACTGAATGCTAGAAGAAGGAAGGCAGAATGAGAGAGAAGCCATGGAGCCACTGCCAGAGACAGACATGCTGAAACCTTGCTGGTAGGCCACGAACCTCGTGGTAAAATATAAAATAATGGAGATGGGTTAATTCTAGATGTAAGAGCTAACTAGCAATACGCTTAGGTATTTGGCTACACAGCGATTTAATTAATACAGTTTCTGTGTGGTTACTTTAGAGTCTGTGTGTCAGGGAAAAGAACAAGTGGCCTCTTACAACAGCAGTCCATTTTGAAAGCTTTTCTACCTGAGTATCAATTCCTCTTTCCCACAGCTAATACTGTAACTTGACCCCCATTCCCAAGATCTACATAAACATCTTTTAGTATTTCATATTCTTAAGAATGAAGAATTCTATTCAAATCTGACTTATGAGAACAAACTTTCCTGGAGTTTTCCATTTTCCAATTCAAATAAATATCATATTCTTAAAAGCAACTTACAGCTGGGTATTCAAAAACCTCACTCATTTTATCTCATTTTTTTAAGTTCCAAAATCCTATATTATTCTTTTCTCCGCATTTATCCCTTGCTGTATATAGCATATCCTGAAATTATTTCTTACATGTGGTAGGTCATGTACCTAAAATATCTTTTTACCCTTAGCTTTGATGAGAAGTTTGACTGTTACATGTTAAACGTAATTTTGTCAGAATTTTAAAGGCATGATTTTGAGCTTTGATTGGTCCCATTCAGATGTCAGATAACATTCTGATTTTTAAGATGATGTACAATTTTATCACTTTCTCTAAAAGCTTCTGCTATCTACTCATTAATAACATTCTAAAGTTTCCTGTGATATACTTTTGCGGTTATTTACTTCATATTTTATGGATATTCAGTAGACACTTTCAAAGTAGAAATCACATATTTTCTTATCAAAAATTTCCATCATGTTATTTTCTGATGATTTGCCATCATTCTCTCAGCTCTGTTGTCTAGAAATCTTAGTCAGATTTTCAGTTCGATAGATTGTTTTTCTGACTTCATCTTTTCTTCTCTATATTCTACTAGTAAAATTTTCACTCCATTTTCAAAAAAGACAACTATTCTTTAAGTATATTTTAAAGGCTCATTCATTTATTATCCTTCCCTATATTATCCTATTATGTTTCACGTATTTGCCATGTTATATTATTAATTACAATTTTTTTCAGCTCCTGCTACTCATGAGACACAGTGCTTACAATTCTTCAGTTCTAGAATGGGAACTTGCTTGCTTCCAATGATAAAATACCCTCCAATCATTCAGCTTTCTCACTGTAGTAATTTCTTTTATATTTTCCAAATTTTCTATCTCTTTCATATGTTGTTTCCACTTTCTTATGATGACAGTTTTCTTTTATTATTTAGATGTTTAGTCCCTTACTATGAAGGAATACAGGGAAATAATTGCTTAATCACTGGAAAACTTCTACAAACATTTCTGAAAAAGTTAATTCAACAGATATAATTAAACTATTGATAAGGTGTTTAATCAAAACTTTCAATGTAAAAAAATCTTCTGAAATTATCTAATGTGAATATTTGGCATTTGTGGTTGTAGTTGTAGCTTTTAACAGCTAAGTCACCTCTCAAGCTCAGATGTGCATATTTTAGAAATGAGAAAATGAAAATCCTCAGGATGTGTGATCTGTGCAGTTATTTAAATATCAACTTGAATACCTGGAATTTTATTTTGCTGCATTATACTGAACCTCATCTAAATAAGCCCTTAAAGTAACTACTTGCTCAAGATTCGCAGGCTAAGTTTAAATAAAATGTTTATATTCACCATCCTAACTTTTAGAAAACAAAACAGACGAAATCTTCCACTAAAAAATCTTGGAAAGAATGACAACAAAAAGAAATATCTGATTTTGACCATCTTCTTTTAACAAAAACTTCTAATTCACACTCTTCCCAGGAAACTCAAGTCAACTGTTTTAGCATGGCACACACCCTAAGTTTCAGTCTCATAAATCCCTGGGTCAAATGATGTTTTCTCAAAGTAAATTTATATTTGAAATACAGCTAAATTATACACGTTACACACATATACAACACACCCCTACTCCATGACCTATGGCTGGCCTATAGCTTATTTTAAAATGGTCTTTTTCTCTATAAATAGCACCACTTCGGTAAGTTAATTAACACTTTGATAAACCATCTTAAGCTTTCCCTTTCCTGTGCAGCATCCCATTCCTGCTCTTCCAACCAATAGTGCCCAATCTTATCCACTCTACCTTCCAACAAGGTCTTAAAGGTCCTAGGAGTCATGGCTTTAGTTTAAGTTCTCATCGTGTCTAAACCTGGTAATTTCTGTCTTCTTACTCAATAGATTCTAGTGTCATCTCTTTTTATCCCTCTTCCATAATCAATTTATGAAACATGTCTCAATAGAAATAACAAAAGCATTTTCTTAATTAAAAATCATTAGTGGATCACACCTCATTTCTGCCATCTTAGTATGTCACACATAAAATACTTCAAGGTCTTTCTTTATATTTCTTCACTTTGATCTCCTATGGTTATATATTAATCATTTTATTGAACTAAAAATCAGCCAAAAATTTAACTAAAAAATCTATAGGGGCGCTAAAGATGATTTGTCAGTGCCCAGCACCCACGTGATTTCTTAGACTTCAATTCCAGGGGACCTGGCACAATCTTCTGGCCTCAGATGGTACCAGACACATATGTAGTAAATATACATACATACAAATAAAACACTCATGCACATAAATACATCTTTTCAAAGATGCTGGGTTTCTACTAACCATGGATTTTCTCATTTAGGCAACAATTACAATTTTTTCTATTCTTTTCTTCCAAACAAAAGAAATCAAAAGACAGTAATATAATATAAAAATATTAAGTATGAGAACTAAAATTTTGTGATATTATTCGTTTATAGCTATAATATTTTACATTATAAGTACTTAGTAAAAAGTTCTGCATATAATGTTGGGCAAAGGAATTTCATATGAAAAAGGAAGGAGTCTTCCATAAAATATCAGACTTAACAAATAGGTAGACTGCGTACATAGCTACTGAACAGGGAGGGAATAGGATGGGTTATAGAAAAGAGTAAAGCTTCACTGATAACCCAAGCAGAACTAGTTGTGTTCTGCTGCTGAAGTGGTTCAATAACAGGAATCAAAGAACAAGAATACTATGTCTGTAACATCAATGTATATATTAAAGTAGATGGTCTCAGTAACAGATGATAATGATGACTGATGACATCTAACTTTTCTAAAAGTCAGGTATTATTCTGGATGCTTTGGATCTCATTAATTCTCACATACTAAAAACAAAACTCTTATTAGGTATATTAATAAAATTTTATTAGGTGGCATGCAGGCAGACATTGTGCTGATGAAGTAGCTTTGAGTTCTACTTCCGGATCAGCAGATAACAGGAAAAGGATGAGACATTGGGCCTGGCTTTAGCATCTGAGACTTCAAAGCCTACTCCTAGTGATTGACTTCCTCCAACAAAGTCACACCTATTCCAACAAGGATACATCTCCTAAGAGTGCTCCTCCTTATGGGCTTATGGGAACCATTTTAATTCAAACAACCAAACTAGGTAAATTTCTTTTATTCCTATATACCCAGGAATACTACAAGTAGTCTAAAATAATGTTAATATTTTCATTTTTTATAAAATTAAAATATAAAATTTTATGCCCATTTATCAACCTTGTAATAAGACAAATGGCTGTCACTAATTTTTGGCATTGTATGGAGTTTTAAATTATTCTTCCTACTTAAATTATACTATAATAAAGTCATGGAGATTTCCAGTTTGGATTTATTTTATGTCAGTACAAACTTAAAGAATCCTGAGAAGCAAGGTAAACGGAAAATCAATACAGATTTCTTACATTCATCTTTGTAATCTGCAGCTGCCCTGGAACTGCCATGTGTTGCTTGAACTCAGTAAGAAGCTGGTTCAGGAAATGGAATGGGACTAATTCCATACAGCCAACTTTAGACCCAGCATATTTCTCACAAAGTGCCCTCCAAAACCACTGTCAGGGGACTGGCTTGCACCCCATGACAAGAAAACAACAAAACAGGTCAAGTGAAAAACTGTGTCCTTGAAAACAGCTAGGAGGTAAGCCACTTCAGACAGATGTCACTATTGTTAATTCCATCATTAAAAGCACCAAAGTGAGAAGGAGAAGCTGAAAGGGAAGCTTTTTTATACATAGAAAGCAAGGAAATCCAGCTGATTGCCTAAACTTACCCAGCTAGTTTCTGCTTGATGTCGTGAGCAAAGGACTTGACGTCATCTATTAGCTGTTGCTATTTGTCATTTCAGTGGAAGCCTCACAAAAAGGGACTTGTTGGAGGGAGCTTGTTGGCTCCCAGCTGCCTAGCTAGGTTAGACCCAAAATAACCACACAGAAACTGTGTTAATAAGAACACTGCTTGGCCCATTAGCTCTAGCTTTTTATTGGCTAACTCTTACATATTAATTTAACCCATCTCCATTAATCCGTGTGTCACCATGTGGCTGTGGCTTACCAGATAAAGTTCCATGGCTTCTCTCTGACTCTGCCCTCTTTCTCCCAGCATACAGCCTAACTTTCTCCACCTAGTTCTGTTTTTCCCTGCCATAGGCTCAAAGAAGTTCTTTATTCATTAACCAATAAAAGCAACACATAGACAGAAGGACCTCCCACACCATTTCCCTTTTTCTGTTTAAACAAAAAGGAAGGCTTTAACTTTAACATAGTAAAATTATATATAACAAAACAGTTATCAAGCAAGAATTAGTTACAATATTTATATCTACTTTATCTTTTATCATAACTAAGGAAAACTAAATAACTATAAATTTTTCAATTTCATCAAAGAATCCAGAAGGATATAATATTGCCTAAGTAAACAGAAAATGCATTGTAAGCAACTTCCAAAACTCTAGAATTGACAGAGACATCGCACTGCCTGGACAGTCACCCTTCTTCTGTAACACTGGAGGATCCATCTTCAGTCTACAGGCCTATATAGTATCCAACAGACCTTTTCATGAAGCAGGAAATTTCAAAGACAGTTTCACTTATATTAGCACTTTGTCAGTCACTTTCTTCTGTATCGTGCAGAATGTCTTGCAGACTCTTTCATGAAGCAGGAACCCTGAAGGATCATCTCACCTTTAGGCAAGTTCAGCAGTCATTTCTCTGCAGGTCCTGTATGTCCAGTTCATTAAGCAGTCCAGGCAAGATCAGCTTCCTGCCAAAATTGCTAACCAACTCCATAAGAAACCTTTTTGATGCCCATCTTCCTCTTGAAGTAGCTTGATGCTGCCAGGAGCATATATGTCTCATTGTCATAAAAAGTCTTAAGTTTTTAAACATTTTAAATGCCATATTCTGAAGGCCTCTGAAAGATTTGAAGAATGCCTATCTAACTGAAGTATATCTCTATACATCTAGAAAACCTAACTAACATGACTACAAGCTTGACTATTATAGATGAATATCTATTGGCCTATATTTCTTAATTATACATTATATTTTTAAATGAACTGCACAAATACAATACCTTAATCAAAATCAGAAATACATTTAAACAGTATAACAAAATTGACGTTAAATTTTTATCAATAAACCAAGATCCATACCAATGCAAATCTCTATAGCATATCCCTCTTTAAATGTAAAGAAACATTTATAAACAATATTTGGAAATATGGCCATAGTTTTTCTCAAAACTGCTTCCTGTTTACTGGACAAATTAATTTTTTGAAGGGTCTTCAAGGCAACCTTTCATGGGGTCTTAGCCAATCAGACCAGATTAGCCTTGAATGAATCCACAGGTTCTCATCCTCTGTGGAAAAAAAAAAAAACCTTTTTTTCCAAAGTAACATATACTTAGACCCAAATTCTGAAGTCAAGATGCTTGTATAATATACATGCTGATTTAGCTTAGCAGCCCATATAATGAAATGTCTCTGAACTTGGCTCCTTTACAGTTAAAAAATTCAAAGAAAACACAATTATATACATGATCCAGACTCACTGTGAATTTTCCCTCTAAATGTGGCTTGTTTTTCTTTATTCCTTTTAAAGATTTCATTTTATTTTTAAAACTAATTACTTCTTTTCCAGCTCTCTATACTCTTTTGCTTCTCTCTCCCAAGCCTTTATACACTTTTCCAACACTGTGACCCATTTAGAGGTCTTTTATGTTTGAATCTGTCCTCCTGTGTATCTGTAATTCTTTACTGTCTAGGAGCACCTCTTAAAATGCTAAGTGACTCTTAAAAACTTAAGGTGAACCATTGCTAGGGGAAATACAGTAATTACTGCTTGCTCCAAGAGACCAAAGTGGTGGGGCAGAGGTCTGTTTAGCGCGAGCTATGCTCGGAGCCCATTTTCAGACACACAGTGGGTCTATATTGTCATTAAGCAAGTTGTACCAGTCTGCTCTCAAACCCCATTTAAATGCTCTATAGCCAGACCTCCTGAGAAAGAATTAGAGTTTACATTGGCAGTGTGGCCCAGAAGGCCAGCACTTCAAAATGGTGCGGCATATTTCTTTTGCTACCATTGAGTCAGGAAAATCTCTCTTAAAGGAGATGCTACACACTGCCAGCAAACAGCAAAAAGCTGTATTAAACTCTGTATTTTTGTGTCTAGAATTCCTTTTCAAGACCTCTCAGGTTTTAAGTGGATTTTATTTGGCCATGTGGGTGCCAATTTGTTAGAGGGAGGTCACTTGTTGGTTCCCAGCCACCTTCTAGCTTTACCCAAAATAATCACACAGAAACTGTGATTATTATTAATTAAAACACTGCTTAGCCCATTATCTCTAACTTCTTATTGGCTAACTCTTACATATTAATTCAACCTATCTCCATTAATCTGTATATCGCTATATGGCTGTAGCTTACCAGATAAAGTTCCCAGTGTCTATCTCTGGCAGCAGCTCCAAGGCTTCTCTCTGCATACAGTCTAGCTTTCCCCACCTAGTTCTGTTCTTCCCTGCAATGGGCTCATAGCAGTTCTTTATTCATTAACCAATAAAAACAACACATAGACAGAAGGAACTCCCACACCAGTCACTGCTCTGCCAAGAATTTTATCAAGAACTTTACCTGGCTGCCTCAGCTTCCAGTGCATCTCTGCTGGGTGTTTAAGTGCCTAATTTGTAGTTTTGCTACCTATAACTTGCTACTTACATTTTTACTTTGGCTTACTACACACTTAATAACAACATGCATTCAAAATATAAGTATGGTTACACAGATCATTCTCCAGCACTATAGAACAATTCCACCCACACTGCAGGCAGTCTTTCACAGTTACCTGGTCTACACCTATTTAAAACACAATTTATTGCAGCAAATCACCCTTAAAAATATTTCCCAAAAGATTCAACTTAAATTTCATAAAATCAACAACCTTTTTATTTTTGTGCTCATATTTCACTTTGCATAATTAAATTATAATTGCACATTCAACTGGTATAAAGAAATTTTAAAACAAACATAAATCACTTGGAGTATGCATATCAGTGAATAAACAAATAAAAATGAACCTTTTTTCCAAAGTATCTGCTCAGAGACAAGGGTTGGCTCAAAGGACTTTGCATGTATTTTTATTATCCTCCAATTGCAAATATTACTATTTGAAAGGTGATTTCTAAAACATATGTTTACAATTAATAGTAGTAACTTTTCTATAGTGACATCAAAAATTCTACACACAAAGGTAACACAATTCTTGTTATCTTTAATTAGGAATTCTAGGAGACTATACCAATTAAAACCTAAAATCACAAAATTCTACCTCAAATACATAATATATAAGGAAGCATATATTCATTCACACATTAAACATTGACAAATGAAGTTAGGTTCCAAGAGAGAAACTTTCTACCTCCCAGGAGGAATCCAAACATTATATGAGGAAAAAACATCCAAATTTAAATTTCAGGTGCAGCCAGTTAGAACTTATTTGATGTAGGATAAGTTACTCTGCCTCCTTGAATTATATAGTCTTATCAGAAGAAAGAGAAAGCAAAAAGACAGACAGAGAAGTCTTCTCTACTTCACAGATATATTAGAAATGTATAATATAGATGAAAACTATCAATCATCTAATGTACATAGAAATTATTAGTACAAGAAACCCTTCTTTATTTTTTTATTTTATTTTATTCTTTTTTAATTAAAATTTCTGCCTCCTCCCCGTTTCCCATTTCCCTCCCCCTCCTCCCACTCCCCTCCCCCTATCCTCATCCCTCCTCTCCTCCCCCCACTCCATTCCCCCTCCCTCTCGATACTGAAGAGCAGTCCAAATTCCCTGCCCTGCAGGAAGACCAAGGTCCTCCCACTTCTATCTAGGTCCAGGAAGGTGAGCATCCAAACAGGCTAGGCTCCCACAAAGCCAGTTCATGTATTAGGATCGAAACCTAGTGCCACTGAAGAAAGTGTGGAATATATACATATTTGAGTACTACTCAGCGGTAAAAAAACAATGACTTCTCGAATTTTGCATGCAAATGGATGGAAATAGAAAACACTATCCTGAGTGAGATATCCCAGACCCAAAAAGAGGAACATGGGATGTACTCACTCATAATTGGTTTCTAGCCATAAATAAAGGACATTGAGCATATAATTTGTGATCCTAGAGAAGCTCAATAAGAAAGTGAACCCAAAGAAAAACGTATAGACATCCGCCTGGATAGGGGAAGTAGACAAGATTGCCAGGCAAAAACTGGGAACTTGCCGGTGAGGTGGCATGGGGCTAAGGGGAAATGGGGTGAGAAACGTGAGAAGGAGAGGATGGGGGGAGCTTGGGGGAATGGGATGGTTGGGATATAGGAAGGGTGGATACGGGAGCAGAGAAATATATATCCTAATATATAGGGTTGGCAAGAGACTTGACTCTAGAGGGGCTCGCAGGTGTCCAGGGAGATGTCCCCAGCTAGTACCTTAGGCAACTGAGAAGAGGGAACCTGAAATGACCCTATCCTATACTGATGACTATCTTGCATATCACCTTAGAACCTTCATCTGGCGATGGATCGAGATAGAGACAGAGACCCAGTTTGGAGCAACAGACTGAGCTCTTAAGGTCCAAATGAGGAGCAGAAGGAGGGAGAACATGAGCAAGGAAGTCAGGACCACGAGGGGTACACCCACCCACTGTGACAGTGGAACTGATCTATTGGGAGCCCACCAAAGCCAGCTGGACTGGGACTGAATAAGCATGGGTTGAAACCAGACTCTCTGAACATGGCGGACAATGAAGGCTGATGAGAAGTCAAGGACAATGGCACTAGGTTTCGAAACCCTTCTTTATATTTTGCACATAGAACTAGAAGAAGGTAGAGTTATTTTAAAAATTACAATACTGAAACATACAAGCCTGAATTTTAGGTTGTGAGTATAGCTCATTAATAGGACATGTGCATATCATGTATGAGGTCTTGGGTTTAATCACAAAGACAGAAAAAAAAAGCTTAAATTACTTTCCTGATTATAGTGGTATCAACAACAAGCAGGAATAGAGACTTCTTGATAATCAGAAACAAAACAATGTAGGCAGAAGAGCTTGATCCACTAGAAAGTCAAAGAAACTAAAGTACACAGGATAACGTACTTCCAACTGTAAACAGAGAATGAAGTTGAGATGCTCAATAGTGTCCCATAGTAAGTCCTGGCAGTGGCTTTGATGATATTAGCAAAGAGACCAAGAGAATAATCAAAACTGCTCACATTCAACTTTACCATACCAAATAGAAATAATTATTCAGGTTATAAAATGTGGGTGTATTTACAAATAAATAGGTAACTTATAATTATTATGTTTACACTATCCCTTTCTACCAGTCAGAGAAATTAATCATAGGTTAGGAAGAAAACTATAGGTAAACATCAGTAATATTTAAGAAATTTTAATTGGATTATTTGGGTACTGTTTGCTTCCCTTCTCTCTGGCCATTCATCCAGCAGGAGAAAGTGATCTAACACAGCACCACGGCATGAAGGGATGGGTCTGAGAGCCTGTCTCTCTATGATGACTATTCTTGTGCATCCAGGCCGCCTATTGAAATTAACAATGCCTGCTGCTGCTACAGTCGAAGAGGATCATCCAAACTCCGAAAACAAAACACATCACACAAAAGGATGAAAGAGTTCTTATTCCACAGGGTTTAGCTTGCAGCTGGTCAAGCATGCCAGAGGGATATGCCATGAGGATGACAAAGAGACTTCCAAAGAGAATGGCTGGGGCAGCCAGCCGGACATTTTGAAATACTTAGGAAAGTATTCTTTTGAAGCTAAGGCAGCAACTAGGCTTCCTTAAAGCAGGACTTGGGAGAGCTGGGCTTTTCTATCTCCACTGACACCCAGGCATAAATATTCTTAAAACTAACCAGACAGGGGATCTCTAATTGGTTATACTTTGCAGAGTTCTCCATTTGTGGTAAGAAATGATACTATAATTGGTTTATTTTACTTTTTACGTTGAGGTTCCATGTTACTCTGGAGTTTAAAGCACTATGAAGGTGTTGGTCATTTCTGTAAGATACACTGAACATACTGGATGATAAATTTAATTGCCATACAGAATAACACATTAGTTAAAAACACCATCTTTGTTTACATAATAAAAGGGTAAGATTTCTTTAATCACTCATAATGGAGTTTATGTTAGACTAATCAATCCCTTTTTAAAGTAATCTCACTGGTCAAGTGAACTCACTGTGACTAGACAGGTAACCTTGCAGAGATTAATCTCATTTACCCTGAGTCCTCCCAGGTAGGGGATGGGGGGTTTGTTCTAAAGAATAGTAAGATAATATTTATCATACTGTTTTGATATGAGCACAAATGTCAACTCAATAAATGATATTCCTTGCATTGCTAACTCTAAGAGGAATAACATAAAATTCACAAATGAACTGAAGTAAAATGGTATATAATAACAAAAATATCTCCATGGATGCTATTAGTGATTCAAACATTTTGTACTGTGTATTTTGGGTCAGATAATACTTTAAGAGATGACCAATTCCTTAAAAGAGATGGCAAAGTGAAAAGAACTCATTGGATGACTTCCCCACATCCTCACTCCAGTAGCTCTAGTTAGCCTCATCAGAACCCAGTCAAGTTCTTATTACAAATATCCAAACTTTAAAATGCTAGCATTTCTCTTGCAGATAAATGTCTGGCATTGCAGGGGCTCTAAAACTGTTGATCTTTTTCCCTACTTCCAGCACCCGCTGCCCTCTCAGCTGTTTTTCTATCATCTCTCAACAAAACAATGATTACAAGAAGGAAAACTGAGTTTACAAAGCAATGTTCAAAAATATTCAGAAAACTTAATCACCAGGTATACAAAATGAGCATTGAGCCTTAAGTCCATTACCAAAATAAAGAATTACTCTTTCAGAAAAACCTAAAACTAACGAGTAGGAAAAGCTATAAATACAATAAAGTAAAGGGATAATGAAAGAAAAGTATATGAAGGCAATGGGAGATTATCCACTTGTAACAAAACCCATAATTTATTTACTCCTTAGAATTAAAAAATATTTCAATTTGAAAAGATCTTTGCAAGCATAATGACAACATGGTCATCCTTTATAATACTGTATTACTTGGTTATTTATTACTATTATTATGGCATTAACTTTATTCTGATTTATCTAACATTACTAATCTTAACTAACATTTATTGAGAACTTACTCTATTTTATTATTTTATTTTAGCCTATTTTGCTAAGAAGATTCCACTTGAATGCCATCCTTTAAGCAAATTTTTAAGTGCTTGATATTTTTAAGTGTCATAACTACACAGGTACAATGCTGTAGAGTAAATCTCTAGTACTTTTTATTTTACATAATTTAAACTTTATAACCATGTATTAATAAGTCCCCATTTCCTCTTCTCTCCCAATCAGCAAACTACCACTCAGCTTGTCAATTCAAGTGATTTGGCTATTTTAGATAGCTCATGTAAGTGCAGTCATGTTCTGTTTGTCTTTCTGTGATTGGCTATCGTACTTTAACATAACAGTCTCAGTTTTCATCCATGTTGCCTCAGATAAGAGAATTTTCCAATTTTTAAATACTGTATAATATTCTACCATATATATGTATCACATATTCTTGATCCATTCATCAGCTGGGTATTTAGGCTGTCCCATTCTGTGGCTATTGTCAACAGTGCTACAGTGGACTTAAGGAGTGCTGATATCTCGTGCAAGGTCCTGATTTCAATAATTTGGATTAAACTGCAAACAAGAGAAGGACAGTATCTCAAAAAAAAAAAAATACATTCCACATATGAAAAGTCCAAGATCAATTTTCACGGGTGAGAAACAAAAAACTTTTCCAAAATTTCTATTCTTACCATTCCTCTTCAACAGCCAGAGTAGTTAAAAAAAAAGTAAAGAAACAAACACAATTAATTTAGAAATAAAAGTAAAACTGTCCTGTTTGTAGACAACAAGATCTTATTTAGAGAAGACCTTAAAGGATTCCAGAAAGAAAAAATAAAGCTATTGAATCTAATATTTAGCAGTTTCAGGACACAAAATCAATGGGCAAAAATATGTTGCATTTCTATGTATTAATAATAAACTCTCTGAAAAGGAAATATGAAAAATATTCCCATTTTAAAAAGCACAAAGCTAGTATCAAAAAGAAAAAAGGTTAGTAATTAACTAAAGTAAAAGATCGTATATTAGAAAACACAAAAACATTGACTAGGAAAAGTTACAAAAACACATCTACTGGAAAGATATACCTTGTTTATAAACGGGGAGTCTATTATACATTATAAATAGCACAAAGTGACCTTCAGAGTCAATTCTACAAACTTACAAATGATATACCATTACTATACCATGAACTGACCAATATATCATGATAGTCAAATCTATACCACAAAAACCACTCTGAAAGTACCACTCTTCTAAATTCAAATATTATACAGCAATAGAAATCAAGTTTCATGCTGACATAAAGAATGGCATATGGCGAATGCAATAAAATAGAGTGCTAGAAATACACCTACTACACATATAGATTCAACTCGTCTTGATTAAGGAAATTAATCATATACTGGCAGTCTCGTAAGATACCTGCTGCTGGGGGAAATGGATATTCACACACAAGATGAAAGAATGAAAGTAGGCCCTTACCCTGTACAGAACAGTAAACTCTATATAGATTAAAAATTAGCCGGGCGGTGGTGGCGCACATCTTTAATCCCAGCACTCGGGAGGCAGAGGCAGGCGGATTTCTGTGAGTTCGAGGCCAGCCTGATCTACAAGAGCTAGTTCCAGGACAGGAACCAAAAAGCTACAGAGAAACCCTGTCTCGAAAAATCAAAAAAAAAAAAAATTAAAATTAATTAAACTTAATTTTATACATCAAGTATAAAATTCCAAGAAGAATATAAAGGAAAGCTTCATCACTACAATCAAAGAAATGATATCATGGGTATAACACTAGAAGCAAAGAGAAAAAAACAAAAGCATTAAATTCTACATAAAAATCTTTACACAGCAAATAAGTAGACCTGATTAAAATAAAATCTCTACACAGTCAAGGAAACAAACAATAAATTAAAAAGACAATCTGTGGAATAGGAGAAAATATTTGTAAATCAGATGCCTGATAGATTAATATCTAAACTTATATTAGCATAATAACAACAACAAAGACAATCTAAATACCAATAATACAATTTTTATAAATGGACAGAAACTATGTTACATGTTTTAGGTTATAAATAAGTTACTCAAAAGTTAATTTGTTGTGATTTACCTCTAATACACTAGTAATAAGAGGAATAACCTTGGTGATTGATTAATTCATGAAACCTAAGACCTTGAGAATATCGCTGGGGTATATTAGAGGGTTTAGAGGGAGTAAATGGGGAAATAATATAATTATATTTAATCTTAAAAATAAAGAAGTATTAAAAAAATATTCAATGCCACCTTGCTCATCAAGATAAATCAAACTATAATGGTTATTAGCAAAACTAAAGCCAAGTGTAGGTAAGGAAACAAGGGAGTTGGCTATCCTGAATACTGTTATTGGAGGTTTAAAATAGTGTGTCCATTTTACAGTATGGAGGTTCCGCAAATTAACAAACTTAACAATAGAATTATCAGATGATACAGCATCTCACCTTCTGGGTATTCACTCTGAACGACTGACATTGGATCTTGCAGAGAGCTCAAGATGCTGCTCCTCTGAATTGTTTGCTGTGATAACCATTGGTCCTCACAACAACCTTAGAAAACAGGCACTAGTTTGAACCTCACTTTTTGGAGAAGAAAAATGGAACACAACCAATCTAAGTAACTTGCATACAGTCATACAATCAATAAACTTCAGAGTGGGGATTAATACCTTGCTCCAAACTCTATGAACATATTATTTTCCTGCCTGAATTATCTGTGGGACTTTATAAAACAATTCATCTATATATTCTTGCTGTTCATAAAGAACTCCAACCCATAAAAATACTTTGTGCCTCACAGATTCTCTATGTTGTTTCTGACATGAATGAATGAATGAATGAATGAATGAATGAATGAAAGAGCAAAATGAAGCTGTAGGGGATGCTTTTACTCAGTGCTAAGCCAGAAGTCTGGCAAAATGGGCCCACAATTTTTTGAAGGAATTATTCTTCATCCCCACGGCTTCTCAGAAATTTTGCCCCAAAGCAGCTAAAAATTTCATATACACTGATGTAATTAGACTTCACCTTTACCTTTTTTCAATATTAGTAAATTTTTATCTGTCACTTTACATGTATATCTAGTGAATAACTAAAATGTTTCCGGTCTAGGGAGATGATTCAGGGAGTTATACGCTTCCCATGCAAGCAAAAGGACCTGAGTTCAAGTCCCCAAAAGTCATGTTAAAAAAATAAACATGTCAGGATGTCATGAGCCAGTAATCCCAGCCTTGACCAGAAGCAACACAGAGACAGGAGGATCCATCGAGTTCATTGTGCAACCAGCTAAACATACAAGTTTCAGATTTAGTGAGAAACCCTATCTCAAAGAAAAAAAAAAGGGTGAGCAAATAAGGAAATATACCCAACGTTGAACTGGGACTTTGTACATGCACATACATGTGTACACACATCTGCAAACATACTTGCATGTAACATACACAGCACCACACACACACATGATATTTCATTTATTCTAAACATAGAACAACACTACTAGCATGAATATATGTAAGTGAAAATATGTGTGAACATTGACAATAGAGAGTTGACAATGCTAATAATAAAATAATGTGAATAAAAACAACTAACAACTAATAAAGAATTATCATACTCAACCCTTGACACAACCAAGAAATGGGAATAATATGAACCTTGGAAGTTGGTATTTTTTTAAACGATAGATTATATTAAATAAACTTAAACAATGTGTTTGTAAGACAATATCCATTTTAGAAAATTAGAGTAGAAGCTTAAAAGACACTGGGATATTGAAGTACCAACGGTAGATTTTTTCATTAAGCTAATCAAAAAGTCTTATATAATATTCTAAAAAACTATTCTTGTATAGATACCATTATGAATTCATATGTGTTTGATATTTAACTCTCAGAAACTCATTCAAAGGTTACCAAAAATATTAGTAAATTTGCCCAATGATCACCTGTATTTGTACAGTTGATTACTGATTAATCAATGCCCTGTAAAAACTGCCTTGAGTAGACACTGAAGGTGATCAAAAAGTTCTTTAACTTATCTCTTTCATTTCAGAGAAGTATGGACTATTGCATGTTATGGTCAAAATTAAAACAGAAATAATGGAAATGTAAATACTAAATCTTTAAATCACAAATGTTCTTTAAGAACATTACTTTTAATTTGTTTTATCCATTCAGTTCTCAAGAGACTTGACTCTAGAGGGGCTCGCAGGTGTCCAGGGAGATGTCCCCAGCTAGTACCTTGGGCAACTGAGGAGAGGGAACCTGAAATGACCCTATCCTATACTGATGAATATCTTGCATATCACCTTAGAACCTTCATCTGGCGATGGATCGAGATAGAGACAGAGACTCAATTTGGAGCAACGGTCTGAGCTCTTAAGGTCCAAATGAGGAGCAGAAGGAGGGAGAACATGAGCAAGGAAGTCAGGACCACGAGGGGTGCACCCACCCACTGTGACAGTGGAACTGATCTATTGGGAGCCCACCAAGGCCAGCTGGACTGGGACTGAATAAGCATGGGTTGAAACTGGACTCTCTGAACATGGAGGACAATGAAGGCTGATGAGAAGCCAAGGACAATGGCACTAGGTTTCGATCCTAATACATGAACTGGCTTTGTGGGAGCTTAGCCTGTTTGGACGCTCACCTTCCTGGACCTAGATAGAAGTGGGAGGAACTTGGTCTTCCTGCAGGGCAGGGAATATGGACTGCTCTTCAGTACCTAGAGGGAGGGGGAATGGAGTGAGGGGAAGGGGAGAGGAGTGGGGATAGGGGGAGGGGAGTGGGGGGAGGGGGCAATATTTGGGAGGAGGGGGAGGGAAATGGGAAACGGGGAGCAGGTAGAAATTTTAATTAAAAAAGAATAAAAATAAATAAAAAAAAGAAAAAAGAAAAAACTAATAATTCAGTAACATATTAGCCATATTTTAAGAAATATATTGAGGATCTGGAGAGTCTTGTAAGCATAAGAGCATGAATTTAATGTTTTTGTTTTAATCAACAACAGAATAAAAAAGGACAAGCATGGTGGCTGGTTATGTATAGACTTGGAATACCAGTACTAGTGCAGCCAAGACAGGTGGAGTACTAGGACTCATTGGCCAGACAGCCAAACCTACTTGGTTAGTTCTAGACTAAGGAAAAACTGTATCAAAAAATAAAAGGTGTACGGTACCTGAGGAACTGGAGGTTGTCCTCTACCACATGCCTGAACATGTATAATAATAATCATAATAAGCTATATAACATTTCAGTAATTGTTTCTGGAAGTAACTGAATGCCTACTACGTGTCAGGTAAAATATTAGGTACTTTACCATATAATCTTATTTACCCACAATATTTCAAAAGTTTTGTTTAATAACATACACTTGGCAAATGAAGAAAACACACCTCAGTGTTAATGAAGTTGAGAAGCGTACCTTACAAAAGAAAACACCAGAGAGAGTTAGTTTGTTCACTTCTTAGACTTTGATCCTCCAAAATTGTGACAAATAAATTTTTGTTGCCTATAGACTCAATCTATGGAAATCTGTAGAAATCTATGGAAATCAAATGGACATTCAAAATAACTTGCCATAGTTTCACAAATATTATGTACTATAATCAGTCTCAAATATACCTTGGGCCACCACAAATTTATAAAATGATTTTGCATCATAGAAAGCCATATAGTTAACATGCAAACAAGAGTCTCTCTGTATTGAAACACAAAGGTAGTAGGAAAAATAATGGGAGAAGACCTTGCATTGGATATTGAGCATCTAAGAAGGTAAGTCAACAGAGTTAAAAAAAAAAAAAACAGACAAACAAACAAAATACTATATAATAAACTTAATAACAAATGTTTAAATCTACATGAGGAAAACCACACAACACTTACAAAAATACAAAAGTTATTAAATAAATGAAAAGTTGGGTTCTGTATAAGAGAGCTTATCATCAAGAAGATAATCATTATCCCTGTGTCAAGTCAGGGACATCAAAAATTATATCAAACATTTTCAAGGTGTTTTCTTCTTTTCCTCAAGTTCTACTAGCTGATTATAGTGTTCATTTGAATAACAACTGAGTAAGAAAACACTGAACAAGGAAAGTAATGAATTGAGAAGAGAACTAACACCTTAAATATTAAAACATGTTATAAAGCGATAATCGTTAAAATTATGTGAAACTGGCATAGGAATAAACCCAGAAGGGAAAAATCTAGAAGTGTATCTGATTCTATGAGAAATTTTACCATATCTTGCAAGTACTGGGAAACAAAACAGTCAGTTAAGTTTTTACATAAGGAGAATAAGAAAACTATTTCAAATTGTACTTCTACATGGTAAGACCCAAGAAAGTAAACTCACAATTTTTTTAAAAAAAGAAAAATGCTTTGTTGTGTTGAATAATCAGCATTCTCAGAATTCTATAGAAAGTAAAACTTTAGCCTTACTGGAGAATCAGAGAAATCTCACACTTGTTTGGTACAACCAATTCTGATGTCGCTTATTCTTTTTTAAAACCAAGCAAAAGTATGGTAAAATAAAGAGAACCTCAGCACCTGAGCCATGTCTGTAATCTAGTTGGATACCAACTACTGCACCCTATATCTCAAATCGTATCCAAAAATTCTTAAATTTCAAGACAAATTTTATAATCTTTTAATATTTCTATCTCTAATTCATATTACAGAATACATATGTGATTTATAACAGGCACAGTACAGAGCTTTTTAAAAAGAATTTCTATTAGTCTATAATTAAAAGTAATAATAATGCAGATGTATTTTAAAACTCTGTAAATAATATTTTCCAAAGCAGTGTTATGGAGAAGTACCCTAGTGTCCTTCTGGCTTTAAGTCATTCTATCATCTGGCTGTAGGCTGTGTAGTATTTAAGTCCATTTTGAGACAGCATCTTGATTACCTTGCAATACTGTACTTTACCATAGGTAAACATTATATTTAGGAAGAAAAATATTGGGTGTTTTGTAAATTTCTAATTAAACATTTTGAGCCGCGTCATATATATGATTGAGAACCACCAACCAAGCGGCAGGAGGGCATCTCAGATACAATAGCTAAGAGTGCTTGACTGGTGCCTCTGGAGCACATAGACGACATCTACATTTATAAAGCTAAGCACTGTCTCCACAAGTGGCTTCTGAAAAGGGTTTTTTGTTTTGTTTCTCTTAAGTGATGTTAAACTGGGTGCAGTGGCAAAAGACAACACAGCCTTGCTGCACAGTTACACTGCCTTGCAAATGAAAACCTGCACTATTCCTTATGATCAGGGTTTCACCCATTTATTTGGTTAATCATTCAAATGGCTAAACAGACCTCTAATTTGAAAATAAAAACCAATTGATGCAATCACAAACAAGTTCTAAAATTGCGGTTTATAAAAATTGAAA
Source organism: Chionomys nivalis (assembly GCF_950005125.1). NCBI lineage: Eukaryota > Metazoa > Chordata > Mammalia > Rodentia > Cricetidae > Chionomys > Chionomys nivalis. The sequence continues at coordinate 45,333,280 of NC_080088.1, read as the reverse complement.
TCTTGTTCTAAGCCAAAACACACACATAGTTACCTTTTCCTAATCAGAGCATTCATTTCTCCTCATTATGATCTCACAAGCACATTAAAATCTTATTAACATTAATTACTTCTGAGCGCCTATGCATGAGCAGTGACAGTCGTGAGCGTGCGCGTGTCTGGATCACATCTACATTTATATACCTTGCTGCACTTTGCTTATAAAACATGTGAAAATATTTCTGCTAACACCAATTAGCTAATTTCACACACACACACACACCACACACACACACACTCACAGATAGTAAACGGCTGTCTCACTGAACAGCCTATTGGGGGATCAGCAAACATATGGACAAACGGTGAACAGTAAAGAAAAAGGAAGACTTCTTGAGTGTGAGAACTAAAACTCATCATATTTGAGCCTTAATTCTTGAAGTGAAATCAAACTGAGGACAAAATAACATAAAAAGAAATAAAGATGTAAACTGATGAGGTCAAGCATTCATTTTCCACACAGAAGAAATTCAGTGACAGGGATGGAGATAAAGCAAAATTTAGACAAAAAAGACAACAGACTTAGGAGCCAGAGGTAACCATTCCGTAAATGTGCCCATATGGGCACGCGTCCTACACATCTGCCCCATGTAAACATAACTTGAACAAAATGACATAAACTTTACTCTTATTATAAAGTATGAACATAAACTGACCACACGTTAAACTTCAACAGGTCTGTCATCACAAGCAAATAAAATTATTTAATACTAATGATTTGTGATCCTATTTATATGATTAGCATTAATTACATCAAAGAGTCACTCACTCATCTCTACCAGAGAACCTCAAAGTAAACGCAGAAAACTTGGCCATTACAGACATAAAACAACATATAATCCTTATTTTTTTTTGCTTAACACTGTCTTCTCATCATTCAAATATTTTATCAACTACATATACACTCCATTGAATAATTTCCTTGTTATCCTCTGTGTCCTTCACTAGGGAGAGTCATCAGTAATAGATCTCTGATCACCACACTACATCTACATATTTTTTACCCCAAGTGCCTATCTTATCCCCTCAGCCTGTACTGCAATACTAACTCCAAAGTATTGTAAAACACCACTTATCTACAGCTGTATATTCTAACCTCGAGTCTCTGTACCATTTTTAACTCCCGTTGTTGTTGACAACTATCCCAAATCCTTTACTGCTTTCACAACGGGAATATTCAGAATTCCTTATATAAAATTCCAAGCACTAACAGAGTTCATTTTTAGTTCATAATAAAATTCTGAGTGAGAAAAATAATGTCTCTTTGGTTCATAATACCTATCATTTTTTGAAAGAGGAAAATTAATAAAGCTTAATTTTAAGAATTTTTAATAATTCACTGTACACTTCTAATTGAGAACATCTGACTAAGAATAAAATAGAGGGAGAAAGGAGACAGTCAAACATCCAGCACAATTAATGCTTCAGTTGATTTTAGCATTTATAATTTATTATATGATTCCAATTTTCTATCTATTTTTCAGCAGCCTCATTGACCTATATAATATGAGTAAACAAACCATAGCAAAACATGTGTGCCCACTCCAGATGTGCTATGTCATAAAAATCTAACTACTGTGCTTGTCCAATATAATACACATTAGCAAAGAAATGGGAAGGAGGTTTTTCACTCCTTATAAAATAGTATTTAAGATGTAAATCAATATGAATAAAGAGTAAATAAGTTAGTTTTATTCAACATGTTTATAACTGAAAAAATTAGTGACCATTCTCTGAGAAACCTAAAGCATGTCAATAAAAAGACTGTTAACTAGTGAAGTATTTAAATCATTAACATAAATTCAATGACAGAAAACTAAAGGCAAATTCAATAGAATTAATATCTAAAATGAACAAAAGTCATCCCAAGTGATGTCCAATTTACAATAACAACTTAAAAGTTGAAATCACCACTCTCATAAAGTTTATATAGGTTTCAACAGGCAGCAGCAATTGTGACAGATTCAAATTTGGCCAAATTTATCAGTCAGTACCAAGAGTGCTCCCAAACAATAAATAAATAAGCCTAAACAACCAAAAATTTTAAAAATCTGAAGATGTTATAATAAAATTAATGGTTGTCATTATTACATGTCAGTACTCAATACTTCAAAACATTTATTTTAACTAAAGAATTCTTACATATTTGCTTACAGGACATCAGTAGCCAAATAAAATATGAAACAATAAAATGATAGGCAAGTGAACCACAGAAGGAATATCTTATGAAAAACATCTAAATTTACAGATCAGTGACGAAGAAACTTATTTAAAAATCAATTTACATTAACATTTTCAGGAACCCCTCAATTATCACAATTAGGGAAAGGAAGAGGCAGCACAGAAATGATGTTGAGTTATAACTTATAAAAGCACCACGGTTAAACTTTCAGTTCACTCTATTACTTAGAGCTTCCCAGCAACCCACTGACATATAACCAAGACCAAACCAGCAGAAAGTGGAAAACAAAAAACAAAAAAACAGGCTGAGACTTAGAACCAACCTCCCCTCTCACTCACAGAGGCCACATCACAACTACAGAGATTAGGTGGCCAAATTTCGACATCAAAGGTACACTTGGCATTTGAACCAGATCTGAGAATAAAAACCATAGTCTTTATTGTCCAGTAAAGCTAATAAGCTGAGGCTTACTTAACTCTTTCCTGGCTTTTGGGACCTTCTCAAGGATTACTGAAACTGGAGAGTACATATAAAAGGATAGTTCATCATTTCCAAAACCGATCCTCATCCAGATTGCCCTCCAATCCGTGAAATCTGAGATGCCTCAGGATTCTTCTTTGTGAAAGCCTTACAAATATATCCAAAGATGGTGAGTCCCATATGGCTCTGATAAATGAAACCCGTTATTGTGAATTTCAGGCTCTTCTTTAAAACAAAACACTACTGGGTGAATTTAGTGCTCATGAAATAAAGCACTAATTGCGTGGCCTAACAACACTGAATCCTCTGCCTAGCAGACATTTTAAGTTGTGCCAAATTGGTTTTGGGATGTGAACAAATATCCTGGAGCCAGACTAGCTCACATGCACTCTACTCCCTGGAAGGAAGTTGGGCACTCTTGGAAACTACATTAACTCTTTCAAACCATCGGGAACCTAGCTACCATGAAAAGAAAGGCCCCTTTTAAGACAAAAACAAATCGTTCTGCACAATGTTAAGTCTCAGTAAAAAAGGTAAAATAGCAAAATCTCACTGAGGCTAACATATCTACATTACATATTACAGCATCTGCACCCCAATGGTTGCTTTCTAAAATGTATCTCTAAAATGGTATTCATTTTTTCCTATGTGTGCATAATTTCCAAGACATTAATAAGAGTTGTGTGTACTCCTGAGATGAGAATTCATTTTAAGCTTAATATGTCACATTTGCCTCAGGCCAAGTGATAAGAAACTTTTGTTTCTTTGGTAACCATTTTTACCTTATTATAACAAGAAACTTCTTTAGTGGTTTTAGTCACATGAAATGTAATTTCCAAACAAGAACCTTTTTCTACAGTCTTTATATCCTGGTTTAGAAAGATGTCTACAAACTTGGAGCTGCATATTTAGATGTCAATTAATAAAATATTCTCTTCCTCCCTCACACAAATTTGAGCTCATACTTTTTTAAGCTGTATAAGAAAAATTTTGAACTACTACTTCTTTTTCCATCCTAAATTATTCATAAATAACTTCTTAAGAATAAGTATTTATTTTTCTCTGGAACTTTAACTAAACAATTTATTTGCAGTCGATAAAAGCATATTTATCTGTCCCCGAGAACACCCAATCTGCACCAACTATAATCTTATAGCTTGTAGGCTACTGTCACCTTAAGGCTGTCAATTTCTTTTTTTTTTTTTTTTTTTTTTGAAGGTTTAAAAAGATGAAGTCTAAACGAAAATGTCTTGGGAGTGGAAAATAAAATTCTTAGAAGATATTATGTGGTTACTTCTAGTTTTAGCTGCTCCTAGCTTAAGCATTCTAGAATATATTTCTTACAGAACCACATTTGATTTCCTAACAGTTGGTATGAATTTAAACATAACGTGGGAAAACTGTGTTCTACTTCTAACAAAGCCTCCCATCCTAACCATCGGCCTCTGCATGCTGCGGCTATTGACTCTTTTGCTGTGACAGGAAAACACAACAAAGTTTTCAGCAGGCCCCACACAGAAACTAGGAGGGATTTGCAAACAGGACACATTTGGTGGATCAAATGTATGGCTGCTTTTGGCCTCAACTAATCAATTTCAACTCTTAGACTAGAATACAAAGCTGTGGGCAGAGTATGAGAGTCATCTACCTGATCTGCATTGAGGTTCGGGAATAACTCATACATTCACTAAGCAAAGCTGGAAGTCTGGTGAGTGTACTGGACTATGTGTGAACCATCCCCTTTCAGTCCTTCCATGTGGTTATTTTATTAGCTTCTGGTGACCAGATAAAACTCAGCTTTTAGTTTCATTTGGTACACAGAAACTAAAGTGGCATTAAAATTAAATATGATGCTACTGCTCAGACCCTACAACATCCACAGATTTTTATATTCACTATAACAGTGAGAAGTTGACTAATATATCCATCCTTAACAGGTAAGACTAGAACCAAGAAGAAATTTTCCCACAATGTTTAAGCAGAGGAGATATCTGAGGTAGTTTGATTGTTTCTACCCTAAATCCATATAACGGTATCAATTTAATAGAAAATTCTACTCTAGGTTTGCTTCAAAACCCTGTCATCACCCATGATTAGAAAGCTGCTTTTTAAACCTTATAATATGTGGTCATCACATATTCCATACTTAGATCTCTGCCATGTACACAGTATCTACTTATTCAACAACATGTTCTGTTTCTAGCTCCACGATTATTACATATATGATCCAAATAAAAGAGAGAGACGCACATACTACAAGGATGTACACTGGCCTTTTACAGATGAGCTTGCTATCAATGCCCTTAGTGCTCTAAATGTACCTGCAACCAACCTCTAAGCCTGGGACTATCATCATGACAATGTTTAGATAGTACAGCAATAGGAGAAACAGAGGAAAGGAAGGAGGTGCAGAGATTTAGCATCTCTTGACCAACAAAGGAACTAGGCTGAGCAATTTTCTCGCTAAACAGAAACTGCTGTGTATAACTGTAACTAGTCATTTTACCTATTTTAACTTCTCCTTCATAATCTATGAAGCAAGAAGTCTGTGAAGCATTTTCAGATACTGATTGCTTCCCACATCCCTATACTGGCTAGAATCTTTGGCATTTTCTTCATTCTGAGCCAACCTCACCGCCATGCTATCAGTAGTACCTACCCACCTCAAGTTTTCTGACTCCTGTGTGTTTGCAAAGAAATAAAATTAGCTGTCTAAATTCAACATACCCACTGGACAAGACATGCTTTGGTTTAAGGAATGGGAAGGAGTGAGTTCTGCTAAAGTGCTTATTTGGCGCCAAAAGGGTCATTGTTGGTACACTACCTCCCACTACTAGCTCCTCTGGAATTTTCCTCAGAAAAAAATGGAGAACTGTTTCAGGATAGACACACCCTTTAAGCTGGTCTCAAATAAAAATAAATTTAGGATATTCAAAGACCCTACAGGATTTTCCCTGTGGAGCTTAAATAAATCACTGACAAATTTTTCCAATTCATGCTCTGTTGCTAAATTTGACTTTCTACAAAATGAGGTTTTAATATTTATATTTGAAAAAATGAGTAGGTAAACTTGTTAATTTTAAGATCTCACCCTTGTTCTTCCCTAGATGATACTTTAGAAGAATGGCATTTGAGAAAAGGCCAATCTTAGAAATTCAAAGGTAACCCAACTCCCCAAAACTTTGAAAGTCTTCTAAACAAAAGATCACATTCCCCTACTTAGTAATTCTGTGACTCTTTATATACATAAATACACAAAATTTTAATATACAAATTACGTTGTCATTAAAATTTTCCCAAATTATACGAGTATCTTAATTTATAAAATTATGATTAAACATAGATGATATACAGCAGAGTTTCTTTACACTGTGACTATTCTATTATTAAGTCTGTAAAAATGAATAAACACTACATGTTTAGCAATTTATACAAAGGTAAGTGTGAAATATACAAATTTGCATGCCACACTGTGCATTCTGGCTGTCACTTATTCAGAGACTTTCTTTTTCAAACAGGAACATTTGGAATGTTCCATGGTCAGATACTTTAACTGTATAGAGCTGTTAATACGCTGGTTCTATTAACACATTGTACTTTAAAGATAAATTAGTTATTTTAAGACTGATAATAACAGATATACTACAGATTTTGTGTGTATCTTAGCTTATTATATTGGGCAAGATTTAAATTTTCATTCAAATAATGTACCATTAAAGAAATTTAACACTAAAAAATAAACAAAAGGCTGTTCATTTCAACTGGTTTCCCTATTGTATTACAATGTAATTCATACTTTACAGATTAAAGAAAGAAATTTCTGAACTCATTCAATGTGGCAAGATGGTATGTTGCCTATAAAGGAAACAAACTTACACTCTACAAAGTTTATTAGCATTTAGTGACTTGTGTTTGACAAATGGAGGTGTAACCTAATTCTGGAAAGTAACTGTAAAGTCATTAATGATATATTATGAGCACTAACTTTGCTACCAACAATACATTGAACCAGTATTTAAACTAAGTTCTGTCACTTACTAGATATGCAATTGTGTGTGAATCAGTTAAGAGTTACAAGTCTAGCTTTCCTCCTCTATTAGGAAACACTTCATAATGAAGGTAGAGGGGTTACAGAGCCCATAGGCAAGGCTATTTAAGAACTCAATAATTACAGCTAGTAGAATTAAGTAGGCTCCTTTTGACTACTGTCACTTTATTTCTACCTCTAGCCAGAAATCATTTTCAATGGAAAAATAAAAATTTAATTAATATACTTTTTTGCCTCCCAAAATTAGACACTAACACTTACCATAATGGGAATTTGATAAAGATTCATTGAATTGGGAAAAATGATGTGATATGGTGGAAAGAACACTGACTCTGAATCTTAACTATGACATATTCAGCTGTCAATGAGCTTTGCAATGCATTCTATATAGAGTCTTTTATCTGAAGCATAGGCAGAATATCACTGAAGGTTTTTAATCTTTGCCTACACAGACTTGTAGGTAAAGACTAAGTTAAGCAATTTATGTGAAAAACAATAAGTATTGCCCTTCTTCCTGAATATTTAGACTATAAGGCAATTTTCCATACATGGCAGTACTGACTCTAGTCTTCTACATGCAAAATATGTCTGAGTTTAGTTAAAGAGTCATAAATTTGATGCAACCATAAACATACTGTAACATCACACCTTAAAAAAGCAGTCATTCTCAAGGTTTGTCACAAAAAAAATGATGGAGTAGCTTTGGTCAAAATATATATATATCCAAATATTGATTAATGGGATCTAAAAACAGGGTCTAGAAATCTAGAAAAAACATACTTGCTGAAAGTGATGCAGATGTGGCTATATGTAGATGACATAAAACTCAACTGACCTTTTCCTAAAGTGTTTGGACCAGTTACAATGTAGGATCCCCGATTTCCACAATTATTGGGACTGGAGCTTAAGAAGCTGAATTTTTTTTCTTTTTCTGTTTTTGTTTGTTTGTTTGTTTTGTTTTGTTTTGTTTTTTGATTGGTTGGATTTTGTTGTTTTTGTTGCTGTTCAAGACAGGGTTTCTTTGTTACAGCTTTGCTGCCTGACCTGGAACTAGCTCTTGCAGACCAGGCTGGCCTTGAACTCACAGAGATCCACCTGCTTCTGCCTCTCAAGTGCTGGGATTAAAGGTGTGCTCTACCACCACCAACGGGAAGCTAAATTTTAAGAAATGCCTTAGGGCAATTATTATGCACTCCAATGCTTAAAAACCTATGAACGATAGCATAATAATGCAATACCAAAAAGAAAACATTTTCCATAGTAATTGGTTCCATAGTAATTTTTAAAAATTATATACTTAATAAATACCATGATCAAAAAATAACTTGTGAATGATAGGTTTAAAAAGTTATTTAAGAAATAATTTTAGCCTAAATATAAAAATTATTAGTTATTAAAATAAAATACAGAAAATTTCAAGAACATCTTTAAAGCATCTGCTGCCTCAGAGAAGCAACCTGGCTAAGAAATACCACAAATTTTAAAGTTCTTAAGTGGTGTGTTTTGCTTTGACTTAGATTTTATTATCTATCCCTTTGATTACAGCAGTAATGGCAGTGACTATCACTAGTATCTGTACACTCCTTTTACTGCTCACCAAAACTTTATAGCATGAACTCATTTAACTCTCACAACAATCTTATGAGGGGTTAGAGGAAAGGCAGAATCTACTATTACTTTTTTAAAAATTATGAAGTCAAATTTAAGAAATTAAGCAAATTATCCAATCATAATTTTGTTGTATTTTCAGAGATATTTGGACTGAGAACCTAGGTGTAAAATTCATACAAAAACATGTGAAACTTAAAACTTAACACTGACTTTTAAATATTATAAATAAAACATAAAAATAATGTGTAGGTTACAAGTAGTCTATAATTCTATAGCAACACGTTTATCTTATTCTTTAAATTTATTCTACTTGACTTACTTTATAACTAATGCACAGAAAGATGGTGGTAGCCCAATCAACCAAACTAAATATTTAATAAAAAGCAAAACCTTGGAATATCCCTCAAATATAATTGCCTTGCTCATATCAAATATAACCCCTATAAGAGTTTTCTCTTTTAAATTATGAGATAACAAACTCATATTTTCAACTTTTAGCTACGGTGTTAATCCAAAAACTAAGACCCCAGAGGTACAAGGATAATGCAAACTGATTTTATGTCCTGGAAATTGACATAAGAGGGTCAATCTCATCGACATTAGCACAGTAAGTCAGTGGTGAAGCTAGAATTAGAAACTGAGTGCTGACTCCACAGTCAACCACAACACACAGTCCGGAGTAGTTTTCCCAAGCAAAAAAAGAAAAGGTCATTTTAATACCAAAAGGAAGTAAAGATATAAAGAATTTGTTTGAAAAGGAGGTAAGACAAAAGGTGTTTTTCCAAAAAAGAAAATCATTTAAAACTTAGGGGGGTAGTGTGTGTGTGTGTGTGTGTGTGTGTGTGTGTGTGTGTGTGTCAGAGAGAGAGAGAGAGAGAGAGAGAGAGAGAGAGAGAGAGAGAGAGAGATGCATATGTCATACACTAACCAGTGGTAAGTATTCATGTGGATCTTAAGTAACTAACTGACAATTCTGTATGCCATAAAAAGTTCTAGAATGACAGTTAATACATAAGCCTCAATCTCCAACTCAGGGCTTATACTTCATATATGCTTAGAAACAATGGCAATCCAATGTGAAGAGTGGTATTAAAAGTGACGCATATAAAAGTTCCCATCAGAATTCAAAGGAGAAAATATCTCACTGTCCGGTATGCTGAATTTCAGCTTTACAAGTGGTAAGAACTAAGAGAAAATCTCTCTTATGCATTATCTTCTTCATTTCTAATTCTCAGCACATCCCTCTCTGCACTCAGCATTTTAAAAGAATTTTTAACATACACCAGTATGAGAGAGGGGAAACACACAGATACTAACATTTCCTTGAGTATGCCTGAATGTGGGACCCTTTTCCTCCTATTGGGCTGCCATGCTCAGCCTTGAAATGAGGGTGTATCTCATGAGTCTTATTGTATCTTGTTAGGCCATATTCCATGGATTTCCCTGGGAGACCTGTACTTTTTGTTTTTGTTTGTTTTTTTGTTGTTTGCTTTTTGTTTTTGTTTTATTGTTTAGTTTTGAAGGGAAACAGAGGAGGAGTTGTGGGGAAGAGGGAAGGTGTAGGGAGGGACTGGGAAAAGTAGAGGGAGGGGAAACCGTTTGGGATACAATGTATGAAAGAATAAAAGTTTTTTTTTAAAGAAAGAAAAGAACTCTCAAGCATACTAAAACACTTTACAAGGATTTTTGTAACAATGCAAAATCTAAGCTTACAATACTTTGCAAAATTTTTGTGAATGTCCAGTTCTTTCCTTTTCAGTGACTCATGCATTAGTTACTCTAACAGCAACGGGGACACAAGGTGGCACTGTCGTGCTGACATTCATTTCAGGGCCCTTTCTAAAGGGACAAATTTGAAAGAGGCAAAAGGCTCTATTGTGGCAGTTAAAACCAGAGTTGTAATACTGGCCAGCCTCCTGTGTCTGTCAGCATTTGCAGGGGCTTAAAGAAGAGCAAATCACTTTGAATTTCATGAAAATTACATCAAGCTTTTATAGAAGACAACATACTCTCTGATGGCGTTTCCAAAATGTCATGTCTGAGGTTCAGAAAAATGTCCAAAGGCATACAGTTCGACTTTACCAATAGAAACTCATGACTGAGCTGTTTACCAGGGACAAACTGTGGACATGGACCGTCTCTCCATCTAGTGGCCAGTGGGAAGGAGTGGAGCCATAGAAGCCATGTTGCACTTCATTTAGTTAAAAATTGTCTTTTATCAAACCACCCACAGACTATTAAGTTCTTTACCCTGACAAAAAAAACACTTTTTGGTTTATTGCAATCACTGAATCATTAAAGAAGACCAATAATATATTGTGACACTTACTTACCCCGATAACCACCACCTTAAAGTTAAAATGTTATGCTCTCTGAGACCACACAGGATTCTTTTATTCTTCCTTCATTACCAACTCAAACTTCCTCCATACACTTTTAACTCATAAACAGAAAATATGAACAGATAGACTTACAGACATAGCTACCTAAAACAATTAGAGAAATATTTACTCTGTTTTACTTTCAAAGAAACTGCAAAAAAGAAATTATGTCCTCTTTAAAATCAGTCAGAATCAGAAACAAGGCCTCCAGATTTAGCCACTTTAAATCTTTCTTTTTTGCATTAATTAATACCTGATTACTGAGCAAAAGCTTTTTGTAGGAAACCGTAGAGTTTCTCACAACATACCAAGAAAAAATCAGTTCCAAATTCTTGTTCATATATTTCAAGTTCACTCAGTAGAATGAAACTATTGTAAGACCTAGAGTATCTTCTTGCTGGTGGGTATAATGAGAATATGAGAGTATAATTTTTATTAAAACTAAAAAATTATTCATATCTATTCAATATTTACAAAGAAAACCACCAAATGGGCTGGATACCGGGTAGTATGAGCTATTAAAAATTGGTTTCATAAAGCCATTATGGAAAACAAAACCTGAACCCATTTTGTGGGCCGCAAAGTTTAGAGGGTGTTTTGTTGTTCATTTATATAAAATCCTTTGACTTTAAGAGGAAGCACACACAAACTTAGGAGATCAGTTCCCTCAACTTCATTCAGCTCATGGTACTGCTTCAGCACAGGCTTGGAAAAGGCTTTGTTAGGAAGACTTCTTACAAAAACAAATGAATCTGTTCACCAATATAAAAATCTGCTCACAACTCAAAACCCAAGGATTAAAGGACAAAAAGAAGCATGGCACTGAGAATACTGCAATGTGAGATGTTTTGACTTCTATGACCTTGTTTTGGTGGCACCACTAGAATCTGTCCTGGGATAAATGGAATATTTACATCTATCTGCTTGAGAAGGACAAAAACAAAAGCTGCAGGGATGGGTCAAATGGTTTTTACCAAAATTGGACAGAGTTCTTTTCTTCACCTACTCCATCCACCATCAGTATTACTTATACTATCTCAATTTATCTTCATTTACTTTTAATCACACCTATTTCTTTCCCTTGTAGGGATAAAATAAGGGAATGAAGTTCACTGCTGATGTAAGAATCCAGAAAATGTTATAAGTATTGTAATTCTTTTTGTCCTGTCTAGAACCATGGTAGTAAGACTATACAACCAGGAATATAAAGACAGTAGGAAGTATGTACAAGAAAGGAGTATATTTACTGAATCAAGAGGAAATTTAGTGTGCCCAATATTTAAAAATAAAACAAACAACAACAAATAGTGTAAAGCAGGCCAGCCCTTCCAACAGTATTTGCCTAACTTCTAATTAGCCAACAAAAGAAAGGATGTCTAGAAAAGTGTTTTTATTTAAAATGACAGTCATACAGTTTTCATACATGTATACAGGAACCAAAAAGTTATATAAAGTGAATAAGTATTCTGCTAGCTTTTTGTTTGTTTACTAATTGCTAAGGTGGCATGCCTACACTAATTGAAACACTCCTTTAATTCTTTTCAGTTACATTAATTTGTTTGTAAGTTCAAACTCCAAAACGAATCCACAACAAGAAGTCACAATTGGATTGTAAATTCACAGGATATATTTAAAGGAGAACTAAAACAAAAGCATATGATAATCTAATAAAAAGAGAAAACTAAACCTTATAACTGTTAAAATTTATGTAACAAAATTAATGGTTTCAAAAAAGGTTCACAGTGAGTTTAAGGGCAAAATAATACTATATGTAATTTATAATTATTACCATTTGTACCTGTATGGTTTCAATTTATTGAGCATTGTTTTAGCCTTCAAAAACTGCAATTCTACTATATATAAATTATTTTCAATATAACTCCTGACATTAGTAGTTTAATATAAGAATGTTTCAAATAAATTCTTGATACTTAACTGCATAACATGAAATATGAACACTAAATTCATCATCATATCTGGAGACCAAAGTTACTTCTAATATCAAAAAGGCAAACAGGATATAATAGTCAGCATCTTTACAGTCAGCTTCAAAGGAAAGCAAAGATATTCAGAATTAATTAGAATATGTTCGGTCCCCATCTGACAACTGTATGAACTGCTCAACTGTCCCTGCTCTAACCCTAACTTGGAAGTCAGTGGCTAAGTTTGTCTGAGTTAAAGTGCTTACATAAGAGTTTCATTGCTTAACAGAACTACAAAACACCCGCCTGGAGTTTCAGTTGAGTGTCAAGATTCCAAAAAGGCAAAAGTTCCATGTCCTCAAGCTGATTACTTTCAAGTGAACTGCAGAATCACCAAAGAGCTTGATCCTGGAGTACAAGAAAGGTTATGAACCCAAAAGTCAACGATAATTTCCCTCAGCTGAGTGCACAAGCAGCAGGACACCTGACCATGACAGTGTTACTGTAGGAAGAGGCAGAGTCACAGAAGAGCCCCACTTCTGATACGCTCCTAAGTGCTGCTTTGAACACGCCTATCGTAGTGGCTTCCACACACATGGCACTAAGAACAGGTAGGTGGCACTATTTCTTCTTACAGCATCGGAAAATCGCCTCTACTACTGTTTCTAAAATAGCTCAGAAATATTCTTGGTACATTAAATAAATACAATAGATATCAATATTGGTATATAAATATTTATGTAACAGGACAACAGAAGTCATACATTTTCTAGAATTTGTAGAATATGCATGTAGTCTTTAGATTTTCAGTCACAAATGAAAAGTGGCTTGTTAATTAAGTGATTATATAAAATAGCAAAATGTCTCATATAAAATGAAAAAAAGGCCTCAAAATCTAAGCAAAGAACAGACTGCTTAATTATAACTGTGGTGCTGGCACATGAATACATAGGCACACAGAAAAACTAGGTAAGGAACTCTGCAAGTTCTCAGAGTCACAAGCCAACCAAAACTAAGTATGGACCAAAAAATCATAAGGAAACCTTCTACTATGTAAGCTAATTTAAAATTATTTTTTAAATTATTTTTAAGCGCGCGGAGGGGGGGCACTTGCATATACACTTTACACAACTGACAGTGTGGACAGTCTGTAAGATAACCTGTTTCTTTGTGATAACCAATTTCTAAAACTTGCTTGTAATTTATAAAGTCAATAAGTAAAACTACTTAGACTTTTCAATACTACGTGACTTAAACTAGCTGAGCTCCTTACCACTCAAAAAAGTTGGAATGGCTTTTTTTAAATAGAAATTAAAACAAAAACAAACAAACAAACAAAGCAAACGAACAACAACAAAAAAAAAAAAAAAAAAAAAAAAACGTAACTTATATATTTTTAAGTAGCTCCAAGGTAGGGCAGCTCCAATGCCCATTATCAACAGCTACTCTCAAGAGGCCACCCTTGCAGCTGAAGAAGGCTGGACTAGTAGCATTCAAAAAATGTCAGCAGCAGACCTCCCTTTGCCAGAAAAGATTACAGTGAGCACAGGAGCCAGATGCTGCCTCCATGCACCTTGCCAACCTCGGAGCAACACGTTGCTCGGGCCTGAATTTGGCTTCCTATGAGACAGTATAACCAGCCACTACTCAGGGTTGGGTAAGTCCACGAACACATCCACCAATAATTTCTATATTTATAGAATGCCAGAACATGTGTAGATAATCACACAATTGGTTATTTATATAGTGCCAGATTTTATGAATACAGGAATTTGTTAATTAGCACGACGACTAATCATTAAAATTCAAAAATAGATAAATAAACAGGAATGCCATTTATTTGTTAACGTTTCAGGGAGAAAGTATGCAGCTGCTTCCCTCTGACGAATACAGGCTTCTGCAGGAAAAAAACATGAAGAAAAAGTATCTGCGATTTTTGAGACCCTATTGAGTATGATGCAGGAAATCACAGTCTTTCTATTAAAAATAATCTGATTCGTCCCTCAGTTAAAAAAATTAAAAAGTTTAAACTGGCATGTGCTTAGCATTTGAATCATACTGTTTGGCATTCCACTGTCTGGGTGCTTTTCAAAGACCAAAGCTGATTTTCATCCGATAGGAGTTAAAAAGCACACACACGTCACTCAATACCAAATTGTTTTAGCTACAGGGCATGGCAAAGCATGAAATAACTGCTTTAGAGAACTTCCTCATGTGGGTGTGTTAGATAACTGTCTGCTCCAACATTAAAATGAAACACACTGTGACCTGACAGTGTCAGGCTTTGGGACCTAAACAGGAAGATGAGCCCACCAAAGCCAGCAAGCCTGGTTAATGAATTTTTCTGGCACTCTCTAGCCCTCCTGTGACGCAAGGCTTTCAGCTTTCCAAATCCTTGTGCAGCAGAGGGCACTGGCTTTAAGTTTACTTATGCACATTTTACAATGTCCTGCAGTATTTAGATTGTGACAGTTCCTCCCAGAAAAGGGCAAGATTATTTTTCATACTAAAAATATTTTCAATTTACTGAAGGCCAACCAAGAATTATAATGCAAAAGAAAACACACTCTAAAAATTAAAACCACCACAGAAATGACTAAAATTTTCCTTTTCCATTTTCTTTTGAGAGTTGCTGCATTTGGTGTTTACTTGTGGGTAATGTAAAAACACAATGTGAAATATTTAAATTATACCAGCAATGGATTTGTGATTCTTTGATCCATATAAATATGAATTGTATACATATACAGTAATATTTCCATAAATATGCATGAACATTAAAGCAATTGATCAAAGGATATATGAAAGATTTCTTTTGTTTAAAAGAGCATCTCAGATAATTCCCAGTGATAATGCCAAAAATAGCAGGTGCATGGGACAAACACATTTCTGACCTTTTAGTTTTAAAACAAATTTTTGGATCAGTCTAAACTGGGATAAATTCTCTTCAAAACCCCAATTATCATGCACAATGTTAACACATACTTCCTACAGACTCCCCCTAAACTTTCCGTGGACCCTGGAAGAAAGCAACCTCTGGAAGGACCTGACTGAATGCACTTCAGGTATATACTGCTCCTTTCCAGCTGAAAAGACAGTGGAGAAAAATAACTAAATTAAAAGTCTCAGTATAAATTTTTTAAAAGAAGAGGTAACAAAAAGTCTTTCAGTAGCAAAAGTTCACTACCCTTCCATAATAATGGTTTTTTAATAAACATTTTACTAGGTTTGAACCTTGAGAATGTGTTGAGGAGTCTGCTCTTGTGTCCCAGGTGGGTTAAGAATATTGCTTTATGGACTTCTTTGTGTTGTCAGAGAGGCCTAATGGAATTAACAGGGGAAAAGTCTGCCATTATAGTAAATAAATAATGTATTACAAAAAGGTGATTGTTATTATCAAAGATCTCCACAGATCAGAATCCATTTCCTATTACCACTCGTCTATTTTCTGAAAACATTTATGTATCTTTCAGTCTGACTTAATTTTTATCAGATGAATAAAAGTTTTACTTTCGTACAGACCCAAATAAAAGTCTATTTAAAAGTATACTTCAAATGGAGCTTTTCTAACTACTCCTTAGAATTTTGAAAAACATTTTTCTAGAAAATTCCTCAACAATGGAAGCTAGTTTAAAATATAACTTTTTTCCCACCATGAGAAAAAGAAAAGAAAAAGAATCCCTCAAATACAAATTTTCAATACAAGTACATTTTTATAATCTCAAAATTGTTAAGGGAATACTTACAGTTGTTGCACAAAATGGCCTGATACACTCCATAGCTTCTACTTTGTTTAAAAAAAAAAAAAGGCCAGCTCCCAATACTCCCTCCTCAAGCATAAATAAACAAACTAAAAGGGAACTGTCCCAGGATAAAAACTGCTTGTTAAGAAAGTATATATTCTTACTAACGACAGTAGTATCAATATAAATGCAACAATCCATCTCTAAAATAAAGTTAGAAAAGAGCCCCAATTCCTTTGAAGATATAGCCCCCTGTTGCATTAATTCTTCGTATATAACAGCAAAAATAGTTATTTGATTCTTGCTCGCCTTAAAGGACTACCCCTCACCTTATGTCCAATGTCATCAAACAAGCATGCTGGTATAAAGTATGCAACCTGCTTCAAGGATTTAAACTGTAAATATGGACTTTAAACTTCAATGTAAAACAAAGAACAAGAGTCTCACTTTGGTAGTAACCACACTGGTACTGCAGCTAAAACTCACTGGCAAATAACTAACAAAATCCAGTTAGCAATAAATAAGGACAACATGATATATAGACAGACAGATGGAATTGCATAAACAGACAAGAAAAGCAAAGAGACAAACATACGGAGGAGTTTGTTTTAAAAGAGTGAAAGATTCTGATTTTCTTGGTACTTTAGTAAGAAAAATAGACTTGTTTGTAATTATTTTTTAAACTAATAAAACTGAATCACAAGGTCACACCCTTAAATAATTAGGAAAATTAGTAGAGGGTAGGCCTCCTATAGATGTTCCAAATTTTAAGCTAGCATTAGCTCTTTCAATTTAAAAACAGAAATTAAAATCCAAGAAAAGAAAGCATAAAAGCACTGTGGACTAAATAAGATGATAAATACAGGGGGACTGAGGAGGCAGGGTTGTTTTTATGAAAGTTGTCTGCCCCTACCTTCTTCCCCAGCGCTGAGTTTCTCTTCTCATAATCGGTGTCTCCCTGGAAGTACAGTGTGAGTGGTAATGACTGCCTGCCTCCCTAATGAGTCCATTTTCCTGCTCTTGATGTTGTGTATATACACACACTGCAACCTACCTTACAAACCACAGAGACGGGAAGAGAGAGAGAGAGCAAGAGAGAGGGAGGGGAAGGGGGGCAGAGAGAGAGAGAGAGAAAGACAGAGACAGAGCAAGCAAGCCAGTGAGAGAGAAAGAGGAGAGAGAGAAATAAAAACAGAAAGAAACTGAGAGAGAAAGGCACAGACAAAGCCCTCCTACCAGACAGCAGACAGCCCTCCTTCCCCTATCCAGCAAAATACAACTCGTCTAATGCAGCAACAGGTTCAGTATTTCAGACTAACAGAGTGAAAAAGGTACATTCTCTATAGCATTGCTGCTTGCAAATAAACAGTTTAAAAGCAGCTGGCTCCACCTTCTTTATTTATGCTCCATTATGAGGAATGTATTGTTTCAGCTCTGGCACAACAGTACGTGTGGAATTATCATAAATACATTTTTGCATATTAGCAGGAAATAGGGAATTGCATAGCTTATTTGTGCAATTTTTCAAATTTATTTTTTTAATGTGAGAAAAATGTCAACAAATCTGCTCTGACAAAAGCCTAGTAATGATTTTAAAGTCAGAGCAGTCTTAAAGGAGACTGTAAAAAGCAGACTCCATACAATAGGAAAACTGATCTCAGACAAAACTGATAACTGCAAAGAAGAAATCACTGTTCAGTAAATAAACCAAGACCATACACAAAATTGAAGACAAGAACAAAATTAAGTTCAATTAACTTGCTAATAGGCTAGTGCCCGAGAAGAAAGCAGACTGGTTTCTTGTTTGAAGCATCCAGCTATACAAACACCACAATGTAATGCAGTCTGTATGAACAGGTGCAATGCATACAAGACACAGTATACTAGAGAAATAAACCCACTAGGAGTTACCACTCAAGCAGGACAAGGTTCTGTATAATATGGATCTGAAACTATGGTAAATAACCTTTGATCTTTTATTAGAAATAAAAACTAAAACTGGTGCTTTTAAATAAATCTTCCTTGAAAGAAAAAAAAGGAAACTCTTTACCCTGTATCTTTAAACAAATTTACACACACACTAGCTCCAGGAAAACAGTGCTAACTATATTACTGGTCCCACCCCGTACATCCCACACCCTTTGCCAACTGCCAGGTGCCTTTTCCAAAATGGTAATATATTTTCAGTTGTAGAATGACCAACATCACAAAACAGGACTGGTTGCAAGTCATTCTTATTATCCCTTATTTTTTCGAAACAACTGCTGTTACAGTATACCATACCTGGTTACTGTATCTGTGTAGACAATCATCTTCCTTAATATTGTTCTAGATCATTTGACTATATCATTTGCATGCATTTAAAAAACATTAAAAAGAGTAAATCTTTCTAAGGGAATTCACACAAGAAATGAAAGGTAAGACAGTGCATCTTATTTCAACGTTATATTTGGCACCAATGATCTTACATATACTAAGTGTATAACACTCTTTTATGTGGCTTAGTGTATAATGTGCTTCAAACTTCAGAGCGGATTTCATTACATAACAAAAACAATCTTACTGGACTGGGTAGGATATATGTAGATCAGTTGCCAGAGTGCTTGCCTGCATACACAGAGCCTGGGTTCAATCCCAGCACTTTCTAAAACTGGGCATAGTGTTTTAGGTTTATAATCCCACATTTAGAGGAGGTGGGAAAGATGAAGCACAAGTTAATGATCACCCTTAGGAGCCTAACAAGTTCAAAGTCATCCAATATATTAGTACACATCTTGCCCCTTGCTGCTCTACCTGGTAATTCCATATTTATTGTAAAGCTATAATGTAATCATCACAGTGTGGCTCTGGCTAAATAAATAAATACATCAACAGATTTTAAAAGGAGGCCAGAAATTTAAAAGGGAACAAAGCAGTTTTTCAACACATAGTGCAGGAACAACACAACATTTAAAAAAAAAGTGTCGTAAACACAAACCATAAATGCTTTGAAAAATATTTGTAAAATGGAAAACCCGAAGATTCCAAAACTATAAGAAGAAATTTTTGAGTAAAATACTAATGGTGTGATTTAAGAAAAGAATTAGCAAACTAAACTTCATTAAAATTACAATTTTTCCTCTATGAAGGATACAGAAGAGAAAGTGGTAATACATGCCTTGAAAAGCTAGGAAATATTTGCAGAAAACAAATTTTGTAATAGACAATTATCTAAAATACGAAATAATGTCTTAACCTCACTGGGAAATCAAACAATGAAATTAAAAAGTGGGCAAAGAGCTTTAACAGACACCTCACTGAAGAGGAAAAACAAAAGCAAATGAAAATATGCACATCATATGTCTTGAAGAAGTGCAAAAAAAAAAAAAAAAAAACAAGGACATATCACCACATACTCGTTAGAATAGCCAAAACCCAAACACTGACAATACCAATGCTGGGGAGGATGTGGAGCAACCAGAACTCTCATTCACTAATGGCAACAGTAGAAAATACTACAACTACCTGACAGTTACTGACAAATCTATTTTTAAAATCAGTGTTGTTCTAAAGGCGCTATAGTCATAGTTCCCTAAACTTGCAAATAACCAGGATGTCCTTTTTATATGACTGGACAGTCTGTGATATATCAAGACAACAGAATGTTTTCCAGTGCTAAAAAGAACAAAGCCATGCAAAGATATGGAGGAAATTTAAATTCTTTTTACCAAGTGAAAGAAGCTAATGTGAAAAGGTTACAATTTACATGATTCCCACTGTATGACATCCTAAAAAAGACAAATTGTAAATGATAATGAAAAAAAGTAATGGTTCCAGGGGTTATGGTGAAGAGAGGATAAATAAATGAAACACAGAGGACTATTCAGAATTTAAAATCATTCTCAACGCGATCTAAAAGTGACCAGATAGACGTGACAATACTTTTGTTCAAACCCACAGAATGTACAAAATCAAGGATGATAAATGTACAGATTGCATTTTGCGTGACATTAATTGGACAAAGTGAATCATTCTATCAAATGCAGCACTCTAATAAAGACCATGATTGACAAAGAGAGGATACTAAGGTAAGCACGAGGCAAGATAGAAATCTCCTATCTTCCCTTTAATTTCCTACAAGCCTGAGAGTCCTTTAAAAATAATAAAAACTATTAGGAACAGAGAGACGACTCAGCAGTTAAGAGTGTGTACCGCTCTTGTAGAGGACCAGAATTCAGTCCCCAGCACCCACATCAGACAGCTCAAAACTGCTTATTAACTCTAGTTCTAGAGAGATCCTGTGCCTCTGGCCTCTCCACCAGAGCCCACATGACAGACACACACACACAAACACATACATGACTAAAAATAACAAGAAAGTCTATTATACTTATCAACTCTAAAAATTACTGTTTCTGGAGCAGACATAATTATTCAGTTGATAAAGACACTTGAAAGCACAAGTTTGAAAAACCAAGTTCAATTATTAGAACCCAGGGTAAGAGAATCAACTCCCAAAAGTTATCCTCTGACTTCCAAACATATGTTGTCATACACACAATAGCGTTACACACGCACACATACATGCGTACACACTAATAACAACTAAAACAAAAATATTGTTTTCAGGACACAGAATTACTGCTAATTTTTACATATCTTGAAAAGTTATGTAACTATGCACAGTTTAGGTTTCTTTATATAATGAAAATTAAATTTAAGGGAAATAATTGGATTTGAAATCCTAGCAATTATCATGATAGCCCATACTTAAGTGCTAACTATGTATAAGGAAATGTCTAGGTCATTTTCATTTATTAGCTCATTAAATCTTAATAGTGACCCTATGAGGTAAGAACTGTTTATAGACCATATTTTCAAGATAAAGAAACACAAGATTAAATAATCACCTGAAATCACACAATTTAGTGGTAATAGGATTTGAGCCTATTTGGTTTAGATCATGGTTTAATTCCTATACTTCAATGTTCCCAAATATTTTATGATTGCTAAAGTCTCACCCAGCCATAAAGTACTTGGCTTGTGGGTTACATTCAATGCATCATGCCTTGCTTATCAATACAACACAGTAAATATTTCAATAACTGGAGTTCTCAAGTTCTCAATATATCTGGCTTATGGGTATAGCAACTCGAAAATACATTCTGTCCGGTATTCCTGAATACTGTATAATGATGGATCAATAGTAGGTAACGTGCTTGCACACACGTGCGACTCTGAGCTCAAATCTCCAGAACCCAAGCCAATTTTGTTATCCCAGTGTTTCTAAGGTAGGATGACAAGTGGGGATAGGAGAATTCCCTGAAGCTCACAAGCCAGCTAGCCTCATATATAGCAGCAAATAAGGCCCTGACTCAAACAAAATGGAAGACTGAAGTAGAAGACCAACGACCAAGATTATCCTGAGTGACATACTTTGCAATCGGCAAACACGAAAGCATGTGTATACATGCATTCACACACACACCATACGTGTATATATGCACACATACATCATACACCAAAAAAGATTTTTTTAAAGTTGTGTAGTCTAAACATCATATACTTATAGTAGTGCAACAAGTATTTAATGGATTAAATACATACAGTACAATAAAACATCTCCAACATTCTGTATCCTAAGGGAATAGAAATGTAAGGTTCAATTATAAGAAATCTGAAGAGAACAACGAATAAATAAAAGTTTGTGATTTTATAAAATCTGTTTCAACTGTAAATTTTTCAGATATATTCTAAATTTTTATACTGTGACTTACTCTTAAATAAATTACTTATCCTTGTTTTGCTCCTTATGCATTAATGTAACATATTGTCTACATACTATGTACTGGAGATGAAAAGATTTTAAAATATGACACACTATTCTTGCCCTTGAAGACTTCATAGAACAATAGGGAATGGGCATGAAAACAATCTAGTTAACATAATCAAATAACATTAGCTAAATGTGATATTTTATATAATAGTACCTTAAACCCCTCAATAAGCTAAAAATCTAAATTTAAAATAAGGCTTATGAAAGCATATGAGTACATACATAAAGAGAAGAGGTAGGTTCTGAGATTAGAATTAGTTTGTTTTCATACAATGTGATCTATACATATAGCTTATGATTTATATCTCAGAATGTCTAGTGAATTCTTTAAGTAACAGTATATGTACATAAATGAAGGAAAAATCAGTGGTAAATATTGCTCTAGAATATGAAATTTCATTGTTTTCAGTTACATCTTGGTCAGAATTATCTTGATAAATAACCACTTCAAAAATGTGCAGGTTTTTTTAATTCTGCAAAATCAAAGAAAGCAAATTTGAAAGATATTTACCAATAAAAATCATGTTTCCTGAGTTCTTTCTCGGTTATCATTAATATTTTTATATTACGGACGTAACAGGAAAAAATGTGGGATCTTCCAAAGATACCTTTATTATAAAGAGGAAGAGAAGGAGGAAACTGGAGTCATGATGCAGAAATGGAAAATCTCAGAAGCCTGAGTAAAAGGGTAGAAAAGGCATGTTTAGGATTAGCCGGACAGAACGGTCCATTGTTACATTAAACAGAAGACATTGTCATTGAAGCCACCATCGTCAAATTAATTCTATATGTACTAATTCTATAATAATTCTAAATTTTGGTCACCTGAATAAAATTGTATCACATTACAACCAAGAAAAATTAAAAGAGACTGTAGATAAGTCAGTTTTCTAATACTGCCAAATAGTATAAACTTTTGAAGGGAAGAGAAATAGCTAATTTCAATTATAATCAACAAATATTCAAGTTCAAAACTAAAGCCATAAAGTATAAACTATGCAACTGGGAATAACTCTGTTATAGCTAGTTGTAGCACTGGAGGATTTTACATGACTCTCTCCTCCATGGGACTGAAACCATACGAAATCATACACACAGCAGAGCACTTACTCACTTCTCTGGTCTGGCCCCTGGCAGTGCAGCTGATACATAGTTGAAAGAAAACAGTTTTTTGAATGAGTGCAAGCACACATGAATGCTGTGGTACTGTGCATGTAACTGGCCCCCATAAGCTCATAGAGAATGGCACTATTGGGAGGTGTGGCTTTGTTGAAGGAAGGTGTTACTGTGGAGGCGGGCTTTGAAATCTCACATATGCTCCAGCCATGCCAGTATCTCAAATCACTTCCTGTTGCCTGCACAGGTTGCCTCAGATACCTCTCTAGCACCATGTCTGCCTGCATGCTGCCACGTCCCACCAAGATGATAATGGACTGAACCTCTGAACTGTAAGTCACTCAGTTAAATGTCTTCCTTTATAAGACTTTCCATGATCATGGTGTCTCTTCACAGCAATAGAAACCCCAAACAAGACAAATGCTTAAACAAAGCAACAGAACATAGATTTCACAAATAATAGTAATTGAAATCATTAACAAATTTGAGTTCTAAGGATGATATAAAAAAAACCTGCAAGTACTACTTTCAAATTTACTAATTCACATATAAAAATATCCTTATTTTAAGATCTTGTGGACAAATATACAACAAAATATTGAATAAAAAAGATATTGTCCTCTAATATATTTTTAAATATTTATTTACAATTATTAGCGTGTGTCTGTGTGTATACTATGCCTGTCTGTCTGTCCCACACAAGTGCCACAGTATGTTGATGTGCCAACGTCAAAGAACAACTTGGGGAAGTAGGTTCTCTTTCATCATGTGGATTCTGTCATTAAATGCAGGTTGTCAGGCTTGTGAGCAAGTGCCTTAACCTACTCAGTCATCACACTGGCCTGCTAGCAGACTGCAAATCACATTACTGACGAAGAAAACTCAACCTCCATATGCAACTGGTTTATCTATTATTTCTTTTCTTCAAGCATGGAAAATGTTCCAGAAAAAATCTGAAGCTAGTCTCTTCATAGGAATGAACCAATTGTACCTGAGTAAAACACTTTGAGATAAGATAGAAGAATTAGGGTACACTTTGGATAACCTTCTCGTATGATTAAACTGCACTAAGTAAAAAAATAAGCAACAATCTGAAGGTAGAAAACAGATGAGATGGAGGAGGAAGAGTAGAGAATGGCATGAAAGAGCAAGCAATGAGAAATTCCCTCAATGAAGGTAGATTTTTTTTTCCCTCAGGAGTGAAGCTTGATCTAGAATTCTAAGAATATTTTTGCAATATAAATGTTTTTCTTTTCTGAAAACTTCTGGCAAAGTTTGATAGTGTATATTCTTACACAATAGTGTAATGAAAAGCAAAAGAATCAGAAAAGAAGTCAATTCCCACACTCACTCACATACTAAAAGCTTTGCATTATGCATGTTTCCCCTCAAGACTTCCAAGAGTAACTACTGGAGTGAACAATGGCTAGGAAACAGTAAATCCTGAGAAGAAATCAAAAGTATCGTTAATGTAGAATGACTCACATATGGAAATGAGTCAATCTCCCTTTTCCTAATACAGGACAGGTCGGACCATAGGGAACAAAACTATAAAGATTAATGCTGAATTACAGGATTGTTATACCATTAATACAGCTAACACCTTCCTTATACATTTACATTAAATGATACAGTTAGCTTCAGAAAATGAAAGGAATAAAGTATTTTCATTACAAAAATCAATAATGCTGACCTAATGAAATAAAAAAAAACATACAAAAGACATTTGTCATAATATCTACCTGGATCTAGAAAAAACATTTAGGACATACGAACTGAGCTTCCCATTTTCTACTCAGTCCTCCCTACTCAACAATCTAGGACAAAGCCAGCAGTTAGGATATCTTTAGAATTTTAATTTATATGCATCATTCATATGGACAGTATATACTAAATGTCAGAAATAGCAGAAAAGTACAGCAATACATTTTCTAGAAAACATTAAACACACATGAAAGACATGAAAAGCATCTTAACTCAATAGTTTTTGATATCCACTTAGAAGGAAAGTCTAGAGAAAGTAACATTTTAGAATAAATTTTACCATTGCTATATGATGCAGGAGAATTGTCTGTATTCTGTCAATCATATTTTAAATAAATGCTAATTGGCCAGTTAGGAAGTATGGGTGGGTCAACCAGACAGGAAGTAAAGGTGGGGCAATGAGAACTGGAGAATGCTGGGAAGGAGGAAGCTTATTCCTCCCAAGTCCTGGCCCATACACCGAAGTAAGATGTGATCTGCCCCGCTGAGAAAGGTACTGAGCCATGTGGTTAACATAAATAAGGAAAATGGGTTAACAGACATTATAAAAGCTAATAAGAAGCCTGAGCTAATGGGCCAATCAGTTTTAAAATCTTATGGAGACCTCTATGTGATTTTCTTTGGGACCTTGCTGGCTGTGGGGTACTAGGCGAGACAGAAACCCCAACAAGCAGGGCCCACATGTTACAGAATGGCACCCAAAGCATTTGAGTGTTACAGCTATATGCTTTAGACTTAAAATTAGGCTACAAACACTATCTTATTTAATCTCCCCAAGAGCATTATAAGAAAGTAATATCAATGTCCCAATCTTATAGGTAAAAATATAAAATCTCAAAGGCACATATCTATTAAGTAACATAAGTCAAGCCTAACAATAACCTAAATGGAAATGAAAGGAAGGAACAGAAGGAGGGAGGGAAGAAGGGGGAGGGAAGGAAGAAGGGCGAGTGAGAGAAGGAAGGAGGAGGGAGGGAGGGAGGACTGATTTGTATAAAAAGGACTTGACAAAATGACTCGAAAAATACTTATCTTGCATGTTTTTAAGGAAGAGCTTAATAAATTTCTCAAAGTGAAATTTACAGAAAGCATGATGAAAAGTAGCATTTTTCAAAGAAAAAAGTTGCAAAGGGCTGGAAAGATGGCTCAGTGGTCAAGAGCACTGGCTGCAATTCCAGAGGACCCAGGGCCAATTTCTAGCACCCACATGGTGGCTCACAACTGTCATTTGTAACTCTGTTTCCAGAGAATCTGATGCCATTTTCTAGCCTACATAAGCACCAGGCATAATGTAATTCACAGAAAAACACAAGCAAAACACACATAGAACTTGACTACAATGTATAAGGCCCTAGGTTTCTTTCCAAGAACAGAAATAGATAAATAGATAGACAGACAGACACTTTCAAGTAAGCATACTATAAGCTAGTTTTTAGAGTTGGAAAAAGCAGTGGCAACATGTCTAGTGATTATGAAGTCTGTTATTAATAGAGTCAGCATAATAGTAACCTGCTAAGTTCTCTGAGGCAACAGGGTAAATGATCCAAATGAGTAAAAAAGCAGTATTATTATTATTGCTGTTATTATTGCTGTTACTGTTTGTGTAACAAAACTCATTCAATTCTGACAATCATTAATTCATAGTCATAATCTTTTAAAATTATTAAATACAAAGTTTTTATAGAACAATCTAAAAAATGTTTTGACCATCATTAACAAAAAATACTGAATAGTAAATTGTCAAATATCCAGAACACATGTCAAACACTTTAACATAATTCTCGTCAAATGAAAATCTGAAATTACTGAAATTATTAAAATATAATATTTTAATTATTTTGTGTATCCCAAAATTACCATTTTCTTAGCTTTAAATAGTTTGTCAATAATGTCTTAGTTAGAGTATTCTGTACAAAGCAAATTCTATTTTGAATTCAAACCAGGTTGAATATCCTTAAATTTTGAATCATCACTAATTTAAATAAGATACCAGATTCTATTTTGAACTGGTGACATTTTAACCACTTACTTGAACTTTCCACATTGCAAAGAATATTCCCCACATCCTTAATGGTGTGCCAAATAACACAAATCAAGTGTCAAGGCACTGGGACAAGCAGTTTTAGCAGTCAATGAAAAAGAAAAAAGCACTGATGGTTATGAAATCTGGAATCATTATGAAAGGAGTCATAAAACAAACAAGGGAACAAAGAAAGAAAGACCATCATTATAATGAAGTTAACTTTATAAACTTAATGACATGGGATTCTAGAATATATTTCTTATCATGTCACATATAAAGATATAGAATAGTAATAAACAGCAAATAAACAGTAATAAACATGTTAACATCTTAATGAGTCTCATGGCTTTTGCCTAACAAACTCAAAAATCCCATTCAAGTGTCCGTCTCCAATAAATGTCACTGTCTCAACACCTCACTCAATAACTGTTTGTGCTTTAGCAGTTTAATCGAGTGTTTGAGGTAAGTTAATAGCCATTATAAAATATTTGATGTTTCCTGAATATCAACTCTAGCTTTCAGTAACAAACCAAAATCCATTTTTTAAAATAAAATGACAAAAATTGAATTAAGATGTAATTTCACCAGTGAGTTTACCTCTCCTATGCTTTGGAGCAATCAATTCTCCAAACTTAGAAACAGTACTCCCTACCAGTAAAATTATTTTTGGACTCCTGGTTCTTGCCTAAAATTAGATTCTACTAGGTTTCTTTTATACCTTGTTACATATTTTCTACTAAATTTTAAAGTTGAGATTTAAAAATAAAAACCATCAAACCACAGTGCATGCTAAAATTATTTGCCTACAAATGGATGAGTCTGGTTTTTCTTTATATGCTTGCTGTGGTGGATCTTGAAAACTACATTTCCCAAAATGCTTTGCAAGAAAGAGCACTGTTGGCACAATATTAAAGGGAAAGTTTTTTAATTCTGTTTTTTGTTGTTGTTGTTGTTGTTGTTCTTATTTGCTTTTTGGCATTGGCAGCTTCAGCAATGGTGCTTGAGCAGCCTCCTCAATATGGAGTTCTTAGGAACTAGCCTTGAGGGCTGCTAGTAATGGCAACAATGGAAACAGAACAGCAGCACCCACAAGAAAGTAACTGCAAAGTCCAGCCAACCAGGCACTAACAGAACTCTGGGTTTCTTGGCTCTTTACCCTTACTAGGGGTGCAGCTGCTGCTCAGAAGCAGAACTTGTAAACTCTGGATAGCTATATCTTTGTCTTGCTTTAGCTGCAGACAGTCAATGCTAAACAAGATGCCACCTTTTTTTCTCTCCAGGTTGTTTGTTTATTTGTTTTTCACTGAATCTGGAGCTCACTGACTCTGTGTGGGCTGGCTTTCTTCAAGTTTCACAGATCCAGCTGTCCACCCACCTCGCTGTTCTGCCTAGGTTTTTACATGAGTCCTGAAGATACAAACTCAGGTCATCAACCCCTTGCAGCACTCTACCCACGAAACCATCTCCTAATCTCTCCAACAGACTAACAAATTCAACATTCTTATGTTCCTCCATTATGAGCTATTTAAATTAGTGTAATGGCACTGATTAAAAGACGCCCACACCCCAGTATACTCAGTTACTGATAAATGTTACAAACATATTCCACCATATTCTATATATTATAGGATAACAATAGACAGTAATTTACTGTCTATTTAAATGAAAAATTAAATAACATTTCAGATTTTTAAATTTTATCAATATTTTTAAACATTTTCCTTCACTAAAAACAATAAAACAGATTTAATTAAATAAAAGGTAACATTGGTTCCATCTTGGCTTAGTTCTATATATTGCAAAATAGTCATTAGAAAAGATGGTATCATGTGTCAGTAACTGTAATGATTAGCATTACAGAGGTTGCAAAGAAAGCCTCACAAAGTAGTAGACCAAATGGAGGAAAAGTGACTTTAGCTGTGCTCACTATTCACAATGATTGGTTTCCAAGAACAGCCTGAATATAGCTAGGAAAGCCCTATCTTCTCCTGATGTCAGTAATTCTTATGAAATGTACTTCAAATTTTTAAAAATTAAAATTTAAAACATATTAAAGACTGCATTTGCAAAACTTTAAAGTGAGTTATGTGTTCCAAATTTTAATACTATGCAGATGCATTTTGTACAGTTTTTTAATAAACACAGTAACTACTTTTACAAGTATGTTGGTTTTGGCAACAAAATCTCACAATAATAAAAGTAATTATAATCATTCAATATGAAATACTGAAGAGTAGATTTTATTTAAAGTATAAAAAAATACTTTAAAAATAAAGTATAATTACTTCTAAAATGTAAGAAAGACAGGGCAGTACAGACATTACAAACTGTAGTCAACACAGAACATTCGTAATACTGTGAAAGAAAACTGCACAATAGCCGTAAGTTTAGTACTGTTTCTCAGTTGTTTGCCACTGAGTAACTGATGTGTCTGAAGCTGTGAAAACAAAACTCATGGACAGTCCCCATCTTCCTACAAAGTTTCACAATGGTTCTATTAAAATATTATTTTATCTCCATACCTGGTAGTATATTTTCTATTATATTTAAAGTTGACAGTTAAAAAAAACAAATTAATCACATTAAACGGCATCTTATACCATTTAGATAAACTTTTAATTACAGTATCTTTCCAAAAATAGCTTGTCTACAAGTGAATCAATTCAGATGTCATGTTGTAACCTAACACAGAAAAAAATTTCTATATGACAAACCTATCCAATATGTTTAAATCTACTTATAAATTTCCCAGAATGCACTGTTTCTCTGATATGTTATTGTCATTATTATTATTTGTGTATGTATGTGTGTATGTGTGTGAGCATGTGTGCCATGCAGTATGTGGCAGGTCAAAGAACAACTCTCAGGAGCCAGGGTTCTTCCCTTTCAGATGGTTTTGGGGATCAGATCATGAGACTCACATGGCAATTGCTTTGGTCCTAATGAGCCACCCAGTCTGCCTTGGATACTTAGATATTAATGTCTTACAATGAGATGGTAGTCTAACATCAGAAAAAAAATCTGAAGGTACACTATAACCTGAGATTCATTTGCAGTGATGGCTAATGTAAATCTACATTTCAAAGACACTTCTTGAGAATTAATTTGGTTGACACATTGCCAAATATTACTATTTTTAATTTATAATATAACTGACAAAGTGTTCATAAGTATATGCTAAGATATTCTTATTCCAGATGTGACTGAATTATCAGTATTACCTTTACTGTGCTTTTCTGTCAGTTATGTTTTGTAAGAATTGATTAAGTTACAATACTTAACTTCATATGGAAAAACAAAAACCCAAGGATAGCCAAAACAATCCTGTACAATGAAAGAACTTCTGGAGGCATCACAATCCCTGACTTCAAGCTCTACAATAGAGCTATTACAATAAAAATGCTTGGTATTGGCATAAAAAGAGACATGTGTATCAAAGGAATCAAATTGAAGACCCTGATATTAATCAACACACCTATGAACACCTAATTTTTGACAAAGAAGCCAAAATTGTACAACGGGGGGAAAAAGCATCTTCAACAAATGGTCCTGGCATACTTGGATGTTGACATGTAGAAGAATGCCAATAGATCTGTATCCATCCCTATGCACAAAATTCAAGTCCAAGTGGATCAAAGACCTCAACATGTTCAGTTACATGGAACATGATAGAACAGAAAATGGGAAGCAGCCTCGAATGCATGGGCACAGGAGACCACTTCCTGAATATAACATCAGTAACACAGACACTGAGAGCAACAATTAATAAATGGGACTTCCTAAAACTGAGAAGCTTCTGTAAGGCAAAGAACACATCAATGAGACAAAATGGCAGCCTACAGAATGGGGAAAGATCTTCACCAACCTCACATCGAACAAAGGACTGATCTTCAAAATATATGAAAATAACTCAAGAAAGTAGACATCCAAATACCAAATAATTCAACAAAAAAAAAAATGGGGTACAGAGCTATAAAGAGAATTCTCAACAGGAGAATCTCAAATGGCCAAAAGACACTTAAGGAATTGCTCAACAACCTTGGCCATTAGGGAAATGCAAACCAAAATGACTCTGAGATACCATCACCTTTCAGAATGGCTAAGATCAAAAACACTGAATACAGCTTGTGCTGGAGAGGATATGGAGTAAGGGGAAAGTCCTCCATTGCTAGTGGGATTACAAACTTGTATCGTCACTTTGGAAATCAGTATGATGGGAAAATTGGAAATCAACCTACCTCAAGACCCAACAACACTACTCTTGGGCATATACTCAAAGAAAGTGCATGCATACTACAACGGCATTTGCTCAGCTATGTTCACAGCAGCATTACGCGTAATAGCCAGATCCTGGAAACAACCTAGATAACCCTCAACCAAATAATGAATAAAGAAAATAGGGTATATTTACACAATAGAGTATTATTCAGCTGTTAAAAAAATGACATCTTGAAATTTGCATGCAAATGGATGGAACTAGAAAAGAAAAACAAAAGAAGGAAAAAAAAATCCTGAGTAAGGTAACCCAGACCCAGAGAGGCTAAAAGACGTAAGGCAAAAGATAAAAAATAACCAGGCTACAATCCATAGTCCCAGAGAAGCTAGGTATAAAGAAGGACCCTAAGAGGGACAGGCAAGGAGGGCCCCAGGAAGGTGAAGTCGAAACCTGGTGCTAGGGAAACACCTAGGAATCCACAAGAATGACCTCAGCTAAGACTCCTAGCAATAGTAGAGAAGGGGCCTGACCTGGCCTTCCTCTGTAATCAGATTAGTGACCACCCTAATTCCCATCATAGATTCTACATCCAGTAACTGATGGAAGCAGATACAGTGACCCACAGCCAAGCACTGATTGAGTTCCTGGAGTTCAGTTGAAGAGAGAGAGGAGAGATCATATGAGCAAGGGGATCAAGATCATAATGGGGAAAATCACAGAGACAGCTGACACAAGCTAGTGGGGAGCTCATGTACTCTGGACTGACACCTGGGGGAACCTGCATGGGACCAAACTAGGCCCTCTGAATGTGGGTAATGGTTATGTGGCTTGATTTGTTTGGCGTGGAGGGGGTTGGGAGGGGGTTGGCAGTGGAACCAGTACTTATCCCGGTACATGAACCGATTTTTTAGGGCCCGTTACCTATGGTGAGATACCTTGCACAGCCTGATTCAGGAGGGAGAGGCTTTATCCTGCCTCAACTTGGTATCCCAAACTTTGGTGACTCCCAAGGGAAGCCTTATCCCCTCTGAGGAGTAGATAAGGAGTGAGATGGGGGGAGGTGGGAAGACAGGAAAAACAGAGGGAGGAGTAACTGGGGTTGGACTGTAAAATAAAAAATCAATTTTTAAAAATTAAATAAAAATAAATTTATCTTAAGACCCCACAAATAAAAATAAAGAATTAGTTCAGTTAAAGCTAGGTAATATGATCTAAGAATCAAAGTAAATTTTTGTAGAAAAATTAAATAAAAATTAGCAGTTCCAATCTCAATCAAATAAATTTGTCCCAATCAGGATGATTTGTATAATTTACTATGCATATAACAGATACTGACAGCATCTACTGTATACTAAATATTAATAGACTTTAACCTTTAAACTCTTACAAATAAAAATATACATAAAAGTTTTGTTTTATTTTCAAAGTCACCTTGCATGTTTCCTAGAGTACATGAAATCCAAGTTTTAGAACACTATTTTCAAACATGTTTAGCTCCAATTTGTAAAATAGATATAGGCTACCCAAAAGCAAGTTACTTAACAATGACACAGATCACATCTATAAAAATGAGGATAAGAATAACTGTATCAGAGTTGCAATGAAGACTCCAATCAACTGATAATGAGTTAACATGTGTTATAAATACACACAGTACAAGGCATTTTTTAAAAAAAGCAATTTACTAATTCCTGGGGATAGTGTTGATAAAGAACATTTGTGAAAACTACAAGGAAATAGAGATTGAAATGGATACATAAAGACCACTTGCTGAATATTATAATGAAATAAGAGATTAATTGTATAAAATTTTAAAATGTATTAAGGCAAATGGAGTTGGTTGTTTCCACAACTATGTCCTTCAGAAAACTTTAAGGCTCCTGGAGGCAAAGCCTTGTTGCTGTGACCATCATGTCTTCACAAAGTATAATTTTTTGCAGGCACTGTGTTCTCAATCATTGTTGAAGTGTTACGTGTAGCTATATGAGTGCTACTATAACTTATTGTTTACTGTCTACAAAAATTACAGAAACTCAATTGTTGACAGGAGTAAGCAATTAACTACACAAATATCACATGACATGTCACTGTTCTCATCTGTACTGTATTATATCTTTGCAGGAAGAGGTAACACTCTCCAGACCTTTTGAAAACACAGCATCCCGTGGCTATTTATATGACTTGCAGTGTGCCCTTACTCAGACCTCAGATAAGAAATGTTTCCATGGTGGCTTTACTGAGATACTTTCTGTATAAGGTAGGGAATTAGTCAACTGTCCTGAAATCAATTTCCTATTCTAAAGAAAATCAAATGGAACTATGAAGTCTACCATCTGTTTAGCTAAAGTTAAGAATTTTAATTTTATGAAGAATTATTTTACTTTTGAGATTGTAATTTCCTTCAGATAAGACAGCTGAGATGGGGAAAACCTAGCTTGTGATGTGCAATATTTAGCTATGTGGTCATATCTGACAGTTTGTGTTTTCCATCTGACTCATGGTGCCTTCGGTACCTTCACAAGGAAAGGGCAGGCAGATCAACATGAAATTTTTGAAAGAAAAGGGAAGAATAATACATGTGAGGCATGACTGTATGTGACTGAGGACCTGAAAGATGAGCTTTCATCACTGTCATGATTATTGCAGATTCTACATCCTAGGATACATGGGAAGCAGAGTAAATCTGCAAAAACAAAATGACCATTAAAGTCAAACCAGCCTGGATTTGACTCAAGCATCCACACTTGTTAGCTATGAATAAAACAAGCTACCATTTTCTTTGAATTTTGGTTTCTTCATAGGACTAAATGTTCTCAACCACAAACTGTTCTCAATACAAACAGTTTAACCCATGACACGTCATTAAATAATAATCCTTCCTCCTCCTGATACAGAAATTCCCAAAATTACTATATTTTGGACTTCTTCTAACTAGTAATGACTTATATCAATACTTTATATCTGTCTATCACATAACCATTTTGAAAGTTCTTCACAGAACTATTGCAGTTATATGTGAGTTGGGCATGGTGCCACATACCTGTCATCCAGCATTAGGGAGGTGGAGACAGAGGAATGAGAGTTCAATGCCAGGGCTTTGTAGTGAGTTTAAGACTAGCCTGAGCTACATCCCATCTCAGGAACAAAACAAAGCTAAAATAAAAATTTTAAAAAAACCTTTTAACTTAATTCTCACTAACACCAGTGAAGTTATTTGCCACTGTTTATTTTTATTTTATTTTGTGTGTATGGGTCCTTGTCTACATATGTTTGTATGTCATTTCCCTGGTGATTATAGAGGCCTGAAGAGCTGGCATCAGATTTCCCAGAAGCCAGAGTTAAAACTGGTTGTGAGCTGCCATGTGGGTGCTGGGAATCTAACCTGGATCTTCCAGAAGAGCTGTCCGAGCTCCTAACCACTGAGTCATGACTCTAATCCCATAATTTTTATGAAAGAATTTAACTTAAAACAATTTTTATGAGATCTTCCAAATAAAAAGTTACACTGCCTGGATGGCCAGGAGCCAGAGGACAGACAGGAGACCTAGGACAAAACAAACACACTGGCATAAAATAAATAAATAAAAAAGCAAACAAAACACAATCTGTGAGAACTCTACAAACCCCACTAAAGATACCTTCTTCAGAAAGAATGTACTTTTAAAAAAAAATCAGGACCTGTAAATCAACTACTTAATTTCTAATAAAACTATAAACACAAGCAAAAAAAAAAATTGAAACTAGTACAACGCATCATTCATCAAGTATGCTTCCTAACTCTATATAGATCTTACAGGCACAGTGGGTACGGGAGCTTTCCACTAAAGCTGATGATCTGAGGTAGATTCCTGGACCCAATGACAGACACCAAAGAGTTGTCCTCAAACATAACCTCTGGACACCTGCACTGCAGCACAAATATGCCAATACAGACAGACAGACAGACAGACACACAACACACACACAACACACACACACCACAAAAATAAATGTGTAATGTAATAAAAAAAAATTAAATCTTATGGTTTCTTCCAACATAATATTTTTATTGTTTGGTAATTTCATGCACCCCAATCACAGCCAGAACAAAGCATAATATCTGAATATAAAAAAGATGAGTAGACTATTTGTACAGTATCCTAGTTTGCTATTTGTTGTTGTGACTGGAAAGAGGGGCTCAGCAGGTGGGGGGACAGAAATACAGTCCAACAGTGAAGAAAGCCAAGGCAAGAACTTAATGGAGGAACCTGGAGGCAAGGACTGAAGCAGGAGCCATGAAAGATCACTGCTTACTGACTACTCCCCAAAGTTTGTTCAGTCTGCTTTCTTTCACACCCCAGAATACTTGACAAACTGTCACACCTACCACGAGGGGCTTTGTCCTTCCATATCAATCCATAAAGCAAGAAAATGCCCCACAGACATGCCCATAGTCCAATCCAATAGAGGTGATTGCTCAATCGAATTTCCAGGTATCTCTAGACTGTGTCAAATTAAAAAGTAACCAGTACACCTATGTTTAAAGTAACATAAGAAAACATTTAAATTATTGCCAGAAGTGATTCCAAGGTTTAAGAATTTACTTGGTGCAATATAGTAACACTGTCTCCAAAATAAGTAAAAATGGACTCTTTAAAGATCATAAAGATTAATTTTATCAAGTTTAAAATTAAAAAAAATCACTAACCTGCCAAATTTTCAGTAAGTGCCTATATGAAGAAGAACTTCTACTATGTATTTTAAAACAAGAGTATATCCAAGTCTAAGTTTATTTTTATGACCCATGCAGTCCATCTTTTTATGTGCTTAAGAAAGCATTCCCCTTTTTAGGTACTGGAATTTTAAATTAGAATATAAAGTAAATAATATCAAATTCTTTTTAAAATATTTATAAAGCTACATTTTTCTGGACCTTGGAGGATTCTTCTGAGCTTTTAGAATCTCATTTCAGTTTCCAGTCTAAATGGTAAAGATAGAGATGACTACAATTGGTTATGCTGAAAACATGTTTACCTAAAACATCTGGATTGGGAAAAAGAGTTACTACTGTGAACTATCTCGATTTTCATCATGAAAGAAAAAGTAAAAACTGGAAGGTAGAGATAA
Source organism: Chionomys nivalis (assembly GCF_950005125.1). Taxonomy (NCBI): domain Eukaryota; kingdom Metazoa; phylum Chordata; class Mammalia; order Rodentia; family Cricetidae; genus Chionomys; species Chionomys nivalis. Next base: position 45,296,835 of record NC_080088.1, on the reverse strand, counting down.
CAGACAAATTTATAATGGGATAGAGACTTAAACATGAAAGAATTAATGAAATTCAACTGAAGTTTTAAAGCATCAAATTAAATATAAACATGTGTTTCTTCTCATATTTTGGCCCTTATTAGTAACTTGATTGCAAATACGAGGGATGGAAATTAGTTAACTTCTCTATTTTCCTAACCAAAATGTTAGCAAGTCTCTTGCTCAAAAGTCTCTTTTGTTTTTTTAAAAATTTATTTAGTAACATGTATGTGTGTGCATGAGTATACATATGTGCAAGAAAGGGGTGCCAGACATCCTGGAACTGTAGTCATAGGCCACTGTGAGCTACCCCATGTAGGTGCTTGGAACTAAATACTGGTCCTCTGGGATAGCAAATGTTCTTAACAGCTGAACATGGCTCCAGACTTCACAATTCCCTTTTAAATGATAAAAAAAAAAACCTAATCAAAATTATTCCTTTGCATATTTCATGTAAATCCAAGTCAAATTACTACTGTGTGCAGTCCTATATTTGAGCTCCTTGGCTCTCCATGAACTTTAATTCAATCAAAAGGCACCACCACCCTTTTATGCCTTCAATTTTTTCTGATTCTCAATAAAATTCATGTTCCTGCTCTTCCGATGAATACTATACATCAACATTTCCTCTGTATTGATCTCCTCTATCCTACTGACCACACGTTCATAAAATAGCTGCACATCGTGATTAATATGTCTACATGATATATATTATTGCATTCTATTAAATATATCTCTAATGCATTACTTGATTAAGTACCTGAGTGTCCACTGACCCTCATTCCCTCCTTACCATAACCTTACCACAGGCCTGTGCTCACAAACCTAGATCACCTACCAACTACTGCTTACCCCTCCAAGTTCTGTCTCCTAATTTCTTTTGTTGCTTTTATTTTTGTTCTTTGTTTTGTTTTGTTTTGTTTTGTTTTCAAGACAAGGTTTCTCTGTAGCTTTGGAGCCTATCCTGGAACTAACTCTTGTAGAACAGACTGGACTGGAACTCACAGAGTTCCATCTCTGCCTCCCGAGTGCTGGGATTAAAGGCTTGTGCCACCATGGCCTGGCCTTGCCTCTTAATTTCCAATTTCAAAGTTTTACCTACTCTTGAATTGGTCAATCAAAATGTAAAAACCTAGTAAATTCATCTTAATACTCCAACCACTGAAAACAGGCATGATTTTCCCTAAAATCCTTTCACTGTTCCATTCCAAATGACCTGCACTCTGCAGTAGTTCTGTGTGTCAGAGCACCATACTCCTCTGTCTGTGCCATCTAGTAGGTTATTAAAGGCCCTTCCTCTCTTTCCTTCCTCAAATTTTCAATCCCCTAAGACACAAAACAAGCAAAAGGGAGACATTCTTAAAGACTCCTCATATATCAGTTCTTTGCAATGACTACTTAATGATGGAGGTGGGTCTTGTATTAATCTGTTGCTTTCATTGGTTAATTAATAAAGAAACTGCCTTGGCCCATTTATAGGCCAGCCCTTAGGTGCGTGGAGTAAACAGACAGAATGCTGGGAGAAAGAAGCTGAGTCAGGAGTCGCCATGATTCTCCCACTCCAGACAGACGCAGGTTAAGGTCTTTCCTGGTAAGCCAGCTCGTGGTACTACACAGAATATTAGAAATGGGTCCAAATGAGGAGCAGAAGGAGGGAGAACATGAGCAAGGAAATCAGGACCACGAGGCGTGCACCCACCCACTGTGACAGTGGAACTGATCTATTGGGAGCTCACCAAGGCCAGCTGGACTGGGACTGAATAAGCATGGGTTGAAACTGGACTCTCTGAACATGGAGGACAATGAAGGCTGATGAGAAGCCAAGGACAATGGCACTAGGTTTCGATCCTAATACATGAACTGGCTTTGTGGGAGCGTAGCCTGTTTGGATGCTCACCTTCCTGGGCCTGGATGGAAGTGGGAGGACCTTGGTCTTCCTGTAGGGCAGGGAATTTGGACTGCTCTTCAGTATCGAGAGGGAGGGGGAATGGACTGGGGGGAGGAGAAGAGGAGTGGGGATGGGGGAGGGGAGTGGGAGGAGGGGGCAATATGTGGGAGGAGGGGGAGGGGAATGGGAAACGGGGAGCAGTTGGAAATTTTAATAAAAAAAAAAAAAGAAATGGGTTAGATCAAAATGTAAGAGCTAGCCAATAAGAGGCTGGAACTAATGGGCCAGGCAGTGATTAAAAGAATACAGTTTCCGTGTAATTATTTCGGGGCATAAATAAGCCTTGCGGGCGCCCGGGTGCCGGAGACGCAGCCCTGCCACTCTTACTACAACAGAGTGGCGCCCAGCGTGCTAATGAACTCCATGTAAAACCTGAGAGGACTTGAAAAGGACACAGAGAGAATTTAGGACAGCTTTTTGCTGTTTGTGGGTTGCATGCGGCAAAGAAATTGTCCTGACTCAGCAACAGGAAAAAACTGGCTGTTTTAAAATGCCGGCTTTCTGGGCTGTGCCGCCATCACGATCTCTGTCTGGCTCCTGCGGGAGACAGAGTCTTTGAATGGAGCATTTGAAGTAAAGTGCTATGGCTTGCTTGATGGCAATGTGGACTGCTGTGTCTGGAACTGTGAGTGGCTCAGGGACACCAATTGGTTCTGAGGCAGGAGCAGCTCTGCTCTGCCATGCAGAACTCTGCTGGTCTCAGGCAGGAACTACCGTAATTACTATAATAACAGCGCAGTTAAAGTTTAGACTGGACAGGACACAGGCAGTACCATATTACCCCTACATGGTGCAACTTAAGTTTTTAAGAATTGCTTAACATTTTAAGAAATGCTCCTGGATACTAAAAAAATTACAGATTCACAATAGTACAGATTCAGACACTGTTGGATGAATGTACGTAGGCTTGAGAGAGATAAAAAAATATATATATAAAAAATAAAGTTAATGTCTTAAAAATAAAGGTAAAGTCTTTAAAGAGACAGAGTACAGATAGTTATAGATTAAAAGAAATAAAGAAAAATAAGCCATGTAAAAATAGAAATTCACAGAGAGTCTGGATTCTTTGTATTATTGTGTTTTCTTTAAAATTTTTGACTGTAAAGGAGCTAAGTGCAGAGAGACATTTCATTATATGGGCTGCCAAGCTAAACCAGAATGGATATAAGGGTATTATGATTTCAGAATTTGGGTCTAAGGATATGATGCTTTGGAGAGGGTCTTCTTTTGTTTTCACAGAGGATGAGACTCTGTGGATTGCGTCTATCCCAATATGGTATGATAGACCACGCCCTCCTGAAAGGTTGCTGTAAACACCTTCAAAAAATTACTTCACTCAACTGCCGAATGAGATGACCCTGACACACAGGTTATACCATGAAAGATCTAAATACAGCGCCCCCATTCAGCAGTAAGCAGTTTGGAGAGAAAAAACTGCGCCCATGTTCCCAAATATGGTTTATAAATGTTCTTTTACATTTAAAGGGGGATATTATATAGATATAAATAATTTGCATTGGTGTGGATTTTAAGGTCAATTTTGTTATATGTATATGTATTTCTGATATTAATTAAGGTATTGTGTAGTTCATTTAAAAATGTAACGTATATAGGTTGTTAATGGATAATCATCAATAATAGTCAAGCTTATAGTCATGTTATTTAGATTTTCTAGATGTGCATAGATATATTTTAGATAGGCATTCTTCATATCTTTCAAAGACTGCAGAATATGGCATTTAAAATATTTTAATAACTTAGGGCTTTTCATGATAATGAGACACGTCTGCTCCTGGCAGCACCAATCTACTTCAAGAGGAAGATGGGCACCGAAGAGGCTCCTTAAGGAGTTTGATAGCCATTTGGGCATGAAACTGCTCATGCCTGGACTGTTGCATAAACTGGACACAAAAAACCCGCAGAAAAAGAACTGCTAAACTTGCCTAAAGGTGAGATGGTCTTTCGGGGTTCCGGATTCATGAAAGAGTCTACAAGACATTCTACAGGACACAGCAGAAAATGACTGAACTGTCTTTGGAATTTTCCTGCTTCATGGAAATGTCTTTGGATACTATGGACCTGTAGGCCGAAGATGGATGCCCCAACGGTACAGAGGAACTTTGGGTGACTGTCCAGGCAGCAAGATGTCTCTGTCACTTCTAGAGTTTTCTTATTTCTTGTTTACTTAGGTAATATTATATCCTTCTGGAGTCTTTGATGGAGTTGAAGAATAAATAGATAGTTATAGTTTTCCTTAGTTATGATAAAAGATAAAGTAGATATAAATATTGTAACTGTAATTCTTGCTTGATAACTGTTTTGCTATATGTAATCTTACTATGTTAAAATGAGCCTTTCTTTTTGTTTAAACAGAAAAAGGGGAAATGATGGAGGTGGGTCTTGTATTAATCTGTTGCTTTCATTGGTTAATTAATAAAGAAACTGCCTTGGCCCATTTATAGGCCAGCCCTTAGGTGCGTGGAGTAAACAGAACAGAATGCTGGGAGAAAGAAGCTGAGTCAGGAGTCGCCATGATTCTCTCACTCCAGACAGACGCAGGTTAAGATCTTTCCTGGTAAGCTAGCTCGTGGTACTACACAGAATATTAGAAATGGGTTAGATCAAAATGTAAGAGCTAGCCAATAAGAGGCTGGAACTAATGGGCCAGGCAGTGATTAAAAGAATACAGTTTCCGGGGCTGGAGAGATGGCTCAGAGGTTAAGAGCATTGCCTGCCCTTCCAAAGGTCCTGAGTTCAATTCCCAGCAACCACATGGTGGCTCACAACCATCTGTAATGGGGTCTGGTGCCCTCTTCTGGTAACACAGACAGAATATTGTATACATAATGAATAAATAAATATTTAAAAAAAAAAAGAATACAGTTTCTGTGTAATTATTTCAGGGCATAAGCTAGCCATGCGGGCAGCTGGGTGCAGGGGACACAGCCCTGCTGCAGGTATTACAACAACTTAATGCCTTTGGGGGCATCCATTTTTCTTATAACCCAGACCCCTCCTCTGTATCCTGAGAAACTAAACAATCAGTATCTAGAGCAGTAGATTAGTAGTAAGCTAAATATGACTTTCTAAGAAAGCAGTGCTTGCCTATCTGACCATATGATTTATTTTAAAATCAAAATAGACAAACAAAATAGAAAACAAAAGAGGTAAGCATTTTAAAAACACAAAAGGATTAAGAACGGAGGCAGATTAACTTGTCAAAGAGGGTTTCATTGTAAGAAACAGTACACAGAAACACTTGTCAATTCTCTAATAAATATAATGCTATACAAGTTCTGGACACCTGAAAGAAGCAGGAGTAAATGAGTGAGAGAAGTTCCATCGGCTAAAGCTAAATATCAATTAAGATATGATGCATGTCACATATACAACCCACTGACTACTGACCCAGAAACCATCTATTCAACCCACAATTTTCAAGGCAATCTCCAGATTTCTCCAATACTACCAGCCTTTTCTTTTCTACTCCTTTCCAAAATTGGCTTTGATATTAATGGTCATTTTGATTCCCCAGAATAAAAATATATGATACTGAGACTAGATGGGTAAAAAGCTGAAGTCAACAGGTATCATAAAGCTACTTTTACTGAAGAATAACTGAAAAATTCACAAGGCATTGCTGATTAGCACTATAAACATATGCCACTGGAACTCATCACACACAGGAACCAAGCTACTCAACTACTCTTGGCCTTCCTCATCTTTAAAATGGGTAGAATAACATTAACTAGGAGCCCTATGACCCTAAGTATGTCAACCATTTAAACACTGTTCGGCACATAGTAATAAGACCTAAATTTATAATATGAATTCAATTTATAATAATGATCCAAATTGAACATGATCCAATTCACTAGCTTGCCTTTAAATTAATAAACAACTGCTTAATTAATATATACATATAATATATAAGAGATTATGATACAAACTTGAAATCAGGATAAATAGACTGAATTTGGATTTTCAAATGAATTAGTTTGAGTATTATAAAATCTATACTACATTTTGTTACTTCTTTTAGCTTTTAAATCTAATAGACTGGTATCATTAAGCCCTTATCCAAAATAAGTAGTTGCTTTCAACAAGTTTCAGATATTAAAATATACGTCTATATGTATATGCATGTATACATGTATATGGATTGCATATATACCTGTTTTTAAAACCATACTCTGTTGAATGCAGTAAGAAACACTGACATTCAAGGAAAAGAAAAATTTTAAAATTCTGAGCCATTTGTCTTTATATACATAAGTACTTATTACAAATGCTTATTAATTTTTTTTTTTGAGACAGGGTTTCTCTGAGCTTCCTGGAACTCACTCTATAGTTCAGGCTTGCCTTGAACTCAGAATTCTGCCTGCCACTGTCTCTGGAATAATGAAATTAAAGGCATGTGCCACTACCGCTTGGCTATAAATGCTTATTAACTTAAGCACTTGTATTGCTGATATAGGGCTAGTCAATCAACCAAGAACACAAAAAAAGAAGCCTTTTCTGAACAGACACTCACAAAAGACAGTAAGGCAACTCACTAAGGCTACAACAACAAATGTAGCCAGAGATGTGCTTCCCTTTAGAAAACTATTATAATTTCTATATAATGTACAAAAATCAACTTCAGGGAATAATTTACTAAAAGGCAGAAAAAACATCAACCATGAAAGACCGTAAGTATGACCTACTTCTACTAATTATCATACGCTAAAGAATATAAAAAGACAAGATATAAACTAAGAGATAGAAAGAGTATCCAGAACATAAAGAACTCACACAAACTAATAGGAAAGATACATACAATAAAAACAGCTGAAAATATGCGCAATCATTTCTGGAGGAAAAAAAAGTGTTCACAGTCAAATTGTTAAGTAGAAAATTTAAATCAAGACCAAAATGGATGTGTTTTATTCATGTAAGTGGTAAAATTTTAAAATTCTGACAGGACTATAAGACAAAAAGAATAAAGATGAACAGGAATATTATGTGTACCAATAGTGACCATACAAATGATTGACGTGACTTCAGAAAAGCAGTATGACAACCACTTGTAATATCAAGCATTACACACCTAAGAACAGCATCTCTAGTCTAAGTGCAGAACAAAGAAAATTACTTGAAAATGTCGGAAAGAAGCTAGAAACAAGACAGGTGATAAGTACACTGGGAATCTGTCACCCATTCTATATTCAAGAGAAAGCAAACTTTGAGTTACAATTATGCACAGTGTGGATCAATCTCAGTAATTAAATACTGAGCAAAATAGTGACAAGAAAAATGCAGCATGATGTAAAGATTTTACCTACGCTTATAAATGGCAAGTGCAAAATTTGACTTTTGCAGGGCATTAGTGGCACACACCTTTAATCCCAGCACTTGCAATACAGAAGCAGGCAGATCTCGTAGTTCAAGGCCAGCCAGGGCTACTCAGAGGAAACCTTGTCTTGTAAAACCAAAAAGAAGAAGAAAAAAATCAACTTTAAAAAGACAACAGATAAATGAACACAAATTTTAGAAGGTTAGTCATTAAGCCGAGAACGGTGTTGCACTTAGTAGGCTCAGGTGGGATGACTGTTATGAGTTCAGGACCAGGCTCATTTACATAGTTTTAGGGCAGCTTGGGCTACAGAGTAAGAATCTGACCCACCAAAACTAAATGACAAAAGAACATTAAAAATATTTTCCTATATTCATATACTGTCCTGTTCATATCAATATGTCCAAATTAGGAGAGGAGTAATATCCTAATATTTGTTTATTTTAGAAAAGAGATTGTTTTGTTCTCTGACTACAGAATATCATAATTAGAATTTTGTTTTCAAAACAGCTAAAAACTGAACTACATATTTGAAAAAATACTCCCAGATAAAAAGCAACCCAGCAATCAATGAAATGGAAAAATTGTTTAAAACCTTATACAGTATAGCTAACGTGGTTACCAGAGGACAACTAATAGCTTTAAAGTCCTCTCATGGGAAGACAGAAAGTAAACAATAACATGCTGTCTTAAAGATATTGTTCTTTTGGGGATTTATTTTTTGGGGGGTTTTTTTTTTTTTTTCAAGACAGGGTTTCTCTATAGCTTTGGGGCCTGTCCTGGAACTAGCTCTTGTAGACCAGGCTGAACTTGAACTCACAGAGATCCACCTGTCTCTGTCTCCAGAGTGCTGGGGTTAAAGGTGTGCACCACTACCTCCCGGCAAAGGTATTATTCTTATCATTGTAATCAATTAGCATGATATGTTTCCACTGCTTAGTCATATTTTTATTTCTACCTATATAAATCTTCTAAGAACCATTCTAATATTCTTTTGATCTGATGCTGGTATTACTCATTAGTATCTTACTTAGATTTTTACATTAAATTCTATGAGAAAATTCAACTACAATTCAACTATAATTTTTGTACATTCTTTATCAAAATGAAGTAGTACATGAAATGAAAAGATTCAAATACTTTTCAACAGCCTTAAATAATTTAAATTAAATGAAAATTACCTATTTCCTATAATCTTGCCACATTTCTCATTTTTTATTCCAGTTGGTATCTGGTTTCTATTCTTGTATCAATGTTCATAGTTTACAGTGAACTAAAGCAATTTGAGTTTCTATATCATACTGATCCTTCTAAACAGCAAATTTTAGAATTTGGTTTTTCCTGTTTTCGTGACCATTTTATTGATTTCATGTTTTAAAGACTCTTTCTTACTCTGTCTGGCCATCCTTCCTTTGCCTCAGATATTTTCTGTTCCATTACTTTCCAGGTGGGTATAATCAGAAGTGTTCTCTGTGAATCTGCAGTCTGGAAATGACGCTGCACTGTCTCCTGATTCCTGCACTGGTCACGCAGCATCAAGTCCTATAGACTCTGCTACTTCTCCCCTCTGTAAAAATCTGCCCTTTCTCTTTAGGAGTCATATCACACATTTTAAAATGTAGTGTTTTTATCATACTGCCCTTAAAGTATCACACTTCTTTCAGGTAAGACCACAAATCAGTAAGCCCTTTCAACCACACAGGGCTCCTGAAGGTCTCGGACTGCTGAGTGCTTTAGTGCTCAGTACTCTAGTATTGACTATGCACCCTCCTCTAGCAGCTCTAACTTCCCCTCTGTAGTTCTTAGTGCTCACAAGCTGTATTTCAAGAGCCTCCAAATTTGACCATCTTTATTCACGATTCCACATTTTATCTTTGTTCTCTATGAAGTTTGATACATCTCCTGATTTGCCCTTTTAGTTCACTAATTCCTATTTTTAAAAGGACACTGTTCTTTAACTCATTCATTGATTTATTCAACCGAGATGTTTCTTAGTATCTAAAATTCATTACTTGAATACTTTTTGGTGGTCTTTTTTTGTTGCTGTTGTTTTTCAGATTCGAGTTTCACTTACTTTTGCCAACAGGAAGCAGTAACTTGAGGTGTGTGCTCTGTTGTCCCACCTAACCTTGCTACCATGTGCTGCGATCTGCTAGCTTGCCATCTCACTGGCTCTCAACTCTGATAGCTGGAGTACTCTAAATGGCAGAAATAGCACAAAGGTGAAAAGCAGACAATTCCCTGGCAAAGCACATGGAAGACAATCTGCTCATCTACCTCTGCTTGCTTAGCATTGGGGACAGAAAAGATGCCATTTGGCTATTGAAGGGTGGGAGATTTGAATACTTAACGTGAATGAAGACTGATCAGAGCAGTTCAGAGGATTCTGAAGCCCAAATTTTTCTTCCAATGTCTGCTGTTTTTTGTTATGTACACTGAGCATCTCTCTCTCTCTCTCTCTTTCTCTCTCTCTCTGTATTTATTTATTATTTTTTTATTTTTAGTTTTTTTGAGACAGGGTTTCTCTGTGTAGTTTTGGTTCCTGTCCTGGAACTAGCTCTTGTAGACCAGGCTGGCCTCAAACTTACAGAGATCCGCCTGCCTCTGCCTCCCAAGTGCTGGGATTAAAGGCGTGCGCCGCCACCACCACCCGGTTGAGCATGTTTCTCTTAATTGCTCACACAACTGAAGGAAGAAAATGTTCAAAATACTGTTACTCTGCCCAAAGAGCCATGTCAGTTGTGCATTCAGAAAGACGCATCTCGTACTGGAGATGAAAAGGAAGAAATGCATGTACAGGTCAACTTGTTTTCAAATCCACAGACAGACAGACGTCTGGGAGTGAGGTGGAGTCTACAGACCTGAAATGTATTTGAATAGTGTTGTAACTGTTCCCTCAGATCAGCAGCTTCCTTGCAAAGCACATTCCTGAATACAGTATAAAACAAAAAAAAAAATGATGTGCTTTCCATACGCTCTCCAAAACAGATCTCAAAATATAGTACACCTACTAAACATCCTATGCGAACGTTAGTGGAATCCCACTCTTAATTATTCCAGGACAAAATTATCTTTTGTTTTGAACACAACTTCAAATCAATTTTCTATGAATTCAGTTAGGAGAAAAACAAATTTTAACTTTGGGCAATCAGATAAATTTTCCAAATGCTTTAGCAAGTCCTGCACATGTGAAAAAAGATGCCACTCACTATACAGATGTTCAAATGTCCCCCATGGTGCACATGACTTCACTATACAGATGTTCAAATGTCCCCACATGGTGCACATGACTTCACCTTCCATATTGTTTTCATTAACTACATTTTTGCTCTCTTTTTTAAAAAATATTTAAATATTTTTATTTAAAAATATTTAAATATTTTTTAATATTTAGGAAGGATATTTTTTAATATTTAGGAAGGATATAGGAAGGGAGGATACGGGAGCAGCGAAGTATATATCCTAACTAAGGGACCCATCTTAGGGTTGGAAAGAAACTTGACTCTAGAGGGGTTCGCAGGTGTCCAGGGAGATGTCCCCAGCTGGTACCTTGGGCAACTGAGGAGAGGGAACCTGAAATGACCCTATCCTATACTGATAAATATCTTACATATCACCTTAGAACCTTCATCTGGCGATGGATCGAGGTAGAGACAGAGACTCAATTTGGAGCAACGGTCTGAGCTCTTAAGGTCCAAATGAGGAGCAGAAGGAGGGAGAACATGAGCAAGGAAATCAGGACCACGAGGGATGCACCCGCCCACTGTGACAATGGAACTGATTTATTGTGAGCCCACCAAGGCCAGCTGGTCTGGGACTGAATAAGCATGGGTTGAAACTGGACTCTCTGAGCATGGCGGACAATGAAGGCTGATGAGAAGCCAAGGACAATGGCATTAGGTTTCGATCCTAATACATGAACTGGCTTTGTGGGTGCTTAGCCTGTTTAGAAGCTCACCTTCCTGGACATAGATAGAAGACCTTCGTCTTCCCGCAGGGCAGAGAATTTGGACTGCTCTTCAGTATCGAGAGGGAGGGGGAAAGGTGTGGGGGAAGGAGAAGAGGAGTGGGGATAGGGGGAGGGGACTGGGGGGAGGGGGCAATATTTGGGAGGAGGGGAGGGAAATGGGAAACGGGGAGCAGGTGGAAATTTTAATTAAAAAAGAATAAAAAAATAAAATAAAATAAAATAAAAAATATTTATTGATTGATTATGCATACAATATTCTGTCTGTGTGTATGCCTGCAGGCCAGAAGAGGGCACCAGACCTTATTACAGATGGCTGTGAGCCACTATGTGGTTGCTGGGAATTGAACTCAGAACCTTTGGAAGAACAGGCAATACTCTTAACCGCTGAGCCATCTCTCCAGCCCCATTTTTGCTCTCTTAATACCACAAATGATAAGGTGTCTAACTAGACCCAGTTTCTAAGTAACTCAGACAATAGAGTGAAATTAGTGAGAAACTTTAATTATATGAAAGTTTGTAGCCATTTCTTGTTTAAGAATTTAAAAGTTCATATAAAATGTTCAAAATATCAATTGCAGTCTCTGAAGGGCACAAAGTACTGTGGTTTATTGTCCTACTATCTAGATAGGAATCATGTCGGATATGAAATTTGGGTTTCATCCTTGAATCGGTAGGTAACGTAATGCTGTGTACTCTATCCCACACAATATCCTGAATTGATCCAAGTAGATTTGCCTTACCATTGATGGCGGTATCTGATATAGCTGATATATTTCTTTTCTGAATCACAGTAAATATAACTTTTATTGGAACTTCTGCCATGATAGAATTTCATTAAGTAGTTAAAAGGATGAGGGACCATAAGCATGTGTAAAGTTGTCTAGCTAGGGAAAAGCTGAGAATGTTTATAGGAAGTAATGACAACTTTCACAATATTAAATTTGAGCCAAAATCAGGTGAAAATAAGAAAATGAATAACTATTAAGCAAGACATTCATCAAATAGATGTAAAATATTCTGACCAACAACAAGTCCCTTTTGTGTGACAAGTACCAATACAGCACTAAGGTTATCAAGATAAACAAAACACTACGTGTCCTTAAAAGGCTGCAGCTCAATGTGATGTGACTAAATGTTACCTTTCTCAAATGGTGTAAGTGAAGTTAGGTAGCAGTTAAACTATACTTGAAACACCAAATTAAATCAAATTTATGTTACACAAGAGCTGTCCTATTTTGGATAGCAAAACACTAAAATACATGAGAGAGAGAGATCACCTAAGAGTACAGAAAAAGAATCACCATTTTCGTTTGGCTCTTATACTCTTTGGTGTACTTTAAAATGAGCATCAAAACTGTAACACGGAATATCTGAATGAGTTACTTTATAATGAACATCAGAGCTGTAAAGAATATCTGTCCACTTTTCCTATACTGGCCTTTAGCTAAGAAGGCCTACCTTCCCAATAATGCTTTGTTCATAACCCCTTTCCAGAACAAGAAATTTTATTATAAGCCCAAGTTTTCAAAGGTACTTCTCTGAAAATTCGTTACATAAAGGATAGTAAAATACAAACAACACAGCCATTAAGAAGACTAGGTACCACAGTATGTCAAAAGAACAAATACAAAAGTACCATTCACAGTGAGCCTGAAGAGAAAAGCTGCCATGCATGAGTTAGATGTTAAAAAAAAAAAATGTTAGCAGTACAGTACCTTTTCAGTGATATAACAGTGATAAACCATACAAAATTACTGTTGCACTTTATTTCATAATGTGCTAAAGTCAGAGTATGAATAAACATCTGAAACACAGTCACAAGGAAGAGTCAAACCGCAGAGGAGCTGCTTCATCCATTCATTCTCTCAGTATTCAAAAGTTAGAGCTTAACATGTGTAGACTTAGCAGAATAAGCACAGCATCTCTGAAAAGCATGTGATGCCTGCAGTACCTTACAGACAAGAGGATAAATGAGTGGCTGGTTTGAATTAACTATTTGAAATAGTAATTAACTTTAAAAGATTATGTTGCAGGCATGGTGGCACAGATCTTAATCATAGCACTCAGGAGGAAGAGGCAGGCAAATCTCTGTTAACTGAGGAACAGCTTGGTCTACACAAGTTTCAGGCCAGTCAGTGGCTACATAATGAAAATCTGTCTTAAAATCATGTAAGTACTTTACTTTTCATTCACTGGCATTGACTATTCAAAATAATCCAAACTCATATACACTGATTTTATCCAAGCTGATAATATGAATTGTATTTAGCATATATATTATACTGTCAAATAGAACTGAACCTCCGTTTGGCTAATGGCATCAAGGAAAAACTAAAAGTACATACAAAACTTCTAGACTCTCCGATGACATGCTTGGCAGAGCCTAGTTTAACTCTGTGAACGTAAAGATGAAAGACCAAAACCTAAATTTCATAATGAACTAAATAAAATTAACATATCAGATCTTTCACCTCCCATATCCATAAAAACCTCACGAACAAGTGCTTTTGAAAACTGGATTCTAAACAGACTCCTACAGATTCCTCCAGAAACAGTTCAACATTGGGTGACACAGATTAGACAATAAATAGGTGGTTTACCAAACCACTTACTATAATAAATTGCTTTTTTCTACAATGCAATTAAACTTATTGCCTAACTCTAGGCTAGTGTTATCAAGACCCACTCCCCAAAAAGAAAATAAAAAATAAAACATGTCTTTGTATTGCAAACTCTAGGTGACTCATGTAATCACTGGTTCTTGGTTACTCAAATGGTTTATTTAGTTTTTCTTTTCAACCTAGTACTCCGTTTTTCCTTTTTCCTGCTTCTACAGCCTGCTTTAATATGCAATTACTTCACTGTTAGTCATAAAACCAAATCAGATAGTATATATGGAATTCATTTACTGTTCAAATGGGATAAATTCCCTCTCAAAATACATAATTCTACAGAGTTTAAATGTAAAGCTAGAGTCTACCATAGTAGCTAATACTCCTACTTACAAGTCTTGCCCCTTGAGTCTCCAAACCTAGTATGCTTTTCATAAAGTTACCAGCACTAATCTGGGCAGGCACTGGACTCAGAATGAGACTGGTGATTATGGCTTACATTCATTAGAGTGATGTTTGAATTTTAAATCATATCTGCTATATACTAGTTATGTAACTTTGAATATCATTTCCCTTTCTTAGCCTTAGTTACATTTATGAGTGAGATAATAAAGGTTCTTATTTCATAGAAATGTGGAATTAATGTGAAAGAATGCAGATACAATCCATGCACAGCTCAAAGTAAACATTCAATATTGTGGACTCCAACTGCTAGCATGGTTATTTTTTATTAATTTTATTTAACTCTATATTTTTCTCTCTTTCCCTCTCTTCCTCTCCCCACCAACCCTCTCCCATGGTCCCCATGATCCCAATTTACTCAGGAGATCTTGTCTTTTTCTACTTCCCATGTAGATTAAATCCATGTATGTCTTTCTTAGGGTCCTCATTGTTGTCTAGGTTCTCTGGAATTGTGATTTGTAGGCTGGTTTTCTTTGCTTTATGTATAAACACTACTTATGAGTGAGTATATATAATTGTCCTTCTGGATCTGGGTTATGGTGGTTATTTTTATTGACACCATTTAATATGAGAATAAAAACTTAATTTTCCTTTCAATGTGATTGATTGCCACTAAAAATTCTGCTTATCTTCTTCAGGCACATCTACAATAATTCTAAAATACATGTGTAGAATTTCATTTAATGTTCCCAAATATTTCTCTCAATCACAATTATCTTTTCAACATTTACACACATCAAAACATACCAGTTTTTGAACCACATGGTTGATCCATAATTTTTCTTGAAACTCCTATTAGAAAAGTTACTGTAAATGGCCCTATGAAATGACTGTAAAATGCTCCATGATTAGTAATCAGGAACCATTGGAAGTGTGGACAGGTGTAGGAAAGAGGAAGGATTCAGAACTGTATGTATTTCTGCAAATGATGTTTGCATTTGTAAATAGGTGTTGTTTAATAGCTTTAAGTTCTCATAACCATTCATACGAACAAAAGAAATATATGTCAATTAAAGAAACTGACTGAACTTTTAAATGAAAACCCCAAGGTTATTATAAAACAATGATCTATTAATTCTTTTCACATGAATTACAAGCAGTGATATTTCAGTATACAACAATGTAGTGTTTTCAAAGCCTTTTCTATCACAGATTCTTTCCACTATTCTACACCAAAAAAAATCAGATTTCTTTACTTTTATTATCATTCCTCTTATGTGAATCTATTCCTGGATGGGTATAATGTAGGATCGAAAATCAAATACAATAATTAAACATTACAAGTTAAATAAAATCAACATGGAAATGGGGCTTAGATACTCAATTATTAGAGTACGGGTATAAAAGCCAAACTCACCTTTCTTCCTTGAAGATATGTATCTATTCATTGAGACATTTATTGTATAGAATTAGAAAATGAGTGCTAGATAACTCATTCTATTATTGCCATCTTTCTTCAATTAAGCAACTTCATGCTGGATACAAAGAATAATCAATAAATCCTATTATTAATGTAGCTTCCTGAACTAGAATGAGTTTGTAGAAAAATTTATAAATTTATTCTTACTTATTATAAAAGATAACAAGTAACTAATATTGTATCTACATTTATAGTGTGCTGTTTTTGAAAGCAAGTATCACTATTTTGAGACATATTACATATAACAGAACATGCCAAAGGTCATACAATTAGTCAACAGCAGCCTCTACTAACAAGATATCCAGATTTTTGACCATATGCAATGATGTAAAAGAATTAAAGTTTAATATGAGAAGGACTGAAAAGGCAGATAATTTCATAAGTTTTAAAGTCCTCCTCTGACAGCCTTCCTCAGGACCCAGCAATACCACTTTTGGGTATATATCCAAAGGATGCTCAATCATACCACAAGGACATGTGCTCATCTACGTTCATAGCAGCACTCGTTGTCATAGCCAGGATCTGGAAACCACCTAGATGCTCCTCGACCGAAGAATGGAAGAGGAAAATATGGGACATTTATACAATGGTGTACTACATAGCAGAAAAAATAATGACATCTTGAAATTTGCAGGCAACTGGATGGATCTAGAAAACTTCATATTGAGTGAGGTAACCCAGACCCAGAAAGACAAATATCATATGTACTCACCCATAAGTGGCTTTTAGACATAAAACAAAGAAAATCACCCTACAATTCACAACCCCAGTGAACGTAAACAACAATGAGGACCCTAAGAGAGACATACTAGATTAATCTATATGGGAAGTAGAAAAAGACAAGATCTCCTGAGCAAATTGGGAGCATGGGGGCCATGGGAGAGGGTTGAAGGGGAAAGGAGAAGAAGGGAGGAGAAGAGAGAAAAAAGTATAGCTTAATAAAATTAAATAAATAAATTAAATAAAACCCTCTTCTGAATTTAATTAAAACATTTTACTTAACTATCTATTAACAGGGAAATAATTTTAAAAGACCAAAATTGGCTAGAATTAATGAAAATTTATATGTGTGTATCTATATATACATACATACATATATACGTATATTAATGAAAACTTATATGTGTATATATAGATACACACACATATATACGTTTAATATATATATAAAACATATATATGTTTAATAGAAACCACAGAAAAGGACATCTCTAATGTCTAAAGAAAGCTAGAGATGTATTGAGCATGAGAAAGAGAGGGCTGGGTAAGAAAGAAGGTAAGGAAAAGGGGAAGCAAGGGGGGGAATAAAGAAGGGAGGTACCATGAGAGAGGGGAAGAAAGGAAGGACAGAGGGAGGGAGGGAGGGAGAGAGGAGGGGAGGGAGGGAGGGAGGGAGGGGTGAGATATAAATACAATGGCCAGTTTGATTTAGTTTTGTCAATCATTAGAGGCTCTTATGGCTCCTTTTACAATGGCAATCAGAATTCTAAAAATGAAGGTACAGAGAAAATGAATTTCTGATCATTTATAAAAAAGCCCCAAAGTAGAAATAGGCAAATCTCAAGAAACTTACCAATGATAGCATGATAATGGACACCAAGAAATGCAAATCTAAAAATACCAATCTTTTTAGTCTTTTGTTAAACAAAAAAATTTTTCTTTAAAAATAAAAATCAAAAGCAATGGAAAAGAGATTTAGTATACTCAACTCTAAACTGTGTGTATATTTTTCCTGAAGTGCATATTCATGAGCTGACAATAAAGGCAGGCTGGCTGCTTTGTTTGACTATAGTTCTGTTTACTTCATACTGTCAAGAGTAGATTTTGACACTCAGTATTAATATTGCTATTTTTATTGATATAATCAGCACTGCTATAAATAATTTCTTGCCTGCTATATCTAAGTATATCATTATAAACAGCAATATTAAGACATCTTTTCCTTAGATGGTACTTCAGAAATAGGCTGCTGACCTAAGAGCCAAGGTGACCTCAAGATATAGAAATTACTGGGAAAAAATAATAATGCTGCCCTGTCAATAGAGACTGTTTTGTGTATGATTTCACTAAACAAACTAGTTTATATTTGTTTGAAACTGAAGTTTCTCACCAATCTGCTGTTTCAATTTCACATCACACCATATTGTACCTAAAACAGGCAATCTGGATTCCTATTGCTACTTTTTTTTCTTCCAAACAGCTCAGGAATTTGCTTAAATATAAAGCTTGACTCTATAAAGAAAAAAAAATTAAGACACCCAAAATTGAGACTGGATGGGTGAAAAAAAGCATGTTTGAAATCATTTGTATAATTGCTAGCGGGTGGCCAAACCACTTGTGAGTTTTTGATCATTACATGAAAGCAAAATCAAAACATATTTTATCTTGCCTCTAGATCTCATCAGCTGTGACAATAACCTTATCTGGCCTTGAATGGTTTGTTCATAAAACAAAGTGAGGTCACTGACCCAGTACACACTCAATACAGAGTATGAAGGCCAAAACAAAGTGACAATACAATTCAAAACAAGTTTGTAGAGATTTTAGACTAGTATATTAAAACCTCCCTTTGTCTCTATCACTTGACAGATGGTTAGCCCTCACACTGCCTAGTATCTCTGGCAAAGAAATGACTATGTCTAGCCAATAACACCCCAAATTTTGACTTAAAATGCACTGTACTCAGACTTAGACTTACCTTAGAAATGTGAATTCTAATACAATTAGTCATGTTGATTTTATTATAAAACTTGACACATGTCAGGATCTTATCTTTTGTCCCAATCATCTTGTGCAGACTCCAGCTCCACAAGCTTCTCATCTTAGTTTTCATTCATTTTATGCACTGCCTGGTAGTCATGCTTTTAAAACTTCCGCAATAACATCTTAGCCCAAAGGATTATAAAATTTACAGAGATTTAATTAGCTTGTGTTTCTATGTGCTCACAAAAAAGTTCTGGTAACCAACAAACTGTGTCAAACAAAATCACTTGATAACACTGAAAACATTCCATGTCAAGGACCACAGGGCAAGAGAGGGTTTACCCAGCACTACACTGTGTCTTTCTTCATAAACCATTCATCTGTAAACGCATACTCACATATACACACACTCATCAACCATTCCTACTAGAATGAGGAAAACAGTTTTTTAACATTCTTTTCACCACTCCTCTACAAGAAAATTCAGCTGAAGTGATTCTACTAGTTTTAAAATCTGGTTTTTTCCTCAGCCCTCTTATGTAAGCCAAGTATATACAAGGATGTGTACACATACCAGCAAGAAGCAGTGACCTATAGTTAGCTAAAACCTTTATATTCCCTTACTAAAACTACAACGCAAAAGATTGATATACCTGATTTTTCAAGTACATTCCTTGAATAAATCCTATGCAAAAAATTACCATGTACTTTAGGATCTGTTTTATCACTCTGCTAACAAGACCATGCTACATAGGAACTTTACAGTAAATGTGAAGCCACAAGATTTTACTGCAAAGCAAAATTCCATTTATTCCAAAGACATGATCAAAATTATGAATGATTTAAAATCCCTATCTGTCAAAGATTGCTGAAATTTTATGAAAATATTCCACAATAACAAAGACCACAAATAATTTAAATAAACTGAGTTCTTCCTCTATTATTTGGCAATCGTAAACATGTTCTACACCTTCAAACTTGTTAAGTTTTTTAAAACTCTAGTTTGTAAAACACAAAAGCAGCTAGATTTCTGAAGTTTAACTATTTAAAAAAAAATCTCTTAGCGATGTGGAGTATATAGCAGTATGGGGCATGATGATGAAGCTCCACAAGGGCCAACAATCTACCCTTTGCTTCACTGTCTCAAGTATCCAGAACTGTCTTCCACGAGCTGATGCTGCCGCCACCCATGTAAGAAAAACAGGATTAGTTCACTTCCATATCACAAATGTTTGAGAAGTTTCTCCTTACCACTTAACCTGAAGAGATTTGAAATAATTTAAAATTCATTTGTTATAAATCATTTACAAGAATTTAGTTGTAGCTTTTATTGTTTTTCTAAAATGCTCTCGTTATTCCGTCTAGGCTTTCATTTAGGAAGTCCATTTGTCTATAAAGTCTCCTGAAAACTTGCACAAATGACACAAAAATAATTCATTTAAAATGATTTTTCTCCTCTATTTTCTTCCTATATCAAGGAATCAAATTTTTATAGGCAAACGGGAATAGGCAATGTGTCTCAAAACTTTTCCACCTAAACAGGAAAAAGGCAGACATCAAATCTAACAGTCCTAAGCCACTACTCTAGCTCTCAGGATAAAATGCCTCTCTTCCTCCATCATTGCACTACTTTCAAATTGTACCTAGCCAATAAACACCACATCTGTATCTCTATTTTCTTGGTATAGTGATAGTCCCAAAATGTTGGCCTACCTAGACAGATAAATATAAAGGCAACTTCCATGAAATGGGTAATTCTTAATCATTTGTAAGCTTCTTTCTCTAGCCCAACAACATTAGAAGTAAATCGGGAAAGGGCATCATTGCTTTGGAGTCTGGTAGGCAGTATATCTGTCACCTGATCGTGACACCTAAAGGCGTGCATGTCATTCATTGTAAGACCTGAAATCAAAGCCCAAAATACCCCATTGCCTGACTAAGTCGCTCAGCCGTTTCCAGAAAACTTCACTTTTCTACTCTTCATCTGTTCAGTACCATTTGTCCTCAAACATAAAGCTCTGCAACCCCAATCCTGGGATCTTACGCTAGAGGACAGACTGGAACCAGCAGGGATTCAACAACCATTCGAAACCTTGCTTGGGAGGATTGAAGAGGCGATGGCACTGGCGTAGCACCATGTACTACTACCTGTGTATGGACTCGGATGAGTTAGTAAGAATTCCATGGAGCAAGGGGATGAGACTCAGTGACCTGTTTGTTGGCTTGTTTCTTCCTCCGTTTCCTATGAGCCGAGTTATACTTAATTGTAAAGCAAAACTACAGAATGCAGTCAAATCCTGACATGTCACACACATTTGTGGACAGGCAGAGAGGGTGGGGTCTATTCCCAGGATCTGGAAAAAGGTCCTTGAGACAGGAGCTGAACCAGAAACAAAAGCAAATTATCTGGGAATTTAAGTTGTCAGTGACTCCTCGAATTCAGAGCTCACACTATTTTCCACAAAACGATATTTGTATTTTTTTAAGTTTTTCAAAGGCAACAAGTTGCATCAGTAACTCAGAACACTGTTCACTTGAAAACACTGTATACTCTGAGATTCTGATCAGCAGAGATTCCCACGTGGCCAGAGTGAAAACATTCCACGTTAGTCACATTCGGTACTTTTAGTGTTTAAAAAATAGTAAAGGCAATTTTCCCTGTCTACAAAGGTAACATGTTCAACTCAAGTCTGGGCCAATGATTCTGAGGACAGTACTACACACCCACAGGCTTCCAAATTTTTTCCTATCCCATTCAGCTTTCTGCTAGAGACCTGTCATGCCTCGGCCGACCTCATTTGA
Organism: Chionomys nivalis; assembly: GCF_950005125.1. NCBI lineage: Eukaryota > Metazoa > Chordata > Mammalia > Rodentia > Cricetidae > Chionomys > Chionomys nivalis. The sequence goes on along the minus strand of NC_080088.1, from coordinate 45,275,565 downwards.
CCCGGTTAGGAGTAAGAGATCATCGGATTACCGAGCTAGGTAGTGTAGCTGTACGCCATATTGTGTTTTTCGCTAATGTTTATAGTCTGTGTGTGCGCCTAACATATGCTTGTGCAAGTGTGTTTATCAATATAACTTTTACGAAATCCTTGCCTCCTGCCTCTTCTGCATCCTTAGGAAGGGGAGGGGCTGAAGGGGACCCAGAGAGCCACACACAGAGAAAAGCATTAAAAACAATTAAGAAGACCACGTTTGAACTTCAAACGCCCCCCCCCCAATATTTGGGGGTGGGCTGGTTTTTGTTGTTTTGTGTCTCAAGGTATGAAAGACCGTTAACATTTTTCCTAACTATTCTCGAAGTAGCCCAGAGGCGAGAGGAGGACAGGGCTCATCTCTTGCCAAGCGCGGAGCCAGCCGAGCGGGCGGGGCCAACCGTCCCGCCCCGGGTTCACTAGGAGCCGGTCATCCGCGCGGGCGGACAGCGAACGGGAGGAGAGAGGGAGGGAGGGAGAGGGGGAGGGAGAAGAGAGGGGCGGGAGCCGGCGGCGCCAACAGCTCCGGAGCCCCGGCCAGTGCCCCTCAGCTCCTCTTCTGGAAAGCCGCGGCTCCAGGCGCGGGGAAGAGAGGAGAGAGAGACACGACACCGTGGCAGCGACCGGACGCCCCGCCCGAGCTGGCCGCCGACCCTCCCCGCAGGGTCGCGCGAGGCCGCGGGGAGGGCGCGAGGAGGGGCGGCGGGAGGGCTGACGGGGCGGGGCCGAAGCCCCGGGCTGCGGCTCGGAACTCGCGCCGCGGCCCCACCCCGCCCCCTCCTCCGAGGCCCGCCACCCCCGACTCCCGACGACTCGCAGACGCCCGGCCGCGCTCCGCAGGCACACACCCCTCCCTCCCGCCCGCCCCACAACAAATTAGAGTTTTTGGCGTTACCTCCTCGCGCTCTTTAATCTTCTTTCCTCAACTCCTAAACTTCCCCCCGCCCCTACTTCTTCGGCTGAAGGCCCACATTGGGCGCCTGAAGCCGCGAACCTCCAGCTTGGACGACTATTGGGTGGATCTCATGCCACTCTGGGCTTCAACGGTCCAATAACGATTGGACGGCCCTCGTGAGGTTGCCGCCCATAAACAAAATGCACTCTTCCTCCTCCCCTCCGCGGCCCCGCCCCTAACTGCCCCTTCCCTCATCTCTGTCATCTTTGATTGGCCTACGAGGCACCCAATCCGCTATCTCAGACATCGATTGGTGGGCGGAAACTTCATTCAGAACATTTTTAACAGCCTATTGGTCAATGGTCGCAACCCCTGCCGCCCACCAGCGCCCTGTGGAGAGCGGCCAGTCGTCCCTCCTTGTTCAGTGATCCAAGAGCTGGGATACTATTGGCTGACAGAGGCCGTCAGACCGGACTGTAGTGACCAGTGATTGGCCGAGACAGACACGATCAAGTTTGGTTGTTTACTCCACCGCTTCCCCTCCCTCCTCCTCCAGGTTCCCGCCCCCTCCCGACTGCTTTTACTTTCTACGCATTTCTATTTCCTCCTTTATTTATTTATTTGTGATAAACTTAAATGACCCGAGGATAGAGGCGGGACTCGGAGAGTGGCTGGAGGATGACGGGCGGCGGCCTGGGGCCAATTGTCGCGGGGGCTGCGGGGTGAGGGGCAGCGGCGGCGGCCAGTGAGAGGCAGGTGTCTGCCGCGCGCCGCCTATGGAGCCGGGATGCCCCAGCGGAGGCGGCGGTTACCCGCTGTCTGGCGCGCCGGGATGGGGCGGGAGAAGTGGGGGGGCGGGGGAGATGGGGTGGGGGGGTACGGTGCAGGGAGGAGGGATGTCGCGGTTGCCGGCCGCGGCTGTCCGAGCGGGCGGGAGGCTCCCAGCGGTGGGAGGGAGCAGCGGCCCTGGACGCCAGAGGCCGAGCCTTGCTGGGACTCCGAGCGAGTGTGTTCCTACAGAAAAATACCATGTAAAACAGTCTGCAGAGAGCCGCCTTTAATATCAATGAGGATTTATTATCCTACCGGAAAAAGCAGATTATGTTTCTTATTACTAAACGCCTGAAGTACTGACGACCCAACTGGAGCCCACAAAATTCAATATCCTGGGAGCGAGGAGGAATAAAGCAACACGGAAAATTAAATGCAGTTCAGATGCTCCAATAAAACCTTCATCTTCATCCATTTGTCACTCAGCTCAGTACTCCCCAGAGCCAAATTCTAACAAATACTGGTCAGGCAAGGGCGGGGTAGAGGAGGAAGGGGGGTGAGAGGCCCGAGGCCAGCAGGAAGCCAAGGATAGATTCCTGAAAAGAATTCCTTAAAAGGACTAAGATGGAAAAAAGAATAGCTTTTCACTCTACAAAGAAAAGGCATTCCTGACGAAATAAAAAGTAGTACTTTTTAGGGAGCTTAGCTGTCACTAAAGGGATTCGTCAGAAACACAGGCATACAAAGAAACTGCTATTTGTAATATTAGTTATTAGTACAGAAAACAATGTTATATATTTTGGACTTGATACATAGCTTCCGGTAGACTTGAAGTAAGTTTAGATCTGAAATTAACCTAAGATTTCTTGACACATACCGAATAGTTTTAACATCAACTGCTTGCTTTGACTAAGAAGTCTGGTAGACCGTAACAAAACCAGCCCTGATAAGAAAAAAAGCACAAGGCCTTGACTTCATTAGTACATTTAGGTCTGTCCTGAAGATTATGGATGCGGCTGTCAGAATCCAGAAAATGCTTTAAAGATAAGAGAAGCTAAGGACGTTAACTGAGTGTAGAAAGATGTTTTAAATTTGTGTATGAGCCTTAAACGTTTTTCAGTAAATAGTCCGGGCAGAACAGTCCACTTTACATGAGAAAATTAGGTCAAATTTAACAAAAGTGTTCAAGTAGTTAACCCCATAACTCTAAAGAGGAAATGGCTGCTTCAAATTCTTAAAACTCATCGTTTCTTAGCAATATTTAGAGACACTTTACAGTGTTCTGGAAACGTGATGATTTTGATGAAGAGGCTTAAGGACAGGACTGTACAATAGCTAAAATCAAATGACAGTGACGAGGTAAGGCCTTGGGTGTTACTACTACCTGCATGTTTTAATGCCCAGCTCTGTTGTTAAAATGCTTTTGAAGCCGAGGAGTATCTGTGTTCATATTCACATTGCCCAGCTGTTCTGACTATTGTGTTTTTACTCTCCCCAGATGCAAACAGCCCAGCCGTATGGTGGAGCATGAGAGGCCTTCCTCTTTAGCATGTAACAGAACTGATGATAAGAAGAGTGATTTTTGGTGGGCTATTTGTTAATTCATTCAACAAACACTAAGTGTATGTACATCACACTGAATAAATTTTTAAATGGAGAGGAATATGGAAGCTAAGACTGGACTTGGCATTTTTCTCCAGAGTTCTCTGCTTCTTAGAAGAAAGAAGGAGTAACCAGTTACTATGCTGTGTATATGTGTTGTATATACAACATGGGAGTATATAAAATACCACCCTGCTAAAAGTTGGGAATAACTAGAATTCACTGAACTTATCACTATATTGAATTCAAAAGTTAAGCAGAGCTGGGCGGTGGTGGCGCACGCCTTTAATCCCAGCACTTGGGAGGCAGAGGCAGGTGGATCCCTGTGAGTTCGAGACCAGCCTGGTCTACAAGAGCTAGTTCCAGGACAGGCTCCAAAACCACAGAGAAACCCTGTCTCGAAAAACCAAAAAAAAAAAAAAAAAAAAAAAAGTTAAGCAGAGCAGATCAGTCCCTGCTCTCAGAGGACTTAGTTTCTAAAGAGGACACCTAATATATTTAGCAAAAAATATATAATGCCCTATATATCATAATTGTATAAGCTATATAACATTAAAATAATAACACCGGTAGCAGAAATACAGTCTCGATGATATGACAAATAAAATGCCATATTATCAGAGATTATAAAATATTTACATCTGAGAGAGAGTTAAGGGACCCTCAATCACCAGTACTCAAAGGAAGCACAGGATAAAAGCAGTAAATGTAAAACATAATGAAAGTCTCAGGAACTTCTTGAACTCATAGACCCAGTTTTTCCTAAAACCAACTGTTCTCTGTGATGGCTGCTCTTATTGTCAACTAGAGATGATTTTTACATCCATTAGGGAATTTACAAGCCTGTATGTAATACAAATCACTTAATATTTGTAGCAGTTTGTGAATAGGCACTGCTTTTCTATACATGACCTCACTATTTTTTTAAAGGCACATTAAAGCTATGAAAATATGAAAATAGAAATCTTCCTTTCCTAGGAGCATAAAATTGAACTAGACAGCAAAATTTGTCAAGACAATATGCAAAACATTAAGGTTAGATGATTCATATTTAAAGCCACTTAAGGAGGGTGCTTGTAAACACACATGCACCCCAGATGTGAAACAAGTTCTGCCCATGCACACTTTACATAAAATCTTGAACCAGCAACCCCACGATGTGGTAGAAGTGTGAAGCTCTTCGTGCTGTTTCTTCCTGGAGTTGTGGAAGCTTCCCCTGCTGTGCTTGGGACCCAGTCTCTCCTTCCCATGCCGGTTCTTTGTTCTCTTTAAGCTTTGTTGTAAACGGAAGAGTTATGCCAAAACCATAAGCAGTTTCCAACAAAACTTCACCTAATTAGGATAGAATGGACTCAAGAATGTGATGCCAGGAGAAGAGGAAGAAGGGCAATATAGATACAGATATTTATGGTGTGGTGTACTGATTACATTTACTGGGGGGAAAGCCCATTATGGATAGGAGGTAGGGATTATGATTGACAGTTTTATTTAAAATGCACAAGTGGCCAGGCGGTGGTGGCGCACGCCTTTAATCCCAGCCCTTGGGAGGCAGAGGCAGGTGGATCTCTGTGAGTTCGAGACCAGCCTGGTCTACAAGAGCTAGTTCCAGGACAGGCTCCAAAGCCACAGAGAAACCCTGTCTCGAAAAACCATAAAAATAAAAATAAAAAAATAAAATAAAATAAAATGCACAAGTGGATGTGGGGAGGAATGCTGTGGAACAATGGTCTTGTACCTTGTCACTTGTATTGTTTTAATAAAACGTTGATTGACCAGTAGCCAGGCAGGAAGTATAGGTGGGGCAACCAGGCAGGAAGTAGAGGCAGGGCAACAAGAACAGGAAAATTCTGGAAAAAGGAAAGACTCAGTCTGCAGTTGTAACCAAGACAGCAGAGGAAACAAGATGAAGATGTCTCACTGATAAAAGGTACCAAGCCATGTGGCTGACACAGACAAGAATTATGGGTCAATGTAGGATGTAAGAGCTAATAGGCTAACCAGTTTATGATTAATGTAGACTTCTGTGTGTATCTTTGGGACTGAACGGCTGCAGGACCAGGCGAAACAGAAATCTCTTCCAACAAAGGAGGATCAGTACTCACACAGGAAAAACAAAACTAAGAAATAAATTTCCAGCATGAGGGAAGACGGAGGAAACCACTCGAATCCATGGACCCAGATATGCTGAAACCAGATCAATCTCTGTGATATCAATGTAATGGGTTTTGAGGCAGGTAGGTTTTTTTAAAAAAAAAAAAAAAAAACATGATTTTACCTGATGACAGAGTTCACAAAGCCCATGAACTGTGTCAAAGCCAGATTGTACCTCTCAGTAAAGGCTATCACTCGGGAAGAAGAAGCACAGAGGACATTTGAGAGATTAGTTCCTGTGTTTAAATGATGCAGCCCAAATTATCCTAGCAAAACTTGATCTGTTCTCAATTTGCTCTCCAGAGAAGATTAGTTAAACACTCCCATTCAGTTACTCCAATTTTTAATATATTACTTAGAATTTTAATGTTTCCAGGCTCATTAAATATACCTAAATAAGAATTGTTTCAGATGCCAAGTTCTTTCAAAGTTTTTTAACAGGGTCCTTACCTGAGACACAAGTTGTAAATATGTGAATATGTTCTACTTAACTTTGCTTTCCTGGCATATTAAGAAGGCATGTCCACCCCTGTCTGATCATACACAAGGAATTAGGCATTTTTCCTTGCTTTTTAAATGTCCTTGCTTTTTATCATGTCCTTCAAATCCTGCTACGTACTGTACAAATAGTATTGGAAATTCTGCAACTACACTACTGTAATTTTGAATGAAAAGTGTCATTAAATACATATATACATACATACATATACATATATGCATACATACATATACTATATACACAATCTGTTCCTATGATTGCTACTAATAAACTCATTTGGGAGCAGAAGACTGATTCTAGAGCCCAGGGTTTTAAAATGTCCAAGGATTTCATTAAAAATTAATACTGTCTAAAGCATGTGAAAAGTATATTCTTGGGAAACTGGGATATTTTATATTTAGGAACTATGTCTAGGAGTATGTAACCGTCTTTACTAGAACCCCTAGTAGTTTTCAATCCTCAACCATTTTAGTGCTTCCCATATTTGTAATGAAAGTGAACAAATTTGAGTTCCTCCATATAGGAACAGAAAATCAAAGGGCAGACCTAAGACTAATTCCCAAGATCTACCTCCTGATTAACTCTGAGCAACCTGGTTTGCTTGAATTTTTACAAACTACATGAGTGCTTGCCTTTTTGTTGTTGCTGTTTTCTATTCTGTTTAGCCTTCCAATATATTAGCAATATAACATTTTTATGTACTGAGAAACCATCTTAAAAATATCACTTTATGTTACTATTATTTATACATACATATACATGATGATCTAAATGTGATCTGTATACTATAAGCATAAAAAATATTTTTTTTCTGTTGTGCCTCAGGAACAACAGAAGTTTGAACTCTTATATTGGTTTATTTATATTGGACAAGTGTTTACTGAAAAACTAGCGTTGCTGAATATTTGGTGTATTAGGACAAATTAGGTTGTCTGGCCTTGTGGGACACATAGCCTACTGTAAAAAAATTAATAATCCCATTCAATCTTTGTTGTGTGCCCAGTGGCTACATATACAATGAGTTTTTACAATACTTTGTAAGCTAGATACAGGTTAAAATCATGAGAAATTTATGGAATGTCATATAAGGTATGGTGATTGTCATCTATGGTATAGAAGAAGCATCCTTTACTATGTGATAGAATTATCTTACAACATCTTCCCCATTATCTTATGGGAATATCCACTTTATAGATGCTCTCCTTTTCATTCTCTATTTTAGTCAGTGTATTTATGGTCTGCTTGTCTGATTACCATAAGAAAATGTTTTGCTCGTTTGTCAGGGTGTAGGGCTAAGAAAAACACATAGAAGATTCTTATGACTTAAATCTCAAATGTCAACATAGGCCCATTTATTAATAACCACTCTTCAGCCTATGGTACCATTTTAAAGGCTGCGGAGCCTTGGGAAATGAGATCCTGGCCCGTCAATGGAAGGAGGTCAGGAGGGGCTCTGGAGGCTGTACCTACCCCTGATTCCAATCCAACCATTTCTACTTCTTGCTCAGCCATGATGTGAAGAGCCATTGTCTCGCACCCCCACTGCTACAGATACCTACCCCAATCACTCCATTCTCCGTATGATAGACTCAAATCTCTCTGGAACCATAAGCAAAAATAAGCCCTTTTCTTCCTGCAGTTATTCCTGACAGCAAACTTTGTCATAGGAAACAAAAGGGGCTAGCCCAATGGTATCAAAACTCCTCTAGCAATTAGTTTGTGGAAGAAAAGTCTAGAGCAGTATCTTCTTATAAAGAAGAAAATTTATTTAAAGAAGGGAGACTGGTGAGATGGCTCAGTAGGTAAAGGCACAGACCACCAAGACCTGACAATTTGAATTCGGTCCCTGCAGCTCACAAAGCAGAGAACCAGTTCCCAGAAGTTGTCTTTCGACATCCATAGGCAACATGGAATACTCGTGTGTGTGCGCACACACACACACACATACACACACTTCAGTAGATAGATAGATAGATAGATAGATAGATAGATAGATAGATAGATAGATAGATAGATGTAAACAAGTAATTCTTTAATTTTCAAAAGAAAGCTTCCAGAGAGGAGATTTTAAAAATATCAGCAAGAAAGAAAAATGAAGCCTCATGAGTGCCAAACCTATATGAGATTTAGCTCTTAGCCCTAAAGCCTCTCAAAGCTCTTAATATTAATACATATAGTCTTTCTTTTTCTTGATGGTGGTTTTAGAAAGGGGAGGCCTTAAGCCTGCTTTGGAGCCTAGAGTCTAGAGCAACCTATAATTACCTGATGGCATCAAACAGAAGCAGCATTAAGCAAATACTAAGAAGACAGTATATTCAAGTCAGTTTTTAACTTCGCATGAACATTTTAGTCAGTGCTAGCTGTTAAAAGAAGAAATTTATTGTCTGAACCAAGAAGTAAGAGTTCTTCTGACCAGTAGTTATTCAATTCTGAAAGAACATGCTGTTTGCTTCATTCCTGTTCTGTTTTCAAATTTATTTCTCATGATAGGCTTTTCAGTAAAAGAATACACAAATAATTTCTCAGAGTCCCTGTATCATACAACTTAGAAACAATATGGAATTAGAAAGGACTGCATTTTGCAAGTACAATAAACCCACCTTGTACAAATGTAAATGAAAAAGACACTACATTGATTTGCACTAAAGTAGATACTCAAGAGATGTCAGCAGCAACCAAATGCTCTTGTTCTCTTTTAAGTGGCTTTGTTTTATTTCAATTGACATGATTATCATATAATAGCAAAAATGGTAAAAAAAAAAAAGCTTCAGGTATTAGCTATGCGATCATCAGCACAAATGTTAATTAATAGCAAATAAGTTTATTAGTTCATGCAACAGATAGAAATCCAGATGTAGTGGTGATTTGGATGAGGTTTGAGCAAATTTCTGGGACACATTTGCATACTCTTTGTGTACCATCTGAAGCTGTTGTAAGGGTTCACATCCCTGTGGATACACATGGCACCAGAACAAAGTGACCAATCTTTGAACAACTGGTCAGTAGTCCTTTTGGCAGTCTGAAAGAAAATGCTCGCCAGAGGGAGTGGCTCTATTAGGAAGTGTGGTTTTATTAGAGTACATGTGCCCTTGTTGGAGGAAATGTGTCAATGTGGGGGTGGAACTGGAGGTCTCCTATGCTCAAGCTACACTCTGTGGCACACAGTTGCTTCTGCTGCCTGCAGATCAAGATGTAGAACTCTCAATTCTTTCTCCAGCACCATGTCTGCCTGCAAGCAGTCATGAAGATGCAGGTCCAAAACTGAAACTGTGAGCCAGCCCCACTGAAATGTTTTCCTTTCCAAGAGTTGCCTTGGTAATGGTGTCTCTTCTCAGCAATAGAAACCCTAACTAAGACAGTTCTATATTTTATTCTGTGAATACCAATGTCATCCATTACCTATCCTGGATCTAGCATCATGGGAAAGAAGTATTTGAACTCTGCTGACTGGTTTCTACTAAGCTGGAGAACCCTCAGGAGTAGAAGTTTTATTAGTGTGTCCCAAGCCCAACAGTTTCTGTATGAAAGATGAAAGGTCAGATGGAATGAGGAGAAAGTAACAGTTCAAGATACCAGGATGTATCTCTGTTGTTTCATCCATAGTCCTGGGTTTGCAAGTTGGCACAGGAAAAGTTCCTCTGCTAAGGCTTGCTTGAGCCTCGGGTTCTTCAAGGTTCCATTGGATTGAGAGGAAAGGTTGAAAGGAGCTCTGTTGGCAGAAAGGTGTTTGGAAGTGAATCCAAACAATAGTTGTGCACTATAAAGGATCAGCTTGGAGACTCTTTAGGTTCACTTCCACACTGCTAGAGTAAAGTGCCTTTCTCAATAAAACAAGTCACAAAATGTTTTAGTTTCCTGTACCAGTGTATACAAAAGTTACTTGTTATGCATCATGTCTGCAAAATAACGTATGTAAAAACACTTGGCTACTAAAGTTCTAATGGCCATTGGAGCTTCCAATAAGTCAGTCACTTTGCTACTGTGAGATTGAGGCTCCGTGTTGATGGGCACTCATAGAGCAACATTGATTTTTGGAGAAATTTGACTGTAAAATAAAACAGTAATGAAGTTTGTTTCATGAACTGACCATCCCATGAAAGATTACTGGGTAGCATGTGATGAAATTTGATAGTATTTTGTCCTCAATCAAACTTCTTTTGAAAATAGGAGACAATCTTTGCAAATTCTAACACTACTTTGTCAACTGAATTGATTCAATGACACAAATTATTTGTCATTTGAACAACAATCACAGCATATTCACAAGGAGATTCTATCTCAAAAAATAGTATTCACTGCCTATCTGTAAGTAGCTACTCAATATCTGTTAAAGTTCCATTACAGAATTATAGCAACTTAGCCAAATCTGCAAACTACACATCTAATTCTATTCTTTAATATTTCTATCACATCTGTAATTAATTCTTCAACTATAGTCTTGAATCTCTCTGTCATTCATAAAGACTAGTACCAACTTCTTTCTAATGCCTATTAGTGTTTCTATTTTGACCTCTTCTTATCAATCGTAAGCAGTCTCAATGGGATCTAGAGTGGTGAATCTTTCCTGAAGCATATTAGTGGGGCAAGTCCTAGTTTGTGTATGTACGTGTAGTGTATGTGTTTCTGTGTACTCCTGTGTGTGTGTGAGAGAGAGAGAGAGAGACAGAGACAGAGAGACGGAGAGAGAGAGAGGCTGCATCATCCCCAGCACTGAGATTACACGTGTACATAGCCCATGTGTATTTCGTGTGTGTGCTGGGGACCTGAATTGCTGTAGTTTCAAGACATTGTGTTTTTTTGTTTGTTTGTTTGTTTGTTTGTTGTTTTGGTGGAAGTTGGGGGCATATGCCAGAAATCCCTGTATTTAGGAGGTAGAAGCAGGAAGATTCCTTTGAGTTCCAGGTCAATCTAGGATAAAGTGAGGCTTTGTGTAAAGTGGAAAAAAAGAAACAGAAAAATTAAGAAAGAAGGAAGGAGGGAGGGAAGGAAGGAAGAAAAGAAGGAAGGAATGATGGTAACTAGGGGAGAGAGAGGGGAGAGAAAAGAAAAGAAAAATGTAAGTAAAATTCAAAGTGATCCCTTTATCTATGGGATCCAGATTAGATGTTTCATTAGCAGAAATGAAGAAATAAAATTAATCCCATTTTATATCTCATTCAGAGCTCTTAGATGACCAAAGCTTGACATCACTGAGCACTAAGACTTTGAAAGAAGTGTGGTTGTTTTTTTCCCCCTGAGCAGTAGGTCTCCACAGTGGGCTTATAACATTTAGTAACCCATATTGTAAGCAGATGTGTTGTCATCCAGACTTTGTTCTTCCACATAAAGAACACTGGCAGAGTAGACATTCTTCAAGGCTGGAGGCCTCTCATGCCACTAACTAAGCACTGGCTTCAGTTTGAAGTCAACAGCCGCATTAGCCCAGATCAACACTCAGCCCATGTTGGAAGCTTTGAAAGTGGGAGCTTTCCCTTAGGAGGAGAAAGTAGGCCCAGCTAAAGGCTTCTTTCTCTATGTGGGTGTCTTGTTTACAGTCAACTCTGTCAGTTGTGTGTAGCCGCCTTCCATCATCCCGACTAGATTCTGAACCTAACATTTCAGTGTATGCTGAGTCATTTTGCATTTCTTACCTTGAGGAAAGACTTCTCCCTTACACCCCAAGAACCCTACCTCTGTCCGCTAGCTTCAGAGTTTTCTTCTATGATTTCCTTAATTCTCCACCCTTCATAAAACCAAAGAATTTTAGTCAGGACTTCTCTGATCTGGCTTTGGCCTAAGATAAATCTGTAGCAGGCTGATCTCTTTAGACAACTAAACCTTTCTTCACATCTGCAATTGTAATGGCATTGTTTTACTTTATTATCAACTATGCGTGTTCTCTGAAGAAGAGCCTCTAATTTCTTCCAGGAACATGCCCTTTGCAATCACAGCTCAACTAATCCTTTGATACCAGGTAACTACTCTTGGCTTTTGACATATTCTCCTCATATTCTTAATGTTATTAATCTTTTCATTTTTGTTTTTGTGGTGTGTGTGTGCGCGCGCGCGCGCATGCACACAGGGGTTTGAACCTAGAACCTCACATATACCAGGCAAGCCTTCTAACGGCTGAGCTACACCCTTCGTTAATCCTTATTTGTAATTTGATTAAAAATTAGAAGTGCATGATTCTTGCTTTCACTTGAGCACTCAGAACTATTCCTTAGCCAAAATTCAATGTTGTTGTATCTCAGAGGATAGAAGGGGCCAAGGAAATGCAGAGATGCAAATATCCTCAGTGGAAATTATTCTTCTCTACTGCCACGGACATGCTGACTAAAATAATCACATTTTAGAATTTTTAAACTGTAAAAGCTGATTTTTTATTTGGAATATGAAAGAATTAGCTAGTATTTTCATGGGAGATAAAACTTGGGATTTGTAACAATACTGCTGTGGAAAAGCAAAGATACCTGTTTTTCTGGAAATGAAAAGTGAAAGAAAAAAATCATAGTGTAGGAGACACTGGTTGAATAAGAAAGATTTTTCCAATCCTTTCTTTTCGCGTAAGACTTAGTCTAGTTTTCAAAGAACAAAAGTGCCCCAACTTCTGAGAAGTCTGAGAAATAGGAAAGGGCTTGTGGCTGGTTTCTGGGATTAAGGGAACACTTAGGTCAATTTATAATCAGAAAAAAAAGTATTTGCAAATAATTTGATACTGCAAGCTTTCTAAAACGTGTTACGTGATTGCTTTGCTAAGAACTTTACTGGGCAATTTTTTTTTTTTTTTTTTTTTTTTTGCTTTTTCGAGACGGGGTTTCTCTGTGGTTTTGGTTCCTGTCCTGGAACTAGCTCTTGTAGACCAGGCTGGTCTCGAACTCACAGAGATTCACCTGCCTCTGCCTCCCAAGTGCTGGGATTAAAGGCGTGCGCCACCACCGCCCGGTTACTGGGCAATTTTTAAGTTAAAGTTTATTCTTAAAATATTGTAAAAGTTTGAGATTCAAGGATCTTCCAGGAAAGGATCAAAGTTATGAAATACAATTTAAGAATATTGCCAAATAAAATATTTTCAAGGTACCCTGCCTTTGATATATCTTTTCTATTAAAGATTAATAGTTGAAAATGTCAAAACAGCACAGACAGGAAAAATTTAAACCTTGCAGAGTTACTCTGTATACTTATATATAATAAATTGCTGATATGCTGTCACGATGTGGGTAGGGTTGAAGTCTAGTAAATAACCCCCCCCCCAATTCTGAGAGAGAGTGTGGTTGATGGGTGGGTATCTATATAGCTAATAAAACAATCACTTGGTATTTTCTGTCACTCCAATTTCTCACTATAATGCTGTATAATTTGGTTGCTGATCTTTTTAAAAACTTCTTCAGGTATGATTTTTATTTCTACAAAGAACTGAGGGTTATAAAGATTTTCCAACAGACATTTGTTTCTATGAATACATAGTTGTTGCTTGAGGAAGTTACTGGCTGATTTCTATCAGAAAGTAAATTAAATGCAGAAGGAAATAACTGATAACCTGTTTTGCTCATTTTTAGTCTGAGAAGACATCTTGGAGGACTTCTCACATATGAAAGTAAAATTTAGCTGTCACTTTTTTATATATATAATAGATAGCAAATACGTTTTGGTATAATTAAAAATTGAGTTTAGAGAGCACATTGGGACTGCTGTCAGTTCAATTTATTATGCTGTTTCTGAGGATCTTAATGTGTTGGAAGACTGAGCTAACTCCTTGGGGAGGATGCATAATATTCCTGGCCTTAACAAAGGTAAAAGACTGAAATCTTACTAAATAAAAAGATGTTCGTGTTATGTACAAAACGCAAGCTCACAATAACAGCTGTTTTAGAAAGGTGTTTCCATTTCCTTGTCAAATGGACTCAATGATAACCTTCATCTGAACTCACACAATGCAAAAGATGAACTCTCCTGGAGTTCAGGGGTAAAACTCTATGCTGTGGTGTGATGTCAGCTTGTTCTGGATTCAAGGCAACTGGAAGTACCCAGTACCAGGCTTCTATTATTATATATATTATTATTATTATTATATAGCTCTTTCATGAGTTTATTTTTATCTCTGTCTTTTGAGAAGCTTCTGTAATTCATATTTCTAAGAGAAACTCTTGTTAATGTGTAGAATATTATTTTAAGGTGTGTTACTTTTTAATAACATTTTGCAACATTTCATGACACAAAAATGTGTTTGATTAAATAAAATTCGCGTGTGGTCAGTGCTGTGAGACAATGGTTTTACCCTGTAAACATTTGTTTCTTGTACTTGCTTAATAAAATGCTGATTGGCCAGTAGCCAAGCAGGAAGTATAGGCAAGGTGACCATGCAGGAAGTAGAGGTGGGGCCATGAGAACAGGAGAATTCTGAGAAGAGGATTCTGCATTCGTGACCCAGTCATAGAAAAAGCAAGATGTGACTACCTCGCCAAATAAGGTACTGAGCCACGTGGCTAACATAGACAAGTATAATGGGCTAATATAAGTTGTAAGAGTTAATAAGAAGTCTGAACTAATGGGACAATCAGTTTATAATTAATGTAGACCTCTGTCTGATTTCTTGGGACTTAACAACTGCTGGGGGAACTGGGCAGGACAAAAAAAATCACAAATAGGTCAGAAGGTTGCGTCAACCACTAGCCGACCAGAAGTTGTAGGGAGGAGCCAGGTGGAGAAGGGTTTTTAAAGAAGGGTCAGGAGAAGCATGAGGGCTTCTTGGGAAATACCAGTTCAAGGTAAGATGAGCTGCTTGCTATTCAGTTTCTCTGGGGAGCAGGATTCTACCTCAACCTTTGAATCTTGAGTTATTGGGAGTGACAGAGATTTAGATAAGTTCCTTCTGTAACTTTGAAAGAGTCAATACCCGAGGGAACAGTTTCCTCAGGCTGCAGCTCTTGCAGCCTAACCACCACTAGTAGTGGTGGAGTTGCAGTTGCTGACTAGGGTAGCCAGCAGCAACAATTAAAAAAGAAAACCACAATTTAATTTAGCTTATTATTCAAATCCCATTTAGGCCAGCTTCTCTTCACCTAAGCATTGACCAATGGGTATGAATATTTATTGGAGTTGGGAGAAGTCAGGCATAATCTGTGATAGACTATAATGCCTTCATGGGCTGCTTTGTTGAGTTAATATATCCTACGGGGCACCAGATGTGAGTAGAGTAGTAAGCATGCAGCTAATAAGTGCTTTGTAAAACCAAGAATGATAAGCAATCATGACTGTCACCTTGCTGAGAGTTAAATCAACATGGAAGCAACCTCTCTGCAACATCTGGAAAGGAGTTCCTACTCTCAGTTAATTGAGATAGGAAGGCTGCCCCTAAACATAAGCACCATTCTGTAGGTATGGTTTGGGCAGTGGGTAAAAATGAGAAAGAAACACTAATGTTCATTGCTCTCTACTTCCTGACTGCCACTCTTAGCCCCTGATTCGAGTTCCCTAGCATAAAAGACTGGACCCTCAAACTGTGAGCCAAATTAAACCCTTCTGTCCAATTTATCGCCTGTTGTGATAAAAAAAAAAAAACAAAAACAAAAAACCCATTGGCTAGAAGCAACTTGGAGGAAGAAAAGGTTTCACTAAAGAAAGTCAAGGCAGAAACTCATACAGTGGGTGATGGGAAGCTTGGAGGAAAGCTGTTCACTAGTTTGCCCTTTTTGGCTTGTTTAGCTACCTTCTGTATGAACCAGTCCCACCTGCCCAGGGATGAAACTGTCCACTGTGGGCTTGGCTCTCCTGTACCAATCAACAACCAAGAGAATGCCTCACAGACGTGACCACAGGCCTTTCCTACTGAGGCAACTCTATTTGGCCTTCCCTCTTCCCAGATGCCTCTAGATTTGGGTCAAGCTGACAGACGAAGCAATGACACCTTTGTTCCATCCTTGAGTTGCTTTTGGGAGGTATTCTGTTACATCAGCAAGAAAAGTAACTAAGCTGTAAAAACTAGCTCAACTGTTAAGAGCACATGCTGCTCTTGCAGAGATCCAGAGTTAACTTGCTGCATCCACATCCAGAGGCTCACAACTTCCCTATAACTATTGCCCTGGGGGATCCAATGCCCACTTTTGACTTCCACTGGTAGTCATATATGTATGTATATATGTTCATATATATGAGCATAAACACACACATACACACACACCATACTCACACACATGAATAATAAAATTATTTTATAAAGGAAATTAACCAGTACACCAAGTGAGACCTCATGCCAGGGAGGGATCTGGACTGGGAGATGAGTGATGGGCAATACAGTTCTAAAGAACACATTGGACAGATTCTAACATAAGAGTACTGGCCTGAATAATAGCTACAAACCTCCTTTATCATTCCTCATAGTAACTGAGACAAATTTTTAATAAAACTTTTAAAAAACTTGACTATAAGCCCAGAACCATGTGTAAGTATTTAATTACAATAATTAAAGGCTAATTTTCTGGTTGTGGCGATAAAACTGGAAATAGGTTTTCTTTTCTTCCTCACCACTAAGTGGGTCTCTATACACATATATGGTCTCTGAGTGGAGAGCAGCATAAGCTGATTATAGTGCCGCTTCACATTCTAAAACAAACTGGAGGAAGACACGGAGTGTCCCCCATGAAAGGGAAGAGGAAGATCGGCCAAAGCAGGACCAGGACTGCACTCCAGAAGCAAATGAACAGTATCTAGAAAATGGGTCGCATTTTAAAACAAGACTTCTCTCCCACAGAATACTGGTTGGCTGGGACAGGAAAAGTAATACTTGTAAAAGGTGCATTGAGCAAACAGAAAAGAAAAGTTATTAGTGATGCATTTCACACCAAATGAATTATCTCGTTTTTCTCCTATTGGGGGTTTAATTTTGACTGTGCATCATTTAAAATCTAAGTGCAAGTGTGACTAACTCAAAGTTCTCTAAGACTTAATAGTTAAGAACACTGGTGAAGCTGGGCTGTGGTGATAGAGGCAGGTGGATCTCTGTGAGTGCGAGGCCAGCTTGGTCAACAAGAGTGTGAAGGCCCAAAAATGTGGGCCCATTTCCACTTTGTCTGACAGTCAGAGAGTTATCAAAAACATTTTATGACAACTCATGCTGGAGAGGATGTGAGGTAAAGGGAACACTTATCCATTGCTGGTTGGAGGGAAAACTGGTAGGTACAGCTGCTTTGGATTTTGGTATGGTGATTTCTCAGAAAATTAGGAAATGACCTAACTCAAGACCCAGCAATACTACTTTTGGGTATATACCCAAAGGATGCTCAATTGTACCACAAAGACACGTGTTCAGCCATGTTCATAGCAGCATTGTTTGTCATAGCCAAAACCTGGAAACAACCTCCTCAACTGAAGAATGGATAAGTAAAATGTGTAACATTTACACTACGGAGTACTACACAGCAGAAGAAAATAATGACATCTTGAAATTTGTAGGCAAATGCATGGATCTAGAAAACATCATACTGACTGTGGTAACCCACACTCAGAAAGACAAATATCATATCTACTCACTCATAAGAGACTTTTAGATTTAAAACAAAAAACAAAAAAAGCAGCCTACAATTCACAATTCCAGAGAACCTAGATAACAAAGAGAATCCTAAGAGAGACATACACGGAAGTAGAAAAAGACAAGATCTCCTGAGTAAATTGGGAGCATGGGGACCATGAAAGAAGGTTGGAGTGGGTGGGAGAGGAAGGGAGGGGAGCAGGAAAAAAATATAGCTCAATAAAAACAATTTAAAAGAAAAACTAGCACATACTTTTTAAGGCAAGATTTTAATCCATCCTGATTTCCACAAGAAAGACATGATTTAAGGGCATGTTGCCTGTATACATTCCAAGTTTTGTCTTTAGATTCTAAAAGCTGCCATTGAAAACCATAATGTCTGACAACTTATTGAAGAAAATCACTAAAACCAAATAGTAGAAGTCTTTGGGAAGTTTTTCTTCTTCAGCTGAGAGTGAGAACTGGTGTAGAAAGTGGTAAAAGTACTCAACGCTTAACTGAATTTACTATGTGACAGGCATGTTCCAAACCATGGGCCAACACAATATTATTGGGTCAAATGTAGCTTCTTATCTAGTTTGGTAAATACATTTTTTAAAAAGGTAACTACTCTAGTTTGTTTCCATATTGAATATGAATGCTTTTGTACTGTGACAATAGAACTGAGAAGAGATGAAAAGTTTATGGTCCACAAAGCTTAAAATATTTACTATCCTGGTTTTTACAGGAAAAGTTTTTGACACCTGTTCTGAGTTCAGTGTGTGTGTGTGTGTGTGTTATGTGTGTGAGAAAGAGCATGCTCATGTGAGTGTGCATGTGTATATGTATGCATATATACACACACATGCATGTAGTAATTTAGTGGCATAGATAACATTTCTCCATTGTTGTTTGATAGCAATGTTTGAGCAGACAGAACTGAAGATGACCTGAGTCACAAAGCAAGTGATCATCTTTCTCTCTCTCAAAATTCTGAACATTAGTCAGAAGTAATTAAGAACCTAATAATAATAATCACCATTAATAAAGAAGACAAATGAAGGCTGAAATTAATGTTTGCCATTTTGAATCTTTAAAGTCCTGTAAAAATCCTTGTGGTAAAGGCTTAATTCCCAGTAGGTGCTATGAACCAATAACAATAGGGCCATGTGGGAGGTGTTCATGCCACTGTGGGTAAGCTCTTAAAGGCAATAGTAGAATTCCAACCCCTTCTTTATCCTTGTCTTCACTTCTTAGTTTCAAAGTGATTGGTTTTGCTTTGTCACTCACTGCCTATTTTAACAGGTTGCTTTCCCACATGCACAAAAGCCATGGGCCTGGTTAATTACAGATACGCTCTGAAACTGTAAGCCCAAATAACTCTCTTTTGCTAAAAGTTAATTATCATGTTTTTTGTTATAATAATAGAAATCTAGCTAATACAATAAGATTCAGTAATTCTTGACCAGGAATGAGTTTGACAGGCAGGGTACATTGGGCAATATCTAGAGACATTTTCATACATCTAGAGATTTTCATAAGTAGGGTTGTAAATGAGGAGGTTTCTACTGGATGAAAGTCATGGGTGGTGCTAAAAATCCTCCACTGCTTGGGAAAAAAACCTATGGTGAAGAATTCAATTGAGCCAGGCAGTGGTGGCTCACACCTTTAATCCCATCACTCAGGAGGCAGAGGCAGGTGGATCACTGTGAGTTCAAGGCCAGCCTTGTCTACAAGAGCTAGTTTCTGTAGCTTTTGGACTTGCTCCAAAGCTACAGAATAATACCTTGCTGTATGTCAGCCTCTGTGTTATAACAAATACCATCTCACTCAATTTACCTCACTTTGTAGGTATTCAAATATGCAAATAGGACATAGATCGGTTAGAGAAAGACTAATATAATACTAGTAGCAGAGCTAAAGACCCTTCGAGTAATGCAACACCCTTTAGACAGCGGAGTACTTAGAATAGAAGCCAAAATCATTGCCTGCTCTATCAGTTCACTGTGGAGACTCAGCTACTCCCTTCTTGACCTACTGCCGTTTCTGTAGTGACTACTGGTGCCTGTTGCTGGGCTCTCTTCCTCTGTGTGCTTTCTTCTTTCTGACAGACAGCTTTAGTTATTCATGCTTCTGCATTAGTTTCTTGATTACAGCTATAACAAATTATCAAGCCTTTTATCACAGGAAGTAATGTTTAGGGTCTCTGGTGATTAGGATGAACACATATTTGGGATCAACATCCTCTGTGCCTGATGCTCTCTGCCCATTGCCTTTACAGTCTGTGTCCCCCAACTTTTGCCTGTTTTGATTGCTCAATTCTGTGTGTGCTGCAGAATTTCCCACCTGCCAAAAAATATCAAATCATATCAGCTAGTTATCACCCAAACCAAAGTTCTCTTTTGTACAGAATTCTTATTTTTCATTACCTTGAAAATTGATAACTACAAAAGATTACTGTTCAGCAATCAAACATTCAGACATCTTTTTCTCTTCTTCTTCTTCTTCTTCTTCTTCTTCTTCTTCTTCTTCTTCTTCTTCTTCTTCTTCTTCTTCTTCTTCTTTTCTTCTTTTTCTTTTTCTTCTTCTTCTTTTGGTTTTTCAAGAAAAACAAAGAAACCTTGTCTCGAGAAACCCAAAACAAAAAATAAATAAATAAATAATAAAATAAAAAATAAGATAACAGACATTGATTCTTAATCCAGTCTGTATTACAAAAGTAGTGAGCTCATGGTACACAGCAAATGATTGATAGAAAAAGGAAAGCTCATGGTGGTACAGAAAATTATACTACTCTTCTGAATCAATGCCATTTGCCATGGGACTTCACTATTCTCCTGTTTGAAGATGCAGAATTTTTTTCTTTTTTTCCTATTTTGAGCCTGGCCATGGAACCCTTTTTAGTTAAATGAATAAGCATTCTTGTCAGCAAGCCACTGTGGGGCCTCAGGTAAGGTTAAAGGGACTTGTGTTCCTTCTTTTGCATTCTTCACCATAGCTGGGACCAGTTGATAGGGCCCAAGAAAGCAATGAGAGCTACTTTTAAGGTAGAAGTGTCCCAACTGAGTCACCTCGGTAGGCCCATCCTATATACCTATCGAAATATGAGCTAAATCAATGCAATACCACTAAGAAATAAAAGTTTGTTGTTGTTTCTATTTTGTGTTTTTGTCACATAGCAAAAACTAGTAGAAGCAGGCAGCTGCCTTCAAAATGAGGCTATAAATGTTTTTACTTTTTCCAGGATGGGGTTGTAGACATTCCAGGGACTCGGTGTCATGGCTTCACCACAACTCAACCTAAAAAGCTGATCCAGTCAAAACTCCAAGAAGAAATGTTTCTCCCTGTTTTAGTTCATGTAGACAATGTCAATCCTTGGTGATCTAGGCCCCAAGTATTTTTGTAAATCCAACATGATATTTAGAAAACGAGGAGTTTCAAGCACATATTGGAAGAAAATCTATTGGTAGCTGAGCTTGTCCTTGCCTTCTTTCTATAATGTCAAGTGATACTCACAGACACCATGGAAAGTGCAGGGCGGCATAGATGCTTGACCACAGTGAAGAAGTACACATGGATTGTCGAGTGGCATAGGTCAAAACCCAAGATCTGAGATCAAGAGTCCATTTAGGGAAGAATCCTGGTTTTATAGGGTGGCCAGAAATGTCATCCTAACTATTCCAGTGTGTTGGAGAGGTGGAGATGGCACACGGGCTTCTCTCACAGCCACAACATTTATATTCTCACGGCATAGAGGTAGATGACCTCTACCATTAATTTGCTGGAGGCATTCATAAGCACGGCAACCACTTCTTCAATGTGTCTATTATTTAGTTAATGTGTTTCTGCAGTAAACTATACTTTACATGTTTCAAGGAAATGAGGGAGGCTGCTTAGAAACCTTCTCAATATAATAACAAAAATTCCCCAGGCACATCGCATGACTCAAACCTATAACACATAGCAATATAAGAGACACTGTGAGATGTTTTTCTATATCTGACATGTGTTTAATCTGTGATTAAACACCAAAATATCTCATATGAGAATAATTATAATACTATGAAAGTGATTCTAGAAAATTCTTATTCTTTAGGATAATATTCAGCATAATAGAGATAAGGTTGCTACAGCAGAATTTAAATGTGTTTTTTTCTGTATTGGTAAATACATCAGAAAAGGTAAACTAGGTGATAAAATTGGATGAACTGTGTGTTTAATTCTTTAAAGCATTTTAATTTATGAGAATGTCATGTCAAGGTAGTCAAATAAATTAAAACACATAGGTGTTAGTCAAGCAATTAAATACTATTATTATTAATCCAATGATCCTTCTATGTCTGTAGATGTAATTTTCTTTTAAAATATTAAACATGTCATATTATAGAAAATGCTTCTTCCTTAAAATATTGTACCAGAAAACTGAGTCTTAAAACCAATGCAGAAAATTTTGAAATAAATATATTTTCTTGTTTTTTTATATTATTCATGTGTGTACTATAAAACCACTACAGAAGCGAGTCTTCTTCAGACATATAAATAACAATAAGTACTTCTATAATAACCACCTTGAGATGGGTTTTTAATTGCTTTGATGACTATAGTAGCAATTCCAAAAATACGCTAGCTCTATTTACTTTGAATTTTATTCAGCATATGGGCATAGGAAAGCATTAGCATTTTTCAGTTCTGAGGATGAATGTGTTTAATGTTAAAATAACTCTGAACAGTTTCATGTTTTTCGTCATGAAGTTCGAGAAGAAATATAAATACAGAAACTTGTGTCTGCTGCTGTTATTCTTTCCACAAATTTGGTGATGCTATCAATGATATAACCATAATCGATCAACTATTTTGGCTTCCTTTGACTACCAACTTAATTAAACACATGATGCAAAAGTATTTTCACCAACTGTTCGAAACATTCACACTATGTAGATATGTTTGCCTAAACGTTGCTTCATTTCTGATATCTTCTTAATGGAAGTTGGAGGCTGTCAGACCTGGGAGTAGACTATCAGAAAATAATAAAAATTTGATATTAATTCTCAGTCCATACAGTCAGTTTGCAAGAAATGTAACTGGGTGGTTTTTTTCAATGAAATTCAGTTTGAAATGAGACTATTGTGCTGAGGTGCAGAAACCCAGTCAAATCGTTGTGGGATCACTTCCTTGTTCTTGCAATGTTCAGCTCAAGGTCCATATGTAATGCTTCTAAATTGTCAAAACCTAGTAGTTGGGTAAAGGGAGAATTTTTCAGAGGCTGTGTGTGCCAGCCCTGGCATCATCAGAGGCAGTTTCTTCCCCCTCTGATATTTAGCATTCTGTCAAGAGAAATACTCTTGGATTCTTGTTTTTCCTGTTGATAAAATAGATCTGAGTCATGGTGCTAATTTACTACAGTGCCTCCCAGGGACTTGGGTTGGCTGTGGTACTTCAGCATTACACCTCCTTAAGGAACTTGCTGAATAGAGGTTTTTTGAGACAGGGTTTCTCTTTGTAACAGCCTGACTGTCCTGGAACTCCCTTTGTAGACCAGGCTGGTCTCAAACTCAGAGAAATCAGCCTGCTTCTGCCTGCTGAGTGCTGGATTAAAAGTGTGCACCACCACTGCCCGACTGTCGAATGTAGTTTAATATTTACTATCTTAGTTCTTTTGTGCGGTTAGAATTCCCTTCACTCTTTTGATAGGGGAAGGACTTGGGGGCTCTAAGTCACACTCTCTTTAAACTATGTGAGCTTAGCAATGTAATGCTTCCTCTGTAATTCTCATCCAGGGACATACAAGTGTCTTCAACAATTAACTAATTGTTATCAAACTGGGAACAAAGCCTTATTCTTAGGTAGAAGGCCCCAAGAACTCTGATAAAGATATTTCCTTTAGTGTCTAAAGCTTATATTGGTTCTTAAATGAGTATACATTTTATGAGGAGGTGTTAAGAATCCGGACTCGCTGAACGTAGCGGACAATGAGGACAACTGAGAACTCAAGAACAATGGCAATGTGTTTTTGATCCTACTGCACTTGTTGGCTTTGTGGGAGCCTAGGCAGTTTGGATGCTCACCTTACTAGACCGGGATGGAGCTGGGTGGTCCTTGGACTTCCCACAGGGCAGGGAACCCTGATTGCTCTTAGGGCTGAGGAGGGAGGAGGACTTGATTCGGGGAGGGGGAGGGAAATGGGAGGTGGTGGTGGGGAGGAGGCAGAAATCATAAATAAATAAATAAATAAATAAAACACAAAACAAAACAACAACAACAAAAAAGAATGG
This sequence comes from Chionomys nivalis, assembly GCF_950005125.1. Classification (NCBI taxonomy): domain Eukaryota; kingdom Metazoa; phylum Chordata; class Mammalia; order Rodentia; family Cricetidae; genus Chionomys; species Chionomys nivalis. The sequence goes on along the minus strand of NC_080088.1, from coordinate 45,251,858 downwards.
CTCCAGGGGCAGAAATCATAGGATCCAACAAGTAGAGGCTGATGCAATGAGACCTGGCTATTGATTCAGGACAGTGAGAGGACTAGGGTGCTTATAATGTTAGCATCTACTGGGAAATAGTGGAAAGCAAGGTCAAACACGTTGGATTTTCACTGTAGGGTGAATTTTCCTAGGGTCAGAGCTGTTCTTCTTTGATAATAATGAGTTTTCCTCAAACTTTTGACTGAAAACAATTTGAGGGAAGTACAAAGCAGAGAAGGACAGTCCTACAATTTATGATTATGGTCACCAATTTTTATTTCGGTATAGTCAATAATGCTTCTTTCCTATCATTCCCCCTATAATAAATTTTAATGAAGACAGATGGGTTTCGAGTTCTCTATTGAACTTGTGACTCTATGAGATAATCTTGCTTAGGCCTCTGGGGGAAACATTCTGCAAGAAAAGAGCTACAGACTTGTCCATAAATATACTCCAGCCGAAACCAAGACAGGTATAGAAGAAGCAGTCATCAAAACATGTGTTCACAGTCAAGTGGAGCAGAGATTCGTGATGCCTCTCTCTTCCTCTCTCTTCCCTGTGGTCTTTTAGGGGAATTTTCCTGAGGCAAGGAGTGTTAGAGTGACAGCCACACATCTGTGGTTTCTTCCAGAAGTGAAGTCATCCTTTCTTCCGTTTTGTCTCAGCCCAGCACACATGGCTCGATTCAAGTCATGCTGTATGCAGGGAGAGAAGCTGCTGGAGCGCTCTGGGACAGGCTTCTGCTCTCTGCCTTTGTAGATGTGCATACAAGTATTTCTGTCAATCACCAAACCACCTCAAAGAGTGCCATGCTTACTGTTGAAGACAAATGTCTTGAAAGTGCATTTGTGTTTGTGTGTGTGTGTGTGTGCAGAGATTGGAGGGAGTAAAAGAGAGTGAATGGGAATTGGGATCTGAATTTTGTGTCCTATCAATATTCATATGTTCAAACAGAAATCTTTATATAATGGTATTATAGGTGCACTTTTAAGTAAGTCTCCAGGGCATTGAATTACTAAGGGTTCTAGAGGAACAGATCTGACAGAATGAATGAATTGTGTGTGTAATATATATATATATGATATATAAATATATCTTATATATTACACATAATTAATATATATGAATATATGCACAATATATAATATATATGTGCAATTTATCAATCGTCTTATGCTGAAATAGTCATAACAGTTGTCTCACACCTGAGTGAGTGACTGAGTGGTTGCTTGGATCTTAAGGCTGCGTGCCTCGGTAGTCATAGTAATCAATGGCTATCTCACACTGAAGAGGCCAAGAACCGTGTCATTGCCCAGTCTATGAGGCTCTGTGCCTCACAGTCCAAATCCAGCACTGGGAACCTGGAGGGCTTCTAGCAAGATGCTGATCCTTAGTTCCCCAGGTCTGGAAACACTGGTTCTGGTATCAGTGGAGGAACTGGCCACAGAAACACGGGAAATCAACTCAACGACAAGAGGAAACGTCAAGAAAACAAAACTTAGTCATCTTCTTCTGCTTTGCCCTTTTATTTGGGCTGCTACCAGAAAGAGCCACCCACATTTAAGGTGGGCCTTCCCACATCAGGTAAGACAATCAGGACAGTTTCTCAATCGAAATTTCCTACCTAAGTGATTATAATTTGTAGAAATTTGACATTAAAACTAATCATCACAGGCCTCATGAATAGGATTGGAGCTTTATTAAACAAGACCCAAGGAACTGTCTTATATCCTGCACTTTTTGTTATTGTTGTTGTGTTACCTTATAAGAACACAAGAAGAAGCCATCATTTAAAATCAAGAAAACAGGTCCTCCCCAAACCCACAGTATGGCAGTGCCTTGATTGTAAACTTCCAGCTTCCAGAGCTATAAGGAATTTCTGTTGTTTTAATCCAGTTTACGACATTTGCTATAGCAGCATGAATGAACAAACAATGGAATAGGGGTTTGGCTCAGGACACAGAAAGGGAGAGGTAGTTTCCCCTTAAATAATTGAGAAAATTAAGCCATTAAGCCAATCACAGTTCTCTCTCTCTCTCTCTCTCTCTCTTTCTCTCTCTCTCTCTTCCTCTGTAAAACAAAGAAACATAGTGAAAATGGCCAGTGCTGGACAGGTGTAGTGTAGATGTCCCTGTGATGCACTGAGGCTAAGGTCATGATCAAAATACTTCAAATATGCATCATATTCCTTAAAATATCAATAATACCATTTCTGTGCATTCTGAAAGAAATCTGAAATGAAGACAAATTTATGCACCAAGAGATTCACAGAAAGATTATTTCTAATAAACACCGAGACAGAAATATCCAAGAATTATGGATGGGGTAGGAACAGTTGCTAAAATATACTTATATGTAATGGAAATTACATATCTATTAAAAATGATGTTTACAAATAGTATTTAATCACAAGGGTTGCAATTCTGATCACTATGCTTAAGAAACTGTATTTCAAAGTTAAATGTGCAATATGATTTTAGCTATGTAAAAACATGCATTAAAATATAGGGATTATGTCAGGATGAAAGCAGTGGTGGGTGATTCTTTTCTCACCTTCTCATACTAATGTCAACACATTTTCAGCCTGTGAGCCTCTGCAAGAGGTATTTTCTATAGCATCATCCCTAGCAAAAAATAGTACTCTCCTCTAATAGATGGTGATAATTGAACCATGCAAGTCACAATATAAAGTCTTGCTTCCCATTGACCCAATCTCTTTCTTTACAAATTGTCTCTTTAGGAAATATCACAAGTTCATGTTTTGATATCTGTTTCACCTGCTTTTTTTTTTTTTTTTTTTTTTTTTTTTTTTTTCGAGACAGGGTTTCTCTGTGGTTTTGGAGCCTGTCCTGGAACTAGCTCTTGCAGACCAGGCTGGTCTCGAACTCACAGAGATCCACCTGCCTCTGCCTCCCGAGTGCTGGGATTAAAGGCGTGCGCCACCGCCCGGCTTTTTTTTTTTTTTTTTTAATGTTCTAGAAATAAAGCAGCAGGGGAGTTAGAGAGATGGCTCAATGAGCTTGTTGCTCCTCCAGAGGTCTTGGGTTCAGTTCTCGGTACTACATCAGGCAGTTCAAAACTACCTATAATTCTAGTTCCAAAGGATCCAATACCCTCTTGTGGATACCAGCATTCATGTAACACACACACACACCCCACTATACACACACAATAAGCAAAAACTAGAAAATTTTAAAAGCAAATAATAAAACAGCAGAAATGATGATATGACTAAAGTCTGATTTCCAGGATAAAGTCTTACCTGGAACCAACTGCATCAGCACCATATTAGTAAAGTGTATCCTCAAGTCCTTCTAGCGATGTGCCTAAGCATTTGCTCTGGAGAACTGACTTCACAATCTAAAGTTTAACACATTCTGTTAATTCAGATTAACATTCAAGTTTAGGAGGTACTGACCAAGGGCAGGGGTAGGTTTAAAACCATGATCCAAAGACCAAACTTGCCCACATATTATATGTAGGGTTTTTTGTACCACTATAGTAATGGATAATTTTGATAGACAAACCAAGTCCCCCAAATCTTAGACATTTACTATCTGACTACAGAAAGCATTTGAAAGTCCTTATTCTATAGAATGGAGATTCCTTTAGGTTATGTGTTTCTTTACTGTTAAATCTTGAGAATTTACTCTATGACAAGTATAATTTGACCAAGTGTCTATAAAATTGTAACTTCAATTAAATATATTAATGTGTGTTCCATAAATAAAGAAATTTTGTAGGGAATATATATTGACTTTCTTGCATACGCATTCTGTTCCAGAAACAAACATTAAATACAACTATTTTGAAAAATGAAAATGGATCACAAAGGGTTGGTTTAATCTGGTGCTGTGAGACAAAATAAATCTAAAGGGTTCCACCTGCTGGCAGAAATAAAAATGACTCCAAATTAAAATCCACATTAAAAATTATCTGGTTCATCAGAAATGATAATTTTAAAAGATATTTTAAAGAAATAATATCTATGGAGCATGAAAGCAAATGATAGGTGTTTTTAGAAGTTTATACAAAGCAAACATTGTTGATTTATTAGACTAAGTTTTATGAATTTATAGGTCACATGTTTTCTAAGAACCAAGATAATTCATCACTAACTAAGATACTGTGAAAATATGTATAAATAATTCTGTCATACAATTCAGGATTTTCTGGCATCGTAAGTTGCCACACTTTGGTGTCTTAAATTTAAAGAACTGTGAAGTTATGTTATAAAATTCTAAGAAACATATTTAGTGATAATTTTACTTCTTAAATAGAAAGACTATAAAATCTTGCCCGAAGAGTTTTAATTCAATATATAAATACATATTTTATTTCTCAAAAATAAAAATAGCCCGTACTATTTGTGTAGCTGGTCATCTAAAAGTAGAGAAGGAAAAGCTGGCAAACCCGATACAATGTTATCTTTTATCATTATATTTTTTTTTTGAGGCAGGGTGTCTCTATGTAGCCCTGACTTTCCTGGAACTCACTTTGTAGAACAAACAGGCCTTGAACTTAGAGATCTGCCTGCCTTGCTGGGATTAAAGGTATGCACCACCAAGCCTGGTTAAATGTTATCTTCTTTAAAAAGCTGTAGTGAAGTATAATTTTTGTAGTGTAAATGTATTCACTCAAAGTACACCATTCAGTGATCTTTATTGAATTTAGATTGGTTTGTAGCTAATTGCTACAATTAATATTTAGAATATATGAAACATCTGTGTCCACTTGCACTGTTTTAATGCATACTTTCAGCCCTATAAAATAATTGATCTATGTAAAATCTATATAAAATTTACCTGTATAGATATTAAATAGCAATTAATATACAATATGGAGCATTTCAGGTATGACACCTTCTACTTAGCATGTACTTTGGCTTTAACCTAATTGTAGCATGTATTGGTAGTTTTCTTTTGCTGTGGGACAATGGTTTTGTACTTTGTAAAGATTTTGTCACTTGTATTTTAATAAAATGCTGATTGACCAATAGCCAGGCAGGAAGTATAGGCAGGAGAATTCTAGGAAGAGGAAAGGTTCAGTCAGCAGTCGTCATCCAGATACAGAGGAAGCAAGATGAGAATGCCTCATTGATAATTGGTACCAAGCCATGTGACTAACACAGACAAGAATTATGGGGTACTGTAAGATGTAAGAATTATCACGTCAGGTGGTGGTGGTGCACACCTTTAATTCCAGCACTTGGGAGGCAGAGGCAGGTGGATCTCTGTGAGTTCAAGGCCAGCCTGGTATACAAGAGCTAGTTCCAGGACAGGCTCTAAAACTTGGTGCTCTTGGTAGTAGCATTTTCTCAGGTGGGCTCTTTTTGCTAGAGGCCAGCATGTCTCATTTATGAGAGGCTTATTGACTCAGCTTTAGCTGAAAAAAACCTTGCATCCCTTTTAAGAGGTCCTGCCACAAAACATTTTAATGGTGTTTATGAATAGCCTACAGTGTGCTTCTAGATGGTAACACAGATCTCGAAACTCCATAGAGTTGTGGCAATAAACAGGAGAATTCTGGGAAGAAGAAAGGTTCAGTCAGGAGTTGTTATCCAGACACAGAGGAAGCAAGATGAGACTGCCTTACTAATAAAAGGTATCAAGCCACGTGACTAACACAAATAATTATGGGGTACTGTAAGATATAAGAATTAGTTAGTAAGAAGACTGAGCTAATAGTCCAACCAGTTTTTGATTAATGTCGTATACCTCTGTGTGTTTTTCGGCACAAATGGCTGAAGGACGGGGCTGAACAGAAACCTCTGTCAACAATCTTTCTTTGGTTGCTGAATATTTTTCCCTTTACAGATATATCATATTATTAAATTCAACCTTAATTTTAATTGATAAAAGCAATTTAATGTATGTATAAGCTGAAGGTTGATGTTGTTATGTGCATATATTGTGGAATGGCAAATTCAGTGAATTTAACATACCTATTATCTCAAATGCTATGCTTTCTTGTGTTAAAAAATATTTAGTATCATCTTTTAAAATTATTTTGAAACTTACAATCCATTATTCTAGTAGGAGGCCACTTGTTCATTTCCTGGCTGCCCAAACCCCCAAAATAATCACACAGAAATCATATTATTTAAATCACTGCTTGGCTTATTAGCTCTAGCCTCTTATTGGCTAGCTTTTACATTTTAATTTAACCCATTTCCATTATTTTATATTTTACCACAAGGCTCATGGCCTACAGGCAAGGTTCTGGCATGTCTGTCTCTGGTGGCTGCTCCATGGCTTATCTCTGACTCCACCCTTCTTTCTCTCAGCATTCAGTTTAGTTTTCTCCATGTACCTCTATTCCTTGCACAGGCCCAAGACAGTTTCTTTATCAAGCAATGGTATTCACAGCATACAGAGAGGACTCCCACATCACATTATTAACTATAGACCTCTTCCAGGACAATAAAGCACCAGGACTTATTCATTTTTAAACTTTAGTTGTATTTTTATTTTATATGTGAGTGTTGCCTGCATGTATGTGACCATGTGTGCTCTTGGTACCTGTGGAGATTGGAAATAGGGTACTGGATCCTCTGAAATGTACCTATAGATGTTTGTGAACCACCATGTGGGTGCTGGAAATAAATCTGGTTTCTCTGCAAGAGTGCTCTCAACTCCTAATATCCCTCCAACTGCCTTTCCCCAAACTCATCCTTTATACCCTTGGCTAATGTCTCTACTCCAACTCCTTTTGGTAACCATTATTCTACTCTCTTCAGATTTGGCCAATTTTAGCTTTCACGTAAGAGAAAATATGTCATTTATTTCTTTGTGCTTGGCTTCTTTGACCTAACATTATAACCTTCAGGTTCTTTCACCTTATATTTGCATAAATGATGGATTTTCTTTTTCTCTGGCTGAACACTTTCTATTATGTGTCTATATCCTGTATTTTATTTAGTATATACTTACTGATGGACTCTTGGCTAACATAAATCATGCTGCAAGGAGCATGTAAACACAGACATCTTTCAACATATTAATTTTGTTTCCTTTGTATATACAGACAGTATTGAGATTACTAGATTATAGCAGGATGATTCTTAGTTTTTTGAGTACTTTCTATGTTTTCCCAAATGACTGCACCATTTTATAACATCACTAATAGTATATAAAGGTTTCATCTTTTTATATCTCATTGCTAACATATACTTTTCATTCTTTTGTTGTAGAATCTAAACGTTTCGAGGTGACGTTACATTGTGATTTTCATTTATATTTTATTGATAGGATGTTGAACAGTTTTAAATATCTGTTGCCCATTTTATTTACTCTTTTGAGAAACATTTATTCAAGCCTGGTTTTTTTTTGGGGGGGGTGCTCTTTTAGAAAGATATAGCTTGGCTATTTTGGAGTTCAGTATGTAGACCGGGGTGGCCTTGAACTCAGAGATCTGCCTGTCTCTGTATCCAGAGTGCTGGAAAGGCATACATCACCACCATCTGCCCAGCCTGTTTTTAATGCAGTTATTTATTTTCTTGTTACTGGTTAGAGTTTCTTGTATTATTGTTCTATATAGAATTTGTAAGTCTTTTGTTTAACCCATAGTGTGGGGTTTGAATCAGATTGACTCCTATTGACTCATATATTTAAATACTTGACTTCAAGTTGGTGGGACTGTTCGGAAAGGATTGAGAGATGTGGCCTTGTTGGAGGAGGTGTGTCACAAGGGTCAGGCTTTGAAGTTTTAAAGGACCTGTGCCATTCCCAGGGTCTTTCTCTCTGCCTCTTGCTTATGGACCAAGATGTGAACGCTCAGCCGTTTTTTCTACCATGCATTTGCTCCATCATCATGGACATTACCTGCTGAAAATGTAAGCCCAATTAAATGTTTTCCTTTATAAATTACTTTAGTCCTGGTGCTTCATCCCAGCAATAGAAAACTTATTAAGATAAATAGGCTGTCACTTGACTCAGGTTTTCTTTCCTGTTATGCAGAGACTGTTTATGTGGTGAGATGCTATCTACTTATTTCTATTTTCTTCACTATGCTTTAGGAGTTACAATCAAGCAGTCTCTTCTTATATCAATGTCATAGACTTTTTGTCTTTTGCCATTTTAAAGGTATGTTTTTAATAGTGTCAAATACTACATGTAAGTCTTTAATCTTTTTGAAGTTGACTTTTTTTTTTACAACAAGATAAAGATAAATTTTCTTTTTGTGTATGTGTTTGTTGTGGTTTGATAGTTTTTTAAAGTAGGTCTGCTTACTCTCAAACTTTGTGTTTCAAACAACCCCCCATACTTCAGGCTCCCAGTAGCTGTGGGGACAGATACACATCTCTGTAACTGGGTCATGCTTTGGTGTTATACTGTGGTGTTATAATACATGTGAATCCTTGTAGTGTGATACTTCCAGATTTATTATTTTTTCTCAAGACTTTTTGGATACTGCATCTCAAATTTTTAAATAATAATGATTTGGAAAATATACTGAATATATCTTAGATATTTGTAAGTTTGTTAAGACTTGCTTTGTGACCTACCATATGATGTTTCATGTGTTTGTTGGTATAATGTTCTATGTGTCTGTGAGTTCTGCTCCATTTTAAGTAGCTTAAATCTAATGTTTCCTCATTTATTTTGTGTCTGGACTTTGTCAAAAGCTTTAAGTAGTGTTATGAAATATTCCAATGGTCTTGCATTGTGGTCTAGCTATTTTCAGGTATCCAAATGTTTCTGTCATATATTTAAGTGCATCAGATTCACCTTGATGACCTGACAATTTATATAATATTGTTACTTCTTTTTTTTGTTCCATCAGTTTTGCACATTTTACTTTCTGTGCACTGTTCTAATTTCTTTCAAGAATTTTTTAAACTTTCCTTTTAGATTTTTTTTTTTCAAAACAGGGTTAGCTTTGGTGCCTGTCCAAGAACTTGCTCTGTAGGTCATGCTGGCCTCAAACTCACAGAGATCCACTTGCCTCTGCCTCCTGAGTGCTGGGATTAAAGGTGTGGGCCACCAACACCCAGTTAGATTTTTTTAATGACCAATCATTCGTTCAAAACTATCTGGTTGACTTCCATGTATTTGTATAATTTCTAGAATTCCTTTATTGTTAATTTTAGTTTTTTTCTGTTGTAGAAAAAGATATGCCGGGCGGTGGTGGCGCACACCTTTAATCCCAGCACTCGGGAGGCAGAGGCAGGCAGATCTCTGTGAGTTCGAGACCAGCCTGGTCTACAAGAGCTAGTTCCAGGACAGGCTCCAAAACCACAGAGAAACCCTGTCTCGAAAAACCAAAAAAAAAAAAAAAAGAAAAAGAAAAAGATATATAGTATGATTTCACTTTTTGAACATTTGTGGAGACTAATATTTTGTTCTAATACAAGTTCTATTTCATGGAATGTTCCATGTGCTAATAGGAAGAAACACATATATTGTCGCTGGTTCTTCTTAATTATCTCTATCTTTTTGCTGACATTTTTCTTGACATAGCAAATTTCTTTCCTGATTTCATTGAATTTTCTCTCCATTCTCTTGTATCTCATTGAATTCACTTGAAACAGTTCTTTTGAATTTCAAGTACTTCATTAATTTCAATTTGTGGTCTCTTGCAAAGCATTGAGTTGTCTTGTTTAATTATTTGTTTGTTGGTCCCTATGCGTATATTCTCATATCTGGAAGATCTCTTGTCTCTACCCATTTTAGGAGATGACTTTCATAGCAAAGAACTTTCTCCTGAAGTTGTATCTTTGACTGTTATTTTGGTAGGTTATGTTGGCCCTTGTTCCACTTAAATACTTTAGTGAAGTCTATATAAATGATTGTCTACTCTAGTTCATGGCTTTGGGTATGATGTATGCAGTGGTGTATCAAATTATCTCTCTGTCTCTACAGATTTCATGGGTATAGAGACCCTCTTATGGCCCAGGAAACTCGATCCATACAGCAATATTGATGAGGTACTTGCTATGCATCTAGTCCCAGGTAGGAGTGGTGCCATGACTGGCGGGATAGAAAGAGCTTACCTGAGTGTGGTGGCACATGCCTTTAACCCCAGCACTCTAGAAGCAGAGGCATACCACAGCCTGGTCTACATAGTGAAGCCAGCCAAGGCTATATAGTGAGACCCTGCCACAACAAATACTTTATATGTCAGTTTACATGTCAGTCTAGGGGTAGGACTGTTGTGATATTCCTGGGAAGATGTGGTACGGCACACACATCTATGGTCGCATAGTGTTAATATTCATTGTCCATAAAAGTGTGATGTAACACGAATAATAAAAACCCAGAGACAGATATTGGCGTTCAATTTGAAGATCAGAAAAACCAAGTAGCCCGTCACTGATTCTTACCTCTCCCTCAGACTGAAGACTGAGCCTGAGCCCTGTCTCCTCTCATCTTATATTCCTCTCTAGTGCTGGGATTAAAGGTATGTGCCACCGCTGCCTGGCCTGTGTGGCTGACTAATGTGGCTGCTTTGCCCTCTGAGCTTCACACAAGCTTTACTTATTAAAACACAAATAATATACCACTAGAGGGTAAGACTACCTCAGTTAGCTCAGAATAGTGGACTGTGTGACTTTTCTCCTGTGGATTGTGTACCTGTCTCTCTAAGAATGGTGCAAAGCTGGATTCCCTCCAGCATGCCAGGAGGACATGGCAATTTTGTATAATAGTGGGTCTTCGGCTTAGGTGATTGTGCACAGAGCACATTTTAATATCCGGGGACTTTGAGGGATGCAATCACTATAATGTTCATGTAGTCTGTACCTATTGGGATTGGAGAAGAGCACAGAGTTGGAACGTTTCAGCAATACAGAAAAGTGAGATGTATGGGTCAGTAGAGGTGGAACATAGTCGTCATTGGTTTGAAAACGGTGCTGTGCAGCAGCAGCAGAAGCCTGGGTGGGAGCAGGTCACCTGAACTGGGTTTCCCCTCTGCACTAGGGTAAGGACACATACTTCCTGACATTTTTTCAGCTGTGCTTCCAGCCTGTGGTCAGTCTGAGATTCTCCAATAGGAAAACTTTAGGGCCCCCTGGTGCCACTATGGACTGTTGAGAGCCCTCCATTCTATTTTCTCAATTTTAGGGAGAGGGTTTTCTTTACTAAAACTGTTCCAGCCTTGGGATAATTAGCAGCCAATACAAGGCAGTCCACTCCTTCTCAACAAGATGATCTGCAGTGCCTGTGTTCCAAAGGTTCTTTATTTCGTTCTCACTGTATTCTAGCATGCTTCCCCAACCCTCTACACGAACAGGAGCTGTTCATTCCCTGTTAAACAACAACAACAACAACAACAAACCTCTTCCTTTGAGTAAGAAGTACTGTTAAGTGCCTCATCCATCTTGCTAGACTTCCCATATTTAAGATTGTTTTCAGTAGAAAATGACTAATTAGTGCAATTTATAGTTGTTTTCTGTTTTATGATTCATTTCCTCCTCCTTTTTCCTCTTCCTTCTTCTTCTATTTTTCACTCTCACTCTCCCTTTCCCTCTTCTTCCTCATTTCCCTCCTCCTCATCTTCTTACCACCTCTCCCCTCCCAATCTATGTAGTCCCGCCTGACCTATAACTAAAACACACTAGCCTGAAATTCACAGCAAACTGCCTGATTCTGCTTCCAGCTGCAGGTAAGGATTAAAGGTGTTGCCCAACTAAGTCCAGCTATTTGTTCTCATCTTGTTCTGTGTTTTGCCGGTTCTCTATAGTGGTGTACTCTGTTACCTTTTAAACCTATGTGCATCATAGGTTTTTAAAAATCTATTATTGGGTTTTTGTTGTTGCTGTTTTCTCATTACACTGTGCCCAACATAAATCATCTTAAGTGAAAAAGACTGCATAAAAAGATGATAGAAGATTCTTTTTCCTTTTCTATATACAAACCCTACACTTTCAATGTCTCTCCTCTAACAGAGATATTTTTGCTGTCACATTTTATATCTTTCTAGCACATGTATTTTTTTTTTTTTTTGATTTTCAAGACAGGGTTTCTCCGTAGCTTTTTGGTTCCTGTCCTGGAACTAGCTCTTGTAGACCAGGCTGGCCTCGAACTCCCAGAGATCTGCCTGCCTCTGCCTCCCGAGTGCTGGGACTAAAGGCATGCGCCACCACCGCCGGGCTGTATTTTTTTTTTAAAAAAACAAATCATTGTCACTTCAGTTGTTCTGTGTAGCTCTGGTTTTTGACCATTATACTAGAGACATAATTGGGTTGCTTGTTGACCTTCGTGTTACAAATATTGAATTTAACAATGATTTTTTACTGTTACTAGTAGTTTTCATATTGAATGTTTTATATTTATATTTCTTTTATATGCATAAGCATTTTACCTATACATATATGTATACCTTGTGTGTGCTTGGTGCCTGTAGAGACCCGAAGGAGTTGGATACCCTGGAACTGGAATTACAGATGGTACCTTAGTAACTGTTCTATTGTTGTGAAAAGACACTATGATCAAAGCAACTTATTTTTAAAAGGAAATGGGGCTTGCTCACAGTTCTAGAGGGTAAGTTTATGATCATCATGGATGGTGATAATTAAGCGAGCATGGTACTCCAACGGTAGCTAAGAGCTTTATATCCTGATCCTCGGGGGGGTGGGGGGCGCAGGGGAAGAAAGGAGGGGAGGAAAAGAAGGGGAGAGAGAGAGATTCTGGTCCTCTCTCAAAATCTCAAAACCCAACCATATTGACATTCCTCCGCCAACAAAGCCATACTTTCTAATCCTTCCTAAGCAGTTCACCAACTGGGGACTAAGTATGAGCCTCCTGTGGTCATTCTCATTTAAACTACTACAGATGGTTATGAGCCACCTTGTGCTGGCAGCCAAACCAGGGTTCTATGCAAGAGCAACAAATACTCTAAACCACTGAGTCATCTGTCATCTGTATGACTGTATGTTTTTAAAGTTTTGAAGTTGAAGATCAGTGCAGCTCACTTTCTCTCTCTCTCTCTCTCTCTCTCTCTCTCTCTCTCTCTCTCTCTCTCTCTCTCTCCTTCTCTCCCCTTCTCTCCCTCCTGAAAAGCCTTATCACAATCACATCTCCATTCTGAACTTCAAAATCACTGGGTACAGTAGCCTTGCTTAGTAGTCTTTCTCACTGTTAGAACTTTGAGTATCTCATCATACTCTCTACTGACTTTCAAGGTTTCTGCTGAGAAAACCACTAATAGTTTAAGGGAGAATCCTCTATCTTTAACAGTTTGCTTTTTCTTGCTTCTTTCTACGTTGTCTCTTTGCCTTTAACTTTCGACACTTTGACTCTAAGGTATTTTGATGTGGTCCTGTTTGAATCTGTCACATTTGATACCCTATGGACTTCCCATTTTCTTTTTCAGACTTGGAATATTTGTGTCATTATTTTTTTAAAATATAGTTTCCATTCTCATTCTCTTCTTGTGGCACACCAACAATGCATAAACTGTTCTTCTAGCTTCTTCTTCTTCTGGAAACACCAAATGGCGGATGACGCCTGTGCAGCGGGAGGGCCCGGAGGACCCGGGGGCCCAGGATTAGGAGGCTGCGGCGGCTTCCGCGGAGGATTCGGGCGGAGGACAAGGCCGCGGGGCTGGCGGAGGTAAAGCTAAAGACAAGGAGTGGATTCCCGTCACCAAGCTGGGCCGCCTGGTTAAGGATACGAAAATTAAGTCCCTAGAGGAGATCTACCTGTTCTCCCTGCCCATTAAGGAGTCTGAGATTATTGACTTTTTCCTGGGAGCTTCCCTAAAGGATGAGGTTCTGAAGATCATGCCCATGCAGAAGCAGACTAGGGCAGGCCAGCGGACCAGGTTCAAGGCTTCTGTCGCTATTGGGGACTACAATGGTCACGTAGGTCTCGGTGTCAAGTACTCCAAGGAGGTAGCCACTGCCATCCGAGGGGCCATCATCTTGGCCAAGCTTTCCATTGTCCCTGTGCGGAGAGGTTATTGGGGGAACAAGATCGGCAAGCCCCACACTGTTCCTTGCAAAGTGACAGGCCGCTGTGGTTCTGTGCTGGTGCGTCTCATCCCTGCCCCCAGAGGCACTGGCATAGTCTCCGCTCCTGTGCCCAAGAAGCTATGGATGATGGCTGGCATTGATGACTGCTACACATCAGTCAGGGGCTGCACTGCCACCCTGGGCAACTTTGCCAAGGCCACCTTTGATGCCATCTCTAAGACCTACAGCTACCTGACCCCCGACCTCTGGAAAGAGACTGTGTTCACCAAGTCTCCTTATCAGGAATTCACTGACCATCTTCTGAAAACCCACCCCAGAGTCTCTGTTCAGAGGACCCAGGCTCCAGCTGTGGCCACCACATAAGGGCTTTTATACAAGGAAAATAAGAGTGAATTAAGTCTGTTTAAAAAAAAAAAAAAAAAAAAAAAAAAAAAAAAAAAACCCAAAAACAACTGTTCTTCTAGCTGGCAACTGGCATCCCGTGAATCTCTTAAACTACTATCACTGCTTTCCTTTTTTGTTTTTTTTTTTGTTTTTTAGGGGTTTTATTATTTATTATTTATTTTTTTCTGCTGTTGTTGTTTTCTTGCTCCTCAGATTGGAAGGTTTTCCAGGGGTCAGTCTGAGTTCCCTTATCCTTTCAACTGGATAGTCTAATATGCTGTTGATCACATCTTTTAAACCTGCAATTCAGTTGTCATGCCCTTCTGCTTTGTAGCTTCTGTGGGATACTCTTTAACATTGCCTATCTGTCTTGGGATGCTCAACTCGTTCTTACTTTGCCATCTTGATGAGCATATTTCTGGTCATTGTTTTTAATTTTCCATTAAATAAATTATATAAGTCTATCTCTGTTGTTTCAGGAGAGTCATCTCATTTTATTTGGAATAAGTTCCACGGCCTCTTTATTTCTTTGAGTCTGTTTATTGTTTTCTGCATATTTGGAAAGGCAATGACCTCCCTTTATCTTGTCAGACCAGCCTCTGCGGGCAGAAGAACTTCGCCCACTCATAGGTTTGGGGATGCCTCTGAAATCTTTTTGTTTTTCAGATCGATGTCTGCTTGGGAGACTATTTTGGGTTCAAGTTATATCACATTCTGTCTGGAGCCCGAGACTGCTACGGTATGATCCAGATAGATGGGCTAGGCATAGCTTAAACATGGTTAGTGGTATATTAGTATGTTGGATTGTGCTGTAGTTCTATGCTCACAGTGGGTCTGAATATAGGCATTTATCTTTCACTCTTCTCCATCCGAGGCAAATGTACACACTTAAGTTCCTGCTATAATTTCAGGTCCCAGGGACAAATATACTAGAAAAGGAGACCTGGTTTTTTGTTTGTTTGTTTATTTTTTTCTTCCTTGCAAGTTTAGGTCAATTTGGAATCCAAAGTCCCCTCCACTCTAAGGAAAAAAAAAGTTAAGGAATTAGTCCCTTGAGTAGAATATATGTAGTAGTAAAACTTTGTGATAGTCACCTCTTTCCAACAAAAACAGATAGGCCCTTATCTCTTGGGTGCATCTGAGAAAAAAAAAAAACAACCATCAGCTATTGAGTTCTGTGAACTCAGACTGCCAGAAAGCTATTGCTTATTAGCCCTAATTTGTTCCCTGATTCATGTCCATTAGTGTCCAGCTGGTCAGACTACTGTGTGTTCCATAAACCCCTTCTGGAGAGAGTAATGGAGATGTATATTCCTGTTCCTGTTTTTTTTAAATTGCTCTGAGAAGCCAAACTCCTGGAAGGATGTGCAGCCTTGTCTAAACCTACATCTTTGTTCTCCAGTATATACAGGTACAAAAATGGCATTCCGTCTGCTTCCAGAGCTGCAAACTTAATCTGCATTCCTCTGTTAAAGGGTATGTAACTTGGAATTTGTGGTATTGGAATAAATGCCTCTTCAGCTGTCTGCATGTTAGTATTTGCTCATGCCTTTAACTCCCTAGTGCAAGTTAATTAAAGTCAAGCTACCAAGTAGCCACTGGAGGAACATATCAGGAAACCCTTCTAGAGTGGAACAGAGCTACTTAAAAAAAAATCTCTTTTCTGTACTACTTTCAATATATAAATTCCTGGAAGTGCTCTCACATATACACAAAGCCACTTTCTATCATGGTCTAGAGAGACCTGTATATGGCCAGTCCCCTCTGCTCATAGAATAGGTGTACTGTAACCCAAGTCACTGGAGACTTTACAACTGAAGCTTTACATGTGGTGAGCCAACGTTCATCTTCTAGTCAGAAACTGACTTGGTTATTGAGTATTCCTTCCCCTATTCTATAGCACCATTGGTAAAAGCGTGAACTAATCGTGACACTCTGAGGGAAATCAACTGTGAAGATGCTTATTTGGTGTATTCCTGAGAAGAAAGAGAGTCAGAAGCTTATTATTTTGACCCACTGTCTCGATCACACCAGGTACACTTTTTATTAGCTCACTTCACACATAGTTTTATCCATTGATTGATATCCAAGCATATTGTTTCAGATAGTGGCTATCACAAATAGGGCTGGCATGCATTAGCACAAGTCATGTGGGCATGTTTTCTTTAGCTTATTAAACACTGAGCACAGTACTAGGTTGTAGGACACATTTTTTGTTAAACTTTTTAAATTACTAAACTTTCATGTAGTGAGAAATATTTTCATAAAATTTATTTTTACTTATTATTTGTGTATATGCATGTGTAAGAGTGTCTGCCATGGCTATGCGGTTGCTTACAGGTAGCAGAAGAGGACATTGGATCCTCTGGAGCTGGAGCCGATATGAACGCTGGGAAGTAAACTCAGGTCGTCTGGAAGAATAGTAACTGTTGTGTGGAGCGGCGGGCTGCGTCCCGCCACCTGGCTAGCTGTACACCCGAAATAATTACATGGAAACTGTATTCTTTTAAACACTGCCAGGCCCATTAGTTCCAGCCTCTTATTGGCTAGCTCTTACATATTGATCTAACCCATTTTTAATATTCTATGTAGCACCATGAGTTGGCTTACCAGGGAAGATCTTAACCTGCGTCTGTCTGGAGTTGGAGAATCATGGCAACTTCTTGTCTCGGCTTCTTTCTCCCAGCATTCTGTTCTGTCTACTCCGCCTACCTAATTTTTTGTCCTATCAGAGGCCAAGCAGTTTCTTTATTAATTAACCAATGAAAGCAACAGATAGAAAGGTCTAGTAACCAAAACAACATGGTATTGACATAAATACAGACAAGAAAACCAGAATAGAGGGCCTAAAAGTAATTTGCATGCTTACAACTAAGTAGTTTTCAATAGAGGTATTCAAAATACAAATTGGAGAAAAGATATTCCTTTCAACAAATGGTATTGGGAAAACTGGATACCACATGCAGAAGAACAAACATAATTCTTATCTCTCACTAATAATAATAACTAGTGTGAAGGTCAGCAGGCTATAAAGTACCTGTGCAGCTCACTTAAGGATGGAGTCAAACACTGAGAAACAAACCGAAAGATAAAAATCTAGGTAGGGAGAGTTTGAGATAAATATTCTTGGGGATTTGGATGAGGTCTAGCTCTATAGGTAGCAAAGGTCTTAAGGTCATTAATAACATCCACTCTCAGCCTTCTGGTTGGAAAATGGGTGTCCATTTCCTCTTTTGGGGAGACAACCAGAGTGATTGACATTCCTGGTTTCTCCAGTGCTTATCCGTGAGCACCCACCCCTTCTACAAGATTACACCAAATTAAAATGTTTCTTCACAGCAGAGGAAACAATCGTGAGGATGGAGTAAAAACCTAGAAAATGACAGAAAATGTTTTCAAACTTAATTCGACAGAATTTGGCAGCCATAGAAACCCTGAGAGAATGTGTGAGGTGTGACTGAAGTCTTGAATGAGTGTGAATTGCTGCCATGGGAATAGTCATGTCCGGGACACCAATACTTCAGACCCAGACCCATGTATACCATCAAAGGCTTCTTCCAGGTGATGCTCAGAGGCAATAGTAAAGCTTTCCCTTGATTCAAATGTGTTTACAAAAGTTTGACCAGTGTGTATGAAAACCAGCTATGGCAGCCTGTCTTCCTTCTCAGGAATGACTGCAGTCTGAGACTGTTCTCCTACAGAGACCTCCTACTGAGGGTAGCTAGCCCCTGCTCCTTGGGCTGCACATAATACACATACAAATTTCAGAATTGTTGCTGTAGGTAGTCCTCTTCAGCAGGAGTAAGGACCACTTGGTCCAAACTTTCCTGTGTATGTGTCTGTGTGTCTGTCCTTATTTCTTTTCCTTGTCACCTAGTCAGGTCTCTAAGACCAAACTGTACTGAATATACTGGCTAGAGGTATAATCTAGACTATGTTGGGACCCCTAAACTTAATAGCATTAAACCAAATAACCTGATTTTAAAAGAAAGAAAGAAAGGAAGGAAGGAAGGAAGGAAGGAAGGAAGGAAGGAAGAAAGAAAGAAAGAAAGAAAGAAAGAAAGAAAGAAAGAAAGAAAGAAAGAAAAAAGGAAGAAATCCATAGACCCAAACAGATGAGTCAGGATAGAGTCCATGAACAAAGCTATGTGAAGAGACTTTTCAGACCTTGTGTGGAAACTCCAAGTAAACGAGAGTCTCCTGATTTCTGTTCCTTCATCACGTGAGTTGTTCTTGGAAGGTGTGTTTGTGTCCCTCCCAGGAGGAGTGGATAGGAGTGACTTTACTCCAGATTATTCACTACAGCTGAGTACATTGACAGCTCGCTATTGTTATTTCTTTATATGCTTTTTTGGGAAACCTTTTTTTTTTGCCACATGGGACTTGTCCTTATGATTATTTACTTTACTTATGTGAGTCTTATAAATTGTCTGATGTTCTGAAGAAGGTTGGCTAGTGCCTGAAACTTTAGTCCACCTCATTTTTAGGCCCTACCCTCCCAGGATTACAGCACCAGCCAGAGCAGTAACACAGTTGGTCCTTAAAGGAAGACAAATGGTTATATGAAAATATTGTCATTACTCATCATCAGGGAAATGCTAATCAAAACACAAAGACAAGCTCAAAAGACAAACTGTGGATGTAATTCAGTGGTAGAGTGTTTGCCAAGGATGCTCAAGATTCAGGTTCAATTCCCCAGGACTAAAAGAAAAAAATAATGACTCAAAATTGAAACTGGAGAAAAAGGAATGCTCAAACATTATTGATAGGAGGGTAAATTAGTACAGACATTTATGGAAAGCACTGTGGTGGTTTCTCAAAAGTTAAAAATAGAGCCACCATATGAATCAGCAGTCTCGCTATTGGGTATATATCAGAAGGAAATGAAACCAGCAAGTTGAAGAGACAGGAAGAGAGAGAGAGAGAGAGAGAGAGAGAGAGAGAGGGAGGGAGGGAGGGAGGGAGGGAGGGAGGGAGGGAGGGAGAGAAAGGCCATAAATAAAAAAGTTTAAAAGTTTAAAAATATACTTGTTAGGGAGACTTTTTGAGGCATGGAATAGGATCAGTGGGGGGGGGTTGGCATGGAGAAGAGCAATGTGTGTGTGTGTGCGAGTGTGTGTGCACCATGTGCATGCTTAATGTCTGTGGAGATCAGAAAGTTCTGGATTTGGAACTGGAGTTATGAATGCTTGTGAACCACCATCTGAGTGCTAGGAATATAAATGTAGGGCCTCTGCAAAAGCAACAAGGGCTCTTAACCACTGAGCCCTCTCTCCAACCTTAGCACATTTATCGTCTTAGTGGTAAACACATTGAAAACCCATTTTTTTTGAAAGGTGCAGTGCAGTCATTCCCAGTGGTTTCCAGACCATTGGATATAATGGAACACCAGACCTTCTTTCTCCTATCTCGCTATGAACTACTCCCTATTGTTCAGTCTTTCTTTACTTCTTTTTACTCTTGCCAGCTGCTAGGAACCACCATTCTCCTCTCAACTTCCATGATATCCACCTTTCTAGGTTCCACAGATAAGTGATATCATGTAGTTTATACCTGCGTATTACTTATTCTATTATGACCTCCATTTCCATCTATGTAACAAATAACAGAATTTCATTTATGCTACGACTGCCAAGGTTCCATGGTGTGTAATTACCACATTTTCATTATCCATTCATCCATCCAAGGACATTGTGATTGTTCCTATTGCTTAGCTTTTGCAAACAGTACTGATGGAAGTGGAGTAAGGCCAGAAAGAAAGGTAGATAGCCTGTCCTCCCAAGCCACCATGCACTTATCGTATTGTCTACATGGGTGGAGTTAGCAAGGGAGTCAGCATGGAAGGATAGATTGACCTCAGAACTTTCAACACTGTCTGCACTTGAGGGATGGGGAGGACAAGAAGCAGAAGTGAAAGATCTGGAAGTTTAGGGGACTCAAGCAAGAAGCTTGCTGTGTCCCACACAGTATCTGATATCTGAAATCTGTACCTAGTTAGGTCGGGAAAGTAAGAAAGAAACTGGGAACAAAGGGCTGTATCTTCAGATACAATATGATATAGACAGTGATATAGGATGAAAATAGTAAATGGTTATTTGTGAGTTCGAGACCAGCCTGGTCTACAAGAGCTAGTTCCAGGACAGGCTCCAAAGCTACAGAGAAACCCTGTCTCAGAAAACCAAAAAAAAAAAAAAAAAAAAAAAAAAAAAAAAACCACATCAGTGTTTGGTGGTATAAACCTTAAGCCCAGCACTCTAGAGGGAGAGGCAGGCATATTTCTATCAGGGCCAGCATGATCTACATAGAAGTCAGACAGTAAACATCCATCTAAAAATCAAATCAAATCAAAACAAACCATCAATAGACTTTTATATATTCCCCCACATTTTTTGGTTTTGCTCCTGTATTACATAACACATTTTCTTAATATTAGTCATTGATATATTCTATTTTTTAAGGAATGAAAGAATACTGTGCTTTCAAAATCTACTTTATAATGTCAGAGGCATAAGTGCTATAAGTTTCTAAAAATACTAACTAATAAGTCCAACCTACAAAGTAGTAATAATCATGTTTGCCCTCAGGTTTTTACAACTAATCAAAAAGAAGTAGGAAGGGGTCCAGGACTGAGGAGGTAATTGGGCATGAACCCCCATCCCTAATGCAGAAGTTAGCTCCAATTTACAGCTGCCTGCAAAGGGAAAGTGAGCTTTCTGTGATGGAGTCTCACTGGGTACACAAACCACACTTAAAGGCAGGCCCTCTGCCCAGCAGAAGGTGCCAACACAAAATGAACTCAATGGCACTTTGGGAGTTTTGTCTCATAATGATTTCTTTGGGCTTTTTTTTTGTTGTTGTTTTTGCTCCTTACTGGTCTTTTCATGTATATTCTGGTTTCTGATTTTGTGTTTTTATGGTGAAGCATACATTTGTTTTTAGGCCCTCCAAATGGCTCACATATTTCTGTCTACATTTTCACAGGTAACACTCTCTTCAACAGTAAGTTTTCTTAAGAGTTTTCCTGTTGGCCAGATATTTTTTTTTCTCCTGAGGCTTCAGAATTTGCCTGGTTGGAATGCTTCTAAAAACATTTGTGGATAGCCCAAACATTTTTTAAATAACATTTGCTTGGAAAAAATTTTTTACTAGTAGTTAGTACACATTATTTAAACATATTTCAAAATATTTATGTGTCCCTGCAATCCTTTGGCGGTGCCTGCAGTGTGAGGCTGAATTGGTGGTTCTGTAGTTCAGTCTTTTTGTTTGTTTGCTTTGGTCATTTAGAGTTGGTTGATGAGTGCTTGACAGAATTTCCACACTGCTGACTTGATTAGCTCAAATACTAAGGTGGTTCTACCAAAGGAGGATATGTGAACTTTCTTTTCAGAGATGTGAATTTAATATACACATGGGATTAATTTTCCCATAATCTTTTCAGATGATGGATTTTTGATTGCTAGTCTAGCTCTGTCCTCCCTCTCTTCCCCAAGGGTAATTCATAAAGTGATGAATTCATTTCTGTTATTTTGTGCTACTATTTAGTAACATGCAACTCCAGTGTGACCTGTGGTTCTTTCTATGGGGCTTTTGCTAATTTTGAAAGATTTAAAAGTTTACATAACTATGTCTAAAGAAAGAAAGAAAATGAATGACTTATCAGTATATTTCTGTAGAATGAATCTTTGAGGGAGTTTTGTGGACAGAAACAAATCTATAATTACTTCTGAGCCTCAATTTTAATTTAGTTGATTTGCAAAGGCATGGAAAGAAGTATTTACTTTAACTCTGGCTCCTAGAGGTGACAATGTCATGTAATTTTAAGACATTAGTAAGTGTATCTTATCATGATAAAATATTAGCCATATTATTAGGTTTTGATTCCTGAATGCCTCTTCTTTGAGTTTGTTTATCATATGTTCCTAAGTCTGTTGGTTCGTGGCCATCTTTTCTCTTTTCTTGAAACTCTCTTTGGTGTGTGTGTGTCACAATTGATAAAAACCCAGAGACAGATATTGGAGTTTGACCTGAAGATCAGAAAAGCAAAATATCCAGTCACTGGCTCTTAAGTCTATCTCTACTGAAATGCGATCCTGCCTCCAGGAATCTCAGAATGAGACTGTGTGTGAGAGCGGTCTCCTTCCATTTTATATTCCTCTCTAGGGCTGGGATTAAAGGTGTGCACCACTACCACCTGGTTTCTATGGCAAACTAATGTGGCTACTGAGATTAAAGGTGTATGTCACCACTGCCTGGTCTGTAAGGCTGACCAATGGGGTTGTTTTACTCTCTGATCTTCAGGAAAGCTTTATTCATTAAAATTCAAATGAAATATCATTACAATGTGTGTGTATGTGTGTGGTGTGGTATGTGTTTTATGTGCATGTTCCATGTGAACTGGAGATAAGGCTCATTGGCTAAAGCACTTGGTTTGCAAAATGAAGACCTGAATTTCATTCACTTTCATTCAATAGTAAGATTGGGAACAGAGACAGGAGAATCCCTGGAGTAAGTTTAGGGAGCAGATATCCCTGACTACACATGGTGAACAGTAGAGAGACTGTTTCAAACATCGTGAAAGGTGAGAACTGACACTCAAGGGGAGCATCCGATGCCCTTTCACTGTCATGACACACATGCACCTACACTCTCACACATACTTGCACTTACACAGGCAACATGTACGTCAAACACACACCTACAAAATAAAAATAAAATAGTGAATTTTTAAAAATTGTTCATAAGCTGTATTTGACATATTTATTTCATCCCTCATCTCCTTCCAGATTCTATCTATCCAACTTTGTATATTCATGCATTAGGAAAACAAAACAAAGAAAGAAAGCAAACCTGTTGGGTGTGCTGGCCATCTAATGGAGAAAGTTAGACCTACCAGGTACTACAACCTACCCTCACCCCATCTCTCTCAGTAGTTATTAATTACCAGTAACTTCTTAGCTTCATAGCCACATTCCCATTCCACGCTTGGTTTTGTCTGACTTGAGGTTCTTCAGGTCTTGTTCACACTATCACAGCTGCTGTGAGTTTATATGTTTAACTGCTCTATTGTGTGTGGAAAATAATGTTTCCTTGCATTTATGTGTTATCTCTGACTCTGACAATCTTTCTGCTCCCTCCTTTGAAATGACTCATGAGTCTTAGGAGGTGAGGGTTGCAGTACAGAAGTTCTATTTAGGGCTGAGCAAACCACAGTTATTTATTCTCTATACCATAACTTTGGGTCTTTGCATTAGTTTCCATGTATTATAAAAAGGAAGCTCCTATGATGAGGGTGCAGAAATTCACTAACCTATAAATGTTAGTGGGGTTAGGAGTCATTTTAATATTGTGTCCCATTGGTAGAACAACAGAGTAACAGTAGCAGTTTCTCCCCTAAAGCCTATGACCTGTCCAGACACAGGTTCTTGACCAGGTATTGGTTCCATCTTGTGGAGTGTACCTTAAATCCAAACAGAAGGTGCTTTGTTATTACCATGGCATTTATGCCACTATTGCACCAGAGGACATACTTTGCCAGGCTGATCAATATTGTAGCTTGCAAGGTTCACAGCTGTGTAAAATTGGTGGTGACTTTTCTCCTCCAGTAGCATACAGATCTCCTTCTAGCACTATGGAAGCTAACCAGTAGGAATGAAACTTCTATGTCAGTGCCAGCTTGATTTCTCCATGTTCTATATTCAAGTATATGTATGATGTCTTCAGCAATAGGACTTTACTGGCAAGTTCTAGAGGGTAGCCAAGAGCAATGGTAATAACCTGAAATATTTGGGGATCTATGGATGTCCCTGCCCAACAACTCCAATAAAAGCCATCCATCCTTAACTTTCTGCTTGTTGTTTATTAGCCTGGGGAGTCTAATAGGAGCATTGTTGCGCCATTAAATTTAAATTCTTTGTATATATGTATGTGTTTATATTTTATAATGTTTATGTAATTGTAGTAATTTTCATATGACTTTTTCTGAAAGAGAGGAAGCAGACACAGAGCAAGCTAGATGTGACTGCCTCGCTGAAAAAAGGTACCAAGCCACGTGGCTAACACAGATAATATAATATAAGTTATGTGTTAATAAGAAGTCTAATATACTAGGACAATCAGTTTATAATTAATGTAGACCTTTGTGTAATTCTTTGGGACTTAACAGCTGCAGGACTGGGTGGGACAAAAACCTCAGTCAACACCTGTCCTGCATGTCTTGCTTTTTCTCCATCTGTCTGGCATTCCACCCTTCTTCTTCCTGGAGTTTTCTCTGCCTAGCTATTGGCCATTTAGCTCTATATTAAACCGATGAGAACAGCATATCTTCACAATGGACAGGGTGCTTGCTCTGTGTCTGGCTCCCTCTCTTTCATGGGTTCTGACTGAAGACTGAAACTTCCCTCTTCCTAGAATTTTCATTGGCTTGCCTCTATTTCCTGCCTGGTCACCCTGCCTATACTTTCTGTCTGGCTACTGGCCAATCAGCATTTACTTAAAATACAAGTGACAGGGTACTGTCCCACAGTAGACAGTCAAGTACCACAAGTCATGTGGCAACATGTAGACTGCTTAAAATGAATTAATGTAAGTTGTAAGAACTAGTTAACAACAAACCTAAGCTATCAGCTGAGCTTTTATAATTAATAAGAAGTCCCCATGTGTTTTTTTGGGAGTTGACTGGCAGGACAGAAAGTCTGACTACAGTCTTTCTAAATTTTTATTTGATTTTAGTTTTCTTCCTTCTTTCATTATACAAATCGTGAGTTTTTATGTGATGTCATATCATATCTACTAATTAGAATCTATGGTTTGTCATTGTACATATAGCAAACCATCATTTTGTATATCACAAATAAATACGATTTCTACTTGTCAATATAACCATAGAAAAGAGAAAGAAATCAGTCAATTCTGAATCAAAGTTAAAAACATAAAACTGTTCTACTTTATTTTATTAGAAAAATTAAAGTCAAAAGAGAAGATACAAATCAGCCAACAAGAGTAAAAATTAGACATGTTTTCAGTGTTAATTTAGTACATCTAAATTAAAATATTGAAAATTACATTAGATATCCGATTGCTAGAAATATCAATTATGGAAAAATAGTTCTAATAGAATTTATTATATCCTAGTGACTCAACATTTCAGGAAGGCATTATTTTAAGTATATGCAAACTTTTACTCAACAATTTTGTTTTAGGAATTAGTCCCAAGAAATAAGTAGAAAAATATACCACTGGCTACTTCAAACTTTCTGTTAGTGCCATAAAACTGGAAGTAAATATCTACCAGTGGGACACTGAACAAGCAAACTATGTTATATCAAATACAGTGTTTTATGGATCTATTGTTGAAGAAATTCTGTTCTACTGATCTTAGGAGAAATTTACTTCCAGAGTATGTTGATAACCAAATGGGTGTAAAATCTACATACTGTGCAAAATAATTTAATCAAGCAATATTTTCCATTAACCACGTGCCAAGTACTTTACAGGCACTATAGATAGATATTCACACCATTTTCTATAACACTTAGATAAAACAATGGCCTTTTCTATATTTTGGATTTAAAAAGCAAGTATTACGGAAAGATAAGAAACTCATTAGTTTGAGAAACTTTTTGTTATTTTTTATTTTCAAGTTGTATTTAGTGTGTACAGGTGCTTTGACTGCAGATATGTCTGTGTATCATGTATGCACCCACATGTGTGTTCCATATCCGTGGATACCAGAAGATGTTTGATTCCCTGGAAGTGGAGTTATAGACAGTTGGGAGTCATTTGTGGGTGCTAGGAATTTAATCTGGGTCCTCTGGAAGAGCAGCCAGGCCTTTTAATTACTGAACCATCTCTATGATGCCATGTTAAAGTTTAAGTCAGGTGAATGATTTTTTTCTGTTTTGAAATATTAAATACTGATAACTTTTTATACTTTTGTTTTTCTTTCCCCTCTCTCACAGCGTAAGTCAGTATTGCTCTACAAACGTTGAGTCCCCATCCTACATAAAGCAATTTTCTTGATCATCTGAGAAATTCTGTTCTTCGGCACATATTTGTCTTAATGAGTTGTCAAGCAAAAAAATATTTGTTTAAAACTTTTAGAAACATGGGGTGGTGGTGCTGAGATTAAGCCCTGCATTTGTCAGAATGTCTTTGCAATGATACTCTCAGGGAATCTGAATCAATAAATATGAATCTTAGTTTACTCATTGGAAATTGGCACTGATATCAAGAAAAATGAAAGTTCAAATTAAAATCTTCAGTACAATCGGTCCTACTACAACTTAATATACAAAGATTTATCTAAAGAACTATTTCCCAGCACAGATTCCGGGACATCAGGGTTCTTATTTGACAGGTCTGCAGTAGACATAGACGTCAGTTGTAATCATTTTCAGGATGATTTCAACACAGACATTGAAGGGCCACACTTTTTTATTGTAGCGGCTACATTTCCTTAAACCATACCTGCTAGATTCATTTCTAGGAGGATTTTTTTCTAAGACAAGCTTATTAAAGGAGTCCTGGGAGTTATTTGGGAAGAGGGGGTAGTTCAGAAGCAGATTTACATTTCATCTCCAGACCTTTTGACTTCCTGGACTACAACTCTGAGCCAACATTTTAATGAGCTACCAATGTTCATTTCCATCAAATAAAAACTGGCACGCCTTTTCCCCCAAGAATGGCATCAATATTTATAAATTTCCTCTCTCTTATTATTTTATAATAGTGGGTGGGTAGTATGGGTGCCCAGGAACCTTGTAATAAAAGTGTGACAATGGAAGGAGAAGATGTGGAGTGCCACAGCAGCAGAATCTTGATCAATGAAGCAGTTACACAGTGTAAATAAACGGCCATTGCAGAGCACTTAGGTGTCATCAGAATATCAAATCTGTGCATCTAAAAGAGATAAAAGAAATAAAGCAAACCTGTCAGCTACCTTAGTAGAACTTTGAATATTAACTGTGATCTTTCTGGAAGACCTTTACAGTGATTCCACAGTATGCCACACTCTTCCCATACCTGTACCCACACTTTTGGCGATCATATCCCAATAGACTCTGTAGCTGTTTCCATGGAAACCAGAGGGATAAGAGAACATGACTAGCCCAAACACAGTCCTTCATTTACGTGAATGACTGACAGATTGGTTCAGACACTCTTGCTACACCGTCCTTCTAGCTGTATAAACAAGCACCCTCCCATGCTATCTTACTCCCTCTGGTGCTATAATATTGGGCTTGATAAAAGATGCTTTTGATTAGTCTTTTCTTCTCCACATTTGGTCTTTATTATTGTTATGTGGATGGAGCCCGGTAACATCAGCAGAAGTTGGCAGAAGTGGCTGGCATCATAGCTGTAGCAGCACACAACAAACATGGAAGCATCACTGAAAGCATACCAGAGGTTAACTGAGGAATTCCAGAGAGTGGAGAGTTAGAGATGATTTGCAATAGATGTAATAAAGACAAGGACTATGAGATGCTAAAGAAGAGAAACAATGGCTCCTAGTCACCTTGAAGTAAAGAGTTGCCACAGTTTAATAGCAAATGGCCTCAAATACCCTGGGCTAGAAAACTATTATCCCTATATGGCTGAAGATTCTGGTGCTTGGTATTTATTGAGAGATGTCATATCAGAAGGAATTTTTGGATGCTCCTATCTGCTTTTACCCCTCTCTATGGCTGGGAGCTAAGAATACAACCTGTGGAATGCTGGGATCACTGGTAGTTAAAGTTCAGAATGGTATAACCCTCCAACCAGAATGCCTAGAGCTCTACCTTCTAAAGCCTATAGCTTTCCAAGCATAGAGTTATAAGCCTGTAGATCTGCTGTCCCAGCCCTTACACTGAGCCTAAGCAAGCTTCTTCTAGGTTTTCCACAATTCTCATACAGGTAGAGAAAAAGAACCCTAGTTTGGTAACACTACTTCCCCTTGTTCCATGTTCCTCTAACACACACTTCTCCAGTCTCCCTGGAATATTTGTAACTGGAATAAAAACACAGGGAAGGGAATGCTACCACTCATTGCTAATTTCCCAATATCCAGTTCAATACCTAACACAAAATAGCCATCAATTATTTCATCCTTTTTTATTTTGAGACATTGCCTCACATAGCACAAGTTGGCCCCAAACTCACTCAGAAAACTACGTAATAATGAATCATGACCTTCGATTCCTGATCTTTCTGCTTCTACCTCCTAAGGGCTGGGATTGCAGAAGTGTGCTACCACTGTTATGGTTTTCTGTCTCTTTAAGAGACAAGCCACGGCCACTCCCTCCCTCATCCGCTGAGGCAGACTGATCTTCAGCTTCCAGCCTGAGCTCACTCTTTTCCATCTTCATCTCAGAGAGGCAGCTTCGCTTCTGCCTCTCTTCCCACTTCTCCACTACCCCCTTCTCTGTCTCTTTCTCTTCTCTCTCTCTCTCTCTCTCTCTCTCTCTCTCTCTCTCTCTCTTTCTCTCCTTTCACCCTTCCTCCATAAGCCCTTGAATAAATATTCAACCTCACTCTGCAAGTCATGTCTATCCATGTCTCTGTCTCCTGCCCACCTGCCATGTGTCTCCCTGCCTGGGACCAGCCACTGTTCAGGGACCAGCAGCCGTCTCTGCCTGGGACTGGCTGCTCACAGGGCCTGTTGTCTGCCACCACACGGCCTGCTACCACCATTTGGGACCTACAGCATTTCTGCTGCCTACTGCCACTGGGGAACTTACAGCATTTTTTTAAAAAAATATAAAAACCACCATGCTTAATATGGGGTACTAGAGATTGAATCTTGTACACGCTAGACTAGTATACTAACAAACTGCATTTCCAACCCAGTTAATCATTCTTAAAGGCATGAATGGAGAAGTATGTGATAAATCACAGCACCAAAAAATGAAAAGGCAGAAAAAGAAAAAAAAAAAGAATGTGAAATCAAATAGATACAATGAACCCTGACTTTGAAATTAAAAGTCATTATCATGAAATGTGATGATAATGGTGAAAGAGTCACAGAAAGTAGATTGGATATTACTTGGGCATCTCAGTTACTCCCAAACCTAATGAGCATGGGTGACCTTCAGGTGATCCACACTAGAATGTTGGAGATGCTAAGGTAAGCAGCCCAACAGACAGTGTTACTGTAGAGTTGTTATAGATTTGTATAGCCTTAGAAAGGAAATACACTGTATAGCTCATACTATACAAACTGACCAAATGAACTGCTTATCGATTCTAAGCCTGTTCCCAGGAGACAGAAGTACATAATATTCACCAGAGCTTTATGTAATGGGGGTGGAGTTGAGAAATCTTAAGATTCCCAAAGACAAAGGAATATACATTTTCTAATGTGTGTGTGTGTGTGTGCGTGCGTGTGTTAACATGTATTTGTGAGTACAGATACTTGTGTGTGTTCTTGTGGGAAGGGGCCAGAAGACAACCCAAGGTGTCTCAGAAACACAGTCCCTTGTCCTTTGAGAAATAGTCTCTCACTGGCTTGGAGCTCAGCAATTAGGTTAGGCTGAATGGCCATAGAATCCCAGAGACTCTCCTGTCTTTGTGTCTACAGATCTGGGATTACAAATGAGGCTCACCACATCCATCATTTTTATATAAATTCTAAGGAATTAAACTCACATACTCATATACTTTACTGAGTTATATCCCTGTTGTAGGGTTTTCATTGCTGTGAAGAGGCACCATGACCACGGCAACTCTCATAAAGAAAACATTTAATTGGGGTGGCTCACTTGCAGTTCAGAGGTTCAGTCCATTATTATCAGGGCAGGGAGTGTGGTGGTGTGAAGGCAGCCACAGTGCTGGAGCTGAGAGTCTCTACATCTTGACTCAGAGGTTACAGGAAGTCAACTGACAGATACACTGAGGGAAGCTTGAGTAAAAGGTACCTAAAAACCTGCCCCCACAGCGGCATACTTCCTCCAACAAGGCCACACCTCCTAATAGTGCCACGGAGGCTCAAAAGAGAGTCTATCTCCATCTTCAAAGGTCAGAGAGTTGGAACTTACCTCTATTCCCTCAAGGTTATTGTGTTTCTACTTCAGACAAAGGTCCTACCTAGATTTAGACCAGAGAGTTCAGCTCTCTCAAGGTTATTACCAACAGGTGTGGTAGTATACAGACCTTGTATTTCAGAAATAGAGAAGTAGAACCTCAAACAAAAGTTTCTACCTCAAGCAAAAGTTTAAGGATTCAACTAAGGTTCCAATTCCCTTAAGGAGATAGCATTGGATTCCACTCAGGGAGTGGTCAGACTGTGGAATGTTTTGGACTAGGATGTGGGTGTGACTTGTTTTGTTCTAGCAACAGAATGTTTAACTATGGCTATGGTCTGCAACCTTTAACTGGTCTGTTCATTTCCTTGTATCATGTTAATGCATTTTTTAAAAATCTTACTTCTATCTCTTGGGGTGGGATATTTTAAGCGGTTGGAAATTAAATGTGGGTGATTTCAGGATTCACTGGCACTCACTCCCAATACTAATCTATGTTTTTGTTTTATTATTTTTGCATCTTTATACTCTTTTCTTATATTTCTGATCCATACACCCCTACCATGGGAAGTGGTATTTTTGTCAAGGCTGTTCCCCCACAGTGCCATCCCCTTTGGGAGCCATTTTCTTTCAAACCACCATACACACACACACACACGCACACACACACACACACACACACACACGTGTCCTCATGTGCCACCTGCAACCATCTATACATATTTCAGCACACTTCAACTATTCTCAGTTTTGTGGAGTAGCAATTAAGGAGAGTACAGTTGTAAATGCATGAGTATCTCCTAGGTATTTTACTTTCATAGTCTCAGGAGTATATATTTCTTAGTTCTTTGCTTTTTCCCCCATTATATCATTGTGGTAGTTTGAAAGAAAATGGCCCCCAAAGGGAGTGGCATTATTAGGAGGTATGTCCTTGTTGGAGTAGGTATGACCTTGTTGGAGGAAGTGTGTCATTGTGGGGTGGATTTTGAGATCTCAAGCTTTTGCTCAAGCTTTGCTTAGCGTGCTAGACAGTAGACTTCCTCTTGCCTGTAAAATTTAGGATTCTCAGCTACCTCTCTAGTACCATGTCTTCTTGCATGATACAATGCTCCCTACAATGCTGATGATGGACTAAACCCCTTAAACAGTAAGTGAGCCACCCCAATTAAATGTTTTCCTTATAAGAGTTGCCATGGTCATTGTGTCTTTTCACAGCAATAGAAACCCTGACACTTATCCAGACCTAAGCACTAATGATCTTCCTCCTATCGATTTAATTCTACAGCCCTACAGAGCACAGAAAACTAAACTTGCCACTATTTTAATTGCTCAGATTTTCAGGGAAGGAGGATCTGGAAATAGCCTATGGTTTCCAGTCTGTCATTCACTGTCCCAGGCAGAAATCTCTGCACCTGCTTCTACAGTAAGGAGCAATATGGCCAGTAATGTTCAACATATGTAGCCTGTTCATGTGCCAGATTATGCTTCCTTTCTGGCTTGCCATCCAGCTTCCTGCTGAGGCAATAGCTTTGGTTCATATCCAAACCATTTACCTGGTGGTTTGTCTTCTCCTCATCCCACCCCACCCTCTTCGTTTACGTCCCCCTGGGAACTGGGCCTTATTTTGAGGGTCATTTCAAGTTGGATTAACCTAACTGCCTTTAGAATAGTAACATAGCCAGGTGGTGCTGATGCATGCTTTTATTCCCATCACTTGGGAGGCAGAGGCAGAAAGATCTCTGAAAGTTCGAGGCAGGACTGGTCTACAGAGTGAGTTCCAGGACAACCAGGCTACCCAGAGAAATCCTGTCTCGAAAAACCAAGACAATAATGACAATGATAAGAAGCAAAACCAAAAACAAAAAACACAGAAAACAACAACAAAACCAAAGCAATAAACAACAAAAAAGAAACACTGAAAAAAATAGTAATATAGTAGTAGAGAGAGACATAGGGAAGAGGAGACAGAAAGGAAGGGGGACATAGACAGAAAGCTGCCTCTTCAGAGGGATGGCAGGGAGAGAAAGAGAGAGAGAAAGGGGGCCTAGACAGGCTTGCCTCAGTGTGTGTGGGGGGGGGTAGACAGACTGGGAGTGGGCGGAGCTTGTCTCTTAAAGGGACAGTGTACCCAAGTGACAGGGCACGCTAGCATAAAAATCATAACATAATCTACCCTTCACTGTGTAAAATAACAATGTAGAGCTGTGGAAGGTCTAGGAATTCACTTGTTGGACTAAATCCATTACTTTTTTTTTTCTTTTTAGGTTTGTCTTAATTACTGTTATATTGCTGTGAAGAGGCACTATAACCATTCTTAAAAAAAGAAAGCATTTAGTTGGTAGGTGAGTCCATGGCCATCATGATAGGGAGCATGGCAGTAGGCAGTTAGCTGAAGCTCAAGTAGTAGCTAAGAGCTTACATTCTGAAATAATTGTGACACACACACACACAACACGCACACACACACACACGCACACACACACGCACACACACACATGCACACACACACAAAGAGAATGACAGAGAGACAGAGACAAACAGAGAGACATGCAGAGAGGGGGGAGAGAGAGGAGAGGGAGAGAGAGAGAGAGAGAGAGAGAGAGAGAGAGAGAGAGAGAGAAGAAAGAAGGAGAGAAGGAAACTGGGCTACTGGGCTTAGTATTACACCTCCTCCAATAAGGCCAAACCTCCTAATCCTTCCTAAACAGTTCATTAACTGAGAACCAAACATTCAAATACAAGAGCCTGTGGGGATTGTCCTCATTCAAACCACCACAGAATTAAAAATGGTAATATTTGTAGAAGAATGATAACAGGACTAATGTCTATTTTAATACTAATCAGAAGATTTCAATCTAGCAAGTGCTTTGTACTTGGGAGTTTTCTCATTTGGACAAGATAGCAGTGTGACCATTATGGTAAAGTCAGACTCATCAATTTATTACCAACAAAAACATGGAACAACAAACAATTAGAAGGCAAGGATGGACAGTTTTTGATAGAAACTCTCTGCTGAGATCCTACACACAACTCTAGAGTACTTATACACATAGACTAGGACATTAATAAAGAGTAAAGTTGATAATACAAATAAAAATAATTGGCTGGAAAAAGTATAATAATCCATAGTGGAGCTAGTTATAGGGCATGTGCTTTCCAAACTCAGTAGAACTGTAAAATGTTTATTTTCCCTAGAGGAAAACTATCAGTTAATGCTGGATTTCAGGAAATCACTATCATCAAGAAGTATCTGTCACTCTTAATGAATGAATGAAGGGCCATTTGGAAGGCTATGTTTACTCTTTGGAATGTGGACAAGCAGGAAATGAGGAGATCAAACCAGTTATCAGTGTATAAGGTTTGTTTCTTTCCTTAAATAGTGTTGAAGATTTGATCAGATGAAAATGACCGACATTTTATTATAACATAGTAAAGATGTATAAATGTAATCAGATTACTAATTGGGGGTTTCTAACCTTAGAATTATATATGTATATATGAATCATATATTACATATAAATATATAATAAATTAAATTTGCAATTATATGGGATTTAAACAGGTATACTCTTCTGTTACTATGGCTTCATTATTCCTCCATTATCAGAAAGTAAAATTAGTCTTTTTGAACACCAGAACAATATCACAGCAAGTTATATTATCCTCTTTAAGAAATTTGTAGAATCAAATAAAGATATGAATGTATGTTTATTTATTTGTTTAGCAAGGAGACTATTTACTCAGTACTAGAAATTGTAGTAAGCCCTACATATAAAAGAAAGTAAAATCACATGGTTCCCGACAGGTTACTGATTATAATCTAGTGGTGCATTTAATGCACATTAAAGATTAGCAATTATGATAATTAACATTGTGAGAAGTGGCACAGCATCAGAACAACAGAGTCTAATAGAAAAGCAATGTGATGCTCATTATTTGATTTTATGCAGAAGGGGGTAAGGAAAAGTTCTTTGGAGAAGCATCATTTGAGCTATGGATGCAGAAGTTAAGTTGATGGGTGGGATCTAGGCAGCAATATCGTCATAGTGGTGCATTTTAGGGACTGAAGGATCAGTGAAGTTGGAATGAAAGCATGGTAATGGTCCTAAATATGATTTGTAAAGGAGGGAGGGAGTCAATATTTGCAGGGTCTCAAGACTGTGGTAAATGGTTTATATTTTCAGCACCACTAGAATTTAATAAAACAAATACCAATCTATGTGTTAACACGTGTTAACTTTCTACCACAGTAAGGACCAGAAAAGGATGAATGGGATGAGATTTTGAACTGTAAAACAAAAAGTCACAAACCTCTGATGAGAATATTTTGCCTTTTCTTGATTTCCTTTTAGAAAATCTATTATTTTTTGGGAAATAATCTGTGGAGACCCAAAAATGTGAGCCTATTCCACCTTGTTGTTAAGTCTGGAGCGAAGCCCCAACTCATGGCATCCATCCCAGCCCGCTGGCCTTGCATTGGTCTGGACTCCAAATCCCAGCATGTCAGGTCCACTCCTATAGGGTATTTAAGTGGGCTCCCAGAGGAGAAACACATGGTTCCGGGTTTGCATGTGCTCCCCCTTTTCCTGTCTCTCCGTCATGTGCTCAGCCACCCAAGAGCGCCGTATTTAATAAAATGATGGGCAATTTAATTTGCTTTGATCTGACCTAATTGGATTTCTTTGCGCCAGCAGAGCTGCCTGTCTTAGGCTTTTCTCCTAACACTTGTTTGAAGGTCAGAGAGTTTGAGTTTATTTTGCTTACTCAAAGTTGTTGACAACAAGTGTGACTACACACCATGACCTAAGTATCAAATGCTTTTCTCAGGAATTAATGGCTTGATGTCTCAGGTATTAGAGCAAGTAACTGTTCTGGTTGTCCTTTGTGTCATGTTAAAGCAGTCTTTTGTCTTCTTCCCCCATTTTGTATTTGGGTATAAAAGCATATGCAAATTAAGTTCAGGCAAATTCAGCATTCAGTATCTGCTGAGTTTTCCTCCTTTTACTATTCTGTGTCTCTGTGTTTCTTTCTCATTTCTGTTCCTTCAACCTAAAGTTTCTAATCCTCACATTCCTACCCTGGAATGTATGAAACCCACCACAGCTAGGAAACCCATGCAGCTAGAACCATGGCAGGATTCATCCTAAAAAGGGAGGCTCCCGACATATGGCAGCCCAATGTGGTGCTCAAGACAATGATCTATATATATATAGCAGGCATTGGGTGTGCGTGCACAGTCATGTGTTCATGTGTGCACAAACATACACACATATTATATTATATATAATATATAATATAATGTGTGTGTGTGTGTCCAAGTAGCATTTACTTTAGCTGAGAGCCCTGTATAGGGCTAGCTTGTATGAAAATATGATAATTAAGAAGTATAAATTGACAGTTGAGTAATCTATTCACTAGCTGGTGAATTTGTTTGAAGTATATTGAACTTGAAGCCATTACAGGACAACTACGTTGAATTATTGTAGGTTATAAATATAATGGGCTAAACCACATACTAAGTATTAAAAAAAAGACTATTATTTAAAAGTAGGCATTGCAGCAAGGAAGGAGAAGAGTGTTCATAGCCAAAGTCTGGGGACTGTCACATCCAATTCTTTAAAATGTCATAGTGCATATTTTTTTCCCATACTAAACTACAGACTTCCTTGAGAATTGCTTTGTGCTCCTAGAAATGGTCTTGTGAATGATACTTGGGTAGGAAATAGGAAATTAAGTCAAATGCAGCAGAGGAAGAAATCTTTGCCAATTTAAAATATCCCTTTGAAAAGAGTACTAAAGCATATATTCAGAAGTGGCTATACAGCAGTCTAAATATTTGAAGTCTATACAATGATTAGTAAAGTTTCCCAGGAGATGAATGTTGTAAAGGACACATTTGAACTGTGTTGGAGGGAGTGGGCTGCTTGTTTGTCTAGGCCGCTTGTTTGTCCTGGCCACCCAGAACCAAAATAATCACACAGAATCCATATTAATTAAATCACTGCTTGGACCATTAGCTCTAATTTCTTATTGGCTAACTCTTACATATTAATTTAACCCATCTCTATTAATCTGTGTATCACCACGAGGTTGTGACCTACCAGCAAAGCTTCAACACGTCTATCACCTGCCGCGGATCCATGGCAACTCTTTCTCCACCTTCCTTCTTCTAGCATTCAGTCCAGCCCCTCCCCCCAATCTAACTAAGTTCTGCGCTATCAACAGGCCAAGGCAGTTTCTTTATTCATTAATGGTAATCATAGCACACAGAGGGGACTCCCACATCAGAACTATGATTTAAATGTTTAGAGCATGTGACCTGAAGGCCTGATAATTGTGAAGGATTCATTTGCTCATTGCAGACACTTTACAGATTGGGTAGGAAAGGGCAGCAAGGCAGGTCAGGGATGAAGACATGGACAGGAGACCTAGTACAGGAGAGATAATCCGAAGTACATCTGCCAAGTAAGTAACTGTCCAGGCAGAATAAGGTACAATGATTCTCAGGCTGGGCTACAATTAGAATCAGGTGTTAGTTAAAAATGTAAGGCTTGCCACGTGAGATTGAGAACCTGAGTTTGACTCACAGAGTTCATGTGCAAAATCCAGGTGTGGTGTCATGTGGCTAAAATTCCAGTGCTTGACAGAGACAGGTGACTCCCTGTAGCTCACTGGTCAGCCAACCTAGACTAACTGGGGGGTTCTAGTGCGAAATCATGTTGCACTACCCAAGAGGGATGATACCTGAACAATAGATGGGATTGCTCTTTGCCCTCTACATAAATACGTGTTCACCTCACATACATGGGCTCCCTTCCCTGAACACAACACACAAATAGATGTGGACCTGAATCTTGTATATTCAGTTTTAGATAGTCTTGAGAGTATTGCGCATCAACTGATAATGTTTTCCACCTGGTCATAATGCATAATTAGAGTTGAAAATCTTAAGAGAGAAAAACAAACATTTGAGTCCAAACATGATATTCAATGTGTTGGGAAGAATTTTGGTTCCTATAATCTTGACTTCTGGGGTTATCCTATTGAATATGCTCCTTCAGGTGACAAGCTGGCTTTGACAATGTTGTTAAGGTTGCTAGTCATCAGAATTTAGACTGTGGCACTTATCTGGATTTTCCAGGGAGAACTAATGCAAACATGTGAGCCTCGGAAAGCATCTTTTTCTGTTTGATAGTAGACATTTAAAATCTCAAAGAGCCAGAAATGATTGATTCAAAGATAAAGGGAAC
Organism: Chionomys nivalis; assembly: GCF_950005125.1. NCBI lineage: Eukaryota > Metazoa > Chordata > Mammalia > Rodentia > Cricetidae > Chionomys > Chionomys nivalis. The sequence goes on along the minus strand of NC_080088.1, from coordinate 45,214,290 downwards.
CATGCATCAAAGGTGCAGGGCAATGAAATCTTGAAAGCATAGAGAACTGCATTCTACCAGTCACTGTGAGTTTGAAGGCAGAATCTTCTCTAGAGCCTCAGAGATTGCAGCCAACACTTGGATTTCTGTTTTGTGAGCTGGTGATGGAAAGCAGGACAACACAGAGCTTAGAAGTAAATTTTGAGAGTGAGGATAGGAAAACAAAACAAAACACAACAAAAAATGAGCGGGAGCAAAAGCACTATGATATGGGAGAGTGCACATAGCCTACAAGAGGTCAGGGGCAGGGACTGACCCACTTGCTACCAAGTTGTGGCTATGAGGAGTAGGTTTTGAGTTTTCAGAGCAGTTGAAGGGAGCAGCAGTGCCTAACCATGATTGGAAAGGAAATGCTCCTGGAAGAGTAACTGGAATGCCAGTGGTGGTGGTGGTGGGGGGGGATAATTGAATGGTCAGTGTTGGTACCATCGGGGTGCTGGGGATGGATGTTAACAGAAAGGAGACAGCCGTAAAGGAGAGTTTAGGCCCATATCCACAAATGGTAAATTCAGTGGTGGTGGTTAGGAAATCATGCTGATATTGCTGAGTGCCCGTAGTTTGGGAATTGGAAATGTTTTTCATGGATTATATTAAATGAGGTTCTGGTATAGAAAGTAGTTTGAAGGCAGGTATATCTCAGTGAGTTTGAGGCAAGCCAGGGCTATAGAGAGATACAGTCTCAAAAATAAATAAATCGATCGATAGATGAATAAATGAACAAATAAATAAAAAATAAAAGAAACTAATTTGGTTTGTTATGACCTATACATCTCAGTTAAATAAATAAATTATAAATAAATAAATGAATAAATAAAACCTCCATATTTCAAATTAATGGAATCTGATACAGCATAATATAAAAATATAAGAAAAAAATGTAATCTATTTTTTCTAAATCTTTTCCAAGCTGCTCATTGACTGGCGGTTAATTCACATGCTCAAGTAACATGCCTTTTTGCATATTTAGGACAAGAGTTTCTTTCAGAATGCCGAGAATGGTGGCTGCTTCACATTCTCTCTTTTTCACATGTAAGAAAACATGGATGAATCTAGGTCTTTCATCTTGAAACTCTAATCCACTTAGCGTATTACTCCGTTGTCATTTTCTTGGTCAAAACTAATGATTACATTTACACAAATTAAAATGCATGATCTAGAGCCAGGTGTGGTGGCTTGTAGTCCGAGTTACATAGGAGGCAGAGGCAGGAGGATTGTGTGAGTTTAGGAGTTTGAGGCAAACATGGGCAACATAATGAGATCTTGTTCTAGGGAAAAAAAAAAGACAGGAAAAGGCACAAAATTAACAAAACCAAACAGAAAGCACAGCCATCTGTTAACCGAACTTCTGGAGGATAAACACGGAATTCCCCTTCCTTCGTTTCATAGGGCACCTTGGTTTGTACTCTGGTTTCACCCTACACTCTGCACGTTAGCAGGGATGACTTTTAAAATACATTCATACATTTAATCACTTCACTTTGTTCTCTTCGATAGTTTAGCATGTGTACTAGATAGTGACCAAATGCCTCAGAATGGAGAACTAAGTCCTCTATCTACCTATCAAGTCTGTTTGTTTTGCCCCCTCTATGTAAAAGTTACACTGAAATAATATTAACTACTTGTCTGGTTTCTTGAGGTTTTGTAAAAATTGACTTCCCATTTCTTTCCCTTTATTTTTATGTCTCTATGCTCCAAAGTTACTCAACCAAATTTTTATTAGGAGTTGAGTCCTGTGGAGTGTTGTAAAGCTGTAACCAGGCTGTCCTTGAACTCACAGAGATACTCCCACCTCTGCCTCCCAAGTGCTGGGATTAAAGGTGTGCACTACCACTGCCCAGCAGTGAATATCTCCGCCTGTCATGTGGGAGGCCCATATATGCATTTCATCTGCATTTATAATACGTGAGACCATTCCCAAAGTGGGCCAGTATCTTAAATGCTATTGACTGAAGGAGTTCCCACAGCATATTGCAATGCTTCTCCATATGGGCAGTGAATTTCTTACATATAACTATCTTTGCTATTAAGTAAAGAATTCAAAGTCTAGCTACAATTAATGATAACCTAGCACGTGTCTGCTATCCTTAATGCTTCTTTCTACTGTTACAAACTGCAAGTTTATTTCAATATAAGTAGTGTATCATCATTGTGGTATTTTACCTGGGTATAGGCATCTTCAACAGCATCTGAATTCAGAATCTCGGTCTAGAGATCTAGCAAATCTGAACCATAACAATATTCTCAGTGATTATTACCTATGATACAGATGTAGAAGTATAGGTTTAGGAGAAATGCCACCCAATAGTTGCATTTAAGACAGTGAAGAAGCCTTCATCATTGTCTCCTGCATGTAATGTAATGAAGTACATACATACAATGAAACTACATAGCTTCAGGAGACTATAAAGTTTTCCCACCCAGTCAGAAAGAGCTCACTTTATGTGACCAAGTCAATGATAATTCTCCAAGGAAATTTTCACCCTTGCCAGAGAGATTTGTATATTTGAATGTAGGTGTGTTGACATGAAGCTTCTCTAAGAGAAGCTTAAAGCAACCATCCTCAGAGTGTAGGTCAATCCCACTAATCCTGGCCTTCCCCATGGATAGTCCCGGCATGCACATTGGTCTTACAGATGACGACACTCTTCTATTATCGATCCTTCTCTCCACAGACGCGCAATGTGGGCTGCTTCTCTCTGTTACTCTTGCTATTGAAAAACCCTCATTTTCAAGGGCGGTGGGAGAAATCCCCCAGTCTCAATAATTCAGGCCAACAGATGCAATCAGCAAGAGGTATCTTTAATGATTACACAGGTGCCTGAGGGTGCAACAGTAGCTTACACCAACTGCCCACTCCGGGCAAATTCAAACAGCCATATTTATAGGGAAAAATGATTACATAAGAGGGTAGTATAGTACAAGCATTTCATTGGCTCTCAAATTGGTGGGCTTAGCTCATCCTGGGAATGGCCCCATGTCTATTCTCGAAAAACCATAAAGACAGATAAAACACCCTGTAGCAAGTTGACAATTTAGATAGGATGTCTTGGGGGGTGGAGTATCCCTCTCCTTAGCCTAGTCAGTGAGTCTGCAACGCATAGATATCCAGATTTAGCATGGGCTGAGCCCGGGGGCCCAGCTAAATTTTCAGCAGAATTTAACATAGTATGTGGGCACGGGGGTCTTTCAAGTATGGGGGGGGTCTTTCACTATCTTTGATGTTAACTCCAGCCTTCCATGTTTTTCCTTTCTCATGTTACTTTGTTATTATCATATTCACCTATTCTGTTCTCAAAGAATCCCATCTTAGTTTTTATTCAGCTCTTGTCTCAAGAATATTTTAGTGAGATAAACACGAAGGCTGCATATAATCGATTTCTTCATTATGTGCTTCTTCATTTGTTCTGTTCAAACGTCACAGGGTCCTTAATAGTGTATGACCTCATTCCCTATCTTTCAACCTCGTGTGTGTGTGTGTGTGTGTGTTCCTGTATTCATAGGTATTAACTGTCAAAGATCCAGCACTCATATAGTTTCTGGAGTTGTGCCCAATTCTAAAAATGTCTTCCCTTGTTTTAAGATTTGTCCTGTTTTTCTAGCTTGTGCGTCTTCTGTTTAAAATACAACACAGAATTTCCTTGACTAGAATCATCTTGCTCATTTTTAATAGCAATTGCTTTGCATTGTTCTTACTTGCTTCTGCAAAGTTAATGATGAACATCCTCCTTTTAAAATATCCTCTCCTCCTGCTGTGCCTTTCAACAGAAGCCAACCCCCCCCCCTTTTTTTTGGCCTTATTACCAAAAATTTCATCCAACGTGCCTGGGGACTCATCTAGAATTAACTGGCTGGTCACAAAGGACTCTGCAGAATCTTTCCTCAAAACGTCATGATCCAGCAACACAATGTGGGAAGGCAGAGTAAGAGGAAGGCCAGAGAAAAACAGGAAATTATACTCTCACAGGAAATTGTAGTAATAAAGTGAAAAGCCAAGGAAGTAACTGCTCTGCAAGTCATAAAATCCTAATCATGTAGCGGGACAAATTGAGCCTCAGTCAGCTGCAGAGTTTCTTATTGTTCTTTCAGTCATTATTCACTTCTAAACAGAGCCTTTGTGACTTCAAAGCTATCTGATCATTTCACTGTTGGAGTAACCAAGGCAAAAAGAAATTTGGTGCCACACTTCAAGTTTCACCTTAAAGGCGGGCAGAGCCATGTCTAGGACATGAGTCTTCTGACTTAGATCATGCAGGACATTTCCCCAGTAATGGAAATTTATTGAGTGTCAATTGTTTGACAGGTCTTGTTCGCTTCAAATTTTAACGTAGTAAATACTCTTCACGAGAACTCAGGAGGCTACTTAAAAAAAAACAAAAAAACACTGTTTCTATTATTTTTGAGATTCTAATATAGTTACATCTTGTCTCCCTTTCTTTTCCTTCCGCCAAACCCTCCCATATACCTCTCCTTGCTTTCTTTCAGATTCACGGCCATGAGGCCATTTTGCAGAGAAACTACAAATGAAATTTCACTGTGAAAACACCCACCTTACCCCCCAAAATAGGTTCTCATGCATGAAATAGCGTTCTCATTTGAGCATTAATATATCAGTGGCTTGAGAGGGCAGGAAGAACATGTTCGTTTTCAAGGAGAGTAGGCGCCCAGTAGTTGCCATAGCAACTGGAAACTGATGTACAGATATCCCTGCTAGAAAATGTCCACATATTGAAGATCTCTTGCTGTCTGATCAATAGCTAAGAGAATTTGATTAGCTTCATTAATTAAAGCAGAGGTCTAAAATGGAGAGAATGTGCCCCAGCTCGTCTGCAAGTCTGTTTCCTGGGGTTTGAGAAAAATATTGCTTAAATTTTTTTTAATGAAGCATAATGCACACAAGCGCACATATCATAAGTGTATAGCTTAATGAGTCTCCTCGTAATGAATGCAGCTGTGCCTCCAGATTCAAGAATTAAAAAATAAAACAGTAACATTTTAGGAGTCATTTGCGTGCTCCCTTCTAACCAGTGTTCCTCCAAAGATGCTCCTAGCATTGCACATTACTTCACTTTTGAAGATTTTAGAACAAGGTATTATTCAGTCACACACATGTGCGCATGTGCACACACACACACAGTTTTTGCATGTCAGGTTTCTTTCTTTTTTAAGTCAGTTTTCTCACATTCAACATTATGTCTGTATGTAAAATGACTGTTTTTTGAATTTTTTATTTTTTAAAATCCTTTTATGGATATAACATACACTTTAATGCTCGGTATATATAATCTATAAATCAACTGATTATGTATGTTTCAAAGTTTATGTGATTCTTGGATTAAAGAATAACACCACTTATTTGAATTTCTTGACTTTAAACCAAAGTTGAATTTATTAGTTCAGAAAGAACCAATTGTTCAAAGGTATATACTATAGTGATGTCAGCAAGACATTTTCAAAAAACATTTATTTTTGAGCACCCGCTATGCCCAAATTTTTGATTGTTATAGAGGCAAGAAGAGGAGGAAGGGGGCAAGGAGGAAGTGATGGCAGTGGCTCATGCTCTCAAGGAGTATCAAATTGTCACTTTTTGGAGAACAGAACAATAAGCTCAAATGATTATTCCAGGCAGAATTAAGAGTCTACAAAAGAGAAAGAAACAGCTGAGAAGATACAGAAGCATGAATGAAGGATGACCAATCTTTCAGAAAACTATAAAGGTTCCATTGAGAGTTTTACTAGCTAAACTTTGAGCTCCTTTTAGCCTCCCAGCTTCCAAGATTTTTCATTATAAAAGTAGGATCTTTATTCCCACTAGCTGTCCACTAGATTTCATTTTAGCTTATGACTGCACGGTGCATCCAGCGCTTGGTCAAAAGGGGGCAGCATTCACCCTTTTTCTGAAACTCGTAGAAACCTCTGGCTCCATATCTTTCTAGGAAAAGAATACTTTAATCAGATAGAATTTCAGAGCATACATATATTTTAAGTCCCTGTTTTAATTGTTTGTTTATAGAGATGGTAACTGATGTGTGCAGCCATGCTAGTGAAACCAACACATGACTCCTCTTTAAGTAAGTGGAGCTGTGCCAGTGCCCAGAGTTCCCCCTTTTCTGCCTTTGTCCCTTCACTGGGCGTGGCAGTCTTGCTCAGACTCTGATTGCAAGAGGGCGGTGGCTGGAATGAACAAAAGAATTCAGACCTCTACTTTTACGCTGAGAAAAGGCTAGCCAGAGGAAGCCTGGGAAGAAAGAGGAACGTATATTTTCATTACTGTTTTAATTACTTGATGCTTTGCTTTTCTTCTCCCTCTTCTGAATGTTTGTTTACCTTTCTTAAACATGTATTTGTAAGCATTAAAAATATACTAAAGGTAAATAAGTAATTTATGCGCACTGTGGGGATAAGTGATTGCATTCTGTCTTAGGAGCATTCTTCTCTTCATCACCCCAGTAACCTTAGACTTTAAGCAATGCACAGTGGCATGTAATTCTTTTCCTGCAGGTGCAGTGGCAGGGGCGTGGTAGTGAAAACCCGAGAGAGGGTTAATGCCGAAGCTATTAGACCTGTGTCTCTATGACCTCTAATGCACACCACCAGATAAAGGATTCTCTTTTGTTAGTGAAATACTGGTTTTAATGAGAGACATATAACCCCTCCCATGTTTTACTTGATTGACTTTGAGAAAATCGATGTTGCTGGCCAAAACACCAAATTAACTCTCACAGTGGATTCCCTCATACTGTATACGTCCTTAAGGAGCCCTCTGAATAACTTTCTGTTTTTTATTTAAAGAGTAGACCTTAACCAAATGTCCTTGAGAGATAAAGGAGGGTTGGCCCTCCCCATAATTAGTTTCTGTAAATATCAAGTGAAGGGTCAGAGCATAGGTCATCTGATTTCTTTCTTTTCTGTAGAACAAGGGGTTTTAGTCACTATGACTGATTTCAGATCCAGCAAAGAATGAGGTCATTGCTTTCTTTCTAAATAGAGAGGGCTGAATTGGATGAATCATAGAAAACCAGGACGTTAATATGAATATCAAATAATAACTGATAATTTGTGCAGCAGTTACAAATATGCCGAATCTTAGCCAGATCAAGTGAAGGGCTTTACTCCGTCATGGAAAAGAAGCTGGGAGAACAGCTCCTTAAAGAATTGCCGATGACATCATGCAGCTGCTATGTGAGGCCACAAAGCATTTGCCACATGCCACAGTTGAGGTCAGAACAAGAAGCAGATCCTATTCAGGGAGCTCACAGAGGAAGTAAAAAACCTCTGACCTTTAACTCCTTTGACATAAGGCAAAAATATTTTCATTTCTTTTGAAATGAAAGCTTCAGGATTTTAAAACCACTGCTACTTAAACTGAATAGTGACTTCAAATATGTGTATCAAGTGATGCTGTAGACCATCCTGTCCTGGGGGCTAGGGACTGGAAATCTCTCTAGGATGTGAATGCTTTGCCTATAAATAAAGGCTACATCAGGCAAGCTGATTCAAGCAGGCTACCCTCACAGGAAGAGATCTTTGAGTACGTCTAGTCTAACTGCCTTATTTCACAATGTGGAAAACTTAGGCCTATGCACATTGTAAGATTTATGTGGAGTTAATTTTCCTCCTAATTATTGCCAATGTATTTTCCTAGGTTCTCAGGAAATGTATTAAATTTAGACCAGCAGATCACTGTAATATACTGATGAAAATGGGAGATAGGTAATTTTAGGGACTGGGACCCTGAAAGCAGTACTTCCTTTCTTATCCCTAGCCAGAAGCTAAATATGCCCTTTTGTCCTGGCCAGAGGCCAGAAATGCCAGAAGGAATCTCTGCTTTCTTGTTATCTCTCTCTTTTCCTAAATGAATCACTCCTGCCTGGAAGCTTTACTGAGGTCAGGCCAAACCCCAGTCTTGGCACTAATCCCTTCTGGTGAGCAGTTTTGGGCTTGGATTTTGAGCTTTTACTGGTGGAAACGGGATTATGAGAGCCAAAGTTACATTTCAAGTTTTAAATACTATGCCTAAGAATGTCCCTGATCTGCAAGCCCCTTGTCCAAAGACAGATAGTTCCTGAAATGCTGAAAGTGATTGTTTATGGGAGATAACAAGCTACATGTTTTCATTCCCCTAAACAAGTTTGTTTGACCCATCTGCACAGGATGTGCTTGATCACACATGTGTGAGAAGTTCACAGGTAGGAAATATGTCAGGATGTAAGCTTGCCCCTGACTGGACCTGATGGGAAATACTTAAGTCTCTGAAAAACTTGATTCAAGGCTATTTTCTGGAAACCCAGAGATGGACTTGACCATCTACTTGGCCAGTATTTAATTAAAGCTTGCTTCAGATTTGGCTTTAAATTATGATAGTGGTCTTATTCTTGACTGGTAGGATAAACAATGACTATTTCCCAACTTAATCCATCTCCTAAATGATTTTAGGTCCTAAAGTTTTGAGAGGGTAATGTTAGATAAGTAGATAGAAATTATTGAAGGTCATTGAGGTTACGTTCCTTGCTTGTAGTCATTTTGGACCCATTGCTTATTTCCCCCCAATTACATTATAATCAAAACCAATGTAATTGCAGTTGTCTGTCCCCCCCCCCCCCCCACACACACACCTCAAGCATTCTATCTAAAAGAATGGAATACCGTTGGCCTGGGGTGGAGAACATAGAACTCTGATCTGGTCCAAAGATTAGAACATTATCAACTATTGATTCCTCCTTTAAGAGTCAATCTGGTTGGGTCTATCCATCACCTGGCCAGGAGACCCCATTCCAGGAAAACCGACTGACATGCTAAGGAAGACAAAGAATCCTCTCAGTAAAATATAATGCATTTATGATCCCGGAAACTTCTTTGGTACAGCCACTTACAGTACTTCTTTACAGTAGCAGTGTTTAACCTGTCTGCTTCTCTGCATGCTAACTCGGAAAACAGCAAACCTTTTCCATTTCTCCTGTCTAGCTCCTTTTCATCTGGTTACTGGCTAAAAGCCTAGGTATGCTTTCTGTGGCATTTTGGGCTGTCTCACTCTTTGAAGTCTCGTGCCCTTCCATCATTTAGCTATTTCTTGACCTTCATTGGTAAACATACTGGTTCTCTTGGACTCTAACTCAAAAGACATGACTTTCTCTTTCACTTCTTTATTTTCCTCTACTCAGCAGCTGGTAAGAGTTACATCTTGTGTAACTGTTGTTTTTAATCTCAAACTTTAATAAAATTGTCCTCTACCTTCTTATATCAGATGATATAATTTCCAGGATAATGCAGTGTTCTTACAGAAAATGCTCTTTTCTCACAGTTGACTACTCCAAAGTTTAGGAAAAAACTTAGACTAGTGCTTTAGTTAATTTTCTATTGCTTTGATAAAACACCATGACCAAAAGCAACTTATGGAAGAAAGAGTATATTGGGGCTTTTGATTCTAGAGGTTAAGAGTAGCACACAGTGGCAGGCATGGCTACAGGAGCAGGAAGCCAAGGGCTCACATCTTGGACTACATACATGAAGCAGAGAGAACAAACTGGAGGTGATTCAATCCCTTCAATGTCAAAGTCAGCCGCCAAGACATGCTTCTTCCAGCAAGGTGGAAATGTAAAACTCCCCAAACAATGCCACCAACTGTGAACCAAGTGTTCAAATGCCAGTGCCTATCGGGGACATTTCTCATTTAAACCCTGACAACTTCACTAATTTCAGTAAGATTTAAAGTTTCCTTGGGAGAGACAGCCCAAAGTTTGCTTGGGACAGCCCATGGGTGTAGGAGTTCCTTCTGTTTGTGTGTTGCTTTCATTGGTTAATGAATAAAGAAACTGCCTTGGTCTAGTTGATAGGGCAGAACTTAGGTAGGTGGAGAAGACAGAAATAAATGCTGGGAGGAAGAAGGATAGAGTAAGAGAAGCCATGGATCCTCTGCCAGAGATGGATGCTGGGTAGAATCTCTGGTAAACCACTGCCATATGGCAATACACAGATTAATGGAGGTGGGTTAAACTAATATGTAAGAGTTAGCCAGTAAGAAGTTAGAACTAATGGCCAAGCAGTGTTTTAATTAATATAGTTTCTATGTGGTTATTTCGGGTGTAAGCTATCCAGGCAGCTAGGACAAACAAGCGGCCCACTCCTCCTACAATTGGTGCTTCAACATGGTCAACTAACTCCATGTAAAACCTAAGAGTGCTTAAAAATGAATTCTAGACAAAAAAAAATGCAGAGTTTAAAACAGCTTCTTACTGTTTGCTGACGGCCTGCTACAGCTCCTTTAAGAAAGATTTTTCTGACTCAGCAGCTGTAGCAGAAAAAAGCCATGCAGTTTTAAAACATGGCTTCCTGGGCTGTGCTGTCAGTGCAAACTCTGGATATGGAGCACTTCAATGGCATTTGTGGGCCCAGGGGTTTCTGTGCCCACTAGGGTTGGGAAGAAACTGGCTGAGACCATGCCTGTGGCTTGGTGCTCCCTACCTGGGCAGGTGGCGGGATCAGGTCTACTAGGCATGCACAAGCAGGAAAGCATGGTGGATTTCTGCCACCATACACAGAGATGTTTCCAGGCTGTGTAGTGCTCTGCATGGCAGATTTGGCTGTAACTCAGATAAAAAGGGTTTATATGCTGTACACTCATTCTCAGAGTTGGACTGCTGAGTGCAGCTCTTGCCTGGCGGCCCCAGAGCTAACACTGGTGGTACTTCCACTATTTTAAAATTGGAGAGAGGTGGAGCCAACATCCAGAGAAGCTGCAACCAAGCTGCTTAGCATTTTAAAAGCTCTTTAAGACAGTAGAGAATTACAAACAATAAGGACAGATTCAGACATAAAAGACCTAAAAATGGGTCACAGTGTTGGATAAATGTATGTAGGCTTGAGAAAGAAAATAAAAAAAGAGTATAGAGAGTCATAAAATAAAGTTAATGTTTTAAAATGAGAGTAAAGTCTTTAAAGAGACAGAGTAAAGTAATAGAGTAAAAACAAGCCATGTAAATATGGAAAATTCACAGATAGTCTGGATTATGCATATTATTGTGTTTTCTATGATTTTTTTTTTTTTTACTGTGGAGGAGCTAAATACAGAGAGACATTTTTTTGTATGTGCTGCTAAGTTAAACCAGCATGTATATTATAAAGGTATCATGACTTCCAAATTTGGGTCTAAGAACATGGTGCTTTGGAAAAGAGTTTCTTCCTTTGTTTTCGTAGATGAGAACCTGTGGATTGCCTCCAGGCAAATATGGTTTCATAGACCAAGGTTTTCTGAAAAGTTGCCGTGAACACCTTCAAAACTACTTCACTCAACTACTGATTGAGATGAACCTAGCACACAGGATACACCATAAAAGACCTGATTAACAGTGCCCCCATATGGCACAAAGCAGTTTGGAGAGAAAAATTACTCCCATATTCCCAAATATTGTTTATGAATGTTCTTTTATATTTAAAGGGGGATAGGATAGAGATATGAATAATTTACATTGGTATGGATCTTGGTTTATTGATATAAATTTAAGGTCAATTTTGTTATATGTATATGTATTTCTGATCTTGATTAAAGTATTGTGATTGTGTAGTTCATTTAAAAATGTAATGTATTATTAAGAAATATAGGTTAATAGATAATCAACTATAATAAATAAAATATATAATAAATACAAAATAAAAGTTTGTAGTCATGTTAGTTAGATTTTTTCTATGTGCATAGATATATTTCAGCTAGACATTCTTCATATCTTTCAAAGACTACAGAATGTGGAATTTAAAATATTTTAATAATTTAGGGCTTTTCATGACAATGAGACACATCTGCTCCTGGTATCACCAAGCTACTTCCGGAGGAAGAAGGGCATCAAAGAGGCTCCTTATAGAATCAGTTAGCCATTTGGGCAAGAAACTGCCCTTGCCTGGACTGTTGCAAAAACTGGACATGAAGAAACCACAGAGAGATGACGACTGAACTTGCCTAAAGGTGAGATGATCCTTTGGGGTTCTTGATTCATGAAAGAGTCTGCAAGACATTCTGCAGGATACAGAAGAAAGGAACTGAAATGTCTTTAAAATTTCCCGCTTCATGGAAAAGTCTGATGGATACTATGGGCCTGTAGGTTGAAGATGGATGCCCCAATACTACAGAAAAACTTTGGGTGACTGTTCAGGCAGCAAGATGTCTCTGTCAATTCTAGAATTCTGGAAGTTGCTTACAATGTACTTCCTGTTTACTTAGGTAATATTATATCCTTCTGGAGTCTTTGATGGAGTTGAAGAATAAACAGTAATAATATAGCTTTCCTTTGTTATGATAAAAGATAAAGTAGATATAAATATTGTAAATGTAATTTTGGTTTAATACCTGTTTTGTTATTTATAATTTTACTATATTAAAGTTAAAGCCTTCCTTTTTGTTTAAACAGAAAAGGGGAAATGGTGCAGGAGTTCCTTCTGTTTATGTATTGCTTTCATTGGTTAATGAATAAAGAAACTACCTTGGCCTAGTTGATAGGGCAGAACTTAGGTAGGTGGAGAAAACAGAACTGAATGCTGGGAGGAAGAAGGGCAGAGTGAGAGAACTGGATCCTCTGCTGGAGATGGATGCCGGTTAGAATCTCTGGTAAGCCACTGCCATGTGGCAATACACAGATTAATGGAGATGGGTTAAACTAATGTGTAAGAGTTAGGCAATAAGAAGTTAGAGCTAATGGCCAAGCCATTTTTAATTAATACAGTTTCTGTGTGGTTATTTCAGGTATAAGCTAGCCAGGCAGCTGGGACATACAAGCAGCCCGTTCTTCTTACACATGGGTAGTTACAGAAATCAAAAACTGTGAGGCATTGTTCATAAGTATATGTGAGAAAGGAATGAAGGATATCAAAATTTATTCAGGAATGTTATATAATGTTAAAGAATTAACTAAGGAGGCATAACAATCTTAAACATACAATAAAGCTAACAATAAAGCTTCAGATTATAAGGTGCAAAAGTCGATAGAAATAAAAAAAATATATAAATCCACAAATTCAATACTTAGTAACATAAAAAACTAGACAGATAATCAGTTAGGATGTAAGATAATAAGCATCATCCAAATTTGAACTAACTGACATCATTAGAAGACTAGCACCAACAGAATATATGTTAAGTACAAATTCATATGGATCATTTGATACAGTAGCCCATATTCTGAGATATATTACTATCTTAGTTTAGGTTTTTATCATTGTGAAGACACACAATGACCATGGAAAGCATTTAACTAAAACTGTCTTAGAGTTCAGAGGCTTAGTCCATTATCATCATGACAGGAAGCATGGTGACATGCAGGCAGACTTGGTGCTGAAGAAATAGCTAGAGTTCTACAACTGGATCCTCAGGAATAAGAAAGAGAGAGTATCACTGGGCCTGGCTTGAGTGTTTGAAACTTAAAGCCTACCTCCAGAGAGATAATTCCTCCAACAAGCCCACACCTCCTAATAATGCCATTCCCTATCAGCCTACGGGGGCCATTTTCATTCAAACCACCACATCATAAGGCAGAAATTCATTCAGTCCTACTTTTAAACTCCTCATGGTCTTTTAAAAGTTTATAAAAGTTTACCCTATTTGAAAGTTCCAAATTCCAAAGTCTCTTTTGAGACTCATGGCAATCTCTTAACTGTAATCCCCTATAAAATCAGAATTAAAAAGCAGGTCACTTACTTCCAACATATAACAGCATAGGCTATATATTACCATTTCAAAAGGGAGCCTAATGAAGACATACTGGACCAAAGCAAGGCTGAGAAACAGTTGGGCAAACTCAAAACTCTGCATCTCCATGTTTAATGTTAAAATGCTCTTCAGATTTCCAACTTCTTTCAGTTTTATTGACTACAATACTGCAGTATTGGGCTGACTCTACTCCCTGTTAGCAGTTTTCCTCAGCTGATATCCTAAACTTCTGGCATATCCAACATCTTGGAGTCTCCAAGGCAACCTAGTCTTTACCTTTACAGTTTCACACAATGGACTCTCTAGCCCTCCGTTCAGGGGTACCCCTGAAACAAGCCCAGCCCTAGTGGTTTTCCTTTCATGGAGGGAGATTCCATAACCTCTTTCTTGTATCTTTGTCTCTAAAGTCATTAGCCAAAGCTGCCAAGTTTTGCTGCTTGCTAGGGCTGAAACATGACCCCCTTGTTCAAATACATTTTTATAAGTTTTCTGTTTTCAATAGCTACCTTTACTGCTTAAGTTTGGCTGTCCTAGAACGCATTCTGTAGATAAGACTGGCATTGAACTCTGAAATCCACCAGCCTCTGCCTCCCCAGTACTGTGATTAAAGGTATGTGCCACCATGCCTGCCCCCAAACATTTCTTTAATTTTTTTTTACACAAGTTGGAAGCTTAGCTGGGTGTGGTCTTGTCCTGACATCACCACTCCCTTTATTTCATCTAACATAGGCTTTTCTTTATTATTTTTTTATCTTTTTGAACACAGAATTTACCTCCATTAAACTGCATGGTACCCTCTTTCTCCTAAAACTGCACGTTTTGTACTTTTCTTTGTTCAGCTTGCTCCTTTTCATTATAAATCTATGTAAGACTGGCCACTAATAACCACACAACATAGTCAGTGCTAGGCTGTGTTGAAATCTATTTTGCCAAAGGTGCTAATTCATAACTCTTCAAGTTAACTTCAGGCAGATTTTTTGGACAGGACAGAAAGTAACCACATTGTTCACCAAAATATCACAGGAACAGTCTCTAGGGAGGATATTAAAATTCTTCTTCTCTGACACCTCTTGAGCTGGGAGCCCACAGTTCAAATTACCCTCAGTATCACTGTTTCCCTGTTTCTGATGGTATGGCTCATTAAGCCCCACTTAAAGCATTCAATTGCTTTCCTAATCCAAAGCCCCAATATGTTCCACATTCTCCAAACAAAAGCATGATCTTGCCTATCGCAGCAATCACCTACTCCTAGTACCAACTTATGTCTAGTTGGGATTTTTTGTTGCTGTGAAGAGACACCATGATCATGTCAAGTCTTATAAAGGAAAGCATTTAATTAGAGCTGACTTACATATAAGAGGCTTAGTCCATTATTGTGACAGCAGCAAGCATGGCAGCATGTAGGCAGACATGGTACTAGAGAAGAAGCTGAGAATTCTACATCTGGATCGTTAGGCAACAAGAAGGAAGAGAGAGAGAGAGAGAGAGAGAGAGAGAGAGAGAGAGAGAGAGAGAGAGAGACTAGACTGACTTGAACATTTGCAACCTCAAAGCTACTACTTATGAGCCTATAGGGGCCATTTAATTCAAACCACCACAATAACAAACTTATAGAAATGAAAGAGAACTGAAATCACAGAAAATACCCTCACAACAAAAACAAATTTAAGCCAGAAATTTATATTGGAAAATCTGCATACATTTAGAAAACCAAACAATAAAATTCTAAGTAGTCTATAAATTAACAAAGTAGCAAAAGATAAAATTAGAAAATATGTTAAATGAATAAAATAAGAATAAAATAAACCAAAATGTAAGCTGTTGCTGAAGCATGGTGTGCGACTGTATTTTTATGTTAGGGAAGAAGAGGTTGTTTTGTAGCTTTTTCCTTTGTGTTGGAACACTCACCAATGAGGGGAGGCTTATGAGGCTCATGAAACCCTCAGGTCTCGTGAGGACCCTTTCTGACCTTGTATAAAATAAACATTACAGGAGGAGAGGTGATTCGGTGGTGGAGAGCTCTTCCTGGCATTTCAGGGATCAGGGTTCAGTTCCCAGAACCACATAAGGTGGCTCACCCAGTTCCAGGGGGTCTAATGCCCTCTCCTGGACTCTGAGGGCATCTGCATGCATGTGTTGAGTATACACACACACACACACACACACACACACATCTATTTAGACACAGACACATATCTAAAATAAATAAATTATGGGGAAAAATAAATAAACTATTAGAGGTGGAGACAGACTTTTCAGCTGTGTAACTTCTTTGAAGTTGTCCAAGGCATTCTTTATGCTTTGTTGAACAGTTTAGGGATGTAGCTGTATTTGAGTTACCTATAGTCTTGTAAATATCTGAAACTAACTAATTGGTTTACTAATCAGGACTTGGATGGAATCATATCTTTAATCTTTAGGCTCCCAATTTGGGATAAATAGACTTTAAAATGTCTCCCAAGGTGAATTAATGTAATGCACTGATGCTTGAACAGGGACCCAGAGAGCCATAGATGATTCTGGAGAGAGATTGCATAACATTTGCTAGGGGAAAGAAGGCATGCAACTGAGGCTGATTCTTCCAAGGGTGGAGTATCCATGTAATAAATCCTGATATAGCTATGGTATAGGATGGAATGCCTTCTTGCTATAGTGGCAGTTACATGCACCTTTCTATAGGTGATAAGACTAGTAATGGAGTCTGAAATCCTAGGGTAGAGCATACTTGGGGAAACCCCAAACTATTCATTTTCTCTGTGTTTTGTGGTAAATCTTGGTAAATGGGTTCTTGTTTCATAAGTGTGGGGATTCTCTGAAAACAGAGGGGAGACAAGATACTATTTTGAAAACCTTGAGAATAGCAAAACTAAGCAGCCCATGATGGTATTTGCATAGGCCCTATTCTGTAGAAGGAACAATGGGCTGCATTCCTGCCATTCGGTTCCCGGCCGCCTGGCTAGCTTATGCCCTGAAATAACAACACACAAATTGTATTCTTTTAAACACTGCCTGGCCCATTAGTTCTAGTCTCTTATTGGCTAACTCTCACATCTTGATTAACCCATTTCTAATAATCTGTATACGACCACAAAGTGGTGGCTTACCAGGATGATTCTAGCCACCGTCCATCTTGGGTACGAGAAGCGACTGACTCACTTCCCTTCTTTCTAGCATTCTGTTCTGTCTACTCCACCCACCTAATTTTCTGCCCTATTAAAAGTCCAAGGCAGTCTCTTTATTAAACAATGAAAGTAACACATAGACAAATGACCCACCTACATCACTGTTCTGGGTCATAAGACTTGTAGCTGAGGCTAAGCTCTCTTCCAGGGAGAATTTACCCACATGAGGGAGGAATTATGATGGAGAAAACCATGTGATACTCTTCTTTGCACTAACTTCCGATTTGGCTGGAAAGGTGAGGAGAAGGTGTAGGTAAGATGGCAGTGCTGGCTGCCATTTCATGCAGCTTTTGGGTTGCAGAGGAGAATACAAAGTAGGTCTGTGCTTTCTTGAGATTAAAAAACAACTTGGAATCCCTGAGAAACTGACTTTGAGAATAAGGTAGAGATGACAGATGCAGTACCTCAGGTTCAACTTTTAATACGGAGGAAAGAAAAATCCATAATTCAGTATGTAGATGAGAGAGACTTAATAATAGCCTAATATAGGAAACTATGACAATCGGGAAATACATTCCTTCTAGACTACTTGACTCAGGAATGATTTTGATGCAAGAGATGACTTGTGTTTTGCAATTGGGAGAAATGGATGTCAGTAAGATCACCCTCTGTGCCTTGCAACCAAGTAGCTTATATACTTATTCTTTTTTGATATAACTACTAGATAAACTGAGGCAATATGAGGGAAACTAGTCCTTCTGGATTCACATATGCTGACCATTATGGATACTTGGTTATACTAGCCATGTAGACATAAATATCAGAGACTAGAACACAGCATATAAAGAACAATTGTTCTTGAGGGAACTCTGCATAAAGAGACAATGTTTCATGCTACCAAGCCAGCAGGATTATGTTCACCAGAGAATTTAGAAAGAAGTTATTTCAATGGGGACCTTGGATGTGATATGGGGCCATAATAGCTTTGCTAAACTGCATGGTGGGACATGGTCTTTAGGAGGTAGGTAAGGCTGTGGTGGGTCTGAATAATTTCATAATCAGAATAAAATTATGTTTGTAAGATATTAAAATACTAAGTAAGGGATAATAAAAAGGTATTAAGGACCTGTTTGGAAATTTGGAAGAAAATGTGATAAGATTTGTGTCAAGCTGGAATTCCCAGAGGAATTAAAATATGAGAAGCCAAATTTTTTTGGAGCATCTGAGAGCCTTTAAAGCTTAAGAAACAATTCACAAAAGTGTGGATGACTGACTTCCTTAGGAAAAAAAAAAACTGTTCCAGGGCATGAGGGCTGGGCAATAACCCTTCACCCAGAGTATATTGTGTACATTTCTCTCCTTCAAGTAAATATACTGAGAGTCTATATGATCTTCACAGGCCAGGGTCCATTCAGCATTCAGGCGTTACTGATGAAAAAAGACACCGAAGCTGACCATGGCCCTGGCTTGGATGGTATCAAATCTAGTCACCCTGTTCAAGCAGCAGGGCAAACCATGAATGCATGGTCTTATGCCTTGTTGCCAGCACAGGACAAGCAGTGTGAGCTGACTCACCAAACCTATCTGGGGGATGTAGAGTGGTCTCTGGCAGTGACCCGGTATGAATAGGTCAGATGGCTATGGAGAATTATTTTAAATTATGGAGAGCTAGGAAGGATGGTGCCCACTACCCATGCTTGTGTGCACAACATTGCCCTTGTTGTTCTGATGGAACAATTAGCAGAAACTTTGTTTTCTTGTTTTGATCTGAGGCCAGGTCTCACTGTGTAGACCTCACTGTTCTGGAACTCACTATGTAGACCAGGATGGCTTGGGACTCACAGAGATCCACCTGCCTTTGTCTCCAAGTGCTGGAGTTAAAGATATATGTCATGATATCTGACTAACAGTTGACATAAGGGATGAGATCTTATTGTGTAGTATTTGGCCTTGCTAGTTTTTTTTTTTTTAAGTATCTTCTTAGCTACTAAATAACAAGATTATTGTCGCTTGCTTAAAAAGATAGCAGCGGATCCTGAAAGAACTAGCATACTGTCTATCAGTGGGTTTCATTATATAATGCTAAACTGACTGTCTTGTAGATTTGGAAAAAACTTCTGGTAGAATAGTTAACATGGCAGTTAAGGGAGTCAAGTAAATGCACCACACATGAGTACAAACGGACACTTTCCTGAGTCATAAGCTTGTTGGATAAAAGCCCAGGGTCATGTGTGAGATTCCTCCTTATGAGTTATCGATTAGAAAAGCTAAAGAGCCCCTCACAGGATACAGGCCATTGCCACTGCTGTTCGTTGCATGCTCCAACTAGACAGCAAGTCCTTACCGCTCAAGATATCCCAGAGCCTGATTTCAGAACATGGAGACCTGTCCACCCTTGTTGGTGAGTGTTCATGGTGCTAAAGGGTGTTTTACAGGATTCTGAGAAGTGATCACCACCAGCATTCCTTCTGAGCTCTGCCCCTTGCCTGTCAACACCATCAGCACATGAGACAAGATAGCCCAACTGAGGCAACAGTGTCGCAATGACTATGAGGGCAACCCATAATTTCCTGATTGGGTTTTAGGTCTTCCCAACAGGAGGGAGCCCATGTTTGGTATTGTAAGGGCAGGGAACAAACAAACAAATGAAAAAGCAAAAACCAATGGTTAAAGGCTTGGAAGATTGCTCAGTTGGTAAAATGTTTACTGTACAAACCTGCTGACATGAGTCTACTCCCCTTAAACCATATAATCCATGCCCTGAGGAGGAGGAGGAGAAGACTGGTAGATCCCTGGGGATTTCTGGTCAGCTAAACGAGTTTACTTTACAAGTTTCTGGCCAGTGAGACACTCTGTCTCAAAATAAAGGTAGCCAGTTCTTTAGGAACAACACCTGGGGCTGCCCCTCCAGCTTCAACATATTTGTCTTCACCACCCCCCCACACACACCAAGCAAAACAACAACAAAACTTCTATATCTGAGGGAGTTATATGCCCAAGTCAGTAGATTGCTGCGATTGTCTATTTAAATAGATAGAATGTGCCTGTCAAATGCCTTCTAAGCCTTACTCTGCTTACTCTATAGATTGGTGCTACTGTTGTTAAGAGCAGCTTCCTTGTGTAGTGGGTGGCAGCTACTGTAGAGACTAATCACACTTCTAAGAATAAGTGACTGTCGCCGTGACACAGCAGCCCAGGGATTCAGTCATAAATGAAAGAAAATAATCACTCATATGTATCATCTCCTCTAGTACTTGGAGAGTATTGAAGAGGAAAGGGCAAATGTAGGGCCCACAGGTCTACCCTTCTTCTTGAGGACAGGTTCTGGCCAGACACCTTGTTGCAATTTCTGGCTAAACATTCTGTTTGTTCCTGTGCTCCCTCTGCTCCCCTTGTGGTTAGCTATAGGGTCCTTCTTTACTTCATCTTGGGCCTGGTAATTTTCCACCTGCCTGGGGGGTTTCCTCTGTATAGCAGCTAGGTATATAAGGTTTTTCCTAAACTTGAATAAATGGCATTGGGCATTCTCTGCTCATGAATAACCCATGTCTCTCGTGTGTTGCTTTAATCTCCATGCCCCTGCCTGGCTTGCGAACTGTACAGTAGCACAAACTGTACCTTTCGTAGAGAGTAACAAAGGCATTACAGGCAAACACTTAAGAAACAGATGCAGAGGTAGAGTGTTGACTGTTTTTTCTGGGTTGGAACATTCTTTCATGGAGAGATGGGAGAGGTTCGTGAAACTCACAAGACTCACACAGTCTCCCCTTAAAGTAATATAAGCTGTAAATAATTGCTAGCAAACCTCACAGGAGCATATCTGTCTGAAAGTTGCACATGGGTTTTCCTGGGTTGTTACCTGTGTTGGCTCGGGACTTTTAAGTGATTCAACTGCTCTTGAGGTGTCCATAGTCCTGTTAGTAACCCTTTTGTCTATCTATCTGTAGCTAAGTCCTAAGAACGCATTGCTTTACTGTGCAGAGTGTGGATGCACATTTCTTTGGTGTCACTGCTTCATCTTGGCTGTGCAGATTTTTCTTTTTTATCTCACCAGGAAAATTCATACAAGAGTGCCAAATTCTATTGTGTAGTACTTCATTGTGTAAATGTACCACATTTTCCTTAACCATTCTTTGGTTGAGGAGCATTTAGGTTGTTTCCAGGTTCTGGCTCTAACAGTCAATGCTACTGTGAACATAGTTGAGCACATGTCCTTGTGGTACAATTGAGCATCCTTTGGTATATACCAAGAAGTGGTATATCTGGGTCTTGAGGTGGGTTGTTTCTTAGTTTTCTGAGAAATCGCCATACTGAAATCCAAAGCAGCTGTACCAGTTTATACTCCCACCAGCAATGGAGGAGTGCAGGCAAATGGATGGATCTAGAAAACATCATATTGAGTGAGGCAACCCAGACCTAGAAAGACAAATATCATATGAACTCATAAGTGGCTTTTAGACTTAAAGTCAAGAAAAAACAACCTACAATTCACAATCCCAGAGAACCTAGACAACAATGAGGACCCTAAGAGAGACATCCATAGATCTAAGGTACATGGGAAGTAGAAAAGGACAAGATTTCCTGAGTAAATTGGGAGCACAGGGACCATGGGAGAGGGTAGGAGGGGAGGGGAGGTGAAAGGCGAGGAGCAGGAAAAAATATAACTCAATAAAAACAATTAAAAATAAAAACTAAAAATGCAGTACTGGGTGTGTGGCTCACACTTTGATCCTAGTACTTGACAGGCAGAGATAATCAGATCTCTGTGAGTTCCAGGCCAACCAGGGCTACAAAGTGGAACCCTGTCTTGAGAAAACCAAACAAAACAAAACAAAGTGCAAAATTCATTTTCTAAGCCTTAAGAATTGAAGGGAAGAAAGAAGAACAAATTAAATTTCAGAGAAATCAAAACAAAAAGAAAATTAAAGACAGGAGTAGAAATCAAGGACATTAATACCAGAAAACAAAAATAGAAAAACAACCCCAAATCAAAAGAAACTAAATCTAGTTGCTTATAAAGACTGATGTTATCAGTAAACATCTAAGAAGATTGAGAAAGGAAAGAAAATAGAAGATATAGAATTACTAATATTGTATATGAAAGGGAAAACATTGTTGATGTTTTCAGACAGACAGGGAAAGGATAGGGATTATTGCAACAATTCCATAAATGCCTATATATTTGATAGCTGGGGGATGAATGTATTTCCTAAAAGGGAGAAATGATTATAGCTTATAAATAAAAATATATAATAAAAATAATCTTGTCTAAGGAATAAATTGAGTTAATAACTAATTTTTATTTAATAAAATTTTAAGAAAAAAAACAAGTCTATGCAAACTTATTCAGAAAATAAAGGGAATACTTAATATATTCTACCTTGCTACAAACACAGGAAAAAGCACCACCAATGAAGAAAACCAACAGTCAACATATATCTTACATGAGACGCTAAAGTCGTTAACAAAATATTAGAAAAACAAAATAATACATCATGAGTAAATAGGTTTTATTCTGGAAAGATAAAAACAGTTCAGCATTTGAAATCAATCAACATAACTCATCATATCAGAAGTGTAGTGGAGAAAAATCACAATCTTTATCATGGATGCCCTAACTTCCCATTTTACAAAATCCAGTGTCCAGTCATAGTTTAAAATAACAGCAACGGAAACAGTAGCAAAATTCACAGTGAATTAGGAATCGACAGAGCTTCTTCTCCCTGATTCAGGACATGTATGAAAACTGCGGAGCTTGTGTCAAGCTGAATCGTCTCTCTCCTAAGAGGAAACAAAAGCAGCATCCGCTCATCCCGTTGTGTTACACCAGGACTTCTGGCCACTGCAATAAACCAGAGGCAAAGAACTGTGTGACTGGGGTAATGTGGTTGAGCATCAACGGCATTATGCTCGGTGAAAGGAATCATTCAAAAGGCTACCCACTGTGTACCTGGTATGATACTCTGGAAAAGCCAAAATGATAAGGGCAGAAAACAAACCACATTGTTGGCTGGACTTGCAGGGAGAGTCGGACCACAAAGCAACAGAGGAGGTTTTCAGGACAATAAAATTGTTCTCTGTCCTATTTTTGGCAGATATTACAGAACTGTATATATTTGCTACAATCAATGGAGTGGTTTCTGAGAAAGGATTTATTTTCCTCTGTTCATATTTAACCTCAGTATATATGTCTCACAAAAAGAAAACCCCATTGATAGAAACTGTTTGAAATGAATCCTGGGTAGGTGGTTTTTTGTTTTTTTGTTTTTTTCTCTCTTGTTCTGTGACTACATGTTTTCCCAGAAATCTCCATGTATCACTCTACTCTTTGGATTCTGCAATTTTAAAAGATGACTCATTCATTTCATTTGCTTTTGAGAAAAGATCCTGAAATCCCTTCATATATTAGTAGAGTGACCAAGGACAGTTCAAATTTAATCTCCGTATTTGAAGTTCAAAGAAGGTTTGTATCCTTTGCAGTCTTGAAAGGAGAATGGAAACAGACAAGTTCCTCAACTACCCTAGGAAAATCAACTTATTTTTCTCAATGATATTTTTATAAACTTCTTGAACATTATCTACCACATTTTGGGGAAATACAGTTGTCGGCACTTCTCTGGCTAATTTTAGTTAAATCATTCAAGACTTTAATCAAGATAAATAGCAGTGCTCATCTTCCCACGTTCTGAGATTACAGCTTCCAACCTTTCCCCTCTAATACTTATAAAGATGCAGATTATGATTTAAGAATTAATTATTCAGTGTTAAGAGTCAGTGATGGCTTATTTCATTTGATTTTTGTTTCATTTGAATTTTTGCATTCCCACATAATAACATTTAATGACACTAAGATAATTCTAGAGAACTTAATATCATATTTGACTTATCTTAATGCCTCAGACTCCAAAGGGGCACCCAGAAAACAACTTAAAAAGAAAGACTGCGAATAGTAGAACAGATCTACAATGCTAGCACTTAAGTGGAAACAGAAGGTCCCAAGTTCAAAGTCAATCTGTACTGAAATAAACAAAATAATACATTTCCTCAAAACACCAAGAGAGGGGGAAAGAAAAAAAAGGAAAAGAGCTACATCATATAATGTAGGATAGAGGCAAAATTCATTTCTTTGGCACATGTTTGCTGTGGACTAATCCTCTTGTACACTATAAAGATTTGTCACTCAAATTAGTTTAATAAAATGCTGATTGGCCAGTAGCCAGGCAGGAAGTTTGGGAGGGGTAACCAAACTAAGGATGATGGGAAGGAAAAGTGCAGAGTCAAGAGTTGTGGCAGATGCAGAGAGATCAAGATGGGCATAATGAGAAAAGGTACCAAGCCACATGGCAAAGAATAAATAGAAATATAGGTTAATTTAAGTGTAAGAGTTTGTTAGTAACAGGCCTGAGGTATCAACTTAGCATTTGTAATTTAAATTCAGCCTCTAAATTGGTTATTTGGGACCATGCAGTTGGGACAGAAAACATCCGTTTACATAAGTTTAAAACCTAAAATGTGAGCCAGGCAGTGGTGGCACAAAGCTTTAATCCCAGCACTCCTTAGGCAGAGGCAGGCAAATCTCTGTGAGTTTGAGGCCAGCCTGGTCTACAGAGTGAGTACCATAACAGGCTCCAAAGCTACATAGAGAAACCCTTTCTCGAGAAAACAAAAATAAAGTACAATATAATAAACATAAAAAATAAAATAAAAATCAAAACAAAACCAAACAAAAACCTGGAATGTGACATAATAGAATCTATGAGTAACTGAGAAAATGGCCAGGAAGCTTGGTTCAAGGCTGGATGTGGTAAATACAACAGATCCAACCATTGTTTCATTTCTTTCTTCACAGAGAATTCCTGCTGTAGCTTGAGATGAAGCCTCCTGCTGAGTTATAATTTACCTCAAATCCCCTTCCTTATGACATCTGATGAGGCGACAAACAATATGTAAGGAAAGTGAGAAAACAAAGAGCAAAATGGTTTCTAAAAGCATAATGTCTTTTACACGCTCACAATCAAAGCAGATTCATAGGGGAGGCCATCAATGGCGGCACCGTGACTAACACAGCATCTGAAATAACACCAGTGATAATTAAAAACATTTCTTCCACAGACATTTCAAATTCAGGGAGCTCCTCTCTCCTTAGGAAACTTCACAGTGTTTTGTTGATGACAAACGGGTGTAATAAAAATAAAGACACATTAAAATGGATTATTTTTTTACAATTGTGATCCTTAAACACTTAGCACTGCTATGAAAAAGATACAATAGACTTATATATTCAAGCCATTCTACTTTAGCACTGTCTTACAAACAACAGAGACTGCCTAACAATTACCCATGTTAGAAAAAAACCTCAAAACATACACTATGAATGAATTATATTGAAAATACTCACGAAATCCATGATGAATTTAGAGATGTTGTTACGTTGCTTATTTTTCTTTTTAATTTAGAAAAACTTTTAGTTGCTTCTCATTACCTTATTTAGATTGTTTTGTTTTGTTTTTTACTTAGCAAAGAGTTAGAAATTGTAATGAAACTTCACAAGGAGGAAGATTATATGATCTGATATAAAGATGATGACTTTGAAGCTAAAAATGAGAACAAAAAAGTCAAGAGGCATATTGTAGCATTGTGTGCAATCTGTAGTTGGAGTTTTTAAATTACTGGGGAAACAGGCTTGCACACAACTGAGTACAAGGACCTCACAGGATGAGAATGTGAGCCATTTGTGATGCTGACTTCTGCTTTGTCATTTACTGTTGCCATCAGGATTGCATTCCCATAGCAGTAAGCTCTAGTCCTGGAAGATAAAACTGCAAATAACTTTCTGGCTCATTCTAGAAGCTTCCAGAAAGACCCACCAACTCTTTAATAGAAACTGTCTGAAACAGTTTAATCCTCTCAAGTTATAGAACTATTTGCTTCAAAATATCTGTCTGTCTGTGCCTACTGATAAGAGAACATTCAGAATATTTCTGAAATATCCTAAATTTATTTATAAGGGCCACAGGATGGGAGAACAACAAGAGCACTTAATCAGCTTAATAGGTTAACTAATTTGAGACAAATCCATTCAACATTCCTGAAGGCATTTTAAAGCTTCTCTCAAGCCCCAGGTGGCCAGCATCCTCCACACCACTCACAACCCCAGCAAGAAGTAACAATTACTTGTCCTTTTGTACTGCCCAATCTAGAACTTTCCCTGTGGAGTTGTGAAGCTCCTGGCCCTAGGGGTGGAAAGTTCCCCATGCTGAGAGATTTCACACAGCGTCCTTGGTTTTAGAGAAGAAAGAACTAGTGTCCCAGAAAAATCTCACAGCCTCTCTCTCTCTCTCTCTCTCTCTCTTTTTTTTTTTTTTTTTTGGTTTCTTTTTGAGACAGGATTTCTCTGTGGCTTTGGAGCCTGTCCTGGAACTAGCTCTGTAGACCAGGCTGGTCTCGAACTCACAGAGATCCGCCTGCCTCTGCCTCCCGAGTGCTGGGATTAAAGGCGTGCGCCACCATCGCTCGGCCTCACAGCCTCTCTTGACTCTTAGCAAAAATATGCACATTTCCTGGAATTTATTTCACTTTTTTTGTAAATTGAAAACTTCCTATACTACAGGAGAAAGAGGAATTAGGAGCTTTGGGTTTGAATGATTGATTGATTGATTCATTCATTCATTCATTCATTTATTCTTTTTTATTTCTTTCCAGTTCTGGACAGAACAATAAAACTAAGTCCTTTTTTGTTGTTGTTGTTCTGAATCCTGAGTATTCTTTTGAAAATATAAGCGTTGAAATGAACTTTCAAGGCCTGTTTTCACTCTCCCAGCTATGGACTTTAGATTCCATCCTGCTTGGTAACAACAGTTTCGTGTTATTCTGACCCTCTTATCTGCAATGTAGATTCATGTAAACAAGTTATGGGTTTGTGTAAGCTGCTTGTCTCATTGCTATGACAAAATAGCTTAGGGAAGGAAGAGCTTGCTTTGTCTTACATTTCCAGAGGATAACATAGTCTATTATTGCTGGGAAGTTATAGCACTGAGAGTAAAAGACGGCTGACACATTGTGTCCCCAGTAAGGAAGCAGATGGTCATGAATGTTTGTGTTCATCTCACCTTCTCATTCTCATTCAGTCTTGTACCTCTGTTGCTGTGATAGAAATACCATGACCAAAATCAGTTGGGGAGGAAAGAGTTTATTTCAGCTTACAATAACACAGTACACAACTCACTTAACTGAGGAGAGTCAGGGAAGGAACTCAAACAGGGTAAGAACCAGGAGGCAGGAGTTCTTTTAAAGTTTGTGAAGCAGTGTTGTTTACTGTGCTCTTCATGGTGTACTCAGCCTGCTTTCTTATAACACCTAGGACCACCAGTCCTAGGTCACACTGCCCACAGTGAGCTGATCCCTCCACTATCAACCATCAGTCACAAAAATGTACCCTAGGCTTGCCCACAGGTCAATGTGTTCGGGGGAGTTTCTTCAACTGAGGTCCCATCTTTTCAGATAGCTATAGTTTATGTCAAGTTGGTATAAAAACCAGTTAGCACAACTGACACTTTGTGAACTTGACACATGAGCACATGACTGATAAATCACAACTATTTCTTTCTTGTTCATCCCCCAAGATCCTATATTAACATCCATATCACAACATAAAACATACTTTATTTTTCAAATTTTTTTAAATTGACTTTATTGAGCTCTACATTTTTCTCGGCTCCCCTCCCTGGCTCTCCCTTCCCCGTCAACCCTCTCCCACGGTCCCCATGCTCCCAATTTACTCAGGAGATCTTGTCTTTTACTACTTCCCATGTAGATTAGATCCATGGATGTCTCTCTTAGGGTCCTCATTGTTGTCTAGATTCTCTAGGATTGTGATTTATAGGCTGGTTTTCTTTGCTTTATGTTTAAAAACCACTTATGAGTGAGTACATATGACAATTGCCTTTCTGGGTCTGGGTTACCTCACTCAATATGATGTTTTCTAGATGCATTTTTTTTTGCCTGCAAATTTCAAGATGCCATTATTTTTTTTCTGCTGTGTAGTACTCCATTGTGTAAATGTACCACATTTTCCTTATCCATTCTTCAGTCGAGGGGCATTTAGATTCTTTTCAGGTTCTGGCTATGACAAACAATGCTGCTATGAACATAGTTGAGCACATGTCCTTGTGGCATGATTGAAATCCTTTGAATATATACCCAAAAGTGTTATTACTGGGTATTGAGGAAAGCTGTTTCCTAATTTTCTGAGAAATCGCCACACTGATATTCAAAGGGGCTGTACCAGCTTTCACTCCCCACCAGCAATGTAGGAGTGTTCCCTTTACCCCATAATCTCTCCAGCATAAACTGTCATCAGTGATTTTGGATCTTGGCCATTCTTACAGGCATAAGATGGAATCTCAGAGTTATTTTGTTTGCATTTCTCTGATGACTAAGGATGTTGAACATTTCCTTAAATGTCTTTCAGCCATTTTAGATTCCTCTGTTGAAGAGTTCTCTGTTTAGGTCTGTACTCTACTTTTTTTATTGGATTATTTGTTCTTTTGATGACCAATTTCTTGAGTTCTTTGTATATTTTGGAGATCAGACCTCTGTCTGATGTGGAGTTAGTGAGATCTTTTCCCATTCTGTAGGCTGCCATTTTATCTTATTGACTGTATCCTTTGCTTTACAGAAGCTTTTCAGTTTCAGGAGGTCCTTTTTACTAATTACTTCTCTCAGTGTCTGTGCTACTGGGGTTATATTTAGGAAGTGGTCTCCTGTGCCAATGCGTTCAAGTGTATGTCCCACTTTCTCTTCTATGAGGTTCAGTGTGGCTGGCTTTATGTTGAGGTCTTTGATCCATTTGGACTTGAGTTTTGTGCATGGTGATAGATATGGATCTATTTTCATTCATCTACATGTTGATATCCAGTTACACCAGCACCATTTGTTAAATACGCTTTCTTTTTTCCATTTGATATTTTTGGCTTGTCAAAAATTAAGCATTCGAAGCTGTGTGGATTGATATCTGGGTCTTTGATTCGATTCCATTGTTCCTTCTGTCTGTTCTTATGCCAATACCAGGCTGCTAAAACATACTTTCAACAGTCCCACAGTCTCTACACAGTCAAACACTTTAAAAATCCAATCTCTTTAAAATGCTCTGAAGTCTCTTTCGAAGTTCAAGGCTCTCTAAAACAATCCTAAAAGATCCACAGTCCTAAAACTCCAAAGTCTCTTGACTATGGACTCTTGCAAAATAGAAGGACTTCTTATTCCAAAAGGGAAGACCCAGGACCCAGGCACAATCAGATCACAGCAGAACCAAAGTCCTGCAATACCGAGAAGCTCAGTGTGTCAGACATCTAGGACTCACAATCTAGCTTCCAAAGGCTTGACATGGCACACGTGGCTTGTCTCCTAGGCTCATGCTGGCTCTGCTTCACAGCTGGTGCTGTTCTTAACAGTCATCCCATGCTACTGGCATCTCCAAAATGCCAGGATTTGCTGCTGCAGCCTGGCTATACTTTCACCAGTAGCCTCTCCAGGGCCCTCTTCAGGGACTCTGGCCTTTTCACAGTGTGCCAAGCCTTTAATATTTTTGGACGTCCAGGAAACTCCATTGATTAACAACTAAAAATGCTATCAGTTATTACTTCGATGGGGGTTTATGATGTTTAGTTAGGAAAGCACTGACACCATTACGCAGCAACTCTGCTTAAATTCATTTTGTGTAATGGATCTATTTTAAAAAGCTTCTGAAGAAGTGGGTTTTCACAAGGCTTTGCAAAAAGGCTTCTAGTGTGAGTTATCCTTTCCCATGGCAAATGAGTCTTTTTGAAGCTAGGGATGGAGGGACAGGTGAGACATCTGTCTCAGTATAGCAGCATACCTTCTTCATTCTTGCGATGGGAGTTTTGTGTTCTTTGGGGGAGTCTGATCTTTGGGTGAATAAGACTGTCAGAGGAAAGTGTCTGGCTGTATTCTCCAGACCCTGCAGTTAGAACTAATCAATATCTTAGTGGATCATAGTTAAGAGTGACAGTCCCTGGATCCTTTTCTGACAAGTTTTCCAATCAGATCTTTAAATGTTGAGATTTGATTTTCCCCCTTTATTAGAATAAAGAACTCCTTTCAGAAATTGGTTTTGATTATATGGTTATGTCAGAAAAAAAGGTATTAGTAGTGGAAATTCATCTGATTAATAACACTATAATTTGGCTATCTCTATGGTTTAAAGTATGCTTTTCCTCTCCCCTAAGATATTTAGAGATAATCATTACCATCTCTTACTGCAGAAGAGACCAGACTGCTAGTGGTGTGTCCTCAGAGGAAATATGGTGGATCAAAAGATTGCTGAAAAAAAAGAGTTGATGAAAATAGATTCCAAAAGGCCAGCTTCGTCTTTGAATTCTTTCTTACTGCTCCTTAGGGAGACTAATTCTTTCCCATACTGTCCTAGAAATGGAAATGTAAAATTCTGAAATCCTTTCCTCAGCTCTTGGCAATGAGTGGTAGAAAATAAATCCTGAGCATGGTCCTGGGGTACAACTGTGTCTTTTGTCAGGAGCCATTTTCCCAAAGATTATAGCAGGGCAGGAGCCATTTTCCCAAAGATTATAGCAGGGACTATTGTCCTAAGGATGTTTGCTGGGAGCCCCACACCCAACTATCTTAAGAACTATTTGTTAGCAGAACCCGACCCACATTCCAACTATCTAGAGAATTGTTTGTGGTTGGAATCACAAAAGGAACGATTCCGCTTGCACAGAGAACACTAGATGTGTCGACTTGTGACTTTTGCTGCCCTGGCAAGATCCCTTCCTGCCCTTGCCATGCCCCTGACCCCATCCCCAGCCAAATTCCTCATTGATGTGCTATATAAGCCACAACCATTTTGCTAATAAAATGAGACCTTGACAAATTGAGAACAGAATCTTGTCTGGCTTTGCTTGGTCTCCGTTTCTCCCTCCCGCCCGCGTCTTTTTCAGATAGTGCCTCTTTGGGACCTTGGAATAACTGACCTGTTGGGCTGGTTACAGTGGCACCTGAAACCAGGGACCTGAAGCACAGTCAACTATCGGACAACGAAGCGCAGTCCTGGGACTACAACAAGAAGGAAGAGAAGGTTCTGCCGGCTGTAGGACTAGGACAGATCTGCAGGACAAGGTAAAGCACAGGTTCACTGTTGTCCAATAGACATGGGAACAGTCAATTTCAAAGGAAGAAAAATTTATCAGGGAGAGAGGAGTAAGAGTCAAAAAGAGAGATTTATGTGTTTGCTTGCAGATTCAAAAGGTAGTTCCTCAAGATGTGAGAAGTAAGGGTACAAACCACACAGCTACGCCTGCCAAGCAAGCTGGCTGCCAGGGCTAGAGAGCCTATGTCTTAACCCCCTGCCATACAGAGCAGAAGCTGCCAGGTAGGTTTGCTATAAAGGAAACTAGACTTAAAAAGCTACAGCTTCAGGACAGTAAAAGGAGATTAAATATGCTTCTTTTCCATTTTATAATTTTGCTTCTTGGTCAAAAGTTTTTAGTTTGTAGACGTATAAATTTATATCCAAGGTAGGTTAATTTCAGTACTATGGTTCTGTAGGAAAGTTTTAAAATTAAAGATTGTGATACATTCAGAGGATTTTAAAATTTTTTTAGGCTATCCTGAGTTTTTATTTCTTTCTTATAAAGTTGAGGATTGTTCTTTCAAGTTCTGTGAGAAGTTTTGCTATAATTTTAATGAACTTTTACATTAAATCTGTAGGTGAGTTCTGTGAGGAATGTTGCTATAATTTTTAACGGACATTTACACTGAATTTGTAGACCACTTTCAGTGAGATTGTCATTTTTGCTGTGTTTCTTCTATTTTCCCGAAAAAATAGGAGATCTTTTTATTTTCTAATGTCTTATTTTTTTTTTTTTCTTAAAAGAGTTAAAGTTTTTGCATTTGTATGGTCCGCCATTGGGTGGGAGTCAAATTGTTTCAGCTTGTGGTCCTTTCCTGCTGCCAGGTGTTGCTTCAGGGTGGACTGCTGAGACTCACACCTCTTATTAAATTTATCAAGGGCCAGGGTTATACTCTAACAAGTGATAATGGTTAAAAATATAAAAAAAAAAAAAACATTTCCGCTTTCACAAACAGAGATGACAGGACCCAAACTTCTGTCCTGCTTGCTTAGAGTTACTCCAAGGTATTTTATGGTATTCATGGCTATTTAAAAGGATGATGTCTCATTTATCCTAGGTGTAAACGAGGTACATTTTTGGTTGTTTTCAGATTCTGGCTATGATAAAGTAATTCTACTGTAAGCATAGCTGTCCACGTGTCCTTATGGTATGGTTGAACAACTTTTGTATTTAGGCCCAAAAGGGGTATTGCTAAAATTTTAAGGTAGATATTTGCCTAATTTAAAAAAATATAGTCATAATGGGGGGCCCCCAATGCTGGGGAGACTTTTTTTTTTTTTTTTTTTTGGTTTTTCGAGACAGGGTTTCTCTGTGGTTTTGGAGCCTGTCCTGGAACTAGCTCTTGTAGACCAGGCTGGTCTCGAACTCACAGAGATCCACCTGCCTCTGCCTCTCGAGTGCTGGGATTAAAGGCCTGCACCACCACAGCCCAGCTGCTGGGGAGACTCTTACTCAGGTCTCGGGATGACACGCCCCCCAGTGACTCAAGGGAGACTGTCCTTGCTGTGGTCACCCGGGGCTTTGGTTGATGGGATGGGACGGGAGCTGGTGTACTGGGGCCGAGGCTCATGACCCGTGCAGGGGAGGAGTTTGGCCCCTAGTGACGGGGAGAAGGAGTTTTTGAGGGGGCAAGCCGCAGCCCAGTAATCCAAAAGGGTCATAGAAAATTCCAAAAATCCAGTCCTGCCTCTCAGGACCACTCCCAGGGTCGTAATCAGCTGTTCCTAAAACAGTACAATGATAATCGCAGGGGGGAGGCTCCCTGTTTCTAGGGATTGTTCTCAGGATTGCGGTCTGACTTTGTCTTCAGCTAGTTCCTGGGGCAGGGTTGCTGAACTGGCTGGTCCTGGATTTTTGATTCTTCTCTTCCTGCTGGGGGAGTCTGGATTTATCCAGGTCTTTCAATACCATACTATGATCCAAAAGTGACTGTGCCGGTTTGCACTTCCAGCAATGAAGTTTTTTCTTTACCCACATTTTCTTAAGCATAAATTGTTAGTAGCAATTTTTAATCTTGGTCATTTTTACAAGGATAAGATGAAATCTCAAAGTTTTGATTTGCATTTCTCTGATGGTTAAGGGATGTTATGTTTGAGCATTTTCTAAGGGTCTCTAAGTCATTTTTAAGTTTGTCTGTTGAGAGTTTTCAGTTTAGGTCTGTAACAAATATTTTTATTGGATTAATTTTTTTGATAACTAATTTCCTGAGTTCTTCATATATTTTTGGAGTGGGTTTATGATAAGTAAAGGTCTTTTCCCACTCTATAGTCTTGTTATACAGAAGTTTCTCAATTCAGGAGATCTAATTAATTGTTTCTCCCAATGTTTGTGCCACTAAGGCTGTGTTTGAGATGTGGCAAAGTGTACTTCTAATTTTTTCTCTGTGAGATTCAATCTAATTTTTATATACTGAGGCCTTTGACTCATTTAAACTTGAGTTTTGTACAGGGAGATGGATATGGATCTATTTTTATTCTTCTACATGTTGGTGTCTAATGAGGCCTAAATCATTAGTTAAAATGCTTCCTTTTTACATTTTCCTATCTGCAAAGCAGACTTGCAACTTAAGAGGAAAATAGCTTACAACTTTTAATTAGATATACAATGGTTAAAGCCTTAGTTATAATATTCTTATGGGAGACCTTGAGTCAATAGGTAAAATTCTTACAGAAAACAATGAGTCAGTTTCCAATAGAGAGCTTATAAGAGCTGCCAGACAGGTACTCAAGCAGGCAAAGTATAGATCAACAGGTAAAGTATACAATAATGAACAAGTACGGTATATTAATTATGATTCAGCTATGACAAATGTATGTATTAAATATAAAACTTATTATACAACAGTTTTATGAAAAGACAAAATGCTGTTTATGGCTAAACCTTCCCAGTTTTTCCAGTTAAGATATTAAACTCTTAATTTAGAACAGTAGCCTGTCTGGTACAAAAGGGCAGGATAAAATCTAAAAGATGGTTTGACAAAATATTGACTATGATCAATGTTTTTTTTACTAAACAATAAATTCATTGATAATTTTAAGATTGATCCCTTAAAGGATGTTATACTAAATTTTACAAATGGCTCTTCCAATGAAAGAACTGCATATATGGTTAATAATAAAAAGAAATTGGGAGCATACCAAGGCTCCTTGAAAGCAACTTATAAAAGTTGCAAACAGATCCTAATGCAAACAGAACTGACATAATGACACCAAGCTGACCTTTACTAAGGCAAGGTAAAAAAGCCCTTGCAATGCATTATGAAAAGACTCGACCTATTGGGGTCGAGGATGTTTGTGCTTTTTTTTTTCACAGAAAGAAAATAAAAGCTGGACCTGATGATGTCATAGCTGCAAACACCCCATAAAGGAGTTCCAGAAACAATTGGAGAGAAATCCTTGATCAGTCTTCCCTGTCCCCAGGGAGAGGAGTGCCTGATAGAGGACTGCTCTGCAGGGTGTCATTCTGCCTCCAGAGAGTCCAAACAAAGGGCTGAGATAATTGCCAAGATGTGCTTCAGGTAGCTGAATCCAGCTCACCTCACCCAAAAATCCCACCTGCCCTGAAGCACAAATGCTGAGCTACTTCTGCAGTTTAAATTCTGTTTGCTTTGAGCTAAGATGCAGACTAAACATCTGACTGTTTTAATCTTTGGGACACAGAACTCATTTTGATTAAAATATTAACCCCTCTTCACTTAAGAAGGGGGAAGATCTGGGTTTTAACTGTTGCTCAGAGACTGGAATTGGTGGTGTTTAACAACAGTGTCAGTCATTGTACTCTTACTGGAATTGACCTAGTGATATTTTTAACTGCTTAAACATGTTGGGAAAGGTTTGACACATGCTGTAAAGTGTTTGGGTTTAATGCATATGTTAAGAATTTTAGATTTTGATCCTTTTACACTGCCCTAATGTTTGGCAGACAGCACTTGTAATCTTATTGTGGAGTAGGCATTTAGGAAGGAGTATATACCATAGGCCAGACTAAAAGGTGTATACTGGGTTTGGAAGGTGCCCTTTCTTCTTCTCCGGAGATGGAGTTATTGGTGCCCAAATTATATCTTTACTCAACCTATACGTGATATCTTTTATTTGAGGAGCTCCTCGCAGTCTTTTCATTAATGATTCACGCAGAGGCCCAACGTCGGGAATATTGTGGAGCCCTCCCCTGAACAGCACATCATACAGAGGCTGTACAGGCCGGCTCAACATGGCATGATGTCAGGAGATGAGGATTGCTCTTCACATAGCCTAAGACAGGGAATCCTGTGGTCAAAGACCTGCTTTCTTTGGTCTTGCTAGATAGCTTTTATTTGAGGAGCTCCAAGGACAGGCAATTTGTGGTAGGACCTCCCCCAACTTAAGACAGGGCTCTGGGAACCCTAGGACGGGTAAGGGGGAAAAGACCTGGTCCCCACTTGACCTAAGACAGGGGCCCTCATGGCAGGCCAAAATCAAAAATATAAATAAAAAATAACTATGCTACTCATAAGGCACCCCTTATTTTCCCAGGAGAGGAAAATTGCTCCACCACCTGAGAGGAGGGCTCTCCTTGTCCTAGTCCCTTCTCCTCTAGATCTGACAACATGGTTGGACTCTGACCTGGTGCTCTCCACTTGATAGCTGCCTGCCCTTATAAAAAGAAGGGGGATATGTCAGGAGCCATTTTCCCAAAGATTATAGCAGGGCAGGAGCCATTTTCCCAAAATTATAGCAGGGACTATTGTCCTAAAAATGTTTGCAGGGAGCCCCACACCCAACTATCTTGAGAACTATTTGTTAGTGGAACTTGACCCACATTCCAACTATCTAGAGAATTTTTTGTGGTTGGAATCACAAAAGGAACGATTCTGCTTGCACAGAAAACACTATGTGTGTCGACTTGTGACTTTTGCTGCCCTGGCAAGGTCCCTTCTTGCCCTTGCCATTCCCTGCCCCAATCCCAAGCCAAATTCCTCATTCATGGGCTATATAAGCCACAGCCATTTTGCTAATAAAGTGAGACCTTGACAAATTGAGAACAGAATCTTGTCTGGCTTTGCTTGGTCTCCGTTTCTTCCTCCCGCCCGTGTCTTTTTCAGATAGCGCTGGGCGGGTTATAGTCTTAGTCAGTGCTGGCTTCCATAAATGCCATAGACAGTGTGTGTAACTTAAGCAGTAGCCTGGGAAACCTGAGACTGGGGGGTCAGTCTAACTGAGTTCTGGAAACTACATTCTTGAATGCCTTCTTAACTCTGTCTTCCAATGGTGAGGACAGAGGGGCATTCTCTAATGATTCTAAATCTAATCACGAGGATCATGCCCTCATGATTTTATCTAAGTGGGGTATGGTTAGACTTAGGCTTAGATATCCCATTTAGATTAAAAAAAAAAAAACCCTAAGATTGAGAACTTAGGCAAGTCTCATAGACTCTAAGCTATTGAGAAATATAGGACTCTAGAATAGTGGTTTTCAACCTGTAGGTCATTCCACTTTAAGGGGGTCACATATCAGATATCCTGCATGTCATGTATTTATTTTACAATTTATAACAGTAATAAAATTACAGTTTTGGAGTGGCAATGAAATAATTTTGTGGGTGGGTGATCACTACAACCTGAGGGGTTCAGCATTAAGAAAGCTGAGAACCCCTGTTTTAGAATGTAAATTTTATTTACTTAATATTTCAAGTAAGTTTTCAGGAATTTATTAGGGAAATATTTCTAAAGTAGATTCTACACTAAGTTGTCTCCTTAATTACAGAGGTTTGAACATTATTTAACCTTTTCTTGATGACTCAAGGTTATCATTATGCACATCAGTGATCATTATGCAAAGCAGTGATGCCTCTAGGGGCCATCTGGGCTTACACTGCTGCTCACTTTCACTCTATTATTCCCAGATTGCTATGATTTTTGTGTTTGTATCCACCCTTAATTGTCCTTTATTGTGTGGGCATCATTACACCCTTTTCTCTCTTTTATCAATGTATAGTATATCTAACTAAAGAAGAACCGCTCCACAATAAAACTCTCTTCACTGGTTATAATCGAACGTGATCTTAAGAATTAAGATTACAATGAATTATAGACAATCTGGGTGTGGCTATGTACACTGGCATCAGAAAGGTAGATTAATTCCAACTCAATAGATTTGGTGACGATGACTGGATGCTTTTCTTTTCCCTGTTTATACCAACCGTGCTCATGTTCCAGTTAACTGAAATAGCTGGAAGAGTGTCACTGATAAGCGAGAAGCAGAGATGAAAGAGAGATAGTACAATGTAGTTATCAGTAGCACAGGTGTCCTGCAAAGATGAATGGTCATGTATCATGTGCCCACCTATGTAACAGTCAGCTATCCCTTTTCTTGGACCGTTAGCCTAAATTTTCTCTCAGTGATTTTAAAGAAGATACAGTAATTGTAAAAATACCTTAATCCGAGACCAGGCTTTAATACTTCAATACCATTTAGTCCTATTTTTTGAATCATTTAATAGTTTTTAAAGTACTTTCCAAGGTATAGTCTCCTCGATTCTTACTTAGCATCTTCTACTTCAGAACTATGCGCACTGCACCTTTACTCAGGGACATTTATTTTCCTACAAACTGTTAGACTACATGTTTCTGATATCAGTTTTGCATGTCAGTGATGTAACAATCACAAGAAATTGTAGTGATAACTGTCCCACACATATGTAAAAAGTTACTGTCGTACCAGGAATATAACTCAGTGGGTAAAGGGCTTGTTGCATAAATGAGTTTGGGTCCCCAACACATGAAAAGCCTGGCTTCTCAGAGATATATCCTGTGTTTGTGTGATAGTTTGAGTGAGATGTTCCTCAACATCAGTCTTGGGTATTTGAAAACTTGTTCCCCAGTTTGTGGTGCTGTTTAGGTCATTTTGGATGTGTGTCCTTGCTGGAGGAAGTATGTCACTGCATGAGTACTACGAGATTTTAAATTCTAGAGTCACTCCCCTAGAATTCACTCTTTTGGCTTCTTGCTTGCAATTCAAGAGGTGAACCCTCAGCTCCTACTTCAGTTGCCATGTCAGATGCTATTGCCACACTTTCCCACCACGACGGATTTTTATCTGTTGGTACTGAAGTCAAATAAACCCTTCTTTATGTAAGTGGCCTTGGTCACTGTGTTTCATCTTAACAGCAGTAAAGCGATTAAGATGGACTGGTGCTGACAAGAGCATCCCAGGACATACAGCAGTGAGTCTGACCTTCGTTGAGAGGCCATTTGTCAAAAACTATGGTACAGTTATACACCAAGATGCTACAACCTCAGTCTGTGACTCCACACAAACATGTACGGGTACATACACTGTCACACACACACATACACTGTACATTTTGCTTGGAAACATTTGGGTGTTTTCAGTGTATCTTAGAGCAACCTTGTTACATTAGTCAGTAATTGAAAAAATCTTCCCGCCATCTTTGTGTGCTGAACACATGCACACACATATAGATCAGAGGACAACTTGCAGGGGTTAGATCTCTCCTATTAGGTGGGTCCCAGGGATGGCACCCAAGTCATCAGGCTTCAGATAGGCACTCTTGCCCCTCAGAACCATCTTGTCAGGCCTATTCAGTAATGTTTTAAGTATCTATCTATCTATCTATCTATCTATCTATCTATCTATCTATCTGGTGTAGGAGGGTCTTCTTTCTATGTGTTGCTTTCATTGGTTAAATAAAGAGACTGCCTTGGCCTTTTGATAGGGCAGCAGCCTAGATAGCCTAGATAGACAGAACAGAATACTGGGAGAAAGAAGGCAGGCAGAGAGCCACCCGCCATGAAGCTGCCAGGTCAGAAATGCTGAATCTTTCCCGGTAAACCACGGCCTTGTAGTGACATACAGATTATTAGAAATGGGTTGAATGAAGATTTGAGATTTAGCCAATAAGAGGCTAGAGCTAATGGGTCAGGCAATGTTTAAATGAATACAATTTCCATGTAATTATTTCGGGTGTAAGCTAGCCAGGTGGCTGGGTGCTGGGAACGCAGCCTGCTTCTCATTACTACATGTATGTATGTATGTATGTATGTATGTATGTATGTATGTATGTATCTATCTATCTATCTATCTATCTATCTATCTATCTATCTATCTATCCTCCAGTTCTTACCACTGTTTATAGGCTGTCTCAGGCATGGACCATCAGCAGTGAGATGGAGAGAGAAACAGTGGAAGCTGGAATGGAGAACAGCATCCTTTGATCTGACTCAGGATATATAAAGATAAGCTGTGTTGAGAAAAGAACAGAATCAAGAATGTCATGCTCATTCTTCACTTCACCCTTCTTCCCAAGTTATAAAATCCTTAGGAGAATTTTTTGATCTCCTTCTGAACTAGGATATAAACCCCCACATGGTAAGCATGTCTCATGCCTGGAGAAAAGGAGCTGGAGACACAGAAGAAAGGTAACAAACCCCTTTGTCATCCCCTCCCCTACCCCCTCTTGATGATTGTCTCCTTCATTTGTCCAGTGACATATCTCCACACACACCAAAACTCACAGAAAAACTACATAGCTTTACCCATTTTTATCATGCATTTGTTTTCTTTTGAAGACTCTCAGGGCATATAAAACTTACATTAAACAAATGTATGTGCCGCCTCCCTACACCTTTTCTTTCTGTTTTGTTTTTGTTGCTTGTTTGTTTGTTTTTGTTCAAAGTCTTGAACCATTGATATAGGTACCAGACTTTTTCTTTTGAACCACCGTGTTTGGTATTGTAAGGGCAGGCAACAAACAAACAAACAAGCAAAAGCTATGGTTAAAGGCTTGGAAGATAGCTCAGTTGGTAAAATGTTTACTGTACAAACCTGCTGACATGAGTCCACTCCCCTTAAACCATAGTCCATGCCCTGGGGAGGAGGAGAAGACTGGTAGATCCCTGGGGATTTCTGGTCAGCTAACTGAGTTTACTTGACAAGTTTCTGGCCAGTGAGAGAATCTGTCTCAAAATAAAGGTAGCTAGTTCCTAAGGAACAACATTTGAGGCTGCCCTTCTCCCCACCAGGCTCCACACACTTGTCTTTACCTACACATACAGGAGCATGCGCCAACCAGCTCTCAAATGGAAGATTCTTATTAGTTTGGGACTAGCTCTTTTAACTTAAATTAACCAATTTCTCTTTATCTGTCTTTTGTCTTGGACTTTTTACTTTTCTTTCTGCATATTCTTACTTTCACTGCTTCTCAAGTCTGCTGGCTGCAGCTGCCTGACTTCCCTTTCTCCCTCATTTTCTCCTCCTCCTTCTCTCATTCCATTTCAGCCTAGATTTCTCCTCCTATTTATTATCTCCACCTGCCAGCCCTGCCTATCCTTTTTCTGCCTAGCTATTGACTATTTGACTCTTTATTAGGCCAATTAGGTGCCTTAGTCAGGCAAGGTGAAGCAAATGGAACACTTCTTTATATAATTAAACACACATCCTTACATCATCAACAATGCAGTGTAAAGAAATGAAACACACCTTTACACAGCTAAAGTAATATTCTACAGCATAAACAAATGCTAACATGGCTTTGCCTAATTAAAGTAATATTTCACAACAGACATAGGTTGGGTGTGTGGCAGTTATGACTTCTCATGTCACTTGTGTGTGAAAATTAGTGAGTAGACTCCTTCAGACATGCTGTAATAATAGCCAGCAATCCAGGGACTTGGTATGTTTTTGTTTCTATGTGTTGGTTTAGGAGAACCTGGCAGAGAAGAGGGGTTTGAAGTTGTATTGAACATTGTGTTCTAGATACCAGCACTTGTTTTCTTCCTCCTTCTGCATTTGCACCTGTGAAACTTTAAATGTGGCTGTGCAGGTGGTGCTGGACTGTAGTGTCAACCAGAAAGGTATTCTTGTTTAGAAGACTCTGCGTTTTGAGTGAAGATCATAAGTTTTAGAACAAAAATATTCTCTTTTAGTCAGGCTTTCTGACTTCCTGTCTGTGTGATCACATTACTTCAACAAGCTTCGTATTGGTTTCCTCATCTGAAAAGGAACATTTTCCCTCATAGATGTATAATTATTAAATAAGAGTTATGGAGATGTATCTACTATTTAGTAGTGTACCATTTCTTTCCTTTCCTTTCCTTTCCTTTCCTTTCCTTTCCTTTCCTTTCCTTTCCTTTCCTTTCCTTTCCTTTCCTTTCCTTTCCTTTCCTCCCCTTCCCTTCTCTTCTCTTTTCTTCTTATCTCTTCCCTTGTCTTCCTTCCCTTCCTTCCTTTTCCCTTCCCTTTCTCTTCTCTTCCCTTCCCCTTCCTTTCTTCCTTCTTTCCTTCCTTCCTTCCTTCCTTCCTTCCTTCCTTCCTTCCTTCCTTCCTTCCTTCCTTTTTAATGTTTACTAGTTGGGTAATTTGTATGTGCATGTGTGTGAGAAATTTCAAGTTTTTAGGACAGTAAGAGATTGGTTGAATATGCTAATATCCTCTCAGCATGGCAATGCATGACCTTGGCAATATAAATATAAAGGAGTCATCTACCATACAAATCAAATGGCTTAAGGTTCAATCTTAGAATTGATTTGTACTTTGGAAATCCGTATAAACCTGTGTTCTTTCAGATGAGTAAAGATGATAAGTGGACTATGCACTGACTAGTATTTCTAAAACCTCTTCAGTGCAGTAAAGCTTTTAGGTGTCTCATTGTGTCTGTTTCATCTACTGAAGGCAAATATGAAAATAGTCAAAATAGACTCAGTCTTTTCAATAGGAATGTGAAAATACACATTGTTTCTAACTGTTAAGTTGATGTCATATGATTTAGAGTACAGAACAGACATATGTAACTAACAGCCTGGATTGGACTACTTAAAATTTTCAAACAGCTGTACATAATGGATAGATACATTATACTTAAAGTCAAGAGGGCGCTTACTCAGTAATTTAAAGCATCAATATCCTAGCAGTGTTTATTAAGAAGGGGAAATGTATCTCTCATTTACTTGCTTCAAAATATAATCCATGAAAAATTGATTCCTATATGAGAGATGGATGCACTTATTAATATTGTAGAGTTGTGTATCTAAGTCTTTTGAGGCAAACACATGGGGAAGGAGACTGGGAGCAAACTGGAATGTCAATCAAGGGACAAACCTGATTGAAGGATTCAGAGTGACATGAGAAGAGAGTGCATAAAAAGCAGAGGTCATTTCCTTGTCTTTCTTTTCCCTGGCTGTCGAGGACCAGCCTGGACAAAAATACCTCTTACCAAGGTAGGGACATGGGAATCTAGAAATATTAGTAAAGAATATGAAAACTCATGAAAAATGATAAGACAGAAACCATAGAACAGTACCTGGAGGATTTTCTAGTGAATACTGAAATTGCCCACGTTTATTTTTCTATAGCTTTTATACCTAATGTAAATGGGGTGAGAAAGAAACAAAATACTTTATTAACATGATACAAAGGACAACTCAAGCAGTCAATGGCTTTAACATTCTGAGATATCATATCATTAGCATTGTTTAGGGAATGTAGTTGCTCTAGACCAGGTATCCTGAAGACAGCCACTCCCCAGGTGATCTTATAGTTAAAAAAGAAGGAGCAGAAGTATGTTTGCACATCCTGACCATCTGTTAGGATTTAATGGAGCTATCTTAATGTCAAAAGAATCAAGCAATCACATCCGGAGTTGGGACATGCAACTATGCTTGCCAATCATTTGAGCAACCTCCAACTCTCTGATCCTCACACTAGGTGGAAATGGGCCTACATTTTTTGGCCTCCACATCTGGTCTCTTATGCCTGAGTACGATGGCCTGAGTGTGCACAGAGCAGAGAATAAGGACAAAGATGGTGTCACTCACTTTACAGCCTGGATTGGTTGGCTGGGCAGTTGCAGCAGTGTTTTGTGACTGGTGGTTGTGAAATGCTCAGAAATCTTGTGTGCCAATTGTTATACAGGCACCATTAAAAAATAAATTCTCCTAACATGCCATTACATGAATGTGTTAGGTTGAAAAGATCAGTTTGATGTGAAGAGAAACTGGAATAGATTCTGTTATCTTAAAACACTGGCAGCAAGCACCTAGTTCAGCACTTGTGAATTATTTCACTCTCCGCTGCCATTTAGGTCTACCATGTCTGCAGAAAAACTATGCCACCATGTCCTCCGTGCATCAGTTGCACCATCTTTCTTGGAATTAACCATGGGAGGGATACATTATACCAGCTATGTTGCCAAAGGCTGGAAATCAGGGATTTTTTTTTTTTTTTTACATTTTCTGCAGAACTAGTTGTTAACACTAATAGGCTACTGGATATGAGTGAGAATGCTGTTTGAAACAGAACTGGAAGAAAATTATAAAAAAGTATTTGTCAGGGAAAATTTCAAATATGCATACAAATAGTAAATACTTTATTAACTATTCATAAACCCATGTTCTAGCTTCAATAATTATCAATACTTTGTCAATCTTTCTTACCTCTTGTTCCTATGTTTTCTCTAAAATATTTTATATAAGTCAAGCTCTAGTTATCACATAGTTTTTATTTGAAAACACTTCTACGTGTATCTGTATTGCTTAGGCATTAAAAAGCAAAGGTAGAACCACTTTCATCATATCAAATAATCCTAACAGTGACTTCATGTCTTTCTTTCATACCAGTCCATGTTTAAATTCCTGATTGTTTCAAAGGGGACTCTTTAGAATTGACTTGTTTGAATTAGGAGCCAAGCATGTGAACTGGTCTTTTTTAATAACTGAAAGGGACTGAAAAGTTATGAGCTCTGTCTGAGATGTCATTAAAGAGCAGGACAGGCTGATTTGACAGAACATAGTTCAAAGTAAAGATTAGAGAAAAATAAAACTGTTTCATGTTTATGTCCCACAGAGATCAGACTCTTCAATAAACTGGTTATACAGTGATAGATAAAATTATGTTCTATGCTTGGAGGAAAAAAAGCACACAGCCCGGGGTGATAATGGCATTTACCTTTTAGGGAGTTGTGGATCCTTTTGATGTTTGTAGACTCATTTTTCCTATATTGTCCATACCAATGCACAGAGTTTTGTATGCAATTTAAGTTTTTAAATGTGCAAAATTCATCTTGATGTCAATGGGAACAGTATTAAGTCCTGAACTTAGAGGAAGGAAGAAGGTGTGTAAATGAATGATTGAATCTAACGTGCTAAGTTATAATCAAACATATACCAAATGGTAGTAGAGCAAGCAAACAGGGCAAGAAGGTGGCCTGTTTTTCTATTGTGAATGATGTTTAAAGAAGTTTGACATTTTAATTAAGAGTTAACCAATCAAAGATGCCGACTATAGCTACCATGTCAACACTGGACGTGATGGGAGATGGTGCTAAAAGGACAGCTTGGCTAATAGGTCAAAGCCAAAGGGCCTCATATGAGGGAGTTAATTTAAAATTGCAGGATTTCAAAGTGGTGAGTGGTATGATCAGATTTTCTACATGAAAAAGTTCAATGGAACAACAATGTGTGTGGGATCCTGATAAGAAAACTGGACACCGTGAACTCTGGATGGCAGCTAGTATAATAATAAAGTTATTGATAGGGTCCAGACTATAACTTCATATCAAAGTTCCTACTAAACTTGATAGCCATCAAACCCCAGGAAGGCTCATGCCTCAGCCTCCTACATGCTAGAGTCTCAGGTGTATGTCATCATGCCTGGGTTTTTATGTGAGTACTGGTCCTTGTGTGGCCAATACAT
Source organism: Chionomys nivalis (assembly GCF_950005125.1). Lineage (NCBI taxonomy): Eukaryota > Metazoa > Chordata > Mammalia > Rodentia > Cricetidae > Chionomys > Chionomys nivalis. The sequence goes on along the minus strand of NC_080088.1, from coordinate 45,169,585 downwards.
TGCAGACTGAGCTGTCTCCCCAGCCCTATGACCGAAATGTATTCATGACTTAACCCAAGACTTAGTATTTGAAAAAAAATAAGGTAGTTAATCTGATCTCATCTCCAAACTTTTGATGCCTCTAAACACAAATTTTATTTTATCCACTCCTTGTTTCAAATACTTTATTAGCTTCTCATTTTCTTAAGACAAAACCCAAGTTTGCTTCTTCCTGTCCAAGTTGTTGTTATTACTCAATGAAGGTATTGATTCCAGAGATTGTTTAATAACTCTTCAAGGCCATGCCTCAGTGGTGTGGAAAATAACATAATCAAACTTTATTCACCCACATTTTCCTCCAATAGCAGCTTACTGCCAAACCACTGACATCATTTATTGACTCGGAAGACAAAGGTACTGTGGGCTGGAACAGACGACCTACTGTGTGAAAGGAAATTTGACATAGTGTAAGCTCCATTGAGGAGGAAACTAAAACAAGACGTAAAATTGCTCTATCATAATTGCATTTGAGTCTTCAAGGGTCAAACTGGTAAATAAACTTTGTTCTTAGATCTGAAATAATCATGCTTCTAGCTATTTTCTTTATGCTGTTTATCCATGTCTCTGTAAAAGCAAAATGACCATTTTCATATAGCATTTTCTGCCTATGCTCATTTCCCAAAAGGCTGTCTCTTTAACCCATCCTCAATTTGGTTTTCCTGCCCAAGAATGAGATGTGGGACTCTAAATTAAGCATCTAAAATGAAAGTGGGAAAGACAGCATGGGTGTTGAGTGAGAGAAAACAATGTATAATTTTACCTTAGAAAGGCAAGGTGTGAAAGCAGCGGAGCAGGTCACTGAGTCATGTTAAGTTTGTGCTATGCTGTTGGGACACATCTTACAAAATGTGTTAATCTAATGCTAGGCACACCATGAAAGCCTGCTAGTCCAAAATGATGGTCTATCTTCAAGAGACTAGAGCTTTGCATTTCTTAGAAGCATTGATCAATGTAAGTGCAGGTCAATAAAAGTTTTGCCTTTGCATTTACATGCTAATCAATCACATTTTATTAAAAATTTAAGGCACAAGTGAGAATGGAATGGAGTATGAGGCTGTGCTTGTGACAAAGAAGTCAAGTTGAGATCCGTTCTGAAATGACATGGATGTTTCAGGATGGTTGGAATGTTAGGTACCCATCTAGACAACACATACCAGTGGTGCCAAGGATAACCTGGGATTAGAAAGAGACTGAGAGTTTATTGACAGATCTCTACTCCATCTTTTCAAATGTCTGAGTAAATCAGCATGTGTTACTTTCCATTAGTCATCCTCAAAATAGTTATAGGAAAAATGATTATAATTTTAATTGTTTTGAATACAGTTTAAAAGGATGCAATTATAAATTATAGTGACATTTACATACAGAAAATCTACTACTTTGGCTAATTTTAAGAATATGGGGCCCTATCTAGCCATACTGATGAATATCTTGCATATCACCATAGGACATTTATCTGGCGATAGATGAAGCTAGAGACAGAGACCCACATTGGAGCACTGGACTGAGCTCCTAAGGTCCAAATGAGGAGCAGAAGGAGGGAGGACATGAGCAAGGAAGTAGGACCACAAGGGGTGCACCCACCCACTGAGAGGGTGGGGCTGATCTAATGGGAGCTCACCAAAGCAAGCTGGACTGGGACTGATGGAGCATGTGATCAAACCGGACTCTCTGAATGTGGCGGACAAGGAGGGCTGACTGAGAAGCCAAGGACAATGGCACTGGGTTTTGATCCTACTGCATGTACTGGCTTTGTGGGAGCCTAGTCTGTTTGGATGCTCATCTTCCTAGACCTGGATGCAGGGGGGAGGACCTTGGACTTCCCACAGGGCAGGGAACTGACTGCTCTTTGGACTGGAGAGGGAGGAGGAGGGGACGGCGGGGAGGGGGAGGGAAATGGGAGGAGGTGGAAATTTTTTAATTAGTTAATTAATTATTATTATTTTTTTTCCGAGACAGGGTTTCTCTGTAGCTTTGGTGCTTGTCCCAGAACTAGCTCTTGTAGACCAGGCTGGCCTCGAACTCCCAGAGATCTGCCTGCCTCTGCCTCCCGATTGCTGGGATTAAAGGCGTGCGCCACCACCGCCAAGCAATTTATTTATTTCTTAAAGATTTCTGCCTCTTCCCGGCCACCGCCTCCCATTTCCCTCCCCCTCCCCCAATCAAGTCTTCCTCCCTCGTCAGCCCAAAGAGCAATCAGGGTTCCCTGCCCTGTGGGAGGTCCAAGGACCACCCACCTCCATCCAGTCTAGTAAGGTGAGCATCCAAACTACCTAGGCTCCTACAAAGCCAGTACGTGCAATAGGATCAAAAACCCATTGCCATTGTTCATGAGTTCTCAGTAGTCCTCATTGTCCGCTATGTTCAGCGAGTCCGGTTTTGTCCCATGCTTTTTCAGACCCCGGCCAGCTGGCCTTGGTGAGTTCCCGATAGAACATCCCCATTGTCTCAGTGTGTGGGTGCACCCCTCGCGGTCCTGAGTTCCTTGCTCGTGCTCTCTCTCCTTCTGCTCCTCCTTTGGATCGTGAGACTTCAGTCCGGTGCTCCAACGTGGGTCTCTGTCTCTGTCTTCTTTCATCGCCTGATGAAGGTTAATATTCAGGAGGATGCTTATATGTTTTTCTTTGGGTTCACCTTCTTATTTAGCTTCTCTAGGATCACGAATTATAGTATCAATGTCCTTTATTTATAGCTAGAAACCAAATATGAGTGAGTACATCCCATGTTCCTCTTTTTGGGTCTGGCTTAACTCACTCAGGATAGTGTTTTCAATTTCCGTCCATTTGTATGCAAAATTCAAGAAGTCATTGTTTTTTACTGCTGAGTAGTACTAATATGTATATATTCCATACTTTCTTCATCCATTCTTTCATTGAAGGGCGTCTAGGTTGTTTCCAGGTTCTGGCTATTACAAACAATGCTGCTATGAACATAGTTGAGCATATACTTTTGTTGTATGATAGGGCATCTCTTGGGTATATTCCCAAGAGTGGTATTGCTGGGTCCAGGGGTAGGTTGATCCCGACTTTCCTGAGAAACCACCACACTGCTTTCCAAAGTGGTTGCACAAGTTTGCATTCCCACCAGCAATGAATGAGTGTACCCCTTTCTCCACAACCTCTCCAGCAGAGGCTATCATTGGTGTTTTTGATTTTAGCCATTCTGACAGGTGTAAGATGGTATCTTAAAGTTGTCTTGATTTGCATTTCCCTGATCACTAAGGAAGTTGAGCATGACCTTAAGTGTCTTTTGGCCATTTGAATTTCTGTTGAGAATTCTCTGTTCAGCTCAGTGCCCCATTTTATAATTGGATTGATTAACCTTTTACGGTCTAGTTTCTTGAGTTCTTTTTTTTTTTTTTTTTTACTTATTTATTTATTTTTATTCTTTTTTAATTAAAATTTCCACCTGCTCCCCATTTCCCATTTCCCTCCCCTCCTCCCAAATATTGCTCTCCCCCCACTTCCCTCCCCCTATCCCCACTCCTCTTCTCCTCCCCCCACTCCATTCCCCCTCCCTCTCGATACTGAAGAGCAGTCCAAATTCCCTGCCCTGCGGGAAGACCAAGGTCCTTCTATCTACGTCCAGAAAGGTGAGCGTCCAAACAGGCTAAGCTCCCACAAAGCCAGTTCATGTATTAGGATCGAAACCTAGTGCCATTGTCCTTGGCTTCTCATCAGTCTTCATTGACCGCCATGTTCAGAGAGTCCGGAATCAACCCATGCTTATTCAGTCCCAGACCAGCTGGCCTTGGTGGGCTCCCAATAAATCAGTTCCACTGTCACAGTGGGTGGGTGCATCCCTCGTGGTCCTGATTTTTTGCTCATGTTCTCCCTCCTTCTGCCCCTCATTTGGACCTTAAGAGCTCAGACCGTTGCTCCAAATTGAGACTCTGTCTCTACCTCGATCCATCGCCAGATGAAGGTTCTAAGGTGATATGCAAGATATTCATCAGTATAGGATAGGGTCATTTCAGGTTCCCTCTCCTTAGTTGCCCAAGGTACCAGCTGGGGACATATTCCTGGACACCTGCGAACCCCTCAAGAGTCAAGTTTCTTTCCAACCCTAAGATGGGTCCCTTAGTTAGGATATATACTTCGCTGCTCCCGTATCCTCCCTTCCTATATCCTTCCTTCAAAATTCTTCACAGATCTTGAGAGGACAATAATCAACTTTATATGGAGAAACAAAAAACCCAGGATAGCCAAAACAATCTTATATAATAAAGGATCGTCTGGAGGCATTACCATCCCTGACCTCAAACTCTATTACAGAGCCTCAGTATTGAAAACAGTTTGGTATTGGCATAAAAACAGAGAAGTCGACCAATGGAACCGAGTAGAAGACCCTGATTTTAACCCACAAACTTATGAACACCTAATTTTTGATAAAGGAGCTAAAAGTATTCAATGGAAAAAAGAGAGCATCTTCAACAAATGGTGCTGGCAGAACTGGTTGTCAACGTGTAGAAGAATGAAAATAGATCCATATCTATCACCATGCACAAAACTCAAGTCCAAATGGATTAAAGACCTCAATATTAGTCTGAACACACTGAACCTGATAGAAGAAAAAGTTGGAAGTACTCTACAACATATGGGTACAGGAGATCACTTCCTACGTTTATCCCCAGCAGCACAGACATTAAGGGCAACATTGAATAAATGGGACCTCCTGAAACTGAGTAGCTTCTGTAAAGCAAAGGACACTGTCACTAAGACAAAAAGGCAACCCACTGACTGGGAGAAGATCTTCACCAACCCTGCAACAGACAAAGGTCTGATCACCAAAATATATAAAGAACTCAAGAAACTAAACTTTAAAATGCTAATGAACCCAATAAAAAAATGGGGCACTGATCTGAACAGAGAATTCTCAACAGAAGAAATTCAAATGGCCAAAAGACACCTAAGGTCATGCTCAACCTCCTTAGCGATAAGGGAAATGCAAATTAAAACAACTTTGAGATACCATCTTACACCTGTCAGAATGGCTAAAATCAAGAACACCAATGATAGCCTTTGCTGGAGAGGTTGTGGAGAAAGAGGCACACTCATTCATTGCTGGTGGGAATGCAAACTTGTGCAACCACTTTGGAAATCAGTGTGGCGATTTCTCAGGAAATTTGGGATCAACCTACCCCAAGATCCAGTAATACCACTATTGGGAATATACCCAAGAGATGCCACATCAAATGACAAAAGTATCTGTTCAACTATGTTCATAGCAGCATTGTTTGTAATAGCCAAAACCTGGAAACAACCTAGATGTCCTTCAATGGAGGAATGGATGAAGAAAGTGTGGAATATATACATATTAGAGTACTACTCAGCAGTAAAAAACAATGACTTCTCGAATTTTGCGTGCAAATGGATGGAAATAGAAAACACTATCCTGAGTGAGGTATCCCAGACTCAAAAAGAGGAACATGGGATGTACTCACTCATAATCGGTTTCTAGCCATAAAATAAAAGACATTAAGCATATAATGTGTGATCCTATAGAAGCTAAATAAGAAAGTGAACCCAAAGAAAATCATATAGTCATCCGCATGGAGAGGGGGAAGTAGACAAGATTCCAGGGCAAAAACTGGGAACTTGCGGGTGAGGTGGCATGGGGCAAAGGGGAAATGGGATGAGAAATATGAGAAGGGGAGGATGGGAGGAGCTCGGAGGATTGGGATGGTTGGGATATAGGAAGGATGGATACGGGAGCAGCGAAGTATATATCCTATCTAAGGGAGCCTTCTTGAGTTCTTTATATATTTTGGAGATCAGACCTTTGTCAGTTGCGGGGTTGGTGAAGATCTTCTCCCAGTCAGTGGGTTGCGTTTTTGTCTTAGTGACAGTGTCCTTTGCTTTACAGAAGCTTCTCAGTCTCAGGAGGTCCCATTTATTCAATGATGTCCTTAGTGTTTCTGCTGCTGGCGTTATACGTAGGAAGTGTTCTCCTGTGCCCATGTGTTGTAGAGTACTTCCCACTTTCTCTTCTATCAGGTTCAGTGTGTTCGGACTGATATTGAGGTCTTTAATCCATTTGGACTTGAGTTTTGTGCATGGTGACAGATATGGATCTATTTTCATTCTTCTACAGATTGACATCCAGTTTTACCAGCACTGAAGATGCTCTCTTTTTTCCATTGTATACTTTTAGCTCCTTTATCAAAAATCAGATGTTCGTAGGTTCGTAGGTTTGTCTTCTATTCTATTCCATTGGTCGACTTCTCTGTTTTTATGCCAATACCAAGCTGTTTTCAATACTGTAGCTCTGTAATAGAGTTTGAAGTCAGGGATGGTAATGCCTCCAGACGATCCTTTATTGTATAAGATTGTTTTGGCTATCCTGGGTTTTTTGTTTTTCCATATAAAGTTGACTATTGTCTTCTCCAGATCTGTGAAGAATTTTAATGGGATTTTGATGGGGATTGCATTGAATCTATAGATTGCTTTTGGTAGAATTGCCATTTTTACTATGTTGATCCTCCCAATCCAAGAGCAAGGGAGATCCTTCCATTTTCTGGTGTCCTCTTCAATTTCTTTCTTCAAAGACTTAAAGTTCTTGTCAAATAGATCTTTCACTTCCTTGGTCAGAGTTACCCCAAGATATTTTATGCTGTTTGTGGCTATCGTGAAAGGTGATGCTTCTCTGATTTCCCTCTCTGCTTCCTTATCCTTAGTGTATAGGAAGGCAACTGATTTTTTGGAGTTGATTTTATAACCTGCCACATTACCAAAGGTGTTTATCAGCTGTATGAGTTCTTTGGTAGAGTTTTTGGGGTCACTTATGCATACTATCATATCATCTGCAAATAACGAAAGCTTAACTTCTTCCTTTCCAATATGAATCCCCTTGATCCCCTTATGTTGTCTTAGTGCTATTGCTAGAACTTCAAGCACTATATTGAAGATGTATGGAGAGAGTGGACATCCTTGTCGTGTTCCTGATTTTAGTGGGATGGCTTTGAGTTTTTCTCCGTTTAATTTAATGTTAGCTGTCGGCTTGCTGTAAATAGCTTTTGTTATATTTAGGTATGATCCTTGTATCCCTAATCTCTCCAAGACCTTTATCATAAAGGGGTGTTGAATTTTGTTGAATGCTTTTTCAGCATCTAATGAAATGACCATATGGTTTTTTTCTTTCAGTTTATTTACATGGTTGATTACATTGATAGATTTGCCCTGCATCTCTGGGATGAAGCCTACTTGGTCATAATGGATAATTTTTCTAATGTGTTCTTGGATTTGGTTTGCCAGTATTTTATTGAGAATTTTTGCATAGATGTTCATCAGTGATACAGGCCTGTAATTTTCTTTCTTGGTTGGGTCTTTTTGTGGTTTTGGTATCAGGGTAACTGTAGCTTCATAAAAGGAATTTGGCAATGACTCTTCTGTTTCTATATTGTGAAATACATTAAGAAGTATAGGTATTAGCTCTTCTTGGAAGTTCTGGTAGAATTCTGCATTGAAACCATCTGGTCCTGGGCTTTTTTTGGAAGGGAGATTTTTGATAACTGTTTCTAATTCTTTGCGACTAACAGGTCTATTTAGGTCATTCACCTGGTCTTGGTTTAGATTTGGTATATGGTACTTATCTAAAAAAGTGTCCATTTCTTTTGCATTTTCCAGTTTTGTGGCATACAGGCTTTTAAGGCTTAGTAAGATCTAATGATTCTCTGAATTTCATCTGTGTCTGTGGTTATGTCCCCCTTTTCATTTCTGATCTTATTTATTTGCGTGTTCTCTCTCTGTCGTTTAATTAGTTTGGATAGGGGTTTGGCGATATTGTTGATTTTCTCCAAGAATCAACTTTTTGTTTCATTGATTCTTTGGACTGTTTTCTGTGTTTCTATTTTGTTGATTTCTGCTCAGTTTGATTATTTCCAGTCTTCTACTCCTCCTGGGTGCGTCTGCTTCTTTTTTTTCTAGAGCTTTCAGGTGTGCTGTTAAGTCCCCAAATGTATGCTTTCTCCGTTTTCTTTAAGTGGGCACTTAGTGCTATGAACTTTCCTCTTAGCACTGCTTTCATCGTGTCCTATAGGTTTGAGTATGTTGTCTCTTTATTTTCATTAAATTCAAGGAAGACTTTAATTTCTTTCTTAATTTCTTCCTTTACCCAGGTGTGATTCAGTAGTTGACTGTTCAGTTTCCATGAGTTTGTCGGCTTTCTGGGGGTAGCATTGTTTGTGTCTTCTAACTTTAATCCGTGGTGATCTGATAAGACACAGGTGGACACTGATATTTTTTTGTGTCTGTGGAGGTTTCCTTTGTTTCCGAGTATGCGGTCAGTTTTCGAGAAGGTTCCATGAGCTGCAGAGAAGAAGGTGTATTCTTTCCTATTTGGGTGGAGTGTTCTATAGATGTCTGTTAAGTCCATTTGCTTCCTTCCCTCCAACAATTCTCTTAATTCTCTATTATGTTTCTGTCTGATTGACCTGTCCATTGGTGAGAGAGGTGTGTTGAAGTCTCCTACTACTAGTGTGTGTGATTTGATGTCTGCCTTGAGTTTTAGCAATATTTCTTTTACATAAGTGGGTTCTTTTATATTAGGGGTGTAGATACTCAGGATTGAGACTTCATCCTGCTGAATTGTTTCTTTTATGAGTATAAAGTGTCCATCTAGATCTCTTCTGATTGATTTTAGTTTGAAGTCAGTTTTGTTAGAAATTTGTATGGCCACACCTGCTTTTTTCTTAGGACCATTTGCTTGAAAAACCTTTTCCCAACCCTTTACTCTGAGTAGATGCCTGTCTTTGTGGTTGAGATAAGTTTCTTGGAAACAGCAGACTGTTGGATCCTGTTTTTGTATCCAATCTCTTAGCCTGTGTCTTTTTATAGGTGAATTGAGACCATTAATATTAAGTGATATTAATGACCAGTGGTTTACTCCGGTTATTCTTATTGCTTTTGGTAGAAGAGTTTGTGTTTCTCCCTTCTTTGAGTTGTGCTGTTGAAGGGTTGCTAGATGCCTGAGTTATTGTAGGCAGTGTTGGCAATGTTGGATTCCTTGGGTTGTGATTTTCCTTCTATTACTTTCTGTAAGGCTGGATTTGTGGCAACGTATTGTTTAAATTTGTTCTTATCCTGGAATGTCTTGTTTTCTCCATTGATAGTGAACGATAGCTTGGCTGGGTATAGTAGTTTGGGTTTGCATCCATGGTCTCTTAGTTTCTGTAGTACCTCTATCCAGGACCTTCTGGCTTTCATGGTTTCCATAGAGAAGTCAGGTGTAAGTCTGATCGGTTTACCTTTATAAGTTACTTGGCCTTTTTCCTTTGCAGTTCTTAATACTCTTTCTTTAATCTGTATATTTTGTGTTTTGATTATTATATGGCGAGGGGACTTTTTTTTTTTGATCCAGTCTGTTTGGTGTTCTGTATGCTTCTTGAATATTCAAAGGAATATCTTTCTTTATGTTGGGAAAGTTTTCTTCCATAATTTTGTTAAAAATATTTTCTGGACCTTTGAGCTGTGCCTCTTCTCCTTCTTCTATCCCTATTATTCTTAGGTTTGGTCTTTTTATTGTGTCCCATATTTACTGAATGTTTTGTGATGAGAATTTGTTGGTTTTGCTGTTTTCTCTGATCAGTCCATTTATTTTCTCTATGGTGTCTTCATAATCTGAGATTCTTTCTTCTATCTCTTGTATTCTATTGATTATGCTTGTTTTTGTTGTGTCTGCTCGTTGACCTAGATTTTCCATATCCAGCTGGTCCTCAGTTTGTGTTTTCTTCCATTTCAGTTTTCAATTCTTGGACTGTTTCCATTACCTGTTTGATCATTTTTTTCTTGATTTCCCAGGGTATCATTTACATATTTACTCATTTCTTCAAACTTTTTGTTATACTTCTCATCCATTTCTATGAGGGCGTTTTTTACATGTTGTTTAAGGAATTCTATTGCTTTCATAAGGTCAGTTTTGCCCTCTTCTTCTGTGTTAGGGTGTTCAAGTCCTTGTGTTGTAAGATCGTTGGGTTCTGGTGTTTTCATGTTGTTTTTCAGATTGTTGGGTGAATTCTTGCCTTGGCGTCTGCCCATCTCCTCTTATTGATGCTATCTAATGGGTTTGATTTAATTGTAGCGGGGCAATGTGCTCTCAGTGTGGGCTTCACTGTTTCATGCTTGTACTATCCTGCATCTGCCGAGTCTGCTCGCCGGTGTCTCCGGTGCCTCCGCCACATGGGCCTGGAGGTGGAAATTTTTAAGTAAAAATAAATAAATAATTAAATTTAAAAAAAGAATATAGATGTGACGTTTACTGTCTTCACATTGCTCCTTCCCTCCAACCCCAGGAATCCATCATTTTACTTTTCACCTGTATGTAATTGACTATCTAGGTATCTCACATAAGGCAGAATCATACAAGCTTCATTCATTTTTTGGTGATTAACTGGTTCCACTTAGCACAATTTTCTTAAGTTTTATCTATACTGTAGTATTTACCGAAGTCTTTTGCAAGGTTGAATAATACTCTATTGTATATATATATATATATATATATATATATATATATATATATATGCCATCCTTTATTTATCCATTTGGGTGACTTCCACCTTTCAGCTATTGTGCATAATGCTGAAATGAACATGGGTGTATAACACCTGCTTGAGTGCCTACTTTCCAATTCTTTTGAATATATACATGGAATGGAATTGCAGGATTATGTAACTCTGTGCTCAGTTTTTGGAAGAGCCTCATTCTACTTTCCATAGCATCTGTTCCTCTTTACATTCTTATAAGCAGCATGCAAGTATTCCAAACAGGATTTTTAAAAAAAAAAAAAAAAAACCTGAAAGTTAGTAGAAAAATAGCATGACATACTGAGAAGCAAAGATGAGCTACCAAAAGCAGAGTGGAAGAAAGTGGCTTCTCCCTTTTAATTGACTGAAACAAGAACTTCCCAAGTAGCAGGCCTTGTTGCTCCTTCCCTAAGTTCTGAAGGTATGTGTGCTGTGTCTGTGGAACTAGGAGATGCCTATAGACTGGAATAGACTCTCCTATTTACCCCAGTGTGCTTTACAAAATGATGGTTTTTATGTATATGGAAAGGGTTATAAAACAAGGATCTAAAGCTCAGAGATAAAATAGGAATTCAAGTCAGGAGGTATAAAGACATAAAATACTCATTCAGCAAAAGCTGGTATTTTTTTCTTCTTAGGTTTTTGTTTGTTTACTTGTAGCCCTGGCTGGCCTGGAGCTCGCTATATAGACCAGGCTGCTTCTAATTCCCAGATACTCACCAGTCTGCCTCCTGAGTGCTGCTGGGATTAAAGGCTTGCATCACCATTCCTGGTCCAAAGCGTGTCATAACACCTGGCGTTAGGTCAGTGTACAAGGACGACTAGGATGTTCTGTAGAGTAAACAGCAACAAAAATGTAAAAATGGATTTTCAGAGGTCTTTTTTGTGTATGTGTATGATACTGAGGACCATTTTCAGGGTACCCCAGTGTGAAGCAGGCTTTCTATCATTGAACTACCACTCAGAGTGGGCTCTGTCTGTCTATTTTTGGTGAGTGACCAACAAAAGCTAAGCAGAATACAGCAGGAAAGGGAATCTGCTTGGGGAGAGGCAAGCAACATGGTGTTCTATGTATGCCCCGGGCGCCAGCCTTACCAATTCAGATTTGGAGTTTTGAAGGCAGAGCCCCTCTCTGACCACGTCTGATTTCCCCTACCATGGAAGTCAAAAGAAGTGTCTGCATAACCTGGGCAAGTTGTCAGACAAATGCACTCTCTGTACCACGTGGAGCTACTTACCAAAAATTTATAGTTGTGTTTGATGGACAACGTATTAACATTTAAAATTATCATTTGAATTGCAATTACAAAAACAAAATGAAACAGTGAAGACTCAGCATGCCATTCCTGAGAACTCCCATTTTGGGTTTGCTTTTCCCTTTGGTTTTCTATTGTCTCAGCACCCTGGGGTTGTTTCTAATGAGAATACTTATCACACAGTATTTTAGTGTCTCTAAGTATCATAGGGGAAGATATACTGTAATGCTGTATCCAGAAATGGTACTAAGATGGGTAAGTAGGTGTGCATAAAGAGAGCTAGGAAGCAACAAAAAGCATTTGCATAAAGAGCTGAGCTATAATAATTTGGAGCGATTGTTCTGGGAGAGTGGATATTAAATCTTCATTGTTGGGTTTTCTGACAGCTATGGCACAGGGGGCAAGGTTCTATCGGTCATTGCTCTGTAACATTTTCCAAAGTAACCTTTTAGATCTCTTTCCTAAAGTCTTTTCTGCCTTCCCCAGGATAATCAATACATGGATGAATCTAAAGGTTGCCACTGTCTGAGTTCATCGTATTGTTATATTTCTTATTTAATGCTTCTAGCCTTGCAAGTAAATCCAGGAAATGCTTCTTTATCTGGATTCCTCTCTTCTTAGCATAACCATCTTTCTTTTCCTTCTAACTTAATTGTATATTTTATGTACCTACACCTATCTTTGACTTTTGCCTAGTAAAAGATGGTAAAATGGTCTCATTTTAGCTTTTCCTGTTTTTAAGCAGAAGTAAGATTGTCTCTAGAAAGTCAAGAAAGTACATCCCAGAGGAGTTTGGGAATTATGGCATGAGGATATGGATATTAGTGTACTTTGGTGATAGACATTTGGATGCGAAATACTGTAAAAACACACACACCCTGAAGGGAGGAGGATGAGAGGTTTCTTTTTGACTCACAGTGGCAGTGTTTTAATCTCACTAAAATTCTGGATAGCACTGGAAATCTCCAATGCAAAGTGTGAGATGGCTTCTCAGGATCCTAGAGACGCGGGATTCAGTGGCATTCGTTGCTATGAAGATGATCTGCCCTTCCTTCCATCCTTCGCACTCATCTGATGCCCGAACGACAGGGAGTTGATGTAAGCAGCACAGGGATCTAACAATGTCAACTGGGCTGACATCATCTAGCTGTGCAGGGTTGATGGGAATTTAGAACATCAAACACCTTATGAAGGGCAGCAACCAGGTGTGACTCATTTCCCTGGAGAAGCTAGGGAGGAAGGGAGAGGGAGAGGGAGATATTATTTCACACTGACACAGGCTGCCTCTCGGACTGAGCTGTTTGACTAGCTTATTTGAAAGCAGGAAGACATTCTTCTGTCTGTCTCATTTCCCACCGGAAGCGTTTTATATTCCAGTCTACCTAGCTTGCTAAGCAACAAAGTACTGTGGCATTGTAGTGTATGAAAATATACATTCTTAGGATCGTTAGGTTTTATGTTACAGAAATCCAGCTATGAGAACAATTCAAAGGATTTTGCTATTCTCCTTTTCCTCTCCCAGTGTCAACTAGTGAGCTGTGCAGACACCACTGAAATAAAAAGAAGCTAAATAAAAGAGCACATCGTAGAGCTGCTGACAGTGGGGTATTGCTAAATGAGTATAGCATTGTAGGTCCCTAACAGACTATGTCGCTTAGATGGAAAGAGAGGACGTGGGCACAGTTATTGTTCAATAATTACTTCTTAGATAAATAATACATTTTTATTATTAAAAATGTACATTTTATAAGTGTAGGTACCAATATATGACCTTCCATCTACTTTATGGAGTTGAATATTTGTCAGTTGAGTTGAAGAGAGAATATGAACTGAGTCCAATAATACAATTTTTTTTTTAAGGTACAGTTTCCAAAATCTCTTGTTCACAGAGAACATTTCATTACAGTGATTGAGGTGGGGCAATTGAGTCAGTAAAGATGGTACATCAAAGAGGGCAAAATGTCTTCCCAAAGGTTTAGTGTGTAATAGCAATCCAGGATTAATAGCAAACTGAATTATTTTTGTGTCTCTTCTGAATGATCCTAGTGTGTTTTAACACTCTGTGGAATATTAGCGTATCTATTTCTTGTGTCAGTCACAACACAGGTAACCCAGGAACAATGCTTGTTGTTACCCTGTACTTAATGCTAAAAACACCATTTATTCTTCCATTTACTGTATGTGTTTAATAAAATGGCATATGCAGGACAGATTGTGAAACATATTGGAATCAATGTGTATTGGTTGTGATTGGTATAGATTGAATGGCTCGGGAGCAGAAAGATGCATTTCATATCTATAGGGTATTGCTTGCACAATACAGATGTTTTTGAGAGAAATAAGATGAATGGCTTCTTAAGGGTAATGTGTGAAATGACATATACTGAATTCCACATTGTTATGAGATACTAAGTTAGTTGGTAAGGGAGATAAAACGAAGCCAACATGTTTCTAGGAGGAATCTTAAGTTTAGAAAGCAGATGTTGAGATGCAAAGAAAAAGTTTTTATATGTCATTTCTTACATTTTGAAACCTACTTGGTGAAGAATTTTTGTTTATCTCTGGTTATTATTTCAAATATGATGATACTGAGATTTACACCATGGTTAACAGTAGTGTTTCCTGGTAGTCATGACAACAAGGAACATTTGTTCTCTTTTGCTTGGCTATCTTTGAAGTGGCTCTTAGAATCGTCTATAATGTTCCAGAAGAGTGTCTCCAGATGTTGAAAGAGTTGTCATCATAATAACCTGTCGATCACAATTGCTGCAAAAATCTCTTCAAACTTTCTTCTTCCCCTTGCAGAAGAGACTACCTCTCTGTTGTTTGTGATCCTTTTGGTGAATGATTTATTTGACATGGTACAGTGGTATAGGATCTTTGGGAAGGAAATAAACAGGAAAAAATGTTAAATTGCTTTCTTAGACAGAATGCGATATTTGATAGTATGTGGTTGACACTTTGATTACCTTTGTGGATGAGACCAAAGCCCCTTATGTGCTGACATAAATAACATCCCTGGGCAGACGGACAGAGCAACACTGAAGCATGCCTCCCTTTGGAGGTCAACCTTAAAATTTAGTCTGGAGAGAGGAATGAAATATTGCGGAGATGTTATTAACCCGAGAAGGATCAAGGTCCAGGCTTGTGGGCATGAGGCATGATATGCAGAGCTGGTGGGAGTGATTTGCTACATGGAAAACAGTCAGCGGGAATGGTCACAGAACTTGCAAGAAATAAAGATTCTCCAGGTTCAAGCTTTGTCTAACTCACTGGTCCTTAAAAGGTGAGGAAGGTGCCTTCAACAAAATAACAATTTAGAAGGGACTGGGGAAGATCATTTATTTTCATAACGGCTGGGAAAATTCCTTTCCTCAGATTTTGTTTGGAGTATATTTGACTGGTTGTCATGCCTTCAGCTTCTTTGAAGGGAGACATAATCACCTTTCTCTTTAGATAAATTCATCTACTAAAGGAAGTTGCTGGTCATTTCTGTTGCCTTAGGATACTAGGTTAGAGCAGATATAAAGTATCAAACTCTTGAGAATTTTCTTGAGTGTGAAAAGCAGAATTGGGAGCACAGCCACCATAAACAGTGTCCTTTGTGTTCTGATTGACCATAGAGGACATTAAAGCTATTATTAGCTTCCATTTAGATGCTTTAAAACAAAATTTTACAAACAAGGATTTTATTAGGGACTCAGGTCTTTATTTCTCCCAGTGAAGCCTGCTAAGATCTAAATAGTATATGTGAATGATAGGTCAAAAGAAAAGTCAAGAATAGAGCCTAAAATCCAGTGGATTGAATAAAATAGTCTCTCTCTCTCTCTCTCTCTCTCTCTCTCTCTCTCTCTCTCTCTCCATTGTGGCAGGATGTGTTTTTTCAATCTCAACCTCAGGCTTTCATCTGGGTTCAAAAGAGAGCAGTTTCAGTTTTCTCCATCTCCTAGGCAACCAGTGGGAAAGGGAAGAGGAAAAGGAGTTAGAGCATCCTATACCCAATTGTTTCGCAAGCAAGATGCAGAAGAAACACACGTCATTTCCTCTCACACCCCACTCATTAGGCAGTGCTATGGATGCTTTTAACTGCAGTGAGGGATTGAGAAGGTTGTCAGGAAACTGTTTACTTCGGTGAAACTATTGATTGTTTTGCAAGAAAAGGAGAGACAATTAAAAGTCTTCCACAACCTTTTGCCAAGCCTTAGAAGATCTATGGGCTTGGAGGCTGCTGAGAGACAGCAGAGGATTCTACTACAGCGCAAGGACCTTTAGAATCTCAGTGAATCACTCTTCCCTCGAGGAGGAGAGGAAGATATACGTGCCTGTGTCACTTCTGGGGGAGATGCACCTACACAGGAAATGCATGTGGGAATAGGTAGAATTTTATCCCCTGGAGTATCCTAAAAGGATGCTATAAAATGTCACATTGAACTCTTTTAGAAGTCTTAGAAGGGCTATGCATGTCCTCAGAAGGAGCTAAAGAAGCCAGAACTTTATTAACAGGAATTGCCGGCAAAGGGGCCTGCAAGATGGTTCAGGGGTAAAAGCAAGCCCCATGACCGGAATCCCATTCCTGGAGCCCACCTAAAGGTGAAAAAAAAGAATCAATTCCACAAAGTTGTCTTCTACCCTTCACATACACACTGTGGTATTTACATGGTCAATGCCCCCTCCCCAGGGATAATAACAATACTACTATAGGAAAAAAGAGAAATTGCCATGGATTTGGAAATTGAGCAATGAAGACAGTGGAAAATTTTGAAATGTGAATATGAAAGGCTAATGGGCAGAGACATGAAATGTAGAAGACAAAAAGCCTGGGAGCCATTGATCTGGCCCCTCCAGACTCTGAAGGCTAGCATGCTGTGAGTTCAATTCAGAAGTCTTCATTCAGGCAAGAAACTAAAAGAAGCAAGTAACATTAGTTTTCTTTCTTGCTTTCTCAGAGCAAGGTAGACATCATTCTTTACCTGAGAAAGTTTAGAGACCACAATGAATTGCTATAAGTAGAAAGTTGGTACAACAGTTATAGAAAATCCATGCAGGTGGAGGAGATAGTGGATTCCCACCTGAGGACTCTGCAGCACTGTTATATTAACACGGGTCCTTCAGTGATGCAGATTTTGAACAGTAGTCTGATTTTAAAAACTGGAAGAGATGATGGTACCAGAAAGAAGTCAGCAACTATATACTAGACAAGGCTATGGTTGATGCTGTCATTGGTTTATGTTTCTCTCTGATGCCTAGAATACTATCTCACAGTTTGAATAATTTTAGGAGATGTGTCACAACAGTTTCCATTTAAAACAAACCGATGCAAAGTTGTAGGCTTTACCAATCCTAATTTGCTCCTAGCCGCTTAGCTCTGAAATACTCACACAGAAACTAGTTTTCTCCACCTAGCTAAATTCTGCTTTGCTATAGGTCCAAAGCAGTTTCTTTATTAACCAATGGTAATCACAGCATACAGAGGGAAATCCCACATCAGACTTGAGGCATGGTCTTAATTTCATAGGGTCCTTGGTAATCATCTTCAGTCCAGGCCGCTGAATCTGTAAATGTATGTGGAGTAAATTCTGACATTGATACTAAAGTAAATCTCTCGAGACCTTGCTGGTCCTAATCTCAATCCTGAAATGATTTTTAAGGTACATGGCCTTAGCTAAAATCATGTCCTGGTAGTATGTATTTCCAGAGAATGTTCAGAGAAACTTGGGCACTTCATTCAGGTAGTAACTATTTATTATGTGCTCACTAGCAAGATACATCATAGCTAGTGAGCATATATTAAATAGTAGATTTGACCCACAGCTCTTAGGAATTTTGTATTGATTTATATACTGCTAGTTTATCTAAACTTCTTGTATCAATAAGTTGAAAATGCTATTCAAGCAAGAGCTCTTGTTTGGAAAAATTCTGAAATCTTTTACTTATCAACAGCAGGATCAACATATTTAACGATTTAAAATTAGGTTGAAAGGCTACTTGCTTTATTTTCATTTCTCACTTAAAACCTGAATTTGTATATTACAACTTTAGTCTCAAACACCATTAGAGTAAGAGAGAATGAAGTAGCTAAAGACTTTTGTAGTAAGGAGGCCACTAATTTGCTCCGAGCCGCTTAGCCCTGAAATACTCACACAGAAACTGTATTAATTAAATCACTGCTTGATCCATTAGCTCTAGCTTCTTATTGGCTAACTCTTCATATTAATTTAACCCATTTCTATTAATCTCTGTATTGCCACGTAGCTGTGGCTTATTGGCTAAAGTTCCCAGCGTCTGTCTCCAGCAGACTACATGGCTTCTCTCTCTCTAATTCTGCCTTTCTTTCTCCAAGCATTCAGTTTAGTTTTCTCCACCTAGCTAAATTCTGCTCTGCTATAGGTCCAAAGAAGTTTCTTTATTAACCAATGGTAATCACAGCATACAGAGGGAAATCCCACATCAGACTTTACCTCAGTGCCTAAAATAAGGTGGGTGAAGCTGTGTATTGAAAATTTTCTGCCCCCAATAAGCCTCTCCACAAACACAACAATCCAAATTAGACCAAATCAAACCAAATTAGAAAAAGCCCAGGTTTAATGGATACAGTGCTTCTGGATGGCTTTTCAGCCACCCAGAGAGGAGACAGGAAAGGAAGACTGGAAAACCATGTATTTGTTTTCTGGGGGGACAGTTTAAATATACCTTGAGCATCTCTGGGGAGCGGTCATTGTTTGGAAAGAGATGGGGGAGGAGACTTGGGGGAGGGTAGAACTTCTACCTGAACATTCCAGACTCTTTGGACTTCTGGATTTAGGGGCTGGGGTGAAGTTCCCATTCAAACATTCCAGACTCTATGGATACTTGGATGCCAGGGGCTGGGGTGAAGCTTTTAAATCTTTAAATTCTTGGTAATAATAATGTCCAAAAAAGAACCAGAAGTCCACTAATTTCTTTGAAACATTCAGTCCCTGGAACAGTGGCCCAGTGTGCTCTTTTACTTGGTCAGCCTATCTACTATTTGAGGGCGCAGAGAAAGCAAGTGGGAGTGTTCTTGGCACAGTTAAATTTAAGAAGTCGACCATATTTGTCCAACACTCCCATAAGCAAGTCTGCTATCGAAGCATTCATGTTTACAGCTTTCCCTGGGCTTTATTGTGATAAAGACTCAGGCAACGAATCACTTCTCAATGGCATGCTGGGGTGCGAAATATTTACGGCCTTGTGACCCAAACACAGTATCTTCTGGGTTGAATGAAAACGGCTCCCATAGGTTCACATATTTAAATGCGTGTTTGGCAGTTTGTGGAACTGTTTGAGAAGATCAGGAAGTGTGGCCTTGTTGGAGGAGGGGTATCATTGGGGGTAAGATGTGAGATTTCAAGAGCCTAGGCCATTTCCTCTCTCTGCCAAGCCCCCACCCCCTAGTGATTGTTATCTCAACATGTAGGCCCTCAGTTACAATTCTAGCACCATGCCTGCTTGCTGCCATGCTTCCCACCACGATGATTATGAAGTATTTTTCTGAAACTGTAAGCAAACCCCAAATTAAATGTTTTCCTTTATAAATTGCTTTGGTTATTGTTTTTTATCATGGCAATAGAAAAGCAACTAAAACACAGTGTGTGGCCCAGTTCTTCCCGACAATGTCACTGATAAAATGAGACATCAAAGTGAGATCTTTCACCACTAGCACCATTGCCCTGATTGACTGGACCAAAACTTTCCATTTCTTTTGAAGAAACACTGCCTGTGATAAATGCTGCATTTATTTCAAATAGTTCATTATTTGTGGGCATGTCTCTTATTAATGCTGTTGTTTAGATACTAATTTCTCAGTATATATTTCAATATTTTCGTTGTTATTTTACAGCATTAATTTCATTTTAAATTTCCCACCTCCTAATCACAGCCCTTTTGTGCCTGGGGATACAGTTTTCCATTTGGCTTCTGTCTTGATAGAACAATAAAGGCTCATCTTTGTACAAAGGACAATTTATTATTTATGTGAATTGCAGAAACGTGTAGCTTTTTGAAGTGTGTGGGAAATGGAAGCACTGAATATCCAGTGCATCTGATTGATAGTTATATTAAAGGCTGTAGTCAGTTAAATAAGTCTCCTTGGATTGATCTGATAAGAGCTTTATATTTTCCATGGACTATTATTTTAGTAAATATTTGGCATTTATATTTTATTACTTGTCCTGCTTTGTTTCTTCAATTGCTTTCCACCAAAGGATCAAAATATGAATAGCGTTACAAGCGTTAACCATTCAATCTATGTTTTGAAAGATAATTTTCAATAATAGATTAATTTTGAAAATTGTGATAAATATTGATATTAAGGTCTGAGGTTATTGCATTGATCTTTCCCCAGTCACTCAGAAAACCCCTCCAGGCAATGGTATTTACCATAATTGGTTTTTTTTAGCATAATGAGATAAGGTACAGTTCTACCTAGTTACTGCTCATGTTGGAAATGACATGACCTCACAGACCACAGCCAGACTGGGATAGCCTCTGAGGTATAAACTGAGACATTTTTCCTACTTGAAGAATTACATTTTTCTCCATTGCTGTCTTTCCTCTCAGACGCCAATTCATCAATCATTATTAGAGGTTACTTCCAGAAAGAACATAAAGTTCTCCTTCCAACACATACTGTGAAGATAAAGGGTAGTAACTACCCCCCATCACACGTCATGCCACTACCTTGCTTTTAATGCTTTTTAAAATTTTGCTAGAATATTTTAGATGTTTAAAAATGTGAACAATATCCTAAACAAGTTACATTAATTCATGATGTCAGCCACAATGACTCAACTACACTTTCTGCCTGCTTCTGACTCATATCTAGATGCTAAATATACCCCTATTAAAAATCAACATTTATAGTTTTTTAAAACTCCTAGATTCTCAGTATTATAAACTGCTTTTAAATTTCAAAATGACTTAACAACATACTCCTTTTTGAAAACAAGATATGCCATCAGAGATACCTTTGGCACCATATATAGTAAGTTGGTATTTACTTTTCCTAGACTCTTAATTGAAGTTTCGCTTTTTGTTCTGTCCTCAGATGAATGATTTGTACAACTTAACATATAGGGAGGTTAAGGTGTAGAACACTCTCAGGAACAAACAAAAGTCACCCCATGTCAAGGCACTCACAGAGAGACTTCCTAGGCAAAGATTTCTTATCAATAACTTCCACCAAGGGAGAGGAAGAGTTCAAAAAGTCTAAAGATGGATTCGTGATGTGGAGGATCTAGAAGAATAGCTGTAAACAACCAGAAGATGTGGGGTGTGTAGTAATGGGAAAGAGAAAAGAAAGAAGGGAAGGAGAAGAGACCTAGGGGAAAATCAAAGACTCAAACAATAATAGATACTATTTTGCCTGGGTGTGGTATGTGTGCTTATCTTTACATATGTGTGGGCACACATGTGCACATGCATGTGAAGGTCAGAGGTTGATGTAAGATGTCTTGCTTGGTTGCTCTCTACACTGTGTCCCTGATTGAAGCCAGAACTCACTGATTTCACTAGTCTAGCTAGCCAGCTTACTAGTTAGATCCATGTCTCTATCTCCCATGTACTAGCATTAAAGGCAGGTTGCCATGCCTATTTGGCATTTACATTGCTTTTGGGGATCCAAACTTGGATCTTATATTTATATAGCAAGCACTTTGCTTATTGAGCTCTTTGAATCCATAGATTTTTTTTAAGTCTGTAAATTGAAAAGGATTATTGAAACCCAAGATTAATAAAAACAGCATAGATCTAGATATGCTTTGAGGGATTTCCACCCACCCCCTTTCCAGGACTGGAGATCTTTATTTTCAATGCTGAACCAAGGGTCTCTAATATACCCAACAAGCATTCTATCACTGAGTAATTTCTCCAACTCTGTGGTAGGCTTACTAAATCAAAATAACTAAAATGCAACTATTCAGGATATCAGGCAGTATATTAGAAAAGCAAATAATATAACCTGCCCAATAAATATTTGACTATTCAGTTCATTAGAAAAGCAACTAATTCCTCACCTTCAATTTAAAAACAAGCATTTTCATCATATTAGAGCCTACTTCTTTGGAATCCTAGCATATATTGAAGACAAGCTGAGACATCCAGCCTTGTGGACTGAACAGGTACTGGATTCTTGGACCTTTCATTGGCAGACAGCCATTGTTGGATTAGCTAGACCACAGCCTCTAAGTCACTCTAATAAATCCTCTTTCTATATGTATAAATATAGATTCATTCTGGGAATTCTGTTACTCTAGAGAACTTGGACTAATACAATGGTTACCCTATTAAGGTGCAAATGATTGTTAAACAGTAAAAACCAAAAAGAGCCAAAAAGAAAATTTATAAACATATTATATGAATTTGGGGTTGCAAGAACCTTCCCTTCAGAAATCAAGCTCAGAAACAATAAAAAAATATTAGATATCTTTTTTTTATAAAAGTAAAGTAGTTTAGATAGTATTATATGACTTAAAAAAAACCAAATGGATTGATTGGAAACTATCATTTATTTACAAAAAATGTGAATAATTTCTGATTCTGTAAATTATGTGTTGGATTGCTATTTATTTCATTAAGGAGACTCCTTCATGATTCTACACATCGATAAGAAAAGATCCTTTAAAAATGATACAAAATAGATGTAATTGTGAAAAAAAATCTATGTGTTCTATAAACATTTGTAAATACATATTTCCTCATCAGTAGGGAAATAAGATTAAAGCAATAGGAACATACCTTTTTTTTTTCTAATTAACCAGTTAACAAAAACTACAGAATTAAAAGATCTAGTGTTGGTCAGGATATGGGAAAACCAGTGCCCTCCTAGATTGCTACGGCCCTTAGCAACATGAAGTATTACTCCCTCTGTACAAAGAGTAATCCAAACATTTCTATTAAATATTTAAAACATACATCCATGACTCAATAGTCTCATGGCAATTCATCCTTCAGAAAGAGAAGCATGGAGTAGCCCAGTGGTTCTCAACCCGTAATCTGGACCCCCTTGGTGATTGCATATCAGATATCCTGCATATCAGATATTTACATTATGATTCATAACAGTAACAAAATTACATTTGTGAAGTAGCCATGAAATAACTTTGTGGTTGGGGGTCACCACAGCATGAGGAACTCTATTAAAAGGTTGCAGCATTAGGAAGGTTGAAAACTACTGATGTAGAACATGTGTACAAGTATGTTAAATTGTGGTGCTTTATTTGTGGTGATAAAGACTTCTGCAAAAGGGTTAAATGACCATCAGTAGAATAAGAGTAGACTAAACTTAAAATGCTCTTGAGTATTTGGTAAAATTTATCAGGACTGAGTTAACTAATTTATCCGCTGACATGCTGTTATTTAGGAACAATAGGGTAATTATTGAAATTCTGCTTTTATAAAACTAACAGCAACAGCCTCCACACACACTGCATCGTCTGCTTGTGTTTGTACATGTCTGTGTGTGGAGAGGAGAGGTGTGGTGTTGGTAACTACACCAGATATCTTAAAAGGGCAAACATGCAAGGAGGCTAGGGAACTTGTAAGCTTCTTAAAGGTACGTCTCACAGACCTCATATCCTGCTCAGAGCTGGGAACAGTGTTTGCTTAAAATACAAAGATGAGCTGAACAAATATCTCCTTCCATTTGTAGCTATTTGATTAACCACATTCCTTCTAGACTTCAACAAAGGAGTACATAGATTTTTATCCTATTTAGAAAATCAACAGCTACAATCTGAATTGAGACATCAGTCTTTGGCACCCAACTAGAAGGAGCTTCAAATTTCACTAGGCTGGAGATAAATACACTCAAGAAACTAAGAGTGTTTCTGGAGTGTGTTCAGAATGAGGCAGTCACTCAGCTTTGCTTCACAATTTCACTTACTAAAAGAAACAGGATAAGACCAGATTGTAACCATGTGAGTTAATCACAGTGACCAATTCTCAATAAAAATACTTTTAGTTCTTTTATTGACTTTTATGAAGGGCTGTGTAGGATGTAGTTCTTATGGGGAACATGATATCTCATACAGCATCCTGATCCAATTTGGTCTACAAATCTGCCTGTGTGTGAAACTAAGTCTGTCAAATTCTCCCTCTGAACCATCAAGTACGTTACTTCATGTCTGTGGGACTAGTTCTCTCTTTAGTAGTATGAGAATAATAGGAATGTCTACACTGTAGGATTGTCAGAAATATCTTAGAACCACTTCTGGAATGTAACATTATAAAGCAAATGATACTTATTAATGTTAGCTTGCTTGATCATTAAAATTATGAACTAGAGATAAAAAATTATGAATTAGAGATAATGGTTTACAGATTAGAATTACACAAAGAGAATCAGAGACTCAAATCAACATCTTAGTAATTTGTTAGTGAAGAAAAAATCTTGAGTTTATAACTTAAGCATTTAAATTTCTGAAGTGTTTTCTTTCTTTTTTCCTTATTACTTCCTATTTATATTATATTTTTTTCTTCAAAGCCAGCATAATATTTTAGACTTTCATGTGCTTGTGTTTATATCACTGCTAATGGACTCTATTATCTATTGCTGTGTAACAAATCACCTTAAAATTTAGGGTCTTAAAATTGTAATAGACACACATCATCTCATTATTCCAGCCATGTTTGCATCGGGGTCTCTCAGGAGACTGTAGTTAAGAAGTCATCTGTAGATGCCATTATTTGAAATCTTGGTTTAAACTGAAGATCCATTTTTGAAATGACTTCCTCACGTAGTAGGCAAATCAGTGCTAGATATTGGCAAGAAGTCTTGAAAACTACTCCAGAGAGCTAAAGTACTGTAGTGTCTTTCATGACTCTACTTTGGAAGTCACATTTTACCTTTTGCACCGTATCTTACTGGATATTCAGTGTAGGAAAGACTTCACAAGAGTAGAATAACTATGGGACAAAAAATGCTCGCATTTAGAATGCACAGTGTTTTACACATTTCATATATTCATTTATTGCGTCAATATCCCTTCTAGTCAAGGCAGTGGGGCAGGCACTTGAGTGGAGTACTAAAGTCTAATTTGGTAGTCCTACTCTTACAAGCTTACTACGCAGTGGGAAGGAGGAAACACCCACTCATAACTAGTGGAAGGTAATATGGGATAAGCATCATGGAAGTCATGATGTTAGTAAGCTCCCTAGTGCTGAGAGGAGGAGTAAATTTTTGTTTGTGTTTCAGAACAAATGGAATATAATCTGGGTCTTTCAGGATGAAATAGGAGCCCTGTGGGTGGAGAAAAGGGAAAATGCAGCTCATGCAGAGTAAACAATGCCCACAGGATTACGGAGTTGAGAACACAAGCTGAGTTCAGGGGCTAGCAATCAGAACACTTTAGAATAAAAGTGCATGAAAAGAGGTAAAGTGAGAAAAAGGTAGGCAGAGGCCAACACACTGTGGAGACCATGCTAAATCTTCTTGAACCTATTCAGTAAATAATAAGAACAGATGCATTTTGTTGGACCATGGGGTATCATTTTGGGAAATAATAGGATAGAAAGAGTCTTTTAAGTTTGTCTCAAGGACAATCAGAGCAGGAGAAAGTAGAGGCAGAAAAGGTGGGTAGGAAGATCAAAGGAGAGGAGGTAGTACAGAAGGCTGTTTTGGTAGGTAATTGTTGTAGGTGTTATTGTAGGCTGTTGTGGAAGGTGTTGTGGTAGGTTGCTGTGGTTGGTTGTTTTTGTAGGTTCTTGTGATAGGTGTCATGGTAGGTTGTTATGGTAGGTGTTGTGGTAGGTTGTTGTGGAGGTGTTATAGTGGGCTGTTGTGGTAGGTTGCTTTGATAGGTTATTGTGGTAGGTGTCATGGTAGGTTTTTGTGTTAGGTGTTACGGTAGGCTGTTGTGGTAGGTTGTTGTGGTAGTTGTTGTGGTAGGGTTAGAGGCTCAGAAAGAAATGGAAGAATTTAGTAACAATATAGCTACTACATTTGTTATATATTTCAATAAACAAAATTTGGCATCAATTTTAGAGTTGGGGTTGGTATAAAGAGGACTGCAGTGAGTCTGTATCAGTATGTGTTGTTTACAAAATATTTCAGGACTCCTTGTGTGTTCTTTTCCTTTCTCTATACAGGTCCTGACTCTCCCAGGGTAACTGGTTCCTAAGATGGATTGAGTTGTTAGTGCTTGGAGAGTGGAGAATCCTCACATTAAAGTGAGCAAAGCCAGCAATGTGGACATGGGCAGATGAGCACCTTAGGGTTCTGTGTTGAGTTAGTTGGTTGAAGATCATCTTGCCCTCTCTTGGTAACCATAATGGTGGGGAAGGGATAGGAAGACAAGAGTGAGCTAAGATATGACAACGTGTTTGAGGTCAGAGGTTTTAGAATCACATGGACATTGTTCAAATCTAAGCCTCCATTTGTAATTACCTTTGGTAAACTGCCTTTTAGGGGGCTTAGTTTGCCTATTCTTAATGAAGTTTATAGTAGGATATTGTAAGGTTTTCTGAAATATTTGACATATTAAACTCTTAGCATTTTTGTTGTAGAATATTAGTTACACTTGTTTATGCTGTGGAATATTTGTTTAATGATGCAAAGATGTGTTATATCCTTATATGTTGCATTTATTTAACTCTGTAAAGCTGTGTTACTTTGCCTGCCTGAAACACCTGATTGGTCTAATAAAGAGCTGAACAGCCAATAGCTAGGGAGGAGAAAGAATAAATGGGGCTGGCATGCAGAGACAAAAGAGAGGAAGAATGGGAGGAATAGAATTGAGAAAAGGAGGAGAGGAGAATGCTAGGAGCCAGCCACCCAGCCACACCATCAGCCACAGAGTAGTAAGGAAAGAAAGATACATAGATTAGAGAAAGGTAAGAAAGCTCAGAGGCAAAAGGTAGACAGGATAATTTAAGAGAAGCTATCTAGAAATAAGTCAAGCTAAGGATGTGCATTCATAAGTAAGAATAAGTCTCTGTGTATTTATTTGGGAGCTGGGTGGTAGGCTCCAAAGAGTAAAACAAAACAAAACAGCAGCAACAACAAAACCAATCCTTCAAAAGTACCCCCAAAACAAAAACAACAAAACAACTACACAAAGTATCATCCATAGTCAGAACTCTTAAAAGGCATAGATGTTTTGAGATTGTGAGTTTTATTCTGCTTCCATAGGAGATTTCTAGTGTCTCCATATCTATTAGACAAACTAAAATGAATTGCTAAGTTATTTTAGAAGGATTAATATTTTATTGCTTATAATTGTGGACAGCTGAGTATATCCCTGTGTTCATTTTATCAGGAGGCAGAAGATAAAGGAAGTTGAAAGAAGAGTTGTGGGTACAATAAACACACCCTCCTGTTCATGAATCATCAGCAGCTTCCCCTTCATTTTAAATTACGAGATGAGTCTACACATTATCTCTTTGTGGGTTCTTTTCCATTGAGAAGCATATTAAGATAAAAGGTGTAAAATTATATATAAAACTCAAATATGATTTCATAAAATTATATTTCTTTATGGTAAGAAAATATCCTTTAGATTCACTATAATTTTCCTTTTTATTACATAAGATTGTTGGTAATCTTTGAATTCAGTAAATATAACTTCGGTTCAAACTAAAAAATGGGGTATTATTGATTCAATCGACAGAGTATCCTGAAAAGAATGGCTTCAGGAAAAGCTGATCTTAGGACTCAAACAATGTCTTTAAGGTAGTTTTTCTTTCTGGCCTTGATCTGCATCGAGTATTTTTTTTTTTTATTTAATTGGTAATACAGTTGCCAATAGGTCCAGGTCATTATTTTATAGTTCCGAAAACACTGGTAGCTCTCAAAAACATTCATACTAGCTTAGATTGGTTGTCATATTGGCGTGTGCCTTTCTCTGAGCTATTCACTGCAGTCAGAGAAGGCTGTGCTCTAATTACCTCAGCCTGAGACTCTAGTCTTTCCTCATAGCTGGTGAGGGAACCAGTTTTTATCTGAATGTAGAGGATTAGCAGTAAGAAAGAATGCTTCCCAAGGAGAATCAGTGTTTTATTTCCAGGGGTAAAGAAAGGGGTATTGTGAAGGCAAAATTTCCCCACAAAAAAATTTCCTACAATTTACAATGTAAGCTGTTAGCCAGTGGACAGGATAGGTATCACCAAGAACAATAGATGGTAGAGCCCTAATCCCTTCCTCACTACAGGCTTTCTACTGTCTAGCTTGCTAACCCTGTGATAGCACATTCTAGGCAGTCGATCAATACTTGAGTTGAACCTGATCCAGACTCATTCTTTCTTTTGGTTTACTCTCACAGCTGCTTGTATTTCATTTCCAGGATGATTTCTTCCCATACATGGCTCAGAGCAAGAAGCTAGAGTGTCTGAAAATAAAACCCATCTCACGTATCATCTCCCCGCTCCTGTGCCCATCAAACATTCCCAGGTTTCTTTGGAGAAAGAGAAATGGAAGTCTCTGAACAACCATTGGTTCTTAAAAGAAAGCCCTGGTGGAAAGTTGGAAAAACTGTACCAGATGTAGAAAACTAATAGATGAGTGGAACAACTTAGGCTGCTTCTGAATGAGACAGAAAAAAGGCAACAGCTCATTCCAAGGGCTCTGGAGGGGCAGCTCAAAGCACTTTAAGCTTTGATGACTGTGATTGAACTCTTTCTGCTACCCAAGAAAGCCAGAAGTGTTGAGAAGAGCTCATCCTGAGCTGGCTCCCTGCCACAGCTGACCTTGGACTCTGGATAATTATCAATCTTTCATAGTCTACTTCCACTATTTTAAAAGTCTTTATTTTGACAAGAAAGTCTGATAGAGATATGTGTGGCAAGTGAAGCCAAACGTTCAGGATTAAGATACTGGAAGGTAGCCAGGAGTTTATGATGGACACTGAATTGGTGGGTAGCTGAGTAGCCTCTGTGTTTTTATTTTCAGGATGAACAAGGTAAAGGGAACTGAGGGGAAAAAGCAGTTCAATGTGAAGGATCAGAACAAACTCCATTTTGAGAAAGAACTCCAGTTTATCAGGGGACTGAATTCTGCCCAGCAAAGCCATAAACATTCTCAAGAAACCATGCTTGCTCTGGTCAAAGTGACCCCCCCAGAGTGTCCAAACAACATCTGCTTGGTTCAAATATCCTTGTAGGTACCCAATTAACCTTTGTTTTGAAATTCCCTTATGCCTCAACCAGCGAATTCAAAGCATATACTTTTACCCAATCCCAAAACGCCAAGACTTGTGATACCCTGCTTGTGGTTTTTCCCTTAATAAAATCCCTTACCCTGAAGAGTTGGGTCTTTGTCACCCCCTCTCCCACTGTGGTGGTATGTTGGATTACAATTTGTAATCAATAAACCCAATGTATTTGCATTGGATACTGTCTCTGTGGTGGTCTTGTTTGGGGGTTCCATGATGTGGGCATAACACATGCTAATAAGTTCACTCCAGTGTTCGTGAACTTGAAGTTTCCCTGAGCTTCGATGTTTGTTCTACTCTTTCATGTGTCAGGGTATTCATTCCAAGGATGCCTCCTAGTAATATGCCCAGGTATCATGGAGATGTACATGGACAAACGTATGGCATTACAGATGCAACTATGTTATAATGGAAGCCAATAGATAAAACATTTCCTATGGCTCAATATATAAGACACTTTCTAGTTAATTAAAATGTTATAGTTCCTAATTTAATGATTAAATACTGAGTTTACAGGAAAGGTTGGAAAAACTGCTCAACCACACATATAGACTGATGAAAATCTTAAGGATGAATTCTCTACTACCTATAACTCTGATAGAAAAATTGGATGGCAGATCTACACCAGGAAGGACCTGGAGAAAGATACCAGCTGCCACTGAGATCTGGGCCCACCAAAAATCCAAGTTATTTTGCTTAATGTGCATTAATAAGTTTCCCATTATTGTCACAAACACCTGACAACCTGACAAAGTCAACTTCATTGTGGAAAAAAATTATTTTGGTTCCTGGTTTCAAAGGTTTCAGTTCATGGTCATGTGGATTCATTGCTTCTGGACTTATGTGAGGCTAAAAAATAAATCATGGCAGAGAGTATGGTAGAGCAAAGAACTCACCTCATGGCAGAGAGAGAGAGAGAGAGAGAGAGAGAGAGAGAGAGAGAGAGAGAGACTAATTAGGAAGAGACAAGGGACAAGATATATTCTAAAGCATGTCCCCAGTGACCTATTTCCTCCATAGGCCCCTCCTTCTTGTCTTAATTAGAGTTTCTATTGCTGTGATAAAACTCCATGCCTATGAGCAACTTGGAGAGGAAATGGTTTATATCTGCTTACAACTCTTAGGTCATAATCTTTTACTGACAAATCAGGAAAGGAACTCAAGGCAGGAACCTGAAGGCAGGAACTGAAGCAGAAGCCATGGAAGACTACTGCTTACTAGACTTATTTTCATGGCTTGCTTAGTCTGCTTTCTTAGACAACCCTGGGACCACCTGATGGAGGAAGGTCATTGGTTAATTAATAAAGAAACTGCTTGGCCTCATAGGTTAGAACATAGGTGGGTGGAGTAAACAGAACAGAATGCTGGGAGGAAGAGGAAGTGAGGTAAGATGCCAGGCCACTGTTCTCCAGGGCAGACCCGATGCAGCCAGCCGCCAGGTCAGACATGCTGCATCTTTCCCGGTAAGTGCACCTAGGGGTGCTACGCAGATTATTAGAAATGGGCTAAATTAATACGTGATAATTAGCTTAGAAGAGGCTAGATATAATGGGCCAGGCAGTGTTTAAAAGAATACAGTTGTGTGTTGTTATTTTGGGGCATAAGCTAGCCAGGCGGCCAGGAGCTGGGTGGCATGAATGCAGCCCGCAGCTCCTACTACAACCACCTATCTAGGGAAGACACCACCCACATTGGACTGGAACCCCCCCTCCATCAATTATTAAACAAAAAATATGTCCCACAGGCCAATCTGGTGGGGCATTTTCTCAATTGATATCCTCTCTTCCAAAATGATCCTAGTCTGCGTCAAGTTGTCATAAAAACTAGCCTGCATACTATTAAAGATTTTATCACCTCTTAGTAATACCACCAGATTAAGACTCCATCAATAGATGAATCAATTAGCCCATAAAATAATCACTTTCCAAAAATTCACTTTTAAATTTTGCTTTCCTGGCGCCAAGCTTCCAATTCTTGAGTCTTTGGGAGAACTCTTCATAGCTAAATCATAATATTGTACATGCTGATTTTTTTCAGGCATATATATGTGGTGATTTTGTTAGCTGTCTAGTTAGATATTAGCAGGCTTAAAGGACAACAGATATGGACCTGTCTCTCATAATCAACAGTTTATTAAACCAAAGACTGGAGTTGCAGGACTCCAATACTCTAATTACTGGTCAGATGAATTGAACCTCAATCAGTTTTTGCTCTAAGAGGCAATGTGACATCTTGAACTTCTTGGAAGGTTATAAATTGGTAACTATCTAAACCTGACTACTGTATTCTTAAGCCTTATAGGATTTCTGTATAGCAGGAGACTTTCTGATAAAAACAAAACCAAGGACATAACATGGCTCATTTCTGTAACAGTCAGTTAATTCAAGTCAGCTTGTCAATCACCTAGACAGGAAAAATGTCCTTCAGAAAAGCTATTCGATTCAGAGCCTTTACAAATAGTCTGAAACCTGTCTAAACTGTAGATTGGGTGCCATGTAATGGTCTCTTTGGGTATCATTCTCTCTCTACCCTTGATAGTGCTCCACTTAACTCTGTAATAAACTCTTTTACATTATACTCTGTCTCATCTGAATTCTTTTGAGGAAGATCACAAGGGCAGGAGAACTAAAGGGAGACCAGAGAGAGCCAAGTGACAATTTTATTGACACCACAATTTACTAGTAGTCTTGCATGCATTCTGAGACAAATATTCCCCAATCAACTGAAAAGCAGCACAGGCGTTATTTGAAGCACATTCTATCACGGAAGATTGAGGCCTTAAAGGAAAATAAGAAGAATCTAGGCTATTGCTATTCTGGAACTGCAATTTCCCATGTAGTCTCTGGATTTAGAGAATCAAATTAAGATTTGATTTTGAAAGTGCTGCTGTCTTAATGGCAGGGAGCTATCCTGGAATGTTGGCTGCCTGAGAGTGAGGAATTGGGTCTTTTAGTTATAATTTAGAGATATAAGATAAATATTCTTGTAATTCCGTATTTTCAAAATTTTCTAAGATTAGAAAGTGTCAATGAGCTTCAACTCTCAATGTTTTCACACTTTGCATTTAATTAATTAGTTAAGCACATTTTCTAACAATCTCTTTTGTTTTTTGAAGTCCTCTAGTGAGATGGGTACACCAGATGTTATTCTGCATATGCAGAGCGTTCTTTAATCTTCCTTAGCTTTTAAGAAAGAAAGGGTAAGACACTATCATTCAAGCCTGGGTATCTTTTCTTTTTCTTTTTTTTTTTTTTTTGGTTTTTCGAGGCAGGGTTTCTCTGTAGCTTTGGTGCCTGTCCCGGAACTAGCTCTTGTAGACCAGGCTGGCCTCGAACTCAGAGATACGCCTGCCTCTGCCTCCCAAGTGCTGGGATTAAAGGCGTGCACCACCACCGCCCGGCTTGGGTATCTTTTCTTAATGTTTCAGAAGACTACCTGGTAACAAATGCACATGAAAGGTCAAACCTGGACCCATCAGAAAGTTTTGAGTCCAAAACAGAGTGAATAATGGTAGATACGCTCTCTTAATGTTTACATTAAGGTAGTGCAATCCAGCAGAACAAATTTGGAGGTAACAAACATGAGCAGATAAAGGAAATTGTAGAAGAGCATTGTAGAATGCCTTTTATCATGTCGTTGGTAGTGGCATTCTTTGCTTTTAGTGTTCTAAAATGCATGCAGAGCACAATACTTATCCTTAAATTTATGATACTCTTTAAAAGCAACTGATTACCTCTTTCTTATTTTCTCTTATGATTTTAAACCTTACATTTTTTTCTTGCTATGTTTCTACATCCACAATCATCAGCAAGTACCAGGCTTCCCTGTTGGTTTTGCTGGAACACCTGTAATTAAATCCTAGTAATGTCTGCCTAATTTAAATT
Organism: Chionomys nivalis; assembly: GCF_950005125.1. NCBI lineage: Eukaryota > Metazoa > Chordata > Mammalia > Rodentia > Cricetidae > Chionomys > Chionomys nivalis. The sequence goes on along the minus strand of NC_080088.1, from coordinate 45,136,725 downwards.
GCAAACCCATGGGGCAAGCACTAGGACTAATTATCCATTCTGTAGCCAACCTGGGGCAGAACACAATGCTTGGTTCTTGTCTGCCCCTCTCTGGTCCTTGTTAGGATAGGACAGTGCTTCTACCTTAGTGGTAGGTGTCGTTTACATGGAGGCAAGCTTTATGTAGAGAGGGTGTGGGTTCATTTCTGGACAGCTCCGCAAACACGAGCTTGAGCACACGCTCTCCTGAAACCAGGAGTGGATGAAATGCACCTTGGTCTGCTCGTGTTGGCTTTACCCTAAACATCAGGAAACAGAGATCAGTATGATACCCTCAGCTTTTTATCTTTCTTTTGATGCTTAGGCCTGAAAAGTTGCCATTTGGGTATATTCTAAAATTAGAATTTAGGAGGAATGCTTTTTCTCAAAGGGTTTTACTAGACAGGAAATACTCCATCTTAAAGGCTATCAGTGCACTTCTATGATTGGAACAGACATCTGAAACCAGATGAAAGATAACTGAAGTTTTGGCTTATAAATTTACCGCAGAGAAGAAACAGTTGTCTTTTATTTAGATCATGTATTCGTTATAAAGAATCAATTAGAATAGATAGTTTTATTTGTCGGCTAACCAGTAACATGAGTGCATCATGCAAAATCACCATTACTATTTTTTAAACACACAAATACAGCTACAGTTTCTGAAATGCTACACGAAAATGTGGCAGCTTATAATTTGGTCAATACAGAATCAGCCTTTGCAGTTGGCACCCCGTGGATCATGGCTTCTTTCCATGGCTCGGCATAAAAATGGCACATATAACTTCCATCAGCACTAGCATGTTGCTCATTTAGAATGTAAGAAGCATAGCGAAGAGCAATTATCAACCAAATAACTGGGAAGTGAAAATGACCTAGCAATCAGAGTAAACATACATTATGCTGTCATATTCGAATGTGCAAATATTAGACAGAAAGAAAGCAAAGCATGGCAGCGCAGACTCTTGCTTGAGAGACCAGTCGGCATTCAAGTATCGTCTTAGCTGCTTGGCCTGCTCTTTGGACAACAGCTACTAACTTGCTGACTTGGTAAAGATTAGGTAAGTGTCAACATTTGCTCACTTACAGGCACTATGATCTGGAAAGGCATCGGTTTGATTTTCATAAATCCTAAACTCTGCTCTTGATGGCCAAAATGTATATGGGAAGGTGATAGCAGCTTGGTGGGAGCGTATACACTACAAGCCTGGCATAGGCAGTGCATCAGCTGCTTTCTCCACAGCTGAATGCTAGTAAAAACTATAGAATCTTTCTTCCTTTGGGAAGCTCAGAAAATGCTAAAGCTGCGAATGCTATTGTATGTACAGTCCTTTTGCAAGTCAATCAGGCAGGGGTAATATCAGTATTACAAAATGATGCTAAACCGAGGGTCTCTGGACAGCGGACTCTAGTGTAGAGGAGCCCGAGAGAAGCAGCAGAATTTATATCAGAAATGTACAGAGGTACATGTACTGGGGAAATTAGGCAAACTGATGGGATGCATTTGTTAGCAAGGTTCTAAACAGCAGGCTTACATAATTTCCCAGTTTTTTTTTCCTATTATGGCTATTAATGCTTAAACCTAATGATCCAAAAATGCTTCAATAGCAAATTAGAAAGAAGGGTGGTGGTTATAGGGGGTTTCTACTGTTTAGAGGTACCCATACATCCCTTTCTCAATTTTGTAAGGCTTGCTATTTGGGAGGGAGGAAGGAGTGGATCATTTCCCTATATCGAATTCGGTTTTGGTGGATGCTGGATTGTGGTACCCTTTTTAAACACTGTGGCAGCATGGACTGTGGTGTGTGTGTGTGGGTCTTCTGCTACCTTCTTTTTCTTTTTCTCGGGTTATTAAAGCAATGAACATGCACTCCAAAACTTAGCTCATTATCCCTGCAAAAAGATAAGAGTTCACTCATGAGAGCAGAAGATCGTGTGCTGAGATTCTGCTGAGACCTTCGGAAGCTTACTTTTTGACTGTTTCTTGTCCTGATTATGCGTATTGTGCAGGGCTTCCCAGAAGCAGAGTTCTCAGACTAACCATGAAGGTTTTAGGCTGTTAGCAATCTGTGGGTTTTGGTTGATATAATTTGTCTCATCTAAAATTCTGAGGAGTCTACAGCAAGTGTGGAGGGTGTCACTGCACCTGGGGTGCATACTTGGAAGCAGTAATCTCAATCTGAATGTGAACTAATACTCAACTTGTTTAGACCTTAGGGATAACGTTAATTTCTCAAACAGTTGTCTATGTTCATGTTTAAAGCCTTCCCCTATTATATCTTGTTAGGCATTGATGAATTAGGATGGATTTGAGCCATCTCTCCCTCTGGCCTAAATAATACCCATAAAGATAAGGCAAATTTATGGATGGGGCCTTGATTCCTGGGAGAACCAGACACTATCCATACTCACTGGGAAGACTAGAACTGAAGCTCCACCTACCCTGCCCAAAGAGAATGATTTTCCTAGCCCATTTCCCCACAGCAGCCAGGGAGTGTTTTATATATATTTGTCTCTACAGACTCCGAAATCAAAATATTTATTAACTAGGATGTCCAAATAATTTGTCTTAGCATCAGCATGGGAGGCAAACATAAGATACAGTTTCTGCCCACAGAGAGTCTGTAACCTTTTTGAAGAAGTTGTCAGACAAACAGATTTGAAAGTTTTATGAATAAGAGGATACATTTTCAAGCTCAAGAGACTAGGACTTGGTAGAGAAAGTTCCTTGAGAATTACTGTGCGCTTTCAGACACCAAGCTGGCTTTCAGAACTTCGTAGCCCCAGCTGCATGATGACAGTACTTCCTGAGGCTAAGGTGCAGCCAATTTTATACAGGATGGCGTGCTGAGTAAGATTTGGCAGGGAGATAGCTATGTGAATTTAGACTAAGACGTTTTATTTACATGTATACATGAACGCATGAGTGTGTGTGTGTGTGTGTGTAAGGGACTGTCAGAGAAAAGAAATGATCTGTTTGCCTTCCACAAGCTGCTTTGAACATAGCAATTCAAGTTAGAGAGCATCACAAAGCAATTTCTTTCCTCAAGTTGTCTGTTGCTGTGGGGAGGCAATTTGTGAAAAAAAATCAATGGGGTTACACAAACAGCAAAACAAACTGTGCTAGGGCCTGGTGGATGAGCACACTTCTCACCCACTTGTCCTTTCGTTGTGTCCAAACATGCCCAAGGTCTCTTAAGAATGGACCATTTCCCAGAAGCACCAATTTCCTGGACACTTGCTAGGTAGATTTGCACATGGCAAGGCAGGTGAGATTGATTCATGTATTCTCTGGAATGAGAAGGGAACAGAACTGGTTTATTCAGGTTTCCACTCTGAGGCAGCGTGTGAGGGGATTAGGGCTCATTTTGCCATTTAATACTCGCTACTTTTATTACAGTGGAACACAGGAGGTAGAAACCTATCTTCAACTTTTCCTGTCACCTGTGAAAAATGGAATAGCTTGCTGAAGACAGCTCTTAATGTCGCAGTTGGAATGGGAAATCCTGTCCACTTCGCAACAGCCTGATCCACTAGGCCACATTGCCTCTCTTTGAGGACAAAATAAAAATAGCCCAACTTAATCAAACTCCATTTGCCAAGTTCCAGTCCATAGGGAACTTTTATTTTTATAGCTAAGAGTAACACAGACTGTGTACCAGGTGATTTTAATAGAAGTATTGGGACACGCTATACTATAGCTTTCCAAATGGAGTGCAAGAGCCTGTGGGTACATTTAAAAAGTTGGGCCGGAGAGTAGACCACACTGGAAACCAAGTACATGCCTCCTCACCCAGCTGAGAGGAACTCCAGTCTAGTTTTGAAAGTCAAAATTTTCTTTGATTGCTTATCCTTCCCCACTAGTTTTTTAAAATCAGTTTAATTATTTCTTCTGTGTATATATGTGCGTGTTTTTGTGTGTGTGCAGGTATGTTTGAATATCAGAAGACAACTTCTGCGTGTCTCCTCCGGCTATCATGTCAATGGTCTGGAAGATCAAAATTGGGTTGTCAGGGTGGGCAGCAAGCACTTTTTTCCCCCCCAGAACAGGGTTTCTCTGTAGCTTTGGAGCCTGTCCTGGAGCTAGCTCTTATAGACCAGGCTGGCTTTGAAATCACAGAGATCCTCCTGCCTTTGCCTCCCCAGTGCTGGGATTAAAGGCGTGTGCCACCACTGCCTGGCTCAGAAATCACTTTTTACCCACTGAGCCACCTTTCTGAACCCCCCTTTAGTAGCCTTTTTAAGTTCTATAAATCATAATTCCTACAGGACAAGACCTCTATCTTATCTCTGCCTCTTAGAAATAAATGTTCATTGAGTGAAATGAACAAATAAAGCTAGCAAGCAACGTTTTAAAGATTATTTTCTTTTTTTGATTATAATTATGCCATTTCCCCTTCCCTTTCCTACCTCCCATACCTTCCACATACCCCTTCTTGTAATAAACATGTTTAAGACAAAAGATATTGTATATCTAACTAAGCAGGAAGCAAAAGCAGGTAGTTGAATTGAATGCAACAATAATGTATCATGGCTGGTGAATATATTGCCATCACCCAATGTTCTGGACATCTTTTTGATGGAGGTGGGTCTTGTATCTATCTGTTGCTTTCATTGATTAATTAATAAAGAAACTGTTTGGCCCTGATAGGACAGAAAATTAGGTAGGCAGAGTAAACAGAACAGAATGCTGGGAAAAAGAAGCAGAGTCAGGCTGTCGCCATGATTCTCCGACCCCAGATGGATGTAGGCTAGAATTCTTCCTGGTAAGACACCATCTCGTGGTGCTACACAGATTATTAAAAATGGGTTAATCAAGATGTGAAAATTAGCCAATAAGAGGCTGGAAATAATGGGCCAGACAGTGTTTAAAAGAACACAGTTTCCGTGTAATTATTTCGGGTATAAAGCTAGCCGTGCGGACAGCCGGGTGCCGAGAACTTAGCCCACTGCTCTTATTACAACATCTTTTTGTCTCCTAGTTTATTACACAGCAAAAACAATCCCATGAACTAAGTATTACTGGGAGCACTTTTATGTATTTATTTATTTAAAAAAAAAACCAAACTATCTTTTTTATTTTACATACCAATCCCAGTTCCCACTCCCTCTTCTTCTACGGTTCTTTCCACCTTCTCCCAAACCCCACTTCTCAGAGAGGGTAAGGCACATTGCTTTGGGGAAGGTCCAAGACCGTCCCTATTACATCTAGGCTGAGCAAGGTATATATCCAAAGAGAATGGGTTCTCCAAAAGCCAGTACAAGCAGAAGGGATAAATCCTGGTGCCACTCCTAGGGGCCTCGCACTCTACCCCAGCCATATAACTGTCAGCCATATTCAGAGGAACTAGTTTGGACCCATGCTGTTTCTTTCCCTGTCTGGCTGGAGTTGGTGAGCTTCCATTTGCTCAGGTAAGCTGTTTCAGTGGGTGTCCCCATCATGTTCTTGACCTCTTTGCTCATATTTTCACTCTTCCTACTCTTAAACTGAACTTTGGGAGCTCAGCCCAGTGCCTGGGAACACTTTTTCACAGATGAACAAAAAGATCAAACAGTGTGACGAAGTCACGATCCCAAAAGTTAAATGAGAGAGAAAAGGGACTTGAGTCAAAGCGTGAGCTTTGATGTCACATTTCCCCACTATCAAAGAGCCAGGGAAATGCTCACCAGAGCACAACTGGCCTGAAGGCCTTGACATTGTCTACTGAGTATGTGAACCCTTAACTTCGTTCATCCACACCATGTCACAGGTCCTCAAGTTTCTTTTCCAAAGCAGCACTGGCTTGTTTTCACCTAGAATGTGGAGAAAAAAATTATTTAAACGTTAACAAATAAGAATAATGGAGAGAAGCTTTAACATTTGGGTCTATATTGCCATTGCAGAGGGCACATTCACTTCCTAGAACCCAGGATGGATGGTTCACAAACACCTGCTAACTCTAGCTCCAGGGTACCTGACACCCTTCTCTGGATGTGGCAGATACCCACATTCATGTGGCATGCATGCGCACACGCACACACATACACACACAACTTTCGCTCTCATACACACACACACTCTAAATAAGTGAATAAAATAAAAATAAGTGAAATAAATTTATTAAAAGTTAACAAGTATGCAGTCCACTTCATAAAATTAAGTATTCCCAGTCATTGTTGGTAAAGAAAATTTAGTACCTAAGTTTTTGCATATCCCAGACCAGGGCAGGAGCCTTACACCTTACCTCTGTGGGTTCCTTCGAAAACGGAGCTGTTTATTTTTTCAGAACAGCAGCTGTTTTCACTGAGCTATGAAGAGTCTTCAGCTTGCAGGTGTCACTCTGATGACCTTGAGGTCTCTTCCCAGTGACAGGTCAGAATGGCTTTCGCCAGGCCTTCCTTTCACTGTGACTTCAGGAGATGCGTTCGCTCTTCTCTCTTCCCCATCCCATACTGGTCCTTATGTATGTTGCCTACCAACAGTCAAAAGAGCCTGGGATTGGTTGTAAAAAGGTCCCCATTGCTTTCCTTTTCACGTGACAGGTAAACTTAGGAAGCTTATGTTTTCTGAACAAAAGCCTGCTTGTCCTGAAGTCTAACCTTGTTCTCCCAGATATGAGCTCTGAAGAAAATGTTTCAGACACAGAATTCTTACTATTAATTAGCAAGGTCCTGAGAAGAGGAAAAAGTTGGTAATGTGAGCTTTGATTTCATTTGGCTTTTGCTTTAGAAAAATCTGTTTTGTTTCATTCTTGTAGCTTTTTATTGGTAAAATACATGAGAACTTATCTTCAAAGCTATCAGGTGACCTCATTTGGCCCTGAAACAGAAACCTCAAGAAGATGAGGGAATGAAGAGTGCACGAGGATCAAGGGTGAAATGCATCCTGGGGCAATTTGAGAGGAAAGGTCAGGAAGAAGCAAAGAGAAACTATTGGGGCTCAAGGAAGAGCGAGCTGATGCTGGTTCTTCGCTAGTGTGCAGTCATTTGTGGAGGTCACGCCCAGGCGAACACCGGGGTGCTCTGACTGTCTCAGCTCTCTGTATCTACAGCCGAGCACTGGAGAAGCCCGGATCTCAGCTCTCTGTATCTGCAGCCGAGCACTGGAGAAGCCCGGAGTCCCACTGTGACCTCTTCTCACACAGCACCACACCCTCCATCTTGGTGACTTTCCAGAAATAAACATGATCCTTCCTTCTGTTTCTCACTTGACAAGTGTGATCCACAGATCTCTAAAGCATTCCGCTGTGCTAAATATTCAAGGGGGCGTCTGACAGAGTGAGGGCAGGGAGATTAAGCAGATACAAAATAGAGCCAGGCAAGACATGTAAAATGTGTACTTGTCACGTTTACAAACCAGGAAGGAAGCTCATAGATAAGAAAGATTATATTTGGAGCTATGGGTAAAACAAATACACTGTGCTGATTATTAACATTTGGCCATTATTTCCAACAAACAATAAAATTACAGAGAAAATGTTAATTGGTTCATAACAACACGATTTCCTTCTTACTACTTTAATCTTATTTTACTTAAAAACTTTTTTTTTTTTGCATAAGGTATTTGGAGAAAGTATTCCTGTTTTCTAGTGAGAGAAAAGCCCCACCCCTTTCTTCATGGTGTGATGATTCCAGTCCAAACGCAAGGAGTTTCTGGAAATGGCAAGTGAAACACTTGTTGCCATGGTGATCGTTAATAGTTCTGACTCAGATATAGCGTTGCCATAGCAACTGCATTGAAGCCCCTGGGAGGTGGTGCGGTTTCTCTTTTTCTCCCTCTCCTTTTTTTTTTTTTTTTTTCTATCAGCAAAAAGAGGCTAGGAAGAGCCATTTTTGTAGCTTCTTGCTGCTCTGCAGTGACGAAGCTTTCAAGGCTCTCCTTCATATGAAAGACTGTCCTGTTTCTGCACTGATAGGGCAGATACGTTACACTGCAGGAAGAGCGGGACTGCATGCACCACAGGAGCAAGCACGTTACCTGCCTTTTCACAAGATCTCATTTTTAACTGTAATGGTCTCTAATAACACAGGTCACCTCAAGTGAGTATATTAAGAATCTTCAGTGTTACTGGCAAGACAAGAACAGAAAGGTCAAAGACTGAACAGGCAACATTCATTGAGTTGCAGGCTGCCTCAGCTTAGGTGCATCCATCCCTGTGAAGATGGGAGACAAGGAGAGCAAAGGGACTTGGGAACAGACTTCTTTAGATCATCTAGGCTTCACTCTCTAGACCGTGTATGTGCTGATCAATCGTACATATACCTAGATGGTAAAATGTGATCAGCATGCAGAAAGGCATCAACAAATATCACAAGCAAAAGAGTAGATGGTCAGACAGCAGGCATTAGTGTTGATGAATCCATTTCCCCCAAGACCTCTCATCTAATTTTGCATCTCTGCAAAGTTTCTGCTACTCTTTGTTGTGCTCAGATATGGGTGTGTTAAGCAGGTCTGCGTTCTTGCTTCATGGAAGCACGGCATGGTTGGTTCTCTTGAGTCAGAGCCTTTCCCCATTTTCCAGTGTGGACTTCCGACATGGCGAGAAGCTGGAATGGGATGTAAGTGGTATTCCTTTTGAGCAGCCTCTTGTCTGATCAGAACATAGAGTACCTCTCTAAGACTGCCCTTAGTGTTAAGCAGGGCCTGTAAGCCATGGGCTGAATGCTGCAAGCTTCTCCCATAGTCCATTCTCAGCTCTCATGTTTATGGTTCCTCCCTTATGCTCTTGGACTAAGAAGATTTATTCCTTTATTACAAAGCACCCATCCCCTTGAGAATGATAAGAATGCCCCTTTCTTAGTACATCTTACCAGACCAAGCTCCCTGGCTCCATTCAGCAGAAAACCTAGTGAAACCATATTGAATAAAAGTAAATTAGGTGTGTGTTTACTTCTACTTCAATGTCCCTTTTGAGTGGCTTCTCTCTTGCTACCTCTAGAGGTAATCCCAGTTACTGTGAGGGAAATGTAGGTGCTAGTGGGGAAGGTCGCCATTAGTGGGAGCAGTGTCTTGTGGGCAGGAAGAAAGCACATACAGAGAATGGTCCCTGAATAACATCAAGCTTAAGATCCTGTTGCGGATGCCTCTCCTGCCCATATAAGCAACCAGACCAGGTATTGGATGTATGATAAATATTTGTGGAATGCATGATTTTTCCCCCCACAGAATCTATAAGTCTTGTACACGGGTTGATGATTCCACAGAGGAATCTCCGTTTTCTCGCTTCTTGGCGTTTCCTGCACAGCTGGAAACTGTTCTGAAATGTTAGCTATATGCTAATGCACAATCTACCCCTCATTAGTTCAGTACTGAAGGAAGATTTTTTTCACCCTTAAATAAAAATCCTTTTGCCACTCGTTTGCCAGGGTGGCTCCCATGTTATTGCATGGCGCTTTAAATGTTTGAAAATGTGTGAAACCCCTTATTTCCCACCTCAGTATTTCAGAGCTTCCTCCTTTCTGACTGGTCGCTAAAATTCTGCAGGCTTGGTCCCCGGCTATTGTTCCTTTCTTGTTCATCTTTTCCTTGGTTAAATTATTTTAAATGAATGGAGGGGGCTAGAGAGATGGCCCCATGGGTAAAATCACTTGCTGTACAAGCATGAGACTCTGAGTTTGCATCCCCAGCTCCCATGTAAAATCTGTGTGTGGCCCCATACACCTGAAATGCCATCACTATATATGTGGGAGGGAGGGGTGGAGACGGGAGGAGCACTGTGGTTTGCTGGCTGCCAGCCTCATTCTAGGCTCACATCCTGACTCTCAAGACCTGTCTTTTTCTGGAGGGAAAAAGGCAGTGAGTGATGATGCAGTAGGATGTCTTTCGCTTCTCTCACATGTCTGGACACTGTACACATGTGTGTGTAAGACACACAGATTTTCAAAAGGAATGGAAAACCTACTTGAAATATAATTAGTGAGTTTTCTTTCAATTTACTTATCTAATTGATTTATCTAATTCATCTACCTTGTTTTGGAGACCAGATATCTCATATATCCCAGGCAGACCTCAAACTCACTATCCTCTTGCTCCAACCTCCCCAATGCTGGGATTACAGATGTGAATCCTCATGCCTGGCACACAACACCTCCTTTACAATGTCTTGAAATCAGTGCCTTTTGAGGCTCTTCTGAAGTTATAGCTTGTCTGTATTAGAGTTTTTATTGCTGTGAAGAGACACCAAGACCATGGCAACTCAAAGTAAAACATTTAGTTGGGGTGGCTCGCTTACAGTTTTGGAGGTTCAGTCCGTTATCATCATGTCTGGGATTATAGTGGATGCAGGCAAATGTGATGCTGGAGTAGTAGCTGAGAGTTCCACATCTTGCAGGATAGGATGTCAACTGCGACATTGGGCGGTGTCCTGAGCATAGGAAACCTCAAGTCCCCACAGTGACACATTTAATCCAACAAGGCCATGTCTACTCCCACAAAGTCACACCTCCCAAGAGCACCACTCTTGTTGGGGGCCATTTTCTTTTAAACCACCATATTGTCTGTCTACAAAATTAGCTGTGAAGGTGAGAAAGAGGCAAGATTGTAAAACAGTTACGTTTCTAACATCAGCCAGATCAGGCACAGTTTTGGCCAATGCCCTCTCACCACAGCTTTGCAAGGCATTCAGTGCTGAAGATGAGCACCCATTCTACCGGCAACCATTCTGTACAGTAAGAGGACTTTTGTTGTTCAGAAAATGAAGGTGTTCAGGTTTAAATCTCATGTCTATTTTTAGTAGTACCAGTAAACATGTTTTATCTAATTATTTATTAAAGATGATACTGAACTCTGAATGTTTGACAGCACCGAAGATGGCTTTGACTCCTCTGCTAGACCCATTCCTACCCTGATCATTGATTTGGCTGTAGATAAGAGATGTCATCACGGGAGTGACCTCTGTTAGAAAGAAAACTGAACGCCCGAAAGCCGGGAGTGAGGTTAAAAGGAAGGCTCAGTCTGGACAGCTGCTGGGATCATTCGCTGCAGAGCAGAAGTCTGAAGTACAAAACATGCGTTGTTGCAAATGCATGCAGACAGCTAAATAGATGGTCGGGAGAAAGCAAAAACCAAGGGAGAAAAGGCAGAGGGAAGATGATCGGGGGAGAAGTGTGATGTCAGTAGAATACATTTTAGAAAAGAGAATGTCATGCATCCAGAACTGTGTGCCGGCTGGTAACCACAGTTATGGCAAATGACAGGCAGGAGCATTACGTCATAGTCACTTGCAGAGTAACACAATGTGCATCTTAATGCTGCTTCGCACAGTGATGTCGATCACGGCCTGTGTATGGCAGTAGCAGTCACATCTTATCGATGGCTCAGAAATGCTGTAGGAAAGCAAGATTCAGGGAGGTGCAACACTTCAGCCTGAGAATATATTATCTCAGTATAACCAACCTGGCCTAACAGTCTGCTATGATGACTGCCAGTCCTCCATTTGTGTGCACAAAGTGTTTCTTCCCTTTTCATGGTTGAACACGTTTGTGTTATTTCATTCTGAAGTCTTACTCTCTTGTTTTTTTATTTTAAATTTTAAATACCGACCGAAGTTCCCCCTCCCTTCCCTCCTCCTGCTTCATCCTCACCTTCTCTGCACCCATCTACTCCTCAGAAAGGGTGAGGCCTCTTGTAGGGAGTCAACAAAGTCTGGCACACCTGGTTGAAGCAGGACCAAGTCCCTCCCTGCTGCATCAAGGCTGAGCAAGGCATTCCTCCATAGGAAATGGGCTCAAAAAGCCAGCTCATTCACCAGAGATAGATCCGGGTCCCACTGCTAAGGGCTCTACAAACATACCAAACTGCACAGCTGCCACCCACATGTCTAGTTTGGTCCCATGCAGGGTCCCCAACTGTCAATCCATAGTCCATGGGCTCTCATGAACTTGGGTCAGCTTTCTCTGTGGGTTTCCCCATCATGATCTTGATCCCCTTTGCTCATATAATCCCTCCTTCCTCTCTTCAGCTGGATTCTTGGAGCTCAGCCCAGTGCTTGGCCGTGGAACTACCTGTACTTCCATCAGTTACTGGATATAGGTTCTATGATGACAGGACAGTCACCAATCTGATTCCAGGGGAAGACCAGTTCAGGCACCCTTTCCATTATTGTTAGGAGCCTTAGCTGGGGTCTTCCTGTGGATTCTTGGGAATTTCCCTAGCACCAAGTTTCTCCTTAACCCATAATGGCCCCCTCTATCAAGATATCTCTTTCATTGTTTTTCTACTCTGTCCCTCCCCCAACTCAACCATCCCATTCCCTCATGTTATCATCCCCCATTGTCTCCACACAACAGCCCTCCCCCCAAGTTTACTCTGGAGATCTCATCTCTTTCCCCTTCTCAGTACAATCCATGGGTCCCTCTTAGGGTCCTCCTTTTTACTCTTCTTCTCTGAGGCTGTGGATTGTAGCCTGGCTATCCTTTTCTTTACATCTAGTATCCACTTATGAGTGAGTATGTACCATGTTAAGTCTTTCTGGGTCTGGTAACCCAGAAAGATTCTCTTGTTTTCAATGTTTTCCTGACATTAAGAACATTTTTGTCTTCTTTGTGTGTCATTTATTTTCACACACATTACATTTTTTTGTTGTTTAATGAACGGTTTGGTCCACTCTGTTGGCCTCTTCTCCAATTCATAAGGTATGTGAGGAGGCTGCAGCCACAAGGCTGTAAATTGGGAAATACTTTTTTAAGTGGGAAGAAGCATGGTGCCTCTCTCTTCCCTACCTATGTAAACTTGCAGAGTTGAACTTGGTCACATTTCCAAAGAAAATCATTAAAAATAACATGCATTTAAAATTTCTTTTTTAGTCTAGATATTTACCATCCAAGCGGCAGATGCTCATATTACTGACAGCCTTTGTGACATGGAGAGAACTAGGGTGCTGGATGAGTCTAACTTCTTAGGCTTATCTCATATTCCACCTTGCATGACCTGCTCATTGCCAGAAATACAATTTGAATCCTGGAAACACTTGGTAACCCTCTCATTATTTTAATGTGCTTTGCATATACATAATAAAATGTCCAATTTTCCTCCTTTCCTTTCTATTGAATTAACACTAATTGGCAGTCACTGCAGAGTAGTTGTTTCTGTCTGCCCTGCTGTCTCCAATTCTCTGCAATTTCTAGACTCTTAGCAGAGCCATCTCTGCTGAAAGGCAGGTGTGGACCCATTTTCTTGGTGGAGACCGCCTGTCTGTGCAGCTTCCCTAGACTGCCACACAGAGTAGCACAAATGAGGTGACTTCAAAGTAGAAACTTGTCACCTCTGCCCTGGAGGTGTCACCCGGATGGCTCCTGATAAGGACTGTGAGGAAGACTCTCATGTTCATCTCTTAGCAGTTTGCTGGTATTGTTTGCTGTCATTGTTTCTCAGAAGTAGCTTTCTTTTTTCTTCCTTCATCTTTATTAGTACATGTGGTGTTATTCTTGGATATCTGTGTATTCAGTATTCTCGGCCTTTTTAAAGATGTCAACAGTGTTAGGTTAGCCTTCACTTTGATTACTCGACTTTAACCTGATAAACTCTGTGAAGACACTTTCCAGATAAGACTATATACGATATATTGGAGGTTGGGTCATTTTTGTAAGATATTTGGAGTAAGGGCTCACAATTTGCAACATAATAAGACAAAAGAATTTCCCCAGCCAACAGAGAAGAGAGTGACATCCATTTAAAGAGTTTTCTTTGGCGTTGGCTTCTCAATTTGAGCATTATTTTTCTGTTTGTCTTGTTTAGTGATTTAGGACCTTAATTTAGTAATTCATTTTCTTTCAACTCTATCTCCATCAGAGTGTTCTTTGTCTTATTGCTAGATCTTAAAACTTGTGGCACTAGCTTTTTCTCCTTTTATTCAGTGGAAGAGTTACTAGTATTCTTAAACAGTGGTTTTCTGGTGTGGGACCATGGTCTGTATTCTGTCAATTATATTTTAAATAAACACTGATTGGTCAGTAGCCAGGCAGGAAGTATAGGCAGGATAACCAGACAGGAAGTAGAGGTGGGTCAATGAGAACAGGAAAATTTTGGGAAGAAGGAAGCCCTTCCCTCTGCAGTCCTGTCCACACACAGAAGAAGCAAGATGTGACTAAGCCACTGAAAAAGGTACTGAGCCATGTGGCTAACACAGATAAGAATAATGGGCTAGTATAAGTTACTGAGTTAATAAGAAGCCTAAGCTAATGGGCCAATCAGTTTATGATTAATGTAGACCTCTGTGTGATTTCTTTGGGACTTAGTGATTGCGGGAACCAGGCAGGACAGAAACCCTGACAACAGTTATCACTTATGGAAGAAACATGTCCTGATTCTCGGGTGATAGAGCATGTTTAGATCCTTTAGTCCATACACTGGGTAAGAAACCTAATTCTGCCAGCAGCTTACTTATTTGAGGTGCATTTCATGGAATGTTCCTCTCATACTTACTCTGCCCATTGCATTCTACACTTTTCTTGAAGAAGGAAGAAAGGGGCACTGAGAATACAAGCGGATTTTTTTTGTACAATAGGAAGACATATTACATGAACAATGGGAGATTAGTTTGCATCACCTCTATATGCATGTTTTGTTTGAAATATGTTTACATTATTAAATCTTAAATGAAGACAGATGTACCTGTTCCCCTACTTGCGTGTTCCACATGTGGCTTTCATCCATCACACACAAGAAGCCTGAAAAACAAACAAATAAACATGAAAGGGATTCCTGCATAGCCAATGGTTGCTAGGTGGTTGCTCTGAGGAAAGAAAGAATCACTTCCTCTTAGTCTACATCTCTCCTATTCAAGTTTAAATTCAGTATTTTGTTACCACCTTTGGACAGGACAAAGGCGATTTTGTGACTTGTGACAAAGTTTAATTAGCTGGCTTTATACTCAACAAACCTTATGAATTAGTAACTTTATGTCTTCTCACCACACATGAACTAATGCTTAGTTTCTTCCATGAACATTATAAGCACGGGAGTAGTGGTTTGGGTTTTAATATGATGCAAAAACCAACAAGCTACTATCATGTTGGCAAATTGCTTGGACTTCACTTTCTTTATCTGTGAATGATGCTGTTGGTGCTACCTCAGTAGGTGTCAATGATAGCACTGTAAGGTTTTAGGAATAAAACTTTCTTGAACAATGACATCATGGTTCTCATACTTCCATAAAATAAGCACAGGGCAAAGAATTTTGTTTAACTCATTAATTATGGAGAAAAATGGTAAAACATTTGAATTAGTTTCAAGGATGATTTGAACAGTATATGCATCTAGGGAATACATTCATTTTTAATGACACAAGAAAAAGCTACCAGCACCTGTAGGTGTTATATCATAGTAAACAATCACTAGCCTCCTCATGGATAAGAATTAATTTACATTCTTGTAAGTATTCTGTAACTCACACAATTATGAAATACCTCACAAACAGTGAAAGGTGAACTTTTTTGAATGACACAAGCTGATAGAAGGTGATCAACAGTAGTAGAATTCTATGCAACTCAAAAAAAAAAAATCCTCATTATTTTTTCTGACATAAAGACTGGCATTCCATGTTAGATGTAAGATGTTTCATGATATCTCTAATTCATCTCCAACTCATGAAAAGCAATATTTCTCTGGTTGACAACATCATAGGAACTGGTTAAGCTGTCTTTTGATTCTTTTTCTTGCATTAGTCACTAAATCAGATATTTTCCTAATTTTCTGTTATCTACAAAATAGTCTATTTCATTATGGCCTTTGTGAATATGCGCGTTGCTACAGTTTGTAAGTGCTGGATGATTTCTGTGACAATGAGCTGGTCTTGAGTTCAGCTTCTCCTGTTTGCATTAGTAACTTTCATTTCTATTCTTTCACCCACGAGTTGAACACCCTGCACTCCCACCCTAACCCCACACATACATTCTAGTTTATCAAAAAACCCCAAGTATTCTTTCCTATAGTCTTACATACCATTACAAATTTATAATTCTAAATCTATCACTGCAGGCCTTTTCTGGTTCTGAACCTCATAGACTAATTGCAAATTACTTTAAAAAGTATTTCCCACTCCACACAGTTCACACTCACAGAGCCTTGGAGTATTCTTGACAATAATGTATAAACACGTCAATTGAATTTTAGCATGATGCCATCTTTATCATTAATATATTCAGTTAATTTTCTTAGTTTTGAAAAACAAGGCCATATTTTAAAACTGCCTCTGGGCATATGTACCAAAATATCTCTATAAATTCTGGAAATCATGTTTACTTGTTCTTTCTATTTCAAGTGACAGGGACTATGAAGTGTTTTGTCACTTGAAGACTGTGAAGGCCTTCCTTCAGGACATGAACTCCATCCACTGTGCCCCAGCAGTTTCTCTATTCTGTTTTGTAGGCCTCACAGTACTCTTGGCTCAGCATTGGTTCTGGCAGCCACTATGTGGGATCCTAACCTTAGTGGAAATAATGGATTCATCTCTTAACAACAGGGCCCCATGCTAATAATTTCTATTTATGATCCAGTGTCTTATTGTCCAAGTCCTTAGTATGGGATTCAGTTCCTTAATTATTTCCCATTCCTGCTATTTGTTCTTACTACTTTACCCTCCATGACCTTAACCAACAGCATCTTGAGTCCAGGTGCCTGAAACTGAGATGCCTTCCCATTCCCCTTTTCTTATTCTATACTCCCATGTCCTTCCAAAGGTCTTTTCCTGCTCTATACTCTCCCTTTGCTACCCAAAGTGTGACCTTATCTTCTCATTGCTGTATAATCAAAGGATTTTACAGGTCCTGAGCACTGAAATAAAATTTTGCATATCCTAGCAATTCCAAAGGCTGCTTTCTTTGTTTCAAAGCTATCATCATTTTTTTTACCCTCTCTTAAGGTAATGAAATGAGAGCATGATTTTAAGAGGCCAATACTTTTTCTTTCAAAAATATTTATTTATTTAATATGTATGCATATGTGGCTGAGTTATGTGCACTGCACACATGCAGGAGCCCAAGGAGACCAGCATTTTCCTAAGCAGTTTTAGCTGGAATTTCACTGATAAAAGTGGGGAAGTTCATGGAAATGATGTATTCATGGAGGAAGACCTTCATGGATTTTCACCAAGGTGCTTGTCTTCTTGATTTGAAAGAAAGAAAGGAAAAAAAAAAAAAACAAGCTCTGATAAAAGCAACTCGAGGTAGGAAGGGTTGATTTGGCTTACAGATCTAGGATACAGTCCATCATGGGGAGGAAGTGTGGAGGCAGGAGAGAGACGTGTGGGTCATGTTGCATCTGCGACAGGGAACAGGAGATAAATGTTTCCTCCTCAGCATCCTTTCTCCTCTGTAGTCAGGCTAGAACCCTGCACCCCACAGAATGGTGACAGTGCATTCCCATCCCCATTAACCTAATCTAGAAACTCCTTTACAGACATGCCTAGGGATTTGTCTCCATGGTAATTCTAAATCCTCTCCAGTTGACAGTCAAGACTAGTCCTATTGGCTCTTCTGTTAGGCAGGTTCTCTGTTCTCTCCTATTTCTTAATACACTGTCTCCCCCACTTTTTAACTAACCTGGGCTGAGTGGAGATTGCCTACTAGCTGCTGTGATAATACTTTTTGAAATCATTTTTACTCACCAAAAAACTCACCTGAAGGGTGCATTGTTATGAACTCTATTTTCAGGAGTGGAAAGGCTAAGTAAGTCACCAGTGTTACCCAGCCAGTATTTAAACACATCTTTTTTGACTTCATAGCTCATTAGGGCAGTGCATTCCCCTAGGGAAGCACACCAACACCGAAGTCTAACAAGATGGTCCCCAGGCTGTGAAACTTTCAGTTTACCTATGAGACAAACCAAGACTTATCTAGCAGAACCTGGACTTCGAGTTTTGAATGTTCATCTTTTTCCAGCCTGGCCCTACTCGGTATATTCTCTTCAGAGCATGGGCAATCTCAGGGAGCTCCCTGTCAGTCACAGGATCAGGAAGTTCGGTATTCAATACTGTACACTGCCCTGTGTTGTAAACTATGATGTTTGCTTAAGTATTTTGAAGGCATCTTAGACGCGAGACATTTCCGGCTTTTAATTGGTTGATCAGGATATGAGTCTATCAGAAGATGAGGAACATCTGTTCTATGTAGGTGACGTTCTTGATTTATTTGCACTTCCTAACATTTGCATTCAGTGCTGGTGGAAATATTTGCAGATAAGTCATTAGCCAGAAGAGATCCCAGCAAAGTTGAAGCTTACTGAGAAGCCATCAGCAAAGCATGGGCCAGCAGACGGGTAGGAGAGAGAGCTTTAATCCCAGGCAAGATGCTCTAAGGGGCTTCAGTTTTCTCGTTTGTTACATTAGGCTGTCTTAATGAGCAGTCTCTCATATAACTTCTGCTTCCTGAGGTGTCTGCAGTATCTGTAGACAGTATAATCCGTCTGCTGCTCACTGAGTGCAATGGCAATACTGCCACGGGATAGGCCTGTTATGGTGAGGTTAATTATGCAAGTCAGTCTAAGTCACTTGTTTGTCTCATCCTGTCTTGCTCTGTGTCAGGCAACTGCTGATGGAGTCAACCGAGAAACCGGCAAGCATGGGCAGCCGTGTCACTTCTTAGACCTGCTGTCACCAAAGTGGCAGGTCAAATCACCAACTGGAGAGGTAAATGCAATCCACCTGAGAGTCATAGTCTCCGCACAGGGAAGCCATTTCAGCTCAAACATGCTGGTTCATGAGAAGAAGCAGGGAGGTTAACAGGGGCATCCATAGAAGCTGCTATGTTTTAAGTAAAAACACGAGACTGAGATAAAACCCTGGAAACAAGCTACAGAGACTCCATGGAGCACAGCCTAAGGGCAGGAGGCCCGGCTGCTGTTGCTGTGTAACAAGAACAGCAGACCAAACCGGGCACAGCCATTAAGAGGGAGGATGCCAGGGCATGTGTTGTTCTGTCTGCTCGCTTCTCCTCGTTCTGCATAAGCTCTATTGAAGCAGCTCTCCTGCCATGGGGGAGGGAATTGTGACCCAAAAACCACAGACTCTCTCATTCCATAAGGCCTAATGTTGATTGAGCAGAAGAGTATATTACTATAGTAGGGCTAATTGGTACCTTTGGGAAGAACTGGAGTGGCCGTGTAAGAGGGTGGATCATGTTCTGAGCTCATCAGCTACAGAGATCCTGGCAAGATGAGAATTAGTGAGGCTCATTGCTGGGAAGAGAGACCAATGTGGAGGGAATGAGAGCAAGAGAGAATCACATAGAGGGCCACAGACACTGCTACGCATTGTCCCAGATAAGCCTGGAACCAGGAAATACAAACTTCTCAAACATATGACCAATGAATAGGTCTCCTGACTTTTAGTACAAGTTCATGGAGGTCTAATTCACAATATTAGTAATATTAGTTCTGTTTAAGATGACTGCTGTCATGCATTTTGCCAGTGCATAAGGTTGTCTAGCTACCACTACAGTGCAGATATAGAGTAGGTCTATTACCGCAGAAAGGGGCCTCATACTCCCTAGTTACCAACTCTCTTATCTTCCCCCCTCCCCACGGTGGATCTGTTTTTCCGTCTCTGTGATTTTGCCTTTTCCTGAATGTCAGGCAAATGGAATCACATATAACCTTCCAAGTATTGGATTATTTGGATTAACGTGAGATCTATCGGGACTGCTGGAAAGCTTTGGTCTTTCTTCCTGTTTTCATTGCTAACTTCACGGATGCATCTGTTATAGCTTATTCATTCATGGCTTGCAGGCCACTGGGGCTGCCTTAGGTTTTGTTAATTATGGAGAAATTCAAATTAAGTAATTGTATATGCATCATTAATGAATATTAATTGTATATGCATCATTAATGAATATATTTTAATTTCTCTCAGGTTAGTATCTAAGAGTAGGGCTACTGAGCTACACAGTATCTTATTGTTAGCGCGCACAAGCAAACATACAAATTTGCGATGCTGAGAATTGAACACATGCTAGTCAGATGGTATACCACTAAGATATATTTCTACTCCCTTTACAGTTTTATTTTTTAAATTCTGATACAGGACGTTGATAAAATTTTGAGACTATCTTTGTGCACAGCCCTCCTCTCTCGGCCTCCTGAATAACAGAGATTATAAGCATGAACTCCTAGCAAACAAATATATTTTTAATAGTATAAGAAACTTTCAAGCCACATTCCCAACTTATTATACCTTTATGCTTCCCAGCAACAATGCAAATTTCCATTACTTTGCTTTATCACCATAATTTTTCATGCCAGTTTTAAAAGTCTGTATAATTCTGAAAAGTGTTTTGTGGTATGAGGTCAATGAAAAATGATATTAAGCACCATTTTATATGATTATTAGATATACATTCTTTAGTGGAGTATCTGATCAACCATTTTAATAATTTTTATTGTGTCGTTTTCTTATTTCCTTGTGAGACTACTTCATTATTCTGGATTCCAGTCCTTTATCAAATGTATGTTTTACAGATATTTACTTCTAGGCAGTTGCTTGTCTCTCTTTTCTTAGCAGTGTCTTACAAAAAGAAGATTTTGATTTTGAAGTCAAATTTATCCTGTGCTATCTTCTGCTTCATATGTCCTATTTAATCATTTTTTTGCCCAAATTTGTTTCTTATATAGATTATACTTTTAGATGTAGAAATGTAATCAGTTTGGGGTTAATGCTTATAGTTATTGCTTCCTCTTTAAAGATGATTTAAATAGTGTTATGTCACTGGCAACCAGAGCTGTGACTAATATAGTCTGGATCCTTCACCAATATCGAATGAAAAACATTTTAAGATAGGACTTGTCTAGTGGAGATCTATTTCCAGATAGTACGTCGATTTCCTCCTGATTTAATTCCAAAGAAAATCCTATTGAGATTTATGTGTTTCAACTGGGCAAAGTGAATTTTATCTGGAAGATAAATGGGAAAGAATGATAATGAATCATTTAAAATTATTAAGAATAAAGGAACTTTGGCTATAAGACTAAAACACAAAATAGTCTACAATAATTAAGTTAATGTGATCTAGGGGTCGATGGGAAATGGTGCAGAGACCAGACTCAGGGCAACAGACTTGCTTCATATCAGCATGGATAAAAAAGGAGCTGTCCAATGGACAGCGCTGGCAGAATTAGTTTACATGTAAGTTAAATTGTATCCTGACCTCACAGCAATATTCTAGGTGAATTAGATTGAAATTTGAAAAATGAAAACACTTACAGGAAGAGAGTCTGACATGGCCAGTTGTGAGTTGGTGCCTCCCCTGTCTTTTCTCAAACCAGATTTGCTCTTTAGGGGTTCTTGAACAGAATTGCATGCCTACCCACTAAGTTTGCCTCTCATCATACCTAACTCATGAAAAATATAGATTATATAAGTCTCAGCTAAAAATCAGAAGTACTCTGGTGGGTAGGGATTTGTTTGTTTTGCTATTTGTTATTGAGATAGACTCTCATGAATCTCAGAATAGTCTTGAATTATGACTATCCTGCCGCTTATACCTCTCCAGTGCTGTTACAACAGCAGTGCCCCACCATGCCCTGTTGGTAAGGTGATGTGGACCAAACTCAGGGTTTTGTGCCTTCTTGACAAGCACTCTACCAATTAAACTATATTTCTAGATCTTTTTTCATTTTTCTTTGTGTGCGTGTGTGTTTTCAGGTGTCTGTGGTACACATATGTATCCAAGTGTATTGGCATGGGTGCAGAAGCCAGAGACAGTCTTCAGGGTTGCTCTCCAGGTATCTTTCATCCCACTTTTTCTTCTGAGACAGGGTCTTTCATTGGCCTGGAACTCACCAAGCAAGGTAGCTTGGCCAGCAAAGAGCTCATTGATCCTTTCTGCCTCCCCAGTGACGGGCTTATAGGTATATGTCACTGCATCCTACCATCTAGGGATTGATTGAGCTATCTCCCTGGTTCCCAGAAGCTATTCTGATGTGCTATTTATCATTGCCATTTTATTGTCTACTCCTATAATACATTTTTATTCAGGAAAAATTGTGAAAATATTTTCTTCACCAAATTAAACAAGGTTCCAACTTATCCCAGAGGGAGTACTCTATTATGAACTCTGAGGTTGTGGGTCTGTAGGCAGGTAGAGGACCTGATTGGCCACAGTGCTTCTTGTGAGGTGAAGCCACTTTCTGCCTCTCTTGAGATGCTCCAGCCTGGGGCAATAGTGTTTACCTTGATTTAAGGCCTCATCAAAAGCATGACATTCACAGCAGCCTGGCTGCAGCAGGATTAAATGAAGCATGGCCTTTTCTTCAAGAGACACTTAAACCTCAAACCCTTAGGCCTGGAGGGGAGGGACGGGAATGAAAAGAGAACAAAAATCTATTGATCTAGCAGAGACAGTGAGAATGAACACCCTAGCCATCTTCCCCAGAAGTAGAGTTAGATGCAGGAGGAACCTCACACACAAGAAATCTAGGAACTATGCTTAAGGAGGGTGCTGCTGGAACTTACAAGGGGTCTGTCCTAGGAGCTGAAGGGCTCAGCCTTTTCTGGACAATGTCCTCCTAACACCAAGTGATTCAGGTGACCTAGAAATGAAGGAACACGTTTATACTGTAAGGAGGAAGGAAAGGGAGATTATTTTCAGAGTTGGGAAGCTGAATCCAAAGGCCTGCCAAGACAAATTTTGCCAGAGTAGCACATTCTTTTTCCTAGAAGCAAGCAAACGATTGTAAGAGAAGTAAAGTAGGCCAGCATGAGGGTCAGCTTGCTCAGACTTCTGCCTCTGGAAGGGGATGGCTGAAATGCTTTGGGAGTTGAACACTATGGGTTATCTTTTCTGCCTCCGATCCCATGTCTTCTAAATTTCCTCCCAAGCCATTCTAGTGTTTGTGGAAGAGTTTAAATGTAACTTCAGTAATTGTTTATGTCTCTAACTAATATGGCCTCTGTGGGATAATGTGTGTTTAAAAAACACATACAACACACATTGAGAAATGAGCATCTTTGTGTACAAAGCAGCGTGAATAGGAACAGTGTACTTATCGTTAACTTCTGGATCACAGGAGGCAGAGCTACATGTTGGAGTCTTGAAGACTTCGGTGTTTGAATTGTCCATAACTTCATGTTCATCTATGTAGCATCTCATGCTATCATAGTTGCTCTTCCATCCTTCCAGAGATTTGATTATTGGAGGGGCTTGGAAGATAGTTCAGTTGGTAAAGTGATTGCCTTGTAAACACAATGACCAGAGTTTTTTTCTTCAGAACCATTAAAGTATAAAGATGTCTGGCATGGCAGATGCACCTGTAACCCCAGGGCTGGAGAATCAGAGCCAGGCAGACTTCTGGCTAGCCAGCCCACTTACTTGGTGAATGTCAAGCCACTTAAAGATAGAACTTAAACTAAACAAAACAAAACAAACAGCAAAAAAACAAAAACAAAAACATACACCTAGATTGGAGTTAGTGAGATGAGTGAGCAGGTAGAAGTGCTCACAAATTGAGTTTAGTCCTTGGACCCCACCAAGTGGAAGAGAAAAATGACTTCGGCAAATTTGTTCTCTGGCCTCCACATAATATACACAAACATAAGGGTACATATAAATACAACACTCGCGTATGTATACACAAACATACACACATCAAGTAAATCTAAGACACAAACAAGAAAAGCAACAATACAAAACAAATGATGTAGGAGGTTCTTCTATGTGTTGCTTTCATTGGTTGAATAAAGAAACTGCTTTGGCCTTCTGATAGGGCAGCACTTAGGTAGGCAGAGTAGACAGAACTGAATGCTGAGAAGAAGGGCAGAGAGGGAGCTGCCATGGAGCTGCCAGGTCAGACATGCTGAATCTTTCCCGGTAAGCCATAACCTCATGGTTATATACAGATTATTAGAAATGGGTTAAATCAAGATGTGAGAGTTAGCCAATAAGAGGCTAGAGATAATGGGCCAGGCAGTGATTTAATTAATACAATTTCTGTGTCATTATTTTGGGTGTAAGCTAGCCAGTGGGACAACAAGCAGCCTGCTCCTCCTGTTACAAACAAAAACTCCAAGGTGGATAACATCTGAGGTCTCACTGCCAGAGCTGTCCTCTGGCCTTCACAAGCATGCACAAAAATATGGCAACTGCACATACAGGAACAACATTCATGCATGTGTACATGCATACACACACATACAAAAGAAATTATTTTGTCATTTCTTGGCCATTCTTCCTTTCTGGTGAGGAAATAATATTCCAGTGAATTTTATTTCTGTATCTCTGCCCCTTTCTTGCTTAGCTTCATCAAGGAGAATATGGAGAGCAGGGATTGGGGCCATGAGCTTTTTCCATTATTCCATATTTCTTCTTCTTCATTCCATACCTAGCTATAAAAGGCAGTGTCCTTCAAAAGGAAAATATGCTTTCTAGTCAGACAGACTTGGGTTTAAGCTTCTGCATCTCATTCAGTGCTTATATGACCTTCAGTATCTGAGGTTTAGGTTGTTTTTAACTTGATCTTGTGAGTCACTGTGAAGATGAAATGATTGGGAAAACACTAAATATTAATCTCAATATTTTATATATAAGGCCATTCTAACTTTGTTCTTGGTGTGTTTTTTGTTATGTTTTGTTTTTTGTCTCGCTGTGGAGCACAGATTAACCTGACAATTTGTAATCTTCCTAAGCCTCCTGAATACTGGGATTATACTTAAGACTTCACACAACTCCCTAACCTTTTAAACAAATCAATGAAAGTCTTAAGAGTTGAAAGAGTTTTTATATTATACTTTTATAACAAAATTAAAAAGTCGGGTAAGTTTTGTTAAGTCCCTAGAGTTGACTTTTGTTGACCAGAAAGTTGATGGTAGTCATTGACTAATGATAAGAGATAGCATGTCACATCCCATCATTCTTTACAGAAGCAGTATCCAGGAATCATCATCAATATGTCTTGGAGACTGGTTGTCTTAGTCACTGTGAAGAGAAAAAATGGCCAAGGCAACTCTTATAAAAGAAATCATTTAATTGGGGGTATGCTTACTTTTCCAGAAGCTTAGTTCATTTTCATCATGAGAGGGGACATGGCAGCAGGAAGCATGGAAGCAGCAGGCATGGTGCTGGAGAAGTAACTGAGAGCTATGTTCCAATATGTGAACCTAGAGAGAGAGAGACTGAACCTGGCATGGGCTTTTGAAATTTTAAAACCCACCTCCAGTGGAACACTTCCTCCAATAAGGCCACATTTCCTAATCCTTCTAATCCTTTCAAATAGTGTCACTTTTTGGTGAATGAACATTCAAACACATGAGACTATGGGGACCATTCTTATTTAAGATACCACACTGGTCAAATCTGGACTAATGTTTGCTATCATAGTATATTATCTCAAAGAGACTATATGTAATCAAATTGTTTCCACAAACTTATTTAACACTTTGGCTATCCTTTGGAAAGCTCTTGATTAAGAATTCCCATTATCATTGTACCCTTTGAACTAATGTTTCAGAGACTTTTTCTTCCTACCTTACCCAATCATTGAATACAAGTTATTTTAGAAAAGACGTTGCCTTGGGAGAGGCAATTCTTGATATACAAAAGAAACCCTAAAACAGTTGAGGGTGTCTGTTAACCTCATCTTCGTAGATGGTTCATAAATCATTTCCTGAAAGGTCCTGGGTAGCTACATTTGTTGCCCACTATATTAAGATGTGGTCTGCAAAGTCAATTCTAGTGCTCTCTATGTTTTTATCACTTATGCCTTCAACAAGCTCTCTGGCCAGGCTGCAACATGTCTTTTCTATGACTGTATAAACCAAAACATAATATTTAGTGGTTTAAAATGGCAGTAATTTAGTATTTCTCATAATTCTCAATGTTGACCAGGATCAGTCAGGTGAGCTCCTGGTCTTGCTAGAGTCCACTCATTTGACTATTGTCATATCCCCTCTCGGTACAGATATAATCTATGACCTTATTCATAAGTATAGAGTCTTACTGTTAACTGAGTCTCTCTCTAGGTAATTTCTCACTCAGTAGTTTATTCTTCAATTCTTGACAATGGCAATAATTCAAAAGGTGGATATGGAAGTTGTGGTCCATACTTCAGAACTGACAACAAATTTATCAACTATTTGACATATAAATTATAAGGCTACTCAGATTCAAGGAGTTGGAAAATTAGTTAATAGGAAGGCCTATTATGTTATATTAGTGTATTGTTATAATATTAAAGTATTATGGCTTATTTTTCGATCTGTAACAGTCTGTTCTCTATCTTCTAGATACTAAATATAGTCCCTCACCACAGAATCATTTCTATAAAATCACCAGTACCAATATCAATTTCAGCAATAAAATCTAATCTTTTTCCATTGTCAGTCATAATTATGGTTATATGGAAGTTATCGGTCATATAAGAATTGGTATTCTTTTCTACTCCTACAAATTAGTAGGTTTTATTTATTAGGCTTGTAGAAAACATTTACCTACATAAAACTTAGAGGGGAAATGGTCATATTTGAAAAGCAGAACACAGGATTATAATGAAAAGAGTCACAGAACAAACTAAAGAGCCAGCCCCACTGGAACATGTATGATCAATGTTTTTAATTTAAGATTTATTTATATACTTTTAAATTTATTCATAAATGTGTGTGCCTGCATTTGTTTATGTATACCACATGTATGTGGATGTCAGTGGGAGCAAGAAGGGATATATACTAGTTTGATATGCTAAAATTGGATCTTTGATATTTGATATACTAGAATCGGTTGTGAGCAGCCTGATGTGGGTGCTGGAAACCAAAGCTGAGTCCTCTGAAAACTAAATCTGAGTCCTCTGTAGAGCAGTCCAGACTCCTAACCACTGAGCTGCCTATTCAGTCCAGAATTGTCATTATTAAAAGGAAAATTCTTTTGATAACATTATTGTCATAAATCACTAATCAATCTTTGTATAAAGTTTGTTGATTTTCCTGGGTGACTTCTGTATCTGAAGACATGGACTAAGAAAATATTTTATTATTTTAATGTGTGTGTGTGTGCAGAAGTCAAGGAAAGGGCTCTGTGTCTTCCTCTATCACTCCCAATGCTATATTCTCGAAACAGGGTCTCTCACTGAACTGGAACCTTACCATATAACCCATATGACTATCCATTTAACTATAAGATCCATTTGTCTCTTCCCTTCAGGACTGGAGTATAGGCACAACAGGCTGTGTCAACTCTTTTTTCAATATTAAAATCACACACACACACACACACATACACTAAAATCCAATTAGTGAAGTCTTTATGGACATGGGTGTGAACTGGAGCATGGGAAACCTAGAAGTGAACTATAGTTTCTCAGTAAGTGCTGAGGTCAGGAGACACTCCTTCCATTAATGCCAGAATTGTGGCTGGCTTGATCTTGAGCAGATTTTGTGCAGGTAATTACCATTGCTGGGAGTTTGTGAGTGTGGCAGCCAATACGGCACATATTTGTTTTTACTAAGTTTGTGCATCGACAATTTCATACATGTGTATTGTACATTCTGATTATCCCACAAACCTCCCCTCTTTTACCACCCCCAATTGTATCAAATCCCAGTGGCCATTAGTTTGGGACATGAAGGGGTCACCACTGGATATACACCTGAAGGCAATGACTCCCCTTCTCCCTGAATCTCTCAGTAGCAAATGACTCAGCAATGAGCATCTATGCCTGACTGTTGGTTGGTCTATTCTTTTTTTTTTCATTCTTTTTTAATTAAAATTTCTACCTCCTCCCCGTTTCCCATTCCCCCCCTCCTCCCACATATTGCCCCCTCCCCCCCCTCCCCCCCTCCCCACTCCACTCCCCCTCCCCCGACTCCATTCCCCCTTCCTCTCGATACTGAAGAGCAGTCCAATTCCCTGCCCTGCGGGAAGACCAAGGTCCTCCCACTTCTATCTAGGTCCAGGAAGGTGAGCACCCAAACAGGCTAGGCTCCCACAAAGCCAGTTCATGTATCAGGATCGAAACCTAGTGCCATTGTCCTTGGCTTCTCATCAGCCTTCATTGTCCGCCATGTTCAGAGAGTCCGGTTTTATCCCATGCTTATTCAGTCCCAGTCCAGCTGGCCTTGGTGGGCTCCCAATAGATCAGTTCCACTGTCACAGTGGGTGGGTGCACCCCTCATGGTCCTGACTTCCTTGCTCATGTTCTCCCTCCCTCTGCTCCTCATTTGGACCTTAAGAGCTCAGTCCGTTGCTCCAAATTGGGTCTCTGTCTCTATCTCGATCCATCGCCAGATGAAGGTTTTAAGGTGATATGCAAGATATTCATCAGTATAGGATAGGGTCATTTCAGGTTCCCTCTCCTCAGTTGCCCAAGGTACTAGCTGGGGACAGCTCCCTGGACACCTGCGAGTCCCTCTAGAGTCAAGCCTCTTGCCAACCCCAAGATGGCTCCCTTAATTAGGATATATATTTCTCTGCTCCTGTATCCACCCTTCCTATATCCCAACCATCCCATTCCCCCAAGTTCCCCCCATCCTCCCCTTCTCATGTTTCTCACCCCATTTCCCCTTAACCCCATGCCACCTCACCTGCAAGTTCCCAGTTTTTGCCCGGCAATCTTGTCTACTTCCACTATCCAGGCGGATGACTAAACGTTTTTCTTCAGGTTCACCTTCTTATTTAGCTTCTCTAGGATCACAAATTATATGCTCAGTGTCCTTTATTTATGGCTAGAAACCAATTATGAGTAAGTACATCCTATGTTCCTCTTTTGGGTTCTGGGATACCTCACTCAGGATAGTGTTTTCTATTTCCATCCATTTGTATGCAAAATTCACGATGTCATTGTTTTTTACCGTTGAGTAGTACTCTAATATGTATATATTCCACACTTTCTTCATCCATTCTTCCATTGAAGGGCATCTAGGTTGTTTCCAGGTTCTGGTATTACAAACAATGCTGCTATGAACATAGTTGAACAGATACTTTTGTCATATGATAGGGCATCTCTTAGATATATTCCCAAGAGTGGTATTACTGGATCTTGGCGTAGGTTGATCCCAAATTTCCTGAGAAATTGCCACACTGATTTCCAAAGTGGTTGCACAAGTTTGCATTCCCACCAGCAATGGATGAGGGTACCCCTTTCTCCACAACCTCTCCAGCAAAGGCTATCATTGGTGTTTTTGATATTAGCCATTCTGACAGGTGTAAGATGGTATCTCAAAGTTGTTTTAATTTGCATTTCCCTTATTGCTAAGGAGGTTGAGCATGACCTTAAGTGTCTTTTGGCCATTTGAATTTCTTCTGTTGAGAATTCTCTGTTCAGTTCACTGCCCCATTTTTTAATTGGGTTAATTAGCATTTTAAAGTCTAGTTTCTTGAGTTCTTTATATATTTTGGAGATCAGACCTTTGTCTGTTGCAGGGTTGGTGAAGATCTTCTCCCAGTCAGTGGGTTGCCTTTTTGTCTTAGTGACAGTGTCCTTTGCTTTACAGAAGCTTCTCAGTTTCAGGAGGTCCCATTTATTCAATGTTGTGGTTGGTCTATTCTTATGTAGACCCATCAGCAGCTACTGGGAGTTTCTCATTACAATGGATGTGTCTTGCCAAGCAGATGGCCTCCCACAGCCTTTTCCCTAACTTACAATTCTTACACTTCCTTTTCCTTCTCTTATTCAGTGTTCTCTACATCTTAAAAAGAATGACATAAATATAAGATAGACGTTCATGTCACCTATTCTCAGCACTTTGTGCAGTCATGAGTCTATACCACTCACTATTCTACAGTGGAAAGTGGTTTGTCTGATTATGGCTAAGAATTCTATAGACACAAATCCAAGTATTTAGAAGGTGGCTTAATGCTTTATCAATTTAGTTAGAACACAAACAGTATTCAGTTTCTCACTAAGGCCTTTGACATACTCTACCATGAGTTTGGGGCCATGTATGTAATACCAGGCATGGATTTCTTTTTGTAGAAAGGGCTTTATATTCAATAAGAAAGTTGTCAGTCCTCCCGTAATAGTAACGCCCCATTTTCACCAAGAGGCTCATCTTGCCAAATGCCCAAGTTTTGCATGTGGGTGCTGGAGATTCAAAACAGGGTCCTCAAGTTAGCATTGAGCCATATTCTAGTCCTCTTAAGAAACAAAACTTTTAGATCTGGTATAAATACTTTAGATGCAACTCACTTTCGACATTATTAAATGCTAGGGATTTCCACTGTAGAAAATAAGGCCTGGTAATGTTCAGTCACATTCTAAACTTGTGTAGTGTGCATGGTAACTAGGTATTTCATAATCAAGGAGAAAAATCTTATTTGAGCCAAAAGGTAGATACAGATTGTTTGTCAAATACACTTAAAAAATGTACTTATCAAGAATAATTGGGGAAAGGGCAACTCATTTTTATTGCTAAAGACATTCTGGGTCTTCTAAAATGTATTTAATCTACAATGAATAATGCACCCAGGAAGGAGGCATTGCAAAATTTATTTTGGTTCTATATGCTATTGGGAGTCATAACCCATGAAAAGTCCAATGACAACACAAGCTCTCTTTCCAGAAAATGATCATTTTGGGATAAGTTCAGGTTTTTTTCTAAGTCTTTCATTGTAATTTTGTAGTACTTGAAGTTTAGCATTCCTATGACTCCAGTGATATGCTTGTCACCAAAGGCAGTGCCATGGTTCATACTGCAGCATTTGTTGTTGGTATGGACCAGGTAAAGACTAGAGAAAAAGGCATCTTTAACAAAAACAGTTGGTTCCTGTAGTAGGAGCGGCGGTGAGCTGCATTCTTGCCTGGCTTCTGCATGCCTGGCTAGCTTATGCCCTGAAATAACAACACACAAATTGTATCCTTTTAAACACTGCTTGGCCCATTAGCTCTAGCCTCTTACTGGCTAATTCTCACATCTTGATTAACCCATTACTATAAATCTGTGTAGCACCATGAGGTGGTGGCTTACCAGGAAGGATCTTAACCTGCATCTATCTTGGAGAGGAGAGCGATAGCGTCTGCTCACTTCCCTTCTTCCTCCCAGAATTCTGTTCTGTCTACTCCACCTATCTAAATTCTGCCCTATGAGGCAGCGCAGTTTCTTTATTAATTAACCAATGAAAGCAACAGATAGAAAGATGACCCTCCTCCATTAGGTTCTAATACAAGTTAGTATTAAGTGGATTTTGAGAAATACAGGCACTCATGAAACTCCAAATAAAATATTTGTCCTTTTGTGCATTCATTAAGGAGGCTAAAATATTAAGTGTTTTTTCCCCATGCTCCTGGACCAAGTACATTTCACATAAGACCAAGGACACATCACATCTGATTGGTTGATGGGGACAGTTCAGTAGACTTGGTTTGTGCAAAGCTCTTTCCCATATGTCAATAAAAATACAAGGTTTTCTGGATTATTTAGGTACCATTTTAATACCTTGATCTGTTGTTACTCTAAACTTCTAGTGAAGATGCAACATCAGTGATTGACACTTTCCTAAGGACCTTTGTCTCCTGTGTGTTTGTACATCGTCATTTTCTTACATAGCTGAGGTTAATGTGGTAGTCTATAAGGCTTTTTGCAATTCTTTTTCATATGTGGAGCTGTAATTGTTTTCATGTGCTCACATCATCCATATGTTTGGTCTTCCATTTAGTCACAAATTTTAGTATGCCAATGTGCCAGAACCTGTTTTATTGCAATTGGTAGGCTGACCGTATGTACTAGTACCTCACTTTTGCAAAGATTGCTGTGAGCAAAATTTATTAAGAGAAAGCTACATGAAAGCTGATCTTGGAAGATACCTGGGTCTTGGATTGATGTGTAATTAGAAAAATGAGTAATAGACAGCTCAAAATGTTATCACAGAGTAAACATAATATTCAGCATACAAAGCATGATGTTATTAAATTCTGAGTCAGTGTCACAGAAAACTTGGAGTCTCCTGAACTCTGTTGGAAATCCAATTTTGCTGAAAGAAAGAGATCTGATAAATTTTTGACCAGCAGACTGCTTTATTGTGGATAAAATAAGAGACCCAATGTAGACAAATACCATTCTGGATTTGATTTTAACTCGAATGGAAAATGTATTATTAATACAACCGTAAATTCCTAATATCAAAAAATGAAAATAGGGCTTATTCATGTGCCCCAGAGTTTAAAAGCAGATGGCTAAAAAAGCTTCACGACTCTGAAAGATGAAATAGATGATGAAGATGAAAAGTTCTGTAAATATAATTCTGACTGTTCAAAAATTTTGAAAAAGTTCATAGAGAAAGGCAAAAGACATCTAAGGAAATAATATAACCCATTTCAAACATAGGTTCATAAAAGATAGATGTTTTACAAAAGTTATAAAGATAGACATATAATGGAACATGATTATAAAAAGTGACAGAAATGTAAAAATGGTACCAAGAAGACTAAAGCACAAATGATGTGAATAATGTAAGTTTTAAGGAGACAGAAAATAAGTAACCAACTATATTATATAAAATGAGAAGTCACAGGTCAATAGCCAAAAGGGTTATGAGAAATTTTCAAGACTTAAATTTGCTATTCCAGTTTTTAATAGAAGACATGATAATTTCAGGAAGTATGATCAAGAACAACTGAAGAGTTTAGTTACTTTCCCTCAGCATTTCAGATTAGACTTTATAATGTGAACCTTAAGGAAAATGTGACAATCACTAGGAATCAATATGCATTCACCAAAAATGAGCAAAGCCTCACTCATTCATATTATTCAAAACAGTGATTGGTAATTCAGAAAAAACAATTAATTTAGGGTCTACCGATTTCATTGAATGGCTCCATAAATTTTCCACAATGTTATTTAGGATATTATGATAAAAGACTGTATAAACTTTGAGTGTATTTATAACTTGTTAAGAAAAGGGACCCTGATACTTAGTATTTAAAGTGTGTGTGTGTGGAGGGGTGCCATTTTTCTGGAAAATCATTCTGATGTCAGTACTGTCCAGTTCAGAATCAGACCAGTGTCTAGAATGAAGAATTATGTTGTGTACTATAGACAACACACAGGGCTTTGCAACTTGGGTAGAATTTTTTTGACCCACTTTTGAGACTTGGGTATGCAAAAGTGGATCTGAATCAGGCAGAGCCATGTCAGAGTATAAAGATGACAAGGATGTGTGGTGGTTTGTGAGAAGAGATGCTGAGACCTTTGTCTATACATGGCTAAATAATGATCCTTCAAAGACGTCTGCACCCTGGTCCTTGGAACCTGTGCATATGTTACCTTCCACAGTAAGGAGTGCTTTGGAGATGTGATTATGTTATGGATGTTGACGTGTTACCTCATGGTTCTTCAAGAAAAGGCCTCGGGGCGGGGGGGGGGGGGTTAGAAGCAGCCAGGATGATATAAAGATAGAAGCAGAAGGAAGTGGATGGGGTAAGAAAGTGGAGTGTCCACAAGAACTTCCAAAAGGAACACAGTCCTAGAATCTTAACCTACTGAATTGTTAGATAATTGATATTTTAGACCACCATGTTTGTGGTTGTAAAAACATCAAATAAAAACCAACACAGTTCTTTTGCATAAAACAAAGGAGTATGTGACAACTGGGTCTGAACTTCCAAAAGGTACAAAAGGCAATGTCAGTGGTTAAAATAACTGTCCTCCCCAGTATGGATTCCCATAAACATGTCCTGCATTTTTTTCTTTTTTATTTGGTCCTGTAGCAGGCTTTCTCTGTCCTGCCAGTTAGCTTCCAAATTATGACATGAAGACTTATAATTAGTTATGAATTCTTGGTTTTCTCTTATGCTTGTCCCACTAGCTCATAATTTAACATGTTGCTCTTCATTTATATTTTGTCGTGGGACTTTTTACCTTTCTCTCATTCTGTATGTCTTATTCCATTTCTGTCTGTCTGGAGGCTGCCTGGATGACTCCAGGCATCACTCTCTCTTTCTCCTTCTTTTCTTTTCTCTCTCTTTCTCTTGCCTGGATTCCTCCTTTTATTTGATCTCTCTGCCTGCCAGCCCCACCAATGCCTATATTGTCTAGCTATTGGCCTTTTAGCTTTTCATTAGACCAGTCAGGTGCCTAAACAGACAAGATGCAACAGCAACACATCTTTACATAATTAAGCAAATTCAGGACAAACAAAAGCAGCACACTCTTGTCTAGTTAAACAAATACTCCACAACACAGACCCTTGCTCCAGTGCCTGAAATACTTGGCAGTGTGCTAAACTCTAGTCAGTGGAAACATAGACTTTCAAGGTTGGCTTTACATCAGATACATTCCTCCTAGGCTTTGTTTGCTCCAGATGTTGGAACTAGCTATATGTATTATAGCTTCCTTTCCAGTCCAAATGTTCTACACTGAGGTTCTTTTTGTTGAGATAAATGTCCTCTGTTCTAGTGTACTATGACAGTCATGGGAATTGAATTTCTCCTTTACAAAAACACATACTTAGTTGAAAATGAAGCCTAATCTCAGTGATTTCGGGAGATAACTGGCTGGAAAACATTGTATCAGTAAGATATTCAGGTGTTTGGCCAATTCATAGCAGAGGAGAGGTGGCTGGGTAGCACTGAGAACCAATAAGTCACCCACAAAACAGAGGTCATCTTAATAGTTCAAATGAAGACATGGCCCTTGCCTCTGAAAGAGAAATGGGGAGTACTGACTGGACACCACCCACTTCCTTGAATATTTATATGGATAGTAATTTGTAATTTATAACAGAATTCAATGGCAGGTTTAACTAGCTCAGAGCAGATCTTTGAATTAGAACCACAGAATGACATCCTCACAAAAGCTGGAAGTCATCACAAAGACATGGTTTACATCCAGTTGCCTGTCCAATAGGTAATCACCATCCGTGTTCTCATAAAGAAAGAGATAATGCTCTTTTGTGTACAAAGAGATAAGACTGTCGTATTTCTACCAACACTATACTTTCCAGAACCTTCCGAATACAATAACCACCCATAAAGGACAATAAAACCGCATACTATTCTAAAATAATTAATCTGGAAAATAACTGCAAAGCATAAAATTCAGATATGATGAAAGACACTCTTTGGTTTTTCTACTAACACAACAAGAGGAGGGAGGCTCACGAGGCCCCTGCCCCTCTCCGAGGGTGTATAAGGTAGATGCAGTTGCTAGAAAGCACATTTGTCCATAGGTTTCTCAAGCTCCTACAACTAATACCTCACTGCGCTCCTCTAAGCAACTCCAATAATCTTATTGGTTCATCAGGTTGTCCTTGACTGGAATCAGTTCTTTGATCTGTCATTGCCCTCTCCATCTGAAGTAAGTAAAAATGACTCCTCAGGAAAAGTTATGTGCAACAGGGACTAACATACAAACAGAGTATTTTGCCCACAATAAACAATCAGTTCAGCCAATGGTTAGCACCAAGGGTAGAAATGCAATCATCAACTTTCCAAGCGATGGAATGCATTGATAAAATTGGATATGGAAAACACCTGACCAGAGAACAGCACTGGTACTAGCCAGCTTGAGTCCTAGTTCCTGCCATGGCTGAAAGTACAGCGCAATCTATTTAGTCTCGATCAGCATTCTTAGCTCTGCCCTAGTTAGGTTTCTATTATTAGCCAGGGGAATTATAAGAAACTATAGGGCAGTGACTTACTGTGCATCAAGAGAAATGTCAAAGCCATTTTGCAATGACAAACATGTTTGTTGTTTCCAAGGAAAGATAGCTTTTAAAAGGCTTTTCAGAACTAGCCAGATGAAGGTTATATTATACTTCCCATTCAGTCTTTCAGGTGGATGCATTTCCTAATCAAGTCAAATAGACATCAAATACCTATGATAAAATAATCAAAATAAAAAAAATAGCTAAATAATTTATTGTGGGTTAGTAGGAAGATGATTATTCCCAGAATTTGAAAAATATTTCAGCGCCCTGCCAATGATCTTGCCACAATGTTCTCGTGTGTGATTGCTCAAATGATCTTACCTACTGCCCATCTTGATGCTTACCCAGCTGAATGCCTGTCTAACTTCTTGATTATCAATTCTACTAGCTTTTCAAGACTCAAATTACATATTTCTCACTTCTGAGGAGACAAGGGTTTCTTGACCTGGGCCAATTGCTGTCTCTCACGAAGTCTTATAGAACACTCTTAGGTCTTACAGAACACTGTTTTCAAGGTTCTTCTAGGATGCTGTTTTTTTATGGAATCCTAAAGGATGCTGTACTTTTCTTCATTGTCTGACAGCATTGACAGTTTATTATTTTACTCTCAGAATTAAGCCATTTGAGGGAATAGACTTCCATATTTGTAAATGCATCTGTACCAATTTCTGACATATTGTACATTTATAGTGGTTTATTGAGTGGGTTGTATGAGTTTTCCACAGGCCAGAATAAGTATCTACAAGAACAAATTTCTCAGCACTAACTGTGGTGGCTATTTGTGATGTCTATTCTTTGTGGTTAACTTGAATACAACTGGAACCAACTAAAACCCAAAAATGGAGGGCAGGCCTGTGAGGGAATTTTGCTTAATTTAAAGTAGGAAAATCTATTCAAGTCTGGATCTATGAATTAATCCAGACCTTTTATGTGGGAAGACACCCCTCTAATCTGGTTCGTGCCTTCTGTGGAATGCCTATAAAGGAGATGGAAGACAAACGTTTTATTCTTTTCCTGCTTGCCCTCACCTTGATAGCAAGTCAATTCCTTTACTGGTGCTAGAGTCTGATCTGTCTGGATTCCAGCATATACTGAATACCAGCTCAGACTTCCATGCCATGAACTGAACAACTACTGAATTCTTGGGAATTTCTGTTCATATCCAGTCATTGTTGGATTAGCTGGAGCAGAGTCTGTAAGTCATTCTAATATATCATATGTATATACATGTATATTCATTTTGTAAGTTATGTTACTCCAGAGAACCCTAATATACTAGTCTTTATAGATATGGCTTTAGAGTTTTAAAGTCTGTGCATAAAGGCATTTGCCATGAAAGTAGTGGCTAATTTTCTATATTCACTGATATTATCAGCATCAGGAACAGTGTCTGATGCATGGTGCGTACTCCAGAAGGATCATTAATAATGAAGATTATTAAATAGTCATAATAAATAATACCTTTCCCTCAAACTATCTATAAGGAGAGTGATTGTTGTTATAATTTGCATGGCATTTTACAGTTCACAAAATATACTTATTCCACTTAATTCTCTTAACACTGTTCTATCAGCGCTGTCACAGATACTTACATTTGCAGATGAGGGACTCAAGTTGAGAGTGGCCCAGAGAAAATGGAAATCTTGATTCTATTGTCAAACGTTCTAAGGTTTTTCCACAATACTGAACTTTCTCAGTCTGTAATTTTAACTTAATTGTTGTGTCATAAGGAAGGAATCACATTACAAAGCTCAGGTAACTTTGTTTCAACATAAACATTTGAAATATTTGACCCAAATAACCTAAAAGAAATGTGGTATCAAAAACTGTATCTGGGGTATAACTCTTTCTATGAACAGTCAATAGAAAATGTTGGTTGCAAGAGATTCCATTGACAAAGGAAATGGATCTGATTTTTTTCTCTTTTATTGAAAATAGATTCTTTTCTCATACAATAAATCCGATTATAGTTTCCCCTTCTACTCCTCCCAGTTCCTCCCCACCTCCTCTTCCATCTGGATTCAGTGCTTTTCAGTCTCTCATTAGAAAAGTACAGGCTTCTAATAGATAACAACAAAACATAACAACGCAAAACAAAAAGCCATCATACCCAAGGTGGACAAGGCAAACTAAGAGATGGAAGAGAGCCCAAGAGAAGGCACAAGAGTCAGAACCCAAGAGAACTCACTGGTTTACACACTCATAAATTCAATAAAAACACTAAACTGAAAGTAATGACATACGTACAGAAGCCTTGGTACAGACCCAAACAGGCCCTATGACTGCTACTTTAGTCTCTGTGAGTTCATAAGAGCATTGCTCAGCTGATTTAGAAATGGAACTGGTTTTCAGAAGGAATTTGGAAGAGTTTGGAACTAGATGTTAGAGAAGTCCTAAAATATTATAAGCAAATACTTAAAAGAGCTCTTTGGTGGTAATGCAGGAGACCAGAATTCAGGCACCTTGGTTACAGTTAAATCTCAAATGGACATCAGAACTTGGCATCATCCACATCAGGCTATTTTTATAAGCACAAAGAATATAAAATTCCAGTGGGAGAGGTCAAAAGACATTCATATATGGCTCAAGAGAAAAGCTCGCCATGTCAATGTGCGTCAGAGTCCTATTCTCAGTAAGCAGACACAGAAATATCAGTGTGTATAAACCTTTCAGGGAAAAGCCTAGATTGCAATAGAGACCTCAGAAAGCTGGGGATACTAGGAACATGGAACATCTACTGAGGAAGGCTATAGACATGAGTGGACATGGGTCAAGAGAGACTGCTATTGAAAGCAGGCCTGCAAGGACAGGCCTATACATGACTATTCTTTTTAATGTTTCATAAAGTATGCATTGATTTTTAGAACACTCATTAGTCTAAGAAGAGAGAGTTTAAACTAAAAAGAAATAATTTTTAAGGCAGATCACTGAAAACAAATCCATAAATTATAAATAGGTAAGATATAGGAATGCCTCAAAGTTTAGAGTGATTTTTTTTTAATTTTGCAGTATTAGGCCAAGAATGATAATCTTATCTTTTTATAAGAGCTTAGATATAAAGTACTTTCTTGTAAAGGGCAACCTTTCCATACATATTCCTGTGTATTCTCTTTGGCTTTTCAACTATCTTTCAATATGCTAATATACTAATGCCACATGTCATGGGCCCATGATTTCCTTGCTTCTAAAAAAGCACATACCATATTTGTTAATGAAATCTAAGATCATATTTTCATCATTTTTACAGCACCAGATCAGAGCCTAACCTTTTAGGTGATTGCAACTCGAAGTCTCATCCTTCAACCCTGGTGTCTCTAGCTGCTTGGCCATATCTTCCATTTCATGTAGCTCTGCAGCTAAAGCCTGGTGAAACTAAAGGAACGCCAAGAAAGGAGGAAGTGAGCTGGAGCTCTGGTTCTGGTTCTGCGGGTAACTTTTTTGACCTGGAAAGTTTATTCAGTATTGTTGATTTTTTTTTTCTCCTATGGTACAAAGATAAAACCTGACATGTTGCTCCAGAGACTATTATAAGAATGAAATAAGATACAGTGAAAATGACTTTTAAAGTTACAAGTTCAAGGTAAGGTAAATTGCTATCATTATGTTTACCTTAACATTATCAGGCTCATGGATTGTACTCGCCTCTAGGCCTAATGTAGAGGATTTACTATGTCTTCTTTCATGGCTCAACTTTATGCCCAGCACTAGTATTGGTTTCTGGAGAATAGGGAAGCTTCAAACACCCCCACATCCATTCGTTTAAATAGGGCATATAAAACAACTGGTGAATATCTCTTTTCAATAAACAAGAAAAAATTAGTTTAATTACTTCTTAAAGCATGGCTGCTCCTAGAAAATTAATCAATATTATTTTATTGCCAACATACCCAGCCACTTACAAAGATTTTTTATCTATATCTTGGAAGACTTTCATTTAATGTAAACCCATTGAAAATACAATAATCTCTTGTCATTTAGCTGAAATAAGGCAACAAAATTACATAAAAATAATAAAAGTAAAAATTTAGCAATCTGATAAGTGAGCACATTTTAAGCCATGAACCGTCATACCCCAAATTCATTCTTTGTGGTTGTCTTACTTTGCTCTCTGCTGTGATGAAGACCATGGCCGAAGGCAAATGGAACAGTAGAGGATTGATTTGGTGTACATGGCCCAGTCCCAGTTCATCATGAAGAGATGTAAATGAAAGAAGTCAAACAGGGGGAAAAAAACCTGGAAGTAGGACCTGAAGCGTAAGCTGTCGAGGGGGGTTGCTCACTGGTTTGTTTCCCGTAGCTTACCCAACCTTCTTTCTTTTACAACTCAAGGACCACTTGCCCATGGGTGACAGTAGTCACAGAGGTAGTGTCAGGACCTCTGACATAAATCATTCATCTAGAAAATGCCCCACAGATTTGCCTAAGGACCAATCCTTACGAGGCATTTCTCAATTGAGACTCCTTCTTCTCAGATAATTCTGACTTGGGTTAAACTGACAGAAAACTAGCCAGCACAGCAGTATACATATATACCTATTTTCCCCTGAAACAATAATGAAATATATTAAATGGAAGTATTTATTTATTTGGACACAAGGGTATGAGAAAACCACCCATGATATGTGTGATAAAGCAGAAATCTGCAAAAACCAAAATAGTGATTTTAAAAAAATATCTTTTGAATATCTGGATCATTTGCTAATTTTTTATGTGGGTTTTTCAACTCCTTTCAGCTTTGATGTGACTGCCTCTGCTCAGTGGCGTGTGCACTTTCTCTCAGCAATTTCTGATATTTTCACGAAATGAATCACTCTATGGCAGATTTATGATGCCTCCATTGAAGTCTTTCCTTTCTTTTCTTATTGTGGAGATAAGGCACTGAAAAATGACACTGGCTATTTGTAGCTCACTACCAACAAATACCAAATATCCCGGCACTTAATTTAATCTTTAATTGGTGGTCTTTAAAGAGATCATTTGAATAATGCATTGTTTTTGCTTTAGAGTAGTGGTCCTTAACCTGTGGGTCACGACCCCTCTACCAAAGCTCTATCTTCAAAAATATTTACATTATGATTCATAATAGTAGCAAAATTACAGTTAAAAAGTAGCAACAAAAATAATTTTATGGCTGGAGGGTCACCACAACATGAACTGTATTAAAAGGTAGCAGCACCAGGAAGGTTGAGAACCACTGGTTTAGAGGAAATGTTTCCTCCTAGCTGTAGAAAACCTTAAATGCTAAGAAATACGTGAAATACACTGCATGTATGGACAGAGGTTTGAGAGTAATCAAGTCTACTAATTGGAGGACCACATGGGAAGTTACTCTTAAGATGAATGTCACAAAGCGATTATGGGTTTCCTGGAAGACACAGAAGCAAAGACCTAGTATGATGAGGCAAAAACATGAGAATGTGGAAGTAGTAAGGGGTAGGTGGATGAAATATGAAAGATTAGGGTAGAGAGATTGGATCTAATGCTGTAGGCAAAGGATATGCTAAAATTCCTTTTTTAAAGTGCCAGCTGGGCTGAGAAGATGATTGTTGGATACACAAGGACCTGATTCAAATCCTCAGTACCCATGTCAAAGGCAAGTACAGTGGTGCATGACTGTAACCACAGCATTAGGGTGATGTGGGCAGAGTCAGAAGGGGTGCTGATCTCATCACCAGCAAAGCTGAGCAGTTGCATTCCATACCAAAAGAGATACTCCTTGCCCCCCAAAAAACCAATGTGGAGAGTGATTGAGAAAGATGACCAACATAGATCTCTGGTGTCCATAAGCACACATAAATACACACTTGCATGCACATATGCACATACCCCCATGAATACAAGCTCATAAATCGCAAGCACACACATACACACACACATGTAAATGCACACATGTAGTAACTTTACTGAGATTTACTGATGATTCATACACTGATAAAAGTCCACCTTTCAAACCATAACTCAGTGCTTCTTTATATGTCCACAGAGTTGTGCAATGGTCACCACAGTCAAATTTCAGAATACTTTATTTCCCAAAGACATTGCATATTCATGAGTAGTCAACTGTCCATCCTGTCTCCTCAACCCCTAGCAACTGCTAACTTTCATGTAGCCATATGAATTTGTGTTTTGGACCCGTTAGGTAAATAATTAACAATATATGGTTATGTATGACCAGCTTCTTTCAATCAGAATATTTCCAAATTTTATTCACATCATAACATGTTTCCATTTTGCATTCCTCCTTATAGCTGAGTATCATGTGTTATACCTTCTTAATCCATTTATCAGTTGTTCCCTGTTTGGGTTTCTCCTTCTCCTTGGCTTTTATGACTAATACTGTTACATGTATTAGTATTCAAGCTTTTTCATCTTGAGTTTATACCTGTTCACAGAATTGCTGTGTCATTTGGATATTTATTATTTTAAGGAAGTGTATTCCAATGTGGCGGCACCATTTTTACATTCCTACCAGCAACATAAGAACATTTCTTCATATGCTTGACAACACTT
This sequence comes from Chionomys nivalis, assembly GCF_950005125.1. Lineage (NCBI taxonomy): Eukaryota > Metazoa > Chordata > Mammalia > Rodentia > Cricetidae > Chionomys > Chionomys nivalis. The sequence goes on along the minus strand of NC_080088.1, from coordinate 45,094,662 downwards.
GTTATTGTCTGTATTTTCCTTTTTGTCTACTCTCATGGATGTGAACTATTCTTTGCTGTGATTTTAATTTGCATTTTCCTGATAATCATTCCTCTTGAGTTGCTTAAGTGCTTATTGGTCATTTGTTTTTTATTATATGACTAAATCTATTGGTCGAATTAATCTGTTGGGGTTATGGCAAAAGAATACAGACTGTGTGGCTTTAATCCACATACATGTATTTTTGCTGCTAGAAGGACCAGCCTTGGGCAGCTCAGGAATTGAAGGGTAGCCAAGGACTTGGCAAGCTAATTACAGTTGACTTTTCTATCTGAGGGAGTAAAACTTAATTCTCTGGAGATGGTGGAAAAGGGGAAACCCCACACACATATACCCATATTTCCAACATGTCAGGAGCTCACCTAGGATGCTGATGAATGGCAGGCTTCATCAGGTCAGAGAAACTGGAGAGGAGATGCAGAGCAGGCGAACTACTGAATAGACAGACAGACAGACAACCCTTCTGAGGGCGAAAGCTTAGTTCTTCATTTTATTATTCTTTCTGTTTCTTGTTCTACTCTGTTCTGGTCTTCTACCCTGATGTCTTCCCTCTCACTTCTTCATTTTTTCCTTTATAGCTTATATACCTTGCAAAATCTTTCAAGCAATTTAAAAATTACAATGTGGTTATATTATAGTTTTCAAGTGAATGATTACAATGAATAAAAATTAAAAACAGTATGTTTTCCAGAGTCCTTACATGATTAAACATTCTATATGTTACAGGTGAAAAACAAATTATCCCCAAGAACCCACATACAGCTGAACATTTATCTTTTGCACTTCTCATAGATCAGGAGCCTTTCAGCCATAACCGTTTGCATGGGCAGTAGATTTTATAATTGCCAGAAAAACAGTTTACTAGTTCCACTTTTCACAAGTTAGTGTCCTCTCCAATTAACTAACCATCTAATTCCTTTTTTAGTTGCCTTATTTAAAGCTTTGTTTTAGCTATGATGCACACCAAAACCAATGAACACATTTTCCAATTTCTAAAAGAAGTTGAGCTGACTCCTAGAACTTGATTGTTTTCCTTAATTATTAACCTAAACCATAGTCTGTATGGCTCTCCTTAAGAGAAACTCAATTCCTAGCTGTATTTCCATCCTCTGTAGCTCCTGTTTTATCAGGGAATGGGGCAATACTAAATCCTACCTTTACTTATATTAAATTTTCCACTACACTAATCTTTATCTATCTCATACTACATTTGTTAAAAACCCTCCATTATCAAAATTCTCTTTAAACTAATGCTATTATTGTATTCATTACTTCTATTAAACAGTACAGCTTAGGAGGAAATCATCTTCATAATAATCCACAGATAAAAATGTCCAGTAGAACATCATATTTCCATGGGATAATCACACTACATTAAAGGCAATGGGGGGTCCTCCCACACCCATTCACACCATGCCAGATACCAGAGAAAATGGCAACAGCAAACATGCAAAGGCACAGCAGTAGCAAGAGACACTCTAGAGCTGAAGCCCTCCGAGCCGTGCCGAGCTGAGATTTACCCATCAGCACCTTGCATTCTGGTGGGCTGGTCTCCTGAAGCTCAAGGCTGCCTGCTGCTCCTCAGCCGTGGCCACCAGCATATTTCCTTGCAGTTCTGAGGTCTGGAAGTCTGAGGCAAGTGTTGAATGTCTGGCTTCGGCTGAGCCTCCTGCTTGGACTTGCAGATAATTGCTCTTGCATTGTGTCCTCTGTGGATGCATTCTGAAACTTTTTATAAGAACACTCCTTGTGTTGGATTAGGATCTCCCTTTCACCTCATTTAAATGTATTTACTTCTATTAGCCCTTATCTCTGATAGGCATATTGGAGATTAAAGCTTCGGTGTATACATTTGGGGGCTTTATAATTCAGTCCATATAAATTGGTCCTTAAAAAGGTAGGGTGATATAATTATTGACCGGTAGACAAACTGTCTTGTGGAAAAAAAAAAAGGTCTCTTATCAATATATTGATTTGCAAGCAATTTCTGGTTATTTTTCCTTTAAAACCGAAAATATTTTAATATTGATAAAGTCTAATTTATTATTTTCCTTTCATTTATTCTTTAAATGTCATATCTTAGAATTTATTGTCTAATTAAGACCAAAGATTTGCTCCCAAATTGTCTTCTATCGGTCCTTGTCGATTTCACAGCCTTTTTATTCATTTTGAGGTAACATGTGGATTGATTGAGGTAGGGTTACAGCTTTATTATTTGGTATGTAGAATTCCAGTTGTCTCAGTACCATTTGCTGAAGACTATTGTTTTTACTTAATAAATCATCTTAATACTTAGTGAATATCATTTGACCACAAACTTTATTTTATTTTTGGGATATGAGTTTGAACTCACTCATTGTTTTTTATTTGTTACTTTATTTTAATACCAGCATCTTTATCAATAAAGCTTGATAGTGAGCTTTGAAATTGGGAAGTATGCATCTGCCAGAAGCAAAGACCTATATTTTGATTATAGCCATCTTAGTCACAAATTAAGTAAGATATTCACCTCTGCAGGGCAAGTTGAGGTGAGCTGAACTGGATTCAGGCCTAGGTGAGGTGAGCTGGATTCAGCTACCAGAAGCAGGAAACATAGCTTGGCAATTATCTCAGCAGGGTCTCTTTGTCCAGAATCTCTGGAGGCAGAACCTGCCTCTCAGCTTCTGGTTGAAGCTGCACCGCATGGCAGGGGGTATAGGAAGCAGTCTCTCTCCACCTGCCAGCCTGCCTTTTCCAAGCTCTGGCGTTGGAGCTGTGTGGATTTCACCCTTACTCCCTGTGTCTTGAGGGACTCCTAGAGTCCGCGAGTAAACATATCCTGTTTACCGAACACTTGCCCATGGTATAATTTTTAACCTTGCTTTACTGTGTTGAGAACTCCGAATCTGTCTCATGGTCGGGTTCCTCGTGGCGACTCTTCGCTGAACCAGTGCTTTGCATTGCTGACCGCGGCGGCTCTAGTGAGTGGACCGGCCTGTACTCCATGTGCAGTGACATTCCTCAAGCCTCCATGGTGTCCTCAGGTCCCTGTTTAGGCGCCATTTGTCCTGACCAGCGGGACACAAATCAGGGTCCCTAGTAATCTGGAAGAGAGAAGAATGAAGGGGCGAGAGATATGAGAAAAGGAGGATAGCAAGTCTGCATTCTGATCAAGCTGCATCCTTTAATGTTGTTCATATTTAAAATGACTCATTGCTTTTCCAAATTAATGTTAGGATCACTTTTGCCCATTCCTATATAAAATCCAGTTAAACTTTACTATTACATTGAGTCAAAGGATAGCTATGGAAATATATTATCTATCTATCTATCTATCTATCTATCTATCTATCTATCTATCTATCATCTATCTATCTATCATCTATTTATCTATTCTCTATCTATATAACCTATTTATCTGTGTATTATCTATCACAGTTATCTATCATCTGTCTATCTATCATCTATCATCATCTATTATATATTACATAGATTTTAAATTCTTTCAATGATTTTGTGTAGTTTTCACTGAATACACCTAATACTCCTTTTAAAACATTCTTAGGTATTTTAGTTTTTGATGCCATCATAAAGGATTGTTTTCAAAATTTTATTTCCGGGTTGTAACATTCAAAACATTTATTCTTTGGTTACAACAGTTTTTAAAAATGAATTCCTTAGGGTTTTCTATATGTGAGATCATTTAATTTTAATACGTAGCTTCACGTCTTCCTTTCCAGTCTAGAGGCCTCATCTTCTCTTTTTTTTTGTTCTTGTTTAGTTTCCCAGGATAAAACCTCCAATTCAATATTGACTAGAAAAAAATAAGATCTGCTGTGGGACAATGATCTTGTACCCTGTAAAGTTTGTCTGTTGTATTGTTTTAATAAAATGCTGATTGGCCAGTAGCCAGGCAGAAAGTATAGGTGGGGTGACCAGGCAGGAAGTAGAGGTGTGGTGTCCAGAACAGGAGAATTCTGGGAAGAGGAAAGGCACAGTCTGCAGTAGTAACAGAGGAAGCCAGACACAGAGGAAGCAAGATGAGAATGCCCCATTGATAAAAGGTATCAAGCCACGTGGCTAACATACATTAATAGAAGTAGGTTAATTTAAGATATGAGTTAGCCAGAAATATGCTTAAGCTATTGGCCAAACAATATTGAAAATGATATAGTTTCTGTGTGGTTATTTTGATCTGGTCTGAGCAGCCGAGAACAAATAAGAGACCTCCTTACTACAAAGATAAGTGTGTAGCCATACCTTATTTGTGAAAGTAGGAGAAGTCTTTCAGTATGATATATAGCTGTGGGTATTTCACAGGTATCCTTTATCATATTGAGGGGATTTTCTTCTATGTCAATTTTATAAAGTATCATAAAAGTTGTTGGATTTTGTTATACATATTTTCTGTGTTTGTTAAGATGATTGCATGTTTCAAACTTTTAATCCATTTAATGTACTGTGTTGATTGAGTTTAATGTTCAAGCAACCTTTGATTTCTGAGATAATTTCATTTTATCATATATAATAATATTTTTATATTTTTGAACTCAGTGTGCTAATGTTTAAAAGGATAGGTTTATGAGATATTGATCTATACTTTTCTTTTGGCACGCTGGTCAGGTTTTAGTGCTTGAATAATACTGGTTTCATAGATGTTGAAAGATTTTGTCAAGAGAATGCTGGTGAAGATTGACTTGGTCAGCAGTAAGATAGTTTTTGGGTATTTCACACCAAGGAATCATGCACAAATTAGAAGAAAGGGATGAAGCTTAGAAGTTATGAAACCAGTGAAGAAATGGAATGACCCTAGTTGGAAAAAAATAGGTTCAGAATTGAAATTTAGGCACAGACATTGAAGGAAAGTGTTAAATACAAAATATTTTGTAAGAGATTTATGAAAAATATTATTTATATCTCTTATAACTTGTCTTTTATTGGCATTCAAAGGATAGATAGTAATACAGGTCCTTGGGTTCTTTTATTTTTATTTTTGCTGGCACTGCTGCTCTTTCTTTATGTCCTAAGCATCAAGAAAATTATTCCCTTTGCTCTTTTCATAGCTGAAACTAGATGAATTTTAGAGAAGGAGCTATGTTTAAAACCTAGGTGAAAAACAGAGAAGAAACATAAAAGAAAGACTACAAACTCATACATAAAACTGCCTCATGGTACTCCTAGATAGGCACAGAATATGTTTCTGGCCCCCAATAGCTAATCATTGCATAAGCAAGCCTGGCTTTAATCTGTGCCTTATAATGGCTGAAGCAGAGACTACTGTTTTTCCTCCTCTCCTGTGCTTCTGTACCTCATTCCATGTTAAGATCAAACAGACTGTCTGTAAAAATCAACAAGTCTTGCAAATACGATACAAGTCACCCTTGGTAGAAATGCACATTCATTAGGAGCTCATCATTAGGGAAATACATGATATAGGAGCTCAGAAATACTTTTCTCTTCATCAGAATACAAGGTCACTGAGGAAGTCTGAATTCTCCATGTTGCGAAGTTCATCCTCAGAAATGCAATATCTTGGATGAGACATCTGCTCTTACTTTGTCTTCCAAAGAGCACAAATGAGTTATATCTTTCCCAGTTTCCCAACTTTTCAACTGGGGGTAAGAAATCACAGAATACTCTGTGGGGCAAACAGGTTCATGCACACAAAGTCTTTGAAGCCATGCTTATATAACGTGTCTGCTGTATTACTGTTTGCTATGGCTATACTCTTCCTTCCCAATTAAACATAACCTTCACAACTTTCTACTGTTTGCATCTGTCTGGAGTTACTCATTTCCTGCCTGACTCCTGCTAACATCTGCTGGAGACTTTTAACATTTGCGAATTTGACATTTGTGAGCTTAGCCATTCTAAATCCAACCAAATATTCATGACTCACTGAGATCTGAAATTTTGTTCAAGAAAAATTCGCCTCCCTGATCTTGAAGGCTCAGTCAGTAGAACTACTAAACAAGAAACAACATTGAATACTAAGTCAATGAGTGGGCTCATGTCTACATCCACGGCTCCTGTGACTCCGTTGGACCCTTGTTTTATGCAGTGGTGATTTGCAGGCAACTCAGACAGGGGAATCTATTGTGGTATTTGTTTGGTCATCAATCCATACCTTCACTGAACTTCAGGATCTACGATGTGACTTTTTACTGTGACAGAATGTTATTTCTGCTTTCACAATAACCACTCCAAAAGAAATACCTGGCTGAATGGACTGGAATGCTTAGGAAAATATATATATATTTGTGAAATTTGTAGATGAGAAGAAAATTAGGAAGCATAATTAGAAACCAAAGTGTCTGCAGAGGGGGAAAACCCCACAAAAATATTGTAAAAGGCTTGGATTGGAAGAGGACTATCAGGATCTATGAGTGAGCTTGGCTATTGCAAAGGGGAGGGTGATGTTCAGAAGCAGAGGATGAAGAGGAGGCAAATGTTGCTGGGGCCAGATTTTGTGAGCAGCTCTGGAGTCACTGGCACTGTCCAGCATGGCAAAGTTAAGTATTGGGACACTGAAAATATTCAAGCAAAGGCTAGAGAATTGCTCTCCAGGAATGCATGGCCACCTGGCTCTGCTGATGGAGAAGATGAAGACTGTTAACTCTACACACAGCCCCCAAGTCTCTCTCAGACAGATAGGAAGTACCCCACCTAGGATGAACTCTTTTTGTTCCTTATGTCTTTCTATCTCATTTCTGTTTTTCCCAGTTCCTTTGAGATGAGGTCTCATTTGATTGGCACTTACTCTTGACTTTCTCCTACGGTTGTGATTTTCGTCGGTCTCTCAGGAATTGTTGACCTACCTAGTGTCTGGTTTAGTTCTTGACATTTCTGTAGTTTGGAACTGTTCATCAAGGAGCAAAAATGGGGTCTGTGCCATTGTAAATCTAATGCCTAAATGAAGGAATATAATCTCTTTCATTTGTGGGGGGATATTTTTTTCTTTTAAATAAGGGCCCAATGTGAAAGGATATTGGACTGATACTGTCTTTATGGACAGGCGCATATAATTGAAAGATGATTGCTTTTACATATTTGGAGAAAGTAGACTTTTGATATGGGTTAGAAAGAGAATATGATTACAGAAACTACAAAGAGATGGTGGGGAAAGTTATCTCCACCCCAGCTTTTATACTGGAGTTCCTGGTAGCAAGAAAGAACCTTCTCTACTTCTACCTCTCCTGGAGCATGACTTTCAGATGTGACCTTGTCACTACAGCTGCTCTTCTGAGTCTTGCTCCTACTGTGGCTGTCTGCCTTATTGGATGCAGGCAAGCTGAACTGGAAGTAGAAAGAAACACAGAGTCCTCAGATAAACACAGCCACAGACAGCACCTGCCCAGTTCCTGGCAGATACTGCTGATTGATTGCAGGAATATAATTAAGGCGTCTTTCTTCTTTGGGGCAAGACTCACCTTTAATTAATGGGCTAAGAATTTTCCTGATTTATTTGCCATAAAGTCACAGAATTCTTTTAAAAATGAGCCTGATCACAATAGGTTAGTGTTTGAAGTGTGCTTTCAGGGTCTAGGGAAATATAGCTGAAATCTTGTAAGGGAGAGGAAAGGTTACAAGGGAGAGAATTGCTTTTTTTCTTGTACTAAAAATGGGAAAGTAATTGTAGGGCACAATGTTCCATCAAACATGTTGAATGGACATCCTGGGACACTCAGAGACAAGCTGCATTCTAACCCACAGAGCCGGCATTGTTGACCTCCCTTCTCCTCTCTCTCCTCCCCTGGAATCTCAGTGTCTTCCTCTGCCTCGGCTTTGAGTTTTTACTAACATCTGCCTCTCAGACTCTACTTGTTTTTCTTTTTCTTCCTCCTCTGTCTTGTAACTGCTTGTAGGCTCTCCTTTTCCCTTGTCCTCTCGGTTCCATGCAGCATCCTCTGTCTCAGCCATCTTAGCATGTACACTGTCCTTCCTAGCTGTTAACTCACAACTCTGACACTCTTTCCCTCACACCTGGGCCCACACATTTCCTGTGGAACTTGGCATCCGCTGCATCATTATTGGTCCTCCTTTGCCGGTGGTGACTCAGAGTGGCTCCCTCTGAAATGCTGTGTTGGTGTCTACTTGGATCTGTGTCATCTGAAACTGACATGTAAATAAAGCACCACCCAAAGATGTCCCTGTGGAGAAGAAAATGTACAAAACGGTCTGGAGGAAGAGAATCATGTCACCTGATGCTAAACTCAGCACCAATGACTCTTGACTCAATGACTCAGTGTTTATGGTGAGTCTTAGAACATGTAGTCTTTTTACTGAGCTTTGAACTTTTTATATATATTATTAAATGTCTCAGTTCCAAAACTTTCTGGTTGCTATTGTTTGTACAAACACATAGCTTTCAAAACTTCTATGTGACTTTCTTTTTTGCCCTGATATTTATCTTCTATCCAGAAGCTGTCCCTATGAAAGCCATTTTCTTTTCTGCTCTATCAGATTAATTTGTTCATAGTTCCACTGTGTCACTTTCATATTTCATCATAATTAAATATTTACATTTATCACTTCCTCTTGAGAATCAGTTAAAATTAATTTTATTTTAGTCCATGCTGAGAAGATCATATAGTAACAAAATAACTGCCCTGTCTAAATATGTTGTAGATTATAGTCATGCTGGTGCTCTTTGAAATAACCCATAAAGTGGTGGAGATATAAAACTCTCTGGTCCTGTAGTGCAAAATTATATATAAAAAAGAACTGTGTGATATAGAGAGGAAGGATTAGAAAAGCAAGAGGTTTGGTGTTTAGAACTCTTACCATGAGTATGCATATTGCTATTGGTTAGGGATCAGAGGCTATTGCTGGGCCCTTACCTAGCCATATGTCCACTGAAGTACATAGAGATTTGGACACCTTTACATTGGATATTTTCATCTGTAATGCCCCTTTCTTCCATGTTGACATCTGGTTACTACTGTCTCGGGAAGTTCCTCATGGTAGCATATGAGAAGTTACAGATTTGTGTCCATGCTGTATAACTATTAGGGCCACAGTAATAACTGTGACTACTCCAATTGGAAACTGTATCGAAACTGAGGAACAATGATGTAACATTTGTAACGGGAGGGGCTGCTTGTTGGGGTTTCTGTCCTGCGCAGTTCCCACAGCTGGAAAGTCCCAAAGAAAATCACACAGAGGCCTCCATAAGATTATAAACTTATTGGTTCATTAGCTCAGGCTTCTTATTAGCTCTTATAGCTTATATTAACCCATTATTCTTATCTATGTTAACCACATTGCTCAGTACCTTTTTTGAGCAGGGCAGGTCATGTCTTGAGTTCTTCGGTGTTCTGGGCAGGACTGGGGGAAGAGCTTCTTTCTTCCAGAATGCTCCTGTTCTCACTGACCCACCTCTACTTGCTGTCTGGTTTTCCTGCCTATACTTTCTCCCTGGCTATCGGCCAATCAGCATTTATTTAAAAATGTAATTGACAGAATACAGAATTGTCCTTCACCAAACGTTGATGTGTATCTATAGCTGTATAGATAGCATGCAAAATATCAGTTAGATAGAATGGAATAATTAAAGTTTTATTGTTTATATTAAAATATTCAAAGTTTTGCATTTAAAATGTTATGTTTTGTTTAAATGTATACATATTAAATAAAATTTGAATGATATTTAACCACAATCTACATGGTTTTATTTACTTTCAGTAATGTTACAAAGCTTTCAAAAATTCTCATTTCCACTTTGAAAGCCTGCAGGTGTTTAGGAAACAGTCATGTCCTCCAGGTAGGTGCTCCTCCACGGTGCCATGTTTGGGAGATGAACTAGAAGCCTTAGAACAGGGAGAAACAATTTGAGAAAGGCTCTGATACCATATGCTAGCTATGCCTGTCGTTGCTACATGCTTCCTGCCATGTTGCTTTACCTCGTAGACACTGTCGTCCCTGACATTATAGATCCTGACATGCAGAAGCAACACTGAAAAATACACTTGTTATACATTTGCTGGGGCACGAGTGGCAGTCACACGTGCTGAAAGATGGAGCTGGGGTGTTGAGGCACTTTGCCAGTGTATAAGCTGACCATGAAGATACCGACAGCCTCACTCAATCACTGATTTCCTGCTGTTCATTTGATAAAGTGAGAGGCTTTAAAATCATGATACTCAGGTGTCACTGAAATCCGCGTGCCTGTCTGTTTTGTAATGTAGCTACTTTATGTACAGTCTGACATTTACATAGTGCTTAGATTATATATTGTCTCTCCTGATTCACGCCATTACCATCTGAGTCAGTCAGGTAAAACCTGTTCATAAAGGAGAATTTGAGGAAGTTCATATTGAATGTATCCCATATTAGAGAAGAGCTGTGGTCTTTCCAGTTCTCCCCCTGTACCTTTTCCCTCAATAAAAAAATGCCTGTGGGGGAGGGAAGTGAGGGGAGGGGGAAAGGTGTGGGAGGAGGGGGAGGGAAATGGGAAATGGGAAGTTGCCACTGCTCTGAAAAATAATAAAAACCTATCAATAGCATACCTGTGGAAGCTAATGAATATTTATGCATTGTGCTATTTAGGTTTTTTTTTTTTTCCCTCAGTTAGGAGTCTTCAGTTCTCTCAGTGATTTGTGGAACCATCCAGGCAATATTCTTTCTCTGTGACTTTGTTTATGTATGCTCTTTGAAGCACAAACAAAATGGAGCCATTCATTATAATTATTTTTTAATTTTGTTCCAGTTAAGCACAGGGGAATAAAGACACTGAGCAATAGAGAAGAAATGATACAGAGCTTGTGACAAGTTAGGCCTGGGGGAGTCCTTGGGAGACCAACAATGTAAGATATCAACCTTAATCAACAGAGACAATTGCACACACAGTTTGGTTATGTATTCTATTCCTTTTTAGCTTAAACAAAACATCATGTACACTGAACATGCATAGGTGGCAGTGATGTTGGTGGCACAGTGGACTGAGGAGGACAAAGATAGATGATGCTTTGTTTATTGTTTTTTATGCCCTAAAGAGTCTAATGGGCCAGTGGTAGTTTTGCTTGTTTGCAGCTATGCTTTTCTAGTGGGCTGAAGTGGCATATATGCTTTATTGTTTTGGTAAACAGGAAACAAAATGAACAGGAATACAGTGCTTAGACACAATAGTGTCTAAAGAAACAGAAATGAGTGCTTAAACATAATATTGCCTGTGGGCATGGTGCACCGCTAAAGTTGACTGTATTTCAGATGTGTAGAAAGGATGGAAATAATATTGTACTATGAGGGAAAAGATTCTTCTGCAGGTGGCAAACATATGCTTTAATGTCCTTCTGCATTGCTCAGCCCCTGCATTAATGCATCCAGTCTCTACCTATTATGATGTAGGTGTTGAACTGTAAAACATCTCATCCTGTGGCTGTGATTTAGAGAAGCCGTCTTTACAGACCAGTTTTCCTCTTTTTAATGTTTTATCATTTTAGTGTTTAGTTCTCTCTTTCTGCCTGAAAAACATCTTCCCCATTCTAATGAAGATAAAGATTATATTATAAACCACATCATAAAGTAGTAGCAATTTCAAGTTAATCTTCTTTTTTATTAAAGATTTATTTATTTATTGTGTATACGGTAGTCTTAGTACTCTGCCTGCAGGCCAGAAGAGGGCACCCAGATCTCATTACAGATGGTTGTGAGCCACCATGTGATTGCTGGGAATTGAACTCAGGACCTTTGGAAGAGCAGGCGGTGCTCTTAACCACTGAGCCATCTCTCCATCCCAAAAGTTAATCTTCTTTTAAAAGTAGAAGTTAACCAACCAACTTGAACACCCAGTCATCCCTTTCACCAGTGAGGTGGGCTTGAAGGAGTTTCAAAGTGGACATAGTAAAGATGGGGAGGAGGGAGCGTGAGTGGGGGAGTATGAGGAAAATGGGAGGAAGAGAGGAAGTGGAAATTTTGAATGGTATTATTATAAAGCAATAAAAAATTAAATAAAATAAAAAGATCTAATTTCATTAATTGGCAATGCTTACCACAAGAAGGAAACAGTTCTAATCATTTACTTGATGGAATTCTACTCAATAGATGTGGATTGAGGGACTCTTGCAAAGAATTCTCAGATCTCATTGCATTTATTTTTCACAAGGAAAAGCTTGCTTCCCAGACAGACTTTGGTAAAAGAAGCAGCAGTGAACACAAGGCAGAGAAATGTCCATTAGTTTCAGGCCATTCTTCTCTGGGGGCCCCTTTTCTCCACATGTAACCTCACTGTATCCTGGGAAATAGTCGCTTAGTTTTATTTCTGAGAGAAGCAAACGAACTCTTTAGTTCATGCGCTGCTATTTGTAAGTTGTCAACTTCTCTACACCTGGAAGTAACTAAAATCAAAAGTGGGAGTGCACACCAGTGAGGGATTTTTGCTTAATTTGAAGTAGGAAGATTCCCTTCTAATCTGAATCTTGAGGCAGGAAGACACACCTCTAATCTGGGCCGCACCTTCTGCTGGAAACCTAGAAAAGGACTTGGAAGAAGGAAACTTTTGCTCTTTGCTTGCTTGCTCTTGCCCTACTTGCAAGTCCATTCCTTCACTGACATTAGAGCCTACTTCTTCAGGCTCCAGCTTGTCTACTGAAGACCAGCTGAGACATGCAGCTTGGTAGACTGAGAAAATACTGGATTCTTGGACTTTCTGCCCAGAGCTATGGTCAGCCATTGTTGGATTAGCTGGACCACAGTCTGTAAATCATTCTAATAAGTCCAATGTGTGTGTGTATGTGTGTGTGTGTGTGTGAACATGCGCACACACACACATACAGAGAAAAATAATATAATTATTTTGTAGTATTTATAGAAACTATACTATAAAAATTTATTATATATATACACTATGTTATATATATAGTATATTATATACTATAATTTCTGTTACTCTGGAGAACCCTGACTAATACAGCTCATGAGTAAGATAAAGGAAGGATTGTTGAGTTGGAGTACTATACACACATGCCTAAAATGAGGAGTTTGATATTAACCAGGCCTGGTGTTACATTCTGACTTTTCTACTTTTAAACTATTAGACTTCAGGCCAAATGATTCATCTATTTGTACCTATACAATATATGGGATTGGTCAGAGGCATCAACAGTTACGAGCATCTTTTAATCTTGCAGAAGACTAGAGGTCAGTTCACAGTGCCTGTGTCTGGGAACTCACAACCACTTGTAACTTCTGACCTCTGTGGGCACGCCCACACATTTGGTGCTCACCCAATCATACACATAAATAAAAGTAATTTTAAAATCATGAAAAGATAGAAAGATAGAACAGCAGAGCCTTTCTACGGCCTTACTGAGAGGAGTAAGTGAGATAAGAATGTAAAAGGCTGGATGCAGAGGAAGTTATTCAGTAAATGTCAACAAAATTCCAAACGTTAATTTAAATAATTTTGTGTGAAATTCATACAATTATTTCTTTCAGAAAGGTCCCTGGTTGTGTGACTTGCTTTTAAATTACTTGTTCTAGTGAGAATTTGAAAAGACATAAGGGTATGGAGGTAAAGAGATCTACATTGCTAAATAACACAGACATGCTAATGTATCGAGCAGCCTCTAAAGAGACTTGGATATCCCTCTCTTGGCCAATACTACATTTAAAAAGGCCCATTTGCCCTGTTCTGGGAAGATGAATGTGCTGTTTTCTGCAGACCTGGCTGGGTGCTTTGTGTTCCAAGGTTAGCTCAGCCCCACTTTCCCTGTCTCTGCAGGCTTGTCATTGTGTGATTCATAACTCAATATGAACCAAAGATGAGGGAGGAGTGGACGGGGGGGGGGAGGTTTCTTTCATGTGACACAAAGTAACTGGGATCAGGGCTTTTCTAAAGAAGCATTAATTATCCTTGTCAGTCTAACCAAGTACAAATTTTACTTCAACCAAGGATCATGCTATTTCATTGGCATTTGGTGAATGTGCAATGAAGGCTTTGTCATTTATCCACGGGTAGAATGCATTTAGTCCTTTATGATTTATACTTTTCCTTCTCTCTGTTGAAACTAGCATGGTATCTATTAATAATAGGTATACATTCTGTAACGTGAAACAAGAAGAAGGTTATTTGTCACAAGACTACAATGCTTGTGTGTAAGCTTTTTGTTTTCGGACTTCTAAATTCATTGCCTTTCTTACTTTGGTTTTTCTTTCCCCTCTGTATTTATTGATTTAGTGGAAATCAATGAGACATAAGAATTAGAAGAAATTAAAGATATTGCATATTGTTTTGTAAGGAATACTTGCCTATGACTAAAATTTCGTGCACGGTCTGAGTAGTGCTTCTTTTATGAGGATATTCTACAACTATGTGCCTCCTGAAAGGTTAACTTGTGAAAAGTATGGTAGTAATATAAATAATCCCCATAGAAATATATCTAATGGAATGATCTCATCTTTCTGTGAGTAAAGCTCCATTTCCCTGGTTTAAGATTTGTAGAGTTGTTGGGTGATGGTGGCGCACCTCTGCGTGTTTCTTTGGTACTGAACAGTTGTGGGACCAAGGGGGACAGAACATTTTATCTACATGCTTCTTTTCTGTTTTTTTATTTGTTTATAATATATTAATGATTTTCTCATTAAAATTTTTGAAATATTTTACCTTTATATATGCACATATATTATGATTTTTCTTCAAAAACAGCAGTTTAGAATGATAAGTTATAAAACAAACAAGACAGGAGGATAAAGTGAATTATATACATTGTTGTCACCCTTACCTCTAACACACATCTATGTCTGTCTACAGAAACTGGGATTCATGCTGAGTGCTCCTCTAGACCACTTGCTATTGCTGTGCCATTCTTAAGATTTTTCTTGGCCCTTCATAACCAGGGTATATCTCCAAAGTACAGTTCACCCACAACTTCAAAATTAACTTATCATGTAATTGCTACAAGAGATTGTGGGTGACTGTCTCCTCCTCCACACTTCTACCAAAATTATGCCTCCACACTGGACTGCCTATGCTACTTTGTAGCATACCAACAAAGCTTCATTTATTTTAAACAGAGAATAGTCCTTAAAGTGTAAATACAGTTGGGAGTAAATATAGAACTTTACACATCATCTCCTTGAATTATTTTCAGCTTGAACTCCAGATGAAGGAAAGTTGATGAAGGCAACACTTGTTGACAGGCTGTGAACATTCAGTGCTTTGAGGTACACGTTTCTCCTGCTATAGCAAGTATTTCATGGGATTATTTTATAGTTCTGTGGTTTAAGAGACTGTCTTCAGCTTTTCTGTCTCTGGTCCCCTTTGCTATTGTGCCTTTACCTCATGTATAGCGGTCTGGTACCCAAGCTATTCTTGATGTCTGGTACCAAGCTATACTATCCTAAGACTGAAGATAAGGTTTCTGTTGGAAACCTTTTGATTTGTCTCTAAGAAGTTTAGTTTATTGTATTTTATTACCCTGTTATAGGACTGATATTCTTTAGAAGTTTATTTTAGCTCATTTGGTAATAACTTTTTTAATCTGTCTGTTTAAATGTGGTACCCCATCTTCTCCTGTGAGCATTGCTAAAAGCCTTGTAGGAATACTGCATAGTTCCTCTAGACCCTATGTTTCCATCCATTCATTGAAACCTTATAGCGAGTATAACTTTCATAAAGCCTCATTCTTGTCTTGGCCATTTTCTTTTATACTTGCAAAACATACATTTTTATGCAACAAGACTTTGAGATGACAGTTGACAGGACCTTTTCAGATACTTTCGAAAAAAAAAAAAAAGCTGAGAACTGCAGAAGTGAAGTTCAAAATTAACAACTACGTGGATCAAAAGCAACTAAATTTTGTGATTTAAGAGAAAGAAGTGTCAGTATAAAAACCAGAAGTGAAACTTTACTTGGAAAATGTAATCAGTATAAGTATGCTCATATGCTGGTGAAATGACTCAGGGGGAAAGCACTTGTCTCACAAGCTTGTCAACCTGAGTTTGAGTCCCAGAACCTATGGTGGAAACCAGTTCCTGAAACTGATCTTCACACATGTGCGGTGGCAAATGTGTACCTATGCTCACATGTATACATGTACACACATAGAATAATAATAATAGTAAAATATGTATACATATATTTGTGTAGATATAATTTGGAACTTAAAGATTTGAAGAAAAATACAGACAATGAGAAGCTAACAAGAATTAGGAAAAAAAGAAGTAAATGTACCCCAATATTCTGAATCGTAAAAATGTAGCATATTTACAGAAATGACTGATTAATTTAAACTGAAAACCATGCACATTTGAAATAAGCATGGTTTAAAAAACCTTGGTGTTTTTTTTAAAGGGGAAGCCATATCACTATTCGGAATTTAGTTTTACTATTATTACTCTATTCAGTATATTAGTGTGTGTGTGTGTGTGTGTGTGTGTGTGTAGGTCAGAGGGCAAATTGTGAGATTTGAGACTCTTCTTCCAATGTGTAGGTTCCAGGGATTGAATTAGCTTGTCGGGGTTGATAGTACATGACCCTACCCTACGTTGGTCCCGTCTTTTTTCCTATTCATTTTATGATTAATTGTGGATAATAGGGAGTGTATTAAGAGATCCAATCTCTCAGGGTCTGGAACAGTAGTAGTTCAGCAGTTAAGAGCACTGGCTGCTCTTCTAGAAGACCTGGGTTAGAACCCCAGCACTCCAGTCTTAGGGGATCTGATTTTATGTTTTATCTCAAAAGTACTGCATGCACATGGTGCACAGACATGCATATAGTCAAAACACCCATACACACAAAATAATAAAATAATTTTTAAAATTTGTAAAAGAGGATTGAACTCTATCTGGTTAGGAGTAATCCAGATTTTTTTTTCTTATGAAGATAGAGCTTGCAGAGGCAAAAGAAAACCAATGCAGGGAGCAGAAAGGTGTGTTACAAATGGAGACTGCTGAGGTGGCCATTGCGGGGACATCAGCACTCCTAAACTTACTTCTTAAGTGGGCAGTCCCAAAATATCATTTGTTTGCACAGTTGCCCCATGATGGATCATCCAGTCCATTCCCCTTTCTATTAACCAGCGTGTCTAATAATTATTCAACATTTAGCAATGCAAACTGCACTTTTTGAACCTCCCTAACAGCCACTAATGAGGACATTAGCTTTCAATTAACTATATAAAGCTTTGGGTTTGGGCTAGGACATTCATTCAGCACAGGCATCAATTTGGAGATCATTATAGGACATTAGTTGGTTGCTAGACGACCACATGTCCTAGCAGATTTTAGGCGGTGCTCCAGTGATAAGTAAGGAGCAGACTTTTCAATGCCTAAATTGTCTTAGCATCTCTCCTGCCTGAACTATTGCTACAACCATCCGGGTTTCTTCAAGCAGAGATTTGATGGGAGCAGTTGCTAAGTTCAAATGATGCAATGTTAAATGAAACTAAGAAAATTAAGAGTACTTACCTTAAATGCAGAGGAAGAAATGCTAATATAGACTGATTATTACATCATCAGCCCGAAGAGCAGTCAGGGTTCTCTGCCCTGTGGGAAGTCCAAGGACCTCCCACCTCCTTGCAGGTCTAGTAAGGTGAGCATCCAAACTGCCTAGACTCCCACAAAGCCAGTCCGTGCAGTATAACTTCATTTTTTTATGTTTTTAACATTTACTAGAGTTTCATGAGCATTTTATAATTGTCTTAATAAATTTTCTTGGAGAAATATGATTTATGAATATTTTCTATGAATTTATTTTGCTTCTTTATGCAGGTATTTTTATAAGTCTGTTTTATTGTAATGAAACCAATAAATATGAAAAATAAGATTGCAATGTAAACATTTCAAAAACTTTTTTCATCTTGGTGACTTGGCTAAATATCTATGTAAGCAAATCTTAGTAAGCAGATCTTTCAGGTTGGTTAAAACAGAGACAAAATATAGTTAACTGTCCTAGAATGGACAAATTTTTAGGTTTGCAATTTTTGTGAGGTTTGTCAGTGCAGTACCAATCACAGCTGATTCCTGCACAACCTATATTAAACCCATCCCACGAAGCAAGACACAATCCTTTCCCTCCCTATTGTTTTGAGTTGAGTCACAACCTTTCAAAATTCACCTGTTGAATTTTATCATCTCTGAAGAAACAAAGTTGTTGATGCGATCATGAGCTAATAGGACTTCATGCAATAGCAGGGTAGGTTTTGATACAATATGACTGCTGTCCTTATGAAAATTAAGAATCTGGACAAAATGCACAATGATTTGAATGTCACTTGAAGAAGAGAGAGATGAGGGTTATCTTTCTCTGAAGCAAGGAATGACAAAGATTGACAGCAATTGCCAGGAACTAGGCAAGAGGCATTGAGAGATTGTCTTTGTAGCTCCCAGTAGGCAAGAACCCTGACATCACCTCAGGCTTGTGTTTCTTGCCTCAGATAAGAGATTCTGTGGTTGAAGTCACTCAGTGTGGTAGTGTGTGGTGGTAGCATTTGTGACAGGAAAGTGAGCACATTCACATCCTTTTCTGGGGCAGACTGATTTCCCAGGTGCCGTGCACAGAGGCAAAGCCTCTGCTTCTGACCATGCAACACTTTCAAAATATTGAGTTGGAATCAATAGGCTCAGATGTTACTATGAATTCATTTGTGTCACCATCAATAATACTGTCCTTATGGCTGATCTATATCAAATTCATTCCAGCAAGTGATTCTCGATGCTATCAAAGGAAGCACCTCCTCTATTCATTTTCAAAAGCATATGTCAGCACTTCTGAAAAATCCACCCTGCTCTCTCTCCAATGCTTCAAGAGGAGGGCCTGATAAAAGCCTACCTAGTGAGGTTTGTCATTGACGTACACATTGACCTGTGTTTTCCAGGTATAATTCAAAGCATCTTTAGTCTGTTAGAGAAGGACACGCTGCCAGAAGCTCATTGGCAATTAAAAGTTACAAGACACTGAGAGTCCCCAGTGGCCCAATGTAGGTGAGTGATAAACAGACATTGTCCTGGGACAGGACAGTGTGTTAGAAAGTTGTTGACATTTACAAGGCCCTTGTTGAGCTCCAGTTGCTGTGGCTGTATTTCTACAAGGACCAGCCCCCTTTGCAGTGGTTTCCTGAACCCAATTCATGGATTCATGGAAACCTTTGTTGGATACATAAACAGATAGAATTGGGTCTCAAGGCATGGGTTCTGGGTTTCTCCTAAATTATAGCTGATTCTGTAAGAGTCTTGGATTAGATGCTATTATTGGCCATAGTTCCCACCCTCTCTACCTATGCACAAAATGAGATTCCTGGTGATACCTACAAACTAACTCTTTCCTTGCTATAGGCCTGACTTTATGTGGCATCACCTTGTACTTCATTCCTCAAAATATGTTACCACACACTAAGATTAATGGTCCATTTGATAGATACTATGGACTAATGAGTTCAGTCAGTTGTGATAAAGATGTTTTATACATTGATTCTGAATTTTGTGGACAGATAAACTATAGCACACACTGAGGAGTCCTGCTTCCTTGTTGGGTTTCAGACTCATTTACTCTCCCTTGAAAGAACTCTAGAACCTCTTCAGTTTATGACAACAATTAACCACAAGTAACTACAATCTGTGTTTATGTAGATCAGATTCCACCTGTATTATCTATCTATCTATCTATCTATCTATCTATCTATCTATCTATCTATCTATCTATCTATCTATCTATCTACCTACCTACCTACCTACCTATCTATCTACCTATCTATCTATCTATCTATCTATCTATCTATCTATCTATCTATCTATCTATCTATCTATCTATCTTCTACCTATGTTCTTTCTCTCTCTCTTCCTTCTTTCCTTTCTTTTTCTTCCTTCCTTCCTTCCTTCCTTCCTTCCTTCCTTCCTTTCTTTCTTTCTTTCTTTCTTTCTTTTTTCTTTCTCTGTGTCCCTCCCTTCTGCACTCTCATCTCTTTCCTTTCCTTCCTCCCCACCCAAGGTCAGATGTTTTTGCCCGTACTTCTACCAAAAAGGTATGGTTATTCAAGATGCATCTTGCTTTTCAAACCTCTTCTGATGTAGACAGCTGGAATCCTTTTAATTCCCTTCCTTGTCATGAATAATAGTGCCCTGTCATTTGAAGGATAGAGAGTGACTATCCTAGATTTATAGATTTATGGGAAGAGAAAGGTCAGTTTGTTTTTGCCTTTGAACACCACAAAGATGGCACTAATGATTTATCATCAATAAATGTCTTTATCCTTGTTTACCTGGTGGTCAGGATTAGTTGCTATGCACTGTCTAGTTAATACATTCTCTTTTAGGACATGTTTACAACAGAGTTTGAATCAGAATTTAGCCTGAGGTGGGGATATTATAGCCTGGATTTTAATTTTAAGCTGCAACATGCTAAAAATCATGACCTTGGTGATATCTCCCTTGCCACTGATCTATTGCAGAGCAAGGTGACAATGGTCAACAATGTACTGTATTCTTAGAAGGTGTAAAGAGAGGGGCTATTAAGTGTTTTCATATAAATGCTGGTAACAATGAAATTATGCCTTTGTTAATGAATTTGATTAACACAACGGTTCTCAACCTATGTATCACAACCTCTTTGGGGGTCAAATGACCTTTCACATGGGTTCCCTATCAGGTATTTTGAATATACAATATTTACATTATGATTATAACAGTAACAAACTTAGAATTATGAAGTAGCAATGAAAATAATGTTATGGTTTGGGGTCACCATAACAAGAGGAACTGTATGAAAGGGTCACAGCATTAGTACGATTGAGAAGCACTGGATCAAGAGATCTACTGTGTATATGTACTTCAGAGGATTGTGCTGTGCATGCTTGAAGTCTACAATCTTTTCCATCACTTAGATGAAAAGAGAAAACAAAAGCAGGAGAGAGTGCCATGATTCCGACACTCCTGTATCGGAACCCCATGGGTACTGCTGAGAAGCTGGGTGGAACTAGGAGACTGAGGTCAACTCTTGGTTCTGCATTTCCTTTGATTTAAGCAGAGGTGAGTAATCACACCCTTCTCCTATATTTTCTTCTGTCTATAGTGTGAGACAAGATATGTTAGATAAGAGAATGCATTAGAGAGCACCTGCAACAATGCCTGGCACCATGCGAACGTTCAACTGCTCATCTCTTTTCCTCTTTACACGCAAATCAGGAAATGTTCCCTCTGACTCACACAGCTCTGCTTGCAAAACACTGCCCCCTTTAAATCCGAAGCACACGGACAAATAAAAATCCAACTTGAACAAATCTGCATGTTCTTTTGAAAAATCAGAAAAAAAAATAAGCTTCTCCTTTATGGAAAGTTAAATGGCTCAGTCTGGAAGACCCCTTGTTTTCCAGCCATGGTCTGATTGTTCCAGTGTGATCTGAAAGAGAGGCGAGTATTTTGCTGAAATAAAAATATGGATGCTATGAATAATGCATAGCCAGCGCCTACCTGTCTGCAGGAAAGATGTGTCTTTTCTGAGATGGGGATTTGGGAAATGATCAGAAGATATAGGCACTGATAATGATTGAACTCTGTTCAAGTCTCCGTGTGCCCCAATACCCACATGCCTGTGTACCTGTGTTCCATGTATGTTCAATTTGTTGATCTTTGACATTTTCTTTGTTATCAAAATGGAACATTTAATAGGCAGCAAGGCATTCATGACGGTGTTTGTACATCATATGTAGTTCATCTTCTGGATTTAGGAAGAAAGTCCTCATGGGCTTCTTGGTTTCCACATGTGCTCCTCTCACCTGGCACAGTGCTGGCCACAGGGGAGGTACATCATGCTTGATCACGATTGAATGAGTCAGAAATCACAAATCTGACCGAGAAGAGCAGAGCAGGATGACTCAGGATGGAAGGCTGAGGGGCTGAAATCGACTGGCGAGGTAGGAGGATGAGACAAAAGACTTCCCATGTGGGTAGTGGCTGCTTTGGGGGTGAGTGACCCAGACCCATGAGAATCTAATAAGTCAGGTCTGAAACATCAGCCACAAAAGGTGGCATTTTATTTGCCCTATGAAGCAGCAGGAATCTAGTTACATCATGCTGTTCATATCAGCCTCCTTCTCATCCTCACAAAGATGCCAATTTACCAATGGAATCTTCCGAACAATCGCATTTAAAAGCCATTACCACCAACCCCAGCCAACACTCATGTTAGTTGTACTCAGCACCTATCGTCATCCAGTGAACTATAAGTTCTGCGTACTTCCTTTCTGGTGCTGACTGAGAACTCCGGAACCTTTTCTTACTGTTCTAATTCCAACCCTCGAGTCACTGTCTGGGACTCAGCAGATGCCAAGGAACATCTTGGGAGTGGCCAGGTGATGGAGGGAATGGATGACTGTGGACGCCCACTGCATTCTTCCTGTTGTGCTATGGGATGGTGCAGATGTAAAGGCAATTACTCACACTCCCTGCTTTCAAAGTGATTGTTGAAGGCAGACAGAGGAAGCAATGGCCTCAAAGATTGTGGTTGTTCTACTGCTGTGAGTCACCTAGGGGAACAGGAAATAAAGACTTTTAACATCGGCTCAGGGAAGTAACAGGGTTCAGAGTTTTCCTCTTATGAGTAAGGTATCAGCTTGAATATGGGTGGAATTAACTAGATGCTAAAGAAAGAAGGGTCTTGACCTGCTCACAGAGGCCTTGGATATGCAGAGTTTTACCTTGAGGTATTAAATATAGTGATCAATTAACCACAGATAATTAATCCAATGGTTTATACATATATTTCTCATATCATGTGGATCTCACAAGCAACAAGACACTGGCCATTAGAGCTGTGATAGTGTTATCTAAGACCACACCACTCTGACCACACCCTTTTTAAATTGATCTTAGAAGCTAAGCAGAGTCAGGGAGAGAGAGAAAGAGAGAGAGAGAGAGAGAGAGAGAGAGAGAGAGAGAGAGAGAGAGAAGAGTTTTGCTAGTGTGATAGATTTCAAAGCTGGATAGTTAAGACTTTTTTTAGATGAGGCCCCTGATTGGAAATAAAGGCAAAGTTTACATGACAGTATAAACAACAAAATAATAATAAAAGTAAGGGGAAAAATGAACTGGAATTACAGTTCCCTTCCTAAAAAAGATATGAAAAATTTTTATACATGCTTCTATGAAGATTCTACTTGTGTTAGATGAAGATTACAGGAACTATATAAAGACAATCAAGATATCAGATATATAGGAAAAAAGTAACTATTGGAGTCTGTAATGTGTTGAAGTGGTTGACTGGCAATGGAGATCTACTTCTTAAGCTTTCAGAAATCTTCTGAGCTATTTAATAAGCATCTACTATTTAAAATTAAATTATAAAAGACTTTGTGATAGACTAAATGTTTATGTTCCTCCAGTGTTCATATGTTGATACCTTATCATCAGGGTGAAAGTGTTGGTAATGGGCCTTTGGGAAGCAAACACAATGAGAAGGTAGAGCCAATAAGAACCAGTTGGATTTTTTACTAAGATTTAGATTCATTATGGTTAAGGCATGTTAACCTGAAAGGGTGGTTTTGGATATTTACATTGAAATTGGAGACTTTTGGGTAAATTATATTGTATGTCATAATAGCTCATCCAATCAATTGCAGGCCCAAATAAAAAGACTTTATGCTCTTGCCATCGTGGCACATGCCTTTAATTCCAGCACTTGGAAGACAGAGGTAGGTGAATCTCCATGAATCTGAGGCCAGCCTGGTCTACATAGTGAGTTCCAGGATATCTAGGGCTATGTAGAAAGACCCTGTCTTAAAAACAAGAACAAAACAAATAAAGAAGCAAACAAACAAACACTTTCTAGAAAAGAAGAAATTCTGTAACATTATCACTTTGGCTGGTGTTGCCTGTTTTGCTCTCCTGGGTCAGTCATTGGACAAGAATCATACTGTGTTGGCTTTCTTGCTCAAGCCTTCTGGCCCACACTATAGATTTGAGCTTTTCAGTCTCCAAGATGTGTGAGCCAGCTCTTTATCCCTATTAGTTCTGTCATTTTGTAAAACTTGGACTAACATAAGATGTTAAATCACGATTTAGGTCTAGAGTTTTGGAATAGACATAATATGAAGACACAGCATTGAGAAATACAAGCATATTTTTCAAGCTAAAAGTCATCAGATTATATAAAATCACTAAGAATAAGAGGTAGATGAAGAAAAGAAGCTCAAAGATCAAGCCTCTGGGGTCCTTCTATAGTAAGAGTTCTGAGTGAAAAAAATAAACACACACACACAAAACAAAAGCAAAAGTTGAAAAGAGCAAAAGTTTATCAAAAGGACCATACAAGGAGAAAAACTATAACGACTGTGACAGCCTAGAAGCCAGGACAAGTGCTGCCACAAAGAAATTAGAATCAATGTATCTAATGCTGTTGGTAATTCAGGTCAGATGAAAGTGGAGGGTTGGATCCAAGACAGTCCTGCTCTCAGATGACCTTGACAAGCATGAAGGTCATAGAAGGGGAGCTTTGAAAAGCTGACTAGAATCAGTTAGGGAGAATGTGAGACAAACATTGGACAGTTAAATCTGTGGGTTTGGAAAACTTAATTCTTAAAAAGTACTTTTAGGAACTCAAGAAATTAGACCGTAAAAGGTTAATCAATCCAATTATAAAATGGGGCACTGAGCTGAACAGAGACTTTTCAACAGAAGAAGTTCAAATGGCCAAAAGACACTTAAGATCATGCTCAACTTCCTTAGTGATCAGGGAAATGCAAATCAAGACAACATTAAGATACCATCTTACACCTGTCAGAATGGCTAAAATCAAAAACACCAATGATAGCCTCTGCTGGAGAGGTTGTGGAGGAAGGGGCACACTCATCCATTGCTGGTGGGAATGCAAACTTGTGCAACCACTTTGGAAAGCAGTGTGGCGGTTTCTCAGGAAAGTCGGGTTCAACCTACCTCTCAACCCAGCAATACCACTATTGGGAATATACCCAAGAGATGCCCTAACATACAACAAAAGTATATGCTCAACTATGTTCATAGCAGCATTGTTTGTAATAGCCAGAACCTGGAAACAACCTAGATGCCCTTCAATGGAAGAATGGATGAAGAAAGTATGGAATATATACATATTAGAGTACTACTCAGCAGTGAAAAACAATGACTTCTTGAATTTTGCATAC
The DNA here is from genome assembly GCF_950005125.1 of Chionomys nivalis. NCBI lineage: Eukaryota > Metazoa > Chordata > Mammalia > Rodentia > Cricetidae > Chionomys > Chionomys nivalis. Next base: position 45,069,556 of record NC_080088.1, on the reverse strand, counting down.
AAATGGACGGAAATTGAAAACACTATCCTGAGTGAGGTAAGCCAGACCCAAAAAGAGGAACATGGGATGTACTCACTCATATTTGGTTTCTAGCCATAAATAAAGGACATTGAGACTATAATTCGTGATTCTAGAGAAGCTAAATAAGAAGGTGAACCCAAAGAAAAATATATAAGCATCCTCCTGAATATTAACCTTCATCAGGCGATGAAAGAAGACAGAGACAGAGACCAACATTGGAGCACTGGACTGAAGTCTCACAATCCAAAGGAGGAGCAGAAGGAGAGAGAGCACGAGCAAGGAACTGAGGACCGCGAGGGGTGCACCCACACACTGAGGCAATGGGGATGTTCTATCGGGAACTCACCAAGGCCAGCTGGCCGGGGTCTGAAAAAACATGGGACAAAACCGGTATCGCTGAGGACTACTGAGAACTGAAGAACAATGGCAATGGGTTCTTGATCCTATTGCACGTAATGGCTTTGTGGAAGCCTAGGTAGTTTGGATGCTCACCTTACTAGACCTGGATGGAGGTGGGTGGTCCTTGGACCTCCCACAGGGCAGGGAAACCTGCTTGCTCTTTGGGCTGAGGAGGGAGGAAGACTTGATTCGGGGAGGGGGGGGAGTGGGAGGTGGTGGCGGGGAAGAGGCAGAAATCTTTAATAATTAAATAAATTAATTAATTAATAAAAAAAGTACTTTTAGGTATACAAGAAAGATTGAACAATTAAGTTTCTGTACACCTCTCACTTCCCACAGTTTCTCCCACTATTAGCTTCTTGAATTAGTGTAGCTCATTTATTACAATTTGTGAGCGAATATTGATACACTATTATGGCTCATTTATTGCAATTGGTGAGTGAATATTGATACGTTATTATTAACTAAACGTTAGGGTTCACTTTCCATGCTATATACTTCTGGGGGGGGGGTGACAGATCTATAATGTCATGCATCTCTTATTGCAGTTAAATTTTGGAATCATAGATCATTGCTTATTAACTATGTACCCTTGAGCAAATAATGTAGGATGAATTTCTAAATTGTTATGGTTAAATAAGATAACATAGATGAAAATCCTGGGGTAAATACTGGCAAGTATTAAATGTTAATTCCTTACCACTTTCTCTTGAATAGAAACCATGAGATGTGGCTAGAAACGTTGAAAATTTTGATAACTTAAATGTTTCTTGGTTCATGTACTTTTAAAAAAAATTCAAGATACGTTCCTTTCTACTGCCATAATTGTTAGTATTAGGTCCAGAAGACTCTCTTGGCTCAGGTTGATAAAAATGTCAAATCATTTATTGTCCTCTACGTGGGTAAGTTGGTTCTACAAGAAAAATGGCTACATTGTCACAGATAACACATCTCAGCAATCCAGGTGATTCATCTCTCAGACTAAACAGGTCTCAGACCCAGATTTCAGGCTTCCCACTGCAATTTAAACCTTAAAAGAGAAACTACAATTGTTGCAAGGATCTCAAACCGCGAATGCTCTCCATGTAGCTTTTGGAAGAAGGGACTTAAGATTTCATGAGCGTTTAACTAGATAATGTCAAAGATCCTTTCAACTTGGTGCTTGGATAAAATTTATTTAAAATTTGGTAAAAATAGTAGATTTTGGCCAAAGAAAAGCATTGTTAAGGAAGAAAAGTAATTGATTGTTCAAAGTCAATATATTTGAAAGTTTGATGTTTTGATTGACTTGGTGGAGCAGAAGAAAGGTGAATCCTGCAGCCTCTCATAAAAGGAAGTTTGTGGCTTGTTTGCTTGGTTTGGTTCTAGTGGTTATAACAATAATTTGTTTCATAGATTCAAAACCTACTATATTATAGGCATGGTGACACATGCTATTGTCAGACCAAAGTTAAGTATTCAAAACCCAATATGGTGAAGCAATGAGTTTATCAGGCTTGGATGGGATTGCAGGAGCATGGGTTAGGGCTCACTCACAGCAACATGTTACCCCATGGTAGCTATACTGAAAAAGGAGAAAAGCAGGAATCCAGAGAACAACAGGTTAAATCTGGTAGACTTAATTCAGGAATTAGGGTGCCAGAAACTCATGATCATATAAAAGTTCTACTGAGTCAGTGGCTTTAGGTTTTTGTTTCACTAATTTGAAGAGTAAATACCATGGACCAAGGTGAAAGTGAAATTTTAGAAAATAATTTATTATTAATTCATCAGTAAGAGCTTATGATTCATAGGTGGAAAATGAAGGGCGAATAGAGTTCTTGTACAGCAGGAAAGAGTCCCAGACGTGGGGTATCACCAAGACATCTTTCGGTTGAGGGATGGAGAGGGCATCAGAGCATAGACCTATCAGGCAAGATGACCCACCTATAGGATGTCTAGGTGCCTCTTGTATCTTAATGTGTAGCTTATAGAAAGTGGTATTTGTTTATACTGTGTAAAAGGAGAATGGTAACAAGAAACCAGATCAGGCACCAAAGCCCTCTTCTGCCATTTCTGACTTGTAGCCAGGACAGAACTAAGGTCATTGGCAGATTCTGGTCAAGAATATGGACCAAAACTTCTCATTTTCAAGGTCCCTGTCCCTAATATTGCTTGACCAATTATTCTATTCTCATCAGCATCACCACAATGTCCCCACCCATCATGAATGACAACCTCGTGGAGGCTGCATTTGGAGTCCCCGTTTCAGCTACCTTTTTGCTTGTTCATATACTCTAATATCTTAGAAGATTATTTGCAGTTGTTGGGGTACAGAAAGGAGTAAAGGCTAGAATGGGTGAGGGTCCTTCTAACCCCTGCCATTCCTCTACTATGGCATGTCAACTGTTCTATTATAATTAATATTGATCTTGCTAGCTCTGTATCATTCTGCTTATTTACGGATATGACTACATAACCAAGGTTATCTCTGCTCTGAGATGGTAACAGATGTTACGCTATGCCCAAAGAAAAAGTTATATTGCAGTAACTGAAGTTTGAGTACTGTGCTGTAGAGGTGGGAGGATTACAGGAAGTTGGAGGCTAGTCTGATTTATTTAAGTCAAACCCCAACTCAGATAGATAGATAGATAGATAGATAGATAGATAGATAGATAGATAGATAGATAGAAAAAAGAAACTAATTGTAATAGTTACTTTTTTATTGCTTTGATAAAATATCTGGATCAACCCTGTTTAAGGAAGAAAGAATTTATTTGACTTATAGTTTCAGATGGTGGTAGGGGTAGATTCTCAACCACAAGCAGGAGATAGAGAGGGATCTGGAAATGGGCAAGGGTATGAACACTTAAAACTTATTCTCAGTGATGGGGCTTCCTCCACTGTTGTGGAATATTAATTTAAGATGTGTTGCATTCATTTATGCTGTGGAATATTTGTTTAATGATGCAAATACATGTTACATTTGTTTGATTAAATAAAATTAACCCGGGGTCAGGAGACTGAGCCAGCAACTGGCTGACAGGAAGTGGTAGGGTGGAACCATGTGTAGCTAGGGTTCTTAAATGGGGACTGAATAGAAAAACATCCTGGGTTTTTTGTTTGTTTTGTTTGGTCTGGTTTGGTGTGGTTTTTGGTTTTTCATGACAGGGTTTCTTTGTATAGCTTTGGAGCCTGACCTAGAACTAGTTCTTATAAACCAGGCTGGCTTCAAACGCACAGAGATCTTCTTGCCTCTGCCTCCCAAGTGCTGGGATTAAAGGTATGCCACTACCACCAGGGGAACATCCTGTTTTTTAAGGAGACAAAAGGTAGGAGAGAAGGTTGGCTATTTGCTGTTCAGTCTCTCTCTGAGTAAGCAGAATTTCACCTCAACCATTAAATCCTGAGTTCTACAGGGGGATAGAGATCCAGATAAGTTCCCTTTAGCAGCTGTGAAAGAGCTAGTGTCTGAGGGAATGGAATTCCTGCCTTGCTATGGCTCATGCAGTATGACCACTACTGGTAGTTGTGGAGTTGAAATTGCCAATTAAGACAGCAGTTGCTTAAGGGGCAGCTACTGGAATTTAATGAAAATCAACATTCCATCACATCAATGCTATCTCTCCATACAGTGCCACGAACTGGGGGCCAAGTACTCAAATATCTGAGCCTATGGGAAAATCTTCATTCAAACCACCACATCAATAACAACAACAAAATAAGTGTTGTAATAAGAAATACCATTTTGAAGAATTCTAGTTTGTGGAATGATGTAGCTAATGACTAGGCTGGGTTTAGCTGGGTTGCCTCTACTCATTAAGAATATAGAAATGGGCACAAAAGAAAATGAAAAGTCACTTTGGATTTGAAGTTGATGCCTGATTATGGGTAGTGAGGTCTAAATTTGACAATGAATCCTGGCAGGGAGGATTATCAACTAAGATATACTAGAAAAAGTGGGATTAAGATCTCATAATGGAATATTATCCAACCTCCAGATGGAATACTTCAGGTCAACCTAAGCTCAGTAGCAGCAAGACTGGGGTGGCTCAAAAGAAACAAAGAAGGCTAGAGCGGACACAGGGCCAGGCCATAGGGATGTCAGACTGAAAACTAGGTGGGATTTAGGGAAAGGCCATCCACATCAAAGGCAAAAGAAGTCAGAAAAACCAACTCTGCTGTAATATCAAAGACAAGGTAAGATGCTCTGACTGATCAGGTTTAATTTTCACTGATGACCTAGATTTCAGGGTAGAACCCTTGGTCAGTAAATGCTTCATGCTCCTTCCCTCATACTGTGAATAGCAATTGCTAGAAAAAGCCACTTGTGTGGAATTTTTTTAAAAATATTTATTTATTTATTATTTATACAGTTAGCCAGAAGAGGGTACCAGACCTCATTACAGATGGTTGTGGGCCACCATGTGGTTGCTGGGAATTGAACTCAGGACCTTTGGAAGAGCAGGCAATGCTCTTAACCGCTGAGCCATCTCTCCAGCCCCTTGTGTGGAAATTTTTTATGAGGTTGATTGACTATGGAGATCTGGAATATTATAGGTTTGAAGTCAAAATTGTCTTGGGCTAAACTTGGCTCTCTAAATAGCCATTTATTGTCTACCTCTGTGTGATCCAGCATCCTGTGTCTGTTAGGTAAATCCTTTTGGAATGAACAAACAGCAGTCTAACTTCTACTAGCCCTCAAGCTAAGAATTTATCCAGAGAGCATCCTAAGGCCTGTGACAGATTTCTCGGCTTTGCTGTAACCTGCCAGTTGATGTTTCTACCAATGTTTTTGAAAATGCTTTGATTTATATTCTTTGTTCTGTTTCTATAAAAACATCATAAAGCTGTTACAACATTGGAATATAATATTAAGGTAACCTGAATCTCTGTCTTTGGCTATGGTCACTTATATGTAGCTCCAGAACGAACTCTTTCTCTCTTATTCCTTTTGAGGTGAGAGCTATTTTTTTGTATCAGTATGAATCTAGTTAACATAGCTTGTTGCATAGATAAAATTTTAAAAAACTTAAATATATTTAGGATTTTTAATATCACTATTTTAAGTGGATAAAATTTCACCATAAAAAGACAACCACAACTATTTAGGGGATGAGGGCGAAGTCTCACCATATAGCCCAATTGGGCTTCTAATTCATTGTTCTCTTTCCTCTTGGACTCCTGAATGCTGGGGTTACATGTGTGCACTACATAAGCCTCTGTGACATAGCTTTGATGGAGACAAGGCAATGCTATTAAGATGTGCATTGAAGCTTGCACTTTCAAGAGACCCTGCTGTTGGGCCACCCGTTTACCAAATATGAGATGGCCTTGGTTTCAGATCACTGATAAACACTAGTAACAAGTGGAGTATTTAATCAGAGGAAAATGGAAAAAGAAAGATAACATCTTTTATTACTATTTAATGTTATTTACTGTTTGGCTTGGGCAAAGTATGAAAATTTCTCACATTCCACTTAAGATGATCTCATGTTCCTCACAAAAAATCATCTTAAATATCACATTTTGAGAGATGCAACTCTTTAACAAAACCTGGGCCACAATTTCCATATTTTTAAAATAATTGTATTATTTGATATATGTAGATATTTTGGCTGCATGTGTGTCTGTGCGCCATGTGTATGGAGTGTCTGGAAGTCAGAAGAGGATGTCAAGTCCCTTAGAATGGAAGTTACAGATGAGATCATGGGGTCTCCCAGGACTGAAGTTGCAGGAATTGTGAGGTACCGTGTAGGTGCTGGGAACTGAACTCCAGTCCTCTGTAAGAACAGCAAGTGCTCTAAGAGCTGCGCTATCTCTCCACACACACACACATCTGTATTTTTTTAGATAGTTTTTTTTTGTGTGTAAACTGTTGCTCTATGAAGAAATTATTGTTGATCTGTATTGAGTTTAAAATAAAACTAAATAAAATTTCCCTAATGTCAAGTTCATCCCATTTGTGATTATTATGAATGTTCTCTTAAAATGTTTACCTGTGAAATAATAGTAGATGAAGATATTTACTTAATAAGAAAATTAGACAAAAATTTAAATGTTTTAAAAGCTTATAAATGCTTTCCCTTGGGCCTGTTTGTTGTTGACATTCTTGATTGTTCCACATAGTTTTGAAAATCATTGTTTAGACTTTAATTTTGAAAATATGTGGATCATGCAGTTATTTTTGTGTTTCTTTTGAGCACTGAGATCTTGTAACCAGGTTCAGAGTGGGCCTCAGAGGAACACTCATTTGTCTGCTAGACCCCTTCCTAGGGAGTGAGGACACTCATATGTGAGGTAGTAATATTTGGATTTGATGGGCACTTCTGGTAGGATTTCAGAAGACATGTAGGTAGTAGAAAGAAAAGTGAGAGAATTAATTAAGAAAGAATAAACTTCCAACAGAGGGAGCAGGGCAGAACAGGGGAAAATGTTTAGAGTCTCAAAGGGCCATGCTGTAAAGGATAGGGGCTTTTATGGTACAGACTTTGGGCTCATTTGTACTGATGCTAATTTTGCGGTCATTGTTTAAAGCCTTCTGGGCCCCACTCTCCACATTGCTATCTTCCTCAGTGGCATCATTGTAGTCTGGGAATTTGTCAAGGAGAATGTTACATACCTGCACTAGCATTCAATTCAGGGCATTTTGCATGACAGGCAAGCACTTTATTGACTGAGGATGCCTCTAGCCTGGCATTCATTACTTTTAAATGACTCTGATGCCTTAAAGATTACTCTCAGATTCTGTGTAGAGAAACCATTGTTTTGAAATTATAAAGCTACTTAGATTTTTCAAATTAAAATCCTTTGATGACTAAAGCTACAAGGCATGTATAATTTGGGAATTAAAATAGAAATCCAAAGGCAGAAAGTGAGGTAATGCCAACTGTGTGTTGCCATTGGCATGCTTTCATATGTGTTGGCATGAAGGGAGCTGTAATACATCCATCTTATTCTTCAGTTTGAGTTCTGCTGTTGTTTCCTCATTCCTGACTTGGGTAATTAGTTGTTTTTCTTTTCTCTCTCTCTCTCTCTCTCTCTCTCTCTCTCTCTCTCTCTCTCTCCCTCCCTCCCTCCCTCCCTCCCTCCCTCCCTCCCTCCCTCCCTCCCTTCCTTCCTTCCTTCCTTCCTTCCTTCTTATGGGAGTAACTAAAATTTGATCAGTTGATCAAATAACAATTTTTAGACTGTTTTCTTTTTTTTTTCATGGACTTCCACTCTGGTTATTATTATTTGCTATTTTCTATTTATCTTTGGTCTGATACTTCTATTTTCTTCTAAATTCATGGGGGCAGAAGAGCTTTGGATCTTTCTATGATAAGTGATTAAAGTTTAAAATTTTTCCCTCTAAACATAAAATTAACTTTGACGTGGGAGTGACTTTTTTTAATTTGTTGTTTTTATTGGTTAATTAATAAAGAAATCTGCTTGGCCTGATAGGACAGAAAATTAGGTAGGCAGAGTAGACAGAACAGAATGCTGGGAGAAATAAAGCCGAGTCAGTCACTCGCCATGATTTTCCCATTCCAGACAGATGCAGGTTAAGATCTTTCATGGTAAGCCAACTTGTGGTGTTACATAGAATATTAGAAATGGGTTAGATCAATATGTAAGAGCTAGCCAATAAGAGGCTGGAACTAATGGGCCAGACAGTGTTTAAAAGAATACAGTTCCCATGTAATTATTTCGGGTATAAAGCTAGCCGTGCAGGCAGCCCGGTGCCAGGAACGTAGCCCGCTGCTCCTATTACAACATAACTTTCCCCTGTATTATAAATATTTTTATTTTCACAATGTTATCGTGCTTTTTTTTATATATCTTATGAATCTTTTCTAGGTGGAGATAGACCAGTCAAGGTTGCATTTGTTATTGTACTGATATTATCAGAATTGCCATTTGAGACTTTATTAAAAAAATATATATATTGACAGAATTCAATACCAAGTACTTCACTCTTTTAAACACACAATTCAGTATTTCTCTTAGTGATTTCATAGCACTCCACAACCACCACAACAGCCAATTTATGTCATTTTCATTAGCACTGGAGAAATTCCATTAGCCTTAGCAGTCACTCCCTAAGACTCTTCCCTACCCCCGGGACCCTATGGCCACTAATCTACATTTTTTTCTCAATAATTTTGTGTGTTCTTATTATGGTATATAAGTGGAATCAAATATCATAATAGCATGAGCAACTTCTTTCACAAACCATAATATTTCCAAAGTTCATCAATGATATAGTATATTTCAAATATTTTATTTCTTTATTACTGAATGATATTATAAGAACATATTATATATTCTTCATCCATCCCTCTGTTAATGGACATCTGGATTATTTCCATTTTAGTTTAGATATTGAAAATGATGTTTTAAGAATATTTTCATACAAGTTTTTATATGGACAAAGATTTCACTCTTGAGTGCATGTGTAGGAGTGGAATTACTGGGTGATAACTCTCATGTTCCAATTTTTGAGAACTGCAAGATTGCTCCCCAGCACAGTTGCACCATTTCACAGTACAATGAGCACCATGTGTCTTTTGTATGCATTGTTCTTCTGTATTGAGATTCCCTATTCATCAAGCTGAGGCAGGAAGAAAAGGCAGGGAAATTGTGGGGACATGGGAAGGAAAAAGAGTCCTTGATCATGGAGTCTGATTAAAGCTTGGGCCAATCAAAATCAAAAATCCTAGCACAATGAACAACATTAGCTGTGAAGGCTGCTGATATAGAAATTATAGTCCTCTCACATATAGATATTATATATTAAAGTAACAAAGAACAAGGTTTAGGGCCATGATACATTAAAGTAACAATGAACTAGGCTTAGGGCCTGAATGTATATCACATTGGGTAGGGTCTCATTCCTTCCTCAGATAAGCTCCTGAGAATCTAAGAGAAAACTCCTGATTTACAGTGACGACATCTTGCCTCCCTTATCTCTTTTTGTGGGGGTTACCTTACCAAGAGTAATCCTGACAGACATTTCTTAGGAACCTCATTCAAGTTTTTTCCCTTCTTTAAAGGTAGCAACTTCTTTTTTTTTCTCATTTTTTTTTATTCTTTTTTAATTAAAATTTCCACCTGCTCCCCGTTTCCCATTTCCCTCCCCCTCCTCCCACACATTGCCCCCTCCCCCCGCTCCCCTCCCCCTATCCCCACTCCTCTTCTCCTCCCCCCAGTCCATTCCCCCTCCCTCTCGATACTGAAGAGCAGTCCAAATTCCCTGCCCTACAGGAAGACCAAGGTCCTCCCACTTCTATCTAGGTCCAGGAAGGTGATCGTCCAAACAGGCTAAGCTCCCACAAAGCCAGTTCATGTATTAGGATGGAAACCTAGTGCCATTGTCCTTGGCTTCTCATCAGCCTTCATTGTCTGCCATGTTCAGAGAGTCCAGTTTCAACCCATGCTTATTCAGTCCCAGTCCAGCTGGCCTTGGAGAGCTCTAAAGGTAGCAACTTCTAATCCTACCAACGTCATAGGAGAGACTACTGCAAACACGCGAACAAGTCTACACAACAGTGAACTGGAACTCCCCATTGAGTTCGTGCTCACCCTTGAGAAAGCGATACTTACACACCAAGTCGGCTTTATAAACTGTATATTTGAACTTATTTTCTGTAGTGAAACCATGACTGTCAGTTTGGCTCGAGTCAAGGTCCTTAAAAGTCTAGAGGTCTGCTCAGGTTGCTGAAGATGACAATGTGGAGCGGTGTCCTGTTTCCTGTCCCCTAAATACTGAGAAAGTCACTGTCAACATCACATTTTCAATGTGTGTGTGTGTGTGTGTGTGTGTGTGTGTGTGTGTGTGTGAGAGAGAGAGAGAGAGAGAGAGAGAGAGAGAGAGAGAGAGAGAACTGTTTAAATTCTTTGTTCACTAACTTCACGATCTGGGTCTACGTAGCTATTTTGCTATTTTTTTATTGCCTTTTTTCTCCCCCAAGAAGGAGCCAAAGTTTGTTACTTCAGAAGTTTCATTTATTGTTAGTATTGAAATATGAACTTATTTATGTCATGCATTCCAGCAACTCTGTGATCTGGGCTTATTTTCCTGAGCAGTTTTTCTTTTTTTTTTAAGTTTCATACTAGAATTTCAAGTGACTCTGCCTTGGTATTTGGTGTTGATGTTTCTGCTTTTCATTTTATCTTTATTGTTTCAAGTGTGACTATCCAGGGGTCGCCCCACTGTGTGCACGGCTTAGTGTTCTATTTTATTTTTTGTTGTTTCGAGTGTGACTGTCTAGGGGTCACCCCAGTGTGTGCACGGCTTAGTGTTCTGCTGATGATCTCTGAAGGGTCCAGGGAGCACGTGTAAAGTTAGCTAGCTCTCACTTCAAGTCACTGGATACTCAGTCAGCTCTCTTTTCTATTTGAGCAGAGATCTGTGAAGTGCTTGCCTGGCCCTTCTCCGGTCCCCTGTTCACAGTCTTCTTGGTTTCTCTCTGGCTGATCCACTGCTTCCCTGAAATGGAATTGCAGCATAGGATTTGGAGAGCCACAGTGTATGGGTGGGGTTTGGAGAGCCACAGTGTATGGGTGGGGTTTGGAGAGCCACAGTGTATGGGCAGTTTTGTTTTTCTTCCTCCTCAATGTTTATTGCCTACTGGCAATGGTTCACATGTTTTGCCCTCTGGCCTAAATGGAACTAATTTCCTCTCCCAAGAAGGTGATCATTTCTCTAGCCAGCTCCAAAAAGATAACACTGATGTACTTACTAAAAGAGCTTAGAGGAATGGTTTTTACTTGAATAAATAAAGAAAAATTCTTTATAAAAACTCTCTCTAAATTAAATTTTTGCCAGTGGTAAATTTCCTTTTGTCTTCAAACAAAATATTAGATATTAGAGGCAACTGTTAAATTTCATAGGTTTTTGTTTTTTTTTTGTTTTTTGTAAGAAATTTCAAGATCCAATTAAGAAAGCCAGAAATTTGGTCTGTTCATACCAGTGTGCCCCATTATTCTGTAGAGCAATGTCTATCCTTGTCTCTTTCTGAAGCTCAACTCCAGCTCAACCATCACACAGCAACTCCAGATCAAAGAAGAACGGGAACGGGCAAGAGTGAAGTTTAGGCCCCTCATTTGTGTCCCTACAAGTTGCCCTCTGCTTATTGTGCAAACTTGTACCCGTCTCTCTTTGGTCAGAAATTAATCACATGCTCACAGGTGGATGGTGTGATAGGAGAAGCTTTGACTTGAGTAGGTTAGATCTGGCTTCTCTGACTGAATAAAACGATGGTGCTTACATAGTGAGGAGCAATGGGCACATAGATGGGATCAAGTCAGTCCAGCCTATTTCCCACAGCTTTTTCTGAGACACCGCCTTCAATTTCCCCAACTTTAAAAGATAGCTGTCTATGGTTTTGTAGAATCCATTTGTTGTTTTGGCTTGTATTTTTTTTTACCCAGTTATATAATAAGTTGCGTGAGTACAAGAGTGATTGCGGTTTCTCATTGTGTCTAAGGCAGCATCTGACATACGAGGTATACCAGTTGCTGTGAACACTCCCATTAACTGTTTCTCTAGATTACCAACAATGACCGAAGAGGTAAAAGATCAGCTCTATGGGATTCAAAGGTAGATCTCAGCTCTTTCTGTGCCATGGCATTCCTAGAACTGACCAAACACCTACTGTTAAAATCTCCTCCCAGTCCACATATCCATGCGTGCCTTTGGTAACTGTCTCTGGGGATACTTTTTCTCATGTGAAATTTCCTTTCAAGCATGACTTTGTAGGGTTCCTCGCCATGAAATAACTTTTTTCAGGACTGCTGACAGTTTTTTGTAAAGTGTCTCCAGCAGATATATATACCATCTGTGACTGTTCAAATGGCAAGAATTCTCTAGATTCTGGAGAAAGAACACTACCAGGACAGACAGACAAAACTTGACTCTATAGTATCTTTTCTCTTTTAATCAACTCCCAAAATCTCGTTGAAAGTCAGCACAAAATCTGAGTCCTACAAACCTTAGCCAGAACTTCTCAGATTCTCCAATCTGGGTAGGGCTAACACTTCTCCTCAGGATGTATTTTCAAAAGGAAAATAAAAATGAAGAAGTGGGTCTTTGTCTAGTAATTGAAGGCCTGTTGTTCCAGCCTGAGAGGAAGAGACCCCCAACATGGATTTTAAAGAGGTCTTGACTATTTCTTGGAAGTTCTCTGAAGATGTTACTATTTCCCTGGAGATTTTAGTTTATGACTTGACTTCACAGATCCATATTTTAACAGGGAGACTCCCTTTTTCCTAGTAATCCTTCCAAAAAACTGAAGACTAACATGGTTACTACATTAAAATCTCCCTCAGAGTCAGGAAGAAGGGCTGTATGTATTTAACACACTGACTTCTGTGTACACACACACACACACACACACACGGAGAATGTGTCTCTCTATATGTATATATACACACACACATATATATTTATACATATTTGAAATATCACGCAATATTTTTTGATGATTTTGGACTAAATAGCATAAAAATTTGTATTTGGGATAAAAGCATACAAAAAATTTGAAATAAACACATTCTTAATGCCTTTAGGTTTTAGTTCCCTCATTTACAAAAATAGGGGAGTTGGGCTAGCGTGTCTGATGTCTGAGAAGGTTGTTTCCGCTCCATGATTTTATGGCTCTTCAGTGCTCACTGATTAGAATGGACGCAGTGGGCTGACACCATACCAGGTAGTATGAAATTCTTGACACCCTCAGAGGAATGTTCTTGTCTTAGCTGTCATAATCATATCAAATACTGATTACTACACACTTCCTACTCCTCCCTGCCCCTCATAAATCCAGGTTGTTACAAATTATCTTCCTAAAGTTGAGACCATGATCTGACTGAATTCTTAGTGACTCATTTGAATGCTGTATCATTATCTCATTTTGTTCATTGCTCATTTAATCAGGTGCTTCTGTGGGTTGGCAGGCTCCAGAATGTAAAAAGTGAATTGTTAGTCAGAGCAGAAAACACAATAACCACGCCAATACTTCCTCCCTCTCAGGCTTTACAGACATTCTTGCTTTTTGATTATTGGTTTTTGCTTGCTCTAATCTCAGTCATCTCTTCCTACTTTCTCAAAAGAAGATCAAGATTTTCTTTTTTAATTAAAAAAGAAAGACAAGAAACCGTAACTGGCTTTCTTTCTACTTGCGCCCGCCTCTTTCGCTGATTACCAATCGTTGGGAGTGGTGCAGCCTGGCGAAAAAAGACTGTAGACTCGACTGCAGCCTTTTCCTCCAACTGAAACACCCCCTCTGGGAAGGGAGAGGACAGGCTCAGGAGACTCAGGATGTAAACAAGTGTCCAGAGTCTGGAAACCTTGCAGCGAGATGCATTAGACCTTTTACCAATGCCACCCAGTTTAGAGACGCTTACATAGTTGCTGAGTGGAGACTCTTCCCAAATGACCAGTCTGCCTGTGGGGGACTTCCCAGCATGTGAAGCAGCCTGCAAGTCCTGCAGCGAGCTTCAGGGATGTTGCTCTGGTGAGCTCTTACCCAGGCAGGGGTGAACTTTTTGTTGATGCAGCTGACTTTGAGTCATCCATGTTTCTAGAGGTATTTTTCTACCCATAAGTAACCCCCAAAGAAACACATTGGTTCACACAATATACTCCATATTCATTTGTAAACATACTTCTGCCAACCAATCATTAAATGTTTCTTAAGCACCTATTGGCTGCTGAGGACCACTGCAAAACAGGCAGATGCTCCTAAAGCTCTGTTCATTCTTTAGGGAATCACCAGACATAAACTGATTGACAAGCATAAATGATACCAGAAGTGAACTTTATTATTCAGGTTCTCCCAGCAAATAGAGACAAAGGCATAAATAGATGTTTTAAGATAAATCTTAAAATATTTTTAAGATTTAGAACTTCCAGAATATATTATGAACAATCTAGAGACCCAGGAGAGCCAATGTTGTCATTTAGGCCTAAAAACTGGGGGTCTCAGTATGAGTCCCAGGGGAAGAATGGATAATTCAGCTCAGGGGAAAGAGCCTTGTCTTCCATCTTTGTTTCAATTTCCCAGGCCCTTGCGTATACCAGGATGTCTGTCAACATGCTGAAGATGACTTTCTTTATTCAGAATCTAATCTAATCCAAATGCTCAACTCTTCTAGAAACACCTTCACTGTCACATCCAAGAAGAAAGCTTTAGTTTTTGTCTGGACATCTCTTGCTCAATCAGAGTCCAGGAGAGACAATATGTTGTCTGGTCCTATATCAACTTGACACACCCACCGTCATCTGAGAGGAGGGAACTTCAATTAAGGAAACACCCTCCTCCCTTTATGTTGTTTCTTTTTAAGATAGGCTTTCTTTGTGTTGCCCTGGCTGTCCTGGCCTCAAACTCAGGGATCCGCCTGCCTCTGCCTCTAGCGTGCTAGGACTAGAGGTGTGCACCACCATCACCCAGCCTAACATTTTCTTAACTAATGATTAATCTGGAAGAGCCCACTCTGTTCTGGGTGATGCCACCCCAAGGCTGGTGGTCCTGGGTTCTATAAAAAAAGCAGACTGCACAGGCTATGAGGTACAAGCAAGTAAGCAGCACCCCTCTCTGACCTCTGCATCAGCTCCTGCTCCCAGGTTCCTTCCCCCAGATTCCAGCCCTGTTTGATTTTCTCTCTTTCCTTCCTTTGATGATGAAGTGATGTGGAAGTATAAGTCAAAAAATTCCTTTGCTCTCCAACCTTCTTTTTGCCATAGTGTTTCATCACAGCAAGAGGAACCCTAACTAAGATAGATAAGGATGATATGACCAAAATATTCACAGAAAACGTTACTAAATGAGGGCACTATACTTAACACAGTCTCTTTCTAAATGAAAGGGAAATAAAGTCGCCCTCAGACAACAAAATTTTGAGGGAGTTCAAGGTATACCCCCACTGCAAGATTGTAAAAGGAGTTATTCAAGCTGAAACAAATGGACATTAAGTTTTAAAACATAAATATTTAAAATTCCCTGGTAAAGGTAAACGCATTTAACTGTCTCTTGATGTTTATGGGGAAAAATCTAAAAATATTTGTAAGTCCATCATATAAAAATGACATATACTTTGTATCTAACCTATGCACATTTTTAGATATAATTTAAATCATCTCTAGATTTCATATACTGTCTAACATAATGTGAATGTTATACAAATAGTTGTATACTGTTATTTAGATAATAATGACCAAAAAGTTTTCCTTGATGTTAACATAGTTTTTTGAAATATGCTCTATCTCTTATTGGTAGAATCTATAAATATCAAATGCAGATATGAAGAACTAGATAGTCTCAGAGACGAAATTTTCTAAGACCTAAATCAATGATAATATGTAGATCATTTTAAACTATATCATAAAAGCAAAACACCCCAGAAGCAATTAAAATGCATAAACCTAAAAAATTAGTTAACAGATGTGCAAGGCTACCAGCATTAATTGGAACATCAATAACCTAAAATGTAAGAAAGAAGAAATAAAATTATAGATAATATTTTAGGCCACAAACACGTTTTAAATTATATATGTAATTGAAGCTAAGTTTCTATTGGCTTGTGATATAATGCTATCTCTGCAAGATAGTTTATGTAAGGTTCATGGTAACTCTTAAGAAAGCAAAAGAACTATAGTGAAAATATAAGTGATTAACAAAAAGGAATATAAGTCTCTCATATCAAAAAGTCATCAGTCACTGCCTACGGCAGAGCAGAATAGAATAAGCTGCGAATTCCAAGCAGAGACAGAGAAAAAAAGAAGGCAGAGTCAGAGAGCCATTATGGAGCTGCTAAAGGAGAAAGAAGGCACTCTGGAACCTTACTAGTAAGCCACGAGCCTCATGGTAAAATACAAAATAATAGTAAGGGGTTAATTTAAGGTGTAAGAGTTAGCTAGAAGTATACATAAGCCATTGGCCAAGCAGTGTTGTAATTGATATAGTTTCTGTGTGATTATTTTGGGTCTGGGTGACCAGGAACAAATGAGCAGTTTCCATCTACAAAATGGCACCATATGAGGCAACTATGTCCATATAGAACCTGAGAGAGCTTAAAGAGAAATTCTAGACACCCCCCCCCCACACACACACACATACACTCACAAAACAGTTTAATGCAACTTCTTGGTAGCCGCATTTTTTTTTCCAGATGCACCCTGTTTCCTGGCAGCATGCAGGGGTACTGTGGCTCCTTTAAGAGAGGTCTTCCTTCCTCAACATTGGCAGTTAAGGCTGTGAAGCTTCTTTAGGAGAGGGCTTCCTAGTTCATTCTAGTTGCATGAGCAGCTCTGGCTCTTTCAGGAGGACAAGCACTTAAATGGGGTCTGTGAGCAGCAAGTTACAAATTGCTTAATGATGATATAGACCATTGTGACCCTGGAGCTGGGGTGGTATGCATGGTTCTCAGAGATAGTGAATATGTCTCTGACATGTTGGACTGGGCAGAAAAAATAGGCAGGGCTGTGGAGTTAATCCTAGCCTGCCTACTTAGTATTTTTTTTTTTTAAAAGCCTGCTTTCTTAGTATTTTTTTTAAAGCACTCCTGGTCAGAAAAGATTACAGATAGGCCCAAAATAGAAACAAATTCAGCTGAAAAAGACCTCTAAATGGGTTACAGTGTTGGATAAATGTATATAGGCTTAGAGAGAGAGAGAGGAAAAAGAGTATAGACAGTTATGATATAAAAGAGTACAGTCATAGATTAAGGAAGTAAAGACAATAAAATAAATATTAAATGTGTGGAAAAAGTAATAGAGTAAGAAAAATAAGTCACATAAAGATGGAATATACACAGAGAGTCTGGATTATGTATATTATTGTGTTTTCTTTGAATTGTTTGACTGTGAATGAGCTAAGTACAGAGAGATGTTTGATTTTTTTTTTTGTTGTTAGAAGAAGAAATAAACTCCAATGAAATACAGGAATAAACTCCATAAATAGAGACAAAATTTAGTGCCTCCTCTTGACAGGGGACAGACCATCCATATGAAAACTCAAGAGTTAAATAATGAACTTGAACCATATTATAAGCCAAATGGCCCCTACAGATATAATGTATAACATTCCATCCAACTGCAACAGAAAATAAAATCTTGTCAAGCACATACAGAGCATTCTTCAGGGCAGAAAAATATGTTCATTCACAAAGCAAAGCAATCTTTAAATTCAATAAGATTGAAATTATATCAAGTATCATTTTCTGATCTCAAAGAGATAAAACTAAAAGGTAGTGATGGGAAGTAAATTGTAAGTTTTACAATGTTGAAATTAAGCAGAATATACTCCCAGACTAGCAATGAGTCAAATTAAAACTCAAAGGGGAAGTGAAAATATAATTAGACAAATGAAAATAGAAAGGTAACATGACAACACAGGACTCAGCACACAGTATCCTAGAAGGGATAATTGTATAGATTAATAGACAAAAATGACTTCAAATAAACTCCCTACTTATAAAACCCAGAAACTAGGAAAAAGCAAACAAATTACAGCTGGAGGTATCAGAATAGAGAAAATCATGATGATTAGAGAGAACAAAACAGATTTGGCATTATGAAAGGAAGAAAACTGAAAAACTTAGATTGTTTAAAATAAAATTGTAAAAACTAAATAGAAGATATTGCAATTGATAACAGAAATATAAAAAGATACTACTGTTAAAAACACACCCCAAGAGATATCATCTATAAGGAATGGATACATTCCTAGAAGTGGACAACTTACCAAGAAGAAACCTTAAACAGAAAATCTGAATATAGACCCAAACATTAGTAAGTAGCTAGATGGAATAAGCAATACTTAATAATAATGAAATCTCTGTAAAGAAAGTCTAATGTCTAAAGTACGATTGATAAAAACTCATGGACAGATATTGGGGTTCAACCTGAAGGTCAGAAAAGCAAAACAGTCAGCCTCTGGCTCTCACTTTGACCTCAGTCCAAAATGGAGATCCTGCCTCCAGGAATCCTCAGAATGAGACTGAGACTGAGAGCTGTCTCCTCATGTCTTATATTCCTCTCTAGTTCTGGGAGTAAGGGTGTGCACCACTCCTGCCTGGTTTCTATGTCAAATTAGAGTGAATACTGGGATTAAAGGTGTGTGTCACCACTGACTGCCTGGTCTGTAAGGCTGGCCAGAGTGACTGTTTTACTTTTCTGATCCTCAGGTAACCTTTATTTATTACAATACAAATGAAATGCCACTATAAGGATCACAATACTTCACTGGTGAGTTCTCCAAACATCTAAAGAACTAATTTTTATCTATCTCAAACCTGTAGAAGGAGCTGTGGGCTGCATTCCTGCTGCCCAGTTCCCGGCCGCCTGGCTAGGGCCTGTTCTCACTGATTCTAGTGCATATGGTTTTGATACTCCTAGCCAGAGCAATTAGGAAAAGAACAACTAAGAGAAAGAATCAAATAGGAAAAATGGGATGGGGACTTAGCGTGGTGGAGGAAGATTTGCCTAGCAAATGCCTGGCCCTAGCTTGATCCCCAACACTGAAAACAAAATAAAACAAATGAACACAAATTGCTAAAGTTGTATCTCTTTCAAATGATGGGGTATAAGATATAAATAATTTTGAAACTCTACCCTAAACACTGTAAGAATTAATAAATTCAGTAAACTTGTAGAGTAAAATAATCACCATATTCAATCAGGCACTTGTCTATGTACTCACACTAATTTCCTTACAATGGAATAAAGAAAATAACCCCATTTATAGTAGTATGAACAAAAATAAAATGGTTTGTAATAAACTGAATCAAATTCATTTTGCATCAAATTTATTTACTGAAAAGTTAATATTGATGAAAGAAAGTGAATAAGACACAAATCAATGGGAAAGTGTTTCATTTGTTCAGGAATTAGACAAGCTAACATTGTTAAAATCTCCAGTGTACCCAAAGTAAACCGTAAATTTCATGTAATTTCTAAGAAAATTCTAGTGGCATTTTCCACAGTATAGAAACAAATCCCAATATTCATAAAAATCCCAAGTAGTCATAGAAATCTTGAGAAATATAGCACAAGTAGAGGCTTTTTAATTTAAAACCATATGACAAAGCTATAATTACTAAAACATCATGGTATGAGCACAGTTGACCAAGGGAACAGAATTGAGATCACACCAATAAACCTACCATTTTATGATTAACTAATATATGACACAAGATTTAAGAACACACTTCAGCATGTGGTGCTTGGAAAATTGAATATCCACATGAAAAAGAATGAAATTGGATCCTCTGTTATACATTCATAACAATTAAAACCAGTTCAAAGGCTTAAAGCATAAGTACTGACATCATAAAACTCTTCAAAGAAAGACAGGAGGAAGCTTCTGTACTTTGATTTCAGCAATTGTGGTTTTATATTTGGATTTTGTCTACTCCAACAGAAGCTAAGGAAGCAATAGCAAAAATAAGTCAGTAGGGCCCTTGCTCTGGTAGGATTACTATTGTTATGATGAAATACCATGACCAAAAGCAACTTGGGCACAAAACAGTTTATTCGACTTACACTTCTACATCATAATCCATCATTGAAAGAAGTCAGGACAGGAGGAGAATCAAGGCAGGAACTGATGCAGAGGCCATGGAGGAATGCTACTTACTGGCTTGCTCCTCATGACTTGCTCAGCCTACTTTTTTATAGAAGCCAAGACCATGGATGGCACCACCCACCAACATAGGCTGGGTTCTCCTCCATCAATAATTTTTTTTTCAAGGTCTGATCATTTATTTGTTACCCTTATAGACTTATTTTTGACTGGACTCAGACTTAGAAGTAGAAGCTCTCAGCGAGGACAGCCTTCGCCTCTTGGCAATCTGTTCCTGGCGCTTTTCTTTGGCTTCCTTCATTCTCTTGGCCAAAAGTTTAGCATATTCTGCAGCCTTCTCTTTGTTTTTCTTTGTTAGTTGCTTCTTCAGAGCAATATGCCGGTGTTTGTGTTGCAGGACACGTGGAGTCACAAGACGCTGAATCTTGGGTGCCTTGGTCCTGGGCTTCTTACCTTCTTTGTTTAAAGGCTTTCTGACAATGTACTGGTGGACATCATGTTCTTTAGAAAGATTAAAAGCTTTCAGATTCTGCTAGCTCTTTTAGGTCCCAACCGACGAGGCGCAGTAGTATCTGTCAGTCCAGGAATATCCTTCTCTCCTTTTCCTACAATAACCAAGTTGAGAACACTCAGATTGGCATCCACAATGCATCCTCGGACAGATTTGTGCTTCCTCTCTCCAGTTCTCCTTGGTCTATAACAAGAATGCCCCTTATTCAACAGCAGGCGCACTCTGCCATGGGTCAGGACACCTTGTTTCATGGGAAAACCTTGTTTGTCATTGCCGCCACTGATTCGGACCTCCTAACCCTTCCACTCTTCACCCAGGGCATTGGCAGCCACTTCCGTGGCCATGCGCTTCTCTTAGAAGGTCCGAAGCTTGCGTTCATCGTCCACTTCGATGAGTTTCTGGCAGCCGGTGGCAGGGAAGGAGATATTCAGCTTCATCTTTGCACAGCCTACTGCCTAGGAGGTGCCACGAAAAAGAGTCCTCCATCAATCATTAATTAAGAAAACTCCCAACAGGCTTGCCTCCAGTCAGATCTTATGGAAGCATTTTCTTAATTGAAGGTCCCTTCTCTTAGATGACTTTAGCTTGTGTCAAGGTGACATAAAACTATCCAATACAGTATTGAAAACTAAAAGTTTTTTGCACAAAACAAAACAACAAAAACAGATGCAGTGGGTGAAAATAATTGCAAACCGTATATCAGATAAGGGACTAGTAGTGTGGGAGAATTGTCTGTATTCTGTCAATCATATTTTAAATAAACACTGATTGGCCAGGCAGGAAGTATATGCAGGTCAACCAGACAGGAAGTACAGGTGGGGCAGGGAGAACAGGAGGATTCTGGGAAGAAGGAAGTTCTTCCCCCATTCCTGCCCAGACCACCAAGAAGCAGGATGTAATCTACCAGGCTGAGAAAGTACAGAGCCATGTGGCTAACATGGATAAGAACAATGGGTTAATATAAGCTACAAGAGCTAATAAGTAGCCTGAGCTAATAGGCCAATCAGTTTTATAACTTATGGAGATCTCTGTGTGATTTTCTTTGGGACTTGCCTGCAGTGGGGTACCTGGCAGGACAGAAACCCCAACAAGCCGGTTCTCATGTTACAGAATGGCAGGCCCCTCGTGTTACAGACTAGTATTTGTGACTGGATTAAAACACACCTAAAGGGCATAATGAAATGACAGTGAATGTGGCTGTGGTGGTGTGGCCAGAGACAATTAGATCACGAGGGCTGTGAACTACTCAATGGATGAGTCTTTTGAGCTATACTGTGATGACATTTTTGAGAACTGACGGGAGACAAAGACTTAGTCAAGGGAAGGAGGTCACCAGTGGTGTGTCCTTGGAGCTATAACTCAGTCTTGTCCCTTCCTGTGTCCCCTTTCTCTCTGCTTCCTCTGTGACCTGAGCCATACCACTTGCCACCATGATACCCTATCTACGTACATAGGACCAAACCACCATGAACTAAAGTCTCTGGATCCATAAACCAAAATAAACATTTTCTCCCTTTAAGTTATTCTTTCTGGTATTTTGGTCATGGTGGCATAAAGAGATGTATCAAACCCTCATGCATAACACGTGAAATGCATAACATTTTATTTGCCCATTGCACTCCATTAAAACTGGAAAAGAGACAGGTGCAGGGTGAGGTGGGGGCAAGAGGGACTGCGGTATTATCAAGAGCAGTCTCAAGACTCTGAGAACTCCGGCTACTCTGATGATAATCTTTTCGACTTTCCAATTACTTGTGAATTGTTCCCTCACCCGTTGAACCTTCTAAAGTAGGCTGATGAAAATTTGGCTTTCAAACGAGTTCTATGATGAGCTCCATTAGCCATTGAAAGGCGAATGGATGTGAGGGGTTACCTGTGGGTGAACAGGGAGAGAATGAGCCAGGGAGAGGATTTAAGGAAAGAAGCAATGCTTGGGAGACTCACTACATGATTCTTAGTGTATGAAACTCAGGAAGACATGTAAGTTGAGGTTCCGTGTCAGTGGAAGCTGGCATTATACTTGGAGCCTAGAAAGATACGGTGCCCTCACAGCACAGGCTATAAATTGGCTAACTTGTCTGAGAACAAAAGAGATTGACTTTCTACGATTCACTGTTTCAAATGATGTCCATTGAAACTGAATGCAGTCTTTGGTGGATACCATAGATAATGTAGCTAGCTCACCTTCACTCTAAAAAGGAGATTTCTATATAACAAGGCTAAACTATAACATTAGTATTCTACCACAGTATTAATAACTCAAGTATATTGTGTCTTAATCTCTTGAATCTTAATACTGTTTTTTTTTTTGTTTTTTTTTTTTTGTTTTTTTTTTGTTTTTTTTTTTGGTTTTTTGAGACAGGGTTTCTCTGTGGTTTTGGAGCCTGTCCTGGAACTAGCTCTGTAGACCAGGCTGGTCTCGAACTCACAGAGATCCGCCTACCTCTGCCTCCCAAGTGCTGGGATTAAAGGCGTGCGCCACCACCGCCCGGCTTTAATACTGTTTTGTTCATGGCATTCTGCTGCTGAACTGAATTTAGCTGGTCTAGTCAATGAGGCTTGAGAAATCCATAAAGCCTATATTCTACAGTATCTAAACCAATCTCCGTGATACCAAAATCTTTAAGAATATAAACAAACAAATAAGTAAATAAAGGAGGTGGAGATGTTTGGATTTTAAAATGAATTTGGGTTTAAATTGTCTTTAGGTCAAATATCATAGTGAGGAATATTTCTAAGAGTGAACACAAAGAGAAGGGAAACTCAATGTATTGAGGAGGTAAAGAATGAAACAGCATGTTTCAACTCAGAGGCTGAGGGATGCTAAGAAACACTTTTAATCCCCATCAATTTTCTACCCATATTCTTTCCTATTGCGGGTAGCTACTTAAATTTTCCATTCTAGTGCATTACCCCCTTTTCATTTCCTTTCTCCTTTCCCTTTTCTTTTCACTCTCATCCCCCCACCCTCATCCCACTCCAACCTGGGCTCTGTCTTTCTTCTCTTTCATTATTTTGTTTTGTGATAGAGGATTTAAATATTTGTTAGTATATCCAAAAGTGTGATAAATAAAAGGAATGGGTAAGTATGGCTTAGACTATCTGGAAAACACATCAAATAATTTCTACTGCTCATCACAGTTTAATTCTTTTCCACAATAATTATATAGTACCTAGGTTCAGGGGACTTTACTAAGAACAAGGGACAAAAAGAGGAATACAACATTTTGTATTAAAGAATTGTATTCAGCACATTTAATTCTGACTGCTTTCTTTTGTTAGAGAGAACTGGCATGTTTTTACTTGTATGCTTTTCACCTAATGTTTTCTTAAGTTTCTGGAGCAGCATCAGAGGACTAAATAATGAAAGTCTAGCTAGGATGACAGCCACTGTTCTCTTGCTTGGAACAGGAAGTCTTCCTCAGCAGAACTCTATATGCCTGGCACGACCTTGGCATTTCAAATTATAGCATGGTACCATAATTAAACTCTATCCTCCTGCAACCAGAACAGAAAGATGAGATTAAGTCAGGCCAAGACTTCCCTTCTTGTCCTTATTGTAACTATCCTCCTCCTCAACATTTCACAGTAAGGGATCAATATAGAAGCTCAGGATAGATTTTCTGAGTTTGCCACCTCTACTGTGCTAGGGTGAGGTGGCTGCGGTGGAAGTGGTTCTCAGGATCAGAGAAGTGGTCATGGTGTTAACAGAGGTCATCAGGACTTTCTACCTCAAACATTGTCTTCTCGGCCTCCCTCTTCTCTACCCCTCTCTCTCTTTAAGCAACCATTGGTTATCTTTTGTAAGAGAGTCACCAGACCATAATAATGTTCCCTTCTTCTGGAAACAAATCTCTCAAGGGCTTCTAGAACATCTGAAAGCATATTGTGGACAAAATCATGTAAGCTATCATATTATTTGTTAGTTTCCACATACATGTTTTAAATTCATTTTAACTCAGTGTCAAATATAAACTTTGTTTAAGGAGTCAAAGACCAACAGAAAATACTGGCAATTCCATCCTTTCCCGTTTCCTGCTCTGCAGAGATAAATCCTTTCAACAGTTTTGAGCTTTTGTGATTTACCTTTTTATCTCCTTCCTTATTACATTTATTTATTATTATTTATTTAATTATGTGTGTGTGTGTTGCAAGATGTGTGTGGAGGTCTGAGGACAGCTTGTTGGATAGAACTCAGGTCTTTAGGCCTCAAAGCAGGCACCACTGCCCGATGAGCCATTTTGTTGGCCCCAGTTAGCTCTGTGTGTCTAACACAGCCTAAAGCAGCTACAGTTCCATCTCTCCACATTTATTGCTGTTTTCATTAGCTATTGACCTAGTTAATACTTTGGAAGTCAAGTCTGCAACTCTCTCTCTCTTCAATTTAAATTTTTATTCTATTCGAGAATCTGATATATGAATAATGTATTTATATATTTTCTCTCCACCCTTCCTTTTAACTCCTACTGTGCCCCTTCAATCCCTCTTAAATCCCTGGTCTCTCTTTAACCATCACTGCTACATTGAAGGGATTAAAGTAACTCCATCTTGTCCCTACTCCATTTTGTGTCTGCTTAGACACTTCTCTGTCCTCTGTCCCTCCAACAACAGCACATTTGAGATTTCCATGACCCTGCCCATGGTCAAGGCATATTAACCAGAATAATTAATGTTTATACAAACTTAAAATAAGGCATATTAACCAGAATAATTAATGTTTACACAAACTTAAAATGACTGAAGGCATAAGTCAAATTAATTGTCATACCGTGTTTGAAATACCTACTCTGTTCTGTCAAAACAAATGCTGTAAGGTTACTTGCACCTCTGTTAGTTTTTATGGAGTGTGCCTTTAAAGAAGTTGCACCCCGCCAAGCTTCGGCACAAAGAGACTTTGAGGTATGAGCTAAAATCAAAGGACTATACTCTTAACGGGTTCAATCAGTTTATTGACTGTGTCTTTCTTTAGTGGATTTATTGTGGAATATATATGCTTACATGTCTTAGTTAGGGTTACTATTGTTGTGATCTAACACAACCAAAAACAATTTGGTGAGGGAAGGGTTTATTTGGCTTATATTTCCACTTCACGGTTCATTACTGAAGGAAATCAGGACAGGAACGTGGAGGCAGGAGCTGATGGGGGAGTGTTGTTTAATGGCTTGCTCAGTCAGCTTTCTTATAGCATCCAGACCCACCGGCTTAGTGGTGGCAATACTCTCAATGGGCTGGACCTTTCCCTACCAAGAATTAAGAAAATGCCCTACAGACTTGCCTACAGTCCAGTCTTATGGAGGCAATTTCTCAGTTGAGGTACCCTCTTCTCCAATGACTCTAGTTTGTGTCAAATTGGCATAAAAACTAGCCAGCACAATATGGATGTATACAAAGACATGAACAATCTACTGAGTCTGTTTAGCATTCTTCATATGTAGATGTGTTTGTGTTTAGGACTGACCACTTGAGATTGGATAACCTATCATGGGGCTCTTTGCTAGAGAAAAATGATTCTTTTGCTCTCAGTGTCCAGCGATTGTCTGTAGCTCTTCTTCTAGGGGTGGAGCCTTGTGGGATGCCCATCCCCCAAGTCCACATCTCTACTCTATTTCAATTCAGTCTTCTTAGTTTTGGGTTAGGTCAAGATGTAAATCCTTAATGGTGGAGCCTGAGAAAAAGTCTGCTGGGATATGTATTAAGCATAAGTCTCTCAGCCTACATCAGAGCTTTGGTCACTGCTCTTTCAAACAGATGCCTACTAGTATCCAAGTGCGGTCCTCTGCAGTTTGTCTGTCTGAATTTCTCTTCCCCTGTGCCCCCTTAAGGTGGATCACCTTAAGTAACCTGCTCAGTGGTTATGGAGTTGAATTGGAAGTGACACAGAGTGAGTTCCTATGGACGAACTCCTGACTAGGGCTGGAACAGGAGACAGAAGACAATTTGCTTCCTTTATTTGGACTGATATATCCAAATGTCTAACTACCTGGTATTTTAGAAACCCAAGTGAAACGAAGTTACGGATGCTCATGGGAACAAACAGCATAGTATTGAACTGACTTCCCTTCTTTTCCATTTCACCCATTTATTCTCTCTCACATTCCCATAGTAACTACTTCTTTGAAGGCTGTGTTTTTGGGCAAACACCATCTATTACAGATCTTTGTGGAGAAATGATTGTCTCAGTTTCAGATTCATTTCTGTTGCTGTGATAAAATACCCAAACAAAAAAGCTACTTAGGGAGAAACAGTTTATTTTAGTTTTCAGTTCCAGGTTGCAGTCCATCTAAACAGGTGTGTGTGTGTGTGTGTGTGTGTGTGTGTGTGTGAAAGAGAGAGATTGTTTCCTGTGCTTTTTCTTTTCTTCTTTTTTTCTTGTTTGTTTTCGAAAGAGAAAGAGAAAATGGGGGGCATGGAGTTGGGGCTGTGGGGAGAATCTGGAAGAAGTTGGGGGAGGGAAAACCACTATCATAATATATAAAAAATATTTTCAATAATGTATTATTGAATATTGTAATATATTGTATTGTTGTAATAATAATGTATACACATGTATACACGTGTACAGTCTCAAACAAACATAAAATCACATCACATCCACAGTTAGGAGCAGAGAGCTATGAATGCACCCAGGCTCACTGTTCAGGTAGCTTCACCACCCTTATCCAATCCAGGTCCCCAAAGAGGGAATGCTGCTCTCTACTTTCAAGTCCTGAGTCTTCCCCAGTCCATCTAGGCCATCAACACTCCCCCCCAGGACACACCCACAAGATCAACCTGATCAAGATGGGCTCTTACTTCACTTTCCAGATCACTCTAGGCTGTGTCAAGTGAACAACTGAAACCAAACATCACACACACAAGATGGAAGAAGCAGTTCTTTTGGTTTCTTTCAGACACTGACTTAAAGACATAGCAGTTGGAGCTGTAAAAATGAGGCCAGAGAACTACAGAGTCAAGGAATCCACCAGGAATCGGGAGGGAAGGATCTGGAATGGCAAACCCGTCCTATTAACCAATGCTGGAACTGTCCTCTTTTGAATTTTTACTTTTGTGACATCAGAGTGCTATCAAATTGCTGCTACCCAGGAGTTTCTGATTGCAGTGCACAAGTCCAGAATCACCTAGAGATCTTCCTTGGCTTCTTGCCTCCCTGGTGCAGATGAGAAAGGATTTTCTCTCAAATCCTAACCTTTGCCCATAACTATTTCTGCTGCTTGCAATGGCCTTCTGGTTCCTTCCTTCACTTGTTCTTCTTATGCATTTTATGCTCATTCTTCCCTCAAAACTCAACTCAAGGTTTGTATTTGGTTTGGATAGGCTGCTTCTCCTTGCTAGTTTAATAGTTTCCTGGAGCGCTTAAAACAGTACCATCATCTGTTCTTTGTCTTTCCATCTTCTCAATAGATGTTAATACTCCCGGAGACAGGAATTCTTTTCAGTCCTTGACATTTGATTTTATGTTCACTAAACAACTGGGTGAAATTATTATGGGGATCTTGGTAGAATGATAATATGAGCAAGGCACAGATTAGATGCAAAATCAAGATCACTTGACCTATTCCTCTTACTTCAAAGAAAACAAAGGAGACTGCATATAAAAGTTAAGGAAGCTTTACTGTGTAAAAATAACTAGGACACTATATAAAATGTTTCATTTTTCCAAGCAAAGGAATAAATTTTTCTTTCATTTTTTTTTTCATACTAGATACTGGGAAAGAAAGTTCAGAGTCAAGGTTTCTTGACACTGACTGAACTTTTAAAGTGTCCTTTGTCACCTAGTTGAACAGATAGATGGATAGATACTACCAATAATCTTGGTCCAGTGGGGTGGCTCAGCAGGTGAAGGTACCTGCTTGTCAAGCCTATCCACCTGTTTGATGCTCTGATTGTCACAGCACCAGAACATGCTCTACTGCAGTGGTGCTCAACCTTCCTAATGCTGCAGCCCTTTAATACAGTTCCTTATGTTGTGGTAACTTCTAATCAGAAAATTATTTTTGTTGTAATTTTGCTGCTGTCATGCATTGTAATGTAAATATTAGTGTTTTCAGGTGGTCTCAGATGAACTTCGTGCAAAGGGTGTTTGACCTCAAAGGGGATCTCGATCAACATGTTGAGAACCATTGCTTTGCATTCTTTTCCATGATGTTGTGGCTAGGGCCCACCAACCAATGCTGATCTTTCTCCTGCCTGTTCCATGAGCTCTGCTAACAGAACATGTAAGGGAGAGGGTTATAAGGGAAGAGGAAAGAAAGGGCTATGATCTTCCCATTCGTTTCCTCTTCTTATTCCTGCTATACCAGCAACAGAATGTCTCTTTGCTACAACAGCAGCAATAGCTGGTTCTAGTAGCAGCTTATTTTCTTTCCATATACCATCACCTTCTCTTCCTCATGGATCTCCATACCTATGGAGTCTCCACCCTCCTGGGACCTTTCTCTAGGTTCCCAAGATACTAGTACCAGTCAGGCTCTACCCATTCCTCTGACTTTTGGATTTTGGTTCTAAAAGTCATAACTGTGCTCATTCTGCAGTTGCCATTCCTTTGTTATTCCAATGTTCTCTTATTTCCAAACTTTCATTCCATTTTCTTTCTCAAACTATTCTGTGTGAAGCATAAAAGGTCCTTGAACTGAAGAAGTATAAGTGTGAAACTTGTGCCTATTATCAGTTTCTGGTTGGTAGGTTGAATGTTCTTTCTATTACTACATGGGCACCAGTTCTGGTGTGTTCTCGCTGAAGGAGTAGGCAAGCATTTAAGTCTTACACATCCAAAGTCATTCATAAACTCCACAGACAGAAGAAAATTAAGCAATATGGCAAGTGGATGAATATTAGTAGAACATGGACCAAGTGTTTCTGATATTAGAAGTTATCTGATATTAGAAGTGATTCTGGGAGATAGAGAGATGACTCAGAGGTTATGAGCTTTTGTTGTTCTTCCAGAGGATCTAAGTTCAGTTCCCAGCACCCACATTGGGTAACTTACAACCAATTGTAACACCACTTCCAGGGTAATCAAATGCCTCTGGCACCTACAGGCACCAAAACTTGTGTGAACAAACTCCCACAGATACCCTCCCCACACATAACTAAAAATAGTTAAATAATCCTTTAAAGAAAGTACTTCCAGAGCTCAAGAGTAACCCATACACTCCTCAGTCCCCAAAAGGAATATTGAAGAAGTAAATGAGGTTAGGGTTCAAGAGAAATCTCATTCCCAACCAAGCTCGCTTAGGATTATCCCTGTCCTTGGTCTGTCTGTTCTAATAGTGCAAAGAAAAAGATTTCTGGTCTTGGATATACAGAAGCAAATCTATATGGCACCCCCTTAAATGGTTTGTTCTTTATTGGGAAGGGAGAGGCTGAACTAATGTGTAGTGAGTTAGAAAGTAAGATTAAAAGGAAGAGTTTCTGCCAAAGAAGTTTCAAGGCACACATGGATCCCATGACCCAGGGATCAGTTGTAACAACTTAGGGCATGTCCTCTTCTTAGTCTGTACTGCTAAGTAGGGATGAGGGAAACTTCATAGTTTAATTCAAAGCTAAATTTGATTTGCAGAGAGAGGTGCTTATGAGTGCCCACCCGTAAACTAGAGAGTGGTTTTGAGAAATTAGGTTACAGTAAGGTGAGGAAGGAGATAGGAAATCATTCTTTGCTGAGCGTCTACTATGTACTAGTCCTGGAACTACTTGAATGGAAAGGCTTTCCATTTTGAGATAATTACAGATGTATATGCTTCTGAAAGAAAAAACACAGAGAGACCTCTTGTAATATTTTACTGTTTCTATCATTTCACGAAACTTAGAATTAGTAGGGGATGACATGAAATAAAGCTAGGCCAGTGAAATGGCTTGGTGGCTAAAGGTTCTTGCTTCCAAGGCTGACAACCTGTATTTGATACCCAAAGCCAACATGATAAAATGAGAGAAGAGCTCCTTCAAGTTGAATTGACTCCATCAAGTGTCTTTCTGACCGCCATATACTAGTTCTCTCTCCTCTCTCTCTCTCTCTCTCTCTCTCTCTCTCTCTCTCTCTCTCTCTCTCTCTTGGTGTGAAGAGACACTGTAACCAGGACAACTCTTCTAAGAGAAAATATTTAACTGGGGGCTTGCTTACAGTTTCAGAGGGTTAGTCCATTATTATCATAGCTGGGAGCAGCATGTCAGCATACCAGCTGGTCGCTGGAGCAGGAGCAGAAGCTGAGAGCTACATCCTGATTCACATGGAGAGAGAGAGAGAGAGAGAGAGAGAGAGAGAGAGAGAGAGAGAGAGACTCCTGGGCCTGCCTTGGACTTTTGAAACCTCATAGCCCACCCTCAGTGATATACTTCCTCCAAAAAGGCTACACCTTCTAGTCCTTCTAATCCTTCTCAAATAGTGCCACCCCTGATGACTAAGCCCTCATATATATGAGCCTATGGGAACCATTCTCATTCAAACCATCTCCTCTCCTTCCTCCCCCCAAAAAATAAAATCCTTTTTCGATATATATAACAAAATAAATTGCAAATGAAACCCAAACCACAAAAGAAAATACAAAGCCAAAGTTATTAGATTAAGGGCTTATTTCTAAAGTATTATTAGACCTAAAATGAATTTAAAAATATAAACCAAATCGTAGCAGCTCTGTTGGGAAGAAGGATGTTTGACTACATACAAATTGAAACTACTGAGTTGGAAGATGCATCAAATACTTTAAAAACAAAACCGCTAACAGAAACACATACTGGCAACATTTATGGAAAGAGAGTTGATTTCCTTTGTAATATGTTTATGGAATCAGGAGGGGAAGGACCAATAACCTGTAGAAAGGGAACAGAACACAAGCAACACTCTACATAAATAAGCAATGTATGAAATAATTCTCACCTGACTTCTAACCAAGAAGTTGCTAATTAAAATGTTACCGGGGTATCACATTTATCCTCTTGTGTTGCTATAGAGTTAGATATAACCATTATGAGAGGGTGGAGAAAAGAGGCTGGTGCATGAAGATTTTAATCGGTACGTTAAAAAAAAAAAGGAGAAAAGCAGGTGTGACACAAGAGTGTCTTTGTAGAGAAGTCTCAGCTGCGTAAAAATGGGTAGGCCTTTTACTATAATTGTGTTATCCATTGGTTGGTTCACTCTAGATTCAAGAGCTGGGGCTAATCTTAGAAACTGTAGTCTATCAGGTCATCCCACCCTTTATAGCTGGCAAATTCTCTCTTGAAGGGTTCAGAAGGGTAAGTTAATATAATGCCTTTGTATGCAATAACAATGCATGCATGTGCACACATATGCAGAAACATTCAGACAAAAGCACAAGCAATGGGTGACTTTGTTGTTTTGAGTAGTAGGATTTGCGAGAGGATATTACTGGTTTTGTATATGTGTCTATGTGGTATATGGGCATGTGTGTGGTGGGAGCACATGGGTGTGAGGTTGTGCAAGAGTGTGTAGGCTAGAGGTTGACCCTGGGTGTCCTCAACCACTGTCTCCCACTGAACCAGAATCTTTAATTTGGTGAGTCTTGATAGCCAGCTTATGCCTCAGGTGTCCTGTTTCCACTTCTTGGATGCTGGGATACAGGTTACAGGCAGGATGCCATGCCTGCCTGACTCTTTTGTGGGTGCTGGGATTCGAATTCTTGTCCTCACACTTGTGCAACAAGCACTTTCTCCTCTGGGTTGTCTCCCCAACCACCAATATTACTTTTTTATAACATGCTACTGACACTAGGAATACTTTGACAAGTGCATGTAACACTATATAACTATCATTAGAAGTTCCTGGTAACTTCAGGAATAAATTCCAGGAATACTGAGGCTTCTCCATTCAGAGGCCAAGCCTTTCATGTTCAGAGTTAGTTAACCTTTCACCTGTTGAGAGATCTTCCCTGCTCTTTCTGCCCAGATTTCCTTCTTCTGCCATATCTTAAGAATCGTAGTTATGCTGTGTCATTTTATCCATAATAATTACTGCAATTAGGAATTCTGACCTATTTGTTTACCTACTTTCCTCTCGTCTTTTCTCACTGTGGAATCAATTCCAAGTGAGCAAGACTTAGTATCTTGCTATCACTGTACTCCTTCCTACCAACAGTTTTCTGGTGTACAGCAAATGCTCAGTACATATTTGTTGGATGGATGGTTGCATGAATTGTAAATAACATTAAAAAGGCCTGGGACTACATATTGACCCATTTCGCTTAGAATACAAATTGAGTTTCTGGCTTCATTTTTTTTTCTCTCTCTCTCTCTC
This sequence comes from Chionomys nivalis, assembly GCF_950005125.1. Taxonomy (NCBI): domain Eukaryota; kingdom Metazoa; phylum Chordata; class Mammalia; order Rodentia; family Cricetidae; genus Chionomys; species Chionomys nivalis. The sequence goes on along the minus strand of NC_080088.1, from coordinate 45,036,840 downwards.
TCTCTCTCTCTCTCTCTCTCTCTCTCTCTCCAATGTACAATCAGTGGCTGCTCTATGCTATAAATGATAGCAAAATAATGTCTATGCTGTCCTCATGGAACTTACAATTAATTAGGAGGAACAGAAGCATGGGTCTTGACTGGTCAGTCTACTGTTGGCTGAGGAGTCCCTCAACCAGGAGAAGTCAAGTGACTGCCAGGGAAGTCATGATGTTGTTTTGATAGCTGGTGGGGTGCAGGGAGTTCCTGCTCCCACATATTGAAAGACAATCTTGGGAACCAGCTCCACCTCTTAACTACTGGGATATACCCCCACACAAAGAGGAATCTTGTGTGTTATCTGTCTTCTGCTGGGTTTTCTCTCCCATATGGTTTCTATGGCTCCCCTTAAGCTCTGGAGCATGGCGGGACTGCTGCCACAAACGCCAGCTGGCTTGTGGGCCCCATTTTCTCACCTTCTTCCTGCCAACCCCGTTTCAGAGAGCTGGGCCTGCTTCCCACATTATCCAGCCTTATCTCAGAGTACATTCTCCCAAACACAATCCTCTTAGAATAAGAGAAGAGATAGAATCAGGATAGAACATTTTTTTTTCTAATAATCTTTGGATCTTTGGCCTGGAACCCTTTGCTAACAGTGACTCATCTCTTTGAGTTAATGCTTTACCCTCTTTTGGCATATTCTAATATCTCTAATGATAAAGAGGGCACTTTGAAATATCGAATTAATAAAGACAGAGAAAACAAAAACATTTTAAATCTCAGTGGAAAAATGTGAATTAGGTACTAGAGTACGGCTTTTGGGTTATGGATGTTCAAAAGTGAAGGGGATCCTGTGTGTGTCCATTCTTTTTGGTTTTTGTTTGTTTGTTTTTTGGGGGGGCAGGATAGAGACAGTGATCTCAGGGAAGTTAAGTGGCTTGATTACAGTCATGATCAAGTTTCCTGATCTCACTTGCCTCTGGAAGTGAAGGACGAGCCTATTGAGTGTTAAGTGAACATCTTTAGGGAGGCCATCAGCAGGTTGGGTCACTGAGCACTTAGACTCAGGAAGACCATGTTTCTTTTACTCATGTAGGGGTTAAAGGTCTAGGTTCTCATTAGGGAAATATTGACTTGGTCCTAGTTTTATTATTGATCATGAAACAATATATCTTTAAGTAGTAGTTTATGCATTCCTAAGAGACAGATGGCAAAAGTATCTGCTTCATAGAATTATAAAGATTAAATGAACTAAAGTAGTAAAGCACATAGCAAAATCCTTGGCTCATATCAGGAACTTGACAAACACCGGCTAATTAAAGTGGGGTTATTAAAGAAGAATTTTTCCTACCAAATGCTGTTGTGAATAGCTCTCCTGATGCCTGAGATACTGGACCAGTCAGCATCCTCTCAGCCCTACTTTTCTCTTTGTTTAAATGTTCATATCCTCAAAAATGACTTTACAATTCCTTTTACCTACCTTCTTCAAAAAATAAGACACTGAGTGAGACACTGAGTGTCTGGGGTATCTTCAAGTCCTGATAGTTTTGGAGAGCATGTAAGAGGTAGAGGAGATTCATGCAGGTGAAACGTTAAGATTCTGTGATGATTACAGCTATTCCCTATGTCTTTCACTTGACATGGCCTAACTTTCCCATTGGCTGGAATACAGCAAGTTAGAACCTGAGCCTTTGAAGACCACAGTGTTTCTTAACATGTCTAACCTAGGATTTGGAGAAGTTACTGAGTGGTTATAACTTGCTGTCTAGTGTAGTAGGAACTGCGGGCTGTGTTCCTGCCGCCCCAGCTCCTGGTCGCCTGGCTAGCTTATGCCTCAAAATAACAACACACAAACTGTATTCTTTTAAACACTGCCTGGCCCATTTCTATTAATGTATGTAGCACCTTGAGGTGCACTTACCAGGAAGATTCTAGCCTACATCCATCCTGGGTCGGAGCTTCATCGTGTCTTCCCTGGGGAGCAGCTGCATGGCATCTAAGCTCACTTCCTCTTCCTCCCAGCATTCTGTTCTGTTTGCTCTACCCACCTATGTTCTAACCTATGAGGGCCAAGCAGTTTCTTTATTTTTTAACCAATGATCTTCCTCCATCATTTCCCCTTTTTCTGTTTAAACAAAAAAAAGGAAGGCTTTAATTTTAACATAGCAAAATTACATATAACAAAACAGTTATCAAGTAAAAATTACAATATTTACATCTATTTTATCTTTATCATAACTAAGGAAAACTATAACTATAACTAACTATTCTTCAACTCCATCAAAGACTCCAGAAAGATACAATATTACCTAAGCAAACAAGAAATAAGCAACTTTCAAACTCTAGAAAGGACAGAGACATCTCACTGCCTTGACAGTCACCCAAAGTTTCTCTGTAAAGTTGGGGCATCCATCTTCGGCCTACAGGCCCATAATTTCCAGCAGACAATTCCATGAAACAGGAAATTTCAAAGTCAGTTCAGTCACTATCTGCTGTGTCCTGCAGAATGTCTCGCAGACTCTTTCATGAATCAGGAACCCCGAAAGATCATCTCACCTTTAGGCAAGTTCAGCAGTCCTCTCTCTGCGGGTTCTTTGTGTCCAGTTTATGCAACAGTCCAGGCAAGAGCAGTTTCTTGCCCAAATGGCTATCAAACTCCATAAGGATCCTCTTCGATGCCCATCTTCTTCTTGAAGTAGATTGGTGCTGCCAGGAGCAGAGTGTCTCATTGTCATGAAAAGTCCTAAGTTATTAAAACATTAAATAGCATATTCCGAAGTCTTTGAAAGATATGAAGAATGTCTATCTAAAATATATCTACGTTGGGGCTGGAGAGATGGCTCAGTGGTTAAGAGCATTGCCTGCTCTTCCAAAGGTCCTGAGTTCAATTCCCAGCAACCACATGGTGGCTCACAACCATCTGCAATGAGGTCTGGTGCCCTCTTCTGGCCTTCGGCATACACACAGATAGACTATTGTATACATAATAAAAAATAATAAAAAAAAAATAAAATATATCTACGTACATCTAGAAAATCTAACATGACTACAAACTTGACTATTATAGATAACAATTCATTAACAACTTACATACATAACATTTTTACATGAGCTACACAATCACAATACCTTAATCAATATCAGAAATACATATACATATAACAAAATTGACCTTAAATTTAAATCACTAAAGCAAAATCCATATCAATGCAAATTATTCATACCTATATCATATCCCCCTTTAAATGTAAAAGAACATTTATAAACAATATTTGGGAACATGGGTGCAGTTTTTTTCTCTCCAAACTGCTTCCTGCTGAATGGGGGTGTTGTTATTCAGGTCTTTTATGGGATAACCCCAGGTTCATCTCAGTCGGCAGTTGAGCAAAGTAATTTTTTGAAGGTGTTCACAGCAACCTTTTAGGAGGGCATGGTCTATCATACCATATTGGGATAGAAACAATCCACAGGGTCTCATCGCCTGTGAAAACAAAAGAAGAAACTCCTTTCCAAAGCATCATGTCCTTAGATCCAAATTTTAAAGTCAAGGTATTTTCAAAATATATATGTTGGATTAGTTCAGCAGCATTTATAAACAAATATCTTTTAGCATCTGTTGCTCCTTCCCCAGCATTCAAACAATTCAAACAGAGCATAATAGCATATAGTATCAAGATTTTCTGTGTATTTTCCATCTTTGTGTGGCTTTATTTTAACATTTATTTCATTTATTTTTACTTTTAACTTTTTGCTTTTTGAGACAGGTTCTCTGTATATCTTTGATGTGGAATAACTCTGTAGACCAGGCTGTCCTTGAACTCTCAGAGATCCTTCTGTCTCTGCCTCCCAGGCATTGGGAGTTCAACTCCAAGGTCAATCTACCTCTGCCTCCCAACTGTTGGGATTAAAGGTATGTACTACCACATCCAGCTACTCTCTTTCTTCCTTTTTTTTTTACTTTAAGAACTTTAACTTTTAGCCTGCATATATTTTTAACACACTGTAAATCATTAAAAGTTTTCTTTGTCTTTGAATCTCTCTTTACTGTATATCTCTCTTTTTCTGACCACATGAATCTTTAATTTACCAAGCAATATCACTAGGACGAAAGCCGTGGCTTTGACGGCTGGATCCAGCCCATTCCTTAGCTTTCCAGCCTCATGGCAGAGATACTGGCTGTAACCATTTTTATTGCCACAAGTCGAAGTCTATGGTATTTCAAGGTCCCTGCCAGCAAGCAAGCTGCAACAGACAACACTCAAGTCCTCTCTCTGTAGTTGGCCCTCCTGCCTCAAACAGTCAGAGTTTGCCCTGGCAGGTCGGACCAGAAAGCCAGCATTTTTAATAAAACATCACAACTTTTTTCCTGCTATGGCTGAAAACAAACAAGCATGCAGTCAGCTTTTATCAATACCATTTAAGTGTTTCGTGGCAGGACCTCTTAAAAGAGTTGCAAGCTTTGCAGCTAAAGCTGAGTCAGGAAGCCTCTCTTAGATGAGAGTGCTTGCTTGCCTCTAGCAAGCAGAGCAGACCCAAGAAATTGCTGCTACCACATCGGGCCCCATTCTGTAGTAGGAGCTGCGGGCTGTGTTCCTACCGCCCCAGCTCATGGTCGCCTGGCTAGCTTATGCCTCAAAATAACAACACACAAACTGTATTCTTTTAAACACTGCCTGGCCCATTTCTATTAATGTGTGTAGCACCTTGAGGTGTGCTTACCAGGAAGATTCTAGCCTACGTCCATTCTGGGCCAGAGCTTTATCGCGTCTGCCCTGGGGAGTAGCTGCATGGCATCTAAGCTCACTTCCTCTTCCTCCCAGCATTCTGTTCTGTTTACTCTACCCACCTATGTTCTAACCTATGAGGGCCAAGCATTTTCTTTATTCTTTAACTAATGACCTTCCTCCATCAGTCTAGTTCTTCTATTTTTAAAGGCTAAAGAGAGGTGTCATATTTTTTCTTCCTGTCTTGCTTCATGAGCAGCTACAGGCTCAGAACTTAGGTAAAAAAACTGAGGAAGTCATAGGACCTCGTGATGAAGCTACTACTATTGTTTAGCTAGATATACATAATGCGCCCACCAAACTGTCTTCTGAGTGAGTCTGCTTCTGTCCATAGATTAGTAATTCTATCAACTTTGTGCAGAGTAACTTCTGGTTGTCGTGGGCAGTGATTAATGCAGAGACTCAAAGCTGGTCAAAGTCTCGAGTGTTGCAGGAGGCGGCTTGTTCATTCCTAGTAGCTCAGACCTGAAGTAATCACACAGAAACTATATTATTTAAATCACTGCTTCGCCTTTTAGCTCTAGCTTCTTATTAGATAGCTCTTTTACACCTTAATTTAACCCATTTCTATTAATCTGTGTATTGCCATGTGGCTGTGGCCTATCGGTAAGGTTCCATCCAGCATCTGTCTCTGGCAGGGCTACATGGCTTCTCCTTGACTCTACCTGCTCTCTCTCTATATATCTCTTCCTGCCTGTCTATATTCTGTTAAGCCATTGGCCAAAAGCAGCTTCTTTATTCATTAACCAATAAAACCAACACATATACAGAAGGACTTCCCACACCACTCGAAAACAAGTTACTTTGAGCACTTAGTCCTCAATGGGATGTTCACAACATCTCCTCCAAGGCTCATGGGACATCATGAAAAGAGGACAGAAGGAGTAAGAGCCGAGGAAGCTGTATGGAACTCTGTTTTGGGGAGGCATGAAAATATCACTCAGGAGCTCACGTCATCTGCTCACCTGCATAAGACCTGCACAAGACTGGACCTGTAAACATCCCATCAGGGGACAGGGAAAAGGTTTGGAAGTCCGCGTTACTTTCTGTGGAATTGCTGGCTGCTAATGGTTGGCAGGTGAAAAGGAAACATTTAACTTAGTGGAGTGGCCACTAGTAAGTTTCCTATGCTCCAATAAAAACCAGCCACTCATGAGTATGTAAATAACCCTATTGAAAAAAGTCATTGGACTACTACAACAAACAAAAGGTTTGAAAAGAGAAGGGGATTTACTTGGAAGAGAAAGGGGATTAATGTAAATTGGAGGGGACAAGAGGATATGATCCGATACATTATAAACACGTATTAAAATAATATAATGGAGCCTCTTATTGTGTAAAATATATCCTAATTAAATCCTTTAAATGAAAAACAAATCTATGTTCTCAGAGAAAAAGCAGTTCAGGCAGCCATGGTAAGGTAAACCGCCATAATAAACTACCCATATGATTTTTTTTCTAGTCCTTTAGTCCACTTTAAACAGCATAAGACTTTCTGAAGATCCGTGGAGTCATCTGGAAAGCCTTGAAAGCAAATTCCTTAGCTCTGCCCATAGAGAGTAAAATATGATAGATTCAGAGTAGAGACTTGACATAAGAATTTCTAATGAGCTCTGATGTGTAATTTTGCATTAGAGTAATTTGTACCAGATGGAACTATATATACTGAGCTACTGGCACATACATCAAGGTGTCAGTTACAAAGTTAACAAAACCCATCTCTCTTTTGTATTTTTAATTCTGGTTTGGTGCTAACATCTCCTTTTCCTAAAGTTGAGATATGATCTCAGTGCTTAAAAAGATGGATAGGACAGAACCAGAGAATTTACAGAATAGCTTTCATTGTTACAATATCACGAGTGAGGGATAGTGAAATGGCTCAGTGGGTAAAAGTGCTTGCTGCTACACCTGGTGATTTGAGGTCCACCCTGGGACTCACATGGTGGAAGAAGAAAGCTGACTCCTGCAAGTTGTCCTATAACTGACCACACATGAGCCATGGCAGGCACACAAATAAATAAATCAATAAAAGCAATCAGAATATATTGTATGATATTCTCAAAGAATAAATAAAATGCTGAAAATGTAATAAAAAGTTTAAAATATGATAAGTAAAAAAAGGTACAAATACTACTAACTTTTGAAAATAGTAGAAAAGTAGAAATAAAAGGCACATACATATTCAAATATCTGTAAAAGGGAACACAGAAACCAAAAGCCTTGGTATAATATTGAGTATAGCTATGTAAAGTAGAAACAATTGTGAAGGGGAAGCTAATCTTTTGTGTTTATCTTTGGAAATATTCTGACTCTTAAACTATATTAATATACTAATATTCCAAAAGAATGTGAATTTGGCAAGAGCAAACTCCTAGAATTGAATACAAGTGGAAACATTTGAGTTGAGCTTTAGATTCAAGTTGATAATATGAACAAAAAGATTTCAATTGAGAAAAAAATTGGAATTGTATACCATCGTTGGAGGTATACTTTCTAAAGACAAAATTCTTTGTTGGTATGACATCATTTGAAGCCATTTTCTGTGGTATAGAACTGAACAAATGAGCAAATATGTGAGTATTTTAGAGAAAGGGTTTTTTATCATAGGAGAAACAAATGTAGAAAAGGGAAAAGAAAAGAACCCCATTGTACTAGATCTTAGTTAAAGGCATCAGTGTGAACTCCTGACTTTAACAGAACATATATTTACTCGTTGGGTATAATGAAAGGCATGAAAGATCTTATACCCAGGAGCAAGGAATGCCCTTGTCATCCTTACCCTGATTTCTGACTACCACCTCCCAGTCAAAGGAATAATAAAAAACTCGTCTATGAAATGAAGAACAAAGTCTACCACAGCACGAAGTTGCACCAAAAAGAAAAAAAAAAGTGCTCAAACATTCACACACAAACACACACACACACACACACACACACACACACACATGAAAACAAACGCACACATCCAGAAGCTAGGTTGAAGGAGGGATTTCTACTGGCTAAATTTGGGATGGCTGAGATGTCAAAACAAACAACCCGGAGAATGAATTACAAGCCATTTAATCTTCAAAATGTATGTTCATAATGGTAACCAACAATATTGGAGATTAACGGAGAGAAGAAAGATAAGTTCACCTCTACAGAGAACCATAAAAGCAGAAATAATGAAAAATTATAATTTTCTAGGTCTGTGGATCAAAATTACAGTAATTGATTCAAGCAAGTCATCAAAGCATACTAAAATTATTGAATAAAATATTGGTCTTTGGCTGGGGGAAGAGTTCAGTGGTACAGTGCTTGCTTAGCATATAAAAGGCCCAGATTCAATATCAGCATTGCACAAAGCAAGTTTTTAAAATTATCCACTTTTAAAAATACTCATTTTTTTAGAGAAGAATATCTTATATTTGCAATAGAGAAATCAGTCACAATTACTTGAACCACATGATTAAATTTACAATTGCTGCATTAGACAAACAAATAACACACGCCTCCTGATACACTAGGAAGGACATAATGTCTGAAAATGTTTAATCATATTCTGGTCACAATGAAGTGATGAAATAAATTCAAACTGACAAGTGGTTTGCAAAACAAGTGTTCTTAAAAAAAAGAAAACTAAGACACTGTTTTAAAAAATTACTCAAGAGACAAGGCTAGTAAATATGCAGAATTCCTAACTGGTCCTGGGTCCTTCAAAATGTCAACAGGAGACATTATTTAGACAACTTGGAACATTAATCAAGGAAAATATGTCATGGAATAATATATACAATTTTCTGAAAATGATAAATTCTGTGACTATAGGAGAATGACTTATTCTCATGAAATCTATACCATAATATCTAGGACTAAAGAATTCTGATGTTTATCATTTAATAGTTCATCACAAAGAGGAAAAAAAGAGCAGTATGATAAAACATTAACAACTACTGAACTTAAGCAAATAGTAGCATGTGTTTACATTATTACTGTTGCAACATTTTGGGTTTTTGAAATTTTTCAAAATACAAAATCCGGGCTTTAGGGTATTGTTGGTTACAGTCTGTAGTATTACCAGAGTACTGGGATAGACATGTGCCTGTTAAGAGCTGCACTGCTTGATTACTTTCTGTCTCTATGGTTGACTGTATCCCATCCCCCACACCTCAAGATGCACTTGTCTAGGTCCGTAGCAGAGGAGCTAGCTGGGAGTTTGGTGAGTGCTCTCTGTCTAATATCTCAGAGGGATATTTCCCACTCAAGGGCATCTCCAGAGAGCTAACAGCCAACAGAGTATTATTGCAATTCTGGGATAAGATCATCTTTTTATGATAGTAATTTGTTACACTAGTTTGCCACGTGTCTGCTGCTTCCTTGTTAATCCAATAATCTATATGAGAAAAGCAATTTGACTTACCTCCTTCCCATCTGCCGCCCATCATCCAATCTATATCTTAACTATCAGTGATTTATTAGTGGCGTCTGTGCATCTCTGTCCCATTGGCAGCCCCCTTTTCAGGTTCCTACTTGGATACACTCCCTGAATGTGTTAGAAAGGCAAACTCAGCATGGAGATTAAAAGCAATGAACAGAATGACAAACAGAGCTGCGGTTCCAGGTTGCTTGAGTCAAACAATTAACATTTATGCACATGCATGTGCTAAGAAGTCCATTTCAGACCTACTGTGTAAGAAATGTTTGAAACGGGACATTTTTCATCATAAACCTGATTGCTTTGGCAGGTTGGAATTAGTTATTGGCTCCAGCATCTCAATTCAGTGTTGCACTTCTCCCTTGAAACTCCCGGATGTCCATTTACGTGAACTGAAGGCAGTGCATGAGCCCTGGACCATGGTTTCTTTCCTGCAGAGATGAGAGAGTAGGTAGCTACAGGGAAGATGTGCCAGAGCTGATATGAAGAAGGGATTCTGTCTTTAAAAGTGTGAGCCTTGTTCTCTGCCCATCAGAGCACTGACTGCAGTTGCTGAGCGTCCCTTTTCTCTGGTCACCCTGGACCACTCAGAAACACGATAGCTACAGGACGACAGTCCAGAGGAGGAACCTGATGGTTTGGGCCAGGGAGAAATGACATGCAGGGCAGTGCTTGGCTGTCTGCTGTGAACTGAATGTGCCTTTCACGTAGAATTCACATGGCCTGACACAAAAGTGTGGTAACGAAAGAAGCACGAATGTGGGTGTCCATGCACAACCACCCCTTACATTGTCTATCTGCAGCATCTGTGAAATAGGAGTCCATACTGGAGAGTAGTTAAATCACTGGCTAAATCTGAACTTTGACCATACAGTTTCCTATTTTTCCGAACTATGTAAAGTGTATCTATTTTTTCATATCTCAGTAATTTCTTTAACATAGGACTGCTATTGCCCCTCATGGCGGTAATAACCCATTCAACTGTTCATTGTTTTCATTCTCCATTTCTCATTCAGTGTCCTCTGAGTTTAATCCTTAACTCCCATTTCCATAAGCAAGTATTTTTTCTCATGTCCTACGAGTCCTGAGATCTTCCCTTGCTTTCACTTGGCCTTTATATGGCTTGTTTGGATGTTTTAAAACTTCTACCACGTGGTAATTCCCCTATCGTCATGCCAGACAGTGACTCTCCAATCCCTGCTGAGAAAGTGACACATAGATGATGGTAAGAATGAGCTGCTGATACATTCAAGGTTGCTTTCTAGGGCTTATGGGCTTTAGGGGATAGACAGTGAAAACAGACAATCGTTTCTGTCCTAGCATTCAATCGTCGTCACTTTCATTCCAAAAGTCACCTTAGGTTGTCATCTTGCAAGTAACTAGAAGTGTGCTGTGTGAGACAATAGTTCTGAACCTCATGCATTCCACTTTTGAAGTGGCTACAGGTTGTGATTTTACACAGCAGTTGGTATAAATAGCTTGTCCTCGTGAACTAAATGCCCACTGTCTAAGGGTGGGAATTGCTCAGCGACATTCCTACTCCCCCTATGGTTTCAGCACAGTGCATTGTATTCAGGAAGTGCTCAAAGAAGAGCTTGAGAAATTTTGTGATTGCAATTTTACATTTTTTGCTATGATTTCTTTTCCTTGAGTCATTTTCTTCCAGACCCCTGCATTATGAAACCTTTTCTCCTGTCCAAGAGTTGCATTTCTTCATAAAGAAATCATCTCCTTCCATCTTTGCTTAATTAACAGCCTTTCCCAGCAGTTTTCGCCCCTTCTCTCTGACAGTTTCCCACTATTGTCTGTCTGCAGCTGTTCACAGTTGAGAAGCTGAGTAGACATGCTAATGAGAGCCTGGTGTGTGGGAAGAGCACCTCTGATTTTTCCTGGACTGGCCAGGCAGCCTGTTCCTACTTAATCTTTCTAAAATAAGCTTTACTTGGCAGTCAGGGGCTGGGTTATTTGCAGTTTTATTCTGTGGAGGAAGTTCTTGCTTGCACTAGTTATCTGTGTTTCTATTTAGGCACAAACAAACACCCTCATGTTCCAAAACGCCTCCTGTCTACACCACACATCAAATGCCAGAGCCAACCTTACTCGTGAACTTGTCCAAATGACAGAGAATCAGCTTTCATTACAGGCTTTTTCTATTAATCAGCTATTAATAAGATCTCCTAATTTTTGTTGTTGTTGTTTGTTTTATGATCCATCTCCATGCCTTTCTACATGGTTCTTAGTTGTACTCTAACCATCAAAAGACAGTTGTGTCATGGAACAGATTGTGGTCTTTGCAACTGTCTTTAGGATTATGGCTGAGATGGAATTTTTCCACTTGGGAATGTTGAGCACTTTGCCAGTGTTTATCTCCTCTTCCCAGAGGCTTTGAGACAATGATATTGACAGCCAAGAAAGGTTACAGGGGTGTCTGAATTTCCTTGTGTCTAGGATGACAGTCTGCAGCACTAATCTGAGATTCTCATTCTGAGTCATGTGTTTCACGGAGTAGGAGGAAATCGAGCTAGTTAATCCCTCTTCGATGTTCTGCAGCTGTTGGGACTTGGTGACCTTTACACAAAGACACAGAGACTCTCACTGATCAGAGAGCAAGCTGGAGGGCACAGGTGGGGGCCTGGAGAGAGAGCATGCTTTGAACAAGATGCAAGGTTGTTGCCAACTGTCTTGTTGATTCGGGCAGGGTCTCAGTGAGCAAGAAATCTTTTAGTTTCCAGTCTCTCCCAGAAATATTCTTTTTCCATGGAACTTCGAAGATGGATGTCCGACAGGAGAGGCAGGTGAACTCTTTTTCTCTGTGTGATTTTTTTTTTAAAAAAAACATAACTACTTTATTCCTTAAAGATGACAAGAACTTGCAGAAGAAGCTGGAACTGTGGGGTTACTTTGCCCTTATTATGTAAAAACTTAAACATCACATCTATGTTACTCTTCCATGGAGAATAAAGGAATGAGGGATTGCACATGTTTGTTTTATGTTCATAGACTGCTTTTTGGCCGGGGTGGTCTCATTCCAAGGAAGAAAGAAAGCTTGTGTAAGGGTATTACCTGTGATCTTCCCAAAGTAGTTTCATCTAAGGATATGATACCAGTGCCAGTTTCTAGTGGAATCTCATTACTTTTATGGAATATATTCAACATGAAGAAGGCACCAATTTCATCTATATGATTTCATTGTCTCTTGAATCCTACCTTTTCTTCCTTGAATTCTACCCCACATCTCAGTTATACCCCTTCCTGCTTTGCCAGTTCAGGTTAAATTGCGGGTGAGCGATGGACAGCTTTCATCATTTGCCTCAGCTATTGGAGTTCTTTGTTGAGGAAACCAACAGGAAGAGTAACTCTTACATCTGGAGGAGTTGAAACTATGTGCTGCTATAATCAGAATAATTAGTTAACCCTGGTAATCAGTAGGTGATCCAATAATTTTGACTTAGAAAACAAACAAAATATCGAATGGAGTAGGCTGATGTTTCTAAGAGGAACACATTCGTTACACTGAAGGAGGCCATTCTGGCTAGAAACACCAGGCTATTTTGATTTCTTTGTATTACATATTGATTTTACTCATAGACTGTGAAACTAGATACAGATGGTTGGCTCAATAAGTATCCCAGTATGTCTATGATGCAGGCTGATCTGTAGAAAAGATGGAGGAAGAAAGCGTGAGAATGTATATCAGACCAGCTTACAGTGGATATTCACACCTCTCCCAATGAATGTGAGAATATATATCAGACCAGCTTACAGTGGATATTCACACATCTCCCAATGAGTGTGTGAATTGCTGGTTCTGGTACTGCCAACAACAAAGCCAAGGTAGAAATTCCAACAAATGCTGGTTCTCTTTTGATGTCTCCTTAGCTCTGGGCCAGCTTCTCTTTGATCTGTCATCTAAACAAGTATTCAGATGGTGTGGTTTCCCCTTGATAACATCCTTTGGGGTCTTTTTAGAAATGCGTTTCCACTCCTGATGTTCTGAATCAGACACTCTAAGTGCAGGGGTCTGTGAAAGTGGTTTAGCAAGTCCTTTAGATGACTTTGCTGTGTGCCAACCAAGGTCTGCTATTCTGATAACAAGACTGTGTCCTTCACAATCCAGAATCTCCATCCCTTTCCCCACAGCCTGCATTTCCACCAGATACCAGGGATTTTTAGGCCCACTGAAGTTCAGTGGTACTGGGCTATGTCCTTATTTATAGACAAAAAACAGCTTGATTTACATGCCACCTACGTGCCAGCACTTCAACTCTTATGAAAGTCTCCTTAGTACTACTACCAAAGTCTTCATGACCCTCAATTACTGTTTTTCTCTCAGCCCTCACATCTTGTTACATGCTCAACTACATTTCACACAGATACTCACTCATTCTTCCCTTTAGACATATTTTTGTGAAAACATTGAATATTTCTTCTTTGACTCCTTAATAGATGATTTCACCTTTTTGAATGTTATTAAATGATAGAGACAGCCTTCAACAACTGCCCAGGATTCTCTCTTCATTCACCTCATGGTTCTCATATGTGAATATATAAATATTCACATCTACATTCTTCCTGGTCCAATACACTGTTGACCTCTAAATTTATGTCAGTCTGTACTAACTAATTATGGACATTTAGAAATATCTTGCAGGCATTGTAAACTAAACATTAAAGCAATTAAACTTATCATCGTTTCACTTCGACTTCCTTCTACTTTTATAGTTTTCTCTTTGAGTTAGTGTAAACCCCATCTTGAAGGTTGCGACTTATCCCTATTCTTTTTTTCCCTTTATTTAAATGTTTTGTTTTTAAAATTAGCTCACAAAGTAACAGGTTTCCACATGGCATTTCATCACACTCTGTTTTGGTTGATTCCCCATTTCACCTCATCTCTCTGACTCCTTTCTTAGTTGTAATCTTTGCCCTCATCATTTCTTTTCTATTTATTTATTTATGGAAAAGACAGTAGAGCTTAAAGCCTCTTTTTTCCCCTCCAGTTTTATGGTCTCTGTCAGGGACCAACTTCAACAAAAATACCACTTGCCAAGGTAGGGGCACAGGGATTAGAAAAATTAGTAAAGAGGACAAAGATGCAAGAAAACTAATAAAACAGAAACATAGGATAGTATTGGGAGGGAGTTCCAGTGAATACTGAAAACTCCTGTTTAATTTTTCATACACTTTTATACCCCAATACAAAAGGGGGAAGAAGGCAACAAAAGACTTCTTTAACATGATGCAAAGGACAACTCAACAGTTAATTGCTTTAACACTTGGAGGCATTAAGTCATTAGCATTCTGTTGTTTAGGCTGTGAAGCCACCCTAGACCAAGTATTCTGAAGGCAGCCATTCCCCATGCAAACTCCTTTTACAAAAGAAGGAGCAGAAGTACGGTTGTATGTCCTGACCACCTGTCAGAGTGGAGTGGATCTACCTGTATGGGCCATCTTGATGTCCAAGAGCCAAGTAACCACATGCTGGATCAGGATGTGTAGCTCTGCTTGTTGTCAACAATTTTTAGCAACCTCCAAACTCTCTGGCCATCAGACAAGGTAAAAATAGGCTCACATTTTTGGGTCTCCACAGGTTTCCTCTCCAGTTTCTTGAGTTTTACCTATATTTACTACCACACAGATATACATATTTAACAGGATAGTCTAGAATGAGCACATAAAAAGAATATAGAATATTTGTCTTTTTGAGCCAAAATTACTTTGCTTCATCGTTCCATCCAGTTTCTTGCAAATTTCATTTTTCTATACAGTTAAATAAAATTCCATTGTATACATGCACTGCATCATGCATCCATCTGTTGATGGACATCTAGGTTGATTCCATTTTTCTAGCTATTGTAAGTAAGCAGTGAGAAGCAGATGTGCAAGCATCTCTGTGGCAGGGTGTAGAGTCTTGAGCATATGCCCAAGAGTGGTACAGCTGGATCATAATGTTATTCCATTTCTAGTTTTTGCGAATACTCAACATTCATTTCCATTGTGGCTACGCCAGTTTATGCTCCCACTAAGAGTAAATAAGGGTTCTTTGCCCACATCCTCACCAACATTTGCTTTCTTGATTTCTTTCTCAGCAAATTCATTTTTGGTTTCTACAAAACCTACCTGTTTTTATACGCTGATTTTGTATCTTGCTACTTTATTGAAAGTGTTTATTAAACTTAGATGGCTTTCAGTGGAATTCATAGGGTCTCTAAAGTACATAATCAGGTCATCTGCAAATTAGGCTAGTTTAACTTCTTCCAATTTTCATCACTTTTATATCTTTCTCTTGTTTTACTGCTCTAGCTAAGATTGTAAGCACTATATTGAATAACAGTAAATAGAGTGGGTGCCATTGTCTAGTTCCATATTTTAATAGAAATAGTTTGTTTTTCTTCACTTAATAAAATGTTGGCTACATATGTTTCATGTATAGCTTTTATTATTTTGAGGTTTGTTCTGCCTAGTCCCAGATTCTTCAGGGCTGTTACCATGAAGGTGCACTGAACTTCATCCAGTGTCTTTTTAGGCAATTTCTGTCATTAAGTCTATTAATATGGATCTTAGTTAGGGGCTTCATTGTTTAAAAAAACCACCATGACCAAAAAAAAATTGGGGAGGAAAAGGTTTATTTGGATTACACATTATTACCATTGTTTAACATTGAAGGAAGTCAGGACAGGAACAACAGTAGGTCAGGATCCTGGAGGCAGAGCTGATGCATGGTCTATGGAGGGATGCTGTTTACTGGCTTGCTTCCCATGGCTTGTTCAGTCTGCCCTCTTATAGAACCTAGGACCATCAGTCCAGGGATGGTACTACCCACTATAGGCTGGACCCTCTCCCACTGATCACTAATTGAGAAAACATCTTACAGCTGGATCTCATGGAAGCATTTCCTCAGCTGAGGCTCCTTAGTCTCTCCTGACTCTAACTTGTGTCAAGTTGACATACAAAACTAGTCAGTATAATATTCATTATATTTATTGATTTATGAATATTGAACTAACTAACCTTGAATTCTTGAGATGAAAGCCACTTGAGCATATTGTATGATCTTCTTAATGTGATCTTGAATTTATTTTGTATTTCACACCTGTTTTCTATAGGAAGGTTGATCTGTAGGTTTTTGTTGCTGTCTATCCAGCTTTGGTATCAGGACTATTCTGGTTTTATGGAATGAGCATGGCAGTGTAAATCCATCCAGCCCTGGGCTTTCCTTGTGTGAGATTTTTGATTAGGTTTAGTCTCATGCTTGTTATGGATCTGCTTAGATTCTTTATTTCTCTGGCGTTAATTTCAATGGGTGATGCTTGCATGGAAATTTATCCATTTCTTCAAGCTTTTCCAACTTGTTGGAATATACATTTTTAAAGTATTCCCTGATGAGCCTCTGGGTTTCACTAAAATCTGTTGTAACAGCTCCCCTTTCTTCCACAATTTTTCATATTGTTCTATTTTGTTAATGTCTGCCTTGATCTTTATTATTTCTTACTACCTGATACATTTAAATTTGACTTTTCTTTGGCATTCTTTTTAAATTTTATTTATTATTATTATCATTATCGTAATCATTATTTGTCTGTGTGTACAGGTGTGTGTACAGGTGTGTGTGTGTGTGTGTGTGTGTGCGCACCTGTGTATGTGTACATGATACTGGGCATCTGGGCACATAGGCCACAGTGTATATGTGGGGTCAGAAGACAGCTCTTCTTCCCACTTCATGTGGGTTTTGGAGACTAAACTTTACATGCTGAGCCACCTTGTTGACCCCTGTTGGTTTCCTAAAGCTTTGAGTCACATCAATAGGTTATTTATTTCTGGTATCTCCGATTACTTTAACGTTAACACGGGTATGACCTCTGCTCTTAGGACAGCCTTAGTTGCCTCGGATTTCTGCAGGCTGTCCTCTGTTTTCATTATCATCTGATTCTAGGAAGCTTTTCATCTTCTCTATCCTGGTTCCTTCCACGACTCTGTTCGCCTAGAGGCTTACTGTTCATTTAAGTATGTGTAAGTTTTGCTATTGGTTTCTAGTTTTAGTCCACCGGGGTATGACTTGGTGTGGGTGCTGGGGATTATTTTTTATTTTTTTTTTCTGTCTATAAGGCTTATTTTGTGGCCTATAGTGTGGGCAAAGTCAGAGAAGCTTCTGTTTACCTCTGAAAGCAAAATATATTTCTTATCTGCTGTGAGGAATATTCAGACAGCTGTGAAGTTCAATTGATCTGTAATGTAGTTTGACTGGCTTTTTAGCTGCTTTTTAATTGGAAGACTTTTACAGATACAAGAGTGTGATACTGAGGTCCTTCATCTAGTAGAATGTCTGGACTCATGCTGTCTTTGTGCCTTTTGGTATTTGTTTCATGAAATTGGGGACCTTATATACGGTGCATAGATGTTTTATATTAAGTATGTCTTCTTGATGAATTGTTACTTTTATCAATGCCTAGTGGCCCTCTTTATCTTTTTTAGCTAGTTTTGTTTTAAAACCTATTTTATCAGAAATGTCAATTGCTATGCTAGCTTGTTTTGGATTCTTCTTTCTTGGTAATTTCATTTGGAAGCTTTCACGTTCCATTTCTGGATGTCTTTCCTAAATATGTGAGTTTCCTGGAGACAGCAGATAGTTGGATCTTGTTTTTAACCAAGTCTGTTTGTTTGTGTCATTTAATTGGTGAGTTAGGATAATTTACATTCAAGATGATGATAAAAAATGATTTTTATTTAGTTTGTTGTTGGTTAATTGGTATTTTTTTAAATCTCCTGTTAGTGTTGCATGTTTGCTGGTTTTCTGTGTATACGTGATTGCTTCTTTCCACTGTTTTCCCTGTTGTGTATCTGTTGCTTTCCTGTGTTCTCCTGTGTGAAACTATCTCTTGCTTCTGTGTATAGTATTTTTATGAGAATTTCCTGCAGTGCTGACTAAACTATCTGAATTGCCTTAACTGTGTTTACCTTGAAATACTCTTATTTCTCCATCTATTTTAATAGGCCATTTAGATGCATATAGCAGTTTTGGTTGAAAATGATTCACTTTCAGGTTGGAATGTATCATTCCATTCTTTGTTAGTTTTTTAGGGTCATCGACAAGGGATTAAATGTTATTCTGATGTTTTTGCCTCTGCATATTTGTAGTAATTTTTCTCTTAAGCTTTTAGTATTGTTTCTTTTATCTGCATTTTTGACATTTTTACTATAACATGTAAGAAGTTTCTTTTCTGGTCATGTTTTTTTCCTTTGGAGGGTGTTAAGTTCTTCTTGTGTTTGCATGTCTTGGTCTAGGTTTGGGAAATTCTTAGCTATTATTTCACTGAATTGCTTGTTTAAACTATTCAATTTTTCTCCCCAGGCCCTTCTTCTATCTTAAGAATTTTTAGTTTTAGTGTCTTAAGTGTTTCTTACAATTACAAGTTTGGGTTATGTTCATTGATTTTTTTTCAAGTATGTCTGTATATGATATGGTTTTGACTTTTCCCCCTGTGTTTGTTAGTTTTGTGTTAGTGTTAAACAGGCTAGAGCAGTGACTCTCAAGCTTTCTATGCTATGACCATTTAGTGCAGGGTCTCTTGTTGTGTAATAAAATTATTATTTTTGTTTGTTTTGAATATGTGACTACATAATTTTTTCCTAGTTTCTTTTATAAGATTAATTACATACCGGCAGGGCCATCGAACACAAGAATGTGATGGCTGTTGTTGCCTGTATAAGACATTCACAAGATCAAGTTAATCAAAACTCCACCGTTGACGGGGAAGAGTTCATAAAGCCCCACTCCTACTTAGAAAGCTACTCGAAGATGGTGGTTGATGAAGGCAGGTGGGTCAGTTTCCTTCAGAGATGTGGTCCCTGGTAGGTTGCCCATTATCTAGTGAATGACTCTACGCTTGTGCACATAGTTGCAGTACTAAGAAATCTCAGTGGGTTCAAAAAGAGTTCATGAAGTAGGGAAGGAGAAATGTATAGCGGGAGGGGAGGACATGGATGTTTTTCAAAGATACTGAATTTCATATTTTCAAAGAGGAGATTAAAATATGAAAAAGAAAGTAAGAATAAAAATTAAACATTAAAAACTATGTAAACACAAATGGTAGTAAACTAAAAATGATATGTCAATAAACTAAAACAGGTATTATGTTCTCATCCAATAATTCTTCTTAACAGAGAATCAAGATTCTGTTCTCAGGACACAGCACCTAGTTCTGTCACAAACTTCCTACAACCCATGTAGCCCTTCCCAGCTAATGTCAGGGTTCCTGGTTATTTGGATGTGGCTCAAACTTTCTTAACTTACCTATCTCCATATAAACAGAGACCACTCTTTCATTCCAGGCTGTCCAGACCTGAATAATACAACACTGTTTGGTCAATAGCTTAGGCATTTCCTACCTAGCTCTTATATCTTAAATTAACTAATTTTTATTAATCTGTATATCACCATGAGGCTGTGGCTTACCGGTAGTTTCTGGCATCCTTCTCTTTTGGCAGCTACATGGTGTCTCTTTGACTCCACCTACTCTCTCTACATATCTCTGTTTGAATTTCCCACCAGGCTTTACTCTGTTAAGCTATTGGCCAAAATAGCTTTATTCGTTAGCCAATAAAAGCAACACATGTATAGAAGGACATCCCACATCATCTCCACAGTCTGTATGGCTTGAGGTCTGATGCTCTGAACCAGATGTAGCACATGGTACCTGGCCTGGCACATAGTATACTTTCTGTGTTTCTCGAGGGTCTATTACTCCAAAGGAATCTAGCTGATGTGGAAGGACATGCAGTGTGAGTTTCCTAAACTTAAAGTCCCTTACTCTTTCTTTGGAACTGTGATGATGGACGGGTTGCTGAGATATCCTTTGCTAGTGAATCTCCATGGAGGGAAGTCAGCTACTGCTGTATGAGTGTCTTCTGACTATGTGTTACTTTCATTGGTTAAATAAAGAGACTGCCTTGGCCTTTTGATAGGGCAGAAAATTAGGTGGGCGGAGTAGACAGAACAGGATGCTGGGAAGAAGGCTGGCAGAGAGCTGCCTGCTATGAAGCTGCTAGGTCAAACATGCTAAATCTTTCCCGGTAAACTACGGCCTTGTGGTGACATACAGATTATTTAAAATGGGTTGAATCAAGATGTGAGAGTTAACCAATAAGAGGCTAGAGCTAATGGGCCAGGCAGTGTTTAAATAAATACAGTTTCTGTGTAATTATTTTGGGGCTAAGCTAGTCGGGCAGCAGGATGCAGCCTGCCACTCCTTCTATAACAAGCTACTGCCTACTTCAGGTCTCAAGCAGTCTGGAGCCACTCTGCAGTACCTTGGTGAGACTGACTGGGGAAGGAGATTTAGGGTGTTGAGAATGTCTTAATTTGGTTCAGCCTTCACTTTGGGTTTCCAGCAGCACCTGGCGCAGTGCTAAGGGATGGAGCCCTTACAGTACTTTCCATTATGGCCAGGAACAGAGTACAGAATCCAGTTTAGGCTCCATGCATCTAGTACAGAACTGGCTCCAGAATCTAGGCATCTATCCTTGAGCTGCCTGGTGGGGTTCACTTACTGTCACTGCTGGTACTGCTGCACGTACTCTCTGAGAGTCTGTGTTGTTCCTGTGTGTTTAGAGTATTCTTTCTTTATTCCCAATGGAAAATGTTAGTTGCCATCTAATAGTTACTTTACTGTTTCAAAAGTAAGATGGAAAAATGTTTATTCTAGGACTTAGGATAAACTGTGCATTTCACAATTTCCCTTACAACCAGGGTTGTCTGGGTGTTGTGTAGCAATTTCCTCTAATATTAAACAATCAGTCTTGAAGTGAAGCCCTTAAGACTCAAAATATTATTTTTGAGAGGGTGTCTCACCACATAGTTTTGGCTGTTCTGGAATGCACTATGGAAACCAGGCTGGCCTTGAACTCACAGAGATCTGTAGTGGGAGCTGCGGTCTGTGTTCCTGCCACCCCAGCTCTTGGCCGCCTAGCTAGCTTATGCCCCGAAATAACAACACACAAACTGTATTCTTTTAAAACACTGCCTGGCCCATTATATCTAGCCTCTTCTTGGCTAATTCTCACGTATTAATTTATCCCATTTCTAATAATCTGTGTAGCACCCCAAGGTGCGCTTACCAGGAAGATTCTAGCCTACGTTCATCCTGGGTCGGAGCTTCATCGCATCTGCCCCAGAGAGGAGAGCTATCGAGTCTGAGCTCACTTCCTCTTTCTCCCAGCATTCTGTTCTGTTTACTCCACCCACCTATGTTTTAACCTATGAGGGCCAAGCAGTTTCTTTATTTTTTAACCAATGACCTTCCTCCATCAGAGATCCATCTACCTCTGTCTCCCAAATGCTGGGGCTAAAGGCAAGCACCACTGCTCCTGGCATAAGACTCAATATTCTATAGAGGGGTTCATTAAGACTCGGAAAGTAAATAGCCCCAAAGCTTCAGGGAGTCTACAAAACTGACCAGATGCACTAGGCTCCTCCTTCTTCAGGTTTATCTAAGAGTAAGGACTACAGAGAGACTTTCAGACAGGCTGAACTGCCTGGAAGAGGCAGAAACCAACAAAGCAGCATAGGAGAGGCAGAGACCAGCTGGGCTGCCTGGAAGAGGCTCAGACCAACTGAGCTAACTGCCTGGAAAAGACACTCTTCAACGGGTTGAGCTGCCTGTGCTCCAGACTGCCAGCTTTTGTGAGCTTGTCATCCATGCTAGCCATGTCTGCTCTGTGAATAACCCCACTTCCATATTCCTGTAAGTCACCCCAATAAAATTCGCTGGTTCACCGACTTGGATTTTTGTGCCATTCTATCTTTAGTTAGGTCTCTCTCCAGGATGGATAGACATCTGTTCGTGTCTCCTCAGGAATAGTGTCAGACAACACTGGTGAAGTGTAGGTGCAAGCCGTGAAGGAAGCTTCTCTAAAATCCTGAGCTTACCCCATTCTTACCCTTCCTTTATTCTGCCTGTATCACAGGGGCGTGGACCCGACTTGAGCAGTGAAATAATTCAGGAGGTTGAAGTCCCCACCAGGGAGTGCAGTGAGGCGGTAGAAGGAGTTGTGTCTCTCTGAGAAGAACGCCAGTCTTAACCGGCTCCTGTGCTGTGTGAAAGAAGGAAAACCTCCTTCTCACAATTATTTCAGGTCTTCTGTTCTCACAGTTGTACTTAACCCAAGATATGAAACCCATGTCTAATTATCACTGAGACTTACTGATTTTACCTCAGAATATGTTTAGCTAAAAGAGAAAAATGCAAAAAAAAAAGATCTAGCTTTACAGATCTTAATTGGCTTTTAATTGAGATTTAAAAATTGGGCAGCAGTCTGAGCCAAAAATGGTTTCGTATGCTCCACCCTGCCACATGGACAGATTATATTTATAAGCAAAGAAGAGGAAATGACATATGGAAAGTGGAAGTGAGGTACTGAGACAGTTTGATTGGTTAAAGTTTGTTAGCCTTATTTGAACCTCATTTGAACAGTTGGCTGCCTGTGGTTGGCTGAAGGCTGGCTACTTTGATTGGCTGAGTTTCAGTAATTGGTATAAGAATACCTTGCAGTCTGTTAACACATGAAGTTAGCTTGTAGTTCATTATGTATGGAGAAATATTTAGGACAAATTTGTCTACGGAGGCAGCTCTAGACCAAATGAAACTCGCCTAGCGGTCCCAATTGTGCCTCCTTCTCCCCCACATGTTATGATCCAGCCCCGGTTTAGACCCTTGTCATCTTTGAAAGGATGGAAGTATTTCCTAGGCCCCTCAAGTCTCCTGTTGTATACCTGTGAATTCGTCCTCTGCTAGGTGAATAGTCTAGTTAAAATAAACAAAACAAAACAAAAACACCCTCTTATCTTGCCATTCTTTCGCTTCCAATTCTTTCCCCAAAGTGCAGCTTTCTAGTTCATGTCTTATGGATTCCTCGTGTTTACTACACTGCCCAGGCTGATGAAGTATCTTCTAATTTCCAGATTAATCTCTTGCTTTTCATATAATGAGATTGCTATCTTTGTTTTGGAATGTGCTGCGTTGCTTCTGTTTAGGAGGCACATTCTTCATTATTTTTCAAAGATACAGCTTAAGGTTTTGATCTATTAGTCCAGTTTTAAAAGATCATTTTGGTTGCATAATACATGCATCAAAAATTAAGAATAGGGAGCACAAGTTTAGGTATGCTAATTTGTTATTCATAATTTTATACTTGTACTATTGTATATATAATTTGTATCTACACTTAAAGACCTACTTTGAAAAGTAAAAAAAAAATAAATAGTTTAGTTTTATTTTTACTCTCATAGATGAATCTCCTTGATTAAGAGCACTGGGCTTGGAAGGCCAGTTGTCTATTCTGTGATTATCATTTTCGATGCTCCCGACTGAAGCAAGATTGATCTTTATATTCTTTTACTATATTACTTTCTCTATAATAATACATTGTTATGTGCTTTTCTTTCTACTTTGTAAGAATATCTATTACTTTGTGCATATCTAGTAATACATCTTATAAAATTACTATTGCCTACTATTTGAATACTATTAATGTATATGTTGCCATCAATTCAGTCCATCCTTGTTGGATGTCTGTTATATACTAGTCTTGTTCTAGATCCTGAGGACTGAACAGGGAATTTACCAAAGTTCCTATTTTCACATAGCTTATGTAGCAGGGAGGAACACAAAGAATGAACAAACAGAAAACATAAATGAGCTGTTAGGTGTGATAAGTTCAGTGAATGAAAGTGTTTTGTTGCTATCTTGAGGCCGCATCTTTCTGTGTAGGTTTTCACACCCTGGAACTCACCATGTAGCCCTGGTTGGCTTCTAACTCAGGACAATCCTCCTAACTAAGCCTACTGGGTTCTAGGGTTATAGGAGTGAGTCTTCACACACAGAAAAGAAGGGAAGTATCGAATTGATATAATTTGAAATAAATCTAAACTTAACAATGAACATGTTAGCACAAATATTTTGATACATTAAATAGCAGTGTGACTCTGTGTATATATCTAAATCTATACATATATATTGACTGCACACACACACACACACACACACACTTATCCAGTTTCTTCTCAGGAGCTGGGAATCCTTACCAGTACAATAAACTTCTTGAAGGGGCAGGTTTATGAATAAGTATTCCTTCCTTGTCCTAGCCTTACCCTTCTATTAGATAACACAGGGCTATTTTGTTCTCCAGTTGCCAACACAAATCATTATTTGCTTGGCACTTTCTGTGTTCTACTGCTTAAGAAATCCCTCTTATGTGCCTCCTGTACCTGCTCCTATCATTTTTGTGCTCAACTTAACCCAGCATGCAAATCTTCTTGTAGCATAATTAAAGAAAGCCCACGAGGCCTGTAATAAAGGATAACAAATAAGAGAGCTGTTGTGTTCCTCTGCTCTTTGGGCGCTAGGAGCTGTGAACCAAACTCTGACCGCCAACCAAGCCAAATGGAAAGCATGCTTCCTGTGTGTACTTACAGTACCTCAGACCACGCCCTAATGGGCAAGTTTCTAAGAGGCTGAATGAATTCCGGCAACAACTTCTTCCTAAAATAGCATCAGCCTCGTTATTTGGCTCATTTGTAATCTCAAGGTCCATCTTGTATTTTGTTTATGGCTGAAGACGAACCTTCTTTTGAGTATAAATTTTCTTTTGTTTTCCAACCTTCCTTTAAAAAAATCCATGAGTGATTTGGAATTGTCTTCCAGGATACACTTTCTCTCCTAAGCTTCCAGCAAAAACAAGTTACTACCTTCTTCTCTTCCAGGGCCAGAAAAAGATGTCATTTTGTCTTTGCTTCCCTGTGGTCCTGTCCAGTCCACTCTCCCATGGTACCATCTTCACTAAGGTGCTTCAGTTGGATTGTATTATTTTCTTTCCTTCCTTATTATAAAATCTGCTCAGTAAAGCAAACTGTTAGTTATCTTTTTCCTTGTTTGCTGGAGGAGGGGTTAATTGTGTTGCTTGTGATTTAGTCATTTGCAAGATTTTACCATCCATGTGATTGAGATTTCATAATAAATGCCTTGGTCCTTACCTCTTGACCTTAATTTCTTTAACTCTTTCTTATGAAATGGCTGTGTACTTAGACTCTTGATACCCAATTTCCAGTTCTGATTCTTCCCTTTTTTGGGTTTTATTCTCATAAATTGTTCTTTGTCTTTATTATTTCCAGGCCTTCAACTCTTCTTCTAACTATAAAGTCTAACCCCATCTGCCTGGTGTCAGTAATGTAGCACATATTATTAAAAAATCTCTGTGTTCTTGCCTCTGTACTTTATCTTATTGTCTTTACTGTTTTCTATCCAGCTAGCCAACCAACTACTTTTACAGACATCTTCACCTAAGTATGCACTTTGCCATGCCCTACTTCTGTTATTTCATTTTTGAGTAGGAGGTATGTTCTTCCGCTCTGCTAAAACCTAGTCCTAAACTCTTGTTGTGGGATAATGCTCTTGTACACTGTAAAGATTTGTCACTCATGTTGGATTAATCAAATACTGATTGGCCAATAACCAGGCAGGAAGTATAGGTGGGGTGACCAGATTAGGAGAATTCTGGGAAGAAGAAAGACTCAGTCTGCTGACACCAGTCAGACACATAGGAAGCAAGATGAGAATGCTTCACTGAGTAAGGTACCAAGTCACGTGACTAAACTAGAAAGAATTATGGATTAATTTAAGTTGTAAGAGATAGCTAGAAATATGCCTGAGCCATCAAACAGAGTTGTAATTAATATAAGTTTCTGTGGTTTTGGGGGAGACTGAATGGCTACAGGATCAGGCAGAACAGAAACTTCTGTCTACAAACTCTTGCTTGACTCAGAATATTGTCACAATGTCATGGGGAAAGCACTGGCTTCTTCCTCAGCCTCACAGTGACTTGTTAAGCTCCCTGTACTCCAGCTTTGTCATTGTTAGCTTCCTCCCCAGCCCCACAGCTACATCTTGAAGCTACCTGTACCTTGGACTTTCACTGTCCATGGAAAAGCAAAACACATCCCACAGTGTTGGTATGAGAGCAAAGAAAACACATGTGCATCTTGTTCAGTGGATGGACAAAGCAGATAGCAAATAAATATTAGCTTTTATGCTTTACCTAGTGCCATGATAAGAATATCTACCTTGCTTCACACTTTGTGTGGACTGTCCAGCCCCTTTGGCCTTGTGGATGTTTCTGCTTATATATGCTCTACTGTAAGCTGTAGTCAAACTTCTTTCTTTCTTGAGTAATAAATCTCACTGCCTTTCTTACTTTTGGGCCTCACATATCTCTAGATTGCATCTGATTCCATTAATTTCCTTGCTCATTGTAAAAAGATTCAGCTTTCTCAACTTTTGTAAGAAAGTTGTTCCCCCACTTATTGCTTTTGTGTTTTTCTTTGGCGGTGGGAG
The DNA here is from genome assembly GCF_950005125.1 of Chionomys nivalis. Taxonomy (NCBI): domain Eukaryota; kingdom Metazoa; phylum Chordata; class Mammalia; order Rodentia; family Cricetidae; genus Chionomys; species Chionomys nivalis. Next base: position 45,010,283 of record NC_080088.1, on the reverse strand, counting down.
GGTCTGTTTCCTCTTTAGATTAGATTATTCCTGGCTGTTTTTTTTTATTTCTACACTTTTTGGCTTTTGAATTTTCTGATCCTCCTCAGGACCACTGTTCTCACCTCTCAAATGATTTCTTTCACCCAACTATTCCCAACGCCCCTAATCCTAGGTTCCTAGCACTCATTTGAATCTGCATGCCTTTGTTAGTCAAATTTGTGTTGCTATGAAAAATCACCAATAAGGAACTGACTTAAGGAGGCTGGAGAGATGGCTCATCAGTTAAGACATTGAGATTTCATACCATTCTTGCAAAGGGACCCAAGCTCAATTCACGGTACTCTTATCAGGAGGCTCACAACTGCTTGAATCTCCAGCTTCTGGGGATCTAACTGTGCATCTGCACTCACATGCATAGTCACACTTATACACAGAACTGGAAGTAAAAATAAAATCTTTTTTTGAAATTAAGCAATCAACTTAAGGAAGGAAATTAGTTTTGGCTCAAGACTTCAGAGATTTTTGTTCTATATTGCTATGAGCCTGCAGCAACATAATACAACAGCAGGAGCACATGGTAGAGGAAGCCTATTACGTCATGGAAATCAGATGGAGAGGAACGTAGGAAAAAGGAGATGGGAGAGGAGAGAGAGGCTCAGGAGAGGGTACATCCTTCCAGGCTTGCACAAAATAATACTTCATCCAATTTGACCCCATTTTCTAGTATCACCGTTAGCTATGAACTTATCAATTAAATCATTAATTAAGTTAGCACATATACAATCCAATCATTAATCAATAGTGCCACCAGCTAGTAGCAGATCTTCAACCCATGAGCCTTTGGGAACATTTCATAATGTTGTTCCCCTGACCTTCAAAGGCCTATGTCTATCTCATGACACAAACTATGCTCAGTCTATGACCCCAATATCTGAAATCTCAGCAGTTCCAACATTGCTTAAAAGTTCAAGTTCAAAGTCTCTTCTGAGATTCAAGGCAGCCTCATAGCTTTGAGACTCTACACATACACAGACATCTCCCTACCCCCACCCCAAAACTTTATACAGAATACAACTGCAGACTAGATATGACCATTCCCAATGAAAGGAAAGAAAAATAGCAAGAAGAATTGAGTTGAAAGATGACTAACACCCAGCAAAGAAACATTAAATCTAGTAGCTTCATGTCTGGTATCCAGGGCATGTAGTCCTGTGTTATGAGCAGCTCTATAAGAATGAGAAAGCCTGACATGTACAGCTTTGCCACCTTCGTTCTGCATGTCCTTTCTCCTTGACTTGCACTGGCTGCTGATTGTAACTTTCCTTCATAAAATGTTCACAATTCCGTCATGTTACTTTCCCAGGATCTCCACCTGAGCTCTCGTATCTTCATGCATCATCACTTTCAGGTGGTCCCTGTACATCGTTCAGTCACCCAAGCCTTCCTTTGAAATCTGCGTGGATGCCTCTATGATGTCCTAACTTTTCCAGTTTGTATGCCTGAAAACTAGCATCTTGTGGAAGACCCTGAGGCCTGTTGGCAGCTTGAATAACTTAATTTGTCAGTTCACTTGGACTAAATATGTAGTGCCCCTAAGGAGCTAAAATGGAGAAGCATTTTCTGGCTACCCTTTGTAAGCAGACTATTCTGGAGGTACTCTTAATGGGAAATTTTTCAGATCAATTTATTCTTCCATACTCTGAAGTCTGTTATGTTTGGGGTCTTATAGATTCTCAAGATGTCCTGAAGTCATCCTTCCTTAATGTCAAATGTTTGGTGTTTTAGTGGTGCTGATCTCTTTAGCAGCCATGATGTCCCCAGTCCAAACTTTCCAACTATCTCTTTTCTGGCCAAAGTGTTGAGTTTTCCCAACCTTTCTGCTTGGTTTTTTGTTCCTGATTCTTTCTACAAAGCTGACTAAAAGCAGCCAGCAATATCTATGTGAGTGTATGAATGCTGTGATGCCTTGAGGTTTTCTCCAGTAGATTAATTAGTTGGCTACATCTCAACGTAGCCACATACAAAGTCTCAAGTTATGGACACATGACACATAAGATTCTTGCCAGGATGTGATGCACATGACCTACAGACAAATTTCACCGAAATCTTTTTGACTACACTTCATGAGTACAGTCTTATTAACTGCTTCTTGGTAGTATTGTAGCCTTCTGAGATCCAACCCAGAGTCACTCTTTAAGCTCCACATACATCATTGTCTGGTCTTCTCTAGCCAGCTTCTCTTAACTTCTCAACTCTTACTGAAAGCCAGTCCTAAAAGTTCTGAATCACATGATCTGTTTAAAGTCACAGCAATAACCCTGCTTTTCAGTCTAATTGTTTATGTTACTTTTGCATCTCTGTGATAGAATACTTATGAGCATCAGTTTAAAAGGAAGAAAGATTTATTTGGGCCCATGTATTCAGAAGTCTAAGTCCATGGTCACCATGGGCCCACCATTGCTGATTGCTCCATTGGTATAGACTTTTTGTGGGGGAGAATTTTATGGTGGTGGGAACATGAGGTAAAGGAGGCCACTAATGCCATGGCTTTCTTGAAGATGGAAGAGAGAGACAGAGACAGAGAAGACACAGCTGAAGACACAACATACCATTTAAAGGCAAACTCCCTTTGACTTATTTTCTTGCATTGAATTCCCCCTTTTAATCGTCCATTCAAGTGTGAATGCAGTTCATGGTCCAATCTCCTCTCTATGGTGCCATCAGTTAGAGAGTAAGCCTTCTATACTTAAGCCTGTGGAAGACATCTTTAAAATATTCAAATCAAAATAACGCCTATAAAAATATTTTAATATTTTTAAAATAAACTTTGCTTTATTTATTTATTGGTTTTTCGAGACAGGGTTTCTCTGTGTAACACACCTAGCTGTCCTGGAACTCATTCTATAGACCAGGTTGGCCTCAAACTCATAGAGATCCACCCGCCTCTGTCTTCCAAGTGCTGGGATTAAAGGTGTGCACCACCACTGCCTGGCTATATTTTGCATTTATTTTTCTTAATAATTTGTTTTAAAAGGTGTCATTTGTTTTTCAAGATAATCTTTTAATTGTTCTGAAGAACTTGGTCCATAGCTAATCAATTGTGAAGTCCCATTATTTCTACTGTCACGAGTTTGCATCTTTCTTTAAAGACTGTTCAACATTTTACTTTAGATTTTGAACATACCCTCTATATGCCTTAGATACACATTGTGTGGGCTGGAGAATTGACTCAGCACTTAGGAAGGCTTGTTGTTCCATAAGAAGACTCAAGTTTGTAACTCCAGTTCCAGAAGATCTTGTGACCTCTTCTGCCTCCATGGACATATACTGCTTGCTTGCCCTAAATATACACCATTTAAAAAAATTCTTTAAAATGAAATATATCACTTGATGACTCCTCATCCCCTACCTACTTCCCAATTCACAAGAGTTACAGTTAGCAATTTCCCCCACTCTTGTTGATTCCCCCTGCCTCTTAGCATCACAGGTTAATAGGGTTCTAACCTGTTTATCGCTGTTTTATTTATTGTGCTTTCCTCGTAATGACCTGCATTTCAACCACGCTGGAATACTTGCCATTCCCAAAACTTGCTTTACACCTTTCTGATTTATTTAATGTATGGTGATGTTCCTTTGATGCCTTCCTGTTTTGCCTGTCTTGAAATCCTACTGTTTCAAGCCTTATCTGATCTTACTGCTTCCCTGTTATCATTTCTGTTATTTATCTATACCTCTCCCAACTTTAAGAAACTTCTGTTCAAATAAGAAGTTTGATTTAGCAAAGCCAGGACAAATTATCAGTTCAACTTTTTTTTTTTTTGTATAAGTACAGTCAAGCACCAAATAGGTCTTCAATAGCGAAGTCATAAGAACAGACTATATTAAGAAAAAGCTGAGTGGCTGGCCAAGCGTGGACAACAGTAATGGCACAAAAGGGAGAGGGCATATTTAGAGCTTATTTCCCACAGGGATTGTCATGGAAACACAATTTTAAAAGTAATATAAGTGTAACTTTAGTTGGTAAGCTGTGGGGATTGAGTTCGGCATTATAGTCATTTCCTGGACATTCTAACTTCTTTTCCTGTGCCATGAGAAGGTGTTCTGACAGAAACAACTTTATTCTGTCTCACAATAGAAGACACAAGGAAGTCAAGGTAGCTAGAGCTTCTGACAGCTGGCTCAGTTACATCCGCAGACAAGAAACATAGAACAGTGAAAGTATGCTGGTGATCAGTTCCCTTCTCTGTTCTCTACAGTCCTGGATTCCAGCCAGGGAATAGCATCAGCACAGCTGGTGAGTCTCTTCACCTTAGTTAACCATAATCAAGCAGACAGTGTTCCACAGGCTTCTCCAAAGGCTTGTCTCCTAAACAATCCCAGAGTCTGTTAGGTTGACATGTAACATTACCCATTACACCGGGTAAGCTACAAAAGTTCAAAGCTTTGAGGTCTGTGGTAGAGATAAACGTACACCAAATAACCACATTTTATTTGTTTGGCCTTTGATAAATTTGGTAATGTGTGTGTTGTGTATCTATTCCCATGTCATTCTTTTTTTCAAGTGTTATCTCTTTAGAAAGTCTCCCCACCCGCTTATTCCTAAGTAGCATGTGCCTGCCATATCACTAACACTTTTTTAACTTCATCTTCACAGTGTTTCCAGGATTAACCTGCATTGATGCATGATGATAGTGCATGCATAAATATTGGCTAAATGAATTAAAATGTCAAAAGTATTTTATTCTTCTCTGACATGTTTGCTATAAAACCCAGTTGATTGGTAGTCTTTTGATTTTAGACACGTTTTTGCTCATCTCGGACATATGATTTTAAAGCATTCTATTCTTGTCCATAGAACTTTACTGATAGATTCACCAATCTACTATTTTTCTAAACCTTCTCCTGACTTATCCTGCCTATTTTATATGATAATATAGCTTAAAATTTCCCCAGAAATGAAAATGGATTGTAACTCGGGCTTTTGTTGCTTATTCTTTCTTTTAATTCATGGTCATTCTTGTTCTAAGCTGGTCCTCGTTGACCTACTCAGAATTATTACTGGGAACCAGAAGATGGTATGTAATTGAATTGGTATCGCTGCTGTCACCATCAATTTGTGCAGGAAAAAAGGCTGAGGAAACACAAAGGCAGAGCTTATAATTGAATTTGGTTACTCCAAAGGTAAAACACAGTAGCAATTTTCAGAGAGCATGGCAGGTCAGTCGGGGAATGGGGCAGGGATGAGTGAGATAGATTGCCCCCTAAGTTGGGAAGGGGAGTATAAAAGCTGAACAGATGGACTTGGGACAACTGAGTGCTCGGAAGTCCCTCACACTGTAACTTCCTCAAGGTCAACTGATCTCTCTAGGTATTCAAGTACAATGAACCGTGAATTAAGAAACACGGTGATCAAGAGTAGAGAGTTCTAGTTCTAATTTCTCCAGCAAGTATTAGCTAATAACAAAATTATGTAATTCCCTTAGACCACAGTTACCTTAGTCTTAAGATTGGGACAGCAATGAAATCCCTTTGTCTCAAGGCACTAACAGGACGAAACCATGTATCTTTGTATCTTTATGTATAGTGTGTCACTGTATGAGATATTTAGAAGTTAATTCTGTTATTACTCTATGATCAAAGCCTCATCTTAGTTAGCTTTATTCAGTGCAGAAAGCATAGCACAGAGAATTGTCTATCTCACATTATATTTATTTAGCTTTCAACTTAAATGAAAATGAAAGTGACATCTGATAAAATTCCTTATATTTTAGCATTTATCTAGCCAAAGAAAAAGGATGATGTTTGCTTCCATAATGTTATATAAATGTTATTTGTTTGTTCTGTTTTCTGCACTCTGATTTTCATGGCACTATTCATTTTAAATATTAATTCTAAGGGAATCACATGACTAGAGAGTATACCCTCATAGATAAGATCTCCACTCTTCTCTTTTCTACCCAGAAATTTTCTTTCCAGTATTTTTTGTTTCTCCATATCTTGCTTTATTTTAGGATATTCCAAAATCCTTTTAATGCTTTAATCCTGGTCTCAGTCACTTAACTGAAATCCTGAATTGGGTAATACTTATTCCCTTCAAATAATCTCTTAAACAGTTGGAAGGATAACTGTGTCTACAGGCTTTGGCTCATTTCCTTTTGTGTCATTTATTTCTTACTCTGAGAAATATTCATAACTAGAAAATAAAAATTTGAGATTCCAATGAGAGTCTGAAATCTACTTTTTAAGGATAATATTGTCTTAGTTTCTTCCTTGTTGCTGTGATAAGATACCATGGGCCAAAGCAACTTATAAAAGACAGCATTGAATTGGAGCTGGCTCACAGTTTCAGAGGGTGGGTCTATGGTTACCATGGTAAGGAGCACCACAGCAGGCAGGTAGTCATGGTGCTGAGGAAGTAGCTGAGAGTTTACATTTGAGCTATAGACACAAGGCAGAGAAAGAGAGTCTGAGAATGGGGTGAGGTTTCAAAGCTCCATACCCACTCCTAAGGACACACCTCTTCTAACAAGAACTCATCTTCCAATCCTTCAAAAACAGTTCCACTGACTAGGAACCAAACATTCAAATATATGAGCCTATGGGGACCATTCTCATTCAAACCAACACAAGGTCATTGTGTAACGCACAGCACTTAAGCTTCTGATTTATACCCCTGTCTCAGAGTAGTTATCAGTAGTGTTCCGTTTTTCCCACAAAGATGTTTTAATTTGGATAATACACAGCAGGACCACTTTATTAACGACAATATTTCCAAAGTACCTTTTAGCTCTCAAAGCTGTGCTGTTAGAACAAGAAGTGACTTTGGAGTCGCTTGAACCTTTCACATGGACACTGAGAGACAGTTGTAGTAGTTCTGATCAACCAGACATGTTAGTGTTGCCAGACTGACCCTGTAAACTTAATGAGCCAAATTATGTCTCTACTTTTGAGCATTTAGTACTAAAAGTGTAATATTAACCTAGAATCTAGATATCCACTCTCTTTCTTTAGTTGATTAATGTTATTTTCCAGTTATAGAATTATACATAATCTTTAAAAATAGAAATACTATGAACTTCATTATATAAAGGTAAACTGCCCCTATAAGTATAAAATACAGGTTAAAACCATTATTCAACATACTTACTATGTATTTAGGACTTCATTAACTGCTTTTTTATGTGTATATGAACACCAAGGATCTGTGGTAGTTTGAATGTACTGTTAGGAGGTGTGGTTTTTTTGGAGTAGGTTTGGCCTTGTTGGAGGAAGCATGCTACTGTGGGGGTGGGCTTTGAGATTTCCAATGCTCAGGATACTGCCTAGTGTCTTAGTCAACTTCTTGTTGCATGCAATCCAAGATGTAGCCCCACTATGTCTACCTGCACACCACTATGTTCCCTACTGCGAGGATAATGGACTGAACCTCTGAAACTGTAAGCAAGCCACCCCGGTTAAATGTTTTCCTTTATAAGAGTTGCTGAGGTCATGGTGTTTCTTTACAGCAATAAAAACCCTAAGACAAGATTGAAAGAGAGATGCTGCCAGGCAGTGGTGGTGGCACACACTTTTAATCCCAGCACTTAGGAGGAAGAGCAGGTGAATCTCTATGAACTAGAAGCCAGACTGTTCTACAGAGTGAGTTCTAGGACAGTCAAGTCTACATAGAGAAACCCTGTCTTGAAAAACAAAAGCAAAAAAAAAAAAAAAAAAAAAAACAAGAACAAGAAAAGAGTTGCTTTACAGAAAAGTTCTGCAGTCTTTCTAAAAGTTACAGGAGTTGTTCTTCGTGGTCCAGAGGCAGATGGCCCTTTACATTGATTTTTTTTTTCTGGAAATCTGTTCTATTTAGTAGAACATGAAACTGAAATAATGGAAGGGCAGCTTTGTTTCCCCTAATTGTTGCTCTCTGTCTTTTCATCAGAATCTGTCACTTGATTGTGCAATGTTTTTTATTTTGACCAGCTCAACATGTTGGGAATTACCTGATAGTTGTACTGCGCCTATTGGACTGGAACACTAATGGTACTCTCTGGCTTGGATGGCTGTATTTAATTGCATGATATGTTTGAACAGATCAATGGTGACAAGAGGCAGATGCCCTGAGAGTCCTCATTTTTCAGGTTGAGCTGGTGTGGTAGACAAACTCTCCATTATGCATAGAATCTGGTTTGGAAGCCTAGAGAACAGGTCTACAATGGAACTTTGGGATTTCTGCTATAAGGACACCAATGCCATCAAGCTAATTAATAATTATGAGTCCTAAGTTTATGTATTTAGCTTTTCCTAATCATTAATGTGATAAAATGGAAACAGATAAAGCAGGAAAAAATGGACATAATAGTGCTATCGTATTTGTTTCCATTCCTACAAGAAGACTTCTGAAGTTCATGGAAGCGTTATGAAGTATGTAAAAGGTTGCTCAAATGCTAGATATACTTAAGTTTATTATACCTTCTTTGTAGCATTTACATAGATGTGGATATTCAGGTTTTGTATGCTGCCTAAATCAAATGAGATTTACCATAGTTTATGTCACTTGGCCTGATTGGGCCCATATAATTCCAGTGTACCTTACAAGATTAAAACATCCTGGAGCGAAGCACTTTAATCCAGGCTGTTCCCCTTATGATCAGATATACATTTGATCTAATGTAAAAAATGTCTCTCCAGCTTAATAATCAAATGATACCCTTTAATTCTTTATCAAACAATTTGGATGTAAATTGTCTCCAAATTGTTTCTCACCTAAAAAGTAGGCTTCTTGATAATTCTCTACTACTTCTCTCTCATCTTCTATTTTCTGATTCTTCTCATTTCGAATGTTGATACATTCCCACAAGCTGCCTGGCCTCCGCTCCCTCTGCTGTATTTTGAGCTCATCTGTGTTCCAATCTTTACTTTCAGGGTCCACTGTTAACTCCTCTCCTCTGCCATTATCTTTGAACTCCTCAGAGCTGGGTTATCAATCCTAACAATAAAAAAAAAACCAACTTTTTATACAAAGCACATTTCTGGAAATATCACAGAAATCAAAATAACAAGGTTGATGACATTTTTCTGATTATTCAGTTCTTCCGTGAATTTGATATCCTGTTTAAGGAAAACAGCAAAGCAGCAACAGTGGAAGGTAGAGGTGTCGGTTAACAAAATATCACAGTGCATAGGATTACCTCATCTCTCCTAGCCATTCTGCTAATCAAATCGGTGATGCAATCTTCAGTTTTTCCCAGAAGACCCCTCTCTCCATAATGACACAGAATACATTTGGTGCTCCTTACCATGCCCTAGATCCCTAACCCCTTATCCCTTTAAACAGTCACTGCAGCTAAAAAGAACCCCAATGACCTAGTGGCATTTAGCTTCAGCTGAGTAGCCCCCCACCTCCGCTTACTTGCCATTGAATTGCAAATCGGAGCCTGCCTCAGTGAAAGCACTTCAATTTCTCATCTGCATCTTCTCTCCCCTCCCCCTCTGGGACAGCGCAACCCCTAAGGAAATGCAGCCAGCCTTAGCTAGGCTGCGCCTCTGATCAGATTAACTCCATATTTAATGAGACGTGCACGGAGCAACCAGCTGCACTCCATCCCCTTGCACTCAGCGACAGACCAAATGGGTCTGGAAGGCCCATATTTGGAAGAGTTGGGACTATGTGTGGAACTTCGGCAACTGTTTCTATGGCCTGAAGAATCTTCGCAGATTTGGTGGATTAGGCTCAAAATCTAAGATGACATCTGAACACTGCCATGTATGGGAGATGGCAATGTTAGGGATTTGCAAATTTAGGATTAAGTATTAACACTAACAAAACATTTCTTTGGACATAAGGTTATAACCCTTCTGTCTCTTAGGACTTCTGGCTTTCTTTCCTAGCATGCAAAGAGCAAAAATAAATCAAAACAATACTTTAAAAAAGTATTGGTTTGCTTGATTTCTTGTGTGTGAGGGCTTGCATACAAGTCTGTATGTGCACTTTGTGCGCATCTTGTGCATGGGGAGGCCTGTGGAAGGTTGTACCCATGTACAGTTGCTAGGATCTGGACCTGTCTTCTGTAAGAACAACAAATGCCCTTAACCTCTGAACTCTCTCTCTGACACTAAGACAAGCTACTTGTGAAACGCTGCTCACACTCCCTTGGGATTCCCAGGAACTGGAAGATTTCAGTGGAACAAGATACCTCAGGAGGAGACCACAGCTCTAGCTATATTCTTTGACTTCTTTATGTCTTTGGCAAATGTTCAAGGGGCGCTCACTAGATGTAGGCACTCTGGTGAGTAGACAATGGCTGACTGCAAAGAACTCATCCAAATGGGAAGATAATGGCCCATCATAATCCACTGTGGTCACAATGTAATCAAGATCCATCCATACAAAGCATTATGGGTTTGCAAAGTAGAGACTAGAAGGTATGTTTCAGGAGAAAGATCGCCATGCTCTGTGAACAGGCTAAAAACAGCAAATAACTCCACTTAATCTTTCTGAATCTCATTGCTAATTGTCTTGGCTTTTGCTTGCTCTGCATCTTAACAAGCGATCTGAAATAGGATTTTTTTTTCCAACTGTAAGGTAGATAATTTATAGAAATTATTTGAAGTACTTACTGCTTGTTTTGTTGTTTTCTTTGTTTGTTTTTGTTTTTGAGATGGGGTTTCTTTGAGTAATAGTCTGGAACTTGCTTTGTAGACCAGGCTAGCCTGGGACTCACAGAGAGCCACCTGCGTCTGCCTCCTGAGTACTAGGATTACAGGTGTGTGCCACCACTGCCAGGATTTATTTTACTGTTTACAATAGAATCCCCCAATCAGAGTCTGTTGAATCTGCATTGAGATATTTTTCAATCCAAGTATGTTATCAAAAGTGTAATTGAACTCAGTCAAACCAATGTATCTAGTTATATATCTTAATGAAGAAAAGGACACCAACACTATTTTAAAAAATTAAATGCACACATGCTTTTGAAGTGAAGCCAAAAGCCAAGGTAACCTTCAACTCTGCTGATAGAGATCTCTATATTCATCCTCAGGTATGGTCCTAGGCCTCTATATTATCTCAGAAAATGTGATTGTAAAATAGAGATAGAGTATTTCATTAGGCAAGATACCTGGGAATTGGTTTCAGCTCTGGTGTTAACTAGCAAGGTTAGTTAGCTAAACTGTTTTAACAGAATATTTTCTGTTAAGTCAAATAGCTGGATGACATATTCCCTAAGTTTGCTTTCAGCTTCAAAAATCTTAAATCTTCTGTAAGTCACCCCAAGGGTTGAAAGTGGTTGACAAGAGAAGCTAAGGTATCAAAATAAGTATGAGGGTGTGTCCTGGGGGACGGGGGTTGACTTCTCTGGGCAGCTGCCTCTGGCAGAGGAATTATCAAGCAGATTATAAGGGAAGGTTACAGCCACTGGAACCTAAGCACAGGAAGGCAAGGAAGCAGGAATAATCAGAAGACAATTCAATCTATGACCGCATCAACAGATCTCTCCGAGCAGAGCTGAGTTGGGAGAGCGGGCAGAGTCCTGGTGCCATCACTGGATCCATGCAGGCTGTGATGGGTGGCTTTCTTTAGCTGCAGTGATACCCAAAGGAGGCTGACAGTGAGGACTTTCTATAAATTGAACTCACTGGTAGTTGAGTCTTTCAGTCTTGAGGTGGGTGTGAGTGTCCACTAATAGGGGTCTATGCACTTTTGTACACTGTGAGTACTAGAGGAACATATGTGAACACAATGCCTTTCCATGCTTAGTAAAAGCTAGTTTATTCATCCCTCCATCCACCCATCTGCACCCACCCCACTCGTCTTTTCGTTGATTACCTTTGCTTTCTCTTCACAGGTCATAGAACTGAGTTGTCATCTCTCTTACAAAGTACAAAAAAATCCTTTAAAGTAGGTTGAATTTATTAATCCCCTCCCAACCTGAAGCTATTGTTAAACTCTGAGTATTTACCAACAATAATAAACAATAATTGAATATTGCTGTGCAGTTGACAACGTCTTTACATATTTACTCATCATAACTAGCTTGTACTTTATAATCTAAATACAGATATGGGAATCAGAAAGCCAATCACTTGCCTGAAGTCACAGAGGCACCAGGATGGAATGATGAACATAAGACTTTGAATCCATTCCTTTTGATTCTGGTCCAGGATTGGTCCTGTTGTGTCAAGCCAGCAGGAACTCAAGAGCGATCAATGACTTACAAAACCCAGGCATTGAGTAGTAGGCATTGACTTGCTGGGTCTGGGAGCCCCTGGCTGTTCTCATAGTGTTTCAGACCCCAACAGCTCACATAATCCTATGTACTGACTATCAGTGGACCTATTGGACTTTTAATGTTATACATGGAGTTTGTTACAGAGACTTCTGGGGGATTTATAGGCAAAGGAAAGAAAATTCCCAGTAAAAGAATGCAATGTATCAGTGTTCTGTAGGTCACTGCTTCTTACACATTAATTTGCATTTTTATCTCTTAGAGGGCTTTTTAAAATGAGGAATGATTCAGCAAGCCTGGGGTGGGTGCTGAGAACTGTCAGTTTCAATAAGAGGCCAAGTGATGTTGATTCTGTGTTCTCGCGAACGGGTTCCCACTGCTCTCAGGAGAGAAACCCTTAATCTCTCAAAGGGAACACAGATTATTCCCAGCTCTGAAGGCTAGTCAGAGTCAGCAACCTGAAAGAAATAAATTGGAAGAAATAGGTCACTGTTTAGTGACTGTTTCTCGCCTCTTCTTCCTTTCCACAACTTTCACCCTTCATACGTAAGGAAGAAATATGACAGGACAGCGAGGACAGGGAGCGGAATAAGACAGGAAGAAAGCTTGCTAGGCAACGGCTTTGTGTGTGGTCAGAACAAACCTTGCTGTGGGTTTATGTGATGCTAGTCATACACGGTGGACATGAAAGACCCCGGTGGGACCTTCCCTCAGGTGGAGACCCCCGTACACAGAGACCAGGCCGAGACCACGGGTCGGATGCAAACTGCAAGAGGTTTATTAGGTAGACACAGGTACCTGCGGGGGGCAAAGTCTTTCGGAGGACTTGCGCGCCTGCAGACTGGGAGGAGGACTTTTTATAGGAAAGAGGGCAGCAAAAAGCAATTTACAGAAGCAGAAGCTTGGTTATCGGAATGAGGCGGGGGGCATGAATGGTTTTCCTCTCCTTGCATGGATGTCTGGCAGCAGACATCCTGCTCTTATCTTATAGATATCCTACTTTGCAGTCATCCTGCTTTGTAGATGTCCTATCTTATAGATACCCTGTTTTCCTCTCACGAGAGCAGGCTAGCTGCTGATCCTGAGAATCTTTCAAGCAAACGGGACGTTCTCCCGGGGAGCCTGCTGGCTGCGGGTTCTGAGGAGGGGGTCTGTAGGGTCTTCCAGACGTTGGTTTGGAACCCATTCTTTTAGCAGGGTCAATATCACCCATTTTGCAAGCGGGAGGAACTCAGATGAAACCTGCAGATGCCGGAGGGAAAGATGTGGCAGAGCATCACCCAGGAGAAAGGGAAACCTAGGGGTCAGAAGCCCAGAGGAAAGCTGCGTGGTCCTGTTAACCAGCTCCTACTAATGGACAGTGGCTGGGTATTTACACATCCCCGCCATCCCTAGGGTACCACTTTCCTCCTTGACGGTGTCTGTACTGTAGCGTGTGGCTTCATTTCCTGGCTTCTCCGGTTAGTGGAGGGGGTGGCTGGAAACATGATTTTTTTTAAGTGTTTTCCCTGTTAAAACATTCAAACTGCTTTCTCCTATGGGTGAGGAAATATTTCCTGAGTTTTTGCTGTATGGTTTCTTTGAGCAGTAGAAGGAGGGGGCAGGGAACCAGTCAAGAATGTTCTTGAGAGGAACAGGAGGCAGGGTGGGAGAGGGATCCTTTTTCCTACATAGCATGCTCTTTAAAAGCAATGCAAAGGAATATGAAAACCAGGGCCTGCTCGGTAGAGAGCTGCCAACGCGATGATGGAATACACATGCGCATTGAATACCTTAAATGGGTAGGATCAAAGCCCTGTGGGGTTCTCTGTTCAGGAGAAGTGGCCCTGTCCTGCCAGTTATCTTTGTTGTCTCTGTTCTGGTCTCCAGGTGGTAGAGTTGGCTTGGGCAGCGTGGATGCTGACAGCCATTGTCTGTGTTCTCAAGTGTGTGTGTGTGTGTGTGTGTGTGTGTGGCAGTGGTAGAGACTTTTTTGAGACCACGTGTCTCTGGAGGCTTTGGGGAGAATTGAGTTCAGGCTCTGGCGCCAGCTTTCCAGAGGGAAATCAGAAGCTCAGTAATTAGACTTCTCCCCCCCTCAGGCAAATGGGGAAGGAGTTTGCTTTACCGTAATGCTAGCCTGCAGTGATGAAAACCAGGAAGGAGCAGCAGGATCCACCTGCCAGCCCAGCCCACAACTCCCCTGTGAGAAGCGGCCACCTGACTCTGCCACAGACGCTGTTGACTTCAGCATCCGGGTTCTTTTTCATGAAATTCTCTTCCCTCCAACACTTGTTTGAATGATTTATTACACAGAATCACATTCAAACCTTCTGAGAAAATGGCACAGCGTGAGGCGGGGAGATAGAAAGAACTAGGGATGTGTGATTTCACTTATAGAAAATCTCCATGAAACTAGAAATAACTAAAATTTAGAATAGCCTGTTTTGTAAGAGCACACAAAGGTTTTTTTTTTTTAACTGATTTGCATATGTTTTTCTATTGAATTCTTCAGCAGGCCTTAAGCCAGGCCCTGCAATAGCTGCTTCAATATATGTTAAGACCTCAAGACCGAGGGTGGGAGAAACTGTCCATCCCAAAGTCACACAATTCGTAAACTGCAGATTTAGAACTCAATTAAGTACTTCCCCTGACCTTCAAAACTGATCTATTGCCATCTTTCCTATGGCATTGTACCTTCTTCAGGGGCCTACTGTACTGTTATCTGTAGAATGTAGACTCCAGGCCCATTTGCAGTTTGGGGTCATACCCTTGGCTATTATATCCTATCTGACTTAACTAAAGACCAGAACTTCACTATTTCCTTCTGGGAGGGTGTTAAAGGGACAGAGGTCCCCATGCCTAACCTTCTACCAACTGTGATTTGAGGTAAGCATGTAATTTGCTTGCACCAGTGCTCTGAGAACAATCCCAGGAACTGTAGTCTGAACCCAGCAAGAGTGAGGCTCCAGAAAGGAAGAGATAATAAGCATGGGCTTTGCAGTCATAGTGCAATAATAGTCTGACCTTACTAGGGATTATTTAATCTGTTGAGACTTCATTTTGCA
The DNA here is from genome assembly GCF_950005125.1 of Chionomys nivalis. NCBI lineage: Eukaryota > Metazoa > Chordata > Mammalia > Rodentia > Cricetidae > Chionomys > Chionomys nivalis. The sequence continues at coordinate 44,995,045 of NC_080088.1, read as the reverse complement.
CATTCTACAGCAGGGATACTAATACCACTCAGTTAGTATAAGGGTTAAGGAATCTGTGTGAAGTCCATAGTATGTCTAGTTCTATGATGTTGAATGAATATTCTTCGTTTGCAATAGGAACTTTGAAAGTTTGACTTTGAAAGACTTGCAAAGTTCAAAGTAATTTTAACTCAATTTTTTTAATTCTAGTTGATTTAGGTTAGATTAGAATACACCTGGAATTCTATAGGGCTAGAAAGTCCCACAAATCTGTAAGCCTCTTCAAAGCCAAAGTTACGCTTCTGGGATTCAGTTAGCATCTGCAAAGCTTTATACAAGGACCACATTCTGTGGATGTTTCTTGCCCATGGTAAGATGGCAAGAGAATATTCGTGTGTGAAGAAGATGAAAAGATGAAGATGTGCTCTTTCTTTGATCAGTCCAAGGTCTTTGGGGTACTTCTTTAGAGCTTTTTGTCTCTGGAACATGTCCTGACTGATTTTGTGTGTCAACTTGGCACAGTTAGAGTCATCAGAGAAAGAATCCTCAGCTGAGGAAATGCTTCCTTGAGATTCAGCTGTAAGACATTTTCTCATTTAGTGATCAATAGGGGAGGGCCCAGCCCATGATGGGTGGTCCCATCCCTGGACTGCTGGTTCTGGGTTCTATAAGAAGGTGGGCTGTGCAAGTCAGAGGGAGCAAGCCAGTAAGCAGCACCCCTCCAAAGCCTCTGCATCAGCTCCTGCCTCTGGGATCCTGCCCTGTTGTGGGAGCTCCTTCCGCTCCCTCAGCCAATAGCTGCTGAGATACCAGCCCATTGGGGCGTGGTTTCTCTCTCTTTAAAAAAGCGGCCACCGCCCTCTGCTTGCTCTCTGGCTTCAGGCTCTGCTTCCGACGACTAGGCTCCCTTCCTGATTGCTTAGAGGGCTGTTGTCCAGGATGGTGATCTGAAAGTTTTTCTCCCTTAAATAAATAACCATTCTATTAATCATAATTCCAAACTGGTGTGGGATTGCTTGTGATTTACGCCTTCACTGCCCTATTTGAGTTGCTGTCCTGACTTCCTTCAGTGATGAACAGCAATGCTGAAGTGTAAGCCAAATAAGCCCTTTCCTCCCCAACTTGCGTTTTGGTCATGGCATTTGGTCCCAGCAATAGAAGCCGTAACTAAGAGAGAACACAATTCTCTTCTTTCCCTAGACTTCTGCTGAATCACACTGTCTCCAGTATATTTTTTCAGCTCTCATTGTTATGGTTTGAATGACAAATATCTTCCATAGACTTGGGCATTTAAACACTTGGTCCCCAGTTTGTGATGCTGTTTGGGGAGGTTTAGATGCTGCAAGTTTTCTGGAGGAAGTGCATCATTGGGACTGGGCTTTGACATTACGTCTTGCACCATTTTGTTCACTTTCTATGTTTCATGTTTGCAGTCAAGGATGTGAGCTCTCAACTTCCTGTTTCTGTCACCATGCCTGCCAGTGGCTGTTATTCATCATCCCTCTGAGACTGTAAGCCAAAACAAACTCCTTCTTATACAAGTTGCCTTGGTGATGGTGCTTCATCATAGTCATAGACAAGTACCTGATTCACTCAGGATTGTTGTATTGGTTATAATAAATTGATTTACTAGAGATGTGAGAATCTATATCCACAATAAACGATAAACAAATATTTCAATTGATAGTTTTAACCTTTTTAAAAAACATATTCTGTTTTCTGATATTCTGATATTCTCGGTCCATCCCTTCTTCTACTGATTCATTGAGTCCAAATTCTTACAAGTTTCATTCTGTGTTTCTTATTAGTCTAATGTCAAATTCAGGGGATTTTCTGACCATTTCCACAGCCATAAACTGATGTACCATTCATTGGCCTGGAAGGCTTTATTATTAGTTTTATTTGAACTCTCTTTTTCTCATCTTTTATTAACTGTTCTTTGAGAATTCCATTTCTGAAATGGAGAGAGAAAAGAGGCTGTATGGTTAGAATATGCTAAGAATTGAGATTGTGGACCCCTGAAGATCTCCTTGCTTTGACATCATTATTATGATGTTTTGTCTAATGGGCATATTCATCAAGAACATTGGTAGAGTAGCATTATGGCAAAATGCTATGTGAATGCTGTAGAGAGCCCAATTTACACAAAAATAGGTTTCCAGATACACAATTGAATGTACCTTGTGGTTACTGTTTGTCATTATCGGGATCTTAGGTACTAAATTAAAAATAGTGTAAACCAGAAAAATCTGGAATCATATAGCAACTTTGTTACCAGATCTAGGACCTTAGGATGTATTTTAATTTTCTCATATTTTAAATTGCAAATACATTATACAGTATATATGATTGTGATATACAACAAAATTTAAGGCTACAAATGTTTCTTGCTGCCTTGTATATATTAGATGTACAAGATGTGGAGCAGTTGACCAAGTTAGCATTTGGAGGTGATTTTTCCATGAACTTCTCACTCATGTTTAAATGACCCACTCCCAAGAGGATAATGCCCTGGATTTATCAGCTTAACCAGTTTTTAGCATGGAAAACTTAGGGTCCAAGGACTTGGAAAAAGAAGAAAGGAAGTTAGAAGGAGGAGGACATGGGAAAAAGATGGGAGGAGTAGGTAGGTCTAGTCTAGGTAGAGACTTGCTGGTTGACTAGGTAGGCCTAAGGTAGCAGAATAGCTGGGGGAGCCTGATGAGAAGCGACTGCATGGAAATGAGGTGAGGACACCCACAGACTGCAGTGGGAATAGATATCAGTTGCTAAGATAGAATCAGCTATCCCTGTGAGCTTAGTGCCAAGAACGGCTGCAGCTCAGGTTTCAGAGTTCCCAGCTATGGAGTAAACCCTCATTCCTGCACCACTTGACAGAGGCATCTAAATAACTCTGCTTTAAGCCCCTAGCTACAGCAGAAGGAACTTAGGTTAGAAAGAAGATGAACATTTTAAAAATGAGACAAAATCAAAGCCAGGGAATAAATATGTTCTTCTAGTTCATTAGCCTTTTGTTCACTTGTGGGAGATTGACTCTCTTAGGTAGCCAACTTCAAATCCCCCTTTTTCTGTTTTGTTCTGATCAAGCCACTGCTACGTTTTATCTATAGAACAGTTAGGTTGATTCCTTCTCTGAAAACTATTTAGCATGTAGGACACTAAGATTATCCTAGGAAACACACCCAAGGGCACATAGATGAGTATGTTTCCAGATAAGTGTAACTAAGAGTAAATTACCCTTAATGGCGGAGTCATTATTTTGATCCAGGGTTCTGAACTAAGGAAAAGAAGAAAGCCCCAACATTCATCTCTTGTTACTTCCTAATTGTGGTCATACTGTGAAGAATTGCCTCACCCTGACCCTTACCCTATCATGCCTTCCCCAGCATAATGAACTGTATCCTCAGTCTATGAGCAAATATGCATCCTCCTTTGTTTGAGTTGATCCCCACGCCCCGAGTTATTTGGGTCTCAGCAATAAGAAAAGGTCATGGGTATGGCTTTTTTTTCCCCATAATGAAGTAGAAGAAAGCTATTTTACTGAAAATGTTGATCCTCCATTCTACATGATTGTTTTTTGGTGATCATACCTTGATTGCTTGTTGCTAGAAGCCCTGTGTTCCCCCGCCATTCATCTACTAAAAATTCTCGGAAATTACCTTAAGTAAAGATGCTTATGATCTGACGGCTGTGTGTGCGATTCATCCTCAATGCTGGCTGCAGAAATCCCTGTTGAACCTCCTTCCCTCATAAGTCAAAGTAAACACTGGGGTTCTTTGTGGCTTTGGGTCCTCGAGAACAATTCATGGATGAACTTCCTTCTTGAATTGGACACACAAACAAATCAATCCACTCATGAAACTCAACAGGAAGTTGTGATACCTGCTGTGTTGCATCATATTTGCTGCTCCAAATATTAAGAGGTAAAAAAATATTTAAAAACCCAAAACAATACCTCAGTTTCAGAAGAAACACCAAAAATACTCCCAGGGATGCAAGAGTCGCCTAGGAAGCCCAAACATAGCCAAAGCAATGTCCAGCTGCAGTACAGCTGTGTGAATTTTTCCTGTTGCTGTTCTTATTATTCTTATTTGGATTACAACATTGATTTAATTCTGTTTTTAATGAGAGGGGGAAAATGGCTTAGCAACAGCATCCATCATATGTAATTGAGGGGAAAAGGCTGGTGTGAGAAAGTATCTGACCAAGGAGTTCAGAGATATAACCTTGTCCATTAGACAGAAGCAGCGAAGGCATAATTGGAAATATTCAGATTTTGCTAACAATTTATACTTTCATTGATTGAGCAAATATAGGTATTTTTAAATTTAATTTTGTCACACTATTATCAAGTGTGTATGGAGGTTTCATTATTTAGACTAAAATATACGTAATACATAGAGTGTTGATCTAAATTTTACATGTAGGAAAGCTCACATTTGAGCTCAAAGTCTATTCTTTTTTAAAGACTGACACACAAGAAAATATGTATTTAACCTTAAAGAAGGAAGTAAAATAAAAAGAAAATGAAGTAAAATATAAAGTTCTAATTTGGTTTCAAGGGCAAAAAGACTACTCTGTGTACATCTATTTCCTGCTGCGTTTAGTCTGTTGTTTCATTCTTTTAATTTATTTTCTGAAAATTTCATGTATGAGTACTGTGTTTGCATCATTTCTCTTTGTTCTCTTCTCCCTCCAACTTCTTGCATGATCCCCAGTTCTCTCATATTCATGACTTCTTCTTTATTTATTATTGTTGGCACACACAAACATAAACTTATAGACACAGCCTGCTGATCCCCTTTAGTGTTGATCTTGCACACAGTGTTAACAACTGATCACTGAGACTGGAGATTTCATCGGGAGGCTCATCTCTGTAGAAGACTGATTTTCCCTCTCTCGGTAGCCATGAATTGCTTCCAGCTCTTCATCAAGGGGCGGGGTTGTGTAAGATAGTTCCTCATCCATGCTTGCATGTCAATTGGAGTTGTCACTGTTCAGACCTTGTTTGGGCAATCTTACTGTTGAGATTGCATGGGTGTGGCTTTCCTGACCTACATAGAAGATTCTATCTCACATCAGATTTCCTGGTCCTCTGGCTCTAAAACCTTTTCTGCCCTCTCTTCAATGATGTTGCCTGAGCTTTAGGTGTGGGGGTTAAGTTGTATATTTAGTAATTAGGACAGGGCACCCCATGATCAGTCATTCTCTGCATTTTAGCCCGCAGTGGGTTTCTGTAATGTTCTTCCTTTTCCATAGAGAAACCTCTTTGTGTCTCATAAAATCGTACTGTCTCCTTTTCTGCTTACTTTTTATTCCATACACAGATAAGTGTTGTTTTGTTATTAATCATACATTCTAATTACCCATTCTGCATCCACTCTAATTACCCATTCAACATTCATCTGCTTGCCAGGAAATCCAAGAGATGCAACAATTCAGAAGGCCAAGTTCTGTTCTTGAGGAGCTTATAGCCTGTTTGTGATAAAAAGCACAGCGCAAAATGTGCCAAAAGGGAAGTAGGCATCTTGGCTTCCTCATTTCTCATTTCCACAGATAATCAATAATTAATCCTACTTTGTATTTTGCTTATACCTGTCTTCCAAGGAAACCAAATGTCTTGCATATATTACCTTGTGCACAGTCTTGATACCAGAAAAGCCTTACATATGAATTATAAGATCCTTTCAGCCTGTAGCCTGTGCAGCCTGTCTCCCAGGTTTTCTCATGCCCTCCACTGGCACAAGGCATTGAAATTCACGTCGATCATCTAAAGTACACAGGAGCAGCACTGAGGTCACACACCTTATTTTTTATTTATATCTTTCCGAGCACACACCCCAACTTTTCATTTACAGACTATGTATTGATAAACCAGTCACTGGGACAGCAATGGAAAAGAAAATAAAATGAAGTGATATTTATCTCACTTGGTCAGCAGTAAGGGAAAAATCCTGAAGGCAAATTTTGGGGCTTTTGGAATGCTGAGTTATATGCAGACTGACCATGCAGGCATGACATTGATTGCCTGACCCTTGGATTTTATTTACCTATTTGTTTGGACTCCTCATGCTCTTATTTGATCCCCTCCCAATTTAGAAAGGTCGTACTTTTCTTCTGGGTAGCACTTTAATTACTCCAGCTTCCATATAGTTAGAGGATTTGGGACTCAGATGTGATTTGGACAGGGTAGTGAGTCTGTAATGAGCTGGAGTTCAGCCACAAATTGTTTTCTGAAGCTCATGTCATTAATGGCTCTGTTGTTGTTCTTCACAAGACTGAAAAAGGTTTAAGGAAGCCACATGGAGATTGCAGCTGGATGTCTGAGGAGACTGGACAATAACCAAGAGAGGAGTGGAGGAGCACCAAGGTTTAAGATGAGCCTGTGGTTTGTACAGTAGCCTGCCTTGTGTGTGATGTGACAGAAGTCCAACTCAGGTGATCAGAAACCAGAGGAAATTTTGTGGTTTAGCATTGGTCTAAGGATATCCTAAGACTTTAAGACTTTGTTTCCCCACTATTTAGCTCTGGTTCTCTCTCTCTCTCTCTCTCTCTCTCCCTCTCTCTCTCTCCCTCCCTCCCCCCTCCTCTAAAGAAGGCCAACTCTTTTCATGAGGAAGACTGTTAACTATCTCATAGTTTTATCATTGGTAAGGGAAAGCACGATGCTCTTCATAAACCTTAGTTATAAACATCCCAGGTGGAAGCTCATGATTGGTTTTGTTCATATTTTGTTCTTTTATTTTTTGAATAGTTCTGGGTAATCAATGAATGACCTCAGCAAACCTCTGCCATGGAGTTACATTCCCAGCCTTAAATTCTACAAATTTTATTCGCCTTGGTCCAAGAACACATTGGAACCTCACCCCTCAATGTACCAAATAATGGGGGGAGAGAATTGTTTCCTCTTCTGGGAAAAAGGACAGATGTAAGTACAACCATCAATAACTACAAACTAGAAATCAGATTGATCTTAAGAACAATGGACATGAGAAGCAAATCATGCATGAAAAATGTTCTTTCAAATCGGGTGTTTCATTTTCTTTGTTTTTATTGTTTGATTTCTTTTTTAGGTGGTAGTATTTTATGTTTCCCTTCTTTGGGGTTTGATAGTGTGAGGTTATCTGTTGCCTGTGTTTTTGTGGGTGCAGATAGCTTCCTTGGGTTGGAGTTTTCCTTCTAGTACTTTCTGTATGGCTGGATTTGTATTTGTGGATAGGTATTGTTTATATCTGGTTTTGTCATGGAATAACTTGTTTTCTCCATCAATGGTGACTGAAAGTTTTCCTGGGTATAGTGGTCTGGGATTGCATCCACAGTCTTTTACTATCTGCAGCACATGGATACAGGACCTTCTGGCTTTCATGGTTTCCACTGAGAAGTCAGGTGCAATTCTGATAGGTCTGACTTGCAGCTCTTAATATTTTTTATTTTGTATGTTTTATGTATTATTATATGGCAAGGGATTTTTTTTTTTGGTCCAGTCTATTTGGTGCTCTGGAAGCGTCTTGTGCCTTCATAGAGGAAATTCATTCTTTAGGTTGGGAATGTTTTCTTCTACAATTTTGTTGATTATATTTTCTGTGCTTTTGAGCTGAATTTCTTCTCCTTCTATCCCTATTATTTTTAGGTTTGGTCTTTTTACGGTGTCCCAGATTTCCTGAATATTTTGTATTAAGAATTTGTTGAATTTGACGTTTTCTTTGACCGATGAGTCTTTTTCCTCTATAGTATCTTCAACACCTGAGATTCTTCCATTTTTTATATTCTGTTGGTTGTGCTTACCTCTCTAGTTTCCATTAATTTACCCAGATTTTCCATTTCCAGAATTCCCTCTGTTTGTGTTTTTTTTTTAATTGCCACTATTTCAGTTTTCAAGTCTTTTTTTTTTTTGGTTTTTTGAGACAGGGTTTCTCTGTGGCTTTGGAGCCTGTCCTGGAACTAGCTCTGTAGACCAGGCTGGTCTCGAACTCACAGAGATCTGCCTGCCTCTGCCTCCCTAGTGCTGGAATTACAGTTTTCAAGTCTTAAACTATTTGAACTGTTTGCTTCACCTATTTGTTTGTTTTTTCTTGGTTTACATGCTTTCTTTAAGAGATTTATTGATTTCTTTCGATTTTTGTTTGTCTTTTCCTCCATTTCTTTAAGGGAATTTTTCATTCATTCTTTAAAGGTCTTCATCATCTTCACAAAGTTACATTTAAAATCATCTTCTTCTGCTTCTTCTGGGTTAAGATGACCAAGTCTTTGTGTTGTATGACACTGGGTTCTGGTGTTACCATGTTGCTTTTCAGGTTGTTGGGTGAATTCTTGCATTGGTGCCTACCCATCTCTTCCTCCAATTGGTGCTGGCAGTGTTTTTGCCCCTTGGACCAATCCTTGCAGTGGTGTGTATGTCTTTGGGAACTGTTCTTGGTCGGCTCTGTACTGATACTATCTTTGTCTCTGGAAGCCACTGAGGTCTCCCTTGTACTGCTCTCTTGGTCCACTCTCTTGGTCCACTCTGTGCAACCACAGTCTGTGCTTTAGAGTTCCTCTCTTGGTCCTCTCTGTGTAGTCATGGCCTGTGTTTCAGAGTTCCTCTGAGGTGCCGGGGGCAGAGGGTAGAAGGATTTGGGGGTGGAGTAGGACTTGTAGCTTACAGGGTCTGATTGATGGGATGGAGATGTTGGAACACGATACCTACAGGAAGCTTGGCTAGAGACGCTGCAATTATTTGGTTTCTTGCTAGGGCAAAAGTTAAGGCAAGCCAACCCAAGATCTATGAAGTTATGGAATCAAGGATTCTTCTTATTGCTCCTTGTGGTCCATCCACACTATCCTTCTTGTGGCTATTTCTTTTTGTTTGTTTATCTGTTTGCTGTTGTTTTTAAGTTAAATTGTTTTCATATAATACATTTTGATCATGTTTTCACCTCCTCAACTTCTCCCTGATCCCACCTACTCCTTATCCACCCAACTTCATGTCTCTCTCAAAAGAAAAACAAAACAAAACAAAAATAGAAACAAAACAAAAACACGAACCCCCCCCCCAACAAACCACAGAAATGAAAATCAAAACAAATGGAGAAAAGGCCAATAGGACAAAATATAAAGTCAAATGAAATAAGTAGTCCAAAAATACCATTTAGTTCATTTTGTGTTAGCCATCTATTCCTGGGCATAAGGCCTACCCTGGAATGTGGTCAACATAATCAATGATTCTCCACTGGAGAAAACTGATTTTCCTTTTGGCAGCAGGCACCAACTACGCCCTCGCAGTGCTAGGGTCCCATCCAGCTTGAACCAGTGCAGGTCTTGTGTGTGCTACTGCAGTATTTTGAGTTCATATGTGCATCAGTTCTGTTGTGTTTGGAATCTACTACCTCCTTGCTGTCATCTGTCACCTCCAACTTTTACAACTTTCTGCCCCCTTTTCTGCATAGATTCCTGAGCCTTGAGAGGAGGGATTTGATAAATCAATCCTATTTAGGACTGAGTCTTCCAAAGTCTCTCCTTCTCTGCATGTTGTCCAGTGGGCCCCTGGGTTAATTTCCATTTACTGCAAGAAACAGCTTTTCTGACAGGGGTTAAGCAAGACACTAACCTGTGGAGATAGCAGTATGCCACCAGAGTTATTTTACTGATGTGTTCCTTGAGCAGAAAAATAGCATTATATTTTTCTCTAGGTCGGTGAATGACCTATGTAGTCTCAGGTTCTTGTCACTTTAGCAATGCCAGATATGGATTCCACCTCATAGAAGATTAAATGGAATGGGGGATGGGATGGGAGAGTAGAGAAGGGAATAGAGGGAAGAAAAAGTAACATTAAAGCCTTTCAAAAAGTTCATATGGAGACTTATTCCTGTAAAAGCTTACATACACACACACACACACATACACACACAGAGCAGAGAATAAGGGATAGCTTAAAGGGGGTTGCCTTATAAAGGGATGAGAATTACCCCACTAAACATCACAAGCTACTAAGTTAAAACACTATTACTAGTAAACTGGTTAAATCTTTTAGAGTTGTTGCATCATATAGACCCCCCATCCAAATATTGTAGGTTATGATTAACACCATTGACTTCCATGTAGAACTTCATGGTAAGACCCTATCACTGAAGTCATCATATACTTGAGTCATAGGATGTGGAGAAATCTATCTGATACTAAACAGGAAGCTTTATCCCTGTTGGTTAGCATTCCCTGTTCTGGAAGATCCTATGTATACTACTGAAGGAGAAAGATGATCTTCAATCTTACCCAGCTAGAAACTCTGATAGCTATAATAATGACCTGCCTAACAAGATATAATCAGTAGCTCCATAATACCATGAGTAGGTTATTGAAGTATCTGATCATTTTTTGATTGATTTAATACCTATTCCATGAGATGGAACCCATACCCAAGACTGTCAGTGTCCCTAGGAACCTGAGGCTAAATGGATCATAAGCCCTAGGAGAAATCCTACCACTGCTCTGATAAATGAATATAGCCATAAAATGTTCATGGCATCGTTATATCCACAGATGAGTGCATCCCTTACCACTCATCAGAGAAGCTTCTTTTCCTTCTTTTACAACCAGTAAATGTGCAGAGAATGAGAGGCTTTAGAGTGCTTGCTCCTAAATGAGATGTTTATATTACATCCCTCCCTTCAGTGCTCAGGGATCTACGCAGAAGAAGGAGCAGAAAGAATACAAGAGAAGGTGTAAGATGGATAATGTGGTAGTTTGAATGTATTTGGCCCCCATAACTTCATAGGGAGTGACACTATTGGGAGATGTGGCCTTGTTGGAGGGTGTGGAACCTTGTTGGAAAGGGCTGGATGACACAGCCTTGAGTAGCCTTGGATGTAGGCCTTGAGTCTGGAGGGCACACCTTAAATCTGAGCCATACCTTCTGCTGGAAGGGAAGGTGGGGGTCATGGGGGTGGTCTTCACTCAGTGTGACATTCAGTCAACTTTCTGTTGCCTCTGAGTCAAGATGCGGTGCTCTCAGCTCCAGCACCATCCGCCTGCATGCCACCATGCTCTCCATCCTGATGATAAGGGACTGGATCTCTGGAACTGTAAGCAAGCCACCTCAATAAATGTTTTTACAGAAGAGCTGTCATGGTCGTGTCCTTCACAGCAATGACTCTAGGTAAGACAGCCGACAATGAGGAAACAGTGATTCCTCAGACCCTTCAGGGTAGATGTACATACGAAGTCACAGAGACCGTGACAGCATGCACAAAACCCACACAAGCTCAAGCCACACCAAATACCAATATGGTGGAGGGTAGGGTAGGTGGACATGAAGTCCTGCAACTAGTTGGAGGCATATTACCTTTTGTTTGGTACTGGTAGAAAGAAAGTTAGTAAGTCAGTTTTATTTGCTGGAGCGACATTTGGTATAGTGACCACACTCCAGGATAGGATCAATGCCTAGGGATAGCCAGCCAGCACAAATGGGACTTTACTTTTTGTTTGTTTGTTTAATTAATTCATCCATTTTTTTTTATAGAGAGATAATATGGAGATGAGTGGGTAGGGAGGTTTGGAAGGATCTAGCAGTAGTTGATGGAGGCTATGAATGGGCTCAAAATACATTATATGAAACTGTCAAAGAATAAACAAAAACGGATTTTCTTTATTGTATATCCTTGAGTCAGCACATGAGCATCTCTCAAGAACATGTTAGAACCAACATTTTTAATGCTTCTTTTCTGTTCTTTCAAGTTAGAAACTCTGAAGCAGGCTTAGTTTGCATCCTAACAATGCCTCCGTCTGGCTCTGTGTGGAGAGCCACAGCTTTAGGACCTCCAAGTGGTTTCAACTGATAGGTAAGGAGATACCTCTGGGGAATCAGAGTCCACCGCCCTAGAGAATTAGGAACTGGGTGACTGGTGGCTATCAGTCATCACCTACTGCTCTGAAGAGATTCCCAAAATGTTCACTCCACAAAAATTTAAATATATGATAATATTAGCAAACCAGAATGAGTTGGTTATTGTCATATTTTTATATTGCTTGTATAAAAAACCGACAAATGAAAACAAAATAAAATCCACAAAACTCACATAATAAACAATTTATAATCTCACATTTTTGTAAGTCAATACAAAATTTTTGTAAGCCAATACAGATGTCGCAACGTTAACATCGGAATAAGCAGGGGGGCAGGGATGGTTCTTTACAGGGTCAGGGGGAGACTGTTTCCTTGACTTGCACATTTTCCAGAGCCCACTTTACTCCACCCTTAAAGCTAGTAACAGTATATCTGGGTGATTATTCTCCTGTAGTCTTATCTCCCTCTGATAATAGCCAGAGAAAGCTCTTCAGTTGTTAGGACCACTGACCTGAGCTAAGTTGATTTTTCAGTCTCCTTTTGCATTTAAGGGACCATAGTCGAGATCCCAAAACTCAAGATATAGACATCTTGGGCAGCATTAATCTACCTACACCCGTTAGCACAAATGGAAGGCTGGAACGCAGGACCTTCAGTATGAAAAGCTGAAAAGTCTTGGGTCAATCCAGGACAAGGTCATCCCTTAATTGGACAGCAGAGTATGGAGAAGAGTGTCACTTCTGTGATGGAGGTCACATCAGGTGGTGCTAAGAGACCCCAAGGGCAATCTACACCTCCATACAGAAGTGATGAGGAGGCAGGTCTGCATTCCTGAGTGGACCAGCCCATGGTTTCATGTGACCTGGGCTCAAACTTTCTCATTGCCTTGCAACTACAGGGCATTTCAGCTGTAGACCTTTTCCTCGTGGTGAGGATAACCATACTAATTTATTGCTAATCACTAACCATGGGTAATTCATTGTTGCTTATAAAATGCCACATTAACTACTGCTCTCATCGAGTTGTCAAGTTCGGATGGTAGCGAAAACAAATCATGACATTAATTGTCTGAATCCTGCTCTGTGTGTGTGATCAGCATGCGACCAGGGCCTTGCTGCATCCTAAAGAGAAATGGGGAGACGCAGTCCCAGGAAGGCAAGCAGCAGCAAAGCTCTTGCAGGGAAGCAATGTTCCATGAGGATTTTACTGTGTATAGTATATATTAAGAGCGTATTTGTCCTGTGTAAATATCTAGCTGTCTTCAGTTCTCTCATCTATTAAGATGGGGTTCTCTCAAACCAAAGTCCCTTTACTATAGAAGGCTAGAAATGGAAGCTTAACCTATTAATGACGCAGCTGATGGTTTGGGAGGCAATGTCAAATCAATGTTTATCCCTCTGTTTATACTGACCAGCTGCAATTTAAGTTGAGTGAGTATTTGGCTTTCATGAGGTAATAAGTAACAGACTACATTAGGGCCCAGCTGCTCCTTGTTTTCTCGGAGACAGCATAGCCATTGGGCGAAGATAGATACTGAGAATTCAAATCCAAATTCCCTATTACGTGTATATCTTAGAGGCATTTTTATTTTTCCAGTCTTATTTTCTTATCTTTAAAACTGCATATTAATACCTAATATTTGTTATGGTGATCACATAATAACATATTAAGCTCTAAGTATCTGGCACCCCCAGGGCCACGGCACAGATGGATAGTAGATATCACTACCATTAGTTAAGCATGTTAGCTATATCCAATAAGGGATTTGTCAAAGTGCTTTAGCAATGTAACTATTTCCACTTTTTCCAACCCTGTCTATTCAACAAGTTCTCTGCATTGTGGCAGGTTAAAACTGAGAATGCCGGCAATGAGAATGAAAACCCTCATCCTCCTCGAGTTCATAGGCTCCCTGTAGAGATGTGCTCTCTTGAGCCGGAAGCCAAGCTGGTGACATTTGTGGGGGACAGAGTGCATGAGCGCTTGAGAAGCAGTGTGAGTTGAACTAAGGCACAGAGATGAAATCAGCCTGATGGGAGCTGGGAGTCTCTTCCTATTTGGCCTTGCTGCAGTGAATGCAGCAGAGGATGGAGACTCCGGTGGGAGCCGGCAAGACCTTCTGCGCCAGGATGAAGAATGTGGAACTTATCTGCGAATGGCGAGGAACCACTGAGATTATTAAGGAGTGGCCTCACATCATCAAGTCATTTTATTTATTTATTTGTTTGTTTGTTTGTTTGTTTATTTTTATTGAGCTCTACATTTTTCTCTGCTCCCCTCTCTGCTTCTCCCCTCCCCTTCAACCCTCTCCCACAATCCCCATGCTCCCAATTTACTCAGGAGATCTTGTCTTTTTCTACTTCCCATGTAGATTAGACCTATACATGTCTCTCTTAGGGTCCTCATTGTTGTTTAGGTTCTCTTGGATTGTGATTTGTGGGCTGGTTTTCTTTGCTTTATGTTTAAAAACCACTTTTGAGTGAGTACATGTGATAATTATCTTTCTGTAACTGGGTTACCTCACTCAAAATGATGTTTTCTACCTCCATCCATTTGCCTGCAAAATTCAAGATGTCATTATTATAATTATTATTATTATTATTTGCTGTGTAGTACTCCATTGTGTAAATGTACCTCATTTTCCTTATCCATTCCTCAGTTGAGGGGCATTGTTTCCAGGTTCTGGCTATGACAAACAATGCTGCTATGAACATAGTTGAACACATGCCTTTGTGGCACAATTAGCATCCTTTGGATATATATCCAAAAGTGGTATTACTGGGTCTTGAGGAAGGTTGCTTTCTAATTTTCTGAGAAATCGCCACACTGGCATCCAAAGGGGCTGTACCAGCTTGCATTTCCACCAGCAATGCAAGAGTGTTCCCTTTACCCCACAACCTCTCCAGCATAAGTTATTATCAGTGTTTTTTATCTTGGCCATGGCTACAGGTGTAAGATGGAATCTCAGAGTTGTTTTGATTTGCATTTCTCTGATGACTAAGGACGTTGAACATTTCCTTAAGTGTCTTTCAGCCATTTTAGATTTCTCTGTTGAAAGTTCTCTGTTTAGGTCTGCACTCCATTTTTTATTGGATTATTTGTTCTTTTGATGGCCAATTTCTTGAGTTCTTTGTATATTTGCAGAACAAACCTCTGGCACAACTGTATATCAACATGTAGAAGAAAAGAAATAGACCCATATCTATCACCATGCACAAAACTCAAGTCCAAATGGATCAAAGACCTCAACATAAAGTCAGCCACATTGAACCGTATAGAAGAGAAAGTGGGAAGTACACTTGAACGCATTGGCACAGGAGACCATTTCCTAAATATAATCCCAGCAACATAGACACGGAAAGAAACAATTAATAAATGAGACCTCTTGAAACTGAAAAGCTTCTGTAAAGCAAAGGACATGGTCAACAAGACAAAATGAAAGCCTACAGAATGGGAAAAGATCTTCACTAACCCCACATCAGAGAGAGGGCTGATCTCCAAAATATGCATTGAGTCATTTTAAATATCAGTCCACCCACTACATGAATAACAAAGTGAAGAGAAGCCATGCTGAAATAGGGCAAATGACCACTAGTCATCATAGTTATACAAAAGGAAGCTGGCTGAGTTATCTCATGGGAAGTGAATTGAGAAACTACTTACAGAGTAAATAAGCACCAAGTTAAAGGACTCCTGACTTCTACTAAAGCAACTGGGAAGCAATTTCGGTCTTGGAGGGTTAAGAAGAAATAATGAAAGGTGGGACTATATGGAGAGAGAGCCCTGATAGGACCTATAGCATTTCCTAGTCTCAGAAATAAACTCTGAAGATTTAATTACTGAGCTGCTTCCTGGAAAAACTAAGGAATAAGAAACAAGAGAAGGAAACAAACAATGCATATGTATATCCGCTTTGTGCCTGGTGGGAGAAACCTGTTTTGGGATGTGCTAGGTGTGAGCAGAAGTCAGAAGCATGGTACCAGCCTTCAGAAACCTGTTACTCAGACTACCCAATTTTCATCTTGGTCATCGATGAAGCGTGGGAAGTACATGCTTACAGAGCTAGAGTGTGGCTAAGAAAGTGTAAGAATTTGTGATATGGTGTGCAAGTCTAATGTTAGAGTCCTAGGGACATTATCACATTTTCAATTTGATTGCTGTGGGGAATGAATTCAGAACCAAGGTCACATATGTAGGCTGATGTTAGTTCCTCTGGAGTCTGTTGATTTTCTGTACTGACACCAAATTCTGAACCAATTTCTAGATACTACTTGCTATGCTTTTTCAGATTCAGAGAAAACATCACCCGAATTATTAATTTCATATAATGATAAAGATAATAGAGAAATTACAAATTATTCCTGTACTTTAAATGAACTAGATATACCACCAAAATGATAACATACTAGATACAAATTACTATGGTTGCTGCATTTTAAAAAAGCCATATGAGTTACATTGAATCTCTGTGACAGTGTGGGTTCTATTAGCCAGCTACTTTACTGTTACCAAGTATTATCTGAAACCTACAAGCTATCAAAAGAAATACAGTTGTAGCCTTCTGGAATGATTTAAAAATCTAAGTCTTGTCATTGTCACTTTGTGTTTTCTTCAAAATTTCTCTTAACATCTGGGCTATAAAGTATCTCTTCATGTGATGATAACATCTGTCAGAGATGCCTGGGGAGGGGCCTATCTTTGCATATGATTCCATTGTGATCAACTCAGGTTACTTCCAGTGGCAGCAGGAAATACTGGTAACCTTGGCAACACTGGTTAGCCCTTCCCACCTTCTTTTAATTGAAACAGCTGTTGCTAGGATACAGTCTAACCAAAAAAAAAAAAGAAAGAAATAGGAAAAAGAGAAAGAGCAAGTATTGAGAGAAAAAGAATGAGAGGGGCTGAGAGAATGAACAAAGAGAAATAAGAAGTCGTGAAAGAATAAGGAAGGAATATGAAGTGAAAACAGTAAGTGGTACTAGAAGGGCCGACTTACTGATGCAAGACTGTTGTGCTGTAAAAGGTAGCATGGGGTGGGAATAAAAGTGGGATGTTGATTTCTAGCCTACTAAAAATTAATAATTCATGCCTCATTTTGATTTTGAGTTTTCTCAAGTAAGCTACTTGTCTTTAATGTGAGTATCTTCGCACCACCTTGTAAAGGAAATGCTCATTAGCTTTCTTTCCCTTATTTTTAATCAACTCTCAACACCCATCAATGTTCTTTCTTCTGAAGCCTCTGTTTTTTTTCACTATAGCCAGAAAATAGCAAATCTGCAGAGACTAGCACTATATTAAAATTCAATGACTATTCCTCTGTCAGAAGGGCACAAGAAGAGTTTCCCTGGTGTCTAGGAGAAGTCATGACCCTGTCATCCACACTTCTGCCCTCATATTCTTTTTCCTCCCATCCATGCATATGCCTGGATATTGGGTAAAGATGAAGAGTTTAAGCAGCCAGCATCCTCTGAGTTCAGGGGAAAGGTTATGATTGCTTTGGACAATGAAAGCTTTTGTTTGGCAGGAACGTCATGCCATGCGAGACTAACACATCATGAGAATTGGCAGTTTTGTGGAACATACTCTCTCATCAGGGCTGTGGGTAGCAATCAAGCATACCCCCTATTTCCAGAAAATAAATGTGCTCCCCACGACAGATCTAAAGCTATGTGTAGTTCTGAGAACGTTAGGCAACTTGCAACAATTTAAGAGATTTTATGTGTTTGTTTGCCATGCTGTCTCTAGCATCTAGAACACTGAGAGCGCTGTGGGCACTCAAGAAGTGTTGATGGATGAATGGGGGTGGGGGAAAATAAAACAACCTACTCTACTTTTCTGGACAATAGTTACCTTCCTATTTCCAGTCTTAGTGGTAACAGGTGCCTAGTTCATAACCCTGAAGGGTTGTTTCATTATAAGAACATTCTCTTCTCACTATATTGATGGGTTCAAGGATAAGTTTGACTGAGTCAAAGTAAGATTAATGTTAGACGAGGAACTTCTCGTTTTCTCACTTTCTTCCCATTGGGTGTGAATGAGTAGGTTTTTGTTTTGTTTTTGTAGCCATTTAAGCATGAATTAATTCTAATGAAGTAGAGCAGAGAAAGGAGAACTCTGACTTTCTTTTCTAATTACCATGGCCAAGATCCTTCAATACCACAAAATTTGGGAAAAATAAATTTAAGGATAAGAGGGACTTTCATCACCTGTCCCTCTGAACTGTGCTGAAGCCACAGGTACACAGATATTTGCCCCCTTTCCACCATAGAAAATGAGACATGGTTTTTCTACCTGAAAATTACTTTTGTGTTTCTGCTTTACAAAGTTTCCAAACAGCTAACTAGCTAACTAACTAGCTAGCTAGCTAGCTAGCTAACTAACTAACTCTCATCTATGTTTATAGTAAGGAAGCTGCTTGTTAGTTCCCGACTGCCTCGAAATAATCACATAGAAACTGTATTATTTAAATCACTGCTTGGCCCATTAGCTCTAGTTTCTTATTTGCTGACTCTTACATCTTAATTTAACCCATTTCTATTAATCTGTATATCACCACAAGGTCATAGCCTACCAGCAAAGTTTCAGCACATCTGTCTCCAGTGGTGGCTCCATGGCTTCTCCTGACTCCACCCTTATTTCTCCCAGCATACAGCCTAGTTTTCCCCACCTAGTTCTGTTCTTCCCTGCCATAGGCTCAAAACAGTTCTTTATTCATTAACCAATAAAAACAACACATAGACAGAAGGAGCTCCCACATCACATGTTTGCTTCTTTCAGTCGCTTCCATCTGTCTAGACATGACCTGAGTTCTAGAGGTTTGACTGAAGGAGAGCCTTCCTTCTAGTTCATCATTATTTTGCACTCACTCATCTTCTCCTGAAGTCTTTGCATATTTTACTTAATGTTTCTTCTAAAAAAAAATCCCTTCTACTGGTTTGGGGAGACGATACACTTGGAAAAGTGCTTGAAGTACAAGCATAAGGGCAAAGGTTCAGATCCCAAGCATCCATGTCAATGCCTAGTATGTGGTGATCTTCCTGTAATCCAAGACAACAGGGAGCAGAAACAGCAGGTCTCTGGAGGAAAATGGCTAGACAGAGTGTCTGACTCACAGAGTTCTGGGTTCTAGTGAGAGATTTTGCCCCAATATAAAAGGTAGAGAGCAGTCTAGACATTTGATGTCAACCTCAGGCCTTTATATGTATTTGCTCAAATCTATAGGCATGCTCATCCATCCATCCATCCATCCATCCATACATACATACATACATACATATATACAATCATACATGAATTACATCCATATACACAAACACAAAAATATGAAGAAAACAGTATCTCTTTTACAAATGAAAATCAAAAATATACACAAGAAGTTGTCCATACCCAAATTTACTTGAGTCGTACAAATGTATATAAGTTTTAGGTAAGATTCAACCAGCATCTAGGAATTGAGACATGTGATGCTTAAACAAGAAATGAGCCTCCCACCCCCACAAATTTATATTTGAATATTTAATTAATCTCCACTTGGATGTGCTGTTTGGGGAAGATTATATAACTTTTAGGAGGTGTAGTCTTGCTGGATGGAGTGTGTCACTAGGGCAAGTTTTGAGAGTTCATAAGCTTGTCTCACTTTCAGTTGGCTCTCTGTTTCCTTGATGTGGATAGAAATATGATCTCTCAGCTTCCTGCTCTGGTCACTGGCTGTTATGTTTTCCCTGCTGTGGTATATTGAATATAACTGGCCATCATAATCTCAGATTCATAATCTAGAGATCCAGTTTCAGGACAGCTAAGTTTGGACAATGAAAAACAGAAAGCTGGTGAAGATGTAATTGGACGAGGGGGCCGTGGTCCAAGCCCAGCAAGCAGCAGAACTTGGCAGCTTCAGCTGTGTGGTTCTGGCTTTAGAGCTAAGGATAGAAGAAAGGGATTATGGGGTTTGCCTCTATGCCTAAGGAAAATAACCGAGATGAGGCATATGTCAGGGGTGTCCCTGAATGGAGGTCTAGAGAGGTCATTTTGTGAAACTGAAGTTGAAGCCTGGATTGCCTTGGAGACCCCAAGATGCTGGGGATGCCCGAGTCACGAGATACCTGTCAAGGAGAGCTGCTAGTAAAGAGTGGAACCAGCCCAAGAAAAAGGAGTGTTTTGAAATCAACAAAGCTGAATGGAATTGGAGATCTGAAGAATGCTTTGACATCAGACATGGAGTTCCAGAGTTTGGAGTTTAGAGCTCAGCTGGTTTTCACTCTGCTTTGGTCCAATATTTCTTCACTATGCTCCCTTCCCTATGTTTTAGAGTAATAATGTGTATCCTGTGCCATTGTATGTTGGAAGTATGTGATCTGTTTTTTGATTTTGATTTTCTAGGGTATTACATTTAAAAGATTGTATAAATCTCTGAAGAGGATTTGAACTTTGGACTTTTAAACATTTTTGAGACTCTGATAGATTATGGGGACTTTTGAAGTTAGAATAAATGAATTTTGCATTATGATTTTGGTACAAGTTTATGGTGACCTGGGAGTAGAATGTGGTAGATTAAATGTAATCGATCCCCATATCTCATAGGAAGTGGCTTTATTAGGAGGTGAGGCCTTGTTGGAGTAGGTGTGGTCTTGTTGAAGGAAGTATGTCACTGTGGGGGTGGGCTTTGAGGTCTTCTCTGCTCAACATACCATACTTTGTAACAGTCCACTTCCCGTTGCCTTCTGGACAAGATGTAGACAGCACCATGTCTGCCTGCACACTGCCCTGCTCCCTACCACGATGATAATGGACTGAAACTCTGAAACTGTAAGGAGCCACCTCAACTGAATGTTTTTCTTATAAGAGTTGCCATGGTCATGGTGTCTCTTCACAGCAATAGAAACCCTAACCAGGACTCCTGCAATTGTGGACTCTCTCTATAGAACCATAAGCTAAAATAAGCTGTGTCTTCTATAAGTCTGTTTTGGTTATGGTGTTCTATAACCGCAACAAAATGTAACTAATACAAGAGTGATCATTTATGGCTAATATTCTATCACTTTGACTATACTGTTTGCTCTGTATAATCGTCTAGAGGCATAGCTATTTTATGCTTCCAATTTCTATCAGACACATACATAAGCACTAGGGACTACCTTTATATACTCTAGGAGATTGATTTTTGTCAAATTTAAGTACTCTAGTTGGGATGGGGAGTAGATACATCATAGATAGATAAGACTTCAGGCAATGATACAGAAAAAACAAAACAGGGTGATATACGAAAGGGTCTCTGAATGCTTAAAGCCCTCCCAAGCTAAGGTGGCTAAGGGAAGCCTTTTAGAAGAAATGATAAGTGAGTCAGAATCTAAATGATGAGAATGCTCTAATCCTGTAAACAGACAGGTGGGGTTATATGAAACAGATAATTCCATGAAAGGAATGAACTTCAGATTCTAGAGAAAACTGGAAAACACCAATATCACTAAAGTCAAGAAAGGGCAGGGATACAGAAAGAAGAAAATTATAAAAAAGCCTTATAGACTATGAATAGGAGCTTGAAACCACATATAAGGCTCTGTGTGTTTCGTTGGGACTGAACGACTGTGGGACCAGGCTGGACAGAAACTTCTATGCTACAGTATCTGGCTCAATGGTCAGCGTGATGTGTAGAGTACTGTTAGCACCTGTAATTACAACAATGGCAGTTCCAGCGGAGAAGCAGGTTAGCGAGCAGGCCAGGCTGAGTGGGAGGGTAAGCAGGGAAACAGAAAGGAAAGCAAGCAAAGGCAGTTGTTTCAAGAGGGTTTCTATTGAAGGAAAGAAAAAATGATGCAGTTTTTGGAAGAAGGTTGAGATTCAATTAACCCCCTTGGTTGGATTGGAGATGTCTAGACCAGTTTTGAGCATGAAATGGAATGACTTAGTCTGAGCCTTGAAATGACTGTCCTCTTAATGTCTTGAAGGATTTGAGTATACAAAAGATGCTGGTGACTGCCTGTAAACATTAGAGTCCTAAGACCTGAATCTCAGCAGTGTGGTCCAGTAAGAAGTGACATTTGGGCCTGTTCCTGCAACACTAAGTTATAAAGAATTCAACTCTCAGTTGAGCTGTCTCTATAAAACTGTTAATGCGGTGATAGCTTTACTGATTAAGGAAAGGAGAAAGCTTCTCTAGGTGATTTCAAAAAACAAAGACAAAGCAAAATTAAATTTATTCCAATCGGACTACAAATAGGAAAACAAAACAGAAAACGAGGATGACCAAAAACAAGACACCCTTGCTGAAGCAATTCAACCATTTTCCATTTACCATTACTTTGGAAGAAAAACAATTGACTTTGATTTTTCTTTAGGGATATAGATGCTTTAGGCCCTTTAAGTAACTGATGAAATTCGTTTAAGACTGGTACTAAATATAATGCTTGTAAAAAGTATAGACTAAGTTTTAATAGTTCTGATGGCCAAAAATTTAAAACATTTAGTTTATTATCAGCAAGCTTTTTCCTATACAGTAGAAATGAGAATTAACATTAAGGTAGATTATCATTTTTTGAATTGTTTAGCTTGTTTTGCGGCTGCTGCTGCTTCTGTTGCTACTGCTGTTTAGGAGAATGTGAGCATTTTATTTGTCTGGGGAAGCTCTAACTGGAGACGTGCCTCACTGGCTGGAGACGTGCCTTAGACTGAAGTGGTTAAGAGTTCTGCAGAGCATGCTTTAGTGAACACTATGGATGATTTCCCTTGGAGAAATGCTTTCTGTTGCTTTGCTAAATCCAACTTTAGACTTTCCGGTGCCTACACATTATTAGATTTTCTCACAAAATTGCATGTACTTTCCCTTCAATAGTTGCTTGGGAGAACAGGAGGACTAGAGGGATTTATGATCTGAAAACTGGAACTATAAAGGCACATAAAATATGGCCTATTCTAGTGGAGTTTCATCTATGATTTTATTTAAGACTAAACCCCAGAGAAGAAACATATTGTTAGATTGTTGATACTTAATAATGAAGTTGGATTTTATCCTTAGAGTTAAAAGAATGATGGCCACCAACACCCCACCCCCAAAGAATGGACATGCATTTTTTTTTAGCCATTGTAAGGGAAAAGAAAACCTAAAATTGAAGTGAGGATTTAGAAAGGGAGTGTGTAATTGAATGAAAAAGAAGTTTTCTTCTAATTCTAAGGAATCACTTGACCATAAACTGGTGAGATGAAAATTCTAGGGAGGCAGTTAGCTGGCCCAGTCATACAGATTTAATGAGAGGTTGGGTAGAGACACACTGTGCCAGGTGTAGGTGTTAGGCTCCATCATCAATCATATATACAACAAGTTCTGACCTCCCTAGAGTCCCCAAGGCTTTCAACCAGGTCTTGTTGAAACTTACAGCCTGGTCTCAGCTCTACTTCAGGGAAAAGTATGGTAGAAAGCAGTGGAAGGAAGTTACCTTTTGTTTAAAAAAATGTACTGAGTAGCTGCCATTTGTAGAATTCTCCTAAGGAGCAACTGGCAAAGTCCATTGCCATCACCATATGCATGTTACTTTGATTGTTCATCCATTCATATATCAAACACTTTAATTTCTTACAGCCTGTGCTCTATGAGGTAAATACTGTGAAAAATAAGTAGAATAGGGTGAGAGAGTTTGAGTAAATGGCCTTTAAAACATGATCCTAAAGCAGAGCTCTAGAGGAAATAAGAAAGCCAACCATGTTACTGTCTGATGCAGAACATTCCAGGCAGAGCAAGGGAAGAACAATTGCTATGCCTCTAAAATAGGTCATTGTCACTGATGTCTCAGTTTGTGCTTACTCTAAATACTGCATATGCTTAAATTATAGAGAGATATCTTTTTTTATATATAATTTTGAGCCTGGAAGTCTTAAGTTGAAGAACTGGCTAAACTGATATCTAGAGAATCTCTCTCTTTCCCCAGGATGGCACTAAACTTGTAAGTCCTCTAGAAACGGTAGACACCACATCCAAATGTGGACACTAAAGTGTTTGACTGACTCCCTGGGTCCTTTCATAAAGTCATTAGCATCATTTGTAAGGGTTCTACTCTGATGTTTAGCTAGCTTCTAAAGGCCCTACCTCTTTATGCTTTTACAGTGTGATTCTAAGTTCTAATCTATGAATTTTGGAATGACATATACATTAAGCCATAGCACTGTGTTTGAAGAATATCAAAGAGTTGAATGGAGAAATGGCTCATCAGTTACTGACTGCTCGGTTCAATTCTCAGCATCTACAGGACAGCTCACAATCATCTGTAGCTCCCAAGGTGCCAGGTTCTCTGGCAGAAAGGGCGGAAGCAGAGCCTGACCTGCCAGACTCTCCCTGGCGCTGAGTGGGATGGTGAGTGTTGACCCAGACCTCTTGCCTGGTCACCCGGGAGAAACACACACACTGATTTGAGAGTCTGTTGAAGCAGGATCTCCTTTAATTGTATTAGGCAGAAATTTATATAAGGTTGTGATAGGGGGTGGGAGTCTTGGGATGGGTTGAGGTGGAGTAAGGACTAAGGGCCAATAATATTCTTCCACGTTGACGGTGGTTGGGCAGAGGCGGGTTTAAGACAGGCGGTGCTGAGTCACTCATATATGAAAGTTATGGCCAAAGACAGGTCTCCAAACTCGAGCTAGGCTCAGGAAGTTACACTGGGCCTCATGCCTGGGCCTTATGAGGCCCAACACCAAAGGACCTGCACTTTCTTCTGCCCACCTTGGTCACTGTATAAATATTGTACATACACATACATACATGCAGGTAAAACCACCCCTACATGTAAAAGAAAGACATAAAAGAAAAAATTTTAAAGAATTGGAAAGAACAAAAATAAAGACAAGACAGGCTTGTAAGACAGGTCAGCCTTTTGGGGCATCACAAGGGTTTCTGTCAGGTGGTCTCTGGTCAAGATGGGAGGCCTGTTTTTACCAAGTGATACAAGCTAACTTGCATTTTAGAAGTACAGTTGGCAGATGAATGGAAAGTGGACTGTAGGGAATATGAGAGAGCCAGAAGGCCTTTGCATCCCTCTCGTAATAACCTAGATGAGGCCTGGCTTTACACCATTCTTCCATTCTCAGCCCACACTCATTCTCTTTCTCTTCACCTTCAAACCAGTTTATTTATTAATGTTAATGCTCGTCTTACCTGCTTCCATCAGTAATAGTAGCCTCCTTTCACATACTAGACGCTCCATGCAGTATTATTAAAATAGATACAAACAGATCTGTCTATGGGGAAAGGGAGTGTGGTTTCCATGTAGTTCCTAAAGCTTCAAGCAGAGAATCTTCAGTAGACGCCATTCAATCACTAACACAGGCATGTCCTTTGCAGTGGAGAGATCTGCAGATAAGACCACTCAGGAAAAAACACTTTACAGTGACAAGAATACACATCCTAAGAAATACCTAATTCAGAGTAAACCCCTTACACTTTAACATGGAACAGACATCCACTGACAGTAATAAGATATATGTGAGTATGTGTGCACCTGTGTGTTGTCGGAGGTTTCTGTCCTGCCTGGTCCCTGCAGTTGTTAAGTCCCAAAGAAATCACACAGAGGTCTACAGTAACGATAAACTGATTGGCCCATTAGCTCAGGTTTCTTATTAACTCTTATAACTTATATTAGCCCATGATTCTTGTCTATGTTAGCCATGTGGCTCAGTACCTTTTTCAGCGAGGCAGTCACATCTTGCTTCTCCTGTGGCAGGGTCACAACTGCAGAGGAATGGGCTTCCTTCTTCCCAGAATTCTCCTGTTTTCTTTTGACCTGCCTCTATTTCCTTTCTGGTTGTCCCACCTCTACTTCCTGCCTGGCTACTGACCAATTGGCGTTTATTTAAAACATAATTGACAGAATACAGACAATTCTCCCACACCATCTGTGTGTGCGCGCCTGTGTGTGTGTTATGATATCTCTCCCTTTTTCACTTTCTTAATTCTTGTATGCTCTTTACTTTATGTAAGTGTGATAGCAATAAATGATAGTTGCTATCCATCATTATACTTAGAGAAATAAATTGGAGGCACATAACAGTGATCACTAAAGTGATTTCGGCCTCACTGTTCTGCTATTTTACTACTATGCAAATAGGAACTACCTCTTTCAGGGTATAACAGAGAACAATGATAAACATCTCAGTGTGGTAACCTGTGCCCATTGGCTGGTGGCCCTAAGATTCTGACTGGGTACTCAACACCAAAAGGAAAGAGGCCATGGTTATGATGTCTCCTGAAGTCTCCATGTTGTTTGGAATTGTGTGATAGGAATGAGAAATAGAAATCCAAGTAATACATGCAATACAAATGACTTTTTCACTTTGCATAAGTGTATAGAACAAAGACTCAGTTTTGAGAAACTGTTCCCTAGACAGGCTGTGAGCTCCCTGCAGAAACTCGCTCAGCTCTGCTCCAGGAGTGGGAATAGTAACAGTTTGCTGAGTACTTACATGCTGAGCCAAACACTTCCCTTTAGGTTATCCCTACACAAATGTTAGCATCTTCAGAAGAAACTGAGGTTTTCAAGGACACTGGGAACCTTTTATAAAGGTTAATCTAATTGAGAAAATGGGATTTAAAATCATGTTGCTCTGGTCCCTTATTTTTCACTCCCTGTTCATACAGTCTCAGAGTTCAACAAAGTCAGAGATGGAACTTTTTTTTTAACAGTCTTTTTTTATTTTACATACCAATCCCAGTTCCCACTTCCTACCCCACTTCCACTCTTCCCACCTTCCCACCCCCAACCTTTATCTACTCCTCAGAAATGATAAAGTTTCCCATGGGGAGTCAACAAAGTCTGGCATATCATTCTGAAGCAGGACCAAGGCCCTGCCCACTATGTCTAGGTTGAGCAAGGTATTCCTCCAAAGAGAATGGGCTTCAAAAAGCCAATTCAAGCACCAGGGATACATCCTAGTAACACTGCCAGTGACCCCACAGAATACCCCAGCCACACAACTGTCATCCACATTCAAAGGGCTTATTTGGTCCTATGCAGGTTCCTCCGCTGTCAATCCAAAGATAGTGAGCTTCCACTAGCTTAGGTCAGCTGTTTCTGTGGGCTTCCCCATCACGGTCTTGACCCCTTTGCTCATATTATCTCTCCTCCCTCTCTTCGACTGTACTCTGGGAGCCGTGTCGAGTGCTTAGCTGTGGACCTCTGCATTTGTTTCCATCATTTACTGGATGAAGGTTCTATGATGACAGTTAAGGTAGTCATTGATCTGATTACAGGGGAAGGCAGTTCAGGCATCCTTTCCATTATTGCTTAGGGTCTTAGCTGGTCTCATCTTTGTGGATTCCTGGGAAATTCTCTAGTGCCCAGGTTTCTTGCTAGCCCCATAATGGCTCCCTCAATCAAGATATCTCTTTCCTTGCTCCCCTTCTCTGTCCTTCCCCCATCTCAGCCTCCCTGTTTCCTCATGTTCTCTTTCCCCCTCTCCTTCTCCCATCTTTCTTCCCTTCTGACTTTTCTCCTGCCCCATACTCCCAATTTTCTCACGAGTTCTTGTCTATTTCCTCTTCCTAGGGTGATCCTTGTTACCTAACTTCTCTGAGGTCATGGACTATAGACTAGTTATCTTTTCCTTTATGTCTAATATCCACTTATGAGTGAGTACATACTGTGTTTGTGTTTCTGGGTCTGGGTTACCTCACTCAGAATTTTTTTTTCTAGTTTCATCTATTTGCCTGAAAATTTCAAAATGTTTTTAATCACTGAGTAGTAGTTCATTGTGTAAATGTACCACATTTTCTTTATCCATTCTTTGGTTGAGGGGCATTTAGGCTGTTTCCAGGGTTCCACTATTAGGAATAATGCTGCTATGAACACAGTTGAGCAATCTTTGTGGTTTGAGTGTGCATCCTTTGGGTGTATGCCTGAGAGTGCCATTGCTGGGTCTTTAGTTAGATTGATTCCCAATTTTCTGAGAAACCACAGAACAGGACTTGTAATATTAAAAATGATACATATCAAGAAAACTACTCGCACCACCTCTTTTGAAGGATTCAAGAATCCTTAGGTAGGAAACAGACAGTGAATGTATGATCTATATTGGAGTTGACCATAATGTATCATCTGCAATTGATATGTGTACTTAAGTCAAGAGCCAGTTGACTGTTTACTCAAACTCACAGTTTCTTGGGACTTCCTTATGACTCTGTTGCCATCCTTTGTGGTTTCCTAGTTAGAGGAAACTCTTGAGGGGGCAATTGTTTATTCTTATTTTACTGCTTGTCTAGCTTCTTATTTGGGCCAGCCAGGTAAACATCTGCCTGCTAGTCCCAGATGCTCTGTGAGAGCTCGGTTAAAGGTGAGTGGAGCAGTACCCATGTGTGGTGTTTCTCAAAACCTGATTTTTGACCGGCTCACATTAGCAGTATGTAAGGAGTTACTTAGGCAAAAATTCACCTCTTGGGTCCCTTTCAGATTCACTGGATTAGAATTCTTTTAGATGAACTAAAAATTTGAACATCCAATAACCTTTCTAGAAAAATATTATCAGTTATGTGGTCTTTAACGCTGCCTCTTGAGGTGGAGGGAATCTCGACTTACAATGTTACTTATTTGTCCTAATCTACTGCAAATAGAGAAAACAGAACAACAACAAAAAGCTGATCTAAAAAGCAGTGTGGTGACTTCCTTTTTATTTAGGATTATTTTTCTTTTGTTCAAGCTTGTAGGTGACATTTATATTTAGTCAGCTTTGCTTTCAATGTGGGTCCTTTGTTTTAGAAAACAGACAAGTGTTTCAACTTGATAGTTGCAAAGCCCATGTTTCTCTTTCCTCCTCCTGCCTTGGCCAACTCATGCCGTTTTTGGTCCGTTCTTCCACCCCACAGTATCAAATAAATGTCCTCTTTCCAATCTGGGTAGTTGCTGCAGCTTCATTTTCAACATGTATTATATATTTGGGATTTCCAGGGTTTCTTCTCCATCTGCCCTTCCTCTAATGATATTTATATAGAATGGACTGAAAGAAACCAGGAAATGGGCTGTTCCATCCCGGGAGAGGGAGGCTGCTGTTTAACACTGACAGCTCATTAGCTCTTGGGGAGAAGAAACTGACAATATTTTACCTCCTCCACAGAGGCAAGCACATTGCTTCCTTCACTTCAAGGCTGACCTCAGGGACCAGGTGCAGGCCTACAGCACCTCATCATTCTGTCACCCGAGAGCGCATCTGTCATAGTCTCTGCTGTAAACCTTATAAGGTCAACTATTCTCCACACCTGGGGCTCATCCCTGAGCAATGATCTCAGAAAGATGATCCTGGAGTTCTGTTTATCTGTTACAAGATTATCCTTATCCCTTTCTTTTCCCAGGGGGCAATGAGTTTAATGTCCATAGAGCCCAGTGACACAGAGTTTAAGGGTCCGGTCTGAACTGAATGTCCTGGCTCATCCTGCTGTGAGACCTTAGCCAATGATCTTACTAGGTCACCCTTCAATTTTCCAGACATGAATGACAAATAGCAACCCAACAACACTCCCTCTCAGCACACGTGCATGCATTTACTTTGTCAGTATTTTTAAAGGATAGTAATAATATTGGGGTTGTCAGCTCTGAATGAATCTTTCGGTTGACCTGAGAACAATACCGGACTTGTTTAGTATTCCACATAAAGGTTTCTGAGTTCCAGGGCTTAGATGGCGCACCTGGTCTTTTCATCCTATGCAGCCCAAAGAACACCCATGTTGTTTCTAAAAATACCTGAAAATAAGTTGCAATATCTTCCCCAGCATTAAAGCAGTAAGGATTTCTTTTATTGAAAATCAAGTTAATTTTGTTCTACAATATATTCTGATCAAGGTTTTCCCTCTTTTATCTACTCCCAGATCATATCCACCTTTCTAACACCACGACTTCTTTTTCTCTTTCTTAAGAAAAGAAACAGGCAAATAACAATCAGGCAGGCATAAAACAAAACAGACTAACAAACAAAAAGAAAGAAAAAAGAAACAACTCAAGAAATATATATATATATATACATACACAAAGACAGACAGACAGATGTACAGACACTATAAAAACGCAAAATCAGAAACCATTATATACAAGCAAACCAGTAAGATCAAAAAATATTCAGATAAAGGAATATGAGACAAAAAAAAATGTTCCAAAATACTTTTGGGTTCTTTTAGTGCTGACCATCTGCTGCTGAGCATGGGGCTTGCCCTTCAGTGCTATTTGTCTATCCAGTGAGATTCCCTTGGAGAAATTAACATTTCCTTTGCCAGTGGTTGTCATTTGGAGATAAGTTCTTGGTTGGTGATTGGAGCTCATTGTCTCGTGTCCACTTCTCCATCTCAGTGCTGGGATCCCAAATGGATTGGGTCTGTGCAGGCTCTGTGCGTGCTGCCAGTCTCTGCGAGTTCATTATGTGCAACAGTCCTGAAAGACATTGTTTAGAAATTGTTTTATCGCAACAAAAGCTTTCAGTTAGCCCCTTTATAATGCTTGTCTGTCTTCACAGCAAAGGAAGAACAGTTGTTCACAATTGGCAAAACTATCTATCATGTGGGATGAAGACATTCATGTTTCCTTTAATCTTTTTGCATCCTAGAAGCATGGAGTAGTTCCTGATGCTGAAAAAGTACCTGGGTAACTAAAATGAGAGCCTGCCCTGAGAATAACAGTAAAGACACAATAATAGTTACAATGCAAAGTGGAAATGGAAGAAAAGGATGATGGGAGTCAAGGGGGGATGGTGGGGCTCAGATGGCTCAGCTGGTAAAGATGCTTGCCACCAAGTCTGAGGACCTGAGTTTGATACCTGGATACCACATGGTGGCAGGAGGCAACCAACTTCCACAAATTGTCCTCTGACCTGTACACAAATACACATGTGCAAGTCAGCACTCACACACTCAATAAATTATCATAAAATTTTAAAGAGGTGGAGTTATTAGTCTCCATGGGAGGATTTGTACATAAAAAGATAGCATGATGGCCAGCTGGACTGTGACTGAAAAAGCATGGGATAAAACCGGACTCTCTGAACATGGTGGACAATGAGAGCTGACGAGAGGCCAAGGACAATGGCACGGGGTTTTGATCCTACTTCATGTTCTGGCTTTGTGGGAGCCTAGACAGTTTGGATGTTCACCTTCCTAGACCTGGATGGAGGGGGGAGGACCTTGGACTTTCCACAGGGCAGGGAACCCTGACTGCTCCTGGGACTGGAGAGGGAGGAGAAGAGGAGTGCGGGGAGGGGGAGAGGGGTGGGAGGAGGGGGAGGGAAATGGGAGGCGGGGAGGAGGCGGAAATTTTTTTTTTCAATAAAAAAAATTTAAAAAAAAGATAGCATGAAAATCTACTCTCTATGCTTTTTCCTAGACATCTGAATCATTAAACCCTTTCAAATTGTCTCTTTGTTGTTGAAGATGGCTTTAATACAATATAAATAAAAAACTCTGAAGCACAGAACTCTCAAATTCTCCTAGCATCTCAGTACATTTTTCCACAAGCCTCTTGGCCAAAATAATATCAAATAATTTTGTTTATTAGATTCAAGCAACTTAAAATCATTTATCACCTAAGAATTTAGTAGCTGTTTATAAAAAGTAAAACATACAAATTGCAAATTAAAATTCTATTTATTTATTTTTGTGTGTGTGAGCATTTTCCTTCTGTGTGTGTATGTGTACCATGTGTGCGTTTCATGTCCATGGAGACCAGAAGAGGACGCTGAATATCCTAAAACTGGGGTTACAGGTGGTTGTGAGTCACCATGTGGATGCTAGGAACTGAAATTGGTTCCTCTGCAATTGCAGCCAGTATTTTTTAACTGCCAAGAGCCATCTTTCCAGCCCTAAATTGCAACTTTTAAAATTTCAACCTTAGTTAGATGTAGTTACTTACTCATGAGACGTGAGGCCCTTGTGGCCCCCAGTACAGCTTTGTAATCCTAGGATCCGGGTTAGATATTACCAACTCATGTCCTGTTCACACTGATTGTCATATGAAGCTTGCTTCTTATCACAGCTTCGGACAGTTATGACATTATCAAAAGTGTAAAAGAGGTTTAATACTGTTGTGAACTGTGGTGCTCCAGAGAGTTTTTGCATGCAGGGGATTGTGGGCTTAACCGTGTCAAGTAAAACAGTTAAAAAGAATATTTGTGCCGACAAAGGGGAGGTGGCGTGCATGTTGGGGCAGAGGGTATGTGGAATATCTCCATTTCCTCTTCTCTATTTTTGTGTAAAGCCAAAATGTCCCAAAGATTGTCTTTAAAAAGAAACATTCAATCACAAGTTAATTGTCTTATATGAGGATATTTCCAATTAATTTTCAGATTATGCAAGTTTGACTTTGTCTCTTATTATCCACATTGCTCAGCCAATCTTTCCCAGGTAGAACTGCCTGGCACACCCATTCACTCACATTCGTCCACTCACACCCGTCCACTCATGCCTGCTCATTCACACGTGCTCACTCACACCCGCTCACTCATGCCCGTTCACTTATGCCGTTCGCTCACATCTGTTCACTCACACTGTTGAATCACACCCACTCACTCACACCTGTTCACTCACAGCCACTCACTCACAGCCACTCACTCATGCCCATTTACTCACGCTCATTCACTCACGCCCGTTCACTCACACCCATTCCCTCACTTACATAGCACAGTGTAGATAACCCCATGGTAAGAACAGAGTATGAATAATTAAAATATTGATTCACATCTATACTTTAATCCATGATGTTGTAGATTAATCTAAGATTACCTCTCTCTCTGCCTCTCTCCTCCCCTCTCTCCTTTCTTTCTCTTTCCTTTTATTGGTTTCATTGGTTCCTTCATTTATGTCACCATTTATATTCAGCGCCTGTTTTGCATTAGGCACCAAGCAAAGTGCTTGGCTCTGCACTGGGCAGGGCTGAGCTGATTTCCATCCAGAGCACTTAGGGTCCCTTGAGAGCTATTTTTGTTCATCCAAGGAATATTCACACATCACTCTCTGAGTCCAGGCTCTCAGTTACACACAGGTGTCACAAAACCGAGTCATTGTGAAATTGCACTTGGCAGATTCCAGGGGTAGATTTTTGACATTTTATTTAAAGTTTGCTCTTTACGTCTCTCAGACCTGATCATTTTGTTTGCGCTCCCTGGGACTTTTTAAGTTTCCTTCTTCCTTGGAGCCCAACTCACAGCAGAGTTGCTTTTCTCCTAATTTCACATGACTGTTCAGTCAAATTGAGGAAAATATATATTGTTTGGAGCTCAGCATCTCTTAATTTACTTTCCCAAGAAGTAACCATTGTTTGTTAGAAAACTATTAGCCCAGTTGTGATGCACACACTCTCACATGACAGCAATATTTTGCAAAGTAATGATATTCTTTAAAGAAAAATGAGTTGAGGAGCTTTTTTTGGTAATTAAAATATGCCATTTTATATATGGTCTAAATATGATCATTTAATATTTTTATATTATAGTTATTGATTTGTTGGTTCATTCATTGACTGTATATTTACTTAACTGTGCATCAAATACACAGGTAAACAAGCTAGATTCTGTAAGCTTGTAGCCTAGTTAGAAAGGGAAAAGAAGCTTCATGTATTCAGATAAATACATGGTATATGGCCAAATGGAAATGTTTTATTAGAAACTTTAGTAATTAATTAAATACTAAGCATATAATTATGTCATTACAGGAATTTTTTGATGGTACAAAAACATATTAGAGATGCATAGCATGAAGAAATATGAAACAAAATATACTGCATAGCAACAGCCATCAATCCACTGGAAATATGTATGTCACAGCACGAGCAGTAATTACTACTGAGTGATAGAATTGTAAATCAGATTCAATTTTCCTCGTTTTGGAAAGGTTTGTCTTCTCAATCAGTGATGGCCATTAGGAACAGAATGCAAGGCAGGTGGTCATTGACGTTTTCTAGTAGTTGCAGTTCTGTAAAGTAAAAAGGAGAAATTAATTTTCTCATTTTATTTAACTCAATATCTCCAAAGCATTATCTTAGCAAATGTTCTGGTTTCATCCAGTCACTGTGATGAAACACTCTGTCCAAGAGCATCTGCAAGGAAAGGCAGGTTTATTTCATTTTACACTTCCAGGTCACAGTCCATCATTGAGGGTAGTTAGGGTAGACACTCAACAGGAGCTCACTCCCAGACAAGGAAGTGAAGCAGAAGCCTTGGAAGAAGGGTGCTTGAGGGCCTACTGTCAGGCTCCCTGACAGGGCTTCTGTCTACCTAGCTTTCAACTTAGGAATGCCACCCTCGGTGGGCTGGGTCTGCCTACATTTAGTTGATAACATGATTCTTCACAAGCACGCCTACAGGCCAATTTGATTAAGGCAATTCCTCAAAGGAGGCTTTCCTCTTAGATACCTCTAGGCTGTATCATCTTGGCAATTAAAGCTAACTAGGGCAGCATATAAGCAATATAACTTTTGTTAATGAGATATTTACATCATTTTTCAATACTAGACCTTAAATTAAGATGCACATTTTTAAGTAAGCACGTTTTTACTTCAGAAAAGCTGCATGGTGTGTGTGTGTGTGTGTGTGTGTGTGTGTTACATGTGGGTATACATGCCCATGAGCACAGCAGGAGGCCAAAGGAAGATGCCCTGTTCTGTCACATTCTGCCTTAGTCTCTTAAGATGGTGTCTCTCATTGAATTTGAAGCTTGCTGTTTTGCTCAGCTGGCTGGCTATTAAGCTCCAGGGGTTTTCTGTCCTTGTGTGCCAAGACGGGTTCTTAGCATATATGCCCATGTCTCATGTTTTACCCAGGTCCTGGGGGTTTAAAGTCATGTCCTCACACTTGTGCAGCAAGTGCTCTTATTCACTGAGCCTTCTTCTTCCTCATCCCTTTTTTTCCCCTGCCCCCACTTTGGTGATGCTGGAGAAATGAATCCAGAGCATGTATGCTAGGCAAACACTCTGTATGTCAACCCACACAGTACATTTTAAGTGCTCAGTAACATCCAATACCCAAATGACTTCTCTATCATAGTGTAATAGAAATTGTATATATTCTGTGATGAAGTTTCATTCCTTCTCTTGTGATAAAAACACACAGAAATTAAAAGCCAAGAAATTGGTTGGGGAGGCAAAAGATAAACAAAATGACAAGTGCTTTATGTTTGTAGGAGGAGGAGAAGAAATGTTTGTTTGGACTGCTGTTTAGAAGTTAGATGATGCAGAGCTTGAAAGAAGAATATATTTTGATGAGAAGATACAAGGTAAATAGAGTGACAAATCCAAGAGGTGGTGTCTTCAAGACTATGGAGAAGAGATCAGGGAGCTTGGGGGCCAGGGGTGGAGCAGAACCAGTTTGGGGAACATGTGTTAGTTATGTGTGTCCGGAATGTTGAGTGACTCTAGAGTGATGCTTCATAAACTCACATGTGACAGATATCTGAGAACTTTGTTAGCTAGGAAGGAATTTGGACTTAATGGAAAGTCACAGTAGAACATGAACATGGTTTACACACACACGCACACACACACACACACACACACACACACACACACACACACAGAGGACTATACAAGATAAAGGTGGAGACAAGCAAACTAATGACCAAGTTAAGGTCATGGAAAACACATTTGCAAGTCATTTTGGAGGTGGGTAACATGTTAGTGGTTGATTAAGAAGATGTTCTTTCTTAGACGGGAATAATGAGGATAACCCTTAAGTTTTAGGAAATCAGCATTGGAATGGGAGTTTGGAGCTGGCCATAGTGCCTAGGAGGAAAGTGATGGCATCCACTAGAATAGAAGACTGTGGAAGCAATGAAGAATAGGGAAAGTTAATGCGTTTGAATTTATAGTCAGTGAAGTTGGGGTGCCCATTTGACATTTAGGTGGAGCTTATACAAAGAGTCAGAAGTCTGAACTCCAGTGTACCCCCAGTTTCTCACATGCTATCTACAACATCCTATTATCCTTCCCCTTTTCTACACATTCTCCTCTACCCATTCACTTTAAGTTTGCTTTCATATACTAATGGTAATAATCAGTAAAATCTATTGAAAGCTTACAGTGTGATAAGCTATATTTAACTACTTTGTATGAATCTTCACTGTTATCTTGTAACAGTCATGGGAAGGTATACCAGATGAGGACATTTGGGTTCAGAGCACTAAGCAATTAGGCCAAGACCTTATCTCTCTTATATGGGGAGCTCAAACTCTCTCTACTCAAACTCAAGTGATCCATCTTTCTGGTAACTCTCAACTTGGTTTCATGCATTGGATAATACTGTATCAATATCTTTTCTCTGAAATCCAGATTTATATGTCAAGGGTATTGCTACCTTTGGAGGTTACCATTGTCATCAAAACCCCTTCTCGATCTGGGAGCTCCTCAGGCATTTGGTCCTACATTTATATCCTTCTCACATTCTGTATTTGCAGGGATTGAACTTCTTACAGCTACACAAAACTCATGCTTCATAGATTTGTTGGGAGCCAGAGACTTTTTCAGTGATCCTGATGAGAAAACAAAAGGGAGCCTTGTCTTATAATCGTGCACAGAGGCACACTAGTCTGGATCATGTGCCTCAAAGGAGCTAAATTTTAAGTTCCAGGGAACTTGACTTTTCCCCATGAAGAGACTGGAGTTATCAGTCCCAAGGTGGATAAGCACTCTGTCTGTGACATACTCAGGACATCCCTTGTGTAGCATTGCTTGGTTAGCTTCCTGCTGATTTTGTCTTGTTGTCTGATGACTTTTTGCTGACTCTGTCCCTTTTTCTCCATGGAAAGTAATATATAAGATTCTTAATAAAATTGCTTGGCATAAGTTATGACTTGTGCAAGACCTTCTTCAGGAGACTGACACTGAGCCAGATTTTATGGTAGCTCACATTGTTCAGTCTTTGAGATCAACACACATATACATGACTGCAAGAACTGTTCATTGTTTTAAAGCTTGTCCACTAAATGGAGGTACCATACAATAAAGTTGCACCCCTACCCAACATGCTGCCTGTATCTTATGGCTGAACACTGCAATGATTCAGGCCTAGCTACCTCCGGCTTCAGAGCATCCCTCATAGGTTGGTATGGCTTACTTACCTGTTGGAAGGGCTCTTCAGCTCCTCCCTTTGTCTAATCCTGTTATCTTATACTCTGACAAATGGTTACGTATATCTGTAAATATATATTCTTTCCATATACATACATTCTTTACCTCATAGACTGCTTTGTGAGATGCCTGTTCTAAAAGCATTAGCACCGGAGTAGTCCCAGGAAGCAGTTCCAGGAGATGATATGGGACTGTGCCATTCCTCTGCTGCCTGGCAGTTAGAACGTGGTTACAGGTGCTAGGTTTTGATGGCCAGTGGGTGTCCTGCCACATGGCACAAATTACATCTCCCATCAGTAGCAAAGGGATTATACTAACATTTGAGAGGTTATAGGACAATAGATGGTATGAAGATCGTGGATTCAGATGGCTTTGTTCTGTTAAGGCCTTTGACAAAAATAATGAGGGGGTGAGATTAATTAATCTAACATTTAGGACAAGCTGTGAGACATGAAGAGCTTGTGGCTAGAGAAGCTCAGGCTGAAACCTGGGACACAATTTTAAGTGTAGCAGAGTTTCATAGAAGATGGAAGATGGATACGCAAACCTTGACTGGTCTGCTTCACTAAGAAGATATGGCTCTAACTGGGAAAGCATGAAGTTCTGATGCTTGGAGCACCTCATCTATGTTGATGCATTTGAGAACAAATGTGTTTTTTTTTGAGGCAGTAGCCCACAATAGCCCAGGTTGTGTTGGAACTTACTGTGAAGCTCAAGCTTGCCTTTCCAATGTGCACTGGACTATAGGCATTATGATGTAATACTTGAAAATCATGAATACTTGATTTCCTTTGAGTCCCAGAAGGGTTCTGTTCCTTCCTACTGAC
Organism: Chionomys nivalis; assembly: GCF_950005125.1. NCBI lineage: Eukaryota > Metazoa > Chordata > Mammalia > Rodentia > Cricetidae > Chionomys > Chionomys nivalis. The sequence continues at coordinate 44,957,363 of NC_080088.1, read as the reverse complement.
ATTTATCATTGCCCCTTGGATTATAATATTCTGATAGAAAATGGAGCCTCTCTCCTTTTCTTTTCTTCACCCCTTCTGATTTCCACTTTTTTTTTCCTGACCACTAGGCCAACAGCAAAGGCCATGTTGTTACAGTGTAACTAGCAGGGAAGAACATGAACTACATGCCTCAAACCTAACAGACTTGGATAACATGTGCTAGTAGAACTTGGGAGAGTGTAGAAGCCAGAGGAAGTTAAAACATAAATCTGGATGAAAGAGAATTTTTTAGTATAGAAGCACTTTCTGTTGGTACAAGACTTAATGCCCTGTAGAAAGCACAGTAATACACACAAAGGTGCAGCTAGAATAGGTCTTAGAAGTGTAGGAAAAGCTATAAGTAATGTTGAATAGTAAAAAATGGTGTAGGAGGATCTTCTTTCTATGTGTTGCTTTCATTGGTTGAATAAAGAAAACTGACTTGGCCTTTTGATAGGGCAAAACTTAGATAGGCGGGAAAAAGAGAATTGGATGCTGGGAGGAGGGAGGCAGGCAGAGAGCCGCCCGCCATGAAGCTGCCAGGTCAGACATGCTGAATCTTTCCCATTAAGCCACGAGCTCATGGTGATACACAGATTTAATAGAAATGGGTTGAATCAAGATGTGAGAGTTAGCCAATAAGAGGCTAGAACTAATGGGCCAGGTAGTGTTTAAATGAATAACAGTTTCTGTGTAATTATTTCGGGGGTTAAGCTAGCCGGGCAGCTGGGAGCTGAGTGGTGGGACATAGCCCGCCACTCCTTTTACTATAAAAAAAGTCCAAAATCATGGCTCATGATGAAAAATTAGTGGTTCAAAAGTTCTCAGAAATACTGTAATGAAAGAGACATCCTGTGTAAAGCAGAACACCTGCCTCCTAGCCATGTTTCACTTAAGGATCCACAGGGATCCATTTACCAGCTGATAAAGAATGTACTGACGGGAGGGAAAGGGCATCCATGAGGAAGTAAGTGGTGGCTGTCCTCTGTAGACCAGGAACAGCAGGAAGATGCTCTCACAGAACCAAGAACCCTGATAGAAACAAATAAGATGACCAAGCAATGAGTACCCAGGGATAGTTTTTTACTATTGGATGAAATATAGTCACAATTATAAGTGGTTTTGTGGTTTGAATGATAAATGCCTCCATAGGCTTATATACTGGAATGCTTGGTCATGAACTGGTTGTGCTCTTTGGGATGGTTGAAGAATCTTTAGGAGGTAGAACCTTGCTGGAGGAAGTGAGCTTCTGAGGTCAGGCTTTGAGGTTTTATAACCTGGTCTCACTTACTGTTCTCTCTCTCTTCTTCCTGTATGCATATCTCTGCTTCCTATATACAGACCTCTGCTCCCTGTGTGCAGATCTGTGCTTCCTGTATGCAGATCTACCTCTACTTCCTACATACAGACCTCTGCTTCCTGTATGCAGACCTTGAATTCATATTTGCAGATCTCTGCTTCCTGTATACTGATCTCTGCTTCCTGTACACAGATATTTATCCTGTAAGCAGATCTCTGCTTCCTGACTGTGGCTAGCCTCCCATTCCTGATGCCATGCCTTTTCTGACATGACAGATGTTATCCTCTCTGGAACTGTAAACTAAATAAACACTTGTCTCTTCTAAGTTGTTTTTGGTCATGACTATTATCACAGCAATAGGAAAATAACCAATTTGAGGTATAGCCAGAAAGGTCTGGCCCACCCTGGTCCATGGAGATGAATAAGAGGGAACCTATATGAAATCATGAAATTTATGTTTGATCAGTTAAAGATAAGTAATCAGAATTTTGAGAGTATTTTTCTTGAGGTCAAAATCCCTTGTCCAGTTTCAGAAAACCAAGTCAGTAAAATTTTAGATGTCTAAGAAAAGGAACTTATAACCTCATGTTAAGTGTTTGTTAAGTATAGGCACTTGGTTCTTTCTCAAGGAACTTGCAACCAGTGATTATACCTTGGTAAAAAGAGAATATGCAATTATTTTGACTAGTGTTTAAAAACTCAAAATTGACAATGATTTCTGGGGACATGCAGTGAGCATCTATAAGAGCTAATTAATAATTGGGTGTCTGAACCGCTCACTTTCACAGTGGGTTTATCAAATTCATGGAGTCAGTAAACGGCCCTTTACTGGCCATCAAATATGAAATCAGAGTGAGTCTACTTGGTACTTGATAGAGTGCTGTGTTAGCTTGTTAGCCATTGAACCAAAAAGTCCCTCTTCTGGCTGAATGTGACTACTCTCAATTCCTTAGAGACACCTGATTAATCCACTGGGATTTACATTGAATCATTCACCCCTCTCACCAACATCGTTTCCAGAACAAGCAGGTAGATCATTGCAGATGGTAGTGCTCTGTTCAAAACACTGAAGCAATGGACCTATTTAAACTGCCACACTACTCTAATACTGTTAGAGATGATTTTCAGCCCCAGATTCATCAAGCTGGAAATTCAGATCTTCCCCCATCCTTTGCAGGAAGATGTATCAGTATCAGAGGGTGTTCATTGGAATGAGCATAGTGCTGCATGTTCTTGTCTTGAACTGTTTTGACTTTTCTGCCCTTTGTCACTATAGTCCAAAGAGTATGGATGCTTGCTTAGATTATTTTCTTCCTTTTTGTGTATTGGGAAAGTGAAATCCTTCTATAAGGATCTTATAGAAGATAGGCAGTACCCTAACCCCGAAGTACCGTCCAACCTGTATCTCTTTCTTGTTTTTTGTTTGAAGAACATGATTGTGATAACACTCACAGGTTAAATAAACTGGATGAGGAAGATATGAGAAGTACTTGGGGCCCTGGTAAAACATATATACTTCAAACAATGGAAGGCAAAAGTCATGCTCATTCAGGACTGTGACATGTAGTTTTAAGGAATACAGTTATTTTGAACATGTCTGGATTTCCTACAGTTTGGATGAGGTTTAAATTTCTTACTTTTCTGAAGAAAAGAAGAGAATATTGCATTACACATTTTCCAGTTTTAAGGCCTCTGTGGTTTCTGAGGATAGCATATTTCATACTTGGCACAGGCTGCAACCCCAAGCCCCAAGCAGCAGAGAAGATGACTAACTTTAATTAAAACTCAGAATAAGAAAAGGTTCTGCGGAATGTCTGGAGCATATGGTCTTGAAGAACTAATGTTATATGTATGTATAATGTGAAAAAATGTCGGAAGGTTTTGGAAAACCCCAGTAGGCAAATTACAATGTGAACTCTTATGATTCTAAAGCAAGGCAGTGTCATCTAAAGGGGAGAGCTAAAGTCCAACATATTATTGGTAAGTATTCCTGCAGTGTTACTGGGACTTGACATAGAAAATATCACTATCAATTGATTGTACATCAAAAAATTGCTCATGTGAGCCATCTGATACATCAGGTTTTAAGGTTGTGCTGAACCAATAGCAAATCATCGTGAAATGGAAGGACTACATGTGGACTTGCTTATGAGCAGAGGAGGAAGGCACACATGGGTGGCAATTTTCACAGATACCCATGATAGCTACCACGTTACATGACTCATGTCCCTCAGCTCACTCTTGAGGCCACATAAACATACATGGTAGCCTTTATACATGCCTGTAAAAAGTACTACAAAGACTCTCTTGCACAGACTCCGAATGAATAGTCAGGAGATCACAGCTGTTGCTTCTTTTTGCAAAATAAAAAGTAATCATTTGAAGTTAGAATAAAAAGGACATACAGGAAGTTTCCTACAGTTCGGATGAGGTTTAAATCTCTTTGCAGCTCATGATAATGTCCACTAGAGATTGTTCATCAAGGAAGAGACATTAAATAGCTAAGGAGACAAAATGACTCAGCCAGCTGATGTCACCCAGCTTCTGTCATCGATCACCACAGTGTTGATACAATGGATACATTACATTAAATCCTTGCCAATGATGACTAAATGTCTTTGGTCCTCACTAACCAGCTATTGATGCCATCTACTTTCAGATGGATTCAGTCTCTTCCAACCTCCAGCACCTGTCACTGCCCACCTATCAGTCCCCTCTAGATATACACACAAATCTTTGTATCTGACAACAACACAGATAATTACTGAGTCTTGGATACAATTTCATCCTTCAAGGACACCAAACAGACAGCTAGAGGCAAGCTGATTATTTTGGAACCCATTTATCCTGAAAATGGTAGTGATTCACCTTGGCTGGGAAAAACACATATTCATGTGTCATTTTCCTTTTCTTTGAGACTGGTTCTCATCCATCACCACCACCAGAAGGTTACACAGAACATCTACTGATACAATACATTCGAAACAATTTGATATCTGCCCAAATGTTTGTTTCTGAAGTATTCAGTATTCATATGCCCTCATAAAGTTAGTCCCAGCAATCATCCCAAAGAAAGATTAGAAACCAAAATGGAAACATTGGAACATAAATAGAGAAGCACAACAGGAAAAAGGAACTGCAAAGACAGGGAGAAAGATGGTTCAGAGATGTGAAAAGATTCCTGCTGCAAGCAGGAGGAGATGTCAAGCTGCTCAGGTGGAGTTCTCTCTTCACTACCCCCCCCTCATCGCTTCAACTATCTTTTGAAAAGAGTATGTGGCCTTTTAGCTTTATATATTTTTAAAACCACTCTGTTGAAGATTCTTTTCCTTCTCTTGAGAACTTGAGTTGGGGAACACAAGAAAAAGAGAGTTCATTATTGGAAGGGGGCTGAGATTACACAGTTAGCCAACAGGTTGAGCCTAGCCGGGGACAGCAGGGGCTGTGACTCCAATAAATAGCAAACGACTGTTATTTGTTAGACCAAAGTGAAGCAAGTAGTTTGGAGAGAAGACTGAAGAGGAAAAGACAGAGTGGCGGCCCAGTGTGAGATACCTTTTTACAATAGACGAGAAAGTCAGCAATGGGAGAGGGGTGCCCTGAAGCTGCTCTCTCCCAGACCCAGGAAGTGTCCTAGTTGCTAGAGTAAATAGCCCTCTTCTCGGTGTAAGCTAAATGAGATGTTTTGCAAACAGAAGACCACATGACACAGATACTTGCCACATAAAAACACATGCTTTCTTTTAAAAAAATATTTTGAAAAATTTGAGATTATAATTTAATCACATCATTTTCCCCTTCCCTTTTCTCCCTCCAAACCCTCCCATATACATGCCTTTGCTCTTTTTCAAATTATAGTCCTTTGATCTTTAGTTATTGATATGTATATGCAAATAAAACCTGTATATACATACATATGTAAATTGTAAGACAAAAATAAACCTTTCTTCCTTTAAAGCTTTTTAATCTCAAGCAGTTTGTCACAATGATGAAACAGCTAAATATGAGAATTCTCAGCCTGTTCCTCTTGATATTCTTCCTTGTCAATCTCAGAACTCTAGCAATATAAATATAAATATAATATAAATATAAATACAACCTGGTCAGACTGTTTACTATACAATGGTATTTGTATGTGTCTCTTTCCAGGACTTGCTCCCTATGCAGTGATCTTCTGTCATCTTTGCACCTGCCTAGCCCTTCTTTATGTACATCCCAATCAGTTTTTTCTATTCAACCTTCACTGGGATGAGGAGAGTCAAATGTTCCCCAAGATGTGATTCATAGGACCTATATTGCTTTTTATTCTTTCTATTATTAAAATGGTTCTCATGAATTGATTATTTAGACATTGTTAACTTGTCAATACTTTTTTTTAATTCCGTAATTTTTTAACTTCATAAAAATTTTAATTTTTAATTTTTTAAAGTAATTATTAAAAATTTAACAATTTTCTTACTAAACACCTTATCAGTTCTCTTACTTTCATAGTATGTCCAAGTTTCTTTTTATCTCTATTATACATATCTAAAACAAGTAGAAATGGGCCATAACTATTAGGGTTGACTCTAGCAGGTGATTGACAACTTGTTCCTCTTTGGGATCTTACAATACAATTTCCAACTTAGCACTGTGTCAGTCAAGGTTCAGTCAGAGAAGGAGAGGAATAGTATACCAAATTAACATATTTAGTTCAATAGTTTTAGAAAACTGGCTTATAGGGGCTTGCTCCACAAATCTGAAGTTAATAAGTCAGGGGATGTATCATGAAAAAGCTTTGAATCCTCAGATATATATTTACTATTGCTGTGATATATTACTTGATGTGGGAGTGACTTCTTTCTATCTGTTGCTTTCATTGGTTAATTAATAAAGAAAACTGCTTGGCCTGATAGGGCAAAATTTAGATAGGTGGAGTAGACTGAACAGAATGCTGGGAAGAAAGGAGGTGAGCCAGACACCATACCTTTCCTCTCTGGTCATATGCAATGGAGCAAGCCACCAGGTCAGACATGCTGAATCTTTCCTAGTAAGGCACCATCTTGTGGTGCTACACAGATTACTAAATATGGGTTAAGCAAGATATGAGAGTTAGCCAAGAAGAGGCTAGATATAACGGGCCAGACAATGTTTATATGAATACAGTTTCCGTGTAATTATTTCAGGGCATAAGCTAGCCAGGAGGCCGGGAGCCAGGCAGGAACGCAGTCCGCAGCTCCTTTTACAATTGCTTGAGATAAAAAATCTTCAAGGACTCCCAATAGATCAGTTCCACTGCCACAGTGGGTGGGTGCACCCCTTGTGGTCCTGATTTCCTTGCTCATGTTCTCCCTCCTTCTGCTCCTCATTTGGACCTTAAGAGCTCAGACTGTTGCTCCAAATTGGGTCTCTGTCTCTGTCTCGATCCATCGCCAGATGAAGGTTCTAAGGTGATATGCAGGCCAGCTGGACTGGGACTGAATAAGCATGGGTTGAAACTGGACTCTCTGAACATGGCAGACAATGAAGGCTGATGAGAAGCCAAGGACAATGGCACTAGATTTCGATCCTAACACATGAACTGGCTTTGTGGGAGCTTAGCCTGTTTGGACGCTCACCTTCCTGGACCTAGATAGAAGTGGGAGGACCTTGGTCTTCCCGCAGGGCAGGGAATTTGGACTGCTCTTAAGTATCGAGAGGGAGGGGGAATGGAGTGGGGGGAGGAGAAGAGGAGTGGGGATAGGGGGAGGGGAGTGGGGGAAGGGGGCAATATGTGGGAGGAGGGGGAGGGAAACGGGAAATGGGGAGCAGGTGGAAATTTTAATTAAAAAAAGAATAAAAATAAATAAAACAAACAAACAAAAAAAATTTTCAAGGAAAAAAGGTTTGTTTTGTCTTATAATTTCAGAAGTCCCAGTCCTTGGTCAGTAAGCCCTATTGCTTTGGACTTGTGATAAGACACCATGTTGTGTCATGAATACATAGAGGATCAGAGTTACTCACCTCATGGTGGCCAGAAAGTAGAGACACAGGGGAGAATAGTCTCAACATATACTTAAAGGCGTATTCCAATGACCTAAATCCCTCGTACTAGGTCCTACCTCTAAAGTGTTCTATCATTACCAAATAGTGTCATGGCTGATGCCAAGGTTTAAGTACATTTTACCATAGCAAGACTGAAGCTGTTGTTCACTGGTAGACTATCTGTATCAGAGAAGCTTTATCTCAGTGTGTATGATCCTTCAATTACCCCAAATATATAGGAAAATTTCCATTATATTTCTGCAGTCAACTTACCATATGCTTCAATCATATAAGCAAGGTTCTATTAGTGTTAAGATGGATAATTAGGGACCATGGCCTGGCAATTTGATACATCAAAAGATCAACAAAAGCACTATGGGAGATGGCCACTACACAAATCCAGAATGGAGATATGAAAAGCAATAGCAACCAATTTTATTTCTCTAAGTTTCAGTTTTCTCTGGGAAAAGAAGGCAAATTGAATTTGGCTAATTTTATAATTTGGTGAATGTCTATTTGTTCTTGTGCCAGTCACCCACCATTCTAGCCACTTGACATTCCTTTCATCAGTAAATACTATGATTTTGTCTTCAGAATGTGTTGAGAGCCCTGCTGTTGCTTAGTTTTCCTGCTTTTACTATCCTGCTACAAGTGCATATCTTGTCTCATGAACGATTGTAATAGCCCTTAACTGACCACTCTGTGTTTCTTTCAGTGTCCAGTACAAGTCAATCTGCACGTTTCAGCTATCGCCATCTTCCCACAACTCAAGAGAGATCACATTCTTCACCTGATTAAGAGTTCTCTATTATTAAAAGTAAAGTCCAAGTTCTTTTTATGCATTGTGCATTTGTCCGTGACCAAAGCTATGTCCATGACTCTTGTCATGCTCCTTTGCTCTCTTCTGTTATCACAGGGTGTGCTCCATTACCAAAGCACACTCCTATACAGGGCTTTTGCACAAGTAATTCTGTGTGTATAATATAAAAAGAAATTACTGGTGAGTTGACTTATCATGGAATGTTGCTTGCTGCCAAGACTGATTCCTGGGTTCTACACTGTGGAAGGAGAGAGTGGATTTCTTCAAATCCTTTTCTGACCATGTTACACTTGCTACAGCTCACCCGCCCTCTCCTCACACGATCAAACAGATATGATTTTAAGGAAAAAATGAATTTACTCAATTTTCCCTCTGCCTTCATGTCACAGTTTAGTTATCATCTTCTCATGGAAGTCTTTTTGCTCATTCCCTAACCACACCCTCCTGTTATTTGCTACCATTATGCCATTTCTCCTGCCCTGCTCTCTTCTTCTTTGCCCCACCCCTTTCTTACACAGTGAGTATTTACTTACTATTTGCATCCCCCGTTTGACAACAGAACCCTGTACCACTGCTATGTTTACTGCAGTGCTTAAAACACTACCTGGGATGCGGCTGAAATTCAAAACATTTGCTGAATGATAAAAGGTAAATAATGTCTACTTTCACGAAAGTAAACAAACAAACAAAACAAAACAACAACAAAAAGCCTCAATATTCCTCCTCTGAGTATTATACAATGCTTTTGTGTTGAGGGAAAAATCCTTTTCTATATCAAATTTGGCAAGGAATTCTGTCTGCTTTTTTCTGCTTTTTTCTATCTTGAATGGAATTGGGCTGTCATTTCTCCCATGGCCATTCATTGAATGGGTGTTTCTATGGTTACCATGTTATTTCTAGTCAGAATCCTGTTGAGGAGAAACCTGAATTTGGTATCTCAGGAAGTCAAGATTCCCTTGACATCCTATAAAGATTCCAATGAATTTCCACAAATCAGCTTCCTGCCTTATTCAGTAAATCAGTTGGGGAGATGGACTGGAAGACATCTTTGGGGTTCAGCTCCAGAGTTCTAAAAAACGCACCACAGAAAATAAATAAAATGAGTTATCACTATGTTTGTGTGGCAGTGATGGTCCCAGTGAAATCAATCCTATTTTTCTTTGCGTGTCACTAAGGGGGGCCTGGCATTCTAAGAATCACCATGCCCTCGTTGTACCTAATCATTCTGTAGATGCAGTATGCTGTTTGTTCTTTGTGTTTTATTCTGGGAGCAGAAATACAATTTCAAATGAATATACTTCTACAGTCTCATTTGTTAGTTCACCCCAGAAAACAAATGAACTATGCCTAATGATTACTATTCAACGAGAACACCAGGAGCTGGCTGAGCTACATCCCAGAGCAGCTAGCCACATGAGTTAGAAACATGCCTTACTCCATATGCTCAATTTCTACATGCTTAGATTGTCGCTAAGAAGACAAAATTTTATTCCCATCCATTTTCTTTTTCTTTTTTCTTTTTTTTTTTTTTTTTTTTTTTTTTGGTTTTTCGAGACAGGGTTTCTCTGTGGTTTTGGAGCCTGTCCTGGAACTAGCTCTTGTAGACCAGGCTGGTCTCGAACTCACAGAGATCCGCCTGCTTCTGCCTCCCAAGGGCTGGGATTAAAGGCATGTGCCACCACCGCCCGGCTTACCCATTTTCTTTTTGTGTCCCTTCTTTGATCCTGTTTGATACTCATTCCATTTGTCTCTAATCTGACTTCTATTACTCATAATCTGCCCAGGGCAAACCACGTGCAGCTGTGTCTTTATTAAATTATGAAAACGCAAAAGCACTTCGGTATCTATGCAGGTATCTCTATATAATCTTTAAAAGAAGGAATATTGCAGAATGCAAATTAATTTGCATATGTATGATGCAAATAAGAGAAATCTTTTATGCACAATGCCAACTCTATAAGGAACTTAAACGCAGGGTCAACAAAATTTGCAAAATGCAATTTAACTTTTGTTGTAGTCTTTCCAAAATATGGCATGGAAAATTACATTTTAGGTCCTACAGCAATATACACATTCCCTCTGTAGTCTCTGTTTTCTAGCTTTCCTTCATAGGCTGACTCTGTTGATCCACGTATATAGCAACCTTGAAATAACTAAGCTTTCATTCACTTACACCCCCCAAGGTTTATTAAGCATATGTTATATGCTGTGTACTCTGCTAGGAATGATAACTGGCTGCCCCTCCCTCCATTTCTCCTGGCCCCCCTCCCCTCTTCCACATATCTACCTCTCCTCCATTTCCCTTCAGAAAAGGACCGGCCTCCCAGGGTTATCACCTGAACTCAGCATACCACAATGCAGTGAGATTAGGCACAACCCCTCATATCAAGACTAGCAACCAAGTAAGAAGAAAATGATCCCAAGAGAAGACAAAGAGTCAGAGACACACCCACTCCTACTGTTAGGAGTCTCACAGAAACCTAAACAACTGCATCACGTATGCAGAGGACCTAGTGCAGACCCATGCCGACTCCATGTTTGCCTCCTCAGTCTCTGTGAGCCCCGATGAACTCTGCTTAGTTGATTCTTTGGGCCGTGTTCTCCTGGGGTCTTCAACCTCTCTGACTCTTACAATTCTTTCTCCCCATCTTCCACATGGTTCCTGGAGCTCTAACTAATGTTTGGTTGTCATCTGCTCCCATCAGTTTTCAGATGAAACCTCTCTGAAGACGATTGGGGTAGGCACTGATCATAATGGCAGAATACCATTAGGAATCATTTGATTCTACACTAACTGCCTATTCCTGACGCTGACTGGATATTCAGGAACTGGAAGCTGGCTAACCCCTTGGTCTCTAATTTTAAGAGAAGCAAACATATAATTCAATACCCCAAAGTAACAAAAAGATGATGTAGGAATCATATCATCAGGCAAGATGTTGTCAATTCCCTGAAACAAATAGCGGCATAGACATGAAATCATTGCTGAGCTCTCTGGATATCTCTGTCCTCCATTTTCTTGGTGAATAGCCTCTTCATTGACTCCTCATCATTAGAATTTTCCCTACACTACCTTTGTAAATCCAAAATAACCTAAAGCATGGCTCCAGCCTTGCTTAAAATCTCCCTTCTTGCAGCTGTATCTTATAACCAAACAGCTCTGTCTATCTGGCAGAGTTCATTAGCTTCCTGACTCAGATCTATGCCTTGTTCTGGGTCTATCTCTGCAATAAGTCCCTGCTACTTCACAAATAATACACAAAAACTTGTGGTGACTTCTTGAGTGTTCATGGTTTTCCCACTGGATTCTAAGACATGTCTTTCATTTTTGCCTCCTAGGGAACTGGCAAATACATGTCAGAGTAATCAAATAGGTTAGTTTGGCAGTTTCTAGCCAACTTATTTTCCTGAGGTCGAATAAGAGTGGACATTATCAGTGATTAGATGATGGGATTTCCTGGGTCTGGAGAGACAGGAAAATACAACGCCATACGTTGTATGCATCCTCATTCAATCAAGTACGGATGAAAGGGAAATTTTCATCTAATAATAATGCAGCTACTAAACTAGATGGAGTCATGCCCAGTTGACTCTGAGGTAGATCTCCTTTTGAACGTGACTAGGGAGCTACATTTGTGATTTCTCTCAGCCAGCCAAAATGGCCTCAGACTTCCAATTCCTATGAGGAACTCACCTAATTTATTTCCGTGATATAAAATGAAAATGCTAAAGTGCTGGCGAGCTCATGGATGAGTCCCCTGCGGCTTGGCACTCTGACAACTTGAGCTGCACCAAGATCTCACAGTGTAGTCTGAGCAAGACTCAGCATACACTCTGATCATCTCGTGTAATGCCACATGGGCTTTGATATTATGTTTACTTCACTATGAGGTCTTGATTATTGATTAGAGTACTATATAAGGCCATAACCACGAATACTGAGATACTAGCATTATATACATTGTAGTTTGTTTGGGGAAGATTTATTTTAGTGTGTGTGTGTGTGTGTGTGTGTGTGTGTGTGTGTTTATGCCTTGTGTGCAGGTACCCGTGGGGCCAGAAGAGGCTGTAAGATTCTCTGGAGCTGAGTTACTGGTGATTGTGAGCTGTATACTATGAAGCTAACAACTGAACTAAATTGAAAGAGCAGTAAGCACTCCTAACCACTTGAATGACCTCTCTAGACTCCTTATTGAAAGCTTGACTGGATCTCAGAGACACACTTAGGGCTTATTTCCTGGGAGGTTACAGAACCCTTAGAGGAAACTTACTGGAAATTAAGTTAGGACATTTGGGACACATCCTTGAGGAGGATATCATGACCCTAGAACTTCCTCTTTCTCCTTTTGTTTTCACTGGAATTCTTCCTTTTAAAAATCTTTCCCCCCTATTTCCAGGTATCTGAGCATACAAACAATCAAAACTCCATAATGCTTATATTCATCCAGCTTCATAATTAACCAATTAGTAATTTACCTCAGGTATTTGTTGATGCAACAGTAAGTTGACTGATACAGCTAATATACAGTCAGAAAGTCAAACGTTCAGGTTTATAGAAATAAAATGTAAGTTATAAAATATATTAGACATACTCATTTGTTTCTAAATGAATGTCTGGCATCAAACACTCAAACATCATTTAACTTTTAACTTTCTCTCTAATTCAATTTATTCCGTCAGCTTCGTTCCAGTAAGCATTGTTTACACTGGAATTCCTCCTTGTATTTATTTTTCTATTTCTCGATATTTGACTATGCTTACCATTTCAACTCTATGTATGTTTACATCTACACAGTATTCTTCATAATCTGATCAGATAGATGAACACATAAGTAGCATAAAACGATGAACTTAAAAATATCTTATTTTCCAAATTAGATCAAATCATATTAAGATTTGAGGTACTATATATTGATTTTGGAAGTTAAAAGTTATAATCTTACTCTCTTTCTAGTTTATAGAGAGTAATTTGTATAAAATGAATAGAACTTAGATCTACAGACATACAGTAATAACACTATAGAACTTCATGCATGTAGGTATAGTGAGACAATAATTGAATTACTGACAATAAGAGGCTTCCTGTGGAATATTTGATGTTGGACCAAGAGCACACATTTGCTGCCTGTGTGTTACTAAGTGTTTACTTTCTGCTTTGATGTGAGTTCTTGCGTGGAGTACTTATGAGCCACCAGTTACAGCAGAAAAAGCAAGTATCTGAAAGATCAACCTTCAAAGCAAGGCATTCTCTGAATTTGGGGTTGTTTGCACTTTAACATCATGCTGTAGATTACTATGGGCTGGTATGTTTCATGGATACTTGGATATTCTCATTCAGTTTAGGGGTGATTGAGGAGTCACAGTGGAATAGTGTACTTGTTTCCAAACTAAAGACAAGCGTGATAGCTTCTTAGGTTGAGAACAGCCACAGGGTATACAAGAAGAGTTAATAGCTTCCACATCAATAGAAACAGCCCATTACAGAGATGCAATGGAAGGGGCATTATGGCAATAGTTACATTTAGCAAAAATCAGTTCCAAACAATTTTCTCCATTCAGTTGCACAGCTGTGCAGTCTGTGATAGTGACGTTTGGTTGGATTTACTTTGTTTGAACTTGGCTCAAACTACTCTAAATTTCAAAAGTTTTATGTGTGTGAGTGTTTTGCCTTCAAATATGTCTGCCTACCACTTGTATGCCTGGTGCCCACAGAGGCTAGAAGAAGGCATTGGATTCCCTGAAACTGGAGTTTCAGATGGTGGGGAGTTACCATATGGGTGCTGGAAGTTAAACCCGGGCCCTCTGGGAAAACAGCCAGTGCTCTTAACCACTGAGCTCTCTCTCCAGGTCCAACAGTGACTTAAGAGAAAAATGTTACAAGTGAAGTTTGAGAATGCACACAAAAGATAACCTCAATGAAGCTCTCCAGTTTTTCTACTTACTAATACCCATCTGCTGAAAACAAAACCAAAAAAAAAAAAAAAAAAAAAAAAAGCTGAACTAATTTTCATGTCTCAGTAATTCTAATTACCTGCTAATTTAACACTTTTGTTTGGGAGCCTAGCCAAAAGCCAAAATATATTAAATATGTCGAATTTGTATAGTGTTGTAAATTCATAGCTTATTAGTACCAAGGATCTGTAATATGTAGTTAATTTTTAAAATAGTACTTGCAGCTGATTCTATCAAATAATGGGACACTGGCCAGCATTTCCTATCCAACTCTACCATGGCCATGGCCTGGAGAACATTTCAGGATTCCCAGGACATATGAAATGTAATTTAATCTTATTGTTATCTCCCAGAAAGTTCTTGGACTTATTCATTTATTAAACCAACATTATTGAGCATGAGACCCTGAGAATACCCTGCTGAGCAAAGTGTACGTTTCTCTACCCCCTTGGACGTCTACTCCAGCAGGATTGGAATGGAACTGGCTTTTACAGACTTCCCAGAACTGACTGGACCATGCAGCTTAGAATTCTCACCCAAGTTCAATAAATGACAAACCAGCTGGTCCAAATTCCAGCTTTATTTTCCTGGCGTGTGGGGACTCTGGGATTGTCTAGAAGTTGAGAACCCTGTCTTATGATGAGGTTTCACTGTTGAGGACTCAGGATAGTTTCCTGCTCTTTGTTGCTCATGCTGTTTCAGCTAAGTGGATCTCGCTGTGAGATTACTCATCCTACATAAAATCAAGAGCAACAAAACAGCAAACCCGGAGCAGAACAAACAGTGTATTTCTCGTTAGATCTCAGTGTAATATGAGAATCCTGTGACGATTTTGTCTTTGCCATCTAGATTTTAGAAAACACTAGTTTTGGCCCAATTCTGCGCAGACTGTGAGACTTGGAAAACTATAAAGAGACCTAAACAATTTCTTTGTTTAGCCTCTGCCATAAAACTGATCATTGGTTGTAGGCCTCTGATACATGGGACTTGCTGGATGTTTCTAGGTAAAAATGAAATAGGGCTTTGGTCTACTCCTCCAATAATAATTCTAAATTAAATTTGTAGGCCATCTTCATTATGTATATTGATACAAGAGATTTCTTCTAAAAAGTTTGTTTTATTTTAACATTTAGAAGAGCAGATTCTCAAAGGGTTGAGGTTTTAAAGTAATTAAGATTGTCTTTTAGAAACACCTGAGAGGTAAATAAAGTTTAAGGCAAAAGTTTCCTTTTGTTCTGCATATTTTACATTGACTAAAGCACTGATCTCTAGTAAATATGAAAACTGACATATTGAGAAAGATTAGAAACAGCTTCGTGGATGATAATGACAAGATAAAGCCAATAATGAACAGCTGATGAATTGACACGACTGTGTACAGAGATGCAGGTTGGGTCAGCTGGGACTCAGGTAACTTCTGAAGGAGGGGAACCTAGGAAAGCCTCATAAACCAATGTTACCTGACAAGATTTTTTGATACACTAGGAATATGGAGACACTGGAAAGAACTTGTAAAGGGTGGGAATGTCCAAGTTTTAAATGTATAGTGTGACCATTGCACTGATCCACAACTCGAAGCATGCTTGTTGCAGACACTTAAATTGTAGTCGAACTAACAGCATTACCACTTCTCAGTCAAAGCTCTGCTTACCGTCGAGGTCCAGAGTACCACTCCGCTGTTGCCCCGACAGCAGGCGGTCCAAGCTTTCTGGTGGATGGGGCTTTGCGAAGAAGTGTGTGTGTGTGTGTTGTTTGTTTTGTCGTCCCCTCCCCCAGGAGTGAGTGACACCTAGCTACCCCAAGTCTCTCCACTGTTCAGTCCTGCCTCTATTAGTGTCTCCTCTTTGGGGGTTTGGAAGATAGCTGCCCTGTGACTGTGCAAGAAATCAGCCTGTAATGACCTTCTCTGGAAGCCGGAACTGGGCTCCTGTGGCCAACTAATTATACCACAGGCTAGACAGGGCAACTCCTATTGACTCTGGTGGAGAGTCCAGGATGCAGCATGATAAATCTTTATGATGAGTCCTGATTGTTGGATAGAAGAAAAAGAGACCCCTAACCCTACCCCAATTTTCTTTTTCATTAGCCTCCTGATACTATCTTCTGAATAACATTAAAAGTAAGCAGCCTATAAATATTGCACAGGCTCCCAATACTAAAAGCTGATAAAGTTTATTATATTTATAAAATAAATAGAAGGGAATGCTTTCACTTTCCTCTTTACAGGTCTGTGGGGAGATCCTAGGTATAATTTATTGCTTCAATTTCAAAAATGTAGTCTCCCTTCATTCATGCTCCTCTCTCTCTCTCTCTCTCTCTCTCTCTCTCTCTCTCTCTCTCTCTCTCTCTCTCTCTCTGTCTCGTAATGTCCCCCAAGCAAAAGTACATGTGAATATGCTCTCTTAGACATTGTCAAGACTTTTGCTTCAGACTCTAATTTCCATTGTAATTCTTTAATGAGATCTTTAAAAGTAATTCAAGTTTACCATGGCCACCTATATTTCTTTTCCTATTTCTCTAGTACTCCTTTAGTTAACATAGTAACCATTCTTTGACTGAATATAAGCTTCCTCCTATACTGCTTTTGTTCTGCTATACTTGTCAATGGAGCCATTCCATTACAAACACATAAAATGGATATTGGGCTGCAACTGTATATGTAAAATTCCTTCCAGGGATGCACTACAGACTTTGCCATTATTGAATGTTGAAGATTCTTTTGAGGTCTTGATATACAGGATTTGAATGTCAAAGGCTCCCCAAATGAAGAGATAGAAAGGGAAGCCAAGGTAACTTCTGGGCCTATACATGATCTTTTTAATTGTCTTATACTGTTTGCAGGTTCTGGAAACCCAACCTTTATTAGGGATAAAAATGGCAAGGACTGTGGGCATCATCTGGTGTGGTATCTCTTTCATTCACACTACTCATAGCTCCTCTCTTTCTGAGGGGTTGTATTTTGAAAGCGAGTTAGGACTTGAATAACCACCTTATAATTTTGGAATCAAAATGCATGTAAACACTTCCTTCTGTTAATACACACTGCATAATACAAGGCAGAGGCAGTGCTAGCATATTTATTTCAGGATGAGATGGGACAATAATATTGACTTCCTTCATTATCAGATTGGCCAACCTAAAAAAAAAAAATACCATCCAGGAATTCCACTTAAAGATTATAAAAGGTAAGCCTTCCAAAGAGAGACAAAAAGTATAGACAAGTCTTTAACAAGGTCTGTTACAAGAAAGTTATTTATACTCATACATAGGAGGGCTTATTACAAAGGTTGTATTCTGTTTTGGACCATTATGAGAACACCTTATTAAGTATTATTTAAAAAACAATTCCAGATCTTTATTAGGGCTTACTATGGTACAGGAATTCAGGTTGTTTGTCCCTTTTTATAATAAAACTGAAAAACTATTTGTCTCAAGTTAGAGAAGAGAAAAATTATATTCAACCAGGTGAAGTAATAGCCCAAAGTGGGGGATTTAAAACTTGTGTTTTCTGTAGTTTATGCTGGTGCTTTAACCAAGTGCAATTTTGAAAGATATGAGTTCCAGAGGTTAGCACTCTGGTCTCTAGAAGATCTAAGTCACTACACAGTCATGTCTATGATTTAAAAAAAGAGTATAGGGAACATCAAAGTCATTCGCTTTTTCATTTTTTGATTTGTTACAATAAAAGAAACCTATAGAACATCTGGCCACATTTGATCTTTCACTAAAAAGGTCCTACAGGGTCTATGTATGTGGCTCAGTGACCAAAGTACTTTCCATGGAAGTGGGTTCAGATCTCTAGCACTTACATAAAAAGGTGGGTGCAGCTTCACACATTTGCAAGCCCAGTTCCAGAGAAACAGAGACAAGAGGATCCCTGGAGCTTGTTGGTTGAGCAGTCTAGCCAAATTGGTGAGCTCAAAGTTTGATGGGAGACTCTGTTTTTTAATCAATAAGATGGATACTGATAGAATAAGATACTTAATGCTAATCTCTGGCTTCCACACACAAGTACATACATGTGCATGTATCCCACACACATGTGCACAAACACAAAGGAATACATACGCACACACCACACACCCACACCCATGCACAAAAACAAAGGAATACATATACACCATACCACACACCTACACACATGCACAAACACAAAGGAATGCATATGCACACATCACACACCTACACGCATACACAAACACAAAGGAATACGTATGCACACACCTACACACATGCACAAACACAAAGGAATGCATATGCACACATCACACACCTACACGCATACACAAACACAAAGGAATATGTATGTACACACCTACACACATGTACAAACACAAAGGAATACACGTGCACACACTATACACCTACAAATTAAAAAGGTATCTAACAAAAAGTGGTGAAATAGGAAACATTCAGGACTAAACACATTATATATAGACTTAATATTATCCTGAAATTTTATATCTCTAAAACAAACCCTTTCCCCCATAGCTTTGGAGGGAAAAATCTTTATAACCAACATCAAAGTATTTCACTCTGTTCAGTATTATTTTAATAGATTGTTCCAAGTTTACTTGAAAGAAATACTCTACAAACTATTGGTCTTAAAATGTTTATGGGGAGTATAAAAGCAACAATTTTTGACAAATTACCAAGCTTTTAAGTAGACACTCAAATCTATTTCTGTTTCTCCTGCACAGCATCAGACAAATTGGTCTTCTGTCCAATTTTCTGTGCTTTTTTCCCTTTTAAATGGCTCCTTTCCTCCTAATCATTAACCTTTTGTATTAGTCCAGATTCTCCTGTGGAGAACCAACAGACAGAGATGAACAAAAGATTTATTAGCGAAGTTGGTCTGGATGGTTATGGAGGCTAAGAATTCTCCCCTAAAGAACACATCTGCAGCATGGAGGTCATGCCAGTGGCATGGCTCAGTACAAAGTGGAACCTCGGAACAAGGCAGATTGATGATGCCCCTCTCAGTCAAGACCAGAGGTCTGAAGATCTGGGAGTGCCTGGTGTAAATCACCACTTTTGGAGACTCTCACAGACACTCCCAGAGACACTATACCTGTCTTCTGGGTGTTATTTAATCTACTTAAATCGGTACCTAAGAGGAAACATCACTGTGTCCCTGCTTCATGTATTTTGTGCTGTTTTTTACCCTGTGTATAAAGAACCATTTTGTTCTATTGTCTAATAGATTTTCTTAGCAGTAATAAACATCATTATGTTAAAAACTAGGCTAGTTCTCTTCTCGTTGAAGTGTTTAACTAATTTCATTCACTTACGTCATTGCATTGGAACAGATTTAGTTCTAAAACCAGATTTTGAAAAGAGACTTTGAAAGAATAGCTTTAGATATACAGAGAAATTAATAAACTAGAACAGAGAATTCCTCCACAGCCTGTATCCTATTATCCTAATCCTCCGCTATTAGCCTTACATGTCATTGTATGATGTACCTTGTCATATCAACTCACCAATACGATCTGTGGTTATTAGCTGAAATCCACCTCTATTCATATGTCCTTAGATTTTACCAAACGTCTGCTCCGTACCATCACATCTGTCCTCATGACTTGCTAGACTCCTGTCAACTGTGACAATTTCTCTTGTTTCTGATCACCTTGAAAGGTCTGAAAATTGGACAAGGGTTTGGCAGGATTCTCCACTACTGGCATTTTGGGCTTTCTTGGTTAGACAGAGGTTATGAATCTTTTAGGGAAAATGCTAAGCCGAAGATTGCCATTTCGATAACATCATATCAAAGGTATCCATAGGAAGGAGATTGTTGTTCCTCACCTTACCTAGAGGAGTGTTCTCAGGTTTGTCTGTCATCAGGTCCCTCCCCTGCTTCCTGTCCAGTCTGTGCTATTTCAAAGGAGGTCATCAGGACTCATAACGAAACAACAAGGATTAGTAGTTTCTCTCCTTGGGGACAGAGGAGCAGCATAATTAGGAATTCTGCAAATAATGTTAACTTATTTGATGTCATTTATCATTTATTTTAATGTTTGTTGGCATAAGTTTAGAATTACAGATATTTGCTTGATATTTTGTGATATAATTTCCAGATATCTAGGTTTTGCCCTCAGATTGCTCTGCCTTTGGATGCTGGTCTTTGGCTTGGTTACTGAATCTTTTTTGAAACAACTTATTGATAGAATTATTTTATTTAATTGGTTATACTGGATATTTTTAAAAGTCTCATTCTTAATCTCTTAATACAATTTCTTAATACTGTAGAATAATCCAAGATTTGTGTTATATATTTTGTGCCTCAGGACAAGACAACCTTTTCTCAAGTTTCTTATTAGAAAATGGTACTGGTGTCTGCTGTGAATGCTGATATTCACTGCTACCAGGATGGTGTTGTTTCTAGACTCTGTTTGCTGACATAGCAGAGCAGTACACACATATATACTCATAAGTATGCACATATCAGTAAATGTTTCTATAGTGTGAAGATCTATGTCTTTATTAAGCTACACAGAGCTCATACCAATGTCTGTGATTCTGATTTATTACTACGTGAATCAATCTTGCTTCCTCCTTCTGTGTATCTGTAAATTCACACTCTACTAGTAAAACACCTGGTTCCTACCAACTGCCATCTGCTATATATACAATGTTTTCTGAATTGTTAATCCAGACATCCGCGAACACAGGACTTCTGTGTAGTTCCTTTTGCCCTTAGTCATGAAGGCTTCACATCAATTACCTTTTAATTTTCTTGGAGAGTTTTTAAGGAATAATTTCATTTTTATTGTATATAAAAATTCATCAATTAATAGATTAACATGATAGTTCAATACATGGGTATGTTGTGTCTTGTTTTGACCAGATTAAACCCAACCATCTCTGCGAACATTCATCTTTCCTTTATGGTAAAACTTTTCAAAACCCTTTCTTCTTGCTTTTTCAAATGTACTGTCTATGTTTGCTATCTCTGTTTCTGTACTCTACTCCCCGCTCAGCCCTTTAGTTGGTCCTTACACACATGTAATGCAGTTTAGAGCTGTTGTCATAGTTAACCTTCCTTTATGGGCTACTACAATTATTCTGAATAGCTTTAAAATTTTCAAAAATAATTACTCTATATTGTAAAGTTACATAAGTTTAAAAAATATACATAATGTTTGGCATATAGGATAGTTTTGTTCCTGTAAACTGCTTTACCCAGTCAATCTTTTCCCCTTTGCCCAAATGCCTATTAATCAACAATGTTTTTCATGCCTATGGTTCTTGCCTTCCCCACAATCATATGTGTAGAGTTGTGAAGTATGCAATATTCTCAAACTGTCTGCCTTCAGTTACCCATATGCATTTAAGGTTCACTCATATATTTTGATATCTTCATATATCACTTGTTTTTATTGCTACATCATATCCATTGTATAACTGTATAGTAGTTTTTATTTTTTGTTAATTCCTCACTTCAAAGATATCTTGCTTGCTCTAGTTCTTTGGAATTTAGAAATAAAATTTATATATATATCTGTGTGAACATAAGTTTTCAAAGCAATTAGGTAAATATGTAGGAATGTAATTGCTGGATCTTATGGTAAGAGTAACTTTGTGAAAAACTATGAGGTGCTATTCCCAGTATTTGATCATTATATCTGTATCTTAAATCTTGAGATTGGATAGTGTTGATCTTCTAATAGATTCTGTTTCAATATTATATTGAATATTCAGGATCTGTTGTCTTTCTTTATGTAATGATTTTAATATGTCCTCCCAAATTTGTATGTTATAAACTTAACTACAAAGCAGGAGTGTTGGGCGACTAGGCATATCAGGTGGCATTTAGGTCATGTCTACTATCATAAATCTATTAATATCATTAGAAAAAACTCACTGGAATTTGCTTGCTTTCCTATGTACTTGTGCTTCTGCCTACTGGCATGTGACAGTGTAAGAGGCCGCTCACTCATTTCTGTTGTCTCTACCTTAAATCAAGAAAACAGATGTCTTAATTCCTTATAAATAATTTAGTCTTTTACATCCTGTTAGGCCAACACAAAGTGGAATAAGTGACCATATAAACTAAAGCACGTGTGCACGGATAGCTACAAAGTAGCTTGCAGACGATTTAATGTGGAGAGTGTGGGACAGCTGTATGAACAGGGAAGAATTGGCATCTTAGCAATACTATTTTAATCTGTAAACACCCAATCTCCTTCCTACCTTTAGGTCTCCATTGGTTTCTTTCATCAGAATTCTATAGTTTTCTACATGTGACTATGCATTTATTTCACTATATTTGTACTTTGAAAATTGCAACCTTTTCCTCTCTGTGTGTTTATATGAGTGATGTATGTGTGTGTTGCCCGTGTGTTGGTTGAAATCTGTATGCATGCATATAATGCATAAAGGTTGAAATTGGGTGTCTTCACCTTGCATATTGAGACAGAGTTTCTCACTTGAGCCCAGAAATCACCACCCACTTCAGCTAGTCTGACTGGCTAGCTTGTTCTGAGGATCCCCTGTCTCGCTGGGATTACAGCCACTACATCTGGCATTTATGTGGGCTACAGGGATCTGAACTCTGACCCTCACATTTGCATAATAACTTCTTTACCTGATAAACCAGCCAGCCACCACCACACTGCATCTTTTTATTTTTTTTGGGGGGGGTGTCTACTTTAATTGGTATTGTTTTGTGTTGTTGATTTTAAGTTATAATTGTTTATAGACAGTTTATTTTCATTTTCAGTGATTTCAAAGCGTTTTTCTTTACATTTTTCTTTTCATTTGAGATTTCTTCTTTGGCTTAAGTGTCATTCATATGTATTGTCGAACTGACAAAGATTTTGGGATTCCTTAACCGTCTTTCTGTCACTGACTTCTTTATTGATTGTTTGTATTAGAGAACATACTTTGTATGATTGCCATTGTTTTAAACATGTCAGGGTGTGTCTTGAGGGCGGGAGCGTGATCTATCATGATGAATTTCCCATGAGATCCTAAAAACAATGTTTATTCTGCGGCTGGATAGAGACTTCCATAAATGTCACTGAGATCAGGTTGACTGATGGTGCTGTTCGGATGAGCTCTATCTGTACTGATTTCCAGTCTAACAACGACTGTGAAAAGGGTGTTGATGCTCTGACTGGAGCGGTGCAACTGTCTTGTTCTCCTTGTTCTATCACAGCTTTCCTCAGGTATTTGGCACTTAGGTGCACACTCTTAATGGCTGTTATGTCTTTTGGGAGAGCTGACCTTTTGTTGTAATGTCAGCAATAACCTTCCTTTCCAGAAGCCCTCTTTGTTTAAAACTAATACAGTCCCTCACTTCCTGATCATTTTCTGAACGATTTTATTTGTTTAAAACATCTTTGTGTGTGTGTGCGTGTGTGTGTGTATTTAATTTAGAGTAAGTTTGTTCTAGAGAATATATAGTTGAAAGCTAATTTTTCTGTCTGTTTTCACACTCTCTGTCCATTAGTAAATTTAGATAGATACCTAGTATGTCTGTACAGTCTTTTGTATTCTTATTGGCTTCTTTTGTTTTCTTTATTGTTTTCCTTCTCTGAGCATAACTGAATATCTTATATGATTTATTTGATTTTTTCCTCTGAATACAGAAACTACACAAATCATATTTTAGTATTTGTCTTGAAGTTTGAAATATACATGTACAAGACTCTAAATATGCCTTCAAACACGCCACAATGCTTCACAAGCACACTTTTCATGGTGTGTCATCAATCCTCTCTTCTAACCTTCACAGTGTTTACTTCTCGTTCCTTCCACGCCCTTCAGTCTCTAGCACATTGTTGTTGCTGGTACTTGTAAGACTCATCATTGAGATTAACCAAGAACAAGAAAATATAAACTTTTATTATACCTTTATTTCTTTTCCGGTTCTCTTCTTTTCTCTACTACGTAGGTCCAGGTTTCTGACCTATACCATTCTTCTTTTCCCAGAAGAACTCTTGTACCATGTTATTTTATATTGTCTGTGGCTCTAGCAATGAAACCCAGAACACTCACAATGCCAGGCAAGTGCTCTCTGAAGCTAGAGCCACAGTCACTGCCACCCCTAACGACTTATATAGTGCTGCTATATAAATCGTCATCCATTCTCTCCCATTTTGTTTACTGAAAACGCTTTAATTTTCTGTACTTTATATATTTCCATGGAATAGCAAATTCCAGGTTTGTCATTCATTAATTTTTAACACTTTTAATATGTTCTATTCTTTTAGTGTGTACGTGGTTTCTG
Source organism: Chionomys nivalis (assembly GCF_950005125.1). Taxonomy (NCBI): domain Eukaryota; kingdom Metazoa; phylum Chordata; class Mammalia; order Rodentia; family Cricetidae; genus Chionomys; species Chionomys nivalis. The sequence continues at coordinate 44,933,036 of NC_080088.1, read as the reverse complement.
ATGAGATCTCTTTAGAAATTTTTGAAATACTTACTTTTTTCCTTTGTAAGTAAGATGTTCTCATTGCACCATAGGCTTTCAAAATATTCTTCTTTGGTTTTCTGCAATAAGAATATATATCTTTGTGTGCTTTTCAATATGTATATTTTGTGGTTAGTTTTGAGCTTCCTAGATCTAGAGTTGGTTGTCAATCAGCATTTGTAAAGTACTAAGTCATTAATTCACATAAATTTTCATTTTTGGTATTCTAATTGAACATGTTTATACCTTTGGCAACTATTAACGTTTCTATAAAATGATTTTAGTTTGTATTTTAGTCTATAACCTTCTATTAGCACATCTTTCAATCCATTTTGTCCTCAGCTGTCCAGTCTACTAATAATCGCAACAAACTCTTTCTCCATTTCTTTATCAGTAGCTTGTTGGTTTGTTTTTCACTATTCTTAGAATTTGCATCTTTTGGGGGTATTAGCAGTCTGGTCTTGCATGGTGTCTACTTTTTCATTAACCCTCACTACACTAAGTACTCACACATGTTCTAAGTTGTCTGTCTGATAGCTCCAGTTCTGGGTATCTGAGTCCCCTTGGGATGCTTTCTCTCTGCAGACTGTGACTTAACTTACCCTTTTGTGGTTTGTATGTTTTTCTGCTTGTTTGTTGGTTTTTGTTTTTTCAGATAAGGTTTCCCTATATAGCCCTGGCTGTCCCAGAATTTGCTCGGTAGACCAGGCTTGTCTTAAACTCAGAGATGACTGTGCTTCTACCTCCCGAGTACTGGGATTAAAGGCATGTGACACCTTTAATATGGGATTCCCCTCTGTATGCTGTGAATACCATTGGTTGATAAAGAAACTGCCTTGGCCTGTCGATAGGGAAGAATTTAGGTAGTTGGGGAAAATTAAGATGCTGGGAGAAAGAATGTAGAGTCAGAGAGAAGCCATGGAACTTCCTCCAGAGACAGAGAAACTTTGCTGGTAGGCCATCACCTTGTGGTGATGCACAGATTAATGGAGATGGGTTAAATTAAGATGCAAGTTAGCCAATAAGAAGCTAGGGCTAATGGGCCAAGCAGTGATTTAAGTAATATAGTTTCTGTGTGATTATTTCAAGTCTGAGCTGCAGGGCAGCCGGGAAACAAACTAATAGCCTAACTCCAACATACCCCACCTCCAGCTTGTGTGGCTTGGTTTGGTTTTTTATTATTCTATCATATATTATATCCTGACCACAGTTTCACCTCCCCCTCTCTTCTCAGTGCCTCTCTCCTACCTCCCTCTCCCCTAGACACTCTTCTATTTTCCTGTAGGAAACAACAGTCTTTCCAGGGATATCAGGCAAACATGACTAAATAAGATTAGGCACAAACCCTCATATCAAGGCTGAACAAGGCAACACAGAAGGAGTAAAATGGCCTCCAAATAGGCAAAGGAATCAGAGACACACCTACTGCTAGGAATGCCACAAGAACAACAAACTATACACCCATAACATATGCACAGAGGACCTAGGGCAGACCTCTATAGGCTCCCTGACTATTGATTCAGTCTCTGTGAGCTCTAGTTAGTTGATTCTGTAGGCCATGTTTTTTTTTTAATTGTAACCCAGACAAAATATATTGGGAAATCTGTCTGTGATCAAGTTTGTCCTGAAACATATCCATTTTCAGTCGTCAGTCTTTTCTTTGTTGTAAAAGGACAGGATCTCAGCTCTTTTCAGGTATCCTTCTAATATACCCGTAAGGAGTCTGGTGTTAGCAAGTGTTTACTGAAGCATAAGTTTTAAAGTAATATGCAATTATGTTTGTTTTTTTTTACAAGTTTAAACATTGTATAGGAACAAAGTTTAAGAAATGAAAATAACCCATCAGTTCATCAGTCAGTTTTCCCTTCCAATTCTTTTTTAGTTAAAAAAATATGACTAATAAAGTTCTCTAGCATTATATGCATGCTTCTCTGAACTCTTATTAGCTGGCAAATGTTTGCTATGTGCCTATTAATGATCAGTGCTGTTCCAGATGCTTGGAGTATGGCAGTGGGCAAAACTAAGGTGCTGACTTGGCAGATCGTATAGATAAAAATAATAAACACAAGGGAGTGAGTATATTATGCACAGCAGAAAGTCACATTGTTAATGAAAACTTAAGGTCAGAGTGGTCAGGAAAGACTTTATAGTTTTATTCTTTTAAACTTTCCTTTCAATTACTTAGGTACTATATACCAGTATATTTCAGTGGCTTAAATATTATTGACCTTAGCTCCATACTATTGAAATACTTATTATTAAATAATAATAAATAGACATTATTAAACAATTATGGTCCACTTACTATTTGGTTTGTTTCCTATTTAGTAGGAAACAAAGGACAAAGTCATTCCACCTCAATACTGCCCTTTGCTGCAGAAATCAATATGATTTATTTTATGTAGTCTACTCTTACTGTTTTTCTTGTTTTACAGAAATCTTTCTCAAGAGTTTTCTTGAAAACAGGACTCTTGAAAGAAACTTTAATCTCTCAAATAAGACCAGTTTGAACAAGTATTCTAAAGGAATTGGATTGATTTAGTCAGAACAGCTTGTAACATTAAACAAGGAGGGAGGCAAACCCACCCCCATCCAAAGTAAAGTAAGACATCATTGAGAAAAAGACACTGAATAAGCAGAATACATGCTCTATTACTTCTGAAATCCTGCTGTGCATGTTTTGAATAAGAAAAATAGATGACTTTTAAAAGTGTGAGAGTCAACACTACTGCCAAATGTTTCAGAAAGTGACTGAAGAGTTAATAATGGTACTCGACATTCTCTAGTTTAAAAGTTATAACTAAGTTGGGTGTCAGGTAAAAGACACAGTAGGCACTTCACCAAAGAAAGTTACAGAGAGTGAATAATAGGACCAAAGAATTTGCATTATGATTAGCTACTATGAAAATGAAAGTTTAAACCATGAGACATCACTATATACCTATAGAAAGTAGATACATCAGAATATGTGTGTGTAATGAGACTAAATGAGTACAAGGATTTAGAAATCATAGATTACTAACAAATTTACCCATAGAAATACAAAACAATACAGTCATTCAATTCTGAAGCTTCTTAAAAATACTGTGTAATTACCATGTGACCCAGAAACTGAGGCCCTGAGTATTCATCCCAGAGAAATAAATATGTTTACATAAAACCTTAATCCTACTGGTTATTGGAGCTTTTGTTCACAACAGTCCAAATGTAAACAGTCCAGGTCGCGAATGATAAACAAGCTGCAGTATTCATGCTACAAAATACCTCCCAACAGTAGAAAGAAATGAAAATGGTTTGTGCTTAACTCCATCATTGTCAATCTTCTAAAATGTTAAGTATACAGAAATCTATAATGTTGGTATCTTATATCATATGTTCCAAATTCCCAATTGAAATATGCTCTTCTTGAGCAGGCACATGGAGTTTCAGGTGACACAGACTACTGCATTCTTGGGATGCACTCAAGGCTTCAGCAAATCATTAGGACATCTTTTCAGCAGCCCTTCTTGGTTTCTCAGCTTGAGAGATCTGTAATCACAGCAGCTTACACTCAGCCCCTTGAACTTCTTCACAGCTCTCCAGCACCTGACTCTTTGAAATCCTTTCTCTTCTGTGATACACCAATATTTTGATTCCTCTGTTTCATTTACTTTACCACCTGTTATCTACTGCTAAATATAAATATTACTTAAATTATTTTAGCTACAGCTGAGGAGTTGTCTTACTTGGTAAAGTGTTTGTTAGCTAAGCATGAAGACCCAGTTACGTCACCAGCATCCAGGTAAAAAGCTGGGCCTGGCAGTAATGACCTGTAACACCAGTGCTGTGGGGGGGAAGAGAGGGAACTACCCCTGAGGTTTGTTAGGCAGCTAGTTAGGCAATCAGTGAGGTCTCCATTGAGTCTGTGATAGAGGAAGATACCCTACACTGACCCTTGCCCCCCCACATAGGCACATGTGCCACACACATACATATGCACACACCAATACATAGCCATCAAGCATCTTGAATACATAAAAGTTTTATAAGCCTTTTTCTTTTCACCTACATTAGCATAGTTTTTAAGCTAGGCTAAATTTGAAAAGCAATGCTGTCTTAATTTGTCTGAGGCTCTTCCAAACAGTTCTCCAAGGAGGGTACATTATCTTTTCTCATCTGTTTTCTGAATATCATCCTTGTTTTGGACTCCTTATGGTTTTGGTTTTGGTTTTTTTGAGACAAGATTTCTCTGTGTAGCCCTGGAACTCACTCTGTAGACCAGGCTGGCCTTGAACTCACAGAAATCTGCCTACCTCTGCCTCCCCGAGCGCTGGGATTAAAGGCATGTGTCACCCCAACTCAGCTGTACTCCTTATGTTTTATAAGGGTCCCACAAATATCAATAATGTATACCCTGTATGATCAGTCTTGAGAACAACCAAGAAAACTTCTGAAATTTGCCCGAGAAGGTAGCACACTGGAAAGAGCCTCTCCTTCAGTAACTTTATCTCTAACCTCCATGCATTATGTTTACTCATCTGGTCATCACCACAACACCCGTACACAGCCATGGGCCGACAGAGCTTCAGGTCAGCTGATTTTACTCTCTGATCTTGGGCTGCTATACTTATGTCATTTCACGAAAAACCCACTTAAATGTTCTAACACACCCTATGGGACAGTCTTTGACCAGGAGAGTAAGAGACTTAAGAGAGTAAGAGACTTAAGCATAAATTACACCAATTCAACCCATCCAGTGGTTATTTATAAAACCTGTTCTGCATGGAGTCTCCTGGAGGATTGGAGCAGCCCTCAGTTTCACCTGCCACAGATCCCTCAGCCGCACGTCCATGAACTGGCATGTCCGTGTTCTTCTTTCAGTATTCTCATAATCCAGTTAAGATGTCATTTAAAAACACATTACATGATTCTAAACTTTTTTTTCAGACTTCGGTTTTTTTTTCTTTTTTTTATTCTTTTTTAATTAAAATTTCCAACTGCTCCCCGTTTCCCATTTCCCTCCCCCTCCTCCCACACATTGCCCCCTCCCCCACTCCCCTCCCCCATCCCCACTCCTCTTCTCCTCCCCCCAGTCCATTCCCCCTCCCTCTCGATACTGAAGAGCAGTCCAAATTCCCTGCCCTACAGGAAGACCAAGGTCCTCCCACTTCCATCCAGGCCCAGGAAGGTGAGCATCCAAACAGGCTAAGCTCCCACAAAACCAGTTCATGTATTAGGATCGAAACCTAATGCCATTGTCCTTGGCTTCTCATCAGCCTTCATTGTCCGCCATGTTCAGAGAGTCCAGTTTCAACCCATGCTTATTCAGTCCCAGTCCAGCTGGCCTTGGAGAGCTCCCAATAGATCAGTTCCACTGTCACAGTGGGTGGGTGCACGCCTTGTGGTCCTGATTTCCTTGCTCATGTTCACCCTCCTTCTGCTCCTCATTTGGACCTTAAGAGCTCAGACCGTTGCTCCAAATTGGGTCTCTGTCTCTCTCTCGATCTATCGCCAGATGAAAGTTCCTGTGCCATTCTCCTTGGCCTCTCGTCAGCTCTCATTGTCCGCCACATTCAGAGAGTCCGGTTTTATCCATGAGGGGTGCACCCAACCACTGAGACAGTGGGACCGATCTATTGGGAGCTCACCAAGGCCAGCTGGACTGCTACAGACTTCGGTTTTTAAAGGGAAGAAAAAACTTGGAAATGCCAGGGTAAAGGGAAGAAAAAACTTGGAAATGCCAGGGTAAGTTACTTGAATTTCATTCATAGGAAATGAAAAGTCACTGAAAATTTAGTGGCTGTAATTTAGTAAGATCAATGTATTTCCAGGTTTAAGATAAAATGAATAGTGGTTTTTACTAGTTCAGGGGATAGTGAAGAGAATCCAAAGCCCTGAATTAAAAGCTGGGTACTGTATTAGGATATTGTATAAGACTTCAGATGATCTGACAGTTTGTACATTTGGATGCTGTACAACATGCTCATATGACTTTATCTGGGTATTAGAATTTGAGGTGTGCTCCCACCCTCTTCCAGATTCATGTGTTGATGTCATAACCTTCAGTATCTCGGAATGTAACCTTATTTGGGAATAGGGTCATTGAAAGTGAACTTATTTAAAATGATGCTGTGTTGGAATAGGGTTGGTCCCTAATCATATAATTGCTCTCCTAGAAAGAAAACAGATGTAGATCTACACAAGGGGACCACCACGTGAGGATGAAAAGCAGAGGTTACAGTAGTGTACTCCCAGTCTACTGCAACCTGGATTTTCACCTCCGAAACTTCTAACGGTTAAGACAACAACTTTCTGTGTTTTAAGCCATCCAGTCCATGACGTTCCACTAGGAGAGCCCCAGGAAACTAACACACTAAAATGGGTTACTAGAAAATCATTAATACGAGAAGCCAAGAGGGGAAATCTACTGAGGTGAGGAGGAAAGTGGCAGCAGATTTTGTCATATTTGGTTCACTGAAAGAGATGTATAAGAGACATGTGTGCAAATTGGAATTTTTGTGTGATAGGGCGAGATACATAGTCCCCATTAATTGAGTTGGAAAGCAGGGCATTATGTGAAAAGGACAGGACTCACCTTCTGCATGTGACTAATGAATCTGGACTTGAAAAGCATGCTCTCTCTGAAGCCTTAGGTGCAGAGAGGACCCAATTAGGCAAATTGAGTGAAATTCAGATAAGGAATTTATGAGAATGGAAGACTAGCTTTGAAAAAAAGATGAAAGGGAATAAATGTACTTAGCTAGACTAAGTGATGATTAAGTGGAATTGGACGATAAGGGACACATGTTGTAAAGAGGAGGCATCAAAGAAGAAGCAAAGTGATACAGAGAAAGATGCAAGCCCTGCACCTATTTTATTTTTATAAACAGGAAAACATATTAGTGATATACTTTGAGGAAACATCTCTAACAAGATAACAAACACTGAAGTCACAGAAATGAATAAATTAGATTACTGAATGTTTTAAAGTTTGGAACAAATTTTAAATATGCTTTAAAAGCAAAAAGAAATAAAAATGAGAAAAAAGTTTATCTACGACTGGTATGCAGTTAATAGATAGCATTTATGAAGCAATCTTATGAGTAAAACCATAAATATTTAATTTTAAGTTAGGAATTTATAGGAAATGTTAACATTAAGGTAGACAAATGGTTGAAGAGAGGCTTCAAGTAACTATCTCTCATATCTGTATTTTTCTTGTGTTAAGACCTGAAATGTTGGTCAGCACCCAGTAAAACTGGTACTCTTGTATATAGTTTCTTTCAATATAACTTTCAAATTGTTTCTAAGAATTTAAATGTGCTTATGCTTTACTTCAGCCAATCAACTTGTAGGCAATTATTCTACAAAACCTCTCAAAATGTCACGGAGGAATGTGTAGCATGATGCTTCCTTGAGTAGTGATTTGGGTTGTGAAAAGTTAGAAACAACCCAAGTGTCACTATTAATAAAGAAATGTCTAAGAGGTAATAAATAGCAAAGGATACCTAATGGGGATGGCGCCAATGAATGCCATGTAGTCACTGCAACAATGACGTTTTCTAATGGTTAGGACCTGGGAAGACATTTGTGACATATTTTTTAAGTGTAAAAAGTTAGGAGCCAGGTTGTGGTAGTAAGCAAACAGTTATGAAAATGGTTGTTTTAAAGCCATTAACCACAGGTAGGTGAGAGTGGAAATAACTTTCATTTCATTTTGAACATATATGAGTCATTTGAAACAATTTCAGGGTGCATGAAGTTCTTTTTTTGACCATATCTTGTCATAAAAGGATAAAGAAATCCTAATTAAGGGAGAGAAGGTCAAAGATATCCCATGACTGCTGGGAGAAAACAAGAGAACCATTAAAAACACTTCCAGTCAATGTCCTTATAAGCTGGTATTTTATTTCTCAAGATCACTAAACTCAAGATGAAATTTTACTTAGATAAATTCATTCCAATATATCTTTAGATATTACACATTTAAGTTTGGCATTCCATTGAAAATTTTATGAAGCAAAGCAAATTTTCATTTCTCCAGCACGCTAGCTTAAGTTAGATGCTGAAAAACTAGATGAGGGAGGAGGCTCACTCACAAGCTTGCAAAATGATGAGTATATTCAAACCAATAAGGCATTGATTCCTTTCTAATTTCATTACTGATGCTGGGTGATATAACACCTCACTTTATTTTGAAAAAAAAAAAAAGACCAATAATGGATACAAAAGGCATATTTAGGTAAGGCTATTCCCTGAGAAAAGATCAAGATATTTCAGCTTGTAAAATTTTGTATATTCAGGGAAAAACCATGCTGTATGTGGATTAGCTATTGTCTAAGTGTATTTAGCATTTGGCCCCTTTCTTTGACTACTGGTGATCTGCTCTTTTCCTTCTGGCTTCAGGCATGAACAGGTTACCAAGATTTACATTGTCCCAGCACTCCACACTTGTGGTCACAGTGCTCAGGTATGGATTAAGATAACCAGATTCTTGGATTCAGTCCTGCCAAAAAGCCATGGTATGGAGAGTCATGCAAACATCACTAGGAAATGTGCCCAAGAAAAACAATGAAAGTTGAGGAGGAAGGTTGACAACTGATAGAGAAGAGTCAGCCAGGGCACAGTGGGCGGGTGTGTTCTGGAAAGGGGTCCTCCCACCCACTGCGAGTTCGAAAGCTTGCTGTGAGGGCTTACCATATACTTGTACCATGGCTATACTTCATTACAGCAGCTAAATACCAAGTGACATCAGAAAAAAGAAAGAACAAGTGGGAGGAGCTAAAAGAAAGAGAGCTATATGCTTTTAAGGCCACAGGATATGTTTAATTCCTACATTACAGGAACTACGACAAATTATGGGTGTTGCCAAACAAGAAAGCTCAGTAGGGGTCAGTCACATGGGTGGTCTCTACCCAGCACCCACCCCAAATTCCAAGTGCCCTAAGAAAAGCAGGTATTCAGCATCAACCATATGACTTGTGCTAAAGGATTAGGTACAGTGACTTTTAACAGAGAATGCTAGACAATCTACTGATGTCCACATCCTTAAATGCCAACCTATGGCCAACCTCCCTTGAGTAGTCCTCCCTAAAGCTGGCAATTTCCTCCAGCTATGCTCTCTCTTTGCTGAACAGATACTGTGGGCTCATTCCCAAGGAGGGCTCTGAAGGCCATTCAGGCTACAATCCACTTTTAAGAAAGGCAGCTAAGAGTCTATTTCCATACCTGTCTGTCATTGCTTAAAGGACACCTGCCAGGGACAGATTTCCAGGCTCTTTCAGACACCTATAAGAGTATCCAAGTGGTCCCAGTTGCCTGAGGGCAAGTTCTCCAACAAAGAGATGTAGTGGCTTGTTGTCATGAGTGACAGCTCACAGTGAGAGTCAAGCCTAGAAGATGGACCTGGGCCTGAGGGGATGTAGGTGAAGGGTTGGCAGCATCTGTTATGTCACCCACCCTGGGACTGTGTATCCTCAACTGAAAATATAGAATGGCCTTTCTGGAGATGAGAGAACCTGCAGAGTGTGAGCCTCATGCTGCCTGGAGCCAGATTTCCCACCAAGTGTAAAAGAGCTTTCCGTGGTGGCTACGAATGACATCTGCACACAGGGAGAAGACAGCAGAGATAGATTTTAAAAAGCCACAAACACAGGAAAAAATAAGCTGCTGACTATGCTCTAGGTTCCCCTTGAAGCCAGCAGTTCTGCCATCTCTTGTGAATATCTCTGCCATCTCAATGTGAATATCTCTTCCCTTCCCTGTGTATTTTGCATCTGCTGGTTTAATTTATCTTTGTGACTTATAACTGCTTGACAAGGTCTTGCCTCTGTAAAATAGACTGTTTTTATTATGTAATGAAGCTACTATACCATGGAAACCTGATTCAGAGACATTTGAGGGTAAATTTTATTTCCCTTTGAAGGTAGGAATAAGAATTCCTAAGCCTGGTTTATTTTCTTTTTTCTTTTCTTTCTTTTTTCTTTCTTTCTTTCTTTCTTTCTTTCTTTCTTTCTTTCTTTCTTTCTTTCTTTCTTTCCTTCCTTCCTTCCTTCCTTCCTTCCTTCCTTCCTTCCTTCCTTCCTTCCTTCCTTCCTTCCTTTCTTTCTTTCTTTCTTTCTTTCTTTCTTTCTTTCTTTCTTTCTTTCTGTTTTTGAGACAGGGTTTCTTGGTAACTTTGGAGCCTGTCCTGAAAACTAGCTCTTTTAGTTCAGGCTGGCCTGGAACTCACAGAAATCCACCCTGCCTCTGCCTCACAATTGCTAGGATTAAAGGTGTACATCTCCACTGCCCAGCTTTTTTGTTTTGTTTTGTTTGTTTGTTTTGTTGGTTTATTTTCTAACAGAGATTTGAAAATCTACAACCGGATCTACCATTCCCACCCATCCCACAAACAGCTTCTCTTCCAGTCTGTTTTTATAAGAACTGTTTGCATCTTAAAATTAATTAGGAATGAGAAAGTTCACATTTCAGTGTCCATAAACATGTTTTTAGTTTCATGGATAAAATGTACGTGGAAGTTTTCACTCTTTTATCTGTACACCTACACAATGCCCTTGATTTTGTCTTTTGGCCAACATAACCTGAAATCTTTATAATCTTGACCTTTTCCAAAAGTGTTTGCCAATTCCAGTGCTTCAAAATAGTAAGAGAATAAAACAGATTTCTGAGGGAAAGAATGGCCTAAGCATTTTTTTCTAACAATCTTGTATAATATTGAGTGTAAATCATCTTAAAAAAAGTAAAAATTCCATCTAGATAGACATACATAGGTGGCTGAGCTGAAAAAAACCATGATGACATGCAGTAGCAGGTGTGAGTTAATGGTAGTGACTGACAGTCACTGAGTAGACCTCGACACGGAGTGTTTGAAATCTGTTTATGCTGTTATCTGTCTGCCCATCAGAGAACAGTGTGCAGTGAACCTCCTTCTTGTGATGAAGCTGAGAGGAGCTGTTTGTCTATTGAAAACATCATAAGATGTACAAATCTAAGAATCTGATATTTCAAACTCAATTAACAAACATCTTTAGAGCATTTTTGTGAGGTTCATACTCCAGTGGGCACACAGTTTACCATGATCATCAGGGAGAAATTTGGTAAATTGATGCAGGAATTGTTACTATTTAAGCAAAGGAGAAATTTAAAAGTTAGAAAATTGTGATCTTGGACTCCGAAACCCTAGGAGACCATGAGCCTATGTATGTCACTCTCTTGTGTGAGTATCCTGAGAACCATGTGTTAAATGAGACAGGAGAAAGAGTTACCTTCAGGAGCAGAAAAAGGTCCTGAAAGATATTCAGAAGACATGATGGAGGTTTGTTTCACTTTATGTTTCTTTCTCAGGACTAGACCTTGCTGTCTACATACATTTGGAAAAACAACAAAAAATGTATATTTATTAATGTTTTGTGTGGGAGTTCCTTCTGTCTATACGTTACTTTTATTGGTTTATGAACAAGGAAACTGTCTTGGCCTATTGATAAGGCAGAACTTAGGTAGGTGAGGAAAACTGGACTGAATGCTGGGAGAAGGAAGGCAGTGAGGGAGAAGCCATGGAATGCTGAGACAGATGTGCTGAAACTTTGCTGGTAGGCCATGACCTCATGGTGAAGCACAGATTACTTGAAATCTTGAGATGTAAGAGTTAGCCAATAATAAGTTAGAGCTAATGGGCCAAGCAGCGTTTTAATTAATACAGTTTCTGTGTGGTTATTTTGGTTTTGGGCGGCTGGGATGAACAAGTGGCCTCCTCTAACAAATGTTAATGTTGGATTACTCTTAGAGATGATGAGGGAGGGTAACTTGTTGGGGGAGGGGGAGGGAAATGGGAGGTGGTGGCAGGGAGAAGGCAGAAATCTTTAATAAATAAATAAAAAAAAGTGATAAAAAAATTAATGAGGAGTGTTACAAAACAAAGATCTGTCATACAAATTTCATTGATCAAATCATATCTTCTCTTAAGCTACTGCTTGAAACTAGTAACCATTCATGAAGCACCAGTGCTGGATTGTGTTTTTAAGGAAAATCTCTTATCCATGTGCTGTAGAAGAGAGAGGCCAAGTTAGTGATGAAGGTCCAAAACCACAGTGATTTCTCTTTCCTGTTCGGTCTCCACTGGGAGGTGCTCTTTTGGATCCACAATGAGAAGGAACCCTAGGGTCATGCGTCCTTTGACTTAGAAACTTACTATTCATATGCCTTAATTTGAAGAATTTGTTGAGTCTTAAATTTAAGTTCCTAACTTGAGGATTCTGTGGAGTTTGTGTAATACATTATATATATGAAGCACCATTAATGCCCTTGTCATTCTACCTAGACACAGCTGCAGGTAAATAGAAGGAGAGAACTTGCTCCTATGACATCATCAATCTGCCTGATAACATTTCCATATATGACTTGCCTGTCCTCAGCAAGTCATTACATTCAGCACAGATTGTGTTCAGTCTCCAGTGCATGATTATTGCAATTTCATTCCCACAAGAAATGATCCACCAACTAAACACTCTGTAAAGCTGGGTTCAGCATGGTGAAGGAAGATACACCGAAAATTATGACAGCTAACATTACTGAGTACTCATTGGGGTTGGGTCTATGCTAAGTGCTTCACATGTATTATTCTATGTGTTCAACCAACCTGAAGTGATAGTTCATGTATTTTTCTCATTTTTTTATATGACGGAATGGGATCCCAGAATGGTTAAGTCTCTTTTCCTAAATAAACTCAAAGTGGATATCAAAACAGAGCTAATAACTCTTACTCAGGTGAGTTCTTGACAAGTGGGATACAGAAACTCCTGTAAAATCACTGCTTACTGTCAGCTGTAGTTGACTGTCAGTACCCACACAGCAAAGCATTCCACGTAAAAGGAAAGGCCACAAACCAGAGATGCAGAATTGCAGTAAAGATAGGAGTAGTACTATATACACAATGGACAGTCTTTTTGAACAGCAATGATGATCCACATTGAAGAATCATAAAAACCAAGATTAGACTGATGGTACATGCAGAAAACCTTGAATGTCCTTAATGCAGCTCTTGATATCCACTTCAAGAAACTTCAAATCAGATGAAGGAAATCCTGTCCCATCACAAAGTTCTGAGAGCCAGGGAAACCTTAATACTAAGTTCTAAGTAGGGCCAAGAATGGAGGGTAATAATGACAGGAGAAGATGGATGCTATCGTTATAGGAGAGAGAAAATCCACTTTCCTTCTTTGTATGGTATATTTAGAACCTCTACAGATTGGATGGTGTTCACCTATCTTGGTGAGTGTGGTCTTATTTATTTCTTATTTATTTAAATTAAAATTAAATTTAATTTTAATTAAATTTACCACCTATATGATAAGCTATGGTCTCTACCAAGCAGCAGACACACACAAGCACACACACAAATAATCATTGCAATGTAGCGAGAGGGAGGAGAGAAGTAACCAGCTAAATTTTGAGTACACAGAGATGCTAAGATGTTGGTTACTGGTTATCCATGTAATATTGAATGCTTGAATTTTGATAGAGTCTGGATGAACATCATGGGGGATGATAACTGACTGATAAAGGTGAGATGATTGAATAAATGATGAATAAACGATCAAGAAAAGCAGAAACCTAAGAGTTTAGCTCTTACAACAACCCACAGTTTGATAGTGGAAGGAGAGAAACAGGCAGCAATAAAGCAAGAGAACCCTTCACTGGGGTGATGGAACTAAAGCAAGCAGTGTCTGTTGTGCAACCAACATGAAAGGGCATGAAAGGGCTGGTGATGGACAGCACTGACATCCGAAGTCAGGAAAGAACTGAGCAGAGGAAGGACTTGATGAACTGAGGTTTCTGGGGTCAGGTAAGAAAGGTTGAATGTAAAAGGGCAGGGCAGACCAGGGACCACTCAACCAGAATGTGGTGATAATTAGTATGAATGAACATCTTAAGGATACAGCCATCAAAAGAAGAGAAACTGATGTGTTGGCAACACACTGTGTATTCATGTTTAAAACAATGGGGGCATGAACAATTTCATCTGAGAAAATTTCACTCCCCAGGAATATTTTCTGGAACTTTCTTATCTTTTGTGGAAGATAAGCTGGTGCTAGAAATTAGTCTTTCTACTACCACAAACTGAAATGCGCAGCTCCCCCGGTTGCCTTCCAATCAGTGTTACCTTTACATTTTCCTGAGCTTGTTATCTTTCTGTGCTGACAGGAAGAAGAGAAGGAAACATGCTAATTGACTGAAATAAAAGTGGAATTTCTAAGGCTGCCTATCTACATCATTTCTCTGCTGGCTTTTCATGGGTAACAGAGTGTCTAATGTTCAGGGACAAGAGGATTCAGACCACAGGGTGCCTGCTAGCTCTCCAGAGGGCAGAAACCCACATCTGCATGCATAGAAATGAGGCCAGAAATAGGTTGCCAGATAAAAATGGAGCAGTGTGCTAGAGCTGTGCATTGTGCAAAGGAACCCAGACTCCCGATGAAGGGGGAAACTTGGACACTGGGTAGGTGGAGTGCATAAACGGCATTAGAGAAGGGCTAGGCAGTGACATGATGTATTTTCCCAGTGTGCTCTGCCAAGGCAGCATGTTACTTAATTGTGTAAAGTATGAGACCCAGTACCTCCTCTCTGCTCACCTTCCAAAGTGCTTAGGCTTGCAGAAGGAAAGTTTGACATCCCTTCCATTCATTTCAAAGGATGAAAGAAAAGGCCAGGGTAGAGATGTATTGATCTTTGGAAAGGGCAGGTGCAGATTCAAAGGTCAAGGTGCTACTTCTGGACAGTTAAGATATGATGTGAAGGGCTGATCCATGGGAAAAATAATAAAATAAAAGCAAAGGAATATTCCATGCACACAGTCAATTCAAAATCATTTTGTAACCCTTGTTAATAAAAGTAACATAGCATTATATATGTATATATCCATATTATGTATGTATATATCTGGGTGTACATATACATCTCTATATATGTACATATAGGTAGAAATTTATCATTATTAACTTTAAAATAGAAGTCAATTTCAGAAAAAAATTATTAACTGTAAAAATTGGAAGTATATGCATTTCCCTGTGCAGCTTTGAAATTAGAAAGAGAAATATATATCAAGAAAATTAAGAGGAGATGGAAAATAAGAATGAAAAGAATGATGAAAAAGACATAAAGCAGAAAGTAGGTGTGTAAAGGGGAAATTAAGAAAAAAATGAGGGAGAAGGACTTAAAACTGAGTAAGAGAAAATACCATACTGACACTAAACCCTTGTCTAGTGCCTATATCCCCACAGTCAGGAAAAGAGCTAAGAGGGCAGATGAGAGACACAGTAGACTGGAGGACTGAGGGTGATGAAGCCTTCTGAGATGAGCAGATCTGTGTGCAGATCTTCCATTCTTTTGCAGACTGCTCTGTGTGGTTAAGAGACTACATCCATACAGGGACCCTTTCAAATGAGAATCAGTCTCAAAAGTTCCTTCAGAATTTGAAATCTGTTATGTTTCATTTTCACAGCAAAGCTTTGAAATGAAATGTTTGTTTCTTTTGGGCTCTTTGATGTCTCTCTTTCTGATTTTTGTTTTATTTTGTTTTGATTTTGGTTTCTTTTGAGACAGGGTTTCTCTGTGTAGCCTTGGCTGTCCTGGAACCTACTTTGTAGACGAAGTTGACATTGAACTCACAGAGATCTGCCTGCCTTTGCTTCGTGAGTGCTGGGACTAAAAGCATGTGCCACCACAGCTAGTCAAATGTCTCTTCTTACTCGTGAAGGAATGGCCACTTTTCAGAGGGTAGTCCCAGAATCTTAGTGACTCCAAATGTCATGTAGAAGATGGTCGCAGATGGTTCATTCTGTTGGCTTCCTTTTTGATCTCTGTACTTTGCATATGTCTATGTGGGAATTATACATTATCGGATCCAACCGTCCTGCTCCCATTCTCCCTGCATCAGGCTTCCTATGTAGGCCATAACTCCATAAATACTTTTCTTGTACAGTGCCTCAGATTCTGAAAGAAGGCTGTTGTCTCCAATCCACCACCTAAGATAACCTCCACTTAAACAAACTAAATCCATTAGCATGGTGCATGCTGTCTCAATGCTAGCCAAAAGCTGTGTTTACCTTCTTTTATATAACTACACAACACCTGGGTCTTCCTAAAGGGTTCCATGCTGACCACAAACTTCTGAACAACAAACATGTTCACAAAGGGCCAATCCAACACAGTGTGTCTCCCAAACAACTTCTGAGAAACAATTGGATGCCTATTCAGCACACTCTTCATATTCATATATGCATCTACGCTTTAGAGATGAACTCTTTCTTGGCCATTGAGAGTTAGCACTTTGTGTTCTTGGCTAGTGACATTAGTACATTGTTCTACAAATGCTATTAATACATGAAGCCTCTTCTATCATGTTCATACACAGATTTTTTTAAATAATGTTTTCTTAACCCTGGTCTTACTTTCTGCCATTATTTTATCTTCTAGGCTACAGTTTGGGACTCTCTTAGACAACAGAACCGTTGCCTGTCCTGAGCTGACACAATGAATTGTCACACAGGCTGAAGCAGTCATAGTGATTTTAAGATACCACCAAGAACAAACAGAGGACAACAAGCAATTTGAATTGTTAGAACACTAACCTTAGGAAGTGTGCCACAAATTTTGTGACATTCTATAGAATTGACCAACAGTTGGATGTTACAGAGAGCTGGAAGGAACACTGGGAAAGCCTGGAGTGACATGAAAGTGGCAGCTTGCTAAGAAGGGTGAAGAGCACTTATCTTCAAAGGGACTAAGTTATGGTGATGGGTTCTTATTCTACATTGTTTTGTGCTGGAAAGTGCTCCTAGCTCCACAAATGCTACATCCTCCTACATAGAGTATGTGTCTAGAGTAGATACAGACAAAGTATGGATTGCATTTGGTTTTCATATAAAAATGTTTTATTGGAACATAAAGCATCTAATGCCTGAGTGCGGGGCTGGGTGCTTTTCTTTTAAAACAGTGGAGGTAGGAATTGTGGCACAGACTCCATGGTCCATAAAGCATATAGGATTTACCATCTGGCCCTTCATTCTGAAAGTTTGTCAGTCTTTAAGGTACAAATCAGTATTAAATGTTTTACTAAAGAAGCTAAAGGCAAGTAGCAACTCAGATTCTGAATGCTAGAAAAAAATTCAAGTTTTGCTGTACCTTTCTTAAAACATCTTAGTGGTACAGAGGATCTTAGATGTCATGAAGCTCACCTCCCAGGTAACCAGAATGCAAGTAGGATGTTGTCTTCCTGCTTCATGAAGAGGCTGAGCTGATGAGACTGAAAACAATAAACACTCATTTGCTTATTGAGCGGCTAATTTGTCCTCTTAAGGGAACTGAGAATGCAGCTGGCTTATAACTAAGGATGACTGAGACACCAAGGAAAGCCACAGGTGCTTCTGCTGAAGTCTACATGTTCATGGTCCAGTGCTCTTCAGCAGTAATTCATAAGAAAGCAGACATCACACATTGTATCTTGAGTTGTAACCTTTCCTCAGAGTAACCAGCCATGTGCTGGACAATATTGTGTCTTGATGCTGGCTAATGGCAAAGAACCAGAGCTCCCATCAGCCAAGCAGTCACAAGGATAACCAACACAGTACAGTGTTCATAAACTATGGCATTTGATAAGTGTACTAAGAGTATTTTTGCCTTATGATACTGGGATGCTAACTCATCCTAAGTTTAGGAGCATTACACATACACACACACGCACAAACACACATGCACACACAGACACACACACTGTTTAGGAGAAAAAGAGGATTTCCTTTTAAAATAGTTATAAATTAACTTTATTTACTTGAGTCTTTTATGTTTTTAAATTTTTCATTGTATATAACCCTATGGTAAATAACATTTTTATACAAGTATCTATTGTTCATTGATTATATTCACCCAACACTCTCCTCTTTCACCATTCCTGTTAGTCCCTTTATTCCTCTATAATATTTTCACTTTAATGCCACATACACACATGATTTTATTTATCTATTTAAAATCTAAGAACTATAATGAGAAAAAGCATATAATATTTGATTTTTCTGAGACTGGCTTAATTTACTTAAAATTATTATTTTTAGTTGTATCAAATTTTATGTGAATGATATAACTTTATTGTCTGTGATGATGAATATACATGTCCTTTATTGCTCTGTGGCTGAACACCTAGGGTGGCCCCACAACTTTACTGTTCACAGTGTGGTATAAACATTGCCATGAAAGTATTTTTGTAACAAGTTGACATAGAGCCCTGTGAGTGAAGACCTAAGTGTGATAATCTGTAAATTAGTGATCATTTTTAGTGGGAAGGTAAATAATTCACAAAGAAAGAAGTTTAAAAAGAAAGAAAACACAGGTCCTGAATCATTGACCCATGATGTCTAGAGAATACAGTCCCTTTCGCAGGTCAGTTACTACCTTTATTTTCTATTTCTGTTCATTTTTATTATGTTCCTTATTGAGTTCTCTCTTATTTAGGATATACCTTTCCATTTCAGATCTCATTTTGAAATTGACCAGTTTTCTTACATGTGCTAATTGAAGTAGAGGACTCTAACACAGACAAGGAAGAACAACAATAAAAATAAACAACAGCAAATTGAAACAAAACAAAAAACCAAGAATGACAACAAAAAACCCACACATAATATTTTACGAAAAGATCCTCTGTGTGCATGCGTGCTTGTGTGTGTGTGTGTGGGGGGGGATTTATTGGAATGGCATATAAACGGCAGTGCAGTTGATCCACCAATTGCTAACTGTGAATGTAAAGTCCAAGAATCTAGTAGTTGCTTAGTCCCACAAAGCTGGATGTCTCCGCTGGTCTTCCTTATATGCTGAAATTCTGAAGAAGTGGGCTTCCATGCTGGTGAAGGAATGGTTGTACTAGCAAGACGAGGGCAAGCAGGCAAAGAACAAAAGTTTTCTTATGTGTCCTTATATAAACGTCCAGCAGAAGACATGGTCCATATTTAAGGTATGTATTCATGCCTCAAGATCTGGATTAAAGGCTTGTGTCTTCCCGTCAAGATCTGGATCAAAGGTGAGTATCTTCCTATCTCAAAGGTCCAGAATAAAAGTGGATTCACCTATTCAGACCAAGTAGAAAATCTCTCACTGTTGTGCCCTCCATTTCCAGATCACAGTTCATGCCAGATACAGTCAAGTTGATAACCAAGAACAGCCTTCATGCCTCACAAGAAGTTAATCTGACACATTTTCTCTGATGACTCAGAAGATGGAACAAACCCAGTGGTGCCAGTTGTCACTGAGCAAACATAGAAATTTACTAGACTTGGTCTTAGGCTGTCTTTTGTGTTTAATCCAGGCAAGTTTCTAGTTGGATTTTGTTGCCATCAATGTAAAGATGGTCCTCGCCTACACTGAGTGCCAGGTGGAGCAGTGGTCTGCTATCTTCCCTCTTTGCCTTTAAGTTCAATACAATTCAAGGTAATGTCTTTGTTTTTGTATGAATACGTTTTCAGCCCTATATTTTAATATTTGCCTTCTAGGACAAAAAGTAAACACCTTGTGAAACACTAATGATTCATCTGTTAGCAGACAGTCTCCAGAAGAATTTGTTCTGTCTGGACTAGACAATAAAAATGTCTGAAGATTATACACTATTTGATTTAGGTGTAGGAACTGGTTATAATATTGAGAGAATTCTATGGGTAAATTGAGATAACATAGACATCACAAAATATTGATTTCATAAATAATTATTGTTATCTTTTATTGCTAAGCTCTCAGAATGCAAAAGGGAACAAGACTCTCATGGAAGTGAGAAAAAATTAACAAGTGACTAAAATAATTGCAAAGTAGAATAAATGTCAAGAGAAATTTGTTAAATATTAATAATAAAGGACTGCAGGGATGCCCCTTTGGGTGGATTAGTTTCATAAGACCTTTCTGAGAAAATGAGATCAAAGAGATCTCGTCCTGGGAAAATTGGGCATGACAAGTAGTCCAGGCTCAAGGAAATGCATGTGTAGACGTTCTGAAATGTGTCAAGGCACTGAAAGAAGCCCAACATCTTTTGGACCTTGTGATCAAAAGCAAGAGAACCAAAAGATGAGGGTCTAGCTTGGGCCAGGTGGTGTAGAACCTGCTGGAGAACAAGACCATGAGTTGTCAGGCAGAAGGGAATGTGTTCTCTGGTTTATGTCTTCAGAAGATCCCTTCTGGTTCTGCTAATATGTGATGTGAGTGAGTAGGCGCATAGAAACAAGATGGCAGCAAGAAGCTGTATCAAGTGAGCACTGTTGGGGCCGTATACTGGGCCGGAAGGATACAAAATGGAGAAACGAGGGATGTTTAGATTAGAGATGGGATTATGATGTATGTAGAAGGAAGCAGAAAGCATCAGTTATTTTGAATAGCTGAGTGCGTCCCTGAAGAGCTAGTTGTGTGTATGTAAATTATGCAATATTTTCCACTATTGTTACTTTGTTTTACTCTTGTTTTTAATAAATAGCTTTGTATTTTATAAGAGATAGAAGCTTCCTGTTTCATTAATTTATGTTCTTATCTAAAGGAAGACAGTTTGACTTTATAAGCATATTGATTTGAGGTTTTATTAGGCTTGGAACTTCGTAACCTCTTTAATTACATCATGCCATTAAAAAGAGCTGGCACATTTTGCTTGAATGAAGTGAGTGTTTCATTCATAGTAGTTGGCATGTATCTGACCTATCTCTTCAGAAAACTGCTTAGATATCTTACATCTAGTGTTTATCTTTTATATAAGACTTGATATGTTTCATGATCATAATCTTCATTCTTTATGTTTCACAGTCTCTGGTAAAACAGATACAACTTTATAATGGCACTTTCTACATCTTTGTCTATCCATTTGCAGAATAGATGTATAGTAATATGATAAAAAGATTCATAAACTATGTCAATACATATTCTACTACATTTTCTTGTTCAGATGTTAGAAAAAAAACTGCTCAAAGATTTTGCCATAATATTTGCATCAGTTTGAAATTTTGTTTAAGGTATGTACTTGCAGGCATTAATAATAAAGGTTCTGAAGCATATGTTGTCTGCATAAGTATGAAATATTCAGGATGCTTGTGCATATCATTTCTAATTCCCTGCCTTTAGGAAGAGTTTCTGCTGAAACTGTTCTTAATATAATGTAGGTGCTTTCCAGATGTTCATGGAACAAATCAGTGATTTTCTATTGGTAGTTATTACACATGGATATTTACTGGCCACGTCTTTGTGCTGAGGCTAAAATTGTAAAAGGCCTTCTGATCTAAAAAAGGTTAGACATAAAAACACAATCTAGTATGTCTACCTAATGGAATACTGTTCTTCAATAAAAGAATGTACAAACAACTCCTAAAAGTCAACAAAACAAGCATCATAATTTAAAAATGGGCAAAGAACTAAAGCATAAATATCTTTAAAGAAGATACCTACAGATAGCCAATAAGTACATAAAAAGATGGCTGACAACACTAATCATTTGGGGAAAGCTGAATGAGATGAAATCTCATTATACATTAGGATATGTACTATCAAATAACATGGAATAATGTTGGCAAAGATAGAGAAGTTGTACAAACATTTTTGGTAAAATATAAAAGGTTGAAACCATTGTGAAGACCAGTTTGATAGTTCCTTAAAAATTAAAATTAGAATGGTCTTAAAACTCATTCTCCTTTGCCCTGAAGTTTCCATGAAGGCTGGTGGGAATAGGCACTTTGTTTCTCATCTTCATAGGGTAAGAAAAGATTGTATTTTTACTTCTCAGTTCTTTCCTACTCTTTTGAGACTTGGTGAAAAGAGTAGAAACTTGCCCAACAGTTCAGTGCTGCTCTCAACCTCTTTCAGAGAAGGTTTTTTTTTTATGTTGTGTTGTCTTGTTTTTACAGTGGACAGCAGTCAATGAAGAGACAAAAGTGATCAAAGTGCTGGGAATAACTCACCGTTGAGTTCTCAGCCATACAGGCCACATTTATATTAACTTTCTCAAGGCTTGGGTAGCAACATTAAAGGGTGGGTGGGAAAATGTAAGAACAGAGGACAAGTAGGAGTGTTCTGAAATTCTGTTTTCTGGATATGGCATGATCATAGTACTGATGAGTTCATAGCAGTTATAGTTTCCTGTAAGACTGTACTAGATCAGTTCCTGCAATGATGGGGAAGGGACCCATAAGTCTTGACTCCAGATGAAGACCTATTGGCAACTGATGGCCACTGTGGATGAGAGAAACTTTTTTGGGGAATGTGGTCACTGGCAGTTTAGCCATGTTCATTGAGGTAGTACTGATGTGGGAGTACCCTCTGTGTGCTGTAATTACCATTAATGAATAAAAAAAAACCTGCCTTGGCCTGTTGATAGGGCAGAACTTAGGTAGTTGGGAAAGATGGAACTGAATACAAGGAGAAGGAAAGAGTCAGAGAGACCCCATGGAGCCGCCTCCAGAGTCAGACATGCCAAATCTTTGCCGGTAAGCCACTGCCACATGGTGATATACAGATTAATAGAAATATAAGAGTTAACCAATAAGAAGCTAGAGCTAATGGGCCAACCAGTGATTTAACCACACAGTTTCTGTGTGGTTATTTCAGGGCTAAGCTAGCCAGGCATCCAGGACAAACAAGCAGGCTCTCCTCCTACATAGTACTAATTATACTCAGTGTCTATAATGAAAAGAAAACAAAAGATGATGTGAAGGCAGAAAAGGAATGCGTTGAAGGATCGAGGGACGAGGACAGGGAGATGTTCTATTGATTTGGTCAAAATACCTTGTACATATTCATAAAAATGTCAAAGGATGAATAAAATATTAATTGAAAAATATGGTAAATTAACAATGAAAAAGGAAGAAGAACAGCAAAAAGAAGAAACAAAAACAAAACACAAACTAGAGAGGTAGTTAACCTTTTTCCTTTGCAAAAACTGCTTTCTATTATTGACTGGAGTGCCACAGCCATTGCTTGTCATATTGAACATAAGGATCTTAATGATATAATAGTATCAACAGAACCAGATTCAAATCCATTAAATTACACACAGGTAGGAATACTGGAGACGGTGAGAGAATGAGAATGAAAATCAGAAATCAAAGACCAGAACAACTAACGGCAATTCCTAGGAAATACATTATCTCACAGCTCACTGGTTTGTTAAAATTCAATGTCTTTTCACCGTGATGACTCTAAAACATCAAGTACTTCTTCCTTTGTCTTTCATATTAACAACATCTTCCATGGTCCCAACTTCCGGTCTGAAGATACCACTCTTTATATTCATGCATTTCCCAAGAGCCGTCTTCATTAGGAAGTGGATTCCACTGCTCTTTTTCCATCAAGTGTTTTTTCGAGCTTCTCCTCTCAAAGCTGGATCCACATGAGGGATGACTTCACAGTCCCTCTTTATAACTGAGAGGCCATCGCTCCTTTGCTCTACCTTGCCTTCTCTCTGCAAGGTTGTTTGTGTTGCCACCTTCAGAAAGAAGGATGTGACTACTCCGTGGAGCTCCATGGGGGCAGAATGAAGATTAATAGTGGGGAATAAAAGGAAGAAAAATTGTTTGTGGAGGTCCTTTCTAATAACTATAACTACACACCAATCCCTGGAAGTGCCCAGGTAGGAGCTGGTCATTTGCCATTGCTGCTGGCAAAAGGATGCTGGGTACTGTAGTGTCATAGCAGAGGTCCCTCCCAGCTCTATGAGTTCATCATTCAGAGAGGATATTTTTTTCCTCAGTATTTTTCATTTTGAAAATCTAAGCAAAAGGGCTAAAAATATAAATAAATAAATAAATAAATAAATAAATAAATAAATAAATAACCTCTTTGGCATGATCTCCAAGTGAGCCCTACCCAGTCCTTCAGGCACTTCGCAATTTGCAATAGCAGGCATCAGTGCTTCCACAGTTCAGGGCAATGAAGGATTCTAGATGTGCCTCTAGGTCTTATTTTCATTTTCTACTTTAAAAACATTTAAGACAAATTGACATGTAAAGCTAAAGGATCACATTGGTGTTAAAAGAGACAAAAGTGAATTTTATATCATTCTAATTTCTCATTTTTCTTTTCTCATGTGCCTTCACATCAAGTTGAAACTCAATTTCTTATGTATCTCTACAACTCTATTGAATTTTACATTTGTGGGTTAAAGGCTCTTCTAGATTAGACAGCATTAGATGTATTCCTGCATCCCTCTCTCCTGTTTTAGTTTATAAGAGTCATCCATTTTTCTTTCCCTTTGGAAATTTCCTGCTATGCTAACCATCTTATCAGAAGCTCTGTTCTAGCCAGCTTTTTTCTTTTTTTTAAATTCTGCATGATTGAATTCTCAACCTTATAGCTAATATGGAATAGCAAGGAGACTGAAAATTCTTCCCAGACAGTGTAAAATGCAGAATAAGACTGAAGCATTTTTTCTGTGCTGACCTAAGATAGATGTTAACATTTCAAAGGTAGAAATTATATGCTCTTGCAAAGATTTAATGCATGATATGAGGGCGCATATTTGACCTAGGATAATCCTAAGAGCTGCGGGTGGGAGGGGCTTGCTCACACAGTGTCAAAATAACCTCAGTTGTTCATTAGGCACAGAATAAATGCCCTGGATGTTAAACACTAACCTCATAAAGGCTTTCATAGCCAATGTCACATCTAGATTGTTATTGCTAGATCATCCATTGTGGAATCATGCATGCCCTTTACCAGCTTAGTCATTAAAGGACAAAGGACATTAGCCATGCAAAGTACCAGTGCAATAACAGGTATGCTGAAGACATTCAAGACAAATCAAGCCTTCCCTTCCCTCCCCCACAACTAACTCACTATCTATTTTGCTTAAGCTCTTCTGCAATAAATAAGCATGAGATGAAATAGAAATGTCACCCTTGCCATTTCCATTCCTTTGAGGTGGAATATGAATTGAGCTTTTCTTGATAGGTTTATTCCACACTATCTGTTCAAACACAGGGGCTGTGAGAGGGACCCCATAACACAACACAACACACACACACAAAATGCTGTATCAGCCTTTTATATAGTTTAACAAAACTGCACAGACTATTTGCATTTTTTAGCACTGCCATTTTTCAGTTTTTTTTCTTTCCCAGGAGTCAATTGTACAGTTCTCTACTCCCTTAATGTCTCTGTTAAATAAAAAAAACAGCGAGCATTGCACACAGCCCTTTCCATTGTCACTAAACATACATGCTCTTACCTACCTACTTGTAACAAAAGTTGCCTTATATATTTTTACCCCTGGTATCCAGCATCTTCACCCATTTCCAAGGCTACTTATTTGACTGACAATAAAAACCTGAGAACAAATTTGTGATTTCTGTGTCTGTCTTGGGGTGGAGGGGAGGTTGAATACTACTAAACTAGTCTTGAAAGAAGCTGGCACCAACCTGCATGCTAGTACCCACAAACTCCAGCAGCACATTACAGCTCTAGTCTCTTGATTACAGACCTAACAGCCAGAAGACAACAGAGTCAGAGACAGCTCGTGCTCCCTCTGCCAAGGAGTCCCACAAGAAGGCCACCTGGAAGGCATACAATTTTTTGAAGTGAAGGGATAGGGAGTGGGTGGATGGATGTTGGGGAGGAACTGGGAGGAGAAGAGGAAAGGGAAACTGAGGCTGGGCTGGGGAAAATTTAATTAATTGATTAATAAAATTTTAAAATTTACTATTTTAAAATTCATAAAAAATTTTAAAAAGTGTATCTGCCCTTCCTCCATCTCTACCCTCCTACTCCCCCAAATGCTCTCCAGTCTTTCTTTTCTCCCTTCTCTCTCCCCGTCTCCCCTTCCCCATCCCCACCCCTACCGCCACCCTCATGCTCCCAACTTTTGCCCAGCGATCTTGTTTGCTTCCAATTTCCAGGAGGATCTCTATATATGTTTTTCTTTGAGTTCATCTTGTTATTTGGCTTCTCTAGGCTTGTGAATTATAGGCTTAATGTCCTTTGTTTATGGCTAGAGTCCACTAAAGAGTGAGTACATACCATATTCATCTTTTGGGGTCTGGGTTATCTCACTCAGGAGTTTTCTATTTCCATCCATTTGCATGCAAAATTCAAGATGTCATTATTTTTTACCACTGAGTAGTACTCTAATGTGTATATATTCCACACTTTCTTTATCCATTCTTCAATTGAGGGGCATCTAGGTTGTTTCCAGGTTCTGGCTATTACAAATAATGCTGCTATGAACATAGTTGAACAATTTGCTTTTGTAGTATGATTGGGCATCTTTTGCGTATATTCCCAAGAGTGGTATTGCTGGATCCTGAGATAGGTTGATTCCCAATTTCCTGAGAAACTGCCACACTGATTTCCAAAGTGGTTGCACAAGTTTGCATTCCCACCAGCAATGTATGAGTATTCCCCTTACTCCACATCCTGTCCAGCAGAGGCTATCATTGGTGTTTTTGATTTTAGCCATTCTGACAGGTGTAAGATGGTATCTCAAAGTTGTTTTGATTTGCATTTCCCTGACCGCTAAGGAGGTTGAACATGATCTTAAGTGTCTTTTGGTCATTTGAACTTCATCTGATGAGATGAAGGAAGGGTGGATATAGGAGCAGGGAAGAAAATGTCTACATTAAGGGAGCCATTTTAGGGTTGGCAAAAGACTTGGCTGTAGAGGGGATCCCAGGTGTCCACGGGATTGTCCCCAGCTAGGTCCTTGGGCAGCAGAGGAGAGGGTGCCTGAACTGGCCTTGTCCCCCTATCACACTGATGATTATCTCAAATATCACCATAGAATCTTCATCGGGCAATGGATGGAGATAGAGACAGAGACCCTCATCAGAGCAAGGGACTGAGCTCCCAAGGTCCAGTTGAAGAGCAGAAGGAGGGAGAAGATGAGCAAGGAAGCCTGGTCCGTGATCCACCCACTGAGACAGTGTGCCTGTTTTAATGGGAGCTCACCAAATCCAGCTGGACAGGGACCGAAGAAGCATGTGATCAAATCAGACTCTCTGAATGTGGCTGACAATGGGGGTTGACTGAGAAGCCATTGATAAAAGCACTGGGACTTGTTTCTACTGCATGTACTGGCTTTTTGGGACCCTAGTCTATTTGGATGCAAAGCTTCCTAGGCCTGGATGTGGGGGGTGGGGAGGCTTGGACTTCCCACAGGGCAGGGTTCCTCTTAAGGAGGGAGGGGGAGGGAGGAGGGTGAGTGGGAGAGCAGGAGGGGAATGGGAGGAGGGGACAAAGTGCAAATTTTTTAATGGAAAAAAATAAATAAGCAAAGTGAACTGAGTCAAGTGTGAATCAGCGAAATTGTCTAAAGGATGAGCAAGTGGTGCCGTTTCCTTTCACCCACTGGTATAAAGTTGATTATTTTGAAATGGGACAGATATTTCTTAACAAACATAGTAAATATTCAATCAGACAATGAACCAAAATAAGAAGTGGGAAGTAACTACTGTTTCAGAAGAGGAGGGGATGGTGGCATCTCACTCCAACTGGCACTTGGACACACTGACACCTTCCATTGTTTGATCTTTGTTACTACATGTACATTGAAGATCAGAAGGACGGGGACCAGACTGCCAAGGGTGTGGAGTGGTAACAGAAACCCATATATTCTCCAGTCTTGGTATCTGGTGATTGTTTTTGAAAGTTAAACACTGAGAGTCTAGAGCCTGCAAGAACTTCAAGAACCTTTGAAATGAGGAAATTTCATTTTACTTCTACCCCATTTATCTTCTGATCTTTCTCCGTGTTTACAAAATCCTCACTTCTTTTGAAGATTCCCTTATAGAGATGTCCTAGCCAGGTAGCTTGCCACCAGCTACCAATATGCAAAAGATGCTAATGACCTCTCCTTTCTAGATTTAATTATAAATAAAACCCAGGTCTCAGAGACAGTACTTTTCACTAAGACACTCATTTACACTGACGTACATTCGATTATGAAAACTGGAATGAACCAATTCCTGTGGTTATTTTCTCTTTTCAAAATTTAATTGAAACATATTTACAACATTCTTCCTCTCCTCTTCCCTCCAACCCTTTTCATGTCTCTCCTCTCATTCTTTTTCAAATCCATGGCCTCTTTTCTTTAATATTTATTGTTATATAATAAATACAGGAATGTAACCTGCTGAGTCAGTTTAGTTGCTCATATATACAGAATTTCAAGGCTGATCACTTGCTATTGAATAACTATTTAGGGGGCTCATCATTGGGAAAGACTAATTCTCCTTCTCTCAAAAGTCGTTAGGTACCTATAGCTGTTGATCTAGGTGTGGTGCCCTGTGAGACTTCCCTCATTCACATTAGATTGTCAACTGTTGCCAGTTGTAATCTTTAACCTAACTGAAACACTGTTTAGAAGTCCGAGTGTCCTGCAGATATTGGAGAGAAGACCTTTCACAAGGTTCTGACTTCCCTCCCACCCCTACTCCTCCTCCTATAACAAACCATCAATTGGCCTAGCTTTGCTTCATCTAAGCGCCATTTTGAACTCTTGTAAAATTCTGCGTTCCACGGTGCTCAGCGATGTAGAGGGAAGGTACATAAAACACGTGAATCAGAAATGTGGATCATGTTCTCTTTTCTATAGAATGATAATTTACTCACACACCTCAGCTTTTAGAGATGGCAGGGACTCTACCAGCCCATTTAGTAGACAGCCTTTATGCTCACAGAGAAAAACAAAGAAAACAAAACAAAACAAAACAAAGCAAAACAAAAAACTCAGATGAAATTTAAAAACTACTCAGTTTAACAGTTAAATAATCAGAGACCATTATCTTTTTGCTTCTATATCTTCACCTTGCCTCACAAATGTCATCCTTTTATTTATTGTGTATGCATTTTTTACAGAGAGCATCACACACTTATACTGTGGAGTGAGCTTGATTTTAAGTAACTTCAGAAAAGCACTTTCTCTTGTCAGTGCTCTGAATATATTTCAGATTTGATTAATATATGAGAAATTAATAAAATCCAATTTTGCATTATTTTTAGGAAATGAATCCCTACATATAGGCAGTATGTGTCTAACAGGCTCCTTTACAGGGTGGACCAGGGTCAGGGTTGCATTTGGTGCATGTTTCAATCTTGGTTTCACAGTCACTTGTGCATCGAATGTGAGCATGGAAGCCAGTATGCACTGTTGCTACATCTGATGCTCATTACATAGAACAAGATATTAAAATAAATTTCTTTAAACTCATTGTTTAGTCTGAATCCCTAAATGTCAGGCCAAAATGAAGTAAGCACTTTCCCAATTTTTATTCTAACATGAGATGACTCATCAAGAAGGCTTGGTGAATAGTTTTATGGCTGTTAACCAATCATATAAAGTAACACATAAAGGGTCAGGGAAAGGAAGTGGGAAATTTGAAAATTTACTTCCTAAGAAGATATTCAAACAATGTACATTCATATGCTTGCCCTGTCCGATATGGAACGTGGAACTTAATGCACATTTTCTAGGTATGAGAGCTTTACTAGGACTTATGAGAGAATTTTCATTTTCATGCAATGTGAAAGAGTAACTTAGGTTTGATGAGTACTAGAGAACCAATCAAGGGGCTATGTCCATAGCCGTTTGCTCCTGGAATAAGTAAGCAGGTCAGTTTGATAGAACCATCTGCAGGTTCCCAGACTGGTAGGTCCAACATGCAAGGATATTTTTCATGAGCCTGAAGGGACTCTACAAGAACCTGCTCATGGCTGCCTAATGAAAGAGAAAAGGACCCACTTGGAAGAACACAGTTGTGCTGTCAAGGTAACTTCAGGTGGGGGATTTTCAACAGCTAAGTGGAAGGTGTGTGAGATCCGTCCACAGTATACCTCACTAATGGAGTCAGTAGTACCACAGTCAGACAAAACCAGGGGCAGATAATAAGAATTACAAAAGTAATATTGTTCTATATAATCACACATGGACACACACACACACAGAGGTGTGCACACGTACATGCACACACATATACACATATGTATCACATGCACACAATACAACACACACACACACACACACACACACACCTGCTCCCACCCCCCAGAGGATCCACAGATAATATTTTATTTTATTTACTTATTTTGAGACAGGGATTCAGAAACCCAAAATTTCTTCTCCTGCCCCAGTCTCTCAAGTGCTAGAATTACAAGTGTTGCCACTATGCCTGTCTATACAATGACCTTTTAAATAATTAGACATAAAACATAGTAAGAAATAAATGAATTTTGTAAAGTGCAGATGTTTTAGAAAACCTTTAATTTAATACAAGAAAATCAGGACAATTAATTAGAAAATGAATGAACCAATTGTTCATCCACTTTCATTATAAATATCTGGTTTATTTTAAATGGAAAATATATCTTCAGTATTTAGTCATAAGAATATAATAAATATAATTTAAACGGGACATTTCTGATAATCAATAATCTTGCCCCAAATCAGAATCCTTAATATTTGTTTATTTGCTTAATCCTCCCAGAAATAATATGCAATAGATTTTTAGCAAGAGTTCTATTTGCTGAAAAATCCTGACTTGTGAACAGGAAAGCATTTACATGTGTATCTGTGTTGATATTCTTATCAGAAGCCAAAAGAGAAGATGATGTGAAGAATGGTTGGAAGTCAGATGTGGTATGCCCCAGGTTTGCTCTTGTAGCATTTGTGTGATTTCTGACCCATAGTGGTACAAGACCACCAACCCATCCCTAGAGGTAAACGGCCTGTGTTCTAAACATGTGATTCCTTTGCCTCTAAGAGATTTTTATGATTCAGCTGTTAATTGGAACACTCAGTTCAATTATATTTGATTGGCCCTTATTCACTGATGGGCCATTTGTAGACTTGACCTAAATTTGTGCCACACATTTTAGCTTACTTTTCAAGTGTTGCTGTAGTAGGATTTCTAAGACTGGATAATGATTCAAATCACTTTATTACAATAATTGTATTAGTTTCTTTTCTCATTTCTGTGAAAAAATACCTAGTGAAAGCAACTGAAGGGAAAGAGGCTGTATTTGGCTCACGGTTTGAAGGCACAGTCCATCCAAACATGGTGGCAGGAACATGAGGCAGTTGGTCACATTGCATCTGCAGTCACAAAGTAGAGCGAGGCATGCTGACTCTCAGCTTCCTTTCTCCTTCTTCAATGCCTGGATCTCAGTCTATGATATGGTACCACTGACATGGAAAGTGAGTCTTCCCTCCTCTGTTAAACATTTCTGGAAACATTGTAGACTTTCCCAACAGTGTGTTCCCTCAGCAATTCCAAAGCCCAACAAGTTTATAACAAAAACTAGCCATCACAAGAGTTTTAGTGTCTAGACCACTTTAGTGTTTTTCCTCCTAGATAAAAGATTTTCTATTCTATTCTCTTTTCAAGTTTCTAGATGGAGCCAATAAATATCCGGAAAAAAGAAGAAGCAATTGGTGTAGGGCTCGGTTTGGTCCAGGAGAGCAATCATTGTCTGTTACTTCTTAACCTGATCCTTCAGAATTTTCTACTACCATATGCCCAAAATAAGACATGGAATGCATCTATGAGGCTAAGATTGTACATTTACTAATTCAAATAACTTATGCTCATAAAAAATATTTTTTTATATTGCAACCAAACATAAGCTAAAATTTATAAGTTCTATTAGTCATTAATGTATCGAAATACCTGAGAAAGCCATTTAAAACGGGAAGGTCATGTTTTGATCCATAGTTTCAAGTGTTGTAGTCCATAGTTAGCTGGCACCCTTTCATTGTTCTGTTATGGTGGAAACATCATGATTTAAGGGCATGACTAGTTAAGTAAAGTTGCTTACCTCAGGATAGGCAGGAAGTAGAGAAACAGAGGGGCGGGGACACAGAAGAAGATATGCTTTACAAAATCATAGGCCTAATAATCTGCTTCCTTCAATGAGTCCCCACTTCCTGATTACCCATTAAGTTATAGATTATTCTATTGATTCAGTCACCTCTCAATAGTTCCCTCAGCTGGGAAACCAACATTCAGTACCATTGACCTTTTGATAAGCTATTTCATATCCCATCATTATGAATTTAATACAATGACATAACATCACATTAATAATATCATTCATTTTATTTTAAAGCATTTATGTATAATATTTTGAAAAGCTCTTACTATTCTTTAAATCTACTTAAGAATTATTAATGTACATTTAAGCTGAGCAAAACTGCTAATTCTAATTTGTTATTTGGGATCAGGGTAAAGTTACATGCATTTTTCATCAAGAATAATCAATTCTAGCATTGATAATTTATAAGTTATTAAGTTAAACATATGGACTTGAGAATTTATTAACATCTGTGGAGATGTTTGCCAAACATTTGATAAGTTCAGTAGTGCCAGAGAAGACAAGGTATGCCATGTATTCTCTGTGCATTGTCTGCTGACATACAAGTGAGAAACTATAACCAGAACTGAGTCTCATGTTCATTTAAACAGTTCTGCAAATACAGTATTCAGACATCATTATAAGTGAACAAATCAGTTCAAAGAATCACTCACGGTGAAATATTAGAACATATATGGATTACCAAACACACAACTGGTAACTAATTGCTGATCACTGCTCTAATACAGGACTCCTATGTAGTGCAAGAAGGTGGCATTGCATTCAGTGAATTTAGGAGGGGGAAGTCAAGTATAACTATATGAGACTTACCAGAAAAATTCAAACTCTGTTTGAAAAGACAACCACAAATGATAGTCCAAGATGACTATCCAAAAGTAAAACTACCAAAATAACTAAATATTCTAAATATTCTTTGCAGGAGACACTATTTAGTATTCCCCACAGCTGATGAGGTGAGTTCCATCTCTGTGCTTTAAAATATGCATCACAACTTTTTGATAATTAATCTTGGCTCTCTTAATTTCGATATTTTGGCAGCATGTCAACATAGGACAATCTAAGTGATGAAATGCACATTTGAATACATTAACTCTGAAATTATGTGTTATTGAGAACATTTTATTCTGGAATAGAAGACTTTTTTCCTTTGGATATTATGCAGAATGATTCAATAAAATTTGTGCTTAATATAAGAGGAGAAATCATTTGGTTGGGTAGGGATGTAGATGACCAACTAACTAAATAGGCTTTCTAATTTTGTAGATTTCAGAATTTCACACAGGGAACATCACAGAAAACTACAGTCAATAAAAATGCTAAATTGTAAAGCCAAGGTTCAAGGGATACATAAAAAAAAAAAAAAAAAAAAAAAAACTCCTGCACCTAAGACCTAGGGAACATTGCAGAAGTGAGGTTGAAAAGACTGTAAGAGCCAAAGGATCAGAGACTTTGCTGTGACACTGTGTCTCCTAGTAATGACAGAAGCTATAGTCATAAAGTCTCTCTGACATGAATGCCTAAACATGATCTGAATGGGGATAACAAAACCTTCATGTCTAAGTGGATTGGGAAAGCTCAGGAGGCTTCAACCAGGCAAAAAGAACTACAAGCAGCTAGCTGAGAGTAGGAGAAATAGTCTTACCCAGAGGAAAGTGTAACAATTGGTTGTGAAGTAGTAAATGATCAGCCCTGAAAACATACATATAAGTAACATTATACAAACTGATCAAGTTATATTTAGGCATATTATGTATATATGTGAATACAGCAGTAATTACTGAAAAAAAAAAAGAGGCCACGAATTTAAAAGCGAGCAAGGAAGAGTATATGGAAGGTTTAGAGGAAGAAGAGAAGGTGGAAATGGTGTGACTATATTATACTCTCAAAAATAAAAGAAATAATTTAAAAGTAAACAAAACAAAAATTTGAAAGATTTTAAAAAAGAAATGGGTAACAAGGGTATGTATTGGTGCTGTTGTTACTGTGGGAGAGAGAATGAGACGGGGTCCTGTAGTCAAAGATTTTAGCTCAATCTATTCCATTAATAAATTCAGATCAAACAGCATCTTCTTTCTTGCCTCCCCTTTTGACATCATTTATCACAACCAAAAGAGACAAGAGACAGGGTCTCATGTACCAAAAGTTATCATATGTAACTGAGGATGGTCTTGGGCTTCTAGCGACTTCTGATGACCTTGGACTTCTGATGAACTTGGAACTCTGATAACCTTAGGATATCTGATGAATTTAGATTTCTGATGACCTTGGACTTCTGATGACCTTGGAATTCTGATATTCTTAGGCTTCTGATGGCTGTGGATTTCTGGTGGCATTGGACTTCTGATGACCTTGTGATATGGGATGTCTTTCTGTGTTGCTTTTATTGGTTAATGAATAAAGTTATTTTGGCTAATGGCTAAGCAGATTAAAATTAGGTGGGAAATCTGAACACACACACACACACACACACAGAGAGAGAGAGAGAGAGAGAGAGAGAGAGAGAGAGAGAGAGAAATAGGCAGAGTTGAAGAAAACTCCATGTAGCCTCCAAAGGAGAAAGATGCTAGAACATTACTGGTAAATCACAACGTTGTGGTGATGTGTATATGAATAAAAATAGGTTAATTTAAGATGTAAGAGCTAGCTAGGAATACAACTGATCCATTAGCCAATCAGTGCTTTATTAAACCAATACGAGTGACAAATCATTACAGTGTCCAAGAGCATTATGCCACAGCATCCTGATGGCCTTGCACTTATGATGGCCTCAGGCTTCTGATGACCTTGGACTTCTGATGGGCTTAGACATCTGATGAACTCAGATTTCTGATGGTCTTTGACTTCTAGTGGCCTTAGAATTCTGATGGCCTTGGAATTCCAATAATATTGGAATTCTGGTAACTTTGGGCTTCTGATGTCCTTGGACTTCTGGTGGCCTTGGACTTCTGATGGACTAGGACTTTGGATCCTTCTGCTTCTACTGTCTGAGTACTGGGATTACAGGCACTCACTCATCATCATTTGCAGTTTATGATATGTTGTGGACTGAACTGGTTTGTGCATACTAGGTAAATGCTCTACTAACTGAGCTACAATCTTGCACTCAGTTTTACTCCCTCTTTGTACTTAGTTGCCTTTTTAAACTATCTCTATCTAGTGTTGTTTATACATTATGACATTGCATAATGTTGCACTATGGCATATTCTATTGCAATGGGAGTGACTATTTTGCCTTAATTCAAAGGAATCTGAAGGTTTGACTTATAATTAATTGGATTAAATAAATTATACCAAATATCTCCTCTGAGCTTTGTATGTCAAAACTCCAGTCACAGCCTTTTCCCTTTCTATATTCCTTTATTAAGAGACAATCTTATAACATAATTTAAATAGAATTTCCACTGGGTGGTTGTGATACACACCTTTAATGCCAGTACTTGGGAGTCAGAGGCAGGTGGATCTCTGTGAGTTCAAGGCCAACCTGGTCTACTACACAGAGAAACCCTGTCTTAAACAACAACAAAGTTTTGGGAGATAATGGATCAGCATAGATAGAGTAATGGTTCAGCAGTTAATAACACTGACTTCTCTTTTAGAGATCCTGAGTTCAGTTCCCAGCACCTACATGGTGGTTCACGGCCATCTATAACTATAGCCTCATGGGATCAGATGACTTCTGATGTGCAGATAGATGTACATGCAGACAAAACATCCATATATATATATACACATGTATATATATATAATAATAAACAAACCTTACAAAAAGAGTATTTCCAAAGTTTCTGTACTTTATATTAGAAAATTTAAGAAATTATGTTTCAAGCAAGGGAGATGGAGCAATGGATAATTTTCTGTGCAAGCATGAGGACCTGAGTCCAATCCCCAGAACCTACATCAGATCTGGGTAGATATGGCTGCCTATATACAATCCCAGCTCACAAGAGGTAGAGATAGGAAGTTTCCTAGGCAAACTCTCTCGATCAATTAGCTTAACCAATGAGCTCTGGGTTCAGGAAGAGACTTTGGCTCAGTAAATAAAGTAGAAAGTGATGGATAAAAATCTGAAAACAATCACTGGCCTCTACTCAGGCATGTGCACAAGTGTGAAAATATACACACAAGGAAGAGGAAAATTAGCTTTTAAAATACACATACTGCTTGCTGTGTAGTATTCTAAATGTAAAAATAGTATGTTATCTAGTTCATCTCATTAAACATAAAATGAGATAAGAAATCTCTGACAGTAATAGGATAATCACAGTGCCAGTCTGTATCATTCCTCTTGTCATTGGTACACCAACATTTCAGCTGTCACCTAGTGCTAACTTACACACATTTCAGGAATGACTGTAGAAGAACTCACCCCAGTATACTGGAATGAGATTTTCAGGCATGTGGCATCAACTCAGACAATCTGGTATTTGGGATTTTTATCAAGTAAAAGAAACTGAAAACCAGATGTGGATAGCCATTATTTAATTGCCAAAAGCAGGTTTGCTCAATATCATAATGGGTTGCTTTGTGAGTAGACTCCCAAATTAATGAATCATTAATCGCTAAGAATGGGACAAAAAATGTTTTTCTAACATTTTCAAGTGCTTATTTCCTCCAATCTTGGAATACACAGAGGAACTTGGTGCATGAAAATTGCTAATGCTGTGGGAAGTAGTCGCTAAGCTTGGGGCATTTTCCCTCATCCCCTTTCCATAACACATATCTTGGGGGGATTAAAAAAACCCTCAAACCTTTCTTTCATTGTTTTTCTTACAGCTTCCATTTTCTACTATCCTGGGCACCTGGCTGCCATTTCCTAAATGCCAGTGTGATTAATGAGTGCCAGAGAAAGCAGATGGGAAGGTAAGTTTCCCCTGTCTGACTCTTACATTAGTCAGTAGGATTTCTTTGTACTTTCCATACTACTCCGTTCAAATGATCACTAAACAATTAGATACAGTATGAGAGGCGTTTGTATTTATTCGATACAGAGTTTGCAACCAGACTCAGCTGAACACACTTGCGAATTTGTTTACTAGTCTCAGTCAAACCTCAACCATGAAAATACTTTCTAGCCCCAGGTGATAGACTGCCTCTGCAGCTCATCTCTTTTTTGTCCCCATACCTACCTATT
The DNA here is from genome assembly GCF_950005125.1 of Chionomys nivalis. Classification (NCBI taxonomy): domain Eukaryota; kingdom Metazoa; phylum Chordata; class Mammalia; order Rodentia; family Cricetidae; genus Chionomys; species Chionomys nivalis. Next base: position 44,896,039 of record NC_080088.1, on the reverse strand, counting down.
AGACCCTCACTAGATAGTTTGAAACGTCACAATAGATTTTTCTAACATTGATATGAAAATTGACTTCATTATGCTATAGACTGTGATAAATTCCTACTGGGTTTATAAAGAAATCCATGCTTCCAATTGTGCAGAGTCCTGAATTGTGGCAGGCATGCTCCCTGGAGCAGCTCCCATTATTCGGGGACTATTTTCAAATCAGAAACCAGTGGTGTCTTTAGGTTGTTCTTTTCTTCCTGTGGCAGTGTGCCTTTTGGTCATTTTGCTTCTCACTAGAGCCCAGCATGTGGCCATGGCAAAATGAGTAAAAATCAATTCTATTTTGGTGGTTGTAGGTAATAAAATAAGCTATTGTGATGATGGAGAGGGCATAGAAGTTCCTGGCTGTAATGAGGTTTATGGATTATCTGTGCCTGGGTGATCAAGGCTCACTTTTTAGCTGTGGGAACTGGGAGATCTACAAGGAAACAAATCCCGCTTTATAAATTTGTTTTGCTATCACCTTGACTGTTCATTTTTTCTTTAATCATAAAAGCAGTGGTAATAAAAGCCGAAGCATGATATGTAGGTATGAAATAAGAACAAACCTTTCCCTTTCCCACTGTTCTACTCCCAAGAAGTAACTTGGTTTGGGATGTTTCTTTCTAAGTTTCTGGTTAATGATCTCTATTGATATCAATAATTATCCTATATCTCAACTGGTAACCAAAGAATTCATCCCACTAACACTATCCTGTTTATCCTGCTCTTTTAATATTTTACAGTAAATTAATATTTAGCTCTTTCTTTCTACTTTTGCAATTTTAAACAGTATATTTTAAACAGATACTTTTAATGCTTATGTATGTATACTTAATTTATATTCATATACGTACTAGCTACCTATAAACTACCTGCCTATATCTACTGTAGGTTATTTTTGACTCTGTACAATGTAAGGGAAATAATGATTACTTATTACCTATCTATACTTTGTTTATGGAGTTTGTCTTTAAAAATCAAAGTTGATTAAGTTTCATAAATATTCACTTAACATAATTGATTGTGAATGAACCTATGCAGAAGCTAATATTTTCCTTGTATCAAAAACAGAACCCTCTCATGACCATCTCTAGTGACATGTTTGAAATCATGCTCTATTTTTGTTTGCTTTAGTAAATATGTATAAATATTTTAGTACCTTAATAAATAGTATATATTAAAGGTTTTGACATTTTGTGGATTTTATATTGTTGTAAGAATAATAAAATTGCACTTAATTCTCAAATTAATTTTACTCTGTAGGAGGAAGCCATTTTCTTCTTGAAATCGTTTTTCGGTGGCCTTAGCTCCCTGCTTTGGTGATATTAATCTACTTTGTGGATCCATTTCTACACAGCTTTGCAGAGTTTTCTCCTTATTTCTGCAGTTTAACTCTACAGCTCTAGAAACTGCTACACTGATCTTCCTTGGATTCTCTTTCAGTATTTAGTGCTTTCCTCAGGAAAAAAAATATCTTTTTCAGAAATAATGGATAAAAGAGTAGGAGTATTTGCATGTCTGAAAGCATAGTACCCTCTCAACACTACACTCCCTATTGTGCGGACATTTAGGGTGGGTATAGTATTATGTGTTTATAGTGAGTGTATGTATAGATACCCATATGTATATGTTTTATAGCATTTCCTGTATTGTCTCTAGATGTCTTAGGTGATGAATTAGAAGTTGATGACAGTTCATGGCCTTTGTTAATAGTATCCTCTTCTCTTTTGTTCTTAAAGTTTGAAAAACATTTTTCTGTAACTGGAGGTTTCTCTCCCACCCACCAGTTCCTGAATAACCACTCTGAGGTTTAATATTAATTACAAACCATGTAGCCTATTAGCTCAAGCTAATTATAAACTAGCTCTTACAACTTAAATTAACTCCTTTTTATTAATCTATATTTTACCACAAGGCTTGTGGCTTGTTACCTCACATTTTGCTTCTCTGGATACTGCTGGCATCCCCCTGACTTTATCTTCTTTTCTTTTCTCTGTATCTTTGCTTGAATTTCTTGCCTGGTTCTATTCTGCCTCGCTATTGGCCAAATAAGCTTCTCTATTAACAAATGATAATTAAACATGTTTGCATCATACAGAAGTGCATCCCACATCATTTCCTCTCTATCTTTCAAATTTGAGTTCTTTTATTCACTTTCCTCCACATTGTGCTAGCACTGAATCTAAAGACTTAGATCCATTTTAGTTCTAAATTATTATGTGTTACATTGATTAAAATTTTATTGTTCTCTTTCATATTTCTTATTTGTAAAATATGCACCTAATTGTATTGCATAATCTCCAGTGACCTCCTAACTTTGAACTTTTCTATGATATTTTATATACTTTTAAAAAATCCAAAGGAAAAATTTTTAGTTCTACAAAATCCCACTTCTTAGTCCATTTTCTGTTGGAGTAGGTGTGATCTTGTTGGAGGAAATGTGTCACTGCAGAGGCAGGCTTTGAGGTTTTATATATGCTCAAGTGACTTCCAGTAAGTCAGTTCACTTCTTGTTACATGGGGACCAAAAATGTAAAATTCTCAATTCCAGCTCCAGTGCCATGTCTTTCTGAACACTTCCATGTCCCACCATGGTAATAATGGACTAAACCTCTGAAAATGCAAGGCACCCAATTAAATGTTTTTCTCTTATAAGAGTTTTTATGGCCATGGAGTCTCTTCATAGCTTTAGAAACCTCAAAACACCACTCATAACAATTGTATCTCCCTAAAGCAGCTTCCAATAGGTTCTAGCTCTTAAAAATTCCATCACACTGATTATAGAGGAAAGGCAGTTTGGGTATCCTCTCCATTGTTGCTTAGAGTCTTAGCAGGAGTCATCCTTGTAGATTCTTGGGAGTTTCCCTAGTGCCATATTTCTTGCTAATCCCTTAATGACTCCCTCTATCAAGATATTCCTTTCCTTTTTCTCCCTCTCTGTCCTTCCCCCTTCTTGAGCATCCCATTCCCTTATGTTCTCCTCTCCCCTTTTCTCCTCCCGTTTCCCTTCCACTCTCCCGTCTCCTGCCCCCTCATTCCCAATTTTCTCACTAGGTCTTGTCTATTTCTGCTTCCCAGGGTATCCATGTATGTCTCTCATAGGGTTCTCCTTGTTACCTAGCTTCCTTGGGATCATGAACTATAGACTGGTTATCCTTTGCTCTACATACAATATCCACTTATGAGTGAGTACATGCCATGTTTGTCTGTCTCAATCTGGGTCTGGGTTACCTCACTCAGGATGGTTTTCTCTAGTTCCATCCATTTGCATGCAAATTTCAAGATGTCATTGTTTTTAACCACAGAGTAGTACTCCATTGTGTAAATGTACCCACCACATTTTCTTTATCCATTGATAAAGTTGAGGGGAACCTAAGTTTTTTTCCAGGTTCTGGCTATTATGAATACTGCTTCTATGAACACAGTTGAGCAAACATACTGGTGTTATGAGTGTACATCCTTTGGGTATTTTCTAAAGAGTGGTATTACTGGGTCTTGAGGTAGATTGATTCCAAATTTTCTGAGAAACTGACACACTGATTTGCAAAGTTGCTGTACAAGTTTGCACTCCCACCAGCAATGGAGGAGTGTTCCCCTTACTCCACATCTCCAGCATATGCTATCATTGGTGTTTTTGATCATAAAACCTCCATCGAGCAATTGGTGGAAGCAGATACAGACCCCCAGCAAAGTACTGACCTGAGTTTCTGGAGACCAGTCCAAGAGTGGGAGGAGCAATACTATGAGCAAAGGGGTCAAGACCATGATCGTGATACCTACAGGAACAGTTGACCTGAGCTAGTGAGAGCTCACTGACTCTGGACTGATAGCAGGGAAACCTGCATAGGACTAAACTAGGCCCACTGAATGTGGGGGACAGGCATGAAGCTTGGGTAGTCTGTGGGGCTACTGACAGTGGGACCAGAATTTACCCCTAGTGTTTAAACCGGTGTCTTGGAACACATTATCTTTGGAGAGTTACCTTTCTGAGCCTAGATATAGTGGGGAGGGTCTTGGTCCTGCCTCAAAGTGATGTGTCAGACTTTGTAGACTCCACATGGGAAGCCTTCCCCTTTCTGAGGAGTGTTTAGGGGGGAGTGAGGAAAGAGGAGGGGAGGGAGTGGGAATGGGGATAGCTATGTAAAACGAGAAAAGATTGTATTAAAAAAATTCTTACATCCAAAAAAGAAAAAAAAAATCCCATCACACTGGAGACCAAGCATCCAGGATATCAACTTTGCTGAACCTTTGTTTAAAATTTTTATAAAGAAATTATACTTTAAATTTCCCAAAACTCTTTTTTGTAGTCTGATTGAAATAGCAATATTTTTATCTTTTACAATTAACACTTTGTGAATCTCTCTGAACACACTAAATAAAATATTTTAAAATTTGAATCATTCCTTATTAAGACCAGTAGTTTTAATCCTCTTGCTCCTTCTATTTTGGTAGTTTGCTATAGTTGTTTTGTTTTGTTTTTTTTTTTTCATCAAACTCTAAATCCGATGAACTCTAATATATCTGTTCTTCTGGACAGCAAGATTTTTATAATTCTAGAATTAAGATGTATCTTTGAATTAATAATATTTCACACTGTAATTGAACTGTATTCTTCTCAAATGGCATATAAAATATGTTCTATAATAGATATTACTTTTGTTATAATCAAACAAATTAAATGACAATTTGTACTTGAATATTATATTCATATATGGTTTATCACCTACTCTGTGTTTTTGTACACATATTTATTTAGGTTGTCTACCCTGGGGATTTGAGCTATTGATACTGGATTTTGTTTGACAATGTCAATTTGGATGCACAACAGAGAAAGTATAAGAGTAGGTGAAGAAATCTTACTCTAAAATATGAGACATAAGAGAGCCTAGCCATTCATTTTTTAAATACAGTCTTTTTAGTCTCATAATAAGCTATTCTACTAAATTCAGGAACAGGAATTATAAATTAGACATTATTATTATTATTATTATTATTATTATTATCTAGGATGCTTGATATCAGGACTTTTGCCTTACTCCCTGTGATGATTCATGTTGTCAACTAGAAAAGATTTAGAAGCACCTATGAATTTTTTTTATATGAACATTTGTAAGGGTATTTCCAAAGAGGTTAAATAAGGAGTGGGTAAACCAACCCTGAATGTGGGTAGTACTGCTCCATGGGCTAGGGTCCCTGACTGGTAAAAAGGAAAAGGTAAACACAACCCCATAATTCATCTCTCTCTCTCCTTCCTGACTGTGTATGCAATGTGAATGACTGTTTCACACTACTGTCATGGCTAGAGATACTGTCTTTCCCATCAGGAGTCAAATGATCTCTCCTTCCTTCTTCCCTCCCTCCACCCCTTCCATCAGATCTTTAGCCACAACAAGAACAGTAAGCACACTTCCTATTCTTGAGTCTACACCAATTAATTGTCTTTAGATGTTTTGAATTCCACAAGATCTCCCACCAGAGCAACAGAGTTTTCTTGTACTATTTTGACTCATGTTGTCCACTTTGATTTACCCATCGATATGATTAGAATGACTTGTGTGCTCCTTCCTCGGTTAGCTTAGATCAGCAGTTATCAAACTTGTCTGCACATTGCAATCATTATGAGAGCTTCAAAAAACACTGACCTTTGTATCTAGCCTTCCAGGGATTTTTTTTTTTTTTCTAGTCTGGCCGGGCTAAATCTAAATTGTAGCAAAGTTTGAAAGCTATCAGCCTAGAGCAGCTCTGAAATTGAAAACTTCAAGAGGAAGTGGAATGTAGTATTGATTGCAACTGTGTAGCCAAATAGCCTAAGTTTATTTCCCAGTTTCTTCACTTAATATTGTGTGACTATAGGCAACTGCATTTCTGTGTGCATCAGATTTAAATCCTTGCTGTAACTCCAGTTAACCTGCAATTTGGGGAAACTACAAATTGGACTGTAACTATAATAATAATAATCTGTAAGATCATTATGTAGGTTTAATAAATCAATATTAAACAATACTTAGATCATAATGTTATATAACTGTAAAATAAATATATCAGCTACTGAACATAATCTCATCTATTAAAAATCTTAGCCTCTTACTCATCAACATTCTGAACACTTTGTTTTCTCAGTCCATCTGTAGCTTTCTTCATTTTCATAAGTATCTTTGAATCTGAAGTCCATACCCTTTGCTACATCCGGGAGATTTTAATCCTGTTGTTTTTCTGAAGATACAGCCATCCATTAGTTCATCCATTTTTTTTTCTCTTTTCCTCAGACTATTGGACAATGTTGAGAAAACATGGTGTCATTACAAATGTAGTGTTTCATACCCGGTGCTACACAGGACAGACACATCACCCTGACATATTTTTTCACATGCCTTCGGTGGATTCTTCCTTGGCAAACAGATTATTTCAAACCTCCTGTTTTCCTACAACCTACTCGCTAGGATTCCTCTTCATCTTAACAAGAGTCTTTGCCTTCTATTTCATGAACAAAGACTCTCAGTGATCGACTCGGTCTTTCTGCAAACAGATCAATTCGTGCTCTCAGCCTTTCTTCTAGACCCATAGAGCAGACATACCTTCTGCTCAGAAGAAATTTATTCTCTTACTCTCTTCCCTCTCTCTGTGTTTTCACATTCTTTCACCTAGATTATTTTTCATCTTAATGTATAAGCATGTTTAACCTTCTCATGGAGAAACCATCCTCTCCAAGAACTGTCGTCTCTGTGCCCTGCTCCTCACAGCTAAACTATTCTAGGAACAATGTACACATCCTCCCTTGCCTCAGTATCTCTCTCTTCGTTTCACTGAAATTAAATGACTCTGTCATGAGTCAATTAAGTTTTATGATGACATAGCTTCCAAATTTATTGATTTTTCCCAAGTTTCATCTTCGTGGGCTTGTGTACAGCAATGGATAAAATGTATATTTTCCTGTCAAATGGTCTTCTGCTACGTCTTCTGAAACGTTGTTCTCCTCTGATATTTCCTCTTGAAAGTTCCTTCTTAGACTTTCCTGGAGCTTATTTGTTTGACCTTATTTGCTACAGGTGTGCCACATCAAATGGCCTTGACTTCCTAACTCTGGATGTCTCTCCTAGTGAATTCTTTTCAGTAACTGTTATAAATATGTTGGGTCTATAGCCTCAAACTTGCCCTAACCTTGTATTTGTTCAGATACAATTGACTAACAGGACTTTTCCATCTGGAAATTCTGAGCAACTTCTGAAATTGAGCTTTTTTTCTTCACCCCAATATGGTCTTCCTTTAAGTATTATTGAATTATTGCAGTAATTAGCAAATGACTAGTGAGTACCTCCTAAGAATAAGTTTCAGGGCCACTCTTACACCTATCCATGCTTTCCCTTCACATACTAGAGAAGTTTCTACACCACTTGCTTCTACTTCTGTCGGCATTCTCATCTGCTTCCTGGCCTTAACACCTCTCTCCAGTATCGCTATGTAATCACAGCATGTGGATGCATCGGTCTCTAACTGGTTTTCTTGCTTTCTCTTGTGTCTTCCAATATTTCCTTCATTAGGGAATTCTTCCCAAGACTTGTGAAAAAGGAAATGGACATCGGATTGTTCTATGATTCATGGTACACTCATTTTGCTGTGTCGCATAAACCATTATGAAGAGTGTTGTGGCCCGGTGTGAAGAAAGAGAGAGATCGGTTCCATCAACTGTTCTGCAGTTACAGCCCATCCTGCACTGGAAGAAAAGCAGGCTGCACTTCCTCACACAGACAGATTGAAGCCATGGAGTTGTCAAAGAACAATAAAAGAACATCAAGTTTCAAGAGATCACAAAGCCAAACATATCACTTTTATATCTAGTACATAGAATCAGGGCTCTAAAGATATATCCCAGGCCAGCATGGTTGTCACTTGAACCTCATCAGGAGCACAGATTCTTGGGTCCTTCTCCAGATGTGCAGATGTGCTGACTTGATGAACAGGTGCCGGTGACTCACTCTGGACAGTTCTCATGCAGGTGACAGTTGAAGAACTTCTGGCCTAGATTCATAACTCCTATATAGTGGTAGTGAGGAATTGTTTGTCAAAAATAACAATAAATATTAATACAAAATATAAAAGAGCTACATTGTAACATAAAAATTTCAAATTTGTTAAATCAAAATTCTTTCCAGATAGCCACCCTCTTCCTGCCAGAGGAATTTTCAGGGCCGGAGTCCCCGGCTAGTCGTTAAGAGCATGGCTTCTCTTTCCATTTGCGTCTAGTACTTTTCATTGCACAGTCTTCCAAAGCAGTCATAACTCCAAAGTGGATCCCCAGAGACCAACTACAGAGCTTGATTGGTCTAGAGGGCAAGCTTGCAAGAGCTTGGCTTGCGGTAGCTACGAGGACTCTGAACATGAGCAGGAAATAATGAATATTCTAACTAAATATAGGCAGCATTGATGGCAATGTAAATATGTAGGTCTGGCTGTAACTTCTGCTGTGTCCCATATGTGGCATATATGAACTAGCACCCAGCACTTTCTTCCATATCACTCTTGATTCTTTATGGGGCTCGATGACCAACAACATGGTTTAGGAGGATGGAGAGACGCCATTCCCACATGCTTACAGTGGCATGGTGAGCTGCAGCCTGTGATTCAGAATAGAAGATGGCCGGCACCATAACATCTGTATTCAAATTCACAATGAATGTGTTTCTCATGTTTAGCACACCATAAGAGAAATGATTCCAATGTAATGTTTATAAAGTTCCCCAATCAACTGACCCCTACTGATTTCCTTAAGAAGGCTGTGAAACAAAACCCAGCCCCTTCAGCCAGCTTTCTCACAAAAGTATGACCTCATTTCTGAAAGGATAGACTTCAACACTGGATGACATAGTAAATGTAGTTGATGAGATAGGTTCTATTTTCAGTTAAAAGCATCTCTTACCATTGCTCTTACAGCATAATTTCCCTTCTGCATCTAAGAGATATGATTGTGGGGAACTGAGGTTTGGAGAGAAACTGTTTTTTTTTTGTTTGTTTGTTTGGTTTTTTTTTTTTTTTTTTTTTTTTCTGGTGCCAGTGAAGCAGTTAAGTCTGCACTAGCGTGAGTCACTAAAGCCATAGAAAACGTCAGGCTCAGAAGCCTAGGAAGCGCTGGGGCAAGTGATATGTGACAGAGCCCTTACGTGTCCAGCTGCAGAGGTTGGTGTTAGCGGAATGTCCACACTGGTTAGAGTTTCAGGCCTTGTAATCACTGACTACAATTTTCTGTTCAAGTCTTGCACAAGAAGGAAACTAGAGCAATGGGCAGGCAACCTGCCTCATGTCTGTGGGGTTGTTGGGAAGGACACTGCATATATCCCAGTGCTGGAGAACCAATTCAGAAAACACCTTCCAGGGAAGCCTTAGTAAGAAGTGGTTACTGATAGCCACGAGGGATCAGTGTGGGCTGGGTTTCTCAGTGATTTTTTTCCATCCTCAACTCTGCTAAAAATGGAACACTTTGCTTGAATCTGATGAATGTCAGCCAGGGTAGAGGAAAAAGAAGGAAATGTAACTATTTCCTGAAAAACAAAATTACCCACCTACTCTGCCATGGGAGCTAGTGTGAAAGAAGATGATCACAATAGCAGAAAACTTCAAACCCAGGTTTATGGGGTTTCCGGAAGCCAACTGCTTGTATACTCCACTACAGGCTGTTAGCTGCTGATCTCAGAGGAGCCCAGTATCCTACAAAGAAAGCACGCACCTAGCCTATTATCGCTGGCACAGTCGAGCACAGTCACAATGAGAAAGAGGTAAGAAAGGCCCAGTGTCTTACAAGTCTTTCCTAGATAACTTTGGAGGGAGTCTTTCAAGTTTAAATATTTCCCAGAATTATGCTGAGGCCTCTCAGTGGAAGTCACAGAGCTGGGATCAGGAAGTGCATTTTGTTATCAGGTATTGGACTACCAGAGATCACTGTTTGAACAATGTTTATAGACAATATGTATCCTGGTGTTAATTTTCCCTAGACCAAGAATAGTCTTGGGCAAGATTGTCTTCTTTCATCTTTCATTCCTCTCTCTCTCTCTCTCTCTCTCTCTCTCTCTGTGTGTGTGTGTGTATGTGTGCATGTAAGTGTGGTATGTGGTATTAGTGATTGAACCCGAGGCTTTGTACATGCTAGACAAATGCTCTCCCATTGAGCTATATCCGCAGTTCTCCTTTTACTTTCTTTTGACAAAGGATTTCGCTAAATTGCCCAGACTGGCCTTTATCTCACTCTCTAGAAAAGGCTGGCTTTGGGCATGATATCATCTAGCCTCTACCTCTCAAGTAGTTTGGGTCACAGACTTTATCCGTCAGGCCTGACTGGCTCTGGAATTACTTCAAATGAAGATGACTAGTAGTCAGTTATATAAAATCATCTAGTTAATAACAGCCCGAATCAAAAAGAAGCATGGAGTCCGTCTGTGAATTGTGACTTGTGTGACTTGTTTAAAATGACATGGGTCCTCTGAGGAGAGCATGCCAACTGGAGGTCTTCTGTGTTTTCCTTCTTCATGGTCAGGCTGTTGATGCCTACAGAGGATTCAAGACACACTGTGATATTCCATCTCTTTTTCAGAGTCTGTACCTTGGCTATTGGTAAGTCAACAAGACAATGAAATGAGAACTGATGAGCTGGCTCACCAGGTAAAGGCACTTGTCATGATGCCTGACAACCCAACTTTGATCCTCAGAACCCACATGATGGAGAGAGCCAACACCCGCAAGTGATCTTCTGACCTCTATCTATACATATGGCATGGCCTACTCATTCACCCACAAAATAAGTAAATAAAAATCATTTAAAAATAAGTAATATTTTTGAAAACAAAAATGAAGTGAAGTAAAAAAGAATTAGAGAATGGAAATTTAAACCAAGTTATATTTTCTGAATTTTACTAAATATAGAGTGTAGGACACATTCAGGATGAGAACACAGAGATGTGATAACCCTGACTATTTGGAACTGGAACTGTCATATCATCTGAAGAATTAGAAGGCGAAGAAGCCACCAGACATTAGCATATCTCTGAATGGATACATCCCTTTTGGGTTCCTCACCATAGTGCTGGGTAGGAAAGCAATTCTGAGAACTGATCCTGTGATCCTCAACCCACAGTCTTCAGACCAAAGACCTATGCACAGCAGGCATATAAGGTCCCCTAAAATTGAAACCTTGAGAACCTCTGTGGTCGTCACTTTCAACAAATCTCTGCTTTCCCAGATGTGCACAAACCACGGGAGAGCACAAAATACAAAGGTTTGCAAAACATCTGCTATCTGAATTAGAATTTCTGAAAATCTATGCAAATCCTCTCCTCTGTCCACAGACAGAAGGGTTAAAGGCATTCAGCCACTTGAGTACTTTGTATAAAATCCAGGCCTAGGTTTCTACAATCTGTAGTCTGAAGTATCCACGAAGCACTCAATACATATGGAATGAATAAATGAACGAATGAACAAGTGGGAATCCGAAATAAAACAAATAGAATTTCTTTACCAAGAGGATTTTGTAGAGCAAGACCAGGACTGATAATTAAATATAGAAAGTTTGCCCCCCTGTCTCCTCAACAGCCTGCCATGGATTCTACCTCAGATGAATATATTTTTTTCTTTGTTTTGCATCGAATATCTCTAGCTATATATAAAGTGAACGCCTGGTGAGTGGGCGGAGGATGGTGTGCACTCTTATCTAGTGGAATGTGAATATGTCAGAATCACAGAAAATAGAAGGAAGGAGGTTTATGCAAGGCTGTCAGTTTCCATGCCTGCCTATAAAATCTGAGATGGAGCCGAGATGGTTCAAACTTAATATTCACATCCATTTTATCACATCAAATATGATCATTAGCAAACAGTGTTTGAATGGTAGCTATTTCCTGACTGACAATAGCCATCCGGCAGTGCCCACTTACCCACATGCTTGGGACTGATAGAATTCTCGTAGTCTGAAAAACAGTGGGAGGAAGGAAATAATTAAAACTGAAGGGGAAGCTGCGGGCAGGGCATAGACACCAATTTTATCTCACACAAGAATATCCCTCTACCTATTCTTTCAAAATGCATGGGTGGGGCAGTAATGTTATTTTTAAGCCTATTTTATATTCTCAAGTTAGTGAGCAGTCTTCCCCATAGGATATGTCAGGAAACCCTGAGGGTGGGCACTGGTGTTTAAAATAAGCTTAAATTGTGGATTAAGAAAACAGAAAGATGTTGGTCCTGAATACTACAAGCACAGAGGAAGCTGGGAAGGCAGACAGTGTAAAACTGTGTTATGTATCCCAACCTTGCAGTAAGTTGCCTGCTTCCCACCAACCCAAGCAATACTTCTCTGTCACAGTAGATCCCTTTACTTAGTCTGACAGGGTAGGGTGTAGAAAGTGGGAGGGAGGCTTACCTCAGAATCTCCAAGTGCTGCAGAATCTTCTGGGGCAGCAAACATTGCTGAGCGAGAGGGAGAAAAAGAAAGTAAAGAAGGTGTGCATTGGAATGTCAACCAAGATGCTTTAAATTACATTATATGTGCATGGTGGGGCATGCTGTGTGTGTATCGTAGTGTGATGTGTGTGTTGCATCCATCTTTCACACAGGCTTTTCTCACTGACCTGGAAACTTCCAGACAGAGCTAGGCTGGCAGGCCAGAGCCCTCTGAAGAGCAACTGATCTCTATCACCCAATGGAGTACCCTGTACTTAGGTAGAAGGTGTGACGACATGCAACTGGTCTGATAATGGGCAGAAGGGATGGATACGGTCTTCAGGATTCCGTAGTGTTCTATTCTTTGTGCACAGACCTAGTGGAGGGAGATCTAATTCTATAGAAGGAAGGTGCCCCAAGATCATGTTTGGGTCCTCATAGGAACCAATCATGTGGTGTCCTACTTCTACTCCTTATGCCTTTTGTGTTTTGTATCTTTCTACAAAGCCCCTGAGATTTTGGAGTTACCTGTTATCACAGAGACTTAGCTACCGCTTCCAAACCTTCCACAAACGTGACTCAGATGATCCTTTGTGCCATGTGTTAAAAGCTCTCTGCCATTCTTGGAGCATCTTCATGACATTACTCCTTTCGTTTGGGGCATGCAAAAATCTATTCATTCAGAATGTCAAAAATACACTCGTGGTTAGAATAGTAATGACATTTGAATAACTAAGTGATCAACAGAGGTATTTTTTTTTTTTGAGAAAAGGTAAAATAATTGAAGGAACACAATGAACAAGGTGTTTAGTCATTACGACACTTTTTCATACCAGTGATACATACCTGTAGTTTTAATTAAATTTCAGCGTCCAAGTTCATGCAGCCTTCATTTTTGCTCTTAAAAATACTTGGAATTAATTAGAATAATGTGGCAATTTAAACAGCTTTGAAATCTCAATCTAAAAATGGGAATTTGGATATTAATACATAGATAAGTAATGCATCTCTGCATGTCTAGAGTATGAACTTGGGATCTGCACACTGACTAAGGACTAGAGAAGAAATAAATCAGCCATGCCAGGAAAGAATGTACTTATGTTTTATTGTTTATTTGATTTTCAGTATTTTCACTGGTTTTTGTTTGTTTATTTGTTTGTTTGTTTTGGTAGTACTAGGAACTGAACTGAGAACTTCATATATGCTAAGCAAACACTCTACCACTGAGCTACATACACAGCCCCTTTTACTTTTTATTTCGAGATGAGTCTTACTCAAGCTGGACTTTCACTCATTGTGTAGCCTAAGCAAGCACTGAATGGTGGTTCCCTTGTATCAGCCTCCTTGTGTCAAGATTACAGGGCTGCGTCACCAAGTTCCACTGCATATTTGAATGTTTTGCTACACAGCCCTCTCATTTACCTGGGTAATGAACTAGAACACTGTACCCCACCCAAGAGTCACAAGAGCCACCTCTGAAAGACTAATAATGACCTCCCAGGTATGTTTTACCCATCAAAACATTGTTGTCAATCTCTTTTCTATTGTCTCTACCCAACCAAAGAGGGATCCTTTCTTCAACAAAGATGATCTTCTGCCTTCTATATTTTCTCACATTTCTGCTGCCTCTGTGGTAACCTTGGTTATGCAGCAAAAAAATCCACTTAAGGATAAGATTGCTAAGGCATGCTGAGTGAAAGAAATTGGTGACTGTGTGCATAGAGCTGAGTGCTGAGCCTCAGGAACACAGTCAGCTAGAAGACAGTAAAGGACTGGTTCAGGTAGAAAGAAACGCCTGAGATAACTGGTGAACTATTCGAGTCAGAGAAACCAATTTCAAGAGCCTCCCCAGCTTCTGATACTTTCAGACATATCCTCCTGATTGTTCTGGATGACACATCTTCTAACAACATGTTAGCTATCACAGGCAGTTGCTGAGTCATGCCTTTGACTTGCTCCTTTCCCTTCCTTAGATATCTGTTATTTAAACTTGTCTTTCCTGGAGGTCACTTCCATTCTTAATGCACACACACTGGCCTCTTGTTTCTAGCATATTTCCCACCAACTTCTCTCCATTTAGAGGAATGCTATAAACTGCTTCTACCAACAAGATTGAAGGAGGACCCATTACTGACAGTTTAAGATAAAATTTACCAAAAAATAGTACCTCTCATCTTAAATTACTTTGTTACTAGCAAGTATATTCTTTTCCCCACAAATCCCTTTGCTTTTTTAAATTATTAACTTGTTTGTTTATTTATTAATGTTGGCGTTGAACTTAACTGTAGGATGTGCATGAGCTAATGGAAGGCAAACACATTCTACCACCTTTTAAAGATACTGGGAAGTGTTTGAAAGATTCTGTTAATTATTTTTGTAGATTTTTATTGCCGTGAACATGGTACAATTCGCACAGAGATTTTTTTTTTTGTCATTATTCTACCCAGGAATTTAAAAGACATATGGAGCAGAGCCAAGTGGAAACAAGCAGAGAAAGAACGTCTGCAGCCATCACTCTAACATGTTGTCTGGTGCCACTAAGAGTCGAGGTTTGTTTGTGAAAGCAGCAAAGCTGATAGAATATCACTCAGTCATGAGCACTGGAGTAGATTTTATGAATGAGAGGGAGACCTTAGTGGGTCAGCCTCTCAGGGCTTTAGTTGTTTGGATATAATAGTCCTTTCCCTTCTTTCAAAGACCTAGGACACTTAGGCATCCATGAAACAGGGCTGTGATGTAGAGAGGGAAGAGTTTACATCCTGGTTGACACTGACAGGAACTAGTCTGAGCCCTCTGTGAAGGGCCAGGACAATGGTGAACACCCACCATCCTCATTTTCAACAACTCACAGGTGGGTTATTTTTCATGTATGCTCTGCACAACCATAGAGATAAACCTCGTTTCCCCTTCCTTTTTTTATCCTAATTGTACCCTCAGCAGATCAGTTCCTTAGCAGTGTAATTTATAAGGAGCAAGACCCTTTCAAAAACTGTTTCTGCAGAGGGGTAGTGGTGATGCACGCCTTTAATTCCAGCACTTGGGAGGCAGAGGCAGGAGGATCTCTGTGAGTTGGAGGTCAGCCTGGTCTACAAGAGCTAGTTCCAGGACAGACTCCAAAACTACAGAGAAACCCTGTCTCAAAACAAAACAACAACAACAACAAAAACCACAAACTGCTCCTGCAACCTGAACATGCTCTCCCTCGTGACCTCTGTGCTGTCTGAGAAACTTCTTCAGTTCTTTAGTGCTTACTCGAAGCCCTTGAACTCTTCCTTCTCTGTAAGTTAAGCAGAGGTCAACCTTTCTATACAGCTACTAAAAGGCAGTTTTCCACAAATCCCTTGTGTTTTGGAACATCTTAAGAACATAGCACTCTAGAGGGTATTTTTTTTCTCTTTATTCTCCTCAAGAATGTTTGTTGTAGTAAAGAACCCTGGAAAAGAGAAGCAGTGCCTCACTTTAGAGCAAAGGGCTAGTTTCCTTCTTGTCTGTTAGAACAAAGATAATGTCTTACTCTGAGGCAAAGACTGGATAAGTTTGCTTTTTGCCGACTACAGAAAATTGGTTTCAGCTAGGTCCTTGAACAGCAGAGGAGAGGGTGCCTGTACTGGCCTTGCCCCACTATCACACTGATGATTATCTTAAATATCACCATAGAGTCTTCCTCCGGCGATGGATGGAGATAGAGACAGAGACCCTCATCAGAGCAATGGAATGAACCTCCAAGGTCCAGTTGAAGAGCAGAAGGAGGGAGAAGATGAGCAAGAAAGTCTGGACCGCGAGGGGTTGGTCCACCCACTGAGACAGTGTGCCTGTTCTAATGGGAGCTCACCAAATCCAGGTGGACCAGGACTGAATGAGCATGCACTCAAACGGGGACTCTTTGAATGTGGCTGACAATGGGGGCTGACTGAGAAGCCATTGATAAAGGCACTGGGACTTGTTTCTACTGCATGTACTGGCTTTTGGGGACCCTAGTCTATTTGAATGCAAAGCTTCCTAGGCCTGGATGTGGGGTGGGGCCTTGGACTTCCCACAGGGTGGGGTTCCCTGCCCTCTCTTAAGGAGGGAGGGGGAGGGAGGAGGGTGAGTTGGAGGGGAATGGGAGGAGGGGAGGAAGTGTAAATTTTTGAATGAAAAAAAAAAGAAAGAAAATTGGTTTCCTTGGATGTGACAAAATCCAATGTGTCCACCCCACAGCATTTCTCTATGCCTAAATATTCTATTCTTGAAATCTTAGAACACACAGAAAGCTGGCATGGACATGAATCTTGTGGTACCTACTGTTCTGTGGGTAATAATTCTTCATCTCCCTAACAGGGTTTTAGCTTTCTGTAGCATCTATAAAATAAGCTCTTGGAATTTTAACAATACTTGTCACATTTTTATCTCCTGTAAGTTATAATTAGCTATAAACTAATATCTATAAGTACACATGTTTATGTTTATCATATATATCTTTTAAAAACATGGCTGTAAAACAACGTATCCATGGCACACACCATCACTATAAAATCCTTGCTCAATAAAAAGCTGCTCAATGACTGGACAGATTTAAAATTGTAAAAGGGATTATATACTATCTGCTATAAAATGTTCAAAACTTTTATACTTGTAGTCACTGCCAATACTATCAGTAAATGAGATGAAAGTCAACATTGATTCAGGTGCCTAAACCTGAAATCTCATCACTACCTCTCAGAATTGAATGTACTCATTTGACAAGAACAGACAAAAGCATCTCATTTCTGCCTGCCCAAGGTGAGAGAGCAGGCCTTTCATTCTGTAGTCTTATGCTGTGGAATATTATTTTAAGATATGTTACCTTCTTTTGGTGACCAGTTTCTTGATTTCTTTGTATATTTTGGAGATCAGCCTTCTGTCTGATGTGGGGTTAGTGAAGATCTTTTCCCATTCTGTAGGCTGTCGTTTTGGCTTGTTGACCATGTCCTTTGCTTTACAGAAGTTTCTCAGTTTTAAGAGGTCCCATTTATTAATTGTTTCTCTCAGTTTGTCAAAGTGGTTGCAACTCAGTGGTTGAGAACTATTGGTATAGGGAATGGCATTGTGTTTCTGAATAGCCCTTTCTATGGCTTTGGTGTGAAACACAGTTGTGAAGCCCACTCTACCAATTCTGAATTTACATGTATTACACAAATTTATAAATATATTCTAGTAGGTAGTTCTTCGTGTTCACCTAGATTCTCCCCCACTAATGTTTTTAAGAGAATAGATCTAACTAGGACCATATTAACATCATAGTTTCAAAGCTAGAACTAGAATCCAAGTGTTTTGAGACTCTATTGGTGGGGCTAACCAGGCATGGACAGCTATAGTTATCCTTTAGTAAAGCCTGTATCCATACTCAAGCCAGTAGAGAAGAAAAGGGAGGGGAAAAGAATAGCACACACAGACAATGGAAAAAGGGATAAAAGTTGCCATGGTAGCCTCAAACTCCCTACAGAAACTAAACTCTGTCTTTCCTAGTGGCGGAAGAAGAGCGCCTTTCTTGGTGAGTCTCAGAGAAGCAGTGAGTGGTTTTAAGCTAAATATATACCCTGGTTCCAGGGTCATAGCTGTGGTGCTGGCCCTTCTTTAATTATTCAGGTAGCAGCACATCCCTGGTGAGTGTGACAAGATATCCAGGGACAGTGATGCTTAAGCACAAGAAACCAACTGCTTTCTAAAACTAGGTAACCACAAACCAACTACATTCACACATCAAATACTTTCATGTAAACCAGAGCAGCTGAATTATAGGCACTTTACAATAGTTGAATTTACATTTCAGTTGCTTTTAGGAGATAACTATAAAACCAGAGAAAGTGGTATTACACAATAGTGTTTGTTGGCCTTCAGAGCATTGGCTAGAAGGTCCCTTCTGCTTTAAGTTGCTAGCCAAGTGCCGTGTGAACTGGGTGCTCTCAGAGACCTCCACCCTCAAGTTACTATAATGAAATTTGGGGTGTGGAGGAGGGGCTTGATAAAGTGATTAACTGGTTT
Source organism: Chionomys nivalis (assembly GCF_950005125.1). Classification (NCBI taxonomy): domain Eukaryota; kingdom Metazoa; phylum Chordata; class Mammalia; order Rodentia; family Cricetidae; genus Chionomys; species Chionomys nivalis. The sequence continues at coordinate 44,877,598 of NC_080088.1, read as the reverse complement.
GACTAATTAATTTATAAAACACATAGAAAGTCTATTATGTACTAGTGACTTTATACAACAATAAGAATATGGAGATAAATAGTAAGAAAAAATGCCACCATTTCTGCAAGTTTCTGATAGAGAAGAAGGGGCCTGAAGTGACAGTTTCAAAACTTGATGATAAATATATAGCCAACATTGAGGAAGAGTGCATATTTACAGAAGAGGGCATGGCCATAGCTATACAGGCAAGGAGTGATGAAGTAAAGGGAAACAAGATGATGTATCATCTCACTTTTGAAAGATTGTCAGCTATAAGATATTAGAGTTTATTGTGGAGCAGAAATTATACAAGTGAGAAATATAAGGCAGTGTGTTACCAGTAATGCACACAATTGAGAATACATGTACGAGAAAGAGGGTATTGGTAGATGTGTGTGTGTGCATACACGTGCGTGTGCCTGTGCGTGTGTGTGTATGTGTGTGTGTTTAGAAACTTTTCAAACACCAGGCAGTGGCTGTGGTCAAGGAACTTAGGGAACTTTGGTAGAATTACAAGGGAGGTAGCCAATTAAGATGTGATGTATGTTCTAGTATACTCATATATTGGTACCAATTGGCATCAGAGAGGCTTCCTCTGCCAGAAGATGGGAGCAGGTGAAGAGAGTCACAGCAAGATGTTGTTCTTGGAGAGTTGAATTTGGAGGCCTCTCTCAGGTCCCTCTCCTCAGAGATGAGGAACCCTGTGGAAGAGGCAATACTGCTGGAGTCAGAAAAGATGGAGGAAACCAGGAAAACATGGCCCACCACAGCAACTAAGAAGAGCTCACAGGGGCTCCCAGAGACTGAAGCAGCAAACATGGAGACCTGTATTGATCTGTACCAGAACCTCTGCATGTATGTTATTGTTGTTCGCTTGGTGGTTTTGTAGGAATCCTAACAGTGGGAGCAGGTGTATCTCTGACTCTTTTGCCTGCTCTTGGGAACAGGTACTTGAGTGGAATTGTCATTTGCTAAAATAGAATTAGAAATGAGTACACTTGAATAAGATGAATTTTAATTGCTTGTGGAACATCTGGGGAAGATGGGTAACTAGTAACTACATTTTCTTTCCTTCTTTTCTCTGTGTGTCTGTGCAAACTCATGTGTATGCAGTTACATTTATTTTGAGGGGGTATATGTGCACATGTACATGCACATGTGGAGGTCAAAGGTCAACCTTAGGTGCTGTGCCTTAGGACTGGTTCATCTTGGATTTTGTGATAGAGTCTCTCATTGGGAACTGGACCTCCCTGATTGGGCTTGCTTGGCTGTCCAAGGCACACAGGGATCCTTCCATTTCTGCTGCCCTAGCTCTGGGATTATAATTGTTCCACCACACCGAGTGTTTTACCTAGTTGCTAGAAATAGAACACAGGTAGGATATCACGATTATATGGAAGTTACCTTACTGAGATCTCTCTCCAGTTACCTCTTTCCTCTTCCTATTCCTTCTTTCGTTTCATTGTGTTGGAGATTGAATCCAGGACACAGTGCAGGCAGAGCCATTCTACCAGTGAGTTCTTTTGCAGTCTACCTATTGTTAGTTCCATTCATGAGTCAAACCTCAAAAAGTGACACACAAAAGTCATAAATTTGGGACTTATGGCTGGAGAAGGAGTAGTAAGTCACATCTCTCAGGCAATAAATCACCTAGTACAACACTGTATACTGGTATTTTTTAAGCTATAGCATAGACACAGATAGTCACAATTTGAATTTTAAACGACCCCCCCCAAATAACATGCTTGAATACTTGGTTGCTACATGATAGTCCTGATTTGCGAGGCTGTCAAACCTTTAGTTTCTGTGATCTACCTGTGTGTAGAACTTTGTGTAGACTTTGATCATTCCATTCCATTTGCATTAGTTTCTGGTGCCTGTCTAAACTTTCTGCTTTATGATGCAACAAAATATGAACAAATAGGCAAATCTTCCACCACCAAGGACTGAGTCTCTCCAACCACCATGCTTTCTCCATTATGAAATATAGGCTACAATGTAAAACTGTGAGCCGAAACAAATATTTCCTTTTGTAAGTTGCTTCTGTCATGCATTTTGTCATAGCAAGAAGAAAGCTAATATGCAAAGCATCTGAAGAATTTTGATTCACTAGATCTGCTGACATTCATCATTTTTTAAAGCCAGATTCCAAGCTTTCTTACCTAGCAAGTTCCTACAAAACATTAATGAAAATCCATGTGATGGTTTGTAGAAGGTTTGAATACTTGCTCCCCATTTGGATGAACTGTTTGGCAAGGATTAGGAGGTGTGGACTTTTTGGAGGAGGTGTGTCACTAGAAGTGGGCTTTGAAGTTACAAAAGACCACAACATTTCCAGTTAACTCTCTCTCTTAGTGCCTTGTGCTTGTGGATCAAGATGTAAGCTCTCAGTTACTGCTCCAACACCATGCCTGCCTGCCTGCTCCACACTAAGATGGTAAAACTCTAGCCCTCTGGAACAATGAGCCTCAAATTAAATGATTCCTTTTTAACTTTCTTGGCCATGCTATTGTATCACAGCAATAGAAAAGTAACTGAGACACAGAGGTAGATGATGAGATGCTTACAGATTAATAAACAGCGAAGCCAAAAGAGCACAGCAGCTAAGGGGGAGAGGGAGAAAGAAATATTATCTTGGAACCAAAAGAAGAAAGCTTCATAAAGAAGGAAATGTTCACAAAGTTCAAAGGATGCTAGCAAGAAGAGTAGGAACTGACTGGTAAATGTCACCCGAGATTGGCAATTTAAAGGTAATATTGAACTTTGGCATGCCAGTTTTGTGTCGTGAAGAGGACAGACACAAATTATAGTGGGGAACTAAGTAAATGGCAGGTTAGGAGATAGAGATGGTATGGACTACTTTTTGTAAACAACACAAAGCAATACTTGTCTGTCCTGGGAAAAAAAACAGATCTGGTGACAAGAAAGACAAAGTGTTAACAATTTGGCAGCATTTTTAAGAAAGAAAAAAGCATGAAATATGTGGTATAATTTGCAGAATAATTCCCAAAGGAACTTACCAGGTATAATTAAATTGAGATTTGAGATGGAGATGTTGCTCTGCACTACCTGGACCATGGACACAAAAGTCTTTAAAAGAAAGCAATGGGGAGAGGGGCAGAGAAGAAGATTGGAGTAAGTGATGCTACTGCTCATTGGGGCAACTAAAGAGGCCTGAGAGTCAAAGTATGTAGGTGTGCTTTAGGGTCTGGAAAAGGCTAGGAAGGAATTTTTGTCTTAGAACATCTTGAAGGAGCACAGCACCACAGACACTGGCTCTGATCCAGTGCGACCTCTGACGTCTTGGCAGAACTGTTAGATAAGGAAGGTGTTGTTGAAGAATATTAGTTTACACTGTGTGAAGATGTGTCACTGTGGTTAGTTTAATAAAGAACTGAATGGCTAACAGGTAAGCAGGAGAAAATAGGTGGGACTTCCAAGGAGAGAGAAGAACTCGGGATAAATCTGGGAGTCTGAGAGAGGATACTGAGACACTGAGGACTTACAGTACAGAGGAGAGGTAATCAAACCATGTGGCAGAATGTAGATTAATAGAAACAGCTAATTTAAGTTTTAAGAGCTAGTTGGGAATAAGCCTAAACCTAAGTTCAAGCTTTCATATTAATAATAAGTCTGTGCCATTATTTTGAGTTTGGTGTTCCAAGAAAGTCTGACGAGAATGTCCAACTACAAGTTATATTCTTTTCAGCAAATAAATGTTTATTTGCTGCAGCTATAGCAGAAAAGAACAAATCGTCTTTGAATATGACAAGAGGCAGAACTGCAGGAAAGAAGGAAGTGGCATCTTCTCCTTAACCCCCGTCAATAAAAATGAGCATGAGAAAAGCATAGCAATTTTATTTAGCTAAAGTTTCATGGTACACTAGGGCCTTCTGAAATGAAGACCCAACATTCCAGAGCAAACTATTTCAGTGGACACAGAAATATAATTGAAAGGCAAAAGATTGTGACCTACTGACAATAAACTGGAGGAAAGCCGGCAAAGTCTGTTTGCAGAAACTCCTATGGAACTTCCAGGTCTAGGACAGAACCCCTCTGGGAAAGGACTTTAAGACCCCCAGAAGAGGGAGGCTGTGACAGGCTTCAGCACAGAAGGATTTGAGAGTGGCTGTCAAGGCATTCTTTGGGGGTTATGTGCTCTGCCCTTGGCAGAACCAGATGTGGATGAAGATGTCCTTCAATCAGAAGAGGTAACTACAAGGACTTTTCTCCATGCCTTCAGGTTGGGTGTGCAGGCTACAGTGACAGTAACTGCACTAGACGCTCATGTCCACCGCTGTCTGCGACATGGGAGTCGTGTACAGTTTACATGGAGAGAAAATGGAATAGCCTGTCGCAAAGCATTCTTGACTCACTTGTGTATTTTCAATGCTTCCAAGGAGAATGTTTTGCTTTTGTGTGAAGTGTGGTAGGAGCTTCAGTGTAACTAAAGACATCCCTAAACAATTTCCATATTAAGCTAAGCTCTGCTGGATGCTGACAGATTGGGGGTCAGGGACCTTAACCTTGAGACTTCTTGGAAGGTTCCATGGTCTCATCTGAGCTATGCTTAAACTGAAATAAAAATTGCGAGTGTATTTATTCCCTTTGCCTCCCTTTATCTAATTCCACACTGCCTAAATTCTCTCCTCATCAGGTGCACATTAATCAGAGGGAACTCTTTCTTCTTGCAGCTCCCTAAGGCCCTGCCTCACCTAAAGAGAGAACCTGGCTCCAGGATGCAGGAGACTGCTTCTGGTTTCCATGGAGACCCTGTTTGATGTCAATGGCGGCTCCAGGAGGGAGGGAAACCAGGGCGTTTGTTTTTAAAGGATGGCGAGTGGGGGAAGGAGAAGGGATAGGAAAAAGGAGTAAAGGGGATGAGGGGGCTGATCCTGCCTTTTTGAGGATTCAAATGGGAGGCCAGGAAAGTTCAGCTGGGTTACTCAATCTCCTTGCACTTCAGGAGAAATCAAAACGGAAGCAGCAGGAGTGGTGGTGATGGCAGAGGGCTGTTTATTTAGCAGTGTGAGAAATACCTTGCAAAGGATCATTTCTGATATCAGAGTGTAGGGGACTGAATTACTTAGGCAGCTGGCAGTCCCTGTCCTTGTGGGTGGCTCCTTCCTAAGCTGCTGGAGAGTTTTCCTTTTTCCCCAAGTCAATTCTTAAAGGCTCCCACAGCTGTGAGAGGGGCCCCGCCCCTCTTTCTTTCCCCACACCTTCCCGGACCACAGGGTAACTAAGTACAGACTCTGACTAAATGCTCTCCAAAGCCTTGGACTCCGGATCAGCTACGATATATTCAGCCGGTTCTCTAGTAAGAGAAAACAGGCAGGATGGGAGAGGTACTCAGGCAGAATACATGCTAAAATTGAATTGCAAGAGGATTCAGATGACGTCAGCTTGGATAAAGGTCTGACCCACTGAATGTTAAATGTGGCCCAGTGACTAAATCCTCTGAGAGAATCAATGGCAGAGACCTCTATGAAAGGACCATGCCTCTTGTTTAAAATATTAAGCATGTGGCTCAGCTGATCTCTGGCTGCAACTCCCAGGGCGCTGATGGAATCTCAGCTTTCTGCTATAATCACTTGAACATTACTTACTGCCCTAGATAACTGCAGCCACATGACGCTTGCACCAAAAAAAGGAAGTCTGAAGAAAAAAAAAAAAGAAAGGAAAGAAAGAAAGCCATCACAAGCCATCTGAGTGTCTGCCAGTCTTGGGGGAAAGGAAACCAAGTCAGTTAATAAACACTTCCTGAGGTGTGCCGCAGCCTGAATGTGTGCTACGGGAGTGAGGGATGGTTTTTCCTTCAAGGTACCCATATTCTGACGAGGACAGTGACAATTCATAAATGTCCAGATGAGCTGGATAGCAATAATTAATGATATGGGAACTCCAAGGAAGGCTAAATCAATAAAAAACAAAGGAAAAGCAATTTAGACAGGTGCCTTGGCGTGCCTTGAGAGACACAGAAGAGAAAAATACAGGGAAAGGACTATGGGAGGGACAGAATATACTGTTAGCACATTTCCTGGTTGATATAAAATGCCAATTATATATTATAAAATCGTATGTAAAGAGACATTTTGAACGGAATTTCTGATACTTTTTTCTCTTATTTTTCCAGTTGTATACCGGCCACATGTTGGTTTTAGGAGTTTAAGCCATACTTACGTTTAAAAAAAAAATCCAGAAAAAATTATACAAAAGAAAATCTAAAAATTCATATTCAGGGGCTGGAGAGATGGTCCAGCAGCTAAGAATACTTGCTGCCCTTACAGAGAATCCATGCCCTTACAGTTCCCAGCACCCACACTGGTTGTGGCTCACAGCCCTCTATAATTCTAACACAAAAAAAACACACATGAATATTTTGAAATTCTTATAAAATAAAACATGCGCTCAAGATGAGGAAGAACTTGATGGTTATGGAAGGTTTTTCAGACCTCTTAGAACGTAGGTAACATTAACATAAAAGAACCATGCACGCTGGCGAGAACTTGTCTTTAGAGTGAGGGCACAGGGGTGAGGAGTGAGTGCAGCCCTGCAATTGGAGATCCTTTCCCATACCTGTCACTGAAGGCCTGAGGGGGAATGCATGTCATTCGATCACCAGCCTTCTAGTTTTTGTTCCAGAATTGGGGGACGTTGTGGAGCAAGCTCAAGTATGTAGAAGGCAGCAGCTAATTTTTTTTTTTTACTTGAGTTTGGGTGGAAAATGTTGGAAGGAAAATAACTTAGAGGATGGCAGTTATTTCTAGACATACAAGAAAAGAAAGACTAGTGTGCTCTAATTAGTCATGGTTCCCGGGTCACTAAAGTGTTAGTTTCTAAGGTTTTGTTTCCAGCCCTCTTTGCGGAGGGACACACCTATAATAAAAAACATCTCCCGAGGGTTTTGGCAGGGTAGCTAAGTATTAACAATTTTAGATGAAAAACTCATAAAAGCACAGAAAACCATGAGTCAGCTCATTTTAATTGTTTGGGTTTTTTTCATTCTTAGTCTCATGGCTGACCCCAGATTCTTTGTACTTCCAAGTTGCTTTTTGAATGCCATGCTGGGCAAAGTTCTAAATCATGGATTAAACCCCCTGGTTTGTTCATCTCAATAAACATCCCCACTCATTCATCACCATGAATTTTGAATGTCCTTACATTTTCTTTTTTTGTGTGTGTGCACTAGCAGTCAATATTCTGTGATGGTTTCTAGAGAAGACTATAACAATGAGTCACTAACTGGCATCATTAGTAGAAGAGGCAGAGAAGACAAAATTAAAACAAAACAAAACAAAACATAAAACAATGAGTTCCAAATAGAAAGATGGAGAATAAGGCAAAAGAGGTAAAGGAAAAGGAGAAGGGAAAAAGGAAATAGAACAGAGCACCTTCTTTCTGGGCAATGTCCTGCCTGTGGCTGACTTCTGGCTTTTAGACAGGACTTTTCCGAGTTAGAAGGGATCTGATGACCCTGCCATCAGTCACCTTCTCATTCACAGACAACAAAGAGCTCAGAGAACACCAATGCTGAATAGAGAGGAGGTCAGTATTAGGATCAGGCTCCTGACTGTTGCCCGGATGGTAACTTCACCGTATCATTTCCTCTTCCTGAGCGGTTGACTGGATCCAATTGAAATACCTTTCCATTCTCTACTTAGCAGCATGTTTATATTCACCTTGTTTCTTTCTAGCTTACCCAGTGTTTTAGCTTACTTAACCCTTGTACCAATTCTGAGACAAAGTAACTGTCAACTATGAAATGGCCCACATGGGACACACCTAATTTTGATTTAGGATACAGCTTCCCCACAAGCATATACCAGTTTTGACATGCAAGTTCTGTGGTAAATCAAAATTGAAAAGATATATGGTCTTCTTACTCTTCCTTATTGTAGGATTAAAGAACTCTGTGTGTGTGTGTGTGTGTGTGTGTGTTTAAATAAAGCTTCATGCCAGCAAGATAGTTCAGTGGGTAAAGATGCATGTCTGGAAACCTGAGTTCCATCTCTTATCCCCACACAGTGGAAGCAGAGAACCAACTTCTGTAAGTTGTCATCTGACTTCTACGTGGACAATGTGGCACAGGTGTGACCTCCTCAGACACACAAAATGAATACATAAAATGAAGAACATTTTAGAGAAAGTAGGAAGAAAATGGATGACCTGGAAGTAAAGACAAGCAAAAAAAGGAAGTCCTGCCATGGAAACAACAACAAAAAAATTGTAAGGCTAGTCAATGAATGATGAGGGAATTTTGTAATGGTTCTCTTTAGTACTTCGACAAGGTTCTCTGAAGCTGGTGAATTGGGTTCCCAGAAGAAGACCTGAGTCTGATGTTGGGGAAAGGAGCAGCTCCTGATGATGAACTCACTCTCAGAGGCCCAGCCACTCCAGGCAGGATAGTTTCAATCACTCTGCCATCCAGTCATTGCTGACACATCTTGGCAGCTGGCCTGCCCCTAATGGAATGTGTCCTGCAGCTGGGAATTAGGTCATCAGTAATTCACTTAATAGCGTTTTATGAGCTGGGCTCTGACACAAAAGAGCGATCTTGACTTATGAACAGGAGCTTTCCTTGATCTGAAGGGAAGAAAGGAGTTGATACCATTGTGAATAATAAAGATTCCATTTCCGGGAAGCAAAGGAGCATCAGAAACACGGGAATTTCTTCAGCCTCTCCCTGTTATCGGGACAGGTATGTGATCTTGGGCAAGTCATTTTAACCTTGTATGGAAGACTCAGGATTTGTTAGATCTTGTCATTGATGGTGTTCTATAAAGGAAGATGGTACCCCCCTTTTCTGTTTAGAGAATACAAGGAAAGTCCTGATTCATATACTTAACTAATTTGTCTAGTGCAAGTGTTCTCAATATGCTGATTTCTGGTGACCAGGGGTATCATAACTAATGATGGCGTTTTCTGAAAAGGGACTGTTTGGAATGGATGGGCTGGTATGAGTCACTTCAGAGTATCACTCGTTCTTCCCACCTAGAAAGAGCTGTGTCAGTGAATAAGGCTTTGTATGTACACATGGTACTACATTCCCCACATCCTACATGATCTATGTGATAAGCCTCTGTATGTACACACAGTACTTCATTCCCCATAAGTCCACATGATCTATATGAATAAGGCTCTGTATGTACATGTGGTACTTCATTCCCCACATCCTACATGATCTATGTGATAAGCCTCTGTATGTACACACGGTACTACATTCCCCACATCCTACATGATCTATGTGATAAGCCTCTGTATGTACACACGGTACTACATTCCCCACATCCTACATGATCTATGTGATTAAGGCTCTGTATGCACACACAGTACTACATTCCCCATAGCCTACATGATCTATGCGTGTGTGTGTTCTTTGGTTCTACTCCACAGAGCTCATCTTGAAGTCTTAGAAGTACACGGAGAATTCTCTGAAGAAAAGTTCCCATCCTAAAGTTGTTGACTGGAATTCCCACGCTTGTCACCACAATTCTGACTGTTCCCAGGATGTTTGAGAATCCAATACACTCTAATTTTCTTCTGACCGGTTGAACCCCACAACTCTCCTGTTGGAAAACCCAATATATATCTTATGGATTATTCAGAGAGGGCACTGCTAAACAGGACCTGCAAGTTAAAAACAAATATCAGACCTTTCTTCTGTTAACTTCTTTACTGATGTGCGAGAAAAGCTCCAAGACCCTGGGGCTTCAGTGCACAAAACCTTCTTATCCAAGGAAGCTGGAAAGATTAGTGCTGAAGTTCACACCTGGAATAATGATAATAAAGAAAACAATGAATTAGATTTAGATCATCTCCCTCAAGTAATACTGTGTCCAAAAACTATTCAAAGCTCTCCACAACACATTTACTGTATAGACTGAGCCTGCATTTCAAGCTATTGTGAAACCCAAGAGCAGGCATGAGCTGTGTGATATAGCTTTCAATTTAAACTTGGGAAGATCAGATCAACATGTACAAATTAATGAAAATCAGTTGAAACATTTCATAATTATGTGTTTAATGATGTGGTACAAATTATAAAAGAAACAGGAGCTCAGAAAAAAGCAGTGATGTGAATTAAGCCTTGTCCTAGCTGATGGAATGACAGCACCGTAGGGTAGAGGATGCCCTTGATGTCAGGGTTGTGCTCCCATCATGGGGTAAGACACAGGACAAGTTCATCCATGGGGATTGCACTTAGAAATGCACACGGTGGAAATGCATAGGATGGTGTAGAAAAGGAAAGGAGTGAAAAGTGAAGAGAAAAACAAACCTGCTGCCCTAAAATCAGGTCCCCGTATTCGGAAAAGGGAGAGGGAGCATGAGATGGTACATACAAACGGTCAGAGCACACATGGCAATAGAACTGTGACACACAAGTTCCACAGCCACCATCCCAGGACGTAAGTCATAGCCCCTGCAGCAATCAGCCCAGAACATTCAGAACTTGGATAATGACTGCCCTCCTCTTTAAATTGTTCTTTCTTATGCTCATCCTCATTCCTCTCAACCCAGGGCCAATGGAGAAAAGGCCAATGGACTCCCCAAACCAGTCACAGGTAATGCCTCACCTCTATGCATTGATCTGTCTTCCCATGTTCACACCCTCCAGTGAGAACATACCTGAAACCTATCTGTCTTTTTACAATAGCTTTATATTTCCTCGGCCTACCTCTGAGTCTCTGCCAAACCCGAGTGATGACTGGATCTCTTGCTTTGCAGCATATTGTGAATATATTGCTGTTTGTTCTCATCAGAGTAGTCTTTATTTAATTCCACAGAGGGAGAACTTTTGCTTGTTTCCTATTGTTACATGAGCACACACACACACACACACACACACACACACACACACCCTGGTGGTTTCTCTTTCATACTCCCTCCTATCTTTTTTCCTTTCCTCCTACAGTCTACACTTCAACTGGGCTTCTTGGCTTTCCTACCAATTTTTGTAGAAAGTTCATATTGACAGATATCTGGTCCCCTAAATCCAGAGCTGGAAGTGCTGTTAACTGCTTGGTATCTCTCTAGCCCTTTAACCTTTCCTTCCCCGCCCCCCTTTCTTTTTCTTAGCAAAAGGTCCTTTGTTAAGTAAAGTCTTTAACCAAAGTCTCAAGTTTTAAAGTATTTCGTCTAACATTCACCAAGTAACAATTAATGTTCTCATAGCATATTTAATATATCTAAAATGTCTGATCAGATGTCTTCTGATCAACACAGAATAACTGCATTGCTATTGTGTTTGGTGTATATATTTTTGATAAAAATAAAAAAACACAGCTCATTTAAATAGTCATGGCTACAAACTCTCACACAAATCGTGGATTCTGTTGGAACTATTTGAAATTGTGAAAATAATTCATTCGTTTCCATCTGCTAACACACCTTGGATGATGACAAAATAATTTTGTTATCACTTTACCCATTCCTGGAGTCTTTTACTTCATGCTCAGAAAGCCTAAGGGAAATTCTTTGTTTGGTTTTACAGGCAGGAATGGATCATTTAGGTATTCAGAGGAACTTGATACCCTACCTAATTTGTACTAATGGGTAAAAAAAAAAGTTGGCAGACAGCTGGCAAGGATATTTTGTGATTGAACATCTTTTTCTCCACGATCATCACATGAGGTGATCAAAGAGATGGAGGCAGAAAGAAGAACAGGCAGGTTTGATGTGGTTGTGCTGAAATTCTCCATGTTTTCTCATTCAATCTCTTGGATCCGATTTGTAGACTTAGGCATTCGAGTTCCTGGCTCATTCTTAAGCGGTGATACTCTCTGCCACCCCTCCTTACGCATCACCCCGAGCATTGCCCCCATTGTACTTTACCTCTAGCAGCTGTGAGCCTCCCATTCACCCCTGGAAAGATGTGAGGTGAGAAGGTATCTCTTGGTGGTTACTCTTTTGTAACATATACGATCTTGGTGAATGCAGTCATAGCGGCTGGGCCTCCCTACTGAGGAAACTTCTCTTCCTACTGAACTTCAGTCAGTCATCTATTGCCATACATCTGCAAGATACGTGTTCTGTAACAAACACATCCAGCTGCACAGTGTTTCCTCGCAATGTATGCTTATTCACTGTTCACTCAGCAGTCCATTTGCCCCTGTCCTTTCCTAACACATGGCTTTTCCACCTAGCAATGGGGAAGCCAGGTGTCTTCTATGCCTTGGCTCTGCTATCCTCTAAGCAATGGTTCTCAACCTTCCTGATGCTGTGATCCTTTAATACAGTTCCTTATGATGTGATGACCCCAAACTATAAAATTGTTTCCATTGCTACCTCCTAATCGTAATTTTGTTGCTATTATGAAAGATAATGTAAACATATGATACGCAGGATATTTGATATGTGACCCTTGTGAAAAGGTTGCAACCCAGAGTTTGAGAACCACTGCTCTAAGTGGGTTTTAGAATACAGATGGGGGAATAATATGAACTATTCTTTCTCAAATGAATGTACCTTAAACCAAATGCACACCTGTGATCCTAGCACTCAGAGGTCTAAGCAGGAGGTAACGTATGCTGTAAGTATGTTTTATTGCCATTGGTTAACAAAGTAGCTGCTTTCGGCCAATGGCTTAACAGAGTAAGGTGGGGCTGAAAGGGATCTATAGAGAGAGTAGGCAGAGTCAGAGAGAAGCCATATAGCCTCCTGCAGGAGACAGACATACCAGAACCTTGCTGGTAAGTCACAGCTACGTGGTGATACACAGATTAATGGAGATGGGTTAGTTTAGGATATAAGAGCTAGCTAGAAATATGCTTAAACTATTGGCCAAGAAATGATTTAATTAATATAGTTTCTATATGGTCATTTTGGTTCTGGGTGGCCAAAAACGAATGAGGAGTCTCTGTCTACAGGAGATCAGTCTGACTTCAAGAGACCTAAGAGCAATAACAACAATAATATAAATTTCCTTGTTTCTCAAATCTCAAATGGCATATTCACCATCTGACTGAGGATTAATGCAAAAGAGTCTAATAAATTTAGACCACCTTTAAGACAAGATCAAGTAGGGGGAGGGATCACAAAAACTTATCCCAGAATTAACAATTACTGCTTTAAGTATAAGTAGATTCTGATCCTTTTTATTCATTAAAAATAATGGAATATAAAAGGGACTGCATAGAAACTTCTCTAAATATGATCTTCTTTTCCCTTGTCTCACTAACTTATTAACTATTAACACCTAATAGTCATTTTGATGGAAGAAGAGAATTGCAGTTGATCTATGATTTCTCATTTTCTTTAGTTTGTTAGTTAAGAAGAAGACTGATAATTCCTATTGCCTTAACCATATCTCCTGGGTGACCTCTTACTGGCCGTTCTCTGATACTATGGCAAGTGCTTCAATCAGAAGCTATTTTGCATCAAGCTCTGTTTGCACTGAGGTGCCTCTACAGTGAGATAGCTCACGGTTTGAGATCAGCTCCGTCCCCTAAGCATGTTATAGATGCTGTGCTTTTCGACTGTCCTAACATAGCTTAAAGCTCCACTTCAGTGAATGACAAAATAAGTGTCTAGGAAAATCATTTGTCTCTAGTTCCCCCAGTCATGGACCTGCAGGCCTATCACCTGCTTTGAATTCTCTGTTGCTAGTCAGGGCTACACTAGTGATATAACAGAAAAGACATTGATAGGCAGAGTCTCTCTCCCTAAGTTCCAAACGATTCTCCAGAGCCTAATATGCCGTTACTCATATTGACATTTTGATATTTGAAAGATGATTGGATCAGATGATATGAAACATGAATAGTATGCTATACTTGAAGAAAAATAATTTTTATTTGGTCCTCAGATTGGATGTAACTAGTATTTTTTTGTATACAAGAAAGAACTTGAATTGTTCCTGTAATAATTCCTTATCTATTCTACATAAACTTCGAGTATGCCCTGTATATAAGATATGGCTAACATAAGAGCAAATGATTCAGATATAGTCTTTGTAAAATTTATTGTTTATTATTTTAAGTATGGCTATGTATGTGGTGGGGTGGGTGGGTGGGTGTGTACATATGAATGCAGATGCTGTCAAATGGCAGAGGCATCAGACCCCTTGGAACTGGAGTTATAGATGGTTGTGAGCTGCCTGGCATGGGTGCTGGAACTTCAACTTGGGTCTTCTGAAAGAACAGTAAGTGCTTTTATCTGAGCATATCTCAGAATGAGTCAAATCTCTCACCCTTGGATACAGTCCCAATTCCAATAAATTATAAAGAATGTCTCAGGGATATGGACATAATCTGGGGCTTTAGAGCATCTCCATCCCTCAGCTCTACACATTGTGCATCTCTTCCCTCCTTTCGGTCTCTCTACTCTTCATTGGATAGACAGTAGGGTGATCCAGAGAGCTGTTTTCCTGAGCAAATTCCTTCAGTTTTAACTAACTGGGGTTATTTAATGTACTTAGCCAGCTTCTGAAATAGTCGATAAAGTCACTAAATGGGAGTTATTACTGTTAGCATTAGATGTTTTAGGAAATGGTAGGGACTGGTCCAGGTGACAGTTGTTATTTGCCTTTGTCCTTGAAGAGCTGTCAGGCATCAGTAGCTCTCAAATGCTTCCGTTGACCTCTGTGATTCATTTCTCTAAACTCCTACCCTAAGCAGCCATCAGCCGTCACTTCTGGAGAGGAATGAAATCTGCAGACTGACTTGGGCAAGTATCACAAGGAAGCTCCACCCTGAGAGTTAATGAATTTCATGAGGATGAATGTCCATGGCAGGAACAGTGACAAGGTAGTATGGGGGTGCCTGTGGCCTTTGTGAAGCAAGACAGACTCTGGTTCTCATCAGTTCCTCTAAAGACTTTGTGGAGCACATAAAAGAATGAAGGAGCAGAGACTGGGAAATAGCCAGGCTGGCAGATGAAGCTGACTATTTTATTCCTGTTTCCACACACCATCTTCTCCTGTATTGTAGCTGCCTGCCACTCTACCCAAACAAAGGGAGGCTTTTAAATAAATGATTCATGAGGATTACAATCTCAACATGAAGATGCTATGCAGCTGTCACCAGGGACCGGGTCATTGATCAATCTAAGCATTTGGTGAGGGGTTCTTCTGTGTTCAGAGCTGCATGAGGCACTATAGAAAGAGGTAAGAAAAATTTATAATGCTGTCTTCACCTTCAAAGAGACAAACACATGAACATTTACAGAACACTTCAACTCAAATCTGTTTGCTGCTGAGACTCTAGTCCAATCTCCTGCCTGCCTGTACCAGAGGTTTCACCCATTAAGTGGAGAAAATGTTTTCTTGTAGGACTGAATGATTGCACGATGGCTTAAAATACATCAACCACTCGGATGTAGTAGATTCACAAAAAATATGCATGTGTGCTCTATGTATGCTCATACACATAGCTGTCTGTCCTGTGAGAATGTCAGAGGTAAGGTTTGTAAACCAGGGCATCTCGTCTTCTACCTGACTTCCAGTTTCTTTGTCCTTTGCTTACTATGATCAGTCATCAGGCTTGACACCTACATACTACCTTTAAACTCCTTTACTTCTAGATCTAATTGACTTCAACACTCTCTTCGTTCCCTTTTGTTTCTATTGATCTTTTCTACCCCTGAGTCAGGAAGGAGCTGTAGGAGTTCTCCACATTCTCCAATAGTCTGCTGAGAAAATGGCCATAACTTTTGTTTATTTGGGTTTTATGAAATAGGGTCCCATGGCCCAGACTAGCTTCAAATTCTTCGTTCTCCTTCTATGTTCCCAGTACTGGAATTACAGGCATGTACCAGGATGCCCAGTAATTTCCATTAATTCTTAAATAGGCCTTTAATAATAATGTTTATAAGCCCCAATTATTCTCTTATTTCTATTTCCTCTACGGTAGTAGTTGTGGGCTTAAAAAACTCATCTGATACCCAAATGCAATCACCTCCTAACCACTCATTTTCCAACATAATCCATCCTTTTCACAGCTGTCATAGCTCTTTGAAATGTAGAGCCAGTTAGGCCATTTTTCCAATCAACGATGTTCCACACTCATCAATTTTAAAAACTACACTGAAAGTGCTTAACTTGGTTTTCTGAGCTGTTTGGGGGATTTTCATATTCTGTCCCTCCATAGGATCACTTTCTGGCTGGTCTTTGCATAGACTATAAGAATCCAGTTACGTCTTTTCCGATATGGAACATAAGGGGAAATGAAGAATGCATCAATAGCTATAACGTGCAGATTTTCACAAGATTAATTACGAAGTTTTGTTCCAAGATATAGTCCTCCTCATAATAACCCAAATTAGAGAGTAGATGCTGAGGATGGGCCTGGTATAGATTTTAGAGAATGATAGAAAATAAAAGGCGTACTTTGTCACTCCTTTGAGATAGCCAGCCAAAGGAGTTCTTTAGCATCCAAGCTTGCTGAGAAAAGCCCTGCAGCTATTGGCTGTTCCTTGCGTTCATTAGCAGGTTTGGCAGTCTATAGTGGGATATGTTTTTGGTGTCTACTTACCCTGGAGATGCTCTCTCTTTTTTGAGACTTCCATCACCTATGTCAGCACACGACAGTAGACTTTCCTGGCCTTCAAGATCTGAGAGTGTGACAGATGGATCCATTTGGCAGTGGTAAAGAAGAACACAGTAAAAAAAATGGAAAAGGGGCAGAAATGAGAGAGAATGAACATAACCTGATGTCTTTGTGGTTCTTTATCTAAGGCCTTCCAACATTTCAGCTCCCTTCCTTTCTTACACACTTCTGCCTCTATAGCCCCACAGCCTTCCTATGCTCTTGCTGATACTAGGCTGTATTGGTTTTTCATCCTGACAACAGCTGAGTCCCAATTGATATGATAACCCAATTCCAGATGGACAGTTCATCTTCCTTCCTCACCTGCCAACTGAGAATCTGTTATATGCCAAACTCTTCCCTTCTGCCAGTGTCTATACTGGAACTTATAGGGAAAGATTATAAAGAAATGCTCTCTGCTGGGCATAAACATACAATAAATAGTATGTCAAGTAAACGGAAGGAAAGTAACATAATCTTTCTAAAAAGGAAATGTTGCCTTAACTAACCTGAGCCAGAGCTTTATCAAATAAGAAAAAGAAGGAGCTCAGGCAGTGTGGACAGAATGAATGAACATAGTTGTAAGCAGATAGAGCATGGCACATCCTGGGATAGGCCAGTAAGTTTGTCCAGTGTGTGTATGTTGAATGTTCCCATGAAGAGAGGAGTGGACAGGATGTGAGGCCTGGGATAACGTATAGAGAATACCACTTGCTACACCATTTTCTCTTTATATAAGTAAAGGGATCATTGACAGTTAAATGCAGTCTCCCTTAAGAGTTTACTCACCTTCGTTTATAGAGAAACTTTGATCTGTGTGTTCTGAATCTTTTCAAGTAGAATCATGTAAAATAGTGTTTGCTATTGAAATCATTAGGATTTGGGTGAAATGATATCTATGTCTTTCAGGAGTAATCAATTTTGATCGATTTGTAAAATTCTGCTCTTCTATAGTGTAGCAATTGTTTAGTTTCTCTTTAATACTCTCTATCTCTCTCCTCTCTGCACTCTTCTATTTCTCCCTTCCCCTTTGCTCCCTCCCAGCCTCTCTTTTAGGTCAGTTTTATCATTCTTCATTTTAATATCTTTCATGGTTCATTTCTTAATATAAATCTTTTTCTAATTTATTTTATAGTAATTATTATAATTAGACTTTAATAGTAACTACAAAGAAACCAATTTCATTACAATTAAAATTGATATAAGGCTAGAAAGGACATAAAATATTTGTATGGCAAGTCAGAAAATAGAGTGACTATTGGACGCTAAGAAAATACAGGTAACAATGATGAAATGTTTTCTCACCGAGATTCTACAAATTGGATACACTGCAATAATAGGGAAGATGGTCTCAGCAGGGAAGCTTGAAGCTATCAGTAAAGTCAATGGAAGTCAGCCGCCTGCTGTGGCCTTCCCCCATAGCAGCCATAGCCTTAAAAGCTAAAGTAGAATTATATGATAGCATATAAGTGTATTAAAGTGTAAGCTCTGGCTACATACAGCTCCATGTTGAAAGCCAAGAGGATCTAGCATTTTACAGAAAAAAAATCTCCCAGGTCACTCAGTGTGCATATACTTATTGCATACTCACATCTAAGTCAGTGTACAATGTCAGCTTATGGAAGGCAGGGACCATGACTTCCTTGGTGTCCTTTACAATGTATTGACAGACCTTCTGAAAGCAGTTGGCTGATGGACCAAAAGAATCCATAAATGTATGATGATTCAAAGGCTACTCAATGTTAAATGAGGAGAAGCTGTATTGTATTAAAATACTTGGTAATTTTCAGTGAAAAGTTCAAGTTAATGAAAAGAATAATATTGAACTCATCTGTCCTGACTGCAAATCTAGAGCTTACTGTGCAAACCAGAGCCAGCCATATGTCAGAATGAAATGAGTCTGGCACACAGAACTAGATAATTAAATATATAGGCCTCTTCAAAGCCCTGGGGAAAGAAGAGGGGAAGATACTATACACTTAAACAAATTAAATTTCCCAATTAAAAATATCAACCATAGGATTAATGTATCTTTAGTACCTCTATCTTCAGGCTATCTCTTACTTTCCAGGTTGATGTTATACACAGGTAACCTTCTAGGGCTGTAACTATATAGAGTTCAAATCAGGTTATATTGGGCATGGTGTTTCACAATTTGGAATCCGGCATCCAAAATATGTTCAGTCAATGCTAACTTGGTCTGCAGAGCAAGTTCCAGACAGTCAGAGGTACGTAGTAAAATCCTGTCTCAAAAAAAGTTATTATTTTGTCTTAGTTACTTTTCCATTGCTGGGCTAAGATGCCGAGACCAAAGCAATTTCCAGAAGAAGGAATTTGTTGATGCTGACCGTTTCAGGGGGTAAGTTCACGACTATCACGATAGGGAGCACGGCAGTAGAAGTCATGGCACTGGCTCAATACCTGAGAGCTTACATCTGATCCACAAGCAGAGACAGGATAAGTTTCTGCAACCCCAAAGCCCACCCCCAGTGACAAACCCCTACAATAAGGCCACACATTTTACTCTTTCCAGACACTTTTACCTACTGGTCACCAAGCATTCACATATATAAGCCTATTGGGACCATTTTTTATTCAGACTATCACAGATTTAAAAGTCCAAATTCCTTAGTCAGACAGTCTCAGAACTTGTTCAAGTTGCAGATCTCTCTAGTATATTCAGGAAATGGAAATAACAATAGTTTCTACATTGTAGGATTATTATGAAGATGAAGTAAAAAATAAATGTAGAGAGCTATGGGGGGGTTCCCCTTTCTCTTCATAGTTGATAAGCAAGTCTATATAAATAGAAAGGTAAATGAGAAAAGTCGAAGTTTTTATGGATAGGAAATATAAGTGAAAACAAAAAATAAGTGAATATCTGTAATTCTAGTAATAACTAGAAGTATCTATCCCTTCTTCATAAGGGTGAGGTGAGCGAGATGTAGGCAGCTAGGGGCAGTGAACTTACATGGGGAGGGGCTGATAATTCTAAACAGCCGTGTTAAAAGCTTATTCACTATAGTTCACAGTTTCCAACTTTGGTTCACATAGCACAAACATTTTCAAGTAGAATCATAAAACATAGCTCTAGCCATTGAAAGTATTAGGATTCCGGTGTTACTATGCCTATATTTCTCTGAAGCAAACCATTTCGATGCGTACAGACTAAAAATGAGGGATGGCCTGTGACAAAGCCTACTGATGATGACCTCTTCTCTCTTCTGTAATGAGATTCTCAGACGAGGACCCTGGCACTGTGATGGTGCCTTCTGTCTGGAGGATCCGTCATTAAGCAGATAAGGGAAAGCCAGAAAACATTCTGTCCCCCTTACCATTGATATTCTTGCTGAATTCAGAAGTGGCTCTCTGCTCTCCTTTTGTTTTGTTGAGTCACATTTTTCTAAATAGCTCAGGCTGTCCTTGACCTTGTGAGCTCTATGCTTTCACACTCAGAATGCTAGGATTACAGGTGTGTCCCCCGACACCTAGCACACAAAATGCCATGTATTTGAGGTGGTATTCCTTGAACTCCTACAGACATTTTTTTTGGTATAGTTCTGGGTGCATTTAATCCAGAGTTTAATACATAGTAGTTGCTCTGTGATATATTTATTACTTTTTGATCTGTCAGCACTCCTGCCTCTTTCCTGACATTATTCACACTTACACAAAAATCATAGAATTTTGAAATAAAGCATGCCCTTATAAGTCACATAAAAACCCTCCTATGACCCATTTCCCAGAAGAGAGCATAGAAAATCAATTTCTTTTTTTTTTTTAACTTTATAAAGAAAAGTTTTTTATTAGTAGTATTAGTATTGCTGTTGTTTTGAGACAGGATTTCTCTGTGTAACAATCCTGGCTGTACTGGAACTTGCTTTATAGACCAGACTGGTGTTGAACTCATGTAGCTCTGCCTGCCTCTGCCTCCCCAGTGCTGGGATTAAAGGTGTGATTTGAAGAGTTTTGTTAAGAAATGTCCACCAAATAAATTGAGTGTACAAACTGGAGAGAAGAAGAAAAGCAGATGAAGGGAACCATAAGCTGTGAATATAGAACACACACTGGGGATCAGTGAGCGGGTCAAGATTTCAAGGGTTGGTTGGATCTGCTGCTGGGGGCTGAACCTAGGAAAGACCTTCTCCTGTCATGTCACACTGAGAACCACCACTGTACTTTTTGGTGTCCCTACTTATTGAGTATATGTACCTAGCAATGACCTAAGCCCTGGAGATTAAACAATAATATAGGTCCTTCTGGGAAACACTCACAAGAGAGTTAAATGGGTAGAGAAGTGTAAATTGATTAAAATGCAAAAGGATAATGTGGCTAAAGCTGGTGGGTGTTGCAAGAAGGGGCTGCTTGTTCGTCCCGGCCACCCTGTAGCTTAGCCCCTAAATGACCACACAGAAATTGTGTTAATTAAAACACTGCTTGGCCCATTTACTCTAGCCTCTCATTGGCTAACTCTCACATCTTGATTTAACCCATTTCTATTAATCTGTATATCGTCACATGGCAGTGGCTTATCGGGAAATATTCAGCATGTCTGACTCTGGCGGCTCCATGGTGTCTCTCTCCTCTGCCTTTCTTCCTCCCAGCATTCAGTTCTGTTTTTTCTGCTTACCTAAGTTCTGCCCTATCATCTAGGCCAAGGCAGTTTCTTTATTCATTAACACACAAACAGAAGGACCTCCTACACCAGATGGGTACCAAGGGTTCTCAGATCACTCAACTCCCTTAGAAATTCTGGGTTTAAGCAAATCTTTTCTGTGGTTCCCAGGTAGTTTTAAAAATGACACTCATGGTTTTTAAACAGAATAAACATTGCCACATTTGTGTGTGTCAGTCAGCTAGATCTCACTCAATACTTCTAATAACACCACTTCCCTTTCATCAGCTCTGTGGGTCAGAGCTGACTCACATTTATCTATGACTTCTTCCCTTTCAGCATAGCTGTGGGTTTCAGCCTGAGAGAGGAAATAGATAGAACAATGGCCTCAGAACTGATTCATTTGTCTTAAATCTGGTTGTTCCACTGGCAAGTTATATGGCAACCACTCATCCACACTGATTTTATTTGTTATCTCTACCAAGACCTTGTATCTCCTAGGGATATGGAGGGCAAGGTTCTTCCCAAATGGTATGATGCTGAAATCATGAAACATTTTCACATTGAATATTAATCATGTAGGTCTGTCCATTCTGTTAGATACAATTATATCATTTCCAAATATGCAAATTTACAAGGAAGCAAAGTAACAAAATAGTACTTGAAAGAATTTCCTTTGTGTCTGAATGAATGACTATATTTAATTTTTCTGCAAGCAGAACAAGAGTTTCCTTTCTTGGGTATATATTCAACCTGACTGTGGTTTCAATATTCACATGAGAAAAGTTAACATTTCTGGGAGTCAGGAATACTGACAATACTGATTTTTAGGGGTTGTCATCTTGAGCCCTATGATGAATCACTGAACATACCTTATTCATTCATTCATGCATCAATTTGAAAGTGGTACACTGAATTTTTATATGCCAGTTGAAGGCCAGGCACCAACAATACATGGTTGAATAAACACCTTGTCTAGCATTTAGTGAACGAATGAATAAATGAATCTATGAATATTTGTCTTTGCCCCATTGAGGCCCTCTCAGCACAGGAAGGGAGGCTAAACTATTGATAGTTGACTATGAAATCACATGATGAATCTTTTAACAGAATGATGTCCAAGCTGCCATGGAAGGTAATACTGTAACCTTACCTGATAACTGTGCCAGGCCATGATTCCACTAGCAATATTTAATGGGGCTATTAAAGAATTGCCAACTCAGTCCCAAAACCAATTATGAAAAGTACATTATATTCTTAATCATTTTATTTTAAGATTAAACATTTTTGAGTTATTTATAGCTATACGGTTCAAAATTCAAGAGCTTCAAAATGGTATACATGAAAAGACACTATCCCAGACTTGACACCCAGTAAGTAGTTCAGCTATTTAGAGCTTCCTTTGGCTAGAAAAGACAATGTTATCAGCACCAAGAGTTTAACAGTTTTATATATATACATAAAACTAATGAGCTGCTGTCACATTTTTCCACATTTTTGGTATTGCATTTTATATAGCATTATATATGCTAATAATATTATTTATGTATATATCAAGACCATAGATTTGCAAACACATAATTATCTACTTTTCCCATAAGTATATATATATATATATGTGTGTGTGTATTCCATATATATATATTTAGGCATACACATATACACACACATACACATTGATACTGGAAATATTTTCTGGAAAAAGATGCATCAGATGCATGCTGCTTTCAATCTTTTACTACAATAAAATGGTTTATTACAAATAGTCTTATACATGTTATTGTGGTAATAATGTCAATGAATGTGATTGCAAAGCTAAGGGCAATGACAGGCTTTTCACAGACTTTCTGAGGTGGCAATGCTCTCCAGTCCAGTTGGTAATGTATGAAAGTGTTTGTTTCTCTATCCTTGCATTAGTTATTCACTAAGCAGATTGGCTTTGTTAATTTATTATGCCCCAATTGCTTTTAAATTACTTAATTATGAGGACATTTAATTCCACAGATCCATTTGAGACGTTACCAGAATCACTGAGACTTCATGATAAACTTTTATATCTGATAGAAGGCAAACTCGATGCAATATCACATATTTGATTTGAGAAGCTGCAGAAATGATCTTCTAATTTATGTTTAAATAACCATGCTGGCATTTGGTTTAGGCTGACATTGCATGTCTAGATTCATTTGGGAAATGTGTCATCTTTATAAAATCGAATGTTCTCAGAAGCTTGCCAGGTCCCCTTCACCACACCTTTTGTGTGTGTGTGTGGCTGACAATCTTCAGTTTTATCCTTCAAGTCTTACCTATTCTTTGTGCTATAATCAGTACACACTTAATGTTTTGCCGTCACACTAAAGTTGTATGTGTATAGCTTACTCTTCATTTAACTGGTGAGACATCAGCACAATTTAATCCATGAATCAATTGTTTTTCTTTCTATCAATTGCCGCATACAACTTGTTTTACCCCCTTTGTGCTAAAATACCATGTAGCTAAGCCTTCCTGCCATCTGTAGCTGTACCATTAAGTACCTCTCTGTCATCTACATGTTCAGGTCTCTGCTATATCACAATG
This sequence comes from Chionomys nivalis, assembly GCF_950005125.1. Taxonomy (NCBI): domain Eukaryota; kingdom Metazoa; phylum Chordata; class Mammalia; order Rodentia; family Cricetidae; genus Chionomys; species Chionomys nivalis. Next base: position 44,853,859 of record NC_080088.1, on the reverse strand, counting down.
GCAGGTGTTTGATTAATGAGTCCTTGGGTTCAAGTCCCAGCCACACCACAAAAAAAGGATAAAATAACCCAGTGTTTAGACCTAACAGATACTTCAGTAGCTTTATTCCCTGATAATGCATCTCTTAGAATCTTCTTGCTCCTTATCCTGATCAGTGTTTTTGCTACATCATCCTCAGCTTTTCCTTCACAGTCGTTCTGCAGATTGCTTTTGCCTCGGCATTCTGGCACCCTCTGCCTCCTGAAAGCCTTGTTTTCCTCATTCCTGCTTTCCCCTCCTGTTTTCAGAGAGAGCAGCATCTAGTGTTCTATGAGGGAAGCTTTCATTTTTCTCTCACACTTGATGGAGGAATTGTGGGAAACAGCTTAGGTTTAGCAGGGAATTCTAGTTAGTAAAGAATTCTGCATACAACATGTTTTACTAAAGCCACGAATGGCAGGATTCAGTTATCCTGTCTGTGTTTGCTAAGACATCTTCCTTTCTCAATGATATGTTTTCCTCTCTAGATATTCTGACAACCTAATGTTTACCCCTTCTCTTTAGAATTTCCATGATGAAAGTGTCCCTTTTTAGACTCCTATGATGGAGATTCACTGAGCTTGAGACTTGCAGTATTTTGTCTGTGTGCTTGTCCTTTTGGTGAACTGTTTCTCCTTCTTTTATTTATTTTCATGTGTGAGTCTCTTACACACGAGATTTGGGCTTTGATGTAATGAAATGGACTTGGGTTTATGATGGGTCATCTTTTTGTTTGTTTTGTTTTATTTTGTTTTTTCTTGTTTTTCGAGATAGGGTTTCTCTGTAGCTTTGAATCCTGTCCTGGAATTCACTCTTGTATACCAGGTTGACCTCGAACTCACAGAGATCCACCTGCCTCTGCCTCCCGAGTGCTGAGATTTAAGGCACGAGCCACCACCACCCAACATTATGATGGTTCATCTTGATTATCAGCTTTGTTAGATTGAGAAGACCCAGAAGATGAGCAAGAGCACAGGTCTGGAAGTATCTTGAGAGCGGGATGACCTTTCCTGAATGTGGATGCTGCTATCCCATAGGCTGCAGACAAGAGTGAATCGAAGGGGGAAAGAAGAAAGCCTGAAGCATAACCATTCTCTGTTGATGCTCCATGCCCACTATGGTTGGAGCGCTTGCTTTGTTCTATCACAGCCTCCCTCCATGGCACAGCAATAATTCTGAAACTGTTAGTCAAAAAAATAAATTGTTTACCTCGGGTATGTTTGTCTGAATAACAAAAGCTCTAACACAAGAAAAATCAATTCAGTCTTTAAATTTTAACATATAGAGGCATTATATCCTATCTTTCAAAAGAAAGCTAATACATGTTTGAAATATATTCGTGTGATATACATAGTGGTCAAATTAGCTAAGTTAGTTTAGCTCTTTTTCTACCTATTTAATTGCTTTGAGTGCGTTTTCACACTTGTGAGACTGAGATGTTTATGTTATTTAATTATGATACCTCAATGAGTAGATGTATATAAAGAGTGTGGCACCCTGTCAGACATATAGTAGGTACTCAATAAACATTATGAGATATTATTGACAAGAAGGGGTTCTTGGGTGGAAATTGACAGTGCTCAGAATACTTTGCCCATTCAAATTTGGTTACATAGAGAACTGCCATCTGTTTCTATAAACGTCCTCTGTTACTCTGTAAGTTATGAACACTCCACAAAAATGGGCCAGTTGCTTGACTTGAGAATGGCATGTCTCAAATTTTTATATTCCAGAAAGTCTTTTCCTTTCTGGACATGCTGATAAGGAGTTAAAGAAGTTCTTCACCAATTTTTGTGAGTTTGTCATGCTATTTAGATCCTCACTTAACCTGTGCCAAAAGATGGATAACCAATGAAAGGAAAGAAAATGAATCCAAGCTAGAACACAGCGCTGGCAAAGCCAATAGAATAGATAGGAAGGGAACAAAGGCCGAGAGCAAGGAATGAAAAACTGAGATCAGAAGGAGCCGCGAGTGCTGCTTTAGTGCAAAGGTTCTGTCATGTAGATGAGTGGCTTATCCTGGAACAGTCTCAGAAGCAGCCTCACAGGTCAATAGCATTAAAGATGAAAATGAGAAAACTGATGGAGACAGAGGCACAAATCTGCCAGAGGAGTTTGGTTGCCAAAAACATTTCAATGCTTCAGCTAAAACTCAGGTATATAGGAGGCTACTGTCTACTCCGTGGTATGTGACGGTTCTATAATAGCATCTTACTGATAAGGAAATGTACTGACTTAATGTCTTAGCACATTTTCTGGGCAATAGAGTAAGATCTCCAACTAATTCTTCATGCTTATCCATCGGGAATTCTGAGGGTCATTGATCCCTTGACTCCATCCTGTTCTGCCTTTGTCATGTTTGTTCTAGAACCCCAGAATTAAGAGAAGGCAGAGACACATACTAATGGAATGACTTCAGTTTCCTGATGCTGACATTAGGTTACCTGAAAATCAATCAAGCCCCCTAAAGTCCTGAACTTCCGCTAAGATTTATGAGGAAAAGTGGTGAACCTGGAATGGGTATAAACTGTTTCCTAGACCAGTTTTTTTCCCATTGTTCTGGAATAAAACCCCCAATGCCCCAATACTCCACTTCCCATTTCTATACACTATTTCATTCTTCTAGTTGGGTTGTTTGACAATCTTGACTCAAATATCCCATGAGATTCCAGCAGAAGCCGTGGATTTTCTACCCATAATTTTATGCATGTTGCAATGTTACATACTAATGAGAATTCACCACACACCTGCAGACATCTCTTCTGAGTTAGATATATGTCTAACAGACAAATCACTTGAGAAATGGAAAACTCGGGTTCTCACACTGGTGTGGCAAGAGCTTTACCTACTGAGCCAGCTCCACATGGTGCAGATTCTTGCTGTTGCTTCCATTCATAATCAGGGCTTCGTTCACTATTGAGGAACATGTACTAGCAACGTGTGCGCTTCCATTCAAGGAAAGTATGCCAAGGTTTGGTGGATTGTTCTGGAATTAGAGGATACCAACATGGCCACATTCTCATCTAAGGGAAAAAGAAAGTCAACACCTTGATTTCCTGACTTTCTTCCATTTCCAACATTTTAGTACTCCAGCAGATCTCTCTCTCTCTCTCTCTCTCCCTCCCTCCCTCCCTCCCTCCCTCCACAAGCACACACACACACACACACACTTTGGCATGTAATTTCACAGTGCTCACAGACACTTCCCTCAAATTTTTTCCATATTGAGGTTACCTGAGCTAAAGGCAGCATGATAGCCTGAACCTGTAATCCCTGTAGGAGAATGGAGGCTGGATGGATGCAGGAGAATCAGGCATTCAAGGTCAGCCTGAGCCGTGTGAGGTGTGGTCTCAAACAAATAAAGTAGGGGTTCAGAGTTAGAGGACATTATGATGTTCCTAACCTCTCTGTTATTATTCTAAGCAAAGCCTTCTGCTCATGACTAGCATTAAGAGCACAGTGGTGGGACTTTGGATGGCACAGGTGACTTCCTTTCCATAGCTTTCAGACCTGCAATGTAAGATCTTTCCTCTGTTCAATTTTTCTCCCTTTCTTAAAAGCAGAGTTGACAAAATCTGGCAGCTCTCAGGAAAAGTTCAGAATGATGTCACTTTTTTTTCACATGAGAGATTATTATGTTCCAGAATAATATTTCTAAAATCCAAGGGAAAGGATGCTGAGGAGTCATTGTGTGCTGACTTCAGCTAAGAGTGGAGTGGCTGTATTGTGGTTTCTATCCCTACTTAATTGAACCTCCATCTCTGTCTTAGGGAGAATGAGATATTCTACCCTTCATGTTTCATCTGAAATTGTATCTCTGCACTTTTCTATTTAACCAGAAAATGGTTTCATGTTCATGGTCATCATCATTAGCAGTTCATCTAATACCGCTCAACCCAGCATACAGCAGTCCCCTTCCTGACCCACTTAGCTCTTCATTCCAGAATTACTGTTTGGTAATGGATTACATTTACTGAGCAGGCAGGCCCTGGGTGTTGACCATAGAGCCAAGACTTTTCAAATCCCACCCTTTACAATCTAGTTTCAATTGCTTCTTTTCAGGCATCTGGAGGCAGAATTCTGTTTTGTGATGACCCGAAACCCAGCAGGTCATGACTATGAGAGGCAAAGATTTTACTGCCCAAATGTCACTCTAATTGCCAGTGTAATACTTAGTAAGGAAGGAGAGCATTTGAATGACAGAATGCCTGTATTTTAGGGGTATCCGGAGGTAACTTCTTTAACCTGAAAATGGGGATCCTGGAGGCCTTACAAAAGGACATGTGTCAAAACGTTAAACTCATCTCTGTTCACCAAGTGTCCTCCTTAGAAATAAGTGTTTTCTTGTGTTTCCTCCTCATGTTTCTATTTAAATGGGTCTATCGTCCTTGCAAAGAGGCAAGCGGCTCAAAAAGGTCACTGTCTAATGTGTACATAGCTGAGGTTTCAACTAGGCATGCTTGTCATCCAAACTGGCTCTTTCCCACTGCTTCACAATGAAGAAAAGACAAATGGAAAGCCATAGTCCTGAGGGAGCCAGACCTTTATGGAAGCAGGATGGATGTCTGTGTCTGAAGCTGGTGGACAGAACTCAGTATCCAAGGCTGGTGAACAGAACACAGCATCCGAGGCTGCTGTACAGAACAGCTACTGAGGCTGCTGTACAGAACGCAGCATCCGAGGCTGGTGGACAGAACACAGCATTCGAGGCTGGTGAACAGAACATACTCTGTTATTCAGATTTCCCAGTTTAGATACCAAGTTTACAAGAGGGTTAAAAGCCTGCTGAGAAAATTAAGTGAAAAAGCAAGGAGACAAATATTCAGTTTACTTGTTGAGGGACTCCTTTTTCCATCAACAGTTTCAGAGCCTACACCTTTGTAATGTATGCTGTACACCATTCTGAACAACTAATTATATTTATTTTTCAAAGTGTATTTGACCTCTTTTTTACCTCAAAATATGGTGTGTACTCACTCATAAGTGGATATTAGCTATAAACAAAGGATATTGAGCCTGTAGTCCACAATCCTAGAGAAACTAAGTAATAAGGTGAACCCTAAGAAAAACATGTATAGATCTACTTGGAAAGTCGAAATTGACAAGATCGCCTGACAAAATTGGGAGCATAGGGGTGGGTGGGGGAGAAGAGAGAGTGGAAGGGGAAGAGGACAGGAGAATGGGAGGGGCGAGAACTTGAGTGAACGGAATAGTGGAGATGAAGAAGGACCAAGATGAGAGCGAAAAAAGAGATATTCTGATTGAGGGAGCCATTTTGAGCTAGCAAGAAACCTGGCCCTGGAGAAATTCTCAGGAATCCACAAGGATGACTCCAGCTAAGACCCTAAGCAATAGAGAAAAGGGGTCCCCAACTGGCCTTGCCTTGTAGTCAGACTGATGAATATCTTAAATATCACCATAAAACCTCCATCCAGCAACTAATGGAAACAAAGGTAGAGACCCACATCAGATCACTGGACTGAGCTCCCAGACTCTGGTTGAAGAGTGGGAGGAATGAGAATATGAACAAAGAAGTCAAGAACATGATGGATACACCCACTTAAACAGTCTACCTGTGCTAATGGGAGATCATAAACTCCAGCAAGACTGGGAAGGAACAAGCATAGGACCAAACTAGTCCCTCTGAATGTGGTTGACCGTTCCATGGCTGGGGCAGCCTGAGGGGCCACCAGGATTTTTCCCTACTGCTTGTATTGGCTTTTTGGGAACCTGTTCTCTTTGAATGAATACCTTGCTTAGCCTAGATATAGTAGGGAGGACCTTGGACCTTCCCCAAAGCCATGGGAATTACCCTCTCTGGGGAGCGGATGGGGGTGGGGTAGGGGGATATGTGGAGGTAATGGGAGGAGAAGAGGGAGTGGGAACTTGGATTTGTGTGTATAATGAAAAAAGATAGTTTGTTTTCTTTTTGAAAAATATAAATAAATAAATAAATAGCAAGAAAACCCGAAATTTATTAGTCTTAGAGGGGGAAAAACGACTTTAGGCACATTTTTTAAGGGATTCAACAGCCTAAGTAAGGCAGTTTCAGAAAATGTCCTGCCCTTTGTAAGTGAAGTCTTTCCGGGGAGGGATGCTCTCCCTGTTGTAGATTAGAGTCTTTAAATCAGAATGATGAGAAATTGTTTTAATTAAGGAATACCCCCAAGTCTTCCCTAACAGCTAATTGGCTTGCAAGAAGGAAAAGCTAAAACTGAATGAGGAAAAAAAAATGGTTCACACTATTTCTAAAATAGCTTGATATATTTGGAAGTGAGATTTCATGTGTGTGTTCTTGTGCAAATGTAGAATGCCAGAAATCCTGTGTGAGAGAATTTTAACTGTGTTGTGGTTTGCACAATCATCAAATATCAGAGGAAATACATGCCACAGTTGTATAAGTTCTGCATCCTATAATACACCATTATGACTGGTTGTGAGCTTCCTCCTGATGGGGTGTGTGGAAGCAAGGATTTCATATTTTAAAGGAAAAAAGGAACTACAGCTGCTGTGTTTGCTGATCTAGTAAGGAGGCAGATGTAGACTCGACTATTTTAGGTCTGTTAGTGTGTAGCTAACTGTACTTGAGAAATAATCCCTTAGGATATTGCAGTTCGAGATAGGTGTATGTAGCCTTTTGCCTCCTCTGTAGTCTGTGGTGTTATTTAGAGGTTTGTCCACAAAACAACAGGTAGTACCTAATGTTCAAATCCGGGAAGCAGTTACTATGGAAACCAGATGCAAATTTAGATCTGTGGTCGGGTCCACTCTGTGCTGCATATAGAAAAAAATGGCTGTAATAGAAATGAAAGAATTGAAATAAGATTCGCATTCATGTCTCCTGAGACTTAAAATATCTGCCAATATTGTATGTTGGTGAATAAGTTATGATTTTTCAACCTCAGCTTCCAGTCAGATTTACAAGGAGGATGATATAAACATTTTTGAGATGCCTGACATTTTCCTCATCCTCCTAAATTTCCCTTTGTCTGGACATGCCTAAGACAATTTATCCTTGCAGCATGCAGAGTTCTGTAAATGTATGGATAATGCAAATAATTTAACAAGTGCTTCTTATATTCAATTTATAAAACACAAAAAGTAAATTTACTCTGCCCAAAGGCTCAGAATTATGCTTTTTGGCCCTGGGTTCTAGGCTGGTCATAGCCTCTAACTATTGACCAGGTCATCAGAGGGATGTAAGGCAATGAGGTGGGAGTGGAGTTCATAGTCCCAGAGGGGGAAGGAATAAGTACCACAAAGATAAGCCGAGGACTTTTTTAAATAGCAGAGTGGAATCGAAAGACGATAGCCAAGTGCATCTTAGCAGCACACTTTGCCATGATAAACAACAGGGCGGGATGCTTATGTTCGGTGAAAGCAAACTATAATAAATGAACAAGTTTGCAATAAACAAACTTCCTCTTTCAAGTTATTGATAAATAGTGGCTACTGTTCCTACATTCACAGTGCCCAGAATTAAATGTCCGGATGAGAGCCACACCTTACATAAATGTGCTCATTCTACAAGAAAAGTCCAAGTAAATGTACAAAAACAAAAATTTGAAGAAATCCCAGTAGATTTACTCTTTCCAGTTTAAGGCAAACATTATTTCTCAAAACATATGTGGTACGTTAAAAAAAAAAAAAACTATCTATTTAGATAAATGCCATTTTCCCCAGTGACAAGACAAAATATAAGGCCCCTTTGCCGTCTTACCAATGTTACATGGACAGGGACTGTGATACAATTGAAATCATCAGTTACAGCAATGATGGCCGCAGTACCACGTTACATTTACCTAATATGTCTGTTTATAAAGCTTATGTTCTCTATGCAGTGGAGTTGGCACAGGAGGGGAGAGAGAGGAAAACAGTCTGAGTTGTACACGGATTGCTATGGAAACAGGAGCTGACCAATCAATTGAAAGCAGTCAGAACATATGCCTCCTCTCCTCCACAGACATGATGAATTGATGGCTGGATATAACAATCCTTTTGACTCTGATGCCACTTGTAGTGAAAGGTTCTCAGCTTCCATTAGAAGACAAATGTCTGCTGTGTTAAAAAAAAAAAAATCAGACATGTGAGTTCTTACTCTTGAAATTCCCAGCCTTCCTGTGCAGGCACACACTGACCTTCCTCCCTCTAAAGTAGCCCCTGTCTTTCTCACACACCCTCTAAGAGACCCAGTTCTCTGACACTCCAATCCTCGTGCAACCCAGCTCATATTCCCTCCCTCTGTCTCACTATCCCAGTCCACCTCAGTCCAGTTATAGGGAAGCAATTTCTAGAATTTCAAGAAATATACATATGAGTTAACTCAAACCTCTGTCTTGTTTTAGAGCTAATTAAAACAAAACAGTTAAAAATATACTAGACTTAGAACAAAAAAGCCCAGCCAGCAGAAAGTCATCTTCATATTTCTCTAGTGAATTTAGGCAATAAAAACACCTGCTTGGGGGAAAAAATGAAGAAAGTTAGAGAACCTTTGAAGGCAGAGTCTAAGTTATAAACGGTAATACATTCCATTTCACAGAACTCTGCTAGCTGTGAGATCAATCCTGTTAGTTTGGGAAATGTTTGAGTTTCTTTTGAGGTGTGAACCTTGGATCTGCAGAAAATGTCAGGCTCCTTTGACCTTAAATGAATTCCTTTTGGAGAAAATTTTCTGAGAGCTTCAGCGAGCAGAAAGGGATGTGGGCTCTGATGATAAAGACAAAAGCAGGCGTTTTAGTCCTTGCTAGAATGTTGCATGAAAAGGTTGAAAGGACTGGCTTCCATCGAGCAGATTAAACAATAAATAATGCCGGCTAACATTTAAACCTATCTCTAGATCACACAGTAAATTTAGGAGGATGATTGAACACCAGCCTTAGAACTCATAATATACAACTGATTCACTGGGCGACCAACGTGCTGATTTGATAATACATTGAAGCTCTTACTGTCTGGTCTCACTCAAGAATTAAGCATTTTAAAAAGCATTTTTTGTATGCAAACTACAATCTGATGCACCTCCCTTTGAGGCAGAGTCTTGTATATGCAGACTGACCTTGTATTTGCTATGTAGGCCAGAGTATGATCTTCAACTTCTGATTCTCCTGTCTCTATCTCCAGAAGGCTGGACCAGAGCCGAATGACCATGTCTTGCTTAACATGGTGTTGGGCATGAACTCAGGGCTTGGTATATCTAGAAAATGCTCTAATAATTTATCTACTTCTTCAGCCTCAAACTAAGGGTTTTGAAAACCCTGATACTTATCTCCAAGAATTTTAGGGAATGTTTCTGGAAGCTTGGGGTTTGCCAAAGCACAAGAAAGACTCTCTGGGTTCATTTTCTATATATTTTCGCAGGGAAGTAACAATAGGAATCAACACATTAGGCAAACTGTATTAGAAAGCAATTGTTCCTGTTGAGATGGTCAGCGTCTTCTAATTATAAAATACTTGCCTTTCTCAGGCTTTTCAGACCAGTTGGTTAAGTTGAACCTAGTCCCTTTATTCTCTTATCTTGAAGTCCATAGATAAAGGCCTGCATTTGACAGGCCTTTCAAGATTGACCTTGTGCTGGGTATTTGGGTCCAGCAGAGCTCCTGGCCCAGCTACTCTGACTTCTTTCCCCTTTAAGCCAGTCCTTCTCTTTTATCTGTACCATAAACAACTGGGTTCAGCTTCTACAATTTCATTCACAGATGGCTATCTCTGTATCTTGTCACAATAATTCACTGCTTAAAAAACACCTAGTGAACATTTACCCTATTCTAAGCATTCCATGGTGGGCTGGGAATTTAAAAATACACAGGAATGCATGCTGATCTTAACAAAGTGGAGAAAACAGGATGATATAGCAAAATGAGAAATGGACAAAGGTGAATACATTATAATGATTTCCATGCATGAAGTGAGCAAGAAAATGAAGCTAAGCCGGGTGGTGGCGCATGCCTTTAATCCCAGCACTCGGGAGGCAGAGGAAGGCGGATCTCTGTGAGTTCGAGGCCAGACTGGTCTACAAGAGCTAGTTCCAGGACAGGAACCAAAAAGCTAAGATGGGAAAATACTGCTGACATTTTTAACTGAATGAAAGTGAGCATAGTTCTGAGCGCAGCGAAACAAGTCCAGAGAGAAGCAGAGTAGTAACAGAGTAGGGGGAGGGTTGGATCTTATAATTAATTCTAGGCCTACTTGGAAAGCATTGAATTATTTAAAGCAAAAGATTGATGCAACCTGATTTATGTTTTGCTATTACTCTTCCTATTAAGAAGAACGTAAAATTAACTAAGAGTCTGTTGGAGTACAGTGGATCCTAGCGGCTCAGACAGCTAATGGAAGTGGAGGGTGATGGGTGTGAGTTGATGTGCTGGGTAGTTATCCTTCAGTATCCACAGGAAATGGACTCGAGGAGTCCCAGCAAATAGCCAAATCTGTGGATGCTCAAGTCTGTCAAAAAAAAATACGACCTTCTTCTGGCGATGGATGGAGATAGAGACAGAGACCCACATTGGAGCACTGAACTGAGCTGCCAAGGCCCAGATGAAGAGCAGAAGGAGGGAGAACATGAGCAAGGAAGTCAGGACCACTGCAAGGGGTGCGTCCACCCACAGAGGCAGTGAAACTGATCTAATGGGAGCTCACCAAGGCAAGCTGGACTGGGACTGAATGAGCACATGATCAAACCAGACTCTCTGAATGTAGCTGACAATGAGGGCTGACTGAGAAGCCAATGATAATGGCACTGGGATTTGATTCTACTGCATGTACTAGCTTTTTGGGAGCCTAGTCTGTTTGGGTGCTCATCTTCCTAGACCTGGATGGAGGTGGGAGTGCCTTGGACTTCCCACAGAGTAGGGCACCCTGACTTCTCTTAGGACTGGAGAGGGAGGGGGAGGGGAAGGGAAATGGGAGGATGGGAGGAGGTAGAAATTTTTAATAAATAAATAAATTTTAAAAAGAAAAAAACACAAAAAATACAAACTTTTCACATACGCCATAGCCTTCAAATAATTTTTATATTAGCTATGATACTTGATGCAAAATAAATAGTATGGAAATAATTGTATCCTGGGAAAAGGGAACCTTGATTGAGAAATGACCTACATCAGATTGACCTGATATCAGGTCATGTCTGCCAGGTATTTTCCGGATTGATGATTGGTTGGACGACTCAGTTCACTGTGGGCAGTGCCACCTGTGGGGAGGTGGTCCTGGGTAGCGTAAGAAATCTGACTGAAGCGTGAACAAAGGAGCGTGCTAGTAAGGAACATTCCTACTTGGTCCCCACATGGCCTCCACTTCAGTTTCCGCCTTCTCCCCCGTCTTCCCTGACATTGGACTGTAACCCATAAGCCAAATAGATACTTAAAAATGCCTTTTGGTCATGATGGTTATCACAACAGAAAGCAAGCTAAGCACTGCATATGAATATTCCCTCCAATATCTGAACCATGGTGCATACAAGTAGAATCGACCATTCTTCTCAGTTTTCTTCACTTCCGACGCTACTATTCTGGGTTGAGTCAACGTTGACACTTGTCTACCTAGAGAAGCAGCGTTCATCCTGTCTGTAACAACTGGATTTCATTTTTCTGCTTTACCCAAATTCAATCCATTTTGTATGTTATGTTGGCATTCTGGATCTTTCTTCTAGCTTCCAGTTTCTGTTTTCATCTTTTGTCATGCAGGTAGTCAACTTTGACTCAAACCCTAAATTTGATCATCTCTGCCTCCTGATTATAAATGTTTCTTCCTCAGTACCTGCAATTCAAGTATACAAATACTTTTCATTGGCATCCAACCTGATCTCTGGTCTTATTCTTTCATCATCCTCTACACAGTAGGTTGAATCTGTCATTTTCAAAATGTAATTTCCTCATTTTTTTCAGCGTTTTCTTTGTACAATGTCTAGAATCTTCTTCCTTACTTGTCTAATTCTTTCTTACCTAATTTCAGGGCCTCATTCCAGGGTTTTCTCCTTTGGATACCATTCCTCACTTCTTCACACACTGGGACTTAATGGGTCTATGTTACTGTCTCTTTGCTGCAATATCAACTATGTTTTACAATCTTCTATCCATATACTGTTTATTTAATTAGGCCTTCATCTGAGAGTGTGGCCATAGGAATAGAAACATTAGAATCTTCTAATATTTATTTAAAATGTGGATTCCTGGCTTACTCCTGTAATGTCAGAATTAGACTGTCTTTCAGCTAATCCCGAGACTCTTGATTTTAGCTAATTTATAAATATTAAACTTCAAAAATCATTGGAGTGAGGTATCAGCCCCTTGAGGCAAGATAATGTTATACTTTTCTGTTATCTCCACCAATTAATACACAGGCCAAGTTCTGCATACTTCTTTAATAGATAGTGATTCAAACTAACATATATTATTTATCTAACATACCATTATTCATCCAACACATAATTAACTTTGATTAGTGCTATGTTATTAGCAAATTTCTAACAGTTTGATACTTCACACATGCTGTGTGGAAGGATTAAGTATATGATATTGCATTTCAAAGGGAAAATTAGGTTTTCATTCCTCCACACCATCTTTTAAAAAGAGAAAAAGTAAAAGCAAAAGAAAGGCAGTTTCTACATTCGCTAAGATATGGATGAGCAATAAATAAATACTTTAGATACTAGAAATGCTTTAAAGCACAATCCCAGAAAATTCTTCGGGGGTCGAACTTCCCCTAGAAAGAGCATCAAATGACATCAGGATTGCTGGTACATTCACATGGTGTCTATCTTGTTTTTTCTCACTCAATGAGTGCTCACATGTGCCTGTTCTGTGTCTCTTTACTCTAAGGCTACTTTTCCTTTATTCATCATTTCTTACTAAAAGTGACAATCTTGATATTTTAAAAACAAAAGTACTCCCTTTCTCTGGACTTGGCTTGACTTGGTTTAATTTTGTAACCAGATTCTTGCTTCGATCTTTATGTCCAACCCAGTTCCAAGCCCCTGCTACCCCTCACCTTCTGCCTAAGGCCCCTGTCATCCCTGTCTGCCATGACTAGTTAGCTGAATTCCTGAGTTACTCAGATGCCCTAGGGAAGTTAGATCACTACACTTTAAGTCATTTGGGTCCAGTGGCTAAGGAAACCTTAAGCTAAGGTAAAGAAGAGTGAGCGAGCATGAAGAGAAAGACCTCACCAACTTGAAAATTCACTGTTCAGGCCATTGCATTAAAATCAATCAAATATCTACACAAGGTCAACTACACATCAGTCACAGAAAGTACAAATAGGTTTAGTCTTTCAGGACTAACATAACCCGGGGGCTCAATACTACTTGCATAAGAAAAAAGGATAAAAATCTACCCCAAATCCTCAGGCAAATGGTCCCTTCCCTCTCCTGCCACAGTATATGGCATCTTTATGAGGCAAGTTCTTCCTGTCTCTTCCAGTCTACAAACGTTAAAGAGAGGAAGACAAAGTATTCTTGTCCTTGAACAGTCCGAGTAATCAAACGCCAAGGCCGATCAAGAATCTGTATACAGGCTTTGACTGAGAACACCATCTGTTCAGAGCTTTTACTTTTAGCAATCCAACCTTTCTTCACCAATAGCATTAAAATCATTTCCAAACATGGAAATCATCAAGGAAGGGGGGGAAAGGATCTACTAGATTCTCGTGTGTTAAATATTCTCATTTTATGTGTTACTGACATATTATTTTCACAAAACCATGATGTAGATAATATATATTTTTCTCAAATTTATACGGAATAAAGTGAGATGAAATATATGTTGGATACACAGGTATTTCTTGGCTGGAAGGACAAAACATTGTTATTAGTGATTATGGATAAAGTCTGATCTAGGTAGACAGAATTGCCTGATAGAGAAATGATTGGTTATGATAGACTGCATTTCCTTAAACTAAATTCTTGCATTGATCTCATTTTTCACTAGTTCTGGCTCCTAGTTTTAAATGAAAGGTTTGTTCTAATGGTTTCTCAGCCGAAGCTTGGTCATCTGATTCTATTCTAAAGTTATTCTGGAGAAAGATTTTTTTTAGAGGGATGAACACTTGGGTGTATTACTGCAAAAAATTAAAAAACATCTTGACTACCAGGTGGTCAATTCGCCTTTAATTACAAACAATTTCATTAGATCAATGACCTGAGAATCTTCTTGCAAACACACCTAGAGTTGAGATTTTTTTTTTGAACTATATATCTGTAGTAGGTAGGATTCTGTAGATGAATGGAGCCAATGGACTGTGTATGTGTTAGAAAAAGAGATTTATTGGGTTGGCTTACATGTTAAGGCTGGTTAGTTCAACAATGACTGTCTGCATGTTGGGGAGGCAGAGGTCCCAGTGGCTGCTCAGTCAACAAATCATGCTGCAGAAACCATTCATCTGACCTCAAAAGCCTGGGAGCTCCCTCGAGCAACTTCAGTATTCAGCCTGTGGGGAGTCAGATGCCCACAGAGAGTGGCAGCAGCAGAGGAAATAAATGTACTCACTTCAAAGGAGCAAAAGCTATCTTTTTTCCCTCAGATTTTTTTCTAGCTGGGACACCCTTTGCAAGGTCTACTTTGAAGGTGCATTATCCATTTTCAGTTAACACCTTCTGAAAATTTCTCACAGACACACCCAGAGATGTGCCTCCTTGGTGATCCCAAATACTGTCAAATTGATAATCAAAATTAACCATCATGATGTTATTCACAAATATAAACATGAATTGTGTAGTTCATTTATTCATTTGACAAATACCTACCAGGTGTCTCTAACCTTAGCAATGGATATACAAAAGTGAACAAAAAAAGTAAGAAACCCCAGATTTCAGAATTTGCATTCAGTGAGGAAATGAAACTCAAAATGATAAAATATAGACACAGAAGAAGGTTCTGTGATTAAAGCACCTAAGAAGAGGCACCAGTCATAATGTAGAGCTTGGGTTCGAGAGACTCTGTATGAATAAGCAGGGAGAGAATAGACGATGATTCTAAACATCACTGTCAGACATACACAAACACACACAGACACCACACACATGCACAAACCACATGCACCACACACACACCACACCACACCATACCACACACACATACCACGTGCACATATATACACCACATACACTTCACACACACACCACACCACACACACATGCACAAACAACATACACCACACACACACACATACCACATGCACATACACACACCACATACACCACACGCACGCACACACACACACCACATACACATGAAGCAAATGGAAAAATAAAGAAATAATGAGGAGCAATATTTTATATAAGTAGAAACACCAACACCGTGAGAGGGAAACTAATAACAGGGTGACTGAGTTGGAAGGCTGAGAGAAGGCCTAGGATGATGATCCCCTGCATGGGAATAGAAAGCTTCCCTGGAAGCTTCAGGATGCTGGATGAGGATCCTAACATCAGGAGTTGGCTACCTCCTCTGATGTATTATTCAGGGAGTCCCCCTTAAGGCTCCAAGGCAAGCCAAGCAATTGTGACTGCTGTAGGTTTCCCACCAGAACTAGATGGTGAGACACTATTGTTGAAGAAAACACATGCTGTGGTCTTAAAGCATGAATAAATCCAGGTGAATCAGTCTGGAAGCTTCCTGCCTGCTGGTTAGCCAAGGTGCTGTGCCCACTGCTGGGGAAGACTTGTTATCAACAGTTTTACTCAGATGCGGACCCTGCACGCAGCACTACTGATAACCCACTGGTACAATAGTAATGTGATACTTACAGAAGTAACCAAACATTTTCCCATTTGGGTTTGAGACCCATTCCACAGGAAGGAATTCATATCTGGTACTGTCAGCCCAATCAAAACTCCATGGCTGGGGAGGTCATTGGTCCTAGGGGTGAAGGTCCTACTGTTGTTTTTTTAAAAGCTCATGGTATAGCTTCTGAATAATTATATTGATATCTATGGATTCGGGTGCTTTGCTCAGAAAAGCTTCTTTTAGCAGTTATTAGTAATAACTATAGAAATTTGCAAAAGGTCACAGTGCTGAGACAAATGACTATTCAGCCACAAATGAGACATCTATATGAGACAGCTTATACAAGGCTTAGGAAACATCTCAAAGGAATTTGGGGAGCCCTCCCTGAGGACTTAAAGACAATTAGCGGTTGATAGGCAGGGGGAGACATCACCATGATGTAGCTCCTGGCAAGGCATGCATGCTACCACAAGCAATCCCTAACACAACTTTTTGAGTTGTTAAAACAAAGTAAAAAGGAACTAGGTGTGTAGAAGAGGACCTGTCAGGATAGGAGGGTATGGTGGTTTGAAAGAAAATGGCCCCCAAAGGGAGTGGCACTATTAGGAGGTGTGGGCTTGTTGGAGTAGGTGTGGTCTTGTTGGAGGAACTGTGTCACGGGGGAAAGGTGGGCTATGAGGTCTTTTTCTCAAGCTTCACTCCATGTGGCAGTCAGTTGACTGCCTGTTGCCTGCAAGATGAAGCACCCAGCTCTTGCACCATGTCTGCCTGCATGCCACCATGCTCCCTGCCAACCTCTGAAACTATAAGCCACAACTTCAATTAAATGTTTTCTTTACAAGAGTTGCCATGGTTATGGTGTTTTTTCACAGCAATGAAAACCCTAACTAAGACAGAGGGGAAGAGCGTAAGAAAGGTAATGAGGGTGGAATAGCATCAAAATGCATTACATGTGTGTGTCTAAATATGCATACATATATACATGTGTGAAAATGTCAGAATGAAACATACATGTATGCTCAATATATGCCAATAAAATCATTAAAAATAAAAAAGGAGAGGGAAAAGTGGAGATGGGAAACTAAAGCTAAGGAAGAGAAAATACTATTGTTAGCTAGCAGGAATTCTGTCTATGCAGAGAAACAGATAGCACAAAGGCCCTCAGGTGAGCTACACTACAAAGTTTGAGGAACAGCTGAGTGGAGCGATGTGGAAAATAAAAAGTCAGAGGAACCCGGGAGTCTTGCGGTCGCCGTAAGCCCTCTTCTATTATTTGGAATGAGAGGAGAAGCGATTGAAGGATTTTAAGCAAGGTGATAGGACTGAACTTCTATTTTTAAATGACTACTTAGGTGCTGTGAAAGAAACATGGTGGGAAAATTGCTGAAGCAGGGAGGTCAGAGTAATCTGCTCAGGCTGCCACAACAAAATACCAATAATGGAATGGCTTACAAAAGGCAGAAATGTGTTTCTCCAAGTTCTTGGGACAGGAAAAACTGAGAAAAAGACTCAAGTATATTGGTGTCTGGTGAGAACCCATTTCCAGGCGCTAAGTCAGCCATCTTCCCTCTTACATGGTGGGAGACACAGAGCCCTCTCTGGGGCTCCAGAGAGCTAATTCCATGTGGACTGAGTTTAAGAGGTGAAGATAAGTACCCAAGGAAAGCAGGACCAAGAGGAGTGTCTGTGCTGTCTGAAAGACACCCACTACTCTTTCTTGAATTCATCTTAGCACTGATATTGTGCTTTGGTTTTTGTTTTAAGATGTGAGGAATAATATTTTTGCAAGCTAGTTGGAATAAATGACAGTTGATCCTCTGGTACAGGGAAAAACTGTTTGGGTAACATAAAAACGGAAGGTTGATTTATAGACCACAGACCACAGAAACAAAGAGAAAGGCAGAGTTGATTGGCATGGGCTTTTCCCCAACTGGTGAAAAGAATGGGATACAGTAATACCTTGATGAAAGTTTGAGGAAATTCCATCCTCATTATTTCTGGCTTCTGACAGTAAACTGGAAACAAGGTCACAAGATGAGCCAGATGACAGAGGAGGAAGTGGTAGGGGCTTAGGAATAAAGGGAAGAGGACATATGCTATGTAGATGATGCTTGGCTTGGAATTGTTTGATTTATGAGTTTTCAACCCTACAAGGAGTGAAAGTAATACATATTCAGTAGAAATGTCATGTTGAATTTTGGATATTTATCTTCTCTTGGTTACATACAGCATGGTGCTATTGAGATCCCAGAGAAAAATAATCTGCTGTCTGTACAAAGTTCTGTGTTACCAGACTATCATTTCTGTCAATGAGGAGAGTTAAAAGCACCTTTCTGAAAAAAATTAAATCCTTCTCATTTTATTGTTTGGATAGGAATGTGCTATATATTTTCCTCACTCCTCTTTGATCCTCTCTAAACTATAAAGTGGAAAAAAGAAAGCATCTTTAAGAAATGGCGCTGGTATAACTGGATGTCAACATATAGAAAAATTCAAATAGATCCATACCTATTGCCATGCACAAAACTCAAGTTCAAATAAATCAAAGACCTCAAAATAAAGCCAACCACACTGAACCTCACAGAGGAGGAAGTGAAAAGTATACTTGAACTCATTGACAAAGGAGACCACTTCCTAAATATAACACCCATAGCACAGACACTGAGAACAACAATTAATAAATGGGAACTCCTGAAACTGGGAGCCTTCTGTTAAGCAAAGAACATGATCAACAAGACAAAACAACAGCCTACAAAATGGAAAAAGATCTTCACCAATCCCACGTTGGACAGAGTACTGATCTCCAAATTATACAAAGAACTCAAAAAAAAAACTCGACATCAAAAGACAAAATAATCCAATTTAAAAAAATGGGGTACAGATCTAAAAAGAGAACTCTCAATAGAGGAATATCAAATGACTGAAAGACACTTAAGGTAAACCGCCTTTATAAGTTACAATATTTTCAGTTTATATTACAATATTTACCTGTTTATAAGCCAAGGAACATCTGTAACTGCCTTTGGAAACAAGAGTATAAATTGGACAGTGATAGAACACACCTTTAATCCTAGCACTTAGGAGGCAGAGGCAGGGAGATCTCTGTGAGTACAGGCCAGCCTGGTCTACAGAGTGAGTTCCAGAACATCTGGGGCTATGCAAACAAGCCCTATCTCAAACAAAACAACAGCAAAAGTGAGAGAATGGATAAGGCTGAGAAGCAGAGGTTTTTAAGAATGATAAGGAAACATTTTCTGTGTTTTTCTCCAGTCATAGTCAACTGCATAAAGCAGATGAGAATCAGAGGGGAGTGAGAGTCAATCAAAAATAAAAGCTGCTTAAATCACTATCATGACAAAGAGACAGGAAAAGGAAGCAGGAAAGCTTTCGAGCATTCAAGCATGTGCATTCTGGCAATATACAACGCAACTGAAGTCATTCTAAACAGAGAGACTAGAGAGAGGCTCTGAAAACATGACTTCATCCGACAATGTCCAGAGAATGCCATAAGCATTGTTCCGGAGGCAGAGCTCTGCCAAGATGGAGATGACGGCAACAACAATCTGAGCAGGCACCACCTGTAACGCAAAAGGGTCAAGATAAATGACTTAGGATTGTCTGCATGGATATTTAAATAATAAAGCATTGCTCTTGGAGTGATGTCAAAGATCCTGTGGTACTCTAAGAACCAGTATCTCTAAGAAACACACTTTCAAAGTTAACTTGGATGGGAGAATGAGTGCTATGATCCATTTGGGGGTTTATTTAACTTCTAAGTCTAAAACTCTTTTGAAACTTTAGAGGCACATTAGGATTTTATTTGTTTCTTTTTTGGGTTCCTGTATCCTGTTTACATGCCTCTCCCAAATTCTCTTTCCTCTACCTCTTGCTGTTAATTTATTTTTTTTCTTCCACTTTTAAAATGTCTTTCTCAATGCTCTATGTTCCCTTTGCACCCCACTCCATAATTCCTCTGTCAAGCATCTGAAGACTCACTAATGAGAGACTGAAGATCTAGTGATGGCCACAAGTAGAAAGACGGATGGGGGTTCGAAAAAGGAAGAAAGAGAGGAACACAGGCTGGCGTATCTAATTTGTATCATCTCTGAAATAATTTCTACTCAGCTATTCACTAAGCATACTTTTGATAGAGGCTCGGTATATTTGCATTTTGGGCACAGGCGTAAAGTTGCGTGCATAAGTCTCAATAGCCAAGCATTACCTGAATAGACACAAAATGCTCTGTGATGTGTGCAAATGGGTAGAGAAAATTTGATTACACATTCTGAAAATGTACTCAGAGCTTCTAAAATGGATGCCTTTCCTCAGAATAGCAGCAATAATCGTGATTACTGTGGCATCTACTGCAGTAACAACAAATGAAAAATCAGTTCCTTTCATGACTGACTCGTGCCCTTAGCTTTGGCTATGACATAGCCCTGCTTAATAATCAGCAAAACCTATTATTATCTACCTTACCCATGCCGTGCAGAGCAGAAAGCTTGCCAATTAGCACTGAAAAATATTTAGAGTATAGACAGTGACCTTAATTACAAAACATTTTATGAGAAGAGAAAGGATGTGATAAAGGAACAGCCAATAAATTGGCATCTCTAAATGCTGCGTCTTGTGAGGAGTGGATCTTGATAATGGAAATCAAAGAAATGTGAAAAAAAAAAGGATGCAGTTTTAAGTTGTATTCTGCTTTATAGAGTGATTATTACTAAGCACTTAAATTAAACTTTTTCTAGGTCCTAAGACTTTAACTCAGTTATCCCGGCATTCTTTAGTAGCAATAGTAAGGGAAATTCAAGAACAAATAAAGAGTGGATCTCTCAAGTGACACTTGAGGATTTCCTGTCATTTTCTAGTACTAAAAAACAAAACAAAACAAGCCAACAAGCAAACACCTTCGTTCTCACTGATAATTTTGATGTATCATTTCTTTGGCATCATTTCCTGTTCATTATATGCAAATCATTACAGTAACATCATTAGTTGGACTGTAAATCTCTGCCATTCTGGGCTTCATTCTTATATTTCTAGCTATATTCTCCACAAAGCCTATACTACACAGAATTAAGTTTTACCAATACTTACTTGTCAGATCTGGATGACTGGATATCAGTTGCCTTATTTCAATAATATTTAATTCCCATTATGGTGCATACATATCTGTACCAAGGACTCCTTTCCCCAAAGGTAGGAGAATAAAAACAATAAGAGAATTTTGTGTAAGTCATGTGATAATATGCAGTGATGGGATCCAGGAACATAGAAACCTTGCATCATTGTCCTGCTACTGAGAGCATGAACTTTAGACTACATATGTATCGCCCAGGATCCACTTGGAAATGCCCAGCCTCTCGAACAGAATCTGGCCCCAGCTCAGATTTTAAAACAGAAGCTGTATGTTAATAGGATCCCAGGTGGTTTGTACATGCATTAGAACTTGGGAAACTTTGATCTATGTGGTCTCTGTCTTTATAGATGGTGAGAAATAGGAAAGGACACGTAGAAAGAATGTAATAAACACAGCATCCGTTGGTTTATTCAAATGTATTTATGAGTACTCTCTATCCATGCCTTCTGTCCTAGGAATTAGGGACACAGCAAGAAATGATTGTGACTCTGCACACTGAAGATTACAGCTGCACAAATACTTGTCTAGGGCCCAGCACTGAATCAGTCAATACAGGGTTTCAAAAGATGTGAAATTTATTTTGTCTAATATTTATATGCTAGTGCCGTAAGAGCTATGAGAGGTTTACAGATGTGCATAGAGTATATTCAGACAGTTTATGTATAATGGTGAGACTGATTTCCATCCCTTACAATTTGGTTAATGTCAACATGATCAGCTAAGTCAACATGATTTACATTCGCAGAACAATTTGGAAGGAATAGAAATATAATATTATGATATAAATTATGAATAGCATTGTAATTAGAAAAGGGAAAGCCCACTCCCTAAAAGACCCACTGAGCTACCCTTCAGGATAAAAACTGTGATACTTATTGAAAAATTGGGATATTCAGGTGGACTTTAGGAAGGAAGCAATTTCAAATGGATTATTTAGAAAAGTTTGAAAGAATGGGGGGAGATTAGATTGCTTAGGAGGCATTGTGGGTTTTTTGTTTGTTTTTAACAAGGAAAAAAGTCACATCCGTGAGAAAATCTATGGGGATATCTCTACCTGATCATCATTTCAAGAGCAACCCAAGGGAATAGAAAAACATTTAGAGGACAGAAAAGTAAAACAGAACCACAGCCCACTTCCTCACACAGGTCATGAGAAGGTCTGGCCCACATCTCCAGGTCTGGGAACACAGAAGCATAGAGTACTTTTCATTCATTCCCAGTACTTTTTACTACATGTCACTATAGCCTTCTTTCTTCCCTGGTAAGGAGACCAATTATTGCATCTAAGTCACAAATTATTGCATCTAATTTTGTTTTGGAAAGCATGTGTAGGCCTCATACCATCAGTGTTCCTTACTCCTCCATTAATTTCCCCGGTTGCACATATCCAGCATAACTGCTTGTCCTGCAGAGGAGAAAGTAAGCAATGATTATAGTTGCCTGAAAAGTCCTACAGTATGCCTACAATGACCACAACTCCTGATTTTTCCAAGATAATCACCTTCAAATATTTTGTTACATACTCTCCCTAAGCACAGTTTTTATATTTTTGGAATGAGCTGAGGAGAAATCGAAGTTGGAATAATTTAGATGTGAATTCAAGTCATTGTGTGATTTACCTTTCTTCTCTGAGACATAATGTCCTGGTCTGAAAATGAAGCTAGAGCTTGCTTTGTAGAAAGATCATGGATAACAGTAGGAACTACATAGAAGATAGATTACATGCCTCTGCAGGGAAGTTTTATGATAACTTGACACAAATTGTAGTCATAAGTGGGGTAGCTACCTCGTCTGAGAAATTGCCTCAGTAAGACTGGGCAGTTGGTAAGCCTATAGGGTATTTTCTTAATTATGATGTGGGAAGGCCCAGCCTACTGTGCCTAGTGCCACCCCTTGCCTTGATGGTCCTGGATGCTATAAGAAAGTAGACTGAGCAAGCTTTGGGTGTTAAGTAAGTAAGCAGCACTCCTCGTGGCCTCTGTATCAGTTCCAGCCTCCAGTTTCTTGCCTTGTTTGAGTTCCTGTCATGTCTTCACTCAGTGAACTGTGATACATAAGCCAAAAAATCTTTTTCTATCCCAAGTTGCTTTTGGCCATGGTGTTTTATCAAAGAAATAGTAACCCGAACTAAGATGGACCTATATGAAATCAATCATATATGCTTCATATGTATATTTACTTATGCTTCTTCTGTTAGCCTCCTTGTCTAATTGTAATGGTTTATTTTGTCGTGCTTGGTGCCCACTGTCCTGTACAGACTCTTCTGCTCGCTTTCAGCATCGTTCCTTTCACTCTGACTTTATACTGTATGAATATCTCATAAAAATAGTATGGCATAAAAATAATATGTAGCAGGGCTGGAGAAATGGCTCAGCAGTTAAGAGAGCTGACTGTTCTTTCAGAGGTCCTGAGTTCAGTTCCCAACATCCACACTGCAGCTCACAACTGTCTGTAACTCCAGTTCCAGGGGATCTGGTATCCTCACACAGACAAACATTCAGGGAAAACACCAATGCACATAAAATAAAAATTGTAACGGTGTAAACGAATGCAGACAGATTGTAAAAATATATACAGCTTTAATGGGGAAATAGACTTACAGAACCACAGTTCCCGCGGAGATTTATAGGTAAACATTGGCCCGAGGCGAACACGCCCCCTAAGGGGCGGGACTTATCCCTACAAAAAATAAATAAATAAATAAATTTTAAAAATCCTATGTTTCAAAGGAAGATAGTGTGTGCAATAGGATAAAGGGAATGCTGTCTATATAGCATCTATTTCCGCCTCTGCCTATTCATTATCACCTCTGCCTTGAATAAAGAATTAAGGTCTAAACATAATTAGATCTTCTTCCTTTCTCTAAAATTCTTTTTTATGGGGCAGGGAAGTGAAATGATATTTATAGCAGGCCCTCTATAAATGTTACGTGAATGACTGAATGATAATACTGTCTTCATTTACTAATTCATAAGGCAAATTTAATCTGTCACTGTAATATGTATAGAGTAATGAAAATATTTTTAGTTGTATACGTACATTGTAAAGTGAGATGTATTAATTACATGCGTATTAACAAATACTATGTGTGATGCCAATCAGAATCCACCACTGGAAATTATAGTCTGGCGTCTTGGACCAGCCACCTTGGTCATACCTGGGAGCTTACTAATGACCCAGACCTTCTGACCCGGAATGTGCTTGATGCAAATGTACAGGACCGACTGAGAAGCATGCATCCTGGGAATTTCCCAGGAAATCTCCTCAGAAAACAATTTTCAGGCCCAGAGATCTGAAAAAAACTTAAATTCCACAAGGAAGTGAGCCAGCAGTCAGGAAGACGGCAGGCATGGAGAAAGAAGTCTAGGGCAGGTCACCAATGTGACATTCTGTTTCATTATTATGAGGGATTTTTTCCCTACTTATTCATTCTTCTTTCATACAATATATCCCAACCACAGTTTCCCCTCCTTCCACTCCTTCCGGTTATCCCCACCTCCCCTCTCCCCCAGATCCACTGCTACTCCTACTTCCCAGCAGAAAAGAGCAGGCCTCTCAGGGGCAGCAACCAAACACAGAATAACAAGATGCAATAAGACTAGGTACAAGCCCTCATATCAAGGTTGGGTGAGGCAACCCAGTAGGAGGAAAAGGGTCTCAAGAGCAGACAAAGGAACCAGAGACACCTTCACTCCCACTGTTATGGGTCCCACAAATTCCCAAGCTAAACAACCACAACACAAATACAGAGGACCTAGCACAGACCCATGCAGGTTCCATGACTGCCATTTCATTTTATCAGTGGTTTATTTTGGCCTGTAATTTCCACTCCAAAACAGCCTACAGAAACTAGAATTTTCTTCTAAAAAGAACCCACCTTTCTGAACCCACCTTGGCTGAGGATAGAGCACAAGACAATCCTCATTCTAAAGGGGTCCTTCCCAGAGAGAAGAGGACTACACAGAGACAAGGAAGAATGGTCAAACAGGCCTTGCTGGGTGTCTACGCCTAGTCTAGTAGAATAGGCTCATACTTACTTTGGCCATGGCCATGCAGTGGTGTGTCTAACGTTCAAGGGGAGGGATAGACAAGGTTTGTAGAGCTTCTGAATAGCAGAACAACTGGAAACTCAAAGGTAGTGAGAATTCATCAACACCCTGGATGGGTGACACTCAAACGTCTGTTCTGGGGACAGACAATCCTGTGCTCACAAAGCTTCCAGGCACTGTCCTGTCTTTCTTTTCATTTGGTTGCATGTTGTTAGCTAGAAAATACCTTTTATTCAATTTACAGTGTGACAAAAAAAAAAAACATTCCTTTGTAATAAACTGACACATGCTAAGAACAGTGCTTCTGTAAATTTCCTGAGCAGCTCTAGCCAAATAATCAGACTTGAGAGCATAGAGGATAAAGGGTGGGAAAGGGAGAAAAGATGCATCACACTGATATGTTTACCTTTATTCCATTGTAAGCATCATTTTTTTTCCCCATGGCAAATGCAACTTTCATGAGAGCCTTGAGTTTTCATTCCTAGTACATGTCAAAGGCCAGCCATGGTCACAAGCATGCCTGTACCATCAATGCTATCTGGGGTCAAGACAAAAGAATCGTTGGGGCTTCTGGCCTCTCACCTAGCTCCAGGTACAATAAGAGACCCCCGTCTCAAGGAAATAAGGCAGAGACGCACACATGGACATGGATACTCTCATATGCATAGAAGCATACATCTCGCTGGGTGGTGGTGGTGCATGCCTTTAATTCCAGCACTTGGGAGAAAGAGACAGGTGGATCTCTACGAGTTTGAAGCCAGCCTGGTCTCCAGAGTGAGTTCCAGGACTGGTTCCATAGCTACTGAGGAACCCTGTCTCAAAAAACCAAAAACCAAACAAAAAATAAATAAACAAACATACATCTCACAAGCGTACATTACATACACACAACACACACACATGGGAAAAAAAGCAGTAGAAAATTCTCTGAAGAGAACAATACGGAAAACAATGATGCAGATAAGGAGAAAAAGGGGAAATATATGAGTTCCTGAAAAATTCTGTTGAAGTTAGTTGGTCAGAAGTCTAAAAGTCTAGACTTACCTTGGCTCCTAAAATGGGCACAGTATTGATGTTCGACCTCTCAACACCAGGTAGACAGTATCACTCCTTAATTAAATTCAAGGACTGCAAGCTGTATCTCCTACAGAGCTGCTTTGGAGGTCATAGAAATCTTGTGAGTAGGCTGTGGTGTGAGAATGGGTGACAGCAGCTGCCAGATTGTTTCCTTAAACACTCTAAGGATACATCAGTAAGCGATTTTGGGTAGGCTGTCAATACCTTTGGTATCCACCTTCATCACCATCCTGAGATGCAGGCTACACACCTGGATCCTCTCCTATATGAGTGCTTGTGTGATTCTACACATGGCATCACAGCAGAACTTTGGATCATTTGAAAGTTACAGGTGAGCTGAATGCCTTGCATGCACTGCTTTCTGTATGGGAGGAGGGGGCTTTGCTCACACAGAAGGGTTACTCAGAGGTTCCTTTGTCCTCGACTTAGAATAAAAACAAAATAAAACAAAAAATCAACATCCTGTCTAGACAGTGGTGGCGCACGCCTTTAATCCAGCGTTTGGGAGACAGAGGCAAATGGATTTCTGAGTTCGAGGCCAGCCTGGTCTACAGAACAAATTCCGGAACAGCCAGGGGTATACAGAGAAACCCTGTCTCCAAACAAACAAACAAAAACACACTTGGACAAGTACTATACTCTCTAATATACACATATATGCATTGGACTTTTCAATCTACTTCCTCACAAATATGCTTGATTTTAAAATGCATAGACTGATATTTATGCCAGGCCTATTCATGATGGTATTTATGACTTCATTACACCTTTTAGCCATTTCACCAATACCCCGTTTTGTTTTGTTTTTTCCTCAGCTTCTGTGTTTTCTTGGATTGCTTCTCCCTTCTGGAAAGCTCTATTGCCATTCTAATGTCTGGTGTATGTATACACTTGGTAAACAGAGGACTGAAGGCTGAGGTCTATGTAGACAAATTATCTGGTGTAATAGGAGAAAGCTTAGAATTTATAATTAGAAGTCTATTTCGGGTTCCTTCAGAGGACTGCTGAAATTTCTGTCAGGGGAGTCTTGACTGCCTGGAAATTAGATGTCATTGAGGATTTTTTTTTCTTTTGCCCTCTCTTGTTTCCTTGGCAACAGGTTGGTGATGCAGCAGCTGAAATCCACTGTCTCCCTGGAGATGCTGGTGTGGGCAGGTGGCAAACCACTGGTAATGGCTGCAGTGAATACCAAACTCGACCGAATCCTTTCATTTCAGGTCTCATCAATGCATTATAGGAAGGGACCTACATAACAGAAGAAGGGCTTGGCAGTATAATGATTGACAGAATCGTCAGTGAAAGACGTGTTTTTTGAGCTTTTTGAAAGAGCTTCCTTCTGTACATACGACTTCATAGGGTGACCTAACATGCACATGCTTCAGGCAATCATGAACTACAATTCTGTGCTAGAGCACTGAAATGGAAAAGGCGTTCTGGATTAATATAAAGTCTGACAGGGAAGGGGATGGGGGTCAGCACCCTTTCCTCTGGACTTATGGCAGGCATGTGGTTCTTTCTGGGTAGACACATTTAGCAACCCCTCCCCATGCCTTTAATGTTTTTGTGAAACAAATCATTCCTGCAATCTGCAAAGAAAACATGTAGGGAATACAAATGCTCCTCATCTGTCTGTGTTCTTGCCTGTTACACATGAGAAAGGGGGCAACCAGGGAAAAAAAGGTAAGCTGGGAAGAAAGTACCACTTAGGCGAAAACCTAAAAGGAAACTGAGGGTACAAACAGCCGTAGCTGTGAAATACAGATGGGCATGATAGCTGGGAGGCGTATGGACCTTACACCAGAGTGGAGATAGTTCAGACACTCAGGACTTTGTCTAAGCATGACAAGCAGATGATAGTCAAGTAACAAAACCATAAGGAAGTTAGTGCAACAAAGGAGCAGGAGCCACACTCATACCAATTCATTTCAAAGGCATATTTGAAGATGGATCCATTTAAAAAAACATTGAATTCAACCATTTGTTGGATTTGCCCTGAGAAAGAATTCATACACAGAATGGCTGTGAATGTGTTTAACCTGAAGGATACACAGGGGCAAAGACAGAGAAGAAATGGCCAGCGTGAGGGTTGGGTGGTGTCTGGATCACAGATAGACAAGGCTATCGAAAGGGAAAAGAGAATGAGAAGATGAGGATGTCAGTGGCTGGAAGTGCTGGTCATGTACGATCAAAGCAAATAAGGTGCCGATTAGAAGCATCTCGGCCAGAGAAAATGCAGTCAGCACATGCTCAGATCTGTGATAATATCATGCATGCCTCATTCTAAGAATCATGGTGAAACTTCTGAAATTTGCATTACCTAATTATCACTTGCAGGTCTTCTGAGGGTCAAGTTCTTTATGACGTCCCCCCCCAAAATGCTCAGGTAATTTGATTTTCATCCTTTCATTGCTGACAATTTGTGCAAGTACTGAAGAGTAAATATCTTGGGGGAAAGACTTTTGAACAGCATTTTTAAAGAACACTCCTACTGACCTCACCTTTTGATCCCCCAATTGACAGGAGCAGCTCAGCTCAAATAAATCAAAGTCGTAGTTTTCCTTGGAGTTAAGACCAGAACACACGCTGCCAGGATACGAAGAATAAAAAAGAGCAGCGGATTCTCTCGTGGATGCAATAAATAACTAATGGCATTGACTTCACAATGAAGTGGACCAGGTTGGAAGAACACAGAAATAATATAAATGCAGGGATGCTGGGCTTCGTCCCGCTTTCAGTTAGCTTGCTTCTGCTCAGCTCTGAACATAGCACGCTAATCATTCAAGGAACATCCCCTTGAGAGCTAATGATATGAAACTTCTCTCACCCCCCTTCTAGGCTGGTGGCACAAAGTGTTACTAAAGTATCAACTCAGCTTTTGTAGTGTTGTGCTCCATATCCCCATACGAGTGTCAGAAAGCTTAAAGTCCTTGTTTTAAGCCTGCAGTCACTTTAGGTGGCAGGGGCAGCAGAGCCTTGTGGAGAGTCACCCTACAATGTGCTCACTCCACGAATGGAGATGACTATCCGTGGCGCATGCTGAAGCTGCCCCACCCTCGTGCAAGTGTTCATTTCATGGGAAGCAGCTTATTCCCAATGTGGTCAGAATTCCTCAAGGGTCACCTTGTGGCACTGGGATTGAGATAACTATGAAGCAGACAACAGTTGGGCCAGCACTGTTCTGCGTGCCACTCACCCACACCCATCTCAGTATGCTGAAGGTAGCCTGGTATGCTTGATGTCCGTCTCCTGAACACAGCCATGTCTCTTCAAATAACTTCTCTCCTTCCCATCATCACTTTTCCATTTGATCTCTGAAGACAGTGGCTTGACCTAATTTAGGGGCGTTCTTTCCGAATCAGGCTTCTGGCCTATGATTTTGATTACAATAGATACCGTCCCATGATGGTTAATCTTAGTTGCTAGCTTGATGGCAGAAATGTGGCTAAGAGCCCAGGAAATCCTGTTTCTTGGTGGTGTCTTTGAAGACCTTTATGTGGGAGAGAAGATCTATCTACCTGAATATGGATGATCCCATCCCTCAGGGTGCCCTGGGGGAATGAGAGGAAAAGAAAAATCCAGTTAGAGAAGGTGTTCGCTTCCACTGCTCTTACTTGTGGGCTGGCAGGATGTGAACTACTCTACCTCCCCGCCATGATGGCTAAAACCTGTGAAAATTACTCCAAACAAATCCTTCACCTTGTAAATTGCTTCTCTCAGGTCTTTGGCCCAATGTTGAAAAAGGCTAACTAACCTACCACCAAAAAACGACAGTTCTACCTTTTAAATCAAATTATGATGGCTCTTTTCATATTTCAAGTTACCTTTTATAAATGTGGCCTGTTTCTGAATTTGTTTCTTTCTATATATCTATCTTTGTCTCTTTCCCTAATCCAGTGACCTATGTGGAGTGTGTTGAAATGAGATAGAAAAGGGAATTACTCTAGACTCATCTTTGTGGTCAGGTATGTTTTCATAAAAAGCTGAGGGCAGCATCTTGATTAAATAGGATGGTTCTAAGCCACAACAATGTGTGGTGAAAGAATTTGACCTTTACCCAACAGAACAGGGCAGAGCCCGTGGAATGATGAGCCAGGAATGCGAAACTTCTATAGAAGAGATGGACTGTGCCACTCAATAGCTGAGGAAGGACACAGTATGGTTGGTACTTGTGAGCTCAGCAGTTTTGGCCAGAATTCCAGGCAGAAAACAGGCATTCAGAACCCAAGAAAGAGGCAGTTTGGGTTGGGGAGAGGAAGCCAGTGATTTGGTATCAAATAAGAGTTGCTCTCCGTGGGAATTTCTCAAGAGTTTTTGGCTAGAAGGAAATTCATGGTCAAGCATCTCAGAGCATGAAGACTTCAGGAGGCCATTCCCCTGAGGGGAGAGAAAGAAAGAACAGCGGTGGCAGACTGTTGCACCCAGTGCCTGTTTGATGAGCCAACTGAGATAAATCACAAAGATCAGTCAGCAAGCACCCATCTGGGAAGGTTTAAGACATTTGGGGTTGTGACTCTGAGACTTGAATCTAGAACAAACTGTGTGGAAATCTTTGTTGCAGGAAGATTTTTTTTTCTTCATTCTTTAAGACCTTTACCTCTGGAGGAGAACAATCCACACCCCAAATAACCTCCTAGATCCTCCTGGTCACTTGAAAACCAGTGTTTTTTCAGTCCTAAAGGAACTCTGCAGGAAGAGATGCTTCAGGAAGAGATGCTTGCGAATGAGAACTGCAAGAAGCCGGCATGAGTTATACCCAGGTAGTGCCCGAGAATGTACACACTGACATTAGGCTATGGATCTTCACTACTGCCACAGGTGGCAGACCTGAGGACACAGAGGTAGGGACAAGGAGACTTAAAGCCAAGAGCCAGGTCATGCGGAAGTGCTTGAGTACAAAGCTTGTCACACACATAGCTAGTTGCTTAGCTCTCTCCCAGTCTTATTAATTTAGACGCAACTTCCATTCCTTAATGCTCAAGTTGACTTTACGCTTGAAATGGGTGGATGAGCACATTCTCTGTGGAAAATACTTCACAGAGGAAGTGGAAACAAGTAAAAGGCAAGGTATCCATTCAAAGTCAGACTAGTGGCTGCAGTGACGCCTCAGTGTTCAAGAGCGTTGGCTGTTTCTTCCAGAGGACCTGGGTTCGATTCCCAGCACCCATGTGTCAGCTTTCAGCTGTCTGTATCTCTAGTCCCAGGGGATCCAGTGCATTCTTCTGGCCTCTGGGGGCACCAGGCATACTTATGGTGCCCTGTAACACATGCAGACAAAGCATCCATACACATAAGTCACAGGCAGACTCCTGAGCCTTCCACAAGTAAGGAGAGAGCAGGGTAAAAATGTTGAGCAGTGCTCAGTCTCAGAGTCCGAGGAATGCTTTAACACATTAAGTATTTGTGATATTTTTGTGTGCCAAGTCTCTAATGCTTTTAGTATGTCTTCATCCTGTGGAAGGCTATATGTGGCCTTGAACCCAATTAGCAAAATTTGCCGGTTCTGCAGTTTTTACATTATGTTCAAGCTGACAAACCAACTCGGTTCCAATTTACTTTTTTTTTAAAACATTTATTTATTTATGAGGAGGATGGACCACAACCCTCCCTTTTTTTGGGTTCACAGTATAACTTGCAGGCATTGGTTCTCTCTTTTCAAGTTACGGCTCCCAGGGATCAAATCCTGACTGTGAGGCTTCACCACAAGTACTTTCTACCCTTTGAATCATCTTGCTGTCTCCAAAGTTACATCTTAACACAATGTTAAAGTGCAGGTTTTAGAAGCAAGAGCTGTGTAGAGAATTAACTACTAAATGATATTTTTTTCTAAGCCTCCAACAAGCTGAAATGATTTTCTGATTTATGAGAGAAGAGACTTAACTTTTAAGGCCTCTTCCTCCTCTCGGTCAACAACAACAGAACCCTTAAATAACTACACTTACAGAAATGTTAGATAGGGATGTGTGTGTTCTTCTTTTGAAAAATAAAGGCTACAAAGGGAGCTCTCATCTAAATGCTGATGTGTCTCAGTGAGAAGCCAGGGATGAATTGTAATGTGATTCCAAGCCAGAGAAATATTGCTTCACAGGCTCCTCAGAGGCCAGGCCAAGGTTGAGGGGATATTTATTTTCTCTGTAGGAATTTGGACTGTATCATACCCAGATTGTTTATTCTTGCTTTTATACTGGTGAGTGTTTATGCGTATAAGCATGTGTGAGGGTATGCATTTGATATGTGTGTGTGTGTGTGCCTTTGGGATCTCCATACAGATCACTGATCTGAGTTCTAGAATGTGGGAAGAACTACAGGTTGGAGTCTCAAGAAGAGAAGTGTTCAAGGAGATAGGTAGCTAGATAGGTAATTCCAGCTATTATGGAGTCTGAGGCAGGAGGATCACGAGCTTAAGAACTTCTTGGGCTATGAAATAAACCTATCTTGTGTGAGGCCCTAAATTCTAGTATTTTTTGAAACAAACATAAACAAACAAGAATAAAAAAATCCACCTCTAATCTGATAAACAGTTAGGGTCACTAGAAATCTTGCTAGGTATGTACCTAAGAAATGAACATGAAAACATATGGTTACACAGAACCTTGTTCATGAATACTCACAGCAGCATTATTTGTAACATCCCAAAGTGCAAACAATTCACGTGTTCAGTGGCTAATGAACACAAACAAAATGATGGCATCCATAGAATGGATTGAAATTTTACATGAAAAATTATAGTATTCTATATATGCAGCACCATGGTTGAGTCATGAAAAATACTATTCTAAATGAATTAAACAAGTCACACACACACACACAAAACCCACCACATTTTATATGTTTCCATTTAATGGAAGACTGAAAATTGGCAGATTTATAAAATGGTAGGTAATTACAGGAAATGACTCCACAGGAAGTGGTTTCTGAGGAATTCAACTATTCAATTGTGACTATGCTTCTTCAACTTGGTTAATATATTAAAAAGACCATAGTGCATAATTTAAATCAGCTAGTTACAGAAACTGTGGATTAAATCTTCATGTTTAAAACATGAATGACTCAGAATTTGAGAAATGTACTTGAATTGATACAAACCACTATGATACACTGAGTAGCAGTAGCACTGAAAATAGACTTCCTGAACTCAACCATCAACCCTCATTTTTACTAGCTATGACAGAGGGCAAGTCACTTCACTCCTATGTGATACAGTTTTCTTCTCTATTCTCTATAAATAAGGAAAATAATTGGACGTGATTGTGCCTTTGTGTGTGTGTGTGTGTGCATACATGTGTGTGTGTATGTGTGTGTGTACGGCACATGTGTGGAGGGAGCCAGCCCTTTCCTTCTACCATGTGGAACTAGGAGATGGGAATCAAGCCATCAAGCTTGGTGGCAGGTGCCTTTACCAATGAGCTACCTCACAGGTATAGTGAGATCTTTTTGAAGATTAAATAAATTTATAATACAAAAGCTCTCAACAGCACTTGACACTTAGTTGGCACAATAGGAAACATTTGCTATTAGTATAATTGTCATCTTCAATGAAATGTTACCTTCTTGGTCTCTGAGAACAGGGTCACACTCCAGCACTAGAAGGTGATAATTCTCTCAGAGTTGTTATTGCCTCTGGCAGTCATCCTGGCAAGCTGCTGACCTCTGTAGAGGTAATAGAATCTGGGGAAGTAGGACATAACTCCTCATCAAGCCTAGCTCCTTCTGTCTGAGCCATGTGGCTGTTGGCACCAATGTTCTGTCAATTACAGACTTATTTGAATAGAATCCAGTTGATAGTTATATTAGCGCTTACCTGGACAAAGACCTAGAAACCAAGGGGTATGGGGCAATGCAGATTTCCTAGGGGTCTTCTAACAAGCCTAGAAATGTGCTGTGGGTGACCCGTGAGCTATGAAAATAGGCATATCCAGAATCAGCTGTGGTTTAGTTATTCTCTTTTTTAATAATGAACTTCCATGAAAGTCTTACAAAACAACCCAGGCTGGACTTGATATTCCGTCATAGGACATGAAGATTAGAGTGCATGGTAGCTCCAACAAGTATGCTACTCAGGATGGCAGCCTCTGAGCCACAACATCACAAGACAAGACCAGCAAGAGGGGTAAGAGGTCATTTGAAATATACCAGCAAGTCCAAAACACTAAAGACAAGGGGAAGAGGCCCAGCATAATAGAGGGACCTAGATAAACACCACCGTCCACACAGATGAGGAGACGATAAGGTCATAAGGTAAGGGAATGATATTCACTACCAAAGCAAGAGTGATTTAGGACCTGTAGGGCTGGGGTCTTAGGTTACTATAACCTAGAGCATGCTTTTAGACTTAGTTAGGCTTAATGTTTACTTTCTGTGCATCGAACTCTATCACAGCCAGTGTTAACTGAGTCTAAAGCATCTCAATCAGTTCCACATCATCGTCCACATGAAGAAGCTTCCTGGATCCTTTAGGGTCATGTCTCCCCAGCAATATCCTGTGTTTGCTTTTATCTGTGTTTTAGTTTTCAGTCCCAAACACTGAGTCATGGGTTCTTTGAATACAAAGATGTGTTTTGTTTTGTTTTTTAAATTTCCCTTTATTTTTTTCCCCTCTTTCCTAGTTAATTTCTTTATGCTGTCCTAAGCACTCAGGAAGTTCCTATCGAATGCCTGAACCATGAGTTGTGGGTAGTTTGTGTATGGAAATCTTGTTGGCCAGTGTGTTAGTTAATTGGATTGTCACCTAGATGAGGTTTAGAATCAGCAGGAAACAAGGCTCTGGGCAGGCCTTGAGAGATTATCTAGAGTAGGCTGAGGTGGGAAGACCCATCCTAAAAGTGAGCAGTTTTAATCCGTGGGCTGGGGTGCCAGCCGAAATGAAAGGGGGAGGTAAGGTGAGCACTCGTTGTCCTGTTTCTTAACTGTGGAAATACTGTGGCCAGCTGCCTTCTGCTCCCCAAAGCCATACCCCTTTGGTGTGATGGACCACATCCCTTGAACTATAAGCCAAAATAAAACACTCCTTCCTTCTGTCCTGAAGTTGCTTCTGTCAGGCATTTTGTGTTTAGCAACAAGACAGGTATCTAGAACAGTCAGATAAAGTCAGACCATGGATTTAATGTGAGATAAAATGACACTCCTTAGCTCCCGGCCCATCCCTGAGATCTACACAGCTGTCTGTTCCAAAGTTCCCATCTCCACCCACTTTAGCCCTTCTCCTCTTTTCATCAGTTCTCTTCCTGTTAGCCTTTACTTTCTACCCTCCAAAGTTCCTTTATTCTACAAAGAATCCCTCAGTACATTTCGTTTAATTTTTTTGTGTGTCCCTCCTCATCATTTCTTAATAAACACAGTACCCTTCATGCGTGTATATTTGTGTGTGAAGTTGATGTGTTTGTGCACATGTGTATACAGGTGTATACATATGAGTTCACACTTGTGGTGGTGTGCATGCATCAGTGTACACATGCACCTGAAGACAACAGATCGAGACTGGTGTCTTCCTCAATTTCTATACATCTTACTTTGGAGATAGGGTCTGTCATTAAGCCTGTAGCTCATTGGTTTACATAGACTGGTCAGGAAACCTGTGAGATGGATTCTCTGTTCCAAACTCCCTGGGGCTGGCACTACCAGTGAGTGCCACTATGCCCACTCCTTTACACATGTGTTCTGGGAATCAAACCTAGGTCCTGGAGCTTCCATAGCAAACACTGAATTGACTGAGCACTCTCCCTACCCCACCTTTATATGCTCCTCTGCCTCAGTTCCACTGGCTGATTCGTCCTTCAATTAACATCTCCATGTAGTTGATTCTAGAGCCGGTACCTTAACTTCTCTTTTCTGCATCTTCTCTCAGGGGCCTAAGGTAGAAGCTGGAGAGAACAAAAAGCTTTGCTCAGGTGGTTCAGTTAGGAACTGACTGGGAAAGGATGATAATCTAGGATAAAAGTCTATGATCCAGGGGCTTGGCAAGTGGAAGCTATAGAGTAAAGGTTCTGAAGGAGCCTTTCATCGGGTTGGGATGCTGAAAAGCGACTGGCAAAGTGTCTAAACTGAGTGGTGTCAGTTCACCATGGGCACTGGAGAGCAGAGAGGCAGCTGACCTCGGGGAACAAAGCATTGTCATTAGTTATTTTTTTGCTCTGCTGCCACAAAATACAGAACAAAAGCAAACGAGAAAAGCAGGGAAGGGTTTGTGATGCCTCGCAGCTTGACAGCACAGTCAGCAGTCACACTGGGGAAGGCATGCCTTTAGGAGAGTGAGGCCACAGGTCACATGGTGTCCATATTCAAGAAACAGAGAGGCAAATGCTGGTGCTTTGCTTTCTTTCTCCTCTTATTTAGTTCAGGGCTCTAGGTCACAGGCATAGTGGCAGCCACACCCAGGGTGTCTGTCTTCCTCGGTAAGCCTTTCAGGAAACATTCTCATTCTCAAGTTCAGTACCAGAGGTATGTTTCCATGGTGATTTTAAATCCTGTCACCTTCACAATGTCTGTAATCCCAGCCCTGGGGTAGACAAAAACAAGCTAGATCCTGAGTGCTTGCTGGCTAGCCAGTCTAGATGAGACAGCAGGGTTGAGGTTCAATGAGACACCCTATTTCAAAGACTAAGGCAGAAAGCGGTTGAGAATGACACCTGACATGGGCCTCCAGTCTCTACACGCAAGTGTACTGGCAAGTGCACACACATACAAAGGCACAGACTTGTTTGTCTGGATCACTGTGCTGAGAGCTTACATCAACTGGGCAGAAGCTAAGGTCATTTTAGAAGAGGTGACCTCAGCTGAAGCTGAGAAAATGCCCTCACCGATGAGCAAGCCTTGTGGGGCTTCTTCTTGATTGATGATTCATGTGGGAGGACCCAGCTCACTGTGGCTGAGCTGCCACACTTGGGATGGTGGTCCTGGGTTCTATAAGAAAGCAAGCTGAATACATCAATAAGGAACAAACCAGGAAACAATACTCTTCCATGGCTCCTGCATCAGCTCCCATTTCCAGGTTTCTGCCCTCTTTGTGTTCCTGCCCTGACTGCCTTTGGTGATGGACAGTGATGTGGAAGTGTAAGCAAAATAAAGCCTTCCTCCCCAAGTTGCTTTTTGTCATGGTGTTTCATCACAGCAATTGAAAATCTTAAGATAGTCCCAGTATGTCATTTATCATGTATGTTATAGAAGGAACTTATGCTCCTTGAATTGGTTTTTTTCTAATCTATGAAATGGAAAAATAGTATCTTACCTGGCAATAACAATATTTAAGTAAAAATACTGGATAATAAACTGACTTGTGGCAAAATTTTTTTTAAAGTTATAAGCTGATGTGGGAAGGTCATTTGTCAATCTGTTGTTTCATTGGTTGATTAATAAAGAAAACTGCTTGGCCTGATAGGTCAGAAAATTAGGAAGGTGGAGTAAACAGAACAGAATGCTGGGAGGAAGTAAGGCAACCGTCATGCCTCACCTCTCTGGGGCAGATGTGATTGAAGCTCAGGCCCAAGATGGAAGTACACTAGAATCTTCCTGGTAAGACACCACCTCGTGGTGCTACACAGATTATTCGACATGCATTAAGCAAGATATGAGAATTAGCCATTAATAGGCTGGAACTATTGGGCCAGGCAGTGTTTAAAAGAATACAATTTGTGTGTTGTTATTTTGGGTATAAAGCTAACCATGCGGGAGCCAGGCGGGATGAAAAGCAGACCTGACAGTAGCTCCTTCTACAATAAGCCACCAAACACAATGGCTGGCTCAAAGAACCTAGGTTAAGTGCTTCAAAAGGTTAGATCCAGAGTCAGTAGAATCCATCTAACATTGTGTAATAACTACATGCCAATAACCTGGATAAAACTGGGGATGAAAATCCATCAAGTTATCCAAAGAAATCTAGAAGCTGTGTAGTTAGTTCCATTTTTATTCTTCATAGTATTTCAAATGTTGTATGGTTTCCTTAAGAGGTAATAGAAAACAGATCATCAACTTACCCAAAGTCACAGTGACCAACAGTATGTCTTGCTGAGAACCGTACTTCCCAGTATACAAGCATCTCTAGAGTCCTCCACTGTGTTACACAGCCTTCTCTTCCTGTTGAAAGAGGCACCTTCCTAACCAAAAAACAACTTCACCATCCTTAAGTTCCTACTTGCTTTGTTGTTGTTATTTTTGCTTTGTTCCAATTTTAGCGATTCCATTTAAGGGAGCCAGAGTAATATTTGGCTCCAAACTCATCTTTGCTGCCCCAGATGTTTTCCTAAAACTGTGCTTTATATTGGCACTTGCATTGGAAACTACTATTTTTCTTCCTTCTGAAAACAAACCAAAATCAAGGTGAAATAAAAGAAATCTTCTCAGACTTCAGCAGTTCTAAGCCCCACTGTGACTTGAAGGGTGATGGAAGGTGGTAGCTGGACACTGGCAGGGGGTGTTCTTCAGAGCTTCCCAGTCCTGCAGGAATGAAGAATTCACAGTGTGTGATTTCACAATGACTGGAAATTTGCTTCCTCCACTTCCCATACCACTTCTACAACCTGGAGAGCACACGCAGATAGCACATATTTTGTCTTCCCTTCCTGACTATCTCCATTCCTGGAGTACCCATTCCCAAACCTCCCTTAAGCAGGCCATAACAGGAAAGTGGCCATGTTTACCCCAGGATAGTCAAGGAAAGAATATAGAGAAGATTGTCCTGAACCCACAGTGGCAAGAAGATATGTCAGAGATTCATGGGAGACCTTGGATCCCATTCCTGACCAGGTCTTATCTAGCCCTTACTACCATCATTACTGAAGTCAGCCCTTGACATGTTGGACACCATGAGTCAGGACATAGACTAGCTTATGACCAGTCATGTTCACATCCTGGGACCACAGTTGCCCTTGATTAATTTAGTATCTCTTCTATCTCTCTTAGTGTCCTGTGATAGGAGAACACATGGTACTGTTGTGCATTTAATTTATTAAGGTATAATTCATAGAATATCTACAAACTACAGTTGTCCCGAATAAATAAATTTGAAGGAAAACAGCACATCCCAAGACACCCAACAGCTAGACTGTCAAAATCAGTGGTGTTCCTTCAGGTAAGAACATGTATAGAGTCCCCCAACTCCTCCAGTCTCATTCTTATGCTTGTTACGCTTTGATGATTTATTTTGCTATTTTGTTTGCTTGTTTCAGGGACACTCTTGCTACACATGTCCTGCTGACCTCAGATTCACTATGTAATAATGACGTTGAAAAGGTCAGTTTCTGGTACTGTG
The DNA here is from genome assembly GCF_950005125.1 of Chionomys nivalis. Taxonomy (NCBI): domain Eukaryota; kingdom Metazoa; phylum Chordata; class Mammalia; order Rodentia; family Cricetidae; genus Chionomys; species Chionomys nivalis. The sequence goes on along the minus strand of NC_080088.1, from coordinate 44,814,616 downwards.
TAATCACCCGAGGAGAGGTCAGTTTCCCACAATGTGCAATCACCTGAGCAGAGTCTCAAGTGAGTGATTATCAGGTTGGTCAGTGGACATCTCAGTGGATGATTGTCTTGACTCTTTATTGATACAGGAAGACTCATCACATTGGAGGTGGCACCATTCCCTAAACAGAATGTCCTGTACTATAGAGGAGAGAAGACAGGTGGGTCAGAGTGAGCAAGCAGTGTAGGTGTATCCATCTCTCTCAGCTCTTGATTATGCATGTGCTATTTTAAGATTCTGCCTTGACTTCTCAGCAATAATAAACAGGAATTACAAACTAAAGTATACCGTCTTTCCAGTGCAGAGGAGTGAATGTGTGTTGAATCCTAAGTGAATGTATATTGCTGACACAAACATGACCGTATTTAAGACCCCCAATACCTCATACACATGGAAAAGCAAAGCTTTCGCTGAGCCAGGCTTAGGAAAATGGATGCTGACAGTATATGCAATAAGTATCAACCATAGCTTCCTCCTCTAGAATGACTGCAGCCTGAGACTGCTTCTAAGATCCCTCCCCCAGGGGAGGGGCTTGGGGACTAGCTAACCTGCTTCCTTCTTTAGCTGTATATCATAAGAAAACTGAGTTTCCTGGCTGCTGGTGCATCTCCATCTCAGTGCAAAGCCCATCTGGTTCCAGCGTTACCTTACTTACGTCTATCATTTCTTCATTCCTCAACGCCCCAGTTAAGTCAACAGCAAAGCTGTGCACATTATTTCCCCTCCCCTAAACTGCTTTTGGTCTGAATGTTTTACCATAGGAAAAGAGATGAAATTAGCACAGTAATCTAGGCTAGCCTTGAACTCACAATCCTCCTGACTCTGCCTCCTGGTGCTGGAATTATGTTGAGACTAGACCTTGCTGGCTGGTATGCTAAGAAAAGAGTTTTCATTCTTTTCCTAAAAATTCTGATGTCAATGTTTTTGAAACTAATAAGTAATTAATAGTAATAATAATAATTATTATTATTATAAGCCGGGCACATGCCTTTAATCCCAGCACTCAGGAGGTAGAGCCAGGTGGATCTCTGTGAGTTTGAGGCCAGCTTGGTCTACAAGAGCTAGTTTCAGAAATGGACAGGCAACAAAGCTACACAGAGGAACCCTGTCTCAAAAAAACATCATCATCATCATCATAATAATAATAACAATTTACTATACTTTTATGGGCCCATACCATGCCAATTATTTTGTGACCTTTCTCATTTGTTTGCTTTTAAACTCCTTTGAAAAAGGCACCAATATTAACTTCATTTTATAGCTAAAGAAACTGAAGTGAAGAAAGTTCATACTGACCAAAGTCTACAGAATCTAGCCTTCATTTGTTATGCTGTAGCAAGAATTTTCTATTTATTCTCACAGAGGGAAAAAAAAGCCAGTATCTGTATGTCCTCCAGAATTGAGAGGATGCTTGACTCAGACCAAAAGTGTTATTAACAAGTAAGTGTTTGAAGCACTCAGAGAAACAGGTGAAGCAAGAGTCCAGGACAGTATTCTGTGCTCTTCAGTCTCTATTGTAAACCAGTCTCAAACATTGAGTTTATATTAACTAGGATATCTGTGAGTGTTTCTTTTCTGACTGTCTCTCTCCAAAGATTTAGGATGCCTACCTTGAGTTTGGTTTGTCTGTCTTCAAAGTATTTTCTCTGCTATTGAATAGAGAAAACAAAGACGTCTTTAACAGTTTCTATTAGAAAATGTTTTCATATAAAGATCAAACAATATTGAAAGTTGTACTGATATGTGGGGTTTAAAGAAAAGGATTGGTGATAAATGTACTTTCTTTTAGGGTCTCTGAAGTGTGTGTCTAGTACTTGTAACACCTAAGATCTTTGATTCAGCCCTCTGAACACCAGCCTAATTTAGACAGCAACAGAAACCCACAGGCTTCTCATGGGAGAAGAATGGATTTAGACAACCACAGATGGTTAAAAGGGATAATTGTCATTTCAAGTAGACAGCTAGAAATTCATCTTGACTATTATTCCAAGAGGAAATTATAAATAAGAAAAACACTTAGAGTTAAGACTCCAAAGGAGAATGAGAATATATGGCCCCAGATTTCTATGGGTTCAGTTTGAAATGTAGGTGAAGAAACCCCTCCATCTCTCATTTCCAACCTCCCAACCCAGTGGTCCCTATAGTAGCGCCATCTGGAAATCTAGAAGTTTCAGTTTTTCTGCCATGTCCTGCCCATGGCTTGATAAATCTCCAAGATTCACATGCTTCATATTCTTTCATCATTGAGTATTTGGTGCACACAGAGACCTGGACACATCTCTTCTCTCAACTGGAAAAGAATACTGCTTTGGAATATTATGAAGGTGATAAGTCTACCTGCCCTTGTTTCTAACTTGTTTTACACAAATGCATACACGTGCATGCACACACACACACATACACATCCACACCCACCCCACCCCCCACACACATTGCAGTTCAAATGATAGTTTGTTTTTAGGAAAAAGAAATTTATTTTATCTCAAAATGACAGGCTAGGGTCCATCATTTTGGGAAAGTCAAGGCAGAACTTCCAACAGCTAGCCACATCATATCCACAATCAAGAGCACAGAGAAAGTACACAGACTCTCACAGATCAGCTCCTTCACCCTCATGCAGTTCAGAAGTTCAGGAGCCCCTTTCACCTAGAGAATGGTGCCACCCACAGTGGGGTGGATCTTTCCACATCAGTTAGGTTAATTAAGTCAATACCCCATATAAGAAGCTGCAGATCAACCCAATGTACACAATCATCATTGAACAATTTATAGTTCTTAACTTCTCCATCACTAAAATAAACACATATGAACCTTTATGACAAAGACTGGGGAAAGAAGAGCATACAAAGTAAGTTGAGCGATTCAGATTGAACATGGGCTTCACATATTCTTTAGAATTATCAAACATCTAGAATACTGGTTTCCAGTGTTGTACACCTAACAGGGCTTTGTGATGTAAAGTTAAAGAATCTGCCCCTCAAAGTACCCATATGGTCTCTTACTTCACTTTTCTAGGGTACATATCAAAAATTAGAAAGTCTCAGGATGTATTCTGTGCAACAGAACTGTAACCCTTGAGTTACAGCACATTTGTCTCTGGCTTTTAATAAGCTCCCTGGGTGATTTTTATGCACAATGAAATTTAAGATCTATTACTCGGGATTGTAAGGCCTCCGATAGGAATGGAAATGTATTTGTCACCGTAGCTATGCCAGTTTTAAGTATAATAAGTGGCCATATGATACCGGGTGAGTAAACAAAGGCTTAAAGAGAAGTTATGCTTCTTTGATGCCCTTTGTAGCACGTCTTCATAATCAAGGGCCCCGGTGGCCTGTGTGCAGAATGAGGGAAGCAAGCTTGAAGCTGTGCCTCCTGATGGGAAGGGAGCTTTGCCGTAGCAGAAATGCCCCTTTCAAAATGATCCAGAAGGACTTTTAAGAAAACCCCCGTGGGAGCTAATTAAGAAGCCAGAGGCAGACAGTCTGCTGAATTAGATCATTGGTAAACCACTGAAATCAAGGACAGAAATCGCAGACTTGGAAAAGCCATGAAAACCCTAAGGCAGAGGGTGTATAGGCTGATAGCAGAAATCAGATAAGGGACCATAGCCCTTATAAGCAGCTGGAAGGGCTGGGCAGTCATGTGTCTGGTCTACAGGAAGCATTACTGTTCTAGAGGCAAACAGGTATATGAGACCCTTCTGAGTCTTTTGAACCACGGTTGGCGGGGTTGGAGGCTACGGGAGTAGTAGGGGAATACCAGGGGAGCAGGAATGCCTGAGTGCTAAAGTGGAAAACTAAATACAGTTGGCGACCTGGTTTTAAAAAGACATTTTTACCGTTTGTGGGTTTCATCCATTGAAACAAACACCTGAGGCTTCCTCGGGGCAGGATGGAAATAGTCCTCCCTGAAGAGGCAATTGTCATAAATTGCTTCTTACCATGATCATATAATTGCGTTTTTGTTCTAATGCTCTTTGTTTAAGTTACATTGTAGCGTAGCCTCTAGTGAACGGGGTTCCAGGCTGCTTTTCTCCATCTTTCTCCATCTTTTAATACTGCACAGAAAGTTCTTTCAGGTAGACTAATTTAGCAAGAAAAAACGTGGGAAGATGCTCCCAAGAGTTCGTTGTGTGGCTGCTGAAACTTTACAGGAGGTGAGTTGTACAGATGGCAGGGGACCTGTGACGGTGATGTGGCACCTATTGCTTCATCCGCAGCCGCACATGCCATTCTGGGAGGCCAGCCAGAGTGAATGATGTAATTGCTTTGAAATAAAGGAGGGTGTCCCAGTCCCAGTGTCCTTCCCTTGCACACTCATGGATCATCCTCAACTTCAGTGTTCTAAATCCTCGAGAGCATGCAAGCAACCCTAGAAAGTGACAGGGAATCCCTAGCACTCCCTTAAGAGGCAAGCCTTCTGGCTCAGCCTTGCAGGAACCATACAGAGGACAGTTGAAGCCTGCCAAACAAAGCGACAAATGCCTCTTAGAAGACAGGCCAATCAAAGAATTAGAAGGGAAGTGGGGAAGCCTTGATCATGGAAGATGGAGGATATTTTCTGCTTTCTTCAAAATGTTAATCTTCTATGTTGTTTTGTCTCGGTTAAAGTGCCCTCAGGACTAGAAGCATTAAGATGAGAGAGAGTCACTGGGAACCTATGTACCTCAGTGAAGCCCGGAGCCAACACTGCTGGCTTTCTGTTCATTTCTCCCTTTCTGTTTATCTAGTGTTCAAAATGTTGGCTCCACCTTCTGAGGCAGGGGCTCTTAGGACCCACAGCTTTCCTGGAGGTGTGAAAGTGGGAGATAAGGAATCAGAAAATGAGTTTCGAGAGTTGGTGACCAGCAGCAGGACCCTTGAACGCCTAGGGCCGCTTCCTAATTCCCGCTCCTATTTTATATAACTTTAGAAGGATTTCCTGCTGAATCACATGCACTTATACATAAGAAAAAAGGACGGGAGTGTTAGGTGGCGGGTACACAAAGAAAAATATCCATTTGAGATGCAGGCATGATATTAACCCCAACCTTTAGACAACTTTTCATTAGCTGACACTATTGAATATCAATCTATACATTTTCCAAGAATTCTCTCATTCCATCTTCACAAAGACCTTTTGCTGTAGCCCTTCCTTTGGGAACAGCACCTTTCTTTCGCATGTGAGAAGATAGGATGGGTAAGGTCAATTAAACTTCAAAGAGTGCAAACCCAGAAAGGAGCAGAGGCAGGACTTGTCTCAGGCTGTTAGAGACAGAGCTGAGCATCCAAATGAATTCAAAGACCGTGCTACCTTCAAAATGTTAACTGTGAGTCATGGCCATAGAAAAATATCCTTGTGTTTAGCATCATTAGGTTTTTTGACTGAGAGAAATACATTATACCTACTGAAATGTAGATATTTGAGAAAATGCAAGTACCAGCATGCTCCTGGTACTAACCGGTCCTCTTCAACCACTGAGGAGTGGAAGATTCACTCAGTGGTGACTTCTTTTCATCTATCATATATCTATAAAAATTAAAATAAGGGCTAGGGTAAAAACATTCTTTACCTTCCATGATTAAAATAACTCCTATGGTAGATTACTCACCTGGCATGCATAGATTTAGTCTCTAATACTGCAAAATAAGAATGAAAACTAAAGTATAGACTTTGATCCAATCTGTCCCCTAACTTTTATTACAGCCTAGTGAAAATGAGAAAGTAGATAGGCTAGATAACAAAAGAATAAATATATCAAATTTGTTCGTGATATTAGTCAACATTTTCCTTAAGTCTTTTGAATGACTCTGCATTAAGTTATAATAACGTGAGCTTTGGGGCAAATTGCTTATTTTCTTGATTTTCAAAAAGAATATTTTTACATTTTGATGGTTTTCTAAACTGTGACTGCCTTACAATCACCATGAGCAATTAATGTAGAATTCTTTACTTTCTTTCCACCGTACAAGAAGCCATCATTAAAAGTTTGGTGCGTGTTAGATTTGAAACATAGAAGAAATGTTGCTGCATTTTATATTTGTGCTTAGATTTAGAAAATAATGTCTGCCTTTTCAACATTAGATTTGCCCTGCCTAGCTCTTAGCCATAACAGAAGAAATACCACGGAGCTCTTAAAGTTTGTATTTTAAACCATAATTGTGAGCTATATTTTAAGTATCATTCCCTATAGGAAAGGATTGAGACTTTTTCCAGAGAAGTTTCTTCACTGGCAGGGAAAATACAAGGTGAGTTTAGAACATATTGCTGTGATTCAAAGCAAGGGAGTGGCTGATCAAGACCTGTCCACAGAACACAGTGCTCAACACAAAAGGACTCGCGTGCCAACCACATAATAACTTATAATGGAAGTATTGGAGTGCTTTATTAAAATTTGTTGGATAAAGAACCCACAGGTTCATTATTAGTAATAAGGAAATAATAAGAAAGGACATAATATTGTCTCCAAAGTGTATTGTATGAAAAAATGGCTAAATTTAGAAATCATTGTTAAAAAGTCATAATGATTGGGTAAGAATCATTATAGGATGCTTTAGTGGCTGGTGAAAATTTGATGAGAAAAGTTCTCTTGTTAATATGAAGGGGAGAATAGTAACTTCACAATGGATCAACCAGGCATATAGTGCTTTAACCAAGTGAACAGAATTAGTGTCACCAATAATGCCACAGCCTGGCATTTGGTGTCTTAATGTAACCCATGTGGAAAGATCCACTTCTTGTGACCTATACCTAATGGGATTTCGCCAACTGCCAAGGATCCTGCATAAATATCAGGTTACTTCAAACACTTTACCTACACCGAAAATACCACCTTCAAGGAAGACAGCTAACACTGCTCCAGGGTATAGGATAAAAGCATGGTTTGTAACTTAATGGAATATGTTATCCTGGGTTGCATTCTGAATTAGGGATGGGGCAGAGGGAGGATGTCATAATGGGCAATAATGAGATAATTGGCAATGTTTGCTAACAAACTTTATGAAAGTAATAATACTGAATAAATATATTGAATTAAATAAGAGCATTATGTTTATGCATGGGTGTATTCTTGTTCTCAGGAAACACTGAAATACCGGAGAGTAAGAGACACAAATTTCACAAGCCCTTTATCAATGACTTGGGATAATTGTGCATCATATGGAGAAGCAGATAGACAGGTGTGAAAAACGTTAGTTGGCAAATTTGTAGTTGGAAAACACAGAAGTTGCTTTTATTATTATTAGTCATTTTCTATAAATTATAAAGTATATTAAGTTAAATTTGTGTATCTATTGTTATTATCACTGAAGGCTTGTGTGTGTGTCCCCACATGCACCTGTGCATGCCTGCACATAATAGAAGTCAGAGGTCCACACTGGGTGTCTTCCTTTACTCCTCTCCACTGTCTTACTAGAGACAAGGTTTCTCACTGAGCCACTTTGCTGGCTACAGAGCTCCTGGTATCTACCTGTCTATTTACCCAGTGCAGAGATTACAATTATATATCTTAGTATCTGGTCGTTTTTATTCTATATGGGTGCTTGGGATCAAATAACCATTTCCTCAGCCTTGAATTCCTTGTAGGTTTTGTTTTGGTTTTGGTTTTGCAAGACAGGGTTTCTCTGTGTATCCCTGGCTGTCCTGGAACTTGCTCTGTAAACCAGGTTGGCCCTGAACTCCAGAGATCTGCCTGCCTCTGTCTCCCCAGTGCTGGGATTAAAAGTGTGCACTACCACGCCTGGCTTTGAATGTGTTTTTCATTTGTTTATTTCTTTGTGGTATTAGAAACTGACTAATGGGGATTCAGTCCAAGGACCAAGTGCATGTTAGAGAGCTCTTTATTATTGAACTACATTCCCAGCCATTTTGAATGCAGTCCTTTTATAAAATATATTTTTATATGTGTGTATCCAGATACATGTGCAACTCTGTGCACATGGAAACCAGTGTGCTACCCTCTCTCTCACTCACTCCCTTGAGACACTGGACTAGAGATGGGCTGGCAGTTATCAGGCCTCAGCATCCTCTTGTATCTGTCCACATAGCACCGGGGCTATGGATTGCCATGCCTGGGTCTTTCTTTGTTAGAGCTGGAGATTAGTATTCATATCCTCATACTTGTGCAGCAAGTTTCCTTACCAACGGAGCAATCTCCTTGCTTTTCAGTGGTTTTGCCAATGTGTCTTTAATAGAAGACAAGCTGGGAATTAGTCATTAATAAACAATTTATGAATTGATATTCAGTCCTATGTTTCAGAAGATTTTTATTTTTGAGATGGCATCTGAAGTATGTCAGACTGGCCTCAAATATAGAGACAAGGATCTTCTGATCCTTTCAATTGTTAGTATCACACGGGCACTAGGACTTTGTGCATGCTAAGCAAGCATTCAAGCAACTGAGGGATGCTCTGCCCCTCCCCCCTCAGAGACTATTGCTGTGTAAAGAAATCATAGATGGGGTTAAAAAAAAAAAAAGCTGGTTTGGAAGGAGGATTTCACAGAGGACTTTAGAATCTTACATGCTTCTTTTAATACCATGTTGTAGAATTAGAAACCAAAATATCACCATTTTGAAATGTAAAGAATTTAAAGAGTAAACAGAACAGCTGAGCAGAATATGGCATGGATGCTTAGGAAAATGGAGTGAGCTCCCTGCAGAGGCCTTTGATGACAAGCCAAGGCTCTGAAAAGCAGAAACTGAGTGTGAATCTTGGAATGTATTGTCTAAAGACAGTTTCTAGCTGGTTTAAATTAAATGCGCATCTACAGCAGTTAAGAGTTCTATATTGGCTACAAGCAGAAGGCAAAATTAACAGAGGCTTGAGGAGCTAGGGAAAGAGAAACTCAAAATATACTTTGTGGTAGCACAATTAACAAAACCCCAAAGACAGAAATTGGCGTTCAACCTCAAGGTCAGAAAAGCAGAACAGCCAGCCAGTGACTATTACCTCTGCTTCAGTCTGAAATGGCGATCCTGCCTCCAGGAATCTCAGAAAGAGACTGTGTGTGAGGCTGTCTCCTCCCATTTTATATTCCTCTCTAGTGTTGGATTTAAAGGTGTGCACCACTACCATCCAGTTTCTATGGCAAACTAGTGTGAATACTAGGATTAAAGGTGTGTGTCACCACTACCTGGTCTATAAGGCTGATCAGTGCAGCTGTTTTACTCTCTGAACTTCAGGTAAGCTTCATTTATTAAAATACAAATGAAATATCACTACACCTTGTTAAGAAAAAAAAATCAAGATTATTTGACACATTATATATGGACTTGAAAAATGTATGAAAAGAGTTACATATTTATACTTATTATAGATATATTTATACTCGTCGTTTGTTTATATTCTTCCAAGTAGCCTACCTAGTTTGTATACATCCTCCTGATGAATGAACCACTTAACTCTGCTTTCATTATACAGTTCAATGTTTGCTTATAGGTTCTCAATTCACAATCACTCTGGTCATGATCCATGAAGACATATAAAGACATAATCATTAACTAAGAAAAAGTACATTAATATGCAAGTTTGAAATGATACTCTTTGGAATCTAATTTTATAGAAGATAGCTGTGGCTTGTGTAATTACCTTTCCCTATCAAGTTATTCTGTAAGTCTGAGAAATCAAATGCATCTCATCTGTCAACTCTAGCTCATGTATTAGGGTGTCTTAAAGCTGTTCCAGAGGATTTCAAAGCATCAAGGCAGTTTATGGTCACCAGCCCAGATGGAGAGTGGCAATGTGTGTGCTCGTTCAAAACTTGCTCTCATATGAGCCAGATCATTGGTAGCTACTGCTGACGGACAAGATCCTTTATGCTCTATTTAGTGCACATCCCAGGGACACATTCACTGTTATTCAGATTTTGTAAGGCAGATGCTAACACAGGAAGATTTCTGTCTCCACTCCTACTAGCCAATGATTATGGCTGGTATCCATGGAGACCGCAAAGAAGCTAACTTCCTTGTTTTCAACAAGTGATTAAGATGTAGAAATGTGTTCTCCCCCTACTGTCTTGAAAAAACCAAACTGGTATTCTTACTTGAACATCTTGAATGCCAAGATGGAGCTAGCAAGATGACTCAGTTGGTAAGAGCGCTTGTACTACAAACCCATATTGAAAGGAAAAAACCAACTCCTGACTCCTAAAAGTTATCCATGATATGCTATGGCATGCATGCACCCACATTCATACATCACACACACACACACACACACACATGCATCAATAACATTTTTAAAATTTTATCAATTCTTTGACAATTTCACAGTAAATTTTGATCATATTCATTTTCAACTTCTCTCCTTAACTCCTCTCAGACATATCACCCTCTTAGCTCCCAACTTCATGTTCCCTCTTTTTTAAAGTAACCCATTGATTCCAGTTTATGTTGCTGATATATTTCTAAGTTTGGGGCCATTCACTGAAATGTGGTCAGCCTAATAGGATCCACTCCCTGAAAGGATACTGACTCTCTTTATATAAAATTAATTAATTAAGAGAGTCTCATAACATCAACTGTCCATAAGTCCTCAGCTAGAGGTTGGGCACATGAACCTTTCCCACTCCATGCTAGGATACTAAGTGGCTTGATCTTGTGCAGATATTGTGTAATGCAGAGGTCCTAAAGACTGTTTTGTTCCAGTCCTCCCTGACCTCTGGCTATTACAATTTTCTACCTCATCTCCCTTGCTGGTCCCTGAGCCTGGGGAAGTGGGTGATAAAGATGTCCCAATTTTGGCTTAACACTTCAGTGACATTTATTCTTCCCTATATCTTGACCCTTTGTGAAATTTTATATTAAACATTGTCCATTGCACAAAACAAAATAACAACAATAAAACACTTCTCTGATGAGGTCTGAGAGTGATACTCATTTGTGGTTACAGAGATACAAATTTAGAGGGCAGTAAGTTTGATGCTATGTCCGTTTAACAGACCAATAATACAATAGGTTCATCCCAGTAACTTGTGGGCTCTCCAATTTTAGGTTCTTGGACAGTTCCAGGAATATGTGTCCTTAAATCCAATCAGAAATTGGTTGATTAACACTATACCATTTATTACGCTACTGGACCTATGGGTATATCTGGTCACGCTGGTTTTTTTTTTTAAGTATTTATTTATTTGTTATATATACAATATTCTGTCTGTGTGTATGTCTGCAGGCCAGAAGAGGGCACCAGACCTCATTACAGATGGTTGTGAGCCACCATGTGGTTGCCGGGAATTGAACTCAGTATCTTTGGAAGAGCAGGCAATGCTCTTAACCACTGGAGCCATCTCTCCAGCCCCCCTGGTCATGCTGTTTGTTATTGTAATTCACAGAATTCAAAACTAGGTAAGACCACTGAAGACTTTTTACTCCAACCATCTAGAGAGCACCCTCTGGTACTATGAAAGCTACCTAGCAGAGATAAAGCTTTTGGTCAATATTAATTTGATTGACCTGTGACCAGTGTCTGCTCTGTTCTCAGCAATGGGGTCTTACCACCAAGTTCATGTAGGCAGGCGATAGCAATGGTGATAGCTTGAGTTGTATTGAAGATTCTTGAGAAATCTCTGGCCAACTGTTGTGGGGAGGGAACCACTTGTTTCCTGGCCACCCAGCATCTTAGACCCAAAAATAATCATACAGAAACTGCATTAAGTAAATCACTGCTTGGCCCATTAGCTCCAGCTTCTTATTTGCTAACTCTTACATCTTAATTTAACACATCTCCATTAATATGTGCATCACCACGAGGTCATGGCCTACCAGCAAAGTTTCAGCACATCTGTCTCTGGTAGCAGCTCCACGATTTCTCCTTGACTCTGCCTCCTTTCTCTCAGCATTCTGTTTAGTTTCCCCACCTACCTCTGTTTCCTTATAGCTCTGCTATAGGCCCAAAGCAGTTCCATTTTTAGCCAATAATATTCACAGCATACAGAGGAGAATCCCACATCACCTCCCCATTCTGTTTAAATAAAAAGGAAGGCTTTATCTTCAACAAAGTAAAATTATATATAACTAAACAGGTATCAAGTAAAAATTACAGTTGCAATATTTGTATCTACTTTATCTTTTATCATAACTAAGGAAAACTATAAATATCAATTCTTCAACTTCATCAAAGACTTCAGAAGGAATATTCAGAATATTACCTAAGAAAACAGGAAGTACATTATAAGCAACTTCTAAAACTCTAGAAATGACAGAGACATCTTGCTATCTGGACAGTAACCCAAAGTTCTTCTATACCATTGGGGCATTCAATATTCAGCCTACAGGCCCATAGTATCCAGCACTCTTTTCCACAAAGCAGGAAATTTCAAAGACAGTTCCACCTATATTGGCAGTTTGTCAGTCACTTTTTTCTGTATTCTGCAGAATGTCTGAAGACTCTTTCATGAAGAAAGAGCCTGAAGGACCATCTCACCTTTAGGCAAGTTCAGCAGTCATTTCTCTGTGGGTCTTGCATGTCAAGCAGTCCAGGCAAGCTTGGTTTCTTGCCCAAATGGCTAACTCCATGAGGAGCCTCTTCAATACCCATCATCCTCTTGAAGTAGATTGGTGATACCAGGAGCAGATGTATCTCATTATTATGAAAAGTCCTAAGTTTTTAAAACATTTTAAATGCCATATTCTATAATCCTTGAAAGGTTTAAAGAATGTTTATCCATCTAAAATACATCAATATGCATCTAAAAAATCTAACATGACTACAAGCTTGACTATTAAGATGATTATCTATTAACCTATATTTCTTAATTATGCATTACATTTTTAAATGAGCTGCACACATAATACCTTATCAAGAGAAGAAATATACATATGACAGAATTGACCTTAAATTTGTATCAATACCTCTTCTCAAAAAAAAATTGTATCAATAAACCATGATCCATAGCAGTGCAAAGTATCCATTGCTATAGCATATCCCCCTTTAAATATAAACAAACATTTATAAACAATATTTGGGAATATGGTCATTGTTCTCTAGACTACTTTCTGCTGTTGGGGTGCAGTTAATCAGGTCTTTCATCGTGTATCTTGTGTGCTAGGTTAATCTTACTCAGCAGTTGGGCAAAGTAATTTTGGGGGGTGTTCACAATGACCTTTCAGGGGTTCTAGATGCATCAAACCATATTAGTATGAAAGCAATCCACAGGTTCTTCTCATCTTCTGTGGAAACAAAAGAATCTCTTTTCCAAAATAACATATTCTTAGACTCAAATTTTAAAGTCAAGATACCTTTATGTTGGTTTAGCTTAGCAGCCTGTACAATGAAACGTCTCTCTGTGTTTAGCTCCTTCACAGTCAAAAAATTCAAAGAAAAAACAATAAAATACATAATCCAGACTATCTTTGTATTTTCATCTTTATATGACTTGGTTTTACTCTATTACTTTTTAATATTTACTCTCTCTCTTTAAAGACTGTGTTTTTTAATGATTTACTTCTTTTTATAACTGTCTATACTCCTTTTCTTCTCTCTCCCAAGCATATGTACATTTTTTTAAACACACAGTGTCTCATTTAGAGGCCTTTCCCACCTGGATTTGTCTTTGTTTCATATCTGTAATTATTTTCTGACCAGAAGCGCTTCTTAAAATGCTAAGTGCTTCTTAAGAATCTAAGCTGCAGCATCGCTAGGGTATAAATGGTACTGTCTGCTTGCTTGGCACAGTCCAACAAGGTGGAAGTTTGTTCACTGCCTCTGCAAGCACATTGCTCCAGTTCCAAGTATGTAGCAGGTCTATGTCAAACCTTTAAGCAATTTGTAGCACTATACTCACAAAACCCACTTAAATGCTCAGTCTCCTGAAAGTGCATTTCAAAATGGTGTGGCTTTTTTCCTGTTACTGCTGAATCAGGAAAACCCCTTCTAAAAGAGCCACAGAATGCTGCTAGCAAGCAAAGCCCATTTGAGGAAAAAATGCAGCTGAACTTTGTTCTTTAGTGTCTAGAATTCCTTTCAAGTCCTCTTAAGGTTTTACATAGATACAGTCTACCATGTTGGCATGCCAATCTGGTCTCTTGTTGGTTCCCAGGCTCTTAGCCCTGAAATAATCACACAGAAACCATATTATTTAAAACACTATTTGGCCCATTAGCTCTAGCTTCTTATTTTCTAACTCTTACATCTTAATTTAATTCATCTCCATTAATCTGTGCATCACCACGAGGTCATGGCCTACCAGAAAAGTTTTAGCACATCTGTCTCTGGTAGTGGCTCCATAGCTTCTCCCTGACTCTACCTCCTTTCTCCCAGCATTCTGTTTAATTTTCCCACCTAGCTCTGTTCCCCTATAGCTCTGTTATAGGCCCAAAGCAGTTCATTTATTAACCAATGTTATTCACAGCATACAGAGGAGAATCCCACATCAGCCAACCACTTAAAATGAAATCACCCATATCCGGCACTGGGATTTTTATTTGGTAACCCATGGCTTCTGAGAAGAGCATAATCCCATTTGTAATAGGATTCTAGTTCAACTCCTTTATATAAATATATAGATAAATATATATAAATATATTATAAAATGGGTTTCCAAATGGCTTTCTCAAACACCTTTGCTGTTTGTCATCAACCAACTGCCTCCTCTCCCCAACATTCCCATCTCTTTCCCCATTTAAACTTCTCTCTCCATTATCCCTTGCTTTCCTCCTTCATACTAAGAAAATATAATATAAAAGAAGAATGCCAAGATAATTGGTAGAATAATCAGGCTGACCTTGGCAGAAGCATTCATTAGGCCTGAATGAAAAAGCCCTAAATCATCAAACTATTAAGTAGTTTTTAAGTACGAAGTAAGTAGACATCATGTATTATCTGTTCCAGGAAAAACACAACTGAATAAAGACTTTCTTGTTTTCCTGTCAACTCCATCTGGTAAGGTAATATATTCACAGAAGTAGTTTTCACTACAGGCCTGTATGGTGGAGGGAGAGGGGAAGTGAGGACCACTGAACCCTCTCTTCCTGCTACGTGGCTCTAGACCCAGACCCATTGTTAAGGCAATACAGAATGCCTGGATGAAACCATTCCCAAAACACAGCTGTGAAATCCTTAAGTTCTGCTCCATCTCAGGTTTCCTATTTTTCTGATTTGAATAGGAAATCTCTCCTGGTCTGATTTATTTATTTATTTATTTATTTTTTTGGTTTTCTGAAACAGTGTTTCTCTGTGTAGCTCTGGTCCAAGATCTTAATGCAGATGTGGAGCAGAGGAAACAGTGTAGGACAAGCTGGGCGAATGAGCTCTTGTTAAATAGAGCACACAGCACTTGATCCTTTACTCACTGAATTGTCTAATTGTAAAGATGAGGAAATCACTACATGCTTTGCATCTTAAGCCTGATGGGTTGGCTAGGAGACTCATGTGATCCTGTGTGGAAGTACTTTGAAAATAATTAAGTGGCATAAAATTATAGAGGGTTATTAATTGTGACTCACATTGATTAATTACTAATGTGCTGGATATCGTACTGATATTTTACATTCCCTTAGCTCATTTAACCCTTCTGCAACCCTTACAGGCTCATGCTTACGGTCATCCACATTTTAGAGAGAAAGAAACTGAGGTTTACAACAATTATCTTCCTCGGTATTATTCCCAAGAGAGATTTCAGTCTGGATCAACCCTGTTGTCCTAAAGTCCCCACTGTTCAGTCTCTCCAGCTCTACAAGTGTAGGAGAGGTTAAGTAGGTGAGTGGCCAGTATCTAAAGATGGACTTCAAATCCCAACAATCTTCCTAATGGTGCCCTCATACAAGCTTGAAGTCAGTATGTGGTTTAAACAAAGTACTTTGCTGCTGAAAGAGGAAATGCAAAGTCTTGGAGGGGAAGAAACCTTTCTAAGGAGACTCAAAGGTCCCTTTGCCTCATGTATGCACACACACACACACTTCAGCCCTGGGTATTGAACCAAACTAATTTGAAACTAATATTCACAGCTTGCTACAGTGGCACTGATTAATCTGTTAGCTGGCCGTTGTAACAAGCTGGGGGAATTGTTAGTTCAACTGCTCTCTTCCTGCCCAGGTTGTCCAGTATCTGCTTTGCTTTGACCTCACTGTAGCTGGGCTGCTGAAGCACCAAAATCAAGAAACCAAGCCACTTTAGATCAAACCTTTGAGGCTGGACCAAAAAAAGTGGGGAGATGTGGCAGCTGATGTTGGGAGGTGTGTGTGTGTGTGTGTGTGTGTGTGTGTGTGTGTGTGTTCATTTGCTACAATAACTTCATAACTTCCTGGTAAAAGCCTTAGACTGAGAGCAAGGGACACAATGATATTTACAAATAGAACCTGACTCCTGAGCATCCCACTTCCACAGAGCGTGACCAAGCAGAAGTGAGGAGGAGAGAACAGAGAGGTGACATTTGGGGAGAGGCTTTATATTTGCTGTTGAAGTAGACCTGTATCAGCTTCGAAGGACACTGGGTTACACCAAGTTTTTCCACACAGTGCTTCCTCTTTGTCACCTGTGACTTTTGTTCCCTTCCAGGCTCCATTGGGAACCAGCCACCTGCTAAATTGTGTGCTGGCTGTAGAAGTAGAAGCTAGGGAATCTCATCACTATGCAAAACCCAAGGTACTGTGGGTTCCTTCCAACATCCTGGAATTCTCCTTACACATACCCTGAGCCCAGTGCCCAAACCATGTCAGTCACTCAACACACAACATCTTACTTATTTCTCAGAATGCTTTTAGGAATGAAATAAGTGTTATTGCCGCATTTTCAGAGTAATTTCAGGAGTTGTAGTGGGCTATACAGATCCACAGAAATGATGTAGAGTTAGGATTCCAATGGTCCAGTTCTTGAGCTGGGCACCTATTCCTGGCACTCACAATTGGTCTTCCATATACTGGATATGTCTCAAGGCTAGCAAAGGGGGCTGTGGCCTTAGTTGTCTCAGGATGGGAGCTTTTCTGTACCTCCTGTGTGCTATCCACATGAAGGATGGTCATCATTGCTTTCTTCCAGTTTCTTCGCCCCTATCATCACCTCTCTGTATTCCATGTTCACCGTTTATTTTCCCTTCTAGTTTACTGGTTCTCTTGACACATGACTAAGAAATTATTTACCATACATGTTAGAAACGTGGTCATTTAGCTCTCCCCTGAGCATTTGTATTTTAAGAGAAAGTAGAATGAGACACTGATAAAAAATGTACCAACCCTTTAAGTTGGAGTAGATCACCATGTTTTCTGGAGGGGGAGAAAATGATATTCCTGAGGCCATAGGTCCAGATCCTGTCACAGATTAGTGAACATAAGAACTGACAAACACTTAAACTAAGCTCAGAGGAACATGTGTGGAATTCTGCTTCTGTAGGAGACTGGCCTATGCAACCCTTTATGAGGTTTCAGAAACAGGAATTTTCCTGAGTCCTGAGAAACAAGCAAGTTCTTGTATTACTGAGACTCGGGCTCGGTATGCTTTGTCTCAGGAAAGGTAGCAAATCAGAGTTCAGGGTCTTCTGGCCAATGTCCTCTCATGCTCAGATATAACCTCTGCCTGGCACATGTCACCCAATCTATTCTGGCTTCCAATGATTCACAAGCTTGAGATTTGTGTCATTCTCAAGCAAGCAGAAGCTGTAGGATGAGCCTTATGGTGATAAGGAAGCATTCTTCCTGACCTCCCATTTTGAGTGTAGCAATGCAGACTGCAACAGATCTGCAGAGAGGAGGGGGTGAACTAGAGAACATCACCATGGTAACATCTTTTCCCAGCACCATTTTTCTCCGGACTAAGCCCATCCCTAAATCAATCCTTTCTAGAGCTGTAGTCCTGTGAGGAAAGGGCTATGCGTTTGCAACCCCCTCATGTATCACACTCAAGTGATCCCTCCTCCCTCCTTCAATTCACAAGCCTCTGGTGTGAATATGCGTGTTTATTTACTATTCTGTTAGGCAAAAGGTTCTTGATTTCCTTTTCCCTAAGCAGCCACCCTGCTTTCAGCCCTGAAAGAAAATACAATAAACTATTAGAGTGGGTTTTAATTGTTTTTCTTGTTATATTTTCAGAGCCTACCTATGCCTGACACATAATAAATATTTGTTTAAATGAGGAAAAGTTTAATTTAAGAAATAAGGAATGAATCCATAGGCTGATATGGAAGTAGGAAGCTCTAGTATGTACAAATAGCAGTCAGCATGTGGCCTGATGGTCCCAGAGAGTAACTGTACTGGCTGGTTTTGTATGTCAACTTGACATAAGCTAGAGTCATCAGAGGAAGGGACCTCAGTTGAGGAAAAACCTCCATGAGCTCCAGCTGTAATCTCAAATAGTGATCAGTGGTGGAGGGCCCAGCCCACGGTGGGAGGTACCACTCCTGGGCTGGTGGTCCTGGGTTCTATAAGAAAACAGACTGAACAAGTCATGTGACACAAGCCAGTAAGCAACACCCCTTCATGGCCTTTGCAATCAGTTCTGCTTCTAGGATCCTACCCTGTTTGAGTTCCTGACCTGACTTCCCTTGGTGATGAAAAGTGTGGTGGATTAGATAGGAATGCCCCCACCCCGCCATAGACTCATGTGTTTGAATGCTTGACCCATAGGGAGTGGCATTGTTAGGAGATATGGCCTTGTTCGAGTATATGTAGCCTTGTTGGAGGAAGTGATTCATTGTGCAGGTGGGTTTTCAGGTTTTATATGCTCAAGCTATACCCAGTATGGCACACAGTCTCCTTCTGCTGCCTATGGATCAAGATGTAGAACTCCCAGCTCCTTCTCCAGAACCATGTCTCCCTGCATGTCACCATGTTTCTTGCCATGACAATAATAGAATAAACCTGAAACTGTAAGCCACCCCCAATTAAATGGTTACGTTTATGAGTTGCCATGATCATATGTCTATTCACAGCAATAGAAACCCTAAGACAAACAGCAATGTGAAAGTACAAGCCAAATAAATTGCTTCCTCCTTAACTTGCTTTTGGTTGTGGTGCTTTGTCCCAGCAAAGAAAAACCCTAACAAAAACAGCAACTGAATTCTTATTCCTTGACTGTATGTTGGATTATAACTGCAGCTTGTTGCTTACTAAAGTCAATGAAAAGTGCAGGGTTAACCTACTTAAGAGGTCAACTTGCTCATCCTCAAACTTTTCTTATTTGTTTGTTTTTTGAGACAGGCTTTCTCTGTGTAGTCCTGGCTGTCTTGGAACTTGTTCTGTATGCCAAGGCTGTCCTTGAACTCACACAGATTCACCTGCCTCTGCCTCCCAAGTGCTGAGATTTAAGGTGTAAAATGAATCACCACTGCCCAGCTCATACTCAAACTTTTAGCCCAGATCTTATGTATTATATTGTTGTGGTTAAGATTCACAGTTTGACAGAATCTGGACTCAACTAAGAAAACACCTCTTGGCAGGTCTATGAGACTATTTCCTGGATGGATGGAACAAGGAGCGAAGACTCTCCCCAAAACTGGGCAGCACCCTCTGGCAGTGGACAAGCAGAAATATGTCTGAAGGGGAAATAGGCTGCTTTTGCCTGCCATTCTTTTTGTTTTGTTGGGTTTGTTTTGGAAGACAAGGTTGCGCTGTGCAGCTCTGACTGTTCTAGAATTCACTGTGAAAAGCAGCCTGACCTCAAACTCATGGAACTCTGCCTTGATAGTCTTTGTTGATTATTGCAGCTTGTTGTAATTTGTTGCTGCTACTCCCACTGCAATTAGCATTAATGTTACCTGGATCTCACAGCCCATTCTCTTTTATTTTAAAAAGCATGTTGCTATTTTATTTTTAATTATGTGCATATGTGTGTCTGAGTACGGGTTGTGTGCATAAGCACAATGCCTACAGAATCCAGAAGAGTCCTTTAGAGCCCCTGGAGAGGGAGTTACAGCTGGCTGTAAGCTGCCTAACATGGGTGTTGGGAACTAAACCCAGAGTCTCTGCAAGAATAGTAGATGTTCTTAACCCCTGATCTGTGAACTCAGCTCTCTGTCTTTCCTTTTAAAAGGGTGGGTCTTGAACTTACACAAGGAAGCAAACATGGCCTCTTTATGTTGCAGCAATCTGAAATGGTGAAATTGGGATATGGAATATATGTAAATTTTCTTTATTACTCACACACCTGTTATATAAGTTTTAAACTCAAAACTAAAAAAAAAAATAGATAGAAAATATATGCAGGCTTCTGTATTCAAACCCCAAAGTATTCATGCAGTTAGTCTTAGGGAAGTGCTTCAAGTAACTTTTACGTATGTTAAAATTGGACCCAGTTTTGAAAAGTTTGCAAAAGACTTTTAAACCATTGTCATAGAAGTGAATCTGGGATACAGAGATGCATAATGAGAAGAGGGTACAGCGGGTGCTAATTTTCATAAGGTCTATGTCTTAGCTAGGGTTTCTATTGCTGTGAAGAGATGCCATGACCATAGAAACTCTTATAAAGGAAACCACTTCATTGGGGCTGATCACTTTCAGTTCAGAGGCTTAGTCCATTATTGTCATGGCAGGACATGGCAGCATGCAGACTAGATGTAATCCTGGAGAAGGAGCTGACGGTTCTTACAGTTTGACTCACAGGCAACAGGAAGTGTTCTGAGACACTAGGTGTGGCTTGAACACATATGAGACCTCAAAGCCTGCCTCTACAGGGACACACTTCCTCCAACAAAGCAACACCCATTCCAACAAAGCTACACCTCTTAACAGTGCCACTCTCTTTGGGGTCCATTTTCTGTTTAAACATCACATGTTGGGAGAGGGCTTACCACCATCTACAGTGTGTAGTATGACATGTGAGTAATCCTCTACTAATGCCTCTCAATGATCTACCTCTCAGCTTGGCTTTCTCTACAGACCTCAAAAGGCCAGGACCATCTCAAAATGGCAAAACGTTGAGCTGTCAGGTGAAGTCTGAATGTTCCTTCTTTTCACTTCAGAGATTCTCATTCATACAGATGACCCTAATTGTCAATGTCTTTGCCACAGTGTTAGGCTTAGGCTGCTTTTTTCTGCAATCAAGCAACTATTCACAAATAACCGATTTCACGAAATTATCAGAACAGGGAATAAGCAAAGCAGACTGTCATAAACAGCCCATGTTTCGTACGGGTAATTACTGAGGACTTCCTCTTCTCAGAATGTCAATGTCACCAGAAGATTCTCCCTAGGAAAAAGGAACAGGAACAATGAAGATAATGAACAAGGAAACTTAAAGCAGAAGGAAATCTGATAGCCCCCAGGAGTTAGTTACAGAAGGCCTTTCTAACGGTGATAGGCACATCAGTTAAACAGAAGCTTATTGGAAGCACTGAGCCATATTCCACAGGCTAGTCCTGAAAGTAAAAAGAAACTTAAAATTACGAATGTGTCAATGTGATGACTATACAAGATTGGTGGGCCATAAGGAGCTCACTTTGATAGATTCAGTCCTTGAACAATCCCCTCACATACAAACATAAATGGACTAATGAAGGTTTAGCACGCATGACCACAGCAGAGGCTAGCTATCTGCTTTTGGAAATTTTGCTTTGGAAGGTCCATGATCATATTATAAAGAAACTCACATTAGATGATAGGATCATGAAAAATTAGAGAATGACCTTTAGTATCCATCTTGGATGCCCAGCTCTAGATAAACTTCTAGCAGACTATAACCAGTTTGTGATGTCAGAAGTGAAAGCTCAGCACAGCCAGTAAGTTCCAAACAACTATACAAAATAACATTGTTGCTGTTTTAAGTCACTCTGTTTTGGACTATCATTTAGCAGTAAGCTAATGTTTAGCATAGCAAGTGGGGCCTAGAAAGAGGATGTTGCTAGAACAAATCCTTCCCAACATGACATTAGATTAAGACACCACAGACATCTTAAGATAATTTATACTTCTCAGGGCTCTTTGTGTAAGTGTTGATGGTAATGGAATTCAGGGTCTTCTGAACCTGGAGCTACATCTCCAAGCTCTCTAGCGCAGGTGGCAATGGCATTCTACTCAGAGCCACCTGGGGAAGCACAGAGGCTATTTAGGCCAAGTGGCTTTCATGGGAAAGAGCGGGACAGGCTAGCCATTCCAATCTCATCTAGGATTGGCTGGTGTCAATAGAGTCCAGGAAAAAAACTGCTTCAAAGAATCTAATACCTGCCCCTGGTGTGATTAGGGTGGCAGAACACAGGGAGAGCTGTTGACAAAGGGAAGTAGTTGGAGGGTATTGGGCACAGATCGGTGAATATGATTGGTGCTTACGTACCCTGCCCCACCCTGATTATTATGCAGACCTAATCTCCAATATGACAGAATCTGGATACAAAATAAATAATTTGAAGTTCTCTATCTAGATCTAAATAAGGTGATGATGATTGGCCCCCATGATGGGACTGACATCCATACAGGAAAAGAACAAAGCATGTTCCATGTCTGTCCTGTAGACAGCCATCCACAAACCAAAAAATTATCTCTCAGTGGCAAAAAGCCCACCTGATTTTAGAGTCCCCAGTTTCCATAAATAGGAAAGATGTTTGTTACTCAAGCCACTCAATCTATGTTCTATTTTAACAGCACACTGAAATGGCTGCTTTCGTATGGGACATGCTCTCCCACATGGAACTTCTCCTGTCTTGAGGATTTGTGCAGATCCTCCTAGGTCAGAGAAACTCAAAATGCTACAGTGTCATTAACAAAATGTGAATGTATAACTGTAGGGGCATTGGGGACGCAAAGTAGTCAGGGGTGATGAACTGCTAAAACAACGAGAGACTTGTATAGAAAACCGGGAAAAAAAAAAACAAAACAAAACAAAAAAAACAAAAAAAAAAACAGGGCACAGACTGTAGAAAAATGAAGTAATTGTCACTGCTGGTAACCTGGAAAATAGAAATTAGAACCATGAGATTGAAAACTTCTCTAATGAACCTCCCAAGCAGAATACTATGTGTCAACCTGTGTTTTAGGGTTTCTATTGCTGTAAAATCCCACTACCCAAAGCAACTTGGTGAGGAAAGGATTAAACTGTGTATGCTTCAACAGCACAGCCCGTCATCACAGAAGCAGGACAGGAACTCAAGGTAGGAATTTGAATGCAAGAACTGA
The DNA here is from genome assembly GCF_950005125.1 of Chionomys nivalis. NCBI lineage: Eukaryota > Metazoa > Chordata > Mammalia > Rodentia > Cricetidae > Chionomys > Chionomys nivalis. The sequence continues at coordinate 44,791,569 of NC_080088.1, read as the reverse complement.
ATCAGCAGCTGTGGAGGAACTTAGCTTCTCGGCTCCCTTCCCTTCCCCTAGCTCACTCAGTTTGCCTTCCTATACAACCCAGAACCGCCTGCTCATGGGTGGTACCACCCACAGTGGACCGGGCCTTCCCACACTGATCAAGACAATACCTCCATAGACTTGACCACAGGCCAATCTTACAAATAGCATTTTCTCAATTAAAATTCCCTCTTTCAAGGTATGTCTAGGCTTGTGTCAAGTTGACCACCCATCACAGTGTGTTCTAAGTCACCTCTGACAAGATTTTAAAGAGAAATGGGGAGAAACTGAAGAGATTTGCTGTTTGGTTTTCAACCTCCATTTGGAGGAAATATTTCCTGCTAAAGATGGTCTGGTTTATAATGAATGTTTCTCATTTCCAGTGTCTCCAGCTGGCAAAACATTTTAAAGAAAATCATAATTCCACTATACTATACAGGGAAAATGAAGCTGCCTCTGATTCATCCTCACACCACTCTGAGAAATGCAACATCAATGTTGTTTGGAGTTGGAGATTTGCAAACTACAGTCTTCCAGGCGTATTTGGCCTGCTACTTGTTTTTGAGTAAAGTTTTATTGAACCACTGCTATACACATTTGTTTACATATCATCTGTGGCTGCTTTTGAAGTATAATCACAGAGGCCTTGTGGCTCACAGTTTCTTTAAGTGTTTCTCATACAGCATTCACAGAGAATGTTTGGTGGCCCCATGTTAAGCAGGTAACTCTAGCAATAGTTTGCTGTGGAGAAGATAAGTGAGACCAGCATTTAGAGAGAAGTATAACTTTTTACCAGGACTGAGTGAGTATTAAAGCAGAAGAGAAATATGGGAAGAGAAAAGTAAGGATAGGAGAGAAGGAAAATGACTAGAGATCCGGGGGGTGGGGGGGAGGTGTCAGGAAGAGATTTGACGGGAAGAATAGAACGAGAGAGCGAGAAGCAGCTACCGGGGCTTCTGTGGAGTGGGTGTCTGGTTATAGCACTTGAAACGCATCATTTCTGGTTAGTAACTGTTGTGTCCTGTTTTTGTTTTGAGCATGATCAGGGTTGATTTGCTACAGTCAATGAAAGGAACAGCGCCACTCCACGAGACATTCATTTCCCCCACATTTGAGCCTCAGAGCTCTGATGCTGCTGTTGTTTTTAAGTGTGCAATGTGTTTCATTAAAATGCCAATGATTCTAAACTACCTTTAGCTAGCAACAGTCACCTGGCATTTCTGGCCAGAGATGCAAGCAGAAATCATGGGTGGAAAATTTACAGAAAATCTTTTTAAAAGAGGACAGACAGGTGGCTCTTCATTCCCTTTTGTCATGTCACTTGTTCTCCTGTCTGGAACATGAGTGCAATTTGCGTAATTACTACGGTCATTGCGCAACAGCAATGATGGAAGCAGTGTGCTGAGGGTAAAGCACAAAGTTAATGTAAATGTGGGCTTACATGATATCTTTTGAATAGTCATGTCAACCTTGGGGAGTGGAGCTGCATATCTCAAGCAAAACAAATCCTTTCTGTATTTATACATAATTTTGTGGGCATATTTATATCTAAATGAATCATAACTATTATCTACATAATATATTATTGCCTATGTAATCTTTGTCTTTTCTAAGTTTTCTCAGAAGTCAAGGAGTTAGGAACTTAAAATGACTCGGCACATCACGTCTACAGACAAGTGCAGCAAGAGACTTAATGCATGCTGCATGCATCCTCCTGATCAGCAGATTTTCCAATACTTATCCATTCTAGGAACCCCTGCTGAAGCAATGATGTCACCCACAATAAGAGACCCTTTTGGTGTCAGCCAATGGAATCAAGGCAGACCTCGACAGTCATGCCCCCATGCTGACCTGATCTAGACAACTCTTCACTGAGACTCTCTAGCTAGGTGATCCCAGATTATGTCAAAAGTTGACAATCCAAGACAAGCATCACACAACCCTTGCATTCCTAAACAAGAATGGATAAATGCATTCTTCTGATATTTTGATTTTCAGAGAGTGAGATATATAAATTAAACTTAATTACTGGATTATATCAGATTGCTTAAGCTAATACATCCTAAATTGACCCTAAAATATACATTCCTTGTACTCTATTTGGGATAGTTGAAAGATTTTTCACGTTGGAGTACAGAAAAACTATGGTACAATAAAATCAAAAATCCTGTACCTATTTTGACTTTACAAAAAGCTATAAATTGATTGACCACTGTAGGTACTTTCAAACTAATCTTTCCCTCTAGAACAGTGCTTCTCAACCTTCTTAACGCTGTGACCCCTAATTATAGTTCCTTATGTTGAGGTGACCTCCGACCATAAAATTATTTCATTGCTACTTCATAACTACAATTTTTCTATTGTTATGAATTGTAATGTAAATATCTGCTATGTATTATCATCCCCCCTCCCAAGGGGGTTGCAACCATCAGGTTGACAACCGCTACTCTAGGATGTTTTCTTTGAAGTCAAGCAGTCACTAATTCTGTAACATCAGCTTGCCAAGGAACAGTTCAAGTCAATTGCAATATCCACTGTCTGTACCTTGTCCCAAACTCACAGGCTAGGAGCTCTGCTCCACGCTTCTTCAGATGCCAGTCACAAGTCTCCAGGACCACCTGTTCTGCTGACTTGGTATAAATTGGAAGCTCGCACAGCTCCCTCATACAGCATTTGTTCAGATGACTCAACAAAGTTAAGAAAATTACTTTCTGTGTTTGCTACACTATTGTAAAAGACTCAACTAAGGAGCAACCAAATAGAAGGCTTGGATAAGGTATGGGGAGACAGTGGGTTGGTGACGTCATGCCCTCTCTGGCCATGCTAAATGTCCAGCAGGCTAATGTGTTTACTGACCTGCATGCTTTCCACATTCCCTTGCGGGTGACCTATCACAGCCAACCTCGGCTCTCCCTTTTGGAGTTCGGGAAGTGGGGCAGAGAGTTCCTGGTCTCCCATCTCTCCTTGCGTGCTTCATGTTACTGAAGAAGAGCCCTCCCCATTACACTCCTGAAGGGATAAGTCCTATGTTATCTCACTTGCATAAACTCAGCTATGCTCAAAGAAGCTCCTTAGAGATCACAAGAGCCACTCCCACTAGATAAGAAATTCTAAGGGTTTTAGTGCCTGAAACAGGGGATGAAGCCCAAACATAGTTCTTTTTGAAAAATATTTTTTATTTATTCTTGAACTATATAGACATGGTATATATATTTAGCTATGTGCACCTCCTCTGGTCCCCTCTCCTTCACACAAGTAAACTTATGTGTGGTATATAAATATGACCAAGATTCTTTGGCTAGGGAACTCCGAGGCCATGAGGTGAACCTACTACCAATATTTCCTTGAATAGAAATATATAAAACTGCCTACTAAATCTGCATCTCTCCCCACAGATTAATGCCATTCTCAGGCCTCATCTTTGTGCACAGATGGTGGTGAATACAGAGACTCAAAACTGGCCAAAGTGCAGAGAACAGTGGTGTCTAGGACAGATTCTAAGGGTCTGAGGACAGGGAGGACTGGGGCAAATAGCCTTAAGACACCTCATTCCCGTTTCCATTTCTCCCTCTGGAGACTGTAAATATAATAGATACCTGAAGTCCACATTTCCCCAGACCAGAATAAGAAGGGTATTAACTTCATAAAATTATCAGCTCATAAACCTGAAAAAGGAAGCGGTGGTAACTAATTTTGACTATGTTGATAACTATTGAGTATAGGTGTTGAAAGTCATGTCTTCTAGGCTGAATCACATTTCCATCACACATTCTCCTTAAAACTCAAGGTTTTCTTCGGCAGATGGGAAACATTTCACACGAATGAAAGCACAAGGACGTTTAACCTGAGTGGACCTCCTCAGAGAGGTGGGTTCCTTCAGAGATAGATGCGCTGAAATTAGATAACCTGTTTATGGCGTTTTTCTCAGCCTTGCCCTTCTTGGCACCTCTGATCACAGCACATCACGGTAGGAACTGCAGCCTTTCGGCCTCTTCTTCCTGACAAGAACATTGGTCGTCATTTTAGATGATGGAGATAACTCTTCAGTTTAATATCTAAGTATCAGAGAACTGGCACACAAGGCTAAAGTCTGACTCAACCAGGCTAGGAGATCTACTTTCTAGAGAAAACAAGCTGGAATCAGGTCAGACCTTTGGAAATAGAACGTTTTCAGAGAATCACATTTACTAAGTCTTCGTCCATAGAGCTGTCCTAATTAGGGCTATGTTCTTCCCAAAATGCTTTCTTATGTGCACAGAGCTTTCCATCCTTGGACTGTTTTGCCTGGAAATTTAACTCTCTTCAAGTACCCAAATAGCAGCTGTTTGACTTAACCTCTAACACACATTTATATGTCCATAATTAATATTTATAATCAGTCCCCTGAACCAATTGGTTGCCCGTGACCTCATATGGCCTTATCTACCATCAAATCATGTGGCCCCGCATAGGGCAAAGGCATGCTGTACCCGTAGTCCAGTTATTACAGGGAGGGTCCTAGTAGTGGTCTGAAAAATGTTGCTGCCAGAAAACCAGATGCACTGAGGCACGTCAGTATACACACACAGAACAAGAGGACACTCAAGTATTGGTGGCTCCTTTAAAAAGTCAATTTATGGAAAAACAGGTGATCCTGACTCTTTTTTTCATATAAATAAAATTATATTTTTTGATATGAAACATTCTCTTCAGTTTAAGTTTTCGGTTTTTAGCAAGACATTTTAGAGATTATTCCTCAGCACCTGCATGCACTAAGCCACGTAGTCTGTTCTAATTATTTCATTAAAGAAGGCAGCAAAATGAACACTGACAGTGGGACCAGGATTTATTCCTACTGCTTGAACTGACTTTTGGGGGCCCATTCTTATTGGTGGGACACCTTGCTCAATCGAGATATAGAGGGGAGGGCCTTGGTCTGCTTCTGAGTGATGTGTCAGACTTTTTTGACTCCCCATAGGAAGTGTTACCTTCTCCGAGGAGTGATGGGGCATTGGGTGGGGAGAGATGGAGGTAGTGGAAGGAGGGGAGGGGTGGGAGTGAGATATATATATATATATATATATATATATATATATATATGGAGAGAGAGAAGACTTTTAAAAATAAATTAATTAAAAAATAAGTCAGAAAAAAATCATTTCCTCCCTCAAATACATACATACATACATACACACACACACACACACACACAAACTTTAAGTGTGGTGTAGACCCAGCCCAGAAAACAACACAAAGCACTGGCCAGACATGAGAATGGAACTACTCTAAAAAGACAAAGTTAAGTGAATTCTAAGTGAGAAACAATAGACAGATCCATCCGTAAGATATGAACATGCCATATCCAGAAAAAATTATCTTAATATTGTGTATGGATTATAATCAATCCAAAAATTTGTAGGCTTGTGCATGCCTATGTTAAGCATATACTTACATAAATGTAAAAAAATGCCAGCTGCATTTTTTATACATTTGTTTATATGTAAACTAATTTATAATAGCATTTGCTTTTGAGGCAAACTGAAAGGCTCACATAAATGTGACAGAGAAAACTAAAACACAGAAGAAAATGTGTTTAGTAATTTTGCAACATACTTGTGTAAGTCTCTAAAATGAACAATGAGTCCAAAATGAAGATTAATGGCTTTCCAGATCTGTTGCTAATAATCTAAGTTAAGAAAAGCAAAGAAATTAGAAGCTAACACCAATGAACAAGTCTAGAGATAGCAAAAGGAAAATTGAGTGTTTCTAGGCAATTAGAAAAAGAAAAAAATGAATCATAAAATGCATAGAAACTGAAACCAGTGTGTGTTGGGCAATTGTGTGTGTAGTTGCTTCAGAGAACTAATCAAAACACTGCCAATTTGTTTTTGTTTGTTTCCTGCCATCATAATGGATGGATACTGAGCAGTTGATTGTATCATTGGTCAGCTGGCTGGATATGGTCATTAAGATGGATGAAATGATTGGATCAAGTATTCCATGGTCTGATGATCTTGCTCACCTTAATAACATTAATGTCGATTATAGAGAGATCTGACCACCATGAATTCTCTTCTTCAGTTGATATACTATTATATAATCTATACATTGTTCTAGTGGCTATTTTCATGCTATCCCTGTTTACAAATAGTCTCCGAGAAATAGGTTGTGGCTAATGAAGATCTAAACTTTACACAGACCAACAACATAATTATATTAATACACATAAATCTATAAACATATTGTAAGTAATAAATTCATGAGCACCATCTACCACTGAGATACTGTTTTTAAAAAACTACAAGATAAACTTTTCCTTTATTGTTTAAATTAAGTTTATTTAATTTTGTCAAATTAAGTTTATAATTTCTGACAGAATTTTTTCCATAAAGCACCCTAGTATAATTTCAGGTCAAATTTTAAATATAAATTGAATTCTAGCAACTGCAGAGTATAGTATCTTATCTCCACAATGAACAAAGTGCTGCAAACCATCAGCCTTATCTCCATCTCCTGCCATGGAAGAACACTCGCTGAGGCTAGGAAATAATCTGGAGCCCTGGACCTGAGGCCTCAAAGTTTAACAATTACTGATGAACTTTCTTCATGTTTTACGGCTATCTTTTGTTGTTCTTCAGAACCAAACACTGAAATTCCAAGGTGAGCCTGGATGCCTGTGGAACCCATGGCATAGTTCTGTCGCAATCTTGGCCCTGTCTGTGTTTGCATTTACCTAACTTCTTCTGTCTTGATATAACCAATCATCCTGAGACACGTCTCCCTCTCTATGCCAGAGTGCCAGGCTCTATTGCATTACATTTGGTAAGCTTTAGGCCCCACCTGGCACCTGTCACTCCACCCCAGGAACCAAAGCCTTGCCCAAACTCAGCCTTCTGTCAGGAATTCTGCAGCATATGGGCACATCCCCTAGAATCATGACCGCCACCTGCCTGGCTCCCAAGGGCTCACCCACTGCTGTGCCCTGTCTTTCCACATTGGACCTAATGCTTAAGATTGCTTGAACTGCACTCATGTTTTCTCTGTGTCCTTGCTCTTTCCTGAACTATCTCTCTAATTTCATCTCCATGGCTATTGTTCCACTACCCCAATATATCCATTACTAATGTTTCTCATTAAAAAAAAACCAACTTAGGCCTCCATCTAGCAGAAGAAATGTTAGAGTAAGGTCAAGGAAGATAGATTTTTTTTTTGCATTATCTCAATGGTGAATTCAATGATGCTGTGCCCCTAAAGGCTTAGCCCAGTAATCCTAACTAGTCATTTTGACTTTCCATATTTGTTATCTGAACTGTAAAATGAAGGGTGTTAGAGCATGAAGCCCCAAACTCCTTTTTGTTATGATTTCCTTTGGCTGCACAAAAAAATTGGAGGCTTTGGCTTAGAGATGTGAAGACTTTGTAAACAGAATATGCAAACAATTGGCTAGAAATGTTTTCACCAGGTTGACTCAAAAGTCAACATTTTACTTTCCAATCTGATTCCACTTAGTTTCACATTCATGATCTGGGAAAAGAAGTAGGCAACATACTGGTGATATACTTCTATATTAAATTTTTTTTTAAAAAAAAGCCATTAAATTTTTAGCTATTTAAGACAGAATGATATACATAGAGATAAAAAGGTTAGAAAGATAAGTAGAAAAATATTTGAACCTTGGTTACAAAAATGTCAATGAACATATGAAAAAAGAAAATTGATTCAAAACAGGTGTTTCTTAGACCTGGAAAGACTGTAGAAGACATGTCCAAACTATTCAGGCACAACTTTGGTAAAATTTTCAATGAAGGAAGCAATGGAATAATATAAATTAATAGTCAACACTATTTAGAAAATATGGAGCAATAATTAGGTGGACTGATCTATTTCTGTAAGAAATATGGGAACTGCTTTTGAAATGTCCTTCATGCCTTACACACACACACACACGAGAAAGAGAAGGGGGGAGAGAGAGAGAGAGAGAGAGAGAGAGAGAGAGAGAGAGAGAGAGAGAGAGAGATTATGTGATATTTTGCTTCTGTTCTGACAAATAAACTTGCTTGGGGTCAAAAGGCAGAGCTAGCCACTAGTTAACCATAAATGACTGGAGGTCCATACAGAGAGAAGACAGGAAGTGATAAGATAGGGGTAAAAAGAGGATCTAGGCTCTTTCGGTTAGAGAAATTGAAGAGATAGGAAGAGATTATGTCTGCTTCTCTGCTTCTTTGAGCTTTCAAATTTTTACCTCAATATTGGAATTCTGGTTATATTGATTAAGATTAATTAGATTAATACTTCATCTGGTATCCAACATGGGGCATGAATCCACAACCCTGAGATTAAGAGTTTCATGTTCTACCAGCGCTACTCAGTGACAGCAGGGACCTAGAAACCTCCCAGAGTTGGGGCAATAAACATGGCTCCCAGAACTGATGGTAAATATGTTTCTGCCATGAGACTAGCCTCTCAGGAAACTGAGAGGAAGGAGGTAGCACCAGGACACCATGATAGAGTTACATAGCAGAGCTTTTGCTCTTGCAGACAGAAAAAGTTACAGATGAGCAATAACGACAGATTCAGACTAAAAGAGTCTCTAAATGAGTCACAGTGTGTTTAAATATATAGCTTTGGGAGGGAAAAGAAAAGGGATAAAGAAAGTCCTTAAAAAAGAAATAAAGTAACAAAACAAACCACATAAAGATGGAAAACACAGAGAGTCTGCATTATGTATATTATTGTATTGTTTTTAAATTTTTGAGCTACTAAAAGATCTTGGATTTTGAGAACTGCCATATTAAACCAACCTATATATTTAAAGGTTATCTTGACTTTAAAATTTAAATCAAAAGATGTTACTTTGGGGGAGAGGCTATACTTTTATTTCTACAGGAAATACGAGGCTCTGGACATATTCTGGGTTAAGAAAAATCAGGTTTGATGGAGGAAGATCATCTGAAAAATCTCCAGTGGGAAAGGATAGCCAAGAGGATCAAACATTTCAGCCTGTTGCTGTTTCTTCTGAGTTCTGCATCCAGAACAGTTTCAAGGCTGTTGACTGAGATTATCCAGCCTCACAGAATGTTCCAATCAGGACTTGACTATAATCCTAAGTTTTCTCAGGGTTCCCCCAAAATTACTGCCCCCCCCAAATCAGGAGGAAGTAGTCTAGAGAACTACTATGTTCATGTTCCCCAAAATAAATTATGAATGCTTGTCATTGTTTAAGGGTATTGGTTTCAAGTTGTTATTGGTAATGGTCAGAAAAAAAGTTGAACAAAGAAGATTAGATTCAGAGAAATAGAAATAGGATAAAAGGATAGATTATTGAATCTCCTTCAATCCAAAAACCAATAATTACTCTCAAAATATTTTACATTGGTATGGATTTTGGTTTATGGATACAAATTTAAAGTCAATTTTGTTATATGCATATGTATACTCTTGCCTAGGATATTATGTTTATATAACATTTAAAATGTAATTTATAATTAAGAAATACAGATTAATAGTCATCTTTAATAATCAAACTTACAGTCATGTTAGCTAGGTTTTCTAGGTATACAAACATACAGTTTGAATAGATAGGCAATCTTCAAAGACTAATAGAATATGGCATTTAAAATGTTTTAAGCACTTAGACTTTTCTTGACAGTAAAACACATCTGTTTCTGGCATCCACCAAAGAGGATGATGGGCATTGAAGAAGCGCCATATGAAGTTTGCCTTGTTTATGGCAAAAGCTAGCATTGTGGGCAAAGAAATTGTCCTTGCCTCAACTGCTAATAGTTACTGTCCAAATTTGACAAGCAGGACACAAAGAAAGGTGACTACTAAACTTTACCAAGACAAAATAGGACAGTCCTCAAAATTCTGTACTTCACAGGAAAGTCTGTCAGATATGCTAAGCCTTTAGGCCAGAGTTGGATGCCACAATTTACAGAGGAGCTTTGGGTGACTGCCCAGTCAGTGAGATGTCCCTGTCATTAGGTAACATTTCACCTTTCTTGGGTCTTTGATGGAGGTGAAGACTAGATAGTTAGAGATTTCCTTAGTTATGATAAAAAGTAAATTAGGTACAAAACTTTGGACTCATAAAGATAAGATAGATAATAAAATATTTCTTTAACTTTGCAAATGCAAATAGTTCAAATATTGTTACTGTAATTCACTTAATAACTGTTTTCTTTATATATAGTTTTACTATGCTCAGGTTAAAACCTTTCTTTTTAATTAAACAAAAGAGGGAAATGCTGTGGAATAATTCCATTATTCACTGTTAAGATTTGTTGCTATGCTTGGTTTAATAAACAAGCTGACTGACTACTAGCTTCACAGGATAAAATTAGGAGGTTAGCCAGACTAGGAGAATGTTGGGAGGAAGAAGGGGAGAGCTGGAGATGCAGTCAGTTGCCAGGCAGCAGCAGAACCTGTAGAAATGAGGTAACAAGCTATAGCCACATGGCAAAGCATAAATATAAATATGGGTTAATTTAGATGTAAAAGTCAGCTAGTAACAAGCCTCAGCTACCAACTGAGCATTTATAAGTAATACTAAGCCTCTATTGTCCATTATTTGGGACCAGACATTCAGGATGGGAAATGTCTGTTTACAGAGAGATAGACAGATAGACAGAGAGACAAAGAGACAAGAGACTGACTTTTCCCAACTCCTATTGTCTACTTTGGTTGTTCAGCTTTACTCAGTTCTGTTGGTTCTGACAGGATTTTGTGAAAGCTGTTAGTTTCATACAAAAGAACCAAATGTTGCCCCATCTCCTTGTATCTAACTAGAAAGCATTCACAGCACTTGACAATACCTAGAGCCATAGCAGCTATTGTACTACCACAGGCAATGCACCCATAGGACTGGGTTTTAAGGAACACAAAAACTACACAAATAAAAACATTTACAAGGACCAAGTAGATAAGTTTGCGTCTCTAATGATGCTGTCCACAAAATAGATAAATGCAATGTTACCCACTCTCACACTGTTATTATTATAGAATAGCATTTAGTTCATCTATTAGGACATCATTAGTTGGGTTTAGTTTCTTTAACTCTAACACCTTTGTAACACCCTGACCCTGGTTTTGTACACATACGTGCATTCAAATAATTTTTCCCATAATGAGGAGCTTAATATAATTGGAAGAATATTTATATTTATAGAAGTAGAGGAGCTAGATTTAGGCAAATTTAATTTATATTTTTAAAACTTAAAGGTCTTAGAAAATGGTTCACTGGGTAAAGGTGCTTGCTGAGCAGGTATAATTACCAGATTTCAATGTGTACTCAAGTAAAGAGCTAGATCTGATAGCAGCATTCATAACCCAAGCACTCCTACCTGGAGCTGGGAGGCAAAGACAGGAGAATGAGCAAGAAGAAGCTCATGGAGCCATCTAAAACAGCAAGGAAGACTGGCCTGCCTCAACAACATGGAAGGTGAGATTTGACTCCTCGGAATTATCCTCCAGTCTCCCTCTCTTTCTTTCTTCTTCTCTCTCCATGAATGCAAAACCATGTACACACACATACACACACACAGAGTAAATAATTGAACAAGCATTATTTAGACAATAAATACAAGAAATTGAGAGTCATCTTAGTGAAGGTTTATTAAGTCACACGAGTATATCCCAGGCCCTGCTCTGGGAAACTGGAAGCCTGAAGATAAGTAAAACTGAAATCCTTCCCTTAATAAAACTTGATGGCTTCTCAGTTTCTGTTCCGGGAAATGGCGAAAACAGGTGGGTAAATAAACATTGTCAATAGCAAGTGGTAGGTGCCTATGTGAGAAAGAATAGCACCACATAAGGCCAGGTGACCTGAGGAGAGTGGTCACGGGAAAGTCTATTTCAGTTGTTATTTGGAAGAATAAGAATTCAATCACTAAACAATGAGGGAATCATCTGGCGAATTGAAGTGACTGTACACAAAGGCACAGAGATAATGTAAGTGTAGATGTCTGGGATGAATGCAGAAAATTAGATATGTAGGACTGGGTGGTGTTGGAGAGAGAGGTGCAAGCTGCATAGGGACGAGATATTTCGGTGATTTCCTACAGTAAAATGAGTTGCTGTGGGACTTGAAGTAGAGAGTGATCATGGTCAGGCAGGTCTTCTGAAGAAGATGGTTCTGTCTCGAAGAAGAAGAAGATAGAAGTGAGGATGTAGCAGGGGAAATAATCTGAAAAATATTCCTTAAAAACCTGCTTTGCAAGAAGAACTGTAAGATTTATTGAATGGGGGTAAAGAAAAATAAAGATACTTTCGGGATGTTCCTGGACAAAGGGGCAGGTGGTACCCTGTATGCAAGAACAGGAATTACAGGAAGAGGTGCATATTGTGGTGAGAGGATTCGCGGGGGGGGGGGGGGGAGATAAGATGTTCATTTTGGGAGAATGAATCATGAATATGGAGAACTGCATTTGAAGCAGGATTCCAATAATGTCTGGGCTGAAAATAGAGGTTTGGGAGTCATACACAAAGCTGTGGTGGTGGTGGTAGAATCTGTGGGCATTGCTGAGAGTTCCCAAGCAAGTGGTGGCCGAGAGAGAAACCTGAGGAGAAGGAGAAGGCATTCAGAGATGGAAATCAAAATTAGAAGCTAAATGTCACTGAAACAAAGACAGAAGGAGACTAAAGAGAAATGAAGTAAAGCAAGGCTAGTGAGTTTAAAAGCTGCAGAGAACCCATGAAAGGTAAGAAATAAAAAGGTGTGTGTGTGTGTGTGTGTGTATGAGAGAGAGAAAGAGAGAGAGAGACTATGAATTTCCAGTGACTTAATTACACTCACTAATACAATGAATGAAAAAGGCAAATTGTCGTGGACTGAGGTTCGAAGAAGAGGAAGTAAAGATGGCAGGCAGAGGGGCACAGTGAGATAGATAATTGGTGTTGAAGGAGAGCGTTTTTTAAATGAAGAGATGGAAGAGGTTACAATGTTCCTAAAGGATGAGGCTAAGCATTCAGTTGCGAGGAAAAGGTGCTGATATGAGAGGGAACAGAAGAACCAGGGTCTCTGTGGAATGAAAGGATGCTTTTCCAATTATGAAGGAGAAGCTCCTGCCTCCAGGTGGCTAGGTCCTGATGCTGCTAAACAGGAAGGTGGAAAATGGGCAAGTGGCTGAAGTCTCTGGCTGAATCCATTTACTTTGCAAGTGGGAAGGAGGTCACGTTAGTCATCTGTGGAGAAATAAAATAGGGTAGATTTCCCTCTAGTAAGGCCAAGGAGCAGAGAAAACTTGAAATGTGAACTCGTCCTCACAGAAGAAGAGAACAGAATTTTAAGGAAAGCAGAGGGGCCAGGCACTGCTTTGATGCTGTGTTTCTAAGGAAAAGCTGGGGTGGGGGACGGACAGTAAACAAAGAGGTTAATAGACAAAGAAGAGGGACAGTTGGGGGATCCTGGGGAAGGGAACTGGTTTTGCAGAGGGGCAGTATAATCCTTTTCTCTGGCATGAGGTGGTAGTGACAGTTTCTAGACTTAGTCTCACACTTCATTAATGAAATCTCCAGAGTATCAAGGACAAGGTAGAGAAGTTTGGAATGGATACAGAGTTAATCGAGCAGATAAATGTTTTGTTGGTGATGAAGGTTATGGCCCTTGTATGGAGAGAGTGTTCTATTTTCATGGCTATGGACATTGTCCTTCGCTCTTTCTTAGAAGAATTTTTCTTATTACAATAAAAAATGCTTTCTTTATCAGATGTGAGGATAACCTGGAGTTAGAAGGGACAGGGATGACAGAGATGTGTAGTGACTGAATTTGATCTAAGGAGTTATTGACAAGGTGAACTACTCAGTTGAGTTTGCAAAATGAAAATAGAACACAATGTACATATAGCATTTTACTCAAGTGAAAGAAAAAAATTAAATAGTTTTGCAGTGTGTCATGCCAAAATAATACAGACAGTAGCACAATGGTACTGTCCTAGACAGGGCTGTGTGAACTTCTGTGAACCAACTGTCAGGTTTTCAGTAATCTGAAGTCCAGTGTTAAATGTAGTCATTATGAAAGACTGAATTATAAAACCTGAAAATTAACAATGTATTAAGTTCAGTACTAAATACATCTATTTCTAATTATTTCTCTATGCCCTTTCAGTGAGACATACTCTGAAATGTATTGAAGTGGAGAAATGCTACAAATTTACATTTCCCATGCCCGAGAGTCAGTTGCTAAACATTAACCAGTATATTGCTGAATAACTTTACAATTAAGTGGGTTAATGGGACACACACACAGACCTCCCCCCACACAATCATACCCCTCCACACATAAAAACATAAAGTCCTTGCAGTTCTCAGATATATGCATTGAGATATAACACTTAAACTTTCAATGATAATTTTCTCACTCTTCCAATCAAATTCTCTCTTACTTCAAATATTATTTATTGATGCTACATTTAAAAAGTCAGAAATAGGGGCTAGATGAGCAACTCAGTGGTTAAGAGCAGCTAGTGCTCTTGCAGAGGACCATATTTTGGTGCCCCGCACCCATGTTAGACGACCCACAACAACCTGGGACTCCAGTTTCAGAGTTATCTGGTACCTCTGAGGGCACCTGCACTCATGTACATATCCCCACACTCAGAAACACACATGCACACAATAAAGAAGAGTAACCAACCAATAAGTAGTATAGTATATCTTGAAAGGCAACAGACAAGGATCTCAGAGTCACATCCAGTGAACTCTAAAGGGGTTGGCATGAAGAAGATTCAGGGTACCTTGACTATACCAAAGCACTTGCTGAAATAGCATGTGGAGTTGATTTATTCTTGGTGGTCAAAAGTCCTGCAAGCAGGTCTCAAAGGATAACTATATGGATCGGCAAATATCCCAACAATAACCCAAAATTAAAGATGAAAACATGGTTTGTAAGTAACATGGTTTCTTGAGTACAAGATATCTTAACCTTTAATTGCATCCAGTAGGGAGCTGTAACTGGCATCTTATAGGTGTTGTCTGACCTGGAATCTTTGAAGTTTAGCAGCATGCAAGGAAGGCCTAAAGGCATGCACCAGAGACTAATTTCTGTGAAGCTAATTATTTCATGGCTGATTAAAAAGGGAGCCCACATCCTCATTGTCATTCAGACCATTAAACACATCCACTTTGATGGAAGTCTAGAAGACGACAATTTACTAACATTAGCCAAGGAGACTTTTAATATAGCCAATATCAGAAATGAGATAGATAAAACTTTAATGAGAGTTCCATGAATTTAAAAAATGACAATAAAACTTTCGAGTGATTAGTTGACAATAGGGAGATAAACAAGATGGTATTTGTGAACTTTAGTTATAATATCCTAGCCTTCCAGTGCTTCAAATAAGCTGAAGAAAATGGAATAAAAAGCATAAGCTGAAGTCTATATACCACTTTCTATAACTCATCATTTTTATGTGCATTTGACAGATTATGCTGTGGGTGGGTATATAGAGTAGCTGCAGACAGCTTTCAAAAATTAATACTTGCTAATTTTTCCTTGGAAATAGAATGGGATATCTTTGTCAACAAATAGTTTTAAGATGCCTTACTGGCTGACATATTTTGATGAAACTTTAAGGACATTTGGGTAAAGAACTTAGATGTATAGACCTAAAAACCAGCAAAAGAATTGTGCAAGAACAGACAGGCAGGTACTAGAATCAGTTTATGGAAAATCAAGTGAGCAGTAATAGGAACATTTGCCCAGTGCCTTAAATAAAAGGACGGAGAAGTTAGTTTGAGGAAATTTTATGGCCAGAGCCCATTGGCTAGGAAGGATCTTGCTGTAAAGGGGAGGGAGGTTTAATTTTGCATTGAATGACAACAGACAATTTTGGGAACCTGATAAATGAGGTGTCACAGTGTTGCACACAGATAGAGTTTAATGAGATATATTGATGTTGCTTCTAGGAACATCTTTAAGTTATTGCCAGTTTTCCTGAAGTAGGAATGGCTTGAAGGAGATGATGTACCAACTCACTGGGCACTGCAGCCAGAAGCAGAGGAGTCAATGCTAAATGACGTTATAAACGTGTTATACACCACCTGGAATATGCACCATAGCTAAGATGATAAGCAAAGCTTGGAATGTCTGACCCAAGAGACTGTTCTGTTGGGAATTCATCCTAGGCCCAGCTGTGTAAAATATTAAATAGAAGAGTCCATTATCACTAAAATAGATCAAAATCAAAGTTCCTTCTGTCAAGACTTACTCTGATAATGTCATACATACAATATCAATCCATCCTACACATTTTCCTCATTTGATGGCAATCATTTAAAATAGAATTTCTCAGGATTCATGTGCTTTTGTACAACTGCTATAACACGAAAGCTGCTTGTTTGTTCCTGGATGCCCAGAAACAAAATAACCACACAGAAACTATATTATTTACAATACTATTTGACCTATTAGCTTATGCATATTTCTAGCTCACTCTTATCTCTTAAGATTAACCCATTTCTATTATTTTGTATTTTATTGTGACTTTCATGGCCTACTGGCAAGGTTTTGGCTTGTGGCTTGCGTCTTTTCTCTCTGGCAGATACATGGCATCTCTTTGGCTCTGCCTACTCTCTCTATATATATATATCTTCGAGCCTGACTATATTCTGTTAAACCATTGGCTGAAAGCAGCTTCTTTATTAACCAATAAAAGAAACACATATACAAAAGGACTTTCCACACCAAACTGCTAGTGCCCTACATGGCAAAATACATCTCTGTGGGCCAGTGAAATGGCACAGTGAGTAAAAGTGTTTGCTGTCCGACCTGACAACCTGGGTTTGAGTAACCAGATTCGTGTGGTAGAAGGAGAGAACAAGACTTTCAAAAGTTCTGACCCCCCCCACGCACACCAATGTACACAGAAGATAAATTAATAAATGCGATTAAAATATTAAAAAAAAAAAACCTCTACATGTGTTTTGCCTGCTTCGTCTCAATAATAAAAATAAAGAAATCAACTGTGTGGAAGACAAATGCAATATTATCTTTCCTTCTCTTAAAAAAAAAATCTTATACAGCTGGGTGGTAGTGGGATAGGCCTTTAATCCCAGCACCTTGGAAACAGAGAGAGGTGAATTTCTGATTTTGAGGCCAGCCTGGTGTACAGAGTGAGTTCCAGGACAGCCGGGCTACATAGAGAAACCCCATCTTAAAAAATAAAAATAAACCAACAAACACACACACAAAAAAACCCCACAAAATTTCTTTTGCATAGTCAGTGTCATACAAAGAAACCATCAAATTATAAATCTTAAAATATGGGGAGCAATACAGACATATACTAGCAGTTATAAAACATTACATTTTCAGTGTTGTCATTTTTACCCTCCCCAACACACAAAACTGATTTTCTTTCCTAAATTCTCATTTCACTCTGATCTTTTTCTGTTTGTTACTGTAGCTTTTTTTGTGCTGTATTTTGCTTTTTGAGATAAGGTCTCATGTGTCCTAGACTACCCTCAAGGTTGCTGTGTGGTTGAGGATAACCTTGAACTTCAGATCTTTCTGCCTCTACTTTCCCAGAAGGTTACAGGTGTGTGCCACTGTATCAAGTTTATATTGCGGTGGGGATCAAACCAGGGTTTTCATGTATGCTAGGCAGGAAATAAACTAAACTGAGCTGCATTCCAATCCTTATTTAATTTGTATTTATGAGTGTGTGTGCACTGTCCTTGGTACATTCTACATTTGAACATGTGTACACATATATGTGGAGGCCAGGGGACAACTCTGAATGCTGATCCACAGGAGCAGCCCCCCTTGTTTGGAGACAAGGTCACTCATCTTGCTGAGACTCACTGAGATTCAACTAGAATGACTTGCAAACTTGAATTTTGCTGTTTCCACCTCCCTAGCACTGGAACTATACATTTACGAAAACTATACCAGGCTTTTTTTTTTCTTTCTGGTTTTTCGAGACAGGGTTTCTCTTTAGCTTTAGGAGCCTGTTCTGGAACTAGCGCTGTAGACCAGGCTGGCCTCGAACTCACAGAGATCTGCTTGCCTCTGCCTCCCGAGTGCTGGGATTAAAGGCTTACCCCAGGATTTTTATGTGAGTTCTCGGGCTCAAACTCAAATCTGCTTGCTTGAATGATAAGCATACTACTTACTGACTGTCTGGTCTCTCTAACCCCCTGTATTATTGCTATTTACTTTAAAGGGCTGGTCAAATTGCAAAAGCATGAGGTCCTATAAAAACCCGTGTATGTTCTTGCTGGAAACACCAAGTGCCAATCTGAAACCCAAGACACTATGCTTGCTGTCTGGAAATGTGCAACTGGGAAAGGCCATTTACATAAAGAGGTAAACAGCCCATTACTTTACTGAATAGATAATAGGAAAGCGGCCCAGGGAGAGCCTCAGTGGTTAACTCAGCAATGAGTCAAGGTGAGCTGATTTCAGCCTCTAGGGGTGTGTTGATGATGCAGGCTGGTGTCATCTCTGGGAACCTTTCCACTTGGGCTGCTTGATACACTCATAGGCAATCACCAGAGTGGCAAGAGAAATCTGACTTTATAGGCTATGTGCCTTTTCCTCTTTCCTTCCAGTGCTAAATGGCTGCCTGTCTGATATCTCCTTTAGAGGGGAGATATTGACTGATCAGTGATTGAGAGGGCCTTCAGGGTGTGTTGGAATGGGGGGGAGGGGCATCTGATGTGATGTAAGGTACATCCAGAATGGTAGACAAGCTTTAGAGGGTCTTTTTTTTAAATTAATTAATTAATTAATTTAATTATTAAAGATTTCTGCCTCTTCCCCGCCACCACCTCCCATTTCCCCCGCCCCCAATCAAGTCTTCCTCCCCCCTCAGCCCAAAGAGCAATCAGGTTCCCCTGCCCTGTGGGAGGTCCAAGGACCACCCACCTCCATCCAGGTCTATTAAGGTGAGCATCCAAACTACCTAGGCTCCCACAAAGCCATTACGTGCACTAGGATCAAAAACCCATTGCCATTGTTCTTCAGTTGATTTCTGGCTTCAGAAATCTTGTCTGACTACAAGAAGGACAGTGAATCCTGGCAGTGGGGCCACACTGAGATGCAACCAGTCTAATTAATTGGGTGACATCATATCACAGAGGCAAGTCTCACCCTGGAACAAATGTAACCATGTCTTTCTGAAAGCCTTTGGCAGGTTCTGTCTGGCAGCAGTATGCTAGGCCAGTGATTCAGGCTTAGTTGCTATGTGTCAGCCACTGGGCCAGGTCCTAGAAATATAAAGAGGAATAAAGAAAGGCCTTGCAAACAAAAATAATAAAGTTTATATTTGAAAGTTAAAAATAAAAGGTAAATCTTTAAATTATAAAGATAAAATGTTCTACAGTGGGACCAGAGCAAGGAAAGGGAGCCTTGGTTAAGAGCTCAATGAAAGTTCTTCAGAAAAATTTACTATGCATATGATTAATGATGATTCAATTTTAAGGCTCATATAATGTGATTTTTTTTTCAAGAATAACCTAACAAATTTAAATAAAATCACATGGTCAACGAACATATTTTTCTTTCTACTTTAAAGTGTAAAATGGATAAAATAAAAGACAGGGCTGTAATAGTGAACTAGGAATTAGGAATTTGAGTTTGGCTTTTGTTCCTCAGACTGTTCTTCAACAGTGATCCAATGATATTTGCATGGAAATTATCTCAGTGAACTGTAATACTATATATTTGAAAATTTAGCATATGCATATGAAGGTCAACTATTTGTTAAGGACATCCAAAGAATTAATATTCTAACAAATTCCCCAGAAATTTCTTATGTGCACTGAAAGGTTGAAAGTGACTCACATGGACATCCACAAAGGGATTTTAAGAAGACTATCACAGGATTGTCACTTTTTAAATTTATTTATTCTTAATATTTAGGTTTTAATTTTATTATTATTATTTGTGTGTGCTGTGTGTTCCCATGTATGTATGTTTAAACGTATGATGCATGTATGCAACCAGAAGAGACTGTTAGAGCCCCAGGAGCTTGAATTACAGGCAGTTGTGAACTTCTCAGCATGGGTTCTGGGAACCAAATTTGGATTCTCTGGAAGAGCAAGAAGCACTTTTAACAGCTGTGCCATCTCTCTAGCCTCCATGATTATCATTTTAAATAGAAGCATGTAAGTATAATGTGAGAGGTGGATAAATATAAAAGTAGTAAAGCCAGTTAGAATGTTACTGCATTAATTTTCTCAAGAGGTGATGGTGGACTAAACCAGAAGAACTGGATAAGAAAAAGATAAGGAATATTTGGGGAAAACTTTTAGAGGTAAAGATGAAGATGAGCAGATTGTGGACACACCATCTCACACAGCAGCCAGAACAAAGGATCTTGTTCCCAGTGGGTTTTCTACAGAGGGTGAGAGGGGGGTTCTGATTCCTGCAGCTGATGAATACGGATCCTCTTTCCTAATGACTATCAGAAGTAGTGAAGTGTCAAAGAGAAGAGTAACAGGGGCAGGAGGATCTTGAAACAAGGACATAGAAGAAAAGAAAAGGAGGCCGAAACTGGAGGATATCCAAAGCAACCCAGATTCTAATGAAGACTCAAGTCAAGAAAAAAAGAAAGGACATTTTGGGGAGCTCCATCCTCCAACCCACTGTTGTAGAGAACAACAGGGAACTACCCCAAGGTTTTCCTTGTGAAGAGGACTCAAGATCTTTACTGCAGTCTTTCAAAGTTGCTATTCCTGCAGTGTATAGGAGGAGCTGGAGAGAGCAAGATCTCCAAGCTGGCAAAGCAACTTCTCCCTTGACAACATGGGTGATACAATATGGTATAGGAACACGCAAAAGTGTAGTTTTCAGCAAGGATGGGGACTGAGAAAGCACCAACTCAGCCTACACTGTAAGTGAAGAAGATCAGCAAGATTTTTATGGGTGATGGAAGAGAGAGGAGATGTTTCGGAATGCAATCGAGAAATTGGATCCAAATCCATTAACTGCAATAAGTAGGTAGGGTCCTACTAGGGTGGCCCTGCCTAGCAACAACCAGTGCAGGAACAATGATGAAGACTTGAAAGATAAAACCAAGCAGAATATGAAAGCTATGGCAAGGTGGGAGAAATGTGTGATATTTGAAATTCCTAGCGTTCTGGATGATGAAGTGGTATGTATTCTTTCAGAATTTAGGAGAGTTGAATTGGCACTTAAAGCTGTTGCAGACCTAAATGGAAGATATTTTGGTGACTGGATGGTGAAAACATATTTCTACAATTTGGATAAATGCAGGGTCTTGGGTGTGGCAGATTTAAGAGCTAGAGTCATTGCCATGATCCTTACATGAGCAGCAGATGTGCAATTAAACACATCAACCTCAATAAACACTAAGACCCTTAGATAAATTTTGATAATATATATTGATGGATCCCTTCTTGAGTTTGTGGATTGTTATATAAAAAATCCTTTTTGTAGTGATATTTTGTTTGTAATCTAGCAAATAAAGCTTGCCTGAAGATCAGAGTACAGAGCTGAGCCACTAGTTAGTCATAGAGGCCACATAATGGTAGTGGTATGCACCTTTAATCCCAATGCATGGGAGGCAGAGGCAGATGGATCTCTCAAATTCAAGGCCATCCTGGGCTACACTAGACTGATGCAGTCTCAAAGAGAAACGGAACCAGGTGGTGGTGGCTCATAACTTTAATCCTAGTACTTGGGATTCATATACCTTTAATCCCAACACTAGGGAGGTGGAGACAGGAACGGGTATGACTGGGTAGAGAGAGGAATATAAGACAGTCTGAGGATGCAATCTGAGGATGCAGTCTGAGGATACAGTCTGAGGATGCAGTCTGAGGATGCAGTCTGAGGATGCAGTCTAAGGATGCAGTCTGAGGATGCAGTCTGAGGATGCAGTCTGAGGATACAGTCTGAGGATGCAGTCTGAGGAGGATGTAGTCTGAGGATGCAGTCTGAGGAGGATGCAGTCTGATGATGCAGTCTGAGGTTGCAGTCTGAGGTTTCATAGAGACAACATTCAGTCTGAGGATTCATAGAGACAGGATTGCTCTTTTGTCTGAGCATTGGTAGAGGTAACAACTAGTGACTGACTGCTTTGCTTCTCTGATCCTTAAGCTTTCACTCCTGATAGGTGACTCCAGGTTTTTAATATAAAGAACAATAAGAATTTGTGCTATACCTTTCTAAAAGAAGAGATTCTATCAGGCCAAAGATTAGCTATAGATACTCACTTATAAAATCCCACCTATACATATTTAGGTAGGCAAAAAGTTAAATAATAATGAATTTGAGAAGATAAATTTAAGAAAATATTTTTGAGGATGCTGTTAACTCCGAGTTTGTTACTGCCCCTTCCATCCTGTTACCCCTTTTCTTGATCTTGTCTTCAAGTTCTTGAACCCTGAACAATTTTCAAAGTTCATTCTTTAGCCCTCTGGTTTCTACAAAACATTGTAACTCAGAATTTGATCCAATAACCATTCATAGAAGATAGTTCTGAGTCGGGTTTGCTAAAATCTGATTCCATGTAGCATGGATTATTTCAATGCCTCCATACAATACACACTTTCAAAATTCCTCCATAATCTCTGTTACCAAGTTACCCCCCCCATGCCTGTTCACAGCTGATTATTTGTGTTCTTATTCTCTAGGCTCCCTAGGCTCAATCTCTGGGTAATTTTCATTTCTTTTCTCTTCCCCTTAGATATTCTCCTCTGAGATCAACGTTGCAATGTATATAAAGTATAACATGCGTATAACAGCTGGAACACACTAGGCACTTAACAAGTGACAGGTCTTTTTTTTTTTTTTTTCTACCATCATTCCTCCTAGATCTGTATTCCTCTCATTGGGTCTCACTGTATCTTTCTCTACATTCCATACAACACGATATCACCACAGGAGTTCCCAAAGATGCTTAGCTCTAGTAAGAGTTGAATGTATTTCTCAAAAATCTATGTCTAACTTCTAACTTCTATAACCAGGGACCATGACCTAATTTTTTTGGAGAGGTGCCTTTGTCGATATAATTGAAGATTTAAAGACAAAATCGTCTAGATTTAGGATGAACCCTAAATTCAGAAATAGGTGTACTGTAAAGGAAACTGAAACACACAGGAAGGTTGTCCACATGAGGATGAAGGATGAAAGGATGCAGCTTCAAACCAAACAATGCCACAGGCTGACTCCATTCACCAGAAACTTGGAAGAGGGTCTAGAATGAATTATTCTTTCATGCGTTTAAAACAAACAAGCCCTCATGTACACTGATTTGGGATTGCTGGGCTGAAGAAATGTGAGAGAAAAAAATGTGAAAAT